>NC_140337.1:18565626-21093239 GCF_963514085.1 Chelon labrosus
CTGGTGGCTGGCTGCAGTATAGCTCATAAGCTCCACCCCCCTACCATGTTAGTGGGCGGGACTTGGGCCAAAAATACACAAATATTATTATTATTATTTTTATTTTTTTTCCCCCAAGGATGGTTTCTGTCGTTTTAGGTAGTTGTATATAATGTTGATGCAAGTTCAAGCGTCAATTTCATTTTAGTTATTTGACACTATAGAAACAGCATGCGACATATTGGTGACCACCAGTTGCCATGCCAACCGCTCCATAGAGCAGTTGGGGAGAGTTGTTAAAAAAATAAAAATAAATAAATAAATAAACACACACACTAATGAAACATTAATGAAACAACACCTTCTGGAAAGTAGCTTGTGCTAATCATAAAATGAGGATAGACTCCTCGCACTCAATTAACTTTTTTATTTATATTAATTGTTTCACCTGCTCATTTTATCTCTTTTGTGAAGTTGTTTTTTTCACAAATGTCCTTGCTTGGGCTTTTTTTCTTTTCCCCCCTACACAAATAGCACACAATTGGGACGTCTCCAACAACAACCAACTCTCAACACAACAGAGAAGGACATGGTGAGAGCGGCACATCGGCAAATAGAAACCCATGATAAATAAACTATTACATCCAATTCACATCTAATTAAAGTGGCCTGTGAACAAATAAAAACAAATAAAATAAAATCAAGAAAATCGCAACTGAAATACTCACGTATTGGTTAATGGGAGACGTTACATGTCCCTTTCCGACACTTTTTTTTTTTTAACATCGGGATGGACATGCTAACGCAATCGCCCCCTAGTGGTTTGCGGCGGTAGTACAGGTAAAAAGAGTCTTAACACTGGACAAAGGTTAAAAAAAAAAGTGGAAGGAAAATGAATATATCAAATAATAATATATTACTTAGGATACAATATTTATTTTATTTTACGAGAACGTCTGACCATTCCAATCCTGGCCCTCGGACAAATGTAGCCGATGACCCCTGCTCTAGATTGTTTTAGGGGAAAACCTTACTGCTTAATCAGATTCATTACACGCTGATTATGCTATCGTATAAGGCGCTTATGCAAAACCTTTCATAGCGCTTGTGTAAATCAATTTTGCAGACATTTGTGACCTGCTTACACAAAACCCACAGGTGCCGAGTGTGTGTGTGTGTGTGTGTGTGTTCACCTTGCGCCCGCCTGTGTACAGGTAGTTGCCGTCGGGGGAGAAGAGCAGATGGGTGAGGCCTCCGTGGTGGCGGGTCGGCAGCAGAGCCAGCAGGGTGCCGTCTTGGCAGGAGTAGAGGCCAGCGCAGCGGGAGTAAGAGCCACAGGCGTAAACAGACTGGCAAGGGCTGAAGCCAAAGCAGGAGATGATGCCACTCTGGCCTTGCTTCTTCACTGCAGCGAGGACAAGAGAGAGAGAGAGGAATTTGGCAGGGCTTTCGGCTTTTTCATCGTTCACCTGACGCAGTTTACTTTCGTCTGTATTCAAAGTTGACTTTTTGACGCCGCCCGTACTCGTGACGGCTCTAAAGGGAACACGTTTCTTAACAATGCACATATTTGGTTTCTTTTTATGCATCGTTGCCTTTTATTTTCCTTAGAAATTACATGTTTTAGAAGAAATTTGAAGCAGTCGTTACAAGTTTCAGCCGCAACATTAAAACCACCTGCCTACTAATGTACAGGCCACCCCTCTGATCCATCGGGGCTTGGACATATGACCTCTGAAGTGTCTAGCAGTGTCTCAGATCCATTGTCCTGTGCAGTCTGAAGCCACTACCATTGAGGTGTACTGTTGCTAGGTTTGTCCTATGTGGGTCAAAGCATTTACGTGGGATGTTACTCTGACACACACCGCTCACCAAGGACAATCCAAAAAAACAATCTTTAACTGTGGTTCGGTTAAGGTGGTGCAGACAACAATAATAATAATATTAATAATTCACAGCACAACGTTGTAACCAGACAATTAATGTCACTCATGTTCTGGCTGATCCATAGATACCAACGATTGACTGCAGCAGAATGTAGAGTCGTCAATAAAGCAGGTCGGAGTCTTTCTCATTACCCAAGAAAAACAAAAACTTAAGTCCTTATTCCAGGCGTTTATTAACTGTCGTCTATGTGTGCTAAGGTAAGGAATACCAAAGAAGAAGAAGAAACAAGTGATTTCATATTATACTTTTCACAATGACCCTGTTTAGATTTGGTCCTTCTGATTGCTTGCGTTTGTGAAAACAATTCTTTTTTTTTTTTTTTTTTTTTTTTTTTAAATGATTCTTTACTCTTAAAAGTTCAGAGTGTCCTTGAGCAACAGGGGGCATTTTCAAAACAGTCCCCAGTCTAATTACATACTTTATGTGACTCATGTATTAGCCTGGAAGCCATCGTGGTGATGGTGATCAGTCAATGTCTTTAACTCTCTGAGGTTTGTAGTATAATTGACTACTTGAGTACTTTTGGTTTTACCTTTATATTTCCTCTTAATAACGGTTTACCTCGCCTTGTTTGGTCTCATTCTTTACAGCACAACCTCACACGTGTGACTTTACAGTTATTTTATCATTTTCACATACTGTATTAACACACTGGACCTAAAACCACACTAAAAACAACTAGGAAAAACTACAACCACAAACCTGTTTAATGAACCATTTTTATAACTTAGAATGCAAATCTAAACTGCAAATTTCAAAAGCTTATGTACAAATTTAGCAAACAAAGTTATTTACGACTACTTACAACCATTTGTAAGACTATTGGGCGTCACAATAAGTAACGGCTAAACGTCACGAATCTCTCCTCAAATCTCAAAACTCGCTTCTCTCTTTCATCTTCGTCACTCCAACAACTTTTCCCCAACTCTCCGCTTGCTAGCATTTTGCTTTTCACCTGCACTAAACGTGCGCGAAACATGACAACAGTATTCAGGAAAAAGCATGCCGTAAAGTCTAGTTTTACTTTGCCCATCAACACAATTTAAAAACTAGCAAATAGTTTGAAGTTAGCACTTTCCACACAAGTTGAAACAGAGACTCAGTGAGACTGCGTCTGGGCCTGTAGATTGACCTTCAGACCTTGGATGATGTCTTCTGACCTGAATGATGTCATCTCTGCTGTGGTTCGTCCACAACCTCAGAATCGGATAAATATTCAGCCATGTTACAAAAAACTAGCAGTAGCAAATTACAGGTAAACAAGCCGACCGTCGCGGGTGTGTGCAGCGCGCAGAGATGACATCATCCAGGTCAGAAGACATCCAGGGTCTGGAGGCCAATCTACAGACCCTGGATGATGATAACAGGTAACTCTGGACTCAATTGGGAATAGCACTAGCGTATCATAACAAAATATTGGTGAAATGAACGAGTTTCTCTGGAGATAATGCGTTATTTAGAGGCTCTTTAGAGTCACTCCCACTATATGGATATACGCTGATCTAATTATCTCCCAAACCACTATAGATGACACAAACGTTGTATGGGTGAGTAAACAATCGTATTTTATGCCAGAAATAAGGTCCAGGTTGTAAAAAACAGTAGTTCCCCTTTAAATCGGTCGTGTGATTTGGACATGCCAACACGTCTGTCGACTCCAGAAGCTCAAATCGTTCTCGTAAGTTGTTAACTCACCTACGGTGGGCCTCTCCTCACAGTCTCGTCCGGGACGCTCGGTGTAGAAGACCCTGACTGTTTTGTCAAAGCCGCAGTAGAGCTGTGAGCCATCTGGCGAGAAGCAGAGGGAATGAGCTGCCGTCAGCTCATCCAGGTGATTGTAGGGCCGGAAGCTGGCTCGCACCTCCCCGTAAAACGCGTCCCACACGTGGATTGGGTTGTCGCGGCTGCTGCTGGCTAGACTGTGGAAGAGAAGGGACACGTGGGACAACTCAGGGAAAGCAGGCAGCAGAGAAATGAATAAATAAGCAGTTAAGAATCATTTCAGAGCACTAGATCACCTTCAGAGCGCAGTGAAGGAACACAGCATGTGTCTAAATGCAAAACAACTAAACCCGCTCAGTAAAGTTTTACCTGCGAGAAGTAAAACAGGCTGCTAACATCCTCCTGAATATACGGTGCATGACCTCAAGGCTTCATTTCAGTTTCTAACATCTGCTGCTCCTCCACCACCTGAACGTATCAATGCATCAAAACAAATACACAGCAGAGTGCCGTGCCTCGTTATGGAGACAAGACCACAGCGCATTGTTATTGATTCAAATCAGGCCATGCCTTTTTAAGTCTAATTATCGGGCACTGAACAAATGCTGAAACATCACTGCGGCTCAATTAGACAAAGGAAATTAGCCCCTACCGCTGCAGCCGTGTTCTGTTATGGCCCCTCTGAGCCACGGCTTTATTCCAGAGCAGGGAAATGCCCAATTATAATGCTAGACTGCTGCTAGCTTGGAGCAATGCCTAGAACTCAGCGCAACTTAACCGAGCCATAACAGGGGCCCTTATTCCCTCTCTACAGGCGAGGGCATATACAACACACAGCTTTTGGCAGACAGAGGGTTCAAGGAGCTCTGGGAGGGTGGGGGGGAGGGCTGGGAAACAAAATGACGACGGGAAAAGAGGCAGAGAAGAAGGCAGGTGGGAGACGGAACAGGTTTGCTGTGGATGTTTTTAATAATCGCCAACACAGCCTTTTATCTGGCAGCTCCGGCCCTCGACAATGTCCAACCACCTGACTGTGCCCTGCAGGAGCTCCTCTCTGAAAGGTGGCAGCGATCTGAGGATGATGAGTGTTTGCAGTCGAGCCCCTACTGGCGTCCTCATCCTTATGACGGGCAGGTCTTTGGGAAGCTCTGGCATATACTCACAGACCCTTTCAAGTGGTTCATTGTCCACATGAGACATTTGTTGACGGTTCCGCTGTTTATACAGCTCTCATCTCCCGGCGTCCGGCGTCTGATCCACCCACCGCCCCTTGCTCAGTGAAGGCTGCTTGGTGTGAGGATGGAGCGGCGCCAACGCTGGGCCTTGATCAGAGGGAACTGCTGGAGGGTGGAGGTTGTAAACTGGAGCATGATGGGAGCCGGGGGAGGAGCGGTGTACGCGGCGCAAACTGTTGGCAACTTGACCTCAGCTCGTTAGCGCGGCTCGACGTCTCTCACTACACAGACGATCTGCATTCTGCGCCGCCGCGGCGGCCGGGTGTTTGCGGACGCTGGCTTTCGCTTCACAGCACACACACCGACACACAGTGATGTCATAATTACCGCATTTTTAAAAACGACTGCACACCGAAGGTAAAAAAAAAAAAAAAAAAAAAGCGAGCCAGATGGAATCACAAGGCCCTTTAGGTGTTTACTGGACTCGGGAGTGCTGTTAGTGGGCTAACTCATGCTGAAACGCACCGTGGGCCTCAAACAGACGAGCGGATCGTGACAGAGGAAGACGACGGCCAGCTCTTCGCTCGTAATGAGAGGCATCTGAAAGCTCTAACAGGTTCTCTACATGCTGGCACTCGGCTCCCACGACGGGTGTAAATACCGAGGGATTAACGAATGAGTCAACAATATCTTCTATATTCGGACAGTCTATTAGGCAGGCTTAAGCATACAGAAAGTCTTACTCATACCCTAATTCCAACCTAACCATCTGAGATTTAAATTAAAAATACCAATCACCGCAACAAGCCTTAAGTGTGCCTCGTCTGTGTTTACATCCTTCACCATCTGCCAGGTGAAATTTTAACGGCCCGCCGGGAGCCGAGGACAGACAATGGTCTCCGCTCAACTCACAAGCACGTGTCCGGCTCCATCGAGTTCATCTTGGGATACCAGCAGTAGTCGTAGATGGTGTCGCCTTCGGCCATCCTCAGCACTGGACTCTGCCAAGAAAGAAAGAAAGAGAGAAAGAAAGAAAGGAGTGGGATGCATCAGTGCAGATGTGGATACGAAAACAGGTGGGACTTTGACAACAACGCAGACTTGTCCTTGTAGGAAAACTCAATGTGAAAAGCCTGTGGCCACACGTGAGAAACGGAGCAATCAGCGTTCGATTTCATACCCTCATCATAAAGCCTGTGAAATCTCTGTAATGGAAGAAAATGGATTATATTTCAATTATTTCGTTCAGTGATCCCAATCTGCATGTAATGCAACTAAAGAGATTGGATCGCCACTTTAGACGCAACAAACTTTAAACACAGTTTGCTTAAACTGTTTATTTTTTTAATTATTTTTGATTGCTACACAAACAAAATGCAGAAAATGACCTTAAACGTGCTGCAATCTGATGCTGTATGCTTAAAGTATCTCAAAAACATAATTAAGAAGGCAGGAATAGATTTGACTCTACGTGACCTGTGTGATTAATAGTTTTTTTTTTTTTTAATAACTGGATTTCTCTTCATAACATAATTTAAAACAACAACAAAAACTGTAAACCTGATGGCAAACTATTATACGCTCACCATCTCAGGAAGCAAGTCCCAGTTGTAGCTGTAAATCTCTGGAGGGAGGTTGTACACACGGAGCACATTGTCTGCGCTGTTGGTCAGGATGCAAGAACCGTCAGGAGCCCTGGATGAGAAAAAGATGAAGAAAAAAAAGACAAAAACAAGTTAGAACAACCTGTAGAAATTGTGGAAAATGGAAGGCAGGGATAAATATATTCACACTCAAATGCCATCAGTGGGAATCTCATTTCACAGCAAGGGCATAGTCAAATGGATGGTTTCATTTCTATAGAGAGGGGTTGCAAATGTACATATCCATCGTCAGTATATTATCTAATGTAGGTGGCGGTTAACAAGCCCCTAGTTTGGAAAAGCAGCGATGAATAGAAGTACAAAAACCATAGATTGTATAAATATGGGCAACGTGTCTCAACTTCCTTGCATTGGACAAACTGAAGCTATTTTCCCGTAGAGATACGTGCAGGAACATCTGGCAAGTTTTGAGCCAGAGTCTGCGCAGTACGGTCCGAGAGTGGAACCACGCAGAGCTGCGCTATCAATGACCCAACCACACTTCCTCCGGACTCACTCACGTTTTTGTTTAATTAATACTACACTCGGAGGGGCACAGTGGAAAGGCAGATGCCTCACAGCAAGAAGGTCCCAGGTTCGAATCCATGGGCTGACTAGGGCCTTTCTATGTGGAGTTTACATGTTCTCCCTGTGTCTGCGTGGGTTCTCTCCAGGTACTCCAGCTTCCTCCCACCATCCAAAGACATGCTTGTTAGGTTCATTGGTGATTCTAAATTGGCCGTAGGTGTGAATGTGAGTGTGGGTGGTTGCCTCTTTGTGTTAGCCCTGAGATAGACTGGAGACCTGTCCAGGGTGTACCCCGCCTCTCGCCTGATGACAGCTGGGATAGGCTCCAGCAGACCCCGCGACCTTTAACAGGAACAAGCGATTACAGAAGATACGCTCTGCTTGACCTCCACCAGTTACAAGGAGTCTATCCCAGCTGTCATAGGGCGAGAGGCGGGGTACACCCTGGACAGGTCTCCAGTCTATCTCAGGGCTAACACAGTGTCTCTCTGTTCACACTCCCATTCACACTCACACCTACAACCAATTTAGAATCACCAGTAAACCTAACAAGCATGTCTTTGGACGGTAGGAGGAAGCCGGAGTACCCGGAGAGAACGCACGCAGACACAGGGAGAACATGCAAACTCCACACAGAAAGGCCCCAGTCGGCCGATGGATTCAGACCTTCTTGCTGTGAGGCATCAGCGTTAACCACAACAGAACACATTTTAGCCATTAAAAACAAGTCTAAACCAACAAGAATAACATCATTTTACCATATTTTCACCACTTTAATTTGCCTCCAGACAACTGTTTCTTTGTTCCAACGGGGAACTGACGTTGTTATATCGCTCTCTTCAAAGCTGCAAGACTCCGCTGGCAAAAACAGTAATTTTCTTCACAGAAGAAAGCAACAGAAGTTGCTGCTTCTTCGATCAGTTAGTTAATCCGTCTCAATGGGGGACTTTGATTTGTTAACGAGCTTGCTTCGGATCTGGATCAACACGTTACACCAAACTCACACTCACAGCTGTTAACCAACAACTCCTGTGTCCTGTGAGGTGGAATGAGTGTCTTAGTCAGTGGAGTCTGGTTACCGTCTTCAGTTCCCCGTTAATAAGACTCTAAACATTATTATTCTAAACAGTCGACACTACAGTTACTACTCCCACCTGCTCCCCCAGTCTGAGGGTCTACTCCTCATACAACTTTACTTCAAAAGAAACGACAAGATCATGTTAAGCATTTGCAGCTACACAATAATAAGTAAGCAGCTTATACAAAAGCGTGCACTGACAGCATGTAGACATAAATAACACTGTCAGGTATTTTTGTTCAAGATAATATCTTCAGTGGAAAACAAAGTGTCAATGCTCGTGTTCCCACTTTGACCTTACTGAGGAAGACAAACATGTTGCACATAATCCTTTTACTTTAGCTGGACAGCTTGGGAAATTATTTTCTCACCGTAATCCAGCAGATCAATAGCTGTCCTTGATATCTGCCGCGGGGCACGAATGTAAAATGCAGCACATTTGTCCTTGAACAAGTCGTATTTATTTGTCCTAATCGGAAAACGGACTCACAATAAATGTGAAAATGACATTAAAGTTTTACATTTACCGCCTTCAAAACCTCATGGTGTGTTTGGTGTCACGTTAATATTAAAAAAGAGAGAGAGAGAGAGAGAGATTACCATTTACAGCCTTTCAGGTAATTCTCTGGGAAGTTTGAATACTCAGTCCAGGAACCGGTCAGCATCTGGGGGCTCTGGGTAAAATCTAAGCCGAGCCTGGAGACGGGATAGAGACAAGGACAAGTCCTCAGTCAAAGACACAGAACAGTAATAAATAATACAAACTCTTCCCTTCCACTGAAAATAAACATATTGTCTCACTAGAGAACATGAAGGTGGCTAAGTACAACCACAACGTTGATTAAGTAAGGGATAATGCCCGACGAGGTGTCCATTAACAGAAATTAATGGACGACGCGGAGGCGTGAACCGTCCGACGCCTTCCCCCACTTCTCTTTTTCTTCTGCTGCATCCCAGTCTTCAAAGTTGTCAAACTCACCAAATAATTTAAAAGAAATGATAAAATCACTCATGTTTTGTCTGTCTTGCTGTTGCGATGAATAAACTGAAATAACGTTGAGTCTCCGTTGCCATGGTTACCATCTAGCGTTTGAGCCAGCGCAATAATTTAGAACTGTCATCAGGCAATCTGACGGAACGTCTTTCCTAGGTGTACATTATCACTTTTTAACCTACACCCTCCAGCCAATCAGAATCGAGTATTCACCCAGACCATGGTATAATATCAAATATCATCCAATCATCTTCCATCTCAGGGTCACACACTTTGCTGAATGTACATCCCTGTGTGGATTTGCATAAAAATTTTTTAACTGGAAGTACTGAGCTGCTCCATTCAGACAGAGTCACTGGAGCTAGTTACATATTTAACTACTTTGTTTGTTCATCCTGGTTACTGCCCCCAAATTTTGCCATTACGACGAATGACAGCATCAATTATTTAGCTTATACTTCGGTGCTTTTAAATACAGGTGCTATTACAAAACACACGTAGGAAGTAGGGGTGTATCGGTATTTAGTTTGGTCCCGTAGTGTCACGGTACGGGCATCACGGTTCGGTGCACGCTGTCATACGGCGAATACATCTGAATGAGTAGCCTTTTTAAAAAAGAAGAAGAAAAAGTCGAGTCTTCACTTCAATCCAGGTGGCGGTAATGAGCCTAAAAGCTGCCAGCAAATGTTATTAGCCTACAGAAGAAGAAAAACGGACGAAGAAGAAAAGTAACGGAGAGTGTGAAGTTGGAAGAGCCGAGTGATGGACCGGACAAAGACTGTCTGCCGACGATGTTTCGTGGAGGTGCGGTACGTCGCTGGAAACACATCAAACATGCTAACGCAAAAAAGACGGTATCACTCGATATGCATTTTTTTTAATTTTTTTTTTTTATAGGAGGTGGTTTTAGTTTTTTTCAGTTAATTAGTGTCTGTTCAAAATAACTTAAAAAAGCTAGTCTTATACATGTATGAGTTTTTGTTGCTTTTTCCTCGTTGTACCGAACCGTACCAAACCATGACTCCCACACCGAGGTACGTACCGAACCGTGACTTGTCTGTACCGTTACACCCCTAAAAGGAAGCAGGGTAACTTCTAACACAACATCCTTACAGGTGTTTTAATAAATGAGGCTTGTATCACTTCAATTTGTCACTTGCCAAAAGCCCAGTAATTTAACATCTTCACTAACACCGAGTGATGCCAGACGGTAGACGTTCTACATATTTTTATGCACTGGATCATTATGGATATAATAAAAACACATCTAGCACAGCTGTTATCAAGTTTAGTATAATTGCATAGTTTGCTAGTGGAAGCTAGACGCAGGAGGAGGAAGGACAAGAGCATTAAAGAAATCATTGAATTGGATAGAAAAGTTTCCCAGGAGCTAACTTCTGTCATGGCAGGACCAGACAGAGGAGTCTAGGTGAAATATGTAATCATGATTTCCATAGTTCACTACTTTTTTATATATTTTTGTTTTAAATGTACTTGGAAGTGAACATTTTCAAGTTACTCTCATTAACATCTGAGCTCCCTGCTCAGTTCGTAACTCAGTCAACATCAGCATTAAACGCAGACAACTTGATAACTAACTTTGTTTCTGCTTTCTTCTTCTTCATCATCAACATTTGTTGGCAGTTTTCACATTACAGGGCGTATTACTGCCCTCCACGGGGTAAAAATAAATGACTTGGCCTGATGAGGGCACTAAAACTGCAAAATAAAAATAACAGGGGGTAAATAACAAGGATAAAACTTGAAGATGCATTAGCAGAAGCTCATTTTAATCACATTAAGGTGCAAATTTATTTTGCTCAGACCTTCATCGTGTTTAATTGTCTTACTGCACAGCGAGTTTTCAGTTACTTGAACATTTTTCTCAGCAGCATATGCACCGAAGCTTCTTCCACCGTTTCACTTTAACTCGACCCTGCCTGAAATAGCTAACTTGAGGCTGCGTCTGCTGTATCTTTAGCGCGAGTTATGACGACATCCAGGTTAAAAATAAACCTTCCTCCCACTTACTGTTGTCCTTCACCGGGGCTGTCTGCAGATCCGTTACCGTTGTGCTCCTCCTCTGGTTTCGTGTCTCCCTCCGAGCAGGCGTCATGCCCTCCGTCTCCATTCTGGTGGCATTTCTCTCCACCGTCCACGAGGACTGTTACGTCTTCCCCTCTTTGACTGTCCTCCTCACACTGCGGTAGCTCTGCTGCAAGAGATAGAGAGTTAATTTTACTACCAGCATATAAAGATATTCTTTTTCTGGTATTTCATTTGACACATGCACCCTATAAAAGCAATACTCTACTTTGAGCTGGCGGGTCTGAGTTTTCCTGCAACAAGCCAGCCTGTGCTGGTACTTCCTCGTGCAGGTTAACAAGATCCAGACCCCGTTCCTCCTCCCTCATCCTGGGCCGCTTTGCAGACGGCGGGGCGCCTTCCTCCGCCGCCTCCGCTTCTTCCAAGCAGTCACCATCAAGTTGTAAAGGTGGGACCTGTTGAGGGGGCTCACTGTCCGCCTCCGAGTCCTGCCCCGCGCCCGCCACACCTCCGCTTTCACCGCCTCCAGCCGAATCGGACATCTCTCTTTTGTTTTTTTGTCAGTCTCTCCCGTCAAAGCCTCCACGCGGTTTTCCAAGTGCCTTGTGTGCAGCGGGTTGGCTGTCAAACGTGGGTGAGGTAGGTGCTACTAGGATAGTGCTTCTTCCTGCAGTAGGGATGTTTGAGTCTGTTGGGGTACGAGGACATCACAGCACCAACCAGCCTGGAAAACAGAAGAGAAGGGCAAAGATGGGGAGGGGAGAAAGGAAGGTGAGACCAAAAAGTAGAGCATCATTGAATAATAACTTACACTTAAATGTGAAATGTGAAAAATTTAGACTAAGGGTGAATTAAATTAGACGTTACTTGCTTAGAGGAGCATATTATTGTGGCTCGTGAGAGCAGCAGTTGGACACCTGTGGCTAGTCGTGACGTGCAGCCCCTCCAAACTAGCTTTGATATCATATTCGCTAAGTTAAAGCTTAAATTACTTCACAGAAACGTAAATAATTACCCCACACATGCCCCAGCTGCCGTTATACATCTTTAATAGTGAGCAAAAAAAAGAAGAAACGCTCATTTTTCCCTCAAACCGTCCGTTTAAACGCAGTCAACCGCCTCTCTTTAGCTCATGCTAGCATTAGCTTATGCTAGCAGCCAGATGCTACATACCTTGTAGTGGCTTGCCCGGCCTTCAGTTCTGCTCTCAGTTTGGATATAAACGCTTTTTTTTTTTTTTTTATCCCCTGCGGTTTTCACTCAAAAACCGGAGAAAACGACAAACGCGCGAAACGAAACGAAGTCCTCCTTCTTCAGGAGTTTGTGTTTCCGCTCACAAGCTCATTACGAGAAGTTGTAAACATTGTGAACGGCCATGTGTTTCGAAGTATCGCGAGAGTTCTGTTACTAACGCGAACGGGACTTCACAGAGAGAGGGGGCGGATTTTAAAGCGAGCGTGAACTGTGGTGTGTTTATACTTGTACGTGTGTTTTCAACACATCCACTTGAGAAATAGTAAAAAGCAAAAAAGAAACAACGGAGTCAGTCAAAGCTAAATGCTATTTATTTAGTATTTATTTTGTTCTTCAAACAAACAAAAGCCAAACTATGTACACTTCTTTCAGTTGTTCTTTTCCAAAAAGCAGTTTCATAACATGTATGCTGTTATTTTTAAACAACATTCAAAGACTTGTTAAGCAAAAGGAGCTGAGCTGACTGGAGTATAAGGGTTTTTATCAGTAAGGCTGGAACAAAAGAGACCAGCTACAAAAGAACCAGATGACCAACTTTATATTATCTCAAGCAGACCGGGACGAGGGGGACGGGGGGGACGGGGGGCTGTGACGGGACCCATTCAAAAGGCCAATCATCATCCAGGGCTATTTCCTTCTTTTCTTTTTTTTTTTTAAATGTCACCAAAACAACACTGCAGCTTGTCTAATTATAAAAGCCTTTCCAGTGCAGTAAAATAGAGAGACTAGCCAAAGAAGACAAACCATACAACAACAGCTTCTTAAAAAAAACGTCAAACACAGGTATCGTTGTTTTTAAAGCCTTTCACAATAAGAGACTTGAGCACACACACATATACGTTTAGAGCCATTACCTCCGTCTGTGTTTGGCAACTGATTACGACAATTTGAAATTTAGAAAAACCATTTAGCATCGACTCCCGGAGCTACTTCAGTTCATCGTCTTACAGCAGATGAGCGCGCAACCTAAACGCCTACGCTGATGTTCGACTAATGTCAATGTGCCATGCGGATTAAAAAACTGCACGCGCCGATTAGTTACCAAGGACACAACTAACTCTTGGGTTGACTTAAAACGCGAAACCCCTGAAATCCAGTTAGATATAAATATACAGAACAAGACTTCCATCCAGATTCAGACACGCAACTGACGACTCCCCCGTCTACTCTGTGGTCGGCAGCACCGACAGGCGAAGACGGACCCGGGCCCAGTGGAGACCCACCTCAAAGTTTAGTGTCACAAGCTCGCTCTTACAATTACACAAGCCTGCAAAGTCCTCTCATAACTAGTAAAAAAGTACCTTTGTATCGTCCAAAGCGTTTAAGTCCACTGGAGTGTTAAAAAAAAAGAAAAAGTTGGTCAATCTGGTTCGGTTTTTGCCGTGCATCCGACACAACAGTAGTCTCACAGAAACAAGTCCGTGCTTCAAGACGACCCTCCACCGGTCAGCTCAGCTCCGGGCAGCACAGACTTTAAGCCCTTTATTAAGCCTGCACCTTCAGCAATAATCTAAATGGGGAAATCTGAACAAAATCAACTCTTCATTTCGAAGGGGAAAAACGAAAAGGGCAACGAAAGCCACCAGCCGAGTTAGATCAACCAAAAAAAATAAAATAAAAATAAACAAACTCGCTGCTCTATTCTGTAGTCGACTAGTAACTTTAAAAGGTGATCAGATGTACATATAAGCAGGTTTTATACAGGACGATTCTGTTTCTCCGACAGAAAGCGGTCTCACTGTGACCCTTAGAGTACAGTTAACGCGGTGGTTTCCAACTTAAATCATTTTGAGAACATTATTTTTTTTCAGTTAGTCATTCACGACTCAACTATACAACTTTAAGGCATGTTGAACAGAGAAATAAAGCAAAAAAAAAAAACAACAAAAAAACAAACTTTTACATTATTTACAAAGCTCAGCGTTTATACTGGTGAGCGTTGATGCTTGTGTGTCTTTGTGTGAGTTGCTATTCATGTACCCATGTCGTGTGTGTGTGTGTGTGTGTTTGTGTGTAGGCATGGTTCCAGAGGAGAGCCAATGTAACTTTCTGCTGCTAACGTGTGCATGTAGTGTGTCTGCCACTCCTTTGGACGCTTGGATCTATGTGACATGTAGTTTTGTTTTAAAGTTTTTCTGTTTCGTTTTGTACAATTCTTTCAGTTCATCCAGTTCCACAGCTGCTGCGGGGGGGGGGGGGATGAGATGTAATCCAGCCACGTCCCACCGCAGCTCGTCCTTTTTTTTGTCTTTTGACGCCTGGGCGGGAGGGCAGGTCTCCTCTCCTGCTGGTTTACACGACCTCCCCCGAAAGTTTCAGGCCGAGGCGGATGACGACGACGACGACGACATCTGGGCGTGCCTTTTCTGATCCGCTTCCTCCTCCTCGTCGTCGTAGGACGCAGATGGGCTCAATGATTGATCTGCCTTGTAACTTCATCCGTCCCAGCTGATAATGCCGACGGGCCTGCCCGGTCCGAGGTCAAGAAAAAAAAAGTTTCTTGGGGTTCAGTTCGAAACGACACGTTTAGGGTTAACTGGTTCATTGGTCGGCCGTCGGTTAGATCCTCCTTGCAGAGGGCAGCAAATAAACAACAGCCAGACTCCTGTAAGAGAACAGCACAAGACACCGTCAACCACCGCCTGTGGACAAAAACACCAGATTAACAGAATTACTCTTTGAGAACGACGTCTTACCAATGTCAAATACTTGTCTTCCTGCGGTCACTCCACAGCTCCGGAGGCAGTCGCCAGGTCGGGAGGTAAAGCTTCCTTGCCAACCGCTCCTTCCACCCCGCGCCCGCCTCCGTCACTGTGCGTGTTGATCAAACACTCTTTGTAGCCACGGCAACCTCCATATCGATAATTAGCTATCAGTCAGTCTTGGAGCCACTGCAGCATGTCCAGCACCTCAGTCCGTGTGGTTTTCCATTCCATCCCCGATTCTTTCAGGGTTACTGGCAAACTAAGGGAAACTCACGCGAGTCTATCTCAAACTAGATTTTCTTTTTAAAAAAAAAAAAAAAAAAAAAAAAGAAAAAGATTGGTTTTCTTGAAGAACATTCACTCCATATAATCAATGTCTCATGAATTTTCCTTCATCCATTTGCAAATTTTCTTTCTACTCTGAAAGGTAATACAAAAATATGGTTATGTACAGGAGGTGGAAGAAGACGCGCTTCTCGAAGTCTCTCGTTTCAGTTTGGGAATATCTTTTTTTTCAGTGACTTTGTCAAAAGTCGTAGCAATCCTCCTGTTGTAATTGTGCTCCCATCCCCAAAATTGTACCTCACAGCTTGAATGAACAAAAGTGCATAGGTGAGTCGGTGAGGGCAGGGTTTTTCCGAGTGCTCGCGAGGGTTGAGGTGAAGACAAGTGCACTAACCCGGTGTACTCGTATTGCCCTCTCAGTTCCCCCAACCCGGGGGGTTCTGCGGCCCGGCACTCCCGTTCTTCACAAAGCAGAGCCCATGCTTGATTTTTTTTTATTTAATTTTTTTTCTCTCCACTCTATGGTTGATCATCAAAGTCTCAGGACCCACGGCCCGACAAGCGAAGGTCCTGTTAGAGGATCTAGTCCATGTTGTTGTGATGCCTGCCACTCTTCCTCAAAAAAAAAACAAAAAAAAAAAAACCCAACACCACTCAATGTCCGTATGGCAGAAGCGCACTTGCAAACCCCACCCGTCTTTTGTGGGAACCAAAAAAATAAAATAAAAAAACTGCACCCACAGATATCCATGTGGTTTGTAAACAACCAAAGCTCCAGTATGGAATAGAAAGAGTCCTTTCTTTTTAATTCTTAGTCTCTATTTGTACGACCAGGATTGTAGAGGCAGTGTGTTCAACTGTATCCATCCCCAGTTATTTATATATATTTTTTTTCCTCTCTTCTCCGCTGTGTAAATTCAAAAAGACCTCGCTAAACTCTTTGAAGCTTTTTTGTATTTTTGTTTCCATTTTTGAAATCTTTCGAGGAAAAAAAAAAAAAAAAAAAAAAAAAAAATCCGGTATCAGCACGGGTTTCTTGTATTTTTTTTTTTTTTTGGAATACATTCAATATTTTCTTAAGAAAGAAATAACACACACTTCACATGGCAATAATGAAACAAAAATGAAAAACAAATTAAGGAAAAAAAAAAAAAAATTTAAAACACACAAACAAAAATAGCAGCCCCAAGTGCTCATTATCTTAGTCCAAATACTTTTTAAACTTTGTATATAATGTATATATTCATATATATTTTTCATTTAAAAAAGAAAACTCGTCATTATGAAATTGCAACAACGAATAAGTAACACAATATGCTAACATTTCATGCACCGTTCTGTGCACTTGCACATTAAGATGCTGTTTGTTTGTTTTGTTTTTTTTGTCGTTTTTTTTTTTCCAGAGTCAGAAACTCGACACCTTTCATTCACAAGTTCGAGAGTTGACAAAAAGGCAACGTGATCACACCCCAGGAAAAAACAGACCGGACTAACCTTTCCGATGGATCACCCCTAGACTGAACTAGAAATATTAACGATATGAACTTACATACTTTACATACGCTGTGCTGAGCACTGACACACGATCACACTCGCTCTCAAAAAAGAGTTAATGTCTCAATGGCCATGCACCCTATCCAAGTTCTTAGGCACAAATGTGCATTCATACACATACAAAATAAAAAAAAAAAAAATAAGCACATGTATTCAAAATGAGTACCTGTAGTCTTAACTCATTTCTCCGAACAGTAAATGAACATGTACTCTGAACGCACACGAACAATATCTCTCACTCGAGATGCACACACACAACAGCTAATGTCCCTCATGATTCGCCACGTCTTCCAGTCCTCACAGGCCCAGAGACGGCTCCCCATGGGGAGAAGCTAAGGGAAATATAAACTAGTGGTGGTCATCGTTTTTTGATGATGAGAGCAAAGCTAACATTTACAAATGCATTTCTATTCTTTTTCTATCAGGGGATGAAGAGCTGGTGAGAGAAAGGATGTGTTGTGCAATTGCCCTCTCTCTCTCTCTCTCTCTCTTTCTCTCTCTGTCTCTCATTCAGTCACTCTCAACAGATCAAGTCCCTATTTTGGAAAGGGACAAACACACACTCTTAATATGAGGATACAAAATTACCATCCGAACAAAAAAAGACAAAAATGGCCTCTTATGTTTCATACATCTTGGTAAGCAACAAAGGAAAGAGAAAACAACATTGTGCAGACTGTATATTACTGACACAATCCAACCATCACACATCAGTCGCTCTCGCTCGCTCACTCACACATTCACAAAAATATTCACTTCTATAACTAACCCCATCTGTTTGATTTTTTTTTTGTGGTTTTTGTCATTTCTTTTTTTTAGGCAAGTGCAAATCTTCAAGTTTTTTTTTTTATAATCCATTTTTCAATAGCTTTACTTTTTGTATAAACGTAAAAAAATTCTAAACAAGAGAAATATCAACAGTGTTTGTCTTTTGAGAAAGGATTTGCGCTCTGATAAGGTTTCAACTAAAGGTCCCCCTGACTTTGAAAACCTAACAGCCTGACCATTCACCCCCGCCTACTGTTTCGCCTCCGCCGCCCCACCCGCCCCCACATTCCCGCCCCCCTTCCAGTTCCGATGCGCATGCACAGATGCTGTGTACGTACACACACTGTATGCGCACTGATTCCGAACACACACACGCATACACACACATATGAAAAAAAAAAAAAAAAACCTATTCAAATCCCATCTCAATAAAGTGCATTAGTTCAGTATAAGGTGCTTAATCTTTTGAGTGCCAGAGGATACCCATCTTCCTTTAAACCTCACCCCCCTCTCCCCTGCTCTAGTGAACAACTGGTGCAGCAGGAGCCCTTTTTTTTTTTAATTTCTTACCAGAGGGGAAGAAAGAGTTGGGAGACGCAGATCTAGGCGCCTCCGCCCCGCACTTCCCCTCATGCTCGCTCCCGTCCTAGCCCCGAACCCCCACACCCCACCCCACCCCCCGGTTCCCCCAGCAGTGCACATTCGTCATCAGGTTTGTCTGATTAAAAGACAGAAGGCCTCAGGTAGCTATTGCTGCTGCACTGCGTCACATCAGTAATCCTCCACCATCTCCATCTCATTCAGGCTCAGAGACTCGGCCGCGTTGTGGTATGAGTACCCTGTAAGGGGGGGGATGGGGGGGTGGGGGAGGGCAAGAGGGAAGACATGGAGAGAGTCAAGTCAGACAGGAGGAGGAGGAGGAGGAGGGGGTGGCTTAAATAACGTCAGCAGTCGATAAAGACGTAGGCCAAACATAATTTTATAAGAAGATTCTTCAGTTCTGGAAAGGTTAAAATTTATACACTGATCAGCCATAACATTATGACCACCTTCCTAATATTGTGTAGGTCTCCCTTGTTGCCTCCAAAACAGTTGTGACTCATCAGAGAATGGAAATGGGTCTTCTGAGGGTGTCCTGTGGTGTCTGGTAACATAAGTGGGGGACCTTTGGGTCCTATGGGTTGAGGAAGGAGAGAGGCCTCTGCGGATCATCCCACAGATACTTGATCAGTTTGGGATCTAGTGAATTTGGAGGCCAGGTCAACACCTTGTGCTGTTTCTTAATGTTTTTTTGAGTTGTTCCTAAAGCGTTTTTGTGTTTGTCCTGCTGGGGATGGCTGCTGCCATCAAGGAGTGTCATTGCTATGGGGTGGGGGTGCCTGGTCTGGTCTAGGTGGGTGCTACATGTCTAAGTAACATCCACATGAATGAATGCCAGGTCCAAAAGTTTCCTAGCAGAACGCTGAATTCTCACAAGATAGTCAGTGTTATTTACTTCTCCTGGCAGTGGTTTTAATGTTGTGGCTGATCAGTTTATGTAAATTATTACTTATTAATGTTTATGAACAGTAAAGGGTGCAGAAAGAAATTGCAGTTAGAGGTCACGTTTAAGCTGTGCAGGTAATTCAAATGAGGATTATACAGCAGAAAACAAAACAGTGGTTTCATATCTGTGTGTGCACTGCGACAAGTTTACAAATGGATGGATAAAATACAAATATCCAATTGTGTAAAAGGCCAAAGAATTTTCTTCCTCTTAAAAAAAAATAAAAGAGCTCCAGACATGAGTATCTACACAGCCCCACTCTCTGCCTGTAGGGGGTGTCAACACGCCGTAAAGAAAATGCTCGGTTTCCTGCGAATCCATCAGAGAGCAGCTCTGCGTGGCATCACGGCTTTTGTATAATAATACAATCATGTGCTCCTCAGATGGTCTCATTTCCTCAGCTGAAAGTCACTTTTCCAAACTTCTGTGCGTTAATGTGTTTTTAAGTCTGAATATGGAAACGACATGAATGCCAAAAGGAGTGACTCATTGATGTTTTTTTTTTTACTCCAGGCGTTTAAAAAGACGCCCATTTCCAGTATTGTTTCCAATATGGACCCATGACATATGATTAATTAAAAGACATATGTCTATTAATCATGTTAAAAATGTCTGTACATCACAGGCGCGGTGACGTACCTAAGATGCTGGGGTCAGAGTGCAGCATCACAGACTGTTTCTTCTTCATCTTTCCCCCCTGGTTGTCAAAGAGACCAGCCTTGCCCATGTGGTTGGCCTGAAACATGGACTGCAGAGTGCTTGGATTCATACCTCGCATTGAGTCCTGAAAAGAAATAAAGACATGAAGGATCACATAAAATGTATTTCTGGACACGACTCCCATGTTTTCCTTCCCCCCCCCCCCAAGTCCAAGAGAATCCATTAAAATCTCGTTCTCACTGTGGCGACGTTGCTTTGTGTCTTCGTGATGGACGACCATTTGTATTTGATACTTAGCAACAAGCTGATAAATATTGTTGAGGGATATTTTTGCAGAGACGCAACTCCGTTTACTGCCTTTCCTTCTGACAACTCAACTCTGTTAAGTGTTTGCATGTACGTTACAGATTCGTATCTGCATTTACCTGCAGAGGGAAGTTCATGTTCAATCCAGCCACTTCCTTTGATAACTGGGGAACAAGGAAAAGAGGAGGAATTATGAACAAATATCCCCAAATTAACAGTCTGTTTAATAGACGTGTCACTCATATATATATATAAACTGGGTATAATCCTGTGGCTTGATGTAACACAAAGTGGATTAAAAGTGAATATTAGATACAGGCAGGAACTGCTGTTTGCATTCATTCAAGAGGAGACACGTAATTGTAAACTAACAAGTTGCTATGGTTCATCCACAACCTCAGGATCGGAAAAATATTCAGCCATGTTGCAAAAAACTAGCAGTAGCAAATTACAGGTAAACAAGACGACCGTCGCGGGGGTACGCGGCGCTCAGAGATGACATCATCCAGGTCAGAAGACATCATCCGGGGTCTGTAGGTCAATCTACAGACCCTGGATGATGATAACAGGTAACTCCAGACTCAACGCGGAATAGCACTAGCGTACGATAACAAAATATTGGTGAAATGAACGAGTTTCGCGGCAGATAATGCGTTATTTAGAGGCTGCGTATCGGTGCCCCATTCACTCCCACTATATGGATATACGCAGATTTAAATATCTCCCGAAGGAATGCAATTACACCAAAGTTATATGGGTGAGTAAACGGCCGTATTTTATGCCAGAAATAAGGTCCAGGTTGTAAAAAAACAGTAGTTCCCCTTTTAAATGCAGGCAATCGTATTAATTCAAAATTGAACTCTGAACTTTCTGTACTATACTCTAAAGCAGCATCAGCCTTTCCTTCCTTGATGACAAGACAGCGGCTCATTTCCTGACCGAGTCGCGCGTCCCGTCTAATGTTTTTGACATATGCTGCGCTAAGTGGAAAAGATCCTTTGAGCTCAGGCCCACCTGTTGCTGCTGTCTCTGTTGGTTGGCTTTCTGTTTGGCACGTCGCTCCAGAAACTGTTTGGCGAACTCTTTGGCTTCCACTGTGTCCCCCAGGTAGGACCGAATAAAATCCAGCACTGCATAGGGAGACTCCACCTCCTTCAGGTAAGCCACGATGGTGGCAACTTGATAAAGACACGAGGTTTAAATCGTTAGCAACGCTCTGAACACGCGACAAGTGTGTGTGTGTGTGTGTATAGGGGTGAATTATCAGCACCCTCGACACCGCTAAATATGTGCAGCCTACCATCCACAGAGGAGGAGGAGTTGTTGGCAGAGGTGTTGAGAGCATGCAGCATCTGTTCACACCAGGTGGTGAAGCCGTCCTGAGGCTTCATGCCCTGCAGCAGCTTCAGCAGCTTATCCTCCTCCTCCGTCCGCTTACGACGCATCATGTACTGATCGCTGCAGAAGACACAAGGATGTAATCAGGAAATTACTGGTTCAAAAAGGTTCAGTGCCTTTTAATCAGATAATATTTTATGTGACGTTACGTACCTGAGCGACGGGCTGCTGCGGCTGTTTTTCAAGCCCATGTTGTTGTTGCTGTTCCCACGCAGGCTGGCCTGGTTCTTCACAGCCTCATCCCACATGCCCATGCTGCTTGAAGATCCTCCGCTACCACTCTTGCCTTCCATACCACCAGGCCCTCCCCACATGCCAACACCGTCTACCCACTGCCCTCCCATGGAGGAGCTGCCCATTGACATACCAGCGTGCTGTGGGCAGACAAATACATCAGGTTAAATGTTTAACCAACAGCAAGTCATTTTCTATTTGCAAGTAACTACAACATTGCAACATTATCCGAGTATGAAACCTGAGATTTGTACGATCGAAACTCACGCGTTCTCGCTGTTGAGCTCTCTGTTGCTGCTGCTGCTTCAGGAGCCTTTCTGCCTCCTGCTGCATCTCCAGCAGAGCCAGAGCCGGGGGCTTTCCTGCCTTAGCGAGCCCAGAGGAGGAAGCCCCGCTCCAACTTGAGCCGCCTGCCCCAGGTCCCTGCTGCTGGGGGGTCTGCTGCAGCAGTTTCATGATAAGCTCCTGCTGCTGACGCTGAAGGACGACAGAGATGTTGGATTTAATACGACTATATGCAGCTGTGATCTCGAACTTGATGACTCGCGCTTACGTCAAAGCAAAGGCAAAGCTGCACTGAATAATTTACAGTTTTAGAGAGTAAAGATGTTCATATATTTTCTTTTTCAGTTTATAAAACCGAAGAAAATGACCCCAGGAAAACAGACGACATAAACCGACCTGCTTGCGTCTGAAGAGCTCCTCCTCCTCCCTCCTTTTCTGCTCCTCTTGCTGCCTCCTCTTTTCCTCCCTTCGCTTCCGCTGCTCCTCCTCCTCACGCTTCGCCCTGAGTTCAGCGTCTCGCCTCTCCTGCTGGAGCTGAGGGGAATAAGTCATCGAGTGAAGTGAGTGAGCAAAACATTACTCTGCATCACTGCTCACAAACACAGTTCATTCCAAGTAGAGCTGCTGCCTGAAAGTAGCGCAAACTACTCTCTAGATGTGTCTAGTGAGCGATACAAAAATCTTCTTTCAGCCTCGAAACTGAACTACAATAAATAAAACAGTATAAAAAGGACGACTCACCACTGAACTCACCTTCTGAAGCTGTTCAAGAGTTGGACCCTGAGTAGAAGGATTCATTGTTATGTCCCAAAGACTGGCTTCACCGCCTGCATGGGAATTAAATGGATTATTTCAGCAGCAGCAGCAGCTATACCGTCTGTTTACATATTTTAATTGAGCGTGTCTGTGTACACATACACACACACACAGAGCAGCCATCTACACGTACCTGACGGCTGTGAAGCTGAGGTATGCATGTCCCACATGGACCCTGTATCTGGCACTGACATCGACCTGTTCATCGAAGGCATCATACTCTGCTCACTGCACCTGCAAAAAACACGGTACGCAAATTCGAGTTAAGAGTTTCAACCCGATGTAAAATATCAAAAACTCACAGGAACAGGAACACAAATTACTGCACACAAGTCCACAGATATAAGCTGCGACCCCTCAGGCCCAACCTGTTAATGAGCTGGAATAGCTGCTGCTGCTGGAGCTGCTGATAAAGAGCTGCTGCTGTTGCCATCTCCTGCTGCTTTTTCAGACGCTCCTGGTCCAGGTTTCCCTGTAAAGAGGAAGAGAGCTCACCGGTCAATACAACGCGTCTTCGAACTGCCGATACCAAAAACAAACGAGTCTAGACTACATTTGCTTGTGGTAAAAGTTTTCCACTTGCATTCACACAAAGAGAAACACGTTCATGCTTTGCAACGACATCCACGTATGAACGATGGTGCATTCAAGGGCAATGAGTGACACATGGTCATATTTGCAGCGTATGAAATGAAATGGGATGGTTTCACTTCAAGAAACGACACCAGGTGCTCATGCTGTCTTTCGACTCAAATGAATTTGAAGAAAAAATTTTCTATTGCAATGACCTGTCTATTAACGTGCCCTCTCATCTGCATCCTCCCCTCCCCATCCTCTAGGTTGGATGAGCTCTGACTCACAGTCCCGGCGGGCCCCCGGTTGGGCTGCGGGCGCTGCGTTGGTGGTAGCGGTCTCACCAGCAGCGGTGGCGGGGAGGGCCCGGGGGCGAAGGGCACTCGGCCCCACATCTTGATGACGTCCCCCAAGGGTTGGAAGCCCTCGTCGCAGCCCCGCTTCACCAGCAGGGTCATGGTGAAGTAGCCAGCCTGGAACCACTCACACATTTCCACAGTGGTGAATGGACCTGGACGGTGGGCAGGACGGAGGTTGAATTAACGCAATTCAAGAGCAATATAACGTACAATATGAATGTCCCGTGTGTGTGTGAGCGTACCCTGGATCTCTCCCTGGGGGTCCTTATAGAACCACTTCATGGCGGCCTCATGACTTAGCGGCAAAGCAGCTGCCGTGTTCCTGCTCTCCTGCTGCTGCTGCAGAGCCTGGGTGAAGCACTCCTCCTCCAGAGAGGTGTCCTGCAGCGATGCCACCATCTTCTCTGCCTCCTACACAGATAAAAACACGCAAGAAGAAATTCATTTTTCTTTTTCTTGTTTGCAAATCTCTGGTGGTATGAAATAAGTGACAGCTCTGAGAATATGCCATTGGAAAGTGTTGCCTCTGCCACAGAGCCAAAAAGATCAGCTTGGGACGGATTATGTTACTGAAGCTAAAGTAAGTTTCAATTGGGAAAAAAAAAAAGACACACTGGATCCTGAAAGTGAAACATGAGCAATATATTTACAAGTGTAGCTCGGGTTCAATTTATTCCCAATGACAACCAGACACCTAGACGTCAAAAGGGTTGAAACGTGTTGGTTTAGACTCATCGGGGAGTGAGATTTCTGCAGTAGTGAAGTAGTGGGGTACTCTGCATGCGAGCGGAGGGCGGTTGAAGGTTTGGTGTGTGTCAGGGTTCAGACGTCATTTGTTTAAAACAAGGTGTCAAGTTCTACTGGACATGTAGAGGAGTAAACACCCTCAGACAACCCACTCGAATTAAATCTTCAGATCTACAACGACTACAAGGTGCCATATTTTACATTTTAAGCGGCTGTCATGAATCATGATAAATCTGCAGCTGTGATTTTGTACTTTCCACACACACACACACACAAAAAAAAGTTTTCACAGGAACAGAGACGGAGCTAATTGCAGTTTTCTGACGGATTGTCTAATATTTCCGAGGCATCTGTTTGAGACGCGCCTCCTGATGTTCCTACCTGCTGCAGGTGTTTCATGCCTTCATCATCCTCAGTGTCTCCTCCAGATGGAGGGAGGAGAGGAGCAGCAGAGGAGGGCGGCGGGGGAGGCAGGCTGGAGGAGGTGGCGGCGCAGGCGGCGGCGGCGGCAGCGGCGTTGGAGCTCAGGTGGGCTTTGGAGCCCCCTATGGGAGCCATGTCTGATACAATAACAACAACAACAAGAAGAAACATGAGTAAAACAATGGGTCCTATTTTTAGTGGTTCTATTTATGGGGTAGTGATATTAGATGCAAGCGGCAGAGCCACCTAGTGGCTCAGAGTCTGATACAGCAAAAACAGCAGGTTCAGTAAACAAGATATTAAATGACGGCGGCTAAACATATTCAATATCAAATTAAATATCAACGTGGCCAAATTTCCTCTCACTCTCTCCCTGTCACAGACAAACAGGCTGATCCGTGACTAAAAAGGCTGAATGCAAGTAACAGATCTAGGACACGGCTTCTGAAGCTTCAAATTAGATTTGTTTTTAGCAAACAATGTGTGTCCTGAAGCTTGGGCGGTGAAGGTTAACCGTTTCCTGCAGCGGATTATATATATTTATACCTACTGTAGATTTAATAATGCTGTTTTTTGTGACATTTTGGTTTCTTGGTCCATTGTTAAATGCATATCTCAGAATATAGATGTAGCTGGATTTACCTTCACCAGACATGCTGTTGACCTTGACTGAGTGAGAGTGGCTGTTGCTCAGGTGAGTGTTGTCCACCACTAGACCGGCATTGCTAGGTTGGGACTCCAGAGATGGGGGGGTGCAGTGGGCAGGGGGAGAAGAGGAGGGTGATGCTGGCTTTGTCTCGTTATCGCCTACAGCAGAGATGGCTTCTTTACTCTCTGTGAGAGGAAGAGAAGAACTTGAGCAAGATGCGTTGAATACGTAATTCCTCCTTGGACCACGACGCAGCTGTAAACACATCCTACATAATCAAAGACACATAATGTTTTATCCTCACCCTTATCTTTGTCTCCTTCAGCACTGTTCCTCTCCATGTCACAAAAGCTGTCTTCTTCTTCCTCCTCCTCTATCCCCTTAAACTCAAACTCCTCCTCCAGGATTGTCTCCTTGCCACCCTTCTGATACAAGAATACCAAGAGAAACGGACAAAATGAAAACGTGTAGCGAAAGCAGCCAGATCGCAATAAATGTCCCCTTCATCAAGAACAACTGGTAGATTAAAAAAAAGAACTGTACACACCTTTATAGGCATGAAAGCTCCAGAGGAGTCAAAAGTGCCCATCTCCCCGTCCTCCTCATCTGTGCACCACTCTGGCAGGCCGTCCCGGTCGTCCTCAAGTCCCTCGCTGCCTGCACGTCGGCGGCCCCCGGGGTGACCGTCGGAGTCCCGGAAGTCGAAGTCGAACTTCCTCCGGCGACCTTCGCCTGGACCCACGTGGTCCCGCCAGCCTGCTGAGCGAGGACCACCATCTAAAGCAAGAACTGAACCGCCGTCAGTTTGAACAACAAAGACACAACATTAAGAACCTAAGCAGGCTGTAGAAGCACAAGGCAGAGGAACACTTTTTAAAAAATAAAGTTTGGGTTAAAGCAATTGCTCAGTCAATCATACGCTTAAGTATTGGGCTATACACTGATCAGACCATCTTCCTAATATTGTATAGGTGTCTCTTGTTCCTCCAAAACAGTTGTGACTCATCAGAGAATGGACATGGACCTTCTGAGAGTGTCCTGTTGTTAGTGGGGGACTTTGGGTCCTATGGGTTGAGGGGAGGGGCCTCTGTGGATCATCCTACAGATACTTGATCAGTTTGAGATCTAGTTTTGAGTTATTTCTAAACCGTTTTTGTGTGTGTGTCTGTGTCAGGCTGCATCCCGCTGGAGATGGCTGCTGCCATCAAGGAGTGTCATTGTTATGGGGTGGGGGTGTCTGGTCTGGTCTAGGTGGGTGCTACATGTCTAAGTAACATCCACACGAATGAATGCCAGGTCCAAAAGTTTCCCAGCAGAACATTGTATTGTCACCAGATGGTCAACGTTATTTACTTCTCCTGTCAGTGGTTTTAATGTTGTGGCTGATCGGTGCAGTTTCATAATGTTAAAAGTAGGTGCGTTTCTCCTTCCAACCAGAAATATGCACTTTTCTTTTGGACATTCATTTTAATTTTTTCACAGCGTACTTGAAATAAACTGTGACTTTAATCTAACATTGTGTAATTTAACTAAAGTGACTCGTCAGAACCAAACAGTCCAGTTAACTGGGATCCTGTATTAGCTGATGTGCTGCAGGTCTAATGTAAACTGAAGCATTTAAAGCACTGACCATTACCATGTAACTTTCTGTATTTAGTGACACATCTGTGTTAGTAATACAGTATATCCACCGATACAGCAGCTACCCAGAATTAGCAGCAAACTGAATGTTAAACCTTCGAAATCACCACCAGCTTAATCAACCAAAGCATCCACAATCGTGCTCGTCTTGTGCAGACAATTTGTTTTTAACCTACAATAACAATAATAAGTATTCCTCATACCATCCCTGCGGGATCCAGCAAGTCTCCAATTGCTGCCCGGCTCCCCCTCTTCTTCATCCTGCTCCTCCCGGAGGGTGCGCCAGTTATCGCTATCAGCCCTTGTATAGTCCTTCCTCACTGGACCCACGGGACCTGCAGTTTCTTCAAAACCAGGACGCCCCACCTCTCGCCGCAGTGGCTTCTCAAACCGGCGCTCACCCCTGAGGGAAAGAGGGGGGAAATGGACGGAAAATTAAATCGTTTAAGCGATAAACAAAGGAAAACAAAATCCAAAGCATGATCTGGGTTTTATCCTACAGAAAAATACGCCCAGCCAGCAACTTGTTTTAAACCAAAACTGAACTTAAGACAGTTCAACCAGGGAGGGAGCTTATTACACTGGATGACAGCTCCTCTCAGCAGTGACAATATTACGCAATAAAGCCCCTGGAGATTTAAATTTCTGGAAGTCCATGCAGTGTTTTTAACTCACCGGTCATCCCAGCTCTGGCTGCGGTGTATCTCTCGAACGCTGCGGCCGAAACCCACCTCCGGCTCTTCAATACTTCTTTGGTAGAATCCACCTTCACCCCGGCCTCGACCTGTTTTTACGCACACAGGAGAAGGTGTTTGTGTTTGTGAATACAGATAGCAATTAAACGAGAGAGCAGGATATCAGCTAAAAGAAATGTCTCCAAGCGAGAAGCGTCTACTTGAATCTGTAGGCGGTGGCGCACACGGTCACATGCACACAAAGTAAGGAACCCACACACACACATCATTCTTCTTCTTCCAAGTTGTTTCCTTGGCTGTCCTGAAGCGGAGGGCTAATGTTTACATTGGCGTGTGAGGAGCGCCGTGTGTGGACAAGGTGAGTTCATCAGCCCAGCGGTTTTTAGACCAGGTGTGGCTGGACAAAAGGAGGACTATTTAGACAAGCCAAGAGGAAGTGTGCTGCATCAAGATGGTGGAAGAAAGAGGGGAAATAAACACTCGAGTAGCTGCCTTGAATAAACTGTTTTACTTTGCCTGGATAATGGCCATTGTAGTTTCAGCCAAGGGTTCTGGGCAGCGTTTCTGTTGCTGTTGGACGCTGCGGTTATTGTGAATTCACCATGAGTGCACTCAGGCTGAATCAGTGCTTTGCTTTGTTATTTTTTCCCTCTCTCTCTCTTTCTATTTTTTTTTGTGTGCCTTTACCTCGACCACCTCGTGTGGCCCCTCGTCCGCGGACCACTCCTGCAGGAGCGGCCCCGCCCACTCCTTTTCCCATGAGCCTCAGCACCGCCACACTGTTCACAGACATGGAGAAGTTCCTCTGCAGAGCGAGTGGAAAGAGCAAAAAGAGGAGGAATGTGAGGAATGCGAGCTCACAGGCACATCAGTCAACCTACGCGATATCTCCCTTTCAGACTAGAGGCTGCATGGGAGGAGAGATATATCGCGCGCGCGGCTGACGCGACATTTGCAGGTGTCGGTGTATTTGCGAGGGGTGTGGTTGCCGCAGACCTGCTCCTCCTCGGTGAGAGGCACCAGTGCCAGTGGCTGCATGGGCTCATCTTGCAGAATAGCAGCAAACTCCTTATCCTGCATGTCCTCTGGGACCTGAAACGATAAAAGCAGGCGCTTACAGGGACGTGAAGCCACTTTGAAAACAGGGTTTAAACCTCGACTTCGGAGAACAGGTGTTCTCCTATTTTTTAAGGCTTGGGAATATTTGCAATGCAAATGGCAGCCAAAAGGAGTTTAAAGCAATATAGAGGCAACGTATCGCTTTAGGAAGTGTTTATTCAATCGGTGTGAAGCAGTGATTGACTAAACTCACCTTGTTGTCTTTGATATAAAGTGCTAACATCTCCTCTCGGCCGTAGCGGTACTCGGCCAGCTTGTACTTTGGCATGGCGGGGGAAGGAGGGGGGGACGTCACACTCCCCCCACTGGACAGTGCACGAAGCCTGTGTGAGGTGAGGAAAAGACAAAAAACAATTAGGAATTTGGGTAATTTAGCATTAATATTTCTCGGAACAAAACTACGGGTCGTTATCGGAACTGGCTACTTCGCAGTTAAGACCCTTTAAACGTTACACGGCTCCAGTACATTTTCCGAACCAATAACTTTTTTTTTCCGACATAAAAATGTAGAAAAATCCCTCATAAAATAACACAGTGAAAATTCCCCTGTAGGCTCAGAAGAGGAAAAAAAAAATAAACTATTATGTAACCTTGATGGAATTCCTTTTAATCTCAGCTGGAGAAAAAATATCTAATAGCATCCATCTTGCAGCAGGAAAAAAAAAATAATTTAGTAAATGTTCTGTAACAAATCAGCCACCCCTCCCCCCGCCACCCGCCCCCCTACACAGGTCCCCCTGAATACACTTGGCCCAGCACAGATGATATATTAGCTTTCCAATCTCAAGATTTCATTTTAAAAAGCTATTACGAGCAGGCTCGCTTCCAAGCCCGCTGGTTAACAATGGCTCCATTCACATGCCTCTAACAAAGTGTGTCATTGACTCACAGGCCCACAACAAAACCATATGCAGCGCCGAGATGAAGAGGTGGCTTTGGAGTGGGGGAAAAGGTAAAGGAAAAGGAAAGCGGTTGCGGAAGACCGGGAGGTGACATGTAGCATTTAGGAGCCGGTGCTACTACGCAGAATAAGAGCAGAGCTGAGGGAACGTGCCAGTGGGTGGGGTCCTAAGAAATATCCGTGCATAACTATCTGTGCCCACTTCACTTGTGTTTACCTTAGCAGAATTTAGCTTCCCCTCCCTAATGGGACAAAGAATGGAATCTAGTCCATCTTCCACACTTTAATCTATTCATAAACAATCCTGCACGAGCCTCTTAGAAAAGCTGGACTGATAAATATTACACAAACCAGATGTGAATTCTACCACAATGACCAGCGCACCTACTGCCAGCGAACCCCTTTAAACGGTTTAAATCGTTTTGTAACTTTTTAAAAAAGACTTGTAAACACGCCGGCCAAGACAGCTGTACGCGGCGGGCACGCGAGCCCGGGCTGCCGCCGCCGCTCTGTAGTTTCTTATTAAAAAATAAGGTAGAAGTGGGCTAAGAAAGGCCAGCGAGAGGAAAGCAGCTGCAGATGTGTAAAGAGAGAAATATTCTGCGAGGCTGGCACTGCACCAAGAATGCACACAGCAGTCACAGGCCGTTAGAGATGGAGTGCTACCAAGTGCTACGCCCCCCCCCGCCCGCCGCCTCCACCTCCCATTAATCACAAACATTCACCAAGGAGAAGAAACGGCCGAGAGACACAGAGAGGTGGACACTGCTGTGACGACACCTACGTCTTGACTCGAGGCAAAAACCTTCCTGCCACAGTTTGAGATTACAATTCAGACGCATTAAATTGCGAAAAACTCAAAACCCATCACCAAGTTGACAGTTACAGTGATGTTAGCTGGTCTCTATAGATCAGTGTTTCCCATACAATGTTAATAATATGGCAGCCCACCAGGATCTCATTTATTCCGCCATGGTTTCATAGCGAATCAGAAATATTTTCCTATCGCTCCCGAAAGCACCTGCTCTGTACTGAATTTAACTTGACGGAGAAAACGTCTTGGACAACTCACGCCATTTGTGTTGTTCTCTAATAAATTTTGATGTTTTAAAACCTGGCGTTTGTGTTCTTGATTTTTTTTAAGACCATGGATATTTACAATTACTTAAAGAGAGTTGGGCAAAACCTGGAGGAGAAGACTAGCTTAACTTTATCAGCGCTAGCTAGCAAAGTTACTACACTAAGTTTACTATAAATGGGATTTATTCGTCAATACTTGATTTAATCTTACATTTGTCCATAGGCCTTATGTATGCAGAAGAGTAACAGTCATCCATGTCATCCAAACATTATTCATTTCCTTAACGAAGACAAAAAAGATTTGTCAACGAACATTTTTTCTGTGACTAAGACGAGACGCTGACGAGCTAAAACCAATATCTGATGATTGAAACTATGACGAAATGTCTCTTTTCATTGACGAGATGGGGGAAAAAAAAGAAGTTATTTCATATGATGTTGTTTGAATATCAGACATTCGAAATGCACCATCTCTTTGTATTTCAAAACGTTGGTCCCTGTCAGTGGATTGGATAGATGAGATATAAAATAGCTGTCAAAATTAATGTTGTTTGTTGCAAGTGTAAAAATTAAAAGTTGACAAAAATGACTTTTCGTCGGCTAAAACTAGACTGAAAATATGAAAGATAAAAATTACTCAAATGTGACTAAGGCTTCTAAGTATTTTCACATAAAGGCGGTTTAGGCTTCTGCGCCAATTTGACACCATAGCTACGGCGACAGCGTTGACACCTATGCAGACCCTAGCGCCATAGCCCGACATCCACCTCCCCAGAAATGTAACTACGCGCCACGGTGACGCAAACCACAGGAACTGTTATTGGTACGCTTGGTAGTAGCGTGTTTCCGCTTCAGCATTTTCGTCTGCTTCTCCATCTCCGCAATTTTCGAATTGATTGTTTTGGGTCAATAAAGATGGAACACATCGAAGAAAGGTTAACTGATGAGGTTTGGAGATGCAAACATTTGTACGACTCGTGAATGACTCGAAAGTTTCAGTCGCCATTGTTGAAAGTGAAGCAGGAAGTAGAAACAAAAATTAACCTGACAGGCAAAAAAAGACACAGCGCAGACGAGCGCTTGGGTGGCGTCTTTACAGAGCGAGCCAGACTGACGAGCGCACAAGTATAAATGGCTCACACCGGTGTTTAAAACACTAGTTCATAGTTATTATATCACATCTGTTGTAAAAGACACTGAAAACGAAACGACATTAAGAACGAACAATTAACAGTGACTAAGGCATTTGTTGAGAACGCTGTAATCCATTTGGTTGCAGAGGTATTTTTTCCCCTCTATCTGTTGGAAACATGCAGCGTTACCAGAGATAAGATCCTGAGTCTGTCTGCACCAGGCTAAGAGGCACCACCTTCAAACAGCGTGGTTTGTCCAACCAACAACTCAAACTTAACCCTATTAGCTTTAGATAAGAGTAACTCAGACAACCGATGGCTCAACAAAATAACCTCCAGTTAATAACTAGTTAACTAAAACCATCCAACTTTAAAATCTACAAATATGGACAGCACAGACAAATGCTTTGTCTTCGGTACGAACACATGGTCCAAAGATGTTGAGCTGAATCTGGTCCATTAAAAAGGTATCTCAAATAACACAACACGGCCTTTACCGCTCAGCCAGAATTTCTATTTTACACATGAGGTGATCTTGTAACAGGCAAATTGGCATGAAATTAAATGGCAACATCCAAGAAGGTAATTCAATCCAACCATGGCTTTATCTGCCATGCTTAGATGTACACACACATACGGCGAATGTGTTTCTGCATCTGAGCGAGCACAGTCGGAGCAGTGGCCATGCAAGACCGTGCAAGGCGCCTAAGCCGTGGACACAAAGAGGTTCACAGCTCACATGTTAAATGAACTTATAGATTTAAATCAAGCTTTCTGTTAACAAACAAACAAAAAGGACACTTATATCGTTGACAGCAATCGTGTAATAATTACAATCACATTGGATGTAACTGACCTTTGGCTAAGCCCCGCCCCCCTTAGTTACTGTTGCTACGTCCGACATTCTCTTCTGGGCTGTGGTTTTCTGGTTATCTATAAGGCTCTGGTATCAATATCAAGGAGCAACACTGTTCATGCAAAGCTGGGTACGTCTCTATTCACTTCTATAATCGTTATTACGAAGCAAACGGACTAACGTTACGCACGTATAATGTTGTATTTCTTCAGCGTGTGCTAGCGTATCAACAACTATGCAACTTAAGCTGTAACGGTGATGTTGTGGTTAGATCCACAGGGTTTTGCGCGCACATCATTGGGCTTATCCATACCCTGGATGCTGGATATATACCGACAGTATAGCCTGCCGAGACCGAAAATACGAGACGCCTGCGTTAAAGTCAATGGAGCGCTGTGGAAAAAGTGTCGGACCCCTGTGCGAGCTCTCTTGGCTGTGATTGGTCAATCTACATTCTAGGGCGGGGCTTAGCCAAAGGTCAATTAGGGATGCACCGAAACGTTTCGGCCGAAAAACGGAAATGCACTTTTGGGCAATTTTCGGACGAAATTTGCTGCGTTAGTTGCTTGCATGTGCTGTTTTGGCGATAAAAATCCGACAATTTTTGGCCGAAAACCCGAAAATGCACTTTCTGGTCGTTTTCGGCCAAAAATTTATCGCCAGACAACACGGTCGAAACATGATGTTGTGATAATGCAAGCAACAACCGCAGCAATTTTCGTCCGAAAATGGCCCAAAAGTGCATTTTCGTTTTTTCGGCGCATCCTTAGATATAACGTAAGGAAATGGGATCAATCAATTACCATTCTGGGCCGAAGTTAAGAGTCTCAGCAGTCATATTCCTCACGTCCAAACAGAACTGAGTATCTGAGGAGATAAAAAAAAAAAATATTTAAAATTTTTGCAGGAGAAAGAAAGTCAAATGAATAAAAGGTACTCGAAGATCCTTACCCTGTCCAGATAATCGGAGCAGGCTGGACTGGGCTGGACCAGGCTAGAGCTGGCTGGCTTTAGTTAGGCTTAGGTGACTAGAAGGCTGAGTGGTGCTTAAGCTGTGGTCACAGAGCTCCCCAAACACACAGACACAAAGAGAATAGCTGCCAGTTTCAGGTGCTTGAGGAATACCAGGTTATCAGGTCCTAATAAGGTATGGAAGGGGTTTTTCGACGATAGTTTGGAGAATGGAAGCTCCTGCTACTCACAGCCGAAAAAAGGTTGTTAAACATAAAAAAGAAACAAAAAGAACCTTGGAAATCAACAATGGAACAAAAATAAAACAATCTTGCTAGTAATAATGTTTTCTTTCTTTTTTTCCTCCTTTTTTTTTCTTGTGTTTTTTTTTTTTGTTTGTTTTTTGTTTTTACAGCAGTTATACCTCACATTAAAGTTAAAAATAGGAACTGATTCATCAAAAAAAGGTAACGCAGGAACGAACTAACAGCCGAAAACAATGAAACGGGCTGCTGGAACAGCTGCCAAGAGCAGACGCGACTCGCACTCGTCTTCTCCTTCCTCTCTCTCCCCCACTGTGCCTTTTTTTTTTTCCTCTCTCGCTCCAACTGAAATGTGGATTGACGGAGACCCTCCAGGTAACTCCTCTATTTCCTGTCCTCCTCCCTTTGCACCACTGGAAGAGAAGGAGAAAAAAAAAAAGCAGAGAAGGAGAGAGAGAGTGGATGAGAGAAATACCAACAAGTCAAAGAAAAACTGAAGTGTGCACTTTCTAAATTAGCCGCCGGTGAGATGCATTTTCAAAGCTCGACGGTTCACCTATATCGTAAGAGGAAAGGAAGCGTAATTTGATTTTCCGCAGCACAGCCTCCACACACTATTTACGCAGCGTGCCTCGGACTCGCTGAAAGGTGCCAGCCCAATTTGATCAATCTGTTACAGCAGACTGAACCGAGAGAAAAGCACTGTGGTATTCCTTCGCTGAATAAATAAAAACTATTTCTAGTCTGGCACCGAATCGCGGCCCGGCTCGAAGGAGATTTTTCCCCTCTAGAAATGCACGGGAGACTATTTCAGTGATGGTCGCGAACCCGGCTGCTACGTAAGCCGTGCAGCTGGCGGAGAGGGGGGATATTTCCTGGAAATGTCACCGCGTCTGGCTACGTTATTTTTTAGGCCGATTCTGAAAACGCAGCGAAAAACGCCTCGAAGGCCACCTCTGATCAAGCGAGCCATTAGTCGAGCTTTGTCTTCTGTGGATGAAATGACAATCTGACACTATAAATCCAACAGGAAGGAGTCATAACAAGAAGCGAACCGTGAAATTAGGGGAAACTAAGCCTTCATAATCAATGAATACCATCAATACCAGCCGCTTAAATTTCATACCACCGGCATATTTGATCGGCTGCGCTCAACTGCAATCACCGCACAAGTTGAAAACGATTGCGTGCGTAAGGTTGGCCGACACGAGAAAGACACTGTGATGATAAAAAGTGGTTTACAGTGTTACCGTTTCAACAGACGGATCTATTTACTATTGCAGGGATTTTACGCTATGTCGCAATTAAGTCAGAAAACCGTACGGCTTTATAGGACAGGATTTCCGAATCAATGTGGCGACACACGTGTTGCAATTGCGGTATATTATCCATATAGTTTATCTGGAACCACAAGCCCATTGATACCGTTATGACGAGCTGTTGTCTTGCACATTTTACATCCAGTAGCCTACAGCTGAGAAGATAGACAGAAACAGGTTTTAGTTTTCCCAAAGAGACTGTTGAAAGAAACACTCTGAGAGGCAATTCAAAGAATTCCAGTGTTTCATTTAGTTTCAAATAGTGGTGAGGTTGCACACTGCAGAAGAACGTATGGTGGCCAACACAGACCTGGACAAAATGCCCTCTCTAGAGCCCTTCAGGGTTGGCGAATGTTTTGGGCCAAATGTTTTAAGAATTACAGAACTTTCCAACCTACAACTCAGCACCACCTTCCAGCAGCTGCATAGTATAATCCTCTGGCTTTTCCGTGCCAGCTTTCATGTTGCAGGGCAACTACGAAGGGAATAACTTTGAGATAATACTTAATGTATGCAATTTATGCCTTTTTTTTTTTGTTTTTTTTTTAGAACCGGTCGCAGTTCCCCGTTTACTTGTCGCAGGAAGAAGAAAAACAAATCCTCAATGCAAATGTGGCACGCGCTGGCGTTGTATTTCTCCATTTACCTCAATTATGATTTAAAATGTTTCAGAAAATCACCGCGAAAGCCGTCTTGTGTGGCGTTTTATCGATCGCGTTGGAACTTTAGCGATTGATTGCGCCTCGTCTTTTTAAACACAGCGTAATTACAGAAAACCCAGCGACAGTTGATTGCAGCGCAGTATCGAACAGCCATTAACATAACTAATAATACTGCAGCACTGGGCGACACGCTTTGCTTCGTTTTTCTCAGAGAACAGAAGCCAGTTGGTGATAACTTTTAAGGGTGAAAGCAGAAAATGAACGTAATTATTCACGTTTTAACCACTTTTTTTAAACTGTATTAACGCGCATAGACGCAAGCAAAGTATGCAGTTGGTACAAACCAAACAACTAAACAAATACCTTAATTGTGAACCTGAGGTAAGTGGTCATTAGGGTATCAGAACTTATGCTCTGATCCGCTAAACCACTAGTTGTTTCTCTGTGAACTGAGCAGCTCAAGTTGGAGCTGGAACTATGTTACTTTTAAATCACAGGAAAGAGAAAACGCATCTGACTAGATACTTTGTCGGAGGGACGTAGAAGGAAGGACCTGCTCCCTAACTGTTTATCCAACAATGATTGCGTCGTCTCAAAAAAAGATGGTCGCCAGGTGCGCGCGTTTGGTCACAGCCCCCGAGCCCTGCATTATACACATGTTGGAGAACGACAGACGGATCGGATGATGCGGTCCTGCTAACATTCCAGCGTCATTAATCATCTTCCATTTTGGGGTTTTATCTGCTGGAGGTGAAGCCAGCTGTGCCGTGTTTGCAAACTAAAAAGGTACTGCAGGGACTCGGTTCCATTTCCATCGCGGCCGATTCTTAAAATAAAGTTCCATGGAAATCACTTTAGGCGCCAAAAGTCTTCCTTCACAGGGGCTGCACGTCCATTTGCTTAGCATTTTGAATCCAATTTGCGACCAATGCTCGTCTCTTTTCTATTACCGGGCGACCCTATTTGCAAAGTAGTAAAATGAATCTCCGGCGTGTTTACAGTTGTTGCAGTGCTGCGGCGTGGCCCTCCGTGTTATCGCCACCTACTGGACTTGAGCAAGTTTTTTTTGTATAGTTGCGTGCGAAAACAGAAGTTGCCTTTTTCATACGTCAGCGGACTGCTCTTGCTAATCACCGAGGTCATTCAGTGTGCAGTCACAACCATGGCTCTGAAGGAATCTTTGACTTCCTGAAACGCCGCTGGTGTCAACATCTGCAACGAACTGGGTGGCAATGGTGGTAAACTGTAAAATTAAGCGTCTATTTCGAACGGGTTTTCCCATCAGCCGTATGCTGTAACTGTTTTTAAGATCCCAATAAAGTGTGATGCACATTAATCGGTCGCCTGTTGGAAGAATTCATTCATGAGACGTATTCAGTAGATCAGACACCGGTAATAACACTGAAAGTAATGTTTTGCCATTTAGCGTGCCTTTTAACTTTAAACGGGTGCTCACTGCAATAATTTATCAGCTTGAAAAGGTAAATAGGAAAGCAATTTTCACATTACAATCCATTTCTGACACAATGAGATCTAATTTCACAAAGAACTCCTCTAACAACAACAACAGCACAACACTTTATTCTACGCATCTTGCAGTGATTCTGTATTATTCCAATAATGAACTGCCGGGCTAATCAGGGGACAAGCTGACATTATTATTGTCTGGTCTTAACTTTGGACTGAGAAAACTCAAACAAGGTCACACAAACAAGCTCTCAAGAGTACGAGGTTTTCTTCTGCATGTTCAAATTTGCAGGAGTGCTTGTGCATGTCAAAACGTGGCGGGATAACGACTACAAACTGCGGGAATACAGCCCCGTAAACATGTGCCACATTTGACATTTCGCCGCACGCCGATGTGTTGCTTTGGCAGAAATCAACAACACTCCCAAGTGTTTGGTGATGAATGCGGCTAAAATAATGTGGACTAAACAAGCCCGAGCTGACATTAGCAACCGTCAAACGGCTGCGGGCTACGTTAGCTTAACACATTGTTCGCCTTTTCAAGCTAACTGCAGCACCCAAACCCCGATTTGCTGGGAGAAGGGAGTGCAAATAAACCAGCAGTTACAACTCGCATTTGAACTTAAATATCGTATTTCTGTTGCACGGCGAGCATTCGCCCAGTTAGCTTGCGACGCAACCTAGCACAAGGTATGCGTTGATCGTAAAGGCCTTGGCTTGTAGGTTCAAATGACACCAGATATGATGGCGGAGGGGGGCGGAGTGTTGGGATAAGACTCCCCGGCCTGCTCCGCCAATGTGCGGACGACCACCTCCGCTCCGCTCTCGGTGTATAAGACAGCGCTAAATGCGTCGGCAAACACAGCAAACGGCCGCTCAAACGGCCGTTGCTTCGAGCCGCGAAACCCCCCACCCGAGCGAAAATGCAACGGCCGGCGGTTACAAATCCAGCCCGCTCGCGCTGCAACAGCAAGGGGTTAGCATGTTAGCTTGCGTTAGCCTGCTAGCTAAAAAAGACAAGCTGCAAAGAGGAACCATGGCTTACCTTCACTGTTTATAGCTAACAGACTGGTTGTCTGCACGGCGCGTCTACAGCCAATATATCGAATGCATTGGTCTCTTTAAACACTGTAAACGTATTCATTCGACAGAATAGTACTTTAAGAAAGTCGTGCTCTGTGTTTTTATTTATTAATTTTTCCCTCTCCTCCAACGGTCGCTGCTGCGTATCAGTGTGTGTCTGCTGGCTCCCAGTCGCTGCTCTTCTTGTTGTTTGTGTTTCGGAAACATGGCCGTCCGTGTGACACCACGTGACTGGACATTGACAAGCGGCTAACCAATGTTGTAGCAGGGCAAACACACCCCTATTTACCAGCCTGGACACGGGAGTATACAGCACGCAACGGCGATTTCAAACGCTGGATGGGATTAATTAGCCAGTAACTAGAAAGCTAAAGATGGATGGCAGCTTCAGCGTTTTTTGTTTGTTTTTAAAAAAAAAAAAGAGGATACGTCTAAAATGCAAACTCGCGAGGCGCTACATGAAATGAACTTCCGTTAAAAGTTGTTGTCGCAAACTCTGCTCTCATTTGGCACCATGCATGGAACACATTAATGTCATATTTCGGGTAATTAGCAAGCAGTACCCTTGAAAGTGAACGGTGCAACTAGCAGAGCATGTTTAGCAGCGAGGACGGACTGCGCATGCGCACTCGCTGGGTCGCCGGGGGGGGGGGAGTAGCAGGGTTTAAGACGTTAGGGGGCGTTGCTGAGTAACAGTGGCACAATATAAATAAAGCAGTAAAAGGTGCACAAGCTCGATTGCTTCGATGTTGTAAACACACGTGAATGGTGGTTAAATATTAGGGGAATTATGTAACTCACACAGGCTTAAATTAGAAAAAAATGTAAATAAATTATGATCTCGCTGAGATAAACAGGCCAATAAACCAGACCACAGAGCAGCGTCAATTTATAGAGACCTCATCAATTCTCATTCAATTATCAACTTTAGCTATTATTAGTCTCCTATTGCTTGTTTAGTGTAGTATAATAAAATGCAGCTGACTCTGGGCAAACGGACTGAAGGCAGGATGTGAAGCTGCCTGATATTTTTAATTATACAGATAACTTAAGAGAGGATATTCATATTTTTTGAAATATAAGTGAGTATTTTTATATATTTTAAATACAGATAAAGAACTGTACAACAGATTAACTATTAAAGCTAGATCCTAATAAAGGTAATTCCTTTCTGACTATTTCTTAATTGATATGGAGTTGCAGTTACACAGATTGACCACTGGATGGAAGCAAACACTCATAACCTGTGCATCCTTGCATGGTTGAATAACCAATGGAAACAACCACAGAGGTTTTATTATGTCACAGAGCATTGATATCCCATGCAAATGCTTAGGAATGTGCAACAAAGCAAAGAAAAACAATAAAACAATTTTGTTTTGTTTACACTCAAGGTTTAATCATATTCGTGCACCCAGAATCTGTCAGGTCAGCCACAGGTTGGTCTGTCAATATGAAAAAAATGAAAGAAAACAGTGCACAGTTAATGTCTGATATAGTACAATTAAGTCTAAGCAATATCACAAAGCACTGAGGTATCACTGACTTTATACATAGTATCAACACTCCTTATTTTCATTTAGAATAATGTATCACGCTATTGAGGTAAACATCACAAGGATCACCTCGTCCATCCGGATGGATCTGTCAGGCTCTGCAGATGAGCTACAGGAGATGCTTCTTGAAATGACCAGCTTAACCAGTGTCAGGTGCACACCAAATGCCAGACAAACTAACAAATAAAAAGAAACAGTGACTTTAAGTATGTCGATGAGAAACATTTTGCAGTTTACATAGAAGTACATTTGTAGCATTAACTATTTACCTTATTGACAGAATATGCTTGTGAATTCCTGGATGTACAGCGGAAACTCTGAGCCTCGATAGTCCATCACTGCGTCTTCCTCTCTCCAGTAGACCTCTGTATATGCCGGTGTCACATCTGAGTCATTTTCACTTCAGTAAAAAGAACCAGAAAAAACTGTGTGAGTAATCTTATACTGAAAGGTCCAACAAATACAAACTGTATTTACGATAAGTTCATTTACTTAGATAAAATTAGATAAAATACTTTTTTAGCTTACTTTCTGAATGAGTCAGTATCGTGTACGCAGCCTACTTCAGGGTCACTGGCAAAGGTTCAGATGGTAGAGCTGGTCTGTTAGCCATCAGCCTGCTTTCTTCCAGGGTCTGCAGATGCCACCACAGCTTCTGTGCCGGCAGTCGCCACTTCAGCTCCAGAGTCTGCAGACTCCTCCACTGCTCTGGTGTCTGCTGACTCTTCCCCTGCCCCAGGGTCTGCAAATGCCACCCCATCCCAAGGGTATGCTGACGCCACCCCATCCCCAGAGTCTGCAAACACCACACCAGTTACATTGCCAGCTGACACCTTCCAAACTCTGCTGTCAGATTCGTCCAGTCTCCACAGTCTGCTGTCTTTGGCCTCGCTGCAGTGCCAGAGAATAACTTCAGTAAAAAGAGAAAAACCAGGAAACTGTGTGAGTAACCTTATACTGAAAGGTTCAACAAATACAAACTGTATATAAGATAAGATAATTTACTTAGATAAAAGTAGATAAAATATTTTTTTTAGCTTACTTTCTGTATGACTCAGTATCGTTTACGCAGCCTACTTCAGGGTCACTGGCAAAGGTTCAGGTGGTAGAGTCCTGCCCAATATGACCTGTACTGACATAAAAAGAGGAACAATAGAGGTGAAATCAGACTTAGATCAACAACAGGGATCCCTCTAAAACCAAATCTGTGAGGGAAGTTCTATTGTTGTAATGACATAGGTAGTAATAGATAAATGTTCTGATATGTCTAGATTTCAGTTCCAGTACCTGAGTGTGCTTGCCACCAGCCTGCTGTCTCCTGGTCTGTTAGCCGCCAGCCTGCTTTCTTCCAGGGTCTGCAGATGCCACCACAGCTTCTGTGCCGACAGTTGCCACCCCAGCTCCAGAATCTGCATTCACCTCCCCTGCCCCAGAATCTGTATACACCTCCCATGCTTCAGAGTGTGCAGACTCCTCCACTGCTCTGGTGTCTGCAGACTCTTCCCCTGCCCCAGGGTCTGCAAATGTCACCGTATCCCCGGGGTCTGCTGACGCCACCCCATCCCCAGAGTCTGCAAACACCACACCAGTTACATTGCCAGCTGACACCTTCCAAGCTCCACTGTCACACTCCCCCAGTCTCCACATTCTCCTCTCTCTCCCCTTGTTGCAGTGCCAGAGAGAGTTTTGGGGGTCGGCAGTCGACACCCCAGCTCCAAAGACTGCAGCCACCTCCCCTGGCCCAGGGTCTGCATATGCCACCCCACTTCTATGACCAAGTGACACCTTCCAAGCTCTACAGTGTCTGCAAATGCCACCTCAGCTTCCGTGCCTGCAGTCGCCACCCCAGCTCCACTCTAACCCATTCACAGTGTTGTCACCTTTGCCGCCAGCCTCCATCAAGCCTCTAGCGTCTCATAACCTTTGCCACCAATCTCCTGCCAGGCTTCTGGAGGGCCTGCTTTATCAGCCCCCTTCGTGACCTCCACATTGTTTTTGTCCTCACCCTTTTTTTGTTGTTGTTGTTTTGGTTTCTCTGATCTGTCGCCAGCATTCTGCTCCATGTTTCCTTGTCCGTTAGTCCGTCCTGTGTCTCTGCTGCCATTGCTCCTCTGCCGCCAGTGTCGGCTGTTTCCATGTGTCATGGGTTTGGTACCACTTTTCAGTTTTCTCTATGTTGTCTATGTTTCGTTGTATTTACGCCTACTCTGTCAGATGAGGGTCTGCAGACACCACCCCATCTCCAGAGCCTGCCTACTCTAAACCACTCAGTGTTGTCGCCTTTCCCGCCAGCCTCCATCCAAGCCTCTACGGTGTCATAACCTTCGCCACCAATCTCCTGCCAGGCTTCTGGAGCCCGCAATATCAGTCTCCTTAGTGACCTCCAGATTATCTTTGTCCTCATCCTGTTTTTGTTGTTTTTGGTTTCTCTGATCTGTCTCCAGCATTTTGCCTGAAGACCCAGATATCCTGCTCCATGTTGCCTTGCCTGTTACTCCCTCCAGTGTTTCTGCTGCCAGTGTTCCTCTGTCGCCAGTGTCTCCCCGTGTGTCATGGGTTTTGTTCCCACTTTTCAATGTCTGCTCTAAAAGCCTAGAGACCAAAATCTGAACAAATCCTTGGACCCTGGATATGGGATGGTGTCTCCAGACACTCTGCAGACCCCCAACTCCAGGGTCTGCAGACACCTCCCCATCTCCAGAGTCTGCCCAGCTCCAGATTGTCTTGGTCCTTACCATGTTTTTTGTTGTTTAGGTTTCCCTGATCTGTCTCCAGCACTTAGCCTGTCTGCCTGAAGTCCCAGATGTTCTGCTCCATGTTGCCTTGCCTGTTACTCCCTTCAGTGTTTCTGCTGCCAGTGTTCCTGTTCCTCTGTTGTTACCACTTTTCAATTTTCTCTGGGTTGTCTATGTTTTGCTGTAATCATGCCTACTCTCTCAAGGGTGTGCTCTAAAAGCCTAGAGACCAAAATCTAAATAATAGATGAAGATATGCCTTGGTGCAAAACGCCACCTCGGGCATAGCCTACCCCGCAGACTTCCTTGGACCTTGGAGATGGGATGGTGTCTCCAGACACTCTGCAGACCCCCCAGCTCCAGGGTCTGCCCAGCTCCAGATTGTCTTGGTCCTTATCCTGTTTTTTTGTTGTTTTGGTTTCTCTGATCTGTCTCCAGCACTTGGTCTGTGTGTCTGAAGTCCCAGATATTCTGCTATATAATCCCTTGCTTGTTACTCCCTCCAGTGTTTCTGCTGCCGGTGTTACTTTTTTGTTCCATATCTCCTGTCTCCATGTGTCATGGGTTTTGTTACCACTTTTTAATTTTTCTCTACTTTGTCTATGTTTTGTTGTACTTGTGCCTACTCTGTCAGACAAAAGGGTGTGCTCTCAAAGCCTAAAAACTTAACTCTTTATACTAAATGAATCTAGGCCCTGGTGCAAGACGCTACCTAGGGCATAGGCTAACCCCGCAAGACGCAAAGGAAAGCCTTAAATATTACAACATTAAAATACAAAATAAATCTAGGCCCTGGTGCAAGACGCTACCTAGGGCATAGCCTACCCCGCAAGACGCAAAGGAAAGCTTTAAATATTACAACATTAAAATACAAAATAAATCTAGGCCCTGGTGCAAGACGCTACCTCGGGCTCTCAAAACTAAACTATTTTACAAAATGCCAGATGCGACTCTTTCCAAATGGAGAGTCCATCCTGCAACATTCGTGGTTGACAACGCTAATCTGAGACATTGTCATCATCCCACCTTGGCCTCTTGGCGAAATTGTCCCAATAACTCTCCCCACTCCTCTTCCTGGAGGACCTGGGGCTAAGACGGGAGGAGTCTGGTTCTTCAAAGCTTTCCTCTTCGCTGAAGTCGTCCTTAAAATCCATACCGATGCCGTCAGGATATGGCTTGTTTGAGTTTTCGTCGTCACTCGTCGTTTTGGAAGAGCTGTTGCCAGAGGTTGAGGGAGTTGGCGCTTGTAACACCAGCTCCTCACCAAGGCTTTCTTCACAGCATGTCTTCATTCTCTTGAAAGTGTTCCGCTCCTCGTAGTTTTCCTCCCTGCTCCTCTTTGTGGAGGATTTGGCACTAGGAACTCCCTGAAGCTGTGCTGAACGTTCCTGCAGGTGAGCAGGTATCTGTTGGAGCCTTACGGGGGAATTCTTAAGAACTATTGGAGGAACCTCTCGTTCCCAGAATGGACAAAGATCCAGTGGTGGGATATCGTAGAACTCAGGAAGTTCTTCTTCTTCATGTGCTTCTTCTTCTTCTTCTTCGTGTTCTTGGAGTTCTTCTTCTTCGTGTTCTTGGAGTTCTTCTTCGTGTTCTTCTTCTTCTTCGTGTTCTTGGAGTTCTTCTTCGTGTTCGTCTTCTTCGTGTTCTTGGAGTTCTTCATGTTCTTCTTCGTGTTCTTGGAGTTCTTCTTCGTGTTCTTGGAGTTCTTCTTCGTGTTCTTCTTCTTCGTGTCCTTGGAGTTCTTCTTCGTGTTCTTCTTCTTCTTCGTGTTCTTCTTCTTCATGTTCTTCTTCTTCCTTAAGTTCTTCTTCTTCGTCCGAGGACAGGCTCTCATACCCAGAGTCATCACTATCAACTGTCTCATGGTCACTGTCCTCAATGTCACTGTCCTCTTCGGAGTCACAAGGACAAATGTATCCAGGCAGAATTAAAGGGGTACCTTCATCGTCATCGTCGTCGGTCTGGATGACCTCAGGCACCCACTCAGCTTCAGAATACTCTACCATGTAGGCAAGATCTGCGACGAAGAAAGTTACAACTTTATTAATAAATAATATTTTAGCTTTAAAGAAATAATTGTGGTCGTACTGAAGAATATTTAACCCATTCAGACCGGATCACGCATCTGTGCGTGTTTACCTTTAAGACCGGATCACGCATCTATGCGTAGTTATCATTAAGAACGGCAAACGCGTCATTTTGAGCGTTGTCGTCTTTTTCGAGGCACATGGCCAATTATATGCACCGTGATTGGCTGAAATATTCTTGGGGTGAGTGACAGAGATGCTTAGGGATTTTATTTAAACTCATGTGACTAATAAAACGCTTTGTGATTGGTAGAAATAAGCCTACACGTGGAGTATGTTTTGGTCGAAAATTTTAAACACCGTGCTAGCGATCCGTCACGGCTGACTCAAGTGAAGAAAGTGATATTGACGAAGTAATTGGAAAAATAGATCTTTACTGATTTTCAAAATTTTAAAAATGTTTCGTGTTTGATTTTTTTAAAAAATGCATTTGAAGATTATGCCCTAGCAAGTCAGTCAAGTTGAAAGCCAAAGAAGTAAGCTCTCAAATGCTTTTCATCTCATGTTTTTATCTGCTACAGAGCCTGAGAAATTAAGGTTTTAGTAAGCGTTGACATATTTTGAAAAACCTCAGGTTTTGAGAGGGGGTTTACAGAAGAGTATTTAGGCCTGAATGGGTTAAGAATGAACTGTATCAGGCGTGTGACCATATGACAACTCTCTATGATCATAAGCAAGCAACTACACTTTTTGATTCTTGTTATGTTTGCAATACCTTTTTCACAGCCTCATCCACTATAACGTATTGACAACAAAACATAAAAATATCCCTCATGCAAAACAACTGGTACTACGTCAGATAAAAACACATGCAGGATGCCGTCAATGGTTGATTCACTCTGTGTGTTTAGATCCTGCCTGTGATCTCAACACACACTCCAACACCTGATTATACTGGTACCAGACATGCAGCATGCACAACAATAACTTAGTCAAAAGTTCTTACCTTGCTGTATAAAAAAAAAAATATTATTTGCCAATAGTTGCAGGCAACATGTTCCCTAAAAGCATAAATGTGGCAGTTGAATCACAAAACACTCTTTTAGAGGAAACAGAAGTTGATCTCACATCCCATCCAAACAAAACAAGATAATCAGTATAACATCGAATAACGACAACAAAAAAAGAACTATCATGCTAATGGTTAACATCATCATCATCTTCTTCTTCTTCTTCTTCGTCAGAGGACAGGCTCTCATAACCATCAGTCATCACTTGTCCAGTCAGCCCTACTATCACCTGCTCTTTGCCAATATCACTGTCCCCAATCAGATTCTCACCCTCCAGGCCTACATTTTCATCATCCTCAAAAACATCATCGTCTTCCGTATCAGCAGGAGGAAAACCTATGACCCCATCCTTAACATCAGAGGAGATGTATATAAGCAAAGTGTTACCTTCATCATCATCATCATCGAAGTTCCTGACGACCTCAGGGACCCCCTCAGCTTCGGGGGGCTCAATGGCGTAGGCAAAATCTGCACAGAAGAAAGTTACAACTTTATTAATATACAATCATTTAGCTTTAAAGAAATACATCTAATTGTGGTCGTACTGAAGAATATTTAAGAATGAACTGCATCAGGTGTGTGACCACTTGACAACTCTCTATGATCATAAGCAAGCAACTACACTTTTTGATTCAACAGGAGCAAAACCTATGACCCCATCCTCAACACCAGAGGAGATGTACATAAGCAGAGTGTTACCTTCGTCATCATCGACGTTAGGGATGACCTCAGGGACCCATTCAGCTTCAGAGTACTCTACCATATAGGCGTAATCTGCACAGAAGAAGGTTACAACTTTATTAATATACAATAATTTGAAGAATTAAATGTGGCTGTACTGAAGATTGTTTAAGAATGAACTGCATCGGGTGTGTGACCACATGAGCAGAGCAGAGTGTTACCTTCGTCATCATCGATGTTCGGGATGACCTCAGGGACCCCTTCAGCTTCAGGACGCTCTGTGATGTAGGCAAAACCAGCACAGAAGAAAGTTACAACTTTATTAATAAACAACACTTTAGGTTTAAAGAAATACTTTTAATTGTGGCTGTACTGAACAACACACACAGAGGTTGATCAACGGTTGATTCATTCTGTGAATCACACTCCAACAGCTGATTATGCTGGTACCAGACATGTAGCATGCACAACAACAACTCAGTCAAAACTTCTTACCTTGCCGTATACAAAACATAATTTGTCAATAGTTGCAGGCAACGTGTTCCTTATAAGCATAAATGTGGCAATTGAATCACAGAGGAGATGTATACAGGCAGACTGTTACCTTCGTCATCATCGATGATCCGGATGAGCTCAGGGACCCCTTCAGCTGCAGGACGCTCTATGATGTAGGCAAAACCTGCACAGAAGAAAGTTACAACTTCATTAATATATAAAACGACTCCACAGCGCCTCCCTGTGATCAGTGCTGATACTATTGTACTACTGTACTTTTTTTTTTTTACATATATGGCTAAATAAGGGTCTCAGCAACACCTGATTATACTGGTCTGGGACAGCCAGTAAAATCCTGATACCAGGCATGCAGCATGCACAATAACAACAACGTCAAAGGTACCATCCAAACAAGACAAGTAAGTTGAATATTTGCAATTATAACAGTGGATATAACAGTGGATATAACAGTGGATATAACAGTGGGGCACAATTTCAATTTTCCAAGCTTCAGTCCCACTGATGTTTTGCAGTCAGAAATGAACAGCTGCTTCAAAAGTCAAAGTCTATGCTGGGTATGCGGAAGATGTTCTGGAAATGTTGGCACTGGAATGTGGCGGCACTGAGTTTCTCAATATAATACACACAAAAACAAACACAAGCAATACAAAGGCACTGACAAAAGCGTAAACCTGAATAAAACAGATCTGAAAGCAGCATCCCAGGAAATAAGCTGAACACAGATTCGGTCAAAGACGACTGTTTAGACGCAGCAAATAAAACCGCATTAGTAAATCAGAGATACTTGCCGCATCGGTGTTTAGAAATTCATACACGTATAACCTCCATGGCTGTTTTTTCTCAGATTTCATTAGAAAAATATGCACATATACAAAAATTGCGACATTTACAGGCACCAAGACTATTTTACACATAAATCCCTTTTACCATTACTATAAATCAGACTCGAATCAGACAATTGTAACAGCACTAGACTATTAAGAAAAGACACACATGCTTATGTGTTGTTATTTTTAGCAAGTAGTTAAAGTTATATTCTCCCGAATAGAACAGAATCACATTCATATCTGCTGCCACAACCTAGATTAACTATAAGACGTCACATGCAATATAATATTAGACTTAGACTGACTTTATTCATCCACAAGGGAAACTGCTTAGTCAGAGTAGCTCAGTTGCACATAAAACAACACTCTTGAGAACCACAAGTAAAAAGAAAAAAAATCTAATAAAATTAAAGTAAAATATAAGTGAAAATCTAGTAAAATAAAAAAAAAACATAAAATATAATAAAAAATCTGGCTAAATAAAATATTATAAGCAAATATGTACACAGAGACAGAAGTAAATATATATTATATACATATATAAATCACATTGCTAATATCCCACGACCTTCTAGAGGACAAACGTTTACAGAACATGAATAAATGAATGACTGAATGAATGAACATTGCTAATATCAGTCACATCAATATACAAGCATGCTGTGATTTGCTATAAGCGCAGAGAAATTCTGATACAGCTAACCAGGTGTAGTGGCCAAAATCTCATACGTAATTACGCACGTTATTGTCTCTTGCATTCAGACTATTCAGGACGTGTAAACACTTACTTGAGTTGAGAATAACATAAATGTGGTCGTGTTTTTTATAGATTGTATAGTTGTTGTTTTTTTATAGTTTATAACGATTGAATGCTTTGACAAGAGCTGCACACACACGCTGGTTTGTTTACACCTGCGCGTTCTGACGTCTGCATGTATAGCGCGTGTTCCAATAATTCCATCGTCTCCATGGTTACATGGTTATCAAAATAAAATATATACGTTTTTTGAAAAATACCCCAGTGACCGCGTCTTCTTTACGAAATTTCCAAAAATGGATGCCCTTCAACCAAAATAAATAGTTTTTTCAAATCATTTTACAACTATTTCCTCACATTTCCCGGGAATTTCCACAAAGAAAAACGTTGAAACAGCGATTTTTCATATTTTCGGCATAATTCGGCATAACTTTGACTTTAAATTGCACCTTCAGCACTTTCAATTTAGTTAGAGAGGTAATTTAATGAATTAAAGGTCAAAGGAAAAGCAAAAAAGAAAATGTCCTACCTGCTCCTCGGTATTCCAGGCCCGGGAGGTCTCCAGCCAGCATTTGTTCCTCACGGTACTCCATTTCAGATACTATTTTATTTGTTCAGTTCACCTCACAAACGTTCAGGGAAAAGTCAACTAGGAAGTTCAAGTGTAAAGTTCGGTCACGTGGTTACATATATATATATATGGGACTCAACGTTCTGTTGCCATGGCTCTATTACGCACGCACAACGTATATGTTCTATGTGTGTGTGGCCTTTCCATCTCCTCTGTCCCTTATATAGGGATCCCCTGCGTTCTTGTCCTGTGTTATTAAACCTTTTAATTTTGTGGGAAACTTCAGCATTCAACATCTTGACTGATCTTGAAAGAAGACCCAACAGGGCCGTTTCTACCTTCGTGGGGGCCCTAAGCAAGACGCTGTTTGGGGGCCCCTAGCTTGTCAAACTACGATGAAGAGATTCCTAACCCTAAGATGGTCCACTAAGATGCCACAATATATTAGACCTCATGAGCAAAACAGGCTACAGTTAAATTTAAACATCTTATGTTGAGTCACTCAGGCAAGTTAAACTGATAAAAAACTATAATATAATAGGGAAACAACAATCCTCTATACGTCAATAAATAAAACAGATTTTGAGAAATAAGAAAATACGACAAACCAACATCTATCTAAGTGCAACAATAAAAAAAAACATTAAAACTAATGCTTATTTAACATCACAGTCTCACACGTATCAACATATGCCCTCCCTCCCTGTAATAATAATAATAATATGAAAAATAATAAACGGGTCTGGAGTCAGTCAGTCATTGCCATGTCAGGTCAGACTCCCCATTCACATGCGACATACTCATTTTATATTAGCCAACTTTCATGAAGCAAACACTAAAGCTGAGTTTATGACGAACAAATCATAGCCAGCTAGCTAACTTTTATCCAGAGCTAGCTAGCTGGCTAGCAGGACATATAAACAAACTTGCTAAAAAAACAAAAAACAAAAAAAAAGAAACAGCTTTTCACCTCCACCTACCACCAACAAATACCTTACTTTTATCCTTTGACCGTTTTTCTTCCTCTGTCGACCTTTTCTTCCGTTTTTCCGCGCCACTGAGATAACTTATTTTTGATGCCATTACCGTTTTTGCTTTGTTTAATATTATCGCTAACGGTAATGACGGGAAGCTGTCAATCAATCATTCATAACCGCCGGCGGCTCGCTACGTCACTCACTGTGCGACAGTGCGGTCCAACGAATACGACGCAATAATGCCACAAAAACACCAGCCACAGCTTATCATTGCGGTTTAATTTGTTTATACGTTTATTTTTAAGCATATAAGGGATGTAATAAACACACAAGTTAGCTACAGATAAAGAGAGGACATTTTAATTCTTCTCAGATGAAGCTGAACCTAGACATATACATACATACATACATACATACATACATAGACCAACCAACGACATCACTGGAAAAATGTTTTGTGGACAGATGAGACCAAAGTGCAACTGTTTAAATAATTTTTTATGCAGAAAAAATACAGAAAATTCTGAAGAATGCAAAAAAGTTTAAGTATCACTGTAATAAGAATCATGTCATTCATCCAGAGTAATACACAGACATGATGAAAAGCAGAACATGAACAAGCAGTGTAGAAAGCATGGTCATTCCCTATGAGGACAATATAGTAAGCACCTGGTGTTACAGACTCCCTGTTGGACCAGATAAGGAACCCATCCAGCCAATGGATTCACTCTGAGCCTCTGCCTCTTTGCATACTCAGTTTGTGTCCAACTGTCATTACACTTTACTAGACTGGTGAGGACAAGTCTAATACAGGATGTCATATATTATAGATTATGCCTCTTTGTATGTTTTTTTTAATTCATATTAGTTGGCGAGCAGCATAGCAAACATGTCAAAGCCTAATGATAAGGACAGAACTTAGTTGTCCCTTCTGGTTCCTCCATCAGTGCGAGGATGCACCGTTTTTTCCCTCGCATGCTGTCTTTCTCTCTGCTGATGGTGTCCCACCTGGCGAGCGCCACCGTGTCAACTAACTTCAAAGGCTGCAGCCATTTTTTCTACATGCAGACACCACCTGCAGGGATTAGAGGGACGAGCCTGAAGCAGGTCTGCCAGAAGTATGCCGACAAACTGCGCTATGCCACGCTGTATGACAGCAGTCGCCATCTCCCCCTCTACGCTGCCTACATTTTCAAGAAGTCTGATGGGAAGAGTAGGATGGACACGCCATGGATGTATGAGCCTCAGGTAGAGAGAGCAGCTGCTGTTAAGCCTGTATGATGTTTCTGGCCAATAATGATATTTTGTTCAACAATGACAAGAGTGATGATGTAGTACAAACTCTGTGTTTTGCTCTGGCTGTACTTGATGTAAAGACTCAACATAGACTTAATAAGACAACAGAATTAATACGTTTGCAAGTCTGTGGATCATCCCACAGATACTTGATCAGTTTGGGATCTAGTGAATTCGGAGGCCAGGTCAACACCTTGTGCTGTTCTTCGTGTTTTTTTATAGTTGTTCCTAAACCGTTTTTGTGTGTGTGTGCCTGTGTCAGGCTGCATCCTGCTGGGGATGGCTGCTGCCATCAAGGAGTATCATTGCTATGGGGTGGGGGTGCCTGGTCTGGTCTAGGTGGGTGGTACATGTCTAAGTAACATCCAAACGAATGCCAGGTCCAAGAGTTTCCCAGCAGAACATTGAGTTGTGACAAGATGGTCGATGTTATTTACTTGTTTTGTTAGTGGTTTTAATGTTGTGGCTGATCGGTATATGTGCATGTGTATCTTAAGATTCTTAGCCTGTGAAATTTAAAATTCCCGACTGACAACCACTATTTCTTTTCCATTTCTCTCCAGTTGGTTTCTGGTGATGAGAGTGGTAACATGAGGCCACTTCCCCTGAGTGAAGACAGTCCCCCGCTGATTGAGGACAGCCAGGCTGTGTTGGAGGACTACACGGACGCCGTAATATATAAACGTGGTCCGCTGAATCCCGACATACACCAAGCCGATCCAGACGACAAATCCTCCACCTACACCCTCACCAACGTAGTTCCTCTGATCACACACTTCCTGGATACCTCCTGGAACCCGTACCTGGATATCATTCGCCGACGCCTCAACAACTTCTGTCACGGTAACTCCTTCATGGTGACTGGGGTGACGGTTTCAGGGGCCACTATCCAACGAGATAGCAGGGATCGCCTGGCAATCCCGAAACACTTATGGCTGGCATACTGCTGCCCATGGTTTGACCGTAACTCGCCGTATGAGGTGAGGTTTATGTTCCCTAGTTATGGGGGCTATGCACTGAATGAGCAGACTGGCTTCAATGTGGTGGAAGTGCCGCTAAAGACTCTGGAGTCTTTCCTGAAGAGCCAGACAGACGCAGACAGCAGTGTGACTATTTTCTACAAGGGCTGCCTGTCAGAAAACCGGTTCAAGAAGAAGAGGGAACTAACCAGTGTTTCGGTGTGATGGGACATCTCGGACTGAATGCAGACTCAGGGAGGAAGTTTGTGTTGAAAGAGTGTTAAATAGTACAGCCTGTCATGTTTTGGATTACATCAAACTGGACTTATATTAAGGAGGGAAAAAACATTCAGTGAATAAAATGTTTCTTAATTTTGCCTTTATGAGACTGGCTGAGATTGAGATTGAGATATCAAATAGGATAAGCTCTCAAAACATTAGATACTGTAATTCCCATAATGCAGCTCTTTCTGTGTGCTCAAGCTCATGTCATATAAAATTCCAGTTTTGGTTAAAAACTGTTGTGTCCAGTCATTTGATATTTGAATGCATAGATAGTATAAAGATGGACAGCGGAACAGCTCCTTAAAAGTGAAGCCAAACCAAGTATAGCTCCCCCTGGTGGCTGGCTGAAGTATAGATCATAACCTCCACCTCCTCCATGTTAGTGGATGGGACTAGGGCTAAACTAAAACACTAAAATACATGTCAAATAATTTTTTTTTCAAGGATGGTTACAGTCATTTTAGGCAGTTAATGTAATGCTGATGTATATTCAAGTGTCATTGGACTATGATCATTTTTAAACCATTTTGCAGAAATACTCTACCTCATTTGAGATATGTGTGATTTAGAATGAATGTATTTATTTACATACAGGACTTAGTTAATTACTGTTTATGACTGTGCTGAACAAATGAATCCCCAAAGTTACATTGCAAACTCACTGTTTTTAAAAAGAAAATATCAAAAATAAATATTTTACCACTGCATATATGAGTAATTTGTGCATGCAGCACAAAAAAAAGACATAATATATAGCTAATATAGAGACTTATGTGCCATGAATACTCACTTCACAACATGAGCAGTGACTATAATATATCACATTGCAAGAAATTCTTTGATTGTGCACTCTACATCTTCATGTGTGACATTAAAGAGAGTTGACAAGGTGTTGGATAAGTTCGGTTTCCAAATTTGGGGACAGATTGTGAATAAATGTGTTGAAAAGCAATGTATTTGATGTGTAACACTTGTAAAAACATGTAGAAAAATTAATAAAAAAACACTCCCTATGCTGCTTGTGTTATAGTTTGTCCTTCCTTATAGTTAGAATGCTGTTTTAGTTTTTATAAAGAGGAAAATGGGTAAAACTATTGAATTGCCGGTTGTACTTTTGTGGAATTTACTGTTAATATAGAACTCAAAATCAACTCATAAAGATTTAACATGGGAAATGAGAGAATCTGGACTTTATCCTGTATGTCCTTGTTAGAAATTGAAGGCCTCATTGTTTGCAGTTATGCTCTATCTGTGTACCACCATAGGAACTTTTTCATAATTCCTATGAGTGCTGGAGAACATAAACCATTTTTTGTATTTCTGCACTCCTTCTTCTAAGTATTTTCCCAGCACAAGAGGAATGTTTAGCGCCGTATGCGTACCTTGACTGCTCAAATGCATACAGTAAATGCAGAACCTGCAATTTTAAGTAAAAGAGAAATCATGCCAACAACAGCTCACAATGTTTTGCTGTGAAAAATTAAATGGATCAACAGTGTAGTCTGGGATTTAGCGAGCCTATTTGCATGGTTTCATGTTGCGCACCATCTGATATCATTAGGATTCCTATTGGTACAGTGAAGGCAAATAGAAATTAAGCTCTCGAAGATATGTACAGTCGTACTTGGAGCAGCACCCTAGTTGGTAGTTAACCTCAGAGAGCCCCCAGAACTGAAAGCACCTCTTGTGGGGCCAAGTAAACCCTGAACAAACCCAGCCCTGCTCAGTGTTGTATCAATGTACCCCTGGTTATGGACTTTCACAACATCCTAAAACGGCATATTAAAATAACCTTTACTTTCAGCTAAATGTTGTCAGAGGAGCTGGACATATAAAACTGTATTAAATGTCTGTGTCTGCGCCAAAAGATGTAGTCGGCCTAGTGTCAGTTTATCTTTGACTATGTAATGTTTGCTTTATAAACTCAGGAATACTCAACCTTTGCTTATATTTAAATTTCCAAGTAAATTTGAACAGAGATATATTTTCCTACAAACTGAATACTACAAACTACAAGCGTTGTAAGTAGTAGTTTTTGTGTAATTGAGGAATATGTGACCGTCTGAGTTGATGGGTTTGAGGTGGTAAGATGATTTTATTTTTTTTTACCTTCTTCCCCACCAGTGAGAGACACCTTAGTGCTTTTCTATTGTCCCTGTTCCTGTAGTTGTGGGTGGATGTGATGAGCTGTAAGAAGTGTACTGCTTTGCATACTGATAACAGTGTGCAAACTGTTAGCTGCTCTACTGAACGCCACAGGCAGGTACAGGGACACGCTTAATCGTTTGTGGCAGCTCTCAGAAGTATACCGGACACTCTTTTATGTTCAGCAGCTTTACTCTTTCACAGAGTGAAACCAGACCTCTTCTAGCTATGGCATTTTGGGTTCAGGTGGTTTTCCTGCTGGGAAACATAATAATACCACCAGTGGTAAGAGGAAGAGTGGAAAAAGAGCTGTCTCCAGAGTGCAGACAATTCCTCTACATGGGAACACCACCGACCGGACTGGTACACCACTCCCTCCAGTTCATTTGCCAGCGCTACAACAAGAAGCCTCGCTACGTGACTCTGTACAACACCGTGGACCACATACCCATCTACTCCGCCTACACCTTTAAACGCACGGACGGCGAGAAATGTATGGATGTTCCATGGATGTTTGAGCCTCAGGTAAAGCAAACTAGAAAGTAAATTCTTTAACGTGAGCAGCACCCAGAAGCCACATTTGTGTTCTTTTGAAAATGCTTTATTTCATGCAAATGTTTTGTGATCATATTCAATCATTCTTTGATTTGATCGGTATCTCCCTGCACAGCTATCCACGTCCGCTGACACAGAGGAGATGCAGCCCTTTCCCCGTGGTTACATGCACATGAATTTTGAAGATGCCCAAGCTGTACTGGACGATTACACAAACGCCATCCTCTACGAGCGAGGTACCCTCAACCCGGACGAGCATCAGGATGAACCTGACGACAAGGCCTCCACTTACACCCTCACCAATGTTGTGCCCGTGGTGCCTGAGTTCAACAACGAGGTCTGGAACAGGCAGGCGCACATCATCCGCAAACGGCTCAACAACTACTGCCGTGGAACGGCTTACATCGTGACTGGCGTCACCACGTCCGGGAAGATGATCCGCCGGGAAAACATCAACCGCATCGCAGTTCCCACCTACTTGTGGTCCGCCTACTGCTGTGTTGACTACGACCACAACACACCTTACAACGAGCGCTACAAGTTCCCGTCCTTCGCTTACTACGGCCTGAATGACGGGGGGAGCAATGGTGTGGTGGAAATCTCCGTCCAGAAGCTGAAGGAGTTCCTCAAGAGGACAACCTTTGTGAACCAGAACTTTCAAATCTTTGTGGGCGACTGTGTCCCAGCAGCGTCCGGTATGACAGCATAGGGAATTATTTATAGATATTAGGTAGCTGCCACTCTCTCTATGTAAGAAGAAAAACACAGGTGTTACTGATATCGTTGAAAATGATATAGGTTAATTCAATGTAGTGTTTTAAAAGATTTACCCACTTATACAGTAACTGGCCATTTGTAGGTATTCTTGATGGTATTTTAGAATTGGCAATCCCCTCCTCAAAAACAGTCAAATTAAAATGTTGATGACTCAACCTGTACTTGGGGGCGTGTACACATTTTCAAGCTGACTTTTAAGCCCCTCCCCCAAGAACTACAAGATAGCTGCTAGCTTCCCTGGCTAGAAAAACACTGTTGGAGAACTGAACGTGGTGCCCACTCAGGTCTCGTGGAGCTGGCTAATCAGATCAGACTGTGCTTCCTTTTTAGTAGGGAAGCACCGAAATGAAAATTCTTGGCCGAACCGAAAACCGAGGATGAAGAGACCAAGGCCGAAAACCCGAAACCGAAACACTGAAAGAAATTATTATGACAATAGTACCATTGCATTTATGATTGCATTCATTGCATGTTTTTTTTAAGTTAATAGCTACAACGATAAAATGTTTTAAATTAGGGATGCACCGAAACATCCTGTTTCGGCCGTGTTGTTTCGGCGACAAAAGTCTTTTTCGGTGGCCGCATATTTGGTGCATCCCTACTTTTTAGCTTATTTTGTCCACCAGAAAGCAAATAACAGTCCTCTAGTTGTGACATGGGAGCCTTACGTGTCCTGTAAGGACTGGTCAGTGGTCTCTTCGGGTTGTGCTGATGCTGGCGTTTTCTAGCTGTTCTAATCACCGCACCTTAAGGTGGAGTGCAAAAACAACCATAAAGAGGGGACTAACAGCACATAGTTTTAGATAGTCTTTACAGGAATACAGTCATAGTCTTGCACTTGACTGTTCCCAAACGGAAAGTTGTACAAAGGGAGTATAAAGCCCACTCAAGCATGTTAGTGAGCCAGCATGCAAAACACAAGGACTGCAGAACTAGCCGACTAAATGTCAGTTCAAATGTTATCAGTCACACCTGTGCCTTTTACTGCTACACCGAGGTAAAATGCCTGCTCTGAAAAAGGTCCATCACAATTCCATTAAAACATGGGATTACATGACACCACATTTCCTTCTGTCTGAATTAATTATGTTCTTGCTGTTGATTATACTTGTTTGAATCATTAGTAACAACTCACAGCTGGAGACTGAATCTTGTCTGTTGTCTAGTCGCATTCACAACGTAACCAAATGTGCTTTCTTTGTCTGTTTCGCAGTAATAAAACACTGATGTCTCTATATTTTTGTCACGTTTTCATTTGAATTTCATTATAATGTCGTCTGAAACTGGAAACAGGCCAATGTTTGGGGGGGGGTCGCCAGTCTATCACAGGGCTAACACAGAGACAGACAACCATTCACACTCACACCACCTTTTATTTCATTATCTATTTTTTATTGACCTATGCAAAACAATCAATTTTCTGTAGTGTAGCCGTAGATTCTATTGGAGCCCTTTGAGAAATTACTAAATACATTTTCATGGGGTAAAGCTTTCAAATCTGTTACTGTTAAACCGTCGTCTATAAGACTTGTGCAACACAAATATCTATACTATAATAAAACAGAACTTTACTCTCCACTGCCACCGCCTATAAAGTGCTGCCGTTCAAATGGAAGAGATCTAGATTCTCATACCGAGACAAAACTCAACGCAAAAGGCCAACACCCAAAAGGCCTTCATCTGTCTTCGTGCACAAAATGAAGGAAAGATTTTCAAGTCGGCGTCGCCTTTTCCTCGACAGGTTGGAATAATAATAAAATGCTCCCACCGAGAGATAACATTCACCGTGTTTGAAGGACACCTACGACGCTCATGGCAATTTGAATATATGGAAAAGACTTTACAATGGAAGACCAGTTTGCTCAAAGTATAGAAGATACACGAAGGTAAATGACGGGCGTGATAGAGGCCGTGCTGGGGAGATAACTGTGAATTTGCAGCGGGGTGCAGCAAGAAAGAGACATACTAACAGGAGAGCAGAGGTCTAAAAGGACAAAAAAAAAAAGAGTGAGGAAAAGCTGCAGTGATGATACCTACGCCTGCAAACTGTGCCGTGACCCTGGCTGCTTTTGTGATCGTGCTGGGCTGTGGGCTGCTACGGGGAGCCCAGGCAGGAGTGGTAGGGGACTTTAACCATGTGGAGCGCTGCAAGGACTCCCTCTATATGGGAACTCCACCACGAGGCTACCTCAGCAACACCTTTAAGAAGATTTGCCAAAAGTACGAGGATAAACCCCGTTATGTGACCATGTATGACTCCAAAAGACACATCCCCATCTACTCTGCCTATACATTCAAGAAGTCAGATGGGGAGAAGAAGGTGGACTTCCCTTGGATGTTTGAACCTCAGGTGAGTGTCTCTTCAAGCTTATTCAGCATAGATGTACTATAATATGGTCTGCCTTTCAGACTAAAGTCGGGTAGATGTGCATGCAATGTGAATCCTGGTGTCACATTTCTATAAGGTACTGCATATTATATCCACGTATGAAGGATTTCATAGTGTTTTTGGAGGCAAAGAACAAATGTCAGGTGAGATTTCATTCAGTCACATCCAAAATATTGTTTGGAGAGGTTGATCAATTGAATTGCATTTGCTGCAGGTAACAAAGTACACATGAGATAAGCTGCTTTATTTGCTATGAATGGCATATCAGTGAGATAGTGTTGCTATTACCATTTACGCTAAGTTGTCACAAGAAAATATGTTTCGTAATGTGGAAAAAATGAATGACTTAAAGGGGAACTACTGTTTTTTTACAACCTGGACCTTATTTCTGGCATAAAATACGATCGTTTACTCACCCATATAACTTTGGTGTCATTTTTAGTCCTTCGGAAGATAGTTAGCTCCAGTGGAGCGGCACTTATATCCATATAGTGGGAGTGAATGGGGCACCGAAACGCAGCCTCTAAATAACGCATTATCTGCCGTGAAACTCGTTCATTTCACCAATATTTTGTTATGATACGCTAGTGCTATTCCCTGTTGAGTCCAGAGTTACCTGTTATTTATTCACGGACGCAGCGGTTTGTTGTTCTTTGGCCAACTGTTCCTCTCTCTGTCTCCGCATCCTCCTTTCAACGAGCTCCTCATCCGTATACTCTGGCTCGAAACAGTAAGGACGTCCATGATAAACAAAGTCGTCGTCCACAACCTCAGAATCGGAAAAATATTCAGCCATGTTGCAAAAAACTAGCAGTAGCAAATTACATGTAAACAAGCTGACCGTCGCAGATGCGCGCGGTGCTCAGAGGTTAGTAGGTCAATCTACAGACCCCGGATGATGATAACAGGTAACTCTGGACACAACAGGTAATAGCACTAGCGTAGCATAACAAAATATTGATGAAAAGAAAGAGTTTCGTGGCAAATAATGCTTTATTAAGAGGCTGCGTTTCGGTGCCCCATTCACTCCCATTATATGGATATACATGGCACTCCAATGGAGCTAAATATCTTCTGAACGACTCCAAATAACACCAAAGTTATATGGGTGAGTAAACGATCGTATTTTATGCCAGAAATAAGGTCCAGGTTGTAAAAAACGGTAGTTCCCCTTTAAATCTACTCCACTTTCAGATGTAAAATAAAAATGTCAATTTTCATTAATACAGTTCCTGTTTCTTCTTTCTCCCTAAAGTTGGCCTCAGAAAAGAGTAGCAGTAACATGGAGCCCTTTCCCCAATCTTCAAACATGCACATGAACTTCGAGGACACCCAGGCAGTCCTGGAGGACTACGCCGACGTGGTTCAGTATGAGCGTGGCCAACTCAATCCTGATGAACACCAGGCTGACCCTCTAGACAAAGCCTCCACCTACAGCTTGACCAATATCGTGCCTCAGGTCAGGGAGTTCAACTTGGGTCCCTGGGCAGAACACCAGGACCTGATTCGGAAGCGTCTCAACAACTACTGCCGTGGCAAGGCCTTTGTGGTCACCGGGGTCACCACTTCCGGGCACACGATCCGTCGCAACAACCTGGACCGTGTGGCCGTGCCGGAATACATGTGGTCGGCCTACTGCTGCACGGAATTTGACCAAAATGCGCCTTACTTTGTGCGCTACAAGTTCCCCGTGTTTGCATCTTATGGGCTGAATGATCGCGTCAACAACCACATGGTGGAGGTTCCACTCAAGAACCTGGAGAAATTCCTCAAGGGAAGGATGGATGTGGACAAGAACTTCCAGATTTTCTACAACGACTGCGTGCCAGACAACTAAGACAAAGCATGGTCTCCGTTAGAAGTGAAATTTAAAGCGTTGCAGGGATTTAGATTGTAGAAAGGTTCGGGGGGTTCTTGTGTCCGAAAAACATACACTGAGCCAAGATGCGTGTCGAAATTATATTATATATTGTAAGGAATAAAACGGGTTAGAGTCTGAATTGAGTCTGTCTTTTTTCTTCTAAACTCTGAAGATTATTTTCTTGATCAATTGAGTCCTCATTTCTTTTAGTCTTAGTGGAAAATTAAATCAGCGTTAACAGTAAATATTGTAGGACTATTAAGCTGCTTTGCAAAGTCCTACAACTGCCTTTTGAAATATTAATATTTTTGATCATAATATTGTGATATACAGTATATTGAAGTCCCAAAGGGGATTCAACAGATTTTGAACAACATGAACGTTCTCCAGTTACTTTAATGACTTCAGCCACAGGATGGCAGTACAGCTCTACTTGAAACATGTATGTCAATGATTAAAAAACAAACTTTATACACAGTATAAGACACTTTCCATAGCATCAACATGTTGAAAATGTAAATATATCTAATAATCCCGGCCGTCATGTTCCCCTTTTGGCTGTCTGAGGCATGCACAGGTTATAAAACGAACACTGATCCAGAGACGACACTCTCTTCCATGCCACCCAGCCTCGCCTCTGCAGCTCTGTCGTCTCCAGTCGACATCCATAGTAGTGAGGGTCGACCACTAGCAAGTAGCTCCCCTTCTCCCCGGTGCACACCCCTAGCACCCCCTTAGAGGAATTGTCCCTGTCTCCTCCCATCATGACCGGAGATGCGTGCTTCTCAAAGTGCCGATGGAGCTCTTCCACCGCAACCTGCTCCAACTCCGCTCCTCCACCTCTGACGTGCACCAACTTGCAGGGGACGTCGTAGAAGTAGTCAAGGACGAGGGAGGCTTCAAACGTTCCTATCCACTCCCTGGAGCCTATGAAAGAGCTCGGCTTGTCCCCCATCGTGACCAAGGCTTGCTGAACTTCTGCGAGGCTTGGTGCAGGTCTGCTTTGGCAAAGCCAGGAAGCAATTGTTTGAATGGTGCGGTATCCACATCCCCAGCCTCTGTCATCTTGTCCATCACAGCCATAGTGGAAGTACAGATAGTCTCCTTTAATTAGAGAACACCTCATAGGATCTGAAAGTGGATTAGGAAGACCGGTGTGTACATTCTTTGATAAGGTTTCCATCTTCCACATAACCTTCTCCTCCTCCTCTTCTCCTCCTCCACATCCTCCCCAGTCAATCTTCTCCTCAGACGCAGCTACGGCTTTTTCATCCATTTTTTAAAATTATTCTCCACGAAGCACGCGTTTAAAATATAAAACAACACTAATTCACAGCCTCTCTGCGTTTCATAACACGTACAACTCATGACAGCCGTCTGGTGCAACCGCAATAACAGTCCGACTTGCAACAATAACGCGGTTCCGCCTCAGAATTGTTCCCACTAATAATAATAATAATAACGATGACGCCTTCATGAACTTTTAACCATCTCTCGTTTAATTCAGGCAAACTTCTCATTTGTTGAGCGAACTTATTGTAAAACAACAATTATATATTATTTACAAGTAGCTGTATTATTATGGGAATACACTGGACTAAATGGAGTAAAACGAGCATCACAAAATGGCTTTATATTAAACCCAAAGCTATTTTGTAGCAAATCTGACGATCTGCAACTTATTCTGGCAGTATTTGAATGCAGCATATCTCAACGTAGCACACCTGGCTCAACAACTGTAATTAATTAGTCGCGACCTTGTTTTTCTCTTCAATAATTTACACCTTGAAATAAAAAAACAAAAAAACAAACAAACACATAGGTGTCGTATTACCGTGGTTTTGTTGTCTTTGTGTGGCGGAGACATAAAAAAATGACACCAACCGTAAAGAGAGACGCGTCCCGGCAGAGAACAGCTCCTCCTATGGACCAAGAGGACAGAGATCATCTCCGCAGGGCTACAAGGATGTGGGAGAATTAGTCCAAAAGTGTAAGAAAAACGAGTAGAGGTTGGCGAGAAACGAAAGAAAGAAAACTCTGCAAGATATTAAATTAGTTATTTCTAACTTATTTCTATAATTAGCTAATATCTCATTTAATGATCCCCTTGAACATAACAAGCTTTTTGATAAATAAAAGAATAAACACTTGCTTTTATCTGCTCTATCAAGTTGCAAGAACTCACCTGAGATGATACCCAGAATGGTGACACACATCACATCCACCTTCATTTTACCTGTTGTAACATCAAGTGTGTAATTAAAGACAGGGCCTGTTAGATTCACATTCCCCTTCTAATTCCAGCAGAATGAATTATTTTAATATATAAAGAGAGTAGAGGGAAGTACTGTGTAACAGGGATCATCTGAAGGTCGATCTGTTGGTGCAGGTATTTATTAACAGTACTAACAACACAAAGAGGTTTTACCTTGAGGTGCAGTCTGTTTTCCAGGCTTATAAAAGTGACAATTAACAGCATGGCTACAAAACATCACAGCTGTTTGGTGACTTGCTCTAATTATCAAATGATATGGTGATGATCCCATGACTGTTCCTCCTCACTAGTAAGGTTTGGGATTTTTATTCAAATAGTGCAACAACTGTTTGGATTCTCATGAAATGTGCTACAGATCTCCAGTTTTCAGACCGTGAATACTAATTTTCTCTGGCACCACAAACAGATGACAATGATTGATTATTTTGAGTCTATTGTACAGGTCGTTTTGGTGTTAACTACTATTCAGACTTATCGTAGATGCAGATTATGTGGGTCCTGGTGCTATGAGGGGTATGAAACAGCAATAAGATGAAAAAATCCAATAATACCAATCAGTGAGAAACCAAATCGATTAGTATCACACTAAAACCAGAGTTAACACTGCACATTAGTCTGGTAGCTGCCGCCATGATGCTCTGCCATATCAAAAGGAGAAAACCAGTTTGCTGTTCCTTTACAGGGTGGAAAATCTTTTTTCCTGGACTCTTTACTATCCTCTGTAGTTGTCGTCTATTGAGGGTGGAGCAGTTGCACAGTGAAGCAGGATGTAAGGATGCTCACCAAACCAAAAGTAGAACATAGTGAGGACGATAGTTGAGTCCTCTAGAGCTAAAAGTGCAAGGAAAGGTGCTGTAGATGTGTCCCTCTCTATCACTGAATTCCCACAGGATCAGTAAAGCATCTGTTTCTATCTATTCATCACAATTTTCCCAGGAACGTCAGAAAAGCATTGTAGAGAGTCAGGTAGGCCACAGATTTTTTTTTTTTTCATGAAGACCTAAATGATCATTAGTCCACAATAATGTATAGAGGAAAATCCAGATGTTTCTGCTCTTATCTTGGAGTGGGTGTCTTGCAAATCTCAGACCAAAAACACAACTACAATCCTGAAGGAGCTTAAAATGTAGAAACAGTAACATACCTGTAGAAATGTCTACATCTTGCTAATCTTTGTTCAAATCTCCATGATAAGAAAAACACAAAAAAATAATTATTTTATAAATAATACCTCTATCCACATTCGGACAGCCAGTCAGGCCAACAATGTATGAGACAATAAGGGATTCAAGTATTCTCAACAATGTCTTAATCACTGGTAACTGTTCGTCCTTTAAAGTTGCTTCGCTGTCAATGTCTTTTACAACAGATGTGATTGTGGACTCCAAACGGCTCGCTTCTCCAATGGTGGACAACAAGCTCAACTCCACAGGTATGACTTTATCACTGTTACTCTTCTGTTCACTGTTGAACCCTGACTCTCCAATAGTCTTTTAGAACTGAAGAAGTTACTTGGACGAGTGGTGAGACGTCTTCGAGAATGTCTACAAGTCCAGTTGCTCTTGTTTCAGCTTGTTTTTTGGACGTACCATGACCTGGATGACTGAGAACACAAAAGCTCAAACTGTTTGTTTGGAGGAAGAAAGAAACACAGAAAGAAACACCAAAACCTCATCCTGAATTAAGGTTTGGTGCTGCAGGAGGATTTAACACAGCCCAAAAGAGTATATAATTAAAAATGATATGTGCAGTCATCATGGTAAATGTTTTATTAAGCCAATATTATCACATACATTCTTTTGAGCCAAGACTTGTCAGAAAGTGGTATAATGAAGTCAAGTTAGTAAACTCCAGAGGCATAAAGTCATAGAAAGCTCTTCCTAAAATTTAACAAATACAGCTTGACATTTATTAAAAGAAAAATGAGAAAAAGTCAAATGTAAAAACTGAAGTAAACAAAATAAGCCTTATTAATGACAACAACAACAACACTACTACTACAACACTACTAACAACTAACCCTAGGTCCTGCAGGTTATGAAGTCTCAGTTTTCCTGTTTTCTCATCATCTGTAGAAAAAGAAACAAGTGAAACAGTGATTAGAGAGAAGAGTCACTGTTTTTTGGCATCAACTGCTACAATCAGAGAGCTACAGCAGACATTTCAGATGTAAACCAAGTAAAATACTTTATCACTTTATACTATATCACATTAAAAAGTTCAAAACTCACCTTAAAGGGAAAGAAGATTGTTGAGTTTATACTGTTGTATTATTAATATTTGAAATATTCTCATACTCATGTTCCTCTCGCTCTAAAAGAAGAAAATAAAGTTTTGTCACATCATTCTCCAAACATTTGTAATAGTTATATACTGTATTTAATTATTTTTAATCAGACACACACTGACCTTTATTATCTGACTGTGGTTTAGGTTTGATGTTGATTCTGAATATAATAGAAAGTGTTGTTAAATGTGGCCACATGAACAGATGTTGCTCAAAAAACAAACAAACAAAAAAAAAAACAGTAACTCATGCTGTATTTTGTCCCATTTTATCAAAGTAGTAATATATATGTAATATTATAAAATTAGAATTATAAGATTACTTAATTATACAAGTTGGTGCATGCAAAGATATTATAATTATAAAATCATTTACATTTCAACAAATGTAACATTTATAAGGTTTATGAAATAAATGTTGTCCATTCAATAATTAATCATAAACTCTTTATAGAAAAATGTCAAACGCCTGCAAATGAAAACACAACCAAATACTTCTGCATCTAAACTGGCAGTTTTACGTTGAACATATTTATCCTCAGAGATAATTCTAACCAGACTACAACCACAGAGAGTCGTGCTAAGACTTTTAATTTGCTGGCTGTGTCTTAAAATATGAGATGTAGGTGGAATCTGGGACCCTGTTACAAGTTCGGATTTCTAACAAAAAATTTACATTTACTTTGTTACTGTGATTAACTTAAGTTCATTTGTTCATTTCTTCTGCAAAGGTTTTCATATTTAAGAAGGTTTGTTAAAGAACAATTAAGCAGAGGTTTGTATTTCAAACCACTGTTGTTGCATACATTGAAAATAATTCTTCCATCTTTAGTCGGTAGAAAAGATCTGACGGAAAAAGGGGAAACTTATGACTCTTCAAGCTCCTCATGGTAAAATACTGAAATCTAACCACAAATACTAGAATAATAACAATATCTGCAAACAGTACCTGTTACAGTCAATCCATGCACCACTGATGATGTTATCTCAGTTATATTATTCTTTTCTTGACAGGTGTAGCTGCAAATGACCCTTTGCTAAATATCAAACTTTTGTTTGAAACAGCTGTCTGGTTATAATTCAAAGCTATTTTTCACTTACTTTTTTCTGCAAACATAGTAGCTTACACCAGCAATGATAGCAATGACAGCACAACATGCTACCACTATTCCAACGATGCAACCAACAGGACAATCTGAGGGCTTCTCTTTCTCTAGAAAGGCAACAATAAAATATTTTTTACATATATTATTTTTTAAAACTGTCTCATGATCCCCAAAGCCTCTTTTTTTTGGCAGAATGGTGGTTTAAGCGAACAACTTTTCATTGCTAAGTTTCGTACTTTAAGGCTTTATTTTCTCATGAGTTTAGAAAAAATAGCCCACATCTTTTTGCTATGAAATAGCTGTAAAAAAAAAAAAACAATTACGCTTAGTTAGTTTAACAGTTCGATGGCAAAGCAAGAACAGGAAATGAAAAACACAATCCCACTAGAATCAACAATATCTGCAATCAATACCTGTTACAGACAATCCATGCACCACTGATGATGTTCTCCCAGTTATATTATTCCTTGCTTGACAGGTGTAGCTGCCGCTGTCAGAGAGTTCAGCCTCTTTCATGAACTCAGCAGAATGGCTGAGTATCTCACTTCTATTGAATATCCAGGTGTAACTGGCAGCTGGTGTGGACTCAGCATTGCAGACCAGTTTAAATGTCTCTTTCAAAAGGATCTGACTTGGACCTGTGATTTGAACATTTTCTGGTCCATCTGAAAAACAGAAATTACAGCAACACAAATGCAGTAATTCAGCCAAATAAAATGAATGGACAAGCTGAACAGTGTGGTACTTACAGTTAACAGTCATGCTGTATTTAGCTCCATCACTGCTGACGGGGTTGCTGATGTTACAGAAATATTCTCCACTGTCTTTTCTAGTCACAGTGTTAAACATCAACACTCTGTTGTTGTCGTGAAGAGCCATGTTGTCAGTCAGGATCAGAGCTGAGCCATCCTTCATCCAGTTTCTGGTAACGATAGAGCCAGAAGCCTCACAGGTCAAAGTGAAAGAGGTTCCCTCAACAAGTGGATTGTTTGTTGATGGACGGACAGAAGCTCCTGATATTTTCTCTGTTGGGTAAAGAAGTATTTTATAGGAAATATTTGAAAGCAAGACACAAATTACCTGCATAGCTGGACAAGATGATGGACGAGTAATAAAATCTATTAAAATCTAATAATTTAAGGTTGCTCAAGAACATTGACACATAATCACCACAAACATTTACTGTAAATACTGGATTGTGTTTTCTCATGACATTTTCACTTCACCAGTGCGGTCCACCAATCATTTGTTGATTTCTAACATGTTTAATGTTTCAATTAGGTTATGTAGTGCAGTTCCAATTAAATATAAACTCATCGTTAGGTAAAAGACTTACATAAATAAAACCTCTCAATCCCAACTTACCCAGTACAGAAACAGTTGAAGGCTGAGATGTTTGATATCTCAGAGTTTTGTGGTTAAAGGCCTGACAGCTGTAGTTTCCACTCTGACTCATCTGAATGTTCATCAGTCTGAGCTCTGGTCCAGTATCTGACAGCTTGTCTCCATTCACAAACCACATAAACTGGGCAGAAGGTCTAGATTCAGCTGAGCAGATCAGATTGATGTTTGATCCTTCCTCAATGTCCACTTCTGATGGAGACAGCTTTATATTTTCTGGACCGACTGAATGTAGACGAAAGGCCCAACAAATAAATGAAAATCAAAGTTTGTTGCTTGAAAATCTACATGATATATGACATACAGATTGTCGTCCTAGTGATGTTTGCATGCAGATGTTATGACATAAATCACTGAGCGGGTAGGATAGTAACTCACAGATGATGGAGAGGTTTACTGGATCACTGGTGCCATTACTGAAAGGATTGAACACGTGACACCTGAATGGTCCCTGGTCATAGCGAGTCACATTGACTATAGTCAAAGTGGAGCCTCCATCAGTGAGATGAACTCTGTCACTTCCTGTAACCTGAGAGCTGCCGTTCATCCAGAGGAAAGAGAGGGAGGATCCAGAGGAGGAGCAGGACAGACTGACAGAGCTGTTGAACTCCACCAAGTCTGCACTTATAGGAGTTACTGTTACACTGGAGACTGGCTCTGGGAGTGAAAAAAGGAATGGGATTATAGTTGTGTTATAGAGCTGTTGAACTCAGTCAAGTCTGTGGTGATTGAAGTCACCACAACACTGGCAAAACACAGTGTTGTGCATCAACATTCATTGAACACGTTCATATTTTTGTAAAAGGAAACGCATAATTTTTCCAACTGTGACTGCAGACGTGAAAAAAAAGAAAAGAAAAATAAGTTCCATGACACCTGTCAGTTGACATGTGATTTACGGCATACAGCATGGCTGGTGCAGGTCAGTCAGAGATTCTATTGAACAAGAGCAGCTCAAAGTTGCTCATTTAAAAAAATAAAAAAATGTTCATTTTGGAGTCTATGAACTTAGTTCAAACTTAAATAACACTTGTTCAACATTGGCAATACGCTCTGTGGGTAAAAAAACACAGTGGTTTTGAAATGGCCCCCCACTGAAAAAAGGGAACATTGTTCTTTAGTGTGGAACAATGTAGACACTGGTGATGAACCCCATGTTATTGATACTATGATCAGTAAACTTGACTTGACGTTCAAGATTTGCATTTGAGATGATATTTTCTCGCTTCTCCAGACAGTATGAAAAAAAGCATATAAACAGCTCCACCAACAACTGACACACAATAGACACTTTTACCAGAGTTTTAAATGATGGTATGACATTAATCAAACAAACATATAGTATGTTTCAAGACCACCATCTACAGTAATCTAGAGCAGATGGTCTAAATTTAATCTGAGATTAATAGGTATCAAATAAGTCTTACCAAGGACTGTGATGACTGAAGGTTCAGATGTTTGATATCTCAGAGTTTTGTGGTTAAAGGCCTGACAGCTGTAGTTTCCACTCTGACTCATCTGAATGTTCATCAGTCTGAGCTCTGGTCCAGTATCTGACAGCTTGTCTCCATTCACAAACCACATAAACTGGGCAGAAGGTCTAGATTCAGCTGAGCAGATCAGATTGATGTTTGATCCTTCCTCAATGTCCACTTCTGATGGAGACAGCTTTATATTTTCTGGACCAACTGAATGTAGAGGAAAGGCCCAAAAAATAAATGAAAATCAAAGTTTGTTGCTTGAACATCTACATGATATATGACATACAGATTGTTGTCATAGTGATGTTTGCATGCAGATGTTATGACATAAATCACTGAGCGGGTAGGATAGCAACTCACAGCTGATGGAGAGGTTTACTGGATCACTGGTGCCATTACTGAAAGGATTGAACACGTGACACCTGAATGGTCCCTGGTCATAGCGAGTCACATTGACTATAGTCAAAGTGGAGCCTCCATCAGTGAGATGAACTCTGTCACTTCCTGTAACCTGAGAGCTGCCGTTCATCCAGAGGAAAGAGAGGGAGGATCCAGAGGAGGAGCAGGACAGACTGACAGAGCTGTTGAACTCCACCAAGTCTGCACTTATAGGAGTTACTGTTACATTGGAGACTGGTACTGGGAGTGAAAAAAGGAATGAGATTATAGTTGTCATCTAATAACAAAAGTAGAGTAGAGGGAAGCAGTGTAGTAGCTGTCAATAAATCTCATGTTTATCATGACATGTTGAATATTCATGTGGTCTGATCAGATTTTACTGGTAGTGGTGGTAAAACAAGTTATGTCACTGTTTGACATTTTCTTTTAGTTTATATCCTGTTTAATTTTGTAAATCACTTTCCTCTAATTGTTGTTATTAGTCTTACTTCCTTTCTTTGTGTTTCTTTACCCTGTGCTTGCTGTGTCGCCTCTGTTCATTTCATTCTTTTGTCATTTGTTTTTTTACAATTAAAGTTTTCTTTTTTTGTTGTTTGTTTTTCCTTCATGTTTTTGTTTTGTTCCTCTGACCTCCTGAACACTGCAACGCACACATCCCAAAACCAAAGTGCACAAACAGAATAAAACAAACAAAAATACAAAATATAAAATAAAAAAAGTCTAAACTGAAATAACCGAAGAATATATTTAAGTAACTTGTTTGCCTTTAATGATTATTTTTACTCTATTTATAAAGAAATAGTCTGAGTCCATTTTAGCAGGTTTATTTTGAATAGTTTATATAAAACAGAATTTCTTATTACCCAGTTTATTTAATTAACCTTCTCAGTTCAACAATGAACGGATGTAAAACTGTTGCTCACCATATACATCCAGTCTGGTGCTTCCTTCTCGTGGTTGTAGTTCTCCAGATGGTGTAATGGTAACTCTGTATACTCCACTGTCACTAAGAGTCAGACCCCTGAGCTCCAGAGACCCAGTAGATGGGAAGTAGGTGATCCTGCCTTCATACTCTGGTGTAGTTGAGTTTACTATAGTTGAAGTGATTATATCTCTGCCTTCAAATTTCCAGTTAATATAATATATTGGTTCTTCTTGTGGAGTCAGTGTTGTGGTGAAAATCACTTTCCCTCCCACAGCTGCATTAAGAGGACCATCTGGCAACAAACCAGCTCCTTCAGTTAAACCTGAAAACAAAGTTACACATTTGTGAAAGATTGTAATGACAGTCACAGTTCATGACAAAGTCTTGATCTAAAGAAACAAAACTCAACAAATTTGTTCCATTAAACAGAAAGTCAGCGTCGAGGAGAATTCATGTATTTGACTCTTTTTTTCCCCAGTGTTTCATCAAAATATTTTCATTAACTGGCTCCATTTGTGCATTTTCACTTTTTAACATGTTGCAAGTAAACAAGTGAATCTTTCCATCCACACATCTGTGCAATGAACTAATGTGTGTGTACATCAACATCACTGTTAATGACTGAATAAATAAACCAGCCATTTACAATAATAACACATTATCCCCTTGAACATAACAAGCTTTTTGATAAATAAAAGAATAAACACTTGCTTTTATCTGCTCTATCAAGTTGCAAGAACTCACCTGAGATGATACCCAGAATGATGACACACATCACATCCACCTTCATTTTACCTGTTGTAACATCAAGTGTGTAATTAAAGACAGAGCCTGTTAGATTCACATTCCCCTTCTAATTCCAGCAGAATGAATGATTTTAATTTATAAAGAGAGTAGAGGGAAGTACTGTGTAACAGGGACTTTCCCTTCATTGTGCATCTGAAGGTCGATCTGTTGGTGCAGGTATTTATTAACAGTATTAACAACACAAAGAGGTTTTACCTTGAGGTGCAGTCCGTTTTACAGGCTTATAAAAGTGACAATTAACAGCATGGCTACAAAACATCACAGCTGTTTGGTGACTTGCTCTAATTATCAAATGATGTGGTGATGATCCCATGACTGTTCCTCCTCACTAGTAAGGTTTGGGATTTTTCGTCAAATAGTGCAACAACTGTTTGGATTTTCATGAAATGTGCTACAGATCTCCAGTTTTCAGACCGCGAATACTCATTTTCTCTGGCACCACAAACAGATGACAATGATTGACTATTTTGAGTCTATTGTACGGGTCATTTTGGTGTTAACTACCATTCAGACTTATCGTAGATGCAGATTATGTGGGTCCTGGTGCTGTGAGGGGTATGAAACAGCAACAGGATGAAAAAAAACAAAACATGTGGAAATATGTGGAAAAAATCCAAAAATACCAATCAGTGAGAAACAGAATCGATTAGTATCACACTAAAACCAGAGTTAACACAGCACCTTAGTCTGGTAGCTGCCGCCATGATGCTCTGCCATATCAAAAGGAGAAAAACAGTTTTCTGTTCCTTTACAGGGTGGAAAATATTTTTTCTTGGACTCTTTACTATCCTCTGTAGTTGTCGTCTATTGAGGGTGGAGCAGTTGCACAGTGAAGCAGGATTTAAGGATGCTCACCAAACCAAAAGTAGAACATAGTGAGGACGATAGTTGAGTCCTCTAGAGCTAAAAGTGTAAGGAAAGGTGCTGTAGATGTGTCCCTCTCTATCACTGATTCCCACAGGATCAGTAAAGCATCTATTTCTAACGTCAGAAAAGCATTGTAGAGAGTCAGGTAGGCCACAGAATATGTTTTTTTTTTTTTTTTCATAAAGACCTAAATGATCATTAGTCCACAATAATGTATAGAGGAAAATCCAGATGTTTCTGCTCTTATCTTGGAGTGGGTGTCTTACAAATCTCAGACCAAAAACACAACTGCAATCCTGAAAGAACTGAAAATGTAGAAACAGTAACATACCTGTAGAAATGTCTACATCTTCTAATCTTTCTTCAAATCTCCATGATAAGAAAAACACAAAAAAATAATTATTTTATAAATAATACCTCTATCCACATTTGGATAATCCTACAGCCAGTCAGGCCAACAATGTATGAGACAATAAGGGATTCAAGTATTCTCAACAATGTCTTAATCACTGGTAACGGTTCGTCCTTTAAAGTTGCTTCGCTGTCAATATCTTTTACAACAGATGTGATTGTGGACTCCAAACGGCTCGCTTCTCCAATGGTGGACAACAAGCTCAACTCCACAGGTATGACTTTATCACTGTTACTCTTCTGTTCACTGTTGAACCCTGACTCTCCAATAGTCTTTTAGAACTGAAGAAGTTATTTGGACGAGTGGTGAGACGTCTTCGAGAATGTCTACAAGTCCAGTTGCTCTTGTTTCAGCTTTTTTTTTTGGACATACCATGACCTGGATGTCTGAGAACACAAAAGCTCAAACTGTTTTTTTTGGAGGAAGAAAGAAACACAGAAACAAACACCAAGACCTCATCCTGAATTAAGGTTTGGTGCTGCAGGAGGATTTAACACAGCCCAAAAGAGTATATAATTATAAATGATATGTGCAGTCATGGTAAATGTTTTATTAAGCCAATATTATCACATACATTCTTTTGAGCCAAGACTTGTCAGAAAGTGGTATAATGAAGTCAAGTTAGTAAACTCCAGAGGCACAAAGTCATAGAAAGCTCTTCCTAAATGTGCTGCCCCACTTTGACTTGCACGTCTGTGCCTGAGGGTGGCAGTATTGTGACAAGAGTGGTTGAACAAGAGAGCGAGTAAAACAATGTCAACAGAGTCGTCAATCTGCACCCAAACGTTAACAGCGCCAATCCTTTTGAGAGTAAAGAGAACATATGCCTGTGAGTAGTTTATGTTATGTTAATGAATAAAGACTCCGGGAGAAAACGTGTACAATGCATGAACGTTTACTAACATGTCTCAAGTGTCACACAACAAGGTTCCGGTTTGCAACAACCCCTGAACATCAGTTCCTATTACAGAACACCTCCCCTCTTTAAGTAAATATCTCCTCCTGATACTTAACAAGCAATGCATAACCACTATACCTCTGTTGGCATATTTTTCCTAAACTCACATCACATAACTGAACATTTACTGAACAGAATACATTTGTTCTCTGCTACTTGACTCCGCAGTATCTCACAAATTCAAACGTTCTGGAGGACGGGAAACTCTTCCCGAACTCGTCACATATGGTGTGTTGGTTGCGTCTGCCTGTTTGTGATTGTCTCCACCACTGGTCCTGTTTAGTTGACTGTCAGTGTTACTTGGCTCTGCCATTGTGGTAACAGTCTTATCAGGAGGCAACTGAGGTTGTGATTGGTCCAGTGGGCGCAGGTGTTTCCTGTTCCTTCTGACCTGTCCTTCATCAGTGTGGATAATGTAGGATCTGGGTGTTGTTGCCTGTTGTACGACTGTTCCATGTTTTCCATCTCCTGGAAGCCAAACCTGTTGGCCAGACTGTAACAGAGACAGTGGACGGGCTCTGTAGCGCAGGTTGTAGCGGCGTCTCACCTTTTCCTTCGCCCACTGCTCCGTCTTTCTTAGTCCTTTAATGTTTGGCCATCGAGGGAATAGAGATAGCGGGAGCTGTGGTATGGTTGTGCGAATCTTTCTTCCCATCAGAAGTTGTGCAGGGGAGTAACCGCACTCCAGGGGTGTGGCTCGATATGTCATCAGAGCTTTTGCTTTCTCACCTCCTCCTTTCCACAGTCCTTTCACCGTTGCTACTGCTCGCTCTGCTTCCCCGTTCGCCTGTGGGTATCTTGGGCTGCTTGTAATGTGTGCAAAACCATAGTCCGTGGAAAAGTCTCTGAACATTTCACAGCTGTACTGTGGTCCATTGTCAGAAACAACAGTTTCAGGTATCCCATGGCGACCAAAGGCATCTTTCAGGGCAGCAATGACTGTGCTGGCAGTGGCGGTGTGAAGGTGGGCAACTTCAATAAAGCGTGAGAAGTAATCCACTACTAGCAGATAAGTTTGTTTCTCCCAGAAGAACAGATCTGTGCCCACTCTCTGCCAGGGCCTCTCTTGTACTGGGGTGGTCAGCAGAGGCTCTCTGTGCTCTGCTCTCTGTCGTGAGCATGTGTCGCAGTTCGCGACCAGCTGGTTGATGTGTACAGACAGTCCTGGCCACCAGACTGACTGGCGGGCTCTCGCTCTGCATTTGACTATCCCTTGATGTCCATCATGGAGGTCATTCAGGATTTCTTGTCGCATGCTGTGAGGAATGAGAATCCTTTGGCCCCTGAGAAGCAGGTCTCCTGCCAGTGTGAGCATCTCTTTCTCTGGCCAGTATGCTGCCAGCTCTGCTGGTAGGGCATATTTTTCCGGCCACTCTGTCTTGCAGTACCTGATGAGTTTTTCACACACGGGGTCTTGTCTTTGTTTCTCTTGTATAGTTTTTAATCTGACTTCTGTGGCGGGAAGGCTCTGTATTACTGCATCGACAAACACTTTAACCTCTGCCTCACTGTCTTTTTCGTCCTGTGTGGGCGTGTGTTTTACAGGTGCTCTTGATAAAGTGTCTGCTGTTATTAAGCTCTTGCCTGGCACATGCACAATGTCAAACGTGAACTTCATGAGTCTTAGTCGAAACCTCAGAACTCTGGGAGGAAGCTCATCTAGTGCCTTGGTACTCAGCAATGGCACTAGGGGCTTATGATCAGTCTCCAACTTGAATTTCAGTCCCTGCAGGTAAGGCGTCAATCTTTCACATGCCCAGGTCACAGCCAAAGCCTCTTTTTCGATTTGTGCATAATGTTTCTCTGCCTCAGACAAACCTCTTGAGATGAACATTATCGGTTTCCACGTTCCGTCTGTCTGTTGTTGGCTGAGGACGGCTCCAAGACCAAATGACGAGGCATCTGCTGACACACAAGTTTCTGCTGTGGGTGAGTATGGGGCTAGCACCCTTGACGAGCTCAGTTCAGCTTTGAGCTTTTGAAACGCTTCTCTCTGTGGTGCTCCCCAGCACCATTCACTTTTTTCACTGAGCGGTTCTTTAATGGGTCGGGTGTATGATGCCAGGTGAGGCAAAAACTTGCCGAGGTAATTTGCCATCCCCATTACTCTCCTCACGCCATCAACTCCAGTTGGTTCAGGCATCTCCTTGATGGCTCTGACCTTTTCTGGATCGGGTGTCACTCCTTCTGCTGTGACACGGTGACCCACAAACATGATACTGTCCTTAGCAAACTCACACTTGTCATTCAACGTGAGTCCCTCCTCTTTCAGTCTTTTAAGGACCTGATGCAGCCTTGTGTTGTGTTGCTGCATGTCCTCGCCATACACCACAATGTCGTCTGCATGACACACCACTCCCTCGCACCCCTCCAACATCTGGGACATGCGACGCTGGAAGTGCTCTGGAGCTGATGAGATCCCAAATGGTAGGCGATTGAAGGCGTACCGCCCAAACGGGGTGATGAAGGTAGTGAGGACCCGACTCTCTTCTGACAATGGAATCTACCAGAAGCCGGAAGTAGCATCCAGCTTTGTAAATACTTTTGCTCCAGCCAGCATGGCTAGTGTTTGGTCTACTGCTGGAAGGATGTGTCTCTCTCTCCGCACCCATTTATTGAGATGTGTTAGGTCCACACACAGGCGGATCTTCCCAGGCTGGGCCTTTGGTGCCACCACCAAACCAGCGCACCATTGTGTGGGTTGAGTCACTTTTGAAATCACCCCCATGTCCTCCATCCGTTTCAGCTCGGCCTGCACTTTATCCCGCAGTGGTAGAGGCACACGACGTGGGGCTGACAGGGCGTATGGGATAGCACCTGGCTCCAGCTCGATCTTGTAAGGCTCCTTTAATTTTCCCAGTCCAGTAAACACTGTAGGGTACTCAGCTCTAAAATCCTCTTGCTGGGCCTGAACTGTGTCAACTCGTTTTACTAGCTTAAGTGCTTTAATGGCAGGAAGTCCCAAAAGTGGCTTTGACAGTCCTTCAACAACATAAATGTATTGTTCAGTCATTCTCTTATTGGTACACAGTTCCCCTTTAAAGCATCCTTTAACTTCTAGCCTATGATTCCCTGGTCCATACAGTACCTTGCGTGGTGGCTGCAGTGTCCCATGCTGTATGGTGGAATAGCTGCTGTTTGGAATGGCTGTAACACTTGCTCCTGTGTCCAGTTTAAAAACAGTCTTTGTTCCATTCAAGTTCAGCAACTCAGTCCACTCCTCCTCCTTATCAGAGCACATTTCACCCAGAAAAGCAAAACCCTCACTTTTACTCTCCTGCTGGGCCCCTATGATGTTGTGGACCCGGCCTGTTGATCTACATTTTTTTGCAAAGTGTCCCTTTTTGTGACAGTTCCTGCACTCTGCATCCCGGGCTGGACAATCCGCCCAGAGGTGTCTTCTTGCATTTCCGCACCTGCCACAGTCAGTTGTCTTAGTTTCACCTTTATCTTTAGATGTTTTTTGCCCTTTTGTGTGTTTTTTGCATATTACTTCAACTTGTCCTGACGCTTGTTCCGTCCCTCGTAACATAGGCTGTTGTTTTTTCACTGCTGCACTCTGTCTCACTCTTGTCATGGCTTTTTCTAGAGTTAACTCAGCGTCCAGCTGTAAACTTTCTGACAGCTTAGCATCTCTGATGCCAACTACTATTCGGTCCCTTATTAGCTGCTCTCGCAGGGCTCCGAATTCACAGTGTTCAGCCAATGTATGCACTGCCGTTATAAAAGACTCGACACTCTCACCAGGTTCCTGGTACCGTCGGTTGAAGCGTGCTCTTTCGAAGATAACGTTCCGCTTGCTGACGCAGTGTGCCATAAACGCTCTCGAGACCGCATCGTACGACTTTTTCTGTTCCTCCGTGAGGGGCATTACCTTCAGGATGTCCTCAGCGTCGTCACCGGCTGCATACATGAAGGCATTTACTTGAAACTCTTGCGACTGCTTGTCCAGTCCCGACGCTATTCTGTAACGTTCAAAGCACTTCATCCATCTCGGCCAGTCATTCGCATTGGAGAAGTCGAACTTGCCTGGCGGCGCTAGCTGTGCCGCTAACTGCGGCGCCGTCGTGCCTCCGTCCATTATTACTTTTTTTTTTCCACAGGTTTAGTTCGTTTCTTTATTCTCCTACTCCTTTCCGTTTGTCTTCTGACACCATGTTATGTTAATGAATAAAGACTCCGGGAGAAAACGTGTACAATGCATGAACGTTTACTAACATGTCTCAAGTGTCACACAACAAGGTTCCGGTTTGCAACAACCCCTGAACATCAGTTCCTATTACAGAACAGTTTATATGTATATGGTGTATGTTGCTGTTACTGCCGTTTCTGTAAATTTTTTACATTATATGTTAGCATTAAGCTAGCAGACTTTATTTTTGTTAGGATAATGGCAGTGTCAAGTGTTATTTCAAACTGTGTTGAGCACCTTTGGTAGTTAGAGACACATAATGTGATAGTATAATATTTTAATTTTCATTTGTTGTATGTATTGCAGTTTTACAGTCAACTTCAAGTGGGAGTCATAAATAAACCTGTGAAGAAAGGAAACTTTGCCTCTTATTGAAGAACTGTTCGCTATCTGCCAAACTAAACACATCCTACGTTCAGGGAGGGCAGAATAGTAAAAAGGCATCTTCTCATCACACTCTGCTGGGAAAAGAAAAAAAAAACGGCTTGAACCACAGTTGCAAGTGTTTAAAGCATCAAAGAAGACTTCTCAATCATGACAACTCCTGCAGATGATGACAAAGGAGATACAATGGAGACGCGGTCAAAAGTATCCGGTTCTCTACACTCCAGTCAGCTCACCTCATCATCTGTCGCTGTTGCTAGGGCACGAGCAAAGGCTGAGGCTGCACGAGTGAAGCTTTCCTTTGCACACAAGGAAGCAGACATCTTGAAGAAACAAGCTGAACAGCTTAAAAAGAAAGCTGAGTTAGATGCAGATCTGCATGTGCTCAAATCGGAGAAAGCAGCGGCGGCAGCACAAGCTGAGGCTCAAGCTTGGGAAGAATCCGCACAGGAAGCCGGAGACCCACAACAGCCACAACTGGTCGAGATGCCACCGATTGATCCAACTCAACGCACCCAAGAGTATGTGCAGCAACATGCAGAATTGAACTCTGGTCTGCAAACTCATCACGACTACCATCTAGATCCTCCATTTGCATCAGCACCACAGCCAGCCACGGGCAACTTTGGAGCAGCTACGGACTACAAAGACCCGAACAGGTACCAGGGCAGTGAGCACAGCAAGGAAGAGTTTAAACCTTTGCCATTTCTGTTATCTGACCAAAGACAGAAGGTTGGGGTGAGCATGTCACAACACGAGTATGCTGTAAATCCCAAGCGAGAGTTTGGCAATGGGAATTATGGCTCTTACGTAAAAAAGTCCATCAATGACAGCCAGTGGTATCATCCTGGGCACAACGTATCTACACCAAGACCTCATCATTTCCATCCTACTGACACCTCAGACCTTGCGAAGTATTTGATGCGACGAGAAATGGTTAGTTCTGGGTTGCTGAAATTTGATGATCAACCCGAGAATTACTGGGCGTGGAAGACCTCTTTTCAGTCTGCAGTTTGGGATCTGAATCGGTTACCACAAGAAGAGTTGGACCTGCTTGCAAAATGGCTCGGACCACAATCAGCCGCTCAAGCAAGAAGGATCAGAGCAGCTTATGTCCACAACCCTGGAGCAGGTCTCAACATGGTGTGGCAGCGACTGGAGGAATGTTTCGGTGCACCAGAAATCATAGAGCATGCACTGTTGAAGAGAGTTGAAGACTTTCCTAAAGTGACAAACAGAGAGAACCAGCGTCTGAGAGAGCTGGGAGATGTTCTTCTGGAGCTACAAGCAGCAAAGCAGAACGGCTATCTACCCGGTCTGTCTCATCTGGACACTGCACATGGGGTCAACCCTATTTTGGCAAAACTCCCATACAACCTGCAGGAGAAGTGGGTTACTGTTGCTTCAAGATTCAAGAAAGACCATGGTGTGCCCTATCCTCCATTCACATATTTTGTCAGTTTCATCAGCGAGGAAGCCAGGATTCGCAATGACCCTAGCTTTGCCTGTGTCACAACTTTCAGCCTGAGAACAGAAAAACCAGCAGCTCCAAAGCAGAAATACCAGCTGCCAATCTCTGTCAGGAAAACAGATGTGTCATCACCAGGGGGAGCTAGTCAAGATACTCCCACTGACAAGAGCAGCATGGACCCTGACAAACAGTGTCCTCTGCATTGTAAACCGCATCCTCTGAGGAAGTGTCGTCTGTTCAGAAGTAAGAGTCTCGAAGAAAGAAAATCTCTCCTGAAAGACAAACATATCTGTTTTAGATGCTGTTCTTCCATTAACCACATGGCTAAAGACTGCAAAGTGTCAATAAAGTGCACAGAATGTGGAAGTGAAACACATGCCACATCACTTCATCCTGAACCTCTCCTTCTGAAGTGGAAAGGTTCTGCTTCTTCAGAAGATCATGGCGGGGAGCAAAGGGAGCTAACAGCCATGGACGTGACATCAAAGTGTACTGAAATATGTGGAAATTCAGCAGGCTCCAGATCATGTTCTAAAATATGTCTGGTGAGAGTGTATCCTGATGGACAGTCAGAAAGGGCAGTCAAAATGTATGCTGTTCTTGATGAACAAAGCAACCGCTCACTTGCAAAGACAGACTTTTTCAATCTTTTCAGCGTTGATGGTCACTTAGAACCATATACCTTGAAGACATGTTCAGGAGTCATGGATGTGACAGGGAGACGAGCAAACAACTTCATCATCGAGTCCCTGGATGGCATGACACGGCTCTCTCTTCCCACTCTCATCGAGTGCGACATGATACCTGATGATAGAGCGGAAATCCCAGCTCCTGAAGTTGCTGTTCACTATCCCCATCTCAAGCCAGTAGCAGGCAAAATCCCAGAAATCGATCCACAAGCAGAAATCCTCATCCTCCTTGGCAGAGACATACTCAGTGTACACAAGGTCAGAGAGCAGCACAATGGACTCCACAATGAACCATACGCTCAACGTCTGGACCTAGGGTGGGTCATTGTTGGAGAGGTGTGTCTTGGAGCCTCTCATAAGACATTTCAAACCACTGTCTACAAGACCAACATTCTGCACAATGGACGAGCTTCACTTCTGGGTCCATGCAACAATAACATTCAGGTCAAAGAGAGGTTCAGCTGTCACACTCCAAGCCTGAATCTTCAGAGCCCCGTGTCTAACCAAGCAAAGGAGACTGATAATCTTTGCCAAGTATTTCAGAGAACAGAACACGATGACAACCTTGACCTGTCAATTGAAGATAGGATTTTTCTGGAAACACTGGATCAACAAACTTACAAGGATGAAGCAAACACGTGGGTTGCACCCTTACCTTTTCGATCACCACGGAACCGTCTTCCAAACAACCGACTTCAAGCTGTGAAGCGTCTGTCATCTGTGAGGCGCAATCTAGACAAGAAACCTCAGATGAAAAAAGACTTCATCAACTTCATGCAAAAGATATTTGACACCAATCAAGCAGAGCCAGCTCCACAGCTAACAGAAAGCCAGGAATGTTGGTACCTACCCTTATTCGGCGTTTACCATCCACGTAAACCAGAGCAGATAAGAGTAGTGTTTGATTCCAGTGCTAAACATGAAGGGCTTTCTCTTAATGACGTGCTTCTTTGTGGTCCTGATTTGAACAACACCCTTATCGGGGTTCTGATCCGTTTTCGCAAAGAACCAGTCGCAGTTACTGCTGATGTGCAGCAGATGTTTTATTGCTTCACAGTCTGCGAGGAACATCGAGATTTTTTGAGGTTCTTGTGGTATGAAGACAATGACCTGCAGAAACCAGTGAAAGAGTTTCGCATGACGGTTCATGTATTTGGCAACAGTCCGTCGCCAGCAGTTGCTATTTACTGCCTACGACGAGCTGCTTTAGAGGCAACAGAGTCCACTCCCGAGGCAAGAGAGTTTGTCATGCGCAACTTTTACGTGGATGATGGACTTGCATCATTTCCCACTGAAACAGATGCTATCAAGGTCTTGCAGTCCTCTCAAGAAATGCTAGCTGAGTCAAACATCAGACTACACAAGATAGCATCCAACAGCAGCAGCGTCATGCAAGCGTTCCCCACAGAAGACTGGGCCAAAGGTGTTAAAGACTTCGATTTTGGAGGAGAATCACCGTCCCTACAAAGAAGCCTAGGTCTCAGCTGGAACCTAGTGACAGACAGCTTCACCATCTGTGTTTCTTCAGAGGAGAAACCTTTGACTAAAAGAGGTATTCTTTCCACAGTGAACAGTCTATTTGATCCCTTAGGGTTTGTGGCACCAGTTACTGTGGGGGGAAGGAACATAATGAGAGAGCTTTCTGTTGAACAGTACGATTGGGATGCTCCACTTCCAACAGCAAAACAAGAACTATGGAAACTCTGGAGGAACTCCATGAAAGAGCTGGAGCAGCTTGATATTCCAAGACCTTATGTTCCAGTTTCATTAGCCACACAGACTCAGTACAGAGAACTTTGTGTGTTTTCAGATGCCTCTGACATTGCAATAGCAGCTGTTGCGTACTTGAGAACTGTTTCCATGTCAGGAGAGTGTCACGTGGGCTTCATCATGGGAAAATCCAAACTGACACCGCGACCGGCACATACAGTTCCTCGTCTCGAACTCTGTGCTGCCGTTTTGGCAGTTGAGATGGCAGACTTCATCAAAGGAGAAATGGACATTGATATTCACTCAGTGACGTTCTATACAGATAGTAGAATTGTGCTAGGTTACATTAACAACACATCACGCCGATTTTACGTCTATGTCTCCAACAGAATCACACGAATCAGGAAATCTTCTCACCCACATCAGTGGCATTACATCAACACCGAGCAAAACCCTGCTGACCACGGGACTCGGCCATTAACTGTTACAGACCTCAAGTGCACCAACTGGTTTTCTGGGCCATCTTTTCTGTTAAGGCCACAGCAAGAGAACACTGCTCCAATCGACAACTTTGAGCTGATACATCCAGACCAGGATCAAGAAATCCGTCCTGAGGTTACAGCCACCAGTACAAAGGTGACATTAGTGTCAGATGTGCTTGGGGCACAGAGGTTTGAAAGGTTCTCCTCGTGGAAGTCACTGGTACGGGCTATTTCCAGATTAATCAAAAGAGTCAGAAGCGAGATGAAAGTTCCTGATAGTGAAGGCAGTAGAGGAGAGGAAAGTGCACAAGCAACAGTTGTGATCATCAGGGCAACGCAGCAAGAGGTCTTCTTTAAGGAGATAGAACATCTTATCAAAAGGGATCAAATCTCGAGTCAAAGCCCTCTTGTGAAGTTGTCTCCATTTCTGGACCAAGATCGACTATTGAGAGTTGGTGGTCGCACATCCTCAACAGACATGTGCTTTGATGATAAACATCCTTTGATCATTCCAAAGACTCATACAGCCACACTTTTGGTGAGACATTACCATGATCAAGTTGCACATCAGGGACGCCATTTTACAGAAGGCACCTTGAGATCAGCCGGATTATGGCTAATTGGAGGAAAGAAACTTGTGTCTACCGTTATACACAGATGTGTCACTTGCAAAAGACTCAGAGGTAAACTAGAGGAACAGAAGATGTCAGAGTTTCCAGCAGACAGACTGTCATTGTCACCACCTTTCACACATGTTGGAGTGGACGTCTTTGGCCCATGGACAGTGACCTCTCGAAGAACAAGAGGAGGCCACGCAGAGAGCAAGCGGTGGGCAGCCATATTTACCTGTTTGAGCACCAGGGCGGTGCATATTGAAGTCCTGGAAACCATGACTACAGCAAGCTTTATCAATGGTCTCAGACGGTTCACAGCAATCAGAGGACCCATTAAAACACTCCGATCGGATCGGGGAACAAATTTTATTGGGGCATGTAAGGAACTCAACCTTGACACAGAGGATCCTGATCTGAAAACATACCTTCATGACAGCAAATGTACCTGGGTCTTTAATCCTCCTCACTCCTCTCACATGGGTGGAGTGTGGGAGAGAATGATAGGCATCGCTCGACGCATTCTGGATGCTCTTCTTCTCAAAACCAGCACATCCCATCTGACACATGAGGTGCTCATTACTTTGATGGCAGAAGTCAGCGCCATCATGAACTCAAGACCATTGGTTCCAGTATCTTCTGACCCTGAAGCTCCAGCAGTTCTTACTCCATCAATGTTGCTGACACAAAAGGAAGAAACTTTGTCTGCACCCAAAGGTGACTTTGATGTAAATGACCTATCTATCAAGCACTGGAGAAAGGTTCAAGGCCTTGCCGACGCCTTTTGGAAGAGGTGGAGACAAGAATACTTGGTGACGCTTCAACCGAGGAAAAAGTGGCACACTGACAAACGCAACCTGCAGGTCGGAGATGTTGTCCTACTGAAAGATTCCCAGATCAGAAGAACTGAGTGGCCTACTGGACTAATTGTCAAGACTGTACCCAGCCAAGATGGAAGAGTATGCAAGGTGGAAGTGAGGGTGGTTAAACAAGGTACTCCTAAGGTTTATTTGCGACCTATCTCAGAGGTCATCTTACTTTTTCCTAAAGACAATGTGTAGTGGTATAAAGCATTATACCAGGCGGGGAGTGTGCTGCCCCACTTTGACTTGCACGTCTGTGCCTGAGGGTGGCAGTATTGTGACAAGAGTGGTTGAACAAGAGAGCGAGTAAAACAATGTCAACAGAGTCGTCAATCTGCACCCAAACGTTAACAGCGCCAATCCTTTTGAGAATAAAGAGAACATATGGCTGTGAGTAGTTTATATGTATATGGTGTATGTTGCTGTTACTGCCGTTTCTGTAAATTGACAGTTCCTTTATATTTTCGTCGCTATGACGATGCTAATTTGTTAGCTCGTATATGGGTTTTTACATTATATGTTAGCATTAAGCTAGCAGACTTTATTTTTGTTAGGATAATGGCAGTGTCAAGTGTTATTTCAAACTGTGTTGAGCACCTTTGGTAGTTAGAGACACATAATGTGATAGTATAATATTTTAATTTTCATTTGTTGTATGTATTGCAGTTTTACAGTCAACTTCAAGTGGGAGTCATAAATAAACCTGTGAAGAAAGGAAACTTTGCCTCTTATTGAAGAACTGTTCGCTATCTGCCAAACAAAACACATCCTACGTTCAGGGAGGGCAGAATACTAAAATTTAACAAATACAGCTTGACATTTATTAAAAGAAAAATGAGAAAAAGTCAAATGTAAAAACTGAAGTAAACAAAATAAGCCTTATTAATGACAACAACAACAACAACAACACTACTACTACAACACTACTAACAACTAACTCTAGGTCCTGCAGTTTTCTGAAGTCTCAGTTTTCCTGTTTTCTCATCATCTGTAGAAAAAGAAACAAGTGAAACAGTGATTAGAGAGAAGAGTCACTGTTTTGGTCAACTGCTACAATCAGAGAGCTACAGCAGACATTTCAGATGTAAACCAAGTAAAATACTTTATCTCTTTATACTATATCACATTAAAAAGTTCAAAACTCACCTTAAAGGGAAAGAAGATTGTTGAGTTTATACTGTTGTATTATAAATATTTGAAATAGTCTCATACTCATGTTCCTCTTGCTCTAAAAGAAGAAAAATTAACACATTTGTCACATCATTCTCCAAACATTTCTAATAGTTGTATACTGTATTTAATTATTTTTAATCAGACACATACTGACCTTTATTATCTGACTGTGGTTTAGGTTTGATGTTGATTCTGAATATAATAGAAAGTATTGTTAAATGTGGCCACATGAACAGATGTTGCTCAAAATCCTAACAGTAACTCATGCAGTATTTTCTCCCATTTTATAAAAGCAATATTATATATTTAATATTTCAAAATTAGAATTATAAGATTACTTAATTATACAAGTTGGTGCATGCAAAGATATTATAATTATAAAATCACTTACGTTTCAGCAAATGTAACATTAATAAGGTTTATGAAATAAATGTTGTCCATTCAATAATTAATCATAAACTCTTTATAGAAAAATGTCAAATGCCTGCAAATGAAAACACAACCAAATACTTCTGCATCTAAACTGGCAGTTTTACGTTGAACATATTCATCCCCAGAGATAATTCTAACCAGACTACAACCACAGAGAGTCGTGCTAAGATTTTTAATTTGCTGGCTGTGTCTTAAAATATGAGATGTAGGTGGAATCTGGGACCCCGCTATGTTACAAGTTTGGATTTCTAACAAAAAATTTACATTTACTTTGTTACTGTGATTAACTTAAGTTCATTTGTTCATTTCTTCTGCAAAGGTTTTCATATTTAAGAAGGTTTGTTAAAGAACAATTAAGCAGAGGTTTGTATTTCAAACCACTGTTGTTGCATACATTTAAAATAATTCTTCCATCTTTAGTCGGTAGAAAAGATCTGACGGAAAAAGGGGAAACTTATGACTCGTCAAGCTCCTCATGGTAAAATACTGAAATCTAACCACAAATACGAGAATAATAACAATATCTGCAATCAGTACCTGTTACAGTCAATCCATGCACCACTGATGATGTTCTCCCAGTTATATTATTCCTTTTTTGAAAGGTGTAGCTGCAAATGACCCTTTGCTAAATATCAAACTTTTGTTTGAAACAGCTGTCTGGTTATAATTCAAAGCTTACCTTTTTCTGCAAACATAGTAGCTTACACCAGCAATGACAGCAATGACAGCACAACATGCTACCACTATTCCAACGATGCAACCAACAGAACAATCTGGAGGCTTCTCTTTCTCTAGAAAGGCAACAATAAAATATTTTTTACATATATTATTTTTTAAAACTGTCTCATGATCCCCAAAGCCTCTTTTTTTGGCAGAATGGTGGTTTAAGCAAACAACTTTTTATTGCTAAAGGGCAATTAGCTGCAGTTTTGTACTTTAAGGCTTCATTTTCTCATGAGTTTAGAAAAAATAGCCCACATCTTTTTGCTACGAAATAGCTGTAAAAAAACCCAATTACGCTTAGTTAGTTTAACAGTTCAATGGCAAAGCAAGAACAGGAAATAAAAAACACAATCCCACTAGAATCAACAATATCTGCAGTCAATACCTGTTACAGACAATCCATGCACCACTGATGATGATGTTCTCCCAGTTATACTATTCCTTGCTTGACAGGTGTAGTTGCCGCCGTCAGAGAGCTCAGCCTCTTTCATGAACTCAGCAGAATGGCTGAGTATCTCATTTCCATTGAATATCCAGGTGTAACTGGCAGCTGGTGTGGACTCAGCATAGCAGACCAGTTTAAATGTCTCTTTCAAAAGGATCTGACTTGGACCTGTGATTTGAACATTTTCGGGTCCATCTGAAAAACAGAAATTACAGCAACACAAATGCAGTAATTCAGCCAAATAAAATGAATGGACAAGCTGAACAGTGTGGTACTTACAGTTAACAGTCATGCTGTATTTAGCTCCATCGCTGCTGACGGGGTTGCTGATGTTACAGAAATATTCTCCACTGTCTTTTCTAGTCACAGTGTTAAACATCAACACTCTGTTGTTGTTGTGAAGAGTCATGTTGACAGTCAGGATCAGAGCTGAGCCATCCTTCATCCATTTTCTGGTAACGATAGAGCCAGAAGCCTCACAGGTCAAAGTGAAAGAGGTTCCCTCAGCAAGTGGATAGTTTGTTGATGGACGGACAAAAGCTCCTGATATTTTCTCTGTTGGGTAAAGAAGTATTTTATAGGAAATATATGAAAGCAAGACCCAAATTACCTGCATAGCTGGACAAGATGATGGACGAGTAATAAAATCTATTAAAATCTAATAATTTAAGATTGCTCAAGAACATTGACACATAATCACCACAAACACTTACTGTAAATACTGGATTGTGTTTTCTCATGACATTTTCACTTCACCAGTGCGGTCCACCAATCATTTGTTGATTTCTAACATGTTTAATGTGTCATGTTTGTCACGTTTTCTGTTGTGGTTTAGTTTCCAGTTTTTCTGTTTATTGTATTTTGTTAAGTTGCCAAAAAAGGCATGAAGACAAACAGGAAATCGAGAACTTAGCAAAATAAAACAGGAAACAGAACAGAAAAAACTAAACACTAACCATGACTATGAAAACCAAGAACTTAACAAAATACAATAAACAGAAAAACAGGAAACTAAACCACGACAGAAAACGTGACAAACATGACATAATGTTTAAATTAGGTTATTGTACTGCAGTTCCAATTAAATATAAACTCATAGTTAGGTAAAATACTTACATAAATAAAACCTCTCAATCCCAACTTACCCAGTACAGAAACAGTTGAAGGTTCAGATGTTTGATATCTCAGAGTTTTGTGGTTAAAGGCCTGACAGCTGTAGTTTCCACTCTGACTCATCTGAATGTTCATCAGTCTGAGCTCTGGTCCAGTATCTGACAGCTTGTCTCCATTCACAAACCACATAAACTGGGCAGAAGGTCTAGATTCAGCTGAGCAGATCAGATTGATGTTTGATCCTTCCTCAGTGTCCACTTCTGATGGAGACAGCTTTATATTTTCTGGACCAACTGAATGTAGACGAAAGGTCCAACAAATAAATGAAAATCAAAGTTTGTTGCTTGAAAATCTACATGATATGACATACAGATTGTCGTCATAGTGATGTTTGCATGCAGATGTTATGACATAAATCACTGAGCGGGTAGGATAGCAACTCACAGCTGATGGAGAGGTTTACTGGATCACTGGTGCCATTACTGAAAGGATTGAACACGTGACACCTGAATGGTCCCTGGTCATAGCGAGTCACATTGACTATAGTCAAAGTGGAGCCTCCATCAGTGAGATGAACTCTGTCACTTCCTGTAACCTGAGAGCTGCCGTTCATCCAGAGGAAAGAGAGGAAGGATCCAGAGGAGGAGCAGGACAGACTGACAGAGCTGTTGAACTCCACCAAGTCTGCACTTATAGGAGTTACTGTTACACTGGAGACTGGCTCTGGGACTGAAAAAAGGAATGAGATTATAGTTGTGTTATAGAACTGTTGAACTCAGTCAAGTCTGTGGTGATTGAAGTCACCACAACACTGGCAATACACAGTGTTGTGCATGAACGTGTTCAATGAATGGCGTTCATTGAACACGTTCATATTTTTGTAAAAGGAAACATAATTTTTCCAACTGTGACTGTAGACGTGAAAAAAAAAAGAAAAGAAAAATAAGTTCCATGACACCTGTCAGTTGACATGTGATTTACGGCATACAGCATGGCTGGTGCAGGTCAGTCAGAGATTCTATTGAACAAGAACAGCGCAAAGTTGCTCATTTAAAAAAATAAAAAAATGTTAATTTTGGAGTCTATGAACTTAGTTCAAACTTAAATAAAACTTGTTCAACATTGGCAATACGCTCTGTGGGTAAAAAAACACAGTGGTTTTGAAATGGCCCCCCACTGAAAAAAGGGAACATTGTTCTTTAGTGTGGAACAATGTAGACGCTGGTGATGAACCCCATGTTATTGATACTATGATCAGTAAACTTGACTCGACGTTCAAGATTTGCATTTGAGATGATATTTTCTCGCTTCTCCAGACAGTATGAAAAAAAAAAAAACATATAAACAGCTCCACCAACAACTGACACACAATAGACACTTTTACCAGAGTTTTAAATTATGGTATGACATTAATCAAACAAACATATAGTATGTTTCAAGACCACCATCTACATTAATCTAGAGCAGATGGTCTAAATTTATTCTGAGATTAATAGGTATCAAATAAGTCTTACCAAAAACTGTGATGACTGAAGGTTCAGATGTTTGATATCTCAGAGTTTTGTGGTTAAAGGCCTGACATCTGTAGTTTCCACTCTGACTCATCTGAATGTTCATCAGTCTGAGCTCTGGTCCAGTATCTGACAGCTTGTCTCCATTCACAAACCACATAAACTGGGCAGAAGGTCTAGATTCAGCTGAGCAGATCAGATTGATGTTTGATCCTTCCTCAATGTCCACTTCTGATGGAGACTGCTTTATATTTTCTGGACCGACTGAGTGTAGACGAAAGGCCCAACATATAAATGAAAATCAAAGTTTGTTGCTTGAACATCTACATGATATATGACATACAGATTGTCGTCCTAGTGATGTTTGCACGCAGATGTTATGACATAAATCACTGAACGGGTAGGATAGTAACTCACAGCTGATGGAGAGGTTTACTGGATCACTGGTGCCACTACTGATAGGACTGAACACGTGACACCTGAATGGTCCCTGGTCATAGCGAGTCACATTGACTATAGTCAAAGTGGAGCCTCCATCAGTGAGATGAAATCTGTCACTTCCTGTAACCTGAGAGCTGCCGTTCATCCAGAGGAAAGAGAGGGAGGATCCAGAGGAGGAGCAGGACAGACTGACAGAGCTGTTGAACTCCACCAAGTCTGCACTTATATGAGTTACTCTTACATTGGAGACTGGCTCTGGGAGTGAAAAAAGGAATGAGATTATAGTTGTCATCTAATAACAAAGATAGAGTAGAGGGAAGCAGTGTAGTAGCTGTCAATAAATCTCATGTTTATCATGACATGTTGAATATTCATGTGGTCTGATCAGATTTTACTGGTAGTGGTGGTAAAACAAGTTATGTCACTGTTTGACATTTTCTTTTAGTTTATATCCTGTTTAATTTTGTAAATAACTTTCATCTAATTGTTGTTATTAGTCTTACTTCCTTTCTTTGTGTTTCTTTACCCTATGCTTGCTGTATCGCCTCTGTTCATTTAATTCTTTTGTCATTTGTTTTTTTACAATTAAAGTTTTCTTTTTTTTTGCTGTTTGTTTTGCCTTCATGTTTTTGTTTTGTTCCTCTGACCTCCTGAACACTGCAACGCACACATCCCAAAACCAAACCACAGAAAAGTGCACAAACAGAATAAAACAAACAAAAATACAAAATATAAAATAAAAAAGTCTAAACTGAAATAACCGAAGAATATGTTTAAGTAACTTGTTTGCCTTTAATGATTATTTTTACTCTATTTATAAAGAAATAGTCTGAGTCCATTTTAGCAGGTTTATTTTGAATAGTGTATATAAAACAGAATTTCTTATTACCCAGTTTATTTAATTAATCTTCTCAGTTCAACAATGAACGGTTGTAAAACTGTTGCTCACCATATACATCCAGTCTGGTGCTTCCTTCTTGTTGTTGTCCTCCAGATAGTGTAATGATAACACTGTATTCTCCACTGTCACTAAGAGTCAGACCCCTGAGCTCCAGAGACCCAGTAGATGGGAAGTAGGTGATCCTGCCTTCATACTCTGGTGTAGTTGAGTTTACTATAGTTGAAGTGATTATATCTCTGCCTTCAAATTTCCAGTTAATATAATATATTGGTTCTTCTTGTGGAGTCAGTGTTGTGTTGAAAATCACTTTCCCTCCCACAGCTGCATTAAGAGGACCATCTGGCAACACACCAGCTCCTTCAGTTAAACCTGAAAACAAAGTTACACATTTGTGAAAGATTGTAATGACAGTCACAGTTCATGACAAAGTCTTGATCTAAAGAAACAAAACTCAACGAATTTGTTCCATTAAACAGAAAGTCAGCGAGGTATTTGACTCTTTTTTTCCCAGTGTTTCATTGTAGTTTAAAAAATATTTTTATTAACTGGCTCCATTTTCACTTTTTAACATGTTGCAAGTAAATAAGTGAATCTTTCCATCCACACATCTGTGCAATGAACTAATGTGTGTGTACATCAACATCACTATTAATGACTGAATAAATAAACCAGCCATTTACAATAATAACACATTATCCCCTTGAACATAACAAGCTTTTTGATAAATAAAAGAATAAACACTTGCTTTTATCTGCTCTATCAAGTTGCAAGAACTCACCTGAGATGATACCCAGAAGGATGATGAATATCACAGCTTTTTCCATTTCATCTGTAGCAACATCAAGTATGACAACTGGAAGAAAGACTGCTTTAAACTCCTTCTCTTTCCTCTTCAATTTCTGTATAGTGAATGTTGATTTCAATGTATCAAGACAGTACAAGGAAGTCCTGTGTAAATGAGAGGATCCCATCATAATAAATGTTGATAATTAACCATGTGCTCATATAAAAATATGTCTTGTCTTGTCATATATTGACATAACTAAAACTTAGGGACAGATATTAGCTTTGTATTTGTATATACACATATATTATTATTAGGGCCGGGACTTTAACGCGTTAATTAAGATTAATTAATTACACAAAAATAACGCGTTCATTTTTTTTTAACGCATTTTAATCACACTTATTTTTGCACCGCGGAACGTTTCTCACTGGATGAGTTTCGGCGGACCGATTATACTGGAGCACCAACTAGCGTTCATTACCAGTGTCCTCAACAAGCAGCGGGTGCTGCCGTGAGCCCCTCTCCCGTCCCAAAGCACTCACAGGCGGTCAGTCTCACAGTAGCCCCGCGTAGCAGCGGTCAGAGCAGAGAGGGAGAACCACGCCACCGCGTCCAGACTGCAAACGAATGACGCATGCGCAAAGCTGCCGCTGATCGCGCCCTGGTTTACAGAGCGGGATGTAAATGTTTCTTCACTGTCACACTAAAATAAATAATAAAATAATAATCCATTTAGATTGTTAATTTTGTCAAGTAAAAACCGTTTGTACAAAAAATGTTAAAAATATTCTAGTTATGGCAAAAAATGCTCATGTTCTACTGTGCCTGTGACCTGTGAGAAACTAAACCAAACTTAAGAAAACTAAAAAAAACAAACAAACAAAAAAAAAAACTTAAGTTACTGTGCCAGAGTGTCTCTTTAGAGTCATTTTGCCAATACCAAGCCCTGATAAAGGAGGCGCGTTAATAATACAGCGTCCATCACAATTACATCCAAAAGGTAAATTATGCAAATTAGCCGATGACGTCATTTAGCGACTTCTAGCGACTTTTAGGACAGCCAATAGCTACTTTCCTTTCCTGAGGAGTTGGCAACACTGTTCATTACTTCAGACATCAACAAACCACAGTGAACATGAAAGAAGAAGCTGATGAGACCGCTTTGGTTGGCCCCGTGGATGGGAAATTTAGTCATTATTCAATGGTATACTAAAAATCCATATGAAAAAAATTACTTCTCACTGTTCTCAGGTAAAATATTTATATGCGATTAAAATGCGATTAATTTCGATTAATTAATTACAAAGCCTCTAATTAATTAGATTAATTTTTTTTAATCGAGTCCCGGCCCTAATTATTATGTCATATGTATATATTTATATACACATATATTATTATATCATATATGTATATATTTATATACATGTATAATGATGAAAAGTATGCCAAGATAAACATCAGTCAGACGTCAAGTTCCTGATAACAAGCTGCAGTAAAGGGTCACAGTGGATTTGATGACTGACCCAGCAAGTGATAAACAGAGAAGCTTTCGGTTTATCTAAACACCTGGATGTTCATCAATTCACAAGTAAACAAATCATCTACAAGTGGAGGAAATTCATCTGACTGTAGGTTCCTTCTTTCACTGTCTTGTGTCTTACAAATATCACACCAAAACCACAACATGCAACCTTGATAGAGATAAAAGGAACACAACAGTGAAAGTAAAACACACAAAGAAATCTCTACAAATTCTGAACAATCAATTCATTTCTTTCAAGTAAGAAAAACAGAGAATAAGAGTTGTGTTGATGAGAAGACACAATAAAGGGAATAAACAACAATAACGTTGAAGCAAGTCTCAAGTTTTTAGACCACTGGGACTTTTTGCACAGCATCGTTTGGAGAGAAGAGACACTGACACCTCATCCCAGTTGTGAAACATTGAGGTGAGAACATCATGGTTGCAGCTGCTTTTCACTTCAGGGTTTGGACACCTTGCACTCATTGAAGGAATAATGAATTAAAAAATGTTCACGTCCATGACTTGAAGTGATGTGACAGGTCCCTAAGATCCTGTCATTGGGTGAGAGGCAGGGTTACACCCTGGACAGGTCTCCAGTCCATCACAGGGCCAACACAGAGAGACAGACAACCATTCACACTCACATCTACAGCCAATTTAGAATCACCAATGAACCTAACCAGCATGTCTTTGGACGGTGGGAGGAAACTGGAGTACTCGGAGAGAACCCACGCAGACACAGGGAGAACATGCAAACTCCACACACAAAGGCCCCAGTTGGCCTGGATTAGAACCTGGAACCTTCTTGCTGTGAAACATCAGTGCTAACCACTACGTTACTGTGCCGTCCCAAATAAATTTTAATTAATGTTATTTTCTATATAGCGCCAGATCACAGCAGAAGTCATTTAAGGTTACCTTCCCTATAGAACACATCTATATCTTGTTCTTTTACTAAAGTCGCCTTATGTTATTTATCTTAGTTACACATGATAACATGTAACTTCTGTCTCTACATGAATGAAGTGAGGAAAAAATGTCCCAATGTTTAGTTCAACTAATTGTTCAGCTGTTATACTGACTGCTGTTAAAAGAAACACATGGACACCATGATTCCTTTATCACATTTGTGTCACATCATTGATGATTGTACCACAAAAAGGCTCCAGTCTGTGCAACCAAAACAGTCTCTAAGTTGTGCTGTTGCTACCTCAGGCTACACTTTAACTTCTCTGCTAGTTGGCTTAGCTCTGCTGCCAAGTGGAAGCCGAGGGAAACCAGTACGTAACATAAAGGATGACTCCCCTCTCTTCCCTGCTCCCAAGAAGAACCAGCGCTCAATGAACTTGCAGTCTAAGAAATTATAAATAATACGTGCAGTCATAGTAAATGTTTTATCAAGCCAACCTTTATAATGGTGGATCTTTATTTGATCATAATTAAGCTTCAGGGTGAGCATGGCCAAAACAACAAACGAGTCAACACAAGTTCTACATGAGACTTTCCCTAGGCTCCCTAACCAAAAGTTAGAGAAAACAGGAAGAAACAGCAGTGGCTTCTCACCCCTACTTGGCTGGACTGTAACATTTGAAATCACATGGCTGTACAAGATGTTCAAATGCAGGCCCAGGACATGAGATGGTTAAACTGTCTTGTTGGTCACAGGTAAAAAAAAAAAAAGCTCTCCTCCAATCACTGCCCAGCAGACAGGAAGAAGAAAAACAACAAGAAGACAACAGCGACCTCTGGAGGCAGGGAGGGAGCACAGTACCACACAGACAGATAACACACACCATATGACACACATCACAACACATAATTTCAGGGCATCAGTGGTCTATTGTACGGGTCGTTTTGGTGTTAACTACCATTCAGACTTATCATAGATGCAGATTATGTGGGTCCTAGTGCTATGAGGGGTATGAAACAGCAATAAGATGAAAAAAAAACGTGGAAATATGTGGGAAAAAATCCAAAAATACCAATCAGTGAGAAACAGAATTGATTAGTATCACACTAAAACCAGAGTTAACACTGCACCTTAGTCTGGTAGCTGCTGCCATGATGCTGTGCCATATCAAAAGGAGAAAACCAGTTTGCTGTTCCTTTACAGGGTGGAAAATCTCTTTTCCTGGACTCTTTACTATCCTCTGTAGTTGTCGTCTATTGAGGGTGGAGCAGTTGCACAGTGAAGCAGGATGTAAGGATGCTCACCAAACCAAAAGTAGAACGTAGTGAGGACGATAGTTGAGTCCTCTATAGCTAAAAGTGTATGGAAAGGTGCTGTAGATGTGTCCCTCTCTATCACTGAATTCCCACAGGATCAGTAAAGCATCTATTTCTATCTATTCATCCCAATTTTCCCAGGAACGTCAGAAAAGCATTTTAGAGAGTCAGGTAGGCCACAGAATTGTTTTTTTTTTTTTTTTCCATAAAGACCTAAATGATCATTAGTCCACAATAATGTAAAGAGGAAAATCCAGATGTTTCTGCTCTTATCTTGGAGTGGGTGTCTTGCAAATCTCAGACCAAAAACACAACTACAATCCTGAAGGAGCTTAAAATGTAGAAACAGTAACATACCTGTAGAAATGTCTACATCTTGCTAATCTTTGTTCAAATCTCCATGATAAGAAAAACACAAAAAATATAATTATTTTAGAAATAATACCTCTATCCACATTTGGACAGCCAGTCAGGCCAACAATGTATGAGACAATATGGGATTCAAGTATTCTCAACAATGTCTTAATCACTGGTAACTGTTCGTCCTTTAAAGTTGCTTCGCTGTCAATATCTTTTACAACAGATGTGATTGTGGACTCTAAACGGCTCCCTTCTCCAAAGGTGGACAACAAGCTCAACTCCACAGGTATGACTTTATCACTGTTACTCTTCTGTTCACTGTTGAACCCTGACTCTCCAATAGTCTTTTAGAACTGAAGAAGTTACTTGGACGAGTGGTGAGACATCTTCGAGAATGTCTACAAGTGCAGTTGCTCTTGTTTCAGCTTTGTTTTTTGGACGTACCATGACCTGGATGTCTGAGAACACAAAAGCTCAAACTGTTTGTTTGGAGGAAGAAATAAACTCAGAAACAAACACCAAAACCTCATCCTGAATTAAGGTTTGGTGCTGCAGGAGGATTTAACACAACCCAAAAGAGTATATAATTAAAAATGATATGTGCAGTCATGGTAAATGTTTTATTAAGCCAATATTATCACATACATTCTTATGAGCCAAGATTAGTCAGAAAGTGGTATAATGAAGTCGAGTTAGTAAACTCCAGAGGCATAAAGTCATAGAAAGCTCTTCCTAAAATTTAACAAATACAGCTTGACATTTATTTAAAGAAAAATGAGAAAAAGTCAAATGTAAAAACTGAAGTAAACAAAATAAGCCTTATTAATGACAACAACAACAACAACACTACTACTACAACACTACTAACAACTAACCCTAGGTCCTGCAGGTTATGAAGTCTCAGTTTTCCTGTTTTCTCATCATCTGTAGAAAAAGAAACAAGTGAAACAGTAATTAGAGAGAAGAGTCACTGTTTTGATCAATTGCTACAATCAGAGAGCTACAGCAGACATTTCAGATGTAAACCAAGTAAAATACTTTATCTCTTTATACTATATCACATTAAAAAGTTCAAAACTCACCTTAAAGGGAAAGAAGATTGTTGAGTTATACTGTTTTATTATTAATATTTGAAATATTCTCATACTGAAGTTCCTCTTGCTCTAAAAGAAGAAAATAAAGTTTTGTCACATCATTCTCCAAACATTTCTAATAGTTATATACTGTATTTAATTATTTTTAATCAGACACATACTGACCTTTATTATCTGACTGTGGTTTAGGTTTGATGTTGATTCTGAATATAATAGAAAGTATTGTTAAATGTGGCCACATGAACAGATGTTGCTCAAAAAAAACAGTAACTCATGCTGTATTTTGTCCCATTTTATCAAAGTAGTAATATATATGTAATATTATAAAATTAGAATTATAAGATTACTTAATTATACAAGTTGGTGCATGCAAAGATATTATAATTATAAAATCATTTACATTTCAACAAATGTAACATTTATAAGGTTTATGAAATAAATGTTGTCCTTTCAATAATTAATGATAAACTCTTTATAGAAAAATGTCAAATGCCTGCAAATTAAAACACAACCAAATACTTCTGCATCTAGACTGGCAGTTTTACGTTGAACATATTCATCCTCAGAGATAATTCTAACCAGACTACAACCACAGAGAGTCGTGCTAAGATTTTTAATTTGCTGGCTGTGTCTTAAAATATGAGATGTAGGTGGAATCTGGGACCCCGCTATGTTACAAGTTTGGATGTCTAACAAAAAATTTACATTTACTTTGTTACTGTGATTAACTTAAGTTCATTTGTTCATTTCTTCTGCAAAGGTTTTCATATTTAAGAAGGTTTGTTAAAGAACAATTAAGCAGAGGTTTGTATTTCAAACCACTGTTGTTGCATACATTGAAAATAATTCTTCCATCTTTAGTTGGTAGAAAAGATCTGACGGAAAAAGGGGAAACTTATGACTCTTCAAGTTCCTCATGGTAAAATACTGAAATCTAACCACAAATACGAGAATAATAACAATATCTGCAATCAATACCTGTTACAGTCAATCCATGCACCACTGATGATGTTATCACAGTTATATTATTCCTTTCTTGACAGGTGTAGCTGCAAATGACCCTTTGCTAAATATCAAACTTTTGTTTGAAACAGCTGTCTGGTTATAATTCAAAGCTATTTTTCACTTACCTTTTTCTGCAAACATAGTAGCTTACACCAGCAATGACAGCAATGACAGCACAACATGCTACCACTATTCCAACGATGCAACCAACAGAACAAGCTGGAGGCTTCTCTTTCTCTAGAAAGGCAACAATAAAATGTTTTTACATATATTATTTTTTAAAACTGTCTCATGATCCCCAAAGCCTCTTTTTTTTGGCAGAATGGTGGTTTAAGCAAACATGTTTTTATTGCTAAAGGGCAATTAGCTGGAGTTTTGTACTTTAAGGCTTTATTTTCACATGAGTTTAGAAAAAATAGCCCACATCTTTTTGCTATGAAATAGCTGTAAAAAACAAAACAAAAAAAACAATTACTCTTAGTTAGTTTAACAGTTCAATGGCAAAGCAAGAACAGGAAATGAAAAACACAATCCCACACATTGACACATAATCACCACAAACACTTACTGTAAATACTGGATTGTGTTTTCTTATGACATTTTCACTTCACCAGTGCGGTCCACCAATCATTTGTTGATTTCTAACATGTTTAATGTTTCAATCAGGTTATTGTACTGCAGTTCCAATTAAATATAAACTCATAGTTAGGTAAAAGACTTACATAAATAAAACCTCTCAATCCTAACTTACCCAGTACAGAAACAGTTGAAGGTTCAGATGTTTGATATCTCAGAGTTTTGTGGTTAAAGGCCTGACAGCTGTAGTTTCCACTCTGACTCATCTGAATGTTCATCAGTCTGAGCTCTGGTCCAGTATCTGACAGCTTGTCTCCATTCACAAACCACATAAACTGGGCAGAAGGTCTAGATTCAGCTGAGCAGATCAGATTGATGTTTGATCCTTCCTCAATGTCCACTTCTGATGGAGACAGCTTTATATTTTCTGGACCGACTGAATGTAGAGGAAAGGCCCAACAAATAAATGAAAATCAAAGTTTGTTGCTTGAAAATCTACATGATATATGACATACAGATTGTCGTCATAGTGATGTTTGCATGCAGATGTTATGACATAAATCACTGAGCGGGTAGGATAGTAACTCACAGCTGATGGAGAGGTTTACTGGATCACTGGTGCCATTACTGATAGGATTGAACACGTGACACCTGAATGGTCCCTGGTCATAGCGAGTCACTTTGACTATAGTCAAAGTGGAGCCTCCATCAGTGAGATGAACTCTGTCACTTCCTGTAACCTGAGAGCTGCTGTTCATCCAGAGGAAAGAGAGGGAGGATCCAGAGGAGGAGCAGGACAGACTGACAGAGCTGTTGAACTCCACCAAGTCTGCACTTATAGGAGTTACTGTTACACTGGAGACTGGTACTGGGAGTGAAAAAAGGAATGAGATTATAGTTGTCATCTAATAACAAAGGTAGAGTAGAGGGAAGCAGTGTAGTAGCTGTCAATAAATCTCATGTTTATCATGACATGTTCAATATTCATGTGGTCTGATCAGATTTTACTGGTAGTGGTGGTAGAACAAGTTATGTCACTGTTTGACATTTTCTTTTAGTTTATATCCTGTTTAATTTTGTAAATCACTTTCATCTAATTGTTGTTATAAGTCTTACTTCCTTTCTTTGTGTTTCTTTACCCTGTGCTTGCTGTATCGCCTCTGTTCATTTAATTCTTTTGTCATTTGTTTTTTTACAATTAAAGTTTTCTTTTTTGTTGTTTGTTTTGCCTTCATGTTTTTGTTTTGTTCCTCTGACATCCTGAACACTGCAACGCACACATCTTTAACATGTTGCAAGTAAACAAGTGAATCTTTCCATCCACACATCTGTGCAATTAACTAATGTGTGTGTACATCAACATCACTATTAATGACTGAATAAATAAACCAGCCATTTACAAAAATAACGCATTATCCCCTTGAACATAAGCTTTTTGATAAATAAAAGAATAAACACTTGCTCTTTTTTTGGCAGAGTGGTGGTTTAAGCAAACAACTTTTCATTGCTAAAGGGCAGTTAGCTGGAGTTTTACACTTTAAGGCTTTATTTTCTCATGAGTTTAGAAAAAATAGCCCACATCTTTTTGCTATGAAATAGCTGTAAAAAAAAAAAACAATTACTCTTAGTTAGTTTAACAGTTCAATGGCAAAGCAAGAACAGGAAATGAAAAACACAATCCCACTAGAATCAACAATATCTGCAATCAATACCTGTTACAGACAATCCATGCACCACTGATGATGTTCTCCCAGTTATATTATTCCTTGCTTGACAGGTGTAGCTGCCACTGTAAGAGAGTTCAGCCTCTTTCATGAACTCAGCAGAGTGGCTGAGTATCTCACTTCCATTGAACATCCAGGTGTAACTGGCAGCTGGTGTGGACTCAGCATAGCAGATCAGTTTAAATGTCTCTTTCAAAAGGATCTGACTTGGACCTGTGATTTGAACATTTTCTGGTCCATCTGAAAAACAGAAATTACAGCAACACAAATGCAGTAATTCAGCCCACTAAAATGAATGGACAAGCTGAACAGTGTGGTACTTACAGTTAACAATCATGTTGTATTTAGCTCCATCACTGCTGGTGGGCTTGCTGATGTTACAGAAATATTCTCCACTGTCTTTTCTAGTCACAGTGTTAAACATCAACACTCTGTTGTTGTCGTGAAGAGCCATGTTGTCAGTCAGGATCAGAGCTGAGCCATCCTTCATCCATTTTCTGGTAACGATAGAGCCAGAAGCCTCACAGGTCAAAGTGAAAGAGGTTCCCTCAACAAGTGGATCGTTTGTTGATGGATGGACAGAAGCTCCTGATATTTTCTCTGTTGGGTAAAATATAAAGAAGTATTTTATAGGAAATATATGAAAGCAAGACACAAATTACCTGCATAGCTGGACAAGATGATGGATGAGTAATAAAATCTATTAAAATCTAATAATTTAAAGGTGCAGTAGGCAAGTCTTATAAAACTAACTTTCTATCATATTTGCTGAAACTGACCCTATGTTCAAGTATAATTGCATGAAGCAGGTCAGGTCAGCAGGTATTTGACTATTTTTTCCAGTGTTTCATTGTAGTTTAAAAATATTTTTATTAACTGGCTCCATTTGTGCATTTTAGCTTTTTAACATGTTGCAAGTAAACAAGTGAATCTTTCCATCCACACATCTGTGCAATGAACTAATGTGTGTGTACATCAACATCACTATTAATGACTGAATAAATAAACCAGCCATTTACAATAATAACGCATTATCCCCTTGAACATAACAAGTTTTTTGATAAATAAAAGAATAAACACCTGCTTTTATCTGCTCTATCAAGTTGCAAGAACTCACCTGAGATGATACCCAGAAGGATGATGAATATCACAGCTTTTTCCATTTCATCTGTAGCAACATCAAGTATGACAACTGGAAGAAAGACTGCTTTAAACTCCAATGTATCAACACAGTACAAGGAAGTCCTGTGTAATTGAGAGGACCCCATCATAATAAATGTTGATCATTAACCATGTGCTCATATAAAAATATGTCTTATATTGACATAACTAAAACTTATGGACGGATATTAGCTTTGTATTTGTATAATATACACATATCCAACAAAGGTTCCAGGGCTCTCAAGTCTGGGCGTGAGACACACGCATTTCAACCCGTTCACACGCTCACACGCCACACTTTGTATTTCTCACGCAGAGAAGTTACCACGATAATGCGCACCAAGTTGCGCCGCAATTTTTTAAAACAGTGGAATAGGTCTGAATCAAGTGGGTTCCCGTAGAGTTCAGAGGCGCCTTTCACGCACCAGCCAATCAAATACAAAGAATATAGCTACTGAACAGCCAATCAAAAAATAGGATTGCTGTATCCGGGCAAGATTTAGATTTTCCCGGTTCAGATGCTCGCTGAGAAAAGGACTGTCACATCGAGTCACATCAGTCAATGGTGACATCTCACTCATTACAAAACTTCCGGGGCACGTAAACCCGACCAATTACATATTAAAATCAGTCCTGTGTCCCGTTTTTCCATTTCGTATTTTTGATCTGATCGTTTTGTGTAAGATTTTTTGATTGCCATTTGAAAATGGAAAGAACGACTGATACTCCAAATGTAAGTCATCTCATCATTTGATATTTGTTGCTGGGGAATATTGTGTTCCGGCAGGCTTTGCTTGAAGGCTCAGGCTAAATTATGTAATACCATATTATTGATAAGCTCATACATTATCAGACACACACACCTGCACTAAGAAATGCTGAATTAAATAAATATTTTTATTTGTGAGAATTTATGCATCATTTATCACATCAAAGCCCCGTCCCCACCCCAACCAAATTCCTGCCGTTGCCGCCAAAATCTCACTCTGAACTCATTTCAAAATTTGAGAGCCCTGAGGTTCAAAAAAGGCAACTGGACTTGTAGAGTTTTTTCAGAAGACGTTTCACCACTCATCCGAGTAGCTTCTTCAGTTCTGGTGGACTGGTGGGAAATCTGAGGTTTAAATAGGAACTCCTCCTGAAAAAACTTGCTTGTTATGCTAATAACCAGAAACTGGTGCAGCTAATTTCCCTTGACGACTGGGTACTTACCTGTAGTGGAGGGGGGGACTGTGTTGTCCCTGTCCTCTTTCCTATGAATGGTTCTCTAACGACTCTTGTCCGTCAGAGGCTCCAGTGTCAAGGTGTGAATGAGACTGAAACTTCTTGGGGACAGAAGTTAAAACTGTATTGTAAATAGATGGCAAATTAAATCTCAGTCCACCTCCTCTGTTTAGTGAAGGTTTTTCCAGCCTGACATAGATGGCTTCCTTTACTCCTCTTTCAAACCATTGGTCTTCTCTGGCTAAGATTTGGACGTTGTTATCTTCAAAGGAGTGTCCTTTGTCCTTCAGGTGTAGGTGGACCGCTGAATCGTTTCCTGATGAGCTGGCTCTCCTGTGCTGGTACATGCGTTTATGGATGGGTTGTTTGGTTTCCCCAATGTATAAATCTGTACACTCCTCACTGCACTGAACAGCATACACCACATTACTCTGTTTTTGCCTGGGTGTTTTGTCTTTTGGGTGGACCAGTTTTTGCCTAAGTGTGTTTCCTGGTTTGAAATAAACTGGAATACGGTGATTCCCGAAAAGTCTCCTGAGTTTCTCGGACACTCCAGACACGTACGGGATGGCGATGTTTTTTTTTTAAAGCTAATTTTATATTAACGACTGACTGGGTACTTACCTGTTGTTGAGGGGGGACTGTTTTGTCCCTGTCCTCTTCCCTATGAATGGTTCTCTAACGACTCTTGTCCGTCAGAGTGTCAAGGTGTGAATGAGATTGAAACTTCTTGGGGACAGAAGTTAAAACTGTATTGTAAATAATTTACAAGTTAATACTGTATTGTAAATAACAATAAACGTCTTCTCAAAAAAACTCTACAAGTCCAGTTGCCTTTTTTGATCCTTTGTTGGATATACCATGACCTGGATGACTGAGAACCTTCACAGATGTATACTCAATGGCCACTTTATTAGGTACACCTTGCTAGTACCGGGTTGGACCCCCTTTTGCCTTCAGAACTGCTTTAATCCTTTGTGGCATAGATCCAACAAGGTACTGGAAACATTCCTCAGAGAGTTTGGTCCATATTGACATGATAGCATCACGCAGTTGCTGCAGATTTGTCGGCTGCACATCCATGATGCGAATCTCCCGTTCCACCACATCCCAAAGGTGCTCTATTGGATTGAGATCTGGTGACTGTGGAGGCCATTTGAGTACAGTGAACTCATTGTCATGTTCAAGAAACCAGTCTGAGATGATTCGCGCTTTATGACATGGCGCGTTATCCTGCTGGAAGTAGCCATCAGAAGATGGGTACACTGTGGTCATAAAGGGATGGACATGGTCAGCAACAATACTCAGGTAGGCTGTGGCGTTGACACGATGCTCAATTGGTACTAATGGGCCCAAAGTGTGCCAAGAAAATATCCCCCACACCATTACACCACCACCACCAGCCTGAACCGTTGATACAAGGCAGGATGGATCCATGCTTTCATGTTGTTGATGCCAAATTCTAACCCTACCATCCGAATGTCGCAGCAGAAATCGAGACTCATCAGACCAGGCAACGTTTTTCCAATCTTCTATTGTCCAATTTTGGTGAGCCTGTGCGAATTGTAGCCTCAGTTTCCTGTTCTTAGCTGACAGGAGTGGCACCCGGTGTGGTCTTCTGCTGCTGTAGCCCATGTGCGTTCAGAGATGCTCTTCTGCATACCTCGGTTGTAACGAGTGGTTATTTGAGTTACTGTTGCCTTTCTATCAGCTCGAACCAGTCTGGCCATTCTCCTCTGATCTCTGGCATCAACAAGGAATTTGCGCCCACAGAACTGCCGCTCACTGGATATTTTCTCTTTTTCGGACCATTCTCTGTAAACCCTAGAGATGGTTGTGCGTGAAAATCCCAGTAGATCAGCAGTTTCTGAAATACTCAGACCAGCCCGTCTGGCACCAACAACCATGCCACGTTCAAAGTCACTTAAATCACCTTTCTTCCCCATTCTGATGCTCGGTTTGAACTGCAGCAGATCGTCTTGACCATGTCTACATGCCTAAATGCATTGAGTTGCTGCCATGTGATTGGCTGATTAGAAATTTAAGTTAACGAGCAGTTGGACAGGTGTACCTAATAAAGTGGCCGGTGAGTGTATATTATTATATCATATCACAATGATGATATATTATATCACAATGATGAAAAGTATGCCAAGATAAACATCAGTCAGACTTTGATACCTTCAAGTTCCTGATAACAAGCTGCAGTAATTGGTCACAGTGGATTTGATGACTTACCCAGCAAGTGATAAACAGAGAAGCTATCGGTTTATCTAAACACCTGGAGGTTCATGAGTTCACAAATAAACAAATCATCTACAAGTGGAGGAAATTCATTTGACTGTAGGTTCCTTCTTTCACTGTCTTGTGTCTTACAAATATCACACCAAAACCACAACATGCAACCTTGATAGAGATAAAAGGAACACAACAGTGAAAGTAAAACACACAAAGAAATCTCTACAAATTCTGAACAATCAATTCATTTCTTTCAAGTAAGAAAAACAGAGAATAAGAGTTGTGTTGATGAGAAGACACAATAAAGGGAATAAACAACAATAACGTTGCAGCAAGTCTCAAGTTTTTAGACCACTGGGACTTTTTGCACAGCATCGTTTGGAGAGAAGAGACACTGACACCTCATCCCAGTTGTGAAACATTGAGGTGAGAACATCATGGTTGCAGCTGATTTTCACTTCAGGGTTTGGACACCTTGCACTCATTGAAGGAATAATGAATTAAAAAATGTTCACGTCCATGACTTGAAGTGATGTGACAGGTCCCTAAGATCCTGTCATTGGGTGAGAGGTGGGGTACACCCTGGACAGGTCACCAGTCCATCACAGGGCTAACACAGACACAGACAACCATTCACACTCACATCTACAGCCAACTTAGAATCACCAATGAACCTAACAAGCATGTCTTTGGACAGTGGGAGGAAACTGGAGTACTCGGAGAGAACCCACACAGACACAGGGAGAACATGCAAACTCCACACACAAAGGCCCCAGTTGGCCTGGATTAGAACCTGGAACCTTCTTGCTGCGAGACATCAGTGCTAACCACTACGTTACTGTGCCGCCCCAAATAAATTTTAATTAATGTTATTTTCTATATAGCGCCAGATCACAGCAGAAGTCATTTAAGGTTACCTTCCCTATAGAACACATCTATATCTTGTTCTTTTATTAAACTAAAGTTGCCTTATGTAATTTATCTTAGTTACACATGATAACATGTAACTTCTGTCTCTACATGAATGAAGTGAGGAAAAAATGTCCCAATGTTTAGTTCAAATAATTGTTATACTGACCGCTGTTATTAAAAGAAACACATGGACACCATGATTCCTTTATTACATTTGTGTCCACATCATTGATGATTGTACCACAAAAAGGCTCCAGTCTGTGCAACCAAAACAGTCTCTAAGTTGTGCTGTTGCTACCTCAGGCTACGCTTTAACTTCTCTGCTAGTTGGCTTAGCTCTGCTGCCAAGTGGAAGCCTAGGGAAACCAGTACGTAACATAAAGGATGACTCCCCTCTCTTCCCTGCTCCCAAAAAGAACCAGTGCTCAATGAACTTGCAGTCTCGGAAATTATAAATGATACGTGCAGTCATAGTAAATGTTTTATCAAGCCAGCCTTTATAATGGTGGATCTTTATTTGATCATAATTAAGCTTCAGGGTGAGCATGGCCAAAACAACAAACTAGTCAACACAAGTTCTACATGAGACTTTCCCTGGGCTCCCAAACCAAAAATTAGAGAAAACAGGAAGAAACAGCAGTGGCTTCTCACCCCTATTTGGCTGGACTGCAACATTTGAAATCACATGGCTGTACAAGATGTTCAAACGCAGGTCCAGGACATGAGATGGTTAAACTGTCTTGTTGGTCACAGGTTAAAAATAAAAAATAAAAAAATGAGAGCTGCCAGAAATTCAGCTCTCCTCCAATCACTGCCCAGCAGACAGGAAGAAGAAAAACAACAAGAAGACAACAGCGACCTCTGGAGGCAGGGAGGGAGCACAGTACCACACAGACAGATAACACACACCACATGACACACATCACAACATATCATTTCAGGGCATCAGTGGTCTATTGTATGGGTCGTTTTGGTGTTAACTACCATTCAGACTTATCGTAGATGCAGATTATGTGGGTCCTAGTGCTATGAGGGGTATGAAACAGCAATAAGATGAAAAAAAATACATGTGGAAATATGTGGAAAAAATCCAAAAATACCAATCAGTGAGAAACAGAATCGATTAGTATCACACTAAAACCAGAGTTAACACTGCACATTAGTCTGGTAGCTGCCGCCATGATGCTGTGCCATATCAAAAGGAAAAAACCAGTTTGCTGTTCCTTTACAGGGTGGAAAATCTTTTTTCCTGGACTCTTTACTATCCTCTGTAGTTGTCGTCTATTGAGGGTGGAGCAGTTGCACAGTGAAGCAGGATGTAAGGATGCTCACCAAACCAAAAGTAGAACATAGTGAGGACGATAGTTGAGTCCTCTAGAGCTAAAAGTGCAAGGAAAGGTGCTGTAGATGTGTCCCTCTCTATCACTGAATTCCCACAGGATCAGTAAAGCATCTATTTCTATCTATTCATCCCAATTTTCCCAGGAACGTCAGAAAAGCATTTTAGAGAGTCAGGTAGGCCACAGAATTGTTTTTTTTTTTTTTTCCATAAAGACCTAAATGATCATTAGTCCACAGTAATGTAAAGAGGAAAATCCAGATGTTTCTGCTCTTATCTTGGAGTGGGTGTCTTGCAAATCTCAGACCAAAAACACAACTACAATCCTGAAGGAGCTTAAAATGTAGAAACAGTAACATACCTGTAGAAATGTCTACATCTTGCTAATCTTTGTTCAAATCTCCATGATAACAAAAACACAAAAAAAATAATTATTTTATAAATAATACCTCTATCCACATTTGGATAATCCTCGAGCCAGTCAGGCCAACAATGTATGAGACAATATGGGATTCAAGTATTCTCAACAATGTCTTAATCACTGGTAACTGTTCGTCCTTTAAAGTTGCTTCGCTGTCAATATCTTTAACAACAGATGTGATTGTGGACTCTAAACGGCTCGCTTCTCCAGTGATGGACAACAAGCTCAACTCCACAGGTATGACTTTATCACTGTTACTCTTTTGTTCCCTGTTGAACCCTGACTCTCCAATAGTCTTTTAGAACTAAAGAAGTTACTTGGACGAGTGGTGAGACGTCTTCGAGAATGTCTACAAGTCCAGTTGCTCTTGTTTCAGCTTGTTTTTTGGACGTACCATGACCTGGATGTCTGAGAACACAAAAGCTCAAACTGTTTGTTTGGAGGAAGAAAGAAACACAGAAAGAAACACCAAGACCTCATCCTGAATTAAGGTTTGGTGCTGCAGGAGGGTTTATCACAACCCAAAAGAGTATATAATTATAAATGATATGTGCAGTCATGGTAAATGTTTTATTAAGCCAATATTATCACATACATTCTTATGAGACTTGTCAGAAAGTGGTATAATGAAGTCAAGTTAGTAAACTCCAGAGGCATAAAGTCATAGAAAGCTCTTCCTAAAATTTATACAAATACAGCTTGACATTTATTAAAAGAAAAATGAGAAAAAGTCAAACGTAAAAACTGAAGTAAACAAAATAAGCCTTATTAATGACAACAACAACAACACTACTACTACAACACTACTAACAACTAACCCTAGGTCCTGCAGGTTATGAAGTCTCAGTTTTCCTGTTTTCTCATCATCTGTAGAAAAAGAAACAAGTGAAACAGTGATTAGAGAGAAGAGTCACTGTTTTGATCAACTGCTACAATCAGAGAGCTACAGCAGACATTTCAGATGTAAACCAAGTAAAATACTTTATCACTTTATACTATATCACATTACTCACCTTAAAGGGAAAGAAGATTGTTGAGTTTAAACTGTTGTATTATAAATATTTGAAATAGTCTCATACTCATGTTCCTCTTGCCCTAAACGAAGAAAACTAAGTTTTGTCACATCATTCTCCAAACATTTCTAATAGTTATATAGTGTTAAAATTCTGGTGTTAGGCTGTTTCAGAGTAAAGTGTTGAGGTACTGGTGTTGATTCTGGCAGAGAAAACATAAGAGTGTTGGTGTAAAATCACGGAGTTGACGGTAATTAACACTGATTAGTGACACTTTCAACATCCGGGCACTTGGACAGGTTACCCGTGAAGCAATTTGACAGCTGCCATTTTCTTTCACTCGCATGGAGCATGAGAAGGAGAGACTGGTGAGTAAAACGTATCAAATTAGTCGTTGTGTCATTGCTATTTTTATTAAAATGTGTTTATGCCGATTCGTTGTTTCTAAATTTGGAGACAGACAGATTAAACTTTATTGGCATTTCTAACAAGGTTTCGTCGCCGTTTTTTGCTGGTAATGCTACCTAGACATGCAGACCGTTAGCGATCATTTCATTTCTTTTTAAGACATTATGGGCCAACGTTGAATTAAACTTCTTATTAAAATGAAGATTTGAGCAGTTTGGGTTAAGTAGACAGTAATTTTAACTGTTTTCTCCGAACGTTGTTTCAACTGTCATGGTCGTGTCCCGGGTGTTTCAAAAATCTCGCGCTATCGTTTCAGTACCGTTAAGCACGTAATAGTAGCCTGACGAGCCAGACCCACATTAAATGTAGGGTCTGGGCACTCTCCATAGACAGGGCTCAACCGGAGGGGTGGGATAAACGGTTGTCTTTCAAACTCCCTCTCCACGCAATAGGATAGCGCTACAACCAATCAGAGCAACGAAGGTGACGTAGTCAGAGCGACGGAAAAGAGAGCTAGCGGAGCTAGCTGGTAGATCAAACTTTTGCCGTATCCGGTTGGCAAAACTCCAAATACATCCTTCTTTTGTAAGAACGACCTCAGTGCAGTTTCTTGTTCTATTGTCAGAGAAAAGCTTAACTTCAAGGCTTTCAGAGTGGCGGCCAAAGCCGACTCGAAAGAAAGTTGTTCGCTAGCAGCAGCCATTGCTCTGGTAGTTCTAGCAGGATGGGGAATTCACGCGTAATTCACGGAATTTATGGTCGCAGGTCAGTCATCATCATGTTAAGCCCGCCCACCGACTCGTGATTGGCCCGGTAGATTTTGGATTTTTCGACATCTCAAGTCAACGGAGAGTAACTAGACTGACCCTGGAAGCAAATGTAATTTGCTGCCACTAGGGGCAGTCTAGATTCTAGGCTAACGTAATAGCTCATAATAGAGTAAACTGTATGTTGGAGAATAACTGGGAAACGGACCACGGCGGACCCGGTGGGGTTTGATACATTGACTAGAATGGCCGTGTATTAAGGCGAAGTTATGCTTCCGCGTTGACACAGCGCGAGGGGCCGTACGGACCTATTACGTCCTTGCGGACCCCCGTACGTCCTACGCAAGGGCCAGACGTGCACCTCCCAAAAATCCGCGACGCAACAGCAACGCAGCAGCAACGCAGCGGCATTGGCTGTGATTGGTCCGCTAACTACATCCGCTGGAGACCGCTTTTCCAGTTTCCACTGAAACACCGCCATTTTTAAAAAGTCTTCAGTTTGGTTGGTCTTTGAGAATGGACAACAGTCTCTCTGTCTCGGTGTCCATCGTTCACTGTGACTACGACAAAAGCCGGAAGGTAAATAACTATACGAGGCGAGATACGTCACAAGAGTCTCGGTCGTTCGGTCACAAAAAATCATAGCGCCCTCTACCGGTGTGGCATTGAATTGCATTTCGACACGTAAACCCCACGCAGAACCATCACGGTCTCACGACTGCGTCCAAGCAACTACGTGGCCATTGCGTGACCATTGCGTGATCACTACGCGGAAGCATAATCCAGGCCTTAATGATCCCTCCGCAGGTTCACCTACGGAAACCTTGTTACTTTTACTTCCTCTAGATAGTCAAGTTTGATCGTCTTCTCGGCGCTCCGCCAGGGCCGTGACCTAAACCATCAACCATCCAATTGGTAGTAGCGACGGGCGGTGTGTACAAAGGGCAGGGACTTAATCAACGTGAGCTTATGACCCGCGCTTACTGGGAATTCCTCGTTCATGGGAAATAATTGCAATCCCCAATCCCTATCACGAGTGGGGTTCAGCGGGTTAGCCACGCCTCTTGGCGTGGGAATTTTTTTTTAATGCTCAATGCATGTTTTGTTTTTTTTTGTCGCATCAATTTATCATTCAATCAAACATGACCAAAAAGAAAGGCACAAGGCATGTCCATAAACAAAAGGTTAAAACTCCACAAAGTGATTGCCAAAAAATTTTTTCAGTCAGATGATTTTGTTTTCGCTTTAATCCCTGCATAATGCAAACGTAGCCATATAAAGTTATATATATTAATATCAGAGGTGGACAGAGTACACACCTTCACTACTTGAGTAAAAGTACAGATACTCCTGTCAAATATTACTACAAGTAAAAGTAGCTTAGTCAAAATTTTACTTAAGTAAAGTACTAAAGTATTTGCTTAAAAAAATACTTAAGTAAAAGTATTTAAAAAGTATCTCAGGAAATACAGGAAAGGAAAGTTACGGAAGCCCTAAACGGCCATGCATTCATACATTTTATTTCCTCCGTTTTCCCGTGATAACGAGTTAATTTCCTCTGTTTTCCCGTGATAACGGGATAATTTTCTCGAGATCTCGTGATAATAAAGCTTCGTTTTCCCGAGATAACGATATAATTAATTCGAGATCTCGAGATAACGAAACTTGTTTTCCCGTGATAACGACATAATTAATTCGTGATCTCGAGAAAACAAAACGATATTGTAGTAGGCTATATTAAATCATTGCAGGAAACATCATTCAGTGTAGCAGTGTCAGATTGTTATTGATAACCGCGTCACATATCTTTTCAATCAAGGCCTGACACTTGCTATTACAGACAATAGACACATTAGTGAGCGTAATCTAAGAAGGCTACTACAATATCGTTTTGTTTTCTCGAGATCTCGAGAAAATTATCCCGTTATCACGGGAAAACGGAGGAAATTAACTCGTCATCACGGGAAAACGGAGGAAATAAAATGTATGAATGCATGGCCGTTTAGGGCTTCCGTAGAAAGTAGCTTCAGTGTCATTATACAATCCACTCTACAATCCACAGCCTCATTCTTTCTCTAGCAGACAGTCTCTCTCTCTCTCTCTCTCTCTCTCTCTCTCTCTCGCTCTCTCTCTCTCTCACTACAAGCTCATACAAATATGTTTAAAATGTTCATCGGCAATTTAACAAACATTAAGCTAGCTAACGTCAGTAGCTACTTTACATACCGCGACGTGCTTTTTCAGGTTGGAAGACGAGTTCTTGTAGGCCGTGATATAATTTGTCCACGGTAGAGCCCGACCGATATATCGGCCGGCCGATATTATCGGCCGATATTAGGCATTTTCAAAACTATCGGTATCGGCATTTATAATGGCCGATAAATGAATATTTCAAAAATAAAATAAAAACGAAACACCCTTCAACCATGTCATGAGTGTTGGCGTTGTAGAGTTTAGTTTGTCCACCAGAGGACACTCTACACCGTCCCTGTTGGCAACACTCGTGTATAACTCGTGCTGATCCAGCCAGAGTCGGGCAGAGAGAACCAGTTATCCGCGAGTAAGATCATCGGTGAAGTGTGTTCATGGTGAGTTGGTCACGAGACATACATTGCTTGAATAACAATTAAAAGAACATCCCCATCAGTTCTCTTAACTCAAATAAGCATGACACATCATGTCCAGTTTTGCTGCTGTTAAATAAGCCGAGAGCGAAGCGGAATTAGCTAATTACGTTACGTTGTTACAGTGTAGTTGACTGACTGTCCTTTTAACTTTTGACAATGTGACTGAAGTATTTCTTTAATAGCTTGACAGTTATAGCAATGAGACGTATCATCTCTCCTTGGCCTGTTATATTGAAAATGTATGTTTTACAATTTGCAGTACGTTATCCATTGCTAAATTATGGCTCATCATAGACTAGCTAACCACAAAGCTAGCTAATGCCACTATCAGTGGAAGACCGCTAACGTTAACATTAATGAGCTTGGAAACCACAACGAACTTATTCTGCCTAAATAAAGTACTGTAATGATTACTGTATTTATAACTAGCATATCTCTAGTTACAGTCCCTGCATTGTAAAATGTAAGTTAGACTTGCGAGGAGTGAACATTTATACATAGAGAAAAAGTATCAAACGTAGCTTGTGCATAAAAGTTAGCTTTTCTTTTACACGTGTGTGAAATCCAATGACGCCAAGTGTGCGTTGCAGACTGTCGTTCAGCCGCAGCATTAACGAGTCACATAATGGATTTAGATCGCTAAATAGTAGGTTTTAGAAGGCAGGCAGCAACTGATGATTGAAAATGGTTTGATGTAGCTTGATGGAAATAATTTAAAAAGTGCAGGTAAAGGGATGCATTATCATATTATTTTAGTTAAAACTCATAAATAACTACAAATAACTAATGTTAGGGAAATCAGTTAATGTTTTGTTGCGCGTTTCTGACAAAAAAAAATATCGGCCGATATATCGGTTTTTAAAACCAACAAATATTTGTATCGGTATCGGCCTTCAAAATCCTTTATCGGACGGGCTCTAGTCCACGGTAAGCACAACAAACATTTAAACTGAAACGAATCAGTTTTTTCGGCCTTATCTCAAACATGGGTTTGAGATAAGGCCACGGGTGCTCGGTGGGAGTTTCTCCAGGTGTTTCTCCAGTTTCTTCCTGCATTGTATGGATTGTATGGCATGACGTAGCAAATCAGCAGAAACGGTTTATTTTCTCAGAATTTTGAAAAAAATAAAATAGAATTAAAAAATAATCAGCTGACGTAAGCTCAAAAGTAGCGAGTAACGAGAGCATCAACAGAAATGTAGTGGAGTAAAAAGTACAATATTTGTCCTTCAAATGTATTGGAGTGAAAGTAAAAGCATCCCCCAAAAATAATACTCAAGTAAAGTACAGATACTCAAAAACTGTACTTAAGTACAGTACTCAAGTAAATTTGCTTCGTTACTGTCCACCACTGATTAATATATGTAACTTATATATTAATATATTAAATGTCTATGGAAAGGTCCTTAAAGATTATGATTCAGTTGTGAAGGAGTCCTGTATTCTGCTAACACTGGTTTCATTATAAGAAATGTTAGGAAGTCAACAGAAAATTAATAATGTTGTTTCAAAATAGGTTGAGAACAGTTAATTTCATTTAGCTGTAACTGTTGTCACTGTTACTGGACATTGGCTAATTTTCTGATGCACAGTACATAAGACTGCTGAACTCCTGTTTAGTAAAATCACACAGGCAATAATTATTGGCAAAGTTTATACAGGTACAGGTGTTATATTCAATTATTCAATAAAACTCAAGAGTGTATGCTCTAACATGGAAGCTGACATAACGGGATCATTCTGTGTTTCTCAGTGCGTTTGTTTAACAGGCTACAAACATACAGCAGTCATCATAAGAAGTGTGAGGAGCAGTATTTTAAGTTCCAGATCTGTCAGGCAGAAAGAGAACGTCTACACACCCACCAGCTTCAGTTCAAAAAAGTATATTTTGGTACACTATAGAGCATTGAGTGCAGTGAAAGTTATGTATGTTATTTAGGCTATTAAAAGACAGGAAATTATAATTTAAATAAGCATAGAATGGATATCTAAGAAATGTCCTGCTGTCCCTCTCTTTTTCTGCAGGCTCATGTTGTAGATGGCAAAATGTTAAATTAAGGTGCAGTATCAAAACCGCAAGAAATACATCAAGTTACAAGATGCTGATTTTGAAAAATTCATTTCTGAAGGTAAATGTAGCTATTGTTATATGAATAACCAGTAATTCAGACTGAGTGAAAGTCATTACATCTTATAATTTAAACAATTTGCTATGTGATGTTGTCTTTAACCTCGTCACTAAGTGAGAGAAAAGTTCTCCATTCATGTGGACAAGATTACCGTGGAAGATGATTCCGACACTGAGGTGGATGAAGCAGTGTTTGCAGAATTATGCACAATGGAAGAAACAGTTGTGACAATGGTAAAGTTTATTAATTAATTATTTTTTACATTGCATTAACAACAGAGATCATTTCAGATGCTCGTGTTGCATGGAATTAATTATTACTTAGTATTTTAAGATTAGCATATTAAGAGTTTAGATGCCTGATGGAAATGGGTTCAAAGTGTTCAGATACTACAATTCAATTATAAAACTAAATCTCTCCCTTCATTGCACTTCTTTCTGGATTTGGATGTACAAAATTATCCTTCCACAACAAATATTATAAATAATGTAAGGAAGTGTTTAGGAAGTGCAATACAGTACAAAAATTAGACAACATTTCTCCCCTTTAGCGCACCTTTTTTCTTCTTTTCAGGGGTCTGTCGGGGCCAGGGGGCTGGGGATTTTAAAAATGTCCATATGCTTATACAAGGTTGTTGTGTTACTACTATATAATATCTTACAGCCTTTTTACAAATAGTTCAACTTGCTATCGTTTCATTTTTGGCCCAAAAATATAACCAAACAGCCCTACTCTTTCTCTGCGTTGTGTGTAATGCGTTGCTGCTGGCCAGGCCTGGCTGGTAGCGTTGGGCGGTATTCGGTCACCTGGTGTCGCGGAGTCACGTGGCGGTACAAACAAACGCACGAGGAGCAAAATGAGCCTGCTCTGCGAGTCCGGTCGCCTCTTTAATGAAACGAGAGAAACTGAAACTTAAGTATCGATCTCATTACATTGGTATCGATCAATCTCGATACCAACGTTGGTATCGATAGTATCGATATTTGGATCGATCCGCCCACCACTACATTGTACCATTTCACTTCGTTATTCAGTGTTGTTACAATCTTTTGTTTAGCTGATAAAGCAGATCCTGCAGACAAAACCAGGAGGGACAACAGTGCTTGATGAATATGAAGAAACTGGGATGTTGTGTGACAGAAGAAGAAGGCAGATGGTTAACATTCTTGCAGCACACATGGTTGAGACAGAAGGGTAAGTTAGGTTTAGACATTTTACACCGATTGAACCTCCTGTTGTTTTGTTTTCCTTTTTACATCAATTCACATACTCCAAGATTATTAAAGTTTAGGTATGTAAATGGTTTGGGGCTAAATTAATGATAGTTTGCCATCAGTAATGTCCAGTTGGGAAAGGACATCAGTTGTTGCTTGATTGGAGAAATAGCAGCAATGACAGTAATGAGCTCAACTCTGCACTAGATGACTCACATTACTGAAGTAATGTTCAGCCCTACAAAGTACTTGTACATGTAAGCAAGGAACAATTTCCCTTTTTTTTCTTTGCAGGAGAATCCCTCAGCGAGTCACTAAAGAGAAATATGCATTGGGAATTGTCACCTTGTTCCCTGCATTAAAAGATCCCCTCTCTAGGAAAGGATATGTAAGTTGTGCATTTTTCTTAATTACATACCTTAGTTAAAAATGTATCTTAGCACTACAAAATAATAATAATGTGTGGATGCGCTTGACACCATACCGTGCCCCTATTGCTTATTAATACACAAAATTACTATTCACTATTGCTGATTATGAAGTTTACTTGTGTCTCTGTCCTTTTTTGTAAGGAACATTTTTATGACAACGAAAGTGGCTCTGGATTTCTGGCATGGCGGCTCAAGACAATTCAGAGAAAGACAAAACTTGTGTCCAAGGAACCTAAAATGCAGGCAGCAAGAGGAGGTGGTCCAAGACAGGAGAGAGAGGTGCCTCAGATTGGTGTTCAGTTGGACGATGAACATTGTAAAGAGGTCATATCTTTGATGAACCACATGAGTGATGGAAAAATTATCCTGCAGAAAATGAAGGAGACCTTTGAGTATAGACAGCGCCTCATCCACAATCCTGATGAATCACACACTGTACTCTCAGTGTTTCCAAGGTTCCTGGACACGAAAGGGCTGGTAATTATTGGCATATTTTCAATTCATAGCTATAAGCCTTGCTTAGAAATGTAAATTTGTGAATGTAAAATCTGTTGCTGCAGATACATCAAGATTTCAGTCTCCTCTTTGGACCGGAAACATCTGTCAAACTTCTTGAGAAATGGCATACATTCTATAAAAGCAAGGTGATCAGAGAAGCAGAGAACCTGACTACCACCCCAGTGCTCCATTGTTTGCTGAAGTCTGCTAGGAATCAGCACAGTGATGATTGCCCAGGTATTCTAGATAGATAGATAGATAGATAGATAGACAACTTTATTGATCCCTTTGGGAGGTTCCCGCAGGGAAATTGACATCTCCATCGCATACAGCACTGTCAGACATACATGTAGGAAACAGTACAATAAGCCCAAATACCAAAACACCCAGTAAAGAATAATAATAATAGTAATAAAAATAAATAAATATTGTGACGACTGTACATAAATGGTTGTTGCATAAATAGAGAAGTACCAGGTACATCGTTATTGCACATGTTGTAGGTTAATTAAAAAAAGTCATTCAGCCCCTTTCCTTTTTGTCCTCCTCCCCCCAAGTGAGTGGTGGTTAAACAGTTTGATGGCACGGGGGACAAAGGAGTTCCTCAGTCTGTTAGTTCTGCACCTTGGGAGGAGCAGCCTCTCGCTGAAGGTGCTTCTCTGGCTACTGAAGGTCGCGTGCAGAGGGCGGCTGGCATTGTCCAGGATACACGTTCGTTTTTTAAGTGTCCTGCTCTCTGCTACAGTAGCCAGAGGGTCCAGCCTTGTGCCAACCACAGAGCCAGCCCGCTTGATCAGCTTCTCCAACCTGGAGAGGTCTGCCTTTGAGGTGCTCCCACCCCAGTGCACCACAGCGTAGGACAGAACGCTGGCGACCACAGACTGGTAGAAGATCCCCAGGAGCTTCTTGCAGATGTTGAAGGATCTTAACCTCCTCAAGAAGTACATCCTGCTCTGGGCCTTCTTGTACAGCTGTCCCGTGTTGCTCGTCCGTGTTGCTCATCTATTAAAGGCTAAATGAAATGATTTCAATAAATTGTGTCATATGCAGTACTTAAAGGGATAGTTCAGATTATTTGATGTGGGGTTGTATGCAGTATTTATTGGTACAGTAGATAGAGGTTGATGCAGCCCCAGCTTTGAGAAGCAGAGGAGCACAGAATATTTTTTGCTGCTGATCCTGTCCGCAGCAGTTCATTGCTTCCATGCCGGTACACATCTCTGCTTCTCAAAAGTAGAGGTGTGCCAACCTCCATCTACTGTAATTAATACACTGACTCTCTATAACTAAGTCATACAACCTCATTTCAAATAATCTGAACTATCCCTTTAACAGGATTCCTGGTCCTTTGGGCCCAGAAACCCTGAGACGGTCAGGGGCAGTTGGTTAAATGGCCAGGGAGTTGAGGTTAATAAAAGGAAAAAAACTTGCTGAGATGACTAATCCTTTGTATCTCCCTTTAGCCAGCTGATGTTAAGGTGGAGAGTTACCGACACACTTTTAATAAGCACGTGCAGAGATGACGCTCATCCAAGTTTGATGTTTATTGAACATAAATCTCCGGTTGACTTTCCATTATTATAAAACAAAATTAAACGAGTAACTTAATATGCAAGGTCCGAAATATTTGTGTGTGAGTGTGTGGTCGGAAAACTTTAACGCTCCGCCACCTAATAGATTCGAAACGCTCATTCAACAAAAATTAAATAGCCACCTGTCCGTGGGAGGCGCAATACATACGTCACCATCAAATTAAACTAAAATAAGCGTCTTTAAGTATCTTTATACATTTTAAACTAAGATGGCTCCAAATCTAGATGATTGCAATAATAATAATTTCTTTTATAAATAGAAATACCATAATTTACTCAAAACAAGGTCCATGTATTCTGTAACTATATCCCAAGGTTCAATATGGCTCCAACACTTGCGATAAAAAAGACTTTTTTCTTGCAGAGTGGGACAGTGATATGGCATCTTTCCTGCTGCTCCTGCATATCCTAGCACCTCAGTCTACTAAAAAGAAAACACAGAAAATCAGTGCAACTCAGGCCATGGACCATCTAGTTGTGTTTCACAAGGTATGTATCAGGCCACAGTATGCAATTTAATTGGGAAATGTGGCACAGACAAAAAGACAATATTACAATGTAACTTGTTACTTACGTTCCTTATGTTCCCCACACTTATATAGGAGCCTAGACGGACATTCAAACACACCAGCCATATCTTCTTGCGTCTGGAACCTGTAAGCAGGCCATCAGCACTTACTACATTGTGATAGACAAGAAGCTCATCCCCTGCCAGGGAACCACGTCATTGGCAGCTGTTGATGAACTCTTTAAGGTGCACTTTGTTTTCAGTGTAAGTTATGATGCTGCTCTCAACAACATGTACACATTCCTGCAGACAACAGTCTATGGTGTGGATGTTGACACAACTAAAGAAAGTCCAAAGGTGAAGGAAATGAGAGCCAAGTTCATGAACAGGAGCGAAGAGCCAATTTCTTATACAATGTATATGTGTACATCATTGCATGATACACCTAGTGCAATTATGCAGCACTTTATTTGCACAGGCTATCTTTGTTTTTTGGAAAAAGTCTTAGTGTGGAGCATTTTCATGCTTTTCGTGTTGTTGACAACATGCATAATGTTTCAGTTGTTAGACCTCATGATTTGAGACACTTTAAGCCCTTTGATGTCCAAAAGTCTTATGGTTCAGACTCATTTTTGTATATTGTGCCAGACAGCTGCATTGTATAGGGCAAACTAGAGAGCTACCTCATGTTTTGGGCACTATTGTACATGGTCACTGTACATGGTTGTTTTAAGTGCCATTATCCTTCAAAATTCATTTGAAATTCTTGTTCAAGGAAAAATAAAATATTTTTCATTGCAGTACTTTTAGGAGTGATTATTGTTAATTACACCAACTTGGTGTTCTTGTCATACATTACAGTGTTAATATTTTACACTTTAAGAGTTTGTTAGGCAACACTGTCATGTTGTTAATAATTTTAATCCATTGTAGTGTTAATATTTTCACATAAGAGTTTGTTGGGTAACACTGCCATAGTGTTAATAATTTTAACTAATTGAAAAGTGTTAATTTAACACTTTACCGGTGGTTCCCATATAAACCCTGGGAAAGTGTTAAATTTGATTCTGAGGGTGTTAAATTTGCGATTTCAAATTTGCTGTGTGTATTTAATTATTTTTAATCAGACACATACAGACCTTTATTATCTGACTGTGGTTTAGGTTTCATGTTGATTCTGAATATAATAGTAAGTGTTGTTAAATGTGGCCACATGAACAGATGCTGCTCAAAATCCTAACAGTAACTCATGCTGTATTTTCTCCCATTTTATAAAAGCAGTAATATATATTTAATATTTTAAAATTAGAATTATAAGATTACTTAATTATACAAGTTGGTGCATGCAAAGATATTATAATTATAAAATCATTTACATTTCAACAAATGTAACATTTATAAGGTTTATGAAATAAATGTTGTCCATTCAATAATTAATCATAAACTCTTTATAGAAAAATGTCAAATGCCTGCAAATGAAAACACAACCAAATACTTCTGCATCTAGACTGGCAGTTTTACGTTGAACATATTCATCCTCAGAGATAATTCTAACCAGACTACAACCACAGAGAGTGGTGCTAAGATTTTTAATTTGCTGGCTATGTCTTAAAATATGAGATGTAGGTGGAATCTGGGACCCTGTTACAAGTTTGGATGTCTAACAAAAAATTTACATTTACTTTGTTACTGTGATTAACTTAAGTTCATTTGTTCATTTCTTCTGCAAAGGTTTTCATATTTAAGAAGGTTTGTTAAAGAACAATTAAGCAGAGGTTTGTATTTCAAACCACTGTTGTTGCATACATTGAAAATAATTCTTCCATCTTTAGTTGGCAGAAAAGCTCTGACGGCAAAAGGGGAAACTTATGACTCTTCAAGTTCCTCATGGTAAAATACTGAAATCTAACCACAAATACGAGAATAATAACAATATCTGCAATCAGTACCTGTTACAGTCAATCCATGCACCACTGATGATGTTCTCTCAGTTATATTATTCTTTTTTTGACAGGTGTAGCTGCAAATGACCCTTTGCTAAATATCAAACTTTTGTTTGAAACAGCTGTCTGGTTATAATTCAAAGCTATTTTTCACTTACCTTTTTCTGCAAACATAGTAGCTTACACCAGCAATGACAGCAATGACAGCACAACATGCTACCACTATTCCAACGATGCAACCAACAGAACAATCTGGAGGCTTCTCTTTCTCTAGAAAGGCAACAATAAAATATTTTTTACATATATTATTTGTGTCTCATGATCCCCAAAGCCTCTTTTTTTTGGCAGAGTGCTGGTTTAAGCGAACAACTTTTCATTGCTAAAGGGCAGTTAGCTGGAGTTTCGTACTTTAAGGCTTTATTTTCTCACGAGTTTAGAAAAAATAGCCTACATCTTTTTGCTATGAAATAGCTGTAAAAAAAAAAAAAAAAATTACTCTTAGTTAGTTTAACAGTTCAATGGCAAAGCAAGAACAGGAAATGAAAAACACAATCCCACTAGAATCAACAATATCTGCAATCAATACCTGTTACAGTCAATCCATGCACCACTGATGATGATGTTCTCCCAGTTATATTATTCCTTGCTTGACAGGTGTAGTTGCCGCTGTCAGAGAGTTCAGCCTCTTTCATGAACTCAGCAGAATCTTTGAGTATCTCACTTCTATTGAATATCCAGGTGTAACTGGCAGCTGGTGTGGACTCAGCATAGCAGACCAGTTTAAATGTCTCTTTCAAAAGGATCTGACTTGGACCTGTGATTTGAACATTTTCTGGTCCATCTGAAAAACAGAAATTACAGCAACACAAATGCAGTAATTCCGCCAAATAAAATGAATGGACATCACTGAGCGGGTAGGATAGTAACTCACAGCTGATGGAGAGGTTTACTGTATCACTGGTGCCACTACTGATAGGATTGAGCACGTGACACCTGAATGGTCCCTGGTCATAGCGAGTCACATTGACTATAGTCAAAGTGGAGCCTCCATCAGTGAGATGAACTCTGTCACTCCCTGTAACCTGAGAGCTGCCGTTCATCCAGAGGAAAGAGAGGGAGGATCCAGAGGAGGAGCAGGACAGACTGACAGAGCTGTTGAACTCCACCAAGTCTGCACTTATAGGAGTTACTGTTACACTGGAGACTGGCTCTGGGAGTGAAAAAAGGAATGAGATTATAGTTGTCATCTAATAACAAAGGTAGAGCAGAGGGAAGCAGTGTAGTAGCTGTCAATAAATCTCATGTTTATCATGACATGTTCAATATTCATGTGGTCTGATCAGATTTTACTGGTAGTGATGGTAAAACAGGTTATGTCACTGTTTGACATTTTCTTTTAGTTTATATCCTGTTTAATTTTGTAAATCACTTTCATCTAATTGTTGTTATAAGTCTTACTTCCTTTCTTTATGTTTCTTTACCCTGTGCTTGCTGTATCACCTCTGTTCATTTAATTCTTTTGTCATTTGTTTTTGTTGTTTGTTGTTTTGTTCCTCTGACCTCCTGAACACTGCAACGCACATAACCCAAAACCAAAGTGCACAAACAGAATAAAACAAACAAAAACACAAAATATAAAATAAAAAAGTCTAAACTGAAATAACCAAAGAATATGTTTAAGTAACTTGTTTGCCTTTAATGGTTATTTTTACTCTATTTATAAAGAAATAGTCTGAGTCCATTTTAGCAGGTTTATTTTGAATAGTTTATATAAAACAGAATTTCTTATTACCCAGTTTATTGAATTAATCTTCTCAGTTCAACAATGAACGGATGTAAAACTGTTGCTCACCATATACATCCAGTCTGGTGCTTCCTTCTTGTTGTAGTCCTCCAAATAGTGTAATGTTAACTCTGTATACTCCACTGTCACTAAGAGTCAGACCCCTGAGCTCCAGAGACCCAGTAGATGGGAAATAGGTGATCCTGCCTTCATACTCTGGTGAAGTATAGTTTACTGTAGTTGAAGTGAATATATCTCTGTCTTCAAATTTCCAGTTAATATAATAAATTGGTTCTTCTTGTGGAGTCAGTGCTGTGGTGAAAATCACTTTCCCTCCCACAGCTGTATTAAGAGGACCATCTGGCAACACACCAGCTCCTTCAGTTAAACCTGAAAACAAAGTTACACATTTGTGAAAGATTGTAATAATAACAGTAAACTGATGATTTGGTTAAGTCACATTTCATGACAAAGTCTTGATCTAAAGAAACAAAACTCAACAAATTTGTTCCATTAAACAGAAAGTCAGCGAGGAGAATTCATGTATTGACTCTTTTTTCCAGTGTTTCATTGTAGTTTAAAAATATTTTCATTAACTGGCTCCATTTGTGCATTTTCACTTTTTAACATGTTGCAAGTAAACAAGTGAATCTTTCAATCCACACATCTGTGCAATGAACTAATGTGTGTGTACATCAACATCACTATTAATGACTGAATAAATAAACCAGCCATTTACAATAATAACACATTATCCCCTTGAACATAACAAGCTTTTTGATAAATAAAAGAATAAACACTTGCTCTTTTTTTGGCAGAGTGGTGGTTTAAGCAAACAACTTTTCATTGCTAAAGGGCAATTAGCTGGAGTTTTGTACTTTAAGGCTTTATTTTCTCATGAGTTTAGAAAAAATAGCCCACATCTTTTTGCTATGAAATAGCTGTAAAAAAAACAACAATTACTCTTAGTTAGTTTAACAGTTCAATGGCAAAGCAAGAACAGGAAATGAAAAACACAATCCCACCAGAATCAACAATATCTGCAATCAATACCTGTTACAGACAATCCATGCACCACTGATGATGATGTTCTCCCAGTTATATTATTCCTTGCTTGACAGGTGTAGCTGCCGCTGTCAGAGAGTTCAGCCTCTTTCATGAACTCAGCAGAGTGGCTGAGTATCTCACTTCCATTGAACATCCAGGTGTAACTGGCAGCTGGTGTGGACTCAGCATTGCAGACCAGTTTAAATGTCTCTTTCAAAAGGATCTGACTTGGACCTGTGATTTGAACATTTTCTGGTCCATCTGAAAAACAGAAATTACAGCAACACAAATGCAGTAATTCCGCCAAATAAAATGAATGGACAAGCTGAACAGTGTGGTACTTACAGTTAACAATCATGTTGTATTTAGCTCCATCACTGCTGGTGGGCTTGCTGATGTTACAGAAATATTCTCCACTGTCTTTTCTAGTCACAATGTTAAACATCAACACTCTGTTGTTGTCGTGAAGAGCCATGTTGTCAGTCGGGATCAGAGCTGAGCCATCCTTCATCCATTTTCTGGTAACGATAGAGCCAGAAGCCTCACAGGTCAAACTGAAAGAGGTTCCCTCAACAAGTGGATCGTTTGTTGATGGACGGACAAAAGCTCCTGATATTTTCTCTGTTGGGTAAAGAAGTATTTTATAGGAAATATATGAAAGCAAGACCCAAATTACCTGTATAGCTGGACAAGATGATGGACGAGTAATAAAATCTATTAAAATCTAATAATTTAAGGTTGCTCGAGAACATTGAAACATAATCACCACAAACACTTACTGTAAATACTGGATTGTGTTTTCTCATGACATTTTCACTTCACCAGTGCGGTCCACCAATTATTTGTTGATTTCTAACATGTTTAATGTTTCAATTAGGTTATGTAGTGCAGTTCCAATTAAATATAAACTCATAGTTAGGTAAAAGACTTGCATAAATAAAACATCTCAATCCCAACTTACCCAGTACAGAAACAGTTGAAGGTACAGATGTTTGATATCTCAGAGTTTTGTGGCTAAAGGCCTGACAGCTGTAGTTTCCACTCTGACTCATCTGAATGTTCATCAGTCTGAGCTCTGGTCCAGTATCTGACAGCTTGACTCCATTCACAAACCACATAAACTGGGCAGAAGGTCTAGATTCAGTTGAGCAGATCAGATTGATGTTTGATCCTTCCTCAATGTCCACTTCTGATGGAGACAGCTTTATATTTTCTGGACCGACTGAGTGTATAAATAAATGAAAATCAAAGTTTGTTGCTTGAAAATCTACATGATATATGACATACAGATTGTCGTCATAGTGATGTTTGCATGCAGATGTTATGACATAAATCACTGAGCGGGTAGGATAGCAACTCACAGCTGATGGAGAGGTTTACTGGATCACTGGTGCCATTACTGAAAGGATTGAACACGTGACACCTGAATGGTCCCTGGTCATAGCGAGTCACATTAACTATAGTCAAAGTGGAGCCTCCATCAGTGAGATGAACTCTGTCACTTCCTGTAACCTGAGAGCTGCCGTTCATCCAGAGGAAAGAGAGGGAGGATCCAGAGGAGGAGCAGGACAGAGTGACATTGCCGTTGAACTCCACCAAGTCTGCACTTATAGGAGTTACTGTTACACTGGAGAGTCGCTCTGGGAGTGAAAAAAGGAATGAGATTATAGTTGTGTTATAGAACTGTTGAACTCAGTCAAGTCTGTGGTGATTGAAGTCACCACAACACTGGCAATACACAGTGTTCTGCATGAACGTGTTCAATGAATGGCGTTCATTGAACACGTTCATATTTTTGTAAAAGGAAACGCATAATTTTTCCAACTGTGACTGTAGACGTGAAAAAAAAGAAAAGAAAAATAAGTTCTATGACAGCTGTCAGTTGACATGTGATTTACGGCATACAGCATGGCTGGTGCAGGTCAGTCAGAGATTCTATTGAACAAGAACAGCTCAAAGTTGCTCATTTAAAAAAATAAAAAAAAAAGTTCATTCTGGAGTCTATGAACTTAGTTCAAACTTAAATAAAACTTGTTCAACATTGGCAATACCCTCTGTGGGTAAAAAAACACAGTGGTTTTGAAATGGCCCCCCACTGAAAAAAGGGAACATTGTTCTTTAGTGTGGAACAATGTAGACACTGGTGATGAACCCCATGTTATTGATACTATGATCAGTAAACTTGACTTCAAGATTTGCATTTGAGATGATATTTTCTCGCTTCTCCAGACAGTATGAAAAAAAGCATATAAACAGCTCCACCAACAACTGACACACAATAGACACTTTTACCAGAGTTTTAAATGATGGTATGACATTAATCAAATAAACATATAGTATGTTTCAAGACCACCATCTACAGTAATCTGAGTTTCCATCAGTGAGGTGAACTCTGTCACTTCCTGTAACCTGAGAGCTGCTGTTCATCCAGAGGAAAGAGAGGGAGGATCCAGAGGAGGAGCAGGACAGACTGACAGAGCTGTTGAACTCCACCAAGTCTGCACTTATAGGAGTTACTGTTACATTGGAGACTGGTACTGGGAGTGAAAAAAGGAATGAGATTATAGTTGTCATCTAATAACAAAGGTAGAGTAGAGGGAAGCAGTGTAGTAGCTGTCAATAAATCTCATGTTTATCATGAGATGTTGAATATTCATGTGGTCTGATCAGATTTTACTGGTGGTGGTGGTAAAACAAGTTATGTCACTGTTTGACATTTTCTTTTAGTTTATATCCTGTTTAATTTTGTAAATCACTTTCATCTAATTGTTGTTATTAGTCTTACTTCCTTTCTTTGTGTTTCTTTACCCTGTGCTTGCTGTATCGCCTCTGTTCATTTAATTCTTTTGTCATTTGTTTTTTTACAATTAAAGTTTTCTTTTTTTGCTGTTTGTTTTGCCTTCATGTTTGTTGTTTTGTTCCTCTGACCTCCTGAACATTGCAACGCACACATCCCAAAACCAAAGTGCACAAACAGAATAAAACAAACAAAAATACAAAATATAAAATAAAAAAGTCTAAACTGAAATAACCGAAGAATATGTTTAAGTTACTTGTTTGCATTTAATGATTATTTTTACTCTATTTATAAAGAAATAGTCTGAGTCCATTTTAGCAGGTTTATTTTGAATAGTTTATATAAAACAGAATTTCTTATTACCCAGTTTATTTAATTAATCTTCTCAGTTCAACAATGAACGGATGTAAAACTGTTGCTCACCATATACATCCAGTCTGGTGCTTCCTTCTTGTTGTAGTCCTCCAGATAGTGTAATGATAACTCTGTATACTCCACTGTCACTAAGAGTCAGACCCCTGAGCTCCAGAGATCCAGTAGATGGGAAGTAGGTGATCCTGCCTTCATACTCTGGTGTAGTTGAGTTTACTGTAGTTGAAGTGAATATGTCTCTGTCTTCAAATTTCCAGTTCATATAATGAATTGGTTTTTCTTGTGGAGTCAGTGTTGTGGTGAAAATCACTTTCCCTCCCACAGCTGTATTAAGAGGACCATCTGGCAACACACCAGCTCCTTCAGTTAAACCTGAAAACAAAGTTACACATTTGTGAAAGATTGTAATGACAGTCACAGTTCATGACAAAGTCTTGATCTAAAGAAACAAAACTCAACAAATTTGTTCCATTAAACAGAAAGTCAGCGAGGTATTTGACTCTTTTTTTCCCAGTGTTTCATTGTAGTTTAAAAAATATTTTTATTAACTGGCTCCATTTTCACTTTTTAACATGTTGCAAGTAAACAAGTGAATCTTTCCATCCACACATCTGTGCAATGAACTAATGTGTGTGTACATCAACATCACTATTAATGACTGAATAAATAAACCAGCCATTTACAATAATAACACATTATCCCCTTGAACATAACGAGCTTTTTGATAAATAAAAGAATAAACACTTGCTTTTATCTGCTCTATCAAGTTGTAAGAACTCACCTGAGATGATACCCAGAAGGATGATGAATATCACAGCTTTTTCCATTTCATCTGTAGCAACATCAAGTATGACAACTGGAAGAAAGACTGCTTTAAACTCCTTCTCTTTCCTCTTCAATTTCTGTATAGTGAATGTTGATTTCAATGTATCAAGACAGTACAAGGAAGTCCTGTGTAAATGAGAGGATCCCATCATAATGAATGTTGATCATTAACCATGTGCTCATATAAAAATATGTCTTGTCTTGTCATATATTGAGATAACTAAAACTTATGGACGGATATTAGCTTTGTATTTGTATGTACACGTATCCAACAAAGGAAAAAAGGCAACTGGATTTGTAGAGTTTTTTTGAGAAGACGTTTCACCACTGGTGAAGGTTTAAATAGGAACTCCTCCTGAAAAAACTTGCTTGTTATGCTAATAAACAGAAACTGGTGCAGCTAATTTTATATTAACGACTGGGTACTTACCTGTTGTTGAGGGGGAATGTTTTGTCCCTGTCCTTTTCGAATGGTTCTCTAACGACTCTTGTCCGTCAGAGTGTCTAGGTGTGAATGAGATTGAAAATTCTTGGGGACAGAGGTTAAAACTGTATTGTAAATCATTTACAAGTTAAAACTGTATTGTAAATAATTTACAATTAAAACTGTATTGTAAATAACAATAAACGTCTTCTCAAAAAAACTCTACAAGTCCAGTTGCCTTTTTTGATCCTTTGTTGGATATACCATGACCTGGATGACTGAGAACCTTCACAGATATATACACATATATTATTATATCATATATGTATATATTTATATACATGTATAATGATGAAAAGTATGCCAAGATAAACATCAGTCAGACTTTGATACCTTCAAGTTCCTGATAACAAGCTGCAGTAATTGGTCACAGTGGATTTGATGACTTACCCAGCAAGTGATAAACAGAGAAGCTTTCGGTTTATCTAAACACCTGGATGTTCATCAATTCACAAGTAAACAAATCATCTACAAGTGGAGGAAATTCATTTGACTGTAGGTTCCTTCTTTCACTGTCTTGTGTCTTACAAATATCACACCAAAACCACAACATTCAACCTTGATAGAGATAAAAGGAACACAACAGTGAAAGTAAAACACACAAAGAAATCTCTACAAATTCTGAACAATCAATTCATTTCTTTCAAGTAAGAAAAACAGAGAATAAGAGTTGTGTTGATGAGAAGACACAATAAAGGGAATAAACAACAATAACGTTGCAGCAAGTCTCAAGTTTTTAGACCACTGGGACTTTTTGCACAGCATCGTTTGGAGAGAAGAGACACTGACACCTCATCCCAGTTGTGAAATATTGAGGTGAGAACATCATGGTTGCAGCTGATTTTCACTTCAGGTTTTGGACACCTTGCACTCATTGAAGGAATAATGAATTAAAAAATGTTCACGTCCATGACTTGAAGTGATGTGACGGGTCCCTAAGATCCTGTCATTGGGTGAGAGGCGGGGTACACCCTGGACAGGCCGCCAGTCCATCACAGGGCTGACACAGAGAGACAGACAACCATTCACACTCACATCTACAGCCAACTTAGAATCACCAATTAACCTAACCAGCATGTCTTTGGACAGTGGCAGGAAGCTGGAGTACTCGGAGAGAACCCACGCAGACACAGGGAGAACATGCAAACTCCACACACAAAGGCCCCAGTCGACCTGGATTAGAACCTGGAACCTTCTTGCTGTGAGACATCAGTGCTAACCACCACATTACTGTGCCGCCCCAAATAAATTTTAATTAATGTTATTTTCTATATAGCGCCAGATCACAGCAGAAGTCATTTAAGGTTACCATCCCTATAGAACACATCTATATCTTGTTCTTTTACTAAACTAAAGTCGCCTTATGTAATTTATCTTAGTTACACATGATAACATGTAACTTCTGTCTCTACATGAATGAAGTGAGGAAAAAATGTCCCAATGTTTAGTTCAACTAATTGTTCAGCTGTTATACTGACTGCTGTTATTAAAAGAAACACATGGACACCATGATTCCTTTATCACATTTGTGTCCACATCATTGATGATTGTACCACAAAAAGGCTCCAGTCTGTGCAACCAAAACAGTCTCTGAGTTGTGCTGTTGGTACCTCAGGCTACACTTTAACTTCTCTGCTAGTTGGCTTAGCTCTGCTGCCAAGTGGAAGCCGAGGGAAACCAGTACGTAACATAAAGGATGACTCCCCTCTCTTCCCTGCTCCCAAGAAGAACCAGTGCTCAATGAACTTGCAGTCTAGGAAATTATAAATGATATGTGCAGTCATAGTAAATGTTTTATCAAGCCAACCTTTATAACAGTGGATCTTTATTTGACCATCATAATTAAGCTTCAGGGTGAGCATGGCCAAAACAACAAACTAGTCAACACAAGTTCTACCTCACCTATGAAACAAAAACTAAAATAAAGTACATGAGACCTTCCCTAGGCTCCCTAACCAAAAATTGGAGAAAACAGGAAGAAACAGCAGTGGCTTCTCACCCCTACTTGGCTGGACTGCAACATTTGAAATCACATGGCTGTACAAGATGTTCAAACGTAGGCCCAGGACATGAGATGGTTAAACTGTCTTGTTGGTCACAGGTAAAAAAAAAAAAAAAAAAAAAAAAAAGGAGAGCTGCCAGAAATTCAGCTCTCCTCCAATCACTGCCCAGCAGACAGGAAGAAGAAAAACAACAAGAAGACAAAGAGCGACCTCTGGAGGCAGGGAGGGAGCACAGTACCACACAGACAGATAACACACACCATATGACACACATCACAACATATCATTTCAGGGCATCAGTGGTCTATCAAAATGTTTCATCGCTGAATTTTAATTTTCTGTAGTGAAGAGACCATAAAGCAAATTATTTATTGGAGTATTTCCAGATATAGCTCAAACAAATTTTCATCTGCTCAGGTTGTTGATATGAAGTCCCAGTGGACTTGGTTAACAGTGTCGCATACTGCAAGTGATAAAGTTATACTCCGAGACATTTGTTTATAGATGAAGAGGGGTGAAAAGATCTGCTAGTTCAACACTTTGGTCAAGACTAAATATATATAACCTAAGCTATGTAACAGGAGTTTGATGTACTTCTATGAAACTGTAAAAAAATGTTGTACAGTCATTAATAGTCCCATGAATCAACCTGTTGGTGATCCCTCAACCTTTCCTCTATCAACACTGTGAAAGTGATTTATTGTTAGTGAAATATTACAACAATTTGGATTTCCATGAAATTTTACACCAATCTGTAAAACATCTAAATAGTGCGGTCTTTTACTTTTTCTCTACCCACTCCAGTAGATTGACATTTATGATTGTGAGCCAACTGTTTTTATGTGAATCAAGGTTGAAGGCTCAAATTTATCTTTATTCAGTGGGTTGATTCAAAATAGTAGAGGGGGAACTCATTATTGTAGCTGTGTGCCCAGTGTGTCCTGATAATGTGGCCCAATGCAGCCCCATTACCCCTAACTTAAGTACAGCACAATTACAACATTATAATGATACTTCATTTTTTTTTTTTTTTTTTTTTTTTACCTACCTTCTTTCTTCTTCATCTTCAGACTCTGCCCCCAAAGGAAAACATGTTTAATCAAACTGGTTAAAGTTTCAGTACAATTTAACTGAATGTGACCACCTACCACCTACTGTAGTGACCAGAAAAAGCATTATCACTGTGGCATAAAAGTTAAAGGATTATCTCTTATCTTAATTAAAGATAAATACTCATGTATCAGTACAGTGTACCCATGCAAAATATCACCATACTGTGCAGTATCATCAGATACCTTGATCAAGAGAGGCCTTTATCCCAGGATATACTGTTATTTGAAGGGACCATAGTTATTAATAATTGCTATCATTATATGCACTCACTTGTCAGTTCATTAGATACACCAGTGAAAATGAATGCATACTAATGTAATGCTCAATTATTCTGACAACACATTTTAGGCTAAATAGCAGAAACATGTTTAATTCAGTCCAGTTTAACAGCAACACAAACCACATCCTCCAAAATGAGTGTACAGTTGAATTACAACCTTTCTGATGCTGTTTCAACATAAACTAGAGCTAAGATTTAGTGCAGGACTGTTGTATTAGAATAAATCTGTTTTCACTGGTGTACCTAATGAACTGGCAAGTGAGTGTTTATTATACAGCTCCCCCGTTAAGTCGTGGCATTCACCACTATTCCCCTTTTGCAACATGCCACAATAAAAACTGTCGATTACTGCATCTACAGCTGCTTCTTATGTCTAATGATCATTTAGCTAATTTAGGCTTTTTGCAGTTTCAAACTTCAAGTTGCATAGAATCTCATTATAGTCTCATAAAGAGATTAGATGAGTTCTTCAGTTTCTTTTACAATCATAAAAGCAAAATGTGATAGTAAAACAAAAGATTTTGAAGTTACTTTTTTCTATAATTACTACTCTGCAGGTTTTTGGCGATTGACTTGTGTATTCCAACCAGCTTTTACTATTTCCTGCTGTGGTTCCTACTTCTACGGACAGTGTAATAATCACTACTGTTACAGCCATTCAGTGCCATTATAAGAGGTAAGGGGAAAACCATTAACCCTAACCAGGGTCCTGATGAAGTCCACTGTCATTTGCATTTGGCCTTCTGCACTTCTCCCTTTTGCATCACGGCAGGTGAATCGACTATGTTATTGAATCTGGACGGCACTGGTGGAGGATCTCTCTGGAGAAAAGGGGCCTGTAAAATCATGCACCTTTCAGTGTAGTTCCTCAGTGTATCAGCAGGGGGAAGCAGTGTTTTTGGAAGCCAGTGTGGAGGCCCTGCTGCACCCTCCCCTTAGTCTATATGTTGATTCTTGTGTCTCTACACTGACGCCTGAACCTCTCTCCTTGCTGAGCTGCAGGTTTATTACCAAGCATGGGTCAGTCTTTCCTTCTGACTAACAAAATGAGTGACTCAGTATGATTTAATAGTTTAAATGTGAGGTTAAATCTATTGAATGGATCCTCACAGCTAAGTTCAGTCATCCTTCAGCATTAACCTGACCAGTTTGGACACATCATGTCTAAAGTTGATGCATTTCATGAAGACATATCAGCAGCGGTGTTTCTTCATTACAGATGTCTTATGGACAGCGTACTGGCAGACTCTTCATCTAAATTCTTCCATAGGAAGCAAGATAACAGACTTCAGTGTCGAAGCCTTTCGCTTTAACCTGGAGTTTGAGAAGCAGGTAAAAAGGACTAAGTGGTCAGCATGTTGTTCATGACTTTCTAAATAATCTCATGTTTTGGTTGAACTGAATCCCAATATCAAATGAGCTGTATTAATTTAGGGTTAGCGGTCTGATCCCCGAACGTGCCACATGCTGAATTGTCCTGGAGCAAGGCACTGATCCCCCAGCATGGGTCCTTGGTGTCTTGCATGGCACAGGTGTGTGAATGTAAAGGCGCTATAACTCTCTTTTTCCAGATGTTCTTCAGCTGCCATCTCAGGGCCACGCTTAAACAAAGCTCACCCGACCACCTTGATAAGGCCTTCTTCTTCTTCATTCAGGTTAGATCGCCAAACTATTTAATCCATCACGTATGTTTCAGTTTCAGCCTAGGCTAAGGTGTATCATCAGGTTGTCTCTCTGCCACAGAGGGAGACGGCGCTCTGTATGAATGCCGACTGCTTTAAAAACATACCCATACAATCAGTAAGGTTGTGTTTCCCACTTGTGCATAGCAAGAACCTCGTCTCTGAGTTGTGTTTATGTATTTTTGACAGAAATGAAGCACAAGGACACCCTCCAGCGCTGCCATTGGAGAAGCAGCCTGTCAGTCAATCTCTAAAGAGGACATTTCCGACTTTAAATTTGGTAGGTACAGATATCAAAACAGCATAAGTTTTTGTTTTTCCCTTGACCGAAAGTTGATTCTAATTCCTCAGAGAAAAACAAATGTTTTCATGAATATGTTATTAATCTAAATCTGATTGATAACACTATAGAACCAACAGAAAAAGCCTCAACACTTGAGATTTACTTTCAGACTATATTGAAGCCTGGAAGCCTATTTCAGATGGATTTTTCCTAAAACCATCAGAAAATGTTGGCAGTAAAACTGACAATGCAACGAGTATATGACTCCTTCTCAGACCATGTCAGTAAAGTTATAGTAATTCCAACTACAATATCCTGCAGTAAAGTTCAACACAAACCGATTGTTGAAGCTCATTCTTTATTTGTATTACAAGTGTTGGTATTCAGCAGTGGTTTCATTCACTATATTACACTGTAAACAATCATTTAACTTCAGAATGACAGGTTAGCACGTGTTTGTCTTGTATAAATATGTACGAGATGATGACAGTCCTGTTTAGAAATGTGTGTGCCATCTGAAATAGAGCGACATGGGTGGGTGTAACGTGACTGCAGAATGGGTAGCTCATCATTCACCCATTACAATTGATGGGCATAGACCTACGAGGAATTTCCTCGTAGGTCCAGAAAGAGGCAAAAGAGCCACAATGGAACTTAAAATATCTTGAAGGCAACAAGCGCACTAGAATAAACAGACAATAGGTTAAGAATGGGGCAGTTATGCAGCCATGTGTGTGTATGTGTGTGTGTGTGTGTGGGCTTTGCGTCCCCTTGTCTGCAGTAGCAAACACTTGTCTGGTCCCGTGAGAGGAAATGTCACAGACCAGATGGGAAACCTGGTAGATTTCATGTCACAGTGTCTTATTCCATGACATCAGTACTACAGCTGCCGTTTATCCGTATCCCTAAAAAAATAAACCGTTGTGTTAGTGTAACCGACAGTTACATTCAGAGAGGATTTGTACTGCTATTTCTATTCTATAGTAGAGCAATAACTTTGTGAATGGAATCGTTGCATTAACCTCTGCCTTGTTTTGGATTTAGTTGCAACTGCTGTTGTTTAGGCCAGGTTCCTGATGTCTCTATATTGCTTGGTAGCTATGGTTAGCTGCTGAGCGGACCATACAAGCCAGCAGCGTTAGGTTATCTTATATTTCACAAGGTTCGAATTATCCTCTGCTGCTTTGTGGGCTCACAGGCCAGCAGCATTTACTTAGTTCATTTAGATTATAGGTTAAGCTAGCCAGCAGTGTTTGGTTAGCTTATATTTAACAAGGTGTGAGTTAGCGTCTGCTGCTGAGCGGGCCATACAAGCCATCAGCATTTACTTAGTTTATTTAGATTGTAGGTTAAGCGTCATATCACATGACTATAGATTTATTAGAGTTTCTCAGTTGTACAGGGCCTCTAAATGTGTTTTGCCTGGGATTTTGGCACAAGGGACTGTAACATCTAATCCTGTGTTTTAATGAACATAATCTTGCAAGTTTGTGGCTCCAGTTTTTTTAATATAACCAATTATAAAACACTATAATGCTGACAGTATTTATTGCCTTTAAAGCACATTAACAGGCAATTAACATCACAGAAGAAAACAAAACTCATCTTGGGATTGGGTAACTGGACAGCCATATGTTCCATCACGTAGACTAAGCTTTACTTTCTGTAACCATTGAGAGATCAAAGGAGGGTCAGGCTTCATCCAATTAATAGTAATAATTTTTCTTGCAACATCAGCAAAACATGTAATATATAACATTGTTCTGTGGTAAACAGGTGGTCAGGAAACACATCTAATATATATATAACAGAGTGTCCAACTTTTTCCAGTTCTTCTTTGACATTTTTCAGAAATATTTGTATTTTTGGACAGTCCCAAAATATATGAGCATGGTCGCCGACCATACCACAGTTCCTCCAGCATTTGTTGCTGGAATTGTTTTTTTGGAGACAAAAGTTGTTGAAGGTGTCCTGAAGAACCCGATTTTGACCTTCCAGTCAAATTCTTTCCAGAGTTGGCTTCCAACACCTTTGGGACATCTGGAGCATTTGTTTTCCCAAAGGTCATTATCTATTATTGCATTCAGCTCCAGTTCCCATTGTTGCTTGATGTGTAGTGTATTATCTGACATATCCAGCCTTAGTTCTTTGTACATCTGGAGCAATGTTCAAACAGATGTATAAAATGGTTTTTCATGTATTTTCCCAATCTGTATTTTTTGTAAAATAGTGTCTAAGCTGACAGTATTAATCTTTTTTTTTTTTTTGGGGGGGGGGGGGGGGGGGGGTTTGCAGGTACATAGGAAATCACTCCTGAAATTTTAAATATCAAGATTATCCCGCGTGTATCAAGAGTACATCTGATACTCTCACAGAGAAATTACACAGCACTGTGTGATGCAAGTGTTGCTGTTGGCACGGCCAATCAGATAATGTGTTATCTGGGGTTGTTTGTCTTTCTTAGTTGGCGTCTCTACATAGAAACAGAAACATCACAACACTAGCGTCTTCTCCCGTCGTTGAAGTCCATTATTTATTATTCGCCTGAACTGACTGCAACTGGATCACATTTCTTATCAGCATAATGAATTAACTTACCTTGCATTTCAATGCATTTAATTTGTTTTCCCTACGATATCCGTCCATAGCATATGCAGCAGCTGATGTATGATTACGGATTGTATGGTTGTGGTTAGACGCTGTTCATGGTTTGGGGAAGACCACAATCTTGGTTAAATATTGATTCAAAAGTGGCTGGAAGCGCGAGACTAAGCTTGTTGATTAACGTTTAACCCAAAGCATGATCTTTGCCTAACCCTAGAGGGGGAGGAGGAGGAGGAGAAGGGGGGAGATATGTAACTTCATCACTGCTAGAACAGATAGCATCAGGATTTGAAGTTAAACCAGGCCCTGCAGTTATATTAGAATTAATTGTGCTGCCAGAATAAAGAGCATACTGAGATTAGAGATGAGAGATAATAAGTACAATATGAGATGTGTCCAAAGTGGATGTGCACTTGTGTGTATGACAACAATTTTAAGTTCTTGAATGGCAGCTTTGGGAGGTTCCTGATGGGGATTTGTTTTTTGTAATGGTTGAGAGTGTGAGAGTATGCCTGGAAAGTTTGATGCTTCCTAGTGAATTTGCATAAATGTACTTACATTCTTAACTCCAGTTGTTCTTTCATACTCCCATGTTGCTGTAGTTGCACTCGGTCTCTGTTGCTACAGTTGCTCCCTTCTGGCTCTGGCTATCCAGTCGTTGCTAGCCGACATTAAATGCATTGCTGCCGATGTGCCAGCATGAGAATGTCACCACGTGCAAGTCACTGCAAAATACAAACAGTGTGAACAGTGTCAAGCAAAGGGCTTAAATGTAATGGTGGATGTTTAATTTATGTGCAAGCCCTGAACTAATGCTCTCACACCAGCTTCTCCACTGCTCTTGACAGCCTGCTGGTGTGACTGCCACTGCGCAGAAGTAGTCTGCTAAAAATGCAAATGCCATTTTAGTGTGAATGCAAAAGAAGACACAGGCTATGAACAGACAGTGAGATTGCATAGGAATATACATCGATCAGCCACAACATTAAAACCACTGACAGGAGAAGAGAATAACATTGACCATCTTGTGATGATTCAGTGTTCTGCTGGGAAACTTTTGGACCTGCCATTCATTCATGTGGATGTTACTTAGACATGTAGCACCCACCTAGACCAGACCAGGCAGCCCCACCCCATAGCAATGACACTCCTTGATCCCCAACAGGATGCAGCCTGAAACATTCATTCATTCATTCATCTTCTGAACCCGCTTATTCCTGTTAAGGGTCGCGGGGGTCTGCTGGAGCCTATCCCAGCTGTCATCAGGCAAGAGCTGCCTGACACAGAACAACTCCAAAAACGTGAGCACAAGGTGTTGACCTGTCCTCCAAATTCACTAGATCCCAAACTGGTCAAGTATCTGTGGGATGATCCACAGAGGCCCCTCCCCTCAACCCATAGGATTGTTGTTGAAAAAAACAAATGTGCAATTATTCCAACTAAGTGAAAGTTAAAATTAAATATGTGCACATCTTTAGGGAGACCCGCACAGTGCAGAACGCAAATGAAGGTGAAAGGTTGCGGTGGAATGTAAAACCTGCACTCTGAAGCCATACAGGGCGTGCAGTCGGGGCCAGCAAGTCAGGGAAATAGCTGACGGGACGGCCAACAGAGGGGAGAGAGCATGAAGTGGAAATGATTAGTGATGAGAGGCCCATAAGATAACAAAAGGTGTGAGGCTGGGGGCAACCAGGCCAGAAAAAATACCAGAGAAGGCAGCTTGGCAACAGGGAGGATACCATATACAGTGTCTATAAAAAGTCCCCGGCACACCATTGCGCATTTTCCCAATTGCTTTGGGTCAATATAGTTTGGCTTTATGACAAGAATCTACAAAAAAAAAAAAAAAAAACAACGACAACCTCTTTAACGTTTAAGTGAATAACATAAGTCAAGTCACTATTTATTCAATCAACTTTTGACCACCACTTCACAGAGTCTGGGAGCCAGCTCTCTATCCGGATTACACATCTGGACGCTGCCCTGTTGCTTTGTCTTTGCAGAACTGTTCAACCTCTGCCGACTTGCACATGGGTCAGGGGTGAACAGCACTTTTTGGATTGAGGTTTAAACCTTTAGCTTTATGCTCGGGGTAATTGTCTTGATGGAAAATAAATATTCTCCCTTGCAGACTGAATCAGATTGACCTTTTCATGGGGCCTGTCAAGGGCCTGCTGCTGAGAAGCATTATCACGTAGCTGCCACAAACAAGTGGCGTGACAAAGACGAAGGGTCTTTGGTTGCTTCCAGGTGACTTCTTCTACATACCTTTGGGTGAGCTCTAGTTTAGATTTTGCCACTCTGCCATAAAGCTTGAAGTGAAGACGCTGTGCAAGAGAACAGTGCATAATGTCTTCCATCTCAGCTTCTGAAGCTTATAACCCCTTCACGTGTCCTGGACTTCTACTTGACTAGGTTCCTCCTTGCTTGCATGGTCCTTCAGATTTTGTATCCATCCCCTTTTGTATAACCAAGGAAGCTTAACTCTATTCACCGCAGTTCCATAAGCAATGGGATAAGCGTTTTAAAACAAAAACAAGCAGTTATTTCCATTCCTGTGTTCTTGTTAACCGTAGTCTACCAGTCTGACGCGGACCAATTTAAAGAAGATGACAAACCAATCTAATGCAGTATTTTGTTGAGCAGGAAAATCATTCTAGGTCCGAGAGACCAGTGTTGGGAGATGAAATGACGCAAGATACTCACCTTTGATGCACTGCGCTCTATCGCTGTGGCTTTTTGGGGTGTTTGAACATAAGACGTCCTCACAGAGGGGATCTAGCCAGGACTGGTCAGAGGGTGCATCCCAGCAGCAGCATCATCATCATTTAGAATATCAGACTATGATTTAACAACTAAAGTCTCCTCTCAGCTCCTGAATATGTAGTTGTAGTTGCCAGTGTGTAGTTCGCCATCCGATATACTAGCTCTTTAGTTTGCAAAATGGCTCGTAGGCCGATCCAATTTACATTCTCGGCGCTTGCAAGAACAGTGGTTTGTGTGTACCTGTTTATATCCATGTATTGTTTACTAGCACTGGAGTATTTATAAGTTTATATACCGCTGAGGCTTAGGTCCTGGGATGCTCTCCAGACTTGTGGCCATTGCTATGGGATCACAACAAGTTCAATAGCGCTATAAGATTCTTGTCACTGTGGACGCCTGTAAGCTGAAACAATAACTTCCGACTTCGTCAGTGGCTCCTGCCTTGGCTCCTCTGTCCCTCACAGTCGGTCCCCCATTCTTTTATGTCAGCTTCCTGTCTTGTGTCGCGCCAGAGGAGTAGACCTGGCTGGCCGAGAGCCAAAACCTGGATGAGAAAGCAAAACAGACACACACACACACATATACACGCACACAGTATCAGCTATGCACTTTCACGCCCTCCTATATAATACGACACAGCAGCCACGCACGTTTTGTTTGCACCACCCTTGGCCACCTTTGTTTATTAACTTGTCTAAGCGTAAAGAAGGGACGGGGGAAAGTGCATTCGGGTTCATCCCCGACTTAACCTCTTCCCGCCTCCTTTAAATCATCCTAAATTCAATAAGTGTGTCCCATTCCAAACCAGGAGTCACTGTGACTGGACACCCCTGCCCCCGCATTCCCCACACATCCCTCACCTCCCACCCCAATCCCCTGCTCTGGTCATGAAGCATGGCTCACAGCACGTACCTTGTCTCCCTCTACTCTCTCTCTCATGTTGGCTCAGACATAAGCAAACAGCCCTTTGAGCAAACAGTGCAACAAAGTTGTCAACACCGTCTTCGGCTTAGCACAGCGCCGAGCGTGTAGCATTAAAGCTGACTCAGATCAAGCCAGGGACAATAGATAGAAATATAAACTTATAATTACTATAATGAATATAGTATACATATGCAAATGCATGAAAGACACTGTAATCAGTTTATATTAAATGCACACAGCTGCCTCATCTATGGCATTTAGGGCCTGCTTTTAAGAAGGGACATGAGCAATAAGTCCAGAAATGTCACAGATTTGTTTTTTTTTTCTTTTGATTGCAAGTAAATGTAAATAATGCAGATATATTAATTACATTTTTTGAGTTTGCGATAAAGAAACGCAACAGTAAGCAGGCAAACTTGGGCTCTAAAGAACTTTTCCCACTGTTACCATGAATCTGTAGGAGATCCATGTGTCACTTGACATTCCACGTCTGCCCCTGATAATGCATATGCAAACATGCCTCCACGTCTTGTCTGATGGAGCAGACAGGAGGACATCCCCCTGCATTGTGACACACAGAGGGGACTTCCAGGAAATTTCAATTTATTTCCTTTACTCTGGCTCCAAAGGGGCTGACAGGCGTCGGAGTGAGGACATGGGATATAAACATGCCTGCTTGATGTGCTGAGAATAATTGCTGTATAACGCTTAACACAGCTGCACTGAGGATAGAGATACGTCTAATTTACCCTATAGAAGACTGTTTTTATGTGGAATTACAAGTCTGATTAAATTCAGTATTGTGCACTAAGTAACACAGGGAAGAAATACTGAGAGAAAACTATTCTGAAGGTATTTACCTGGTTGGCTGTCAGTGTTTTACCGTATGGAGGAATTGACGTGAGGGTAGACTTTGGGGAATTTCATCCTATTCCTGTAACTGAAGTCAAATTTAAGTTAAAAATACAACAGCAATGTCCATAACTTGGTATCTTCTTGATCAAACAGTAATGTTCAAGATCAAGTTACATGTTGGGAAGATATCATACTGTCTTCCAGTCATTATGTTCTGATAATACTCTGAACATTAGCCCAATCAGATCATAAACATCCCTTTTAACCACCTCTATCAGAACAGACCGACACAACCTGAAGCAATTTTCAATCTTGATCCAATTTGATGCTAAACAGTACAGCAAGTAAACGCATTCACCAGTCAGCCACAACATTATGACCCCTGACAGGAGAAGTAAATAACATTGACCATCTTGTGACAATAAAAAAGTTCTGCTGGGAAACTTTTTGGACCTGGCATTCGTTTGGATGTGCCAGATGTAGCACCCACCTAGACCCAGACCAGGCTCGCCCACCCCATAGCAATGACACTCCTTGATGGCAGCAACCATCCCCAGCAGGATGCAGCCTGACACAGACACACACACAAAAATGCTTTAGGAACAACCCAACAAACATGAAGAACAGCACAAGGTGTTGACCTGGCCTCCAAATTCACTAGATCCTAAACTGATCAAGTATCTGTGGAATGATCCACAGAGGCTCCTCCCCTCAATCCATAGGACCCTAAGGTCCCCCCACTAACAACATTGTGTTGCCAGTCACCACAGGACACCCTCAGAAGGCCCATGTCCATTCTCCGATGAGTCACAACTGTTTTGGAGGCACAAGGGAGACCTACACAATATTAGGAACGTGGTCATAATGTTATGCCTGAATGCCTTTGAATCTGTGATCAGTATTATTTCACGCAGATTGAAGAAATACTGTCCAGCTAAATGTTTATCAGCCACTTATATCAAACAGTTGAAGTTTACCAGTCAACACACCAGTAGATGTAGAGGTATTTTATTTTTACAGTCGGTGTAGTGGGGAATAGTGAAAACTGTGAATCTGTCGTGAGACTTTTTGATTACAAACTAGCACACAGTAAAGTGCAAATTTACAAAGTGACACACTAAGGAGTTGGGGCATTACTAAACCTCCAGAACAGCTTCACTGCTGCTTGTCATAGAGTCTCTGAACTCTACTGGAGGGATGAAGAGCATGCTTCAAAGGATCATGATTGATGAGAGCGTTGGAAAAGAGTCCCAATGTCCCGCATGTGCTCAAGATTATGCATAGATCAGAGGCATGACTTTGTAAAACGAGACGAACACAATCCCAGCAGAGGTACACAGACGTCCCTCTGTCTTGTGGTGGATCATTTTGGATAGTTTGAACTACTGGACCACGTTGATGCAATCAGATCATAGCATGAAGCTTGGTTATCGCTGGACTTTCAGTAATTGTTGTCAATCCTGGAGAGGAGTCTCACTGAAGATCCGCAGTGGGATTTAACAAAGATCAGCTGCAGCATGGAAACCAAAGAATACCAGAGAGCGCCTGGACATGAGAGAAACGACAGGAAACATTTACATTGGAGGTCACAAAGGTCAAAGGTATCGTTAAACATTGACTTTTCTTATCTGGCTTTATTTATTTTAGTTTTTTTAGTTTTTTGAGAAACGAGAAATCTGCCCGACTTTATGTCCTCAAAAACCAAATATGCATTATTGAACTGTCTTTGTTGACAGTTCTCAATTAATTTCATTCAGGTTCAAGGGTTTTGGATACTTTCAATGGAAGAAAATGACATTAAAATATATAAAACATGCTCTAACGTGTATTTTTTTAATACGCTGAAAGGACCATTCTTACGGGAGCAGTAAAGACTTAAAGATTTGTGCCACTGGGGGACAAAGGGGGGAGGGGAGGGGAGGTGGGTTATACCTACCTGTGCTCCACGTGCTGCACTGTCTATTGACTGATAATGAAGCAGCTTCAGGGCTCTTACTGTGGTAATTCACATGCTAATGCCGTTCATGTCAGATCTTGATTTCTGTGTCTAATCGTCTGATCACCGTGTCCACTGCAAGCAGCCCCTCTTCAATCACATTTAACACTCACTACACACGTGGCAACACAAATTGATCGTTTTATATTGTGAACACACACATTGTCAATTTGATCAAACTGCAGCCACGACGGTTTCTTAAAAACCACCCAAACAATGAATGGGAAGTGTCTGCGCGTCTTTTCTGGGACATTATTTACTTTTTTTTTTTTTTGGTCCAAATGTTTTATAAACAGGGATACGCTATTACTTGGACAACAATGAAAGAAAACATTTTCGCCTTAAGGGAGGAGCAGTTTATATTGTCATCACAGAAACAATGCAACTTTATTTTCAAAGTCATCAATAAAAAATCAAACGGCATCAGTTTTTAGAAACACCTACCGGATAAGTGCACAAGACATCCACAAAAGAGCTTCGTTTCCAATTAATGGGCAATAGACGGACCTATGGGACAAACCGCGAGGACCCTGTGAGGGGCTATGCGGACACCGCTATGGAGTTTCCCAGTGAGTTATGGGCATGCCTTCGTGATTTTTTCTCTGTACAGCGGCTATAGTAGTTAAGTCTATTTTCACGCTTTACGCAACGGGGGACTTGCATGACGGGTTGATGTTTAATCGCTCACCGTGGTACGTAAAAAAAAAAAAAAAAAAAAAAAAAAAAGGCGCGTCCTCGTCCTTGCGGGCTATCACGTTATCGCTATATCCTTAGGGGAGGTAAATAAAAGGTTTTTGCCAACGCACAGCAGTGATGCAAAGTCTGGTGGTAGGTGATAGCTCTCACCAGCAGCGCAGAGCCTGTGTGTGGGTTTTTTTTTTTTTTTTTTTTTTAAACACGGAGCCACATGCCGGTTGGACACACCAGCGCGCTTGGTTACATGTTGGACTTGTTGGATTTGTTGACTGGTGCCTTTAACTTGAGTCGTGACGCCCGCGCATTGATTTAAGCCATTCACGATGCTTTTAAAAGATGCTGCACCTATTTGCGAATGTTGCAGAAAACGGGTAGAGGTAAGAGAGAGGATGATGTTTTCTGGTCTGATGCGTTACCTTGTGGATCGCTGTGCGTGCTGAGTGGTTTTGAACACGCTTTGCAATCACACTGATGATGTATGGATGCTGCATGCAGTAATTTATTTGTGTGGGACCGACTCTGGATTATTTAATCCACCTCTGGAAATCGCGACGAGCACCGATGCCGGTCACACGTCCTTAACGATTTGTGACAAACCCAGTGTATGCTGCATGCTACAGGTTTGTGGGTTTTCTATAACACTTCTTGGAAATAGATTGTGTAAATCCCTTTCCTAGAACACTGCTGTGCATTAGACTGTGCTGCAGAGCTGTAGTCCTTTCAGTATTTAAGAATAAGAAGAATAAGAAAAACCTTTATTAGTCCCGCAATGGGGAAATTGCAGTTTACAACAGTTTACAGAAAAGGTAGAATAAAAAAGTAACAAGAGCAAGAAGAATAGCTTATAAAACATAAATAATGAAATAGAATAGGATAAAAATATTGCACGGATTGAGTTGTAAGATATTGCATTGACTGGTGTCAAACTGCTTTGAATTGAAATTTAAGGTGACATCTAGCAAACGAGTTATGACTAGAATAGACATTAGTATTTTTTAATGAAGTTGGTCCAGAACATCCAGTTAATCCTAAACCTTACTCATTGGGACTGGGCACTAAATCTGTTGGAGTTGCAGGTTTTTATTTCCTGTTACCGTCACTGCAGATAAAATAGTCTCCTGGGGGCAGATGCTGAGTACTGACAACCGGTTTCTTTTCTGTCCTGTTCCATGGGAATCAGATGTGAAGTCTGTTTCTCTAGCGTGACACAGCAGGCTGGGCGTTTTAAGGGTGCAGAGTGCGCAAGCTGAATCGTGCACGGTCATCGCGTTGCTCGGAGCATGTCAGCGGGAAAAGAACAAGAAGTTTAAGGGATTTCCACCAGAGCATAAGAGGAAATTATGTCACGTCTGTGTCATCTGATAGCTGCCTAAATAAAACCGTGCACTTTATCATGTGGAAGACCTGTTCAAAATAGAGCAGAGGTTGCAAAGCATTCAAAAGCAACCATTCCATCAATGACATGTGCTTTTAATAGTATCTCCTTGTCAGTCCTCCGTGCCATTTAAGTTAGGCGCACACCAGCCTGATGCTTAAACTGCTGAGCTCTATTGATGCACTTGTTCGACACGAGTTCATTAAAATAGCACATGTCACCTCATGTGAGCAGGCGGCCACCTTCCCAAAGCATCTGTCACATACCTGAAGCGACGCTTGCTATTATCCAAAGCACTACCGCTTGTGGACTACTGCTTCCAATTTAAAATAGCAACATGGTTTTGGCCGCTGATGTTGGCGGTTGACTCGCTCCCTGGCCGCAGTCCTGGAGCGCAAATTCCACCACCGTGGTGAGAAAGTAGAGAGATAGAGTGAATGTGTGTATACACGGTTTTTCGATTGCTGCATTCTCACGTAGGCATTGGTGGAGGTGAAAAGGTCACTGATAATCCTCAAGCTGAGTCACACACTTGTTTAGCAAACGTCAGTGCATATGGAAAAGAGGCCAGTAGTTTGTCCGTGCAGACGTTAATTAAACTTTGAAACTGCTGGTAAAGTGTTGGTATAAATTTAAACCAGCCCGAAGAAGGCGGCATGCACAAAGATTTAAATTTTGTGATTTATTTTGAAGTTGACCAATGTCCGATAGTCTTCAAACGAATGTATTAGTGCCTAAGAGAAGCGAAGTAGCCACTCAGCCGACAGGATTAATACACTTAAATGCATAATTCCTATTAAAATGTCACACACCAGACAATGACAAGGATAATTCCTGTCATGCAGCGGCGTATGTGTTCATATTTGCGCAGGGGAACAGTATGCCGCAATACTGTTAGTAATCTGCACAGAACTTTGAAGTAGTGGGACACCGCAGCACCAACTATGTACATAAAGAGTTTACTGAACGTTCCTGTGAACCATGGGGGTGATCTGAGTCAGATGAAGTCACAGACCGATCCTACGTGTCATTCACAATCTCCGTGACGCTTGCATTGCGGAAAAGGGAGCATGGAGGTTAAGCTGATTATACTGTTGACCTTTCGAAGGACCAATACTAACGTACTACTAGTAATGGTATTATAATACTTGATGTGATTTCTCATTATCCTGCAGTTGCAGCAAACCTACAGTATTAATGCAATTACGGAGGCCGGGTTAATTTGCGCTAGTTATTCCGAGTCTGAGAACTTAATTTGACCCGTATCTGCCCCGTCTGCCGGGGCGGATCATCTGTATTTTCTGTCATGCTTTTGCGTCACACATCCAGGCTGCTGTGAAAGAGTGCATTCAGCATGTGGCACAGAGGAACAAGGCTGGGTGCCCACATGACCCACAAGAGTCAAACCCCCCTGCTGCCAAGTGTATCCTTAGAGTTCAGAATGTGCCGAACGTTAGAAGTTTCAGTAATGCTCACTGAGGAAAGGTCAGAAGTAATGTCTACATTATTGAAGCAGCCTGGCTAATGCGCTAATGTTATGGATGAAGGTTAAGGAAGGTCACTGTTGCAATGTCCTGATATCTGCTGGTTTCTCTTCGTAGTGCAGGAAATCACATGATTCCTTAGGTGACATATGCAAAACTAAAAATAAAAATGAATGAGATACTGCTTTATCATGCTGAATCATTCTGTTATCATTTTTACATGATTCAGCATGAGAAATAACCATTTTATACGATTATACTGGCATATATGTACAAAAATGTCTTGAATATATACCACATGTATGCCACATGCAAGTAAGGCACAGTAGTAACTTAAAGGGAATAATTGTCGTACGCGGTCCAACAATGGTGCAAATGAAGCAATGTGAGACCAACGAGCGTAAAATTTGAAAATCATATGCCGTTACCGCTAAGATGCATTTTTACGCAGATAACGCGGACGGACCGCAACTGACGTCACACGGAGGGGGTGCTGGGTAGACACCAGAAAGACAACATTTGTTCATATGGAGTTTTATATCCATTTAAAATGTCATGACAAATGATAAATGCATGACATGACTGAAATGCTGTTTTTCTCGTCATTCTTTTCTTTAAATTATCGGAAGATCGCAATTAAAATCAAATTTTTTTTGTAATTCCTTGCAGGAATACGTCCCTAAAGGGTTGGTTTGATTTGTTTGAAGTAATGTTGTACATATCCACAGTCAGTCTATCATTTACAGTAGGTGTAGTTGGAGTTTGGAGAAGCAAAGAGGAAGACCACAATGAAAGCCAAGCTGTAGACAAAGACAGCAGTAAAACATATGTTAGTCATATAAGAAATTTAAGCTGATACTGTATGTCGATCAGCGATCTCTTCAACTCCACCAGGAGTTTCAGTTCTATCCCAGAGTTTCTCTGTTCTCTGCAAGAGAAAGTCACCCTTTTTTGCATTTGCAAATTTGCATCTGTTCTTCCCAATCTGGGTAGGCCACTGTATAAAGCACACTACCACGCTACCATGTTGAAAGACAACTAGCTTGGGTGCTATGTGCCACAGGAATGATCTGCAGTGTTCAGAGTGAGAGGGCAAGTTAAATGTCAGCGAAGCCATAAAATACTCTAACAATTATAGCTCTGTACAGTAAACCTCTCCGCAACCTATGTGTTATCACATTGAACAAGAGCACGTATGGATGAACTAAAAAAAACTACTGACACATCATTCACAGGACACAGGCTAGTAGTGAAAACACGATAAATTAAGTCAACGCCACCTACCTTGCTCCCTCACATCAGGTGATGTCTGTTATTATGTATTCACTGGCCTTTGAACAAACGCATTTGTGTTTCTTGTATCTGTCATGGCAGGACTGCTCGCCTTGCTGTTGATAGTGTTGGAGTGGACCCGGCCAGGCTTGCCATCCCCACTGAGGCCAATCTGTGACCTGAGGGTCCTGAACCATTTCATAAAGGAAGCACGAGACGCAGAAGTCGCTATGGTGAGCGGAAAATGTATGCATGCGCTAAGACCTAAGAGCAGGTTGCTGCCCAGATAGCGTGATCCTTAAAGCACCCAAAGTAAATGCTTACACACCACAGGCTAAAAGTACTCTAAAGATGGCCGTTATTATTCTGTTTTTGCAGAAGTCATGTAGAGAAGGATGTGGACTCTCAGAGTCTGTCACTGTTCCCCAATCTACAGTCGACTTTGATGTCTGGGAGAAGAAAAATGTAAGTGAAAATATTTGAATATTGCACAGCTGATAAAAGATTTTGGTTCCCTATCAAGTATAAAACAGGTTTATATGCATTTTATGCCTTTTTACTGAGTATTTCTTTAACTGCAAACATCTTAGAATCAAAGCTTTTTACATATTGCTAGAGGTCAGTGCCTTACATCTTTTGTTGGGACCTGTAAGTCCTGTTAATTTCTAATGAGAGAGCTGATTGCTCCACTTCCTCTGTTCCTTATCGCTCCCTTAATGAGACTCTTCAACTCTTGCCCTCTGTTTATTTTTTCTGGCAAGGCACTAGATCAAGCCTGGGAAGTGCAGACCGGCTTGTGGCTTTTACAACAAGCCCTCAACTTGCTGCGGACTTCAGTCACCAACACAGCACTGCACAGCCACATAGACACCACAGTCAGAAACCTGCTCAGCATCAATGCCGTGCTGCGTAGCCTCAACATCCAGGTGAGTGGCAGCAAGTTCAAAACCTTCAACCTTTTTGAAAGAAAGAGCTGGTCTTGTTTATCCATTATTAAACACCGATCAGGCATAACATTATGACCACCTTCCTAATATTGTGTAGGTCTCTCTTGGGCCTCCAAAACAGTTGTGACCCATCAGAGAAGACATGGGTCTTCTGAGGGTGTCCTGTGGTGTCTAGTAACAGAATGTTGTTAATGGGGGCCTTTGGGTCCTATGGGTTGAGGAAAGAGAGGGGCCTCTGTGGATCATCCCACAGATACTTGATCAGTTTGGGATCTAGGGAATTTGGAGGCCAGGTCAACACCTTGTGCTGTTCTTCATGTTTTTTTGAGTTGTTGCTAAACCCTTTTTGTGTGTGTGCCTGTGTCAGGCTGCATCCTGCTGTGTGTGTCATTGCTATGGGGTGGGGGTGCCTGGTCTGGTCTAGGTGGGTGCTACATATCTAAGTAACATCCACACCAATGCCAGGTCCAAAAGTTTCCCAGCAGAACTTTGAATTGTCACAAGATGGTGAATGTTATTTACTTCTCCTCTCAGTGGTCATAATGTTATGCCTGATCTGTCAGTTTTTAAGCCAGACATTTTCCTGGGAAGAAGCATTTCGCTCTCCATATACTTGTCTGGCCTTTTCTAGCTCTGATGGGGATCTGGGTGGATGGTGGTGGATAGTCTACAGTCTTACCAGTCTCTCTGAATTCATTAGAATTTGGGTCAAAAGGTGAAAGCCAGTGTAACTAAGCCAATGTTTTTTTGCTTTCCAAGACACAATGACTTACTTGAGCTCAAGCTGGATTTGTTGTAATGAAATAATGGCGCTTTCTTTTCAAATAGAGAAACTTAGAGATGTCATGGGACAATGCAGGCTTTCAGTTACAACGCTCTGGGCACTGAAGCTGCTGTTCAAGCATGTTCTTAAATTGCTTAAGTTGTGACAACACAACCTTTGTTAATGACTCAGATCCAAGCTGAGGCCTAGCGTGTAGACAAACTAAATGTCACGTCAACGAGTTTCTTTATATTTCCTTTCAGGAGTATACCCCACCAGCAACTGTAGTGGGGCTTGAAGGAACATGGAGGGTGTCCACAGCAACAGAATTGCTTCAAGTCCACGTCAACTTCCTGCGAGGCAAAGTGCGCCTCCTCCTCTTGGATGCACAAGCCTGTCAGCAAGACGTCAGCTGATCAGCTTACCGCCCGAGTCGAGGCGAAGGTAATTTGTGTTTCCAATGGCAAGAGGAGGAACTTGATACTGTTAACCTGCACGCTGGCTGCTGGAGGCAGTGTGGAAAGAAAGAAAGAAAGACGCAGCAATCCTCACACTCTGGGAAGGAAGCTGAAAGGAGAGGACGGTCCCAACAAGGCTTTGGATGGACAGGAGATGAATGCACCTTGGAATGTAGATGTGACTCACGGACACGATGAAGCACACACTGACCAAAATAATGCCTTTGGGAAGCACTGCTCCAATAGCTGTTCTACTGGCACTCTCTTGCACTTTGTGTTTGGATGTATTTTTGCGTGGGTGAGTTAGGACTCAAAGTTTCAATGTACATTTAATGTGTATGTTTGTGCGTGTGTGTGTGTGTGTGTCTGTTTCCAGTCATTTTGACCCCTACACTCGCCTCTCTGGAGGGAATTGTGAAGTGAAACACCCAGAACATATTGATTGCACCTGGAAATTGGCGGACTGGTGAGGTTGCGACAGGGCGTCTGTTTCCAATACCTCTGCAAGAGCCAAAAAATGAATGAGGCCTCACCCCACAAGCCTGTCACGTTTTCAACTATGCCTCACAAAAAAAAAAAAAACATTAGTCTCTTCTCTTGGATTTTTTTTTTTTTTTTGTTTCATTGAATATTTTAATATTTTTTTTAAGTTGTGTAATTACTATTTATACAGATTTTCTACTTTTAAGCTCCAGTCTTAGCGTCAGGTCTTTAAGATTTTAGTAGGGCTTTCTATGTCATGTTCTCTTGTGTAACACTGAAGGCATTTGCAAAGATGTTTGGTCACATCAACTGCAATGACACGCTGCTCTTCCTTTTTATCATTTTATTTTTAAATATATAGATTATACAGCTGTTTCACACTGCATGTTCTTTCCACAGAGCAGGACAAAGGCCTACAAAGTCGATGCCGAGGTTCGGTTTTAGTGAGCGAGGGAGTAAAAAGAGGTCAGTCAGTGAGGAGAGTTACATGTGAACTGTGAAGCTGTTTTGTCAGTATTATCTGTGTTTTTGTTTCTGCCTTACCAACACTCTACCGGCCTCTTCACACTGATAACCAGACTGTCTGGGAAAAATTTACAATTAACATCCTGTGGCGCCGTAAATTGCTAAGTTTTCCAGAACCTGACGTTAACACAGTCTCCTCCCTCCCGCTAATGTTCGTCATCAAACGGCAAGCAGGCAATCAGTTAGTCCTGGGAACTTGAGGGTTTCTATAAATTGGATGCTCGACTGTTTCAGATTAGTTAAGTGTTCTTCCTTGTTGTTTCCGTATTTTTATATCTTGTTGTGCAAGTGCAAGATGTTTTTAAGGATGTTTGTATGTTTTCTTTTCCTGTTTTTTTTTTTTTGTGTCGTTTTGTCCCGTCGCTGTATAATTCACTATTTAAATACAAAATATTGTTCTTGGATAAAGAGAGGATAGATGGAAACACAACAAGGGGAAGTCTGTCAGTTTCATTCATTCTTTTTTTCAGGTCAAGCAAACTCTTTCAGTTCAGACGTGCTATCCCAGACCAAAATGATGTTCATCCAGATCAATTTTCTTAAAGTTAACAAAAAAAAAGGTTAAAGAAAGTTAAGTTCCAGGAAGTTTTATTTATTTTTTTTCCTCAACAAACCAAACACATTGTCTTCTATTCCATCCATTTTGAAATAAATAAACATCAGCAGATATTAAACAATATAAAAACAAAGTTAAATGTTTTTTAAGCCTCTCCAACCCTCAGCTGAACCCCCACGCTGTAAACAATTTGAGAATAGAGTGTCGTGACATGGTGCCACACAACACAAACGAGGCTGCTGAGGGATAACATCCTGGGACGCTTACTGCAGACAACCACTGACATCTAGTGGACATTAACGAGAACACCATCTGCTTGAAACGCAAACACATTTTGTTTCTCCATTTGCGTCTTTAAAACTTCAACAAAAAAAACACTACACACTAATGGACTTTTGAATTAAATACACTCATGTGTACATTTGGCACAGCCATGTAATATAATACACTGAAGCTTCACCTGACAAACACCACTGTTTCTCCAAGACATGCAAGCATACAGGGAAAAGTTTTGAGGTGAAGTTGTATGACACATTTATGTATGATCAGAGTATTACCTACAGTATATGGAGGACAGGGAGCAGACATGAGTGCCAGCACTGAACTGCTTTAAAAAGAACAAAAGATCAAACACTTTCCCGTCATAGACCTGAAGCCGTCATGTCGATCTATGCTCTTTTTGAAAGCCACAAGGCTTGTTAATATGCATTTTGGTGTGTTTGTTGGTCTTCAGTTTCTGTGCTCCTCTGTTTTCTCCACTTACTGCAAGTAATACAATGTCTAATAATAAGAAGCTTCTACAACTGCACTTCAAAGAGTCCAAACTACGCTTTTAAAAAGCAGGATGCAACACGTGAGAAACGTAGGAGTCAACTAAACTGATCCGTTTGCTCACTGGCACAAACATGACAACCTGACAGCTTCTCTGCCGCTGCCAAACGTCTCCACACATGAGGGAACAAAATAGGACATGAGGACTAATAGAGAATGCCTGACACATCTCTATTTAGGTCACTGAGGATCAGGGTAGAAGACCTTGATATGAATGGCTGAGTTGTTACGCGTGCGTGTCATGGGCTCTGCAGCCTCATCGGGATCTTCAGGCTCCAGGTCGTCCACGAGCTCCACCGTCGACGTGTTGGCTGCCAGCTGCAGTGCCCCCTGACTACTGGCTTGCAGCTGAAGGGCAATGTTAATAGCCCTGTTGATTGCCAGGCCCAGGCCGTGGACACAGATCTCCCTGTGAGCTCCGCCTTCCAGAAGCTTCTGACAGCGTGCCAGCTGAGCCCGGAAATCAGTCTTCATGTTGACGTACACGTCGTTCCGTCTCTTTGGGAGTTTCCGGGGGAGGCGCTTCCTAAGGGTGTACTCCACTGGGTCCATCTCTACGGCCGGGGAGCTCGAGTCGGTGTGCGCTGGGGCTGTCTGAGGGATGGACGACATACCAGGGTTGCGTGGCTCCGTCATGTTTCTGTATGTGAATGGAGATACACTGTTGAAGTCAGAGGTTTACCGAGACCTTTACCTAATAAATGTATCTTTAAACTTAAAGATGACCTGTTTTAGGAGCACTACTTTATTTTAAGAATCTGAAATATCAGAATTAAAGTAGAGAAAGAGATTTATTTGAGCTTTTATTTCTTTCATCACATTCCCAGTCCATTAGAATTTTACATAAACGTTTGACTTGGGTCAGACAACAAGCTTCTTACAGTAAGTTGCAGGAATATTAATGTTTTTCGGCTTGCAAGCCTCCCTGTTTTCCTCAATCATTATGGCCATAAATAAGTCTCATTCATTCATGGCCATACTTTTAGGTCATGTCAATGTACGACTCATTTTACTGTAGCTACAGATAGTTTTGAACACGTTTCCTCTTTTGTCTTCACAAGCTCCGTTGCTGTTGGTCTGGTCCCGAGTATGTTCATCTCTTTGAGACGGACCATGTCTCCTTCCTGAGTGGTATGATGACTACGTGGACACATGGCGTTTGCACTAGCACAACTTGTTTGGACAGATGAGCCTTGTAGCTTCAGACATTTTGTAAATTTGCTCCCAAGGGATGAATAAGATGCATGGACGGATGTCCACCTTTCAGTCTCTCATAATGTCAAATAAAAAGGCACCTAGTTTTAAGTTAGGCATTAAAGGGGAACTGCTGCTTTTTACAACCTGGACCTTATTTCTGGCATAAAATACGATCATTTACTCACCCATATAACTTTGGTGTCATTTGTAGTCCTTCGGAAGATATTTAGATCCGCGTATATCCATATAATGGGAGTGACTGGGGCACCGAAATGCAGCCTCTAAATAACACATTATCTGCCGCAAAACTCGTTCATTTCACCAATATTTTGTTATCGTACGCTAGTGCTATTCCCCGTTGAGTCCGGAGTTACCTGTTATTATCATCCGGGGTCTGTAGATTGACCTACAGCCCCCGGAAGATGTCTTCTGACCTGGATGATGACAGTCGGCTTGTTTACCTGTAATTTGCTATTGCTATGGTTCGTCCACATCCTCAGAATTGGAAAAATATTCAGCCGTGTTGTAAAAAACTAGCAGTAGCAAATTACAGGTAAACAACCCGATTAGCACTAGCATACGATAACAAAATATTGGGGAAATGAACGTGTTTCGCGGCAGATAATGTGTTATTTAGAGGCTGCATTTCGGTGCCCCAGTCACTCCCACTACATGGATATACGCTGATCTAATTATCTCCCGAAGAAATAGAAAAGTTATATGGGTGAGTAAACGATCGTATTTTATGCCAGAAATAAGGTCCAGGTTGTAAAAACAGTAGTTCCCCTTTAAAATAAAACCACAGAAACACCTCCAGTTTACTCAAATGATGTCAAGTATCATCTCATTAGAAGTCTAAAGTCAAGAAGCTGCAGCCAAACGAGGAATTCGGTAAAATGAGTTGATGAGACGTGATCAAATATAAAAGCATGTGAGACACAAGCAACATGGGGGACTTTATAAAAATATAAGACCGAACAAAATAAGTGTACGTATACATATCAAAATACATAGTTACTGGCGAGTACGTAATATTAATTAAGACATGAGGTAAGAAGCCTAAATATGCTAAAATACTCTTGTTGTGTTCACAAACAGGCTAAACAGACGGTAGCTAACTAACGCTACGAAGCAGTGCAGTGGCTCCACTAAGCTACCAAGCTGCTATTTCTACGTACACCCGAGAGGTTTATCTACATGGCATTTCATTCACACGATCGATGACAGAAACTTACCTTGTGAGGACAGCTTCAAGTTACAACATCTCACTAGGTTTCTCACTGATGACAGGGGCGCATGTTTTTCTCCTCCGCTGCTGTCTCTATAGCGGCTAGCTCGGGCTAGCTTTACTTCCTGTAACCCGGAAGTACATTTCGGTAACACCGCCTTAACCGGCAATTATTTTGTTCCGACCCCTCCATCCTTCCCTCAAACTCCGTTTGTTCAATATAAAAATAAACAGATAAAAAGAAAATAACAATAATAAAACACGGGCTTACCTTTTTCTTTAATGGAAATGGGATTTACAGTCAACCTCTGATTTATACTACCACTTTGAATATAGGATAGAAATAAAACGAAATAAATAATCTCTTGAGTAGGTTATTATATATAATAATAATAATAATAATAATAATAATAATAATATCTTCTGTTTATGTGTATTATTTTATTTTTGAGAAACTTATTTTGTTGGCTAGTGAAGAGATTTCAGGCACTTGTTTTTCATTCTTTTATCCATCACCTCCTTGCTTGTGTCTTGTGTGTCTTGGGCTTGAGGTACCATGATGTAGTCGAGGGTAATAGTGCCTAATAATAATAATAATAATTTATACTGTATTGATCCCAGAGGGGAAATTATGTTCCTGCTGTTTGACCCATCCATTCGTTCACCCACTAGTGTGAACAGTTGGAGCACCCGGGGAGCAAGTTGGGGTTAGGTGCTTGCTCAAGGCAAGCCATGGACACGGGGGAAGGTGAACCTGGGACCCTCCAGTCCCAAGCCGGCAGGTGAAAACTGAGTGGGCAGACTGCAAATTTACAGTATAGGGATGTAACAACTGTGGAAAGCCATGTTGTAAGGTGAGGACTGGTGCAAAAAAACTGACTATGTTGACAGACAGGCAATAAAGGAACTGTGAGACAAAATTCCCAAACAGTTACTTGGTTGTAAACCACCCTGGGTTTGATAAGGACTGGGGATGGGTGTGAGACTCATGAACGTTGGCAGCTTGTGGAGCACAAATACTGTGAACTGCTGGCCTCCGGCAAAAAGCAGAAGTGTTGTCAAAAAAGAGGGTGAGGGGTCTGACAAATGAAGGCGCTGTTCTATTCACTGGAATGAAACTGTTGATTTAAGCAAGTAAGTGGTGCATCCACTCCCACTTGCTTACTCCCTCTGTGGAGCCTTGAGTCATGAGTGTGCCAGTCTTGCATTTGGAAGGAGTCCTAATATCCAAAAATAACTTCCCCTCCGTGGACCAGTCCAGCCTGTGTCTGAGGATCTGGATCTTTCAGGTAGAGAGGCCACACTGGAGCAGGAGCAGCCTGGGAAGAGTAAGTAACCCAATCATGGTGAAACCATTCTCCCAGAAGTCCGGCAGCTTGAGAGAAAATGGCTGTCATGTTTGTAAAGAGCAGAAAACGCTCATCGGTGGAGAAAGTGGCAGAGCAGACACAGACAATTTCTCTCTGAAGCCACTAAGCTAAAACAGCAAATCCTCCAAACCTTAAAGGGGCCATGCACAAGAAACACACAAAGTCATAAATTTAAATTTAAATAAACTTAAATTCTTCCTTCAAACATGCACCAAGGCCAGTGTGACTACATGCTTTTTGTCTTTTGAAATAATATACCTCCTGTACAGTTACCTCCAAATTAAAAACATGCAAAGAGAGTAAACCTGTACGTATCCGCTTTCCTTCTTCCTTTTTTGCTTTAGTGGTTCATCAGGGGAATTTCTGTAAAAAGGCACCGTTTCCAGGAAACCGCATATTCACAAAACCAAAAGTGAAAGTGAGTTCACCGAGCATTAAAGACGCACTGTGCTCTGACTGCAGCACTTCTTAGTCGTACCAGGCGAAGAGATACGCTTCATCAGTAACAGCAAAGTTTAATCGAGATTGAGGCATGATTTGAAACAACCTTTTGAATAAACAATCAAATTTTGCAGCAGGCTCATCTCCTCTCGGAAGGTGAGTTGCTTTAGTCTACTGTTTTCTCGCTAATTTTCGCATCAACATTTGCGCATGACATGACGAAGATGGAAAGATTAGCGGTTTTTGGACAAGCGACTACTCACGCAGTGATTTCAGGGCTATATCTGTAAAGTATTCACACTTGAATCTCACTGCAGCCTCAACCCACAGCCGAAGGGGTCGAGTTTAAAGCATATTAATCTATAATGCTATACTTCCTTCTAGCCAGCACGACGCTCCATGTATTTTCTAGAAGCAAGCTGTTTTTTTAGTCATTATATTTCATGACGCGATATTAAAGCTACAGTTTTGCTAAGAGAAATAAATAAAAAAAAAATAATAAAATAAAAATAGAAATGCCATGACCCAAACTTTAATGCAGTTGTAAACATGGTTGGCTGTGTTGAAATGACAAAGCGTTTCCTTAAGGCTTGTCACAACCACGTCCTCGCCAGACCTTCACTGAAGAGTCTCCGGTCTCTTTCTGCTTAATTGCTCGGGGCTGTAGTAGTGATGGGAAGTTCGGTTCTTTTCCGAGAGCCGACTCTTTTGACATGACTCCCGAAGAAGAGTCGACTACTTTATTTAGTATCTGTTATGGCCTGATATTTTAGCCCAACACAGCATGGTTTGTGTGTTAAGAAGCCCTTTTGCATTCAATGTTTTTAATGATAAGTCTAATAATTGTCTTATTTTGTGCAGTTATTCTGTTACAAAAACATTCTTAATTTTGTTTAATATTTCAATAAAACTTTAATTATGCAAATAAATGAACAAAACACTGCAATGAAATCCACACAAGAAAAAACAGAACCAAACTCAGTAAACAACGGTATAAATGTCCTTATGCAGGTTTGTGGTGGAAAGTGATCTTTATATATTTTCATTTTGCAGTGAAGACACTAAGCTCTGCCATTCCCAATGTCTTTAAATGTCAGCTGCTGCTTCCTTTACGGGCGTCACTCATAACTACATGCGCTTGTACTCTTTTCCTCACCGCTGTCTGCTGTCTTACTCAGTCAGCAGCATCTATCCCCCTCTCTCTGCTTTCACATAATGGTATGACCCTAAGTCCTCACATGTAACTGGCCACATGGCGTTCCCATCAAAACAAAGTTCAGCTTCCTTCCTCACAGGAGCAGAGATGAAAGCAAAAGGCAAAAAAAATATAATAATAATAAAAAATAGTGGGGAGCCAGCTCTCACTGGATGGGAATCGGCTCTTCTGATTCGCTAACAAGCATCGGCTCTTAAAGCTGGCTCTTGTGTGAATGACACATCACTGTTGTCCAGTCACTGTTAATTGAACACAATAAAAGTTTGAACTGAATGAAATATGTTTTGTCAGTTTGGGGTAAAGACTTAAAGACTTGTCTGCCACTTCTTGTAGAGAGAAGCTGCCTGAGTAATCTGGAGCATGTCTGCACCTGCAATGGAGGTAAACTTATTCACAATATAACAGTAATACATTGCCCGTATATAGTGTCTGGGCTACTTATATATATATATTTTTTTCCTCATTTATCCTAAGGTATCCAGCGATGAGGATTCATTCGTTGATCTTTACAGTGAGGCTGTGGGGGACCAACACGATTGTCAACAGTCTGATACAGGAGGTAAAATTTGCTTTATACAGTTTATTGTTTATGCAGAAATACAGTGGCCAAGAGGTGTAAACCAGTACTACAAAATGTGAAACACTTTTACAAAGCTTGAGAAAAATGTACAATTTAGAAAACATTTTTACATATCATAAAACAAAATTACATTGTCATAACACATTTATGTCCGAAACAAATTTACATTTCAGAAAACAAATTAACAAGACACGAAGAACTTTTACAAACGCCGAAACAAATTTACAAGTGGCGAAACACTTTTACAAGTCCCGAAACAAATTTACAAACATAAACCATCAACCGGAAAGGGAATGTACCAGCTCCGGGGTTAAATGGGAACGGCCAGTACGAGTTGTTTTTGTCGTTGATGGAGTTTGTGGTGAAGCAAGATGGACAGCGATCGAGTGATGTTTTGCCTGTTTTGTGGCAAGCACAGTTTTGTTTTTTGTGATCACTCACTATTTTCTGTCATGTGTGCTCATTCGGATGAGACTAAGGACTGACTGTGACATGGTGAACGGGACCATGGCCGCAATTCAGTGCAGCCTACTCTGAATTTGTCACCCACAGCTTCATTATTTCAAAGTGGGAAATATATGAATAAAAAATAAAGCAAAGTAACGAGTGTTTATTACATTTTTGTATTATAGGGAAAAGGTTCAAAAAAGGCAACTGGACTTGTAGAGTTTTTTCAGAAGACGTTTCACCACTCATCCGAGTAGTAGTTCTGAACTGAAGAAGCTACTTTGGATATACCATGACCTGGATGACTGAGAACCTTCACAGACATTATAGAGAAAAAACGTCTTGAAATACTTGTTTGATTCATAAACAAGTATTTGAGACTTGTGGATCTAAAACAACTGAGAAAACACATGTTCACATACTTTAACATTATAAAAACCTCTTTAACAAAAGCAACTGCACATTTAGGTGCGCCAGTGACAACAAAAACAAACAACATTTTTAGAATCCAAGCTCTGAAAAATGCTGCGTTACGCGGCTCATGTGTTAGCTACAAAACGGGCAAAACATCACTCGATCGCTGTCCATCCATCTTGGGTCACCACGTGTTGAGTCTATTGGTAGCTTCGATGAGGGGAGACGCCTTCATCTGTTGTGTGACGTATTTTCCCATATGGAAGTTGAGGGGTGTTCCCAGTGTTTAAAGCTGAGCCATGGAAATGCGCGCTCATAGATTGTTTAGATTCCTTGATCCCCCCCCCCCCACCACCACCACCACCACACACACACACACACACACACAGACAAGTTTAGTTTGTAAATAAATAAAAGAATCGCCTAAGGACTATTTTTTATCTGCACCTTAAACCATGAACTCCATCAACGACAACAACATCTCGTATTGGCCGCTCGCATTACCACTACATCCCATTTCCGGTTGATGGTTGATGTTTGTAAATTTGTTTCGAGACTTGTAAAAGTGTTTCACGTCTTGTTAATTTGTTTTCTGAAATGTAAATTTGTTTCAGCGTTTGTAAAAGTGTTTTGCCTGCCACTTGTAAATTTGTTTCATCGTTTGTAAAAATGTTTGGCTTCTTGGTAATTTGTTTTCTGCAATGTAAATTTGTTTCGAGACTTGTAAATGTGTTACGGCAATGTCATTTTGTTTTATGATATGTAAAATGTTTTCTAAAATGTAAATTTGTCTCAAGCTTTGTAAAAGTGTTTCACATTTTGCAGTTTGCACCTCTCAGCCATCGTACAGACATGCCCTTGTAAGGTGTAGTCCAGCTTTAAGTAATTATCATCATTATTTATGTTATTCCAACAGCATCTAATGATAGCAGTGAGTTAGTGTCTCCTCACGTGGACCTTCCTGTTGGTGCTGGGCAACAAAGCTCCTTCCAAGCTCCTGAAGAAATGGAGCATGAAAGTATGAGCATGTCTGCTGTGACACATGCACTCCCAAGTAAGTAAAAAAACATGGTTTAATGCAAATTCAAATCTCCATATTAAAACCTTTTTATAAAATTAATGATTTAATATCCCTGGGGTTTGCAGTGGCATAACTTATAATGTAACACTGCTGCAAAAACTAATCACAGTTGAAGTGCTTAATATGAATGATGATGAAATCTACAAGGTGCTACATTAAATCTTTCCAAAGGCTGCCTGACATGCAATGTTGTGATTCACTCTAACACTTAAGCAGAGTACAAACCAAACATGAATGTGAATTGGGTATGAGTCATGTGAACAGCATATACCATTTAAAAATCCCAAAGCAGGAATCAGCTAATATTTATTCACTTCTCTGATGCATTCTTTGCATATCCATACTTAGTGTTAACAATATGCGGCTAAGTCTGCATTTTTAACAAAATGTTTGACACGCAGTCTCTCGCTTGTTTACAGTCAGCTCTGCGAGTTGAACACAAAGCACTCAATAATTTGCAAGACGAGAGATTAATGCCCAGATGGCAAGTCCACATTTCTGGTCGACATGAGAATCACATCTAATATAAAAATCAGATATATTAGTATGTAAAATTAGCTTTGATTAGCCTTGTAATGAGCTTAGTGGAATAGAAAATATTGATGTCAATTCAGTGTAGTAATGAATGACTAATAAAATGTTTCTGTTGGTTTAAAGTTGCATTTGAGTATTTAGTTTATATGTAGTGGATTGCAGAATATGGTTATGTAAATGTTCAGTGTTTATACAGTTTTACTAATGGCATTTTTGGAGAGGGATAGAAATTTAAGAAAACTAAACTTTATAATCCTGCTTTTGCTAAGAAATAACATGAGTCTTTATGTCCACAGAGACACACCTGGAGAGCTTATTGGAAGATCTGGGGTTGGAGCATTACTATAGAGAGAAGCTATCACTCAAGAAAATACTTCAGATTGATGAAAAGACCATCACTGATGAACAACCCGCCACATGCCAATCAGACCTTGCATGGTATTTTCTAAAGAAACTGGTGATGGTTAATGTGTCAGCAAGGAATGTGAATTGTACATCTGCATGTGAGCCAAACTGTGATGCTGCATCAGAGTTCGATTTTGATGATATTTTTGATAGGCAAAGTTCAAACATGCTAAACCCCCTTGACTTAATCACTGCTCTCTTTCTATGCTCTGATGGTTTTGTACAGCAGGAAATGGCACTCAAAATGTCTATGTGTCAGTTCTCTGTGCCTCTGCTGCTTCCCAATTGTGACACACGGCAGTGTACACTTATGCTGTGGGCCATGAGAGACATTGTTAAGAAGTATAGACCTCAGTCTCTCTCAGACTCCAAGGGCTTCATTGAAGACAGAATTGTTCTTTCTGAACTTCCCATGGTTTCTTTTGTGAGACTGGGTGAGTGCACCTTGTCTAAGTCTGAGAGCCTCAACAAGCTTCTGAGCAATCCTCAGCAATACCATGACACCTTTGTTCACCACAACATGGATGGTGGAGACAGTCTCAGAAGAATATCCAATGGACTGACTGAAATTACTTGGTACCTTCCTGGTGGAAACAAGAACATGGACATTTTCAGCGAACCAGTGGCCGTTGCTAACCTTCGTGGGGACATTGCTTCATTTGAAACCCAATATTCATTTCTGTGTCACACATCTGCAGCAGTTTTTGTGTTCTTTGACAATTTAGACTCTGGGTGTAATCTGCTGACTAACCAAATCGGCAAGGCACAGATCTTCTTGGTGGGTAACCACCAGAACAACAGCTTTAGTCGAGATGCTCTAAGAAAGGTAGCAACCCAGTTGGGCTTGACTAACACCAACATCATTATTAAGACAAAACAGAAAAATGATGCAGATTTTGTCAAAAGTTTGAGGAAGGCAGTCAGTGATATAGTTGAGAACTCAAAGGTGAAGATGCCAATAGAGCAGATGGCTGACATTGCTCATGAACTTGGAATTTTGGTTGATGAAGATGTTCCAGAGTGCAAGATTGGAAAGAAAAATGCAGATGCAATCACTGAAGCAATCCGTGACGCCCTGAAATTTAAAGAAGAACAGCTTCCCTTGCAAGGCCAAATATGGAAGGATCTGACTTGCTTAGAGAAGGAAGAATTCCGACTTCGAAATGTTGGGTCTAAAAACATAGAGAAGTACAAAAGTGATCTTCAGGTGCAGAAAACACAACTGCGTCAAAAACAGAACTCTTATGACATGTCAACTGCTATGTCATGCTTCATCAATGCAATATCAAGCCCCGGGATAGAGAGGCGTTACTTTCTGAAATGGATGAGAATGAACCTTGATAACGTGTCTCGTAAAAAACTGTCTGGACTCAGGGAGCGGTACAAAGTAAAATGCAAGAATTCTGACAACAAAGAGGAGATCAAGGAAATTGACAAACAGCTTTCTAACAGCTCACTGGGGACTGAACACTTCTTCCGTGAAATGGGTCAGCTCTACGAGGCTTCACTTTCTCTTCCAGAGACACACCCATCACGTCAACAATTACAGCATTTACCCAAACTCTGTGCTGAACTGTTGCTTGATGGATTTCCCCTTGAGCTTGTAGATGGAGATGCATCCAACATACCTCTCAGATGGGTGAACGATGTTCTCTCTCAGCTCAATGTCTTGGTGTCCTCAAAGAACAAGATACGAGTAGTCACAGTTCTTGGAGTTCAGAGCACAGGAAAGTCCACTCTCCTTAATACCATGTTTGGAGTGCAGTTTGCAGTCAGCAGTGGTCGATGCACTCGAGGTGCCTTCATGTTGCTCATCAGAATCAATGACGATGCTAAAAAACTTCTCAACTGTGACTTCATGGTGATCATTGACACTGAGGGCTTAAAGTCGCCAGAGCTGGCACAGCTGGACAACAGTTATGAGCATGACAATGAGCTTGCAACACTTGTTGTAGGGCTGAGTGATATCACCATTATCAATGTTGCAATGGAGAATTCCTCAGAAATGAAGGACATCTTACAAATAGTTGTGCATGCTTTTCTCAGGATGAAGGAGGTGGGCAAAAAGCCCAAATGTCAGTTTGTTCATCAGAACGTGTCCGATGTTTCTGCCCACGAGAAGAACTCACGAGACAGGAAACTGCTCTTGCAACAGCTGAATGAGATGACCCAGGCAGCAGCAAAAATGGAACGAAAAGAGGACAACAAGAGCTTCACTGATGTGATGGAGTACTGTCCAGACACGGGGAACTGGTACATACCTGGACTCTGGAATGGAAACCCACCAATGGCACCAGTCAATGCAGGATACAGTGAGGCTGTATATGAGCTCAAGAAGAACATCATCAAGCTACTGGGAAATTGTCAGTCATCTACCAACAACATCATGGAGTTTGAAGAGTGGATGACAAGCTTGTGGAATGCAGTAAAGCATGAAAACTTCATCTTCAGTTTCAGAAACAGCCTGGTCGCTGACGCATACATGAGGCTCTGCACAGAATTCAACAAATGGGAATGGGAATGCAAAAAGGAAATGTACACCTGGGTGACAAATGCAGAAACAAGAATTTCCAATTTTGGTACAGTTGCAGATAACTCTAATATGCCCAACATGAGAGATTTTCTCACAAGTTTGAAAACTGAAGCCTCCACAGAGCTGTCTACATGGGAGAAAAAGCTTCAAGACAATTTGACAGAGTACTTCAAGCAAACGGAAGGTCACGTCTATCTGATTGAAGGATACAAAGAGGAATTCTCAAACAGTATAAAAAGCCTTCGACGAGAAATGGAGAGGTCTGTAGTTGATCAGCTCACAGCAGCAGCTGACATCAAAACTGGAATGACGGAACTTGACAAGATCAAGAACAATCATACGAAAGAAATTGAAAAAGCAGTGCATGCTTTAATTGATGAATGTCGAAAGAAAAAGGTCCAGATGACAGACACAGAGCTGGACAAAAGATTTGATAAGATGTGGAAGGAAACACTGGAGAAACTGTCTTTTACTGAACAAAAGGCCACAGATGTCTTCACCAGTGTAGCTCACTACCTTAGATCAAATCTGTCACATAGGGGGGCTCACGCATGTGAATTGTTGAGTAAAAAACACCTCAGAGAGTGTGGACTGGTGCCTTTTAAATATACAGCTGAAGGATTCATCAACCAATGTACACACAAACTGAGCAAGCTGTTCAAGATTGAAGATCATACAATGATTGTACAAAAAATGGCTGACAACATCATAGATGATTGCACTCTGTCTGTAGGAGAAAAAATGTCAAGAAAGACCAATTACCATGATACTTACATCCAGGAGATCCTACACATAATCGATGAGGGTCTGAAGAACAATCCAGATGTTAAGATTGACATGGAGTTTGAAGTCTCTCTAAAACAGCACATCTGTGGATTTGCAGCCAGAAACTTTCAGGAGATGCATGAAGATTTCCTACAGGTCAATGACCCCTTCAAATGCCTGATGAAAAACAAGGGAAAATATTGTGCTGATTTCAAAGATGTCTTCCATGAACGAGACCAGTGTCAGAAGAAGGCAGAAGAATTCACGGACCAATGCTTGAAGCCTGCAGTTGAGGCCTTTGTCAATCGTTCCCTGGGTCCTAACATCATTGATGAAATGCTGAGAAAAGAGCAGTTCAGCACAAGGATGTCTTTCCAGTATTCAGTTTTACTGGATTTGCTTTCAAAGGACAAATTCGAAGACTATTTGAGCTACAACAGCTCTTACGAGAGTTTTGTAAAGAAAATAATACTTCAACAAATAGAAAAGTGTTTTTCAAGCAGCTCTGCAACACTTGAGTTTGAAGAGCGACATCTTGAGTCAAGTATCAGCAGCATAAATGACGCCATCAAAAAGGCCAGAACAGGAAAGAGTAACATGAAGACATTTGTTGAAGGAATCTGCAAAGAACTTGGAGATAAACTGGTCATTTCCCAGGATGCTCTTGGTGCTTTCATGATCCTGAACAATGCCAACCAGGAACAGTTTGCTGACTGGCTCACAGTGTCTGTGAAGGACATGGCAGAAGCTCTTAGAGAGAAGTTTAAAAAATCAGACATCAAAATGAAACTAAAACATCTCCATGTGCAGCCCCAGAATGAGCTTTTCACCAGAGTGATTGGATGTGGCAAACAGTGTCCATTCTGTGGAGCTCCTTGTGAGGCGGGAGGAAAAGACCATGGGAAGCACTTTACTTCACTGCATCGGCCACAGGGTCTGGGAAGATACAGGTGGGACAAATCAGAAGAACTCATTACTGACATATGCTCATCTTTGGTGAACAGTGACGCTTCTTTTCGCTGCAGTGCTACAAACAATGAATGGCACCCTTACAAGCGTTACCATGAAATCTTCCCAGACTGGGATATTCGTCCAGATGTGAGCCTTGTGGCGTCAGATTACTGGAAATATGTGATGACAAAGTACAACAAGGAGTTTGCTGAAGCATATCATGCAAAGCCTGCTGATATTCCTGGAACATGGAAGATGATCTCATCAGTGCAGGCAGTACAAAGTCTCAAAGAGTCATTTAGCATCAACTGATTCTAACCATGTGAAGATTTGTCCGTATGTTTTTCTCTATTACATAAAGGAGCATCCCAAATGACTTTACATTAGATGAGGTTAAACATATTATCAGTACACCCAGATATTTAACCTCCATGACTTACAATAGAGAAATACCAGAGATTTACTGAAATTTGTTATCATTGCCTGAGTTTGCATTTTAGAAAAAAGTTCATGTCACTATCAAAAATGTATGTAGCTGATCAGAGCCGTTTCTTCTTTTCATGAAACAAATATGATATGTATCCTTTTTATCTTTGTTTTATCATTTCTATCGTTTCTGTGCAGCATCTGATATTAAATGTTTGCATTTTTTTTTCTTATACCTCACTTAGTCTGTATAATACAACGTGAAAAGGTTGTTGACAAAGAATTTCAATAATTCTGTGTTTGTGTGAGGCATAGTGGATAAGTTATTGTTCATCAAACAAGAGTTACACATTTTACAAGAAATTTAAGTTAACTTAGTTAGTTAGTTAACTTAGTCACTATGCTGCTGTGCTAAAAGCATTCAACTCTAAATTCATTTTCAGAATGAGAGAGGTTGAAGAATGTGTAGAGGTCATGGGTAAAGCTTGTTGTGGAGAAATCTGTAAGGAAAACATTCTCACTGAAAAAGGAGATGTGATAGATGCAGTTTGTTCTCAAAATAAACTAAATATGATAGTGTGCATGCAATGCAGCTGAAAAGTGCTTCATTAGAACTACAAATAGCTAGTATGATCACATATCCCATTATATGCAGTATACTGTAATGCTTTTATTGTTTATATTAGATTATAGAAGTCTCTCCATCCCCTTTATCAAAAAGCTTTAACTAACTATTTAATATATGTTTTTATGTTCCATTTTTTAACATTTTTCTGCACCTCAAGTCAGGTGGTTTTGGTTTCAACAAAGAGAGTAAAAAGAAAACAAGTGACAATTTTACCTTGAAGTTGAAATTTTAAGCAGTGAGTGTGTATCATTGTTTTTGTGTATGTTTGACATTATGAAGTGTTAATCGTGTGCTTTCATGCACCGTCGACATAGGATTTTTAAATCACTTCAGTGATGTGCATGAAGTCTTCGTTAGACTGGCAGCACATTTCATGGCCTGAAATGAGACCAAGTGATATCTTGTGTGAACCATGAGGCTCAGTGTGTATGAACCTCTTCTCTTTAGAGTCAATGCTAGTCATGTGTAGGCTGTATAGTACATGATCTGCTGTCTGTGTAACTGTTCCTAATAAAATGCTTGGTGAGTGTAAACACATGTGTCTGGGTCATAGCAGTGACGGTGACAGTTTCTCCAAAGGCTGTGTGAATGTACATCCTGTAACCCTCCTCATTATAACATGACTCATATTGTTTCCTCCACCAGCATCTTTCATTTATCCCTCCATCATTTTACCACAATATCCAACTACTGAGGTTAAACATGCTGCCAGGAGAGACTGTGATGAAGGACCATGTGAAGAATGTCTCAACGTCATGGTTACACAAATCTAAAGATGTTACTATCAACATGTTTGTGACATTTGTGACTGTTAGTGTTAACTCTAACTGAAATGGTTCATGATGGGTCACTAACTGTCTCTTTGGAGCTGATTCTGGACCGGACTGATTTCTGAGCTGTGGAAAAATAAACAGGAGCCAAACTGATAAAATGAATCTAACATGAAAAATAAAGGCACTTGAATTAATTTGTATATTTTGTGTCAGTCTATTTGAAAAGTTTAAACCAGCTGTTCACTAGATGTTTTAGTAGATTTATTGTAGGTTTGTTTCAAAGGAATTGATTTAGTTTATCATAATCTTTCTGATATTGTTTATTTAGATCACATTCCTTTAATAGATGGGTATTTTAACAGAATACGAGACAAATGATTACCAGATTTAATGAAATATTGTCAATTTTGATCTTATACTTGACCTTCAGCTTTAATTTAATGCGTCACCTGGTGACAATGTGAAATCTACTCTGCAGGTCTCACAGCTTCAACACTGGTTCTTATCTGAGATGTAAGGAGGGGAAACAACTTTGTGCACATAGGCATCTGAGGGTACTTTCTTTTTCTTCCATCAGGGGATTTACTGGGAATGAGCAGTTTCTGAGAAAGCATGTGATCAAAAACCAAAAGTGAAAGTGAGTTCACCCAGCGTATAAAAGTAACGGTCTGCACTGCAGCACTTCATTGTCGCATCCAGTGAAGAGAACCTCTTTATCTACAGTAACAGCAGAATGAGAACAACTTACTGAAGACAGAATTCTAGTTTGTAATGGCCAGAACCTTTTTTTTTTTTTTTTTTTTTACAAAGGTGAGTTGCTTTAATGTAGTATTTTAATATGTTTTTTCATTAGGTTATGTGCCTGATGAGGAAAATGAAAAATGTTTGTAAATAAGGTAACAACAGAGCTGCTATTTTATACAAGTGATTATTCATGCATGGACAACTCACGTAGCATGACAAACTATTTCAGTTATTCACTAAAAATAAATTTACGTTACCGCCACTTTTTAAAACCCGATGTTTGTGCTCTTGCTTGTTGTTCTTTGAACTTCATGAGATATTTTTATTTCAGTTTGGGATAAAAACTTGAAGACTTGTCTCTCATTTCTTTCAGAGAGAAACTTCCTGAATAATCTGGAGTAAACTGGAATGGCCGAGTCTACACCCACAATGGAGGTAAACAGTTATGTTGAACATGTCCAAAATAAAATACAAATACAGCCTTCTTAACATAGTGTGTATGGGATAATTTTTTTATATTTATTTACAATTTACTCTCATTTATCAAAAGGGGGTCAGTGATGAAGACTTGTTTGTTGAGCTTTACTGTGAGGAAGTAGAGGATCTTCCAGCAACATGTTCTATCTGTGAGGATGATTGTCAACAGACTGATACAGGAGGTAAAGGTCAGCTTTAGGAAATGTATTGTTTCAACAGAAAGGTCAACATGATATGTAGTGTAGCTTCAAGTAAAATCATGATTATTATTATCATTCTTCTTCCTACAGATCCTTGCCTTCATGTGAAGAGGACAGTGTATAATATCAGCAGTGAGATAGTGTCTCTTTTGAAAAGTCCTGCTGGTGAAGTGGAGAGATGTATCGTGACCACATGCAGGGACGGACACATTGTACATGGGACAATAGACACAAGCCAGAAACCTGAAGATATAAGTAAGTGAAGCAATGAGTTACAATGAGTCCTTCCACCCATGATCCACCCACAGAAGTAATTATCACTTTATATCTGGGAATCCAAAACAGAAGCTTAATGTACTGTTACTCCTAAGCATGTTAATCATAATTATCAGTGAGTTTGTGAGTGAAGGTAGCACCATCTCTTGGTGACAGTAACACCCTGCAGTTTAAAGAATGGGTGTGTTGGGGGGGGGGGGTTGTTTATCATTACTGAGCTCTTCTACAGACCATAGGAGACTTACATTGACAAAGATTTACTGAAGTAAAGTTCAAAGGAAATTCTGTTGGTGAGGAAATCTGATTTTATTTTCTAGTAGATTATTTTGTTTGAATTCATTCACTTCCAGCCTTACATGTCATGTTCTAAATCATCCTGACTGTGACATAACATTATGTGAGGTAAAAAAAAATAACAGAACATGACCATGAAGCATTACAGAGCAGCATAAATTATTTACCAAATCAAAATATATACTTAACTGGATTATTTGACTGCTTACTGACAACTATGACTAAGCTATGACAACTGTGGATGCAAATGGTTTGGATTTATGGCAGAAAAGATTAAACCCCACAGGTTCTGGAAACACTACAATTATTCTGTTTTTGCATCCTTGCGCTGTATTTCATTGATCATTCTCCAGTAGAAGAATCCCTCAAAAAATAAAAACCCAACCAAAAAGAAACAGTATTTCAATTCAGATTTCCTTTGTCATTTTTATGCACCTCTCCATTTAAACTATGAGAGTAATTATAAATAAACTAAAAATATGAGGCCAAAAAGAGATTAGTTATAAATAAAGAAAAGGAAAAAGAACAGTGCGTATGCAGAGATTTGAAGAACGTCTGTGGCATTCATCAATATTTGTGTACTTTTCACTTGTTCTTAGGTAAGAGCATAATTTAAGAGAGCCCTTGACTGTGCTTAGCCAGTATGCACGGTAGGGCTGAACGATATGGACAAAATTTCATATCTCGATATTCATGCCAGATATCTCGATATCGATACGATACGATATGACTACGGGTTTGGTGTAAAATCAAGCATTTTTCAGAAAAATAAACACATCATAATACAAAAGAGTGCAGTTTTATGATTAGAACTCACTGCCAGTCATCAACATTACTATAACATAGTCACCAATCAATAAATAAAAAAAATAAATATGTTTACTGCAGCTCTGCTTTAACAAAAAAGTTGTTTCAGGTGGTGAAACATGTTTGTTGTGCTACCTTGCTTCGTCGCAATTTTCGCCAAGCACAACTTGCACAACACCTCGCTCTGGTTGACATCATCCTTTCTAAATCCAAATACCTCCAAATAATGGAGGATTATTTATGTTTTGGCACAAAATTAGTTTCTGCATCGCCACCGGCCGCATTATCTTCCGCACTCATGTTACTTTCGTTTTGATTTCCCCGCTGTGAATGTCCTGTGTGTGTGCGTCAGTCTCCGTCTCCCTCACTCCTGCCCTTCTATGTTTGTCATTGGCTGGCTTCAGCTGTCGATCCACATGAATTAAGCTTTGTGGTTGGCTGGCCGTAATGGTGCGTTCAAGGGCAATCGTAAAAGTGATTATGGTGACTGCCAGAGCTGTACATGCAGGGCGTGCGCGGAGGAAAATCTATCGTTTATATCGTTACTTTTTCGATATTAATATCTTGAATGTTCATATCTAGATATAGATACGATAACGATATATCGTTCAGCCCTAAACGGAAGTCAGTTTTATTTAATGCAGTGAAATAATAATAATGAACCTGATAAAGCAATTTAGATTATTACAACATGAATAGAAAAGCTCTACAATTATTCAGTGATTCAATCATTTTAATTGATTACACTTAAATATAATATTCATGCTAATGTATTTATTTGAGACTGTCATTTATTTGTGAATAAGTGGATGATATTTGCTGAGAGAATATCTTGCTTTAGGACCGTGATGATAAGGACAAAAATGTCCACTTCTAAAAAACTGCTACAAAAACTTAACTGATTCTTGAGTCATTAGCGGACAAAAAAGTCCCATACACTCCCATTATAACCACATTTTTAATCTCACAGTCTTGACACAATACATATACATTTTAGTCCTTAATGACTCAAGACAGTAGTATTTTTTTTTTGTTTTTTTTTTTTTTTTTTGTTTTGTTTGAATTTCACAGTTTGTGTAGAGCTATGCTGCCAATGCTTTAGTATGCTGCGGTATGAAATGCCCCAGCATGTCACAAGAATACTCGAATGAATTCTAGCGACATGCTGCAGCCACAAGCCACTTTTCAAGTTTGGCTCCTCTATTTCGTTGTCATGTTGCCATTGTACGCTAACCATCAGCAACCTCAGTTGTGTATGTTCAAATTAAGTCACTAAATAGTTGACCAGGGTTCATGGTTCAAGATTAGGTGCACTGATTTCTATTGATGCTATAAATTGTAGTTGTTTTCCAACTCACCATTGTAGAGCTTATTTTTGGAGGCAGTGATACCATCTTGTAAGCGAGCCAGGCAGGTATCGCACTCATCACTGTGGTCTATCTGAAAAGTGCCGCGTTTCCCAAATGCGATCGTTCTTAAGGACTTAAGAAGGCTCCTAAGAAGGGTTCGGCTAAGAAGGAGCGCTAAGATACGGGTGTTTCCCAGAAGCGTTCTTAACTGCCTTCTTAGGAGAACCTTAAGATCAAGCCTAAGAAGCTTCTTAAGAAGCTCTTAACGGGAGCTGTCAACCGCGGTGGTGCTGAAACTGAATCAATCGATGCCAGGCTAATCGATCACCCACTCCTTCATCAGCGCTGAGCGCAGCGCGCAGTCACACACAGCGTTGTTTATAAGCGTCTCTCCTGCTCAAACAAAGTGTTTGCACGTGGATATAGCATTAAGTTAATTTTTGTTTTAAGTGTGTGTATGCCATCAGGTGTATCCAAGTAGTAATCAAGCCCATTAGCGCATATATACCCCCATGAATATTGGCACACACATGTGAGAATGGATGAAACTGGCAGCAAAAAGAGCAAGCGGGCACCGTCGTTTACCGCGGAGGAGATGGGCGTCCTAGTGGACGAGGTGTGGCAGCACCGTGAGGTTTTATTTGGAGGAACAAAAGGGGAAAAGAACCGTGTATGGCAGGCTATAGCGGAGAAGATGTCCCCCTCCAGCCCATGTGGCCTGCGTGACTGGGGTGCTGTCAGAAAGAAGTGGCAGGAGTTTCAGAGCCTGACCAAAAAGAAGAGTGCCAAGGTGAGAAGGGAAGCCATGGGCACGGGTGGTGGAGCACCGGGTGGGACGACCCTCATTCCCGATGAAGAGAAAGTCCTCTCCATCATAGGGAAGACGGCCTCTGAAGGCATCACAGGGGGCATCGACGTTGAGGGGGACGAGGGCCTCTCAGAAAGTGAGGAAGAGGAGCCATCCGAGAGCGGAGTAGGGGCGTGCAGGCCCACAGGAGAGGACTACCCCACACAGCCGTGCCCTGTCCCCGCACAACCGTGCCCTGTCCCCGCACAACCGTGCCCTGTCCCCGTGCGCCAACCAGCACGGCCCAGTGTCCGCATGCGGGGAGGCTTAACCAGGCGGCCTGCAATAACCACCACACCGATCACCCGGGGGATCCCAGCCACTGCGTGGAACTCCTGATGGACCTGGCGGACCTCGTCCCGTGTGGTGGGCATCTTAATGTGGGTACGGGCATGGCGCAGGAGAATCGGTGTCACAGCTGCCACACTCCGGGACACAGATGCTTTGCTGAGGCCTGTGCCGTCCCCTACCACCTCCAGGAAGCTCCCCACTGCATAAAACCGCAGAGCAGCCAGGAGCTGCACCTCCGGGCTGAGGGCAAAATTGCGGCGGGTTGCTCTCTGGATATGTGGAGACACCAGAGTGATCAGCCGTCGGATCGTCGCACGGGGCAGCCGGTACTTTTCCTGGACAGCCCGGTCTGACAGTACGTCGAGTGGGGAGAAGTGCTGACGCACATAAACATTTATATAAACCGTCTGGCTCCGCGCTCGGCGACGCTGTTGATTACCAGCGAGAATGTGCTGTATTGCAGCCATGGTTTCTCACACACGCGGACTTTGGCAACACCTTTATATAGTAGCAGGTGAAGCCTCTCTGGATTAGGTTCAGCTGAGTTCAATTACATCTGTTTCCTTGATATCTGTGAAATGCCACAGGGTGGTTGATGTTTTTTATGTGTAAACTCATATGCAGATGTGTGGAAAACTTAAACGTGTACTTCAATAATATATTTTTTTTCCTTCTCTACTATTAGCCTATGTTTCTTGCGCCAGTGCTCCACAGCTATGAGTGCATTTCAACATTAAACATTGTTTTATTATTTCAAAAAGTGGAGGATATAAATTTCCCTGACGCAGCTTGATCACTGTAGCCTAGAAATCTAGACGCCCCTGGTGGCAGGCTATGATCACTGAGCATTTGATCGCTAAGAAGGCTGTTAAGAGTGGGTCGGATCGATCTTACGTTTCCTTCTTAGTGAAAGATCTTCTTAAGCTAAGAGCGACTCTGGGAAACGCGTTCTTTCGGAGCGTTCTGAAGAGCGCTCCAAAGAAGATCTTAGCGCTAAGAGCTTCTTAACTCGTTTGGGAAACGCGTAATTAGTAACACCATCACTAATGTCGGGTGTATTTCACCTGATATAATATAACTGATAAAAAATACTTCTCCTCAAAATATATTAAAGGGGTCCTAGAACACATTTTTTGACCATTAGGAATTGATCTTTGAGCCTAAATAATGGCATATGTAAATTTGTGGGGCTGAAAACGCCCCAGGAGCACTGCTAGAGAGCCTAATACAAGGTCATAAATAAGCCCTGCAATGAAACAGTTTGTTTTTCCCGCCCACTCAGCAAGTTCATGAATAATGAAATGAGCTGCGTGCTGATTGGCCAGTTTACCCAAAGGCTGATTGGCCCACATATCCTGAAAGCTGATTGGCCTAATCCACCGGGCTGAAGCTAGAGCCAAAGCCATCGATAGCTAACCGAACTACGTTTACTGCTGAGAAAGAAATTAGTCGAATTCGTCGGCGTTAGCAAACGCTATGCCAATTAGCAACACTAATTCTGCCCTGTATTTTTCGAGCCGGGCAAACTTTGTTTTCAATCCATATAATGACAACAGGTGATCGATCCACAAACGGGGAAAAAACAGGGAAAAACATATCCTAACACACAGCAAAAAGCCACAGGTCGGACTCGAACCCTTAGCTGCTGAAACTAGGAGTCAGCCTCAGCACATGGGTCACCAGCTTTACCCACTGAGCTATCCCGGCGACTCAGCCGACTTGATACTGTCCGAGGTTGGAGAAACACTCCGGGGTGAAGTGGGCAGAACAAACTACCAACCTCGGGTTGAAGCTCTGTGGAACGCGGTTGTAAATGAACATCAACCATTCCCGCTGACAGTTGAGTTCTTGGGGAAGTCTGTGTAGAGTCTTGACCTGCCCCAAACATCCTGGAACATTACACGCATAGTCCGACATACCGTATCCCTCTTGTCAGAAACTGCGGTTAGCTGTCGCTGGGGCTAGCAAGCTAACGCCTCCGCCCTTACAGTGGGCTGGAACATGCAAATGAGAGAGGGTGTATCCAAAAGGGCTGGGCAGGGCTGGGCGCCTATTACGTAATATCGGAGCTCTGTTCAGATTTGCCCATTTCAACACGGCCGTTTCTAGTTTTGAATTTGCATACGAAAGCAGGCTGGAGAAGGCGGTGAAGTTTTTGGTGTGGTCCTTAGACACCACTCGGAGCCTAAATTCAACAGGAACAACGTAAATGTGGTTTTGATTCTAGGACCCCTTTAAAGTCCAACAGTACATGGTATATTGAGTTACTTTTATTTTATTTTCAACTGTAAAACTTTCAACTGTATAGGGGTCCCTATAAAAAGGCTGTAAGATTGGTGAAAAAAATAAGTGAATCTAAGCTGATAGCTGTGCACGGTATGTTGCCATAAAAATCCGGTTCCCAATTATTACAATAGTGTACTAGTGGTATTGCACTTTTTTTGCAGTACTGCTGAGCTCAAATAGTAGGGTATGGCATGCCACAACATTCTAGTGATATGCCACGCCATACTGGCATACCATCTGCACATTCTTGCCATCAGTAGCTATGCTAACAATGCTCTAGTATGTCTTTGGTATGAAATGCCCCAGCCTGTTACGAGAATACTAGAACGCATTCTAATGACATGTCGCAGCATGCCACAAGCCACTTTTCAAGTTTGGCTCCTCTATTTCTTTGTCATTGTTGTCACTGTTAGGCTCCACAACGAACACTCCTAAGATGTGCAATAGTACACCACAAGTGTAAATAACATTTTTACAACTCAATCTGTGCAATATTCCAGTGCAATATCTGTTCCACTATCTATCTTCATAGCTACCCTTGCTCTTGTTTTTGCTATTTTTTATTTATTCTTTCTGTAAGCTGTTGTGAACTGCAATTTCCCCATTGTGGGACTAATAAAGGTTTTCTTATTATTCTTATTCTTATTGGACATACACAACTGAAGTTGATGATGGTACAAATTAAGTCACCAAGTAGTTGATCAAGGGGTTCCCCAAGGTTCAAGATTAGGTCCACTGTTTTTTATTGATCTATAAATTATAGTTGCTTTCCAACTCACCATTGTAGAGCATATTTTTGGAGGCAGTGATACCATCTTGTAAATGAGCCAGTCAGGTATTGCACTCATCACTGTGGTCTATATGAAAAGGTTGGCTGAACATCATTTCTCTTCTTTTTTGACAGTTGTTCCTCCACCAACAGAAGTAACTGTTCTCCATGCTGGCCTTGACGCAGTTTCTCTTGGCTTGGCACCCAGTGGTTCCTCTGTTAGGTATAAACTTCATGTAGATTATACCTGTAACACACAAGGAGGCAGTGTGGACATGGAAGACTGCAGCCCTGTAGATGTTGAAGGACTGAATCCTGGGACTGAGTATACCTTCAGCCTCACAAGGATAGCAGAAAATGGAAGTCAAAGCACAGTGACCTCTATATCCGCCTTCACAGGTAAAGTTACTGGTCCCTGGTTTTAAAGGTTTGTGTCTGGTAAAGAAATGCATTTTTAAAAAATGATTTTATATTTTTCTCACAGAGGTTGTCCCTCCTGCATCAGTAACAGTTTCCAGTATCAGCAGTGAGTCACTGTCTCTGCAGTGGGACACTCCTGCTGGTGAAGTGGAGAGCTATAATGTGACTTGTTGCAGTGAAGGAGAAACTGTGCAAGTGCTGAACACAGACACAAACAGTGTGACCTTCAATAGCCTGAGACCAGGGGTGTGTTACTCCCTCCATGTTTCTGTACAACTCAAAAATGGAAGAAGAAGCAAGCCAACTGAGACATCTGCTGAAACAAGTAAGTCAAAGTTAAACATAATAAAATCAAGAAATTAAAAAATCTTTTTCAATAAAGTTCCAAAATTTCTTAACTTATAAATAATGCCACCCTGTATCTGTGAACAGCAAATAAAAGGAGTAATGCTGATAAAAGCTCCATTTAATATGATCTCCTTTATTTTGTGTTGTCCCAACCTCTTAGTAACAAACTGCACTTTTAAACGATTACACCTCCACCTACAGATGAAGTGAAATACTTTCTCTCAGACCTCCCTCCCTCCTTTCACTTGTTTCTGTAGGGATGAGAGGAGCTCATGTGGTTGGGCTTTGGTGGCAACATTATAAAAGTTATGATTAAAACTTGTGGATAGAAAATTGTAAGGACTTTTAAATTCATCTTCATTCCTAAGTAGTGAGGAATAATGGGACACAAAGACAAGATGTGTGCGTTGTGGCACATGCAAACGTCAAGGACAACAGTGAGGGCATTGACATTTCTTGTCAAGTGGAAAGTTGGTTGAAGCCTACTTGACGTCACCCATAGATTTCCTGAAGAGCAGCTTTGAAACTCAGTGTGGTGGCTCTGGCAGTTGCCATCTTGACAGACTCTGACAATGGTTCGTTTATGGCGTATAACCCATCAGAAACTAGCTTGACTTGTTTCTATTAACAACAAGAAACTGACACTACTGAATGAACTAGTGTCCATTATCAGTATTTGGTGCCCTGGGTGAAGTTTGGTGAAGTAAGCATTTCTAAACAAGATCACATGGCCATCACTCTTAGCAGGTTTTTCACAAAATCACATTTGTAAAATAATAATAACTATAATGAAATCTAAATTGATTCCTATAATATGGAATCTTAAATACACACACACATGCACAGAAACACACCTGACGAATACTGGGGACGAGTCGAGGCAAATGTGTCTTCAGTCTCAGGATCAGATGGGATTTCTGACTGTGATGATACTTGTGTAGCTGAGGTGGTGGATGGCTCCTCATCCTGACTAGAAGATGCTCCAAAACACTTCAGAAGTCCTCCTAATTTAGTATTAAGGCAATGTAAGTATAAATATAATATACAAGTCTCAAACCATACATACATTTTACACAATTAAATACACGTCAGCATGCACAACTGATCAAACTTTCTGAAGCAGAGTCAGATGTATTTCCAAATATGTTTATACATACAATAGTTTGTGTTTGCTTAAGGTGGGACCTTGGTCTTAATACAGTATATTCATTCATTCATTTATCTTCTATACCCGCTTATTCCTGTTAAGGGCCGCGGGGGTCTGCTGGAGCCTATTCCAGCTGTCATCAGGCGAGAGGCAGGGGTACACCCTGGACAGGTCACCAGTCCAGTACAGTATATAATATAGAATTTTTACTGTTTACAATAGGAACAGTACAACCTCCTGGGTATGTGGCTGATACTAGACATTAGACATCCCCAACATGCTCAGTATGTCATAAAATATACTAAATGTGTCTATAATGTGTACATCTTCTATGGGAGCTTAATGAACTCAGGATCTAATCAACATCATGGTGGTGTCATATCATAAGTTCAAAAATAAATCATGTGTTGGGTTGTAACAGCATTAACTTTATAAGACAGAGTTTTATATCAAGTTTTAGCTGCTAGTTGGACTGATGATGGAAACCGTTGCCCTATTATAAGAGTATAGTGAGCAAGCACCATAGCAACAGGCTAACATAGTTCTACCATCCATCCTATTTCATTATTATATGCATGATATCACCATAATACTCATAAATAGATGACAGCAGCATACCTTTATCTCTTGAATGTTTTTCCTCCTCTTTTTTCTAAAGTAGGCACCTGATGGCTTTGACCTCTTCTTCTCCATGGGGTTAACGTGTCACTAGAGAATCAATACTTTACTCGTCCCCTCAGCGCGTCAGGACCAAACCAATTGATAGTGTCCACACTGCTTTTGTATTAACTTCATTATTTAAGACAAACCAGGACATCCTGTCTGTGACATCATGGGCCTACATTAACAGTAGAATGAATGAATTAATTTGTGGTTTATTTGACAGTGTTTCATGGTGTCATTTTAACCCTAGAACACTAACATTATAATTAGTAACACCATCACTAATGTCGGGTGTATTTCAACTGATATAATATAACTGATAAAAAAAAAATACTTCTCCTCAAAATATATTAAAGTCCAACAGTACATGGTAAATTGAGGTACTTTTATTTTATTTTCCACTGTAAAACTTCTCATAAAACCAAGAAAAGGTATCACAGGGGTCCCTATAAAAAGGCTGTAAGATTGGTGAAAAACAAAAAGTCAATCTTAGCTGATAGCGGTGCACGGTATGTTGCCATAAAAACCCTAACCCCAATGCCTCAGCATGTTACGAGAATACTAGAAGGCATTCTAGTGACATGCCGCAGCATGCCACAAGCCACTTTTCAAGTTTGGCTCCTCTGTTTCTTTGTCATGTTGCCGTTGGACAGGTTGTTGATGGTTACAAATTACGTCACCAAATAGATGATCAAGGGGTTCCCCAAGGTTCAAGATTAGGTCCACTGCTTTTTATTGATGGTATAAATTCTAGTTGTTTTCCAACTCACCATCGTAGAGCATATTTTTGGAGGCAGTGATACCATCTTGTAAGCGAGCCAGGCAGGTATTGCACTCATCACTGTGGTCTATATGAAAAAGTTGGATGAACATCATTTCTCTTATTTTTTCACAGTTGTTCCTCCACCAACAGAAGTAACTGTTCTCCATGCTGGCCTTGACACAGTTTCTCTTGGCTTGGCACCCAGTGGTTCCTCTGTTAGGTATAAACTTCATGTAGATTATACCTGTAACACACAAGAAGGCAGTGCGGACATGGAAGACTGCAGCCCTGTAGATGTTGGAGGACTGACTCCTGGGACTGAGTATACCTTCAGCATCACAAGGATAGCAGAAAATGGAAGTCAAAGCACAGTGACCTCTATATCCGCCTTCACAGGTAAAGTTACTGGTCCCTGAACTTTACAGACCTTACCATACACAAATGTATTTCTTACAGTGACGTATGTGACTTGGTTTTAAAGGTTTGTGTCCGGTAAAGAAATGTATTTTTAAAAATGACTTTAAATTCTCACAGAGGCTGTCCCTCCTGCATCAGTAACAGTTTCCAGTATCAGCAGTGAGTCAGTGTCTCTGCAGTGGGACACTCCTGCTGGTGAAGTGGAGAGCTACAATGTGACTTGTTGCAGTGAAGGAGAAATTGTGCAAGAGCTGAACACAGATACAAACAGTGTGACCTTTAATAGCCTGAGGCCAGGGGTGTGTTACTCCCTCCATGTTTCTGCACAACTCAAAAATGGAAGAAGAAGCAAGCCAACTGAGACATCTGCCAAAACAAGTAAGTCAAAGTTAAACATAATAAAATCAAGAAATCTTTTTCAATAAAGTTCCAAAATTACTTAACTTATAAATAATGGCATCCTGTATCTGTGAACAGCAAATAAAAGGAGTAATGCTGATAAAAGCTCCATTTAATATGATTTCCTTTATTTTGTGTTGTCCCAACCTCTTAGTAACAAACTGCACTTTAAAACGATTACACCTCCACCTACAGATGAAGTGAAATACTTTCTCTCAGACATCCCTCCCTCCTTTCACTTTCTGTAGGGATGAGGAGGAGCTCATGTGATTGGGCGTTGGTGGCAACATTATAAAAGTTATGATTAAAACTTGTGGATAGAAAATTGTAAGGACTTTTAAATTCATCTTCATTCCTAAGTAGTGGGGAATAATGGGACACAAAGACAAGATGTGTGCGTTGTGGCACATGCAAACGTCAAGGACAACAGTGAGGGCATTGACATTTCTTGTCAAGTGGAAAGTTGGTCGAAGCCTACTTGACGTCACCCATAGATTTCCTGGAGAGCAGCTTTGAAACTCAGTGTGGTGGCTCTGGCAGTTGCCATCTTGACAGACTCTGATAATGGTTCGTTTATGGCGTATAACCCATCAGAAACTTGCTTGACTTGTTTCTATTAACAACAAGAAACTGACACTACTGAATGAACTAGTGTCCATTATCAGTATTTGGTGCCCCGGGTGAAGTTTGGTGAAGTAAGCATTTCTAAACAAGATCACATGGCCATCACTCTTAGCAGGTTTTTCACAAAATCACATTTGTAAAATAATAATAACTATAATGAAATCTAAATTGATTCCTATAATATGGAATCTTAAATACACACACACATGCACAGAAACACACCTGACGAATACTGGGGACGAGTCGAGGCAAATGTGTCTTCAGTCTCAGGATCAGATGGGATTTCTGACTGTGATGATACTTGTGTAGCTGAGGTGGTGGATGGCTCCTCATCCTGACTAGAAGATGCTCCAAAATACTTCAGAAGTCCTCCTAATTTAGTATTAAGAGGCAATATAAGTATAAATATAATATACAAGTCTCAAACCATACATACATTTTAAACAAATTAAATACACGTGTCAGCATGCACAACTGATCAACCTTTCTGAAGCAGAGTCAGATGTATTTCCAAATATGTTTATACATACAATAGTTTGTGTTTGCTTAAGGTGGGACCTTGGTCTTAACACAGTATATTCATTCATTCATTTATCTTCTATACCCGCTTATTCCTGTTAAGGGTCGCGGGGGTCTGCTGGAGCCTATTCCAGCTGTCATCAGGCGAGAGGCAGGGGTACACCCTGGACAGGTCGCCAGTCCAGTACAGTATATAATATAGAATTTTTACTGTTTACAATAGGAACAGTACAACCTCCTGGGTATGTGGCTGATACTAGACATTAGACATCCCCAACATGCTCAGTATGTCATAAAATATACTAAATGTGTCTATAATGTGTACATCTTCTATGGTAGCTTAATGAACTCAGGACCTAATCAACATCATGGTGGTGTCATATCATAAGTTAAAAAATAAATCATGTGTTGGGTTGTAACAGCATTAACTTCATAAAACAGAGTTTTATATCAAGTTTTAGCTGCTAGTTGTACTGATGATGGAAACCGTTGCCCTATTATAAGAGTATAACGAGCAAGCAACATAGCAACAGGCTAACATAGTTCTACTATCCATCCTATTTCATTATTATATGCATGATATCACCATAATACTCATAAATAGATGACAGCAGCATACCTTTATCTCTTGAATGTTTTTCCTCCTCTTTTTTCTAAAGTAGGCACCTGATGGCTTTGACCTCTTCTTCTCCATGGGGTTAACGTGTCACTAGAGAATCAATACTTTACTCGTCCCCTCAGCGCGTCAGGACCAAACCAATTGATGGTGTCCACACTGCTTTTGTATTAATTTCATTATTTAACACAAACCAGGACATCCTGTCTGTGACATCATGGGCCTACATTAACAGTAGAATGAATGAGTTAATTTGTGGTTTATTTGACAGTGTTTCATGGTGTCATTTTAACCCTAGAACACTAACATTATAATCAGTAACACCATCACTAATGGCGGGTGTATTTCACCTGATATAATGTAACTGATAAAAAATACTTCTCCTCAAAATATATTAAAGTCCAACAGTACATGGTAAATTGAGGTACTTTTATTTTATTTTCAACTGTAAAACTTCTCACAAAACCAAGAAAGGTATAACAGGGGTCCCTATAAAAAGGCTGTAAGACTGGTGAAAAAAAGAAAGTCAATCTTAGCTGATAGCTGTGCACGGTATGTTGCCATAAAAACCCTAACCCCAATGCCTCAGCATGTTACGAGAATACTAGAAGGCATTCTAGTGACATGCCGCAGCATGCCACAAGCCACTTTTCAAGTTTGGCTCCTCTGTTTCTTTGTCATGTTGCCGTTGGACAGGTTGTTGATGGTTACAAATTAAGTCACCAAATAGTTGATCAAGGGGTTCCCCAAGTTTCAAGATTAGGTCCACTGCTTTTTATTGATGCTATGAATTCTAGTTGTTTTCCAACTCACCATTGTAGAGCATATTTTTGGAGGCAGTGATACCATCTTGTAAGCGAGCCAGGCAGGTATTGCACTCATCACTGTGGTCTATATGAAAAAGTTGGCTGAACATCATTTCTCTTCTTTTTTGACAGTTGTTCCTCCACCAACAGAAGTAACTGTTCTCCATGCTGGCCTTGACACAGTTTCTCTTGGCTTGGCACCCAGTGGTTCCTCTGCTTGGTATAAACTTCATGTAGATTATACCTGTAACACACAAGGAGGCAGTGTGGACATGGAAGACTGCAGCCCTGTAGATGTTGGAGGACTGAATCCTGGGACTGAGTATACCTTCAGCATCACAAGGATAGCAGAAAATGGAAGTCAAAGCACAGTGACCTCTATATCCACCTTCACAGGTAAAGTTACTGGTTCCTGAACTCTACAGACCTTACCATACACAAATGTATTTATTACAGTGATGTATGTGACTTGGTTTTTAAAGGTTTGTGTCTGGTAAGGAAATGCATTTTTAAAAAGGACTTTATATTTTTCTCACAGAGCCTGTCCCTCCTGCATCAGTAACAGTTTCCAGTATCAGCAGTGAGTCAGTGTCTCTGCAGTGGGACACTCCTGCTGGTGAAGAGGAGAGCTACAATGTGACTTGTTGCAGTGAAGGAGAAATTGTGCAAGAGCTGAACACCGGCACAAACAGTGTGACCTTCAATAGCCTGAGGCCAGGAGTGTGTTACTCCCTCCATGTTTCTACACAACTCAAAAATGGAAGAGGAAGTAAGCCAACTGAGACATCTGCTGAAACAAGTAAGAATAGAATAGAATAGAATAGAATAGGCCTTTATTGTCATTGTCACAAGTACAATGAAATTAAAAGTGCTCTCCTATCAGTGCATCATTGAATAAAGATATAAAAAAGAATAAATAAAAACATATAACAACATTAGCAGCATAAATAACACACAGTCATGCACACCTAGTCATTGCATAAAAGTGCATATTATTTTTTTGAAGCATTGAGGGTTGTTACTGCTGTTGGATAGAAACTGTGTTTAAGTCTATTTGTCCTTGCGTTTATTGATCTGTGCCATCTGCCTGAAGGTAAATGTTCAAACAGGGAGTGACCAGGATGGTGGGTGTCCTTTAAAATGTTCTGGGCTTTTTTGAGACAATGGGAACCGTGCAGTTCTTCCATTGTGGGGAGAGGGCAGCCGATGATTTTTTGTGCGGTGTTGATGACCCTCTGGAGTGCTTTCGTCTGAGCCACTGTACAGCTGGTGTACCACATACGCATGCAGTATGTCAGTATACTCTCAATGGAGGCACAATAGAAGGACACCAACAGTCTTTGTGTGATGTCATTCCTCCTGGAAATTCAATCTCTGCTGAGCCTTTTTCAGCAGCTCAGAGGTGTTCACTCTCCAGGATAGGCTCTCCTCTATGTGGACTCCAAGGAAGCGGAAGTCTGCCACCCTCTCCACATAGTCCCCGCTGATGATTAATGGTGGAACCTCAGTTTTCTTTCTCCTGTAGTCTATGATGAGTTATTTGGTCTTTGAGGTGTTGAGGTGTTAAATATAATATACAAGTCTCAAACCATACATACATTTTACACAATTAAATACACATGTCAGCAGAGTCAGATCTATTTCCACATGTGTTTCTACATACAAGAGTTTGTGTTTGCTTAAGGTGCGACCTTGGTCTTAGTACAGTATATAAATATAAATTTTTTTACTATTTACAATAGGAACAGTACAACCTCCTGGTTATATGACTGATACTAGACATTAGACAACCCCAACATGCTCAGTATCACATAAAATATACTAAATACGTCTATAATGTGTACGTCTTCTATGTTAGCTTAATGAACTCAGGACCTAATCAACATCATGGTGGTGTCATATCATAAGTTAAAACATAAATCATGTGTTGGGTTGTAACAGCATTAACTTTATAAAACAGAGTTTTATATCAAGTTTTAGCTACTAGTTGGACTGACGATGAAAACTGCTGCTATAAGAGTATAGCGAGCAAGCAACATAGCAACAGGCTAACATAGTTCTACCATCCATTCTATTCCATTATTATATGCATGACATCACCATAATACTCATAGATGACAGCAGCATACCTTTATCTCTTGAATGTTTTTCCTCCTTTTCCCTTTTTTTTTTTAATTTTAAGTAGGCACCTGATGGCTTTGACCTCTTCTTCTCCATGGTGTTAATGTGTCAGTAGAGACTCAATACTTTACCCATCCCCCCAACGCGTCAGTCCAGAGTCAGGACTAAACCAATTCACCTTGATGGTGTCCACATTGCTTTTGTATTAACTTGTTTATTTAACACAAACCAGGACATTCTGTCTGTGACATTATGGACCTACATTAACAGTAGAATGAATTAATTTGTGGTTTATGACAGTGTTTCATGGTGTCATTTTAACCCTAGAACACTAACGTTATAATTAGTAACACCATCACTAATGTCGGGTGTATTTTACCTGATAAAAAATATTTCTCATCAAAATATATTAAAGTCCAACAATACATTAAAATATTAAATAGAATCACGGGGCTGCCTATAAAAAGGCTCTAAAATTTGTGAAAAAATGTGAATCTTAAATGAATAGCTCCTTAAAAACTAATGGGGCTGGGAACTTGAACTTTGGTCCACATGTTCCTGGGACAAAATGACGAGCTAACTATAAAATAGTTTTTGACCATATGAATTCCCTTTGAAGGATTACATGGAAATTCCAGGACCGCTTATCTTGCTCTAGTATCAAAGAACAAATACATGTAGCTAGCAATTGCTAAAGTAAACTACCTTTAGTTATCTTGTACTCACTTGCTGGCATGCCAGATTAACCAGGCGTCTGACATGATGATACCTGTGCACGGTATTTTGCCATAAAAATCCGGTTGCAAATTATTACAATAGTGTACTTGTGGTATTGCACTTTTTTGCAGTACTGCTAAACTCAAATAGTAGGTTACAGCATGCCACAGCATTCTAGTGACATGCCACGCCATACTGGCGGCATGCCGTCAGTACATTCTTGCCATCAGTAGCTATGCTGCCAATGCTTTAGTTTATCTTTGGTATAGAATGCCCCAGCATGTCACAAGAATACTAAAATGAATTCTAGTGACATGCTGCAGCATGCCACAAGCCACTTATCAAGTTTGACTCCTCTATTTCTTTGTCATGTTGTCATTACACACACACAACTGAGGTTGCTAATGGTTAGCGTACAAATTAAGTTACCAAATAGTTGATCAAGGGGTTCCCCAAGGTTCAAGATTAGGTCTATTGTTTTCTATTGATGTTATAAATTGTAGTTGTTTTCCAGCTCACCATTGTAGAGCATATTTTTGGAGGCAGTGATACCATCTTGTAAGCGAGCCAGGCAGGTATTGCACTCATCACTGTGGTCTATATGAAAAGGTTGGCTGAACATCATTTCTCTTGTCTTCTGACAGTTGTTCCTCCACCAACAGAAGTAACTGTTCTCCATGCTGGCCTTGACACAGTTTCTCTTGGCTTGGCACCCAGTGGTTCCTCTGTTAGGTATAAACTTCATGTAGATTATACCTGTAACACACAAGGAGGTAGTGTGGACATGGAAGACTGCAGCCCTGTAGATGTTGGAGGACTGACTCCTGGGACTGAGTATACCTTCAGCATCACAAGGATAGCAGAAAATGGAAGTCAAAGCACAGTGACCTCTATATCCACCTTCACAGGTAAAGTTACTGGTTCCTGAACTCTACAGACCTTACCATACACAAATGTATTTCTTACAGTGACGTATGTCACTTGGTTTTCGGTAAAGAAATGCAATTTTAAAAATTAGTTTATAATACTCCCACAGAGGTTGTCCCTCCTGCATCAGTAACAGTTTCCAGTATCAGCAGTGAGTCAGTGTCTCTGCAGTGGGACACTCCTGCTGGTGAAGTGGAGAGCTACAATGTGACTTGTTGCAGTGAAGGAGAAATTGTGAAAGAGCTGAACACAGACACAAACAGTGTGACCTTCAATAGCCTGAGGCCAGGAGTGTGTTACTCCCTCCATGTTTCTGCACAACTCAAAAATGGAAGAAGAAGCAAGCCAACTGAGACATCTGCCAAAACAAGTAAATCAAAGTTTTACATTACATACGTTTTGAAACAATTTCTTAATTTATTTATTTATAATAGGGCAATTGTTAACTTATAAATAATGCCACCCTGTATCTGTGAACTGCAAATAAAAGGAGTAATGGTAAACGCAGCATTTAATTTGATTTTTCTGTATTTCGCGTTTCTTTTAGTAACAAACAGGATTTTAAAAAAAGATTACACCTCCAGCTACAGATGAATGAAGAAGTGAAATATTTTCTCTCAGACCTCCCTCCCTTCTTTAACTTGTTTCTGTAGGGATGAGAGAAGTTCACGTGATACCAAGGCGGGCTAGTGCCCCCTAGTCAGACAACTAGCAACCAGTTAAATATACATAATTCTAAGCCTCAATATAATTCAGACTGGTGACTTGTATAAAAATCTATCCATTGTACAGTTGTCATGAATGGTGAAATTAACTATGGAGACCAAAAATGTTTTTGCACCAGGCTCTAAACTTGATTATTTCTTTTGCTAATTAATGCAGCAAATCATGCATGCAAATCATGTTGTTGGTGTAGAAAATACTCTGACAAAAATAATATAAGTAGGTTAAGCCATTAAAACACCATGGTTGTCCTCTATAAGTGATCACCAAAAAAATATCAATGCACACCACCTTGAAAAGACGAATTTCCTCATAAAATGAAGTTGGCATCTCGGTAGTTCGTATTTCCCTGAAGATTGACAAACCACTTTTTTTCCCTCAGTGTTCCCACTGCACCAGTTTTCTTGGTAGAATGTGAATTATTTGTTTTCATGACATACCTTTATTAGAGTTAAGTGTATGATAGCTATCACAGATGTGCCAAATGGGACAATAAAAAAGTGAACTTTCCCCACCCACAAACCTTTTGTAGAGGAAAATTGGTTTGGTGTCACTCTGTTGGGATCTGATTATGCCACAGTAAAGATTGGCCTGACCAATGAAATTGTTTGGCTGGGATTCATGCAGTGATGGACAGAAGAGTAACAGGGACACAGTGATACAAGTTATCTAACCTCTGACCGCTGAATTTACTTAGATTACAACAAAATATGTCTGAATGTACTATTCAGTTGTATGGAGTTCTTTTTTCTGCTACTGTGATGTAGGGCAAAAACTATTTTACACAATTCCTTCAAGCCTTCTCTACATAACGTATCTTGTAAACAGCAAAGTGACTATTTAGCGGGGACATACAGGCATAGCTGATCTATTACGGTATTTATTAGTTTATTACTTGGGATTTGGGCTTCAGCAGTATAGTGAGAAACTGCTGGCAGGACTTCTACTACTAGATGGCTGATGCCTTGAAGTTTGGATCCATGATTTAGTAAATTAAAAACAATCGTGATTTTAATGACCATTTTCTTTATGTCCACAGAGACACAACTGGAGAGCCTGTTGGAGGATCTTGGTTTGGAGCAGTACTACAACGAGAAGCTATCACTCAGACAAATACTTCAGATTGACAAAAACACAGTTGCTGATAAAATTGCCCAATGTAAATCAGACCTTCCATGGTATTTTCTAAAGAAACTGATGATGGTTAATGTGACAGCTATGAATGTGAAATGTACATCTGCACATCAGTCAAACTGTGAAGCCAAATCAGAGAGTAAAAAGTTAGATCTTAAATATCTCGTCAACAATCCAAATGCAGTTGACATGCTAAACCCCCTTGACTTGATCACTGCTCTCTTTCTATGTTCTGATGGTTTTGTACAGCAGGAAATGGCACTCAAGATGTCTATGTGTCAGTTCTCTGTGCCTCTGCTGCTTCCCAACTGTGACACACAGCAGTGTACACTTATGCTGTGGGCCATGAGAGACATTGTTAAGAAGTACAGACCTCAGTCTCTCTCAGACTCCAAGGGCTTCATTGAAGACAGAATTGTTCTTTCTGAACTTCCCATGGTTTCTTTTGTGAGACTGGATGAGTGCACCTTGTCTAAGTCTGAGATCCTCAACAAGCTTCTGAGCAATCCTCAGCAATACCATGACACCTTTGTTCACCACAACATGGAGGGTGGAGACAGTCCAAGAAGAATATCCAATGGACTGACTGAAATTACTTGGTACCTTCCTGGTGGAAACAAGAACATGGACATTTTCAGTGAGCCAGTGGCTGTTGCTAACCTTCATGGGGACATTGCTTCATTTGAAACCCAATATTCATTTCTGTGTCTCACATCTGCAGCAGTTTTTGTGTTCTTTGAACATTTAGACTCTGGGTGTAATCTGCTGACAAACCAAACTGGCAAGGCACAGATCTTCTTGGTGGGTAACCATGAGAGCGAGAGGTTGAATTTAGATGGTTTAGAAAAATTAGCAAATGAGTTGGGCTTGACTAACGACAACATCATTATTAAGACAAAACAGAAAAATGATGCAGACTTTGTCAAAAGTTTGAGGAAGGCTGTCAGTGATGTAGTTCAGAACTCAAACAGGAAGATGCAAATAGAGCAGATGACCAACATTGCCCATGAACTTGGGATTTTGGTTGATGAAGATGCTCCAGAGTGCAAGATTGGAAAGGAAAATGCAGATGCCATCACTGAAGGAATCTGTGACGCCCTGAAATATAAAGAAGAACAGCTTCCATTGCAAGGTCAAATATGGAAGGATCTGACTTGCTTAGAGAAGGAAGAATTCCGGCTTCGAAATGTTGGGTCCAAAAACATAGAGGAGTATAAAAGTGATCTTCAGGTGCAGAAAAAGGAACTGCGTCAAAAACAGAACACTTATGACATGTCCACTGCTATGTCATGCTTCATCAAAGCAATATCAAGCTCCGGGATAGAGAGGCGTTACTTTCTGAAATGGATGAGAATGAACCTTGATAACGTGTCTCGTGAAAAACTGTCTGGACTCAGGGAGCAGTACAAAGAAAAATACAAGAATTCTGACAACAAAGAGGAGATCAAGAAAATTGACAAACAGCTTTCTAACAGCTCACTGGGGACTGAACACTTCTTCCGTGAAATGGGTCAAATCTACGAGGCTTCACTTTCTCTTCCAGAGACACACCCATCACGTCAACAATTACAGCTTTTACCCAAACTCTGTGCTGAACTGTTGCTTGATGGATTTCCAATTGAGCTTGTAGATGGAGATGCATCCAACATACCTCTCAGGTGGGTGAGTGCGGTTCTCTCTCAGCTCAATGTCTTGGTGTCTCCAAAGAACAAGATACGAGTAGTCACAGTTCTTGGAGTTCAGAGCACAGGAAAGTCCACTCTCCTTAATACCATGTTTGGAGTGCAGTTTGCAGTCAGCAGTGGTCGATGCACTCGAGGTGCCTTCATGTTGCTCATCAGAATCAATGAAGATGCTAAAAAACTTCTCAACTGTGACTTCATGGTGATCATTGACACTGAGGGCTTGAAGTCCCCAGAGCTGGCACAGCTGGACAACAGTTATGAGCATGACAATGAGCTTGCAACACTTGTTGTAGGGCTGAGTGATATCACCATAATCAATATTGCAATGGAGAATTCATCAGAAATGAAAGACATCCTACAAATAGTTGTTCATGCTTTTCTCAGGATGAAGGAGGTGAGCAAAAAGCCTAAATGTCAGTTTGTTCATCAAAACGTGTCCGATGTTTCCGCTCATGAGAAGAACTTACGAGACAGGAAACTGCTCTTGGAACAGCTGAATGAGATGACCCAGGCAGCAGCAAAAATGGAACGGAAAGAGGAGAACAAGAGCTTCACTGATGTGATGGAGTACTGTCCAGACACGGGGAACTGGTACATACCTGGACTCTGGAATGGAAACCCACCAATGGCACCAGTCAATGCAGGATACAGTGAGGCTGTATATGAGCTCAAGAAGAACATCATCAGACTACTGGGAAATTGTCAGTCAACTACCAACAACATCATGGAGTTTAAAGAGTGGATGACAAGCTTGTGGAATGCAGTAAAGCATGAAAACTTCATCTTCAGTTTCAGAAACAGCCTGGTCGCTGGCGCATACATAAAGATCTGCACAGAATTCAACAAATGGGAATGGGAATGCAAAAAGGAAATGTACACCTGGGTGACAAATGCAGAAACAAGAATTTCCAATTTTGGTACTGTTGCAGATAACTCTAACATACCCAACATGAGAGATTTTCTCACACATTTGAAAACTGAAGCCTCCACAGAGCTGTCTACATGGGAGAAAAAGCTTCAAGACAATTTGACAGAGTACTTCAAGCAAACAGAAGGTCACGTCTATCTGGTTGAAGGATACAAAGAGGAGTTCTCAAACAGTATAAAGAGCCTTCGACGTGAAATGGAGAGGTCTGTAGTTGATCAGCTCACAGCAGCAGCTGACATCAAAAATGGAATGACAGAACTCGACAGGATCAAGAAGAATCATACAAAAGAAATTGAAAAAGCAGTGCATGCTTTAATTGATGAATGTCGAAAGAAAAAAGTCCAGATGACAGACAGAGAGCTGGACAAAAGATTTGATAAGATGTGGAAGGAGACACTGGATAAACTGTCCTTTACTGAACAAAAGGCCACAGATGTCTTCACCGGTGTAGCTCACTACCTTAGATCAAATCTGTCACATAGGGGGGCTCACGCATGTGAATTGTTGAGTCAAAAAAGCCTGAGAGAGTGTGGACTGGAGCCATTTAAATATACAGCTGAAGGATTCTACAAACGACTTAAACACACACTGAGCAAGTTCTTCAAGATTGAAGATCACACAATGGTTGTAGGAAAATTGGCTGACAACATCATAGCTGATTGCACTCAGTCTGTAGATGAAAAAATGAAAAGAAAGACCAACTACCATGATACTTACATCCAGGAGATCCTACACATCATCGATGGGAGACTGAGAAACAATCCAGATGTTAAGACAGACATGGAGTTTGAAGTCTCTCTAAAACAGCACATCTGTGGATTTGCAGCCAGAAACTTTCAGGAGATGCATGAAGATTTTCTACAGGTGAATGACCCCTATAGATGCTTGATGAAAAACAAGGAGAAGTTTCGTACTGATTTCAAAGATGTGTTCAATGAACGAGACCAGTGCCAGAAGAAGGCAGAAGAATTCACAGACCAATGCTTGAAGTCTGCAGTTGAGGCCTTTGTCAATCGTTCCCTGGGTCCTAACATCATTGATGAAATGCTGAGAAAAGAGCAGTTCAGCACAAGGATGTCTTTCCAGTATTCAGTTTTACTGGATTTGCTTTCAAAGAACAATTTTAAAGGCTATGTGACGTACAACAGTTCTTATGAGAGTTTTGTTAAGAAAATAATACTTCAACAAATAGAAGAGTGTTTTTCCAGCTGCTCTGCAACATTTGAGTTTGAGGAGCGACATCTTCAGTCAAGTATCAGAAGAATAAATGACGCCATCAAAAAGGCCAGAACAGGAAAGAGTGGTAACATGAAGACATTTGTTGAAGGAATCTGCAAAGAACTTGGAGATAAACTGGTCATTTCCCAGGATGCTCTTGGTGCTTTCATGATCCTGAACAATGCCAACCAGGAACAGTTTGCTGAATGGCTCTCAAGGTCTGTGAAGGACATGGCAGAAGCTCTTAGAGAGAAGTTTAAAGAATCAGACATCACAATGAAACTAAAACAACTCCATGTGCAGCCCCAGAATGAGCTTTTCACCAGAGTGATTGGATGTGGCAAACAGTGTCCATTCTGTGGAGCTCCTTGTGAGGCAGGAGGAAAAGACCATGAGAAGCACTTTACTTCACTGCATCGGCCAAGGGGTCTGGGTAGAAGGAGATGGGACGAATCAGAAAAACTTGTCACTGACATATGCTCGTCTGCTGTAACCAGTGACGTTTGTTTTCGCTGCAGTGCTACAAAGAATGAATGGCACCCTTACAAGCGTTATCACGAAATCTTCCCAGACTGGGATATTCGTCCAGATGTGAGCCTCGAGGCATCAGACTACTGGAAATGTGTTATGGCAAAGTACAACACTGAGTTTGCTGAAGCATATAATGCAAAGCCTGCTGATATTCCTGAAACATGGAAGACGATCTCAGACAAGCAGGCAGAACAAAGTCTCAAAGAGTCATTTAGCATCAACTGAGACAAGACTACTCATATATTTCACATTACAGAGGGACACGTCTTCCACTTGTGGATATTTCTTTTATTCTAATTTGTTTTCTATCATACAGAAGAAGTTTGCAAGTAACATATATAATAAAAGAGTGGCTTTAAGTCTTGGTTTTAGTTTTTTACTACGCATGATTCATGTCATTGTGAAAAATGTATCAAGCTAATCAGAGCTAAAAGTTGTTTCTTATTTTCATTAAATCAGTATGATATAGAAGCTGAATAACCAAATATTTGCTTTTATTGTTCTTATACATCACTTAGTCTGGATGTTTTGAAACAAGTTTAAAAAACTGAAGGATGTCTGAATCTATTGTTTGAGAATTTAAATCAATGTGTGTTTGTGTGAGATGTCTGATGTTGAATTAATTCTCAGTATGAAAAGATAACTATTAAAAAGTCTGTCAATATGTACTGTATACATGACAGAAATGTTTTATTGTTAGCTACCTACTCAGGTAGTGATTTACTTCAGAATTTATAACTGCTTTATTTTATTTTCACTGAAGTGTCAGATGTCAAACATTCACACTGGAGAAATTAAGGATGATTTGTTTCATATGTGATACCATCATGTTATATTACTTCTTTTAACTGACTGAATAAAAACACACAGTCTGCAGTCTGGCTCTGAATGTCTTCAATGTTCCCCAGAAACAACTTGTTTTCAGCCAATGCTCCTTTGTACACATTAGTCTGGGTGACTCTGACTCATGTGAATCATCCAGAACCAAGGACTTTTTTCAGCAGGGGTTTTAGGTGACAGACTTAACAATTCCTACAGTGACTTGACCTCTAAAGTGTATTTCTGAAATGCTCATATGAGAACTGAACAACAAACTACTCCTGTCTTGCTGGACCTGACAGCATTAAATTCACATTTCAATGTTTGAACAGCTATTTTGTAAATGACCAAAATAAAATAGAAATACTATCCTCAAGATTTAGTGTGTCAACACCCCTTACACAGGTCCAGCTCAGAAAACTGTAGAATAAAAGCCTCTTGGACCATATAAGTCTGCTAAAATATATTTCCTCACATACAGAATTTCATTAAAAGACATTTTTGTCTTCTCCTAAACTGTATATCTGATGGCTTTTATGTTGACTAATGAAATTCCAAAGGAGCCCGGTTCAGAATATAAATGGACAAAATCATAAACAGCTGGGCCAATAATCACAAGAGAAGTTTCAATGTAGCAGCACAAACACACCCAGATCAACCACGAGGAGGCGCTACAAATCCAAGTGCTATTCAATTTGGTGCACATGCTCTGGGGTCAAGAGTTGCAGATGGTAAGTTATGAGCAAGATCCTACAGCTTATGTGAAATCAGAAAGGCAAACATTCTCACTGACTGACTTTCTCTAAAACAGAAAATATATGTGCACTAAAGAGATGAATGATGGTAGTGTGTATGTCCTGATGACACACTGTCACACACTAATCTACAAACAGAAAGTGACCACAATCACAAAAACTAAAATTGTTGTACAGCTGTTCAGAAACAAGAACTTCCTCCCAACAAACCCCAAAGCAGCTGAAAACATCAGTTAAGAGGAAAGTGCCTCATCTAAACTTCCAGTAGATATGTGTGATCACATCTCCAGTTCACAGGTGGGTACCTTTGTGTGAGCATGTACTTATTTCAGCATATAGCTCATATCTGGACTTATAGAATAAAATATAATATACTGTAGTGTTATTTCACTTCAGCTCTTACCTCAGGTTATTGTCTTGTTTTTCACCACACGTTTTCATCCCTGCAGATCAGAAACACAGCGTACAGAGTCTAATAACTTATCAAAGCCAGCTGAAAAACCTTCAGATCAGTTCACTGTTTTTGTGTATGTTTGACACTATGGAGTATTAATCATTTCTACCCTGTATAGTATATGATCTGCTGTCTGTGTAACTGTTCCTAATAAAATGCTTGGTGAGTGTAAACACATGTGTCTGGGTCATAGCAGTGACGGTGACAGTTTCTCCAAAGGCTGTGTGAATGTACATCCTGTAACCCTCCTCATTATAACATGACTCATATTGTTTCCTCCACCAGCATCTTTCATTTATCCCTCCATCATTTTACCACAATATCCAACTACTGAGGTTAAACATGCAGCCAGGAGAGACTGAGATGAAGGACCATGTGAAGAATGTCTCAACGTCATGGTTACACAAATCTAAAGATGTTACTATCAAAATGTTTGTGACATTTGTGACTGTTAGTGTTAACTCTAACTGAAATGGTTCATGATGGGTCACTAACTGTCTCTTTGGAGCTGATTCTGGACCGGACTGATTTCTGAGCTGTGGAAAAATAAAGACGAGCCAAACTGATAAAATGAATCTAACATGAAAAATAAAGGCACTTGAATTGATTTGTTTATTTTGTCTCAGTCTATTTGAAAAGTTCAAACCAGCTCTTCACTAGATGTTTTAGTAGATTTATTGTAGGTTTGTTTCAAAGGAGTTCATTTAGTTTATCATACAGGACGTAATCTTTCTGATATTGTTTATTTGGTTATTTTTTCTTTTAGTTTTTTTTTTTTTTTTTCTTATACTTGTAATGTTAATCCTGTTGTCTTTTCATCTTGTCTGTGTCTGTGTTTTTACTGCGCTTGAACATCCTGCCCAGGGACTACAGGTGTAAATTAGCTATTTAGCTAACCCTGGTATAGAAGCTATTCTATGCATGGTCCCTGTCAAACAAAACCAATAAACTAAACTAAACTATTTAAATCGCATTCCTTTAATATTTTAATATTTTGAGTATGAAACAAATGATTACCAGATTTAATGAAATATTGTCAATATTGACCTTATACTTGACCTTCAGCTTTAATTTAATGCTTCACCTGATAAAATCTGAAATCTACTCTGCAGGTCTCACAGCTTCAACACTGGTCCTTGATTATCTGAGATGTAAGGAGGGGAAACAACTTTGTCTGTCAATGAATTAGGAACTTGAATTTGGCGCAGTGAATTAGTTTATTTTCATGTAAACATTTTAAAACAGTTGTTCACTGGTATTTAGTTTAATTAGTCTTATGTATTAGACTTATCTTCAAAATAAGACACTGTTGCCCATAAAGTTGTAATAATTTTGTTTTCAGACACATTCCTTTTTTATTCCTATGTATACACATCAGTTACATGTTTGGAAGACATTGATCAATAAAGTTTTGAGAGGATATAAACTTTATCTTTTAGGAATAAATCATATTGTCACAAGGCTATAAGACAAATTGTTAAAATATTTGATTCATCTTTCAGTTTTAATCTTGAATTTGATCTGTTCTTGTTTTTGTTTTAATGCTTTATTTTATGCTAATAATCTCACTTCAACTCTACAGGTCTCATTGCTCCAACACTGTGTGTTTAAATTGTTATCACAGCAGGAAATACAACTTTGGACCCAACGTTATCTGAAAGATTTTATTACATTTCTTCAGTGGGATTTACTGGAAAGCACGTCATCATTAAACAAAAGTGAAACAGAGTTCAGCTATCAGATAAAAGCAGAGCTATTTACAGCAGCACTTCATTGTCATAGAAGGTGAAGAGAGGAGCTTTATCTACAGTAACAGTAGAATATATCAACATGATTTAGGTGTTTGGCAATGGCCAGAACTCTTCTACAAAGGTGAGTTGCTTCAATTCATTGTTTACACTTTTTCATTAGGGTATGTGCATGGTGAGATAAATGAGAAATTACTGTAAATAAGAGAAAAACAGAGCTGCTATTTAGACAAGTGATTATTCATGCAGTGCTTTTAAGGCTTCCTGTAAACTTGAAGCACTCACCCTCCGTGTTTTCAATGTTTACATTGACATTTTAAACCGAATTATCCAGTTTGGACTCGTCCTGCTTTGATTTGCAAACATCATATATGCCTCCAGATATCACAACCCCCCACCCTGATTTATAGGAAAATGTTTCATGTCCATTAATGGAGCTTCTAGTCAACGACAGGCGTTGCTCACATAACAGAAACTTTTCAAATGTTCAGAACTCACAATTTCCGGTGTGGCTTAGCTGAAATAATCAGTTTCTACTTCTCATGTCAGATATTTTATGGCTTGATAATGAGCCAATAACATATTCAGCTATAAACTTTGGGTGCAGTGTGACTGTCTGAAACCATTGAACCATTTAGCTATAGGAGGAGGTTAGCTGTCTTTTTTGAAAGTTTGAACTTGAGAACATGAGATATTTAGAGTCAGTTTGGGATAAAAACTTAAAGACTTGTCTTTCATTTCTTTCAGAGAGAAAGTGCCTGAATAATCTGGAGCAAACTGGCCGAGTCTACACTCACTATGGAGGTAAACAGATATGTTGAAATGAAATACAAATACAGCCTTCTTGACATAGTGTGTATGGGATCATTTTATGTTTATATTACTCTCATTGATGAAAAGGGGGTCAGTGAAGTAAAAGATCTTCCAGCAACATGTTCTGTCTGTGAGGATGATTGTCAACAGACTGATACAGGAGGTAAAGGTCAGCTTTAGGAAATGCATTGTTTCAGCAGAAAGGTCAACATGATGTGTAGTGTAGCTTCAAGTAAAATCATGATTATTATTATCATTCTTCTTCCTACAGATCATTGCCCTCGTGTGAAGAGGACAGTGTATAATATCAGCAGTTAGTGTCTCTGCTCTTGTAAAGTCCTGCTGGTGAGGTGGAGAGATACATCGTGACCACATGCAGGGACGGGGACATTATACACGGGACAATGGACGCAAACCAGAAACCTGAAGATATAAGTAAGTGAAAGAAATACATAAATGATCCACCCACATAAGTAATTATCACTTTATATCTGGGAATCCAAAACAGAAGCCTAATGTAGTGTTACTCGTAAGCATGTTAGTCATAACTATGAGTGGCTCTGTCTGTGTTTATCATTACTGAGCTCTTCTACAAAACATAGTAGACTTACATTGACAAAGATTTACTGAAATCACGATGAAGGGCCAAAGTTCAAAGGAAATTCAGTTGGTGAGGAAATCAGATTTTATTTATTAGATGATTTTGTTTGACTTTATTCACTTCCAGCCTTACATGTCATGTTCTAAATCATTCTGACTGTGCCATAACATTATGTGAGGTAAAAAAAAATAATAATAATAATAACAGAACATGAACATGGGGGGGGGGGGGGGTCCAGACTCAGTGTTACGGGGGCACTGGCCCCTGTTGCCCAATTCAAATCTCCATGTTAAAATCTTTTTATACAATTAATGATTTAATATCCCTGGGGTTTGCAGTGGCATAACTTATATGTAACACTGCTGCAAAAACTAATCACAGTTGAAGTGCTTAATATGAATGATGATGAAATCTACAAGGTGCTACATTAAATCTTTCCAAAGGCTGCCTGACAAGCAATGTTGTGATTCACTCTAACACTTAAGCATGGTACAAACCAAACATATGCTCTATCACTTAACTAATATTCTCAGAAAACAAAAATATTGTGAATTGGGTAAGAGTCATGTGAACAGCATATACCATTTAAAAATCCCAAAGTAGGAATCAGCTGATACTGATTCAGTTTTCTGGTGCATTCTTTGTATATCCACACTGTGTGTTAACAATATGCGCGATAACAATATCTCTCGCCTGTCGAATTACATCTAATATAAAAAGTAGATAGAGCAGTATATAAAATTAGTTTTGGTTAGCCTTGTAATGAGCTTAGTAGAATAGAAAAAATTGAAGTCAATTTAGTGTAGTAATTAATGATTAATAAAATGCTTCTGTTGGTTTAAAGTTGCATTTGAGTATTTAGTTTATACTGTATGAGGTGGAATATGGTAATGTAGCTAAATGTTCAGTGTTTATACAGTTTTAGTGTATGCTTGTGAACTTCAGCTGATTCCTCATAGCAGTGGTTCTCAACCTTTTTGGGGTCCTGGACCCCTTGCATATTTTTGATCGACGCTGAGAATTTAAAACCAAATCGTCACCTTAATCAAATATATATTATATATATTAATATTGCGTTGTTAAATCTTTTGGTGATCTGATTAATTTTTAATTCAGACTGTTTAAAAAAAATATATTCCATTATTTACCAGTTCGTGTTTTGACTGAAGGTTTAGATTTAAAATCAATTTTTATCTTTCACACAGAGAAAAGATCCCAATTAATGGATCGACGGTACAGTTGACTCAGCGTAGAAGAAGAGCAACAGAATGAACCCGTGGCTCACTAGCGCCCTCTTCCATGAGGCAGAAGTACTGGCTGCCTCATCTCGTTGTTTTTCAGTGCGATTTAATGTCAGACAAACAAGACTAAATATGTTACACTCATACATGAAATACAGGACATGGGAGATTATGACACCTGATGCAAATGTACAACCAATATATTGATGGCATACAGAGAGTTAGCCACAGGCACGAGCCTAACGCAGTTTGTGAGAGATTGCGCAACCCGAGGCTCGGCTTGCTGCCTCAACTCGAGTCGCTCTCTTTGGCCGCTCTATATTCACACAAGAAATACGTAAATTCAGCGATTTTGACTAAAAAAATGATCGAAATGACGGGAATCATACAGAAATTGCACTTATATCCAACTTATATCAGACCAATGGACAAATAGTATGATTTATTTTATCAATAGTATATTTTATCGTCCTTTCGTGATGCTAGGTGAGGCACTGACTCCCCTGACCGCACGTCTGTTTTCTTTTTCGGTGCCCCAGAGTCTGCTTCGTCCGAAACAAGCGGTATTATTCTCATTTGAGCCATTTCTCTATGTTGTCATGTTGAAACGTCGTCTTCTTCTCTTTGTGCTTATCATCTTCTTCGTTTGTTTGTAACATAAGCATAATTTCAATCTAACCTGAACCTTGCAGCTAATGAGTTTTACCACATCAGCTTCCTGTAAATATTTCACAATAAAAGCATTATTAAGAAATTAATGGTGTACCCCCACATGAATGGAAGCAAATAAATAGAACTATCAGCGTGTGAATACTGTGCAAGTGAGTTTTCACACATTTGGTAGGATCATTTTTAAAGTATAGTTTACTATTTATTTATTTGTATGTAAAATATTCCACAGTCTTCATAGAGATGAGATTCTATTATTACGTCTACTAATTTGACGGTCCATTCTAGGCCAATCTTCATCAAAAGTGTATTTTTATCTAGCTTTTAGGATCAACCAATCACACCTCTTGAAATGATGACTCATACCTAGCAACGGGGTCAACCACACCTCCTCACTAAGATAAGAGTTTCTGTCCATTCCTTGCTAAGAGTTCTCTGAGAATTTTCTGGAATCACTCCTAAGCTAAGACTCCTAGCTAGGAATTTTTAGGCTAAGTTAGGAGCTCTCTGAGAGGATTCTCAGAATCTTTAGGAATACAGGCCAGGACTTTGACTTGGCCATTCCAAAACATTAATTTTGTGCTTCATCAACCATTCTTTTTGGCTAAAACAAGGACATGATCACCCACCCCCATGTTTCAAACACGGGATGAGGTTCTGATGCTGGAATGCAATGTTTTTGGAATTGCAAATTTAGGATAACTAATGAATAACTAACTTTATAATCCTGTTTTTGCTAAGAAATAACACAAATGTTTATATCCACAGAGACACAACTGCAGAGCCTACTGGAAGATCTGGGGTTGGAGCATTACTACAGAGAGAAGCTATCACTGAACAAAATACTTCAGATTGATGAGAAGACCATCACTGATGAACAACCTGCCACATGCAAATCAGACCATGCATGGTATTTTCTAAAGAAATTGGTGATGGTTAATGTGTCAGCAAGGAATGTGAACTGTACATCTGCATGTGACTCAAACTGTGATGCAGCATCAGAGAATGCAGAGTTCGATTTTGATGATATTCTTGATGGGCAAAGTTCAAACATGCTAAACCCCCTTGACTTGGTCACTGCTCTCTTTCTATGTTCTGATGGTTTTGTACAGCAAGAAATGTCACTCAAGATGTCTATGTGTCAGTTCTCTGTGCCTCTGCTGCTTCCCAATTGTGACACATGGCAGTGTACACTTATGCTGTGGGCCATGAGAGACATTGTTAAGAAGTATAGACCTCAGTCTCTCTCAGACTCCAAGGGCTTCATTGAAGACAGAATTGTTCTTTCTGAACTTCCCATGGTTTCTTTTGTGAGACTGGGTGAGTGCACCTTGTCTAAGTCTGAGATCCTCAACAAGCTTCTGAGCAATCCTCAGCAATACCATGACACCTTTGTTCAACACAACATGGAGGGTGGAGACAGTCCAAGAAAAATATCCAATGGACTGACTGAAATTACTTGGTACCTTCCTGGTGGAAACAAGAACATGGACATTTTCAGTGAACCGGTGGCTGTTGCTAACCTTCGTGGGGACATTGCCTCATTTGAAACCCAATATTCATTTCTGTGTCAAACATCTGCAGCAGTTTTTGTGTTTTTTGACAATTTAGACTCTGGCTGTAATCTGCTGACAAACCAAACTGGCAAGGCACAGATCTTCTTGGTGGGTAACCACCAGAACAAGAGCTTCAGTCGAGATGCTCTAAGAAAGGTAGCAAGTAAGTTGGGCTTGACTAACAACAACATCATTATTAAGACAAAACAAAAAAATGATGCAGACTTTGTGATAAATTTGAGGAAGGCAGTCAGTGATGTAGTTGAGAACTCAAAGATGAAGATACAAATAGAGCAGATGGCTGACATTGCTCATGAACTTGGGATTTTGGTTGATGAAGATGCTCCAGAGTGCAAGATTGGAAAGAAAAATGCAGATGAAATCACTGAAGCAATCCGTGACGCCCTGAAATATAAAGAACAACAGCTTCCATTGCAAGGCCAAATATGGAAGGAGCTGACTTGCTTAGAGGAGGAAGAATTCCGACTTCGAAATGTTGGGTCTAACAACATAGAGGAGTACAAAAGTGATCTTCAGTGGAGGAAAAGAGAACTGCGTCAAAAACAGAACTCTTGTGACATGTCCACTGCTATGACATGCTTCATCAATGCAATATCAAGCCCTGGGATAGAGAGGCGTTACTTTCTGAAATGGATGAGAATGAACCTTGATAACGTGTCTCGTGAAAAACTGTCTGGACTCAGGGAGCAGTACAAAGAAAAATACAAGAATCCTGACAACAAAGAGGAGATCAAGGAAATTGACAAACAGCTTTCTAACAGCTCACTGGGGACTGAACACTTCTTCCGTGAAATGGGTCAGATCTACGAGGCTTCACTTTCTCTTCCAGAGAGACACCCATCACGTCAACAATTACAGCATTTACCCAAACTCTGTGCTGAACTGTTGCTTGATGGATTTCCCCTTGAGCTTGTAGATGGAGATGCATCCAACATACCTCTCAGATGGGTGAGTGCTGTTCTCTCTCAGCTCAATGTCTTGGTGTCTCCTGAGAACAAGATACGAGTAGTCACAGTTCTTGGAGTTCAGAGCACAGGAAAGTCCACTCTCCTTAATACCATGTTTGGAGTGCAGTTTGCAGTCAGCAGTGGTCGATGCACTCGAGGTGCCTTCATGTTGCTCATCAGAATCAATGAAGATGCTAAAAAACTTCTCAACTGTGACTTCATGGTGATCATTGACACTGAGGGCTTAAAGTCCCCAGAGCTGGCACAGCTGGACAACAGTTATGAGCATGACAATGAGCTTGCAACACTTGTTGTAGGGCTGAGTGATATCACCATTATCAATATTGCAATGGAGAATTTAACAGAAATTAAGGACATCCTACAAATAGTTGTACATGCTTTTCTCAGGATGAAGGAGGTGGGCAAAAAGCCTAAATGTCAGTTTGTTCATCAGAACGTGTCCGATGTTTCCGCTCATGAGAAGAACTTACGAGACAGGAAACTGCTCTTGCAACAGTTGAATGAGATGACCCAGGCAGCAGCTAAAATGGAACGGAAAGAGGAGAACAAGAGCTTCACTGATGTGATGGAGTACTGTCCAGACACGGGGAACTGGTACATACCTGGACTCTGGAATGGAAACCCACCAATGGCACCAGTCAATGCAGGATACAGTGAGGCTGTATATGAGCTCAAGAAGAACATCATCAAGCTACTGGGAAATTGTCAGTCATCTGCCAACAACATCATGGAGTTTAAAGAGTGGATGACAAGCTTGTGGAATGCAGTAACGCATGAAAACTTCATCTTCAGTTTCAGAAACAGCCTGGTCGCTGACGCATACATGAAGCTCTGCACAGAATTCAACAAATGGGAATGGGAATGCAAAAAGGAAATGTACAAGTGGGTGACAAATGCAGAAACAAGAATTTCCAATTTTGGTACAGTTGCAGATAACTCTAAAATATCCAACATGAGAGATTTTCTCACAAGTTTGAAAACTGAAGCCTACGCAGAGCTGTCTACATGGGAGAGAAAGCTTCAAAACAATCTGACAGAGTACTTCAAGCAAACAGAAGGTCACGTCTATCTGGTTGAAGGATACAAAGAGGAATTCTCAAACAGCATAAAGAGCCTTCGACGTGAAATGGAGAGGTCTGTAGTTGATCAGCTCACAGCAGCAGCTGATATTAAAAATGGAATGACAGAACTCGACAGGATCAAGAAGAATTATATGGAAGCAGTGCATGCTTTAATTTATGAATGTCGAAAGAAAAAAGTCCAGATGACAGACAGAGAGCTGGACAAAAGATTTGATAAGATGTGGAAGGAAACACTGGAGACACTGTCTTTTACTGAACAAAAGGCCACAGATGTCTTCACCAGTGTAGCTCACTACCTTAGATCAAATCTGTCACATAGGGGGAGTAATGCATGTGAATTGTTGAGTGAAAAACGCCTGAGAGAGTGTGGACTGGAGCCCTTTAAATATACAGCTGAAGGATTCTACAACCGATTTAAACACAAACTGAACAAGTCGTTCAAGAGTGAAGATCACGTAATGGTTGTACAAAAAATGGCTGACAACATCATAGATGCTTGCACTCTGTCTGTAGCAGAAAAAATGAAAAGAAAGACCAATTACCATGATACTTACATCCAGGAGATCTTACACATCATTGATGAAAGTCTGAAAAACAATCCAGATATTAAGATAGACATAGAGTTTGAAGTCTCTCTAAAACTGCACATCTGTGGATTTGCAGCCAGAAACTTTCAGAAGATGCATGAAGATTTCCTACAAGTGAATAATCCCCATAAATGCTTGATGAAATACAAGGGAAAATATTGTGCAGATGTCAAAGATGTCTTCCATGAATGAGACCAGTGCCATAAGAAGGCAAAAGAATTCACGAACCAATGTCTGAAGCCTGCCGTTGAGGTCTTTGTCAATCGTTCCCTGGGTCCTAACATCATTGATGAAATGCTGAGAAAAGAGCAGTTCAGCACAAGGATGTCTTTCCAGTATTCAGGTTTACTGGATTTGCTTCCAGAGGACAAATTTGAAGAGTATTTGAGCTCTTATGAGAGTTTTGTAAAGAAAATAATACTTCAACAAATAGAAAAGTGTTTTTCCAGCTGCTCTGCAACACTTGAGTTTGAGGAGCGACATCTTCAGTCAAGTATCAGCAGCATAAATGACGCCATCAACAAGGCCAGAACAGGAAAGAGTGACATGAAGACATTTGTTGAAGGAATCTGCAAAGAACTTGGAGATAAACTGGTCATTTCCCAGGATGCGCTTGGTGCTTTCATGATCCTGAACAATGCCAACGAGGAACAGTTTGCTGACTGGCTCACAGTGTCTGTGAAGGATATGGCAGAAGCTCTTAGAGAGAAGTTTAAAGAATCAAACATCAAAATGAAACTAAAACATCTCCATGTGCAGAAAGTGCTTTTCACCAGTGATTGGATGTGGTGAACAGTGTCCATTCTGTGGAGCTCCTTGTAAGGCAGGAGGAAAAGATGGGAAGCACTTTACTTCACTGCATCGGCCAAGGGGTCTGGGTAGAAGGAGGTGGGTCATATCAGAAAAACTTGTCACTGACATATGCTCGTCCTCTGTAACCAGTGACACTCGTTTTCGCTGCAGTGCTACAAACAATGAATGGCACCCTTACAAGCGTTACCATGAAATCTTCCCAGACTGGGATATTCGTCCAGATGTGAGCCTTGAGGCATCAGACTACTGGAAATATGTGATGACAAAGTACAACAAGGAGTTTGCTGAAGAATATAAAGCAAAGCCTGCTGATATTCTCGAAACATGGGAAAATATTTCATCAGAGCAGGCAGTACAAAGTCTCAAAGAGTCATTTAGCATCAAGTGAGACAAGACTACTCATATATTTCACATTACAGAGCAACACATCTTCCTCTTGTGGATATTTTATTCTATTTTGTTTTCTATCATGCAGAAGAAGTTTGCAAGTAACAAATGCAACGAAAGAGCTGTCCAGGTTTTACTTTTTACTACGCATGATTCATGTCATTGTGAAAAATTTATCAAGCTTATCAGAGCTAAAAGTTGTTTCTTCTTTTCATTAAATCAATATGATATAGGAGCTGAATAATCTAATATTTGCTTCGAGTTTTCTTCTATCACTTAGTCTGGATGTTTTAACTACAGGTTTAAAAAACTGAATGATGTCTGAAGCTATTGTTTGAGAATTTAAATCAATGTGTGTTTGTGTGACATGTCTGTTGTTGAATTAATTCTCAGTATGAAAAGATAACTATTAAAAAGTCTGTCAATATGTACTGTATACATGACAGAAACGTTTTATTGTTAGCTACCTGAGTGTGTGATTTACTTCAGAATTTATAATTGCTTTATTTTAGATTCACTGAAGTGTCAGATGTCAAACATTCACACTGGAGAAATAAGAATGATTTGTTTCATATGTGATACTGTCATGTTATATTACTTCTTTTAACTGACTGAATAAAAACACACAGTCTGCAGTCTGGCTCTGAATGTCTTCAATGTTTCCCAGAAACAACTCATTTTCAGCTAATGCTCCTTAGTTCCCATTAGTTTTTCCTCACATACAGAATTTCTTTAAAAACACATTTTTGTCTTCTCCTAAACTGTACATCTGATGGCTTTTATGTTGACCAATGAAATTCCAAGCTGGGCTAATTATCACCAGAGAAGTTTCAATGCAGCAGCATAAACACACCCAGATCAACCACAAGGAGGCGCTACAAATCCAAATACAATGTGTTATTCAATCTGGTGCACATGCTCTGGGATCAAGAGTTGCAGGTGGTAACTTATGGGCAAGATCCCACAACTGATGTGAAATCAGAAAGGCAAACATTCTCACTGACTGACTGTCTCTAAAACAGAAAATATATGTGCACTAAAGAGATGAATGATGGTAGTGTGTATGTCCTGATGACACACTGTCACACACTAATCTACAAACAGAAAGTGACCACAATAATAAAAACTAAAATTGTTGTACAGTTGTCCAGAAACAAGAACTTCCTCCCAACAAATCCCAAAGCAGCTGAAAACATCAGTTAAGAGGAAAGTGCCTCATCTAAGCTTCCAGTAGATATGTGTGATCACATCTCCAGTTCACAGGTGGGTACCTTTGTGTGAGCATGTACTTATTTCAGCATATAGCTCATATCTGGACTTATAGAATAAAATATAATATGCTGTAGTGTTATTTCACTTCAGCTCTTACCTCAGGTTATTGTCTTGTTTTTCACCACACGTTTTCATCCCTGCAGATCAGAAACACAGCGTACAGAGTCTAATAACTTATCAAAGCCAGCTGAAAAACCTTCAGATCAGTTCCATCATTAAACATCAGCATGGCTCATTAGCAAAACTTCAATGAAGAACAAACTGAAGGTTTAAGTGAGTGAGTATGTATCACTGTTTTTGCGTATGTTTGACACTATGGAGTATTAATCATTTATACCCTGTATATTACATGATCTGCTGTCTATGTAACTGTTCCTAATAACATGCTTGGTGAGTGTAAACACATGTGTCTGGGTCATAGCAGTGACGGTGACAGTTTCTCCAAAGGCTGTGTGAATGTACATCCTGTAACCCTCCTCATCATAGCATGACTCATATTGTTTCCTCCACCAGCATCTTTCATTTATCCCTCCATCATTTTACCACAATATCCAACTACTGAGGTTAAACATGCTGCCAGGAGAGACTGTGATGAAGGACCATGTGAAGAATGTCTCAACGTCATGGTTACACAAATCTAAAGATGTTACTATCAAAATGTTTGTGACATTTGTGACTGTTAGTGTTAACTCTAACTGAAATGGTTCATGATGGGTCACTAACTGTCTCTTTGGAGCTGATTCTGGACCGGACTGATTTCTGAGCTGTGGAAAAATAAAGAGGAGCCAAACTGATAAAATTAATCGAACAAGAAAAATAAAGGCACTTGAATTAATTTGTTTATTTTGTCTCAGTCTATTTGAAAAGTTCAAACCAGCTGTTCACTAGATGTTTTAGTAGATTTATTGTAGGTTTATATATTAACAGACTATAAAACAAATGATTACCAGATTTAATCAGTTTTGACATTAAACTTGACCTTCAGCTTTAATTTAATGCTTCACCTGTTAAAATCTGAAATCTACTCTGCACGTCTCACAGCTTCAACACTGGTTCTTGATTATCTGAGATGTAAGGAGGGGAGACAACTTTGTGCACCACGCTGTCAATGAATTAGGAACTTGAATTTCAGTAAATTAGTTTATTTTCATGCAAACATTTTAAAACAATTGTTCACTAACTGGTATTTAGTTTAATTAATCCAGGTGGAATTTGCAGGGTTTTTTTTTGTTGTAGAATTATCTTCAAAATAAGACACTGTTGCCCATAAAGTTGGGATAAATCTGTTTTCAGACACATTCCTTGTTTTTTAAGTTTGGAAGACACTGATCAATAATGTTTTCAGAAGATATAAACTTTATCTATCAAGAATAAATCACATTGTCACAATCATTTCATGAAAAGAGGTAAAAAAACATTTTATTCCAACTTCATGGGCAACAGTGTATGCTCAAACAGTACATCTTCTTTTTCTTACATTACTTACTCAGATTTTATAACTTTAGAAAAATAGATATTCATGTAGCCTATAAGACAGTGGTGTCAAACTCAATCAGGGAGAGTTGGCCAAAATTAAGAACTGACTCCAAATCACGGGCCAACCAGAATGGATATTTATTTAAAATGAGACACAATTAGTCTTTTCAGATGAATTATCAGACATCATTCACAGAAATATGAATCTAACTTTTTCCAAGCCATAGTAAAGAAATTAGAAATCTAAACTCACTGATTAAACAAGCAATGAGAACAAATTTTGAATAAAAGACATATCTGTGGGTGTTACTGGGAGATTTCAAATGAAAATGTTTTTTCTCACAAATTCAACAGATTTGAAGGGGACATAAATGGGGAAAAAGGGGATGAAAATCTCACTTTTGAAGCTTTTTCAATATTTGGTAGGGTGTGTGGCATGACTGCCAGCTCAGAAAAGCTGATAAAAAGCTGTGCAGTCAGTTTATCATGAAAAATGCTAGCAAAGCGAATCCATATGTCATTTCAGAATGCATCGTATACACATCAACAATAAAACGGTGCTGGCATATAAGTAATTTCCATTAAATACTGTACATTTCATTGAATATTTGCTGATTATTATTTTAAGGGCCTGAGATGGGTTAATGATTGATGATTTCCCTGGGCCTTCTACTACAAGTAAGTCATTAACCCCATGCTTATACCCATGTTGAGTTCTAAAAATGATTAAAAATACAAGATCAGTTTGAAAAAGAAAAACATTTATTTTATAAAGATGAACATTGAAAAAGAAACATGGAACATTTTGTTTGAAATGGGGAGAGGGCAAAAGACAGAGAGGGCAGCGAATGAGAGACAGAGAGACAGAGAGACAGAGAGAGAGACAATGTGTCTGGGTGAGAGTCCAACTCAAGTGAGGTAGAGACTGCAAATGGACAGACTGTGGCAGGTGCTTTTTGTCCGTGCAAAAGCCTTCCTGGTCTTACCTTTACTGATGAGAGAGGCGCCTACAGCAGCACCCTGCAGATATACATCTATTGATGAGTGGGAAAGGCGCCCTCTCTTCTTGATGTGTGGTGCGACCAGCATTTCTCTCACCTCTTCAATGTTGAGCCTCATCTGGTCTGGTTTCTGCTGCTGCCAGGATGGCTGGATTGATTTCCACACGACGCAAGCGTTGTACAGTCAAACTTCAACCAAGCTGTGGAAGAGAGCCAGTGGGCAAATGAGAGGGAAGGTCGGGCCTATTGTGGCGAATTGCGCTAATCAGGGCCAGTCTCCTCCTAAGCAGCTCCTCTGTCAGCACGAAGGAGGTGAAAAAAATGTCACAGGTAATGGTGTGTCTCTAGAGCCCCTCTGTCATCTCCAGGACCACCCTCATCCCCTGGTTGACTGCTTTACCTACTGTATGAACACCTGCAGTCTCTAGGCACAGGTCTTTTGAGATTAAAGAATGTCCAAATCTGTATTCCATATTTGACCGGCTTTTTTGGCATGTACTGTCTGAAGCGTCACCTGCCTCTGAATGGGATCAACTGTTCATCCATGCAGATGTCCCCGTCTGGGCTCAACAGCATCGGCAGGGGGTGCATCAACATATCTCAGAGTTGGTAGCAGGCAGCTTGTCATTACAGGGTCAGGAAAACTTATCATTGAACCGCAGTGTTCGACAGATGTGATGAAACCTCTTGTGGGACATCACCGCCCACAAAATGACCCGTCCTGATTTCTCACTGCAGAACCTGAGGGTTGATTCAGTTTTTGACCTGTGCAAACACCGCCCAAAATGAGAAGCCCTATATGAAAGCCTTCAGCTCCTCTGTGTCCAGATCTTCCCAGCCTGCAACTGAACATCTCCCATCCAGGTTTGTCATGGCCACAATATGCTGCAGGATTTCATCCATCAGCAGCAGCAGTGCAAAGCCGGATGTCAGATTCAATGATTCGGGCAATGGCATAGTGTGTAGGTCCTGGGACCAAGCCTCTTGCTGCTGGGATGTAGTGTTTGTGGGACATCAAAATATTTTTCCCAGTTTTTAAGTCCATCCCGTCCCTGTTTTATCCATCTCCCCTTCCACCTTGATCTTCAGATGAGTCAGAGTTGGACTCCAGCTGGTGTCCAACCAGCTGGAGTCCAAGCTGCTACCTCTGAGGCCTCCTCCATGCCTCAGTCCTTGGAGGAGCATGATGAGCAAATAAACAATCTGAGAGTGAAAGAAAACAAACAGCAGTTTTGATTTGGTTCACTCTCCGTATTTTTTTTTTGTTTACTAAATTAGTTTATAACACAGTGTGGCCTTCTAAGAGAAAAGACTTTGCACACACACACACACACACATTTATCCAACATCAACAGCGACACACATTCATATCCAAGAAAGGTTCATAAAATGGCAACTGGACTTGTGCAGTGTTTTTGAGAAGACCCTTCTAATTTCCATTATGGAAATTAGCTGCAAACAACCGGTTTCTGGTTGTTAACATAACAAGCTGCACCGGTTTCAGGTTAACATAACAACCAGAAACCTTTTTTGGATATACCATGACCTGGCTGACTGAGAACCTTCACAGACATACCGACACACACTCATGATTTCAGTAGCAAGACACCCTTGCAGAAAACTGTGTGAGAAACAATCTGGCACAATCTGGTAGATAACTATAAAAATGTTTAATTGAAAGCTGATTAATGAAATCTTAACATAAAGAAATGCATTTGTTTATGCCATTGTATGCTCATTTTAGGAACTGTCACAACAATTCTAATAAATGTTTAAAAATAATAGCCTCTGGCAGATTTCAGCTATATTTGTTCAAACACAGCCAAACAGTCTTGAAATTAACAATAATAAAAAAGGTTATTAGTTCACAGTTTGGTTTCTTAACGTTATCTGCTGTTATCGAAACTTTGAACTGACGCCGGAATAAAATGAAACCATAGCGGGGTTACTATATGGTGGAGACAGAAGGCTAACCAATTTAGCCCGTTGTCTGCTAACTGGTACAGCGTTACTACGTCTTGGTGTAAGAATCTCCGTTAACATGTTTAAGTATATAGTGCTCTAACGCTTGTGGCTTGAGCTTCTATGGGTCAACAGTATGAACTGATGGAGCTTCAGAGCGCCTCGCTGCCATACTCTACCGACACGCTGAACTGTTGTCAGTACAGTTGGGAGGAGGAGCTGATTGACGTAGGTGTCTGATGCGCAACATTCAGCTACCGCAGTGCAGTCTGGGATTTGTAGTATCAATGGCGCGCACGAAAAAAACCTGCGGGTTTATTCTAATAGATATAAAATATTATATTACGGGCCGGATACAATTGTCCCGCAGGCCTTGAATTTAACTGCTTTATTTTGTGTTAAGAATCTGACATCAGCTCTATGGGTCAATGTATCACAGCAGGAAATACAACTTTCCCAACGTCATTTGAATGTTTTTTTGAACCTTTGTTGGATATGGTTTTAGAACATCTCCTCAGGCGGATTTCCCGGAAAGCACGTGCTCATTTCAACAATAATGAAACTGAGTTCAGCCATCAGATAAAAGCAGAGCTATTTACAGCAGCACTTCACTGTCGTAGAAGGTGAAGAGAGGAGCTTTATCTACAGTAACAGTACAATACATCAACATGATTTAGGTGTTTGGCAATGGCCAGAACTCTTCTACAAAGGTGAGTTGCTTCAATTCATTACTTATTTTCATTAGGGTATGTGCATGATGAAATAAATGAAAAATAACTGTAAATAAGAGAAAAATAGAGCTGCTATTTAGTCAAGTGATTATTCAGAGCAATGCTTTTAAGGTTTCCTGTAAAGTTGAAGCACTCACCCTCTGTGTTTTCTATGTTTCCATTGACATTTTAAACTGAATTATCCAGTTTGGACTCGTCCTGCTTTGATTTGCAAACATCATATATGCCTCCAGATATCACAACCCCCCACCCTGATTTATAGGAAAATGTTTCATGTCTATTAATGGAGCTTCTAGTCAACGATAGACTCTGCATTTGAATACAGGGCGTTGCTCACATAACAGAAACTTTGTTCAGAACTCAGAGTTTCCGGTGTGGCTTAGATGAAATAATCAGTTTCTACTTTGCATGTCAGATATTTTGTGGCTTGATAATGAGCCAATAAAAAAGTCAGCAATTACTTTTTTGGGTGTGGTATGATTGTCTGAAAGGCAAAATCTTTTAAAAACTTTACCAACACACTGCAAAGCACGCCTTTTTCTCACTGAACCATTTAGCTGTAGGAGGAAGTTAGCTGTCTTGTTTGAATGTTTGAACTTCATGAGATATTTAGAGTCAGTTTGGGAAAAAAACTTGAAGACTTGTCTCATTTCTTTCAGAGAGAAAGTGCCTGAATAATCTGGAACAAACTGGAATGGCCGAGTCTACACCCATGATGGAGGTAAACAGATATGTTGAACATGCCCAAAATGAAATACAAATATAGTCTTCTTGACATAGTGTGTATGGGATCATTTTATGTTTATATTTTACTCTCATTTATCAAAAGGGGGTCAGTGAAGTAGAGGATCTTCTAGCAGCATGTGCTGTCTGTGACGATGATGGTCAACAGACTGATACAGGAGGTAAAGGTCAGCTTTAGGAAATGTATTGTTTCAGCAGAAAGGTCAACCGATCTGAACATCTCCCATGCAGGTTTGTCATGGACTCCAACTTATATGTTTCTACCTCTGAGGCCTCCTCCATGCCTCAGTCCTTGGAGGAGCATGATGAGAAAATAAACAACCCGAGAGTGAAACAAAACAAACTGCAATTTTGTTTTGTTTCACTCTCTGTATTTTATTTTTTATTTTTTTTACTAAATTAGTTTATAACACAGTGTGGCCTTCTAAGAGAAAAGACTTTGTACACACACACACAATTATCCAACATCAATAGCGACACACACTCATATTCAAAAAAGGTTCAAAAAAAGGCAACTGGACTTGTAGAATTTTTTTGAGGCAAAATCTTTTAAAAAAACTTTAGCAACACACTGCACAGCATTTTCTTCTCATTGAACCATTTAGCTATAGGAGGAAGTTAGCTGTCGTTTTTGAATGTTTGAACTTCATAATATATTTAGAGTCAGTTTGGGATAAAAACTTGAAGACTTGTCTCTCATTTCTTTCAGAGATAAAGTGCCTGAATAATCTGGAGCAAACTGGAATGGCAGAGTCTACACCAACGATGGAGGTAAACAGATATGTTGAAATGCAATACAAATACAGCCTTCTTGACATAGTGTGTATGGGATCATTTTATGTTTATATTTTACTCTCATTTATCAAAAGGGGGTCAGTGAAGTAGAGGACCTTCTAGCATCATGTGCTGTCTGTGAGGATGATTGTCAACAGATTGATACAGGAGGTAAAGGTCAGCTGTAGGAAATGTGTTGTTTCAGCACAAAGGTCAACATGAACATTACACTGTTACTGCCACAGTTTACATCTTTTTAATTGTTTTATATTATTCCCACAGAGCCTGTCCCTCCTGCATCAGTAACAGTTTCCAGTGTCAGCAGTGAGTCAGTGTCTCTGCAGTGGGACACTCCTGCTGGTGAAGTGGAGAGCTACAATGTGACTTGTTGCAGTGAAAGAGAAATTGTGCAAGAGCTGAACACAGACACAAACAGTGTGACCTTCAATAGCCTGAGACCAGGGGTGTGTTACTCCCTCCATGTTTCTGCAAAACTCAAAAATGGAAGAAGAAGCAAGCCAACTGAGACATATGCCCAAACAAGTAAGTCAAAGTGAAACATAATAAAATATAGAAATTAAGAAATATTTTTAAAAAAAAGTCCCAAAGTTAGTTAACTTATAAATATTACCACCGTGTATCTGTGAAGAGCAAATAAAAGGAGTAATGCTGATAAATGAACATGATAACATGATAAAAGTTATAATTAAAACTTGAACAGCAAACCTACTATTTGGCTGATCAGCTGTTTGTTAAAGATAACCCCTTCTTTTTTGTCAGATTTGGGTGATAGAAACTTTAATATGATGCAGGAGAGAGGGAGGAAGATAGCTTCATTTTTCAGTGTTTGAACTTTCTGAGATATGTATATTCCTAAAGAAATGAAGAGTTAAAGGTTTGGTTCTTGTTACTTTCAGAGAGAAACTGCCTGAATGAAGTGAATGAGTCTGCACCTACAATGGAGGTAAATAGATATTTGGTACATGTCAAAAATTAAGTAGAAATACTGTCCTCATTAGATAATGTGTATGGAATATTTACATTTAAAATTATTGTCATTATTATTATTATTATTAGTATCATTATTAGTCGTCTTCTGACGTGTCTCAAATTCTTGTGAGCTACAATGAGAGACACTGAAAATGCAAATGATGTGCAAATGGTTCACATGGCAACACCTCTAACATAAATTTGAGTCAGAAGTCAATCTCAATGTACGTTCCAGACTCCCCCCGCGAAAAGAGAATCCGCGAAGTGACGACCACATATTTTATTATTTATACTGTTTTATATGTATTTTAAACCTTTATGTACCCTTCCCACACATTTATTAACCTTCCAGACTCTTATAAACACTTTCCATGCTCTTGAACACTTTCTACACTCTTAAACATGCTGTGGCGTCCGACTGGATGTTAAAAGGATGACGAGAAGTTGGTCCGCAAAAAGTGAACCGCGAAGTGGCAAGGGACGACTGAAGGTCGAGATTTCTGATTTGATCAGTATAGGAATATAGTGATTTCAAAATATGGACCCAAGAAATTCCCAAGGGAGGTGACTCAAGACATAAACAGACAAAAATCTACAACTGTTGGGCCAATCATCATGAATATGTTCATGGAAGTATTTGAATCCTCAAATCAACCACTTGGAGGTGTAACAATTGCAAATGTGGAAAACTGGAGCTAGACAGTCACAATCAGATTCAAGATTTTTGTGTGATGTACCTAGACTCATATTCTTATCAAAATATTCTGATATCCTTATCAGTATATGAGTCTGGTAACACATTATTGGGCCTATTTCAACCAGTACAGAGGAAAAAAAAACACTGCATGCAATTGGATAGTCATACAACTAATCAGAGCAACAAATTATGAGGCGTATGCTACTTGTCATGTGCCTTAACTGCTGTTTCCATTATACAGTCTTATCAAATATACTTTAATTACTCAATTTTTAACTGTCTTTCCTAGAGGACCTATCCATATTTCCACGTCTTATTTGTTTCATTCAAAGCGATATGCTTTAGTTTTTTTGGTTTATTTGTTGCTCAGACTGACAAGATGCACACATTGTTGTATTTTATCACTATATAATCTGCATTGCTTATTAGATGTATTATTTTTGCCTGTTGTTTTGTTTTATGTCCAGCTGATCTTCACTGGACATAATGAATACGGGACTACTGACCAACTATTATCTCCAACACTAAGCCTGAAACCTGCTCATTACTTTTTTGTTTTGATACTGGGGGGTTGAAATGCTTCCTTCTGTTGTGCAAAAAAGAGGTGGAATGTGTGAACTGCCACTTGTGGCTATACTTTAAATACGGTGCCCATATATAGTATGCAGGGCTAGTTATTTATATATATTTTTTCCTTATTTATCAAAAGGGATCCAGCACCGAAGATTCAGCTGTTGATTTTTACTATGAGGCAACAGAGGACCTTCCATCAACAAGTTCAACTGGGAGGGATGACTGTGAACAGGCTGATACAAGTGGTAACAGTTTTAAAACACTAGAAAGTAAAAGCTAATGAAATGAATAATCATGATCAGTTCAGAAATAATTCAGGTAGTATGATGTAAGTGAAGAATGATTTTTTTTCATTAAGATTATTTTATGTGAATGAATTCACTTCCAGTGTTCTCTGCAGCCTTTTAAATTATTCTGACTGCACCATAACATTTTGTAATGTAGAAAAGAAACAGAAAAGAAAATGCTTCTTTTGTTTGAAAGTTCAATTTTGATAAAAAACTGAAAATACAGTTCAACCAGATGTTTACATACACTGTGTTAAAAGACACATAAACCCTTTTTTCCTTACTGTCTGAAGTTAAATCAGACTAAACCTCTCCTGTTTTAGGTCAGTTAGGATTTCCAAAATTATTTCTATTTACTAAATGCCACAATAATGAGAGAGAGAATTTCTTAGAGAATTTTTTATTACTTTCTTCAAAGTCAGAAGTTTACATACACAAAGATTACTATGTCTTTAAACAATGAAGGAAAGCCCTGATGATGATGTCATGGCTTTGGAAGCTTCCGATAGGTTAACAGACAACATTTGAGTTAATTGGAGGCACACCTGTGGATGTATTTTAAGGCAAACACACTGCTTCCTTGTTTGACATCATGTGATAATCAAAAGAAATCAGCCAAGATATCAGGAAGAGAATTGTGGAGCTCCACAAGTCTGGTTCATCCTTGGTTCCAATTTCCAGATGCTTGAAGGTGCCATGTTTATCTGCACTTTGTTAGCACTAATCCTGTCTGTTGTCAGTGAGCCAGGATGAGAAGGTTTACATACTGGCAGGTTGGACAAAACCTGTGGAATCCTGGTTGTCCATGCAGAGTTGTTTTGTTGTTCCTAGTCTTATAAACTTTGTATCATATATCCTTGTTGGACATAAGACAAGATCGGATCAGATAAGAAAATCCTTTAATTTATCTCACAATCATGTCCATGGACATGGACACAGAGATCCTCCTCTGTTCTCCTTGCAGAATTCTCATCTGGGTGCTGGCTTGTTTTGTTGCTTTTAGTCCTAGTAAACTTAGCAGGCAGATATTGTGACAAGGCTGTTGGCCTACTACTGGCCTAATAACTCGTTTACTCTCGGCTGGCAGGGAATTCATTGCTGATGATTCTGAAGACCGGAGTCCAGAATGTGTTGAAGAGGTCACTCATGGAGTCAGCGAACCATAAGAGTGGTAAGAGTTTTTAGAGATTAAAGAGTGAACAATATCAGAGCTGTCAACAAAGTTTTGCCTCATTCGAAAAAAACAAACAAAAAAAAAACCCCACACACCACTGCTATTAGCACTGTAACTGATGTCTGTTCATTAGTAAATAGAGCCTTTTAAAATACTGTCCTCGTAGCTGCTACTTAAATAATGAATAAATGACAAATGAACTAATAAAATTACATACAGCATCATTGCCCTCAGTCTACGTAAGCACACCTCTTCCTCACTCCACGTAAGGAAGGTGGTCTGCTCAGACTTATATGCGCTATATGTGCATGGATTTGCTTATGCTCCTGTGTGGGGAAAGGAGGGTGACAGAAAACCCACAGCTCAATCGGGCAATTCGACAACGCTGGGTTGAAAACTTTAAGTACAAAGGCAGGATTAGGTTTCAGTAAAACCTTGGAATTCCCCATCAAAAATTGCATACATAACGGGTTAACCAACACTTACGTGCTTGACAGATGCCAGTGCAAGCTACAAAGCTGTTTTGATAGATAGCTAGATCGATAGATAATTTATCCCGACGGAAATTCAGTGTCCAGTAACTTGATCACATAGAAGCACATATGAAAGATAAGTTATATAATCATACAGTATATAGTCTGGAATTCCAGACAGTTTATGTGAGCCGACTGCATCTGTGAACTCCATGCGCCATTTACTGTCCTGCCCTCGTGCATGGCTCCCCAGCCCGCTAGGGAGGCATCTGTTGCAATAACTTTCTTGCCAGGACCGTTCCCAAGGTAATGCCTGCAGTGAGGAAAGCTGTGCATCTCCAAGGGTTCAGCGCTACGACACCTGCTTTGGCAACCAAAACTTGGCGATGGCTGCCGCGTGTCAGGTCCAAGCCCACTGACGCAACGTGATGCAATACAACTAGGGATGCACCGAAATTAAAATTCTTGGCCGAAACCAAGGCCGGAAACTGAAACACCGAAAGAAATTATTATGACAATTATTAGAACCATTTCATTTATAGCTATGACTGTGTACTACCCTCACTAATATCAGGGCATTGCAATTGCATAAATTAATAGAATAAATCAAAGAATAAATCAATTACAAAATTATGAAAATATTTAGCACATTCCAACAATGCACAATATAAAATAAAATTCAAAATAAAATGTCTAACTTGACTCCACTCATGTTAAATAATAATGGAGCAGAAGCTTTTGCAGCTGGAAATCAGCATCGATCCACTGTGCGGTTAGACTGAGCATATTTGTTTTTATTAAAAATAAATGGGTGCACTGCACCTTTAGAAAAATAGCGCTGTCCCTTTAAGAAGGACGGTAGTCTTAATTGAAGCTGTGCACGGCTGTGGATGTGTGCCGCTGAATGGGCATGTCGCAATAAAAAGTGAAAAAAAAACCAAAAAGATGAACGTTTGTTTTGGAAGTGCAGCAGATAAATGATTTGACTATTTTTTTTTCCAATGGCATGCGATCTACCCGCACTGTCTTCGCGATCTACCGGTGATCGACGTAATGGGCACGGGCACCATCACTATGAAACTTTCTTGCTTGGATGTTTGGATTTCAGGTGATAAATTAAACCCGACTTTGCAGATGCACGCCTCTTGAAATTTCAGCATCACACATTTTGCAAATCGCTATCAGTGGGTCTTTATATATTTATATAATACTTTATATACTGAAATACGTCCACACGGCAGACATGTCCGTGCTGGCTGCTGTTGTTGCTGCAGTGGCGTCATCACAACATCCTGTTTCGGCTGTGTTGTTTCTGCGATAAAAGGCGATTAATGATAGAATATTTTCGGTGGCCGAATATTCGGTGCATCCCTAAATACAACGTGACGCCACACAACGTGATGCAACACAATGCTTCACTTGCGCAAACATCTGCCAGGGTGCAGTGGAGTGGAGGAGGAGGCATTTTCCTGGGGAGATACAGTTGAAGTGAGAGGCCAACAGTGGTTCGACCTAGGACAGGTGCGAGAAACCACTTTCCTCTATACCGATCCAATCCAGCGCCCTCCCTGGACAAGGGATCGGGTTGCTTCCACAAGGCACTCAGGAAAGACAGACAGCAGCTGTCTGGTAGATGATTTCGCTCTGGGCAGCCTTTTTCCCTCACAGCGAGACATGGTGGTCTTGGTGAGAGCTTCAGACCACGCGATGCTAAGCTTTATAGCCGTTCTTCTACAGGCCTTGTGCAGGTCCATGCTAGCTGTCAGGTTTGGTGAGCTGCTGCAGGAGCCCCCTGTGGCCGTCAGCTTCACAGCCTGTGGGATGGTGAAAGTCACATTGTTCTCTTCATCATGCTCAGAGCCGAGGTGTCTCCCACAATGTGGCCGTGCTCCACCATGAGGCTGGTGTCGTGCTCATCGGTGTCATAACATCCTTGCAATGGCCTAATTGAAACTAGTTTCCAATCCAAGGATACTTGCAAGTTTGAGTCTGCGCAGTAAGGTCCGAGAGAGGAGGCACTTGAATTTAAGGGTCTCTCATTCAAATTAGTGTCTTCAAGTTCAAGCTGTGTTAGTGTGATTGCTGTCTAGTAATGTGTTGTGATACAGTATACTGTATGACCTCAATAAAATGTCTTAACTAATTAAAATAAGGGAAAACAAACACAAATGCGTGAAAACGTGCTGTAATGTGCTGAATGGTATTCTCTTCTCTTTCAACAGATGTTCCTCCACCGGTAAAAGCAACTGTTCTCCATGCTGGCCTTGACACAGTTTCTCTTGGCTTGGCACCCAGTGGTTCCTCTGCTAGGTATAAACTTCATGTAGATTATACCTGTAACACACAAGGAGACAGTGTGGACCTGGAAGACTGCAGCCCTGTAGATGTTGTAGGACTGAATCCTGGGACTGAGTATACCTTCAGCATCACAAGGATAGCAGAAAATGGAAGTCAAAGCACAGCGACCTCTATATCCGCCTTCACAGGTAAATCTACAATAATAAGTTGTTGCTTGAATTAAAATTACTAGAGGTGGGACTCCCCTAACCTAAAAATTAGTCTAAGTAATTAGAGGCTTTGTAAGTAATTAATCTTGATTAATCACATTTTAACCGCAAAACAATATTTTCCCCAAAAAGCACTCACTGCAACATGCTTTGCATTTAGATGGCACTGTAGGGTTGAAGTGCTTCGGTGGTATGCAAACTCATCTGATTCTTCCATTTTGGTAGCGGCCGTTAGTCGAGCTCTGACGTGTGCATCAGTGTAATTGGTGTACCAGGAAATCGTGCACTGACAAAAGTTCTGCGTTGTTTGGAATGCAAACTGCAATAATTTTGGTAATTAATGTGTTAAAGTCCCACCCCTAAAAATTACAACTACTTCCCAGTGCAGACAGCTGTTGGCTAAATGATCCCTGAACTGCACAAAACCTTTAAAACATACAAAAATGTAGTTTTCACAGTCATGTATGTCAGTTAGATATACAGGTCTGTGTCAGATTGAATAGGTAAAAGCTATTTGTTTGTTGTATTTTTTTAAATTAATGAAACATTTTTATATTATTCTCACAGAGCCTGTCCCTCCTGCATCAGTAACATTTTCTAATATCAGCAGTGAGTCAGTGTCTCTGCAGTGGGACACTCCTGCTGGTGAAGTGGAGAGCTACAATGTGACTTGTTGCAGTGAAGGAGAAATTGTGCAAGAGCTGAACACAGACACAAACAGTGTGACCTTCAATAGCCTGAGGCCAGGAGTGTGTTACTCCCTCCATGTTTCTGCACAACTCAAAAATGGAAGAAGAAGCAAGCCAACTGAGACATCTGCCAAAACAAGTAAGCAAAGAAAAACATGAAAACAAAACAAAAAATTAAGCAATCTCCGAATTAAGACACTGAATTAGTCAGTATATTATGATATATGAACCCTGTGTCTGCGTGTGTTCTCTCCGGGTTCTCCCACTGTCGATAGACATGCTCGTTAGGTACTCATCCCCAGCAAGTTCGTTAGGTTCGTCAAAACTGTTTGTAAGTAGAGCTTCAGAACGCAAAAACAAAAGACTGGAGCAAGAAACTATGAGAAAAGAGGAGGCAATTCATTGAAAACAGCATTTTAACTCAAACAGGCTGTTCAAGTTAAGACCATAGCATTAAAAAGGGCAAACTCTGTGCACAAATCTGCCTTTTATGTCATTTTCTTTAAGACAGGGGTTCCCAAACTTTTCCATGCCAAGGCCCCCCGAACAGCATTAGCTTCTGGCCGAGGACCTCCTTTTGCAAATCCACAGACAATGCTACAAAATATGTAAAGAAACATCAACTTTAAGAATCCTTTTTTCTTACTTTTATTCACTGTATAACATTATAATAATTATTAAAAATAATTAGATTTTATTTTTTTATTTTTGCAATTTTTTTTTTCTTATCTTCCTTCCAATTGTCTGAGGCCCCCCTGGCCCCCACTTTGAAAACCACTGCTTTAAGGCATTCACACTGTCATGACATTCTGATGGCAAAAGCAAAAAGACTTTCTGTCTTTAAACGTGGCAGGATCGTTGAGCTCCACAAGCAAGGCCTCTCGTAATGTGCCATCAAAGTTGGATGCTGTAAGACAGTAATTTCTTAAAAGATCCTGAGGGGTGGTAGTAGGGCTGAATGATTAATTGCATTTGCGATAATATCGCAATATGATAAAACGCGATTTTCTAACTGCAACTTGCGCGATTACAAGGTGGTCACATGACGCGAGTGACGTGGATGATAAGCTTCTGACCTGGACGATGTCTCTGAGCGGTGCGCGCACCCGCAACGGTTGGCTTGTTTACCTGTAATTTGCTACTGCTATTTTTTTGCAACATGGCTGAATATTTGTCCGATTCTGAGATTGTGGATGAACCATAGAAGTAGCAAATTACTGGTAAACAAGCCGACCATAGTGAGTGCGCGCCGCTCAGAGGTCAGAAGACATCATCCGGGGTCTGTAGGTCAATCTACAGACCCCGGATGATGTTAACACGTAACTCCGGACCAATGCTCCGGACTTAATGGGGAATAGCACTAGCGTATCATAACAAAGTATTGGCGGAATGAACGAGTTTCGCTGCAGATAATGCGTTATTTAGAGGCTGTGTTTCGATGCCCTGACCACTCCCGCTATATGGATATACGCTGATCTAATTATCTCCTGAACAAAGTGATATTGGTGAGTAAACGATGACATTTTATGCTAGAAATAAGGTCCAGGTTGTAAAAAACAGTAGTTTCCCTTTAAATGCACAATGGCAAAGCCACAGATGTTTCTGTAATGAGCCGTTAAATAAAAATTTATTTCAAGTCATACATCTTTTAATTTAATTCTAACAAATAGGCCCAGCCTATGGGAAAGAACATTTTACACTATGTATCTAATATTGTGTTGTTCATATTTAAATCATTCATTATGTTTTGTTGGGAAAAAAAGAGGATAAAATAAAAAATAAAATAAAAAAATCGCATATTAAATCGCAATCGCAACATTGGGGGGGAAAAAAATCGCAATTAGATTATATTCACAAATCGTTCAGCCCAAGGTGGCAGACCCAAAACAATTTCACTGAGCTGGAAGATCTGTCAGGCTGTCTGTGAAGACATGGACCGATCCTTGACCCAAATGAAGGCCCTTACGGATGCCGACTACAGCCCAATAATTATCTACGTCAGAGACACTTAAAGAACAAAAAACAAAACTAATGTCATGTATGTGTATTGCTGAGGCCCAACATAATTGCTCAATGTCAGTGTTTAATGGTTATGTTTAATGTTTAATTACATAACACAAAACATTCCAGGCCAATTTCTGAAGCAATTTAAATGCAGCCTTACTTCAGTATGTAATGACTTGCAGTCTTCTTCTTTAGGGCCTTCGCCAGTAAACATTTCTATGAGTATGTACTGATCCACAGTTGTGAAGACGAAATAGCGACCCACTTCTGCCAGATGTCTGAACCACAAGATTACTTTAAAGTTTGGAGCCATGCCGTATTACATAAAAAATATTCATCATTTTAATTACTACAATCTTCTTCTCCACAGAAACATACTTAAAGAGTCAACTGGAGAGTCTGAGTTTGGAGCAGTACTACAGACAGAAGCTATCACTCAGCCAAATACTTCAGATTGATGAGAAGACCATGACTGATGAACAATCTGCTAAGTCTAAATCAGACCTTCCATGGTATTTTCTAAAGAAACTGGTGATGGTTAATGTGTCAGCAAGGAATGTGAATTGTACATCTACATGTGAGTCAAACTGTGATGCTGCATCAGGGATTACAGAGTTTGATTTTGCTAATCTGCTTGTCACTGCAAATGCAGTTGATATGCTAAACCCCCTTGATTTAATCACTGCTCTCTTTCTATGTTCTGATGGTTTTGTACAGCAGGAAATGGCTCTCAAGATGTCTATGTGTCAGTTCTCTGTGCCTCTGCTGCTTCCCAATTGTGACACACATCAGTGTACACTTATGCTGTGGGCCATGAGAGACATTGTTAAGAAGTATAGACCTCAGTCTCTCTCAGACTCCAAGGGCTTCATTGAAGACAGAATTGTTCTTTCTGAACTTCCCATGGTTTCTTTTGTGAGACTGGGTGAGTGCACCTTGTCTAAGTCTGAGATCCTCAACAAGCTTCTGAGCAATCCTCAGCAATACCATGACACCTTTGTTCACCATAACATGGAGGGTGGAGACAGTCCAAGAAGAATATCCAATGGACTGACTGAAATTACTTGGTACCTTCCTGGTGGAAACAAGAACATGGACATTTTCAGTGAACCAGTGGCTGTTGCTAACCTTCGTGGGGACATTGCTTCATTTGAAACCCAATATTCATTTCTGTGTCACACATCTGCAGCAGTTTTTGTGTTCTTTGACCATTTAGAGTCTGGGTGTAATCTGCTGACCAACCAAACTGGCAAAGCACAGATCTTCTTGGTGGGTAACCACAATGGGAAAAATTTCAGCTTAGAGACTCTAAGAAAGGTAACAGCCCAGTTGGGCTTGACTAACAACAACATCATTATTAAGACAAAACAGAAAAATGATGCAGACTTTGTCAAAAGTTTGAGGAAGGCAGTCAGTGATGTAGTTCAGAACTCAAACAGGAAGATGCAAATAGAGCAGATGACCGACATTGCCCATGAACTTGGGATTTTGGTTGATGAAGATGCTCTAGAGTGCAAGATTGGAAAAAGAAATGCAGATGTTATCACTGAAGAAATCCAAGATGCCCTGAAATACAAAGAAGAACAGCTTCCATTGCAAGGTCAAATATGGAAGGATCTGACTTGCTTAGAGAAGGAAGAATTCCGGCTTCGAAATGTTGGGTCCAAAAACATAGAGGAGTACAAAAGTGATCTTCAGGTGCAGAAAACACAACTGCGTCAAAAACAGAACTCTTATGACATGTCCACTTCTATGACATGCTTCATCAATGCAATATCAAGCTCCGGGATAGAGAGGCGTTACTTTCTGAAATGGATGAGAATGAACCTTGATAACGTGTCTCGTGAAAAACTGTCTGGACTCAGGGAGCAGTACAAAGAAAAATACAAGAATTCTGACAACAAAGAGGAGATCAAGGAAATTGACAAACAGCTTTCTAACAGCTCACTGGGGACTGAACACTTCTTCCGTGAAATGGGTCAGATCTACGAGGCTTCACTTTCTCTTCCAGAGACACACCCATCCCGTCAACAATTACAGCATTTACCCAAACTCTGTGCTGAACTGTTGCTTGATGGATTTCCCCTTGAGCTTGTAGATGGAGATGCATCCAACATACCTCTCAGATGGGTGAGTGATGTTCTCTCTCAGCTCAATGTCTTGGTGTCTCCAAAGAACAAGATACGAGTAGTCACAGTTCTTGGAGTTCAGAGCACAGGAAAGTCCACTCTCCTTAATACCATGTTTGGAGTGCAGTTTGCAGTCAGCAGTGGTCGATGCACTCGAGGCGCCTTCATGTTGCTCATCAGAATCAATGACGATGCTAAAAAACTTCTCAACTGTGACTTCATGGTGATCATTGACACTGAGGGCTTAAAGTCCCCAGAGCTGGCACAGCTGGACAACAGTTATGAGCATGACAATGAGCTTGCAACACTTGTTGTAGGGCTGAGTGATATCACCATTATCAATATTGCAATGGAGAATTCATCAGAAATGAAGGACATCCTACAAATAGTTGTGCATGCTTTTCTCAGGATGAAGGAGGTGGGCAAAAAGCCTAAATGTCAGTTTGTTCACCAGAACGTGTCCGATGTTTCCGCTCATGAGAAGAACTTACGAGACAGGAAACTGCTCTTGCAACAGCTGAATGAGATGACCCAGGCAGCAGCTAAAATGGAACGGAAAGAGGAGAACAAGAGCTTCACTGATGTGATGGAGTACTGCCCAGACACGGGGAACTGGTACATACCTGGACTCTGGAATGGAAACCCACCAATGGCACCAGTCAATGCAGGATACAGTGAGGCTGTATATGAGCTCAAGAAGAACATCATCAAGCTACTGGGAAATTGTCAATCAACTACCAATAACATTGATGAGTTTGAAGAGTGGATGACAAGCTTGTGGAATGCAGTAAAGCATGAAAACTTCATCTTCAGCTTCAGAAACAGCCTGGTCGCTGACGCATACATGAAGCTCTGCACAGAATACAACAAATGGGAATGGGAATGCAAAAAGGAAATGTACAAGTGGGTGACAAATGCAGAAACAAGAATTTCCAATTTTGGTACAGTTGCACATAACTCTAAAATATCCAACATGAGAGATTTTCTCACAAGTTTCAAAACTGAAGCCTACACAGAGCTGTCTACATGGGAGAAAAAGCTTCAAGACAATCTGACAGAGTACTTCAAGCAAACAGAAGGTCACGTCTATCTGGTTGAAGGATACAAAGAGGAGTTCTCAAACGGTATAAAGAGCCTTCGACGAGAAATGGAGAGGTCTGTAGTTGATCAGCTCACAGCAGCAGCTGACATCAAAAAGGGAATGACGGAACTTGACAGTATCAAGAGGAATCACACAAACGAGATTGAAAAAGCGGTGCATGCTTTAATTGATGAATGTCGAAAGAAAAAAGTCCAGATGACAGACAGAGAGCTGGACAAACAATTTGATAAGATGTGGAAGGAGACACTGGAGAAACTGTCTTTTACTGAACAAAAGGCCACAGATGTCTTCAGCAGTGTAGCTCACTACCTTAGATCAAATCTGTCACCTAGGGGGGGTCACGCATGTCAATTGTTGAGTCAAAAATGCCTGACAGAGTGTGGACTGGTGCCTTTTAAATATACAGCTGAAGGATACTACAACCGATTAAAACACACACTGAGCAAGCTGTTTAAGATTGAAGATCACATAATGGTTGTACAAAAAATGGCTGACAACATCATAGATGTTTGCACTCTGTCTGTAGATGAAAAGATGAAAAGAAAGACCAATTACCATGATACTTACATCCAGGAGATCTTACACGTCATCGATGAGAGTCTGAAAAACAAACGAGATGTTAAGATAGACATGGAGTTTGAAGTCTCTCTAAAACAGCACATCTGTGGATTAGCAGCCAGAAGCTTTCAGGAGATGCATGAAGATTTCCTACAGGTGAATGACCCCTATAGATGCTTGATGAAAAACAAGGAGAAGTTTCGTGCTGATTTCAAAGATGTGTTCAATGAACGAGACCAGTGCCAGAAGAAGGCAGAAGAATTCACAAACCAATGCTTGAAGCCTGCAGTTGAGGCCTTTGTCAATCGTTCCCTGGGTCCTAACATCATTGATGAAATGCTGAGAAAAGAGCAGTTCAGCACAAGGATGTCTTTCCAGTATTCAGTTTTACTGGATTTGCTTTCAAAGAACAATTTTGAAGGGTATTTGAGATACAACCGTTCTTATGAGAGTTTTGTAAAGAAGAGAATACGTCAGCAAATAGAAGAGTGTTTTTCCAGCTGCTCTGCAACACTTGAGTTTGAGGAGCGACATCTTCAGTCAAGTATCAGCAGCATAAATGACGCCATCAAAAAGGCCAAAACAGGAAAGAGTGGTAACATGAAGACATTTGTTGAAGGAATCTGCAAAGAACTTGGAGATAAACTGGTCATTTCCCAGGATGCTCTTGGTGCTTTCATGATCCTGAACAATGCCAACCAGGAACAGTTTGCTGAATGGCTCAAAGTGTCTGAAAAGGACATGGCAGAAGCTCTTAGAGAGAAGTTTAAAGAATCAAACATCACAATGAAACTACAACGTCTCCATGTGCAGCCCCAGAATGAGCTTTTCACCAGAGTGATTGGTTGTGGCAAACAGTGTCCATTCTGTGGAGCTCCTTGTGAGGCAGGAGGAAAAGCCCATGAAAAGCACTGGACTTCACTGCATCGGCCACAGGGTCTGGGCACATACAGGTGGACCATATCAGAAAAACTTTGCACTGACATATGCTCGTCCTCTGTAACCAGTGACACTAGTTTTCGCTGCAGTGCTACAAACTATGAATGGCACCCTTACAAGCGTTACCATGAAATCTTCCCAGACTGGGATATTCGTCCAGATGTGAGCCTTGAGGCATCAGACTACTGGAAATATGTGATGACAAAGTACAACAAGGAGTTTGCTAAAGAATATAATGCAAGGCCTGCTGATATTCCTGTCACTTGGAAGATGATTTCATACAAGCAGGCAGAGCAAAGTCTCAAAGAGTCATTTAGCATCAACTGAGACAAGACTACTCATATATTTCACATTACAGAGGGACAGATCTTCCTCTTGTGGATATTTCTTTGATTCTATTTTGTTTTCTATCATACAGAAGAAGTTTGCAAGTAACATGCAGTAAAAGAGCTGCTTTAAGTTTAGTGTTTTGATGTTTTCCTTCATGTTTTATGTCATCAAAAATGTATGCAGCTAATCAAACCTAAATGTAGTTTCTTCTTTTCATTAAATCAATACGATATAGAAGCTAATTAATCAACTATTTGCTTTTATTGTTCTTATACATCACTTAGTCTGGATGTTTTGAGAACAGGTTAAAAAAACCGGAATGATGTCTGAAGCTATTGTTTGACATGTCTGATGCTGAATTAATTGTCATGAAAAGATGACTATTAAAAAGTCTGTCAATATGTACTGTATACATGACAAATGTTTTATTGTTAGCTACCTGAGTGTGTGATTTACTTCAGAATTTATAACTGCTTTATTTTATTTAAGTGTCAGACGGCAAACATTCACACCGCAGAAATTAAGGACGATTTGTTTTATACGTGATACAGTCAATGTTCCCTTATTTCTTTTATATTTTCATATTTCACAACACATTGATTGTAGGTTTGAATTGTTCACTGACTGGATGCTTCACGTATCGTAAATTTATTTGAGGGATCCATACTCACCTATTCTCTATGGCTTTCAGGTGTATATTTAAATATTTCTTAGTTTTTTTCTTTAGCTGTTGAGCGGGATGTACGAGCTAGCAGCATTTATTTAGTTCATATTACATTGACTGTAGGTTTGAGTTGTGCGAGCCTAACTTAAGGAAACATCAGTGAAGGGAGGTGCCCACTTGACATGCTGCATACCGTCGTTGACTAGACATCTGATGTCTTCTTGGTGGTTGGTAGTTGACCAACTGGCTGCTAGCCTGCTGGTCGGTTTTTCAGTTGGACCGGGCCTCTAAATGTATTTTGCCTGGGATCTTGGCACAAAAGATTGTAACATCATATCCTGTGTATTAATGAATGCTTATTTTAACTGACTGAATAAAAACACAGTCTGCAGTTTTTCTCTGAATGTCTTCAATGTTCTCCAGAAACAACTTGTTTTCAGCCAATGCTCCATACACACTAGTTTGAGTGACTCTGACTAATGTGAATCATCCAGAACCAAAGAGTTTTTTTCTAGTTTTTTGCAACATGGCTGAATATTTTTCTGATTCTGAGGTTGTGGATGAACCACAGCAGTAGCAAATTACAACAACCCGACCGTCGTGGACTCAGAGATGACATCACCCAGGTCAGAAGACATCATCCGGGGTCTGTAGGTCAATCTACAGACCCCGGATGATGATAACAGGTAACTCCGGACTCAACGGGGAATAGCACTAGCGTACGATAACAAAATATTAGTGAAATGAATGAGTTTCGCAGCAGATAATGCGTGATTATTAAGTGTTAATCATGTGCTTGCATACACCGTTGACATGACACAGGACTTTTGCATGAAGTCTTAGTTTGACTACAGGCAGATTTCATGCCCTGAAATGAGGCTGAGTGATATCTCGATCCAGTGTGTGAACCATGAGGCTCAGTGTGTCTCCATTATTTAACAAATTGTGTGAAAGTGAACTGAACCTCTTCTCTTTAGAGTCCATGCTAATCATGTGTAGGCTGTATGTTACATGATCCGCTGCCTGTGTGACTGTGTTCCAAATAAAATGCTTGGTGGATGTAAACACGTGTCTGGGTCATTGCAGTGACGATGACAGTTTGTCCAAAGGCTGTGTGAATTTACATCCTGTAACAGTCTTCATTATAACATGACTCATATAGAACATATTCTTACTGATATCCTCAGTTTAATGCTTAACCTGGTGAAAATATACTTGGTAGGTCTCATGGATTCAACACTGATTTTTGAATTTGAGCAGGGGAAACAACTTTATATCTACAATAACAGAATAAAAATGCAAAAATTTTGCAACAACCAGAACTGTTCTACAAAGGGGAGTTCCTTTAATTCATTGTTTAAAGTTTTTAGGTACAGGGGAAATGTAATAGATAATCAGGTAATATAATCAGATAATCAGAGCCACTTAAGTGAAGACCATTGTGTACTATTTCGCATGAGCTTGATGACAATTTGATCCTGAACACATCCACATCCCAGACTATAAAAGTTGTGTACTCATATACAATTATGTGGTATTGTCCACATGTTGCATTTCTTACTTCCGTTGACTGAATCAAGAGACAGACATCTCGTCTGGCTATGAATGTCTTTAATGTTTCCCAGATCAGAATCACAGCATACAGTGTATAATAACTTCTAAAGTAAACAGAAATATCATCACCTCATGTATTTATATAGTTTTACTTTACTCTTTTTTTTCTTTTTCTTTTTTTTTTTTAATAATGGTCTTTTTTTTAAATTCAATTATTTAACATTTTCTTCATCTCAAGTCTTGGGCTTCTGAATTCAACAAAGTGTAAAAACAAGACAACAGGGGCAAATTTGCAGTGTAGACCAAGCTGAAGGATTGAATTAGTGAGCATGTATCACTGTCTTTCTTTATGTGTAAATCATAATACATTTAAACTGACATGACACAGGAAGGAATCATAAAAAGTAGTATGAGGCAATTTCACTTCATTTATCCAACTGCCATTTTTGAACATGAGAATAAACTGTAAAACTGCTGTAAATCATGATGCTGAGTGTCCATGTAGATCCAACCTGATCTACTGTTAACCACACATTCTCAGAGTCTGATAGGCTTTTCTCATTTACTCAACTAACACGACACCAATGTCCGTCTGTGGTTTAGGGCGTGATACTATTTTCTGCTACATCATGTCACTTTCAAGAGAACCGCAGCCTCCATGACCACAATGCAACAGAGTGTGGAAAGGGAAAACGTTGGATCACCTGTGTGATCTCATTGTTCTAAAGCCACGTTTCCACCCAGAATGAGAAAGAAACATTTTTCAAGAAACTAAAAGGTATGCATGGAGACCTTTTAGACTGGACAGTTAACACCGGTGACATATGGAATATGAAAGACTGATTTTTCATATTAACTGATGCGTCTGCATGGACACTCGTCCACTAGTCCTAACTGGAATGAAAATGCCTCACATAAACAAATCAATCTGAACAGGTTATCCTCTCAGTCAGACTGAGAGTTGTGGTGTGATTACATACATGCCTAATAGCCATGTATACTAGTTGGAACAAATATATTATTTCTGTAGATTGAACATCAGGTGAGGTGACGAGTTTCCGGGAGGGATAAAAACATGGCAGCAGTTCTACAAGTTGTTCAAACAAGTGTTTGAAAAGACGAACAAAGCAGAAGCTTAAACTTGAGTCCGTCTTGGTTGAATTTAATCATCTTCTTCTTCAATAGAATACAACAACAGCTGTAGCTTACTGGATTCAACACAACTGAATGCCAGACTTAGACTAAGCAAACACATCTTACAGTGTGTGTGTACCGATCAGTAATGTTCAGTGCTGCAGAACTGGTCCCCACCTTAGAACAGAATTTCAACCATAAGGGGGAAACACACAGTTTACTTCCAAAAGTAGCTAGGGAAGGTTCCTGCAGTGGAACCACAGCTTATGAGGATATGAGGCATCTTATGGTATCAAAGCCCTCATGTGTGTCCAACACGTATGAATAAGGTGGCTACATGTAAACACTGCTACATGTTCAGTCAGCTAGATGTATGTTCTCGTGTTTAGTGTTTATGTCCTGACCATGAATCACTGAAAGGCAAGGCTGGCTTTTAATCAGTGCTTTTAGCCTCTGAAACATAAACAGATCGTACACACGATGCTGCGCAGATTTATCAGGAGTTTTATTTCAAAATAAAAGCTTGGAGAAAAGGGTAAAATTGTGGAGGGTACTTGATTCTACTACATTTTATTTTAAAAATATTAAAAAATGACCAAATACTAACTAAAGTATTTTTGTTTCTCTGCTGTACGCAGGGCGTAAGTGGAAATTCATTTTGCTACAGTGACTTCCCTGGTTAGGAATGATGATGCTACAGTATACCCACATGACAATGGGTAAAAAGTAAAATTATATATATATATTTTTTTTTCAGTTATCAGTGGCAAGCATTTGTTAATTTGAAACCTCAAGCAGTTGGGCTGTTTCATTGCAAATTGCACCTGTTGTCTTTTTTGTTGTCACAAAATAAGCATATCATTCATTCACTCAAAAAAAGAAGAAAACAAACGAGAAACTTAATATTTACAAATATTTTGTCTGTTTGATTCTTACACTTAAAAATGTACAGTTTTGATCCTCATCCAGGTGTTGTGTCTGTCTCCGTCCTGCCATCCAGTTTGGTATTTTCTTCACACTTCCAGTGGTTCTGACTGCTGACACAATGGCGCCCTCCAGTGTTAGCTTATAAAATAGACAGGGAAAAAACAACAGGCACCCGAACTAAATACCTTGTTTCTGCTCTCACCTCCAGTGGCATCATTGCTGCCGTGTCGTGGTGAGGTTTGCTTCGTAACCCCTCACTGCCTCTGTATTCACAGAATTGAGTACAAAAGGGTTCATACGGACATATCAGTTCCCTTGTGGGCAGAAAGATGGCCATGCCTTTGAATGTCCTTTTTTCCCTTGTGGTCAGTTTGTCCTCTCTGATTCTAATTTCTACATTTAAGGCTGTGAGTCTTTTTCCAACACCCTCTCGGAGGCTCTTTTCCACAGCGTGTCCCTTTACTTGCGCTACAGTCCATCATCAGTTCCAGTGCATTCGTCCACCCGCGGCACACCCAAGTCAGTTGTTTTGTGATTTACATTGTGCACGTTTCCCTTTCAGTAAGCTTACAAAATCTCTGACCGGAGCAGCCAGGTGGGTTTTTTCCCCCCTTCCAGGCCTCCCCCACCACCCCTTTAGGCAGTAATAAAATAGAAAACAAACAATCAAACAGGCTAAAGCTAGAGCACAAGCAAAGACAGCACCGGTGACTAACTTCTCCCATACTGGATATAAGCTACCATTTGTTCCTGTGGGCTCAAAAGACAGCCCACTGATTCAGCTAACATACTGTGTTAACCCATGATCCATGTTTGACATCTTTATCAGACAATCAGAGGGGGACATCTGTTTTGTACCCTGTGGAGGAGATCCAAGTCCCCTTTTTGTCTTGAAGCTCGGACTCTGTGGTCGTGGAGACCTACCGGTTGCCCTCAGTGTGCTTAGAGTTTAATTTACAACCCATGAGTTGACAAATGTCACTAGCGCAGTGAGCTAACTTTAATGCGAGGACAATAGCCGAGCCGAACTGAGGTCAGAAATCGTGTGGAACGGCGGGAGCAGAGGAGTTATGGGCGATCACTGCAATGTGGACGCCAGTTTTGAATAAAAAGGTAGCGTACTGATGAAGGGAGGACACGGGAGGAAGAGTGTGGTGATGATACAGCAAGGGGTGATGCTTGGAGGTCATGTTTGAAAGTTTGGGGTGCTCTTCCCTGTCTGCCTCTCCATCTCTTTGTCATCTAATTCAAGGCCCACCTATGCAGGTCTGATGTCACGCGCCAACACACACTCTCTCTTACGGGCACACATCAAACATAATAAATGCATAAATGCATGTGTTGGAAAAGAAACGTGGGGAGACAGGACAGGGAAGGTGTACGAGTCGGAGCAGAGGCTCTGTACACTGAAATACAAACAACAGATTGGGTACCAGATTCAGACGCAATGAAAAAGTAGCTACTTGTAGGACGATGGGCTTTCTGTTGGTGTGCTGAGTCGCTTGGTTGGAAAAATACATATAAATAACACCATGAAGGACAGAATGAATGGAAGAGAGTGGAGCATCTTCGGAAACGAGTGGCTATTCCTAATGTTTTTTTTTAATGCACGTTGGGAGGTGCAGCTGATTTGTGCAGCGACGTCAGGAATTTCTGCAATACTCGTGTTCTGTGAGAGAAAACCGAGACCAAAATACTAAAAGTGGACAGATATGATTTGATTAGATTTGGGAAACGTGCATTGACAGATACGTTGTCCTCTCCCCCCGCCCCGCCCCACCCGTCGTCATCTTTAAAAAATAATTCATGCATAGATCCCCACCGAGAAAACCCATTTATATACTTTCTCCTTTGTACACATTTATATAGAACTATATATAATATCATTTCTCTATATCTATATTTTCAGCAAAAATTCTTTCCACAAAAAACAACATTTAAACAAATGCTTGAAAAAACAAAAAAAGAAGAAACAAGATGAAAGAAAGCAAATCACAATCGAGGGCCAGTTTGGCACTTTGTCATGAGAACACACAGCCTCTGTTAGTTGACAGTAAATAGGAATACTCTAGAATTTTCTTTAGTTTTTTTCTCCCTCGATGCGAACGCAAACACAGTAGTACATACTTGGCACCAATAATGCTGGTAGGATGAGTTATCAGATATCAGTATTTTCATATCTATACGTTTACTGTATGTACTCTATGCTCCATCAAACAGCTCAGCAGATGAATCCTTAGAGCACAGGAGAATTATGTAGAGAGGAAGAGAATCACATGTCGAATAAGAGGAACAAAGCAGTATTAAGACACGGATGTAGAAAAGATATGTGCACATAACACACCAGGGACAGAAAAAAGAGATGACACCAAAGTAAAAAAGAGAAAACAGCAAGGGGGCAAAAAGCATTCGTCCCTCCCGACAAACGCTGGGTGCCTTGAGTCTGGAAACAGCAGACTTTCTTTGAAAACAGTATCTTTAAAAGATCTAACTCACCCCCAATCATTTGCTGCTGTGCAGTACAGTTACATCTCCACACACCACCAGTGGAGGCAGCTGCTAAGTTTTACAGCACATGATGGAGGGGGTGGAGTTGTTTTTGAAGAAACAAGAGAATAAGAGAATAAAGGCCCACATCCAGAGGCCTTCCTTCTAGATCTGTAGCCAGTGTTCCTGGCCTGGTCCTGGTGGCACTGTGTCGGGGCCAGTCCCTACTATACCCTGGTAGTGGAGTGGGGGTGGGGCAGGGTGTTGTTGTGGCCGGTGGAGGGGAAAGTGTTGAAAGCATGAAGTGGCTGCATGCTGGTGATGGTACTGGGGATCATGGTGATGGTGTTCGGCGTCATGAGTGGAACGTCGTCGGGGGCGCGGCGCAGAGCCAGCGTGTAGTCAGGTGGGCAGGCGGGCCGTAGGATGTCGTGGGGACGAAGGGGCTCCATGTCATGGTGGGCGTCATGCTCCGAGTGCTTCATCTGCAGGGACATGATCTCCTCCTCCTGGCTATGAGCCAGGTCGTTGGCAGGACCGCCCCGCTGAGGAGATAGTCGGTGCCGTCGCATCTCGTGCCGCTTGTCGCGCTTGTAGTAAAGGGCAGCAAAGGCCAAGATGTTGAGGAAGAGGAGAGATGCCCCCACCGCGACTGTCACACTCAGCTCAGTGGAGTAGTCACGGGTGTCTCCGGGAAAGAGGTCCTGGTGGGGACGCTCTGAACCCTCAGGCTCGGGATCAGAGGGGAAGGTAGGGTATGGGTGACGAGTGGTTCGAGGGCCTGGGGCTTTGGGCCAGGGTCTGATGGTGCCGGTGCCAGGTCCTGGCGGAGAGCGGGTAGTGGTGGGGAAGAGCTCTTCGTGTAGACTGTGAAGATGAGGGACTAATTCAAGCCAGAAGGCCACCTTGTTGGCCCTGTAGTTGTCTCTAACGCGAGGTTTTAAGCCAATGTGGAGGTACTGCTTGTCCTTTGAGTTGAACTTGGTCCAGATGACCTCTTCAAAGCGGTTGGGCTTGGTGTGAATGAACTTGGTGTCCTGAGGGACTGGCAGGTTGGGGTCCCTGGTGAAGAACAAGGGAGGTAATTGGGTTAAATGCATCTGGTTAAGGTCGTGCACTGAAACAAACACTGAATACAACCTGGTTTTAATTAAATTTATTTTCGAATTACTAAACTGTTAAAATCTGGTTAGTGAAATCCGTCCTAAACTGAACCAACACCTCTCTTGTTAAAGAGAGGAAAACACTGGAAAGACAATGAAACTCAACTACTGAGGAGGCATGACACAAGCAGGATAACCCTGCAGTCACACCTCAGAACAAAAACAAGTTAACATATTAACAGAAAATAAAACCTACCCAGTCTTAGCAAAGTTGGTCCAGTAAGTCATTACCACGGCGCTCAACATCACATCGTTCTTCGAGAAGTTGCACGGGAACAGGTCTGTGGCACCGATCATGGGCACGCCAAACACGTACGGTATCTCGTCTCCATGGGCGGCGTCGGCCCATTCGGGTCGCGTCTCGGTCTGGCAGTGGTGGTAGAACGTGTAAAAATAGACCGGGGACTGAAACTCGGCGTGGAGTTTGGCAGTGGCCACCGCCGGCGCAACCCACTGGTGGTCGGTAAACAGAGCTAACAGAGTCTTCCTTCGCATGTCGCCATTATCCCTGTCAGCCCAGTCTGTGTACATAAACTTAATGGTCTCCCTCAGGATGTCTTTGCCTGGAGGATAAGACGTGGGAGGGGAAAGGGGACAGGGAGAAAAAGAAAAAGAGAAAAAGGAGAAATTTGTGACAAGACTAAAGTAATAACAGTGCTAGAACATTTTCAGAGTGGACAAGAGAATCTGTGAAACACAGGGCTGAGGTAGGTAGAAGTACACACTGCTGAGATGAACTGGAATTACAGGAATGCTTATGTGAGAGAGAGAGACAGAAAGATAGAGAGGAGAGAGAAACTGAAGAAAGACTGAGCGACACGAAGAACAAAAGAAGAAAATATGCCTCTCAGAAAGCAGAATGAGTGACAAGCACTTGAGAGGGAGCGTGACTGCATTATCCAAACGTGTCTCTATTTTGACTGAGGCCTGCTGTGAGGGGTTTGCCGGCTGATCTGTTTGGAACAACAGCACTGTGATTGGGAGCTGGCTGCCTGGGGGATGATGAGCGACAGCATTAGTGCCCACGGAGCCTCAAAGGCCAAAGCACAGACCTACCACGGTGAAAGATAATCTCCATGATAGGCAACCTCTTTAGTATGCTTGTCTTGGTTGATACACTTCACTGCATTCACATTTTCATCTCTTCTCATTCTTTGCCCACATAATGTTTTAAAGACTTGGCTTTCCACAGGGAGCTGTAGTTCTGGTGTATATTTTTGTTGAAATACTGTGTGAATATAAGCATTGTGGGACAAAAGGTTACCTCTGCCTATGTGACATCTTGGGTTTAAGGGAATCTGTTTGTATTCAATTCAATTAATGATTTCTGTTGTCTAATTTTACAAGTATACACTTGTATTTTTGTACCTTTTAAACTTCTCTCTTTAAACTATCTCCAGTGTTTTTTGAGAGATATCGAGAGATGGTAGAGAAAATGACAAACAAACAAGGACAAGTTCATATTACTCACCCTCAGGGTACCCGTAGAGGTTGTCCACAAAGTTAGAGATGGTGTAGTCGAAAGCCGCGGCCGAGATGCCATCATTGTCCTCGCTGTCGTCCACAAACTTCAGCCCCTCTCCTTGGTTCACACCTATGAGGATGTCATAGTTGAGGAACTCCCCCTGGTGGTGCAAGAAGAGAACAACACGTTGAGTTGAAATGGCATCACATGGTCAAATACAGTTCATATTACAGTTATTTTATTTACGTGACGTTAACATAAAAATGCTGGATAGGATTTTGTAAAAGCTGATACATTTTGTTATGAGGCCATCACTACACTCTCAGGAAGAGACAATAATTTAAAATTGTCACATCAAAAGACAGTAAACACATCTAATGTTGGCTCAGCACCCGAGGATACGGACTTGGGACAGCACATCCTGTAGGTGCTGATCATGTGGAGGTTTTAAAGTCTATGGCGTCAATTAATGCACGTCAAGAGCCAGAAACCTTTTGATGCTCACCTCTAATTATGTCTGACAGGTTATGAATTCTTTTGGGCATCTAGTAGGGAAATCTAGCAGCTTAATAACAAAGCAGCTGCAGAAGTCACACCAGGTTTATGTGATATTATCACTTTTGTGATATTTAGGACATCATGAACTGTCACATCTTCAAATAGTGTCCCCTTTGTAACATTTTTGAACAAATCAAGATCTTTGCCCCATGTATGTACAAACTACCAGTTATGTAATATTAATAATCATATCACATTTGTACAAATATCCAAATCTGTAGCATTTTTAACAAATAATTACATCTGTTACACTTTTAGAATAAATCATTTTCACATTTTTGTTCAATAATTGACTTTAACATTGTCAGGGTGTTTCTCTAAAAACTGTTTTTTTTTTTTTTCCCCCCCCAGCCTTTTTTCAACGGCCTTGTGAAAAAGGCTGCTGTTAGCGGGTAGTTAGCATGCAAGCTAGCGGAACTGGAGTCTCTCCACACTGTGCCGCTTTGCCATTGCCACAGTAGCCCCACAAATGAGACATACAAACATTTATTTTACTGCTGTAGAACGCTTCTTATCACTCACTGTGAAAATCTTTCGCTTATCTGCCCTATTTTTCTGCCGTTAAAACCCACTTCTAGCAAATCAACTTAGCTGCGCCTGCTTTCATACACACGTGATATTAAGTAGGGGTGTAAAGGTACACAGAAGTCACGGTTCGGCAAGTACCTCGGTGCAAGGGGGAAAAGCAACAAAACCCCGTATAAAACTAGCTTTTTTTTTTCATTCATTTTGAACAGACACCAATAGACTTCTGTTAAATAAAAGTAAAAAATAAAATAAAACATAAAACAAATGCATTAGGAGAGTTCTCATTAGAGATGTTACGCTGGAAGCAGACGCTCGAAATGATGTTGAGCTTTCAAAGCAGAAGTATCGCGACAAGATGTTTCGATGCCTCGCTTCATCAGTTGAAAAATCACGTGACTCCCCAAATGAAGCTTCATTACGTCACACACGCATCGGCCGCGTCATCGGCGACATGTCACGGGATTGTTAAACTCACAATGATTAGAAATGCGACAGTCCCTCAGATGGTTGTGGGTTTTTGAGAGGAGGAGAGTTTTTCATATGTTAGGCCTACGTAGTTTCATTGATTTAGAACGAGGGAGAGTGAAGTTTAAGGTAAGATTAGTATAACATTAGATTAACTGGCATACTCACATTGGCACATAGGCATTCACACACTGTACATTGATTTACATACCTGTATACATACATAGAAGAGGAACATACTAAAGCCTAACTCAGCTGAAATTATCATAAAAATCTCACCCAACCACCCAAATCCCCTTCCCAGTTTCACAAGCATTTTGTACAACTACTGTCATCACTGTCCCTAGATGCACAAGCATTTCACTTATTTTGTAAATATATTTTTGTATTTCTATCAATCTTATTAAAGCATATATTTAAAACATACAGTATTATATGATGGCAAACTCATACAAGTATATTATTAAAAGAAAAAAAATCAAGCATTTCAAAATGCACATACTGTAGATCCTGTATTGTTAAACACAACTTTCTGTTTCACGACCCGTTTCATGTGAATGCTATGTATTATCCAGCAGATGTCGCCACATTTAATTGTATCAAATGCTTCGAAACACCTGAACCATTTCAACACAATTGCTTCAGATTGATTCAGTGGTTCAGAAAGCTTCGGTTTCTCCATCACTAGTTCTCATACCATTCATTCATTTTGTTCATACCTACAGAGGAAAAGAAAAAGCACAATTTCTTGTAGGGATAAACTGAGGTAGTCAGGTAGCAACTGGCAACTAACTTCATTATAGGAAACTAAACTAACTTGTTGATAGATATATCGGGTGATGCCGTCTTTTTTGCGTTAGCATGTTTGATGTGTTTCCAGCGACGTACCGCACCTCCGCGAAACATCGTCGGCAGACAGTCTTTGTCCGGTCCATCACTCGCGTGCCATCGCCGTTATGTTGCACCGGGAAACCAAAGTGTTCCCACACTGGTGATTTAAATGAAGTCGGCTGCTATATGTCAATGCTTTCATCGCCACACTCTCCATTACTTTTCTTCTTCGTCTGTTTTTCTTCTTCTGTATTCTAATGACGTTAGCTGGCAGCTTTAAGGCTCATTACCGCCACCTGGATTGAAGTGAGGACTTTTTTTTTTTTTTAATTGGCTGTATTCACCGTATGACAGCCTGCACCAAACAGATACCATAGTGGTATCTTTGAAGTGCTATTTTTTAGAACATGCCTGCAGACTTTTTCCGCCAGTAGTGCGCTACCAGGTGGGTAGTTAGCATGGAAGCTAGCGTGACACTTACCGGATTGAAGTTGCAACAGTATGCACAAATGAAACATAAACACGTTTCTTTTACTGTTGTAAAACAAAACAAAAAAGAACGTTTCTTCCCACTTAGTGTGAAAATGGCATGTTTTCTTTAGCTTTTGTGCCATGTTTTCTGTCCTTAAACCCACATCTAGCTCCTCAACGCAGCCGTGCTCGCTTCCATACGTTGGTTAAAAGAAAGATAGCGGTTTGTCTTGCGCCTGACATTGAACTTTGACACCAGACAAGGTCAGAGTCCATAAATATGTAAAACTTTAAAAATATATATATTATTTAATATTCAATAATGCCATGTTCAAATCTACATTAATGCGCGTGTTATTGATATAAAAAGAAGAGTAACACAATTAAATATAATTTTAGAGGAGCTCCATGGCAACAAGTGTTATTTTTAGAACATGTCCTGCAGGCTACTCATGTGGTTCCTGCAGGGGACCAGGTGCCCAGGGGTGTCTACGCCAACACGTATAGCCACAAGTACCTCAAACCTCCACTGACAAACATACACTGCTGATGATAATAAACGTATTTGTACTGTGTAAAGAGAGACCCCAAATATTGTATATGAGCATACACCGATCAGGCAAAACAGTTGTGACTCATCAGAGAATGGACATGGGCCTTCTGAGGGTGTCCTTTGGTGTCTGGCAACAGAAAGTTGTTAATGGGGGGCCTTTGGGTCCTATGGGTTGAGGGGAGGGGCCTCTGTAGATCATCCCACAGATACTTGATCAGTTTGGGATCTAGCGAATTTGGAGGCCAGGTCAACACCTTGTGCTGTTCTTCAGGTTTTTTGTTTTAGTTGTTATTAAAGTGTTATTGTGTGTGTGTCTGTGGAGATGACTGCTGCCATCAAGGAGTGTTATTGCTATGGGGTGGGGGTGCCTGGTCTGGTCTAGGTGGGTGCTACATGTCTAAGTAACATCCACACGAATGTATGCCACGTCCAAAAGTTTCCAAGATGGTCAATGTTATTCATTTCTTCTCGTCAGTAGTTTTAATGATGTGGCTGATACACAAACTGTACTCTAGCAAAAGTGTATACAAACAGATATTTGTGTTTTTTCCTCCACATATTCAGTTTATTTAATGTTAACTACCTGTGCTGTTGTGTCTTTTCCTATGGACGCTCAATAATGACACGAAGCTCATCTTTTATTCCACGCCTTGACACAGAACACAATGCCACGGAATAAGATGCAGTTTATTTTGTGATGAGCTGTACTTCGCAGTTTCATTTTCTTCCCCTTACGGGAGAGACTTCCATTGTTTCACCAAATGGCTTTTGAATTAAACTAACCGATTTCCGCTGTGAGTCAAAAGAGCAGGTTAACAGAGCCACTAAGTGAGGACAATATTAGGACTGAAAGATTTTCCCATCCACAGAAAAACTGAGTCATGTGTTATTGTCAAACGCTTGTTCCCAAACCTAAAGGCCACCGGATAAAGTAAGAATGAAAGGGGACAAAGGGAATGAAATTCTGGAGGGAATGAGCATCACCAACGCTGCAGTTATTTTTCACTGCTTTACAGCTTTGTAGGGTGCGAGTTCACACCAGCTGGTAAACGTCACAGCCAGACCTGTAACTCTGTGGAAAGGTCACACTCACACCTACTCCGGATGAGTTCTTCCTGTTCTCTTCTGTCTCGAGCCGCTGTACTCGCTCAGTGACAATCCAGCAGGGATTAGATTATGTAGATAGCTCACCTGCTGCATGAGGATCTCAGGATCGTCTGGCACCACGTCTCCGTCCACAACGGGGCCAAAGGCGATGTGGTAGCGGGCCGGCTGGATGTCCTGGTCCACCAGCTCCCTGAAGTTCTTGCGCCGCAGGCAGTCAACGAGGTCGGCCGTCTCCGTGTAGGTGCAACCCACCTTCCGGGCCAGGATCTTGGTGTACTTGAGGGGCTGGTAGTTGACAGACCAGCTGGAGATAGCCGTCCCACTCTGAGCTATGGCTCTGTGGAACAGACCTGAAAGAACAGAAAAGGGTGTGTTTTTATTAAAGCATGAGGAAAATATAAATGCAACTTTTATTATTTCTGCAGGCGGTATGTAGCCCTGGGAAGAGTTTCAGATTAGGGACAGGACAGGATGTGGAGAGAGATGGCTTGATGTATTGATGCTACCAGATATTAAACACTGACAAGTTTTGAAATTTTCAAAAAGCTGGCCTATATGGGATGATGCAACAGACCCAAAGCATCACGGATAGAGCAGACTATAGTGCTCTAGCTCAGAAAAACGAAGGTGGCAGGAGCGGGAATAAGCTCATCTGAGATGTCAAAACATCCATTTTCCAATTTTTTTTTTTGTGTGTGTGCCAGCTGTTTCTTCTCTCAGCCTGTCTTCTAGCTGTATCCCTCTCTTCATCTTCATCTCCCTCTTTCTCTCGCCGTCTCCTCAGCTCTGCCTGTCCTGTGCCATTTGAACCACTCAAGTGGCTCGTTAAGGGGCCGCCTGCCTCACTAGTTTCCTCCCTTTTTTCTCTCCCGGGCTGAAGATCGGTCAGTTAATTATTAAGCAGAGCCGCAGAGTCCCCTTTCCCTGGGAAATCAATTAAGGTACGAAGCGGCTTGGAAACACCTACACCTACGTATCTGTACCGAGAGAGACGGAGATTGAGAGACGCCAAGAGGTGGAAGGTGGATATATTTTATTCCTCTTAAAAATCAGTTTCTTTGTCACTCCCTAAGTGCCTCTTGCCTTCCCTCTTGTGGTACCTTCCTATATTAGCCCAACTATTTTAGTTTCCATTTCAGAGCTCTCTCATTTCTTTTTTCTCACTCGACGACCTCTCTTTCTATCCCTCCTCTCCTTTTCTCAACACTCCTTTTAACACGTGCATGGACCCCCTCCCCCCTCCTCCACCACACCCTTCATCATATCAGTATCACTTACAGCATCTCCCTCCATCCCGCCTGCCACTTCCAACCTGCTATCCATCCCCTCACGTCTCAGCTGTCTGGCTTGATTTGTGTGATGTTGTGTTGCTGACATGATTGGTGTCCCTTCAGCGTGAGGATGACAGACTCCTTACCTGGCACCGCCGGCGGGGGTGGGGAGAAGGGGGAGCGTGACAGACAGGCGGCGTCTAGCGGGCTGATGTTACACGGTTAGATGCTGATGACGATGAAGTGATGACTTAGTGGAGACATGAGAATGGAAAAATGGGGTGGGGTTGGTTGTCAGCAACAAGAGACAAGGGGTTAATACAGCCTTTCTCAATCGGTAGGGTCCATTCACTCATTAAAGTGGGGTTCCTCTGAAAAACTAAACTATAAGCTGTTGAATTTAGGGAATACATTCATTCACTTGTTTTTTTGAAAGCTAAATTTCTACATGCAGTACATGTACAGAAGAAGTAAGGGTCTTAGGAGGCTTCTAAAGGCTAAGAGGGTCACCTACCAATAAGAGAGAAAGCTTTATGAGGTGACCGGGTTCGCGTGAAGGGTTAACAGACATCAGTGGTAATTACAAAGGTTGTGTTAAATGGATACACGCACACAGCAGCAGCACACAGATGCTCACTCGAGCTTTGACGACACATTTGTTTTCGAGGCACATCTACGCAGACGGAATGAGTCAAATATAGAGACGAGCCAGACGTCTACCCGGTGTCTGAGGCACACACACACACGCACACACACACACATAGACAGAGAGCAGTAATTGAAACAGAAACGTGGTTGTGTGAACACGCGCTCTATAATCTCCCTCTCTCTTCTCACCCACCATTCCTTCCCCGTTTGTGTCCTTCGCAGTTTGTGTGTGCGAGATGGAAAATGAAGGAGAGGAGAGAGAGATATCGAGGGAGAGTCCTCGAACGGCGCCGAGAAACGGAGGAGCTGCGGTCGGAGGAGGACAGCGTGATCAAAGGAGGCGAGTGCGTGACCATTTGGCTGCGGATCGCCAGCCCCACTGATCTCAATTCAGATCAAAGTCGATTGGTCTGTGGGCTCCTGTCTTTTGGTGGTGCAATATTAACACTTAGCCCTCGGGGTGTGTTGTTGGTAATGGGAAGCAAGAGGTCAGATAGATGTAGGTTTTGCGATGGAGGCTGAGACTTCCGGCCGCAGAGCAGTGGACCGTTAACGCAGCCGAGGAGAGATCGCCGAGGCAGTTAACGCGGGGGTCATGTCTGTTGGCGCCGCCGCGTCATTTATCCTCCAAAGACAAAAACGACACAACCTGGATCAAACCTGGACTCGCTCGTTAGCCACATGACTGCTTAAATTCCTCAGTTCAAAGGACATGCAGTGTTCAGGTATCAACGGACATAATGATTCCTGGGTTGGATGCTGAAAAGCTGCATTTCCATTTGGCATTTTTGGCTGTGATCACAGTTTACATCAAATAAAAAAAGTAGGTCATCACATAGCCAAAGGATAAATGAAAGCAAAGATATTTTATATAGTAATACTAAGAATAACACAAGTACTGTAATTCAAGCGACACGCGAATGCACAGTTTTAACTGGATGGTCTGTAAATATATAATGCTCTGTGGCTTCTCCGGGATTAGCCAGAAATCATGTAAGCTGAGGACTGAAACATCACTGAGTCACGTAGAATTCATGTAAGCAGCAAAAATCCATTAGTCAAGAAACGTATACTACTCAGGGCTGGATCCAGGCCATTAGCTATCACAAATAAAACATTATACTCCACAAATCCCTTGACCAGCGGGGACTCTGTGCTTGGCTGTACTATTCGCGCATTTACATTAGGAGAACAACAAGTTTTGCTGCGACGAGACGACAACCAAACATTACACGGAAAATTTCAACGCAATTAACACATCCGCAGCGCAGAACGAACGTCTCTGGCAGCGCATTTCCGGCAGTTTGTGAAAGTAGAGTTACCGTCCGGCATGCGCAAAGGGGCAGTCGATCCGGTAGTGACAGGCTGAGGAACCAACCGCGCTGTTTAGCGTCTTCCCTAAAACTTACCCTCCGAGTGGTGTGAGAGGATGAGGAGGTTGACGCAGGAGGCGCCAGCTCCGGAGCCGAAGATGGTGATCCTGTCTGGGTCCCCGCCGAAGTGGCCGATGTTCTCGTTGAGCCAACGCAGGGCCTGAATCTGGTCCAACAGGCCGTAGTTTCCCTTGGCGGACTGATCTCCGGTACTCAGGAAACCTATTAGAGGTGAGGAAAGATGGATGCAGGAAGAAGGTAGGAGAGTATATTGAAGAGAAAATAGATAAAGAGAGAGAAGGATGGGATGGGGGCGGTTGGGAAAACAGAAAAGGAAAAGAAGGCAGGGACAGAATAGATGGGATCGGGATGAAGAGGGAGCAGAGAGACAAGATGATGTTATTATAAGCACCTTTAGAATTTAATACCTGTCCGGAAAATGATCTTTACTTTGCCCTGTAGATCAGCTTCTAACTGAGAAGGAACCACACGACTGCAGAGAACAGGTATGTGTTTGAGTGTGCAACACCACCATCCATCAGCGAGGACTCACAGAGAAAGAGAAGGGAGAGAGGGAAGAGATTGCTTTTTTTAGCGGACCTCATAGTGACGCTTACGCTGTCGAATGCTATTGGCCGGAGACTTTTCACACAAAGCCACTTAGAGACCAGCAGCCTGCACGCTGAGGAATACAGGTGACCCTCATCTGAATCATCATAACTGGATTACAAGCGACGACACGGTGCACTTGTGCTTTAGGTTTGTGCAAAGCCCCTCTTTTTCAGTCTCTTTGTTGGGGCAGTGTTTTATTTCACAGCAGCCATCTCATGACATGTGAGAAATGTTTGAGAAACTCTCAATTTAAAGAGGTTTGATTGAGTTAGTTTAATAAAAACCACACACTAACCTGTTCAACATTTTTTTAGGGATAGGGTTAGCGCTTTTAATCAAGTCTTTATTCTTTATTCTTTATTCTTTATTCTTTATTAGGATCCCCATTAGCTTCCCCAAAAAAGGGTCGCTAGTCTCCCTGGGGTCCTGTAGTAAGTCTTAACCCCTTGACGCCTAAATTGATTTTTCAATTATATAAAGAAATGAATTATTTGTGTATTTGAATGTGCACAAACCGACTCTGGAGGACTACATGCGTTATTTTAGCTGCAGTCTGAGCGGAAACAGTGCGTCGCGAATTTGCAACACTCTGCGACAAGGGGTTAAGCTATATATTGAAATTTCCCATTAAACGATTAGACTTGTCGCGTTCTGTATTTCTCTTAAAAGCAAATTCCTCCTAAATGTGTGCTATTCAAACAGCTGAATGAGTCAAAGGGTGATGTTGGGACCATAGCAACTCCACAGGTCATTACTTTTTGCTGTATTGTGAAAGCAGTACAGTAGATTGGCAGTCACACCTCTCTTCTGGTCACTTCCTTCCACAGGAACTTGAAACAACGACCCGATCGGGAAAAAAAAAAAAACTCCAGCTCACCCATTAGTATCTCCCTACCACTTCAGTACACTCCTCCAGCCGTACACTACTACAGTTGTACACTGTTCTCTGTGTTATTTGTCCAATACTCAATGCCTAATGCCTTTGAATCTAGTTCCAAGGCAGTATTCTTTTATAATGACTGTTTCTGAATCAATCGTCCCTTGTGAACAGACCTAAATGAACTCCCCAGTATTTCTGCGTAAAACAATTATCCTTTCATCAGAGCACTGTAATAAAAGCTCACCCCCCCTTTTTATTTTATTTTTGCGGTTAGCTGACATTTGCCTCTCACGATTACTGTCGAGTGCCTTCGATTGTTCCACCAAAGACCTAAATCTTTTTTTTTTTTTTTTTTTCTGTTTAAGTACCCATTAACTGGCCGCCTCTCAGATCCTAATGGGCCTTCCAATTAGAGCTTTGTTAAAGACAGGTGCACTGGAAAGGTCGTCCGTTAAGCCGATACAGTAGATGTTAAACACTTGTATAGCGCCGGACTCCGGTCTCGCACAAACATACAGTATGGAGCCTAATTAGCGTTTTCAAGATCTCTGGCATCTCCTGTTCCCATTCCCCATGCATCATTTCCTCTGGTCGGTGCAGGTCTTTACGGGGTGACAGTCAGGAATACCCCCCGAGGATATATGTGTAGGACACAAATATAAATGGAACTGCTCAGTAACTTGTGTTCACCACAGGCAACAATCAGTAAATAAGACAACATGTGCTGACGGCAGAGGCAGATGGTAGCGTTGTGTTGCATCAGCTGTGCTAACTGTCTGAGTTTGACAGCCCTATTAATAATCTATATTTGTATTAATCAGTTATTTATCGTTTATATTTTATTGCATTTCTAATTACTTTCACGTTTATGTTTCACTCATGGGCTATGAATGTACCCTACAATTCTCAATGGGTAGGTAGCTGTACAGCAGATAAGGATGTGGATAGATTCATTCAAATACAGTAAAAGCCATCTTAACCTAAGATACTAGGCGGATTTACACAAATGAGTCTTAACAGTATCTAAATGAGGACGTACATTTTAATGACTTCAACCTTAGAAGTCAATACACAGAAATACCAACACCTTTTAGGACAAGGTGCAATCATGTGGTGAAAACTAGACGAGCAACCTTCACTTTCTCTAAAAACACCATAGAAAGAACAGGCAAAAACTAACTAATACCAAGGTTGATGCGCACAATTGTGGCATGAATATGAAGTAGATGTAAGCGTGCCTGAACGCTGGTGGTACAATTGCGAATTAAGGTAATGGTCACTAAGTACAAGATAAAGGGAAAAAGGGACACTCTTTTACTCACGTATTCGACAACCTACACCAACGCGCTCACCACAAACACACTCTCTAGTCGGATTACAAAACTTCAACCATGAACCGAGAAGCTGCGGGAGTCATCTGCGTGAAAGGGGATTGCTTTCTGCGCGGACTGTTTGAAATCAGCTCATTTTGTTGGACGCTTAGAAAGGCATACAGAATTTATCTGCATTTGACCAAAAGCAGTTGTCTCTATTACACTGCACATAGTGAAGGGAAGGCAACAGAACACACGGACCAATCATTTCTTTCTTCAACTACAGCCAAAATCAATCAATCTTTATTGGAAATCATCTGCAAAGGCGAAAGGGATTAAAGCGCAATCAATCAACGAGCGCCTCATTCCATTAGTGGCCATTGTCCTGCTCTTTAAAGACCACAAACACACACACACACAAATAAGCGGCGCGCTCGGGTGCATTAATTAAACCGAGCACAAACAAGAGGCAAATAAGCTGCCCAGTGCCCCACTGTAATCACCATGATATATTAAACATAACCAATTATGCTAATGAGGTCATTAATTCAGCTAATTAATGGAATTCGTGGCAATACTTCTATGTCAGCACGGTTTGTGGCAGCAGCGCTACAGCTGAGTGAGGATATGCAAGGTGGATGATACAAACATTTGTTTTTTTTTAATTATTATTAACGCGCGACCTTATGAAGGATCTACTGCATTCCACGGAAAGCAGACAACCGAGATATTCGCACGTTATCCCGCTGTGGCCGAAGCTTCCGTCTTCGACCGCACCTTCACGCTGCGTCCATCCGACTGTGAGTGAGTGTACAAGCAGCAGGCCACTTCACCCGTCCTGCCCGCCCCCTGTAATCTGATAAAAGGCTTGAAAGTAAAAAAAAAAAAGAGCTGGTTAAAACGCAGAAATGCGAGATGAAAGCGCAGCTCTGCATGAATAGCCTTTAAAATGGCTGTGGTAAGGAATGGTGGTTAGAGGGGTGAGGGGGTGAGAGAGAGAGTGAGAGAGAGAGAGAGAGAGAGTAAAGGCGAAGGCGCGAAGGATAGTGGGTGTTCTGTGAGTCCCGGATAGAGGCACACTGTTTCATCTCTCTCCAAGACACCAGGGGTTGGCTCGCGCACACACACACACACACACACATAGAGAGACACACAGAGAGACACACAGGGACACTGATCAAAGGCTGACACTACAGAGAAGACTGCCTCCTTTTCTCTCCATCTCCCTCTCTCTTCCAGAAACAGACCGCTCGCGTACATGTGAGCGCACAACAACAGAGGAACCGTGCAAATAAATACCGAAAACAAAGAGCCTGCGCAAATCATTCAAAATTGCCGCCCCCCCTTTTTTTTTTTGTTTCTTTACAAGCAAACACACAAACCCTTTTGTGCACCTAACCTACAGTCACAATGAAGCAGCGGCGGCAGCGGCAGCGAGCCTTTTTATGTGCCATCAGAGAGCCATGAGATTATGCTTATGGACCCGGTGTTCTTGCACAGGTTAGTTATGTGTGTGTCTATTATGATGTGTGTGTGTGTGTACGCGAAGGGGTCACGCGTCGGTGGCTATGAGTGCCATGCATGTGGCAATGACTTGTGGCTGCTGGATAACAAACAGCGCTTCCATCACTGTACGTCCCCGGTGAATTCATTGTTAGGGGTTGACATGGGTGAGAGAGAGAGTGAGTGTGTGTTCTTGGCCGCGTAGTAATTATTATCTTTCAGAGGAGTGTGTGCATCGTCCAGAGAAATGAACAGATGTGAGCGGCTCCAAACATCTGAATAATGTATGGGACACACACACACACACACACACACACACACACACACACACAGAAGCCTCAGACCGTGCCTGATAAAAGCTACCTGTCTGTCAGACAGACTTCAAACTGTGTCTAAGTGTATTATTACAATTACAGCAGCGTACCACCGTTGCGAGGGCCGGCCCGCGCCATCATCCCGCCGCCACGCTCAACGTTTGTCGATTTCCGGAGTTTCACGCTGAATGACGCAAGCGAGGAGAAGGAGGCTTTTGGGAAGAGGGGGAAACGAGGAACATTTTCTTCATTGAGCTTAAAAAAAAAAAAGAGGCTCCACAAACACCACTTTGGCTTAGACACAGCGGCGATCGGCCTTGGGTGATTCGCTCCGCTCTCCTCCCTCTTTCTCTTTGTGCGCTTTCTCTCTCTAAGTTTGTTATTACCGCTGCCCCGGCCGAGGCAACCGCATTATCCGTGAAATTATTCAGATTTTATGCCCTCGCGCTGGGCAGGATCCCTCTGACTGCGTGCAGAGGAGAGGAGTCCTCTCCTGAGCAGATAAACAACAGCAGCCACAACAACGCACCAAATGAGGGGGATACCTGCTCGCCGTCGGCAGCAGTCAGCACGTCTCCCTCCCTCGCCCGCTGCTTCCACTTTCATAGTTTTTTATTTAAAATGACAGCCGCGCTCTTTTCCCGCTCCTGCTCAACGTCCACAACTATTTCTTTAACAGTCGCCTCTGACTTTGTGCGCGGCAAAAGAAAACAACAGCGGTGCGTTAAGGGTGCCGCAGCTCTTACACGCTGTAAAATAAATACAGCATCATCTCAGTTAAGATCAATCAAACCTCACTGTGCCAGACTGGTTCGAATTTTAGCGCTGCCCAATCAATGTTTTGTAATTACTCCTGTGTAGTGTAGTTTTCAGTGGAAAAGAAAAAAATATCTATGCGTGAGAATTCATCACGTCAGAACAGACACCGTTTAAGCCTATTTTTAAAGTACTGAATAATAGAAGTCAGATCAGGCTGAAATCTGAGGCTTTTATTTCCGCCTGAATTTCTTTTTGCAAAACGGATGCCTTCATGAACTTAGGTAGGACTCATTAGCTGGAAAACACAATTGAACCTAATCCCAGGTCAAATTGAATAGTAATACCACAAAAGGTATGTCAAGGTGTTTCAAAAGGCCACTTGGAGACTCATCTTTCAATGTACAGTCATTATCTAGGGCTAAAATAAGAAATGATTAAAAACAGGCAACAAAAAAAAAAACCTTGTCAATCTCACAGGATACTAGCTTTTAGGTCTTTTGCTTTACACAAGCTCCCCTTTGTTGTGGCTTTGAACCTTGCCACTGAACCAGCATGGCGTCATGTTCAGGATACAATCGGCTATACAAAACACCAGTCACCTGCAGGACCGCCTCCACGGCAACTGGGTCAGTCATCACAGAAATGTGGAGGGACGGGCACGTCCTTTGAATGCTGACTCGTTGGCTTTTGGTAGGCAGCGTACGGGACGTGGACGTCCGTACTTTAGGTGTCAAGTTACGTCGGAGAATACTTAAGCGCATACGGTGTGCCCCTCGGTTCAAATGACGCAGCAGCAGTCTGTGTGGATTTAATGTGCTTTGGACGAAATACTTGACCGGACTCGATAGACTGGACCTTAGAAGATGTGGACCGTTTTTGTCAAGGCATCGCCACTGTTCCATCGACTTTGTAGTAGTTTTGTTTGTTGCTGGTGTGACTGAAGCACTGGTTTAATCTTAGCTTTCCATTAGTATGTGAATAATTTGTGTACATACGTGCAGGAAACACCCTATCAGATCTCTATTAAGTTTCATACTATGAGTAATTCATATTAAAAGCATTCAATTTATGTAGCTGTCAAAGGAAACTCCTTGTATTTAATTTAATAACATTTGTGCACACATGCTATTACCACCTCTGACCACTGGTGAAACTAAATCAATCTGGGGAATTATACAACTAGAAAGACAACGCTATTGGTGTGCCAGGTGTTAATATTCAAATATTCATCATCTTTTCCTTTTTTTTTTTTTCCAGGGACACTCCTTGAATCATTTTTATGTCATTCATTCTTTTATCTCTCAGGTCCCCTGCGGTTCAGTCTATCTTTCAGGGTTTAGTCTGGAGCGAGCCTCTGAAGTCCTGACGCTGGAAACCAGGCCAGCTCCCAGAAGAGTACGACCACATGCTCAGTAGCATTTCTCTCAGCCTCAATCTGCACATGCATGTTTATATATATATATGTGTGTGTGTGTGTGTGTGTGTGTGTGTGTGTGTGCTTTTAGCATGGAGGGGGATGCGACTGCTCTTGTTCTTGTCACGGGCCAGTCCAAGTGTGTCAGAAAGACGCAGAAGAACACACACACACCTTCATGCACAGAGGGAGGATGACAGCGAGGGGAGATAGATGACAGAGACTGAATGAGTCACAAAGGGACAAACACAGAGAGAGGAAGGGAGATGATAGATAGTCAGGTGTGTGTGTGTCCACAGGGACAAGAAGAAGGACCGGTGTCTATTTCGCTCTTCTTCTTTAACTAGAGTCTTTATAAAGTGGCGGTGTGCGTCTATCGATCAGATTTTGTTGCCCTGTGAACACTTTTACAGCCCCGAGGAACAATAGCTCATCGTCCCGATCACACACTCCCATCGTGAGCCCTCTCACGTGCGAGTGTGCCCAGAATTGAAAAAAGCTTCACCTCCTCGACCGCTCTCATCCTGAGCCCAACTCTTTTCCCCTGCTCTCCTGTTTATCAGTCATTTGCCTCCCCTCGGGTGCTGCTGTCCCTCGGGGGCCTCTACGCAGTCAGAGGGTAATGACGAGTGAAATGGGGGGTGCCACGGGCCAGATCGGACATGATGTGAGGTGTGTGGCTGTGTGGATAGAGCTTGTATAGAGCTACAGTAATTGTTTTTAGTCATTGCTGTGTTCAACACCAACTAAAGAGATTTAACCTCCTCCTGTGCTACTTTTATAAGATAAGGGAGTCATTATTACAAGAACTTTACAATGGATCCCTACCCAGGCACATTTATAAGAACTACCACACACTCTGTTTCTTTATTGAAAGTCATATTTAAACTACTACTACTACTAAGAGCAGTAGAGGTCGGGCACAGAAAAAGCAAGTATTGACCAAAACATTTATTGCCGCATGAGGTGGTTAATGAGAGCTGTGGGGTCAGTTTATTGCAAATTGCTTAACTCGCTTTACCCATTCACATACACAAGCTGCAAGATGCTCGACTGCCACTCGGAGCAACGTTGGGTTCAGTGTCTTATCCAAGGTCAGTCGGGACCTTGGATAAGATGCTGTTGTTGGCCACGGACTGAACCGCCAACCCAGCAATTGGCATTTTCTGTTTGTGTACATACACTAATCAGATAATCACAACATTAAAACCACTGACAGGAGAAGTAAATACCATCGACCATCATGTGACAATACAATGTTCTGCTGGGAAACTTTTGGACCTGGCATTCATTCATGTGGATGTTACTTAGACATGTAGCATCCACCTAGACCAGACCAGGCACCCCCACCTCATAGCGATGACACTCCTTGATGGCAGCAGCCAAAAAAAGGTCTAGGAACAACTCAACAGCACAAGGTGTTGACCTGTCCTCCAAATTCACTAGATCCCAAACTGATCAAGTGTCTGTGGGATGATCCACAGAGGCCCCTCCCCTCAACCCACAGGACCCAAAGCCCCCCCCCACTAACAACATTATGTTACCAGACACCACAGGACACCCTCAGAAGGCCCACATCCACTCTCTGATGGGTCACAACTGTTCTGGAGGTACCCACTTTGTGCAATGACGTCATGGAGGTCAAAAATGGTATTTTGAGTTCCATCTGAGTTCCAACTCCCCACATCTGAGGTTTAGTGAATGCAGCATTAGACCCTCCTTTGCTGGTAAACACACAGTTTACCAACTCCTCGCCCCCAGTTGGCAACCCATGCTTTGTGTAGCCTCCATACCCTTCAATCAGAGATAATATTGATCACATCACTGGGGTGAATTATACAGCTGTTTTCACAGACTTAGAAGAAGAAGAAGAAGAAGAAGAAGTCAAAACTTTGAAAAATATCAGCTCCACAGAACCTGTACCATGGTCCCTCCTTAGACTTAACCGTTTATACAGTGCTCCTGAGCAGGGAAGCAGGGAAAAAGAAGGGATGGAGGGGGGGAGGGACAGAGGGAGGAAAACAAGCTAATGAATCCCCAAACTGCCGTCCGTGCCTTCAACAGCAGCAGCAGCTGTGCGGTGGTTAGGATTTACTGAGCAAAACAAACAAACAGCAGAAATAAATGAGTAAATACTCATTGTGGGTCTGCGGGGGTGCGTGGATGTGCGCGCTGCGGCATGCGACTGTCTGCACAGAAGCCTTTTGTCTGAATGTTTAACTCGCAAACGTTTGAAGCCGTCTTCCGTTCACGTTTTCGCCTTCGACGGCCGCAAGTACAACGGCCGGCTGTTGTGTCGGTGCATCTCTGGAGCTCTGCTGCTTCGCTACAGTACGGCGCTGGCAAAATTCTGCAACACTTCAAACGGACCCCGTGCTGAGTTGGCCTAGATATCTGTAACTCCCCCACAAGCAGCGCTCAGTTTGCACGGCACTGCATATACTGTAGCAAGTGTGGTACGATTTGGCTGGGGTTCGGTTCAGGCAGCACCGCATCGTTCAGTACGACCACCTCGAACATTTTGAGATGGAAACTGTGCCATGAAACTGTGATACTGGTGGTAGTGTCTGTTATGGTTCACTCATAAATCAGTCTTTTGTGTAATTACTGTGGAAGAAGTGTTCGTAGGAATCAATCACGTAGGGCTGCATTGCGAAATTGACTAAAAAGACTGCTCCATAGGGGTTCATTATCAAACTCCTTCTTAACTCTCGGAGTCAGCCACGAGCGATTGCGATGAAACGCTCCTCGTCCTCACGATTCAAACTAAACCTCAGTCAACTAACCTGACAGTCCCGTCCACCGAAACGTCTGGCGTTTCCCCACTTCTGTGACAGCGCAATTAAAATATGCAAAATAATACGAGAAAACGCACGTCCCCCTCGTGGCAGTCGTGCCGAAAGCCCTCGGAACGGGAAGGTTACCGCCAGATAAGGCTGCTTCTCGTCTAAAAGTGCGGTCGACGTGAGCCCGAGTGTGTGAGACAAAAGGGGAGTTCAGAGCTTTATCTCCGGCGCATAAAGAAGCTAATCTGACTCCTGCCTCGTAAAACGTGCCAACGATAGCTCCTCAAGTCCCTCTCAGCTGCTCATCCTTCACACGCTCCCCGCTCAGCACAGATTTCAATTATTTTGACCTTCCACTTGCATGTATTTCAAGCAAACAATTTAGATGAATAATGTGCTGGAAAAAAAGGGTGCCAGCTCCTAGAGGTTTGGTGTGTGTTTGCCGACAAACACACAGTATTTTCTGCATGAACTATATTTTGCGTCGACCGTGCAAAGAAAATTATATACTCCCAATTTTGGGAATTAAACAGTTCAACCAAAGGACAGGGTTCCTCTTAAAAATAGACCATGAAAATCAATCTGGATTATCAGTAAAATGCACCGTTAGGGCTAAAAAGTTCGTTTTTCTATAGGGTTGCCTCATTTTCCACTCTCTATTCCAGTAGTTAACATGACCATGTCCATTTGATAGATATTAGAACAGAAATCCTGACTGTTATTCACTCACAATTATGATTCTTTAATAATAATGAGGACAAAATGTGATTTATTAATCATGAATGATCATTGATGAAAATTTTACAACTCAGGCCACACTTTCTTCACCAGATCACGCAATCTTATTTATAAGTAATATCAGTCTTTTCTGTTCATTTCTATATTGTAGCTGGTTGAAACTGCTCTAACTATAAACCGTTGGGTAAGTAACCAAATGTTGCACACACCAATCATATTTCATGATAACAGCCACTACTGATGCACGCCATCATCCCGTCAGAGAAGTCCAAGGCCGCTCCTGTTATTTCAGAATGCAGTGAAAACAAACAACCGGTGCTGGAGGCTCTTGTCAGAGGTGGTGTTTTCTCTCTTCACACCATCACATACAAATAGAATATGCTGCTCCCACGTGCAAAGCCAGATAACGCTGTTTGTCAACCTCGTGATTTCAGCCTGCGCCTCGTCGTATCACTCATGGTTCTGAATGCATGGAGGTGACGCCCCGAATGAAATCGCTCTACGGAAGAGGAGGGCCGCAATCGCCTGTATGATCAAGTCGTCTGTCTCTGCGGGATCACCCCTGATATTAACATACATCTTGGGTCATCCGATCACGAGTAGGCAGCTCTGAGTACGCCCGATCACACCTGGCATTAAATTGCACCTTCACGTGCGTCTCCAGTGACCGCTGAACGGATCTCAGGCACACGCCACCTGGTTTCATTTACACAAAAAGTTAGGGAGAAGAGGCGGTTAATGAAATAGAGCGGGTGATTCCGCTCCCTGCTTCGATATAATACTGCTTCAACAGCAGAGCTACGATACGAAACATGCTGAAGCAGGCGCAGCTGACGGTGTAGTCACAGGGGTGGACATTAAAATAAATGGAGGACGTGCAGTTCCCTTTTTTTTTTTAATGCCAAAAGAGGAATGTCTGCAGGGAAACTAAATGTTTGCTGCATTCTGAGAAGAAATCAAGGGTACACCTCACATACACCTCACAGTAGAATGAATAAGATAGTGGAGATGTTTGAGAGCCACATACTAGGCAGTTAGACAAAATGTTAAGTATACCAATATCTTGACAATTTTTATTTCTTATAACCACTTGCAGTAAATAATTTTTTGGCGGTATGACTAATCTGTGACCTCCCTGCCCTTCCATGCGCATACATGGTAAGCCTAAGGCGGGGTACGCAGCAGAAAAAGATCCCCGTACGGGATCACAGAGCAAGCACCAATGCCGCTGAAAGACGGGCGCAGCATTGAAGGAGGAGCTGGGGTGGAGGTGGGTTGCAGAGCAGCCTTCTGAGGAACTTGAACAGGCGCCCTGAGCGAGACTGCCAATGATGCTTCAGCTGATATGTACAGGCTTGTAGATGAACTCTCAGCTGGTGAGCTGAGCGTGACTCTTAGCCCTGCCTGAGCTGCTGCTACCATCCATTTATGAAGACTAAAGACCAATGGAAATGCACTTCCTACCAAATCAGCTGTGATAAGACGTCATATCTTGATATATCTCTTATTGAGGAGGTTGATCCCGCTCCTTTTGTGACACCCGGCCATTGTTTTAAGTTTAAAGGACATCTGGACAGGAACCAGCCACCTGACCGAGACCTCTCTTGGCCACTACTGCATGTATTAAGTCTGGCTTTTTATAAAACAAAACGATTCTTGGCCTTAATAAATATATAAAATGAAACATTTATCAATCAAATGAATGAAACATAATGCAAATAAGTATAAATCCAGTAAGCTTTGCTGTGCTAGAGCCAAATAGGAGACGATATGCAGTAAGTTCTTTGTTTTACTCAGACTGATGCAAAGATTTCTCGGTTTGTCTGGCATCTGGCCCGAAAAGAAACTAATTATAATGAAAGCTATAACATATATTTATGTAGATATATAATAGAGAAACTAAACTTGCAGAAACAGGTTGATGCTATAATTTACACTCAGCAGATGTGCTTAGTTGCCTTATTGAATGAAAGCTGCAGCAAATCACTCAAGTCTCTCCAGTTTGTGAACGTGTATGAGGACATGTCCATATGCTGTGGTGACGTACTGATGTGTCTGTACCTCTTTCATGATATCTAGCAGTGGTTAGCTGACAAAGAACAGAGGGACTAAAGTAAACGTATCCACAGCGAGTTCAGGGAAAAGGCAATAAAAATGTCTCCTACAGACTCCGGACAACCGAAAGTACAATCTGCAGGGTAAACAGTTTGCAAAGAGAGAGCATCTGGACATCAGGTACATCAAGAGGCGGTGTGTTTCTATTTCCGGAGTTTGTCATCTCTCTCTCTCTCTCTCTCTCCTCTCTTATCTAGTTTATCAGTCCCTCAGTTCCCATCTTTCCTCCACTTTAAGCCGGCTGTGCCCTTGCAAGCGCCACGTGCTAATGAAACTTTCCAGCATGTGTGTGTGTGTGTGTGTCAGAGAGTGTGTCTCCGAGCCGTGGACGCCACGACTCTGGTGACAGGGAAGAGTATATTTCATCTCCCCTCGTCGTCCGTCATCTCACCGTCCATCACCCATCTCTTCTGATCTCAGACTGAAGTGTAGGTTCTGCACGTACGTGATCAGCTGGTATGACTGTGTTGAGCCACAAGACTGAGTTTAAAAAAAGCTCCGATAGCTCACTATAGTCTGAGGTTGCGTGCTCTTTTCGCTCTCCCCTACCACTCATAAAAAATATAGATTACTAGTTGTAGCAGTTTTTCTCAGTCTGATTACTGATACGTCTGTGATGGCTTTCCATTTCATTACTCATATTTATGACAATATTAAAGCAATAAGACACTGTCTTCAAAGATAAATAGCATAAAATTTGCTACCTAGATGCCTCCCAGATATGGATGCGTATGCATATGCAGGAAGAGTCGACAGTAGTGCAGAGAGACGGGAAGTAATGGAATGAGAAAGAGGGGGCGACCAGCAGCAAAAGAGTGCAGACTGGATTTAAACCATAGACTGTATATAAATATGGACGATGTGTCCCCACTTCCTTGCACTGGCCAAACTGATGCTATTTTCCTGGGGATACGGGCGGCGCCATCTTGCGAGTTTGGACGCAGAGTCTGCTCAGTACGGTCCAAGGAGCGGATGTTATGGCAACTGGTGGTCGCCATTATGTCACATCCTGTTTCTTAAATGAAACTTATCCAAACAATTGACACTTGAACATGCATCAATATATATTAACTACTTAAAATGACCAAAACCATCCTTGTTAAAAAATATTTGACGTGTATGTTAGTGTTTTAGTTTGGCCTAAGTCCCACCCACTAACATGGAGGGGGCGGAGCTTATGACCTATACTGAAGCCAACCACCAGGGGGAGCTCTACTTGCTTGGGTTTCACTTTAGAGGAGCAGTTCTGCCGTCCATCTTTATATAGACTATGATTGAAACCTGCACCACTGTAGTGAGGACTATACCCTCGGTTTATGATGAACTATCGAGGTGTCCTTTTCAGGCCCATTCATGTTGACATGACTGGAACGGACATGATACGGCTCTATAACTGTGTCTTTTTAACAGGAAAGTAGGAAGTTGTTGTGTTTTTCTCAGACTGAGGAAAAAACATTCAGAGTTGATTTTATTCTCTGATCTCCTGCAAGTTCAGTATACCCTGAAAGGTCAGCAGGTTTAGGTTCAGACTGTGTGTGATCCCATGTATTGTTCTTTCTATACTGAAACAACGGCAAAAGCTGTTAGAAAGCAATACTAAGAGAGCTAGGGGTAAAGGGAGAGACTGAGACAGAAACACATACGTATGTGTGCTGTGATTCTACAGACGCTCACATGAAAAAGGGCCTTGATGCATTATTCATGCAACATAAATAGATGCAGGACGATCTGGAGCCCCTCCTCTGTGTAAAGACTGGTGTACAGAAACACTCCGGTGTGGCTGCGTACACGAGAAACGGCAATTATTCAGATGATTTCAAAATCGCCACAAAACATCCCTCAGAAACCCTCGCCGTGAAGTCTGTGTACGTTTAGCGGACCATAAAAGAAGCAAATTAACAAATGCACTCACACAGATTTCACTCCGCTCCTCTTGAGGTTTTGACAATTATTTACACTTCGGCACAGAGCGAAGGGATTAAATCTTGTGACCCATCCGAAGTCACAGTTTGGCCGATCAATTTGCTCGTCTGCGCCCGCTGGAAGCGGTGCCAGCTGAGATTGGCAGCGGCGTCGCTTCTAGCACGTGGACCAGCACAGGAACGGAGATTGTAAATAACCATTGTGTTTTCGCAGCTGCCAAAAGAAGCCGTTTCTCTTTGAACGTGTGCTCTGGGTACTTCCTGCATCCGGCTCGGGCTCGTTCCAAACACAGCATGTGTGTAGTGTAATATCTCCCCGGACAGACTAGAAACACACTCACTCACAGTTCTTTGTTTTTCTTCAGCTCACTTCCTCTCAACCTTCGCTTTCTTCTTCTTCTTCTTCTTCTCAGCCGCCACCTCACAGCACCAACCAAACGGCATCAGTCTTTAAGCGAGCCAGTCTATCAGCCTCCTACAGCGTGGAACTATTAGACTTATCTTAGCCAGAGTTGCTCCTAATTTGGCATCCTCAGAGCGGTGGGTGTAGCGTGTTGAGAGTTATCAGAGTGAGGCCGGCTCCCTATTTGGCAGGCGGAGGGGCAGTGGCACCGCTGTCTGTCTGCCAGGTTGATTAATAAGTAGCGGCGGAGTAGCGGCCACGCTAACAGACTGGCCTGCCTGGACGCTTCCAGAGCTCTGCTAAATTAATGACACATCAACACACACACACACACACACATAATGTGTTTACCTACGCCGACACACACTGCCGCTCATTTTTCACCCTCTCTCCCTCCCACACATGTACATGCGCGCAGACACAATGAACACACACTCAAAGGCGCGAGCAATACTGCAGCACAATGCAGGTTTGCTGATAACACAGAACAGACATATCGAGTTGTAAATTAGCATAAACATGAGGCACACACACACACACACACACACACCTGCACGATGTCTCATCCTACCCACACGCACACACAAACCAGAACCGCCTCCGCCCCGTCATGTTTTCCAGCAGCGAGGCGTCTGACTGACAGCTCATCAGAGCCGAATTATCGCATTATTTGAAACGCACCATTTCTCTTAAGCGGAGCCAGGCAGCCAGGCATAACGGAACACCTCCTCATCCCGTTGCCATTAGTTACTGCCGGCATGTCAGAGAGGAGGGGTCGGGGCGAGTGTACGTGGAGGATAACACATGGCGTCAGACGTGAAGGAGAAGGATAACCATAAGCGGGTGTGTGATTAAAAGTCAAGTCGAGGCGGCTCGTCTGCTCAGTTGTACACCGGTTCATGCATCCATCAGTCACGTGTGATGGGCCAGATGGGCAGAATGAATAATACACGGGAAAGGAACGATGCATTTAAATATAAAATAGAAATTTGATATATTGGTAAATAACTGGCAACTGCAGACTAGATAATGAATTCCTAGGATGACGTCCTCCCTGCTGCCTTTTACGGGCAGGAAGTAAAAAGGTTCATGATTGTGTTTGTGTTTTTTTGTGTTCATGTTGATACGTTGGACTGTTTGAAGCTTAGTTATGGCTTCCGCTCCCGCCAGGAGCCTTAGAGAATTTGACTTATTCCAAAATACCCAAGCCCTGATTGTCAAAATTGCGGAAAATATTAAAAACGAGAGCATTACAACTGCAGTGCATGAGAATCTCAACAGATAAAATCCCTGGGGTTTCCCGACCAGACGGCAGCGTCTGTATTGGGACAATTACAGTGAGTTTTTGTCTGATTCTTGGTTGGTGTTTAGTTTCTAGGTGTCACTGCTGCGTCAAAAACTCAGTAAGGACTCTCAGGAGCAGTTAACGAAAACGAACGAAATAACAAAAACTAAAATTGAAAAAAACAATTTCGTTAACTGAAATAAATAAAAACGAAAATTAAAAGAAAAAAATAATAACTAACTGAAACTGTATTGCGTGTTTAGAAAACGAACTAAAACAAACTGAAATTATAGCTATAATTCCCTTCGTTTTCGTCTCTGTCAATTTAATTATAAGCCTCAACTGGTTGGCTTCATATGATCGATTTATTCCACTCTGGCAGTTTTATGTCAGCTGACAGCAGCAGCAGCACCTTACGGTCTGTGACGTCACCTGGCAACACCATGGCGGTTTGCAGCAAAAGCTGGGAGAAAGCGGCAAAGTCCTGTACGGGACTTTTTTGAATTTGACGACGAGAAACATAAACGCAAGTGTCTTGTAGTGGAAACAGACTGTGACAAAATATGTGCCTTGCTTCTCAAGGGGAGAAACTCCACGAATCTCAAAGTCCGTTTAAGAAGCTCGCACAAGGCGGCTAATGTCGAGTACCAAAACAAGCTAGCCTCTGTGAGTCCGCCGCCACCACCGCCCCCGAAAAAGAAGGATTAAAGGACTAGTTCACCTAAAAATAAAAAGTCAGTCATTATTAACTCACCCTCATCACCCTCACCCTGACCTTTTTGAATCCTGCACCTGACAAATAGCCAAATAAGTATGAAAAAACTTAACTAAAACTAAGCATTTTTGGGAATATAAAAACTAATAAAAACTAGCAAACCCACATTAAAAACTAATTAAAACTAACTGAATTGGAGGGGAAAAAGTAAAAACGAAATAAAACTAAACTCAAATGAAACATCCAAAACTATTATAACCTTAATAGGTAGTAACTGTGGTTCCCGGGCACCTGCAAGTTGTAAACACTTAGCTTAAGAGCATAGAGATCTATAAAACTAAACACAGTAGATTTTGAGTAAAGACCTACAGTATGTCGGCACGTAAAACCTTTTGCAGATAAACGTTAGAGCTGCATTTCTCAGCACAGTTGAGAGCCTTTCTGTGTGGAGTTTGCATGTTCAACCTGTGTCTGCGTGGGTTCTCTCCGGGTACTCCGGCTTCCTCCCAACGTCCAAAGACATGCTCTGTGATTCTAAATTGGCCTCAGGTGTGCAGGGTGTACCCCACCTCTCGCCCAGTGACAGCTGGGTTACATATAATGAATTAACGAATGATGCGTTGCCACTTCCCTAAGCCATCTGAGACTGCAGTCAAGCTCTCTGAAATCAGGTCACACATACAGTATCTAGTCTCCTTTTTTTGAGCAAAGCTTCCTAAAAAGCTTCCATTTAGACACACTCAACCCGCAAACACAATTTTAGCTATTGCATTAAATGACTTAATGTCACTGAGAGCAATAAAGCGTCAATACAGGCCGAGTACACGACAGAAAACACGTTGAGATGTCTCACTCCACTCAGATGACTTCTCATATCACATTCTCTTTCTACTCAGCTGCTCGCATCTGCCACCACTAGCCTTTCTTCTTCACTTCACTCTCTCTCTCTGTGTGTGTGTGTGTCTAGTGTATCAATGGTGCTATTACCATAAGCAACAGGTGTAAACAGTGGTGGGCCTCTATCAAGGTGTTTGCTTGGAGACTAAAAGGGAGCAAAACACAGGCAGGTGGGCTCATACGCGGTGGGACGCACAGGCACTCACTTATTCATAGCCCCAGCACGAGACAGTGGGGGGAGCAGGAGTGCTGCCTCACCCGCATCCTCGGCCACAAGTGTGTTTTAATTTCTCTCCGGCGAGCGTGTGCGCTGCTTCCGGAGCTCGAGCTTGTTGAGATGACGGTTAATTCTTTATCAGGACTTTGACCCGTTTCCTCCCGCAGGTAACCTTGGGTGCGCATCGGAGGGTACGTTAGACGTCGGCTTGCCCACGACTCCTTGCTGCGACGGGGAGAGCCAAGATCCTCGGCTGTTGTCAAGCACACCGTTGCCTGGCAACTGGCCAGAGGTAGAACCAACGGAGATGACGAGAGGGGTGACGACCTGTCTGTCTGTCTGTCTGTCTCCCCGTCGTTTTCCCTACCTCACGTTCGTTCCCGTACGCCAATTTTGAACTATTAGAAACATTTTATCCCTTCAAGTTGTTTACTTCTCAAAAAAACAGATCGGTCAAATTTCTCACGGATCTTTGCCTGCGACAGTTTTAACTCCTGAACCTTTAAATTCGCTAGCTGAAATGAAATAAGGCACAGTGTTTAAATTTATAAAGACTTTTAAGCACTTCATGAAACTTACAAAACAGAGAAGGTACCACTATGAGTAAAAGCCCCTCGGCCAGACTTGTTTACTCCACTCTCTCCCCGTTTTTTTTTTTCTTTCTCTTTCCTCTTGTTGTCATTCATCTCTGCTTCTTTCTCATTCACTCTCTCAAGCACAACCCTCTCCAACTTGTTTCACGCTCTACTTCCTTCCCCCTCTACTTTTCCTGAGCCCTGAGAGTCCCGTGACCGGGGCCGCTTTGTAGAAAACAGGCCCCCCCCCGCACACCGGATTCAGCTCCCGTTACGCGAATGTGGGTTTTTGATATCGATGAATAAAATAAAACTGCGAATAAAAAAAATAAAATGTGAGACAGCCATTTAACATTTTCCTCAGGTCCTAAACCATTTGTGGTAATGTGCTGTAAGACGTAAGTGTATGAATTTTGTTTGGGGGTTTTATATGCGCTACCTGTCTACAAAATAATGCAATAATTCATGACTGATTCACTTTATCCCAGCAGAGGGAAGCATTTTTACATTTTTACGGCGTTCATAAATAGTGTGTATCAAAGGAGAGAAAGACGAGGGGACAAATCCTTTCCACTTCCTTCCTTCCTACTCGTCTTCCCTTTTCGTGTCCCCCCCCTCTTTTATTTCTTTCCCCTCTCTCTTTCTTCCTCTTTGCCATTCTTTCCTGATCCCGCAGACTTGATGCTCTGGATGCCTGGCCGTGTTTGCGCTGAGGGCAGCACTTTGTCACGTCCCTCATACATATGCAACGCACACTCCAGGTAAGACAGAGAGCGAGAGAGAGAGAAAGAGAGGGATGGAGAGGCAATGGAGGAAACAAATAGAGAAAATGGGAAAAGAAGAAGTGCAGAAGGCGTAGAAGAAGGATAAGTCGGCGCCGGGATATAAGGAGGTGAAGGAGACGGGAAGGGATTAGGAGGGAGAGAGCAAACATTTGAGTAGGACAACAAAATGACAGGAAGAGAGAGAGAGATGGAGACAGAAAAGAGATGGAGTGGACAGGAGTCAAAGCCATTAACCTACAGGCTTGGAGACGCTGCTGCTGAGTGTGTGTGTGTGTGTGTGTGTGTGTGGTCGGTAGGTGGATGGAGACATAGTCGTATCCCGAGGCCAGGCCAGCCAGGTCTGCTGTCAACCCAGCCCCCTCCCCTCCCCGTCCTCTCCACCAACCAAGATGGATGGCCGGCAGAGCCGACTAATCACGCGCTCTGTTGGCCAGAACACACGCACCTGAGGCCAGCGGAGCCACGCAACTGTAACAGGCGCTATACATCCTGGAGGACATATGTGAACCATTCGTATGATTTTTACACGGAACATATAAGATTAATGCACATCTGGACCGCGTACAAAAAATGTGTTGGGACAGTAATGAATTCACGCATGGCTGCTGGTAAACAAGTTAGTATTTACACAGGATACGTGCACTGGAAATAGCCCAGCAGTCCAACAATGTGGGGACCATTGGCTGTCTTTAAAGACAGATGACCCACCCCAGGATGTCATGTTTGTGAATATGTGATTTCGTCTTTACTTGCCTTCTTGTGAAACGTCCCGATTCGCTGCCCAAGGACTGTAAACTACGCAGCTAATCAACCACAGTCTAAACGTCTGGATGTGTTGCTGCTGCACCCTTTTTATAAAGAATGCATTGGGATGTAACTTGTGTGGATTTGGGACAGTCAGATTTGGGCGGCACAGTGGTGTGGTGGTTAGCATTGATGCCTCACAGCAAGAAGGTTCTGGGTTTGAATCCACCAGCCGGCTGGGGCCTTTTGCATGTTCTCCCTGTGTCTGCATGGGTTCTCTCCGGGTACTCCGGCTTCCTCCCACCATCCAAAGACATGCTCGTTAGGTTCATTGGTGATTCTAAATTGGCCTTAGGTGTGCAGGGTGTACCCCACCTCTCGCCCAATGACAGCTGGGTTACATAAAATGAATGAACGAATCATGCGTTGCCACTTCCCTAAGCCATCTGAGACTGCAGTCAAGCTCTCTGAAATCAGGTCACACATACAGTATGCTCGTTAGGTTCATTGGTGATTCTAAATTGGCCGTAGGTGTGAGTGTGAATGGTTGTCTGTCTTTCTGTCATAGACTGGCGACCTGTCCAGGGTGTACAAGTGATTAAAGAAAATGAATGAATGCATAAATGTAAGTAACTACCATGGTCCAGAGTCTATACTTCCGAGTCCGGCTTGTCAAGGCCGAACTAACAAGTATGTATGTTCAAAATTTGTGGTGCTTGGTATTGATAAAAATTGCCCGTAGTGTGCCAGGAGTGGAGCAAAAGCATGCAGGTGACACCTAGGTAGACACCAAGCAACCTTTGAGGCGTAATTTAAGTCTTGATGTAATTAAAACAGTTGTCTTGAATGGAGAGATTAGCTCAATATGTCTGTACCAGGCTGCAAATGAAATGTATGCTGCAAAGTTGGACATTTGGACATGGAAGTCTATGGGGACTGAGTCGCTTTTGGAGACAGCCTCAAGTGGCCAGGACAGGAGGTCTCCGCTTTTTGGGGACGCACATTACATTTGCTAAGTCAGTAATAATCATGTTGCGTTGCATGTGAATGGACCAGACTGCTGGTGGTATAAGCCAGTTTAGTGTTGGCAGCTGGTAGATTAAAAAGTACTTTAACTAAAGTGTCTCTCAAATGTGACTGCGGGTCACCTCAAGTCTCTAGGCCTACATTTAAATCAAGGTAGGCCCTCATACATTCCAGAAAGGTGGTGGCACAGCTGCTAGAAACACCAGAAGAAGAATGACTGGCGCACACTGGGTCCCTCATACCAATCAGCCTCTCTCCCACTCATTCCTTTGTAGGACTGATCAGGGAACAGATAGGCGCCGCAGCCGCTCGGCGCTCTTTGTGTTTCACCGTATGCAGAAATTGCTGGAGCCGTTTTTCATTGCTGTTTTTTATGAGAGAAAGCTAGCTTAAGCGCAGGAGGAGAAAGCGTCATGATTCAACGCGCACTTCCTTTCAAACATAAAGGATTCGGTGCAGAGCCACATCTCCACTCCATTTGTTTTACAAAGCAGCACGATAACGTAGCATGTTCTCGAGTTAGCGTTAGCCATAATTTCTGCATGTCGGTAGATACAGTCTTACATGTGGGCTTATTCTTATTTTCAGAAGTTTTAATAATGTTACGTCGTGTTTTTACTGGTACAAAAACTCCAGAAAAATAAAAAAAGAATTAAACATCCAGACAAACACGCCTGCTGTTCTACAAATATAGAGCCACTCGCACTTATCACATCCTCCCACCACCGCCACAGAATAATATTGGGCTTGTAACTGATGTATTTGTGCAGACAGCTTGCAGAGGAGCCTGACTTCCCTCCTCCTCCTCCTCCTCCTCCTCCTCCTCCTCCTCAGTCTTCCTCTCATTCACGCAGATGAGAGAGCCAAAGTCCCTCCATCCGTCTCTTATTTCAGCATGTCAGAACTCGGAGCTATTAGCCCGCTAATTACCTCTCAGAATCCCTCATTTACCCCCAGAATCCAATCACTCTCTGATTATAATGGGAGAATTATGATAGACCGCATTAAAGATAGAATATGGGATTGATTGGTCCGCATCGAGACCGAGGGAAGCGGAGGGGTTGGAGAGAGAGAGAGAAAGAAAGAAAGAAGGGAGACAAGAGAACGGGAAAACAAACGGAGCAGAGACAGAAAAAAAAAAGAGAGAATGCAATCAACAGTACGTATTTGATCTACTACCAGACTTTAGCGAGTGAACAGAGAAAATCAGGCGTGGTGCCGCAAAATACTCCCAAATAATGACTGTCACCCTTAATAAGGTGCCTAACAAGAAACAACACACACTCTGCATGTGTGTGTGTGAGTGCTCACGCCTTGGGTCTGAATGCTAGCGGACCGGTTGCAGCTTGTAATTAAAGAGAGTTTATTCACACGTGGCCCTTTATCCTGGCCACTGGCAGGTCGTGCTGCACAGTTATCATATTCATGATGGGGGGGTGTTGGGGGCATGTACACACATATACACCCAAAAGAGACACTGAAACTCACAACCTTATCTGGTGGTCTGAGGCTAATATCTCAGGAGCTTAATAACACCCACAACCGCACACACCTTTCACCCTAAAGGTAAAGATTTTTTAGTAATGAGAATTTGCTATCGCTAAATACTACAACTCGTGCGGTGAAAGAGTGTGTGTGCGTGCATACATGTGAGTCCTGAATGTTATTAGCACGCCGTGTTCCTACAATGGGTGCAGGGAGGAAGATTAAGGTTCGTAATAACCACTCAGAGGAAGTTAATCACGTTTTAATGACAGCATCCGTGTTAGGGAAGGAGCGGTCGGAGCGGCGGAAATCGAGGACGGTGGTGCTGGTGGCGACTGACTGTGGCGTTAATAATAAAGAAGGCTACCTGGTGTTTTTTTTTTTTTTCAGTCTCGAATAATGTGGAATACGTCGATGCATGCGATCCGCACACGAGTCTTCCTCTTCCTCATCCTGCTGAAGCCACCGTGTTAGCGGCAGCTCAGAATGACTACCGTGCCTCCTGTTCCTCCCTCTCACGGCCTGTATCACTCCACTCCCGCCTCCCCCTATCACGATAAGCGAATCTTCAGCACATCTTGACCGTGCTGGAGACAAAAAAGAACAAGAAAAACCTGCCGCTGCTGCTGCTGCTGCTACTGCAAAAAAAAAAAAAAAAAGCAGGGCGGAAAGGCAGACTACAAGACGACGGAGGAGGGAGGACGGATACAAGTGAGACAAAACTAAGATAACGTTGGGGAGGTGTGAGTACAGTGTGGGCTGCCTTCTGGGGATGGGTGGGCAGCGACGGCGGTAAAGCTGGATACTCGTCCTAAACAAAAGGCTTTGTGCTCCCATTGTTTTCCTGGCAGGGCAAGCGGGGTGTCTGTGGAAAGGCCGATAACAGCAAAAAAAAAAAAAAAAAAAAAAAGGATGATTCCATTAAAATAATGCCCCTTTTCCACCAGAGCAGGAGGTGGCAAGTGCGTCGGTGTTTCTATATTTATGTGCGTGAGCGCGGTAAGCCATCTTAATGTTGTTTTCTACGGGGTGGTCGCACAGATCTGGTCCACATTTCCATTAGCACATGAGCAGGATTAGGCGTTGTGTGGTTGGTATGTCGGAGCAGATAAATTGACTAGACTGGCATGTTTCATAGGATTACAGTCTGTGGCAACATAAACCTTGTTTAGATAACCATTACTGCCACCTTGGCACAGGATTATACTATGTGTACTTTCTTCTATAGGTACACAATAGGGAGAAGAAGACGCCAGTGTATGACATATGATATGTTTTTTATTTCCTGCCTACGTAATGATTTCCGGCGCTGGGACTCTTCGGGATGAAGAGTATTCAGCTCTAGCCCTGCCGCAAATTGGTCTGCAGCAGATAACCACGATGATTAAGATGCTAATGATAGCCTAGCCATCTGTTGGCAATGGCCTGTGACAGCACCCTTTAATCTGCAACAGGTTAGGATGAAACGCTTCCCGTGTTGTTGCCTGAATCCGCGACAAAGAGCGACGACCCCGCTGTATGGATTGCCCGGCCCGCGGTGCCTTGTGATGTTGAACGGAGCATGCTAACAGAGAGAGGGAGGGTGATGAGCCTACGAAAGGCAGTCGATGCACCGTTAGACTTGCTAATTGTTATTGTGCCCGGGCTTGACTTGCACCACAGCGGAGAGGATGGACAAACCTGTGTGCATCTGTGATGTTCACAAGCCGAGCCGAGGTCTTTAAGCATCGTTTCTATGGAACGTATTTAAGTATTTCATTTGTGGTGCTGCTTTATGATTCCACTTTATTTCAGGGGAAGGAATTTCACATTTAATGATATTTATTTCCTTTATCAACAGTATTTAGCACCAGCAATCACACAAGATGGCTCAGTTGGAGAATAAAGTTATGCGGTTTGGTAGTTTTACCTATCTATTAATGCTTACCGTTTAAAAGGTTGTGGAAAAGGCTGGAGCCTAAACCAGCTGAGACTGGGCGAGAGGTGGTGTACACCTTGGACAGGTCCATAGTCTCTCACAGGTTCTAACACAGATTTATCTAGTACAGGGGTGTCAAACTCATTTTTGTTCAGGGGCCACATACAACCCACTTTGATGCCAAGGGGGCCGGACCAATAACACACGATAGCGTATATACCTATAAATAACGACAACTCCAAATGTTTCCCTTTGTTTTAGTGCAAAGATGTTCATTATGAAAATGTTTACATTTAATGAACAATTGGATATTTCTTAAGAACAAGAAATACAATTTCAGTTTAGTTCTAGGTCTCAGTGTTGTGTTATGTCCACAACTCTTATTAAATCTATGTGAACCCTTGGAATAGCAATTACCTTTATTGGAAAAATTGCAGTTAATGTCTTCAGTGTAATTTTTGCAATTCATCCCGTGGGCCAGATTAGACCCTCTGGCTGGCCGGTTTTGGCCCCCGGACCGTATGTTTTACACGTATGATCTAGTAGTTCCTAACCTATGACTGATAGAGTAGGGATGCTACCGACACACATATATATCAGTAACAGGTGGTATCACGCTGCAGGATGAGTGCTTCTACTTTCTTACTTCATCAGAGATGCAGCAGTGTATTATTTTATACAATAATAGAGGCTGAACTTACCACAGTAATAAATGTTCATTCTGCCACTGTCTTTTACATCATTGTACTGAAAGATAAGTGCAGACCTAATTAGATAAGGTGTTGTTTGTTATAATATGCCATAAGTTAGCGTAGATGGAGTTGACTTATTGAGTGGCTTGTACTGATTGTAAAAAGGAAATGCACCTTTATTATTTATATGTAAAAATCATGCTTAGAGCGCAACTTTAATAGAATCAGCGTGATTTAGTTTTATAGGTCTGCAGAGCAAACACAACTGATAAGCGTAGTGGTCGTGCTGCTCTAGTTGCTTTTTCATTTTTGACAGTTTCCATATTATCTGGTCTCTGTTTAAAGAACTTTTGACGATTGGGATTTAACTTTCAAGTTTGTCTGGCAGCGGGAACCACAATAACTGGAGTCAAAGTATTCCTAAAGCAAATAAATAAGTATTGAGGTAATCACATTCTGTAAATTAATAGACGTAAGGTGCAGGAGCATTTTACATTGTTGCATGTTTACTAGAGAACCAAAGTGACATGCAACAACACAGAGCTCTTCAAAAGTGCTAATTGCTTCCCTCAACTCGGCTCGTCTACTCATTCCCCGTCGCCTGGTCTGTCAGCACAGGCCAACGGGGAGTACCCGGGATCTTAGGTGTCCAAATGACAACAACGTGGAGCAACGTGGTCGGCCTCAGGAGAGGGAGGCAGACGAGAGAGAGAGGGAGGCAACAGGATGCCAAACAGATGAAGAGGCAAGGTGAAATAAGAGGAACGTGTCTGTTAATGAGTTGTTGTCCAAGTAAAAGAGAAGTAGAAACGTAGTGGCGTCTCATTAGGAGAAGCTTCGTCAAGCTCATAAAGTAGAAGAGCACAGAAAGAGACTGACCAAGCTGAGACTGTCAACCTTGTGATCGCGTGGGATTTTTTAGGGGGGTTGGTGGTTCTGGAGTCTATCCTAGTTGTCACTGGGCGAGAGGCGGGGTACACCCAGGACAAGTCGCCAGTCTATCAACAATTAACCTAACAAGCATGTCTTTGGACGGTGGGAGGAAGCTGGAGTACCTGGAGAGAACCCAGGCAGACACATGGAGAACATGCAAACTCCACACAGAAAGGACCCAGGAGGCCGAAGGATTTAAACCCAGAACCTTCTTGCTGTGAGACATCAGTGCTAACCACCATGCCACTCAGGAAAAACATTATGACCTGAAAACTCTAAGAAAAACATCAACGCTCACTACAATACCAGACACTATTCCTGGAATTAGAACGGACATTTAAAGATGTATTTTGGTGTGATGTTTCTCCTGCGAGACGCGGCTTTCTCCGAGATAAACGTTCCTAAAAGACTATTTGTTGCTCAGCACTATGGTGATTTGAGCTTTAAGTGAGGACGTTTTGACACACAGTGCTGACTGTCTGCAGCCTGTGCCCTGATCATGAGGCACTCACCTCGTCGATGCAAACGCACGCAGGCAAAGTCTGAGAACGCGCGTGGCATGTCATTGGTGAATTGACTTGGACAAAGTACAGAGATTTGCCTCAATCTTTGCTGATTACACCTCTTTCCTATACCACTCCTCTGAGAGTGGGACTCTGCGAAGCTGCCTCGCCGGTGAATGAGTAAGCCAGTCACCTGGAGGAAGATGGAGCGACGTGAAGAGAGAGAGAGAGGGGGAAGGAAGGAGGGAGGGAGAGTGTAAGTCGTACGCCACTCAACAAGCTAGCCAGTGGAAAGTTTTTTATTAATTCATCACTCCATGTTCCAAAATGAAGCGGTGGGCAAAGCTGAGGGGCAAACAAATTCCACTCGCTCAGCAATATTATTATCTTTACTAATAATGTGGGATAATTACAACGATATACCACATTCCTCCTTCCTCCTTCCCTCCACTCCTCGCTCACACCGGCAGCGACCTGAATTAATAAATGGAAAATTAAAACGCGGTGCTTCCGTAGGCGGCGTCAACAGCTCAGGAGTTTGCCAGGTCTCTGCCTGTCTACCTGTCTGTCTGGATCGACAGTGGCAGCGGCTTCGCCCCGTTCATCCGGGCCCCGATTCATAATTAATGGAGGTTATAATTGCAAAGCGAGAGCACGGGCGACAGACAGAGAGTGAGGAGGAGGAGGAGGAGGGATGGGAGCAATAATGAAAATTGAAAAACACACACACACGCTCACTGACACACGCACACGTGCACAGTTGACATTTCACACGGCTTTCATTTAGCCATCCTTCCACTTCTTATGTCATTAACATTTACGCGCGCACGCACGTACAAAACACGCGCGCACGGCTAATGAAATCACCGTTTCCCCGCGCTCGTCCGTCTGAAGGTCTCTTAAGCGACGAGAGGAGGAGGTCAGCCGCCGAGAGCAGAGTTTAAACTTTGTTCTCAAGACTGGAGTTCAACACAAAATCCACAACCCTCTCCACTGCCTCAGGTCAGACAAGTTATATTAGTTTTTATTTTTATTATTTTTTTTTTTTTACATATTAACATTTCCACTATAAGCAGACAGAAATTCTAGAGGACAGAACTGCAACACGACATCAACTGTTCTTTTGAAGCCGTAAGTGGACCTCTAATCCATACATATTGACTGAAAGGGCTTATTGAGTTTATTATGAACCCTTAGCCGTTGCCACGGCAACAGCTATCTTTCCCTGGGCCCACAGGCAGAAAAGGTCATAAAATAAATATTCTTAATATATCCGCACTGGAGAGTCTGACCCCATTCCTCTGAAGATGCGTTGCGTAAGGAGCCCATGCTGAGTGGCCTTGGAGACAGCGCTGGTACAATCTCAATGTTTCTATGGGAATACAAGGTAGAGGATGGAGAATAAAGCCTGGGAAAAATAACATAAATAAAAAAAAAAACTTTAATTTCCTATTAACTTAATTGGTCTAAAAAATGATGCCGTCCCAGTTCATCTCCCACTGTTTCACAATTCGACTAAATTACAGAATTGGTACCTCAATGTTTGGAACATTTTGCAGACAGAAATATTTTCGTGGTTGATGCAACTCAGTAGTGGTTTATCCCTACCCCCCTCCCCATATGATACCATCTTCACACAAAATATTGGTACGAATGAAACTTTCAAGGCCAACGTGTGCTTTAAACTTAACAGGTCTAAAGGTAAATGTGTTTATTCACATATCCCTTGCTTGGAGGCAGCATGCATGTTTGCACAACTCCACACAAATGACTGCTGGATGAAGTGGGTATGCTTGTTACAAAAAAATTGTTGTTTAACCATACGGCAAGCGATTAACTGGAGCGCAATGAAAGCTTAAAGTGCGGAATCTCTTTATTTTTTAAGGTAATTTAGTCATGAAGAGGGCCATTTGTGATGGGATATGTTATAATTTTGATTGTTATTTCTACAAATACACAGTAAAATTAAATTAAAAAAAAAACAAAAAAACAGCACAACAGGCAAAAGTCACAGCTGAAAAACATGTTAGGACAAGAACTAAGGGAGATTAATTATCACCACCAGAGGAGGCGTCAAGAAATTGTGTGAAACTCAAAAACACATGGCTGTCTCCTACCTCAGACGGTCTCTTTATCGAGGCCGACACACTCCATTCAGATTTCGTGGTGACTCACTCTATCATCTGCTTCTGTATGTGCTAAATGCCAGCAGTGAGAAAACACAACAAAGCACCCTTCGTTTTCCTTGACTCCGACGACTTCACTCTCAATGGGAGCGAGGCGAAGCGCTGCGAGCTATTGAAGCTGCAGAGATGCAGGACTTTGCTGAGGGTATGAATTAGGGAGATTCATAATTCATTAGCGACCTTGAGAAGGGAAACGGAGGGAGTGGGAAGAATAAGAGAAAGGTAGACGTGGGTGAAAAGAGTAAAGGAGTGGAGAGGGGGCTGGGGGCTGGGGCGGGGACACTGATTTCCGTCATGTTAGGGTCAACTGAACACGAACTTGGCTGAGCTACAGCTGGTTTAGTTCAGTCTTGTCTCTGTGGTTAGAAATCACACGCAGAACAAAGAGAATGAGATAGCAGATGGGATGTGTCAGGAAAATACTGTATTGATTGTGGCAATGTAGATTCCAAGACAAGGTCTCAGTCTGTGCTCTTTACGGCGCCGGCTCTTGAACTCTGATTAAGAAGCACTTTGAGGCATGTCGCTGCCCTTTGAACACAATGGACGTAGCCAATCCGGTGAATTTCGACTCGTGTAAAAGGGATTACGCATACTTCAAATCAAGAGGTGTCAAAGTTTCTGATGCCGGTAAAGAAGTTGATTCTTGACAGAGGTGAACAAAGAAAATCTTAGTAAATGTCTGTGTTTGAAATGTCCGGCTATTTTATGTCGACGACCACTGCATAAGCAACACTTTCCGAACCTAAAAAGACAATTCTTAATAGCCAGCTAACCTGCTAAATATTGCCCACCCTTTTCTACTTCTTTTGGGTTGATTAGCAGCTGGCAAAGCAGCTGTGAAGGTCCATTACCGCCACCTCCTGCTGCTGCCTACCTCTGTATTCAGTGTTGGTTACATATTGTAACTCCAGATTCCATGATTGCATGCATAGTGCATTGCCGAGAAAGTGAAATCTGGCACTGGTTGTACATGAGCGAAGTCATGACCAAAAAAAAGAACAATGGGATTTAGCAATTTAACACTTACGCCAAAGAAATCTTTGTTCCCCTTCCCATCCTCTAGAAGTGTAAGTGCTACAGAATTAAATTAATAAAACAAAAATTGCGCAAAAGATCTTGCCCTGCACCTCACAAAATGGGGTACACCATAGGAGGCACGTCGCGGTGGCTATGCGAGCATGGTAAGCAAACTTGACTCAGCTGTAAGTCAATTTTCCTTCAAGCCCCCGTCTCAATAACAATCTATGATCATTCTCCTATCCTTCCACTTTACTGCTTTGAATTGTATTTGGATTAAGTAATGAGTTACACACACAAAGGTTGAATGATTGATGGCGGGACAGATTGTCTAGTACATGTGCATTTGGGAGAAGAGTGTTGGAGCATTCATTTACTGTCAACAACAACCCGAACGAGGCTGAACATCAAAACCCCTGCGCCATCTCAAATCATTCCCCTGAGTGGCCTGTAGAGAGTTAGAGAGCCGGCGGAGGATATGACACTCCTTTGTATTCTTTGACGAGTGTCTGGAGTGGTTATCTTTCTGTCCTCCCACCCCTCTTCCTTCCCCTTCCCCATAGATCGATCGTCCCCCTTGGGACACCTGAGGCAATCAGAAGGTGTTGATTGGTGTCCCTTTCGCTTGCCTGGTCCGTCCTTTCCATTCTCGTCAATGCAGAACTCTCGCATACACTTTCATGCTCTCCAACTTTCATTGCCATCCTTCGTCAACCCGCTTTCCCTTTGCAATTACCCTCACTGATAACTCACTCCAATCCTCTCTTCTCCCGTTTGCCTTCCTTTCCACGCTGGATCTCTTTATCCCATTACCGTGTGGTCTCTCACGTCTTGCTGTCTCGCAACGCTCAAGGACCACTGAGGAACATTGACTTCCGCCACAAAGCACGGAGCTTCTTAGAAGTAATGCTTATCCTCCAAATCCTCCGTCATTGCATTTAAAGGTGAGAATCAAAACACAATTATATGTCTGAAGAGCTTAAATGGAGTTCACAGTCACAGACTTGCGCCATGGTAATTTCCTTGGTCTTATCTACAGAGAGGAATCAAAAATTCATCATTTCAAAGTTTTTCTGCAAAGAAATAACGGCTCTCTGTGGAATATATACAGAAAAAAAAATGCATGGCACAAAAATAACTATCAAAATTCCCTTGAACATGCCCGCAATGAAGTGCAGCCACAAGGGCACTGAATACGGTAGCTACTGGACGTGAAGACCAGAGAAATGACCCAGAAACAGCAGATCTGCATCCTTTGGGCTTCTACACAAGCACCGTTGGTGGTTATTGATATGGTGAGTGCGTCAGTGTGTGCACAAGTACGTGTCTGCTGTCACGGATACTGGATGACTTGGTTGGCAAATGATTCAATGTGCATTTTACGTAAGTTGTGGGCTATGACGGGTAGGGTGTTTATTCCAAGTTCAGGACGTGCAGTGACAATGACATAGGACAATGAAATAGTAAATATACTATTGGTTATTGTAAGGTTCAGACACAATACCTATGCTTTCTATTGCTGCAGGAGTGGCTTGTATGTTATTCGCAACAGTGGGACTTGTGCTTCCTGTGTGTTGGTGTGCGAGAGTGGTGTGTTGGATGCATAAGCAGAGTGAAATGTGCATCGGTCCGTCATTCTCTGCGTGCTTGGCTCTCCTCCACCCGGCTGCACTGTCAGTCATAGTAATGGGAAGGGAAGGCTGGGGCTAAACGGCTGCTAATGGGAGACGACTAGGAAAACCTTAGCACTGTCCTCGCTAACCACCAGTTCAGACCAGTGAAGGGCGAAAACCCAGCACCGCTCTGACTGATTCTAACAGCTAATTCAAAGCAATTAAGAAGGAAGAAAAATTTCAGGGTTAGGTTAACTGCTAATTTACATCAGAGAACGTATGTGGCATTTCTTCTTTCATTTCAGGTAGTGGAAAAGATAAGAGTTAACACCGCCTTAAATAATGGCTGACGATGACACCAATTAGTGTGATAACAATCATATTGTGACATAGTATTGATTACTCTCAGGGAGCCACTCTTTAGTCTTGTTCACAGCCAGGAGTCAGACGTCAGGGCTCAGGCACAAAACACTGCATTTCTTTTTTACCACTTTAACAAAGGGGATGCTTAACAGAAGGAGAATAAGTTTGACGCATAGTGGTGACGAGGTTGCTATTTTCATTGTCTAGCCTTCAGGAAAGAAATGTTCCTTTAATTTTTCTGCATCAACTAGATCATGTGCCAGACGGTTTCTTGGCTGGTTGAGATGAATTTTATCCTCTGGCATCTTTGGCCTAAACTGAGTGTCAGAGCATCAGACATAACAGCGACTTTAAAGCCAATAAAAGTATTTCAATCACCCATTTAAAGCTGGGGCTGAAATATTACCCTATTGTAGCACATTTGAGTTTCTGTGTTCAGGATGTCAAAGAGATGGGTCGCTGAATACAAAAAACTAATTAAATACACCAATCAGGCATAACATTATGACCACCTTCCTAATATTGTGTAGGCCTCCAAAACAGTTGTGACTCATCAGAGAATGGACATGAGCCATCTGAGGGTGTCCTGTGGTGTCTGGCAACACAATGTTGTTGTGGGGACCTTTGGGTCCTATGGGTTGAGGGGAGGGGCCTCTGTGGACCATCCCAAAGATACTTGATCAGTTTGGGATCTAGTGAATTTGGAGGCCAGGTCAACACCTGTTGTTCCTAAACCGTTTTTGTGTGTGTGTCTGTGAAAGGCTGCATCCTGCTGGAGATGGGTGCTGCCATCAAGGAGTGTCATTGTTATGAGGTGGGGGTGCCTGGTCTGGTCTAGGTTGGTGGTACATGTCTAAGTAACATCCAGGTCCAAAGGTTTCCCAGCAGAACATTGAATTGTCACAAGATGGTCAATGTTATTTACTTCTCGTCAGTGGTTTCAATGTCGTGGCTGATCGGTGCATAAAAGTCAAGGGTTTTCATAAATATCAGCAAGAATTATAAGCTACGGTTATTATCTTTTCTCCTCTTGCACTTAAAGCTCACTGTGGAAGGCTCTCCATAGGGGATAGTGTACGTTTGAAGGTTATATTACAAAGTGAATTGAATTAGACTCAGCAGCGGTTCCATTCCATGTAAGAGCATTCTCCTGATTGGATGTAATTATATGTGGGCTGATGCAGACCGAAGCGGATTTTTACAAGGTTTTATCCTTACCTAACATTAATTGCTAACTGCTGAGCACTTGTAGAGAGCATTAGCGCAAATGAACATGTACAGGTAGATCGATTGGGAATATATTCCAGATGGGAATGAGTTTAATCTACGAAAGAGTTTCAGATTTGGAGGAGCCGGACACAGAGACAGATAGATGATGGATAAGAGAGAGAAAGACAAGTCGGGAGGCAAAGATTAATGAACAGACGGGCCGGTTGTAACGCAGAAAAATGAAGATGAACGATTCCCAGTTTCAGAACGAATGGATCTTTTCATTAGGAAAATGTACAGAAACAGAAGAGAAGTGGAGAAAAAAAAGAATGAATGAATGAGACGGATGAGGGACAGAGGAAGGTGGTGGTGTGGCGCAAGAGGAAAAAGGAGGAGACAGGTGAACTGATAGTGACGGGGACAGAGGGACAGCTTTTAGGGTTTGAAACATATGCATGGCAATGAGAGAAGACAGGAAGAGGCTTTGATGGATGGGGGAGGCTAGACAGGGTTACAAGAGAGGAAGAGAAGATGACAACGACTGGACGGGAGCACTGGAAAGAAGAGGAAGAATATGTTGAAGTGGACAGGAGTGTGATCACAGTCGGAGACTAAGGGCGGACCAGGAAGCTCTGAGAGTTTAGAGAAGCTGAGACTGAGAGGACGAAGGGTTGGAAGAGGACGGGCAGGAGAAGAGAGGAAGGTGTATTCACTTAGACAGGCTGTCATAACGGGAGCTGACTGCTCAGCCTGACGTTTTGAACTGGCCTGACCCACACAGTCGAGGACACAGGGGGGCGGCGGAAAGAAAGGAGGCAGAGACGAGGGCATGAAGATGGTGAGGACATGGAGGTGGAGATGGAGGAGGGAAGGCAAACTGTGAAAGATAGGAGGAGGCTTCACTTGAAACTGAAGTCTGACCTGCCTGGCTCGTGATACCACGGAGATAGAGGGAAGTACAAAGAGGTAGACGCTTGAAAGGAGGGTGGGCTTGTCTGAACTGATCTGCTTACTCCTTGGCAGGGAGGGGAGATGGGGGCTACTGCTTTGCAGGGAAGGACGGCTGGAGAGACGTTGGAGAGAGCAGTCAGCAGTTTGTCTGGCCTGACTGCTGCCAGAGTCAAACATCAAAGATCTATCAAATAATTCACTGACAGAAAAAGTGTTTGCAACTAAGGCTCAACGCCTGGACGTATAAGAATGCCCTAACAATACTGATGGGATAACCTTCAAACGGTCGAGTTTGCATGTTCTCCCTGTGTCTGAGTGGGTTCTCTCTGGGTACTCCAACTTCCTCCCACCGTCCAAAGACATGCTCGTTAGGTTAACTGGTGATCAACGAGCACCCCCGCCACCCTCAAGAGGTTACGCGGTTACAGAAAATGAATGAATGAATACCCTTCAAATCACCTATTCACCTATTAAACGAAATGAGACCAAGATATTCACTGAGGAGTATATATTTCAATTCTGTACTGACATTTTTACATCCTTTTGCATACTGGAAGCCACTGTCACAGTTCAGACAGATATCACACTGTAATGTTGAAAGAAGACCAGCTCATTATGTTCCCTTTGCTTGTTAATTTGACTGACAATAGGAGCCAACTTTCATTGGGAATTAGTAGATTGGATGTGGGCCATGTGGCGTACGGATGGCAAAGAGCCTACTCCTTGGCGTAGATGATTTTAAGTCTGTGTGCAATTCAGAGAAGCAGGGGACAAACCTGTGTAATGCATGCCTTTCAGTGCTCTGTACGTTTTCTGGGTTCGTCGGGTGCGTTTAGACAATTTCTCGGCAACCTCCCGAAGCTCCACGCGTCATAATTTGCATGGCCCTCAAACACTATTATGAATAACTGTCATACACACATCCAAAAGTTGGCCAGATTGAGCACAAAGAACAATCTACTCATATAACATCAACCCATGTGGCACTTGAACCTGAAAACCCAACGCAAGGAGTGTTTGCAGCTGTTAAAATGTCAGGACAGGCCGATGTTGTAAGCAAAAACCCCTAATCAGCCATTTTTATGAGCAAAATTCGAACCAAACAATGTCCATTTATATTTTTGGCATATAATCTTGTGTTGAAATAGCTGCCGTTGCAATGACACGTCTACGCCAATGCCAACCGCTGTGACGTTGACCTGAATCCTGTAAATCAAGGGGCTGATAAAAATGTGTCTTGCTCCATGGAGCGGGGATTGTCCCGCTAACCCTCCTGGTTCGTGGACAATCTGCTCTAGCTACTGAGCCTCATCTGCTCTCGCTACATGTGTTGGTCACCGGGATAGTGGCCACGAACGAGCCAATATCATCACTAAGGGTCGGAGGCAGGATTACGAGTGATGAAAATAATGAAACTGTAAGGAAATGTCTTTATTTTTTGAGCTTCAATGCACTGTGTTATAAAAGTGTACCACTGAACATTAAAATTTGCTAACAATACCCTCCATTAGCTTTTTTTTTTTTTTTTATACATTATATATGTATAGTCTTTGATACCACATATTACACTTGGAATGAATAATTTTTGTCCGCTGAAACAGCTCAGAGAGGCAATTACTTATTAATACTAGGAGAATGAAAGTGGATGATGATGTTGAGCTATGCTTGATGGACGTTTAAAATTTAATCTTGTATTAATGGGGCTGATAAGAAAAAACAAAACAAAACAGTCAAATTTTCAATTAGAACTAATGGTTGAAGAAGTGATTAGACACGCGTTGCAAAAACGTCTAATTTAATTTCCCCTTTTCCACAGACAAACAATTCTCTGGGAAATTAATTATATTTGTGTATTTCACACTTGGGAGAGAGATGAGGGTAAATGAGAGGGGACCGTGGTGACGGTGGTGGTGACGGTGGTGGCGGCGGCTTGTGTTGGGAGAGGCATGGGAGCAGGTTGAGGCACATAGAAAGGTGTGAAGTCACACTGAGGAATAAAAAAAAGAGGAAGAGGAGGAGGAAGTTGGAGAGTGAGAGGCTGGCAGTGGAGTAAAGAGATGGGCCTGACTGAAGCTCGGAAATGAAGGAATTCCCAGTGGAGTTCTGTGCAGTTTTCCCCACAACAGAGGAGAAGGAACATAGAGCCTCTCCCTCTCTATTCTCTGTCACATGCATATCACTTCTGCCAGGAAATATGCCACAAGGCAATATTGTGTAAGTATGTGAATAGACTTTTTTTTTTTTGACTCATGAATACTTATGGAAATGTATATAACTACAGTCTAAGCTAGCACCCTCCCCCTTCACAGCGGTCTCCATCTTCCCTGGGAGACGTGAAGCAAAGAGCTGAGGGGGGACGACTAAGAGCCTTCGGGTAGAAAATCAGTTTGGGAGTCAAGATGTTCTTATGGCATGAATGTGAACGCACACCCACACAGTCACACACACAGTGGGCCCACACAGCGTATGAATAATGTTGAAGGTATAGAGGCTCCGCGGACTATTCCACTTCAAATACATTCATGTCATGCATTATCCATGGTATATCTAATGAATGAATGAAACGGGGGTATGGTGCACTGCTAGTGTGAGGAAGCAAATGTACTGCGTGTGACGGCTAAATGGTTTATGCCACATTAGTTTTGAACGTGCCGTGTACTGCATTCGTGTTTGTGGAACTACCTTTTATATAAAGACCATTAAGTGTTTTTTTAAAAAAATTAAAAGGGACCTGTTATGCGTTTCCTTATTTTCTGCAATTCAAATAATATTACAATGTCAGATTATAATTCAAATACTGTGGTAAAGCTACAGTGCCTATAAAAAGTGGATGTTTTCATCTTTTATTGCTTTTATAAATTGACCCAGGGTCAATATAATAAGGCTTTTGTAGTATTTACCCAAAAACTCTTAAATGTCAAATGTTTCTAAGAGTTTCTAACTAAAAAGTCAATGAATTAAAATATGTATAATGTAATAAACTGTAAGTACATAAATATTAACCCAACAAATGGTGCTAGTAGTCTTACAATTAGCAATAGCTGCGGTACTAAGACACTGGATGGTGGTTAATCAGTATTCTTCACTACAATCATACCTAGCCTAGAAGCCAACCCAACTTCCTCAGCTCACAACAATTTTGCAGCAGAAAGCTGGCCAAGCGTTGCTCCGTTGTGAACTGATTAGGCCCCGGTCAATCTAATCATTTGGGCGAGATTTACGTGATACTTAACAGAAGAGTCATCATACACGTCATCTGGGCGTCATGGAGTTACATTTGTTAACTACAAAATTGCTCTGAATGTTTGTCGTTGGTTGTAGGACTACCCAGTTGCGTGCAGAGTGATTTTCTTTTCTCTGTATTAGTTGAAACATAATGAAATCCAAATCCTTTGTTACATATTCTGATGATGAATTGATCTGGCTATGCCACTCTACAGTCACACAATGAAGACAAAAGAACACCCCAAGCCACTCAGGGGATGGAAAGAAAAAGATTCAATTCACTGAACGTACCCTGGAGTTCAGTTAAATCCATCGTTAAGAAATATAGGGAACAAGGCACATGTGTAAATCTGCTGAGAGGAGGCCACAAAGACATCTATGACTACACTGAAGGAGTTAAGAGCTTCAGCAGCTGAGACTGGAAAGACTCTTCATACAACGTTGCACGAGTTCTTCACCGGACAAATCTTTATGGCAGATTGGCAAAACCTCGACGAGAGTTCACCACAAGGCTCGTTGGTGACTCCAAGGTCAACTAGAAGAGTTGAGACCAAGATGGTGTTTGTTGGACACCAAACATACCAATGAGCTGTCAACATCTCAAAACAGATTTCTTAATATAGTCATCTGCTGAAGGTGCAAGATGCCTACTATGTCAAACTTATAGACTGTATAAAGATGGACAGCGGAACAGCTCCTCAAAAGTGAAGCCAAAGCAAGTAGAGCTCCCCCTGGTGTCTGGCTGCAGTATAGGTCATAGGCTCCACCCCCTCCATGTTAGCGGATGGGACTTGGGTCAAATTAAAACAATAAAATACACGTCAAAGACATTTTTCTCAAGAATGGTTTCTGTCATTTTAGGTAGTTAATATAACGTTCAAGTGTCAACTTTTTGGATAAGTTTAGTTTTAGTGAGTTATTTGACACTACAGAAACTGGATGTGGCATAATGGCGACTACCGTAATAATGGCGACTGTAAAGCAGTTCCGTGGGACCGTGAGAGTTGTAAAAAAAAAAAAAAAGAAAAAGAAAAAACAAGTACAGTGTATAATCCAATATTTCTTTGTAACTGGTGGAGGTTAAACGAAAACACAAAGTGTGGTCGGGTTATTGATATCGCGGTTCCGCTCTCAGACCATCTCGGACCGTGCAGATTCTGGCTCCAAAGTCTCAAGATGGCGCCGCCCGTATCCCCAGTAAGATAGCATCAGTTTGGCCAATGCAAGGAAGTGGCAACGCATTGTCCATATTTACATACAGTCTATGGTCAAACTATGTGTCCGCCACGCATGCTTGATGTGTATTAGCGGGTTTATGCTTTGCTTAAATCACCCACAACACAAGGGATGAGGCAGTGCACAATGAAAAGGCTTCTGCAAATCAGAACAAAACAGGCTTTAAATGAGGAGGGCCTTAAAGAGACAGACGCTAGTACTGGCCGTTTTAAGACAGAGGCTGATCTGAGGTAGCGAGAGATAATCAAGGATTTTTATGGGACCGTGAATCAAGCAAAGCTTTTCTAGTGAAGTACCACAATAAAAATATAAAGCTGGAAATGAGCCTAATATGCTCCCTTTAAGACAGGCTGTGAAACATCTCATCTCTAATTAGCTGGGAATAATAATAATAATACGTTCCTACAGCTCCAAAGGTAGCTGTGTTTTGAGAATCTGCTGACATCTACAAACTTGCAGGCAAGCCAAAAACGAGAGACGGAGATAGAGAGAGAGAGAGGGAGAGAAAAAATAAAAATAAACGCATTCCCTCATCTTATTCCCATACGGGGCTGCACTCAATTTACCACGCTCACATTGAGGACGGGGGGTAAGAACACTGCCAAGCTGTCAGATCAGATGCCAATTCCAATTTGCTTTTTCCACCACTCACATCTGCTCAAAGCCCGCTCGGAGCCAGCTCATTTCTGCAAAGTCACCCGGACGTCTCATGTTTACATGTGTAAGGCAACACCCCCCCGTTTGATCCAATCCTATTTTGTACACCACAAATAGTCTCCAGGCGCTTTGTTCACGGGTTTTTCCAGTTGGATGTGATCTCTCATCAGTAGAAAGGAATTGATATTTTTATTTTTTTGCTTTTTCCTGCGCTTTATTTCTTTCTAGTGAGCCCATTCATGAGCACGTTTATTACTTTGTAATTAAAAAAAAAAATGCACAAAGGAGGAGGGACGCGTGGAACGTGGCGAGGGAGGTCAGATGAAGCGGGGGTAGGTAAAGCTTTGAAGAGACGATGTGAGGAGGAATAAGAAGAAGGCATGCCTTGTGAGCAAGTACAACAATTACAGAGATTTTGAGAGCCAGTGTGTATTCTGCAAACATAATTATACTCTCACCCCAACCTGCAAACCCCACCAGCAATTTATTCTGCTGCATTCTAATAAGAGAGTCCTCCGGGAAAAAAAAGGGCATAAAAGAGGCAACCAAGAGATGATCAGAGACTGAACATGGTTAAGAACATGTATCAAAACACTCCTGTACGTGATTCAGATCCAGTATTGCGGTGTAATGAAGTTCTTCTAAACACACTTGACATTATAAAAAAAAAAAAAAAAACTGAGCAAATTAATCTCTCCCCACATTTCGGGGTGATGCCCCGAGACCAAATATTTGACAAACTAGTCTTTCAATCAGTAAATTTCCCACAGAGTGGAGACCGGGTGCAGTTTTCTTTGTCGGATGACGTTGGAGTCGCTGCGTCATGCATCATGCGGTCTTCTCGAGGGTGAGCCTCCGGGGTACCGGAGCACTAATGCTTCACACGGCGCTATATATGGATGGTCACATACTGTAGCTGGAGGCTAAAATACATTACAGACAACTTTCCACCGTGTCTCAGAGGACAGCTGTGAATCACATTCACTCAGCCATGGTTTGATTATTCTTATTTTTATTTTTTCCACACACATTAGTTCCGTTCAAGTCAGACACAGGTCTACTTTGTCTTATTCGATCTTACGGTTCATGCTCACACAGTCCTGCCCCCTTCTTAGCGACTTTTGCTGTGGCTGTCAAGCTAGCCATTCTAGCAGGTAGGTTTCTAATGATAATTCCAGTGGATTTAACAATTATAACAAGTTTTTTTTTTTTATTATTATTTTCTTTCTGATTAAAAGAAACACAGGCTTTCATTTCAAACCATGGACAGATGGCAGAATTGCTCCTCAAAAGTGAAGCCAAAGCAAGTAGAGCTCCCCCTGGTGGCTGGCTGTGGTATAGGTCATAAGCTCCACCCCCTACATGTTAGTGGATGGGACTTGGGCCAACTAACTTTTCAAGGATGGTTTCTGTCACTTTAGGTAGTTGATATAACGTTGATACATGTTCAAGTGTCAATTTTTTGGGTAAGTTTCATTTTAGTTATTTGACGCTATAGAAACAGGATGTGACATAAAGGCGACTACCAGTTGCCATGCCAACTGCTCCATAAAGCAAAGTAAAACAAGTACAGTGTATAATCTAATGGACCGTAGCGTGCAGACTCCGGCTCCAAAGTTGTCAGTAGTATCAGTTTGGCCAATACAAGGAAGTGGGGACGCATTGTCCATATTCATATACAGTCTATGCTTCAAACCAACATATAGTGTATTTGCCCTAAATGAACATGACCCTACAAAGGCTTCAATGCTTCCAGAAAAGCAGCAGCTGCTCTTCCAAAACCTCTCAGGCAGGGCATTGTTTGGTTAAGGTGACGCTTTCATTTGGTAAATTTACAGCAGTAGCAGCGATGCCAGCAGTGACTGCTGCATGGTTATGTTTTATCGGCTCAAAATTACTGGATGTAAAGGCAACTACTTTAGTATTAATGAAAAATAAACTGACTCCTCACAGTCATTTGGTTCAGTTTATCACATTTCATTTTTAGGTGCAGGCAATCCAGAATTAAGGGCAGTCGCACTCATAATGTGCACTGCATTAAAAAACATTTACAATGAAACCATTGGACAGCAGTCATATAACTCACTATTTCAACACTCTATACTGAAAGCAGCAACATTTTCTTTTACAGTCGCATTGAATTCAGGCGACTAGATCCCTCGACCTGGATAGACCGGCCGGTGCATTCAAGCCAACTGGCTGCCCCAGGGTTACACAGTGAAAGCATGTTGGTGCAAGACTTGTAAGCCATTCAAGCTTCAACTGTAGTATGTGCAGTTTGGAAAATGATGAGAGTCTATGGGAACGACCAAGGATAGCTACAGCTAACCCTTACACTGTTGATGGCCCAAATGAAGGAACCGCCTATGCTAAAATCATACTTGAAAACATGCTTCTTACTTTTATAAAGTTAGGATTTTGGACAGCAGGCTTCAACAGTTCGGTTTACTCAGAGCTGTACACTGTAAATGGCCTCAAATCAGTTTAGCAGAGTCACTATTATGACTGAGACCCTTTTGCTAGAATGCTAAATGTTGTTGTTTTGTATCCTGACAAGCTAAGATTTGCGGCATTCCTTTCATAATGTTGGTTTTGGAGATGCTTGCAAACAGACACCACACTCCAAACATATCATGGATTATCATTCCTGTTGGACACCGCTCACATCACACCATTAGAAGGAAGCTTAACACTGTGTCTTTAACTGATTCTAACCTATGATTGGACCATTTCTGTTCAGGGTATGCATCTTCCAAAAGGTCAGCAGGTTGCTTCAGGGTTTCGTCTGGTCCTGTTTCTTCTGGATTTTGGGACCTGAGGATAAACCGACGCTGCAACTGTGCTCATCACTAATTCAAAAGTCAACTGTTAAGGCTCTTGTATGTGCAAACATTGACAAAAGCAGGCTGAGGGTACAAGAGAGGCTGTGAGATTATGTAGAGGGATATGCATGCAAACCACTGTGCAAATGAATGCAGTTGGATCACAGACACGCTCCTGCCCTCATCCCTCTGAGTGTGTTCACGGTTAGATTCAAACATATAACGTCTACTTCACTAAATGAAAGCTTGTAATGACCTGTGTATTTTATCCGCGACTCACAGAACATGGTAATCGTGCAACCATTTCAAGCCCTCGTTCATGTAGTGCGCTTTGAAAATGCTTTATGTTGCAGAAGTGTTCATGAAATGGCTTAGCATGGAGAAAAAAAAAAAGAAAAAGGCACATTTTGACACAGGAGCTCAGGCTTGTTGTGGCGCCACTTTAGAGGTACCATCTGCCTCATTCAAAGCTCAACACATTACAGAAAGGCTCTCTATAGGAAAACGTGAACTTGGTTCCGTGCGCGTCCGCCCACGCGCCTCCATCCAACAACAAGACAGAGCTGTCTGAGGAACAAGTAAACGTTTATTATCATCAGCCGTCTTTGTTTCAGTCCAGCCGCTCGCGAGTGGGCACGGCGGGGTCGCGGGAAAGCAAACGCGGCAGAAAGATACACAGCCGGGGCGCAGCCTTCTCTTTGGATTAGCGAATGCAGCACATCCAGGCCTGTTGATTGGCAACGGGTTCGTTCCCCGGGATGGGCTGGTTAATTAGTTAATTAGCTCCAGCAGCTCCTGATGAGATGCCTACGCCGCTTCATCCGTGATCAGAGGAGGAGAGCTGCCGTAGCACAGGTGGATAACACATACGTACACACTAGACCCAGCTACACCCACTTTGTACATGTTCATAGATCATTCCTTCACCGACACATGAATTATTTCGGTGAAGTCTTTAATGAGTTGAGTAGCAGGACGTGTGCAGATTCTTCAAATGCACACACACACACACAAGGCACGTTGGGTTTTCAATTAAAAGGCCAGGTGTTGTAACAGGTTGAATCTGGAAGTGTGTGTCGGTGTTTGAAGCAGCAGTTTGCCAGCATTTACATGGGATTTTAAGCTCTTAAATTCACATCCAGGCTCTCGGTAAAATAACAGGACCTTATTTGCATATATGCACCGATCAGCCACAACATTAAAACCAGTGACAGGAGAAGCAACTTGTGACAATTCAATGTTCTGCTGAGAAACTTCTGGACCTGGCATTCATTGGTGTGGATGTTACTTAGACATGTAGCACCCATCTAGACCAGACCAGGCACCCCCCACCCCATAGCAGTGACACTCCTTGATGGCAGCAGCCATCCCCAGCAGGATGCAGCCTGACACAGACACACACACAGTTTAGGTGTTGACCTGGCCTCCTAACTCACTAGATCCCAAACTGATCAAGTATCTGTGGGATGATCCACAGAGGACCCTCCCTTCAACCTATAGGACCCAGAGGCCCCCAACTCACAGCTGACACCACAGGCACAGGACACCCTCAGAAGGCCCATGTCCATTCTCTGATGAGTCACAACTGTTTTGGAGACACAAGGGAGACCTACACAATATTAGGAAGGTGGTCATAATGTTATGCCTGATTTGTGTAGACTTCCATAATGTGTAAAAAGAAAGATAAAAATATGTTGTACCTGTTACTCTGTGTGGTTTTCTGTGTGTGGTTTTTGTGTTTGCGGCTAATACCGCAATCATTTGGCCTCTGTGTCGGAGCAAGCAGGTGGAGAAGAAGAGAGGGCGGGGTGGTGGGGGGGGCTGGTAATGGCACGTATAGCAGCCTGGCTGAGGAGTGACCTGGCCGGGGAAGGGGAGAGGCAGGAACTGCGTCTCCGTGGGTGCAGACTCGCGGGCCACGGAGGAGGAGGTGGTGCAGCAGAGGAGAGCAGGTGTAGCCTGGCTCTCACACTGCTCACAGCATCTGTTACTGGGCCGGTGAGTTACTATGATTTGCCTGCGTTTGGCGCTCGTGTGGGTGTGTGTGTGTGGGTGTGTGTGTGTGTGTGTGGGTGTGTGTGTGTGTGTGTGTGGAGGAGAGTGAACTGCACGGATGAGTGAACTCTATTTCTCTCACTGCTCTGCTTTTCCTTTGTCCAACTCCCTCTCCCCCGGTCCTCTGCCGCCCCATTTTATTATGCATGTGTACACACAACTGTGCGTGTGTGTGTGTGTGTGTGTGTGCTCATGTAAGGTGTCCTACAGCATCACCTCTGCCATTATCATACTTTTCCACCTGTCAATCACGGCCACCCAGGCCAACCGCGCAGTCCTGTCCTTGACCTCACTCTCCCTAAAATGTAAATGACTTGTGCTACTATTAATAATGCTGCCGTGTGTTTCCTGTGTGTGTTTAAGGCAGGAAAACAGGTGAACATGAGCATAAGCAATGAGGCGAGCACACACTGGCCCCAGGTGCTGGGTTAGCCAGATTTGATGGGTTAATATAGTGGTAAAGGCCGGGTGGACATATGGAGGAGTGAGGGTTAAGAAGACGAAGTGTGTAGGAGGAGGAGGGTAGAAGGGGCCGCGGCGCCCAGCTGTGCCCTAATTCGAAGCCCATTCCAAGGACGCTGGAGCTCGATCTGGTGTTTCTGGAACGGAAGGGGTGTAGCGGCGGAGCAGCCTGGCTGGAAGGGGCGCAGGCTGGAGTAATTGGCGGAGGAAATTGCAGGCGGTGAGTAGACCGACGAGGAAATGATTCAGAGATGAGAAGGAATATTTTGTATCTTACCGCAGAGGAGGAGCGGCGAACGAAAATACTCGTCTGAGAAACATGACCGCTGTCCGTGGAGCTGAATCGAAGCTGCTCTGGAGATTCCTTGACATTTGTATAGTTTTGAGGGATTGTGCTGTCGAGGACTAATATGGAGTGGTTTTGCACTCACTGTTCGGTCTAAGTACTTACCTCAGTGGTATACAATATATATCACCCACAACATTAAAACCACCTAGTCTCTCTCTGGCACTTGGATGTTATAATGTAGTGGGGGCCTTTTGGGCGCTATGGGTTGAGGGGCGGGGCCTCTACGGATCGGGTTTGTTCAAACATCCCCCAGGCACTCGATAAGTTTGGGATCTGGGGTGTTTGGAGGCCGGGTCAGCCCCTTGGGCGACTTTATAGATTTTTTTTTTAAGCTGTTACTCTGCAGTTTTATTGGTGTGGCAGGACATTACAGCTGGATGGCTTCATAAATCATAAATGGCAGCAGGTTTTGATATTTCCTACGGTTCTTTGACGCCGTAGCTATGGCAACAGAGCAGAGCATACGCAGGCCCTATAGCGCCGCAGCCTGACGTGCTCCTCTCCAGAAATGTAACTACGTGCCGCGGCGATGCAGGCCTCAAGAGCTGTGATTGGTCCACTTGGTAGTAGCGTGTTTCCGCTTCAGTATTTCCGGCTGCTTCTCCATCTCCGCAATTTTGGAAAAGATTATTTTGGATCAATAAATATGGGACACATTGAGGAGAGGTTAACCGAGGAGGTTTGGAGATACAAACATTTGTACGACTCGTCTTCTGCGAAATTTTGGCGAAAGTTTCAGTCGCCATTGTTGAAAGTGAAGCAGGAAGTGGAAACAAAAATGAACACAACTGGCAAAAAAGACACAGCACTGACTAGCGTTTGGGTGGCGTTGTTACAGAGCGAGCCAGAAGTATAAATGTCTTGCACCAACGTCGGCTATGTGCATAAGTTACGGCGTCTAAATGAGCCTCTAGACGTTATATTTAACAGGCTCATACTGTAGGTCCAAACCTACTGCTGTAGAGGCATCGACAGCAGCCTCACTAGGACTAACAGACAGCAGACTAACATTTAAAGCCATGCAATGTGGAAATAGCTGAGGGAGAGACAGACCTCAGCCTGTCGTTCTATCATCCAACAGGTGACAGCAACAACATCCTCGCCCGTTCTCTCAGGATGATTGAGAACCGTTTGGAGAACTGCTGGAGCCCAAGGTGGAGAAGAACCGAGAAGAAAGGTGAACAAAATGGAGCAAAAACACATTTAATGGTGTAATATTTTCAATGAGGGATTCATCTCTTCGGCGTGTTCCTGTTTGCGATGACATTAGTGATGCACAGCCACCAAAGCAAACACTTATCTTTGAGCGAATGCTTAGAGAAGCACATACACAGGCAACAGTGGTTTGCAGCGTCAAATACAAAGCACTGTAGATGTCTTATGTTAATTATTGTGTCTTTGTGCTGCCTGCACGCACAGACACAGCTCAGAGGCTGACACGAACGTAGCATCGCAGCAGATTCACCGATACAAATGCTGACTGCTTTCCTTTGCCGTACCGACTAACGGCCTGTCTTTATGAGTGTCAATCTGAATATACAGATGCACGGGGACTGCAGTTTGGCTCCCCAAACAATTCCGCCATCCCCCCCGTGGGAGAGCTAAGCCTCCCAGTCAGCCCCTGTAGCGCCACGGCATGATTCAAATGGCTGTCATCCCGCTGTAATGATGATCCATCCCCTGCTATTACGAGCCCATGGTTTCTCACTTACAAAGCTGATTGTTTGACATGTGAAACATACATCAGCGTAATCTGCCCCATAACTCAGTTTTTAGAAGAGTGCCCACAGCGAGTCACGGGGCTGGGTTCAAGGGGTGAAGTCAGTGGAAGAGAAGATGAACAGGGGACAAACGTGGGAGAAGATTGAGTATGAGCAGTGAGAGGAACCAGAGCAGCTTGTCTTTCATTTGCTTGTTTGAATGTTGAGATACGACGCATGTAACTTTGTCTTCTGCAAATATGTCAGAATTATCAAGATTTGAGATTGACTGAAAGTTGAACCACAGCCGGCGCAAGAGCTTTCTTTCTAAATTAGATCCCAAAAAATCTTGTTCTTTTGAAAAAGCTTCAAATGCACAACAAGGCAAGCAAAATGTGTCTGAAGCAGTGTGGTGTTTGAGTAAACGCATGACGTCTGCGAAGGTTCTCAGTCATCCAGGTCATGGGCTTATCCAAAAAGCGTTTAAGATGGCAGCTGGACTTGTGGAGGTGTTTTGAGAATACGTTTCACCACTCATCCGACTAGCTTCTTCAGTTCTAAGGGACTGGTGGGAAGTTTGAGGTTTAAACAGGAACATCTGTGAGTGTAGCCCATCAGAAACTTGCTTGACTTGCACGACTAGTGTCCATTAACGGCTAATGGACGGCTATTAATGAAAAAAAAACATGAAGATCAGTTTCTGATGGGCTACACCCACAGCTGTTCCTATTTAAACCACAACTTCCCACCAGTCCCTTAAGACTCTTTTATAGTACTGCAGAACGTAGACGCCGTAACCTACGTATGCAGCCAACGCCGGTGGGAGACATTTATACTTGTGCGCTCGTGTCTCTTTTGTCAGTCGGGTTTATTTCTGTTTCCACTTCCTGGTTCACTTTCAAGAATGGAGACTGAAACTTTCGCAGAAGTCGTACAAGTGTTTGTATATCTGAACCTCCTCAGTTAACCTCTCCTTGATGTGGTCCATCTTTATTCATCCAAAACAATCATTCAAAAATTGCGACGGAGATGTACGCACGCTACTACCAAGTGGGCCAATCACAACTCTTGTGGTCTGCGTTGTTGCGGCACGTAGTTACATTTCTGGCTAGGTGCTAGGGTCTGAGGAAGCTCTGCACTGTCGCTGGAGCTTCTGCGTCAACTTAACGCCTATTAGAACTGAAGAAGCTACTTAGATGAGTGGCGAAACATCTTCTCAAAACGCTTCTACGAGTCCAGCTGCATTTCTTAAACGCTTTTCGGATAAGCCCACGATATTACATAGGACTCAAAGACAAGCAATCTCCACTGAACGAGGCAAAACTGAAGTTCCTCTGGTAAAACCTCAGCAGGCTTTCCAAATCTGAACAACAGCAGCTCACATTGAAAAAAATACCACAGCAACTGAATGATTGCACCTTCCAGTGACTTTTTTTGATGAGTTGACCCTTCAAGTTGAAGGCTGCTCTAGAAATAATGAGGTTTTGTCCATCCGGCCGTTATATACAGTATATATATTTTCCCTTTAAACCACCACAGTTCTGTCCTGGAGAGCAAATAGAGAGATGTAACAGGTTACACTTCATCTTCCTTCACGTTTAGCCTTCAAGACCTTGCTCTGTACTGGAGAGGCTACTCATTAAGTTCCTGAAGGGTGCATCTATAGGTGACAGCGGGAGCAGGAGGCATCAGGTCAGGCGACAGGATATCAAGGCCGCGGACACACAGAGGAGAAACAGAGTCTGGGGAGCGATCAGGAGTAGTTGTGAGAGCCGTCTTAAAACATGTCTGTGGCTGTGTTAATGCGAGTGTGCATCGGGGCGTCCTGCCCACGGGAACGTGTGTTTGTCTGTGTGTGTGTGTGTGACACAAACCAGCTGAGGTGCTACCCCCCCATACTAAAAGAAAATAGCGGGCCAGCCCGTCCTCTTCCTCAAAGTCACACTACTCTACAGCACACCCACTCAAGACACTACAGTCCCCCCTTTCTCTCCCCTCACGTAAGAGTCAATAGGACTTTGCTCATCAATTCTGTGGGGGTTGCTATGGAGACTGAGAACAGTGCAAGTGTGTGTGTGTGTGTGTGTTTGGTAGAGGTGTGTGTCTTAATATCTTCCCTGGTCCTGTCAGGCTACGTTAGACAATGATGTCTTCTCATGGGGTAGCGCACACACATCCCAACCGAATGCATCCCGAGTGCGCCCCCCGCGCCCTGGCGAGGCTCCTGAATACCAACTCAAAAGTGCGAGTGAGGCTGAACCATTTTAAGAAAATATCCCTCCCGAGCACAAAACCTTCTCCTCTGTGTGTGTGTTTGCGCGTGCAGTCGGTGCCATATTGCAGAAGATGCCGCCATCTCCGCAGCGTGCATGTGCGCAGACAGCGGCGGCTCAGAGTATATATAATTGTGCTCTAGATGAATGTCTGCTCTGGTGCACACTCAAAAAGCAGCGCCGCTAGTTTTATTTTTAGCATCACAGGCAAATGGAGCCCCTCTTCCCCCACTCTCTTCCCTCCCCTTCCCTTCCCTTCCTCCTGCTCTCTGGCCTCTCTCCCTCATCTCTCTCCCACTGTCACTTCTCTCATCTCTCAAAATCTCTCGCCCTATATTCTGTGTGTGTGTGTGTGTGCGTATCATGGCCGCAGCGCCCTCGCACGCACACAGATCATGCTGCCCGCAGTATGTCGGCGTAAGCATCAAATAAAACCTGCTCCGAGCCTCGTACTGTTATGTTCCACCCCTCTGCTCTCGTCACCGTTGTTAATGTCTGCGTGAATGCATTGTCTGACTTTCATCCTCCTCATGCTCCTTCCCCGTCTCTTGCATTTTTTTTTTGCAGCCGAGGAATATAAAAAGCTCCGCTGGGGTGGAGGTGACGTATGTACTGTAAAGCATGCCACTGTCGCTAAGGCAGCCAAGGCAAGGTCAAGCGCTCAGTGGCCCGGTGAAGCTTTTCATTACATATTTAGCTCCTGCCGAAATCCCTGCAGAGTCCTCTTGCCGGAGACGGCCTGCTGCTCCTTCCTGCCCTCCGCCGCCGCCGAACCCGCCTGTCTGGCCGCAGACAGGTACATCTCTACATTAGCATACGGCTGGAGCTAGCCCCGCTACGTGAGCGCTTCCACGGGAGGTTAGCGTTAAATAAAAGTGTCAGTGGAGACACGGAGGCGGTTGATCACATCTCTCAATCAGGCCCGATGGAAAAGAGATTGAGATTTATCTTCCCTAACCTCCGATGCCGCCATTGCTGCCTGTCTGCTCGACTTAAACGCTCGCGTGTAGATTCTGTCACGCATGCATGAGAGGCGAACGCACAGATAAAGCCCAGGGCGGAGACAAATTAGCGGAGAGGGCGCCACGTACAGAATTTATTTAAATGACTTTAAATGAGACTAAACATAAATTGAAAAGACTGTTGTCAAGTGAACAAAGGAGCACTGTAACTGGGACTGCAGCTCCCTAAATGAGAAGCAGTGAAAGGTTTAGATTAAGCCACAAGTGGAAAAGAGGTCTGAACAGGTAGCAAAGCAGGACAAGAGGGGCCGGAGTCTTACAGGTCAGTGGGGCAGCTGATATACTTGTATGTAGTTATAGCCAAGTATATGCAAAATGTAATGTAAAATGCTCTTTTTCACCACAATGTCTTTTTGTAAAGCTGTGCAAGACCACTTTAAGAGATCATTCCTCTTTTATAAAGTGCTGCTGGTCAGCAAAATAATAACATACTGTAAGAATAATAACAAAAGAACAGCATCACTTACAGTCCTCCACGGTAAAATGAACCGTCGGCCTCGTGTTAGACTCCACAGTCCAGGAATCTGCTTTCGGCTACGTTGTTGTTTTCAATGTTTCTAAAGCCAGTTTTTTTGGCTTGACTCCCGATATGAAATACAAGCATTTCTGCAGCCCATCAGTGCCCTGTCCTGTCCTGTCCAGTCCTGTCCTGTCACACAGAGGCACTGAAAAACCACGCTTCTGTCTTCATGTTTTGATGAGGATCGCGCATCGAGATTAGTCCACGTGTGAGGGAAATCCAAAACATGACAGAAGCTACAACTCTGAGAGCACCGTCAGCCCTGAATACCTTATCCAAAAAGCGTTTTAGAAAGGCAGCTGGACTTGCAGACAATAAATAGTTTAGTGAAAATCCCTTTCATTACTAAGTAAAACTGCTTTTCATAACTGAAATATCTCTAAATGAATTGATTTTGAATCTAATTGAACTGGGACCTTGTGAATTGTAATAGAATCAATTTAGGAAATCGGTAGCTACACCCAGCTATATACTGTATATCACCCTTGAGTGTCATTTGTGTGACAGAGTAAGCACCATCTTGTGGATCATCCCACAGATTCTTCATCAGTTTGGGATCTAGTGAATTTGGAGGCCAGGTCAACACCTTGTGCTGTTCTTTATGTTCTTTTGAGTTGTTCCTAAAGCGTTTTGTCTGTGTCAGGCTGCATCCTGCTGGGGATGGCTGCTGCCATCAAGGGTGGGGGTGCCTGGTCTGGTCTAGGTGGGTGCTACATGTCTAAGTAACATCCACATGAATGAACGTAAGGTCTAAAAGTTTCCCAGCAGAACATTGAATCATCACGAGATGGTCAACGTTATTTAGTTCTCCTTTAGGTCATAATGTTATGGCTGGTTGGTGTATCAAGGCCATTCTCTCATCAGAAGAATATTTAGTCTTCATATCAGAAGTCAGTTTCAGGTTCCCCTGGTTAAGAGGGCGCCCCATAAACTGAAGCTTCCCGTCTCTCTCTCATCTATTACTTCCTGTCTCTCTGCACCGACGACTAAAAAGGGACAAAGGGCCAAAAGGAACATAACTTAAGAAAGAGAAGTCAGGTTCAGTTACAGAAAAGTAGTTTTCATGCTTGAGAGCTCAAGAACACTTGAAGAGGGAGGACACTCGGCGCCACAGAAGCCTCCTCGAGCTGCACCCTTTGTAACCTCGCTGCCGATAAAAACGGTCATATTCTATATCTTTCTCACAAAATCTTGTGAAAAGGCTGAAAATTAGAGATCAAGTAGTTTCTGTGAAGCCTGAGCCCGAAGCGGCGCACTCTCAGACCTCAGCTGTAGTCCAGAAACGATTCAAAATAAATGAGACTCATCCACATCCCGCACGGTCCTGAGCAATCAAAATGTGCCGGACGGAACCTGAACCACCTAGTGCTGCAAATACTCACCGCGCAGCTCATTAATTATTATTTCTGTTAATACAGCATTCCTTTTTTTTTTCTAGGGAGACTATGTGAAATAGATTTATTATTCAGCAACTACTGCAGATTTGAAGTCCAGCAGCAGAGAAATTTCTTTTTGCAATCTGCTGCTCTCCAGATACAGAGGAGGCAAGGCGTGTTTTAAAAGACCAGCTTTAAGTCTTAATTAGCAGCAGTGCATTCAGCTCCAGCTGTAATCATTTATATGATCAGGCTAATTAAATATCCTGCTAAATTGAAAGCATACGGCAACGGAAAACTTTGCAACCCTCAAAGTAATTGGCGCTAGGCTTCGTAAACCAGAGCCACAAAATTAAACTCTTGCTCTGCTGACTGAGGCAGGAGAGGTCTGACACTTGATACCGAAGATGATCCCATGCAAAGATTTAGTCTGCAGACAAACAGAACACGCACCGGGCACTGAGTTTACATTTCACATGACTACGTTTAGCTTCTGTATCAATAATCCCTGCACCGCCCTTCCAAATAGGCATGTCGGATTGCTGGAGCAAGAACACAAACACAGCAGAAAACCATCGCGCAGTGTATCAACAGAGCAGAAATTGATATGCATGAGTGCACGCGGCCGCACGTGCTCCACGCACGCCACCTCCAAACGCGCCCTCGTCTCCAGCCAGCCCCCGTTCTGGCTTCGCCTCCACCGCGTCTCCCCGCGCGACTCGCTCCGTCAAAGCAAAATGCCATCCATCATATAGGATGCATGGGGCGAAAGATTACTCACATTTCTCCCAATCATGGCCAAATTGCTCTGGACGGCTCTCATATTTGGGAGATAGCTGCGGCTGCCTCCGTGCATACAAATGACAGAGTCTCCCTTTGCAATTTGCTTTCTCCTTGACTCAAAGAATGTGATGAGAGTGTCACAGGCGGGATGCTGAAAGAAGAAAGTGCAGACGTGCTACCAGAGTACTGAAGAGAGAGCGAGAGAGAGAGAGAGGGAGAGGTGTAAATATATAGATAGAAATGTACAAATCCACAAGAGGTGACAAACAAGTCCTAAGGAGACTTTAAAACATTACCGTCATCTCTTTTCAGCTGGTTATTGTCTAAGAAAAGTGAACGTCTAATGTTGGTAATCCGTTCATTTAGGTGCCTTCTTTTACAGATCTGAAACTCAATATCAATATTCAAACTGGCATAAGGCGTCTCTATAAAGACAAACACTAACTGAGTTGTGCGGCAACGCTTGTGCACGCCACTTTCCGCTAAGACAGATGCTATAAAACAATATTCTGCTCGGTATTCTCCTGCAGGACATTCGCACAAAGCCTCTGCACGGCTACAAATTCTTCTGCTTACAGCTAAAGATATGTCACTGACAATGTTCATTCACCACGGTGCAGTGAAATCTTGTTGTGTATATCAAATAACAATGTTCATATCCTGTGGTATTGCATAAATCAAGTTTTCACAAACACAATCCACCTTTATATCTACTGTTTATACATTATTTTGTGTCATAACATATTGTAGTTGTTAAAGTGGTAAAGTAAATTAGCAGAAGAAGTCTGTGACTTGTCGTCATATACTGTACGTGGCGCCTCGGGAATATGTATGAGAAACACGATTTTACACCTCTGTATGTTTTCTGTGACATATTGTGAAAGTGATAATAAACACGACTTGAATCGTGAATCTATGCCTTGGAAATGAGCACCTGTGATAAATATTACAGAATGATGTTAACCGAACTGATAATAATCCCCAGAGCAACTCACATACCTGGTGCAGCTGTTTGACTGCATGTGTAAAATACACTTTGGTGGGAATAATACAGTATATTAATACAAACAAACATAATAGATATTCATTAAACAAGACGATCTGACTGGTTAACAGGTCAGCAGTTTGATCTAGTCAGGGAAATCTTTGTAAAGTAGAAAAACACCTAAAATGTTAATTTCTACACTGACCAGCCACACTGACCATGTTGTGACAATTCAATGTTCTGCTGGGAAACCTTTGGACCTGGCATTAGGAAAAGCCCAACAAACATGAAGAACAGCACAAGGTGTTGACCTGTCCTCCAAATTCACTAGATCCCAAACTGATCAAGTATCTGTGGGATGATCCACAGAGACCCCTCCCCTCAACCCATAGGACCCAAACGCACCACAGACACCACAGGACACGATCAGAAGGCCCATGCCCATTCTCTGATGAGTCATAACTGTTTTGGAGGAACAAGGGAGACCTACAAAATATTAGGAAGGTGGTCATAATGATAAGCCTGACCGGTGTATGGACGCCTCTGAGCATCCTCAGTGTGCTGTCAATTCTCAAACCGAAGAAGGCACCACTAATGAATGAATCATGATCAGTAAATCCACTATATGAAGGAGGAAATCAGTCTGGTCTACGTTTCTGACTTGGTTCTAGGTATAACGTGACTCTCCTTTCAGGAACATTGTTCCTTAACGATAATTTTTTTGGAGAACAATATATTACATGCAAGATAACACATGTCCAATACTACAGATAAGAGAGACAGCCATCAAAAACAATAATAAAAAATATCTATATGTGTCGCACACTGGTTTTAGATTTGCGATTTGTCATCTACTTGACCAAAAAGTCAGTATAGATGCAATAAAAAGCAAACACTTTAAGTAATTACATGCAAATGAGAATCTGTCATCACTGTAAAGGCTGTGTAAGTGCTCCAAGAAACAACACGGTAACATTCTTTAAGAGAGAAAGAAAACAAATCAGAGGCAGGCAGCCTATTTGGAAACAGCTTCCAGGAGCACACTCGCTCTTCGGCTAATGAAATATCTAATGTACTTAGTTTTCTTTAGTTAGCACCTGCCTCCTTAGAGGCATGTTCCTCCCCTCCACACTAAATTACTCGGTCTCAGTGGAGCGAGACAGAGTGCGGTGAGTAACAAAGAGAAGTCAAGTGTATTTTCAGAGAAAGGATGACAAGCCCTTGCCAGAGAGCTGAGGTGGCAGACAAAAACCTTTTTTTTCCAGAGCAGACTGTGGCAGATCTCCCAGCGACCCGAGCAGACAGGTTACAGTGTACTGCACTCGGCCTGCAAAGCCACCTTAACCACTTTCCAAGTCCCTCACTTCAACTGTGAAGCGTCTGGTGGTAACAGCTCACAAGTGCATCATAACCTAGCCTTTTCTTCTTCCAAAACACTTTGTAAATGCCCCCCTTTCCCTTCTACAGCCCCTGCTCTTTGTGGAATGAATTATACAGCTGTGAAATAGACATCTAGAGGTTGGAGGTGCCGGATGTCGCCGCGCAGTTAAAATGAAGAATCGGGTGGTGCATTTCTGTGTCAGTAAAAGTGCCAGAGCTGTGTCTAATTTGCTTCTTCCCGTCTTTGCCTTCTCCCTCATGACGGCTGTTATCTGAAAATGAATGGCAAATGCAGAACTCACTTCAGCATGTCAATAACAGAATGGCGGTCATGTGACGAAAAGAGCAAAGGTAGCGCGAGACAATAAGTTTGTCTAAAGTAAAAGGTAGGGTTTGAATGACTGTTTTTTTTAAAAGTGGACTAATATGCAGTGAAAGTCAAGTCGACTAGTTGACGGCGTCACACATATAAACACAGTCGAAAGTACTGCTTACCTGCTTGACCCGGCTCTACAAACTCTCAGCTCTACCATAACTTCCATCTCTCGCATGGTGCATTCACTGACATCAAGGACAAAATCACGCTCTACAACCACAACAACATGTCAACTGAACATAAACAAATGAGCGTCTAAATTATCAGCAGTTATGTTTAACCTATATAAATCAGCACTGTCAATGGTGTTTAATAATACTTCACAGTATAATGTAGCCGGGATACAGATAAATAAATTAAAAAAAGCGGTATATCTCCGAAGCTTTTCCATGTATAGCAGCTAAAGGTCTCCTAACTTTCGAAAATGAAATTCACCGGCAAATGGTTGATTTGCAGCCTCCTTCTCTCTGTTACCACAGGTAAAGTTGTTAATTGACTACTGTTGACAGGATTTGGACCGTTCTTCTGTTAGCGTATACCTTTTCAGATGAGTGTGCATTACAAAGTATTAGATTTATTGTATTTCAGGACTGACTTATATATTCTGCAGGTCACAGTAGAATGGGCTTCATCTTTAGTGAAGTATTTCCACACACTGCTCTCTGCTGCTAGTTTGCTGCAACGACCCACTGGGCTCCTCACCTGTCTTCTAGGAAGCGTCCGTGTTGTTACTGTCACATGATCGGCGACTAGTCAACTTCCTGCTTAAAGCGACATGGTACAGCAGTAAAGTCGACTAGTCGGTACAAACCCTAGTATAGGGCTGTGAATATTTGCCTTTAGAGCCTTCATTAAAATACAAACAAGAACTAGTGACTCGAGATTGTATGTGTCAGGTTTTCAGGTTGACATCCAGACTCATATAATATACAGTAGATAAGTCTCTCATGTATGAAAGTGTTGTTTCTAAAAGTTATGGCATTCTAGTAAAAATGTCTTCTGACACTAGATTTTAAATCATCAATTTGCAAAAATAAATAAATATAAATAAATAAAATAAAACGTATATTTTGAGCTTGGCCTTTGACCTTTAACTACTTAAATTTGAGGAAAAAGTGAACGTTTGTGCCAAATTTGAATAAATTCGACAATAAAGTCGAACAACACTGAAATCGTAATTCCTTCGGCTTTGTCTAATTAAACTTAAATGATCGTGGTGTTATATCTCAACATGAACTTGTAACACTTCCTTTAGCAGCAGCGATGCTCTCTGACGCCGTCTGATTCCGCACTCATGCATAAAGAATCAACCAACCACACACCCGAATGTACGGCTTTCTCAGACCCATAGACCCACTCACATTTTATTTCTCAGAGGGTCAGTGAAAATAATATATTGGGGGTTTTGCTCATAAAAGTTAAAATATTTACTGCATTGGTTCATTATTGAGATTTGCTACAATTTATCTGTATTCTCTCATAAATACTTTGGTATACATTATCTTTCATATAGTCGGAAGAGAACTATATCAGCAAAACTGAAATCAGAGCAGATCTTTTAAAAATGCAACGACAAACAGCGCCATTTGAGACTGGAACAAAACGCTCCCGTTAAACCTCATTCAAGCTGATTGTTGTTTTGATGTGTGTAAATATGGTGCTTTTATAGTGCTTTACCACTGTGTGAGGGGGAGGGGAGCTGACATCCAAGGAAACAATTACACAATCAGAGACTTTAGACGGGAATAATCAGCAAAGGAAATCCATGTGAAAGTGAGCACTGGTTGTCATTAGATTGATGAAGTCTATTGATGACATCCATCACTGACTAAATCAATTTGGGTAAAAAGAAGAAGAAGAGCCAAGGGAAATTGACTTGTGTGTACGAGTGACTGTCGGCTGTGCACACATACAGCGAATATGAAACGTGTACACACCCATGTTAAATGCCAAAATCAATAATTTCAGAACTTTTTGAGGAACTTTTGAGGCACCTTTGGATGTGTGCTTTGGGTCGTTGTCGTGCTGAAAGATGAAGTTCTTCTCCATCTTCAGCTTTCTACCAGAAGTCTGAAGGTTTTGCGCCAACATTGACTGGTATTTGGAACCGTTCATGATTCCCTCCACCTTGACTGAGACCCCAGTTCCAGCTGAAGAAAAACAACATGATGCTGCCACCACCATGCTTCACTGTGGTTGTGGTGTTCTTTTGCTGATGTGCAGTGTTGGTTTTTGCACCAAACATACCTTTTTAAGTCATGGCCGAAAAGTTCAACCTTGGTTTCATCGAACAATAACACATTTGCCAGAAATTCCTGCTGCTTGTTTAATGTTGCCTCCCTGACAGGTTTTCTCCTCTACTTTTCATCAATTTTGGAGAGCAGTCTAGTGCTTGATAATGCCACTGTTGTGCCGTATTCTCTCTACTTGATGATGACTGAATTCACTGTGTTCCATGGTATATCTAATGCCTTGGAAATTCTCCTGACTTAACAATGAAGAAAGTATGGGGGTCACTCACCGAGTACACCGAGCCGGTAGTTCATGGTCACCACGATCACGTTTCCATAGGCGGCGAGGACGCTGGCGTCGAACATGTTCCCGGTGCCCTCCATGTAGGAGCCTCCGTGTATGAACAGCATCACGGGTTTCTTCCTGCGGTCACGAATATCTATTCACACGCAGAGAGAGGAGAATAGAAAGAGGGAATAGAGAGCATAAAAGAAGGACAAGTCAATAACCATATTTACCCCTCTCATATTCTCTTTGATCACACAATGTGTAACATCATATTATATATTGAACAAACAACAAAATTGCTCGGCTGGATGAAAACACAGCATTGTATCAGAGCACTGTTCCCTGCAGCTGGATGTCAGCAGCTTTTAATAAAGGTAGTTTAGATTTCAGGCAACGATTCCACAGCACCAAGAGAAACCGCAGCCCGATTCTAATCAGGCGTTTTCCTAGCGATTAAAGCAATAAAGTGTTAAGAATACCACCGGCCAGTGTTGCATATAAGAACTAACCTGCCTATCACTGCCTTTATTTCACACTGAGGCCCAAGACAATGGCTACAATCACACGGTCAATATATCTTCAGCCCAAACTGATACTGGTTAACATGATCCAAAACATCGATCAAGAATCTAACTGGTATCTAACAGGTATATAAAAGTGCTCCTGCCAGCTGTGGAGAATTAAACCTGCCTGACATGTAAGAGAAGTTGCAACTTTATTGACAATACTGGATTCATTCAATAAAAAAAAAAAAGAGAGATGTCCGAGATGGACCCACATTTTGAAGGGCACTGTCCACATCGATAACAGCTTCAGTCATATTTTTAAACACTTCATTGAACATCTGATATTTTTCAAGTTTTTAATACTTTAATAATCCATCCACATTATTGCCTTCCTATGTATATATAGTACTGTCGCCATTTCTTGTACATTTGCCCATGTATACATTTTATAAATTTTTGCTTCCACTGTTTTATTTTATTTTACTTATTTTATTACACCTTATTTTTATTTTTAATAGTGGTTCACAAGAGTGTTTTTTATGTGCAACTGAGCTACTGTGACCAAGCAATTTCCCTTGTGGATCTATAAAGTCTGTCTAAGTCTAATATGCTTTATTGCTTTATATAAATGTATGTCAGTTTTATTGCAACACAAAACGATGGCAAACACTGTCCAGAATACACTGTCCAGAACATTTAGTTATTGCTGTAGAACGCTGGCTGTTTGTAAGGTAGTCCAGGCGTCTCTGTTTTAGTTAATCCAGAGGGGAAGGAGGGTTAAAGTTTTGAACCTAAACTTGCCGTTCAAAGGTTTCTTTATCCACATCAGCATGATTTATTGACGATTGTTCAATAAACCATTATCTGCATGGTTTATTGACAACGCCGAATTCATTCAATAAAAGATTATGACCTAGATCAGTGGTGTCAAACTCAATCAGAGAGGGGGCCAAACCTAAGAACTGACTCTTAATTTGTGGTTACTGTGTTACTATGGTGGAGAGCGGAGCTAACCATTGGGCTAAGTTAGCATGCTAATGCCGTGTTAAACATGCTACTGTTATTTGACTAACGGACACTTCCAGTGTGTCTGTATGTTAGTATGTTTGTTAAGCAACTGGTGTTTAGCTGTAGTAGTGTTGTCATTTATATTTTAGTAAGTTTTCTGTTGGTGCTACCGTGGAACAGAAAGCTAACCAATTTAGCCCGTTGTCTGCTAACTGGTACAGCGTTACTACGTCTTGGTGTAAGAATCTCCGTTAACATGTTTCAGTATTTAGTGCTCTAAATGCTTGTGGTTGAGCTTTTATGGGTCAACAGTATGGACTGATGGAGCTTCAGAGCGCCGCGCTGCTTTATAGGCGGTTAAGACTTCAACACATCGAGGAAAGGTTAACAGAGGAGGTTCTGAGATACAAACATTTGTATGTCTCGTCTTTGGTGTAATTTCTGTGCAATTGCAATTGCAATGCAGTCTGGGATTTGTGGTATCAATGGTGCACACTCCAAATACCTGCAGGCCAATTCTGATAGATATAAATTGTATCTTGCAGAGTGTGACCTAGATGGACCCACATCTTCAAGGGCACTGCTGACATCGATTCAAGCTTTGGTCTTATTTCCAAAAACCAAAACTTGTTGTTTCTCTACTGCTAAGTTTCGGCCCCTCCCAGAAACTCATCAGCCAAAAGAATGGATTCATTCCAACCTGTCTGTTCCTAGTGAGGTGCTTACATGAGGCACTGCAGCTCTAACTAGGCTGTAACTTCAAATATTAGACTACCTACTAGTGCCTATAAAACATAGCCACTGATGCAGTCCCAAACTAAGTGGACAAGCAACTGTATTAGGAGCTGATCTTACCTGAGCTAGATTATTTACTGAACCACAGCAGAAAACTGAAGGCAGACACAGATAATTACTTCAAAACTGAGAATGTACAAACTTCTATGTGCGCAAGAGCTTTTATGCTGGGGGGGATGTCAAAGTTCAGCACCAAAGAGCTCTCTGCTGCAATGAAGATGAGATGTTTTAGCGCTCTGGGACAGCACAGTAAACACACGGGGCACCACAAGCACACTCTGCAGGAGGTGGAAAAAAAAGGGCACCTGTATGACATGAGGAGACATATTAAAGCCAGGGAGCAGAGCTGATGTCTGTACTCCCCTCTGAAAAAACAACATCATGTGTGCAGCCAGCAGAGAATACAGGGCCACTGGCTCTTGATAGATCATGTCTGCAATGAATTTCCATAATTTCCTCGTTTTATTTCACACCGTGGAAACTCCCGTAAATGCAAACTCCCCCTGAGCTGCGGGGACAGCTATGTCAACCTATTTCTAGGTCAATTCCCCCGCGGGGGAATCCGGGGAAAACACGGTGCTTGGATGCTATCATTTGGCACTGGCACAAATTGTTAGTGGGTCCTGCCTTGAGGTAGAAAAATGGAATAATATCAGGAAGGTTTCACGTAAAGATGTAAAGTCAAGTCTTATAAGCGTACAGTGGAGGGAATCGTTTGTTATGAGCTTTTCTGCCGGAATATGCTTATAAAATGTTTACTTCACTATGAGCAGAGCTTTCTATGAAATATCTTGTAATCATAGACATGTGTGGGGAGTTCAGAAACCATCCAAAATCATTGACGGGAGCTTTTTTGACAGACGCCCACTCCTGCAGCGCTGCGTTGTGCATGCAGGGTGGTCCCTGATGGGCCCTCGTTGGCCTTTGAACCAGTCCCCCAGCCGACTGCGAGCAACGATGCTCCTGCCTGCCAGGAGCCCCACGCTAGCATATGGCACACAAGACTTAGAGCCGTGGCACCGTGACAGCCCCTGTTGGCTTGTGTGTACGCCCGAGTGTGTCTGTGTGTAGGCCCGGGGACATGAGAGAGCAGTAGCGCAGAACAACCACATAAATAACCGCCACGGCATCTGCCATAGAACGGAAGAGAGGCCGAGGCTGCCGGGCTCCCTTTGAAACCTGCTTATGTATTATATATGTACACAAACGTGGTATGTGAAACACCTGCTGAAACATGCATGAAATGTTTCACACTGGAGACACGCCCCGGACACCCGCGAATCGCCAGGGTATCGCATACATATACGCGGCCGTGACGCTTAAACCGGAGCATCCGTCAGGCAGCACACTCTCACACCAGGGAGGGAGAAATTTACAGGCAGCTGCAATGGAGAGTCGCTATGGCAACTGCCTCTCCTCTCTCTCTCCCCGAGTCTCTCCTTGCACGAGCCACGCTCACGTGGACGTTGGGAGTCTCATTGACTGTTGCTGTGGCAACATATTACTCCCGTGCGTCTCGAACCCCCGTGACGACGCCCTTCCGCCTCGCCTCCACCTGCGTGTCATTTCATTTAGCAGCAAACGGCCACGGACGCGCCTCCTCCACGGACGCCCGGCAACGGGAGACGGAGACTGACGGCCGCTGGCATCGCGGGAGACAGGATGCAGATGCACCGATGTGCCCGCCCCAAACGCGCACGACATGCAGGTTGTCACAGTTGACCTGTAGACTCTGTCCATGGATCAGTTACAGGGCGAATACTTGTGGCACAGTGACAGATAGGACTAAGGCCCTCGGGGGCTACAAGCTCTCTCACTCTCCTCCTGTCCTCTACCAGGCTCTATGTCTCTCTCGCTCTCTCTCTTTCTTTTTCTGCCTCTGGCTTTTTCGTGTTTCTGCCACAACTTAAGTTTAGCATGCCATGCCCACAGAGGGGTGGGTGGTTGGGTTCCAAGCCTCAGATTTCACATTTGATTCCCAGGTTGGATAAATTCCTCCAAAGCTTTTTTTTTTTTTTTTTTTTTTTTTTTTTAAAGCAACAACAACAAAAACAACCTGAGCTTCAATCAATTGTTTTATGCATCAAGGTGCTAAATCAGTTCATCATCTCTACTGGGAAAACCTGCGGTGTACATATAATATTTGCATGATTTGTTTCATGAGTTATTTTGTTTGACTACAGACAAGCTAAACAAGCGCCGCATGACAACGCAGCGCTCTGTAACATGGAGGCAGCTGGGGAGATGGGACAGTTTCCACAGTATACATACATACAAAGCCTCGATAAATCCTAGACATCCTATGCTTGATTATCGGCAGATGGTAAATACTCCCGCACAGGCATGAACTCATTCTGCAGAGGGAGGGGCTTAATCGTGACATGGCACAGAATTGTGTTTATTTATTTCTGTTTATATGCGATTACAAGGAATTAAAGGGAGCGGCATTATGGAGCAGGTTGACGTGAACCACTGTGAATGGTTGACTCATTTGCACATAGAAATTGTGTAAATTATATCTTTGCATACAAACTTGTACTTTGAGTATACATGTTATATTTACTAGTTTGTAGGGCTAAATTTAAATATTTAATCGCGATTAATCGTATGATTTTAATCGCGTTGTGGTGCGATTAAAGCAAATTAATCATATCCTCTTATCAAAATGTGATTGGACAAATATATTATTTTACAGAAATGGTAATATTAGTGCAACAGTCCAAAACAAGGACAAATTATGTCCAGAATATACCTATCACTAATAAGAGCTGGAGCTGCGATTTTTTTGTTGCTATCGATGCGTTAACTTTGGCATCTCTACTAGTTTGGACTTTTAGACTGTACAGGGCGAATAATTTAACTTAACATTTAACTAAAACATCCGCAGACTGCCAGATCATGGAAATACTGAAATGCATTTGTGCTGGTCAAATAGCCCACATATAATATGAGGCAGAAAATTATGCAACTGACTAGATTAAAAGCCAGGATGACAGTCCAGCAGTGCAACATTTAGTTTCGAACACAATGTTTAGATCCATACAACACTTGTTTTTATTCAGATGGACCGATGCGCGTAGACTACAATTGCAAAGCTATCACCATTTCTATTCATCACTTCAACAGTGTATGAATTTGTACTTTCCACTTTGTGCAGCAGTTTTCGTCGCCAGCGGCAGGGTCTTCCATTTCCGCAAGTGATTCAAATGGTTATGTACTCAAGAGATGAAATGATGCATGAATGTTGTCGAGCATCAGTGCTTGGAAATGCATTGAATTTATATCATCTCCACTGATCGCTGGTGGTTGTATGTTCAGTGTTATAGCAAATCAGTGCTGCTGCTGTCAAAAAAAAAAAAAAAAAGAAAGAAAAAGCTTTTTACATGTAAGGGCCATAACAGACAAAGCTGATGTTTTGGATGTCATAGCATCTGTGGCCCTATTTTGTCCTGCAAGTCCCGCACCGTTAGCACTAGTCGGACCTCTGTTGCCAGCAGTTTAAGTATGTTGAGTCTGAGCCGGTGATAGAGATCATTCTGATTGGCTGTCAGCTTAGAGAATTAGGGCACAAGATGAAAAACAGAAGTGACTAAATTGAATAGTTCAAAAGTCTCTAGATTTATATATTTATCTAAATATAAATCAATCACAAATCATGAACATCTAGAATTAATAAATTGTACACCAAATGACCAGCACAATTCGGGAGAGGAAAGCTCTGCACTATAGTGTGTAGCTCCTCATAGCTTCCTTGCCTCCAAGCTTCTAGTCAGCCTTAGTATTTTCCTTTTTACGCAGGTGCAGAACGTGTGTGTCAGCTGGATGTTGGCTGTAGTCCTTGCGGCGTGTCCAAGTGCAATTTTTGGGCCCAAACACGTGATGTGGTCTTCGTTGCCGGTAGTTCTTTGACGTCGGTTTGGTGCGTCCGTTGGTGTGACATTTATTAATGATCACAATACTTGGTCCAGGTAAACTGAGCACAAACTTAAGTGACTTTAAGACTTAAACTAAAAGCACATTCAGAAATGCGAACAAACCAAACAACGCTGCTGGACAGAAACGTTTCTGCTCCTTAAACACAAACTGCAGCAGCAACAAAGACAAAGCAAGATGGCAGAGAGCAGCTGAGGGCCGGCACCCCGAGGAGCTTAGCAGGGCTGTTGATCCTTTCAAGCAGAACGGAGACAATGAGACGATTAGCCCCAAACTTGTGTCGAGCGTTCCAGTTTAGCACGCCGCCCAGCGCTGCCCTCGGAGGCACCGCCCTCTGGTCTCCTGACGAGACGCAGTCCCCCGTTTCCGTTATCAACTGACTGATTAGTCACGGGGACGGAGTGTGGACTGCTGCGCTGTGTGTGTGTCACTGTCGGGTTCAGATTTGATAGAAACTGATGTTTGCTGTCAGTAAACACAGAGGGGAGGCTGAAAAACAGGGATCCAAAGCCTTCAAGTTTAAAGCCTACATTAATATTTTAGCAGTAGATTTTTTTAAATGACAGCTGCGGCTAAACCAGTGATGAACCTGAACCACGTCTTGACTTTCCTCTTCAACACCGGAGCCATGTGTGATTGTTAAATGTGGAGCACACAGTGTTTAAAAAGCACATATTACTTCTTAACAGAGCAGGAGCCTGCTGAGATACCATCTTCCATATGTTAAACATAGCGTGGAGAAATGGGAGCGTAAGGCCGTCTTCTTACACCGAGGCATAATTAAAAAGATATTGAATCAAGGTGAAACGATAACTCAAGAGGGTATAGCGAATCCCGTAGCGCGTTATACCTTCAACAAATTACAATTTCAATTTTTTTTTTATATATGCAGGCTTGACTCTATTTACATTAATATGGACGGGCCAGCGAGGACAGTGTGCACAAGCACATGAGACAGAGATAAATATTGACCTTTTACACTTAGGTTCCAAACTGTAATAATAAGGAAATTGCTCGCAGCAAATGATGAACTGTCATCCGTGTGCAAATACACAGAGGCCCTTTGTACTAGTAGTCCAATTAACAGAAAGGTTACAGAGAGCGGAAAATATTGCCACAGTGTAATGGAGGGGATATATTTGAGGCCTGTAATTTTAGTCATGACGGAGTGGAACTACCACAAAAAGCTTATCTTCAACGTGCAGGTCAAGCTGCTTAAGAAATATGTGGATTTGCCCGAACACATCACCGTGGCTAAATATATTCCGAAACGCAGCTTTCCTCTTACTACTTTTGTGCATGGTAACAAAATTATGCAACTGGCAATCCTCTCATTAACTGCAACCACACCAGGGCCCAGTAAAATAGCAAAAAAAATACATAAAAGATGGAAAGATAATTCATTTTACTCACCAGAACTTAAGAAACAATTTAGAGTTCCCCTCAAAGCGCTCATAGTTGCTGACCTGAAAGTGGAGGACACACCCTTTCCCCGGCTGTTCCTCACAATATCCAACTTTTCCTTCAAAGTCCGTTGTGAAAATGTCTTCCTAAGAAGACCCGCAACCAAATCGACAGCCTCTCCTCCTTCTGCCATCGTGGGTTCGACAAATAGCTATCAAAACGTTAACGGGGACGATTTGCTTGTGCAGCTAGCAACAGATGAACATGAACCGCTAGCTTGGATTAAACAGAGCGGCCCTCCGACCCTCCAATCAGAGGACGCGAAAACGCTACAATATGAACTTGACATGTGACTGGTGAAAGGAACAGCGTCATTACATTGTGTTTCAAGCTTCTTCCGCCTGCAGTTTTAATTGTGAAGGCCCAGGCAGATATCTTTGACTGCAGCAACACATGATGGCTGAAATATGATTGGATAAAAGCTCTAATGCAAAGTTAGACTGCCAGAAGCACCGCAACTGAAAGACAAACGGGCCGTAATCGGAAAATATTAAAAAGGAAGTCAGTGATTTTGATAAAGTTCAGGTCAGCAGAGAAGGCTTTGCCGGCCCTGATGGCCCACCACTGTTCAAACGGTTATGTACTCAAGAGATATATCACAATTTCAAATTCCTTAGTAATGCCTTTTTGAGGAACCTTGTTTATGAAAGGAGGTGTTCTGCAGGTATGCACCTTATCCCAGTTTCTAACAACTGCAGACTCGCTGTGTCATAACAGTCCTTGCAAATGTTATTCTTGGCTTATCTGAGAGAGAAGGCTAAAAACAGACGCGACGACTCACTCAATCTGCAGAAATACATGTACACGGAGAACACACTGCTATTCTTGAGACTTTTATTAGCTGTAAGGTATTATTCATAGGTGTGTATGAATGTCAGTTTGAAGGTGAGCGATTGTAATCATAAGTAAAGCCAGTAGTCACCAAGGATGTTGCGCTGTAAACAGAAAACCAACCGTGGGCGAGTCGTGAGCAACCTGGAATTATCTGCATTCAGGAAATAAAGAAAGAGAGAAAGAAAGGAAGAAAGGAAGTGTGCTGCCATGTAACCGTGTCGCTATCTGTCTCTCACAGGAGATGTACGTGTCTGTGTGTGTATATATGTGGGTCAATGGGAGGTCAGTGGGAGGCTAATGTGGCAGAGGGTGGCTGGAGGTGGAGCCACGTGAGGAATGAGATGTGATGAGACGCAGAGAGCGAACACCAGAGCAGGGCTAAGGCCTAATCGCTGGAGAACAATGGATCAAGGCCGTAAACTGCATCTGAAACACGTGTGTGTTTATTGGTATTACAATACTTACAAGAATCAGTTGGATTCAAGACACTACTCAACTCACAGATTAATGGGTGTTTTTCTTTCCTATCATTCATCAGTGCAGAGAGAAACTCAACTCAATCACATCAAAAGATGACGGATTGGAAACTGCTCCGACTTAATCAATGTTGGAAGCCTTGTGCACGTTGTCATCGGATTACTTTGCCCCAAGTTCAAGGAACAATCTTCGGCTAGAGCTCCAGCTTCCTGGTCTATTACCTGTTTATGTCAACACAACAGTAGATACAGTACATATTTAATGCTTAAACCTTGTTATTGTTGCCCAGATCTTGTGAGAAGGATGCAGACAAATTTCCTAAATTTCCTGAATCTGATCAATTCAGAGTAACTGATACCACGGTTAAAATATTGCATTAAAACCTGGTTTGGTTTTGTTCGAGGGAAGCTGAGCTGGCACCGAGTTCTGACATGCCCCCAACACTACTCCCTTGCAAATAGTTTTGTGTTTGAGCATAACTTTGCAGGAAAGCTAGATTTCAAGAATTGTGAAATAATCAAATCGAAAATGGAGCGTCCAGCATTGAGTGCAGGCTCTTGCATTTATTGCTGTTCTGTGGACAGTGTTATGCACATAAACATCGAATACCTTTACGCTAAGAAGGCGCACTGCTGCTGCCAGACAGGAGGCGTAACAGTAGGCACGACTGTTGGTATATATGTTGCAGGAGAGCTACGCACTAGAGTAGTCGTTGCAACACTGATACGTTTGAGTTTCATGTGGAGTGAATGGGCACAGATGGTTTGTTAATGAGTTTGCTATGTTCAATAAACTAACTACCCTGTTGGGTAGAAATAATGAATTCTGCAAATTAACCGTTCCGGGAACAACTGGTTTGAGACAACCCTTGGTAAACGGTATCAGATCAGTTGATTTGTCCCAGAACCAAGTGCGACTGCGAACGCTCCCAGTTTTGGAACAACCACCTAAGTGCCGCTCAGTATTCTTCGAAAGTTAAGAAGATATGCTGACTGTAATAAATGCATCCAGCGTTTAGCTTGGTGGCAATGGAGCAACATGCAATCATGTTGAAGTGAACAGACGTGGTGTTAGATTCAGACCAGTCATGACCCAGATCTAGGAAGAGCACCATCTCGTTTCTGAGCCGCATCGCGTTTTTTAACATTTATTTTACGTCTGATCGGGGAATGCGAGGATTGAACTGCTTTAATCTTGTCTTTGTGCTGCATGCAAGAGATAACGTGTGTGTTTTTTTCCGAAAATCCAACCCAACCAGCAAACAGAAGACAGAAACAAGAACGGAGGAGGCAATGAATCTCTTTCACTGGGAGCCTTTTAACACCCTGATGTGGTTTGATGGCGATATCTGATGATGAAATGTTATCAGTCATAATGTGAAGATTAAATTAACAAGTCCATTGCCTTTTATGAAGTTACTGCAATTTCATAAGTAGTCGGGTTTATTTAGCAGTACTAAAACACCTATTTCGCCGCCTAATTTGAAACCATTACATAAATAAATGCATTTGTGCACCACTTTACCGTGTGCAATAGAACGAAACACATTTATATGAACAATAACTCTACCCTACGGGTAACTGGTCAGAAAAGACTTTCTAATGTTTCAAACAGGGTTAAATCTGATATTGTTTCATGGCGCTGACAGTTACGGAAAGGCCAGAAAAAAAAGCTAAATGGTTCCCCATGATGCTGTGCACAGATTGAGGAAACACACATACACACACACACACACACACACCCTGCCGTCTCTGTTCAATCTGTCTGCCTGAGCTTATAACACTGGGGCTGTGGGGACCAGCATGAAGTTTGGATGATCCTGCCTGCTGAACTGTTTGTACTCTGTCTACACCGACTTCACTGCCGGCGACAGCAAGCAAACACCCACCTCACGGTTCAATATGCTCCAAAAGATCAGACCAGCAAAGTCTACAGGCCCCAAAAATAAGCAAACGGCGCTTGCTCTCAGGCATCCGTGGAACCTATCTAGCGCCGTGTGACAATTATCACAGGCGTCATATAATGTCACGAAGCACGATCCAAGACCAGCAGAAAAAACGTCAACGCGGCGCAAAGTAAAACTTGTTTCGATCCGCTGAGCACCTCCTCCCTCGACTGTTTTGTATTTTGAGCTCGACACCTCCTGCAACCACTCTCCCTTCACCAAATCAGACAGCAAGGCCTCTTTTTCCCTCAGCAGATTAAGTGTAGGCGAGGTAAAAAAAAAAAAAAAAGGAGCAGAGAGAGCAAGAGAGAAAAGATGAGTCCGACTGCTGGGAATAAGAACAGCCGCCCTGGTCCGTCTTACAACAACATGCTCTTATTAGACTCAATAACATCTCCAAAACCACAAGTACTCCTGCCTAATTTTCTCTCCAGGTCCATCCATCGCTCTTTCTTCTTTCCCTCTTCACTCACGCTGCCCCTTTGCCTCTCCCTCTTGCCAACAGCAAAGCTTCCTGTTGCTCGGGCTATCTCAGATTCTTTCTCTTCCCTGTCGTCCTCCAGCAGCCGCTACGCCGGCCCCTCTCATCTTCTCAACTTGTTTTCTGATCTCCATTTCCTTTGTGATACGCTCCTTCTTTTCATCTTCCACTCTTTCTCCCACTGTCTTAATCTCAAGCTGGCCTCTAGCCTCTCGCTGGAAGAGTCTATTTGCAACCTCTCTCGAGCCTCGGCTAGAAGCCCAGCGCGCTCGAGCTCCTTGTTTTTATTCCAATTGCGCTGACTGGTCTTTCTTTGTGTCTCTTCATTTGTCTTCCTATATATTTTTCTAATCTATCCGTCATATGCCTTTGTAGCGCTTCTGTTGTTCAATTATATCTCTCTCCCACTCCTCCCTCCCATCTGGGTTATAAATAGAGGTTGGATTAGTCCGACTTTTTTGTTTTGCTCACTATTAGGGAGCGGATCAATTCCACAAATTGAGTGGACGGGGAAGCGAATGCACACAAGCAGCCCTTCTGTCCTCCAAAGCGCCACAGTGACAAAGACGGCACAAACACGAGCATTGTCCTCGTTTTCCCAATGCTGCTTCTCTCGCTTTCCCCTCCTAACAGTCCTCTTCCCGTTCATTTTCCACATCCCTCATTTTCTAGCCTTAAGCCTTCTGAACTCGCGGTGACCCCTCTCCTCTCCTTCCTCATTTCCCTTTCCTTTATCTCCACATTCTTTACGCCTCACTGCTAACAAAATATCAGCTTTTTTTGCTTAAGTGTTTATTTGCCTGAAGATTTTTTTGAGTGTCGTGAGATAAAGGTCTTGTTTAAAGCATCGTGTAACATCAACAACAGCTAATTCTCTAGTTACCTATTGAGACCATTTCAGAGCATTTTGCTTAAACATACTCTACATTGTGACTTCTTGCTATGTAGAGTCTATCCTAACCTTTTAATTCACATAGTAGTTTCTAGTCTTGTATAATACTGTTAGATATGCTTTTTATACAAAAATATCCTAGATTATAAATGCTTAAAAGCTTAAAATCATTACATACCTTGAGACTGACCTAATAAACCATTGGTTAAACAATATCCAATGGACTATGTCCCATTAATGCTAAAAATGCTCCTTGCTCCTTACTTCTTTAACACTCCCTTGAGTCCTTATGTTTCAACAATCATATTTGTTCCTTACTGCTAAAAGACTTTGAGTCATTATTGTTTTAAAGACTGTATAATAAGCCCTTATAAGCCCTAACCATGCATTGCCGGTATACACTCATCTGACCTCTTGGTGCTTTAGGATATTTCTAAGTTCTAAGTGCTTTAAAGACAGCCCTAACTCCCCTTTTGCTTTAAGACTACCGTAAATCCTTATTGCTAAAAGATTATTGTAGATCCTTGCTGCTTCAAGGTCAAGCTATGTCTTCACTGCTTCAAGACTACATAACGTCCTTGTTCATTCAAGACTACCTTACCTTACAAGACTACCTAACTCCTTACTGCTTAAAGCAAGCCCTAAATACTTATTGCTTCAAGACTACCCTACATCCCTACTGCTACAATACTGCCCTACCTCCTTAGTGCTGCAAGACTAGACAAAGTCCTTATTGCTTAAAGATTATTTTGGACCCTTATTGCTTCAAGACCAAGCTATATCTTTACTGCTACAAGACTAAACAACACCTTTATTCCTTCAAGACTACCTTACCACTACCAATGCCAATACTACCCTAACTACTTGCTGCTTAAAGCTAGCCCTACCTCTTTATTGCTTCAAGACTTCCCTACATCCCAACTGCTACAATGCTACCCTGACTCCTTTATGAGTCAGTACAATCACTGCATACATTATCACTTCAAGACTACCCTACCTCCTCATTGATTCAAGACAATCCTGCACCCTTATTCTTTCAAGACTACCCTGCATCCTTATTGCGTCCAGGCTACCCAAACTCCTCACTGCTTCAAGATCACCCTAGCTTCTTATAGTATCAAGACTGGACTAATACCTTATTGCTTAAAGGTTATTGTAGATCCTTATTGCTTCATTGCTATGTCTTTACTGCTTCAAGACTACACAGCATCCTTATTCCTTCAAAATTACCTTATGGCTACAAGACTACACTACTTCCTTACTGCTTAAAGCTAGCCCAAACTAATTTCTGCTCCAATACTATCTTCCTCATTGCATCAAGACTACCCGATATCCCTACTGCTACAGTACTACCCTAACTCCTTACTGCTTAAAGCTAGCCCTACCTCCTTATTGCTTCAACCTTACCCTGCATCCTCATTGAGTATCCAAACTCCTCTCTGCTTCAAGATTACCCTACCTTCTTATCGCGTCAAGACTAAACCAAGTCCTTATTGCTTAAAGACTATTCTATCCTACTTACTGCTTCAAGATTATCCAAAGATAATCACTTATTTATAGACTTACTTGTTTAAAAATGATCCTGATGCTTGTATTTCTAGTGTGTTTTGTTTGGGTAAACTTTTGTTTCTTTTTTTACACAATAGATAAGAAGACAAATACTTTAAGGTAAGTTAATTAGGTTGGGCCTTGTGATTGAATCTGTTTTGAAAAAGCACATTTAAGTACATGTATCAGCAAAAGACATAAACATCATGTTTTTTTATGCTGCGTGCGCCAGCAGTTACTACATTAGCTTCACTTTCTAAGTGAATCATGAATTAAATACACTCTAAATCTCTTAAGCAAGAATATAAATGTACGTATATAAATGTGAATGCACATCTTTGTTTCAGATTTGTGCGTATGTCTATAAATAAAATGTAATCAACCATAATCTAATGCTCTTGTTCACCTCTCTCCTCATCTGTCCTCATGTAACCCCTCATTATCCCCAGTCCACCTCCCTCTCTGTCGGCCTCTCTGCCCTCACCACTTTCCTCTCTCTTATAACGATCTGGCCATTACTGGGACCGATGCAGCTCTGGTTGCATGGGATGTCTGGGGTCTAATTGGGACTGAATGAATATGAGTGTGTGTTGCTGTGAGGCCACATTGACTGGGGCTGGCTCGGCCATCCCCCCCATAGAGATGTACTCTGAGTTTTAACAACACACATATTGTAATAACACTTAAAGATTTCACTATGCACATTTGCACAAAATACAGGCAAGTTAAACTTTTAGAAACCTGCATGAAACAGTTTACTTTTTAAATTTTTGAATCTTTAGTAGTTCTAATCAATTAAAATATGCAAATTCTCAAACTCTTTGCATTTAAAACAGGCTCCCCATATGGCCATAAAAACCTGTTGCAAACCTCACAATCCATGGCAGCACCACAGTGACTCAAACTGTCCTTTTCATTTGTTTAGCAACAATATCAGCATTTCAGTTTTTTTTTAATTGGGAGTATTGAACTGTACATTTGTTGAAGGTCTACATTACACATCGGGTCATTTTAATGGCTATTTCTGGCACAGCTCAAGAGTTGATTAGTGTTAATTAGAGTGTGCCGTGATAAATTTGTCAATAAATGCAAATGCTGCCCACGACCATCTAAAGATAAGCAGTATTAGATAATGGATGGATGGTTTGCCGATTAACTTTTTGTAGATTTTGTCAATATTCAGTATTATTATCCAAATTTCATACTTTAGCTAGCACATTTAAATATTTAGGGCTTTAACTGTATATGATACCAGGAGATGCGAGAGATATTTTATTATATGCAGAAAAGTAGAGTATACTACCTTGTAAGTGGAATGAATCTTTTTTTCCTATTTGCGACTTCCAGCAGTAAGGAGCAGAGAAACAATAAATTGGGTGCAGAGAGTGTCCGCTGTCGTCTCCATTCAGACACCAGCGTTCCCATTAAGTAATGCTGTCAGCTCTGTCACTACCCACCGCTCTCCATCTCATACATAACAATACCCCCTTAATTGGAATGCTCCTCTGACAGTAACAATACAATCCGGGAGAAAACACACAAACACACGCCGGTACAAAGTGAGAAAGAGACAACATACCCTGAAAAGAGCAGTGGCTGGTCAAATTGAGTGGAACTTTGGTAAGTTAACACAGCAACTTAGCTCAACATGCATCAGCAGAACTGCATGTGTGCGCAGTGGGAAACATGATTCATCTCTCCCACTGTTTATGTCAGTGCAGTATACGAGCGTGTGCACCCTGCAGTTTGAGCTGCAATCTCTGAGATATGCCAGGAGCCTAGCTACGCTTCGCCACGGGAAGTATGTGTGTACTCATGTGAAAGTGTGTGTGCAGCTGTTAATCTGTAATCAAACAGTTTCACATGCATGGAGATCTTCCTGTTTGTGCCTCATGTCACCCCAGCGGGTGTATGGATTATCAGCAGCCACTTATCTCGTCGTGTCTGTCCTGACCGGTAATCTGATGGTGGAGTGGCAAATTCTACTTCTGCTCCAGAACTGTCAGAGCCTCTAGTCTGATTGGTTTTCCAACACGGATTCACTGTACTCACATTTCTGTCAACCAAAAAAATAAAGAAAAATACTGGACTAGCGTATAAACTTGTCTTGTTGATTGAGATGGAACTGTTCTTCCTAGAGTCCTGCTTGGTCTCAACTATCGCCTGAGATGTGTTAATTTTGCTTTGCTCGCTACACTTCCACAAAACAGTAATTGCATTTACCTGCATACCTGAATATTTTTACCAGCTACACTATCTACATGTAGCCCATCCCAAAAGAAAGGCCTCAGTACCTGTAACAGACTTTTAGATGCTACTGCTGTCTGTAAGTTTAGCATATTAGTGTAATTGCTTTACGCTGATGACACTATAGTATTCCTTTCATTATCATTTCGTTTTTAAAGCTACATTTTAAAGCTACACTGTGAAACTTTTGTGAAAACATTGTCGACTCGTGTGTCGACTTGTACATTCAATGTGTGCCGACAGTCTACAGATGTATGGATACAGATTTCAGTGCTGTCCGACAAGGACAAGAGAAGGCAGTGATGATGTGTGTTTGTCCTCACATTGACTGCTTTTGTTTTTACACTTTAATTCTCAAGTTTTCATTTCAAATTTGTCTTAGAGACGGTTCATAGATTATATTTAATTGTTCCGGATCACCAGAGACCTAGAATTCATAGAACCTTAGTTACATTTGTAACTCTCATTTCACCGCAAGTTTTGCCTATATATCTAATTACTCTGCAACTGTCAAATGAAACTGCTTTTCTGTCGTATTATAAAATGAAATTGGCAGGAGTCTGAGAATATTTCCTGTAATTCTTTTTCCACATTAAACCAAAACCGCAATCTTTCCCCAATTTTAACCAACAGATTTGATATTACTATAGAACACGCTTTAGTTGCTTTGAGCAGCAGATATTGTAGTTTGAGAGCAGATTTTGCAGGCAATTGCATGAAAATTGCTGCCAGTGAACTTCCCCCTGAGATAGCGAGTTCAAGACTTTGCACATATAGTAATTTCAATCAAACATTTCCATAGTACACTGCGGGCGGCATTATGTTTCCCAGGCTGCCAGTTTTCTGAATATAAATCAGATTTCTAGCAATCAGATCCGAATCACAAAACACAAATCAAACCTTGTGCAAGGCTGAAACAAACTATTTAAAAAAACAATACGATAAAATGTCTTCATTCCTACTGTATTTAGTCTCTTTTAGTCTAAAACGAAGGATAACAGCAGTTCATTGCGGTTACGTCACTTTTTATGATATCTTCAAATAAATTCCCAAGATAGAGTGAAATAATTACCGTCATTACTATTATGACTAATTGTCATTATCCAATCTGTCCATCTAGTCACAGTCCACACCATAAGCTAAGATTGTGAAACTACTTCATCTCCTTTTTTATGAGAGAACAATGTGCAGTGAAATATAGTGATTATTAAGTAATGACTAAAGAAGCTCGGCATGCACCCATAGCTGCTCTTGGATCTCTTTATCCATCAAGCCTAACAGTGGATATAACCCTGCAATCTTTGAATCCATATTTCCAATAGAGAGTTGCGGGAGAATAAAAAAAAAACTGCTGAAGCCACTGAGGATGTTCGCTGTTGTGGATTATTATCTATCTATAAAGCAGGTAGCACTACCCCAGGAGTTTTTTGGTAATTTTTGGCGCAGTATTTCACAATGTCTACGTTTCATTGAGATGCTCCTTTACTTCTCTCCCATTGCTTGGATATATGTTGTTTTCTCCCAAAACTATGCGCCAACCAGCCATGAAATAGTGTGCGCAATGCTGTAATGCTTCACTATAATTACTGATTTCAATAATGCCTGCTGGGAGGTAGTCTCCGCAATACAATTTGACAATTCCAAACTTCATTTATTTCAGTGAGCAATTTAAAGTTTATTGATTCGGACTAAATAGACCCACAATAGCTCTTGGCTAGCTCAAAGCCAGCGTTCGGGTATTCACTGAGGTCCAGGAGTGGAAGGGGAGCTGCGCCAGCCTTCATGGTCGCTTCCCTCGGTCCCTTATAGCCATTACACATGGCAATAAACCCAGCCAAGTAAGAAAAAAAACAAAAAAAAAAAAGAAAAATGTTGAGCTTTTTCCCAAGCACCAAGCTGGCTGACAGGCCGGCAACACAGAGCCAACAAGCTCTCTCTTTCCCCGTTTCCTTCTTCCTCGCCTGTCCCGCTCAATCTCTATCTATCCCTTCCTCAGCCTCCCTCCTTTCCCTCCTCTTCACTTTCTTTGCCTTGTCAAAAGGGTTTCGAGCTCAATAAAATACTATCCGTCAGAGTAGGTGTATTCGACACTATATTGACACAACCTTGACACGACGTGGGCCGAGCACTGAGGTAATGGGGAGGCAGGGAGATTCAGCTGCACGTACCCGACAGGCCCCGCGAGCAACCGAGTCAAGGAAAAAGACAAAAGATTGAGTCTCTGTAGTAATGTTAAAATAAACTAGGGCTGACAGTACCGTTGATCTTTTCCTGCACAAGATTCTGTTCGTTTCTGGGCTGGGATCTTTTGTATCGTGTCGAGCTGTGCAGAGCTATTTTATCCTTCGACATGGTAGTGCGCGCAATTTTCTGTGCCAGGCCTTCATGTTTTTCTCGTTCCATTTTGCATGTTCACATTGTGCAGTCCTGCTCAGGTCCACATCTTTCGGCTCCTCGCTGCTTTTTATTTCCATTGTCCTTTAATCATTTTTCAATACACCGTACTACTCAGTCTTGTCCCTGTGCCACCTCATTCCATTCAAAATCCTCTTATAAAGTAATTTGTACTCCGCACGTAAGGATGTAAAATTGTGAAATAAATAATATAATGGATGCTGGCCTGCGTATTTTCCATTGCTGACTGCTCACGGTCTCCTCGTGCTTTTGTATTTCACAATTTGGGGATTTAAGAATGCGTTTATTACGGTATATTAAATATTACACCGTGTTCATGGTGAAAATCCACCAGGATAAAGAGAGATTTAGCAAGAGAGCATCTCCCCGGATGCTCCTAATTATATGAAAAAGATGAAACGTGCCAAGCCTGCGTCGTAGCTTGGCGCTGCTTTCCAAATCGAGGGGTTGCGAGTGAATACTGTAGGGGCGGGCGGGTAGGTGGGGTGGGATAGTGGTGGTGGGGAAGTGTTTTAGAGTAAATGTGTGTGTCTGAGAGCAGGAAGACGATAAAAAGATGCAGCATTGCCCAAAGGCCAGCGTCTGTTAGCAGAGTTATAACCAGAGTGGAAACACCACATAACACAGAGAGACAGAGAGAGGAGGAGGAGGAGGAGGAGGAGGAGGAGGAGGAGGAGGAGAAGAGGCGAGGGGGGAGTAAAAGTCAAAAAGAGGAGAGAACAGAGGAAAAAGACATTGATGCAGACAAAAAACAGAGTGGAGACAAAAGCTTGTATTTGTCTCAGAACGATAAACTCTTATTAATCCTTCAGACCATTTATAGTCTAGCCATCCCGGAGACAGCATTGTTAATGTTTTCTGTTTTTTACCATCTGTTTACCATCTAGCCATCCAGGAGAGAGCATTGTGAAAGTCTAGTGCTGTTTCTTGCTGAAGAGCCTGAACGATAAAACCACTTAGACCCTCTGACGTCCTTCATCTAGCACTAATATTGCATCTTTTTGTCAATTTTTCTTGTCGTTCTCTCCGTCCTACTCATCTGCCGTTTCTACTGATATTAATTTACCCATAACTATATGAAACGCAGTTCCAGATCTCGAAATATAGATTTTCCTTTGGAACACACTTTGACATCCGAGCAATTTTCAGCTCTTACCGCGTGTGACACATTCTATTAAGAACATTAATTAAGAGCTGATTCAGTAATCTGTGCTCGCTCATCCGGACAGCGGAGGACAACTTTCTGCAGAGCCGCAGTCGCACGCTGTTTATCACAAGCCTGACGAGACTCTTTGTTTTGCTGTGAGACTACAGCAGTCGGCAGGAATGACACATTTTACAGATTAAGTTTTACAATCATCTGGTGCTTGGACAGCATTCATTTCAAAGCCTGCAGAGTGAGCACCGTAGTTAAGCATTTGTTTAAACTGAAGCATTAGCTGTAAACACACTTCTACAGAACTGTATTATAGTGTATCATATCATACAGTATTGTATTATATGCAGTATTGCTTCATATTGTATCATATTATACAGTATTGTCATGTATCAAATCATATAGTATAGTAGTACCATATCATACAATATTGTATCGTATTGTACTGTATTGTATCATAAACTACACAGTATTGTATTGTGTTGTATCATATCATACAGTATTGTATCATATTGTATCATATCACATAGTATTGTAACATATTTTATCATATCATACAGTATTGTATCGTATCCTACAGTAGTGTATCATACTGTATCGTATTGTATCATATCATAGAGTATTGTAATGTATTGTATCGTACTGTATCATATTGTATCGTATCATACAGTATTGTATTGTACTTGTATTGTATCATATCTTACAATATTGTAACATATTGTATCGTATTATATTGTAACATATTGTATCGTATTATATTGTATCGTACTGTAGCTTATTGTATCATATCAAATAGTACTGTATCGTATCATACCGTATTGCAACATATCGTATTGTATCGTATTTTATCATGTATATAGTATTGTATCATATCATACAGTATTGTAACGTATTGTATCGTACCCTACAGTACTGTATCGTATTGTATAGTATCCTACAGTATTGTATCGTTTCGTAACATGTCATACAGTATCATAACATATCGTACAGTATTGTATCGCATCGTAACATATCATACAGGATTGTATCGTACTGTCTCACACAGTATTGTATCGTATCATATAGAATTTATTTTAGCCATTTCAATTAATGAAGTGTTTTAGGTTTAAACTTATTTTACCTTGTCAACTTGATGTCAGATTTTCATTTAGGGGATGTTTTTTATTTAGAGTAGAAGGAAATGTTTTAAGATGAGCAGGGATATTAAAATTACATTATTCTTATTTCAGTACTTACTTTAGTTACTGATAACCTGTTTTGTGCCTCAGTAGCAATAAATTATAATTAATAAAATGATAAAGTTACTAACTCTGCAAGATTCTGCGATTTGAGCACAGACACTTCTTTTCTGCCTACCAGGTCATTTTGTCTGCTTTTGCAGCCAACGCCACCAAAACAAGGCCATCTAAAGACACTATGGCAACGAAAGAAATAGTTTGTCTTCTTACTGATGTTCTTTTTCTCTATGAACGTCAAAGACCAAACAATAAACTCCTAGCAGCTGCTTTCAAATAAATAAAGATCTAATCCTTTTTTTGAACCTTTTTTTTGATCTAATAATGCATAGCACTGTCATGCTTTGCAACTAAGCTGGGGGCATTTCTCTGTCAGATTTGTGGCTGAAGTCAGATGCAGTTTTTTTTTTTCTTTTTTTCAATAAAACTTGTTTGTAAGAATTCGAATAATCCATATCATTTTTATGTTCACTGTTCATTGACTATTTACTGTCTGGAGTTTGTTAACAGAGCAAACCCAGAGCAGACACACACTGAAAATGTAAGCTTCAACATTTGTATATATATTGCCATCGCAATATTCAAACATGTTGCTGCATATTGCAAGTTTTTCTGATATTGTGCAGCCCTAATACTTATATTACATATCGTAATGGTGCAAGCACAGTATTGCAGTGCTGTATGGTATTAATGCCATGGCACTTTGACTTAGCCATGGCGCCATCTTGCAAGTTTGGAGCCAGAGTCTGTGCAGTGGAGCCAAGCGATTGCATTATCGATGACCCGACCTCACTTCCTCCAGACTCACTCACGTTTTTGTTTAATTAATACTACGTTCTGCTCTACCTCCACCAGTTACAAGGAAATGTTTGATTAGACACTGTACTTATTTTTTAGTTTTTAGTTTTTTTACAACTCTCACAGTCCCACAGGACCGCTTTACGGAGCGGTTGACATGACGATAGTCATATAGTGTCAAATAACTAACAAAAACAAAACTTATCCAAAACATTGACACTGGAACATGCATCAACATTATATTAACTGCCTGAAATGACAGAAACAATCCTTGAAAAAAAATATTTGACATGTATTTTAATGTTTTAGTTTGGCCCAAGTCCCATCCACTAACATAGAGGGGGTGGAGCTCATGACCTATACTGCAGCCAGACACCAGGGGGAGCTCTACTTGCTTCACTTCTGTGGAGCATTTCCCCTGTCCATCTTTATACTGTCTATGTATAAAACCAACAGCATCAATCCTGTATGTAGATTAAATTAAAAATAGTCCTTATTCAAATTTGAATCTCATGTCACAAGAAAGAATCAGGACTATGTGACGTCACAGATTACAACAGAGGACATTTTTGGACAAAATACACCTTTTTAGCTGATGCTACTTTCTGGAATTTGCACTATATATCCAGTAGTGCGATCGTCTGCTTTGGACGTTTCTCGGTTGCATATATTTGTCATTTTGTTGCATGTGGTCGTGTCTGTATATCTTTTTATCTGCTGTACGTAGCTGTCCAGGAATACTCCAGGAGATTATTAAAGGCTCCACACACTTTGTAGGTCTTAGATAATGGTCCAGTTTTAGGTCAGTAAACAATGTTCATCTGCATCACCACTGTTTTGTTTGAAACTTCAAAACGCTTCGGTGGAGTCGGTAAGCTTCAGTTGCGGCTGTCTGTCTTTTCTTTTGGAAAACATGCACTTGTCATGCATTCTTTATCGCAAAAGAAATATGTGAAAACGCTTAATAATTGAACTCTGTTGTTTGTCAGCTGTCGTGCAAACAAACAGATTAGCACCAATAAATCTTTTTATATAATAATTACATAAGTGATTATGTGTAATATGAAAGGAACTGCTTACAGTAACAAATGCAGAGATAAAAATCAGTTGACTCTGGATTTCCCTTAGATCTACAGAGCATCCCAGCTATTATCCACCTTGTTATCTGCAAACATGTTCCGCTAAGCCCAGTGTACACTAACTGTAACAGCCGGCGGTGCATTAGAGACCAAAACATAGGTAAATGAGAGTGAATATTCACCTCAGGTTGCCAGAATCATCACTCCACATAAATGGAAATGCTTTGTGGAAGGCAACACATTTGCCGTGACAACTTAACGGGACGATTATATGTCAGAGCGGTGTTTACATCTTGTTACCCTTTCCCCAAGTGCTCAAATAATATCGGTTAATTCTGATTTAACGCAGATTTTGTCATCGTCTGGTGTGTGTGCCTCTGATTTATCAGCTGAGACTAATCGCTGGTTCCATTAATTCATTATTGTGCTTGGAATTTAACCACTTTGTTTATATTTAGGCCCGTTTAAGCGCTACAAGCTGAAGTTGGTAATGTGTGAACACATACACGCTACGGGCTCCATAATAAATTCAAGGTTTGAATTTTCAGTGCAGCTGAGATCTCTATTCATTAGGGATCATTGTGCGGCACAATGGTCCGAATTAGAAGTTATTATTTGGTCAAATAAAAGTATAAAATCAAGCGGCTGTAGACCCCCTGTAACCTGGGAGAGTAACTGAATTAGTGGCTTATTATCAGAGCTGCAGAGCAGGCACATCTAAAGCTTTCACTGCTTTGTTTGATTAATGATACTATTTCACTGTAATTTAATACCCAGCTGGATGGTTCATGTTCCTATTATTATCACAAGTCATGAAGAAAATTGACTGCATTATTGAAAAAGGCCTTTAATCCACCATATAATTTACACGCTTAACGTTTGAGAAATGACACTTTGCTCTTGAAAAGAGGATAATCGGGTAGATTTTTTTTTTTTTTTTTTAAACATACCGTAACATGCCTCTGACCTTTCTATTTGTTTTTATTTCTTTGGTGTTCGTGCAGCTTCAGATGTTTTTTTTAATTTTTTATATTTTTTTTTTTTGCTGTGATTTGTCACGCTGTCAGAAAATCAAAGAGCACTTTGGGGGCCCTATGAAACGGGGAGTCTTAACTGACTGCCTGCAGATCACTAGAATCTAACGAAGTACCGCCAAAAGCTTCCGTCTCTCCACTATTAACTCCTGCTGTCCTTTTTAATCTACCCTTCTCCTTTTATAGCTGTACAGAGCAGAAAGAGATTCACTAAGATGACGGCTTGGGTGCCACCACTGTACTCTATGTGTGAATATCTATTATGAAATGTTCACATTATATTATCACTGTTTTGATTTCTGTCATTGTTTCATAAGTACAATTAAAAATAATATGTTTTTTCTTATAAAGATGCTAATTTATTTGGGTGCTACACACAAAGCTCTAATCGAGTTCTTGCCTACAATCACAGTTGATGTGTTTGACAAGCGTAAAGGTTTGAGCGACCAGATTTTGATGGCTAGACAACTGGGTCAGATTATCTCCCAAACTGCAGCTCTTGTAGGGTGTTCCTGGTCTACGGTGGTCAGTATCCATCAAGTCTGGTCCAAGGAAGGAGAAGCGAGGCGACAAGGTCACGAGCGACCAAGCCGCATTGACGCACAACTGCAACAAGACCTGGTCCAATCCAATGTACAATTTGGGTGCTTTTCTACACACGAAGCTCTAATCAAGTTCTTGCCTACAATCACAGTTGATGTGTTTGACAAGCGTAAAGGTCTGAGCGACCAGATTTGATGGCTAGACGAAAGGGTCAGATTATCTCCAAAACTGCAGCTCTTGTAGGGTGTTCCTGGTCTACGGGTGGTCAGTATCCATCAAAACTGGTCCAAGGAAGGAGAAGCGAGGCGACAAGGTCATGAGCGACCAAGCTGCATTGACGCACAACTGCAACAAGACCTGGTCCAATCCAATGCACAAGCTGCTGTAGCTCAAAGTGCTGAAAAGGTTAACGTTGGTCCTGATACAAAGGTGTCAGAACACACATTGATTGCACACACGGGTGGTCTTCTGTAGGACTGTGTAGCTGCAGATCAGTCAGTGCGTCAATGCTGGCCTCTGCCTGCTGACAACGGAGACATGGATCCGGATCACGAAGCATTGGAAGGAGGTGGCCTCGCCTGATGAATCACATTCTCCTTTACGTTACACGGATCACCAGGTGGGGAACATAGGGCACCAGGACGCAAGGAGCATGGTCTTCTGGAACAATGTACGAGGTCGTAGGTATCTGCTCAGGTTTCCTAGACTGCATAGTAACGAGATCATCAATGCCATTCACTTCACTGGTTGCTGGTTTTAATGTAGCGGCTGTTCGTCATTTGGCCCTTTCTCTGTGCATTAGGATAATTGAAATTCATGATCTCCAAAGAGCATGAAACATGCCCAACAGTGGCCGTCACTCTGGTTTCGGCCCAAATTAATGTAAAATGTAAATGTAAATTCTTCTCTTGATTATTTTTCACGTCTTCTTCTTTGAGGTTTTGGTTTTGCGACTTCCAAGTCTTCGTTTTTTGCGTTTAATGAGGCCTATAACACCACCTTCTAATGACACATCCCTCTCTCTCTCTAAACCAGTTGATTCATTTATCTTGTGCGACATTTCTGCTTTAAATTTGCATCAGGATTTTATGTAAATATGGCCATTGTGTATAGCTGCATTCTGATACCCTCTCATATGATGATGACATCTTATTATTCAAATGATAAAATGGTTAAGGTGTATTTTATTCAAATGCCCGATAGATAGAGTTTTTTTTTACCCCGTCCCTCCACTGTAGACTATTCCTGTCTCACGCAACGTGATGCAATTTGTAATCCAACTGTTCTCCATCTGAATCTGTCAATCTGGTTTCGGTGGAACATGTCCTTTAAGCGGCGTGCCCGTGTTTGTATTGTGTGGCCTTGTTTGCGTTCGCCGCGTGTGCGCCCGTGTGTGCGAGCGTGTCGGCGAGAGGTGACATTGTTCCTGGCAGAAATATGTTCCAGGTTTGGGGCTCAGGTGGCTCGTGGCGTGTCTCTGATCAGAGCTGACGCGCAGGACGGCACAGTAACACACTGTCTCTGTCTCGCTCTAGGTTTAGCTCAATCTCGCTTCGGTTTGTAATCCCCCTCCTCTCCGTCTCCACACACACACACACACACACATTCGCGCACGCCGTGAGCCCCCATCAATCTTTCTGAACATCGATATTGAGCAGTGCCGCGGCCCTGTACCCTTTGCTTTCTCACATATGAGGCCGAAGCAGGAGCTGTGGCTGAATGAAGCCGTCTAGATGGCTCGCTGCTTGAGAGTACAGTATGTATTTTTTGTTACTTGAACAGAATAGCTCATGAATAGGTTTCTGCGCGGCTTCGAGTATGCTGCTTCAAAGCATGCCAGTATGAAAAGGCCGTTGATACGCGGCTGAAAGAATGAGGACAAAATGGTGGACGAGACGGATGAACCGACTGCCATGTATTCTCTTGGTTCCCTCACTTAAATCTACCCCGCATTAAGGATGTTGTTGATTTTGCCGCGCGGAAAATAATAAGTGCCGAGAGTGGAGGCTTTATGCAAGGTTGATGTAAGATTACAGCCGCTCCACGCTGGCTGCTAAACACTAACCTCTTTATTTGTGCAACAATTCAAACAAGCGCAGGTCCCTGACAGGTAATGGTGCATCGCCTTAGAGCAGAAAACTGCACAGGTCAGGTCGAGGAGCAGCTTGGAATAAGAGTGCATGGATCACATGTGTACTGTCCCACCAGAGACAACTGCCAGTTGTGTTTTACTGCTTTATTTTTACACGATGTAGCCTCTGTAGCAGCACCACTTACGCTATGTTATGTCCCGAGACTAATAATGAACTTTTTCTATCAGTTTTCAGGCGTCACAACTAACAAATAATGTTATTTTTTACTGCTTAGTTGAAACACACTGGTGTTATCAATATACCTATCCTAGATTTTGGCATTAATACCAGCTGGGCAGTGGCATCCAATGAGAACACTTCATGTCCTCTGTAGAGTTCTCGATAGTTGAGCAACAATCAGACCAAAGGACTGGTTTACATTTTCCAATTACAGGTGGCAGGCTTTTAAGGCTGATTCGTGACGCACTATGGCGACGCTCGGCCGTTTTCCGCGAGCGTCTGTGGCCCTAGCTTTTCCAGCACTAGTCGGACCCCCCCGTCGCCAGCTTTTCGGCTGAGTCGGCATGTTTTATTGACTACAACATGAGCTTCGAGTGATGTAAGCAAACTACGCGACAAAGTTCAAAGGGCGCACTGAAGGCTCTTCTCGTTTTCCATCTTCGTCCCATCTGAACATTCGAATACAGGGATGTATTCCCCCAACCAACGCGATCATCTAGAAAGAAGACCACCTGATCAGAATGATCCAAAAGACGCCAGCTCTTCATGAGGTTCCTTTTTAGCCTCCTAGCCTCACGGCTAAAAGTAGCTCTTCTGGTCTACTGGACGAGTTAAATCCTTTCACGTGGGTGTTGACGATACGGTTCCAGGTGTGGTTCAAGTTGGCCATTGGCGGTGGTCTTCACCGTGGCTCACACAAAGGCGATGTGAGGCGGCATCACAGTCTGCAATATCAGTTTGGTGCGTCCGTATTTTCGGAGCAAATATACTGAAACATTGACATGTTTCAAGACTATAAATCACATAATTCAGTTTAAGTATATGCAAATTGTAAGTTTGATGTATGCTGAATACTGGATGATGACCAGCTTTTAAATCAACTACGGTCTATTAGTGTTACAACTTGCATATAAACTATTCTGCACCATAAGGCTTATACTTGTTTATGAGTTAAGAGAAGCTTTGGACGCTTTGTAAATTACGAGACGCACTCATTTTAGATTTGACAGAGCATTTAAATCATTATGTTGGCATATCATTTAAAAATGTGCACAGTTTAGGACTCAGGGATTTGGACTCGTAACCCCTGAAGTTTAAAATTCTTGCTCCCAGTTTAACCAAGTGTGTTCATTTCCTTTAGGGGCAGCAGTGTGTATCAGCAGCCTTATGTTAGTAAGATTATATGCATTGTGATAAGGTTCATGTTTTCTGTATCTGTGGAGAATTAGTCTCCAGTTTCCCCCCCTCGTACCGGCAATGAATCCCAATTAAAGACAGTGATGCAGAATTAGAGTACCAGGATTAGACGTGCTCGATCAAATGAGGTTAACTGTAGGTTGTGATGAGGGATGAAAGACATATTTAGAGGAGGTTGGGAAGGAGGCCTCGACTCTTTCGCCTGCTTTGCTGACTGCGGCAGCTCGGAGGGAAAAAAAAAAGTTGCGCGTTTGATCACCAAGAAAATCCTCCCGTGTCAAACTTACTCCCGACTCCCAACTTCAAAAAAAAAAAAAAAAAAAAAAAAGGCCCCAAATCAAAGAGCATCACGGAGCAAGAAAAAGACTCGCCCGCACACACAAACCCCAAAATAGCATAAAGAGAAATACGTATCAAAATATCATCAGTCATCTATTTTCCTCCAAGAAACAAGTCCAAAAGAACACGGAGAGGAGATGGGGGGAGGGAGGGGGAGGGAGATGAAAATACAGATAAAATCGCCTCCGCAGCGTAAGTGCTGCAGGTAGGAGATAAATTAAAAGCAGGCTGTGAGTTTTTGGGCCCTTATTCCAGCAGCAGATTAGACCTAAATCTTCCACAAGAAGTGTCCTTGGACGTCCCCATTTTTTTTTTTTTTTTTTTTTTTTTTTTTACCTGATTTGATGTTATCATCATTGACTTGGAATAGGGCTGGCTTAATATTTGTGTATTTCCTTATTCAATAGCAATTTCATCCTTGAGCCCGGAGGTTGAGGCGCAGTCATAATGCACCTCATTGTGCGAGCGGGTCTCAATTCGCCTTCATTGTGTTGGCCGGCCTCAATAGGTGCTTTGTTGCTCAAAATCCTGACAACAATTTGGCGTCGGGGACAATGCTGTTAGTTGGCAAATGTGTTTTCAAGGGCACTGTTGCGGCGGCGGCGGTGTCCGAGGCCCTCTATCATTTGAGAGCGAGATAAGGACCTCTGGAAAAGGGCTTTATAATAGGTATCTGGTTCCAATAGCCGGGCGTTATAATCACCAGAAGGTTACAGAAGGTTAATGACTTGCACAGGAGAGACACCTTTTTTTTGTTTTGTCAGCACATACACTTTCACCAACACACGGGTTATGCATCCCATATCCAAACGTCCCACCTAACAAGATGTCTTGACTTGTGCGTGTGTGTGTGTGTGTGTGTGTGTGCGTGTGCGTCCTCCTCTAAGGCAATGTGTACACATCCCCCAAAAAGACTTCAAAACAAGAAAAAAGGAAAAACATGCAACAAAAATACCTTCGTCTCGAGGCTTGTTCATTGAAGATTCATCATGTTTTTTTGTGAGCGGACCTAGGGTTAAGAAAAAAAGGGGGGAAAAAGAGAAAAGAGAAAATTCAAAAAAGATTACTGGCAAAAACCGAGAAAAAAAAAGAATATCAAAAAAAGAAAAGAAGCAAGAGCAAAAAGGACAAATCAGCAAGAGTTCATGTTCGCTTATTGAGTTTCTGTTTTTTTTCTTTCTTTCTTTCTTTTCCCGTTTAAAAAGAGTACAAAAACAAAAACAAAAGGCATCACAGACACAGATTTATCACAAGAAAAGACACAAGATCAAAGAAAACTGCTTTTTTTTTTTTTGGATTTCCTTTTCCCCCCCTGTAGAAGAAAATGGCTGCCATTGTTTATGGTCCCTCTCCCTCTCTTTCTCTCCTTTAAAACCTTTTTGTTCCTTGAGTGTAACTTTCTGGAAGCTGTGTCGGTAGTAGTAGTGGTAGTGGTGGTGGGGCAAGGTGAAAGGGTGGGGGAATGTGGATTAATAAGGCCTGAGTGGTTTGAAGAACAGGACCCAGCCCCCTTTTTCCAACCATACACAAAAAGGAGATTTTTCTCTAAAAAAGAACGGGCAAAGAAGTGGACACCTAAGGGAAGAGTGGCAGGTTTGGGTCCTGATGCTCAAACCCCCGAAGCTTCAACATCTCAGCAGTGAAAGCACACAGAACATTTAAATGTAAAATCAAGACCTTTTTCTTTTTTCTTTTTTTTTTATTTTAGAAAGACAAACCGAACACAAAGACACCTTTAATTAGACAGTCGCCGGCAAGCAAGAGAGAGACAGTGACCCTGCAACGGTAGAAAGTCATGTTAAACACGTTTTCAGATAACACAAGGGCGCACGTGCTTCGGCGCCGTTTCCGTCGCCGGCGGCGCGCGGATCGTCATTATTTAGCGGTTAAACCAGAGCGCCGTTCCCCAGGCGGGTAAATAATTACACGGCACAACAGCAGTGTGTCAATTTGAAATGACAAGTAAGCGTGACGCTAATTGCGCCGAGGAGTGCAGGTAAAAGGTGAGCGCAATTTGATCCCCATCTGCCCACTGGCTGTTTTGTTTTTTTTCAGTAAATTAAAAGAGAGAGGAGATGAGAAGTCAAAGAGGAAAAACAACCTCTTTCCCTCGCTCCATCATCATCTGCGAACATTATTTATTTTTAATTTTTTATTCGTTGATGAAGAGCTCGTGTCACATTCAAGGAACCCGACTGTGACCGAGTGGTTCCTTTGTCATCATCCGTCATTAAGTGTTTCCAGGCCTCTTCCTCATCAACAGGAAGTGAAGGAGAAAAATGCTTCAAAATCAGCTTTGATGACAGCCTTGCTTTGACACCCCACCCGCTTGTCATTTTTCCATTTTTCCTGTGTGCGTCAGTGATTACAGATACAGAAAGAGATACGTTTTTAGTCATATATACATATATATATATATATATATATATGTACTGTATTGTTCACCGCATCCTTAAGAAGGTGAAAGCTCTCTGAGAACGTCCTCCTCACTCCACCAGTCAGAGACCGAGTACTACAAGAAAAACACTCTTCACCTTTCATCGCGTTCTCTTTCATCTGATAAATTCACTTTGGGAACTTGAGGTTTGGCAAAGAAACTGTTTCCGGGAGAATTTGTGAAGACAAAAAATAAATAAATAAATAAATAAATAAAACACCTTATATAAAAGCACTGGCTGACTGGAAGTATCTGCTCTTCACCAAAAAAAACAAAAAAACACTGGCTACACACACACACACGCTCTAAAAGATGGATGAATACTGGTTGATTTCCAATAAGGACGAGACACACACACACACACACACACACACATAGCTCAGAGGGAAAGGCGCTTCACCTATAACACAGAGATTTCAAAATAAAATTACACAACCAAATGTTTTGACAACCTACGGAAAAAAAGACAAGATGTAGAAGGACTCAAAACCTATTTGACGAACAAAAACCTAGGTTGAAAGCTCCAAGAAAACACATTTAAGCATGATTATAAAAAGCCAACTCTTCCAGTAAGTCAGTTAGCGTAAATTATTACACACAGTTTTACATTTGTTCTTTTGAAACCTGGCTAGTACCAGGGAGGTGGTCGGGGTTGATGGTAGGTCCATGAAGCACAAAACTTTTACTGCAGAGAATTGGGTGTAGGTCAGGTCCAAACTTTTACAAATAAAATATATTGCTGGTGGTCAGGGTTGATGGTAGGTCCATAAAACACAAAACTTTCATAATTTCCAGTAAGTCAGTTTGAATAAATTATCATACACAGATTTACATTTGTTCTTTTGAAACCTGGCTAGTACCAGGGAGGTGGTCGGGGTTGATGGTAGGTCCATAAAGCACAAAACTTTTGCATCAGAGAATTGGGTGTAGGTCAGGTCCAAACTTTTACAAATAATATATTATTGTTGGGTTTCATTTTTGAATAAGACTAAGCATATTAAACAGTGTTGGTGATTCTGTACTTGGGTGAAGTGGTATTTTAGACTAAATGAAAACGTAGGTTTGCAAAAATTCTCACGGTAACAATGTTCACATCAATATTCAGGAGATATATATATCTATATTATATCTATATTATCAATGTTTATCAACTCATTTTAACATGCATCAGAAGCGTTCTATCGTGTGTTTGGTTTTGTAGACCAAAGCAGTAGACTAATTTCAGTTTTGCATGAACCAAATTACATGTTAATCCAACAAGCAGTTGTCGAGATATTTTATTTTAAATGACTACGCACAGGAAATACAGGTGTGGCGGATGTGGCGACAGTCTGTTGCGCAAATGTGTTTTTATTTCACAACTGGTGAAAAGCAATGGAATCGCTAAAATCAGAAGGATTCACCATCTGGGGAAGATAATTGTTTCTAGAGAAGTTCCGTTCATCCAGCAGTTGGCGAGGTATCGTGATGTAGACCAGTCAACAAACTGGTTAGCAAAGGTATATTTCACCACGAACATACAATAGTGGAAGTGTTACAGTTTGTGGAGATTTAAAAGTGAAACGTGCAAAAAAAAATGTGTTGCACTGAGCTCCGTCTGACAGGTGAAGGATTATCTAATTATCACGACTAATTCAACGCAAACTGTCACTTTCAGGAGTAAAATATGACTGATGAGACTGATGATTTAATATTTAAGGTGATATTTAAAAACCTGACAGCTGATCTCTGTATTTTCTACCTGAAGGCAGAGGTTAGTGATATGTTAACATTCTGGAAACTGAGCTTCGCGGCCAGGAGCCTTTATCCGGCAAATTCTAGGAGGATTTACAAATAACGAACGATCGCATCTTTTCTGGAGCTTCTCCTCGTTTGATGAAGACCTCACTTTTGTTGACAAAGGAAAAAAAAATGGAAGAAGCAGGTAAGTAGGTGTGAATTTTTCTTTTGGCAAACACATAAATGGAGGAGGAATTATGTAACCAGTATCTTGTCTCTATGAGGATAATGCACCTTGATTGTTTCGTAGCTGAAACTCGTGGAAGAAAAATAAAACGTTAGTAACAGTTAGTAAAAAGTTTGTTAGGGAAGTTAGGGATAAAGTTTAAATACTAAGCAGTTTTTTTTTTTTTTATATACTTTCTTTCGGGAAAAGCAAAAATCAAGCAACCATTACCGGCCCAGAAACATGCTGAGAAAAAGTGTAAAGACGGCGCTTGATTGACAACCTTTTTTTTTTTTTTTTTTGCAATGAGTGGGTGAGGAGCCTAGCGGTGAGAATCAAGCTGTGGGGGGAAAAATAGCTGGTTTTCTTGACATTTTACGGCTCTTTTCACCAATCAAAAGAGCTGCAGTGATGGGAGCATGTGCAACTTGATGGGAGAACCAAACCCCCAATCCCCAATCCCCCCTCCTTACCCCCTAAGCAGAACAACTGTACCATGATGCCAAAAAAATACCAGCACGTGTTACAATAACGCGCCCAAAAATCAGACGGCAAAACCTGGCATCTGCTCGACGAGCAGGAATAAAAGAGAGATGAATTAGAACTTGTGTGACACCTACTTCTTTCAGATGTTATTATATGCACTAATCACCTGAGCTACATTTGCATAAAGGAGCCGTTGCACTTGTTTCCCCCCCTCTCTCCTCTATACGGTCTCTTTCTTCCATCCTCCTCTCTCTCCTTGCGTTATTCTGTGTCTGTATTGCAGGCCGACTGCAGCTCACTTTGAAGCTAGTTATATAAGGCTTCACTCTGGCTCCACTTATCCCGACGGCCACACACACACACACACACACACAAAAGCCACACTCGCACATCTCCAAACAGTAAACAAGCACGCCAAACAGACGGATAAGGCAGACGGGCAAGGAAGAGGTGTGGAGATGCTAACACGTTCATGTACGCTGAAAAGGTGATCAAATAAAAGCGAAATGAAAATCAGTGTTCGTCGTATTTCCTTAACGCACGCGCCGGGGGCGGTGTTTGTGCAAACGGGGGGGAAAAGACACGTCGAGCAGCATTGACAGGATTTGCTCAGTTTGCCGTCCTCCCTGCGGGTGCTCCGTCAAAACTGGGAACTTTTCAGAAGGAATACACAATGAACAACAGGTTTTTAATCCACGGCACCGTCCCTTCTGGTGGAGCAACGTGGGAGCTAAGTTCATGAAAAAACACGGCGAGAAACAAGCGCAAGAAAAAGTTTTTGATCCACTGTCATTCATTCATTCGTTCAATTTCTGTAACTGTTTGTTCTCTGGAGGGTTGCTGAAGCCTAAGCCCCAGGTGTCATTGGGCGAGAGGCGGGGTACACCCTGGACAGGTCTCCAGTCTATCTCAGGGCTAACACAGAGAGACAGACAACCATTCACACTGGCCACCTAATGAGCATGTCTTTGGACGCTGGGAGGAAGCTGGAGTACCCGGAGAGAACCCACGCAGACACAGGGAGAACATGCAAACTCCACACAGAAAGGTTCGATGGATTCGACCTTCTTGCTGTGAGGCATCAGTGCACTGACTTAAAGTCAAGATCTGTGTGATAATGCTCTACATCTCTTGGTTCACACGGTGTACATCACCCACACCAACGTGGCCATCACCTGGCACATTTCTGGAAGAATGAGAGAGAAAGGATTAAAAACGCTGAGGTAAAAAATTATGTGTGTGCACAGCTTAGTTAGCAGAGCTAGCTAATGCTGGATAGCTTGTGGACATTTCTTTCTCTCGCAGTACTATCATTTAAACTGACAAAAATAATTACTTGTCTCATACCACCGACTACCATAGATACTTTTCCAGAATAAAGTCCACCCTCCAACAGAATGGGTAAATAGATAGACCTTGCTAACACAAAAAAGTGTTTTGTGTCTAAAGCATCACTTCAAACTCCCCCAAAGGTGAATCAGTGAAACATCTAATATTTCCATTCATTAAAAAATAAAAAATCTTTCCCTTCAGATGAGAATATCAATAAATGTATACTGTATCTTCATTTCTATCTTCTGTATATGAAGTCCATAGAAGGTCTGCAGAAAAGGGCAATCATGTTGTCTATTTCAACTTGCTTAAATGGTTTCAAGGAAGTCGAAATGTAAAGAAACTTGAAGTGTTCCACTTTGTTGCTGATGTTTTGATGCTTTGAAAGAAATTCTTCTTCAGGTCAAATATCAGAATATATCATATAAATCTAAGATAAGCACCTTTAACTTATCGCACAAGACTTGATTAGATTTGTTGGCAATATACGCCGCTCTTTCAGCAGGTCTTAACATATACTGTACTAACACCATAAGCATGTAACTGGTGCTGATTTACTTTTTACTAAGAGGATGATCTTCATGTACGTGACGGTTCTCTGGCCATCTAGGTCACGGCATATCTAATAGGGGGTTCAGACTTCTGTGTTAAATTGATGCATCTCCCCAGAGATTGCTCCGCTTGGTTGCTACGTATTTCCGCTTTAGTATTTCTGGCTGCTTCTCCATCTCCAAAATTTTTGAATCAATTGTTTTGGATCAATAGAGATGGAACATATCGAGCAAAGGTTAACTGAGGAGGTTCGGAGATACAAACATTCGTCGTTGGCGAAATTTCGGCAAAAGTTTCAGTCACAATTGTTGAAAGTGAAGCAGGAAGTAGAAACAAAAATTAACCTGATTGGCAAAAAAAGACACAGCACCAACTAGTGTTTGGGGGGCATTGTTACACAGCGAGCCAGACTGGCGATCGCACAAGTATAAATGACCAGCGTAGGCTATGTACGCAAGTTACGGCGTCTAGGTCCGGTAGTACCCTAAAAAAGCTTCAAGAGAGGAAGCTAAAACAAAGGCAACTGGACGATGATTCACAACTCATCAAAGGACGAGATAATCACGTGCAATGTTCTTCAGAATTAGCGGAAGATGTTCGTTGGTTCCTCCATTGCTTGTTAAAATTGTTTATTCTTAACATGCCATGTTTTTCATTGGAAACGCTCACTGAACTTAGGTTTATTAAATATGGTGTTTGATCATGGGATTTATATCTACTCAGAACTTCATCTAATATATGATCCATTAACAAAGCTAAAACAAAAGCAACTGGACTTTTTTTGAAGTTTGCCACCCCACTACTCATTTAGATCTAAAGAAGCCATTTGGATGGTGGATAGTCCACACCTTTGTTTTAGTTTTGTTTCCTTATTATTGATGTACCACAAGCTGGATGACTGAGAACCTCTGCGGACATGGGAATCCAGTTCCTTGCTTGGAATAATTCATATTAAATCTCATATACTGTGTAATTGCCATGTTTTGAGGTCAGTACTTTTCACCATATTTCTTGATTCCGTCTGATTATTTGACGCAGACAGTAGCTCACGCCCGAAAACAGACTTACTCCATTGCATTTATGGATACGAGGGGACGCGTGTAAAAAATGTTTACGTGCCGACGGAAGAGTGAGTAGGTGCTGAGTAGCTCATTTGGGCAATGCGTGCCAGTCCGGCTTGATCTACGAGGGAGTGGAAGTGTCTCTGACAGCTTGTGAGCGAGCGTCGACTGTGAAAGATGGACGCTCGGTCAGAGCTGCGCGGAAGAGTGTCTGTGTGAGCGAGAGAAAGAGCGAGATGAAGATAAAGGAAGAAGAAAGGGCGAAACGGGGACACTGTCCTAGAGCTGCAGTATTTCAACAGAAATGCACCGAAAGGCTCGACGGTCGTAGATGAGTAACCGGGATGAGTGAGATGTGACTGTCCCATGTGAGAGTAGGCTCACCCAAACACATCCTCTATGTCACGCACTGTAGGTACAGGTTTTTAGTGTACATGTATGAGTTTGAGAAGGGAAGTAGGGGTTGTATAGAGTCGTCTACTAGTTGGGTTGTCACTGATCATGTGACGATAACAACATGGACGCCTCCGAGAAGACAGGTGAGGAGCCCAGTGGGTTGCTGCAGCAAATTAGCAGCAGTTCATCAAGTTTTTAGAAATACTTCACTAAAGATGAAGCCCATAATAGCGCGACATGCAGAATATGTAAGTCAGTCCTGAAATACTACAACAAGGCACACTCATCCGCTAACGCTAGCAGAGGAACGGTCAATTCACAACTTCACCAAATGCGGTGAAGGTGAATTTGATTGTTAAATATATTACACGGAGAAGGCTACACTATCCCTTCTTACAACACCCTACGGAGTACTATTAAATGCTATTGTTGGTGCTGACTGTCAGCCTGTTCTTATACAGGCTATACATATCTGCAGTGCTCAGTATGTAACACATGAGCTGTCTGTTCTCAGCTTATGTATTCAGGTCAAGAATATAGATTTCATTGTCGCAGCATTACTTTCTTCTGTGTTTTTGTTAGTGACGTCGTCTGTGTTTAATTTCATGACATAACAGTCGACTTTAAAGTATCCGAACCCCCGCAGGGAAGCAGACGTACCACTGCAAACCTTCTGCTTCATTTCCACACACCGCTAATCTCTGCATATTTATGTGTGTGTGTGTGAGTAGCGTGTGGGCAGGTCACAGATGAGTAGCTGTGACTACACGACAAACAAGCACGAAGTCCATTTTCAGACGAGCGGCGGTTAAAAAAAAAAAACAGGACGCCGCGCGAGCTGGCGGAGCGTCTGTCCTTTTCAGGTGGCGCTCAGCGTTCACCCTTCAGAAATACTCCGAATGGATTTATGCACCCGTCGTTAGTCACCCTGTCACAATTAGTTTTCTGCCGCTCTCATATCATTAAGTCTCAATTCCGTTCTCTCAATTAGGCGACGTGATTCGCATGACTGTTTATCAGACAATGGCGCCGAGGCAGACTACAGAACCTGAGGACTTAAACCCGGCGAAACAAAAGGCACTGTGAAATCACCTTGATCGCGTCGGAGAACTGCAAATGTGATCAATTTAATGGTTGGAAAATCCGTTTTTTGGGGCCTTTGTGTGAGAAGTGTTTATCCATCGGGAACGGCTTCCAATCAAATGATGCCATGTTACGGCTTATTTAGTGTTCCTGTCGAGACTCCGCGGGGACTCTTCTCCTCCTCTCATGTCCATCTCACTTAATACACAGTAACCTTGCCTGCGGCGGCATTAGCTGAATAATAGCCTGTTTGGGGGAGATTTTTTAAAGTAGAGACAGATGAGACTGTCAAGAAGATGTCCGAGCCTGTTCCGAGGCCACCGGGAGGAAAACCGCGGCACAGTTTAAAGTTTAGCCTCCTGCCAAAGGACAACAAATTCAACGAGAGGTTATGTGAACTTATGAATTTTGATTTATTGCGTTCCGCACGCTCTTATCTCCACACATTTCTGCATTTGGAACACAGAAAGGCAAAAGAGGTGAGGCGGCGTACGCTTAAAAGTCGGACGCATCTGCATATTTGAGACGTGCTCGAAGAACTTTGGGATTATGCTGCCCATCTCCTAATTTCAAACATTCTGAATTATTTATAAGGTACGGGCACGCACAGCCTCTGCCTCCACTCCATCCTTGTTTTGGGCTATGAGAAGTGGCTGTGTTGTGCTTGAGCCGGCTTTGGCATGCTTTAATCTCATTCTACACCCTTCTCTCTGGAGTATACGCACATAAAAAAAAAAAAAAAAGGATAAGATGTGAATATGTGTGGAAGGTGCAGTTTTATTAGATGTATTTATATCTGTATACCACAAGGGTTCTTTTTGAGGCACTGCCGCTAGAATAAATAACAGGGGAAAAAAAACAAAGAGCCTGATTCAGACTGTTGCCAGCTGTATTAACTGGAATCTTTGGGAAAAAACACAGTTTTAAAAGCCGAAATAAAAATGTTGGGGATGGCTACGCTGTCTTCCAGTCTCGCTAAATGCTTGTGAGTATTTACCATAGACTGTATAAAGATGGACGGCAGAACTGTCCCTTTAAAAGTGAAGCCAAAGCAAGTAGAGCTCCCCCTAGTGGTCGGATGCAGTATGGGAATGGCTAGGCGCTACGTCATCATGTCCAAAAAAGCCACTTCCGTGTCCATTCGCTAATATTCTAACGGTTACGGTGCTCTGTCAAACTGGACTACAACGGCATTAAAATGGTGCAGTGCTGTGTACCGTGTTGCAATAACAGAAACGACGTGAACAAAACGATCTCTTATTACCGATTTCCCCTCGACGAAAAAGAGAAGAAGAGATGGCTGAAGTTGATACGGTAAGTTGGATCTCAAATGATGAACATTAATAACAAAAATAATAATAATAACCGGCTAGCGATTACTAGCGAGCTAACGTTAAGTGGAAGTCAAAGTGCTGACAAAACAAACAGCTAGCAGTAGCTAGTAGTACCTAGCTAGTAACGTTAGCTAGTAACGTTAGCTCGCTAGTAATCGCTAGCCGGTTATTATTATTATTTTTGTTATTAATGTTCATCATTTGAGATCCAACTTACCGTATCAACTTCAGCCATCTCTTCTTCTCTTTTCCGTCGAGGGGAAATCGGTAATAAGAGATCGTTTTGTTCACGTCGTTTCTGTTATTGCAACACGGGACACAGCACTGCACCATTTTAATGCCGTTGTAGTCCAGTTTGACAGAGCACCGTAACCGCTAGAATATTAGCGAATGGACACGGAAGTGGCTTTTTTGGACATGATGACGTCACACTAGCCATTCCCATAGGTCATATAAGCCCCACCCCCTCCATGTAAGTGGGTGGGACTTAGGCCGAACTAAAACACTAAAATACTGATGGCGCTGCCCGTATCCCCAGGAAAATAGCGCAAGTTTGGCCAATGGAAGGAAGTGGCGACACATTGTCCATATTTATATACAGTCTATTTGGAGCATCTCACCACTGTCAGTTGATCTCACTTGTCAGTTTATGTAAATGCCTAAAAACAACTGCAGACCTTCATCACGGTATTTCGAACATTTCTAAATGGCATGTCTCCTTGAAAGTCTTTAAAGGAGGGAAGAGGGAATGATCCAGTTGTACGTCTGCTAATAGACCCTTTGGCTAAATACACAGAAGGAGAACAGCACTTTGTAGTTGCTGCACTAATTACCAACGAGCTGCTGACAATGTACATTTTTTTTTTTTTTTGTGGAATAATTCTGAACAGTGCTGTAATTATTGGTTATGAAGCGCTCAAAGTGGATAATGGAGTTACAGTTGAGCGATGGGAGCAAGATGTAACAATTATCTGAAGACAGCAAGTGCTGGAGTCTCTCCAGATACGAGCCTGTGTGTGTTGTTAATATGCTTCTCTAAGTCTAATGGTATGTGTTTACTGTGCTGTCCACATTATAATCAAGCAGTAAATAAAAAAACAATAATCAGCTTTTATCTTTTATAATAAAACGTTAAGTGAACTAGAATTACATCCATGTCATTGCAGGCTCATACTCCGATCAGGCATAACATTACGACCACCTTCCTAAAATTGTGTAGGTCTCTCGTGTGACTGCAAAACAGTTGTGACTCATCAGAGAATGGACATGGGCCTTCTGAGGGTGTCCTGTGGTGTCTGGGAACAGGATGTTGTTAGTGGGGGTCTTTGGGTCCTATGGGTTGAGGGGAGGGTCCTCTGTGGATCATCCCACAGATACGTGATCAGTTTGGGATCTAGTGAATTTGGAGGCCAGGTCAACACCTTGTGCTGTTCTTCATGTTTTTTCTGAGTTGTTCCTAAAGTGTTTTTGTGTGTGCGCCTGTGTCAGGCTGCATCCTGCTGGGGATGGCTGCTGCCATCAAGGAGTGTCATTGCTATGGGGTGGGGGTGCCTGGTCTGGTCTAGGTGGGTGCTACATGTCTAAGCCACATCCTAAAGTTGGACCACTGTCAGTGGTTTTAATGTTATGGCTGATCAATGTTAATATATGCATTGAAGACTTTGAAACAATTGAATTCAAGCATTTTTCCATAACACTATGACGTTGCAGCAAAGCATATGACTTTTAACCAACTCAACTCATTGGGGTTTCATTATAAGATGAGTTTAAACTGTACCTCTGCGTGCATCTGGATGGTATATGACAAATGCCTTAATTGCTGCTAACTGTTCGTAACTTAAAGTTATTTCACTTCTAATATCTTTTACAAAAGACGCAACAGCTGAATCTAAACACCTTGCTATTTCAGGTGTTTCAGAAGTTCACAGAGTAAACATTTGTTGATGAAATTTCCTCACTTTTGGAGAAAATGTGCTGCAATGATAAACCGATTCAATATTAAGCTTGGTGGACACTGTGAAGCCCACAAAATGAGTTCTATAACCTCAGAATAAATATTGTTTTCACCACTAGGAAACAAAACTCCACAAAAATGGATTCACCGGGACATTGTAATGTTCTGCAAAACCCACTTTTTTATTAAATTCCTTCAAAGTCTTCACTATATATATACTGAGCGTGGACAGACATGGATGGAAACTGCAGCTGTAGCTTGACTAATTGGCAGAGAAATGCATGTCTTCAGAGGAAAAGTGTTAAGTTGCCACCTGGATTTAACTAAGCAAACAGGTACGAGCCTACTATTGGATAATTACTGCATGGGTGATTATCTTTCAGCTGGAAACAAGTTATTTAACCCCAACTGATGCAATGAGTAGCTTCTCATTTCTTAAACAACCATGTCTAAAGACACATCCTGTGGTTGTGGAAAAGATGTTAGTCTGTCTGAGAAGGGTCAAATCATTGGCATGCATCAAGCAGAGAAAACATCTAAGGAGATTGAATAAACTACTAAAACTGGGTTAAGAACTGTCCAACGCATTATTAAAAACTGGAAGGATAGTGGAGAACCATCGTCTTTGAGGAAGAAACGTGGTCGGAAGAAAATCCTGATTGATCGGCCATCACTTAAAGGTTTGGTGAAATCAAATGGAAGAAAAACAACAGTAGAACTCAGGGCTATGTTTAATAGTGAAAGTAAGAGCATTTCCACACGTACAATGTGAAGGGAACTCAAGGGATTGGGACTGAACAGCTGTGTAGCCTTAAGAAAAACACTAATCAGTGAGGCTAACTGGAAAAAAAGCCTTAAATTTGCTAGGGAGCATAAAGGTTGGACTCTGGAGCAATGGAAGAAGGTCATGTGGTCTGATGAGTCCAGATTTACCCTGTTCCAGAGTGATGGGGGCATCAGGGTAAAAAGAGAGGCAGATGAAGTGATGCACCCATCATGCCTAGTGTCTACTGTACAAGCCTGTGGGGGCAGTGCTATGATCTGGGGTTGCTGCAGTTGCTCAGGTCTAGGTTCTAGGTCTAGGTTTGGTTGTTTTGCTTATGGAGACTTTGGGTAACCTCCACCTGGGCTGACCATGAGCCGTTGCTAGTGATGCTAACGTTGCCGCCTTTAGATGGGACTATAGTGATTACGACATGGGAGGTTGTGTACACAAACCGCTTGGCATTGAAGTGGTAGCGTCGTGAGAACAAGGGTGCTGGGTAAATAACGGTATCTTGAAGCAGCCGCGGCGGCTCAGAATGCCAACGATCAGGTATTATAATGTAGGCACAGCCTCATTTGAAGGCATAATGTGTAGCAGGTCCGTTTTAATGTAAGACAGTATTATCTGTCAGTGTAAAAGTATAAAAGGCAAAGTCCACATGCCGCTGCCTCATGCCTCATTGTTTGATTAGTTTAGGTGTTGGCTTCGAGCTGTTTGCCTTGCTCCTTCCCTCCCTCCCTCCCTCCGTCTCACTGTTTCTTTTTTTACACAATTCGTCATTCACTTCCTTTATTTCTCTTGCCTTCTATTTCGTTTCCCCTTTCCCAATACGTTTCCCCCCCCTCTTCCCTTTCCGTTTCTGCGCACCATTTTTCTCTCCCTGTCAACCCCGCTCCCCCCCCCCTTCAGTCTCCCGGTGCCTCGTTCTCAAGCCTCAGACTGAGAAGCCTGAGAAATATCGATCGGCGCTGCTCGAACGGGGAGAATCGAGTAGGCAGGGGGAAGAGGGAGGAGGAGAAAGAGAAAGAGAAAAGAAAAGGAAAAGAATGATGGAGAGGGCGGGAGAGAATAAGATGCTGACACGAGGGGATTTCAGAGTGGTGTGGTGTGTGAAGGGGAGGGAGGTGGGGGTGACGGAAGGGATAAGATGGAGCAAAAAACGAGAAGGATGCCGCTATCTGTGCAGGTACGGAGGTCAGGAGGGGGAGGAATTAGAGGGAAAAGTGTGAGCGCGCCGTGTCGAGGGCGCTATGTTACAAATGAGGGCAGAGGAGGAAAGTGTGACTGGAGGGTATTTCTAAAGGCGGGGGAACGGGGAGGTGAAAATGAGGTGGGAGAAAGGGTTAGAGTGAAGAGAAGAAGAAGAAGGAAGGAAGGAAAGAGGTGTTAGAAGAATTTGGAGAGAGAGATTATGTGAATCAGAGAGAGAGGTAAGCATGGACGTAGAGAGCGGCGGGGAGGAGGCAGATGGAGTGACATTTACGGAGCGGTGATGATCGAGCAGGCGTGAAGGTTACAGACATTTTCTCCCCCCGCGTAACGAGACGCACGCTAACACGCGAGGCTCATCGGTTCGTACGCTACGCTGACGAACGCGCACGTGCGACTAACCGCAGGTTCACTACGGGCGCAGTCGATACAGAACGGAGGCTTCCTAGCGACCTAACAGACGGCCGACACGTTGAACGTAATTGGAGATCCTGAGCCGCCGCATTAACTTCTCATAGGACGACTGTTGAAGCCCAATCTTGTGATGCCATTGCTTTGCCACTCCTCCCAAAAAGGCCTCGAGACGCTTTTCCCTCCGAAAACAACAAAGACTTCACATGTGAGTGAATCATGGACGTTACTCACGCTCGTTTGTGCATTTTGTGTTTGAGTAAGTATTCCAATCATAGCATTTTGTTCTTTGTTAGCCCCCGCGACCCTTAACAGGAATAAGCGGGTACAGAAGATGAATGAATGAATGTTCTTTGTTAGATTGCTGTTTGCATCACTTAAGTTGAATTGAGATTACCATAAAACTGGAGGCATAAATGAAGCATGTGGATTAAGGAAGCAGACTTGTTTGTCATTCTTTAAAAGATTATTCATGATTGCAATCTTTTTTTGTGTGGGAAAATCACCCACAAACCGTTTTTTTTATATAAATAAAACTTGAAAGCGTCAAAGTTTGGATCCTGTGTTTAAATGTGCACCCTACAATAGATGTTCATACATCCCGGCCATCGTCAACACGAGCTGCTGAGCTTTCACAGCGACCAAATGGAGACGGAAAGAGAGAAAAAAAAAAAAAAATCCGATAGTTACATTGCTTCGTGTGTCGTACCGTATCCCCAGTGGAAACACTGCATACAATTTTTAATGAACAACACCACCTCCCTTCCCCCCAAAGTCAATACATTGATCTGTACGAAGGTGTGCGGTGGCGTCCCCTGGCAACGTCACGATGTTAAAAATGACGTCTGAAATCCCTGTAAAACATTTAATTGTCCGTACTCATTTAGCCTTCTTCACTGCAAAGTATAAGGAAGCTACACCAAGTTCTTCATAATTCATAACCAGCCTACAGTTGCGTTACTGCCACCTGCTGGACTGGAGTGTGGATCACTACATTTACAGATTTACAGATGCTTTGCTGCATCTCAGTCTCAGCTTTGTTTGTATCTATTTCACATCAGCTGGTGCCTTCAATGCTCCGTTCCTTGGGCTGTTTTGTATATTTTCATATCGTGTGTTGTGTGCAAGCTTGACAAAACTCCCGTAGTCCGAGCCCAGCTCTACACCGTCAGCTAATCTAACACTAGCATTAGCCTCAGCAGCTAAATTGTAAGTCAGAATATCATTTGATAAGGCGTGTCTGCTTAGCGCTTTGCCATTATTACCACGGCAGAAGTCGTGATTGCATTTAAATAGAAATGCCTCGGCTCTCAGCAGAAGACAAATAAAGATTTATCTTTGTCAGGACTCCGAGGTAACACGGGCCTGGAGAAAATAAGCACAAGCTAAAGCAGAAAAAGCTCATTGAGATATCTCCCTCGGATTGTTTAGCCTTGTGTGTGTCTGTGTGTGTGTGTGTGTGTGTGTGTGTGCATGCTGAGCTGGTCTCAATAGACTCCCTCTGCTCCAGAGGAGATAGATTACTGAAGAGACTCTCACCTCATCTCCCATGATACCACGGCTCAGTCAGAACAGCGCCCGCTGTTTGCCTCTCCATGTAAAAGATAAGAGGCATGTTCAGGAAAGCCTGCTTTTTAACCATTCTGACATTTGCAGTTTGGCCAGCAGAGCTGTATGTGCTCTTTATTAGGCTAACCTTTGAAAGGCAAAGAGTCTTTATGTTGTCTGACATGCGGGAAAGGTGGAGAAGGTAAAAGGGAAACAAGAAAAAATACGGAGGGAGGCCGTTACGTCGGGCTATCAAAATGCCGACAGGCTCAGCTGCTCTGGTGCCATTTCGTGTAGTATTTCATCTCTGAGGTAATCTCAGCGGTATATTGTCTTTCCTTGCCTTTGTCCGTGAAAAATACAAAGGGATCAATCTGTGTTTGGGTCTTTGAACAGTCATTCAATCCCGGGGCTATTTCTGCCCCCCAAACAAAGGCCTGTTGGTGATCTGCGCTGTAACCTTCTTGTACGGTCCAACATCACTCTCCATGTTGGCTTTGAACTCTTCATGCTGCTGTCGCACCAAAGCATGTCGCGCCACATGTAGCACGGAGGCCTTCTCCTCTCATCTGAATAGACAAGAATGTGGACGGTGTCAAACGCTAAAGAGACACGAGGCTGTAAAGTGTCTCAGAAGACAGTTGATATAATAATCTGATTATTTGAGTCAAAAACACAAAAAAATGGTGGATTTCACCCACTTATATGTAGATGTACTGATGCTGTAGTTTGTTATATAAATGGACTACAAAACTGTTTTATAAAGAACACATTAGAAGTTGAATCTACTTTTGATTACCGCTAGGCTACACTGATCAGCCATAACATTATGACCACTGACAGGAGAAGTACATAACATCGACCATCTTGTGACGATTCAATGTTCTGCTGGGAAACTTTTGGACCTGGCATTCATTGGTGTGGATGTTACTTAGACATGTAGCACCCACCTAGACCAGACCAGACCAGACCAGGCACCCCCCACCCCATAGCAATGACACTCCTTGATGGCAGCAGCCATTACCAGCAGGAAAATGGTTTAGGAACAACTAAAAGCATGAAGAACAGCACAAGGTGTTGACCTGTCCTCAAAAATTCACTAGATCCCAAACTGATCAAGTATCTGTGGGATGATCCACAGAGGCCCCTCCCCTCAACCCATAGGACCCAAAGGACCCCTCTGAAGGCCCATGTCCATTCTCTGATGAGTCAGAACTGTTTTGGAGGCATATTAGGATGCCTGATCGGTGTATGTAACTGTTGCTATGGCCACTATTCCTCAAAGGAAATACCAGGACACACCCATGAACCAATGACAGAGACAGGCTGGACAGGTAGAAGCATTAATGTCAGGTAAACGACAGTAAAACTGCTGAACACAGTGAATTAAATACAGTTAGAAAAGTTCCATAGTGTCATTTTAAATAGAAAAACAAATCTAACATGTTAGCTTAAATGATGAGGGATGATCCCACTACACAAACAGCAAAACACTCAAAATGGGTACGTCCACTTAAACCAGCAGCCTCAGCACGCCTTCAGAAAACTTTGACTGTCTTTTGACGACCGGTCTGGGAGCGCGGGTGCAGAGAGGCGAAGCTTGTTTGCGGCCGACCCGACGCTAGCCCTCTTCCCCTGCCTCCATCTAAATCCATCTCCTCCTCTCCGGCCAGCCTTGTAAGAGCTCATTCCACCGCGGGCTGCAGCGCTGGGACATTACTAACCAGCGAGCAGATGAGGCAGTGGCCCTAATGCTGACAGAGTGGAACTCTAAGGGAGTGTTGAGATTGGAGCACGGGGAGTAATTTAGGTCAAAAGGACCAGGAGGGACACCAGGATTCAGACACATGCCTATATATATTTATATATTTATATCTAGGTATATTTCTTTACTTCTTTGTGCCGTCATTTGGCTCTTCATCCGTAAATCCTCGCGTAAATCATCTGTGCATGTTCCATTAAAGGAAAAACTCTTAAATATGCCCGCTAACGCCGAGTTATGAAACCATTTTTCCATTAATACTAATTTGTCTCAGTAAGGTCTTCTAAATCGGGACTAAAATCCTGTTACACTTGAACGCAAAAATAAAGGAGACTTCTGGGAAATAAGGCCGAGCTGACAGCGGCGCTCCAACAGAGGAGCACATGTTATGTTAATGCTTTTGGACAGCTCAATTGCCATCTCGAGCTCGAGCCGCAGTATCTCCCTCACGCTACGTCGTACCAAAACACCGACAGTGTGATCTGTTGTGTCACCTAGAGACCGAACCTGCTGCATTCACTGTACAATAAAGTGAGGTCTGGCTCTGTGGACCTGGAAAAGTGTTTGACTGAATGAGATTTAAGCTTAAATATCTGTGATGGCGGTGAACGCACCTACGTTTGACCTCAAAACAGTGTCCTGAGTGTGTTTACAGTTTGCATCTGTTTATGTGGGTGAGCAGCAAAGCTTGGTCTTTGGGTTTCAGGCTAGTTTATTAGTTACTGGCGCTATATCAATAAAAATTTAACTGGTTCTAAGAAATATAGCAATGAGGAAAGTATGAAAATGTGCAATAAACTCTGTGTTGAAGAGGTTTTTCATTGCATGCATCATAAAAAGTAGTGAACAGCAGATGATTGCTAACCCAAAGCTCGCTACTTGGCTTCATGCAAAGTGGATTTAATTGGCGTTCGTCATTGTTGCGTAACAGAGAGTGATTCTGGTGGAGTTATAAAACATTTTTTGTTGAATTCATAAATGTATGAGGTAGGAGGGCAACAGCGTAATCGGTGACGTCAATCACCAGAAGTGTGGACCAGAGTTTTCTGTAGATGCACAACCACAATGTTTCCTATATAATGTTAATACTATGTCTACGCTATTACGTAGCGTGAGAAGCTATTTGTGTTGTTCACTACGTAAACACCACTTTTTAAAACCCTGATGTTTGTGCTCTTGATTTTTTTAGACCACGGAGACGATTATTATTGAAAGAGAGTTGGTCAAAACCAGAAGGAAACGACTCAAGACGCAACGTTAGCTAGCTTAACTTTATAAGCGCTAGCTAGCAAAGTTAGATTGAAAGTCAACTGTTTACTATAAATTTCAATTTATTTAATCTTACATACATTTGCCCACATAATGCCACGTTTAAACAGCTCATGTTTATTATTTATGTACACAAACCGGACAGACACGCGCCCCTCCCCCCTCCAAAAAATAAAAATAAAATAAAAACAGACACCGGGGTCTCATGAAATTTAGTGGGAAACACCGCAACCGCTATGGAGCACAACAGAGATGACGCCTCAGCTTCCAGGCCTCAAATCAACAAGACGGCGGGGTCAGCGCTTGGACTAATACAGAAAGTTTTGTGTGATTCTCAGCTATTGTCTCCTGTTTTGGATAAGAACTGTGTTGAAAGTTAATAATGAAAGTTAAATCCATAAACAGCAGGCTTTTATTAGGCCTGCAGTGAATAACTCCTAACTTTGGTGATGAACAGTATCATTAGGTGAAAGTTAAAGTTTGAAATGGTTGCTTAATTCATGGATTTTACAAGTTATTAGAAGAAAATATCTGAATAAAAGGTGGAAAGGTTCATATTATAAATAGATTAACTGGTTGCTGCAGCCTTTATACTAAGTAGTTAATTACATATAAGAGAATAATTTCAGACAGAGGCAGAAACTATTTGTGTCAATGCGTCGGGTCTGTTTTCTGTGGCGCTGTCCGTGGTGCTGAAATCTGAACTGACGCCAGTGTGCTGCTCACGCTGCCACCAAACGACTGACTGACTTCACACTGCATGGTGGTAGTCCAGCGAGGGGAAACTGTTTTTGGACCGCATTACGGGACAATTTGAGGACTAAGTCAAAAACCCGAAGCGTTTCATCAAAAAGAATTCAGGAAACGTTTAGAATCTGAAAACTGGATAATTTACTAAATACAAAATAGCAGTGTGGTATTTGTCCACGTGCATTAGTCAATGTGAGCGGTATAGTTATTTACTTTACTATAAGGTCATTATTTTTAAAAAAAAAAAGACTAATCACATAATACAATATATTTACAGCAGAGGCGTTTATAGTGTGACTCCTGTTTATGTCAGGTGTATTTCTTACAGTGCTGTCCCAACTATCAAAAACTATTTATACAGTATATGGCACACAGAATAAGATTATGAGTTTAGTATCAGTCCGTCTTTAAATTACAGTAACACAGAGGATATTGGATCTATTGATCTAGTTCATATATAGGAATACTAAACAAAATGCCGTTGAGACGTTGCATTGTGTGGGCGAATGTACGATTAAATAAAGTCTCAGTCAATAAATCCAATTTATAGTAAGCCGTTGACTTTCAATCTAACTTTGCTAGCTAGCTCTTATAAAGTTTAGCTAGCTAGCTAACGTGACATCCGGAGCCGTTTCCTTCGGGTTTTGACCAACTCTCTTTAAATCTCCATGGTCTGAAAAATCAATAGCACAATCATCAGGGTTTTAAAAAGTGGTGATAACGTACATTTTTTATCAGTGAACAACACAAATAGCTTCTCACATGCTACGTGACTTGTCCGGGCCGGTGAGCGACAGGTGTGTGTGGAGAGTCTCGGGGGAGGCGGAGGGAGCAATAGGAAAAAACAACGCAAGCACAAGTCTGTGTGAGATGTGCAAAAATATTTCCGATTCGTTATGAAACCATGGCGGAGTGAATCAGACCCTGGCTGGCCGCCACAGTATTAACATTATAAGGGAAACCCTGTCTTAGTTCACTTCTTTAAGACTTCTGCCTTTTTGTGAGGATGTTATTTCACCACGAACATCACGCCACACTTGCCACATCACGTGTTTTTGCACAGCATTCGCGTCATCATTCATCTGTGTGTGTGCTAAATTAAGACCGCGTGCATGCGCCCAGGTGTTGGAGCCGCACAGATAAATTGAACCGCGCGGACTTTTCCATCATTAATGCTCAGCATCTGTCCGAAACCCGGCAGCGCGCCTCGCTAACCAGTGATGAATTGCATCTCAGTGACGCATTGACTTTTTCCCGCGTGAGCGCGTCGTCGGACTTGTTCCGCGCGAGGCCGGGGCCTTACCTCTGGATAACCTCCTGCTCTCTATCAATCCCTTCAACCCTTCCTTCTTTTAATCTCTCCTTTTTTTTTTCTCTGCTGTTACCATTCAGTGTTGTGGGAGGCACTGTGAGTTGGAGGGAGGGGGGCGGCTGGCAGAGGGAGCTTGTGTGTTTGTGTGCGGGAGGCGTAATTTGCATTCGCTGCCACCGGGCACCTCAGCCTCAGAAGCCCTGAAGAGATGGCCCTTTGAGCTGCATTGAAAGAGACAGAGTGTGTGTTTATGTGTGTGTGTGAGAAAAATAGAGAGAGGCGGATGCGAGGTAGCGACACACCTCATAGTGTAGAGTGAGGAGCGCTGTGTGTCCCGCTGCCAACAAGTGTTCGGGCCTCCGTGTGTGTTTGCATACATGTGCATCTGCGGCAAGTTAGCCTCGAGGCGAACCACGACCATTATTAATCCCCAGACAGCTGAGTCCTGCTTTCTTCCCTGTTAGCCTCACAGGTTGCTGGGCTCTTTGATCTACCTATATCTCCTTTTCTTCCAAGGTTAATAACAAGTACACTCGCGGCCTGAAAGCGTGATTTGCTTCCGTGCCCAGCTTCCACGGATTGATGGTAAAAGAGGTACACGGGATCCCGTTATGGTCTAATCTGTGCTGTAATACCTTACAAACAAGCGGCTCTGCGTGATTTCTGTTCCAATAAAGTGAAAAACTAGTCAAAACAACAACAACAAAAAAAGCAAATTTAAAATTGTTTCATATCAGTTTCACTCAGTTCAACACAACAATTCAATATTTCTTCCAACGCCGAACCACGTCTTTTATATTCTCTTATCTCTGCCGAAGCATTGCTCGGTAATTTCCACAACGCCGTTAGTCTCGCCAACAACGCGGTACCGGGGTAGCTGACCGCGCCGCCCTGAAAACGGCCGACTCAGCAGTTCAAAATGTGAACGCTATCAATAAACCGGAGAGGATTAATTATAAAACGCAAACACGCCGAGAGCTGGGGGCTGTTTACGAGCGTCCGCTCCCTCCAACACATTATATGAATCCTGTTTATGTTTCTGACTGAAAAGCGCCACCAGAAAGTCACGACGGAAAACACAAGGAGACCAAACGGGAGGAGATATTCTAGAAATAAAATACAGCAATGCGGTGTTGACGGTCCAGGAGACGTCCTCAGAGATGTACACCCCTAGGAACTTGGTCCACAGCAGCACAGTCGGTGGTCAGTGGGGGGTGGGGGATAAATAGTTCGGGAGGTGTTGGACAGAATACGTAGATGTAGTCATAAGTTTTGGGCCTTTATCAATACTAAGTATGCAAAGTTTGGACTTGTGTACTTGCCAAGTTCAGCTTTGAAGTACAGAAGGGATAACTGGAAAGTAGCGTACTTGATGATGCCAGCAAAAAGGGTTCGAGGGATACCCGGCCGTCCAATGTCCACACAAGTTACTTCCCAATGCGTCCTCGATAACATAAACACATCTGGGGCCTCATGTACGAACGTTGCTTAAGTACAAAAATGTTACGTAAGTACTCGCTCACGTAAAACTGTCATCAATGTGAAAACTATTACTCCGACCGATCGGGACTGTGCCGGTCGACCCTGAGCAGATCCATGCAAGCCGCGTGGGACGGAATTATCCGCATGTCAGCCAGGTATATCAGATTCCCATACAATGCATCTGAACAGGTCAACATTAAAGAGCAATCTGCAGCAAGAGACGGTTTTCTGACTGTAATCAGAGCTATCGACTGCACACACATTGATATAAGCGCCCTCGCATGAATTTGTAAATGTCAACAGGAAACATTTTCATTCGATCAGTGTGCAGATCATACGTGATGCGGAAATGCAAGTAAACATTGTGGCAGCGTGCCAAAGAGGACATTTTACGCATCCCCACTCCAGTGAGTAGCGTCTCCAATTCTATTTCTGTGAAGTTCTTCTTCTTTCCCGTCTTACTCATGCTTATGTTTTCGTTTTCTGATCGCGCAGAGATGGGAATCTCAGGTGCAGAGTCAATTTAAATATAATTTCCATATTTAAAATGGGCGTGGACAGGGAGGAGTCGGGTACGTTCAATCGGGATGTACAAAGGAAATGTGCTTCGAAATGCTTCTAAATCTGAACTTACGTCACGATTTAGAAGGAAATCTACGCAACTGTTAGTACATGAGGCCCCTGGGCTTTTGGATCATACTTGGATCAGATGCGTACTTTGAATTGGACCGGTTTTGGACAGTGAGTGGTGACGTTTCCCAAATCTACAAGAACACAAGTTCAGACAAGTACAGTGCACTCACAATAAAACGCCTTTTTGTTTTCTGGTTTGTTGCAGGACTGTCCAGTTAGGTGCAATTTGTTATTCTCTTTGTATTATAGTGAAATCCCAACGGTGCGTCACCAGACCCAGATTCTGATGAGAAACCCGACTGAAATCCGTCACCAGGCTTTTGTGTTTCCCTAAACGTACATGACTATTAACAATTTAGAATGCATTCGGGGGTAAACATGTAAGCAAGTAGTTTTTATTTTATGCTTCCAGCAGTCAAGGAGCAACATTAGCATTTATTTAGAGCCTTGTTCCTGGCCAGTATATAATATCAGCCCAGTCTTGGATTAACTGCCTTCTATTCTGGTCTCCATCTCCCCTAACGGGGGGGGCTTAATTGCTCCCTTAAGTCCACTATCCAGTTTCTAACTTTGGCTGAGCAGGTAATGTTGTGGGGCTGGGAAACTAAAACACTCAGCTAAAGACTAGAAAGCTCTGTAAGAGGGCAGAGGGGATGATAACTGTCTCAGGTCATCACAACAGTGACCACCGTCTCCATATTACACACAGTTTGCTAATTTAGATTAGCACGCTAACAATGTTAGCTTTAGCACATCCTTTACACACATTTACACTTAAAAGAGACACGAGAAGAGAGAGTTTAAGTGTTTTTGTTCAGATGGGACGCGTTTCTCTGCATAACTCCGTGCATGTCATTAAGGGTGGTGTTTAATTGATGGTGCGGGGTGTATCGGACCTCATCAAACCCCATTAGATGCACTTCATCACTGCCCAGGTTAAATCAAGACGATATTCAAGATTTCGCTGGAGCGCCGCAACCGAAGCCAAGCCAAAAGAACGCGGATAGTCAAAGCCTGAGAGCTTATTATTTAAGTACCGTTGTAAAGTCAATTCACTCTCCTGAGGCAAAAAATAAATAAAATCATTTAAATGGACTGTCTGCTGCTAAATCCTATTTCTGCCTTCATTGCTCATCCAGAGCGTACGGTGACGACTGGGAAGCTGTGAGAAATTCAGAGGAGAGGGGGGGGGGCGTAGGGGACATTCTTCAGAAAACAGGGAAGGATTGAGGGCGGAGGGCATGAAGGTAAAAATGGTGGGAAGAGCGTCTGGATGAAAAGAGTGGCAATGCATCAAGGAGAGGAACAGGAGATGAAAAGGAGACTCGATCAAACCGATGACCCACTTGAACGCAACAAAAAGAGTAAAAACACACCGCGGAGATTAGAGAGATCATGTGATCCACACACACACACACAACGCTGCACACACCCACTGGATACTAAAACCCACACACACACACACACACACACACACACACATGCATCAACACACATATTCCTGCCTCTTTCTTTCTCTCCATCTCTCTGGCTTACGGGCTATAAATAGCTGGAACTGAGCTCTTGCTAATTCCTTCATTCAGAGTCTAGTGGAAAGGCAAAAAATGCACGCGGCCTTTGATGCGCGCCCCGACAGGAAGACACAGGAAGTGGTGGATGGTTGCCAAGACGATCCCTCCGCCTCACTCCCCCCCCCCCCTTCACTCCTCAGTCCTCCCTCCTTCCCCGGTTGGTTGCCATCTTCTCTTTTATGTCAGCGTAGCTCGCTAACTGCACCGTTGATCCTTAAGAGGCTAACCGAAGGCTTTCAGAATGTGATCGATATCGTAATCTGGCAGTGCACTGCGGCTCAGTCGGGAATATGCGAATAATTTCTCTAATTACAGTCATTAGCGGTATCTGCATTGGGTATTTTACGTATAATGACTAGATTCTCTGCTCTAGCACAAGATCCTGCTAACTAGCTCGCCAGCTAAATTTGAAACTGCGTGTTACTTCGAGGGAGCCTTTAGTTATCTGAATACATTTGTCTGAGGGGCTAGAGTGATGATAGTTTATACGCTATGTCGTATTTCCCAGCTGCACTGAAGCTGGTAACAGATGCTAAGTAAGTAAGCTAGCTAGCTAGGAGGAGACATACTAGCTAGCCGTGTTCCTCTTCTTTTGTTGTGACAAAACCAATAACATGGGCTTGAAATCTACCACTGAATATAAAAGGCATGCAGTGTTTTCAGCCAGTCCATGCAATTAACACTAGCTTAAGTGGCTAGCAAGCTAATATGTGTTAATACCAAAGGCAGTGTATAAAGATGGACGGCAGAACTGCTCCTCTAAAATGAAGCCAAATCAAGTAGAGCTCCCCCTGGTGTCTGGCTGCAGTATAGGTCATAAGCTCCACCTCCTCCATGTTAGTGGGCGGGACTTGGGATGAAGTAAAATACTAAAGTACACTTTTTTTTTTTTTTTTTTTTTAATCCAAGGATGGTTTCTGCCATTTTAGGTAGTTAATATAATGTTGATGTATGTTCAAGTGTCAATTTTAGTTTAGTTTAGTAACAGGATGTGACAAGTATAGGGACGTAGTGACTACCGTAGTGACTGCTAGTTGCCATGCCGACCGTGAGAGTTGTAAAAAATAAATATTAAAAAAATAAGTACAGTGTATAATCCAACATTTCTTTGTAACTGGTGGAGGTAGAGCAGTCTATGGTTAATACAGGTAATAAATGATTATTTACTGGGTTCTGAATTGTTATGCTGCCTTCAAATGTGGTCGCATTTAACCTGTTTGTGAGAAAAGTTCATATGAACAGGGCTCTCTTGAGGTATTTACTATAAATAATAATATTAATTTATACTGTACTGATCCCCGAGGGGCAACTATGTTTCTGCTGTTTGACCCATCCATTCGTTCACACATTAGTGTGTACCGGGCTGCAGCCTCTAAGCAGACCGTGCCTAGGGAACAGTTTGGGGGTTACATTCTTGCTCAAGGCACCGCAGCCATGGACACAGGGAGCGGTGAACCTGGGACCCTTCAGTCCCAAGCTGCACCTCTAACCACTACTCCACAGCTCCCTCAGATCCCCCACAACCTTGGAAAGCCTCAATAAGTTCATGAGTCGGGACATGTTTGGTGTTTACTTATCAGGAAGTTCACTAGTAAATGGTTAAGTTAATATATTGCAGTTTAGTTATTCAGTGGTTTCTTTGTAGTAGTACGATGTTAATATTCCCAACAGCCTCATCTATTTCATCATGCCTTTGGCTCAGTAGGTAGATAGGTAAGTTGTCCTCGAACCAGAGGGTTAGTGGCTCGATTCCCAGAACGTGCTACACGCCGAAGCATCCTTGAGCGAGACACTGAACCCCCAATTGCTCCCAGTGGATGGGAGAACCAATTTCAGGTTTCTGTTGGTACTCAAAGCGGTATATAAAAACAAGACCATTTACTTTTACATTTCCTAGATGTAGTTACCTGGTCATTAGCTTGCTAACTGTCAGACTCGGTTGGTTTTACATGCCAACAGTTGCCTACTCAAGACTTGACGGTCAATAATATCCACTTGAACGTCAGTCATTTTATCTCCACCGCTTCCAAGTCATAACTTCAAGAAGATGAATTTGAAAGCAGCATAAGTTTTGTTAAAATATTACAATATAATGATCAGTACATTATGGTAATACAAGAATATATACATTCCTGGGGATTTTGTTCCTCCGTTTACCACTAATTTCTCTCCAGTTGAGTATATTCTGATATTTTTTTTTTTGCAATAATTTTAGGGCCTTAAGTAAAATCTGACTATACATGACTTCCCATCTATCATGTTGTCAAACCATTTTCCCCGCTCAGATGAGAAAATCACCAGTGGTGTTGTCATGTTCCAGCCGGTGGGCAGAAACTCGATGAAGGAACTAGATTTGCAAACTAATTTATCTCTGCCGAGTGACCGACCATCTCGAATGGCAGAAGACACGCACTTTAATGAGGTAAAATGTTAAGTCGGAACTTAAAGATTTCAAAACTTTCCAAACCGTAACCAGATTTGAAACTAGAGTACAGTACATCCCACACGCCGAGGGGAGATTCTCAGATAATGCTTTCAAACCCAAACACAGGCTACGAGATTGGAAAATAACAATCCTTATATACACACACACAGCACAATGTGAAGATCATCCATTCTTGACAGGCTCGTTTCACATGCAAAGACACACACTGCATGCCTGAAATGGGTTCTCCCGTTCTCATTTCTTTGTCTGCGCAGATTTATCTTGTAAGACACGTTAGCCTCAGTAGCTCTGGACACATTTCTAATAACCTCTCCTCCATTTCAACAGTCTGTCAAACCCAACGCATGCGCTAGCTTAGTAGTCAGCAATTTAAAAAATCCACTTTTCTCCCTTCCCGAGCCCATGCCTCGCCTTGAATATAGTAAGGCCTGCGCCGCAAAGAGTCACTTTACAGTCACCTGATTTTAGCAAAGAGACAGAGTTATGTCATCGCCGGGGGGGCGGGGTGGGGGGGGCTCGGCTTGGTGTCTTTGCTGACATGTCGAATGCTTTTTGTCATGTAAATGTCCGCAGTTTAATAAAAAAACGCTCACATTAAAATTTAAATGAATACCTACAAGTATACCCAGAGGCACAAGATCAAAGGCAGCTGGATTTGCTGATTTAGTCTTGAAGAGTTTCTTTTTTTTTTTTTTTGCCACTCTACCAAGAGGTTTCATCAGTTCTTAGGGGTGTATGTAATCTGATTATTTTGGCTTAACCTCAAGTCAGTTACACGTCGTACATTTAATGTTCAACTCCGCCGATCATTATAAATCCCCTCTCTCTAGTCAAACTCAGCAGTTTACATGTCTGTTTTTTATCCGTCTTCGTTAGCTACCGGCAAAAACTATTTCAGGGTGCTTTCACACCTAGTTCGTCGCTCCGAAAACCAAAGGGTTTTCCCTCCCAGATTGTTTCATCAATCGCACTCTATGCCAGAACAAATCAACCGCAGCTGAGGCCAAACACTGTATAAAGATAGACGACGGAACAGGCCCTCAAAGCAAGTAGAGCTCCCCCTGGTGGCTGCCTGCAGTATAGGTCATAAGCTCCGCCCCCTCCATGTTAGTGGATGGGACTTGGACCGAACTAAAACACTAAAATACACGCCAAATACATTTTTTCAAGGATGGTTTCTGTAATTTTAAGTAGGTAATATGATACTGATGCATACTCGATGCAAGTGTCCATTTTTCAGAGAAGTTTTAGTATTTGACGATGTAGAAACAGGATGTGACATCATGTTCACTGCAAGTTGCCATGTCAACCGCTCTGTGAAGAGATCCTGTGGGACCGTGAGAGTTGGAAAAAACAAATTAAGCAATACATATAGTGTACAATCCAACATTTCCTCATAACTAGTGGAGGTAGCGCAGAGCGTAGTATTAATCAAATGAAAACGCAAGTGAGTCCGGAGGAAGTGTGGTTGGGTCATCAATATCGTGGCTCCACTCTTGGACCGTATTGCGCAGACTTTGGCTCCAAAGTTGCAAGATGGCGCTGCCCACATCCCGGGTAAAATAACGGCAGTTTGGCCGATGCAAGGAAGTGGAGACGCATTGTCCATATTTATATACAGTCTATGCCTTAGACCAGTCAGAAGGGATGGTCTAAGATCTCTTATATTCACTCTCCAAAGCAGCACTGCACACACTGTACACAACCAGAGAGCGTCTTCTCCTCTGTAGGTGTCTGACAGCATCGGTCCACCTTCAGTGTAACTTCTCAGCACGCTTGATCAAACTGAAACACGTTGTTCTTGTACAGAACACAGCAATCAATGCCAGCGCCCACACTCGCCGCCGAGGCTCCGGTTTCAATTCAATTATTTCCTGAGATTTCCTGCAAAATTACGACCACTAACAGAACAGACCGCACGCGGTGTCGAGGGCATGTAAGAGCGTTGCCTCGACTGCGCCGGGAGCACAATCCCAACCAAGGTTAAAAAGCAACCGCACAACATATTGCATCACATTACTGAAGCGCCCTAACGCTCTAAACATCATTACCTTACACTCATATAGCCTCAACCAGACTGTCGGGTTTTTCTTTTTCATCCTAATTCTGGCAACGCATCCCACAGAGAAACTACACAAAGGGCCTATCGACAGATTTCTGAGAGCTGAACTGAATGCTTTGTAAGATCTTTTTAATGCTACATGAGATTGGACTGAAGGCCAATTTAAAAACCAATTAGCGATATTAAAACCGAGTGAAAACCATTATGACTGAAAGCTCTGAAAGCAATTTCCTTCCACGTCCTTCACTCTGACACTGCACCCCGCGAATTTGGGAGTCAGTTAGCTGCATTTCGCCCTAATCTGAGCCCTACCTCTGTTACTCAGCAGCAGGTTAGCCACCAGCTGGATGATAACCACAGCTGGTGGTGAGGAAACTTTCAGAATTCTCCTTGTCAAAACTTTTCAACTACAAGCAGACATCCTGTGCATCGTGGCCTTTTCTGAGCACATCCCGGATCCCCCCTAGGTGGATGTACGGAACAGTTGAAAGGGAGTGACCAACCCTTGCTGATTTGATTCTCTCCTCAACACCCCTCCACCTAAAAAAGAGGAAGACAAAGGCTTCGGCTGAGAAGGCCAGCCTGCACACCACCGCGCCTCGGGTTAGAGAACAGAGCAGAGAGGAGCAGCCGGAACAAAGGAGAAGGAGAACGGGGAGGCGAGGAACAAGACGAGGCGCAGACAGAAGCAAAGACGGACCCGGACCACAGGCTGCATGTGGCCTTCTGCTCTGACCTTCATCTCCCGCAAAAACCACCTGGAGACGCACTTAAATCCCGTCTCTGCCTCTCGTTGCGTCCTTGTCTTTTTTTTTTTTTATTAAAGGCTCTGGTTTGTCTCTCTCGGTTCTGCCGAGCAAGCTCACATCAAAGGAAACTTTCGGGGATAGAGAGAGAGAGAGAGAGAGAGAGAGAGAGAGAGACGGAGGAAAAAAAAGAGTAGATTTCACACGTCCCTGAGGAGCTACAGGCACCCATGCTGTTTGTAACGACTATTGTTCATTCTAGAGGAAGAGTATTCTGCCAGCAGATAGATGGTGATCTATTTTCCCCCTATCATCTGCTTTTTCTACCATTTTTTTGTTCTTTTGGGATGATTCTAGAAAGATATAAAGAAAGAGATGAGTTTTTTTCTGGCATCAGAAGCGATATATATCATATTTCCACTGCTGCACGCTGGCACTTCTCTGTTTTTTTTTCTCCATTATTTATCTGTTTGTTTTTATCCGTTTCATTCATTTATTTATTTATTTATTTATTATCTCTGGCTTCTTGACAACGCCTGCGTCACGGGCCCCCAGCCGACGTGCGCATTATTGCATTAGTATTGAATCCTTCTTGATGAATCTCCTCAGAAAACTGAAATATTGCAGAACGGGGAGATGTGGGAGCTTGAGCCTGATGCGCGGAGATAGCTGGAGCATCGGACGGAATAATTTATGAGGCTCGCAGCCCGCACCCCCCCCGCAGCTCAGCTGAAGAAGCGCGCAACTGAGGTTAGTGGTTCAAATCCCTCAGGATTTTCTGGCAAAACCGATGTACGCCCTCGACGAAGGGACTAATTGAACAGAACCAGCAGCTTAAAAGGCGCATTTGAACAGCTTACCAGGGTTAAACTTCCAGCCTACCACCAATAAAGGTCTTTTAAGAGAGGTAGAGGCTACCTTAGCTGCTTTCAAGACCCATGCCGGTCCATTTTTGTTTTTTTTTATAACTCTTAATTATTTATCTTACAATACGGCCGACACCAAATGCAAGATTTTTACAAGCAATCCAGTTCCGGGTCGTCCTGCCTGCGGCCACACTTGCTGCTTTTTAGTCTCACATTCATGCGCCTCCAGAGAACCCTAATCGGTCTTGATTGCGGTTTTTGTGGCAGCGACCTGAGGAAAAATGTCATCCGAAAGCTTGCCTCGGCTCGCGAGACATGCGCGCTCTCCTACTGTAGATTGGACGGATAGGGGGATAGAGGCTGAGAGAGAAACAGCTCGGAACCAATCAGTACTTACACGTCACGTGGACGGTTCAGAAGTAGTTCGGAGGGGAAAGGTTCTCGCAGCACCTGTGTAAAAAGCACCTTGAGGTAGATGTGTTGGAACATAGCTACGGAAAATGATTTCCTGGGATGATCAGTTGAAAAAATGGGATGAATTATTCATTATTTGGGGGGGAGGAAGAAAAAAAAATGAAACCATTAATTTGCCTGGCCCAGGGAGAAACGCTACACGGTCGTATCTGACCATCGGCTCACCACTTAAAAGAAAATCAGCAAATGAATCCAGCTCTGGTTGATTCTGGCTGCCCATTAAGTCCGCTGATGAGATAACCCTTGTTCAAAAAGAGAGGCTTTTTACTAACTTGCCTCTGCTAACATCAAAGTGATGGTTCCTTCATTACTTCTATGCCCTCTGACTAACTGCAAAAAGCACGGCTATAATGGACTCTGTATGCCGGGAAACATTTACAGCGAGCTCCCATTTGGAGGCTGCTGAGTCAAGCTCCTCCAGCTCGTTCACCACGAGGGTTTTTCTCTGCGTTAACGGCCGCCGACTGCTGAGAGAAGCATGTGGCTCCTCTGTGGGCCCAAGGCGGCGGCAGGGGCGGCGGCGGCGGTGGCAGCGGCAGCAGCAGCCGGTCCTCCCCTCGCCTCGTCCATCGATTCAGCGTGACTCTGCAGGAGCCAGATGAAAACCTCTCGCTATGATTTATGGGACGTCATCTCCAGGGGGAACCGGTGGAGCCCCTCCCTCCCGCGCGCTTGGTGAGGGCGCCGGAAGGCATAAACAGTTCCCCTGGGTCCTAAAGCCTGACATTAAATACTACTACAGGGACGAGGAAACAAGCTGTGTTATAATAAACACATACATTCTATTAGTGTTCCAATTACCACCCAATTCATTCTAATGGAGGTACTCAAAGAAAATGAAAAGGCCCATCCTTCACTGTAACTCAGATGGTGACAACTACTTTTTAAGGTACTTGGTTGAAGAGCTCGCTACAGTTCTATGTATTTAGGTTCTGGTTCTCCATGGTGTTGAGATCAGGGCCAAACCATCTGTTGCAGGACTCTTTGTTCCTTAATGCTAACTTTAGTTCTTTAAACCTATGTTTGTTGTCTTGTCTCCTTGTGATACTGCATTTTTGGGAAACAATCTGACTACTACAGTATACACCGATCAGGCATAACATTATGACCACCTTCCTAATATTGTGTAGGCCTCCCTTGTGCCTCCAAAAACAGTTGTGACTCATCATAGAATGGACATGGACCTTCTGAGGGTGTCCCGTGGTGTCTGTTGTCTGTTGTTAGTGGGGGCCTTTGGGTCCTATGGGTTGAGAGGAGGGGCCTCTGTGGATCATCCCACAGATACTTGATCAGTTTGGGATCTAGTGAATTTGGAGGCCAGGTCAACACCTTGTGCTGTTCTTCATGTTTTTTTGAGTTGTTCCTAAAGTGTTTTTGTGTGTGTGTCTGTGTCAGGCTGCATCCTGCTGGGGATGGCTGCTGCCATCAAAGAGTGTCATTTCTATGGGGTGGAGGTGTCTGGTCTGGTCTAGGTGGGTGCTACATGTCTGAGTAACATCCACATGAGTGAATGCCAGGTCCAAAAGTGTCCCAGCCGAACACTGAATCATCACAAGATGGTCAATGTAATTTACTTCTCCTGTCGGTTTTAATGTTGTGGCTGATCGGTGTATATTATCTATGAAATGTCTAAATAATAAGTGTGTCGAGGCCCACGTTAAAACTTACATTTCAAACTCTATTATAGTGATATATTGAATGTAATAAAATGTAAAAGCATTATAATTCTCATTAGCATATTAGATTAAGCTGCAGTTTGTTAAATAGCAAAGTTGTAATTTTACATTGCGAGATGATGAGCTGTGTTTTCTTGATTTGTCCCCAACAGTGTTTCAAATTCAGACACATATTTATCAGTGAGCGCCATGAAATTAATAAGAAGAAAAACAAAAATATGACAACACATGGCTAGCTTTGCGACTTGCTAAGCCTTAAGTATTAATTAAAGAGCCACGAGGACGCGCCAAATGTTAGCGTGTTTGTTCATCAGCGAAACAAACACACACGTTCGTGTCAGAGTGTCCCACTTTCTTCCGTTTGCACTGATTGCGGCATTAAGAAGTAATTCTCCCGGCTTAATCTACTTAAAATTAGAGGAGGTTTTTAAGGATTCTGTCTTAAGAGTGTCCTAAGATATAAAAAAGAAAAAAAGAAAACGGCCTGGGGAGAACGAGACGTGTGGTGTTCACGTTTTCAAAAGTGAGAAGAATGGAAGGGCAGAGAGTCGGTGTGTGTGGTTACGACAGTAGATTGTGTTATATTTGTAAGACAAAAAAAAAACACCACCACCTCCTCTCCTCCTCCTCTCTCAGCTGCACATGTAAAAAAAAAAAAAAAAAGATGATTTAAAATCAAAGCCTGAGGAAAAGCAGAGGAAGGAGGAGTTGGGGGGGTGGGTGGGCGAGGGCAAGGAGGAAGACAACCCTGGGGCTGCTGGGAAACTGCTGAGGCCAGCAATGTCATGCCTGAGTTGACCACAATAAATACACCAGCAGAGATGATGAAGGATGGGGGGGGAGAAAGAAATGAGTCCATATGTTGCCAATGCTTTATTTCTAAAAATAAAACATGATGTATGTATTTATATATATATATATACTAATTAGGCATTCACAGTGGTGAGAGTATCTCTCTAAGCTGCACGCACATCGCAACACTGATGAATGAAGGTCACTGTCAGGAGGTGTTTTTTTACAGCTCTGTGACATTTCCAGAGACTGCACTTTACACCAGCATGAAAGCCAGTGGCTGGGAGTGTGTGTGTGTGTGTGTGTGTGTGTCTCTGTGTCTTATAAAAATCTGCATATCCACCACACCTCGGAAAACACACAGAAGAAAAGAGTTGTGAAACCGGACGGATGGATGGCTAGAGCTCCATATGTGCCCGAGGAGCTATAAGCGGCCATGACGGGGTGTCAAGGGCTGGGGGGGAGGGTGGAGCTGTGAGGCGGCTAAAAAAAAAAGTCAAGTGATGGAGGTTAGACTGAAATTTGAAAGACACGCACACTGACGTCCACACACAGACAGTTAGAGAAACAAATAATACGGACAAACATGCGCTACCTCTGTCAAAGCACACAGTCTTTAGAGGTACATGTATGCGCTTATAGATGCATCTGAGCAACGTATATTTAGCGACATTCGGCTAAGTTTCTTTTTTAAAAAAAATGTCCAGTTCGCTCTGACGTCAAAAAACTTCTCCAACTGGAACCTGCCAATGCGATTTTAAAAGGCTCATATTGGAGACACAGAACTGAAAAGACAAATGTGAAAGCCCTATTATAATAAAACCCCTAGGCAAGGAGAGAGAAGGGGGGGGGGGGGGGGGGGGGGTGATGGAAGTCTCTACTCTTTATGTCACACCTGCAGACAAGATTGGATATATTTCTCTTTCACCGCTCGCGCATATAATACTGCCTGGGCAGACAAAAACGCTGAGAGAAGAGGGTTCTTAGGAGTTTAAAAAAAGTACACCAAGTCAAAAGTCTTTTTTAGAAAAGTGCTCCGGCCCCTGGACTTTCGTTCCCTTGAATGGAACGTACCATAAAACCAGCGAGGGGGTAGTTGACTTCTATTTATTTTTTTGTCTTTCTGTGGAGTTTTGAGCGTATTAATACTTTTTGATTAAAGCCCCGTCTACACAGTCGTGAAAGAAACTAAAAAAAAAAGAATAAAAAACAACTTTCCACCTTAACTATGTTCTTCGACTGTTTACTAAACCCCTCCCCTACAGTGACTGTCCAGTCATTGCACTGCAATCGTAACGAGATGCGGGAAGCCTGTCAAGCTTGGATTAAACACTGCGTTTAACATACTAAGCTGCGAATATTAGCACGTGTCGCTAAGTAGCTCAGCACCTACGGTAGAAAGAAGCATTGGCTCCGTAGGGTTAGAGGTTAAGCGACTGTACTGTAGCGGGCTGGTCCTGCACGGAAGCCACTTTACTGTATATCATTATACAGGCTGCCGTTAAGAACCCCGTACTGGAATTGGATTGGGAGCAAATTTACACTCTAGCAATCCCCAGCCAAACTCATTATCTGACGCAGAACGCACCAAACGGTTTGTCCTCACTGTACAGTAACTGCCTATTATCCTGTAATTGTGCAATATAGATACAATAAAGTATAAATCTAACCTCTGTCTGGCTCGTCTAAGTGTAATATGTGAGTTAAGCTGATGGTAAAGCTGGACGAGGTCCAACCAGCTCATGAAAATTATATGTAAAGCTTCAACCTGTTGCTCAAGTGCAACGTTTGCTCCTGCATGAGTACATGAACTAGCTTGACAGGTAGCAGTAGCAGTAACCGAAGGGGCGGGGCTTAGTGAAAAGTCAACTAGCTAATCCCTCCTTTTGCCGTTTCTCACAATAACCCTCAACCCCCTCCCCCCGCCTCCACCAAGCCTTCATGTCACCCTGTCCACTCACCATCCTCCGTGGGCACGTAGACGTTGAGGTAGAGGCAGTCCTCGCTCTGGTTCTGGATGTAACCCGCGGCCACGTCCAGGTTGTCCGTGAACCACACGGGCAGCATTATCTCCGGCAGCACCCCGTGGACGTTCTGAGGGCACACGGGGGCAAACTGCGTGGCGTTGCGGATCTCCTGCCAGGACCCCGGGGCCTCGGGCGGCTGGAAGCGGCGGTCGCCGATGGGCGCCGTGGCGTACGGCACGCCCAGGTACTGCTCCACGGGGCCGAGGATCTCGTTGTTCAAGTCCTTCTTGATGCCCCTGAGCTTGCCGTAGTTGGTGGTGACGATGGGGTGCTTCGACGGATCCATCTTCTGGCTCGAGGCCAGGCTGAGGAGCAGGAGGACGCCTAGGACGCTCATGAAGTACCAGTCTGTCATGAGAGTAAGTGGACGTGTCCTAGACCACAAACCCCGCCGACTTTGTTTACTGAGAGCAAGTGGAAGGGGGTACATGGCTGGATTCATACTGTTCAGCCACCTGCTTCTAGTCTTTTCGGGGAGAACTCTTGTCTTTATGAGACAATGTGGATTATAACCTCCTATCTGGAGGGTGACGCATAAGAGGGGGGATTAAAACAACAAAAGCAGGCGGACGGTCCGTAAAGAGGCGCTAAAAGGAGCTCGATCAAAACCAGGAGAGCTGAGAGACGTTGCTGAGGGAAGGAGGGTCCTTTTGAGGGGGGCTGGAGAAGGGGGTCGGGCCTTGGTGCGGGTGCCAGGTCAGTGCTGATTCTGAGCGAAGGTGATCCAAAACACTTCCTCGGCCATGGCTCTGTTGCGTTCCATACCTATTCGTCTTCTATTACCCAGATAATTGGATTGATGATGAACCCTGCAGAATGAGACAGAGGAGCAGGAGAAGGAGGGGAGGGGAAGGGAGGGGAGGGGGAGAGATTTGAAGGAGGCCGGAGACGTGAGAGAGGAAAAACACGAAAAGAGAGGAGGCAAAGGGGGACGGGGGGGAAGAGAGAAAGATAAGAGAGATTATAGCTTATCTGAAACAGAAATATACTCCATTAAATGTTGTCGGTGCAACATTTTTTTTTTTTTCCTTTCAACTGCTGCCAAGCAGAAGACATTTCCTGAATTGAAAGCAGCATTGAAATGAGAAGACAGTCTAAATCTGGGGTGTTTCTGGGGGGAGATCAAGGCAACAGTTGTGGGAATGCTTCATGAGGTGATCAACGTATTTCGCTATCCTTTATGAAATCACAAGCCGGCCTCAGGAGGAAGGAAAAGCAACTCAAACAAATGCAATTACCGTGATTGTCCCTCTGGTGTCGGCAACGTGATCTGACCTGAGGAAATCTCATGTCTACTCAGTGCTGAGTGCGCGTTTCTGCATGTCTCTCCCTATCTATTATTCATGAAAAACCCTTAAATTGGACATGTTCTGGTCCGACCTGTACGAGGACAGGGACCAAATCCCTCCGGGTGAACTGCACTCAACCCGCCAGCTTACTCTCAGTACGTACATATGTCTCTGCAGGGCGCTAATATATTGCACGTAGTCTTCATCTAACAACGCTGCCAACGATGCCTCCATGTTTACGCTGATCAATTTCCTAGAGGCTTCGGGCGTCGCTTTTGGAGATAACCGCACAGCGGACAGGGAGGACGAGGAGTCGAGGCCGGAGATTAGGGCGAGCCTTTCACTGCCCAGCAAGTTCAAAGGTCAATAATCTGCACATGTAAGCAGCTTATAACAGCCCGGGACACTTTCTGGATCTATATGCACACAGCGCACACATTTGCACGCAGCCGATCCACACATGAATGACACACTGTACGCTCATTCATGTAATCTACGGCTGAAATGTGCAAATCCTCATGTGACAAGACGCCGAGTCGGCAAATGGACGAGATTATACTTTGGTAATATTGTTGGGGTGGTGTTATGTAAAGGGTACGGACCGCCGCGGCAATAATGAAGACAGAACAGGAAAAAAAAATATCTCTTTTATGTTCAGCCGCTACTTCAGTCTTATCGGATTTATTTTTTTTTAAATTCACCAGTCACCCTTTTTCACACTCTCTTTTGCTTTATCACAACGCCATTACCGTCTCATTTAAAGCCGTCATTAACCGTGTTATTGCATCGCCTGCGCCCACCGAAGCGCCTCTGTATTTTTGTTGTCTCTCACCCCTCCCCCTCCCTCTCATTTCCAATAAAGCCATCTGAATTCGAAAGTATGGGAGTTAAGTGTCCCGAGGCAAGGCGGCAGATAATTAGAGTCTATAGGCTGATGAGCAGATAATAAGAATAAGGAGGCTCATTCATGGTGTAATAAAGTTTTTATGTACAACAAGCTCTTTGAGGGGAGGATGTGCTCAGGCTCGTAGCAGAAAAGTGTGATGAAAACAGATTTGAGTTTTTTTTCTTTTTTATTCCAGAGAGCGGTAATTGCGAGCGAGTCCTCGGCGTCGGCAATCGCTCATTGTCTTCTTTTGCTCCAGCGCGTTCAGAAGAGACGTACTGGTGCCTTGCCTTTGTTCCCCTCTGCGTGGACTTTGTTGTTCGGCCCACGCGCCCATCCATGTGTGCGCCTGGGTGTGCGCCTGTCTTGCGGAGGAGCGGGCAGCGCGGTGTGCGCTCTAATTAAGCCGCGGAGAGTCTGGAGGGCCGGGCCCTGCCTCACAACCGTACGCGAGAAACGAGCCCTTCACCCACACATACCGTCTACAGTACCATTAAACTTTCATCCTCCAAAATACATAAAAGAGACTGGGAGATTTGAGAGGCGAAGATGAAGGGAGTGGGTCGGGAAAAAAAGGAGAGCGGGGATGGTGAGAGACAAACAGGAGATGAAAGGCGGGAATATAGATGGAGAGGAAACAGATTGTGTTAATGAAAAGCGTCTCCGCGGTGAGAAGCGGAGATGTTACATAAGGCCTGGAGAGTCTCCGGGAAGTGGACAGCTCAAAGAGGAGGTCAACCGGACTTCTCTACGCCCAAATCTTGGACCTTCGACGTCGGGGTAGGCGCAGAGGGGGAGCGGCGGCCCACATGAGTCCGAAATCCTGGTAGAAATCCAAGACCCTGGCAGACAAGTTTGCCTGGAGGGACCTCCAGAATTTCGGGGTGCATCTGAGTGTTTAATTGCTAATTGGCTCAATTAGAAGGCCTAATTGGTCCAGCTCTGCTGTGAGCAGTGGGAGAGCTTAAGTGATTGATGAAGCAGAGAGGGAGAAACGAAGGAGCGGGGGGGAGGGGACTGATGGAGGGAGAGCTGAGATGGCAACAGAGCCGTACAGCAATTATCAACAGGAGTATCTGTGTGTGTGTGTGGTCGTACTCACAGACGCACATTTAAAGAAACAGGTTTTTAAAAAATGCTGCATGCACATAGTACTGTGAGACACGTGTCCCAGGAGGAAGCAGACACTCACGTTAGTACAAACGTCCACTTCCTCTAAATGAGAGTGGCCTCCACCAGCCTCTTCCATTCACTGTATTGCTACAGGTGTGTGTTACTCTCACAAACACATGCACGACATCTGTAAAGCAATATTCAAATTGTGCACAAACCAAGCAGAGAGGTGTTTGACACGGTGCTTCAAATTAAAAGGTGCAAACCCACAACCTCTCTCTCTCTCTCACTCTCACGCTCAAAGAACTGTGTTACCCACATTAATTTGGCCCATAAACTTGCAAGCGATACAATTTCGCTGCTTAATTTGTTGATCTGTAATGTCGCCCGCCCGTTAATAAATTCGAACGGATGGCGCCGTAATGTTCGTATTGTTGGGCTTATGCAGCTAAGCTATAACAATGTCACGGGCGCCGCAAAAAATGAATGCCGCGAAGGAGTCGACAGTGAATGCCGAGCGTGTAACGCAGAACGGACAGCTGAATACTTCTCAGTGAGGTAGAGGGGGAAAAAGAAAGCAGAGATCTGTCAGGAGCAGCTGCTGAGTAGAACATCAGACACTAAAAGAACTGTCTTAAGAGAAGAAGAAAAGGCTCGCAAGCCTGGCGTGATAATACATGTTTACAAAGCCATGAATCTTTCAGAAGTTAGGAAACCGTTCAAGTCAGATATTTTTCACTCACAAGACAAGTTACAAAAAACTTACTTTGGGATCGTGGCTTGAGAAGATACTGTGATTTAATCGCACTATACAGTCAGAAGACGGGCTCAGGCTAGAGGAGTACTGGTTTGATTCATCTCCGATTCATATCCCTCCAAGAACTGGATGAGTATTCCAATCGGGGCCTCGATCAATAATGCAAGGCGTGTACATAGCTGCTCTTAAACCTCCTGAACCGCTCGCAGACTGCTCGGGGCCGCTCCCATTAACATGAAACACGTTTGAAATTTAAGATTTAAGACCTGGACAATTGCGTAAATGCCTTCACAACAGCCAATGTGAGAAACACGAGAAGAAAACACATAGCAGCAGGTAAATATTCAAGGCCTTGTGGTGTACGTTAGACGCATTAAAACTGACAGAAATTCTTTTATTTTTAACTAAATTAAATGTTTTAATGTTTTAAGTTTTTTCTAAGGGATAGACACTCCATGTTGACAACATCATCACGTCAGGTGCTGCGTTCAATGCTCTCTGATCTGGCACAACAATCCAAATAATATCCTGTAGTAATCTCATAGCATTATGAAATAATATCCCAGAAATATGCAGGATTTCATAGGTGCATGTACATTTATGCTTTATCCTTATCCTATATTAATAATTATCCTATATTATTAACCACCACAATGATTCTGAGTGAATTAAGAATAATGGAAATCAGAATTATGGCTCGCCAAATATTCTTGTCGTCACCACTCTTAATTTAATTGACATTTGATACAGCTGATTTGTATGGTTTCCCTAAACTTTTCCCACTGACAACTTTAATAATATAAGAAGGTTACTGAGGCATCCACACCCTGGATGCCCAGATAACCTTCTTATATTATTAACCATCACAGTGTTTCAAAGTGAAACAAGAAAAATGGAAACCAGAATTATGGCTCGCCAAAAAACAAATATTTTTTGATTTCCAAAAAAAACGTCTAGACTCTGATGGTGGGGGGAACTTAAATGGTGGGAAACGTTTGGGAAACTCTTTAAACAGTATCAGTTCAACCAACCAACCGTATCAGTCGCTGTCATTGGTCGTCACCTCAGATTAGTTCACATTTAAAGCAATTCGGTTGTTGTTGACCAATAATGTAAGAAGGTCACCTAGGCACCCAGACCCTGGATGTGTCAGTCAACTGTATCAGTTGTCACCATTGGTTGTCACGTCATTCGCCAGTTAGATTAGCTCAACTTGGTACCTGCCAACTTCCTGTCGCCAAAGCTTTTTTTTTTTTCTTCCTTTTGCCAGTCATCACTTCAATGAGCTGAATTCTTTGAAATTTCTTCTCGTCACACTCATGCTAATCTCCTCCTGCGTGTGCTCCCCTTTAGTTTTATCTAAATTAATAATTCAACGTCTAAATAGAAGCTCAGCCCTGAAACCCACCAGCATAAGCAGAAAAATACTAAAAAAAAAGCAAGCTACGAGCCGAGTGATAATTCCCAGTGCGTGCATCACTAAGAGCCGCTCTTTTCACATGCAAGGCAGACGCTGTGCGAAAGCGGCGCCGATCTCCTCGTCTGATTCTCGGCAAGAAAGCGAACGGGCCTACTCCACAAAATGTCAAACTATTTCTTTAAGTAAAAGAACATGGCTCAAAGTAATACTCAATTAACTTTCCGCCTTTTGCTATAACAGAGGAGCTAATTGCCTTGGGGTAATTACGAGGGGTTAGATTTATTTGGCGCAGCTTGGGAAAAGTGAATCCTCTGAGGGGTAGTGGCACAACAAATGGGTCAACAAATAAAATTATTGATGAGGAAGATCAACAATAAGTCCTGAATGTCACAGGGAAGTGATTTTTCTTACAATTTAAAGAAGAAGTTGGAGCACAGGTTGTGTTTTCAGCCGGGTGACGGCTGGCCTAGATACACATATGCACATATAAGAATACACAACCGACAGATGTGGGGTGTTATGGTGTTTTAGACAGATGTTCTGTTGGTGTGTCCTCAACCTCTGCATCTGTCAGCCGCCTCAACAAAAGAAGGAAATACTGGATTTGCAGGAAAATATCCACCACAGTATAAAAACCAATGTGCATTCAGCATAAAGACGTAATACATCTTCTTTGACATTTCTGTTTTTAGTTGGCTTTAGCGTATTAAATGTGAAAATGCTATTTTAATGCTACATCTGGTGCCATTCATTTGCTAAAAAAAGATTGCTTATGCTTGCAGCAAAGATGAAGTAAATGTTCGTGAATATTACTTTAAGAGGTGAAGAATTATTTCCATACAGTTTCACTCCGGCGAGCAGCACAGCCCTGCAATCACTAATGAATGTGGAACTTTGCAGTGCAATAAAATCCAATACAGGACCACAAACTGTGACTTGAAGATTTTACAATCTAGTTGGGGGAAGAAAAAAAAAATAAGAGAGAGAAAACTATTACAAACTGTGCAATTTGCAACACAGGCAATTAGATTGGATTCTAATTTTGCAATGTTCTTCTTATTTTGTCATTCTCTTCTACATGTGTGAACAATTTTCCCCCTCATTAGTTACAACAAGCCTCGCCAGAGATCATATTTCACAAATTATTACTCGTGCTTTTGCCCCGCGCGTCTCCGCTTCAAAACTGACACCAGACTTTGATGTCGGTGTTGCCACGGGCGATGGAGGAGCCGCTCCGCTGCTCACATTAAGGCGAGAATTACATAAAGTGCTTGTGATATCGCGTTTTTCGAACGGCGGGGCCCGCTTTTGTTATCTTTAACGGCGACGGGGAGCGTTTAGCACCACTTTTGTGGACTGTGACGGGGGCTTCCTCCAATTAACCTGCCGTTAATCTTCCGAGTGAAGGTCGCGTCTGCGCTCGCGGAGATTGAAGTGTGATCGGAGAGAGCGACTGGAAGTGCGCCTCATTTGGGAGAAAATAAGCAGCCTTCCTGTATGTTTCCTGAGGCTGGGGGAGGGTTTGATTTAGAAAGATCTGTGTAGTTTACTAATGTATACATCAAAAAAAGGCGTTAAACTGAACCCCTGTATGCTTCACATGTAGATCTCAGTCTTTTTAGAATTCAAACAGAGGTCACGCCTCTAGGCTAACAAGTATTCCTAGATTTCTTTTGATACAGGAACCAAGATTTCAGCGTTTTAGATAAAATCCCAATCAGAGAAATGGAAAAGTTACTCAAACCAATTAAAACACTAGCTACATTTGACACTAATATCCTGCTAATGATTGGAGTTATAGCTCATGTAGACAGCTCAATCTCAACTGGCCACTGGGAGCAAACTTTTAGATTGAGACGGTTATGAAAAACTGAGATCATAATAAATGCTTTCTTTTTGACTGTTTCTGTGCATTTTTGCTCCACGTAGGCTAAACAGTAGGTGACGGGTTTGCAGAAGGTGGCAAAACACAGAGATATCAATGCATTGAGTTGTCAAGAGTCAAGTTGGGATCCCTAACCCGAAGGATTTCAATCAGGTCAAAGAAATGTCTTCTGTGTAAACGTAGCCAGTGACATTCAGTCGAAACAGCCTGGCCATAGATAGACCTATTAATCAACAGGTGATCTAGAAACTGAAGGTAGCAAAGGTCACCACCTCCAAAAATATTCTGGTACAATTATGTTTTATATCGGAGAAAAAAAAATTGGTAAAATTTTGTTTTTTATTGAATAAAAAAAGCTCAAAGACAAAAAAAAATAATGAACCAAAACAGACTTGTGGAAAACCTAGCCAAACCTGACACGGAAAATGAGTTACTCTCCAATCATAACCCTAAAAAACAGGTCTAACTCTAAAGTATCTGTGCTGGACAAAATTTGTAGTTTGGATCTTGGTTCCTGGAAGACAAGAGACATTTACAACCCAGATACTTTGTTGTATATTCCTCATCAACGCCAAAATGTCACTCCTGCCAAGAAGTTCTCCCCTCGTCTTCCGGCTTTGGTCCTATCGGCCTAGAAATCACAGGCTCTCAATCACTTCTGTCACCACTGTGCCAAAAAGGCTCACCAAGCACAAATCTAAATGTCTCCAAAACCAATTCCAACAATTCGACTCTAATACAGCAGCCGAATTGCCCACTACAACCTCCCCTGTAATTGCCTGCCACCTCTGCCTCCGTGTTGTGCCGCCAGTCAGCCTGACAGTACGCTCGCTAGATTCAACTTAATGACAGATAATAAACTGACTTTGCCGGACTGAGGCTGCTGGTTGATGGCTGGTGTTCTGTGCGTGAAGGCGCTGGACGGACGAGGTCAAAGGAGTCCGCTGCTTTAAAATTGCTTTGGGGTCGGGATAAGGAAAGACAAAGCAATGGAGAGCCACGTGAAAGTGGGCGCATAAACACTGTGCCTAAGCGGACCTGTGTAGGTGAACATGCAAAACACATATGCGCCACGTTTACCTCATCAGCACTCGAGCCCACGCACACAAACGCATCATGGTCATTATCATCTCAAGGCTGACAGCCTGTGAATCAGCACAGCGCATTTGTTTTCACGTTTGCTAATTAATACATCAAGGCTGTGACAGGAAAATTAGATATTTAAACGTTAGTGTATCCTGGTGTGTCTGTGCGCGCCCATAACACATCAGCGTGTGCAACATTTGCAGAAATAAAAGACAAAATAACTGTAATGGCAGTGGTGCTGGTGGTGGTGGTGTGTGTGTGTTCTATCTGTGTGACGGGAGCTTGATGGGTTGATCGCAAAGGTAATTCTGAGGGCACGGTAGAGTGGACGCTGAGTGGCTGAACAGAAAAAGGCCCGTTACATCTTGGCAGATGCCACATTAACGGCAGTAGATGGGGCGGATGGAAGTGTGCGCGCGTGTTGTATGTTTGCCGTCCTTCTGACAGCTTCTGTGTGGGCTCCGAATAGAAAAGAGCCGGCGGGCAGGTCAGCGTTCACTCAGGCTCCTGTCAATCCCTTATTTTTTTCTTTTTTCATTTTTGAAATTATTTTTCATTTTTCATCTTTCTATCTCTCCCTCAGTTCAGAAGATATACAGTAGCTGGGGGAAGTAGGCACATCAGAAGATGGAGGAGTGTTAAGAGCAGGCCAATCAGCCAACATTTGGGATAATTAACAGCAACCAAGGAAATAGAAACATTAAACAATGTATAGAGCTCAATACGCTGAGGGTGATCTCAGCTGGCTTGCAAAAAGGACATCGGTCGGATCGACAAGTTGATCGGGAAGGCTGGACATGTGATGGGCAGAGAGGACATGCGATGGGCAGAGAGGACAAGGGACAAAGTGCTCTCCATCAAGGACAATCCATCACACCCACTACACTGGACTACAGAGGGGCAGCGGAGCTCATTCTCCAACAGACTGATCCAGCTCTGCTGTGGACTTCTGTCTTTATTTCTTGTAGATTTTTTTTGCAAATTTTGTATATTTTTGCTTATACTTCACTAGATTTTTACTTATATTTTATTTTTATTTTCATGTGTGCTTCTCAAGCATGTTTATGTGCAGCTGAGCTACTGTGACCAAGCAATTTCCCTTGTGGATGAATTAAGTCTGTCTAAGTCTAAGGTCATCCAAAAAACTTCACAGCCGACACACAGTGCGAGCATTAAACCCGGCATGATATATTTGCATCGCTCAGCAATGCTAACCTCGCTCAAAGATCATCCTCGCCGAAATAATACTCTTGGCCCAACAAAATTCAGATGGAAGAGGGATTGATCACAGTTGAGCATTTGGCAGATCAGGATGCATCAGTAGACTGAGAAGCAGAGCTAGTGGGAAAACCAAGCCAGCCATGGCTACTAATCAAAGAGAAACTCAACTTTTACAAAGTTACCTCTTTCGCCGACTTGTTCCAGCACCTATAAAAACACACTGAGAAGCCAAAGGCGGGGGGTCACATGGTGCAGGACACCAATGCCTACAGGCAAGACGGCTCGACACCAGAAAACCTTTGGTATGTCACAGGCTTGAGATAGAGGTATTGTAAAGTTTGCAGCCATTAGGCTAACCCTAACACAAACCCTAACACCATGGGGCACAAACTGTACTGTACGTCGGACTAATTGTAGCCGAAACATGATGACAGTTACAGAGTACTCTGGTCCCAAAAACACTCCCACCAAGGGGTAAGTGGAATGAGTGAACAGTTGTTTAGAAAAGCAAAGAACTGACATAGATATATACAGACTTTGCTTCCTTTATTGTTTTATGTACACATAATATACACAGCTGATGAGGACATTTCTACTAAATTGCCAGTGAATTTTCTACTTTGCTGCTAAGAGATGTAACAGTAACAGAGTTTAAAGACGAAGCATAAGGATTTAGTGAAAATAAATGGAAATAAGAATTATTTAATGGACCATAAACACTTTGATTTCACTGACTGTGGGAGAGAAAAAGACAATTTCTCAGAGTTTGGGTAATTTTCTGGTGAAAGCAATTGATACAAAACTGATATATTAGAAGCCCAGTAAGAGTATGTCGACTTTCTTTCTTCCTCTTACATTAACAAATGTCTTTAGCTGCAAATTTAGCCCAAAATTACTCAAATTGAGCAGAGAATCTCACATTTATTTCATTTTATAACTTGTTGTCTTTAAACCCAACTGATGGTTGACTTGTGGACATTTATCAGACTCTGTCAGAAGAGTTGTTTTAGCAGTATTTCCCAAAATTTGATGTGTGAGACTACTCTTCATAACTGTGGCCATCCAGAGTATTAACATCCAATTAATTAAAGGGGAACTTCTGTTTTTTACAACCTGGACCTTATTTCTGGCATAAAATACGATCATTTACTCACCCATATAACTTTGGCTTCATTTGGAGGCGTTCAGAAGATATTTAGATCCACGTATATCCATATAGTGGGAGTGACTGGGGCACCGAAATGCAGCCTCTAAATAATGCATTATCCGCCGCGAAACTTGTTAATTTCACCAATATTTTGTTATGATACGCTAGTGCTATTCCCTGTTGAGTCCAGAGTTACCTGTTATCTATTCGCGGACGCAGCGGTTTGTTGTTCTTTGCCCAGCTGTTCCTCTCTCTGCCTCCACATCCTCCTTTCAACGAGCTCCTCATCTGTATAATCTGGCTCAAAACGGTAAGGACGTCATAAACCAAGTCGTCGTCCACAACCTCAGAATCGGAAAAATATTCAGCCATGTTGCAAAAAACTAGCAGTAGCAAATTACAGGTAAACAAGCCGCACAGGGTGCACATGGTGCTCAGAGATGACATCATCCAGGTCAGAGGTTAGCACGTCAATCTACAGACCCCGGATGATGATAACAGGTAACTCTGGACTCAACGGGGAATAGCACTAGCGTATCATAACAAAATATTGGTGAAATGAACGAGTTTCGTGGCAGATAATGTGTTATTTAGAGGCTGCGTTTTGGTGCCCCATTCACTCCCACTATATGGATATACGCTGATCTAAATATCGTCCAAACGACTCCAAATGAAACCAAACTTGAGTGAGTAAACGATCGTATTTTATGCCAGAAGTATGGACCAGGTTGTAAAAAACTGTAGCTCCCCTTTAATTGCGCATTAGATAGTTTCTGATCTGGTAACAGGTTCTACAGGGTCACAACACAATGTTGCAAGCAAAATTGTAAAAACTGCATACAAGAGATTATTGTGTTGATACCTGATGTACCTGTGAGATGCAACTGCGGATGGACTCTTAACTTTTGAGTCTTTTTCTCACAACACCATCCAACTTTACTGCAATCCTGTAGAAATCACAAAGGATTCACTGTTACAGTTCCGTGCTTGCGTCTTCATACAATGTTCATTGTCCTCCCTCGATTACTAGACTCCATTCACTCGGTATAGAGACTCGACTTGTCTGACAGCGGAGGAGAATGCGCTGATAGACTGCCGGCTACAATACAGACACAATGGGAGGACGCAGAGACAGGAAGGAAGGAGGGCTAGACGGAGGAGGAGGAGGAGGAGGAGGAGGAGGAGGAGAGCGTAGGGACTGTCAGCAAACCTGTTGACAACACAGAGATGCGCACACATATGGCATACGTCAGCGGTGGGCAGCAGAGGTATGAGTGCGTATCTGTGTGTGGTGGTGGGAGAGAGGAGGGTGTTGGGGTCGCGGACCACCGGAGCACAAAATTGGAAACAATGTGTCTGTAAGAGTTAAAAGCAAATATTTACAGGGCTTTAATTTGCATTGGGAGCACTGAGTTTCCGGTCCGGGTCAACGCGTCTACGGTGGGAGCTGAAGAACACGGAGGGGGGCATGGGTGGTAATTAGACAGACAGTGGTAGATTAATCACAGGCTGACAGCACCGCCTCGCAGCCACACACAAACACGCTCGCACACTATACTTAGCCAGGCTCGTCTGGCGAAATGCTCAGTTTTCCCCCCCACATTCAAAGGCCAACATCCAGCTTTGACGAACGCGCCTTGTTCTCCCTTATTTCCAGGTGGTTTTTTTTAACGCGTATTCAGACTCGTCGCCCTGCCGTCTTGCTCTGATTATTTCCTGCTCCCTCTCCATCTATCTCCTTAATAAATCACCGGCTATAAATCCCCCACCTCGCCCCCTTGAATAAGGACAGCTCCTAAGCTGCTCGGCCCCTCCCCTACAGATCCTCCAGTGGGAGCGTCCAGGAGAGGCCGAGGACGGCGCGGTCCTGCCCAGGTGGAGGAGCTCCTCTGCTCGGCGAGTTGGCCGAGGAGCGCCGCCGTTAAACACTTTCCATACGTCGTAAATATTTTACCGTCTTCTAAGTGGTTTTGACCTTGGATCGGAGTACTGTAGGTTACACCGCAGCGGAGACGCGAGCAGTTTTAAAACTTTTAAGGGAGTCTTACGGTGGTAATTAAATTAAGCTGAAATGGGTCTTTTGAGAAGGGCATGTCTACGTGATCGGAGAAACGTACATTTACCACAAGTTTTTATCCGACGGGCACCGTAGTAAACGGTGCCGAGAGGAGATTTTGATAAATACATTATGATAAATTAGTGTTACTCAGGATGTTTATTGTTTAAATTGCGGGGCCTTTTAAAGCGTCGGTTTGTGACGACTGCTGCAATAAACGCTTAAAAGATCACAAGGTTTTTTTTTTGTTTTTTACAGCGATGTGGTCAGTAAAAGGTTCTAGTCACATAGCATTTATTTAAAAGAGCTTTTCACTCGACCCCTCTGGGCATCCGAAGTGAATTCCAACAGCCTGAGGAGAGCCGGCGTCCAAAAATGACAAGGCAGTAACAGGATATTATTGACTTTTTATCCTTGGCATGAACGCATCTCTGGATAAACTGTGAGATTTTTGTCACATCGGGGACCGAGCCGACTTCCAGCAACTCTTCGCTGAATGAAAACATGTGCAGTCCTCAGCCAGGGTGAGTAAACATCCCAGCCCGGGGGGGGGGAATAGAAAGCCTCTTCGAAGACCTGTTGTCCTCTTAGCCGGTCGCCAAAAACAGCAGCTCGCCGAGCTCGTCGCCGCCGCCTCAAACGCTCGCACAACCGATATATTTAGACGTAGCCCAAGTTCCACAGCAAGGATAAATGGAGGGTCACTTTTTAAAACTGGGTGAGTGGGACACACCAATGGGGAGGACTTAGCTGAAGGCAACAGGGGGCACAGATACCGGCTACGCTGTGTTTGTGAAACAGGGTGAGAGGGGTCTAATTGAGCAAATGAGTCCCGCCGAAGGGAAACACACAGACGCACAGGGCCACGCTGGCAGGACGGAGGGTGCAGAAGGACAAATTTGGGGTGGGCGACAGGGGGGGGGGGGTTCCCCAAGCTGATGAATGTCAGCTATAGCTAACAGCCGCTCACTTGACAAGCAGGAAGGCATGTGGACTGTGTTTACAGCCAAACAGGGACTCGCCACGTGGGACGGGTAAAAGTTTTTGCTAAAATATTGACTTATAGGATTAGGCGAGTCATGCAAATTTAAATAAATCTGCAGGTTTTTCCATCTGAGGTAACGCCGCAGCTCTAGAGAAAAGAGATATTAAGACGTCAACGCGCTAATTGAAGGTTTAATCTGAATTATTTGCAAAGTGAAATACAGTAAATAAAGTGTAAGTGGTAAAATTCTGCTGCTGATCTGTTTCCCAAAAGTAATTTTCAGCAAGAAATCAAACTTGTTGATGCTGTACTGGCGTCGCGGTGGCGTATTATTATGTTAAAAGAATGAATAAGTAAGGCAAGAGAAAGCTGCTTCCTGTTTACTCAAAGCCGCGTTTTACATATAACTGTATAATGTTGTAGTGGTTTGCTATAGATTATGCCACCAGTAACGCTATGTGTGGCCAAGAGGTAGCGAGACATGCCCTACATGAATATTAATACCACTGTTAACCGTTCATCTGGAAAAAACTTGTGACAACCGGCAGCATCGGGCGCTGGAATCTCAAGCTGTGCAGCTGCACACTGTTCACAGCTTTTTTAAATTTTAAATCTGAGCTCCCGTAGTTTCTAAAAATACCGCGGCTATGTCATGAGTCTGACAGTGTTTTTTAGGGGAACGGGCCACAAAATATTTAAACTTTACGGAACGGCGGAGTTATAGCAGCAAGCTGCTGTGTGTTTAAATATGTCAGTCACTGTGAAACTGTAAAGAAACAAGAAAAGACCTGGACTAGTTGATGCAGAACATCAACGACACTGTGGAACTGAATGGAGGGTTAGGGTTAGGGTTAGGGTTAGTGATTTTTACAACTATGATATTCTTATGGACATAACTGGAGAAAAGTGGATGTCAATGGGTTGCCTTTATACTCAGTTGTAAATACAGAATAAGTCAAAGGTCATCAACTACTGGCCCCCAGACTTGTACCAAGACTCAAGGATTTTTGCTTCCTGGCCGTGATTGATTCAACAAGAACCCCTGAGTAATACAAATACATCATTATAGGCTATTAGAGGAGTAATTACACTGAACTTGGCACCGTCCGTCTGTCTGTGCTGCGCCCTCCGTCACTACAAGGGGGGTTTTTGAACCGCCGCAGAGATTTCTGCCAGGGAAAAAGGTCACCGCAAGCAGCACGCGACGAGAAGCGAATGGCAAGACGTCACATTGGGCGCTCGCTTCCGTTTGCGCTTCGGAGGATAATGACAGCCGTCTTCACGTGTCTGCATTCAAAGCCAAAACTGGAACAGCGAGCATATTTAACACGTTCCTGACGTTAGCTGGTGACAGAACTTGCCCGTTTCTTCAGACCGCAAGACGGATCGGTCACCCGTTGGTGAATACGTTCCTGCAAAGTGTCCACGTCAGCAAAGATAGACTCCTCACGTTTGCAAACTACTGAAAAGTATGCTTGCCAAAATATCTCCGCCGTCCTGAGCTGCCCACAAAGCCACCGGAACCGCTTCCATTTCATGACTGAAAACTAAATAGACTACGCTGTGGGTGTCTCCGTCTCACACCACCAATTGAAATGGCTGTCTTGTTGCAGGGAAACACGCCCGGTGATATGTCCATGCAAGAAAAAAAAAATGCGTCTACCCAAATAAAAGCAGTGTTGTATTTAGTTTGCAATAGTCTTGCTGTAGCCGCAACTAGATTGATGGTAAACAGTATCCTGTGTGATACCGGGGCAGTCATAAAAGTAAGGGCCAGATGAGGATGCAGCCCTGAGAAATGAATTCACACTCATTTGACTTGTAGTGGCCAGCGATGAACCCTGAGCGAGAGAGTCGTATACACGGAGACGAATGCCAAAGACGGTGTGAGACAGACAGGAAGAGTTAGGGTTTGGAGAGCTGCCACCCCGATCTAGTTGTCCCTGACAGATGGCCGGTGAGACGCACGAGCAGCCCGATGAGTATGATTTCCCGCTTCCCAGACAAGAGGGCGCATCACCCGTCGCCGCTCGCATGCATCTCCACCCGTCCCCCTCCGCCAACGTCTATTTTGGGTCCTCAATTAATTTAATTTATTGCGGGGTAGGACTGCGCATGCATCCTTGTAAAGCCAAGGAGAGGGCGAGGCATATATATCAAAAGAAAGGGCATGGTTGGAATAATCCTCAGATAATAATCAGTTTTATTAATAACAAGCTGCGGGATCTAAACACATCTTCTTTCCTCCCCCAGATCTCCCTCCCTCCCTCCGTCCTCCCCTCTTTTGGACCATTAACATGAGCAATGAATATTCATCCAGTGCTTTAATCTATAGCTGAGCTCATCTAGAAGAGCGGTGTTTGTTTTACAACTGAAAGGGAGCTGGAGATAGATGTGCTCATAAATATGAAGCACACGATCGCCACAGTAACGCTTGTTTTCACACAGGACCTGATGTACGATGTGTTCTATATGGTGTAGATACAGTAAGTACCGAGGCTGCAAATGCTATAATTGTCTCAATTAACCGAGTCTGAAATGTTTAAACCACAAAATAGGAAAAAAATATTGACGCCACAATGGCGAGGAGAAAATAAGAAAAACCCGTTAGTTCCCGTTTTTAAATTTGTCAAGTTTTCTGTTCTTGTGCGCCACATATGCAAGTTACAATAATAGTTTTTTCTTCGTTAAATTTACTTTACTTCTCCCTGATTTCAGGCAGCAGTAGGACGTAAGACAACAGCAGGCTTCTAGTCGGCAACCATCAGCTCTGTCAGCTGAAATGAATAGTCATCATCTAGAAGCAGACTTTTTGTGGTTGTTGTAAATCGTCATTACCGTACCTGCGGTTTTAGATTTAAGGATAAAAAAGCGTATCCTGACTAAGATGTGTGTTAGACTCAGCACTGCTCTTATTTATATCCAGCCATATTTAGAAGGGGGCTACAAGCAAGCCACTTCAATCAAGGAGAAAAAAATGAATAAATAAATATTCTGACCTATTCTGGACTGTAATGGCCTGTGAGAACTTCCAATCTACAGCCAACAAGTCCATATGTGGCTCTACAACATACAGTGTCCTCTAAAGCACTTTGCATCCCTCAGATTTTCTTCATAAAAACGATTAAAAATGTGGATTTTCAAGTCCTGAAAGTTTAAAAAACGAATGAAACATGAATATTCTACATGTGCATTTATTTATTTAAGAAAGCCAATCATTTGCACATATATGCGAGTTAAAAAAAGGACTGCGGCAACTAAACGTTTCCGCTAACTGCTGAACAGTCGTCTACAGTCATCGGCCTGGAGGAATTTAAGCTAACCGCATCAACCGCTTGCTCCAGGTGTAATATTTCTGTTAAATTTGTTTGACTTTGTCTATTTTCAGGACTTGAGAAAACAACCAGTCATTTTTATGCTAAAACATTTAAAGGGGAACTACTGTTTTTTACAACCTGGACCTTATTTCTGGCATAATTATGATCGTTTACTCACCCACATAACTTTGGTGTAATTTGTACTCCTTCGGGAGATAATTAGATCAGTGTATATCCATATAGTGGGAGTGAATGGGGCACCGATGCGCATTATCTGCCGCTAAACTTGTTCATTTCACCAATATTTTGCTAATTACAAATTACAGGTAAACAAGCCGACCATCGTGGGTGTGAGCAGCGCTCAGAGAAGACATCATCCAGGGTCTGTAGGTCAATCAACGGGGAATAGCTTATCATAACAAAATATTGGTGAAATGAACGAGTTTCGTGGCAGATAATGCGCATCGGTGCCCCATTCACTCCCACTATATGGATATACGTTGATCTAATTATCTCCCGAAGGACTACAAATTACACAAAGGAGTAAACAATCGTATTTTATGCCAGAAATAAGGTCCAGGTTATAAAAAAACAGTAGTTCTCCTGTAAGCGGCTCTGTAGATGGCAAATCACCAACAAGGAGAAAACATACAACCTCTCTATCTGATAACATATCTGAGGGCTCACCTGCTAGCTTTCCACTCAAGTGAGGCCAATAACTGTCACAAAGCCTGCTACTTTAACCACCCTCATCCTCAGGTCCCTAACAGGCCTATATGCAAGGATATGCAATCGAGCTGAACAACAGACTTCACTGAAGGGTGCTGAGTGGGTACTGCATGAGGAGGAATATCAGCTCACTCTTATTTTTAAAGCTCGGTTGTAACTCCTAACTATTATAGCGAGCTAATGATTATTTTAACTACAGCCTTTAGGGGTAACTCTGGGCTAAACTAGTAATAAAGACATGGTAATGTTTGCAGATTAAGCTAGGCCACTGTATTATCCATTCTGGACACTTCCGCTCTTGTGTTTTTGGTTTTTAAAAAGGCTAATGTGACTTTTATTATAGTCTCATGCAAACTCAAACCAAAGCTCGCCACACCTGCTAACCATATTTAGGCAGTTCATGTTCAAGAGAGGGCTTTAGCGAACAGTTGACTCGTTAATGGGATAATCGAATTTCAGTTTCTTTGTCCTTCTCTATATTTGTGTACAATAGTTAGTTTACCAAGTGACAGACTTAAATATCTGCACCTCATTTTTTTTTAATGACAGTCAAAAACTCAGCGATGTTGCTATGTCCTGCGGAGCGGTTGTGAAGCTCAGCGTGGCGCCTCTGGCAGACGCCATCTTGGCAGCGCCCGACTCCTCCTAACTCCAGTGTAAACAAAAAATGGGCAAAGAGGCGCAGCATGAGGAGAGATCAGGCAGGCGGGTGAATCTTAAACAAACAACTAGCAAGCTGTGACCGCGCCCATTTGTTACTCAGAGAAGCCATGCCCTAATTAGGCATAATTAAGCCTTGATACAGTTTAAACAGGTGAGTTTCATAAAAAAAAATTCACCTCCACACGATGGAAGCTACATAGACCTCAATCACATGGATGTAACACGCTGGATTCTTTTGTAAAGTTGGGTGTTTCAACAAGGATGTCTACGGGGATCGAGTCGCTTTTGGAGCCTCCCTCCAGAGGCCGTTTGAGGAAGTGCAGCTGCTAGAACCTCAAAGTTGGCTTCATGTTCCAGCGCTGGAGGCTGCAGCAAGCAGAAACGCTCTTGCATCTCTCCAGCTACCGCAGGGCTCGCCGGTGAAACGGGCGCCAGCAATAAGTTCCTGCTTCTCACATGCCTTCCTCTGCTCTTGCTCTCTTTCCAGCTGACACTCTCTCCCTCTCCGTTCCATCTCAGACAGTTTGTCTTTTCCCTCCGCCCCCCTGCCACAGCACAACTCCCATAATCTGTTCCCTCCCATTCCCCCTCCTCCTTTCTTCACCCACCTCCTCCGCCGCCACTGTACTTCAATCTCTGCGTGAGCGTTGGCATGTTTGAGGTTTCTCAGCGGCGTGGCGAGGCTCAGCGGGACGCCGAAACGCCGCCGCCACCGCCTTCCTCTCTTGCCGTTCGTCACTCTTTTCTCTCTATATCGCCGCATCTGAGGGATTGGAAGTCTTTGCCCCTCGGCGCCCAAGGAAATAATGAGCTGCCAGCAGAGAGTGGCGGCACCACAACTGAAAAGCGACTGAAGGCCGACTGAAGAGAGAAACGCGAGGAGGAGGACTTGTTCCGCATGGCGGCGGGGGTCACGCTCAATCCTTGGTGGCGTGTTGCCGTAGGATTCCGGGAGTGAGGGTGTAACACACGTGTCCCAATTTCCTCTTTTATTTTTTTTGTACTCAGAGCGCCGCTCCAACCTCTGGGACCCATGCTCCAGTGTTCTCGTGCACCAACTAGAGCAATTACAGGCAAAGTGTTTTAGTGCGTGCACGTGCATGTGTGCATGCAACTCGTTAAGCTTCTGCATATGCACCCGGCGAGCCAAAAAAAAAAAAAAAGAAAGGAAAAAGTAGGTTACTCTGGTTTGTTATTTTCTTTCATTCCCCCAGCCTCTCAGTTTTTTTTTTTTTTGCCTCTCACTCCTTCTTTCTTTGGCTTCCTCGGTGCCGCGGCATGAAAAATGAATAAGACAGCACACATGTTTGATCCCCTCTCGCAGCCCGTGCCGTAATTTGCAAAGGGTTGCCGATGGGGTGGAGGGTTCGGGGTGGGGGGTGGGGGGGAAGACGACCATAAACCCGCTTTTAAGAGATGACGCAAACCTAAACGAGGCAACTGCAGCCAGCAATGCTTGACTCTGTCTCGCTCCACTTTCCTCTTAAAACTGTCCTGCTTCTTTTTTTTTTAGGTCTGATTCGTTTTAGCCGGCTTCCTTTGTTTTGCCTTCTCTTTGGCACTCGCTGCCTCTTTTCTTTCTTTCTCCCCCGGGTGCAATTTGCGCCGAGATATATTCCACGCTCAATACTCATCTACTTTTCTCCTAAATCTTGGCGCCTGTGTGTGCATTGTGAGTCCCTTTTAGTGTGTGGGCAGGCAGGCGGCAACAGCCCTCTGACCACAAGGAGAGGACAAATCCCCCGCTCATAGACCCGTAATCTTTATAGCTCCCCGACAAGAATAATTGCCCCTCCAGGCCAACAGTAGGGGCTACCACTTACCGTAAAGTGTGATTCCCCCCCATTTAAATGCATAGTTTAAATTGACAATTTAACAGCGAAATAATTCGATGTAGAATCTAAGATAAGTCAGTCATTCTGATCTTGGACCATATGCTCGTCTGCAGACTTGTGCCAAATCAAGATTAAACACTTTAAGTGCTCAGCTGCAGTGTCTTCTTCTTCTTCTTCTTGGGAAAAAACCGCACAGCGTGCTTTGTCGAGATTGGCATTTAGCTCGGAACGGTCCAGCAGCCGCATCGGCGCAGTTTGAAACACCCAATGACACCGCTGAAACCAGAGGGGGGTGGGGGGGGGGTGATCCCGGATTATGGCTGCCGGCCGCTCCGAGGCTCTGTAATTAATTACAGCGGCCAATAATAATTAAGGCCCGGGCACAATCGAGCGCGGCGCAGAAAACTGGCGGTTGATCCGGTGTCCGTCTATGAACCCCCGAGGCCTGAGGTTTCCGCCGCCAAGGCCACGCCGGCGCACCTGCTCGCAATCTGCGGCAGCTAACAGCTTTTCGGCGCGTTTGTAAGGGGGCGTTGGCGAGGGAGGCCGGGTGACGCAGACTGAGAGGAGAGGGGCTAGCGTCAACCGGTAGCCACTTGGACTGCAGACCTCCGTCTCTGCTCTTGTGAATGAACTCACCCGCGCTGAGTGAACAGCTGTATGAACACAACAAGGGCTGTAGTATCACAAACAAGCGCACAGTAGCAGACAGCAACAGTTTGTTGCGCACTTGCAGCTTGCTGGTACGACGTTATCTTAATTTACTTGCTCTTACCGAGCGACTGAGCACACAATGATGCATCAAATATGAGCGTTCGCGCAGCCGTGTTGAGTTCATAGGTTTGTATTTACTGTAGAGTCATGGAAGTATAGAAGAAGAACACAGCTGGAATGTCTTAAACCGTGTTTTACCAATTGAACATTACTAGAATATGTCTTTATATATATACCAGTTTAATGGCGTATAATACGACATAATGTTTTTTATTGCACATGTGCACACACTTTAGTTTATTCCCAACATTTGGCACGTTTGCTGGTGACCTGTAAACATGTCACTACTAGACTAGGCCGTGTTGTTTTATGCACTCTTCCATCGGCGCTTGTCGTTAGCGCTCTCCTAATCATTTTTTCGGAAGGCTGATTATAATTGGTGTTTTTTTAGAAGTCTGTAGCCTGGCAATCACTAATCAGAATACTGAATATAAAGTACGCCGTGGTGCACTTTCTTTAGACAAATAATCTGGAAACAATGGCACACAACGAGAGTAAACACCGCGTATTTCCATAAAAGGAGTGGGCTCGTAATTACGCATCGCAAAATGAAGCCTTGGGTTTTGATGGCGCTATTAAAAGATATTGAAAACAGAGATGAACTGCTCGTAAACGGCTGACAATAGCTCTTCTTTAAGATGCATTTGCTCTGCGTTAGCGACCTCCGCTTTGCATGAAAAAAGGTTAACCGAGCTGGAGACGTCCCCCCGCAATCCATGCAAATTGAGACGTGCGAGCTGTATAAAATGAGCCCCCGCCAAGGGAAACCCCACATCTAATTTGTAGGCGCTCGTATCCGGTCCAAAAAAACTTTCAGCGTCACCTGCGCTACATTAGGAAGGCCTTCCTGGCTTCGCAACCCCCGACTAAATGCACCTTTCACACCTCATGCCAAAACCGAGGCGGCTGCCCAAAATATTCGGCTCTAATCGCGGCACATTTTAAGCGCTCTCTTCCGCCACTACCTCTTTTTTTTCCCCCCGCCTCCCTCCGCGAGATCTCCCTCACGACCCACCCGCCGGAGCTGGGCATCTGGCAGGCTTGCTCGAAGGCACGCAGAGCACGCTCATCTGCATATCACCCGCCTGATGCGCTCGCAGTCGCAGGGGTGCTCATTTGTTTTGCCAAATTAGGAGCTTTTGTTGTTGTTGTTGTTTGCATTCTGTTTTTAGCTGAGGGATTTTCGCCCACTTTTAGCTGAGATCCCGCTGCGCTAGGAGAGAGCAAGAGAGGGAAAGGCTGACCCCCGTCACATTAGGCCCGCTCTCTGAACACTACTGGACGATAATGTAATTCAGATAGTGGCTGAGCAGCACGGCCGACCTAACAAACAGTGTGCGTGTTTGTAAATCTGTGTGAGCTCTTTGCCATCATTCCACCCACTCACATATGGTCACCTTCTGCTCCGAATAATTCAGGCAGGACTCGCCTCCACGTACAGTCATAAATGCTTCCTATAATGTAAACAGTCTTGCTCCATTCATCGTGCACTCACAATGAACAGAATGCATGACCAGCGGACTGAGTGGCATATGTTTGAGGAAAACAAATTGACATAGTAAAAGACACGTAACTGACTAGACCAACTGTAAGCACTGTTAACTGCTACTGTCAGACACAATAAACAACTTTAAATTTTAATCTGAAGTGGCATGTTCCAACATTTTAATCCCGGTTGATTTGGCGCCACCAGAAGTTACTGCTGGGATTCGGTGGTAAGTTGGAGATGTGCAGCTCCTCATCTAAAAGCTCACTGTGGCTGCTTCTTCATCTTCCGTTTTTCAAACTATTATAAACTTCACAAAATTCCAGCAGTGACTTTAATTCACTTCACAAAATAAACTCGGATTTCTTGTGACAACTTCCCTTAGTTAAGCTGCAATAGTCCAAGGCTGCTGCATGCGGACGATGCACTGAGCACATGTCCTCTACTCTCTTCTCTTTCGCACCAAGCTCCTATCCTCTAATTTCTTTTCTCTGGCACCAAGCTCTTGTCTTCTCATTTCTTTTCTCTGGCACCGAGCTCTTGTCCTCTAATTTCTTTTATCTGGCACCCAGCTCTTGTCCTCTAATTTCTTTTATCTGGCACCGAGCTCCTGTCCTCTAATTTCTTTTATCTGGCACCGAGCTCCTATCCTCTAATTTCTTTTCTCTGGCACCGAGCTCCTATCCTCTAATTTCTTTTCTCTGGCACCCAGCTCATGTCATGTAATTTCTTTTCTCTGGCACCCAGCTCTTATCCTCTAATTTCTTTTCTCTGGCACCCAGCTCATGTCATGTAATTTCTTTTCTCTGGCACCCAGCTCCTATCCTCTAATTTCTTTTCTCTGGCACCCAGCTCTTATCCTCTAATTTCTTTTCTCTGGCACCGAGCTCCTATCCTCTAATTTCTTTTCTCCGGCACCGAGCTCTTGTCCTCTAATTTCTTTTCTCTGGCACCGAGCTCTTGTCCTCTAATTTCTTCTCTATTACTAGTCATGCAATTCTGTGCTACTACTGCATAGCATATTAACCGCTGTGTGTCCCTCTCCCCCTACTCCTTCCCCTCCTCCATCTTCTTCTCGTCTTTGACCTGGAGTTGTTTGTTTCTGACCTGTGGAGCTCCATACTACGTCTGCTGTCATGGTCTCATCAACCTGCCGAGTCCTCATGGTCTCCCGCAGCTATCCAATTTTCCAACCTGCCTGATACCTCTTATATTCTCAAACTGTCATGTAACGTCATCACCTATATATTGGATTTGAATCACCGTCAGATTCTACATGTAGGCTTTAGTCTGATCTATGTATCTATGACAGATGTTCTCTGCTCTTCGGGCCAGGTTTCAGACCAGATTTTGTATTGTTACTGATGCTATGTAAATAAAATTGAAATTAAAACTTCAAAATAAAAGGCGCATTTATATGCTTTGCCAGTTACATGCTTTTAATGTGAAGCACAAGCAGCAATCTCTGCTGACAGTGGCTTTAGCATTCTGCATTCATATCCAGATATATATATTTATAGAGATTACATTAGCAGTGACTTCACAGAACATTTTTTAAGGAATGTTGCCACGTACAGTTCTTAATAATTCATATATATCAATAATGCAATAGTTTCATCAGTGGGCCATTGGCTCAACACTGTGTTACCTTTTTTTTAGAGATAGATAGGGAAAATCTTCTATAGGTTACCACTTTAATTTTGAATAATCGTACAAAAAAAAAACAGTCTACCTGACGCGGTTTTTTGTAGATGATATATGAATACATATTGGTATATTTGAACATGTAAATACCAGATAACTGGGACTCTTTTTTTGTTAAAACTACACAAAAATACAGGAATTATTCTCTTGTGAATTCTACAATAAGAACTTTTCAGTTGACATAAAAATGTGAGGTTAGGTACACCGGCTCTAAAATCCCAGTATGTTTTCTTGAGCAGCAGAGACAGCTGCCGAGAAACGAACCTAACAAAACTCCTTCAGTTTAACTTGTGATGTGCTGCGGCGCTTTTTATCTCGGCAGCTCAGCTTACCTTCTAGGTAATTTCAAGGCGATGTTTTTTGTCATTACGTGCGTTTGAAATGCGATACCGACGCGCCCTATCCACTTCTCCTGGGAAACAATACGTCTTTGACACAAGTGAATGAGCTAGCCAGTATAGCATTAACCGAGATAACGGGGGATTAGCATGATATTAAAGGAAGTGATGAAAGAAACTGAGCACTGGAGTGCATTCCATTAAAATGAACATGTTTCAAGTTATTCGGCAAAAGATTCAATTGAACTGCCCCATCCACGTCAACAGCAAGGTTTAATATTAAAAACAGCCAGTCTGTGTTGTCTCATTCCTTGGGGGTCATTAAAAATAATCGAAAATGAAATTCTAGACAAGCAAAGGTTAAAGGAAAAAAATCATCTGGCACATAATTAAGACCTTAAATACTGCAGCTCATAGTAATTAATGTATGACGAGACTTTAATTAGCAAGGAGCCTGCCGCACATTAGTCACTGTCATCCAAACCCCACCGTACAAATCCATACGTTCAGTTTTCCGGTCTGCGTGTGTGGATGTGGCGCTAAACTGTTTGCATTAGGTCACTCCTCCTGCGAGTGTGTTTACGCAGTCTTTAGTTAAAAGGCACTGTGCTTAACCAGGTCAACGCGGGGAGACCGTGCCTTTCTACTTTAATTTCTAGCTGTGAAGCGTGTGTGTGTGTGTGTGTGTCCACGGTATGGAGCGAGATGGACCAGCGCTGGGAATAATTAACTCTGGTGACCCAGCCACGGCAGTGACGGGACAACCGCTGTGACTGGAAACGCCTGTCAAACAGCCCGGTCGTCACACTCCTCGGGCGCCATCGGATAAAGAGGAGCCTTCACACATACTCGCGCAGATATATACATAACTATATACATATACACACACACGAGGGGAAACGTCTCGCCACGTACAGAACATAAAGCTGTCGTGTATTAATTAGCGTGTTTACCACCTCTATAGGCTGAATAAACACACACCATGTCACACCAGCTATATATACACACGTGTACTTGTCTCCTTAGTACACTTGGCACACACTCATTCACACCATGCTGCAGTAACAGCACACACACACACACACACACACACACACACACACACACAGGGGCATATGGCAAGAAGCTGGCTGTTCGTTAGCACCCCTGACATCTCTGACAAATTGACTCCTTTATGCGAGTGGAAGTGTGTGGCAGGTTGGAGGGGGGGGGCGAGAGGACGGAGGCAGGGGAGGCCGCCCGAAGTTGGATCATCTCATTCGCGCCGTCTTAAGGAGAGCGATATCGCACCGAGACGGGCGCGCACACAAGCTCCACCTGTGACATGGCAACGGCGAGCTAAGATGGAGGAGCTGGAGGGAGGGGGGGAGGTAGGCGAAAAGGAGGAAGAGGATGAGAGGATAGAGGGATGGAGGGCAGGGGCAAATGAAGGACAAGTGGAGGAAATGTCAGACGGTTTGGTGGATGAAAGGAGGCAAAGAAGTGGGGGTGAATGGAGGAAGTGCTGGGGGGGAAAAAAGTAGAGCGATAAAGACGCTATTGAGAGGAGAGAGCAGCAGGGATGTGCTGCAGGAGGACTCCATCTTAACTCTGTTTACTGTGCTGTTTAGCTGTGAAAGAGAGTTTACTCACCTTTACTGAGCTCATGATAAGAGTTTATAGCGTGAGGTGCTCTTGACTTTTTATGAGAACAAAATGTCCTTTGAGCTGCGACAGTAAAACCTGAGTTTTTTTTTTTTTTGGAGGAACACTTTTAAGGAGTTCCTCTTTATTTTGTTCACACATATGTGATATATTTATACAATATCTGCACCTGGGACAACTGCCTGCATTGGTGCTAAAAGCTTCAGCGTAGGACTTTTACTACATCAGTACTACCTACGTCAATACCGATTGACGTAGCTTGACGAATCAGAATATGAGTCTGGTAACACGGCACTTGGATTTCATTATTGCTGTGTTTATTTTCAAATTAAAAAAAATGACCTACACGCAACTGGATAGTCCTACAACCAATGACCATAAATCCCGCCCAAACAATTTGTTTTGCCCAGCTGATATTTGCCGGGGTATAATCAGTTCCCAACGGAGAGACTCCAGACCAACTATCCCGCACAAAAAAAATAAAAATATGACAATTCATGTAAATTCATTGGGATCAGTTTCCATCAGGGTGATAAAGAGAAACAGAGAACCACTCATGCGACAATATTCCGACAATAAAGTCCAACAACAGTCTAGGCAATGGCACAAGCAACCAGAGCAGACAACGCTGACGCCAATATTTGAGATGCGAACACGTCCAACACGTCTAACCTGAGGAAAGAGTATTTCAACAACCTGAAGAGTTTACTGTATACCAAAGCTAACGTTAGCCAGCGTCAAAGTATTTAAACTCTGCATGGATGGAGAGAAAAAGTACCCAACCTTACTTCAGAATCACGAGTTATGAGATGCAGAATCTCTTAACTCACAGTCATTCCCCTAGTCTTGACCCCCCAACAGCACAACAAAATAGCTAAAACTAAAGCTAAAATAATAAAATATGATTCATTCACACCAGCTGCAGTGTTTCGACATTACAAAATGTTGTGGTTGCAGCCAAATCCACTTCAAATGAAAAGTTACAGTTCTACAATTATGAATGAACTTCCAAACATCCGGAAACCTTGTTAAGACCACTTTGCTGCACACGAACTAGAGTTATATAAAGCTCAGTGAGTGCAAGCATGAGTGGATTTTAATACCTAATAATCAGCTTTGGAAAAAGGTGAAGTGTCTTGCAAATATGTCGAAGGCACTTTCAGAGACGCAGTAACCTACGTATGTAGTCTACGCCGGTGCGAGTCATGTGCACTCGTCAGTCTGGCTCGCTCTGTAACAACGCCACCCAAACGCTAGTCGGCGCTGTGTCTTTCTTGCCAGTCGGGCAAATTTTTGTTTCCACTTCCTGCTTCACTTTCAACAACGGACACTGAAACTTTTGCCGAAATTCTGAACACGAGTCATACAAATGTCCACATCTCCGAACCTCCTCAATTAACCTTATCAATTCTTTATTGAGCCAAAACAATCAATTTTGCGGAGAAGGAGAAGCAGACGGAAATACTAAAGCGGAAACATGCTACTACCAAGCGGACCAATCACAGCTCTTGCGTAGCCTCTGCGTCAACTTAAAGCAGAAGTATAAACCGCCTGTAATGTGAGAGAAGCTAAGACCAGCCAACAAACACTCGTCACACTTCACTAAACTTCCAGCCAACGTTGATCGGGTAAAGAACGTAGCACAAGGTCTTGACCTCCACCCTTACACCACTGTGGAAGATAACAGGTTTCCCCAGCGCTTGCACTGCAGCAGAGCATCCTCATCAGACGGGGGATGTAACATTAAATACACCGCAGGCGAACACTTTCTTATTTATCTCCAAAGCTCTTGTGGACCAGCTTCTTTTGCAAAAGACGTTTTATTTCATTCTCCTCATACGGGAGGAAGGCTGCGCACTCTGATCAAATTGTGGTCTCCATCAAGAGCAGTTCGCCTAACTGCCAGTTATTGCTGCAAGACATCTGATGAAACGTCCTACTGCTTTTTTTTATGTTATCAATCCGTCTTGAATTTTAAATGAAACCGTGGCACCAGGAATCTAAACGGAGAGATTCTGACGTTAGCCAGCTCTCGAGATGGGACACTGGCCAGCTGAAACGGGAGGTTCAGGTTCAGGGTTTTCCCCCGAATGTGTTGCTCCCTGTTGCTGATGTGCTTCTGGTTGCCACGCAACAGTTATCTTCCCTGGAGTAAAAAGCGTGTGAAAATAAATCCGTCCCTCCAGGTGCAACTAAATTTCCCCGTGTCACACTGCTGCGGCATGTAGCGTAATTTAAGGTGAGACCTGTATGGCTCGGGGCGCGGTGGTGCCACGAACCGAAGCCGTAAACGTAAACTACGTGTAGACATCTCGCTCTGAAATGAAAGTCCTGCTGATTATCTCGTCTCATAATGGGCTCGGGCTGTCTGCGTCTGATCTCGGTGTGCGTTTTAATCTTTGTCTTGTTTGTCAAGTGAGACATTCTTCGCGGCGCCGCGCTGATGACAGTAAATTTGAGGATTAGAAAACACAACCCGAGGAAGACAGAGACGAACGAGGCGGAGGAAATGGGTGAGGAACGGGACAGCCTCGCAACTCTTAACTAATTCATTCGGTGGGGAGGGGGGACAGCGCGGAGAGCATGATTCATATCCGGCTTTATGAAGAGAATGACGAATCTACTGCCGTCAGCGATGCATTGTCCTCGGCTAAGAGTAAGAATATCCCCCCCTGCATCCAAAACAAGCTGTAAAAGTGTATCGCGACAAATAATAGCACGCCGCCGAGGCGCGTTCAAGTGCACAACTCAAAACGGAACCTGCGACGAAGCGCGTTTTATATGTAGACATGAAAAGACGTGTAAATTCACTGTGTTACATCTCATTTGGCTGGATTAATATTGCTGAGGGGAAACGCTGATAGAAACGAGCAGCTGCGAGATAAAAGAAGCGGAAATTTTCCTTTAATTACTATCATTACTGAGTAATTATTTAATAACTGCTAGATATTTGAGCGTCTTATGAATGTAAAAATGTAAAAATGTTATCTATTTCATATCGTTTTAATTATTTAACGTGTTCTCTTTGGCGACACCTATGGCAGTAAGCGGTAATTGCGGCGATAACGTGTGATATTGCCAGCCGTCTCTGGCGGAGAGATAGTTGCTGGGAGACGGCTGCTAATTGTGTGGGGTGTCTCCACAGACACAACAGTTCGGAACACTGTAAATTAAAGGACTTTCATATCATTTCGTCAGCGGGTCACGGGCTCGGTCGCCGTTTTGTTACCTCATTAGGCAACTTTTATTTAAAGAAAGCCCTCTTTAAAATAAAGCTTCTTCTATTGCAGCTCTGTGCTTTACAGTCCTGGTTATCACCTCTAACTGCCCTCTGGTACTGTTTTAAAAAAATAATGACGCAACGAAGAGTAAGACGGTGATTTAAACTTCTCCCCTCCGTTTGCCTCCATCGCACCTGTGCGCCGCAGCACTTCCTGCTCGCGTTGAAGCCAACATCTCGATTTCTTTATTGAGTTCTCGGTGAAAACGCGGAGAGCAGACCCGGGCCAACGCGGCGCCCGTCTGACATTTTCAATTTGTTCGGGCCGGTCCTCCTCCTCCCCGCTCCCTCACCTCCTGTCGCGGCCCGGGGCTGTTTGGCAGCGGCTGGTGAGGAACCCGTGGCCGGCTGCCGAAGTGTTTGTTTGTGGCGGGTTGCTTATTGCTGATGCTGTTTGATATCTTGGCCGGGGTCTTATCTGTTCGGTTGCCGCGGCGGTGCTGCAGTTGCTCTGATATCTTGAAGGACAGCTCGGTTTGGGCAGCTGTCAACGCCCGCTCCTTCCCGTCTCAATTCCTATCTCCCTCAACCTCGCTGGCACAAATCTCAATCTCCTGCTTTTTAATCGCTCAGATCAAAACAAGGGTGGCAGGAGTGTGATGTTAAAATAATTGTACGCTTATTGATTTTTTTTCCCAATTACAGCTAATTCAGTTAAAAGTGCTCTGGTATTACTGGAAACTGTTCAACAATCACAAACTCGCCTTAAACTGTAGGCGCATCTGGTCATTTATTTTCCTCCCTATAAAACCTGTTTACCGCGTCAGGCACAGACATAAATCTAGTAAAAGTGTTTACATTTCGGTTGTTAGCCCGAAGCTGCCCGTTCACTACATTATCTTATCCTCAACGGCACCAACAGCTGTTGAGATACAATCAAGACTTATCTATTTAAGCCGCTTCTTTGTGCAATATCAGGAGTTTGTGGCACCAACTGGCGAGCAGGAGACAAGTTAAAAGGTTTAGACGGCGCTCATAAAATCTATTTCTGTGTTGGGCTTTGGAGTATTGGTGTGGGGAAGTTGGTTTTGTGGAGATGAGTCCGCCTCAGGGAGGAACCGTCAAGTCGTAGCGCGCTGATGCTAACGCGCAGATCTAAAACAGCAGGAAGCTAATGCAGAGTATGGTGATATTAGCATGATAGCAGCATGGATTAGCTGCTTTCAGACGCATCAGAAAACACACTGAGGTCTTTTCTTGCGATAAATATTTCTTAAAAATTAGTCCGAGGTGACGCTAGCGGCTGTGTAAGCTACACGCTAACATCAGCAAGCTAGTATTCTGAAAAAGCTAATCGATAGCAGGTTTAATGGTTCGTCATCATAACTTGGCATGGTAGCACGCTAACATTCGCTAATGATGGGAGTGTAATTAGTTTTCTTTATGTACTTAGTCACCGACTTCCTTTCACCGTCCAAAAACATGCTCGTTAGGTTGATTGGTGATTCTAAATTGGTCGTAGGTGTGAGTGTGAATGGTTGTCTGTCTCTCTGTGTTAGCCCTAGACTGGAGACATGTCCAGGGTGTACCCCGGCCTCTCACCCAATGACAGATGGGATAGGCTCCAATTTCTTGACCCAAAAATAGTGCCATGGGTAACGTTAAGCCATAACCACAGTGTTTTAAACATATCTTTAATGCTAAATGCTTAAAGTGTGTAGCTAATTTCAATAGGGCCCAATGTCAACTACATGGTGGTGCTAGAGGTGAAACATAGGGATCAAGTTACTGGAATTCATTATCTGGAAACCAAAGATGTGTAGCAACTGTCAAGCTATAAAGTTGAGGGAGTCTTGGAGATTCATCCCACGGAGACAATGGATGCTTACACCAAATTTCATAACAATCGGTCCAATAATGGTCAAGATATTTTACCCGAAACCAAAAGTCAACCTCAGTCAGTCAGTGAAAATCTTAAAGGATCCGCCTTATGCCCCCTGCCAGACTATAACCCCACCCATCACACAGGGACCCTACCTCACCTGCCTTAGTTACAAAAAGACTCAACCTGACAGTAATCGGCACATTACTGCACCTTTTTGCACATTTACTGGGAAAACCCAAGCTGCAAACTATACATTGCACTAAGTTGTACATAGTAATTTCTATTTCTATTTCTATTTATTCACTATATTTATACATATATTTATACAGAATGTTTACATAGTAACTGTTTCACTGCCACTTCATCCACTTTAGGTCTATTTAGGTTTTTCTTTTTTATTATTGTGTGAGAAGAGAGAGAAACATTTTTTCGATTTTTCTGTATGTTGTGAACGTATTGAAAAATTGACAATAAAGAAATCTTGAATCTTGATTCATCCTCTGAGGATAATGCATGACAATCCATCCAATAACCAAAGTGGAAATATCATACGCCACTTCCAGAACCATACCACTTACAAATCTTCTCACTTCCTGTGATCATAAAGCTCAATTACCACCTTCTGACGCTGGCACGACATGAACTGAACATTATTTACTGCAGGACTGCTACATTCGAACGCACCCACTTGCTAGCGTGCCTAATGTTTTGGCAAAGTCAGAGTACATTCACTTTAACCCAGCGCAAAGCTAAGACGCAAACGCTTTAGAATTCGGCAGGAATTATTCAGAGGTTGAGCAGAGCTTGACGTTTCCAGGCTTCAGTGGCAGCCAGGGCTCTAAACAAAGCAATCAGCTGGTTAAGCGTTATCAGAGCACCTGGAGAAAATGAGTGGTAATGCCTCTAACATTTCTCCCCTTATTTCCCTTTCCAGCTGATCAAAAAGCCGTCACGCCACATTGCGCCCTGTAATGGTTTTTCTTTCTCTCTCACCCTCTCTCTTTATTTTTTTCAGTCTGAACTCCTTGGTATTTAAATGAACAAAAGGAGGTGGCGTGCCAGTCTCTAGCTCTGGGTACTCTGTCTACATACGAGTGTGTATGTGTGGACTCACTTAGTGTGCTAAAGAGAGATGGGGAGGGGGACAAAAAAAAAACAAGACTGACTCATCCAGAAGAAGAGAGACAGCTAGACGCAGATAGAGAGAGGACACGGTGGACAAGGTGACTGATCAGGACACATCAATAATTACGTGTGCTCGCTGTGCTTTCATCCGCCTGATAGTTAGCTATTGTAGTTATTTTTTAGCTCATTCTGCACCGTCGAGGATGGGAATATGAAGCAAAAAACGGTGTTTCGAGACGCCGCCTGTGCAGCTCGCAAATGCCGGCGCACACCTAGGTTGATGTTTTTGTGTCTGTGTGTCACGGAGTTTGCTCCATCAAAGCGGTTCTATAAATAGCGGCAACACCGCTCGCCAGCTACGCAGCGAACTGTGTTATATAACGCCGTCCAAATGCATACCGAGACCGCATCAGCATCAACAACGAGGCCGCTACCTGTTTAAATGCTGCAAGGCTTCTCTCTCTCTCTGTATCTCTCTCTCTCCATTTCTTTCTCACATGAACCAACACACAGATTACATGCTGTTCTTCATTATTCATGTGGAATTTGTGCCTTTGCTAGAAAGTGGCAGCAAGGAGGTATGAAATGTGAAATGGCTGAAAATGCTCCCTTTGGAGTCACATTTAATTATCTGTTAAATATTTTATAACCATTAATCTTGAGAATCTATTCTCTTTATTGTTTTATATTAGTGGGAAACACATCCAGTATAATTACAATATAAAATCTGCTGGGTTTTAAAGGTTAATTTGCTTAAAGGTGCTATAACTGATGATATTCTAATAGCACTTTTTTTCATAACGGTGGATCAAACGAATAGAAGTTGCTCTAAGAGATGAACCCATTAAGAATTATCACCCCCTTCTGCAGTAAAGGGCGTCTTTGCGTCTTTAAGCCTATTGTTTTGGTTTGTTAGACTCTACTGTTTTGATTCACTAATGCTGCTCTCAGAGCACCTTTTGAAGCAGAGTTGCACCAACAAAAGCACTATACACCGCCTTCCCGACCCTTAAAGGGGAACTACAGTTTTTTATAACCTGGACCTTATTTCTGGCATAAAATACGATCGTTTACTCACCCATATAACTTTAGTGTCATTTGGAGTCGTTTGGAAGATATTCGCCGCATATATCCATATAGTGGGAGTGACTGGGGCACCAAAACGCAGCCTCTCCATTTTTTTAGCTCAATTTTGGTCTCCACCAGCAGCTGCAGTCCAGGGACATCTCCAGGCCTTGAGTTTATCAGTTAGTTGCTGAATTTTTCTCCTTTTAAAGGAGAACTACCATTTTTTTACAACCTGAACCTTATTTCTGGCATAAAATACGATGGTTTACTCACCCATATAACTTTGGTGTCATCTGGAGTCGTTCAGACGATATTTAGATAGACAGAAGATATCCAGTGTAGCGCTGCGTATATCCATATAGTGGGAGTGACTGGGGCACCGAAACGCAGCCTCTAAATAACGCATTATCTGGGAATAGCACTAGCGTATCATAACATAGCACTAGCACTGGCGTATCATAACAACATATTGGTGAAATGAACGAGTTTTGCGGCAGATAATGCGTTATTTAGAGGCTGCGTTTCGGTGCCCCATTCACTCCCACTATATGGATATACGCGGCGAATATCTTCCGAACGACTCCAAATGACACCAAAGTTATATGGGTGAGTAAACCATCGTATTTTATGAAAGAAATAAGGTTCAGGTTGTAAAAAAATGGTAGTTCTCCTTTAAAAGGAGAAAAATTCAGCAACTAACTGATAAACTCAAGGCCTGGAGATGTCCCTGGACTGCAGCTGCTGGTGGAGACCAAAATTTAGCTAAAAAAATGGAGTAAATAGCTGGAAACACAACTTGAAATAAATGCTATGAATTAATGCCACAGTAATCAAATCAATGTCTGCTGGGTGTTTGAAGGAACGACACATTGCTATGGAGTTTGCCACATCAACTTAAAGGCGCTAATATGTCAGTGTTAGTTTGTCCAGATTAAAGAAGAGACGTTTCCTAACCCATAAAAAGAGCTAAATCCTTTCATATATATATATGTATATATATATATATTAGAGAGAGAGAGAGAGAGAGAGAGAGAGAAGAATTTAAAACATCCAGTTATAAGGAATTCCAAACATACATATATATGTACAGATAAATTATTAATGTATAATGTAGGAATGTAGCTCTGAATGCTTTACCAGCCAAGACACCTGAGCTACTATTATCTAGGCGACTTCGCACATGATTTTTATTTCTTTCAAAGAAAAACATTTAGAAAATCGTTTCAGGATTCAGTGACTTTCATTTCAAGTTCTCAGCGAGCCAACGCGCAATATGCGGATTAACTGTCCATAAAACACTTTGACGCACTCAGCATCTCACAGACATGGGGTGACATACTCTACACATCTTCGCTCCCCGGGCCCCCCCTCCCTCTATATTTATCACACCACTGGCTGCCGCTTGATTCCCTACTTACTTTTTACTCCAACGAGGTGTGTAATGGCTGCAGTGACTTGGAGGGGTGGCGGTGAGGGGTGGGGGGGTGTATAAAATGAGCGCCGCGGTCACGGCTCAGGAGAATATGGCTCATCTGCCGGAGACGCGGTCCTTGGCGACAGCGCCATGCCTCTTATCTCCAACCACTTAGCGTTGATCTAAAACAAGCTGATAGGGGGGGGAGCTAATTGGAGCAAATGTCACCACTGGACCATTTAGAGGCCAAATGGAGATAAAGATTTACTGTAAACTACTGTGGCTAACACATGTAGAGCTGGAGCACATGTATGTTTCCTTGACGTGTCCTTTTACTAATATAGCTCCGTTTTTCGCTGCTCGTGACAAGGCGTGAAAATATAACCCGCCTGCAGTGTTTCTGCACAACACGTGTGTGACTTTGGTCAATATAGCGCAGGCATAGACGCTGCCATCGAACGAAACCGTCCCGCACCAACCCCCGCGCTGCCGCCTGACGGGCGGGCTGACAGGGGCCTGCTGACTCAGAATTAAATACGCCGAGATAGAGAGAGAGAGAGAGGGAGAAACTGTTAAATTGGACCGGAGGAGGAGGAGGGGAAGTGTCTAACAACCTGTGTGTGAAGTGGATGGATTATTAGGAACGTGCGCAGTCGTGTGGGAGGAAGGCGGCTGGGGAAAAAAAAAAAAACGCAAGGACTTGAGTGTTATTGTACAAGTGCGCTCTTATCTTAATTGAGATTTTCATATCAATTTTGGGTTCATCCACAAGTTGAATTGCGTAATTATATTCAACTTGGTGTGTCAAGTACGCGTGTGTGTGTGTTTTTCCGTCGAGGCGTCACCTGTATACATGTAGTGAAAATAGGCACGCCGATCAGGCATAACATTATGACCACCTTCCTAATATTGTGTAGGTCTCCCTTGTGCCTCCAGTTGTGACTCATCAGAGAATGGACATGGGCCTTCTGAGGGTGTCCTGTGGTGTCTGGCAACAGGATGTTGTTAGTGGGGGGCCTTTGTGGATCATCCCACAGGTACTTGACCAGTTTGGGATCTAGTGAATTTGGAGTGTCATTGCTATGGGGTGGGGGTGCCTGGTCTGGTCTAGGTGGGTGCTACATGTCTAAGTAACATCCACACGAATGAATGCCAGGTCTAAAAGTTTCCCAACAGAACACTGAATTGTCATAAGATGGTCAATGTTATTTACTCCTTCTGTCCTGTCAGTGGTCATAATGTTGTGGCTGATCGGTGTATGTCACAATTATTACATAATAATCATTTTGCATAACCGTCTCTATTCACCCGTGCTGTCATATTTCACATTGTTCTGATTATTAGTAGACAACCAGAGTCCATGAAAACGTTTCCTTGATTTATGCTGCTGCATGTTTGACAATGAAATCGTAATTATTTGTGGGGCTATTAATCATCAACTAAACGTCGTGTCATTCTGAAACCTCGCCTGTGTCTCATCCCGTCTTAATTCCTCAGCGCTCCGTGTCCTACTACCCTATTTGCCGTCCACCTCGCGGCGTCTTGTAGCCTTAAATCTCTCTGAGTGCTCTCATCATTCTCTGTTCCCCCTTGTCACCACCTGTGACTTGCACCTCCACCTTGCCTCATTTCCCCCTTCTCCCTCTCCCTCCCGCTCTCCCTCCCCTGCCTCCACCCCGCCGCCGCCGTGGTTCGGCTCGCACCCGGACGCAAACCTCTGACCGCAATCTCTTCGGCTGCACCTGGTCGGAGGCTCAAAACACACACCTTTTGTCCGTGATACACACACATCAACGCTGATTCTCCGCCCTAAAAAAAAAAAAAAGGATGGTCTTGCGCTCTTGTAGCCATGGCAACTATCTCAAATAAAGGCACAGTGAACTCTTGAGTCTTTAATCAGTGCCACATTATTGATCACCGATCAATGATTCATTAAAGGCTTTTAAAAGATGAGATGCATGTTTTTCCCAGAAATAACCTTTAACTTTATGAGTTTTTTTTTTTTTTTTTTTTACATCACTTCCTGTAGGAAATACACATAACTGATAAATTACATAAAATGTAATTATGTCGTTATTGCTCAAAATCGCTTCCTCTGCTCCCCACGTCAGGTCAAACTTAATTAAACAAGCGGCTACATAGAATTAAAGAGATTTTTTTAGCTTAAATAAATTTGATCAGTCAACACAACGTCCATTAAAACAAACCCTCACTATTCTTGTGAGCTTGAATCATTATTCAGATATTTAACTATGCCCCCGAACGTTCACATCACACGCCCCTGCGCTCTCTCGACAACGTTGGGACCAAACGAGGGAACCGCTGCGCTCAGAGACACTGAAACGAAAAAAGGGGGGAAAAAAAATAAATAAAAAAAGGAAATGTGTGGGCAGGATCAATAAAGACATGTGTTTATTAGATTGAGGTGAGCTGCGACAGCGCCCGGCCCAGGAGTGGAACACAAGCGTGTAATCTTGTACTGTTTTCACTCTCCCCGTGGAGCGGCAAACTCACTCACTCACGCCCCGGGCCATAAAGAGGCATGCAATAAACAGCCGTCAATCCAGTTTGGGACTATCGACCAGGGGAAAGGGAGATAGCGCAGATGGACTGATTGCAGAGAAAACTCTTACAGTCCGCAGTAATGCAGTGTTGTTGTTGTTTTTACAAGTTCTGGATCCAGTTTGCTCTCAGTGGTACTAATCTATTGTTACTATACTGCGCTACATGCACTTTAAATTAAGCTTTCAACTGAGGTATTCCACAATAGAGCACCACACGGCTCTCAATAGTATATGTGCCCAATTAGTGCACTGTTACAGTTGTTTGTTGTGATCCAGTGCCCATTATTCTCAATGCCACTATTGATGCTTGCGATTATTCTCCAGCTAAATCCACCGTTGGTCTCTTTAAACAAAACCGAAGGGCCATTTGTAAAGAAGGGCTGTTGGCACGCGCGCATCTCACATTTTATTTGCGTAATGAATACGTGGCGTATCATTCATTCGTTACGCCCGGCGACGTTCCCTAAAAAGTAACCGAGCCGGAATGATAATAGAAGAAGCCCGGTGATTGAGACGAATGGCGCTCCGCCGCGCAATGTACAGTAGCGATACATCAGGCGAAAGCAGCGGGCGTGCTGCTACCCAAAGGAGGATTGATGGGGAAAATAAGAGGAGAATTTGTCCTCTCCTTCATTACTGTGCTTACTCCACACAGCAGTAAGCCAACATGTCTGAGTCAGACTCGCACGAACACAAACTCCCAGGCACGGACAATGGCTTGGCTCTTGCCGAGAAGAAACACAAACTAAATGTCGCTAAATTAAATAGAAAAAGTGAGCAGAGATCTAACCTTTAGAAAATTGCTGCGTGTGTGTGTGTGTGTGTGTGTGTGCGCACAGATTCTTAAACGGACAGGTGCATTCAGGAGAAACCGTGCTCCCAGCTTACTTTTATTGAAACTTTCTTACTTGTCGTTAAAGGCACGCTGTGTGATTTTCTGCCACTAGGGGTCTCTCAATCACGATAATAGCAAAACTATAATTTGATGGCTACGTGAAATTGTGTGGGATCGCAGGAGTTGTTTTTATTCCTCACCACTGCCAATGAGAATCTATCCGACGCGACAGAAAACATAACGTCAATTATTGAAGATAGCAGCTAGCTAGCCGTTTGCCGACTTTTGTTCCTTCCACGCTTTACCGTGTTTTCTAATGAATATTTGCCGCCATTGACAGGCATTCAAAATGAAATGATGATTTTTTTTTTCTGACTTTTAACATGTTTGTTAAAATAAATAGTTTGGGTTGAAATAACACAACGAGAACTGATATGAGTAGCTAATCTGCTACATCAGAGCTCAAACGTAACTTGTTTTTATTATTTAACTATTTTTTTGGGAGTTGTTGTTCCCCAGGAAAAAAAAAAAAAAAAAACTATTATAATTTGGTTGTGGTAAATTCCACAAAGTTGTTAAACAGCAACAGAACCGAAGCTACCTAATGAAACGTTTGATGGAGAATCAGTTTAAAGAAATCAAAAAAACAAAGACAATTAGCTTAAAAAGCAATTACCCGTCTCGCTGTTTGAATCTTTCTGTTTTGGAGAGGCAGTACGGTTTTTCCAAGATGTACGACGACAAATAACAACTGTTGCACTGTCTGATTGCCACATTACTTATAATGTGCTCTGTTGGAAGCAAGATGACGATCAAATGAGGCCGACAAAATGAGTCTGTAAAATTCAAACTTATCCAGGCCATGGTATATATATATAAAAAAACAATGGCAGAATAAAGGCCACTGAACTTGTTTGAGCTTTCTTGGAGACATTTCACCTTTCTTTAGTAAAAAGCCACAGGGATTCGTGATGAAACGTCAAACAAGTTCTTTTAGCTTTGGGTTTATCATGTTACTTTCTTGTTATAAAAATCAGTGCATACTCTCTAACTCTATGTTTGTTGTGGACCTTTACTTTATTTGCTTTCACATTAAAAGCATTGACTAATTTAGAGGGATAATTATAAGCCTCATCAGGTGATAAGACTGCAAATCTACTGTTCCTCCGTCTTGTTTGACAATCAGTTTCCACGACCCGACTGCCTGATGGGGTAAGACGGAGCAGAAGTGAAACGTCTCAAATCTGCGGCTCGTCAGCAGGCTGCACATTTATTACGGGGCTCGGTACCGAGGTGGCTGCGCTCCGCCGGTGATCTGAATCCATTCGGCATCTGGTCTGAAACAGGCGGCGCTGCTCCGTCTGTGACAAAACATGACACTGTTGAGGAACCGGGCCATATTGCCGAGTTAAGCAGGCTAATGGGTAGGTGCTTCTGAGCAGGGCGACCAGCTTCAGCTGTGCGAGCGCAGGTGCGTGCTCATTCTCTTCTCGTTTAACTTGTTTAAGCAAAAGGGACAATGTCGGTGGCTTGTCGCGTGATGATCTTGACTTTTTCCTGCTACTTTTATCTTTAAATAAGTGTTTGCTGAACAGTCTTAGGTGGACGTGTACAGTTCCAAGTCTACTGGTTTGATTTTAGAGCTGATAACAAATATTCCTTTTCCGTCCAAGGCTACATTTAGATGCTAATTTGGGCTATTTTACACAAGCCAAGACTCGTTTTCCTATAATTTGAGCTGCTTGTTGTTTTTGCATTACCTTTTTATTAGATAAAGTAGGTATGATCTTTACCATAGTAATTTTCCCCCTACATTCTGCCGACGTCTGATTAAATTTTTATAGTCTACCAGGGTCCTTTAGCACTAACAAGAAGTCTTTCCTCATCTGCTCAAGAGTCAGTCTTGCGTGTACGGTGCAAATACAAATAAGAACGTATTCAAACTAGAAATTAGTCCTCCGAGTACACACACACACGCGCGAGCCCACGTTTGCATATCTTTGTTGGCATATGGCACGTCCTCCAGCGAAGTTGCCCTTTTCGCCCGCTCCCGTACGCGTCTGCCCCGAAATGTCTCATTGAATATTTAATATGTGCACCAATGTAATGATGACAGAGACCCGGAGCGTGGCTCTAATTATTAAGGCGTCCACCTCCGAGTCAACGGGGCCACTGTGGATCCTCCTCACCTCCGTTTCCTCCCATCCACGGCTGAGCTCACACTCTCACACGCATTTACTTCTGGCAGGAAACCTTCAATCTCTCTTTGCAATTCAATCTCTTTAAGCGTTTTTGTCTTTAAATTCCATTAAATGCACATTGCATGCCCATATGTAGTACATTTGTTTAGTGCAGTTAGGTAGAGCAATATTTAAATGACTGTCACCCTGCTGTTAGATGTGGAATGCTGCCACAGCGTTGGCACAAAGCACCTCTATGAATATGTAGAGCAGCTACGATGATGTGTAATTTACACCGAATGTGTTTGTGTACTGTGTGTGTGTGTGTGTGTGCGCGATTGAAAGGGGCAGTGAAGGAGAACATTTTGCTGAAATGCTCCCATTCTCCTAAACCTTGTTGCTGGAGAGCGGCTCATCTATACAGAGTGCTGCAGAGCTGAAAATAGACACATAGTGCCGCCCTGAATAAAAGATGCCGGGACAGCAGAGGCCTGCCCTCACAAAAGCCACCCCGAGTGCATGCGTGTTCACGGACGCGTGCTAGCATCATGGCGCGCGGCACGCCTAAGTGCGTGTTCGACATGTCCCGAGTCGGTACGCCCTTGAGCTAGGGCTTCCTCTTTCGTCACCGGCGGTACTGTACGTCCGCAAATACTGCACGCATTGTATAAAAATACCGATCAAAAAGCGTCTTTCGCCCACATTTGCACACATGAGTAATTTCCTTTCACCTCCAGTGGACCAATCATGTGAAGTGAACTGGGAGAGGATAATGATAATAATGTGTGTGTGTGTTGGGGGGGGGGCGGGGTATTATTTCTACCCTTTATCCCTGTTTAAATTAAAAGCCACAGACATGACAGGAAATTAAATAGAACCACTTTATATTTCACAGAAATCTTCCTTCCAAGAAACGCTTCAAGGTTCAGGTTTTGCACAGATTGTGGTCCTGCCTTGTACCTCTCTATATGGATCCTCACCCCGCCGGGAGCCGCGCAGATACAATCAAATGACCACGCCACAAACTTGAACGGCGACGTGAGGCGATGGCGGCTGCTTCCCTTCCCAGCTAATCTGTATGCTTTCCAACAGGGAGGCTTAAATCCCCCCAGTCTGCCCCGCGTGCCGGGGGGAAAACAAAGCCTTTACCTAATAACGACTCCCAGCCATATTTCACACAACACTTTGATTTCGCTTTTGTTACCCGAGCACGAACGCGCTTGGCTGGCTGCGCTGGGGATTGAGGAGGATTGGAGTCGAGGGACGGGAAAGAAAGAAAGACAGAGTACGCGTTTGTTTATGGAGCGCGAGTTAAGCAGGTAATTATTCCAATATTTGAACGCCGGGATTTGTGTGGAACGCGCAAATGTTTGCTGCCATCTGCCCTGTTTTGTGAGCGCTTCATTTTACAGTTGCTGACCCCAATTTGACTTGAGTTGTACTAAGTAATAAACAGGTCAGATGTTTTTTTGTTTTGTTTTTTTTTTAAGTAGGGTTAAGATGAGGTTACAGTGACGGTCCATTCAGTGCAGAAACCTCAAGTATCACTTGGACGACGATGCCTTATCTGCATACTCACCCATATAAACGAGCACGGGCTTTCTGGGAAGACCTGTACCGTCACTATGCCTCAGCGGTTCTAAAAGGATTCCCTGTTTCCATTTGAGGCTAGCTCCAAAAATAAGTCTATCCCCATAGACCCTCCATGTTTGCATGCTCAACTTCACAGCAGAAGTGAACAGGTTTACAGCCTGGGACAAAACAAAAAAAAAAAGACTTTGGTCCATTTACGACAACGGTACAAGATGTAAATGTTAATATAACACTTTATCTGTATGTATTAAAGCTTATTTGTTAACCAGCCAGGAATTAAGCAGAGTCTGGCGTTGGCAAGATGGCGACGGCTGGAGCCACCACGCTGAGCTTCAAAACTGCTCTCCAGGAACATTATGGTCGATGTCACAGAGGTACAACTTTATATACAGACTATGGTCAGAATCCCCAATCAGATTATTGTTCAGGAGACACAAGAGTTTAGCAATAAGAAGTTCTCACTACATATTTGTGTCAATGCTGGTTAAAATTCCACGTGTATAGCATGACCTGTCGTTAACACTGAGTCTAATTAACAGCCACTAGTGATTCTGTGTGGCTCCATGAGGGTAGTTCAAGCTAAAGTAAATTCTACAGTCAGAATACTAATACTAAAAACAATCACCGTGCTCACATGTTGATGCTTTGCAGGTGTTATATTGTTCTGTGTGGGTATCTGGTTATTCACCATACCAGTAATGGACAAGCTCAGATACATACATGAAAAGTCCAACTACTATCAAGATATTTCACTCAAAAACACAAGTCAAGGTGACGGAAAGGTCACGTTACTACCAAAGACGTTAGAGGAACACATCAGACCACTACGAGTATCTGTACAAAACGTACAGAACGTACCAACAGTTTGATTTCAAGGCTCGACAAAGCGGTGGACGAACCAAATGAAATCCTATCCCTAGAGGTCCATGTGACAAACAGGTTGGATTATTCCAGCAAAGGTCACAAAGCAAAGTCCTACGAGGACCAACCAAGTAGGTGGGAGACGCTCTCATATACATATGTCATCATGTGTCATCAACAAATTTGTCTCTGAAAAGGAAAGACTTTCAAAAATGATCCTTAGGAAATTTAGTAATGGTAAAATATGCAAGACTTGACCAAGAACTTAAATAACCTTCTCTGCTCTTAAATCCTCATTTAAATTTTCTGCCGTCAATTATTTAGCCAGCGGGACGTTCCTTAACCTTTCAAGACGCAAATTAGCCAGTATCTGCTGGATTGTCCCCGAGTAGTACACTCTGTCCCTACAAGCTCCAGGGTGCTTTGACTGCAGTCCATCCTGACAACTCGGGTGGACAAAGCGAGGCAGCGAGAGGATACTGGTTGACATGGTTGGTATTTCGGCAGACGGACGACGATGTGTCTCAACACAGTGGACGTCTTCCTAATATTGTCACTCTTAACAAGCAAACCTAAACCCACCAAATTCCTCTTCCGTGTACGTGCTAATATGTAATGTGATTTGAGATTAAGCCTACCTTTTATACCAGTTTGTGAGTATTAAAGAAAGGTTTTTTTAGTTTCCACATCTTTCTGAAATCTCCACAGAGCATTTATATTCACTGCTGTCAAACTGACGCTTTAATATGATAAAAAACGAAATGTTCTCCTTTCGAAGTTTCAATTCAACGCAGAGGAGAAATGTTTGTGTCTAAGTGGACAAAATACTGTCTGGTTTTTATGCCTTTAATGCAGCTCTCTGTAGTGAGGGGGAAAGAAAAGAGCGCACGGTGAATGTATTATTCCAGGAGACGTCAAATCTTTTGCTTGGGGCGAATGTGACTTCACAAAAGCCTGTTTTAAGAAAGGCTTGCTATTTTGAGCTATTTTTAGTTCCCCCCCCGCCCCCGCCCCCTTCTTCTCCTGCCCTCCCTTTCCTCTCCTCTTCACCTCTATCCATCCCTTTAATATACTGAGGAGTGCTCCGCTCACCAATGAAACACCCCTGTGCACACAGGTATTACCAAGGCCTCACAGTTCACATCAAAAACCCCTGTGTGTCACTGCGTCTCGGGGAGAGGCCGAGAGATGGAGTGATTTAGCTTGACAGACAGGTTTTGTAATACAGCGCTTTGAATTATATTTCCCCTTCACCAACCTGCCCGAGCCACTTATTCACAGCTGCTCTCGCTCTAATGGAAGCTATGGCTCCTCAACGGTCAACTAGTGTCCACCAACATGGACATGTCCTTCAGAAATGTCTTTGAGCTAAGTAATATAGCAAAGGCAGGAGTGTGTTAAAGCCTTAGCAACAACAACAAAATAAAGACCTTCAGCCGTGCTAGTGGCTCTTTATAATGTTTATATGCTATGATTTTACTGGCACGTTTAGCTGGAGGCACCACTGTGCAATGATAATGCTAACATACCACACTAAGATTATGGTTTAATGTCTTAGCATGCTAGCATTTGCTAAATTAGCAATGAATATACCGATCAGCCATAACATTACGACCGTTGACCATGTTGCGACAATCCAATGTTCTGCTGGGAAACTTTAGGACCATTGGCATTCATTGGTGTGGATGTTCCTTAGACATGTAGCACCCACCTAGACCAGACCAGACCAGACACCCCCACCCCATAGCAATGACACTCCTTGATGGCAGCAGCCATCCACAGCAGGATGCAGCCTGACACAGACATATTCACAAAAACGCTTTAGGAACAACTAAAAAAAAAACATGAAGAACAGCACAAGGTGTTGACCTGGCCTCCAAATTCACTAGATCCCAAACTGATCATGTATCTGTGGGATGATCCACAGAGGCCCCTCCCCTCAACCTATAGGACCCAAAGGCCCCCCCCCCAACTAATAACATTCTGTTCCCAGACACCACAGGACATCCTGAGAAGGCCCATGTCCATTCCCTGATGAGTCCCAACTGTTCTGGAGGAGACCTACACAATATTAGGAAGCAGGTCATAATGTTATGCCTGATCGGTGTATAATACACAGCTGAGGGTGATGGGAATCTTTTTTGACGTGACAGACAAAGTAGTATGAAACTGAATATTTGACCCAGCGTTACCCAGGTATCACCAAAGTTATCAGAATTCATCTTCACAGCATGAAAAGTCTGATGTAGTGGCAACACTTATCAGTCAGGGCAACACCAAAGCCACAAGGATTCTTCGTGTTTGCACCGTGGACACATTGTCTGTACCAAATTTAATCCCAACGCAACCAACAGTTGTCAAGACCATGTCAGTAATCTAGAAGAAGACGTCAACCTCACTGCGATACCCGAAATGTTACCAGAGCCGGGGAGATTAAAACGTTTGCACGAAAAAAAAATCCTGGTAAACAATATTAGCTGTTGGGAGTGGGAGCAAAGTAGTGGCGCCCGCACCGCCATCTGTACAGCCTCACAAGCTACTGTGACTTGCTATGCTGCAGTCGCTGAGCAGAACGGCAACTGCTAATTTAGAAAAACAAACAAGGGAAATGTCTCACATTCAACTTTGCAGCAGAGAAGAATTAATTATTTAATGCTCAAACTTCCCTCAGACCTGCTGGGAGCAAAACTCTATCAGGTCACTAGTCGGGACATTTCATTCTGTTTAAATATGATCCTGGCTTGTTGGTTAACTTGGAAAATTTTAATCTACGGAGAGAGAAAATTCAACATTTATTGGGTTTTTTTCTTTTGCGACATGAAATTAAATGTATTATGTATAAGACCACGGGGCCGTGTTGTGTATAGTCTGTTCCAACTTGCTTTAGAGGTAATGGGAGAGCGAGGGGAAGATTGCGTAGTTAGGAGAGATGGAGGGACGGGGGAGAAAAGGTGAGGGGGTTACGAGCTTTCCTGATGGTCTGGAAGAGAAAACAAGGGGAGGGAGGGCTGCGGTGGAGAGTAACTGTAATTGAGGCGCTGCATGAGGCGGCGTGATTACTAGTTGGGGAGTTGTTTAGACGAGCGAGGGGGTGGGACGGGGGGAGGCAGGGTGCAGGTGTGCTGATGTACTGGTCGGGCCCTGCTGCTTCCTAACACAGGACCCCTGCCATCCACACACCACCTGAGCCAGCCAACATCCGGATCTCTGCAGCAGCAGCAGCAGCAGCACGCCACGCCTTTCCCTCTCATTTACCCCGCGTTGTTTGCTCACAGCTAATTTGGGATCTGTTCGCGGGAGTTCGATACTCGCTGCCTCATACCTGAGCAGCCTTTATTAATATAACATTAATAAACTAAAAGGCTGATTGATAACTGAATATACAGAGCGTCAATTGTAGATTTTAATTATCTGTGGATTCGGCTTTCCCGTTATAAGAAATATGTTATTTATTCTTTAAAAAGTTGCACATTCTGGCTTTAAACGTGAACTTTCTCATATCCGCCATGTTGTATTTCATTTTATTAGTGCCGATATGTCATTTCTGAAACAAAAACACCAACATTAACCGTTCTGCAGCGGTTTCTGCTTCATAATATTGTAAATTCAATATTTTCATCGTAGTGTTTTAATCATTTCTTGGAGAAAAACCGACATCCAAGGATTCTACCTTGGGTTCTGCAACGCCGCGCTCGACCGTTCGTCAGTATTCTCCTGGCATGTTATCCATGACGAATTTATCTGTTCGTGAAAGTAACCGTTAGCTGCAGACCCCATCTCGAACGTCCACGCCGTTCCTAACCGCATCAGAATCTGGGTGCGCAGTACATCTTTTGCACGATTTGCAAAAGAATGCGCGCTTAATTAGACGCGGATAGATATTTCATCAACGGATCTGATACAAGTCGATATCTTTTATTGATCCCCGAGTCGGGCAGCATCTGTCCTTGTTGAATCCCTCCACCCACCCCTCCGCACAAAACTCATTTACAGCCGCCGAGTCGATCTGTCTCCTTCTGTTTGCCGTCCTTGGTCTCTTTCTCTGACTCACTTTCAGCTCATCTCGCTGCTCTCCTCTCTCTTTTTTATCTAATCCCTCTCCACATGCACTGCTGCATTGGCTCCAGCCTTCTTAGCAGCATGCCGAGAAAGGGGAAAACGAGGCAGCAAGTGGCGTCGGGGTGGGGGTGGGGGGCGACGGTGGGTAAAGGAACGAGGGGTGGAGGAAAAAAATGAACGGGGGAAAACAAAAAGAAGGATTGCAGTGGGTCAAAAAATGGAATGAGATAAAGCGGGGAAAGAGGGAGACGGGATGAGAGAGGTAGGCTGCGTCACAGCTCTAACCAGAGATGACAGAGAGACACAGGGAGAAAGGAGGGTGAGAGAGAGGAGGGGAGAGGATTGATGGGTTTAGGAGGCAGAAAGCCATAAAGAGGCAGAGGTCTATTAAAAGTGGAGTGTTGGGACGTACGTGGGTGCAGTGGTGATTTAAATTAAACGTGTGTGCGTGTATGTGTGACAGCGGTGGTGTTTGTGAGTCTTCCTTGTGTGTCTTTTGTGTCCGTTTGCGATTCAACTTGTGTGTGTGTGTCTGTATTTGATTTGTCCACGTCCGTCAGTCTGTCTATTTATCTTGGTGGTGTGTGTGTGAGTTTGTGTGCTGATGAGTCAATAGTCTTATTGGAACAATCAGCCTCTCTCCCCTCCCATCGGAGAATTTTTGGTTTGATCGTACAAACCTCAAAACACAGAGTGGGGGGAAAAGAGCAGAGGGTGAGGCAGAGAGGTGGCTGAGGACAGGCAGAGATGGAGGGCCGGAGCGATGGATGAAGGAACCGCAGAGCAACACAGTGCCATTCGCAGTGGCTCCCTGCCAGCCGACCGTGGCTCGGGGTCTATTTCATCCAGCCTGAAGGCGGGGAAGAGGAATGAGTCTTACATTTGTACCGCGCCACAACAAACAGTTCTCATTTCAATCAACAGTCCGTATTGACGTGCAAATCTCAAACAAAAGAGCAATCACTCCAGAACGAACGCCAATTAGCATGTTTCACAGATTAGTCAGGGCTGGCTCAATGAGATGCGACAACGGTAAACTGTAGCACGTCAATTCTAAAGGTTCAATTGATAATTGATTACTTATTTAGTCTACACAAAGTTGAAAAATAACAATGAGTCAATCCTAATACAACTGTCCCAAGGTGATATCTTTAAATCAGCAAAGGTGACCATCTTGTGACAATTCAATGTTCTGCTGGGAAACTTTAGGACCTGGCATTCATTCGTGTGGATGTTACCCACCTAGACCAGATCAGGCACCCCCCACCCCATAGCAATGACACTCCTTGCATGAAGAACAGCTCAAGGTATTGACCTGGCCTCCAAATTCACTAGATCCCAAACTGATCAAGTATCTGTGGGATGATCCACAGAGGGCCCTCCCCTCAACCCAAAGGACCCAAAGGCACACCTGTTTTGGAGGCACAAGGAAGACCTACACAATATTAGGAAGGTGGTTATAATGTTATGTCTGATCAGTGTATATTTGACTGCCGCAAGGTTGATTTTAGTGTTAGCTACTGCATTTTACCAAACCAATCAAGCTGTTTTGGTTTGATCATGGTTAAAACAGGTTCCACAGGTGTCCTTTCAATTTGATAACCATGAAGGTACCAAAAGATTCTGTGCTAGGTCAATTATTAGGCTCTAATGGACCACAAAAAGTTCTTTATAGTTCTTGTAACTGTTTAAAGATGCTATGTGTCTAGCTGTGTCTGCACTGTTAGACATGAGAATGAGCGTAGCTGGCATTGGGACAAATGGTGTGCTGACTGGTTGAAGACATGAATGTCAAAGTGGCCAACTGTTCTTAAAAATGCTTGACATTGTGTTGTATGTTGTGAAGAATTGAAATGGTGTTGCTATGATATATATGGTCTAGTATTATTATAAAATTCAAGAATACCATTGGCAATGTATATGCAAACAGAAAAGAAGCCCTTTAAAGTATGTAGTTCTAAGTAGAGGTGGTTTGGTCCAAACGCCTCTCTATTATTAAGACGACATAAACAGCATCCAAAAAGACGAGCAATTTATATGCAGATGATGCACTCTTGTGTCATCTGCATATAAATTGTGCATCTTATGCACGGCTCTTTATTACAGTGTGCCTTTAATCCTAAATACAGACCTTCAAACTTGTCATTGCATTTTGCATATTCCTGTCAATTTCTGTCAAATATTCTAAACAAGTCAGAGTCAGACAACTTTTGAAAAATCTGATATTCTCGTATGTGTCTGTGAAGGTTCTCAGTCGTCCCGGTCATGGTATATCCGAGTTTTTGAGAAGACGTTTCACCACTCATCTGAGTAGTAGCTTCTTCAGTTCTTGGTGACTGGTGGGAAGTTTGAGGTTTAAAAAGGAAACTCTGAAACGTCTTCTCAAAAAAGCCAAAAAAGTCCAGTTCCCTTTTTTTTTTTTAACGTTTTTTGGATATTCTTGTAAATGTTGAAAATATTTACCAAACAAACTTATTTATCTTGCCCTGACTAGATTATTGTAAATCTAGCCTCGCCTCTAATATCACTTTAACCCAATTATATTTGTACTGTATATCCAGTACAATACATCTGGAAGACAGTGACAAATAAAATGCCCCAAACTGTGCTTGTGTACATTTCTTCCCTGAATACATTTCTCCCTTGACTGATTATACAGTATTTGCATATGTGTGCTTACAGATATTGGTTTTTAAATCAAATGACTGTTGGCCCAGTATGGCATGTAATCAATTTCTTCCCCAACCTTTGTTGGCAGACGCAGGTCTCGGCTGTCCTCAGCAGCGTTTGCCCTTCAGTGCCTACTGATGCCAAGCCAAGTCTTGCACAAGCCCCCTTCCCCCCCCCGGGGTCCGTTCTGCTGATGGCAAGGCCGGCTAATATCCGCTTATCTCGCACCCACACAACGCTCTGACACGGGGACTATTGGTAATATCATGCCAGGAGATGCCGAGTCAGGAGAAATGGGAGGCATTGTGGAGAGCGAGGGGCCGGAAATGTGAGAGTCATCCAGTGCAGGGGAAGATCCTGCTTGTCACAAGAGTCTCTCCACTCTTGTAATAAGCGAGAGTTATACTGGGCTCTCAGTCATTATTTATCATCTAATACATAGATCATCCATAACATTATGACCACCTGCCTAATATTGTGTAGGTCTCCCTTGTGCCTCCAAAACAGTTGTGACTCATCAGAGAATGGACATGGGCCTTCTGAGGGTGTCCTGTGGTGTCTGGCAGGAGGATGTTGTTAGTGGGGGCCTTTGCGTCCTATGGGCTGAGGGGAGGGGCCTTTGGGTCCTATGGGTTGAGGGGAGGGGCCTCTGTGGATCATCCCACTGATACTTGATCAGTTTGGGATCTAGTCAATTTGGAGGCCAGGTCAACACCATGTTAAAAAGAGTTCAGCCGAGACATTGATCTTGATGGGATCACTGTCACGAAGACATTATACGACTATGTTAGTAGGAATAGTCCATAATGAAAAGACTGAGCTTGCAGTTTCACACATGGTTTAAAGATAATACAGTATACCACTGAGTGTACAGTAGACTCAAATGGAAGCAGCAGTGGAAGCTGAATCTTAAATACACTGCTATTTAACCATCCCCCCAAGATTCTCAAGAGACCATTGCTACCTCCTCTGTTCTTTCCCCGACAGGGCCGTGGACAACCCGGAGCTTGTTTAACAATAAGTTTAACACTGGTATCACTGAGCGGCCCTTCAACCTGAAGAGCCAAACCTCCGCCCAGCAGCCACTACGGCACCTCTCCACAGGTCCTCAACACCGGCTCGCGGTGGCCGAGGGGCCCGCTGGAGTCGTCATTATCATCTTTACACAAGGAGAAAAACGCCTCCTACTTGCTAATCAACTGGGGCCATCTTGACTCGGAGCCTCTCTAACTCCTTTCTCAAACACTCGTGGGCTGACAGGTTTTACGGTGAAGTGCGGAATAAGAGGTAAGAGTGTGTACGTGTGGGAACTGTGTTTTGGGAGATGTATTCTTTAGTCTTTGTGCAGGCACGCCTAAATGTGTACGATCAGTACCCATCCCTTTCCACTACGCACATTAGGATTTGTACGGTTTTTGTTTGTGAGTATGTGTGCCTTGTGTGTCCACAAAGCCTCTAGGACCTCCCAGCACCTCTTTAACTGTGTTTGTGTTGCCAGGCCCGAGGACCACAGAGGTTTGCTTCAGTTAATGAATTGACTGGCAAAGCAAGTTCCACCGAGGCCACCGCAAGAGTGCTCTTGCCACTACACTGCAATCAGAGGCATCTGTTTTATTATTATTTGCCAAGAATTCACAAAGAAGACGGGACATTTTTTTTGTGTGTGCGTCCCAGTCCTGTAAGTGATTATAAGGTGGGTCTAAAGGCGCCGCAGTAAAAATGACTCCGTTCATCCAAAGCTCATAAACAAAGATCACTCACCAATCACTCTAATAGAGCAGAGACACGGCTCTTAAAAAACAATATCGGCTGTCGTAAAATTGTAATGAAGGTGCAGGCCCGAGGTGATGGACTGTAATCTACCCGTTTCTTTTTTTTGTGTGCCCCAATTCAAAAGGATGAGAAGCAATATCCAAGGTTAATTATCAAGTTCTCACATACTCTTCACAGGACACACCATCACGCTTACAGTGATGTAAAGCTATGAACAACAGCTATACTGGACCAGTATCTGCAGCTTCGTCACAATGACATTAAAATGCTCTTCCCTGCAGTAATTTTCCTCCAGCATCCGTGTATAATAAACAGCAGTGCAGTGTTATCAGAAATGTCCCTCCACTTTACCATAGGAGGAAGCGTTCCCTTAATGCATTCAACATGGCCTCTCACATTCCCTACCCGCGCTCCACTTGATGGCTCTATTTATTTGTTGATAACACTTACATTACCTTCACGCTTTGCAATATTTTATGCTGCGCCACAATCCCACTAGTTTGTCTCCCTATTAAATGTAAAAAAAAAAAGAAGCAGTTACTCCAAAAGCAATTTAACTCCCCCATATCACAATTTCTCTTGTCTTAAAATGTTTGCATATATACCAAATAGTGTGTCCCAAGTGAAACTGTGGATTTGAATCTGTTTCAAACTTAGACCATATTGGATATTGTGCGTTAGGTCACAAGTTTGGTGCTTTAATATGCTAATTTGGATCCGAACTTACTTGTCAAACGCATCAAAGTCACACGATAATACAAACTAACTAATCAAGAACACAGACTGTATAGAAATATGGACAACACGTCCCCACTTCCAAGCATCGGTCAAACAGATGCTATTTTCGATTGGACACTGGCAGCGCCATCTTGCGACTTTGGACTCACTCGCGTTTCATTTAATTAATACGGCCCCCTGCTCAAGGAAATGTTGGATTATACACTGTACTTATTTATTTATTTTTTCCTTCCTACTTTCACGGTCTGCTTCACGGAGTAGTTGGCATGGCAACTTGTAGTGATCGTGATGTCACATCCTGTTTCTATAGCGTCAACAAACTAGCTAACTACAACGGATTTGACTTGTATTTTAGTGTTTTAGTTCGGCCCAAGTGCCATCTACGCTACTAACATGGAAGGGGCGGAGCTTATGACCTATACTGCAGCCAGCCACCAGGGGGAGCTCTACTTGCTTTGGCTTCATGCATCTTTATACTGTACATGATTAAGGCAGTGGCAGACAAGAAATACTGACACTACTAAGTAATTTTATTTATTTATTTTTTTTTGGTCAATGGACTCTGATGTCTTTTAAGAAAGCAGTCTGGTATAATGGTTTCAGTCCCACGTCGAAAAAAAATAGTTGTCTAACAGAACCGTAACCACCACACCTGTGCAGACAACGTTGGTTACATATTGTGACTCCAGTTCTATGATTATACACGTAGCACACTGCTGTAAAGTGAAATCCGGTGCAGTTGTATTTAAGCTGCTAGAACAACAAACTAACTATTATCAAACTATAGATTTAGGGAAAATAATCTTTTAACAGTTTAACCCTTTAGCCTTTAAACGAAATTAATCTCAAAGTGTAGAAAAGTAACACGTTGCCAGCAAACTGTACATACTGTAATACAGAATATAATGATAAAAATGATTATATTCTGACTTCTTTAATATTTATTTCCACCTCCTTACATATAAATTAATTACTCACTTACATCCAGTGCTGAGCTCAACTAACTCCTACTCATGGGAGGGCAGCAGCTTCTATTGATTTCTTAGCATGTTATCATTGAGGAACACGTTTCAATTCATCCCTTCTGACTTTGTTACCGCATTTGTTTTTTTACATTTGCATATCGCATATAGCAAATAGCTGCACAGTTCACATGCTGGCTGTATCCGACAGAGGCACACTGCCCACTCAAAAAATCCAATCCAAGCTTAGCTTTGATGTAAACTTCTAACTTATTACACCATTTGCCAAACACCTAGCACCAAATCCCAGCCCACGGCTCTACCGTCGCTCCACGTTCAATATTCATGGGCTACGTGGGGAATTCTTAATGGCTGTTCTAAGTGATTCTTATTGTACCAACAACACATAAGCTCTGACTGCAACCTGCCCAAAGCTCATGACTAAATTCCGACGCATAATTATTTCATGTCCCATTTCAATGAAACTGTTTAAAATCAGTTATCCCAAACAAACATATCAGTAAAAAAGAGCTCTCAGTTCGTAGATCCAACATGGCCGCTAGAAGGTTGCATGTTTGCAGCGTGGACACACTCAAGGGCGATGCTGGAGCCAGGCTGTAAACCACTGTATATGCATGCGTGTGTGCGCAGGACTCGTAAACATCGAGCCAACACGGGGCCAGACAGGACTCCAATCAAATCAGTGCTGGTTCAACATCTATTGCCCTGTGTGTGTGTGTGTTTGTGTGTAGGCGGGCCCCTATCACAGGATCAATCCACAGGGGACACAGAGGTTCACAGAATAATGACCCACCCTGTTTTCGTCCTCCCTTCTCCTTCTCTATGCAGCCTTTCTCTACTTTCTTGCATATGCACATTATCTTCTTCTCTTTTATCTCTATATCACATATTTCCGTCTTTTCTTCCTCTTGCTACAAACCGCATTACTTCTTCATTTCACTGTTGTTGCCAGTCGCCTTTCTTCCCTTATTTTTTTTTTTGTAAAATTCTCTTTTCAAGTGACCCCTCCCCTCTACCCCATCTCCGGCCCAATAACTCAAACAGTCCTTTTCTTTGATGCATCATTCATGGTTTTGTTCCCTAATGCACTCTCTATCTCTTCCTCAGCCACACTATCAAATCTTCATCATCGGCTTTTATCTAGTCTTCCAGCTTTCCCCTTCACCCCCTCTTGTAATGTCTTGTCTTCCCTCGCTGCTGCTGCTGCTGCTGCTGCTGCTTCTTGCCCCTTTTCTATTTCTAACCATGCAGCAAAAGCTCGGTCGCTCACTTCATCCCTGCTCTTTCAACCCATTCTTTTGTGCTCCCTCCCTCCCTCCTATCTCCCACTCATTCCCTTTTCCATCACTTTCACTTTTCTCTCCCATTTCTTCCTCATTCAAGCCAGCCATCCTCATCTTTTTCATCCAAAAGAAACCCTCCTCCTCCTCCTACTCCTCGTCTTCCCCATTTCACATGCCCCTCCATTTTCTTCCGTTCTCCGTCTATCATTCCCCGAGGTGAGTGGCTGAGTGCTAATGCCCAGGTCTCAGTAATGGGATAATCCTTTACATCAGCCGCAGCATCAGTCAGGCTACGCGCCGCTCTCTAAAAGCCATCCTTATCATTGTGTAGGGCCCGGATCTCCGCATCGCATCGCCATTCGTGCGCCAGAAACGTACAAACGCGCACAAAAACACGCCGGCCGAACGTCTTATTGTCGAGGCCCGGCCACGTTCCACGTCGCGCTTTGCTTCTTATCAGCCGAGTGGCACAATCGTACTGAACGTTGCATTCACTCGCAGATAAACGTGCAGGCTATAGGATGTTTATCTTCCCAACACGGCAGTTAAGGAGCACGTATGTTGTGTGGCGTGACTGAGCAGATGTATACATGGCGAAAGGCAGATACGGCCCAGCCCTGAGGCTATTAAAACCAGCGTCACAACGGTTTCTGAGAGGAAGATAAATGTATTAGTGGCCGCGAGTCTGACGATATATACTGCAATCTATTATTTGTTTCCTTGCAGTTGCGGATTTTCAGCAAATGTCAACGTGAAGGGCTTTAACACTAATGCAGCTATACACACTGGCACCTACACACACACAGGACCGTTCCTGCCAGGCCCTGAAACATCTGGGCTCCCCGGTTGACAGGATCATCTGGGGAGCGCGATGCGTTGCCTCGACTCTTTTGTGTCCACCTGTGCCCAGGAATAGCTTGAAGAACACAATCTCTCTACAACACCTGCTTTGGGCCTTACATAACTGTAAGTGGAGACCGCACAGGAGCGGGCATGGGGGGGGGGGGGATAAAGAGGAGAAATGGATCGGGAAGTTAGGAAGAGCCCGGTGCTTGTGAGTGTGTTTACGAGTGTGTCTGCGCGAGCTGGAAGGATAGGGAGGCCGGGACTGGATCCTGACTATATCCTACAAAAGCCTGGTTTATACTTCTGCAAAGGAATCTACTGTACACAGGGCCTAGGCTGTTGTAAGCACTGATGCGTACAACTATCAGGCATAACATTATGACCACTAAGAGGGGAAGTAAATAACATCATGACCATCTTGCAGGGAAACTTTTGGACCTGGCATTCAGTCATGTGGATGTTACTTAGACATGTAGCACCCACCTAGACCAGACCAGGCACCTTCACCCCATAGCAATGACACTCCTTGATGGCAGCAACCACCCCCAGCAGGATGCAGCCTGCTTTAGGAACAACTCCCAGCCTTCACCAGATCCCAAACTGATGAAGTATCTGTGGGATGATCCACAGAGGCCCCTCCTCTCAACCCATGTCCATACCCTGATGAGTCACAGCTGTTTTGGAGGCACAAGGGAGACCTACACAATATTAGGAAGGTGTACATAATGTTCTGTCTTATCGGTGTCTGCATCACTTTGGGCTAGTCAGCTGTATTGAGTTGGCGACTGGAACCGAGCGGCTCATGCTGGAGTTGGAGCTGATTTTGGAGCTCACTTTTATTGCAATCACTGCAACGAACAAATATGTTCGAGTCAACGGTGTGCAGGAGGCAGAAGGAAGGGGAACCGTCTGTGCCTGTCCGGTCACAGCGCAGGTTGTTGCAGTCTGGGGTTCTGGGGAGGTGCAGGTCAGGCTACAGCGTAGGACACACAGCTGTTGTAGGCAAAAATAAAAAAAAAAAGCTATCTCAGGCGTTCGTTTAATTTTAGTTTTGTTGGGCTATTCTCTCACATAATTAAAACGAGCTTTTGCATTCCTTGATAGAAAAGGATAGACGACGCCCAGGAGCTCTGTGTTGGCACTGATCGCCATATAAACGATCAGCATATGAGATACAGATAAAGAGGAGCCGCCGTAATAAGGACGAGCAAACCCGAGCGAACGCGGATAATGAGAATCATCGGGGGTGGCTGTATTATCATACTTCGCCTCGCATCAGGTAGAAGCCCTGACTGATGTGCTTTGATAGCGCACCGCACTCAGGGCAACCTTTGAGAGGAGAACCTAAGATTCTCCTTGACGAGAGAGGCTCTGAGGCGCAACGCCTGTGAACTCGTCAGCGTGCCTCGTGCAAGACTTTGGCAAGGCGGCCATTGATGTGACATTTACACCGCAAAGCGATAAACAGAAGCCGCACTTAGCTGCGTCACTTGTAACCCACTGAGACAAGGTTGCGCTGTGAGAAGTGTATGTCCAGGTGTATGCGGGACATGGACAGCATCCATGTGTATTCCTCAAGCTTGTTTGGTGTGTGTGTGCGCATGTAGCGTAGGTTTCTCTTTCACAAACGACCTTGCGAGGTGAACTTGCGCCTGTATACACTCAGTTGCCAGTTCATAAGGTACACCAGTGAAAAACAAATGCATTCCAGTAATATAACAGCCCTGCACTGAATCTTAGCTTCAGGAAAGTCATGGTATTCAGCCTTTGTTTAAAATAACAAAGAGCTTTTGATTCAACCTGTGTTGGAGGCTGTGGTTTGTGGTACTATTGAATTGCGCCGTGTTGTACTGACACGTTTCTATTATTCTGATAACTCCGTTTTAGTCTAGGGCACAGGTGTCATGGCCGGCCAAAAGCGGCCCGCAGCAAGGCCACAATTTTTCAATGAAAATAACTGTTAGCCCTAATTTGTCCACTGTTTTAGTAATAGAAGTGGACAGAACACAACACTGAGACCAAGGACTACACAGCAGACAGCAATGTGCTCAAATTGCACTTATTTTTCTCAAGGAATTTCAATTTTTAGCTTATTAAATGTAAACATCCTCCTAATTTACTTGTTCTTTTTTGCACTAAAATATATAATTATCGGCCCGATATCTGGAAATTATGACGTCATTCCGATAAGTCCGATATCATAACGAATGGCCCCGATAATATATAATATATATTTTTGTCAGTACTGTGGTGTGAGTACTCCCACATGAGACCTGAACGGCCTGAAGTGAATGCTGCGTTCAAGTGGCATCGGTATAACCGGAAAAACAACATTCTGGCTGAAAAAAAAAATCATTAAAATACTCCTTCATGTCGGAAAACAACATGATTTTGGTAGCAGCTGCCATTACCCAGGATGTTACACATAAACCACAGAAACATAAAAGGCCGGAAAAACAACTCTCAAATCGGGAACGGGGAACTTCCGTCGCCACTTGAATGCAGCACAACGTGCATACGTTTGTAAACAAACAACATGGCGGCGGCGGCGGTGGTGTGGGACTTTTTCAAAGTTTCCGAGGATGACACTTCTCTGGCTGTTTGTAATAAATGTTTAAAGAAAGTGCCACGAGGTGGAAAAATCAGCGCCAGCTTTAATACCTCGAACATGAAAAGTCATTTGAAACATAGCCATCGATTCGTATGAGGACGCCAGTGCGACTTTTGCTCATTAGTCTTCCTCATCCTCAGGTATGTTATCGGTTATCGGTATCGGCCTTTGGAAGCGGAAAGTTATCGGTTATCGATATCGTTTTTTTTTTTTTTAAGTTATCGCGCATCCCTAACTAAAACAAATGGAAAATGTCTGGAGTTGTTGTTACTTACAGGTTATTATCCTGTTATCGTACAGGTTCGGCCAGCTTGAGATCAAACTGGGCTGAGTTTGACACCCCTGGTCTAGGGCTAGGCTAAATAGCAGAAATACCTTAGGGTTTAATTCAATCCAGTTCAACAGCACCACAGACTACATCCCCTAAATTGATCCTACAGTTGATTTACTGCCTTTCTGACTCCGATTCAACGTAAAACAATATTAAAATGGTCATAAAAGCTGCAGAACTGTTGTATTTGAATGCATTCATTTCCCCCAAACAGACTGGCGAGGGAGTCCATGTCGTGCGTGCCGGGCTGAATTTGTGTCACCAGGAAACTATGCGTGTTCCCAAAGGGCAGTCTGGTGGAAATTCTGAGAGAGTATCACTGTTTGGAAAGTGTGTGAGAGCACGACCCGCGGGGTGTTCGCTTCGATCGGGCGTATTCTTGTATCCGAATGCAAATGATCAATGACCCATTTAAATTACAAAAACTCAGGCATGTGCAGAAGGATTGAGTTAAATGGACAGAATAACCAGAAACCCATATTACAAGTAACAAAGCAAGACGTTCCTAGAGACTAATTTTTGTGCTTACGTTTGGTCAGACTTGAAAACTAACCAATTAAAATCAGCCGTTTAGAAAGCTGCATTGGGCACATGGTTGATGTGTGATGGTTTAGGTAGTTTCAATATGTTTTAAAGCAAAAAAAAAGAAGTGAAAAATATACATATCACATGCTGCAGACCTTTGAAAGTTGGATATTCTCAGATGCACCGAGAAAGACACGAGAGAGCGATGAAAAAGCCCTTCCCCTCGCTCCGACGGCGGGTACTTACATCTGGGGCTTGTGAGGGTGGCGTCGGCTGAACAGAGCTTTATGATGATGACTGACTGCAAGTCATAATTTACCACCACTTCACTGCTTCCAGGTTGAGGATAATGACGGGGATTAAGGTACAGTAGGTGGAAGGGGGGGCGGGTTTTTTCGAGAGCCGTGCGTCACAAAGTCTTTTCATGCCAGACACTCCATAGGTCACATCTGAACTCGGGCCTTAGTGGATATAAGCCCTTCATAGTTTTTTTCCTGGGAGAGTTGTACACAGGTGCAGTACGTAGAACTTTTTAAAGGTCACATTTACGTATCTGGTCTGCACTGGTTTCTTTGCATGAAGCGGTGCATTAAAAAGTCTGGCTTTGACAATTTATTAGTAACCTCTCTAGTTGGAGGCATCTACTTTACTATAAGTTACTATAATGCTGCCTTTACAGTCTCAATACACAGTGAATATATATATATAAGTTTAGTTTTTTAGTGTTTTTAATGTTTTATGTACTGACCTCATTCTGTATTTGCATATATAAATGTACAGTGTATTTGCTAAGCTGCGGTTCTTGTAATGCAAAGACAGTCGTGCCTCTGACCCTCTCCCTATGAATTTAAAATAAAAACTGCATTTTCCGTAAGTCTATTCATTGCTTTTGTCCGTAATACATTTAAAACGTAGGCAAAAAAGTAAATAATGTTGTGCCATAGGTTGCTTTACTGCAAGACTCGAAATTTTCTGCTTGCACTCCTAAAAGTTTCAACGAGGGGCCACACAGCGCTTTGTCTTCTGGTCGGATTCCAAACCACTAAATATATTCTGCAAATGCAGTTGTGTTAGAATAATAAAATCATCCTTGTGGGGGAAATTCAGCACAAAACGATCCAGTTTGCAGCGCTGAGCATTGGTCGACACGAAGCAAGTTGCGTTATCCTGAGAATCAAGCTTAAACAAACGTCACTCATAGTGTTGTAGTGAAAAATTGCTTCTGCCGTATGACTTTATGCATCTAAACATGTTGTCCGAGGGGCTGGCAGGTGCTACATTTGATAAAGTTGGGGTGGCGTTTAATTGTGTATCCGTCCTACGCCTTCCCTCAATGTGGCGTTCCGGCTGACCTTGCTTTGTCGAACCCTCGGGACCCGTTTTACTCCAATACACAAAACCACCGTGTTTAACTTGTTCTCCGCTCAGCTTCCAACTCTAAATCCCTGTCCGTCGTGACTGACCTTGAAGTCTGGCTTTGACAAGACTAAATGTAATAGCATTATAAGAGCTGTACGGAGAAGACTCGCAAGCTGGGAAGGTTGGCACTTGACAGATCAGATTATTCCCGAAAACATATTTACTCCCGCAGTGACGGCTGTGGAGGAATGTGCCGGCGGCTGTAAACCCGCGTTGCATGTGTGCGTGCGCGTGACACGCCGAGGCACGGAACCCGCCCGGAGTCAGCAGTCCTGCGACGTACAACACAACGTCGCCAGACGACAAAGAGAACAACTGTCCTCCGCTTAACGCCAGCCCCTCTAACTCCTCCAGATATTAACAGCAGGTGATAAACGCCGCCGCTCTGCCTCATTCTCGTAATATGCTGAAAAACACCAGCCCACACAAACAAAGACGTTCTGCTGCTGCTGCCTCCATGACAAAAAGAATCCTGTTTCTGTTACACACGCACACACACACAAAGACTGATAAATGGATAGACAGATGACCCCGTGAGCTGGATCGCTCAAGTCGCACATGGCAATAATGTCTTCCCGCAAAATCTTTTCCCTCAAGCCTTAGCAACAGTAGGCCCACCACATGAGCAGAAAGGAATCCATTCATCACACCCCTGGGCATGCTCAGCTCTTCTTAGCCCTGCAGGCATTCTGTACCTTTTGAATCTTCACTGTCTTTGCCTCTTTTTTTTATTATTTGCACAAGGCCACAAGGGACGACGCCACCTCCTGTGTATTTTATTACCATTGTGAGAGCCACCCTTTCAGGAAGAAGTGCCGATTGTCAAGGTTAGGAGGGAGAAAAAAAACAAAAATGCTAAATGAAAGCGTCTTCTCTTGACTCTTTCCCATCCTCTGTGCACATCTAGAGTTGTCACTTCCCTTGTCTTCTGCTCCTGTCTCCAGCGAGACCTTCACCAAAATTGGTCCACAGCGCCGCATCTCACTCCTCACGGTAGAGCCGTGCAGCAAAGATACGAGGCCTCCCTAGCTTCCCTCCCAGTCAGTACCTGCCAAAGGTGTAGATGGAGCACCTAGTGTAGCTGTAAGCTTCACGGCCAAGGTGCAAACCCGGCTCACTGTGGCGGTGGGTAATATTTCCCTCAGCGCGGAGAAGCTTCTACCCAGCGAGGGCTTAATTGTGACAAAGTTCTTGTCGCTACATCTTAATAGAAAATATTTCGCTTCTATATGCACTCCCCCTCTGCAGTTCGCCAAGGCGTTCTATATTTATCTGACTTCCACAAGTGCATGCGTAGCTTTTGGCTCGGTGAAAATTCCCATCCCTGGCTGCGGGCCAGGCAGGAGACTTCAGGGTATGAATGAATCATGCGCCAGCGAGACCGGGCCCTTAAATCAAACCATCCGCCCGCCCTGAAATCGGACCGTAGCCTTACACATTTTCCCAGTCCAGATCCGCTGAGCTCTCATAAAAACGCTCCTTTAGGTGAGGTTGACAGTGGGTGTGACGCACCATAGGGTAAGACACACATAAACGTCCGGGGGCACTTTATTGTCGCTGAGCACTTGTGCTGTTCTATCACGCTGGAAATCGGAAGTGCCGTGAATGCAGTCGCTCCGAACGGTGGAGGTGTCCCGTCATATAGGAGGTGGAGATGGGATATCATCTAAGATAATAAGACGCAACCAGAAACACGGCGCCTTCAGAAAAGTCACTCACAGCGTCGCAGTCAGTTGCCGGCACGAGGAATGACAGCAAGAGAGTTGTGCAACAAAGTGAGAAAAGCACCATCACAGAACGAAATGACTGTGGATGTCAAGATTGTCGGGTTTTTCGGGGAAGACGGAAATGGTCGAACACACACAGGCCCCCTTCATTTAGTGACAGAAAGGTACAACAGATGCAACAAGCATTTTTGAAATGACTATAATGCCCGTTTGTCGGCGAGGAGGATTTAACCGTGGAGGAAGTCAAGCGAGGTTTGACAAAGGGACGTCTGTCAGGTGGATTCAGGGGAGAAACAAGTAAAAACCAACGGGTAAAAAGGAGTGAAGAGGCTAAAGGAGGAATAAAAGGAGGCTGGGGGAAAGAACAAAGAAAGAGCAGAAAAGGCTAAGGGCTACTAGTGACGTAAACAGGAAAAGGAGTTAAGAGACTAAGAGTCGAGGGGCTAGGGTTAGAGAGGACTCCTTTCATAATGATCTCTGAGCTCCTCCTAATTGGGCAAATCTTTGAGTAGGCACCGGGCACCCTGCTCTGGAGAACAGGTCAGACAGAGAGCAAGAAAGTGAGAGAGAGAGAGAGAGACGGAAGGGAGGGAGGAAGGAAGGAAGGAAGGAGGGGGGAAACATTTACAGACACAAGAGGGGTGCCATGAAAAGGTTGAGCTATGCGAGTATAATGAATTGAGGAGTTGTACATGGGCAGAACTGACCTAAACCCCCATTCCCTGATCTGTACTCCGCTCAATTCCTCTTTGTATCCTTTGTACCCTCTCCTGCCTTCACCGTCTACGAGGAAAGGCGGCGTAAATCCACGAGGGGCCGCATTGACCGGAATTTTTAAAAAATTACACTTGGCCTCGGATGATGACACTACCGCCGCAGCAGCTAAGGGTGGCCGAGGGACTTTTTCAGCGAGAGCGTGGCCAATGAAAGGGTGAGGGGTGTGAGGGAAAGTGAGGAGTGCTCTATGAGGGCCTCTCCAGGGGACTAATTTATGAGTGTCCTGATCAATGGGTTAATTAAGTGGAGAGGGGAGAAAATGGAGAGGGCAGGGGCCTCGGCAACCATTGGCGAGGAAGAAAGCGGGGGTGGAAGAGCAAGTTGGCGGAGGTCAGGAGGGTGACACCGGGAGAGGTTGAGACATTTTGGCAACTTGAAGAGGACGAGGGCCCCATTGTGAAATTCAAATTCCCTTGTGTACTCAAGTAAATTGACCTGGACCGTCCAATAATTCTCTGATGGAAATGTCTTCACGTTAGCGATGATCATGAACTACCGGCTCACCTACTAGAATCGATAGCGGACCCACCTCGTCAAGATTTTTCGTCAAGTCTCGCCAAATAAGACGTCAAGAACACAATCCGCGGTTCGGAGACCTTTGGAAAATCAATTCAGATGTGTACCTGTCGACTAAATCTCGACAGGAGGAATCGGAAAAACGTGTGAAGAGCACGTCAACCGCGCGCAACACCACCCCTTTATATTCTGTCCTCCAAAATGTAAAGCACGTCCTCCGTTGAAAGGGTGCTTTGAAATGTGTTTATTCCCCACAAAAGGACAGAGAGAAAGAAGCGGTTAATAAAAAAAAAAAAAAAAAAGGGAGGGGGGGTTGTGGCCAGGAAATCCTGCTGACTTGCAGCCTTCTCAATCGACGGCCTCTTCTTCTATTCCCTTTCTTTTTCTTATTTCCCCCCGGAGTTTAAACCCAAACGGAAAAGAGATTGTTTCATGTCGGCTCAGAGGGAGATCTGGTTGTTTTTTATCCCCTATGGTCTTTGCAGAACCAACCCCATCCTGCCACATTCTGCCGTTTGAAGGCTATAGAAGCTGACGTACATCTCAGCTGAGCAATCTCACCACTCATTAGCGGTTAGCACTGCCGTGTGATCAAGGTTACACTCCCTAACCCTGGCTAATTAAGGTGACATGACCCCATCTTTCCTCTAATGGTAATCCGTACGACTCTATACACGCCACCTATACATCACTCCCCCATGCTCTTTGTGCTTTCATGTCTGTATTCCTATTGTTCCTCTCTCTTGCCTTCTAAATTCCTAAATCTGCGACCGGAAAACCTGCAAAAAGAAAAAGAGAAAAGTTCCTTGCACCTCTATCCCGTCTTTCTAACGCTCAAGGTAAATTCAGAGGGGGAAGTCAGAGGGGACGTATGAAGGGCACCGAGCGGGGAACATGAGTCATTTTCGCCAAGATACCGTAGCCTGAGGGTAGCAGATAAGTGCACTCAATAAAGTTTCGGAACGAGTCAGAACATTGACATTTATGTTCTTGGCGCTGTGAGCTGCAACCTGTGAAAATATAGTCTGCGGAAATCCGCTCATGCGGGGTGTTTGGCCCAGGAGTGATCCACACAGATTGGAAATTTAGCCCCTCTTTCCTTCAACCATTTGTCAGCAGAGGAATTGTTTCAGCCTTGAGAGACAGTGTGAGGAGTCACAGATGAATGATTCAACCAACACGCATTGTTTTCGGTGAAGGATGGAGGATACACACGCCGCATGCTTAAATGTTGGGGACGTAAAGGGAAAAGTAGTTTGAATAAATCAAAGGACAAAGGCGTGCCAGAGGCTCCGAGGTGTGTGTGTGTGTTCTTCGGGAAAAAGCAAAAACCTTCCGTTGTCGCGTCCGCATCCACACGTGTGTGTGTCCCTGTTTATCCTGAGGGTTGGAGTCTTCCTCGCTCGTTGTGACAATAACAGTGACGATCATCGCCTGCTCTGCATCGTCGGGTGCGAAAGTGTAGCGCTTCTATTCTGGTGCTCATTCATCACTGTCGCGCTTCTATTTTCGGTCGTAACCACCACACACACACACACAAATACAACCTGAACACAGCGAAGTAATAGACATCCCAATTCACTGCGTAACCGCGCGCTTATTGTTTTCATTAGCATCTGCCACCAGGACTTTGCCCAGCAGCTTAACTATGCATCAACTGGAGCTAGACAGCCGGCGAAAGTACATGAAATGGATTTCCCATTTGTGTAGAAAAGGGTTCGGGTGCGTGCTCGGTACTTTAGGTCTTGCACGTGTGCCGTAACGATAGGGCTGCACGGTTGTAGCGTTTCAGCACCGTCATGTGATGTGCGCATAGAAATGAATCGTGAAGGAGCTCAAACGCCTCATGCAACAACTTTTTTTGTGCAAACTAGCAGTCCATCCAAACAGCTCCCCACACCATCAAATACGTCAACCTGAAAAGGAGCGAGGAACAGAAGGAAAACGTCAGCTTGTGGAATTAATTCAGCTACAAAAAGCGTGCAAAGCCCGATCTGGATGCTATCCAAAACAAAAAAACTACTGTCGACGTCTTTGGGTTAGGGTTAGGTTTGGGGACAAGGAAGTAACCTTCCTCCTAAAGAGAAGGTTACTTAACCCATTCAGACCGGATCATGCATCTATGCGTAGTTACCATTAAGGCCGGCAAACGCGTCTGTGTCATTTTGAGCGTTGTCGTCTTTTTCGAGGCACATGGCCAATTATATGCACTGTGATTGGCTGAAATATTCTTGGGGTGAGTGACAGTGATGCTTAGGGATTTTTTTTAAACTCGTGTGACTAATAAAACGCTTTGTTATTGGTCGAAATAAGCCTACACGTGGAGTATGTTTTGGTCGAAAATTTTAAACACCGTGCTAGCGATCCGTCACGGCTGACTCAAGTGAAGGAAGTGATATTGACGAAGTAATTGAAAAAATAGATCTTTACTGATTTTCAAAATTTTAAAAATGTTTGGCGTTTATTGATTTTTAAAAAAAATGCATTTGAAGATTATGCCCTAGCAAGTCAGTCAAGTTGAAAGCCAAAGAAGTAAGCTGTCAAATGCTTTTTATCTCATGTTTTTATCTGCTACAGAGCCTGAGAAATTAAGGTTTAAGTGTTGACATATTCTGAAAAACCTCAGGTTTTGAGAGGGGGTTTACAGAAGAGTGTTTAGGCCTGAATGGGTTAAACACAGGCACAGGTTGTATCCTTCTACAAGCTATCGTCTACAAGTTAGACCCGGGTTGTTAAATTGGCTCCCTTTTTCTCTAAAGAAATAATAATTTGAACGATATTAATCGAAATAACGAAAAACAAATACCAAATTATATTCGATGTAGGGACCCTCGGAAAGAGCCAAGCACAACAGCAAACTTAATATAAGTTTATGCCACTCCATTAGAGGGTTGTTTTAAATCAGTCATGGTCAGATATAGGGTTCCAACTATCGGGTATGGTCAGGCATAGGGTTCCCAGTGTCGGTTAAGGTTAGGTGTAAGGTTCAAAGTCTCGGTAACACCTACTGAGAAGGACTCCAAAGAGCAGAAAGAAATCCCAGATGATGATCCAATGCCTGGACAAGCAGTACGTCATAACATCCCACACATATTTTTCCCAAATGGCCATAATTGACTGTATCAGTCATGGGTGTCATCCCGGAAAATGAAAAGGCCCAAATAGGAGAACTGTCACAAGTAGAAGCTACAATGGAGATGTGGTCAAGACGGACAACAGATCCCTACGTAAGTCTGACCGTCGATTTCGTTGCTGTGGGCTTCCGAATGCAAAGTCGGTTTGCAAATGTTATTTTTCCAGAAGGATCACACAGGAGAGAATAGCATTGGGGATGACGGGCCAAGACAAGACCTGGCAAGTCTGTATTACAGCGAACAATGTGGCGAACACAGGTGGCACAATGGTGTGGTGGTTAGCACTCATGCCTTACTGCAAGAAGGTTCTCTCCAGGTACTCCAGCTTCCTCCCACCGTCCAAAGACATGCTCATTAGGTTCATTGGTGATTCTAAATTGGCCGTAGGTGTGAGTGTGAATGGTTGTCTGTCTCTCTATGTTAGCCCTGTGATAGACTGGAGACCTGTCCAGGGTGTACCCCACCTACATACACACTCTTTTACAGTTCTATCCTGTCTCTGGATTTAACGCAATAAGAGATTTATGTCCAGTATCATAAAATGAGGAGGTAGGGAGCGTGTCGTTAAAAAACAGCCCCCCCCCCCCCCCAAGGCAACACTCCTCTCAGCTTCAGTAACCGTTGCGAGACGGACAGCAGAGGGGCCGGTATCTCCAACAACCTCAAGTGCCGCCATTAGCTGGAAGCACTGGCCATTTCTCAAACCCAACCGCCGCAGCCCGCCATCACTTACGTCAACAGTTGGACATCAAACGGATAACGGCCTTGGCCCGTACTTTGGGACAGCCACTGGCTATGCCACCGTGGAGGCTCATTATGTTTGACTGACTGAGACCCGCGCTCAGTGTGTGTGTGTGTGTGTGTGTGTGTGTGAGAGCTCGACAGGGAAATATGTGTGTTTTATAGCAAGCCGCATCATTATACAGTGCACAGTGATAACACTTCAGCATGTTGGCCAACACGGTGACTACTGCTGCTGCTCCCTTTCGCCAACATTACTATTCAACTGGTCCTTCTCCTGCTCGTTGTTAGGGCTTCAGCTGACAGCTCATACTAATATGTGTGGTGGTGTGTCAGCACATACTAACGCGTATGCAACAGCGGGGGGACGAGGTAGCATATAGCAGATGTTAAGAGTGCAAAATAGAGACGGTGCAGTTGTAATGTGGTGGCATTCCTCTTCCCTGCTGTGCAGCGTTACTCCTCCACAGCCGTCCCTTCTGAAACACCCTCCTCCTCCTCCTCCTCCTATTTGCTCTCCAGCTCGCTTTCCTCCGCTCTGCTCTATTTTCTTTGCGACATCTGCGGCCACTTGACTTTCAGAGCACACGCTCTCCTCCTCCTCCTCCTCCTCCTCCTCCTCTCTGTATGTGTCTGGGATAAGAGGGCAGGAACAGCAGCCTGCCTACCTGCCCGTCTCCACCTGCCCGTTGACCCGGGGCTTGTTTGCAATGCTGAGGGGTTTACTAGAGAGCACTTGCACGGATGCGGCCCGCCCCCCTGACCTTGAGAGGCTGCCGATGCCATAACTCACTCAATTTTCTTCGCCGAAAATGTGACACGTGGCGCGACGCACCGCAGAGCCGCGTTTACACGGGGGGGAACAGAGAGCAGTTTTAATCTCCAATGTTATGTTACAGTGAGATTTGGATGTAAAATCCAAATAAATGATTGCAGAGGGGTATTAAGGACACGAACGGAGCGCAAAGGCAGAGTTCAGATAGATGCACCAAAGTTGACACGAGGGAAGTCCCCCAGCTCGCCAGAGGGATGAGCTGCACTACAGCCAGCCAGCGTGATTGGCCAGAAAGTAGGATGTATTTAATCCCAGCTGTTGCTGACTCCACTGCCGCTGATTCCATCAAATCTATATTGAGCTTTCTATTCGGGACACACAAACACGGACGAACGAAATCCCATTGTGGCCTTGCACCTCTATTGTGAACGGATTTATTTCCTTAAAAATAATTTTGGAGATTTTAATCTGCGCAGGTGGAAGTGCGAATGTGGAATTGTAGAGGGGAGCGACGGGCGATCTGGGTGGTTTTCCTTTTCCGTCTTCTGTGTCTTCTTCGTCTCGGCTTTTATCTCTCTGAAGGAAGGAGACGGGTAAATGTGTTCCTTGATCTTGCCCGGTGGTCAGCCGGGGCTCTCGCAGGGAGCAGGAGGAAGGGGGATTTTTGAAGGTTGCTGCCGGTGTCGGGCTGAAGACCCGGGAAGCGATTTCAGTCAGATTTTTTTTCGATCAAAAAATGTGTCAGAGAGAGAGCGTTCGACCTTGATCTAACCTTAATGAGCCCACTGGGGACGACGCAGCCGGCGTTGGATTCAGGTTGACGGACAACACGGGGGGTTTGAAGACAAAACAGAGGAGGGAAGGGAAACGAATGTTTGGAAGAAACGAAACGAAATGGCAGAAAAATACCTCAAAACAAAGAGAGGCAGAGAGAGAGAGAGAGAAAGGAAGGAAGGAAGGAGCCGAGACAAATAATGGCTCTGAGTCCTCATCTCCATCTTGCATCCCAGAGAGCAAAGACCTCATTCAACAGTCGCAGACAAAGAAGAGAGAGATGGGCCGCTGTGGAGGAACTGTGGGAGACCAACCTCTCTAAGAGAACTGCAACAGGACAGGCGGTCTGAGCCGGGAGGATGGAGGTACTCGTCTCAGAAAACAACCCTCAACAATACATCTTTCATGAACTCAGATCATCAAGTAACACATTTGCTAAGACTGTATAAAGCTGACTGAGTTAAGGACCTCCAGCATTTGTAGATTATTTTCTTCCTCCTTGGCTGCAGAGAAAATGGAATAACCAAGACATCCCTAACGCTTAGCCTTGCACATTTTGATTGCAATAAAATATTTGCTCTTAATGATTTCATGTCAGGACTCCCGCACGGCACCAGAGAGCATTGTTTACCGGGCTTTATCATGAGGAAGAAAAAAAAAAAAGTGCAGCCTCCAGCAAATTTTACCCGCCGTCGCTGCATCGACTGCGGCAGTGTCAGATGTTTTCTTTGATTAATTTCGCCGCTCTTAATATACACGGAGAGACGCGCCGGAGCACACACACACACACACATGCCAGCTAGCGGGAGCGGACAAAGACCTAAACTTTCAGGTTTTCGAAATCTTTGCGCTGCCAAAAAAAGATGCTGCCATGGCAACGACACACACTCCTCTCGCGAAAAGCAGCGAGGCTCCCTTTGAGCCAAATGAATGAGTCTGCCACAATCGGATGGCGACGAGAAACAAATGAATACATCAATGAGGAATACAGGCAACAAAGGAGTCATGCAGAGTATATATAGTCTCAGAAATGCCTATTATCCTTGGGAGGGGGGGGTGAGTAGAGAGCAGTGACCTAAACGTGACAACAAACATGTGTAAAAGACTGATTCCAAGAGGGGAACTGTCTCTAAGTGGAGAAATTTGCATGTCGTTGCCAATCATGAAGTCTTATTATATAATTAAGACCATCTTTTGAAGAGTTATTTAGTATAAACTGCTTTATTTTCAAGTGGAGAAGCAGAATTTATTGTTTTAGTAAATATGGACGGTCGAACAGCTCCTCAAAAGTGAAGCCAAAGCAAGTAGAGCTCCCCCTGGTGTCTGGCTGCAGCATAGGTCATAAGCTCCGCCCCCTCCATGTTAGTGGATGGTAGTTGGGCCAAAAAAAAATGTTTTAAATTTTTTTTCAAGGATGGTTTCTGTCATTTTAGGTAGTTAATATAATACTGACTCATGTTCAAGTGTCAATTTTTTTGGATAAGTTTCGTTTTAGTTATTTGACGCTACAGAAACAGGATGTGACACAATGGCGACTACCAGTTGCCATACCAACTGGTCCGTAAAGCAGTCTCGTGAGAGTTGTAAAAAAAAAAAAAAAAATTAAAACAAGTAGAGTGTATAATCCAACACAAATCCAACAGTCGCAGTTTGGCCAATGCGAGGAAGTGGTGGCGCATTGTCCATATTTATATACAGTCTATGCGTGGCCATAGCAACAAGTACCAATCATAGAAGTTCATTAGGTACACTACTGAATTTAAATTCTACCATATTGGTCCTGCACTAAATCTTAGCTTCGTGACAGTTTTAAGTTTATATTGAAACAGTGTAAGAACAGAGGTGATTCAACCGTGTGATCACTTTGGAGGATGTAAGATTGGATTAAACATCATTAAACTGACTAAAGACTAATATCGGGTTGTCAAAAAAATAGATATGTGTCAAAAGAACACAATGCAATCATTAGTACTTATCAAACCGCAGCCTCCACGATGACAAACACAGTTGAATCACCAGCTCTCTTAGTTATTTTAAACAAATGCCAAACAGCACAACATTTGTGCGTAGATTGTGTTGCACTGAGATGCATTTCTTTTCCCTGGTGTACCTAATGAACTGGTGAGTGAGTGTATTTCTTTTACTTGCATAAATCAGGTGTAAATGGTGTGTGTCTGTCTCACTCGCTGCTCTCAAACCTTCATACGTACGTGCATGTCAATTTTTTCCGCCGCTAACTGTCACAGTTTGTCAACTTAGCTGAAAAGGGAAAAAAAAAAAAAACTATGAGACTAATCCATAAAAATGAGACTGCAAACACCTTCCTCTGCCTTCAAAGCGATGACTGACACATATTAGCTTAGCTCCGCCTAGCAGCAGGGAGACGGGAACAGCAGCGCCTCCCCGAAGACCGGCGCGTTCAGCCAGATGTGACTTTACTAATTCATTTCGACTTTGCTAAACAAACATTTCATTTCGCCGCCATCGACGAGACGAGCCTCCCAGTCCTCCAGTCGGCCTGTCAGCCCGTCGCACCCCTGATGATTTTTTTAACGCAGCTAACGCCTAAAATTAGCACCGGCTTCTGTCGCCGCCACAGTCAGAAAAAAAACGCCCTCGCCCACTGGGAGAACGGCTGTCAGCGATTTGTCTGCGGTAAAAAAAAATGACAAAAAAAAGCGCAATAAAATAAACAGATGGATAAAATTAGCAGCAGTTAGCGACATGCAGGTACGACTGTCAAAAGACCGTGAAGGTGCGATTGTGTGACGGCCACTTCCATCCCACCCTGTCACAACACAAAGGCCCGCATCTGCTGACTGCTCAGCGACCCGCGCTGGGAGACATCAATCTACCCCGGCGACACGCTTTGAAGACTTCAGTCCCATCTGCCTCCAGCTTTGCTTCACCTTGGGACTGATGGGACTGATGGGACTGATGGGACTGATGGCGCTGAGCAACGGTTTCATAGGCTTTGACGCTAAGAGACACAAAAAAAACGAGCGAATGATCGCCGACACATAAGCAAACAATGAGTGGTGGCCTCCTTTACAAAGCCACCCTTTATTTTGGTATGTCACAAAATACTACTACACCAATCAGCCACAACATTATGACCACTGGCAGGAGACGCAACGTTCTTCTGGGAAACCTTTGGACCTGGCATTCATTCATGTGGATGTTCCTTAGACATGTAGCACCCACCTAGACCAGACCAGACCAGGCAAACCAGATGGTTTTAGATCTGGCCTCCAAATTCATTAGATCCCAAACTGATCAAGTATCTGTAGGATGATCCACAGAGGCCCCTCCCCTCAACCCATTGGACCCAAAGGCCCCTCACCAACAACATCCTGTTACCAGACACCACAGGACACCCTCAGAAGGCCCATGTCCATTCTCTGATGAGTCACAACTGTTTTGGAGGCACAAGGGAGACCTACACAATATTAAGAAGGTGGTCATAATGTTATGCCTAATCTGTGTATGCATCCCCCTTTCTCTCAACACACCGCACTAGCACACCACCTTTATCCCCCCCCCAAAACATCTCATCTCCACGGGTCCTCAAACTTTCCAGCCGCTCGCTCGCCGACGAGATAAATAACAACTCCTCTGTGACAACATCTATTTAGCGCCGGGACATCCGCACGTTTCCCCCCGCCACCGCCGCCGCCTCCATTAAAACGCTTTCTCCCCACAGAGGAGATGCCCCTATCTCGCTATATATAGGGCACGCTAGCTGCCTAAACCAGGCGGGGGAAGCTGAGCTGTGAGCGGGGCTTGCCTTCACCCTTTTCTCGTCGCCGCAGATAAGAACAGAGGTCTTCTTGTCCCCGCTGAATTCTATCATCTAGCAGGCCGCGCCGATCCGAATGCCCCCACAACACCAGCCACAGCATATAAATGCGCCCCATTCTTTTCGCTGTGTGTGTGCGCTTTTACTTGTGTGTGTGTGGGGAGCATTTAAGGGAATATGTTCTCATGGCCACGGCGTTTCCTGGGGTCTTTTGAGTACATGGAAGTTGACGGATGATTCAGATGTTGAAGGAGGACTTTTGTGAGCGTGTGCGCATCATTTCAGACATCTGCCTGCTGCACAATCTAGTTTGCTCGCAAAAGCTCCCATGCATTCCTCATACATTCATATATCTCTCTCCAGTTCACGCACAATTAGAGGAGCATGTTCGCGCAGACTGATCGAGCACTGACCTCTAGAGAAGCTCTAATAAGCTACACACTGTGCATGATGCAGGAGGACGCAGGAGGGGAGCTCGGGCCGGACTGAATGGCAGCCTCTGTTTGTCTCATTTCACCGGAGGACCTACGAGTGCAGGTCCTCATTAACGGCACAGCGGATGCGTCTTCTCTGTTATCAGGGGAAGAGCTCGCCTTGCCTGCACGCGGCGAGGAGGCTTAAACATGCAGCAGAATCCAACACACTGCAGCTGAAAGGGCATTCTTATAGAAATGTTTTGGACAAGTGCAACATGCAGGTCATTGGAAAAACAAAAAAAAAACAAAAAAATTAAAGAAAAATCACTCATTTCACTGACATTTCATCCTCATTTCTTACCATTGCTTGTCACTCTGGGTGTTAAGAAACAAATCTCCAACATGAACACAATCAAATGTGACTATTTAACGCATATTTTACGTGTGCAACACATTTTTTTGTGTGAAGCATTGGCCATTTAAACCTCAGCCTACCTGTTAATTTTTGATCCACGGGTGCTGGTAGGTTGCCAGATCCCCACTGGTGAATGCCTCCTGGTGAAAACCTTCCGCACGGACGCGACAAAAGTCAAGCAAAAAAAAAAAAATTTTTTCAAAAAGTGTTGTTTTTTTTTTTTCTAAAAAAAAAATAATAAAAAAATAAATCTTCCAAAAAAAATAGTACCCTCCTCCGACAGCAGTTAGTACTTCAATCCGACTTCATGACATGAGCCAGTGACAGAGTGGACTAAACACCACAAATAAAGCTGCTCCACTGCATTACAAACCACAAACGGCTCGACATAGTCTCCTCTCAGTCCCCATCCGAGCAGACGAGCTCGGCTCGGTCTCCGTCTTCTCCAGCTCGGCAATAAATTAATTAATTTCTCGGCTGACAGTCTGGTTTGCCTCAAGAAGAAGAATGTCTTGTTTTTATCCGGGGGGGCCCTTTAACTAAACAACCCCTAGATAACGCGGACGTTTCTGCAGTAAAAGGGGGGTGGAAATTTAGCGGATCTGGCAACCTGGAAGTGTCACCTGTGTTGACTAGTGGTCTCAGCTACTCAGTTTTTTTGTTTTTTTGTTTTTTGTTGTTGTTGTTTTTCTCTGGGACGTCGTCGATAAATCCACAATAAATCCCCTCAGAGAGAACCAAGACACCGTCGGGCACCGGTGAAAGCCTTAGCAGGTCTCGGTAAACGCGGTGCTCCGGTAAGTCCGGTGAGAAGATGCTCCTTCCTCTGCCGTTGCTTGCTGCTGCTGCTGCTGTGTGGATTCCGTGACCGCGTCGGCTGGCTGTCGCGCGCACGTGCGCAACCGTTGATAAAAAAGCGCGCTCGTGCCCGGCGTGTGACGCGCGCCGCAGTGTCCTCTCTCTCTCTCTCTCTCTCTTTAACGGCAAGCCCGGTCGCCTTGGCAACGCTTTCCCCCTGACCTCAATATGGTCGCCTTTTCTATTAAAAAATTGTGTTTACCGTGCGTTTATCCTGACGCCACGGCAGCAGTCTCAGCGGTGAAAATCAGGGTGTTAATCCGGTATCTCGCGCGGAGGGTGCAACACGGGTAGGGCTCCATCTTCTCCCGCAGAGGACTCCAAAAAAAAAAAAAAAAAAAATCAAAAAAATTAGTGCTGAGGAGTTTCATTTGCTCGGCATCCCTCTCCTCCTCTCCTCCTCTCCTCCGCTCGCATCCAGCCGGGCAGATCTGCATCAGCATGACGTCAGAGCACCTTAAAGGGACACTAGCCCATTTTATTTATTTATTTATTTTTTATTTTTTCCCACCCTGCATCCTTTTCCTTTTCTGCATCCCCTCACCATTCACCCAACCTCATCAGTCTCCATCTCTTCATCTATAATTTACCCTTTCAGCACGCTAATCCCTATTGCATGGCTAACCATGTTAATCTGTGAGGGATGAATAACGCCACACCAGTAAAACCGTGCCAAATGTGTAGACGATAACATTGGGATGTACACCGATCAGCCACAACATTATGAACAGGAGAACTGAATAACATTGAGCAACTTGTGACAATTCAATGTTCTGCTGGGAAACTTTTAGACCTGGCATTCATTAGTGTGGATGTTACTTGGAGATGTAGCACCCACTTAGACCAGACCAGGCACCCCATACACCCCATAGAGCTCCGGTACCTGCACCGGCAATCACAACACCGCCATATTGGCAGGAAAGCACGCTTTTTTTCTAATTACTATTCGGCTGACAACTGCGAGCAGCTAGCTAACTTGTCCTTGTACCAGTTACATCCAAAAATGGTCGACAGCTGTTGTGCCCCAGGCTGCCGGAATAGTCAGGGACAAGCAAAGGGGAACACAGGATTCCCAAAGATCCCGCAAATCGACAGATGTGGATTACTGCAATACAACGCACAGGTACAGAATCCAGCGTTTTCCAAGGTTTTAACACAATGTCCGACAGATTTCTTTTCATAAAGGCAAGTTAGGCTAATGTTTATAACGCTGATTACAAAGGGGAGTTGCTGGCGGTGTCAAGGAACAGCTCAAAAAAACATAAAGAACAGCACAAGGTGTTGACTTGGCCTCCGAATTCACTAGATCCCAAACTGATCAAGTATCTGAGGGGAGGGGCCTCTGTGGATCATCCCACAAACAATAGGACCCACCCTCAGAAGACCCATGTCCATTCTCTGATGAGTCCCAGCTGCTTTGGAGGCACAAGGGAGACCTACGCAATATTGGGAAGGTGGTCATAATGTTATGCCTGGTCGGTGTTCACTTGCCAATCAGCACCACAAGTCCCTTTTGGACTATTGCGGCGGCTTTTGCGGTGGGTCGCTGACTTCACCGGCTTGCTCTGTTATTTATTTTCTATTTTACTTTAAGGGATAATAACTGTCTAACATCCAGCACGCCTGAGTCCCTGATCTCATCAGCGCCGGCGGTAATGGCAGTGCGGTGGCAGCACCTGCTCCTCTGGATGCAGCGCAGCCACACGTCTGTCTTATTACCAGGGCCGTAGCACAGCCAAACATCTGCCTCAGTCGCCGTCCCAAAGAAAAAAAAAACAACTTTCTGCCTCATCTCGCCGTTATCCGCAGTCATTCACGTTGAAGCGTAATGAGTGCCACCTCCAGATAGCCACACAAATGACGCCCTGCATGCTCTCATGCAGCATCCAGATCTCATTTGAGAGAAGAGTTACTGCTTAACATCCACACACTACTGTTCCTACACTTCCTGATACAAAACCCCAGACGGAGCAACAGGCTGCTCCACCGCTCGTGTAAGGACCCAAGCTGTCGTCAATCAGCCGAAAGCATCGTGTCAGCCCCGTCTTGCTTTTTACCTTCGGACACCTCGGGAAACTACTCAAGGGACGCGGGCGAGGCAGAGGCAGGAGGAGAGAGGCCGCCGTGGGGCTACGATCTCGGCTATCAAGACAAATTGCCTTTGGTGGTGCATGTACATTCCCCCTGTGATATCCCATCAGGCCAAGGTGAGGAGACAGAGGGCCGGTGAGTGTGTGTCTGCATGTACAGAGGTGATGTTGATGTCCTACACTTGATAGACCCTATCCAGGCATCAGAGGTAATGGCCCGCCAGGGAGACCTGACAGCTGAGCCCACATCGAGATATACACACTCACCCACACCCACACACACATTCGCCTCACTGCCCATTTCACACAACTCCTTGTGGTTTGTCACTGATGGACTGCATTGATTCGTGGTAGCGAATACATGTAGTATCATGGCACAGTCCCATTCACTCTCCTTTAACAGAGAAAACACATCCCATCCCTCTCTCCGTACACACACACACACACACACACTCTCTCTCTCTCTTTAAGCAGTGATGTATGTTGTGTTGTGTTAGATCCAGTTTGCAAGGTTGAAGCTGCTATTCTGCAGAGAATTCCTCTGAGGTGTTTATATGTCTTCACATGCTTCTATAAAACACCGCTGTAGTTGGTTGCTGCACATCTCTGCACAACCAACCAGTCAAAAGCCCCTTTGGTGCGGCCCCAGGGCCCCTTCAAGCTACTTATATCTGATTTTTTGCACATACAAGAATAACATTTTTACATACAATTATGTGGGGAATAAAATTATCTATTTAATCCCATGGGAACTGGGTTGAGAAGCAATTGTCGCTATTTGCAACGGCGCCTAAAAATACGTGAGATACACTGAAACAAATGAACAGCTCTTGCTATTTTCATAAAGTATACAACCGAGCAGTCATATTAGGAAAAGTTGACATTTATAGCACTTTGAATCAGGACTGGAATTGGGGTTCTAGATCAGGTGTCAAGGGAGCAATGGGCAGAAGCTGAAATCTAGGGTCTATGCTATCCTCTTGGCTTTTTAAGTGTGTGGTACCATCATGCCAAGATCAAAGCTCTCTAAGTCCTTCAGAAAAGGAAAGGAAAATCATTTGGCATGGGTACAACTCCCAGTTTACCCGGGACTGGGCATCCCACTAAATTTTGCCGGAGTAGGTAGAGCAGAACCAGAGGGCTGACTCCCTGGTACAAGGACCTGAAGTGTCCTTGAGCAAGGTCCTGGATTGTGAGGCAAAAACACATGAGTGAATGTGTGTGCGTTTGTGTGAATGAGTGGGTAGATGTGTCATTTCAACAGTAAAGCTCTGTGAGAAAAGCATTATGTAAATACAAGACGATTTACCAGATACATCCCAACAGCGGACTGCTTGATGCAAAAAACTGTCTACAGATAACGTTTGTTCACTAACAAGACTACGCCTCTTGATATTCAAAGACGTTTATTTGACCAGGTTAAAGAGAAGGGAAAGATAGGAGATCGAACAGAAGGGTCGAGGGGTCGAGGGGAAGGGAAAGAGAATTAAGTAGTGACTGATGATGATCCTTGGAAGACTGGACGTAGGAACCCAGGGAGAGAGATTCACGGTGGGGGCATATCTCTGGAGGCGTTGGCTCATTGGTGACCTCTTGGTCCCTGTAAAGAGATTGTAAAGGAGAAGAGAGAACAGAGAGGGTTGGGGTGGAGGGGTTTGAGAACTGAGTCAAACGGGCGAGGAGAGGTTAGGTGCACCTATATAGGCCGGTGCGGGTAATTGGGTGTTTGAGGCGTGGTCCTGTTCCTGAACCTCAGTTATTTAACTTCATTAACGGTGTCAGATGCACGCACCTACAATCAGATGGACGTTGCACAATTCTGACCTGTATTTAGCAGTCAACATGAGCGCAAAACTACAGTTTATCAATGAATATATGGGCCACGTCCTAGCTTTTTGGCCTCTGGACAGACGATTAGACAGACTTGTTCAACCACAGTAACAGTTGACGTGTTTGGTCACGACCAATGGTGGATTCTCAGCAGAAGGACCTCCTACGAAACGTGAAGCATGACCGTGGAAATGTTTTGGGGGCTGTTTCGCAGCCTTAGCCACTGGGCAGTTTGCGGCCACTGATTCAACAAAGACTTGTCGCATCAATACGTGCTTGAGGATTATCCATGGCAAACTGGCAAAACCAACAAAGAACGGCTCAAAAAGAGGAGGTTATGGATGGCCTAGTTGAATCCCAATGAAATGTTTCAGTACATGCAAAAAAAAAAGCCCCAAAACTCTTGCATCTGAAGGAATTTGGCGTGGAACTGGTGGACATTTGTGCACAGAAGTCATCAGAGGTGGCGAAAGTATATTCACATTCTGTACTTAAGTAAAAGTACGGATACTTATGTAAAAAAAATACTCTGGTAAAAGTAAAAGTACTGATTCAGTTCCTTTATTCAAGTAAAAGTAAGAAAGTACAGGCTCTGAAATGTACTTAAGTAAAAAGTAAAAATGATTCTGCCATTAATGAAACAATTCATTTGTTGATAATTTTGCAAAATGAAAAAGTTATAGCAGAATAATCTAGACTGAATTGACCAGATGTCCTGCATGAGCATCTGGATAATTTTTAATAATAAATTATGGGTTACTGGGTTGTTATTTTTAAACCGCTAGCTAGTGTTAGCTATACTATCAAAACGGTGTGTTTCCATAGCATTGCTAACATTGTAAACTAGCTTCCAAAAAATCCTCAAAAAGCTAATGATAGCAACAGAAACCACACCATACATGAATTTGTTTTTTTCATATTAGACCGCTAGTTCTCAAATAGTGGGGTCAGGTGGACTTTCAGTATTAGTGCTTCTATTGATGCTTGAACGATAAACAAGTCTGTGAAGGTTCTCAGTCATCCAGGTCATGGTATATCCAACAAAGGTTCAAAAAAGGCAACTGGACTGAAGAAGCTACTCGGATGAGTGGTGAAACGTCTTCTCTAAAAATCTACAAGTCCAGTTGCCTTTTTTGAACCTTTGTTGGATAACGATAAACAAGCCTCCAGTCCGATGCTCTAGTCATACCGATCATGTCACGTCTTTTACGTCTTGTCGTCCGTGGAGGTTAAAAAAGTAACGAGCCTGTTTTTCACACGTAAGGAGTAGAAAGCACAGATATTTGTGTACAAATGTAGAGAGTAAAAGTAAAAAGTCGTCAGAAAAAGAAATACTCAAGTAAAGTACAGATACCTGAAAATCTACTTAAGTACGGTAACGAAGTAATTGTACTTCGTTACTTGCCACCTCTGAAAGTCATCACTGCTAAAGGAGGCAAAGCTAGCTTCTGAGGTCAGGGGTGTACGTTCTTTTCCCCCAGGAGAAATTCACATCTGTTGGTGTTTTGGCTGAATAGCTCAATGAAAAAGACCTGTATGTAAGTGTAAACATGCATGATAGGTCTGCACCTACACATGTCCACAGCCCTGTGCACGTCTCTGGATTTAATGTTCCATTAACAATGGGCCGGAACAACTGCCATATTCCGCTATATTACAATCAAATAATTTGTTTGCTCCGAGGTGTTTGCAATAATATGTCACCGCAATCTCATAAAGCCATTAACCTTTCCGTCTGAGGCACCCACAGTGTGCAGAAAGCCCATTTTCTCTCTCTGCCTAATTTACTTTCATGCAACCTGTGAGCATGCCCACAAATCCCCTCTGTGTTTGCCGGGTGCGAAAGCCCGCACCGTCACAAAGATTAAAATGGAGTATCAAAGGAAAATAATTATTTGTGCTTTTGGAGCTCGTTTCGACGGACTGCGGTATGTGCCCAGTTATATGTTCGCATAGTAGTTACAGACCATTAGTTTTCGCTCACTGGGAGAAGAGGCCTGCGAAAGTCATTCCAAATAGCTGAGGACATGCTCCAGCTAGCCAGTGGCTTTTAATTCAGAAGCTGTTTCGGGGAAAAAGAGACCAGGCGTTAGCACAGTTGGATGGTATCTTGCCAGCGGAGAGAGGAACTGCATGGAGGGAGCAAACACTTTAAATGAAACGTGCTCATTCTCCTCCTGCTCCCGCGAGCACCAATGACGGCACGGCACCGGGAGTTCAAAATCTCACCTTTCTCCTGCTCCCCTCGTCTTGTCCTCTGTGTTCTCACCCTCACACCTTTAAACTTCCAACACATCACGCCCTGTCTGCTCTTCACACCGATTTGCCCTTCTCTACTTTGAGGTAATGTTTTTTGACTTCCTTGTAGCTTCGCATTTATTCTCCCTTCTCTTTCCGCCTCTCTGTCTGCAACGAGTCACCTGCCCTCCAGGTCGGTAACTGGTGCTCTTCCGACCTCGCTCCCTCCTCCTCTCCAGCTCTTTACCTCCCGGCACCGTGTTCTGTTTCCAACATCCTCACTTATCACCGGAATGTCGGATTTATATTTGAGCTCCCGGCTATTTATTGTTTGTTCTGTGGAGGGAATTCGCAAACACCTACAGACCATGTGCTGCTTGAGTAAAGCATGAGAGGAAATGATACCTTAAGAATTACATATTTGAGTGGTGGGCTAACCATGGTTGTCAGTCATACATTGCCATACTTTGATCATCACTGAGTTTCTTTTTTTATCATTATACGGAGGGAATGTAGCAGATTCTAGGAATACAATCCACCATAATCCGTGATTATGACCTTCTGGGTTGGTAAACTCGGCCCCCTATGGCTTTAGGGTTATTGCTTTGGTGAGCTAGCAGGGTAGGGAGTTTGATGTTAGCAAAAGAAAGAAAGGAAAGTGAGAAATTTCTTCGCTTTGTTGCAATTTCTACAAGAACCACAAAGGGGAGAAGCTTTTCCTGATGACTGATAAAGAGAGGCAACGTCACAACCCCTCCCATGGCCACACTAGGCTCTTATTTTGAAAAAGTTTGCACAGGAGTCAGTAGCGAGAGATTATTTTTGGATCTGTTTGAATTGTTGCAATTGCTGTTAAAGATAGGAAAGTCTAGTAAAGATAGTACTGAACCATTCTTTTGAAGTGAAAATGCTAGGGGGTATCTTTTCTCTCATACAATATGCACCCCTACCATTTTGTTCTTCGAGAACCAGGGAAAAACTATTAAAGTTGGTGAAAACCACTGCGATCTATCTGTCTTGACTGTATAAATACCGACAACGTGTCTCCACTTTCTGGCATTCGCCAAACTGATGCCATTTTCCCAGTGACAAGGGGCCTTTGGAGCCAGAGTCTGCACAGTCGCCATTATGTCATATCCTGTTTCTATAGCGTCAAATATCTAACGAAAAACGAAACGTATCCAACAATTGACACTAGAACATGTAACAACATTATATTAACTACCTAAAATGATAGGAACCATCCTTGAAAACGTGTATTTTTAGTTTTATTTTGGCCCAAGTTCCAGTCACGAACATGGAGGGGGCGGAGCTTATGACCTATACTGCAGCCAGTCACCAGGGGGAGCTCTACTTGCTTTGGCTTCACTTTTGAGGAGCAGTTCCTCCGTCCATCTTTATACAGTCTATGGTCTTCCTTCATTGGCTGGAGAGAGAAAATTTGATGGCGTAACTTATACGAATTTTGCTTGTGTCTTTTATTTTTACAGTCTTACTGTTTTGCAGGGGTCAACCATCACAGTAATTCCCGGCTCAACTATCCTTTTAAGACCAAGGTCTAGTCGTGACCAAGGGTGGCTACTTGTTCTTAATGTTGCCGATGGGCAGACACACATAGGCCATGTCTGTGAAAGGTTTGTGAAGATAAAATTAAGCCTCAGGCAGATGTCAAATAAAAAGTCGTAACCCAATCTCAGACATCTTACTGTATTACCTTTTCAGCTGACATGGCATATAGCTTCTATGGAGGAACATTATCATACATTTAGAGTCAGGTTTGTGATCCTCTTAGAAGTTTAAGTTCCATATTTGCACTCTTTTACCTCCATTTTTGGTCTCCACCTCCCCACAGGTAAATAGCTGTGGCAGCAACAGGAAAACAGACCGTCACACTTTAATCCATAACTTTAAGTTATTAGAAACATTATCGACTATAGCTGCTTTAAAGACTCAGGATAATTCCACACTCCCCAGCTGCTAAATCATTCATAAATCTGAGGTCAAGTGAGATCTAAAGGTAAATTTACCACACCGCACGCACCCTAAACACTCATTAAACCAACAACATTACGCCGCCAAAGATGCAATCATTTTTACGAGCGTGAATATCTCCTAAGAGGAACCAGCGCTACTGCTTCCTCCTCCACCTCATTCACCGCCAGCATCTCAGCCCTCGGCAAATCTCTCCCCTCGGACTCTTTTCCTTTTCCACCTTCCCCATTATTTTACATCTCCTCCTTTGTTACAACCTTTAGCCTCCTCTTTCTCCTCATTCCTCTCCTCAGCAGGCGCACATGACCTGCTGTGGTTCGTGGCGTTTATTTTTTATTTTTTCCCCTCCCCTCAACCTGAGCTTCCATTTCCTAGGCTCACTCGGAAAATCCTCTGCTACCGCTGTTAAGTCCGCATTCCTCCATCCCTTCCCCTCACGCCCTGTTTTCCTGTATCTCTGCTCCTCAGCAAGCCTTCAGCCCCTTGGGGTCAGGGATCGTATCCTCCTCCTCTGATCTGAAGCAGCGGGGAGCCTTCCAGATTAGGACTAAAGTAGCTGCACTCGCATTGGTTCCCATCGTATCGCCGCCGCCGCCGCCCCCCTCCTTCCCCTTTCTCCTCGTGTGTGTATAACTCAGCCTTCCAGTGCCGCACACACCCCATTAGCCGGAGTGGCATCTGCTTTTAATTGTACCCATCTGAGCGCTGGCGTGGGCTCCACATCCATGGATGGGCCAGTGCTAATTGCAGCGCCACATGTCCTTTTGATGCAGGCTGACATATTAAAAAAAAAAAAAGAAAAAGAAAAAAACCTGCTAAGTGTGACTGCTTTTTACCCTAGAAACTCTAGATTTATGGTTTTGTGATCATTCATACCCATGTAGTCATTTCAACATATATAGCTTCATACGTCTGTACTTTAGGCCCATGCATGCGTGATGTATGCGCGTGAAAGACCCTGCTGAGAGCGAGAGAGAGAGATAGAGGAGCTCAGGACTGTTGTATTATTCATGGTAAGGAGACGGTAAACTCACATAAAGTGAGAATATGCCTGTTTGATGTAGGCATGGAGGATCCGTCCCCCTCTTTAGTGGTGATGGATGTTCAGCTTACGTATACACACAAACACACCAGGACTCGTGCTGTATATTCTGTCTTGCAGTCCGTCAGCGTTGCACAGATACCCCAGCTGGATTTCAACCTCACTCTGTCACTTTAACTCTTGAAGAATATGATCGAATTTGTCTCGTTGTTCCTCTTTTCTTTTTTCTTTTTTTGCTTTGCACGTTTTAATCTTAACCGATTATGATCTCATCGTGCTCATCGCCGTAACCGTAAAGACTACTGCTTGCTTGGCTCGGTTCCCGGAGTTGTAGAGTAATTAACGAAGCGGTGTAATTGCTTTTTCTATGAGTAAGTGAGTGATTAAGACTAACTGATTACTCGTGGAATTGATTGTGGATTTGAGTGATAAGCAAAACAAAACACACACAAAAAAAATGTAGTCACAAGGCAGAGTTGCGTCATGCCGCGTACTAGTATTCTGCTAATGATCCGGATAATAGACAAATAGAACTGTCATGATCTTGTGGTTTTTGTCCTTCTGTTGTAACTTTGTTTGGTTTCTTTGTGTTTCCTGTTTTTATTTTGTAAGCTTCCTCCTTTGGGGACCTCAAATAAAAAGTATGCAAACAACAGCGACTTTTTACCAGTGCCCACTGCTGATAGTGGTGGAATTAGAGTGGCTATACAGGAAAAACTCTTTCTTAGTGTTAAAATACACAAATTAGCTCTTGCAATTAATGTTTGTCTGCTGGTGTGCAGCTTTCTGCCATCCTTGAGATGGATGGTGATGTGTATGTTTTATTTTCATGATCCCTTTGCACTGAAAAAAAAAAAAAAAGAAATAACAGTAAGTGGTTATTTTTTTGTTTGCTTCAAGTTATTTATTTGCATAAACCCTGATAACAAGTCAATAGTGATTGTGGGGATTGTAGAGTACTAGTTCAACAGCAAGTCTGGGATAAAATCACAGATATAAATCTTGAAAACTGTTTCTGCATAGCTAATAACAACATGAATCATCACCGCACACAGCTACCCGTGTCTTGTTTAAATGTTTGGAGTATTAAAATATAAAACATCTTCTTATTTTTTAAATTTAATTGTTTTTATAACTCTCACGGTTCCACGGGACCGCTTTACGGAGCAGTTGGCATGGCAACTGGTGGTCGCCATTATGTCACGTCCTGTTTCTATAGCGTCAAATAACAAACTAAAACATAACTTTTCCAAACAATTGGCACTTGAACATGCAGAAGCATTATATCAACTCCCTAAAATGACTGAAACCATCCTTGAAAAAGGATTTGTTGTATATTCGATGTGTATTTTAGTCTTTTAGTTCGGCCAAAGTCCCACCCACTAACATGGAGGAGGTGGAGCTTGTAACCTATACTGCAGCCAGACACCAGGGGGAGCTCTACTTGCTTTGGGTTCACTTTTGAGGAGCAGTTCCGCCGTCCATCTATCTTTATACAGTCTATGCCCCCCATTAACACCACAGGACACCCTCAGAAGGCCCATGTCCATTCTGTTTATGCCTGACTGGTGTATATACACACTGAGAGCTAATGAGGAAACAGGTGAAACCATAGATAAAGACAGGAAGTACAACTAACTGAAAGAAATGAGGTAGGGGTGTATTTAAAGATAAAACAAGTATCGAGGAAAACCAAACAAGCCCAAATCAGGAATCAACGTAGACAGCACTGTGGGTCTGTCTCATGATTTCAGTGTAAACAGATTTTAAGCTCCACATCAATTAAAACCTCTCCGTTCAGTAAAGTCATAATCTAAGTATTAAACAAATACAAACGAATACTATATGAATTTATTCATGGAAACAGTCAAGTTGGAATCTGTTACTAAATTTATTTTACTATGTAAATGTTGCCACTGTCTAATATTCAACACCATGAGCTTATTTGTCCAGCACGCCTCAGTGTCTGCGTTTCAGCACCTTCACATTGTGAATAATAAGCCGAAGGAGACGCAATTTTACAGGTTATTAGGCAGGCTTATCCTGGCTTGACATTCTGCTGAGTGTAATTGTCTTTGATTTAATTCATCCATTGTTTGCATTTCTTTTGTTTTCCTAGCAGCCCGAACGCCCAGAGATGAGGCAGCGTAAAGGAGCAGGACTAAATCAACATAATGAAAACAGAAACGTGGCTCCTCTGGGAGGGACGTCCAGATGATAGGCAATCGGGACGACTCTATCGCGAGCGATGTCGTTGTTCCAGATGAGTGATGTTCGTCTTAGAGCGAGAGTTCGCTGGTGACGTGTGGAAGAGTTGAAAGCTTTGACGTATTATTAGATTAGGTGATTAGAAACCTTAATGGCCCCTGTGGGGGAACTGGCTCTGGGCTGGAATTAAACAAAAAGTACTGAAGATAATAATACATGCAGTTTGTAAGAGAGAGCATAATGGCTGACAGATTATTTGGTCGGGTCGTTCTGTTAAAATGAATGTAGTTGTAAGGAAATGAGAAACCTAAAGCTACGCGTTTCAGTGTAGTAAAAAGCCTCCAGAGAATATTAGGAAAGTTTTAGCTTTTATGAAACCTTTTGTCGTGGGAACAAAGGACACAGGAGGCAGATAGAGGAAGAAAAGGCAAGCTTTATTTACAAGCTGACTGAGCGTAAAAAAAGAAAGAAGTCCAGATGATCAATAAACCATGAGGAGCATGCAAAAAAGGCAGATCGTGGCTATATGGATACAGGCTCTAATACAAACAATGGGAAGTGTGGGCTAGCATGTGTTGTTAACATGCTGGGAACTCACTAGAAATGTAAAAAAAGGAAACCAGTGAAGCCAATTTGCCAATAAATGAAGTCATCCCACTGTGAAAATGCTGTTTTCTTTGGTTCCACCAATCTCCAGCATGTCTCCAGGTACGTGACTAATGAGCCCAGAATTATAAAAAAGTCAGGCCGTGAAGCTTCTGCAGAGACTTTTCTATTCCTCTTCATTGCCTTTTCTTCCAGAGCAAAGTTAGTTGTGTGGTCTGTAGAAGCCCTGACGCTGCTATAATCTTTATTCACTTCTAATACTGGCTGTCCACCAAGGCTTAACCGCCAATGAGCAGCAGTCTACGTTGTTTCTCTGGGGCCTTCAGAAACCCTCAGAAAAAGCCAAGCCACTCTATATACAGATCTTTTGTAGCTACACAGGATTCTTGACTGAATTTATACCTTGACATCATTCAAATTATTACCCTCTCTTCAGGTCCTAGATTATACAATTTCCTTTCTTTCTAAATACCCCTTTGTACCTCCTGTGAAACCTTGGGACATGGACCCTAAACATAGAACACTGATATACTGTACTAACAAGGTATTTCCTTGTACATAATGGCTGCGTCCATCTGGAACATCAGTTGTGTAAGACGTTGACACGTCCGCAAAATGCAACATACATATGAACGGTAGGGGTACCAAAGAGATGAATGACGATCATTCGTATACAAACCGTCTTTTCACCTGGACGGCAAGAAATATGCTTGTTAAGATAGTAGGCGAGAGATCAGTACAGGTTTTAAAGTGGGAACTAGGAAAACCAAATAGAAGCATGTCTGAGACTATTATGTCAGTCCGAGATGCGAAAGTGTCGGAAAGACAAAAGCAGGGGAGGTGCAAATGTCAGTCAACAGATCCCTGAGATGGCAAAGCAACTTTTTAACTTTGAGGAGAACATTTCCACAATATAATGAAGGCAGTTCTACACAGTGTGAGGGTGCGTTCACACTAGAGGTTGTTGTACCGACTCAGGTTGGTTTGTTTGGGCTTGTGAGTTACCCACGGATCGGTACAACTACCCTTATAGTTATATAACCTAGTAGTGTACCTGATGCGTCCTTGGAAGACCTCACACCCAACAGAGGTGTCTGGCAGCACGCTTGATGAAACTGAAAGTTCATGTACAGAACACCGGTACGTGAACCACAGAACAGCAATAGATGCTAGTTCACACTAGGGATTGTTCAGACTACTCTGTTTTTCGACTTTACCCCTGTTCCATGATGCTTTAAGTATCATGTCGACTAGTCACCGATCACGTGACAATAACAACATGGACGCCTTTGAGAAGACAGGTGAAGGAGCCCAGTGGGTTGTTGCAGCAAACTAGCAGCGGTTCATCAAGTAGTCGGAAATACTTCACTAAAGATGAAGCCCATTTGCCGTGACATGCAGAATATGTAAGTCAATCCTGAAATACAACAAAAGTACTACTGCAATACACTCTCATCTGAAAAGGTATTCGCTAACGCTAGCAGAGGAGCTGTTAAATGCTATTGATGGTGCTGAGTTGCAGCCTGTTTTTATACAGGCTATACAAGTCTGCAGCGCACAGTATGTAGCACATGAGCTGTCTGTTCTCAGCACATGTATTCATGTCAAGAATATAGATTTCATTATTGCAAAAAAATGACTTTCTAATTACTTTTCATCTAATGTAATCCTCCAGTAACACGTCTTGTATGTACATAAGGAAATATATCACCAGTTACGTTGGTGTCTTCGTCAACATGTGGGTGTTCTGTGCAATTGCCATATGCTAGTTGGACTGTTTACCATTCATCTTAAGTAGTATGATGTTTTCTCTTAGACTGATCTTGACTAGATTTGCACTGAGATATCTTTGTATTTTCAAGATGTCATGTCTTTTGTAAAACTGAAAGAGGCCAGGTAGGAAATGAGGAGTTCTCAAATTTATTCTTTTTAAAAATGTGTTTATTTGTGGATGTGCATGAGATACCTACAGTATAAGTTTGGATGAGACTGGATGAGGAAGAGATGGGCATCAATTTCAGAAGATAAACAACATTTGTCTTCTGTAATAAATTGGAGCTGTTTACCTTAATAGACTGCTGAAAACAGGGAATTTCAACTCACCAATAAAGAAATGATTAATATAGAAAAAGAGAGAGAGAGAACCAAGCCAAGCCACACTCATTCTGTTATCTAACTCCTCAGGCTGCGAGGGACGCTGATCACCTTTTTCAGCCGACATTTGCCTTGTTAGAATATTAAAAGCTCCATAATGCTCAACTCTCAGTCACATCATCAACATCCGTCCCTCTCCCCTCACGCTCTCTGCTTTGAATTTAGCTCCTGGCAACTGCACGTCCATCAGTGCGGCGGCATGGAAATTCGAGTGCCGTTGTAGAAAAACAAGCATTCAGAAGGGGACTCATTAGAGGTGTGAAAAACAGGCTGATGGAGCTGGAAGATGGGAGGAATAAACAAGGCGAGGTGAACGAGATGGATGACCCGAGTCGCAGCAGCACCTAGGACAACACCGCCATGTGACCGGCGCACACCGGCGTTGCTTTGACAGCTTTGATGAAGGTGCTCGAGCTTTTTCCTCAAGGTATCTCACTTTCTGCTTCACTCACACACACACACACATGACCTGGGAGATTTCAGGAATGCTGAGAGGAAAAATTCAATTACACAAATGCAGCACGTACAATTGCTGAGCGTGTGTGCAGCCAATGCACATTTCAATGATCTTGAGGATTGCATGTAGAAGTTTAAACGGTTGCCGTCTCAGTTCTAGACACAAGTAGGGCTTCTTGACCACCCTAGAACTAGTTCTTCTTCTTGTTAGGTGCAACTCCAGGCATTTTATCCCAAAACAGGTTGGTTCAGATTTTGTTTTTCCATTAAGGACCACTGCTACCATGAGTGCATGTGTATTAAACCCATGAAAACAGACACGGGGAACAAATGTCTCCAAAGAAACAGATGCGGACATTTACTGAATGTCACCAGCAGCTTGAAGGCGCAACTTGGAGAAGCAAAGTGAACGTGGGACTTGCAAGAGTTAGTCGGTGTTGGTTTGGCCTAGGATTTGCTACTACCAAGGCATGTAGACGGGTCAAAATGTATTGCTGTGCTACAGGGCGATTTGCTCTACGTCATTTCAACACAACATTTTTGCTCTACACATTTGTCCAGTTAGCTAAAAACTCAGGATTTTAGGTTTTGGGTATCCAAAGTAAGTAACTGGTAACTGGTGGTGGACAAACAAACCAAAGCTGCCATCTGTAAAGCTGGATTTATGGTTGGGAGTCACTTCTACACCATGAATAGTATGTAGTTCCGTACCCTAGACTGAGTCACATGGTGAGGTGAAATGCACCTCTCCAGAAACGACATCTAAACTCCATGGCGATGCAAACTGCAACAACTGCAACAACTGCTCCAAGATGTCCATGTCTCTCAGCAGCCAGACAATCATAAAAAAAACTCTCCTTCTGTCTCCTAAACACCATCTGCTCAGATGTCTTCTGTCAGAGAGAGTAACTGCTTTTCAACAGTTATTAACTCCAACATCAGCCACTCAGTTCCGGCCAACATTGTGTGAATTACACAGAAACATTCATTCATTCATTCATCTTCTGGCTTTGGCCTAGGATTTGCTGCTATCAAGGCATGGAGACAGGTCAACAGTGTGTTGCTGTGCTTGTCCTGTTAAGGGTTACGGGGTCTGCTGGAGCCTATCCCAGGTGTCGTCGGGCGAGAGGCGGGGTACGTCCTGGACAGGTCTCCAGTCCATCGCAGGGCTATTAACCCAACTAGCATGTCTTTGGATGGTGGGAGGAAGCCGGAGTACCTGGAGAGAACCCACGCAAACACAGGGAGAACATGCCAAGTCCACACAGAAAGGACCCAGTCAGCCCATGGATTCGAACCCAAAACCTTCTTGCTGTGAGGCACCAATGCTAACCAAATGTTTACTGGCATACCCCGCCACAGCGTCGGGAGCTGCGTAGACCAGTTGCGGGAGTGCGGGAGTATACACCAGGCCTAAAACCACAATGCATGTGGCTGCTTTTTTAAGTTTTAACTATCCTCAGTATCACTTGCTTGGCTCACTTTAAAGTGCAGGCAGTTTCAGCAGTTTCAGATTTTTTTTTTTAGATCAAGGCAACCATTGTTTTCCACACATTCGTGTCAAGGCTGGAAGCAAAACGTTGTGACGTTTTTAGCAGAAAATGGGGGAAGGAGCCAATCGCAGGACACACACAAGGACGCGAAGCAGGATGTAATAATAAACTAAAGCAGCAATATACCAGAAAAGCCCAAACTAGAGGAACAAAGAAAATGTAAAACTCAGTAATGTGACAAGCATGAAGTCAGTTTTATATCTTCATTTTTGTATGTTTATGTTACATGTTACTACTTACGTACGGTAAAGTAAAAAAAAGACAAGACTGATTCAAAAGCCTGTACTGCAGCGTTCCACAAAATAATGCAAAAAAGTACCTTGTACGTTAGGAAGGACATTTTCTAAAACTGAGATTTTGCCCATACGAGGGTTTAAAAGTTGTCAGCCACTTCCAGAAAAAAATCCATTTCCCAATTCTTTATCACTTCCCTGTCCCGTCCGTGGCACTCATCCTATTTGTCCTCTCCGAAGATGTAGCTCTCTGAAAACAGGCCACGAATAGTTTTTATTTGTAAAAACGGCAAAGCAATCTCCGCGGGAGTTTCATTCAAAAGGCTGACTTTGTGATGGAGTTTTGTTTTCTTTTAGCTGTAAAGTAATACAAATTTGATGCAATAGAGGACGCTTATGACAGCGGGACGGTAGAGGACGGCCGTGCTCGAAAGAAAAAGTGAGCTGATCCTAAGCGGGCTGTATTGAATCTGGGTTGCGGAAAGTAACGCTGAAGCAGCAGCGTCAGGTTCCTGCTTATTTTATCATATGTGGATGTGGCCAGTGACAGGAAGACACTTAGAATAACCTCATAAACATATAATAATATATGTGTTGAAGGTGCACCAGATGGAAGGGAAAGGACTGAACGTGTGTGTATACCTTTAAGAGTGTCCTGGACATCTGGACTCACAGTGGTCCAAATATTGCATTTTTTTGGGGGAATTATCTTCAACGGTGGATGAATTTACAGTACTAAATAAAAAAAAACTACCATGCAACACAGCAGCTGGTGAATTTGTGTGGCTCATTGCTCTGTTTCTAATAGTTTTTTTTTTTTTTTTTTTGGGCAACAACTGAGCTCTCAGGTATAATATGTGTGAGCAGAATAAAGCGGCAACGCTGCTGCTGCCACCGCCACCGCCGCCACCGCTGCTGTGTTCCTCTAATGAAACCTCACCCTCCCCTCAGAGCCCAGGATTATGCGATAACCAGGAGGGCTGCTGCTGAACTGATTAAACAGAACCTGATTTGACATGATTTGAATGAAAGCATTCCCTGTGATGAAACCGACTTCTCCCTCGCTGTAACCAAGTTTCTCCAGCTAGGACTAGTTTTTTCTTTTTTTCATTTTTTTTTTTGGCCTAATTGCTGCCGGTGGCTAAATCCCATCCATTTGCATCGATCTCCTTTGAAGAGAGATGCAGATGAGCTTAACGAGTGCGCTAATTATGCTCGCTCGGCGTGGGGGAGCCTGCTGCAACCGCGACTTTATGTGTGTGTCTGTGGATATTTGAGATCGTATCCTGGTGCACGCCTGTTGGTTCTTCTACCTGATTTGATATAATTGATTAACAACAACAACAAAAAAGAAGAGTAAATATGCTTTGATTTGATTTGTTTGGATCTCAGCTTCAGTCTCGGGAAACAACTCGACACGCGCGCTCGACAAAAGACAGAAAACTGGAACCGCTTGGCTGAAAACCTCCGCCGAGCAATATTTTTCAGCGCTGACGTGAGAATGGAGACGAATGCTATTGTGTTAGTGTGTCGTACCTGAGGCCGTTTTAGTCCAGGGCATGTGTGTGTGTGTGTGTGTGTGTGTGTGTGTGTGTCGCTCTGCCAGCCAGTGTAATGGCAGCGACTGGTGTTGTCAACCCCAGCACACAATAGCCTGGACGTCCAGACAAAATGTCACTCGACAGGCCCGTCTCTTCCTCCCTCTCTCTCTCTTTCCCTCTCTCTCTCTCTCCTCTTTGCTGAAAGGGATGTAATGACATGGACGAGTGACACAGCCAGAGCATGAAACGCTGTGACACCGGGGCACAATGCGCACGTTCGCGGCTAAACATCTCAGAGACATGAAAGCGCCCCGAACGGATAGATAATTGGCCGTGGCTGCAGCTTCTCAAAGCGAGATGAAGACAGCGAAGGGGCTGCAACCGTCAAAACACATCAAGGTTAATGGAGAATTTCAGAAATGCCGGGCTCGTTTTTTTTTTTTTTTAAATCTCCGTATCGTTGGGAGGGAGGGAGGGAGGGAGGGAGCTAGCCACCCAGAAGGCGAAGCGAAAAAAAGTGGGGGATAGCTCTTTGCTTGCAGGAGCAGCCGTCCTGTTTGGATTTTCTTTTCTTCTCGGAAACTTGTGACAGTGGAGGAAATGAATAACACTTCTGACATCTCCAAAAGTATTACAATGCAAGTTCTCCATTTCAGAGAGAATCACTCAGCTTGAAATAATGACGTCTGTGGGGTCTTGCTGCGGCGTTCCTGTTTGCCTTGTTACCTGCAGGAGAGAAACAAAGCTGAAGCTTTATTTTTATGTTGATGAGATGGTTTGTTTCCACTTTATTTGCCCTTGCACAAAGGCTCTTCACCGCCGCCCGATACAGTTAACTGTACAGCTAACAAGAACGAGAAATTGGATTTTCAAAACAACCCAAGGCGGAACATTAAGTTGAAAGCAAAGTGAGATTCCAGCTGTGTGTACGCTTGTTTTTCAGTGTGGGAATGAACGCCGAGGCGGCATCTTCAGCAAACAGTTCTTGTTTTGCTTTCGGCACCCCGCCGTTGCTGTACGGCTGCGAACAAGTTGCGCTGAGGACAGACCTGGCAACAAGTAGCCAGCCTAAAATACAGGGGTGAATGTGGCTTAAGGTACATGGACGCGACAGCAAAGAGCTACCGGCAACGATGGCTGACTACGCCGTAAGTCTGTGAAGGTTCTCAGTCATCCAGGTCATGGTATATCCAACAAAGGTTCAAAAAAAGGCAACTGGACTTGAGTTTTTTGAGAGGACGTTTCACCACTCATCCGAGTAGCTTCTTCAGTTCTGGTGGACTGGTGGGAAGTCTGAGGTTTAAATAGCAACTCCTCCTGAAAAAACTTACTTGTGCAGCTAATACGCTGCACCAGTTTCTGGTTATTAGCATAACAAGCAAGTTTTTGGTTATTAGCATAACAAGATAGACTATGGCATAACCTCACGTTGCCCGAGTTGGACCAAAAAGCGTCACTTGGACACAAGTGCCGCTAGCACACACGTTCTGCTACGGCGTGAAAGGAAATAACTCTTCATACCAGAAGGTGGAAGTCGTCTGAAACCAATCTCCTTAGCAAGAAAGCTAGGGAAAGCTACACACTGTTGTACAGACATGGTGTCTCCTGAATCAAGCTGAATTTGAGCGTTCAAATTAGATGAATTTGTAACTTATGAGTCTTCTTTTGAGCACAGGGTCTCTAAGCCGAACAACCAATTAGTGGCCGACTCATTGGTGGAACACACCGCCAGAACTTGGGCGCCTCAGATTCTCGACAACAACCTGACGATGGCAAAATGACACAATCGCCAGGTTGGTGTGTTGCAGCTGGGTTTGTCACGTCCTTCAGATAGGACCCATTTAAGATCTGATTTGGAGGTGGTCCGGACCACTTGTCGCATTATTTCCGAGTAGTGTGAACACACAATGTGTCCCGGGCCACATTGACGGACCGCCCTACTCAACTGACGTCCTCTATGGAAGCAAAGTCTCGCTCAGTGGAATAAATAAAGGTGTTTGACAACAGCAAACCGTTATGTAAATGTGTAGGTAGCAAGACAAACTACAAGCTCCCACATAAGCTCATCGTTTCCTCAGGCCGAAGCTCGTTCACGACCAAACCAGCCGGCGAGGGGCAATCAATCAGAGGGGATCAGACCCATGCAGTACATGTACACACTTCAACTCAAATACTCAGAGGACCGGTGAACAGCCACTGGAGAGCGGAGCGTAGAGGACGGCCAGGCGGTCCGGCTGGAGTGAGATGGATGCTGGCTGTTGGAGAAGCCCGGTAGGGCTCTGCTGCCGGGACTTAGAGATAATTTGCTGCTTGTCTGCGAAAACAAGATGTAAAGCCACACTTTATTGTCGTCCTCTCCGTCCCATCTGCCACGGGCCCGAACGAAAACGACCCCGCGAGTACGCGCGTGCGAGCGGATTGCACGTGATGGCGACGGACGCCCCGTCCAAAAAGCCGCCGACTCACCCACACCGGCCACAGGTTGGGTTGGAGTCGGACGCCTGCGACTCACACCGCTCATTTTTAATTAGCTACATGGTCATTAAAATGTGTTAATTGCGTGCATTGTGTTAATTGTGTGTCAAAGTCAGCTAAGGACGAGGCTCGGCGGAAACTGTGGTCTGGCGACTCCGCTAATGCAGTGTGACCCTGTGTAATTTCAATATGATAATTGGAAGAAGCCCCCTTCGCCTCGCCTCTTCCTCTTCCTCGCACACACACACACACACACATCCATCTATCTGCAAACTTTGGCGCATGAGAAAGCAATGCAGCTCCCCCTTTTGGCAGGATCTCCAAAGGGATTAGAGTATTCTCATCAAAGGGTAACGTCAGCATTAGTCCCCAGCACCTCCGCTGGCAGGAGAACACAGCAAACATTAGGGGTAATTGACTAAAGCAGAGAAATTCACCAGTGTTTCCCGAACTGCCCGCACGCTAATACATCCTCTGCATCAGTGTCAATTTGGTAATGCTGGAAAAAAAAGAAAAAAAAAGGGCCCGCGTGAACCCCTTTACAAAGTCAAGCAACCCCTGTGTGGAGAAAATTAATTATTCATACAAACCCAGCGCAATACCATAACTCAGCTCTGTCATGAATAATGGATTTCAGATGTGAGGCCTGAGACAAAGCAGAGGTAAAACATAGAAAAGGTGTTTGATTATTACTCTCTTTTTAGTTTTACATTTGCAGAATGGAGGTCAGTTTCTGTCCGCCAGGCTTAGTCACCACAGGAGTTAACACTTAATTAGGAAAATAAAAGAAAGAAATAACTTTTCGCTCCGTTTGTTCAACGTCTACATGAAAGAAGTCAGCGCTAACAGGCGATAGGAACATCAAAATGCAACGCTCGCGTGCTCTAAAAGGCGCAGCCTAAAGGCAAACACGCAACAACTGCTCGGGTTGTCGTGTCAGTGTCAGATCTGCTTGGCTTGGTTGTGAAATTTGCCCTGTGGTCCTGAAACTGTGGCACGACAGGCGCCATTTTGGTGCACAGGTTGGGTTTCAACGCTCTACAGTCAGTACAGGAAGATACAGGAAGCTCCTCAACGCACGTGCTTTTATAACTGTGTCGCTGCTTTCAATGACTCATATGAGTGTCGTAATTATGACCACACATAGGCGAGTCAAAATAATAATAATAAAAAAAAGCCCGTAGGCAAAGCTTTTAGTTTAAATAATTGTTTAGTGTTAGTTTGTAGATATTTAGCTTTAATTAACACGTGTTGTTGCGCTATAATATATTCGCTTGATGATGTTGGTTTCAACCGGTAGACGCGGGGATTCCAAAAATTCCGTTAAAATCGAAGTTGACGTAAAGACGTTGAAGGCAGCACCGCCGTCACGTACGTATCTCTGTTTGTGGGACACACACTCAGCTCCCAAACATGAACGCTTCTTCTGTGGTGCGGAGGCTAGCAGCTCTGTCGGGATCCTCGGCGGTGGCAGCCGGCGCATATGGAGCCCACGGTAGAGTACACGTTAGCTGCTTCTTCTTCTTCATGGCTCTGTCCTGCAGGAGAGTCGGGAAGGGCTGTTACGTGAGCGCTTGCCGCACCAGCCTCCGTACCAAAATATGCTAACTTAAAGTTTGCTTCCTCACTCCACGGCTGTAGGGCTCTGAAGGGACAACAATTACCTGCCACTAATGTTTAACAAGCTAATGCTTAATTCGGCATCCAAACAAGCCACCAGACTGCACGTTGTTGCAGGAAAATAAACAGTTTCGTAGTGAAGGTGACCCGCCTCCTGAGTGTCATGGTGGAAGAAGGCTTATAAAAAGCAGTGGTGGGTCAAATTGACTGATTGGTGTTTGCTTCATGTAGCTGGACCCAATGCTGCAGTTTTACCAACTTTTATAAAGAGTAAATGAGTTCTGGCTCATATTAGGGTGGCACTATAGCTGTCTATCTTTAAATATTCATGTTCCCACTCAACTCTACTGTACCAGTATGGAGAACAAAGACTGTCATAATTGTAAAAAGTAATAATAATAATGACCAACAAAAACACCATAAACAATAATAGAAATAAATGTAGGCATTAATTCATTTGTAAAACTAGCACATGTATTGTACACACAATTGTCTTTTCTCCAGTCATGCTGTTTTCTGCATTTTTTTTTAAATACAGACTATAGATTTATAAATACACCAAACGTACAAGCTCCTATAAAATGTATTCACCCACTTGGATGTTATAATTTGTCTTTTACTGTACAAGAATTTACACACACACAAACATTTATTGTCTAAGTGAAAACTGATTTCTACAAAGCAATGTAATTTAAATAAAAATATAAAATGTAAAATAAGCAATTATGGCATGAGCACATACGCATAAAGGGGAAACTGACATTTACAAAGTAATGTCATTTAAATCAAAATATAAAATGAAGGTCGTGACAGTACATACATAAATTTACAGACCGCATCAAGTAAGCAATTTTTATTTCCATTACTTTTTCTTATTAAGTTCCTGCTGTGTCTCTTTGAATCTTATCTTTTCTTATGATATTTCTGTACAGTTCCCCTATTTATTTATTTTGCTGCTTAATTGTCTATGTAATGTTTTCAATTCTTCATTTTTAAATGTTTCCGGGTCAATTTGATGCCGCATCTTCGGCAACAACGCAGGTCCCTACGCAGACCTTTGCGCCGTAGCTGACGTACACCTCCCCACAAATGTAACTACAAGACTTAGACCACAAGAGCTGTGACTGGTCCGCTTGGTAGTAGCGTGTTGCCGCTTTAGTATTTCCAGCTGCTTCTCCTTCTCCGCAATTTTCAAATTGATTGTTTAGGATCAAACATTTGTATGACTCGTCTTTGGCGAAATTTTGGCGAAAGTTTCAGTTGCCATTGTTGAAAGTGAAGCAGGAAGTGGAAACAAAAATTAACCCGACTGGCAAAAAAGACACAGCGCCGACTAGCGCTTTGGTGGCGTTTTTACATAAGGAGAAAGACTGACGAGCACATCAGTATAAATGGCTCAAACCGGGCTACGTATGTAAGTTACGGCATCTGTGTCGCGTAGTACTATAAATGTATGTGTATTACATCTTGCCTACATTTCCCCAAACAACTTTTTATATGTATATTTTTTTTCTTTATTATAAAAGTGAGTGGTCACTGAAAGTGTGTCATTGAGACGTCTCTTTCCCCCCCCCCCCATTGGTGTATAAACAGCAGAACCATGTTCACAACAGAGATTTCTACCATCTTTAAATCCTACAAGCTTCTCTGGGAACATGAAAGAAAACAACATTTCTTTCAAAATAAAATTTAAAACTAGGGAAAAATACAAAACCCCATTTACACTACTCTCAGCCCCCTCATAACTTCAGGGGGTTAGTGATCCATACAGAAAATAATTACTGTAATAGTGTGTGGGGGGGAATCAAGGGGAACAGTCTGGAATGTGAGTCATATTCAGGTTATATATGAAAGCAGCATTTCACATTTCACTGCACTGTGTAACTGTTCTGCTCAATATCTCTTGTTTTAGGTTTCAAGAATCGTGATCCTGATGACTACCAGGTGGTGGTACGTAAATTTTTCTCTAATAATAATAAAAAAAATGCAGTCTGCAGTCTGTTTTACCCTGCTTCACTGATTTTTCCAGAGATCATGACCTTTAATTATGTCGTTTTCAGCTTTACTCTAGTTTACTTGGTTCTGGAGACCTTGGAGTGATATATATATTTTTTTATTTTTTTTATTCTCAGAGCAATCTAAAAAGTTGCTTGTGAATTTTTTCTGCACACTTGTTGAATTGGTGTACCGACCTTGAAACTTTGTTAACTTCAAAAGAAAAAAAGAAAATGGCTTGCTCTTTCAGAATAAGATGTACTTTTTTCTTTCTTCCTTTTCAATTTATAAAAGGCATCTGTCACAGTACTGGCTAAATTAATATGCTTTTATTAACCTTTTATGCTATAGTAGTTGCCCTTGTCAGGCCTTAGCAGAAAATGTAGGATTCACGGTGCAGATTTCCTCTGAAAGTTTTCTCTGTGTGTTTGTGTGTGTCTGCCTCTCCAGCTGTTTGAAACTGCCAACAAGTACCATTTCTATCACAGCCTGGCCCTGCTGGGTGCAGCCCACTGTGGCAAACCTGCTGTGGTAAGTATAGAAATCGAACGCCCACTCTTAGGACTGGATGTGCTCTAAAATGGGACTAGTCTGATAATGTCATTCTTTCTTTTCCTGTCCGTCCTCACACAAAAAGTCGGTTTCCCTTTGAATGATGTTTTGAACAAACGGTGCCCTATAGCTACCAAGATTTGCTATGCGTTAACCATGGACAGTGTATGGAAAGGGAAAAACCACCGTATCAAGAGCAGTTTTAAAGCTCGGTGTTGTGTCTTTGACGGCTGCCATCTTCGCCTTGCCTGACAGACTCCCACCTAATTCATAAAATTAGCAAAGAGGTGGAGCTGAGGTGGTGGCTGACCTGTTAGGGGACCCAACTGTTACTCAAAGCAGCCACAGCTTTAATTATGCTTAACTATGGGTTGCGATATAATTGGAAACAGGCTCCTCATGACTCCTCATTTCCCCTCATGACTGGGGAAATTAGCTATAGAGAACTACTGTAAAGTTTGGCATCGACTATGAAAAAACCAATTATCAAATGAAAAGGCTCAGCCACTTTTTAGCCAATTCCGACAGAACCCCTTAAATCACATCTTCTGGAGGTTTTTGATGAAACAATCCAAAAACAACACCACCATCTGTATTTCATAAGGTCGGTTTAAGGCATGAGCTAGCTTTCACTTCTACATTTTCACTTTCAGATGACATGTCGCCACATCCTCCATCCCCAATAATGACATTCTAGACTATTAAGAAATGGGATAAGATGCAGACATTTACGTCATAGGTGAACCGAAGAAATAAAACTGTGATCCAGTTTAGCAGGAGAAGCAATGCGTGGATACGATCGCAAAACTAATCACGATGTCTGCAAAAGCCTGTTAGCAAGCCGAGAGATCACTGACTGCATATACAAGACGGATGTAGCAAGTTAATCCAAAAAAAATTAAACATATTTATAACACAGATGGTTGGTGTGACTTGCTCCGATAAATGTCTGACTCAAAAAACAACAAACAATCCCATTCAAAAGTGGTTGGTAACTAAATTCACTTTTTTCTGATTAGAGTGCTGGTGGTGCTTTAGAAAAATATCCGTCATTAAGTAGATATTAGGCTTCAAATAAAGGTACGTTTTGTGGCACTAGCAGTCAGATTGACCCATCGCTCCACCCCAGCTCCTCCCCAGCTCCTCGGTCTCATCCAGAAGTGGCCATTTCTGGCTATGAAAAACCAAGATTATGATAGCCAAACGCCAAAACTCAAGGCTTCAAAATGTGGATGTCAATGTGTCTATATCAATTGTTTGTATAAAATCAACAGAGAAGCGAGAAGAAAGTCTTTGGTGTCAGCTTTTGACACATCAAGAGGCAGTAGTTTAATGCAAACTCAATGAGGAAAAAAAGAATACCAGCACACTGATAATTTCAGAAGTACTTCTTTTATGAAGCCTCGTTAAATAACAGCCAGTTTGAGGTAAAAAGAAAAAACCTTGGAAAATGGTGAGAGGTGTCATTGATGAGGTACCTCAGCTCATCGAATAGGACTGTGGAGGAACATTGAACTCAAATACGGAATGAAATATGGTCCATTGTCAGAGCAAAAATGGTGGTTTGAAACCAAAGCAGACCAAAACATTTGGCCTTGACAGCTGAAATGTTTAAGCGTGCTGATTCATCACCCCCCAGCTCAGCTGCTTTTCAGCACCATAATGTAAAGTGGGGTGCATTTTGTCAGATTGCGTCCATAGATTTATGCTTATGTCTTGATGTGCTTCTTCTTCACAGGCTGGTTCCCTCCTGTTAGCAGGCATCGGGATGTTCTGCGGCGCTCTGTACCACCAGGCTCTTACAGGGGACCCCGGCATGCGCAAAGCGGCTCCCATAGGAGGCGTATCCTTGATCGTTGGCTGGCTAGCCATGATTCTCTGAGCTGTGACGGCTCACATCCTCTCCACGGGGCCACTGTGTGACACTAAACTGTCAGACTGCTAATGGATGAACTGGAGAGCTTGTAAGTGCTGGCTGAGGCCAGGCAGGCGCTGAGTTATAATGTCACCCATCCAACTGCTGCCTGCCTCGGGTTGTGGGTGTCCGCGGGAGATAAGGTCACGCTTGGATTATCACCTTTTGCTGTCTGTTTCTGACCAGTGCCCTCCGACTTGTATGTTAAGCTAGATAAGTAAATGAATGAAGTGTGTGGTGATTTTTATCACGACAATAATTTGTTTTGAAACTTTTGTGTTTTGCACTTGGAAAGAAAATCAGTAATGATCCAAAAGAAATGAATGGTGCTCTGATACAGTGGTATGTCTTTATTCTGGTCTGTATATTTTGAAGCGAAGAATTAAATGGAATTAAAATGAAATAAACATCAACTTTCACTAATATTATTTGTCAATATAAAGTAGCATTGCAGATAATTTGACTTGGAGAATTAAAAATGGTTTCTTGTGACAGGTGTAAAGGAAATTTAATATTTTTTTTATTTGATTACTGTCAGCACTTTGCACATATTTGAGCAAAAACGTATGTTTTTTTTGCAACATGGCTGAATATTTTTCCGATTCTGAGGTTGTGGATGAACCATAGCAGTAGCAAATTACAGGTAAACAAGCCGACCATTCTTCTGACCTGGACGAGAAGACATCATCCAGGGTCTGTAGGTCAATCTACAGTAAACAGATGATGATAACAAGTAACTCTGGACTCAACGGGGAACAGCACTAGCGTATCATAACAAAATATTGGTGAAATGAACGAGTTTCGCGGCAGATAACGGGTTATTTAGAGGCTGCGTCTCGATGCCCCAGTTGCTCCCGCTATATGGATATACGCTGATCTAATTATCTCCTGAAGGAGTGCAAATAAAACCAATGTTATATGGGTGAGTAAACAATCGTATTTTATGCCAGAAATAAGGTCCAGGTTGTAAAAAACAGTAGTTCCCCTTTAAGACGCTATTCACTGTAAATATTAATGCATCAATTTAATACATGTATCACTGGTAAAGGGTCATTCTTCACAGTAATTCTCCGGAGATTGTAACTTCTAATCCTTTAAAATGAATCTTCATATTAGTGGCATTGCTCAGTGTTGGGTGGTTCAGACTGAAATTTCTGAGCTGCGAGCAGACCCATAACTTTGTCCCCAATGGCTGGTCATTGGCTTTTTTATTTTTTTATTTTTTGGAGCCATGAGATTGACAGTTTGGCCAATTTGTGAAATAACTCAACAGCCATTGAGTCGCTGGTCATAAAATTTAGCCTTTCTGCTAGCCCTAGAGCGTGTCAACGTTTCGGCTTATCCAATACTTTCACCTGCAACAAACATTTTTGTTTAATGCTAATCTGCATTAAACTGCTAATCTGGCTAGCGCACTACAATTTGGGCTAGAATTATGTATGCTAGCAGTATGCTGCTGACTAATATGGGTGCATTACCCATGCAGTAGATAGATTTCAGAAAACCTCCATATCTAGTGTGTGTGGATCAATAGATCACTTGTGGAGCTACAGTTGTAATACAGAAATGAAAACTGATGCTAAAGTCAGTCCTGGGTGAACAGGGGTTCTCGGTACACGGATAAACCCATAAGATTCACCACCTACGGCAGCCGAAGGAAATCGTGTCTGTTGCAGCGCAGGATGTCTTCACAGCCTCAAGCATTTGATCCTTTCAGCGGCAGAACACAATGGAGCTCATTACAAACGGCCTCCCTTTAGCCGGGACCGTGTTCCAACCACTCAGCATTCAAATTGAAAGTGAAATCCATTGAAACACTCATTCTCCTTCCTGACTAGGCCCACGAACGGGGACCTTTACAAAATAGCTGTATAAATCTCCGGGTCAATTTGCTGGGGTCGGCACATAAGCCGAGGCTCCGCTCAGAAGAGAGACGGAGCTATTGACCGAACGCGTTGCCAGTGAGCTCTTGATCACGTCTCATAAAACCCTCATTAGAATTAAGTAGCTATTGAGAAGTATTCTGCACTTCCAGGACTGATAGATCACAAAGCACGCAAAGCTCTCGACACCCAGTCACGTATCTGTGACTCGCAACTTTCAAGCTCACGGAGACACCTGACCGAAAGTTACGAGGTGTTCCTCGCTGCCAGATGCGTATTTGAAGAGCTATCATCAAAGTTTCAGCTATTCGAGTGGGGGAAAAAACTAAACCATGTGATTCTCCGACCAATTTCACACAGCAGACTTATTTTAGGGCCATTTATTTCTGTCTGCAGCTGACATTCACATGTGTGGATCCCGTTGCTGCCAGCGCAGCACCTCGGCGCTGAAATCCATTAGCTGGTTCACAGTGTTCCGCTCTCACCAGCCACATCTAATGTGTGAGCACATGGGAGGGGTAGAAATGGAAAAGTGAGATAAAGGGAGACCCCTACGCACTGTATAATCCATTGTTTTCACTGCATAATAAGAGTGCTTGCCATTTATTCATTTATCAGCAGCACAAGGATAAGAGTAGATATAATGTGCATTTAAAAAATATTAGACTGGAGATGACCTTTAATTTCAAATACACAATGGATGTTAACTACGAATACGCGTACGCATAAGTAAATGAGCATCGATGCTTTAGCTGCAGTTGTTTCACCATCTACCCTCACTAACAACTTGTTGTAAGAGTTAGGCTTAGGGTTAGGTTAGCCCTCAACTACCAAAACCACAAGTTTGTACCATACACCAATCAGGCATAACATTATGACCACCTTCCTAATATTGTGTAGGTCGCCCTTGTGCCTCCGAAACAGTCGTGACTCATCAGAGAATGGACATGGGCCTTCTGAGAGTATAACAGATACATGGTATAATGAGTAAATGTCCACCAACAAAATCACCTTTTCACGGGCCAGACCGTTTCTTGGCCAGACGCGGTAACTTTCTGGAGTTTCCGCTGGTCACCAGGCAACAGCTCGGAGCCGGCGGACATTTGGAAAGAGCCGCGCTCGCTCGCTCTTTATCCTTTTCCAGTCTTTATGCTAAGCTAATTGGCCGCTGGCTTGAAGATCCGCATTCAACGCAAAGATACGGCAGAGGTATCGGTGTTCTCATCTAACTGCCCTAACAGTGAATAAGCACATTTCACAATCTGAAACCCGGCTGCACCTTTGATGACTAATCTGACTGTGCTAAATCCTGATAGGAAAAGGCACTTCTGATACTAACAGCATTAACAAACACCTACTTCTTTTTAAGTTTCCCAGCATTATGGGGAACGAGCATGTGCCAGGACTTTGAGACTGATCCTATTTGATTTGGTGCCTTAAGACAATATGAAACCTTTTTGAGAATACCTTTTAATGCACCATAAAGCAGGATGGTCCACAGAAGCCAAAAACCCCTGTCTGGTTTCGCCTCTGCCTCGGCCTGTACTGTTGCGAGCATCAGAGAAAACAAGCGGTAGAGATACTAACGGTAGATATTGTTAATTACACCTCCGGGGAACCTCTCCCGCTCTTCGCAGTCGCTCCTCTCCTTTATTCCTCCACTAAAGAATACATTATTTAGTCAAAAATGCTCCCCTCTCTTGCCCTTTCCTCTTCTTACCCTGCAGACGGATTTAATTACGTCAGCTTCCTCTGTGGAGGGAAAACAGCTCCTTGTTCCATTGATTTCTTGGTCTGTTTTGGTCAGAGATACAGAGGGAGTCGTCGACGGCCATTGAAGAGGTGAGTTGATTGTGAGCTTATCAGAGCTGATGGGGTGGACGGATGTGCGCTCTTCAAATCTTCCGTCTAAAGCCCCGACTGAAACTCTTCTCTGAGGCCGTCTTACTTGATTACCCGGAGCTTCCTCGCTCTCAAACACACAAACACCCACCCTCCAGACGCACACGGGCAATATATTAAAGTGCATGCCGTATAATACACACCGCGGCAGCGCCAAATCCTCTCCCAGTGGCATCAATCAGGCCGCGGCGGCTCGCACAGTGAAGCGGAATGACGGTAATGGCCGTCCTGAGCTCCAACATCTCTGCCCCCCGCCTTCCCCTACTGACCTTTTCAAGCCTCTTAAACGACGGTCAGCGCTATCACAGCCTCTGAGAGATTGTTCCCTCACTTCAGTGGACACCGAGGCCCCATCACCGCAGCCCCCCCCCCCCCCCCCCCCCTTTTCACGGCTTTATACCCAATCATTTCACTTCAGTCTGCAGCACAGTCGGCGGCGGCGGGCGCATCTGAGGAGCTGGAGGGATGGCACCGCGGGGAGCTGCCGTTGTTACTGTATCACCATAACGGCCGTCGGCAGCAGAGATAATGTAATGTCTGGGAACTGTTATTAGCCCGCTGGGGGGGTTGGTAAAGATGCCAGTTGGGATTATATTATGTAAATCGCATGAGTGGATAAACTGCCTTTAATGACACTGGCAAGATTTACAGGTGAGAATAAAAATAACGTGTTCTCCGGCATGTGTGCTATTTATTAGAAAGAAACTTTTCGAGGTGCTTTACTTCCATTCATACCTTCATGGTCATAACATTACGACCACTGACAGGTCAAGTGAATAACGATGATCATCTCGTCATCATGGCACCTGTCACTGGATGGGATATACAGTATAAGGCAGCGAGTGAACATTTTGTCCTCAGAGTTGACATGTCAGAGGCAGGACAAACTGGACAAGAGGATATGAGCGACTTTGAAGAAGGACAAATTGTAATGCCTGGATGACTGGGTCCGAGCCTCTGCTAAACTCACCAAAGAGATGAGCTACTGTAGAGCAGATTGGTGAGAAAGTTCATGCTGGTTAGGACAGAAATGTGTCAGAACACACAGTGCAGACCAGTCAGGATGCCCACTCCTGAAAGCGCCAACAATGGGCATGTGAGCGTCAGATCTGGAATGCAGGGCTATGGAAGAAAATGGCTTGGTTTGATGGATCAAATTTTCTTGCTTACCTGGGGAATGCATGGCACCAGGATGAACTACGCATCCATGGGAAGAAGGCAAGTAAGCAGAGGCAGCGTGATGGTTTGGGAGCCCTTGGGTCCTGCCTTTCATGAGGATGTTACTCCATATACATGAAGAAATCCTGACCTTTCTTTACAGAATTTTATTTATCTTGCCACATTAGTCACCTCACAACTCGATGTATTTCCAATTCCATCTTAAAATTGAATAAAACCAACATTTTCTTCATCCTTAGTGGAAAAATGGATCTTAAAGGGGAACTACCGTTTTTTACAACCTGGACCCTATTTCTGGCATAAAATACAATCGTTTACTCACCCATATAACTCTGAAGTCCTTCAGGAGATATTTAGCTCCAGCGGAGCTCCGCATATATTCATATAGTGGGAGTGACTGGGGCACCGAAACGCAGCCTCTAAATAACGCATTATCAGCTGCAAAAGTTCATTTCACCAATATTTTGTTATGATATGTTAGTGCTATTCCCCGTTGAGTCTGGAGTTACCTGTTATCATCACCCGGGGTCTGTAGATTGACCTACTAACCTCTGACCTGGATGATGTCATCTCTGAGCGCTGCATGCACCAACAACGGTCAGCTTGTTTACCTGTAATTTATATGAATAGTAATCAATCTACAGACCCCGGATGATGACAACAGGTAACTCTAGACTCAACGGGGAATAGCACTAGAGTATCATAACAAAATATTGGTAAAATGAATGAGTTTCGTGGCAGATAATGCGTTGTTTAGAGGCTGCATTTCAGTGCCCCAGTCACTACCACTATATGGATATATGCGGCGAAGGACTTCAAATGACACCAAAGTTATATGGGTGAGTAAATGATCGTATTTTATGCCAGAAATAAGGTCCAGGTTGTAAAAAACGGTAATTCCCCTTTAAGTATGTGAAGCCTTGCTTTCAGTATTGATACTGATACTGATTTAATATTGTGCAGCAGTAACAGCAACTAAATGTTTCCGGTAACTGCTGATCCGTCGGTTATAATGGCTAGGAGGAATTTTAGCCGATTACTACACTTCTGAGATGTGGGTAGGTTTCCTTGCATGAACTGCTTCCTTTACATCTGTCCACAACATTTCCATTGGATTAAGGTCAGGACTTTGAGTTGCCCTAAAAAACATTTGTTTTGTTCTTCTTTGACTATTTACTGTAGAACAAAGCGAAAAGAACTGCAGTTAGTTGAACATCAGGCAGAACAAATAGACGATATTATGACGGTCAAAAAGCTAGCCATAGCATTGTACCACTTTGGTGACTGAACCATATGCCATAGAAAGACCAGAGGAGCCGGGGTAAGTGCAGGAGATGACTGGTGGTGAATGAGCCTCAAGTGTGCAGGTGGAGAGAGAATCAGCTCTGCCACACCCTAGAAAAAACACACTGAACTAACAAGAGAACGCACAAGAAAATCACAATCACAGTTTAATAAACCCTGTTCTGCGTCATCTAAACCTACAAACTGAGTTCCACATTTGAAATTTTATAACTTTAGTCTTCAGAACAGTCCCTCCACATGGATTAGGGCATTTCTTCTCGCATGGGGAAACTTGCATAGCAGTGTAAAAACCATTTCCTGTTAAGTATCTGCTCTTAAACCTCCTTGATTACGCTCCAAGTAATTATTTTCTGACATGACTGATTAATATCACTGAATTGATAGGACCTGGAATAACCTGTCACACCTCTCTCTTAGCCTGCTGATGGATCACGACCACAGCGCAGACTGTGAGAAAAAGTGAGCATACACACAGCCGCGTGGTGTCTGATTCATCAGCCTGTGCTGTGTTATAAATGGAACATTTATCAAGATAATGCTGTACCAAACAGCTCTTAATGAGCAAGTTGAGGGAGTGACACTTGCTGTCTGCCAGTAGTCAGACACTTCTGCCAGTGACTCATAAACTCACTGCTTTCTACTTTTCCCCTTTCTTTTTTTTTTTTTTTCTTTTTTTAGCCAAGGAGGAGAGAATTGGAAAAAAAAAACATTACCATCTCCCCTGACATCCCCCCATATGTCACATCGGTCTCAAACTGGTGCCACCTTGAAAATATTCCTATTTGCAAGTCAGATCAGGCTGAAATTGCAGGCATGCTGTGGCAATGTTTCAGGTCAAGTGATGGTGTGATATCCAGTGATTCAGTCTCTGGCACCAAGTCGGTGCTTGTTCAGCAACATTAGCGGAGGACAAGTGATAAAAGAGCGAAAGGCATAGGAGGAAAGTAGCATTAAGGAGGAATAGGGACGATGTGAAAAGTCGGATAGAAGAGCTGATGGGAGGAAATTTGTCACAGCTCATATATTTAACCTAACTAAAGAGTTCATATTCAAGATAAACACTTTTAAAAAGATTTGAAAAATGCTGTGGTCAAATCAAATCTTTTTTACACTTATGGATAAAGCATTCCTGAATTTTTCTGCAAAAATTTCAATTTGGACCGTTTATTTTTCTACGTAAACTATTGTCAAGACCATAAGCAAGAAGCAGAAAGACGCTGGCTTGGGCGTAAGGAAGTCTTTTTAATTTGCCTAGAAGAACAAAGTAAAAGTTTCTTTTAGCGAAATTAAACATCAACAAACCATTTCAGTTGGAACCTTAAAAGGGAACTACCGTTTTTTACAACCTGGACCTTATTTCTGGCATAAAATACGATCATTTACTCACCCATATAACTTTGGTGTCATTTGGAGTCCTTCGGAAGATATTTAGCTCCAGTGGAGCGCCGCATATATCCATATAGTGGGAGTGACTGGGGCACCGAAACGCAGCCTCTAAATAACGCATTATCTGCCATGAAACTGGTTCACTTCACCAGTATTTTGTTATGATATGCTAGTGCTATTCCCGTTGAGTCTGGAGTTACCTAATTTTCTTGAGTAAATTAAGGCGCAAGTGTAATATTTCAGTTTAATTTGTTTGATTGGGTTGTCTTTGCCTAGTTTCAGGACTTGTGTGAAAATCCAGTAATGTTTTAAACCATTGTTTTTTTTGCAGAAATTGAAAAATTTGGAGGAATACTTTTTTTTTTGAATATTTGATTTTTGATTTTTTTTCAAGAACAAAGTTAAAGTTACAAATCAAGGAAAAACTCAATATCCACAAGGAGGCAAAAATAAAAATGAAATAGACTCACAATGACAGGACAATAGAGTAGAAAAATAAATAAATTAATAAAATAATAATAATAATAATAATAATAGTAATGAATTAGTAAATAAATAAAATACATTATGCAATAATCGAACGTACAGAGAGAGACAAAGGGTAGCATCACTACTCAGATCATGCCAAGCCAAGCTCGATTACAGGGAGATTAGTGTGCTGGTAGATTTTCCATATAAGTTAAAAATAGCTGCCATATATTTTGTTAAAAGTCTTACTTTTTTTCTGCATCCAGTAAATTATTTTCTCTAGGGGCACGCAGCTATTGATTTCACAAAGCCACATTTTAATTGGAAAGGGGGCATCAGATTTCCACTTTTATTGCAGGAGGAATACTTTTAAGTGGCGGACAAAAAGGAAACTAATACAGGAATAAATACAGTGACAAATACAAAAAGAATAAAAATACATTTTGAAATGAAGCGATTCAGAAAAAAAGGTAAAATTTGACAGAGTTAACATTTCATTGGCTTTTACATAATTTGCGAAAATGAATTTTTAATTTTGTCGCTTTTGGTCCTCCATACAAACACTCATCTTCACCTGAGAAACCCAAACTATTACACAAAGCCCAGACAGAACGACGGCTACTAACAGCATTAGTAATCCCCGTGATTATTTCTACATGTGATCATATGAGGATTTAGTGTTAAACAACAGCCCAGCGGATATAAAACTCCCTGTGTTACAGTGGAATCTAAATCCAGGCTCCAGCTTCCTGCCTCTCTGTGCCCTGCTGGACCTACAGAGGGACTGCCTTTTACGCGCTCACGCATCAAAAACACTGGCTGTGCAGCTCTGCCTTCATCTTCTTTTCCGAGGACACACAATTTTAATCACAAACCTGACCTCACAAATCCGTTTGTAGTTTATTTTTTTTTGTGGTTTTTTTTTATGTGTGTGTATGTGTGCGCAGAGCGAGGCGTGCTTGCCACACATACCCCCACTAATCCCCCGGATCCTCTACTCTGAGAGTGGGACCATGATTTCTGGGACGGTGTTGCCAGGGGGAAGGAGGAGGTGGTGGCGGCGGCCGGGACCTGTTGGAAATGACAGCTGAAGAAGAAGGAGGCGGATTGAAGAAGAAGAAGAAGCAGCACGGGGATCACAAAAACACTAAACGTGGAAGATAGCGAAGAGTGTCTGCCTTCGCGTCGCCGTGTGTTTAAAAAAAAAAAAAAAAAAAAAAAAAAAGGGTGTGTGTGCTAGTTCGCTATGTTTTGCAGCTTTAGCCGTGTAGCTAATCAGTACTCTGGGATCACTCGTAAGCTAGCGGACATCCGAGCTGTGGGTGCATGCATCTCTCTCCCCCCTCTCCCTCTCCCTCTCTCTCTCTTTGAGTGTGTCTATAGATTTTAGTGTGGATGTGTGTGTGTGTTTGTGGGGCGCCCCGCTTGTCTCCTCCGTCCCCTTTCTACTGCTGCTGCTGTCACGTTAGCTAGCATGCTAATTTGATAAAAGCTAGTTGGCTAGTAAAAGAAATTAGCCGACTGTTCTGGGCGAGGCGCGTTGCCGGGGGTACCGGGACCGTTGCAAGTTGAAAGGTGTGCTAATAAGAGGATGCGGCAGCCATGTGAATACATCGAGATACCCCCTCTCCCCTCTCCTCCCCTCCCCTCCCCTCCCTCAAGCTAATGCGTTGCCTTTTTTTTTTTTTTTTTTTTGTGCGAACTATCTAATTAGCCCGTGTTAAGTGTCGCTGGCTAATTTCACCAGCTAATAGCTTAGCGGCTACGTCGAAGCCGGCTCGCTAATTGACCCAGTTCTCTGGGGCAGAGGCCATGTTGTCATTCCGCTCCACTCAGCTTTGTTTACACTGCAACTTTTTCTTTATTTATTTTTTTGGCTTTGCAGCTTTTAATTTAACACATTTATTTACGCTAACAATTAACAAATATCCACTTTCTATGTTGTTTATTTTTAAGAACGTACCGCGACGCCTTGTCCGCTTTACGGCAAACCTTTAAATACTCGCCCCGCTATGCAAACTATGCAAACTATTCAGTCTGCAGTTCATATTAACCTGTTGACTGCACCGAATAACACCCCGGTTCTTATGCTCCGTTACCCAGGCAAGATAAGTCTATAATGTCAGGAAAAAAAAAAGTATTATTACTGTCTGAGAAACTTGTTTATCAAAGCGTCATTTTGTCACCTCTTCTGCTGTGAAATTGAAATGTTATTCCCCCGATGTCCCCTGATCGCCTCATGACTCACTGTTGGAAAACAAAGCCGCCATTATACAAATCATAAAGGCTCAGCAGCACTCTCTAAACTTGAAAACACACCAACTGTAGCCTGTGTTTATTTCTGTTGTGCTAATTAAGCCACTACTTATTGCTGGAGCTGCATAATTCATCCCTCAATCCCTCAGGGGAGCCATTGCAGGCCATCTATTCTCCTTCACGTAGAATTTAAAAGGACGTCTCGTTCCTCTTCTCCGTTCTGCAGGGTTGCAGAGATGGATTCTCTGATGAGCGCGGTGACGCCGCGCTCCCCGGCCCCCGCCAAGAAGCTGTCAGAGGTGGACTTCCGCTCGGGGGCCACCCTGGAGCAGCTGTCGGCGCAGGTGTCTGAGCTGGTGGTGCTGGAGCAGGGGGAGTTCGGAGATCAGACCGCCCTGGAGGTGCACACGGCCAAGGACTTCATCTTCAACATGCTCGGTAAAAAAAAAAAAAAAGTGCTTTTCATTCATGCTGCATGGCTCCAGGTTTGAAAGTTGATGTGGTGTCTCGACGGACTGGAGGTCTTGACTCTCACCATTCACTTTGGAGACCGTTGTCAGTTCAGATCTGGTATTAACGGGCGACCGGATCACAAGTGTGTAGCTTTAAGTACATCAACCAGGCATAACATTATTATCCTAATATTGTGTAGGTGTCACTTTTGCTGCCAAAACAGTTGTGACTCATGAGAGAATGGACATGGGCCTTCTGAGGGCAACAGGATGTCGTTAGTGGGGGCCTTTGGGTCCTATAGGTTGAGGGGACGGGTCTCTGCGGATCATCCAACAGATACTTGATCAGTTTGGGATCTAGTGAATTTGGAGGCCAGGTCAACACCTTGTGCTGTTCTTCATGTTTTGTTTTAGTTGTTCCTAAAGCGTTTTTTGTGTGTGTGTCTGTGTCAGGCTGCATCCTGCTGGGGATGGCTGCAGCCATCAAGGAGTGTCATTGCTATGGGGTGGGGTTGCCTGGTCTGGTCTAGGTGGGTGCTACGTGTCTAAGTAACATCCACACCAATGAATGCCAGGTGTAAAAGTTTCCCAGCAGAACACTGAATTGTCACAAGATGGTCAATGTTATTCACTTTTCCTGTCAGCGGTCGTAATGTTATGCCTGACGGCGTATGTGTGTTCACACCTGGTGTTAAATTGCATCTCCACACGTGTCTCCAGCTTGTCTCTTGAGATGCGTATCCAAATCAACACCAGCTCAGACCATCTCCAAACGTGATCTGTGATCAGATGTGTCTTCAGTGCGTCTTGGGCGTGTTCACACCTGTCCTCGGATGGGCGTGTTAACACCAGGTGTGAACAGGTCTCCAGTTGTTTTTCCACAAGCCCTCGCAGACGTGGTGGAACAAGATCATATAATAGTTTAATGCTTCAACGTGTGATCAGAGTGGCAATAGTCTGTAAAGCCAATCAGAGTCAAACCAGCCCTTACCAGTCTTATAGTTATCATTTAGTCTTACAGTTACTCTCAGATAAGTTTTTACTTGGCGGCATTGCGAGTGCAGACCAGCAAACAGCTGATCGACAGCTAACAAACGCGTACGTAGCTTAAAATGTTTCCAACACTAACACATGTTATATAACTAAATCATAACCGGCGCTTGCGGAGCAGGTCGCTTGGCTCCTTTTAGACTCAGCTGCGCCGCCGGGTTTTTTTGTTCTCCCACCTGTTCCTCCGCGAGCACGTGTATTTACACTGTGACTGATAAGAGAGGAACCAGCAGCCGTTTCCAGGAACGCCCTGCTCCGCTCTCACACGCGCTATTAGACACATTGTCACCTGGACTCTGCCCAGCGAAATCACAGTATGATCTGTTGGCTTACCATGCACTAAGCCCGCGCTGGCACTCGCGGTGCGTTTTATGTGATTAAAGGCTCTTCCATACTGACGCTGCCATGTATCTTGCTGTCGGGCTGTTTGGTTGCAGGGGTAGGGAGGGGTATTTTTAAAAATATACACCATTTCTTGCACCTTCTTGTCAGAAATCTCTAGTTTGGTGTGACTTATCTCACGACAACGAGATTAGTCGACGTGTGAGGGAGATTCAAAACACGACAGAAGCTCTGAAAGCACCGTCGAGCACCAACTTTATGGTAAAATATTGTAGAAACACCATAAATCAACCACAAATTCAACACTAAAACTATTGCCAGTTGAATTGATATTAAATCAAACCCATTCAGGACGTCATTTGCATCATTTTAATGTTTCAAGTGTCGTCCTGCTCTTGAGATTTCAGTGGAGAAGGTCCTGTTTGATTTGTAATAGAATTTAATTCAAGCCAGAGGGACAAAGCTGCACGAACGTGTGACATAAAACAATTAACACGGCAGAACTAATCTGCACCGAAACGACGAAGCAGGTACGGTGTGTTTAGTTAAAACCCTTTTGACAGACACGTTATCGCCGGAGCGTAATAATTAGCAGACGGGCGGATTTGAAGCGTGCACGTATCTCGTGCAAATTAGTTTCGGAGTGACGGCGTCCTCACGCCGCTGAGGGGTGGGTTAAGTGAGCAAAGTGAGACACGAGGCTGAAACCTGGTTCGTTGCTGCCGCTTGAGTAAAGAGTGAAGTGTGTTCGTTTCTCCAATAGGTGGCACTCTCCTCCCTCCCTGCTGTCCCGTCACCCTCCTTCTGTCATGTCACTCTCAGTCTGTCCCCGTACGCTGCAAACGCGAGACGCGTTGGGCTCGTCCTCCTGAAAGTTTTAGGCCGTTGCTTTATGCTTCTTCTCCAACTCGTATATATATATATATATATATTTTTTACAATACAATGTTGTAAATCCTTCCTCTCTGTCAGTCTACAGAGAGGCCCGCCGTGTTCGTCCCGGCGTCCCAGAATATCACCCCAGCTTTCCTCTTCCTGTGAAACCACTAGTATTGCCTGGTTTGACAGACGTCTCCTCCTTAGTTTCAAGGCTGCTCCTGTTCCCGCTTTAGTCTTCTCACCCAGCTGAAATAGCTCCATCAAACGGGCCGCCTTCACCCGGGGAGACGTCGCATGAATCAAAACGGAATCCAGGCCTGTTCCTGTCATTTTATTGTGTCACCGCATACAGGCACATATTCCTTTTTTTTTTTTTTCCTTTGTTTGGATTTCATTTTTTCATGATTCTGACACAAATCCCTCTTCTTCCCTCTTTGCTCCCACTCTCATGGCAGCTTATTTTTTTCCCCCCCTCTTGGTTTTTTCCTGCATAATCACCAACGGTTTTGCTGGTATTTTCATACCGCGCTCCTCGCCGCCCGCTGCGACAGCCCCAACGGTGCGCAAAGCAAAAAAAAAAAAGTTTTGCGCTTTCTTTCAACAGTTGGCGTTGGATTCTAGGAATGTAAAGCAAAGCGTGCGGCGGTAGGTACATTAGCGGCTCCGTGGCTCTCAAGGCCCTGCGGAGGATGAAAGGCAGCGTTGAAAGGCAAATGTCATCCTCTTGATGGAGGGGCCTTTTTTACTGCGCGGCGGTCTGCCGTTGCAATCTGCTGCAGAGGTGTGGGTGTGTGGATGCTAAACACAGGTGGCTGTTTTTTTGTGCCAGGCTTTTATAAAGTTTGAGCAGCAGAAAGGAATCCCCGCTGGGCTTTGCTCACTGTCAGGGAAACGGGTGGAGAAAAGAGATTAAGCGCGCACCCAGCGCACCCAGTACACCCAGTGATTTTCTTCACAGCCTGACAGATCCAAGATCCGAGGCTCTTATTTGCCCTGCATTTGAGCAAACACTGTGGTTTGCCTTCAGGCAAGGGTGGCAGGGGCCACTGTATAAATCTTTTGAAGAACAAAAGGCTGATGAATGCAGGAATACATTCATGCTGCCGGTGGAGCAGAAGATCTGATGCTAGGCCCGGGCAGGCATCGGCAACTTTTCAGAAGTTTGTTAGCCGGCTAGAGAGACTTTAGTTCAGGGTTCACCTTCCTCCTGATAGCTGTCAAAATGAGCACGTTTGATCCAGGTGTAATCAGTCATTCTCTCATAGCTCAGATTTGGACATTTTTTTTAAGTTTCGCGTCAAGATTTTGAAGAAAATAGGAAAAGAATTCATCACAATGACTGACAGAGCAAACCTTTACGTTCTAATTCCTACAGAAGCCTCCAATTCTTGCCTTTCCATAAGTTGTCTTACATCAGCCTCCCTCTGTTTGGAACTGTTTTTCACACTTAGACCCCTTGACTGTGCACATTAGGGGTTGAACAAAGACAAGTGACGGCAGTTAGACGGCAAAGAGAAAGCTGCACCCGAGTTAACCGTGATCTGTGAGGAAAAGATGCTAGAACTTCAACATTTGTTATGCAGCTATGTAGTTTGTGACACAGAAGGATAGAAATATATTGTCATTCTCAAAAAAACAAACAATAAATGGTTAAACATTGCACAATTTCTCAAACTTGTTTGACGTTTACAAAATTTCAAAGAGAAACAATTTGTCATGACACATTCGAGGTTATACAGGCTAGTCAACTAGTCATTTTGTCATCTTCACTGTTGTAGCATGATGGTTTAAGCACTGACTAGTGTTGGGCCTGGTACTAAGGCACTCAGTATTGGGGTTTGGCTATCATGAATAATTAATAATTATCAAAAATAATTATTTATTATTAAATAATTGGATCTGAATTACTAGATCACCTCGGGGCACCACCCTTCTAGGAAGGGAAAAGATAGCCAATTAATCAAAACAGTCTCATAAATTATACTAAATTGTCAATTTGGAGTTCGGATTAATAATTAACTTAATAACTATAACCAAAATTACCATGTTAACAACTAGTTACAGTTGAAGGAATTTGGAGTTCTTGACAGTGTAGAGGTTGGCAATATTCACTCTTGTGCAACATTAAACAGACAGGTATGTTTAAAAGACATTTATTAACAAGAATAAAAGTAAACATACAAGCTAACTACAGTGTACTCAATACAGGTGTGTGTGTGTGTGTGTGTGTGTGAGCCAAAATGGCCGCTGGTTGTGTGTGAGCCAAAATGGCCGCCGGTTGTGGGCGTACCAAGATGGCCGCCGGTTGTGGGCGTGCCAAGATGGCCGCCGGTTGTGGGTGTGTCAAGATGGCCGCTGGGCCTTGAGGTCTTGAACACAAAGGAAACAATGGCTGCTGAGTGGGGACACTCAGACCATGTGCTGGCCAGTAGATGTGTGGAATGTGATAAGCGTTTTATGAGGTGCCAGGTTAGAGGAAGAGTGGTTAGTTTAGCATGCAAGACCCTGAGTCTATGTGTTGCATAATCTAACTAACATCAAACCAATATACTATAAACAACTCAAATAAACAAATATCACATCAAATCAAAGTTCTATGCTTAGCTTAGCTTAGCTTGACTAGGCCCAGGTCATACTACCAGATTTGGTGGAAAGTCAATTTCTGGTGTGTTGCTCCTGTGGCTGGCGGTTCCTGATGGAAAGCCAAACCGGGAAAAGTTGAAGTCCTTGCTGTGTTTTCCTGGTGGCAAATGGAGGGAAACTGGCCGCTCCTTGAAGTCCTTTGAAGTGGCTTGTTAGCAGCTCGGTGCTAACTAGCCGTGTGGCTCCTGTTGTTTGGGAGTTTAGCCTGCAAACCTTTTGTTTGTTGGCTAAAAGACCTGGTGTAGATTCCTCAGCAGGATCTTGCTTCGCTGCTGTAAGGAGAACAGGCCTGCAAGTAGTTGCTCTTTGTTAGCAGACTACCTGGCAGCCAGCTGCAGCTGAGCCGCTCGGGGTCTCCACGTGGAGGTGTGGAGTTGAAGAGGTGGAAGAGTAGAGAATAAGAGAGTAAGACAAAGGCCAAACGGTGCATTTTATATGACCTGATGACCTCATAGGTCACATGCCACTGTCAGCCAGTGAACTGCTTTGTCAGTTTTTCACACCTGGAGGATTGTGGGTAATAGAGTTTTTCCAGGGCTCCTTTGTTCCCAAGACAAAAGCAGCCATGTGGTTACCTGATTATGCACTACCAGGTTCAGATCCCAACACTAGTCACTGATCATGTGATGATAACGATGTGGACGCCTCCGAGAAACAAATTGAGGAGCCCAGTGGGTCATTGCAGCAAACTAGCAGTGGTTCATCTAGTTCATACGTGTCAAACATATGGCCCGGGGGCCAAAACCGGCCCACCAGAGGGTCTAATCTGGCCCGTGGGTTGAATTTGCAAAGTGCAATTTTTCTAATAAAAGTAATTGTTCTTCCAAGGGTTCACACGGATTTAGTAAGAGTTGTGCACATAACAACTGAGCCCTAGAACTAAACAGAAATTGCACTTCTTTTTCTGAAGAAATGTCCAGTTGTTCATTAAATGTAATCATTTTCATAATCTACTTTGCGCTAAAACAAAGGGAAACATTTGGAGTTGCCGTTACTTATAGGTAAATACGCCATCGTGTTATTGGTCCGGCCCCCTTGACATAAAACTGGGCTGTATGTGGCCCCTGAACCAAAATGAGTTTGACACCCCTGATCTAGTTTGTGGAAATACTTCACTAAAGATGACGTCCTGAAATACAACAATGTACTACAGCAATGCACACTCATCTGAAAAGGCATCTGCTAACGCTAGCATAGGAGCGATCCAAATCCTCACAATAGCTCAGTTAACGACTTCACCAGACATCAACAATTTGCTGGTGAAACCTATCGACCCACGCTCTAGCCAGGTAGGTGGCAGTAATGCATCTTTAAGCTGGTTTCCAGCACACGATCAAACCAAAAGATGAAGAAGAAACCCTTGCTGTAACTGCGGACTTCTTCGTAGTTGGCGAAAACCAAAGCAGAAGGGTAAATGAGTGCGGAGGAGAAAATATTAGTTCTTCATTCAGAATTTGAGGTAAGTTAGCATTGTATGTTTACTGTTGCCTTAACAATACTGTCACCTGTTCCCTGAACTTGTAGACTCGACTTGACTCGTAGTCATCCCAATTTTAAATGCTCAGTATCAAACACGTTTAACGTTATGGAAGGAATTTTCCCCCCGACTGGGTGTGTCTGCAGTTTGGGAGGTTTAAGAGGCAACAGTAAACACCTCACATTACAAAATAGTTTAGAGAGGACTTCTCCTGCGGTTCTCAGGAGGGGAGTATTCAGCGTTAAATCGTCCGGAAACCCCAGTAGTCTGAGCTCAGCTTGAAATCAACGATACCTCTTTGAATTCTTACTTGGCTGTTCCCGTTGATTTGCAAGTGCTGCATGTCTCTTGAATTTGGCATCACGACTTGCAGACAGTGATTTGTGCTTCCTTTTCTGAAGCAAAAATTGGTCTAAACAGGGTTTAACTTTCCTTTTTGAAGCCGGTGTATTTGCCTATCTCTGGTTCTCCTATTTCACAGTCGGGGAGCAGCATCCAAACATGTCAGTCAGAGTGGAACATCCCTTTTTTTCCTCCACTGTGGCTTTAATATTTGTGTTGTGTGTTTCTCCTCCCAAACTTTCCACCCTTTTTACGCCTTCAAAAACGTGTACATGATGTGCTGCATATTTTATTTTGGGAGAGAAAAAAAATCCCTCTTGGTTTGATTTTAACCATCACAATAACAACTTTATCCCGTTGGGACAGCGGCTCACTTGCCCAGACTGTCTGAATCAATCCAGTGGCTGACCGATGTCTCGCTACAGTCTGTTGATGCTGGTGGGCTTCTGTGTGACCGATTCTCAGCTGGATACTGTTCCCACTGCTGGGACTTTGTGCCTTATTGGGAGGCCGTGCTCTGATGCCACCTCTGGTTTTTATGGTTGGCTTGGACTGGCGGCCCTTATAGCTGCTCTGCCTGACTAATTCTCTGTTAATGCCGTTTTGGATTTGAGGGCTTGTCTTCATTTGGCAGCCGGGCAAGAATCATAGCGCTGCAGACACAGAAGATGAGTGAAATATTTGTATTTGATTAGATAGGCTTTGTTTCTGTTCAGTTTTCATTAGCTTAGACACACCACTGCCAAAAAGCACAGATGAGCATCCACTTGACTGCCATAAATGATGGTCATTGTTGCTCACTGACACCTTTTTTTTTTTGTTGTTGTTGGCACGCTGCAGCATTTAAATCTTAATTGCTGGAAAGCCGGCACGTCAGGGAAAATGACTGCGGAACACAATTTTGTTGATGCTCATTCAGTTCACGACCTCGACTGCAACAAATCGGCTAACGACCGAGTGCCATTTAAATACAGTGAACGCGGCCACCGACACCGCACGTCGTTCATGGCGCCTAATTTAATGCGACTTGTTTTATGCGTCATGTTAAATGAGAAGTGTTTTGACATTGCGTAGCGTAATCTGCCGTCCCGCTGACTGTAATAACCGGGGCTGACATTGTCATTTTTATTTTTTTCTCCTTTTATAATCACACTTAAGGCAAAGAGGGAGGACTAATTTGGTCTATCGTCTTTCTGAGCAGGGTGCAGCTGTCTGAGTTGGTAGCATTTTTTTTAAAAACTGCATGTTTGCCACAGACCTCTCTCAAGGGTTGACGCTTTGTGGTAATCCTTAAAGTTTTTGCAATGTAATTCATAGAAAATTTAGTTCAGATCTCTGGATCAGATATATTGAAGTCATTTTTTTCTGCACCCACTCATCCAGAATGTGAGCAGAGACTGTAAGACCAGTGGGCCACGCTTCCATGGATGAAAACTGAATCCAAAACAAAAGTGACAAAAATTGCAGTTCCTCAAATGGCTATTCCCCGTAGGCCTCTATGTTAAAGTACCCAACTTTACAACAGACATGAACATGTTTACAGCCTGGTACAAGGTTTTGGACTCTGTAGCTAATCTCGCAGTTCTTGACAACTGTATGAGGTTTGAATTTTCATATAATTCACCCATTAAAACAGTGTTAAGGCTTTAAGTTACGCATAACTAAAGGCGTGCCCTCATAGGTTGCTAGTCATCTGTTTAGGCCTTCGCCTACCTGTCTCAGCCCCACTCATCCACCATCTTTTTGGCCATTTTTGAGGGGAATTACTGTTTTTTTACAACCTGGACCTTGTTTCTTGCATAAAATACGATCGTTTACTCACCCAAATAACTTTTGTGTCATTTGCACTCGTTTAGGAAATAATTAGATCAGCGTAAATCCATATAGTGGGAGTTAATGGGGCACCGAAACACAGACTCTAGATAACACATTATCTGCCGCGAAACTCGTTCATTTCGCCAATATTTTGTTATGATATGTTAATGCTATTCCCTGTTGAGTCCAGAGTTACCTGTTATCATCATCCGGGGTCTGTAGATTGACCTAAAAGCCCCGGATGATGTCTTCTGACCTGGATGATGTCATCTCTGAGCAGCCCGCGCACCCGCGGCGGTCAGCTTGTTTACCTGTAATTTGCTACTGCTAGTTTTTTTGCAAATTACACAAAAGTTATTTGGGTGAGTAAATGACCATATTTTATGCTAGAAATAGTTCCCCTTTAAGCGTAATTTGTAGTCCCATGGCACATTGAAGGTGTAGGTACGCCGTAGCTCTGGACCATAACCCGGACCCTACGCCATAACTTGACATTCACCTGTGATTGGTCTGAAAATGCATTTCCTAGTTTGCATGACTCGGTGGCCAATCACAGCAACTTCTCATTAACTTGGCCAATCATCACCTAGTGATTCAGTGGCGTAATTACAGAACCATACGGACATAGCGATGCATAGGTATACATGCTTTCGACAGCGTAACCACCTACACCGTACCGTATATACGTCAATTGTACTTCTGGTGGACCTAGGCAGTCCCAAGATGGTGGCCCATTGAGCTTCAAATGGCATTCATCTTTTTATACGGTCTTTATGAAGCATAAAGCTTACTTTGGAACCTTGAATATGATTCAAGGAGTCAGTGTAGTTATAGCTTGAGTTTTTTTAATTTGTTTTTAATTGTAAAAGGCGTATAGAGTTTGTCTTGAGTGTGTGTATAAGAAAGGCACATTTGTATGGAGTGATGGGCAAGTTGTCTAGGTCCTCTGCTTTCTGATTGCTTATAACGTTGCACACCGAGTACCAGCGCAAATATAGAGCTAACGAGTTAATTACTTTCATTAGTAGTTGATGTGAGACTTGATTGGTCTTTGTGGAGGATTTGTCACCTTCCCTGCCCCTCTTTAAGCGGAATATCAAAAGTCGCGATAAGCTTTAGGTGGTTTCTCTTCCTGCCCTAAAATGGAAAAACTGCAGTGAGGCTTTTTTTCCCTTTCAGTGATAATTGCCTGTCATTTAGCGGGACATGGCGTCACAGTGTAACTGGCATCAAAGCCGAAACGAGGAGCGTGGAGACACCGACAGCTTCTTGCATCCCCTCTCTCTGCAGGTGATTTACCAGCATGTCTGTCATCACTCTCAGCCCCGTTTCTTCTATTAAACGCATTCACACGCTGTCATACACACCGACACACACACACACACACACACACACACACACACACACACCTGGCTCAGTGATCTGAGACATCCCCACCAATCAGACTGAACTGGACTAGCTCCAGTCCTCCTCATCTAAAAGGTCTATTTTGGAGCTCATCTGCCGCCTTGATATGAATTCATAAACAGCTCGGCGTCTGAATGGCTCACCTATCAGCAGCGGGGGTTGTCTGGGATTAATCCTGGTATTAGTGTACGAGGCTGAGAGAAGTGCCGGTTGAAAAGCGACGATAACATCTGGTTGAGACTGTATTAGTCTGGAGTCATTTGTAAAGAATTTAATTGCTTCTTTTCGGGACAAGGCTGCTTTAAGATAAATCTTAATGCCACGCTCTGCTGCTATATTAAAGTTTTATTGTCTAAAATAGCAAAAAGGTCACGCAGAGGTAAGAGATGCACACCAACTACTGCACTGAGGTGTCGTGAAATAAGCACTCGGAGCACCTCACTAGGTAATCTCTCCGAAGCATCTATAGTTTGAAATGATGATTCTGTTGCTACCGCTCAGTCAAAGTATCTTGACGGTGGAAGGTTTTTCAAACCAGGATTGGGGGAGGGCGAAGCCTAGACAACTGAGCAGGGATTTAATGAGAACACAGTCAGTCAGAGGGCATGCAGAGGCCTGACTTTTAGCTGAGTGAATTTTACAGGTCTTATGAAGGCTTGCATACAAACATGCAAAAGACATTGACGGACGATGCCACTGGATGCGAGTTATGGCGGCTTGTTTACTTCCTCTACTTCTCTGTATTCGTTTATAATTGTGGGGATTAAATCTCTGCGTAATTGATATGATTATACTCTTCTGCTACTATATTTGTTAATCATCATCATAAAGTCAAGAGAAAAACCTCAGCCTTGACTCATAACCAACACTTAGAGACCTTACATTTAGATTGCCTGTTTAGCATGTGACTCCATACCATAGACTGTAAAACAATGGACAGAACAGCTCCTCTAAAGTGAAGCCAAAGCAAGTAGAGCTCCCCCTGGTGGCTGACTGCAGTATAGGTCATAAGCTCCACCTCCTCCATGTTAGTGGATGGGACTTGCGCCAAACTAAAACACTAAAGTAGACGTCAAATTAGTTTTGGAGCATGGGATATTTTCTGTCATTTTAGGTAGTTAATGTTGATGCATACTGAAGTGTCCATTTATCTGAGAAGTCTTGTTTTAGTTAGTTATTTGACAAAAAAACAGGATGCAACATCATGATCACTACAAGTTGCCACGCCAGCCGCTCCGTGAAGTGGCCCCGTAGGACCGAGAAAGTTGGAACAAAATAAAACAAGTACAGTGTGTAATCCAACATTTCCTTGTAACTGGTGGAGGTAGAGCAAACGAAAACATGAGTAAGTTTGGCGGAAGAGTGGGCGGGTCATCGATATTGCCGCTCGACGTGGCTCCACTCTCGGACTGTACTGCGCAGACTCCGGCTCCAAAGGCACGAGATGCCGCCGCATGTATCCCCAGGAAAATTGCGCCAATTTGGCCAATGCAAGGAAGTGGGGATGCATTGTCCATATTTATATACAGTCTATGGTCCATACTGCTTTGATGCAACTTCAATTCAGTTTGTTGACAAGTCCCATGACAGATGACAATGAAAGATTGGAACTCTTGCAAACTGAATCGATGTATAAATTTTGAAATCATAATAAATTAACATATACATATTTTTTAATGCCATTTTGATGATATTTATTTTGTGTTTAGGCACAGTGTTGACTTCTTTGTTGACTCTATCGTAGGGAAATCTCCAGAACGCTTCACAGCTTCTGTTGCCAAGAGGAAGTATACATGCATGTAGAGTAGCTACTCCTAGAGGAGTGAATAGATTTACCTGTTGTTGTATCCACCTAAGTTCTTTCTTAAAAGTTTTTTGGATATACCATGACCTGGATGACTGAGAACCGTCCCAGACATATTTACCTGTTGTTCACTTTTTTGGCAATATTACAAGTAAAATAAAATAAAGATATGATTTACTTTATGCCAGAGTTTACTGCAAGGCTCCCAAGAAAATATTTATCTGTGCAATTGCAAATACTAGCTGGATGTTTAGACATGCCATGCAGCGAGGTAGGTTTTTCCTGTTGCCACACACTCATTGTGTTGAAGAACCCACTAGCCGTTATATACAGTCATTTCACAGACATAGAACTGGGTCTCGTTTAGAAATAGCACTTAGCAAAAAGAAAAAAAAAACTTGCTGTTAATGGAAATCTTCATTCAGAGACATTTCTTATAGGATTAGGTTTAATCCGTAGCTGTGAAACCAGCCTAGACTGACTCCATTCCAGCTCTATTTTCAGAACGTGTGTGTCTATACGCCCGAGTGTGTTCGTGTGTGCGTGCACGCTCCTCGCTGGCAGATGCCCAGTAAAGCGGTGTGCGACCGTCGCTTTGAGTGTTGGGATTAAAAAGTAGATTGTCTTCTTTGGAACAACCTCAGACTTCCCGCAGCCACTGTGGAGACTGAAGAGGCCTTGCTAATTGATACAGTTCTCCCTCTGCGCTCCCCGCTCTAACTGAAGCCGGAGAGATAAGATTCTCTTTATTCTCCTTTTTCATCACTTTTCCTCCTCCTCGCCTATTTGACCCAATTTATCAGTGGCAGATAAAAAAACCAAACAAATCGGAGGAGCCGCGGCTTCAAACTCGTTGCCTTTTGGCTGGCGTCTGATCCGTTCCTCTCTCTCTGACGCTGTCGCTTCCCCTCTATTCTTTGCTTTGATCTGCCCATCCACCATTCGGGCCCATTTCTCCATCTTTCCAGCCGAACAGATTTCAAGTTCTGATAATAAATCGGTCGTACTTTGTTGCATGAACAAATACTTACCTCAAATAAAGGAGAGATGAGTTAAGAATGAAGGATTTTATCCTCAAAAAAAAAAGAAAAAAGACATTATCCACAAGTTCAGCTTGTTTATTCTGATTCTGTATCCAACCCTTACTCTGTACCTTCAGTCACTTTATACAGCTCATTATTAGATTATATATTTTTACTCTGCTGAGAGGACTCTAGAAAAGCCATCACGTGAAATCTTGATGAATTGAGATTATTCTAACCTCTTTAAGTAAGGAAGTAAAACACCGGGTCAATATCGACTTGAACTGCCAGGTAATATCAGAATGCTTAGAACCGACTTTATAAAAGTAGGATTGAAACATGACTCAAAGAAATGGCAACGAGCCGTTAGTGAGGCAAGCTAGATTTAGAGTTGAGGGGTTATTCAACTAGACACATGATGTGATTAGTTGCATTTGAAATTAAAAGTAATTGGAAAAGAGACCTGAACATGTACATGTTGTATTACCTTGCTTACCCTAAAAGCTGACCGCTTTTTTAAGACGGTGATGGAAAAATCTGAAGGCAGTCTGTCATTTTGACAGATTGCAATTCACACCCCAGACCACTTGGTGGCGAGTGAGCATATTAATTGGTTCTTGTCTCTCTTGATTAGTCGAGTAAGAGTCGGTTAAGTTTCGTTTCTCGCGTAAGTGAGTGAGTGTCTGAGGGCCTTAGTTTGCTAGTGGTCCAGTTGGGTAGTATGTTTTGTTTCTCTGCCGAGTGAGATGTGAGATGTTTGAATGGTGCAGTTTATTGATCATATATCAATCAAACGTGGTAGGGACTCAACTGAGCCGGTTAAATAGACGTCTAGATTCATGATTCTTGAGTCGTCTTTGATGGCCGGTTATATCTTTTTTTCCACCGCTACTGAATATTAATTAAAAATTAAATGAAAATTAAATGCTATTGAATATGTCATTATTATCATTTAAAAAATTAAAGTGACGGGTAAAAATAGATTATGACAGGATTTTTATGACCCTGTCAACGAAAAAGTCTAGCGCAACCTCTGCCTAAAAGATATATTTAGTTTAAATGATGGTGAACTGAAAAACAGAAAAGATGCTAAAACAGAATTTGACCACAACAATCTTCCTGCCTGAAGGTTATTCTTTGTTTTCAAAGACTCCTATGAGTCCGTGCATAATGATAGAATTCATCCTGGACCACTTAAGGACAGTCACAGACTTCTCTCTGTTTCTTGCTTTATTCAACCGCTTCTTAAAAATTTCCAGTCTCCCTGTCCCTGCTGCAGCAAATCACCCACATAGTATGATGCTGTCACCTCCGTGCTTCACCATGTGGACGCTACACATAGTTGCTGCCAAGTTACGTCTCATCATACTAGAGAATCATTTTCTTTGTGCTGTCGTGCCTTTTGCTTCAATTGCTTCTATGCTTCTGTTAGAGCATTAGATTCTCATCCTACCTCCCGGATCAAGGTCCTTCTTGCTCAGTTATTCAGTTTGACTGGAAGACAGACACTAGGAGGAGTCTCTATGGTTCCAAATTTCTTCCATTTAGCAATTTTTATGCCATTCTATCGATGCTTTCATCAGTGCTTTGACACAATTTTAACGGGGTTATTGGATGTAGATTGATGGAAAAAGCACCTAGTGTGTATCAGCCTTAAGTCAGGTTATCTAAGTTCAAGCCTTGAAGGCTGCAGCTCAAAGCGGCGCACATCCGTGAACTGTCAAGCTCAGTCTGATCATTGTGTTATAATAATAGCCGAGGTACAGAAAGGTTTTAGGGCTAAAACAGTTTTTTACTTATCATGATTTACAGCACAGAAGACCGCTTTTGACAGAGTTATCCACTTAAAACTAGCAACGCTTTCATAGAGTGAAACACTCCTTTCATATTTAATGTCGGCGTTAGCCAGAACTCCTGCGAGTGTCCCGAGGGGGAGGGATGGGGAAGGGCTGAAGGAGCTACAGGAGCCACACTGTTCTGGATAGAGTCCAGTGGGAGCTCCTGTCTTACGAGAGGGAACGAGCTGCTGTAGTTGAGTCAGGAAATGAAGGGATCCTGGAGAGAGACAGAGAGAGAGAGAGAGAGACGAGCTAATTCTGCTGAGATGTGTGAAGACCCGAAGACGAGCCGTCACAGACTTCACACTCCCCTTCCTCTCATCAGCTGCTTATCTCCACGGCGGCGTCAAATGAGGCGCTTTCTTTATACTCGTTTACTAAGAAATGAAAGCACCAGAGAGATCCTCGTCAGCACATTTGACTTTGACTCACACACTTTACTCGGATGCTCATTTTCAGTCTCTGGATGTTCTCCCGTCCTTTTTTTTTTTTTAATCTATAATTCATCAAACTCCTCTACCTTTTTATTTAAAGTGGCAAACAATGGGTGGAGATGCTGCTGCGTAGGGATATATTGCTCACGGGTTGGTTTCAATTTGTCATTTTCTTGACGTCAGGATTGTGCAGGAGAAACATAATGAGCCGCCTTAAATCACTTTAATTATCCAGAAGTGCAATCCTTGAGGATTGTTTTCAGTTTATGCCGCGTCGCGTGTATTCGACGAGTTTCTCACATCCAAACACGTGGCTGGCTACACACACGCATGCCTCTACGTGGAAACATCACATGGCATCCTGCCAGCAAGGTTATGTGCCCATGTAACGGGATGAGAGGGATCATGTTAGCAGCTTTGTGCCCCCAGCCGTGGCCTGCCGGCTTGGTCTGATGCCCCCGTTTCAGCTCCCTGCAGCCGCTTAACTGCCCCGGGGCGGCGGATAAACCCTCATGCTTTCGCAATCTCTCCCGTGTGAAAGGTTCTGAAACGTCCACGCTTTCACTTTTGACCTTCAGGAGCTAGAAGTTAGCACAGGTCGGGCGGTGGGATCAAGCCTTTCTCAGTCACGCTTCTGAGCTGGCAAAACACAATTTACTTGACTTCCAGGACTGCGGCTCCCGTGGGCCCAGAACATGCGAAGTATACAACACGGCTAAGTATCTATAAAAGGATTTGGAGGTTTTAGTTTCTCTCATATAAACTGTTCAGATAGGAGGGAGAGGGATCCTGTGTAGGACTCTGGGAAATGAGAACCTGACCCCCTTTCAGCTTCCTTATAGAAACATCGCCACGGTCTGAGCTCAGCAATTCATTAAACACCCACAAAAACATGGCCCAAGTCGTATTCATGAAGTAATTTCTTTCTGTTGGGTTCCCGTGAATCTTTAAAAAGGAGCGTTCCCTCTGCCGGTCGTGCTGTACTTGTGTACGGAGTGTATTTAAACTAAATGAAGGCCTCCACTGAGCACATACGTAGCCTCTGAAATTATCATTAGTGTGTAGCACAGTGGGTACCGTCTGTGTGTGTGTGTGTGTGTGTGTGTGTGGGCTTGTTAATTTCACACTCTCTTGTGTCAATATTACTGCGGCTCAGGCTCATAAATATATGCAGCACTTCTAAAATAAATTAAGCCGGAAACCGACTGACTGGCAAAAGAAAAACAGCAGGTCGGCAAGTGTTTTTTTGTTTTTTTCCCAGAGCCGGTGCACATACTCCTGAGCTTGTCTGTGCATCTGAATATGAAATGCATTTTAATGTGCATACACTGCTGTGAATGAGGGGGAGCTTCTTCCTGACTGTTGCTCCTTACATCAGTTCTGCTGACGGAGACGCGCTCAGTTATATGCAAATGGCTCCTAACATGAAAGTTGCTGAACTTGTTTGATTTCTGAGTCTCTTTTTTACTTTAATCCTGCCCAGGCTTAGTCCAGAAGGTCGACCAGCGCCTCCCGGTGGCCAACGAGTACCTGCTGCTCTCAGGCGGCGCCCGAGAGGGCGTGCTGGACCTCAACCCGGAGGATCTGGGCGACTACGCCAAAGGGGCCGACTTTGACCTGGACTTCACCCTGCTGGTGCCCGCCCTGAAGCTCCACGACCGCAACCAGCCCGTCACCCTGGACATGAGGCACTCCCCGCCCTGCCACTCGTGGCTCAGCCTTCGCCTCTGCGACTCCAACATCCTGTCGCGCTGGAACATCTGCTGCCAGGAGGAGAATGGCCTTCCCGCTGAAGAAGAAGAAGAGGAGGAGGAAGAGGGGGACATGAGTGAGTAGAAAAAGAACATGCAAACAGAAAGTAGAGCTGCAATGATAGGAAGGAAAGTAATTTATATTGGTTATATCTTTTTTTCCATCGCTACTGAATATTAATTAAAAATGAAGTGAAAATTAAATGCTATTGAATATTTCATTGTTATCATTTAAAAAAATTAAAGTGACGGGTAAAAATGGATTGTGACGGGTATTTTTATGACCCTGTCAGTCAAAATGACAGACAACAACAAAGTCTAGCGCAACCTCTGCCCTAAAAGATATATTTAGTTTTACTGATAGTGAACTGAAAAACAGAAACGATGCTAAAACAGAATAAAAAAAATTAAAAAAGTTTAATTTATTACTGCTCCCCTATCTTTGTTTGATTTTCATAATTTTTACAACAGAAAATACATTTGGGATTTCATTCTTTGGCCACAACAATCTCTCCTTCTTTGTTTTCCTACGAGCCTGCATAATGATAGAATTCATCCTGGACCAGTTAAGGACAGTCACAGACTCTGTTTCTTGCTTTATTCAACCTCTTCTTAAATGTTTCCAGTCTCCCTGTCCCTGCTGCAGCAAATCACCCACATAGTATGATGCTGCCACCTCCATGCTTCACCATGTGGACGCTAGACATAGTTGCTGCCAAGTTACGTCTCATCATACTAGAGAATCCTTTTCTTTGTGCCCTTTCGCTCAAATTGCTTCTATGAGAGATGGTTGTTCATCTCTCTGAGGTTGAACTGTGGATGGGTGAGCATGAATTGAACGTTGAGGAGTGGAATAAACAACGATGAAGTTACTGAATCAATGCAGAGAGGAAGCAACGGGAGTCAATTGAATGTTGTTCACGTTTCACTCAGATAATTTGATGCATGATGCTACGATGCCATTCTGCCTGGCGAGCTGCAGCAGGGCCGCTCCTCAGAGAGGTGTAACGAGAAAATCCCGGCCCGGTGGAAATAAATGCTGCAACGTTCACGAGAATAACGCAATAGTCGTTACGCGGCGGTTCTCCAGACTACGCCGCGGCATCAATCTGCCACACGAGTGTGTTAAACCTCCAAGACGAGCAGAAGTGATGACATTTATCGATACGGATCTCTGTCATTTCCAGCGATTTAGAAAAACACACCGCGTTGCCTGCGTTTTAACATTTCCCGCTGCTGGGTGTCGTGTTGTGGAGCGGTTTAGTCGGGCCTCGTTTACGGCGCGGACATCAAATCCTCACCCCCACAAAATGCCACGGAAAGGTTAAAGAGAGGCCGCATCCAAAACAGATTATTAGTCTCTGCAGCACAGCTTTCCCTTCTCCTTTAGTGGCAGATGCAGTACTACAGGCAGCCAGAGGTCTTTTACAGTGTGCTATTATTTTTATGGATTAATCTTTGAATTATTCATCACGTGCTCCTTTAATCAGTCGGATGATAAAAATGTTAGAAAATGGTGAAATTTTTTGAACGTTTGATAAACTAACCACTGCATTTTTGTTCGGGCATGCGGCGCTGCCACTTTTCAGCACTTCAGATTATGTTGTAGACGAGAAGCCTGCTGGAATTTAATTAAGGGGTAAATTATTAAAGACTCGCTCCTTCTCCTATAATAGATGCGACTGTTTTCGTTCCTTCTATCAGCCTGTTGGAATTTATTTTTGTGGCTTCAGTTTCTATCAACTATCCAACTTTTTTTTGGGGGCTGCTTCAGACAGACCCTGTGAACTCTGTCAGCCAGAAGTGCCTCCTCCAATTTACCATTCCACATGTCCTTAATGGAAACATGTAAAACTCCACGCTCTAAGACCCCAGCATTGATCCATTATCAATACTTCATGGTGTCTTGAGATAGCCGTGGAGATTATTTTCCCCAGTTTTCATCTTCTAACCCAATTATTTCATCAATAAAGGGAAATGTACGTCCCCCAAAACGGTGAAATAATCTATTAAACATATTAACAGAGGGATCTTTACAGCCCCAGCGTGCCTGGGGTACTTTATCTGGAATTGTATTGATTGGTTGCACTGCTTTAGTGTGTGCAAATACACTCGCCCCAGATCAAATACACTCGCTACACATCTGAACTTTCTGGAGTGAAATGCACAATAAAGAAAATACAGAGTAGCATCAAGTGGTTCCTGCTGGACGTCGGCCATGAATGTAGATTGTCTGCGCTCTTGTGACTGCAGATTAATCTGTGTCGAGGGACCGATTCATTCCTTCTTCCCTCCCTCCCTCCCTGCTGCTCAGGTAAAGGCTCTATCCCCTCCCTGGGCTCTCCCCAGTCTCTGGATGGGTGCTACTTCTCCCCCTCCCTGGTGACGGACTGGTTCTGGGGTGTCGTGAGCGAGGCGGTGGAGGAGCTGAGGCGCAGCCCCCAGAGGGGCATCCCCACCCCTGACAGACTGGAGAGGAATGGACCCCTCACCACCATCATCCTCCAGGTACGGATACAGCCGTCTTCCCTCGCTGAGATGAGGATGAGGACGAGCCGCACACACCTGGACTCATTATGTGAAATCATTACTGTGGGAGTTGTAGTCAGTAGTAGAGAAGTATTTTTCTGGATTTCAGGGTGAGGGAGTGGTGTACTAATATTCCTCCACCCTCTCCTCCCTGCAGGCAGGCTCTAGCCGGGTGCTGTACGACCTGCTGCCTGTGGTGTCGTTTCGGGGCTGGCCTGCTGTGGCCCAAGGCTGGCTGACTGCCAACCACTTCTGGGACGGTAAAATCACGGAGGAGGAAGCCATATCTGGCTTCTATCTGCTGCCCTGCTGCTCTCCTCTGGGCGGTCGGCCCGACAGGGAGTGGAGACTGGCGTTCTCCCGCAGCGAGGTGGGTGCAGCTGTTAGCGTAGTTCCACCTCTTGTTTCTTCCTGCGTCACGCGTATGTTGATGTTTCTTATGTTTAACTTCAGGTTCAGCTGAAGAAGTGCATCCCCTTCCCCATGGCCCAGGCTTTTCAAGCAGCCAAGGCGGTGCTTTCTCGCGTCCTGGCCCGCCCTCGCACGGGCCTCAGCCTCTACCACCTGCGTACCCTTCTCTTCTGGGCCTGCGACCGACTGCCCGCCGCCTACCTGTCCTGTCACGACGCCGACACCCCCGGCCGCCTCCTCCTGGGTCTCCTGGACGACCTGGCTCACTGCATCCTGGGCAAGAACTGCCCGAACTACTTCCTGCCGCAGTGCAACATGCTGGAGCACCTGACCGACAGCCAGGCGCTGCTGGTGGCCAGGAAGCTCGCCCACGTGCGCTCGGACCCCAGCGAGCACCTCCGGGCGGCTCTGGACCAGGCCCAGCAGGCGGGCCAGCTGAAGAAGGAGCTCACGGCCGGCACCAACGGACACGGCTCCCCCGGGCACCACGCGGCCAACGGCATCATCTCGCCTTCGGAGGACAAGCTGGCGCAGCGGCTGCAGCAGCTGGTCACGGAGAACCCCGGGAAGTCGATATCGGTCTTCCTCAACCCCGACGACGTCACCAGGCCGCACTTTCGCATCGACGACAAGTTCTACTGATCCAGACGCCCTGCGGAGGGGACGCGCGGAAATGTTTAGCTCGCGGGCACACTCTTAAAAAATGTTCTCAGATCAGAGGGAGACTGAGAATCAGGCAGGCGATTTCCTTCAGAACGCTGCGGGCCTTCGACGTTCACACACGCCTCCCGTTGAACATCCTAAGGCTGAACAAGAACAATGCAACAAAGCCTCGCCGCTTGAATGACACTTTAAAACCAAAAGAAAAAGAAAAAAGAAAAGAAAAACCACACACGTTTCCTGACGCCGACAAACGACGTTAATGTTCGTCACAGGCGGGATGATGTCACCAAGCTGTTGCCACGGAGACGGCCCCCTCCTAACGAGCTGGCCTTAAGGAGACTTAATCAGCTGGTGCTGCAAGGACAAGGACCGGCTTTGGTCGTGTTGTGAAGTGAATCCACTGGAGACGACGAACTCGGTGTGTTGTTGTGTGCGTGTGCATATGTTGGCCTGAGGGTTCTGACACATTACTCCAACTTCTAAGGGGAGAAAAGCTCCTTGATTGCTGCGTTTCTCCCCCCCGTTTTATTTCAGATCAGAGCTGGCGATAGATAAATTAGTAAGGAAAAACAAGGTATGGCTGATGTAACTGAATGTAATCCTGTGAGGAGAACTGCCGAGTCTTTGAACAAAGAGTTTCTCCTTCAACTCCATTTTAGTCCCCCCTTTTTTTAAAAAAATAAAAAAATCCTCGCGCCTCAGTTTATGGCGTATTTTTCACTACTTTTTTTTTTTTCTTTCTTAATCTTTCTCAGGTGTGCACAACCTTTTTTGACGTATACGATTCCTTTTTAAGGTCTTTAACGACATTTCACGTCACTCGCATTTCATGGGGTAGTGGAATGTACCAAAGAGGTTTTATCGGGGCTGTTTTGCTTAAAGAAGTTTTACATATCGTGTACCCTTGACGTCTAATTTTGGTCCGACTTGATGAATCAGCTGCGTCACAGAATGTCAATTTGCCTTTTCTCCTCGGAAAAGTCTCGGTCACACCAGCAGATCGTTCAGACGGAATCAACGCAGGAGTTGGTTTGCGCAAATCTGCGATGTCGGGTTCAACTTTGCGAAGTTTGGCTTGCTCCTTGGCCGAGTTCGGATTCATGCGGACATGCTTCCTAGCGGTTATGAGACAAGAGTCAACAGCACATATATGAGACTGTGAACTTGTCCCATTGACCTAATGAGCTCGCTAAGTGACCTTGTGAAAAAAAAACACCTATGTTTTTCCCCTTTTTTAATAACTAATGGGTAAAATTATGCTAGCTCGTCATCTACTGTAGCCCAGAGGTACAACAATAGTCAATTAATCGATTATCTGATTGACAGAAAACGAATTAGCAATGGTTGATAATTCAAACCTTTATCAAACAAAAACAAACGATATTCTCTACAATGATTCAGTTTGGTCATCTTCGGTTTCATATAACAAGCTTTTTATAGAACTCACTTTTCTCACCTTCTTAAAGGGGCGGAGTCAAATATTACATCACTATCTCTTGGTTAACAATCTAAAAAAAATTGTGACCCACTAATGAATTTATATAAAAGTTTTAACAGTACTGAAAACTGTTTGGTTCCTCTGAAAAGTGAGGTTTATAAAAAAAAAAATAAAAAAAAAATAATGCAGTTCACACTTATGACCACAGGTGTCGCCAAAGAGAACAAAGCAAGGACCTTTAAGACGCGTGGATTCATTCTGCTGAACCGGTTTCTGGTGTGACTGGACCTTAAAGTTGGACAAAAAGGTTACGATTAAACAGGACAGGAATAGCAAAATATTAAAAAAACGCTGATTAGATCAGACAGCTGTTTCCTGGTACTGTACACCGATGTAAGTATTGTTACAGCAATCGAGAAATGTTGAAAACCGTTTTGTACTCCAGCCTGACCAGACATGTTGCTCGTTGCCCTGAACAAGAGATTTAGAAAAGGTGAGGGTGAAATGAGTCATATCAGCAGCAATTAAAAAAAAAAAGAAACTGAAAAGCACGGCAGGAAGAGTAATCAGTAGCTGTTTAGTCAAGGATTTTTGGTCTATTGTGTACCGTAGTCACGACTAAGTCAAGGTACTGTCAGAAAGATCTCCCACAAAGGACCCGGTACGTGTCACACATCTTGTTGCACATTGTGTAAGCACATTTATTCACTTTCGGTTGGAGAAACTCATTCGATTTTTTCTTCTTTTTTTTTTTTATATATTTTTCCTGACACTGCTTCTGACTTGACTGATTCTGATAATTGTCCCCTGTCTCCTCTGCTTGGTTGGTCTTTTTTAATGAGCTTCATGTGCGCGTGGGTGCACAGCCGCTGTGTGTGTGTGTGTTCTTGTGTGTGTTTGTGTGTGTGTGTGTGTTCGCTGAGAGATGAACCACACAGCAGGATGCAGACAGACGCCCAGATGCTGCCCACTGAATTATCCCCTCAGTGGGCGAGTGTTAGTCACTGTGCTTTATCGAGTCATCCACACGGGGGGATGCGGGGATAGATGGAGGATGCGTGGAGGGAGGGAGGGATGGAGACGTGTCCCCCTACGGTCTTCTGTGGAGTTGGTTGGCGACAAAAAGCTCTTAAAACTTGTTACCACTCCAATGTTACGCTGTTAGCAGCTAGCAGTTAGCAGTTAGCACGCTGCTGCAGAGCCACAGTCGTGATTACACTACAAGAAAACTAACCCACTTACACAAGTTCTTTTAGTGAGAGTTGCTAGTGACAAAATACTTGGACTGCTTTCCATATTTCTATGGAGGGTACAAAACACTAGCAGGAAAGCACAACCATCATCAGGAAGATGGGGATTAATCTCACTGGTGGAATGTTTCTCCTTCGCGTGGGTGAATGAATGCTCGCGTGACAATATCACATGTCCAGGTCTTTTTTTTTTTTTGGATTTCATGTTTGCTTCTTACTACTGAATGATTTTTTTTTTTTTTTATTGCGTCTATCTGGTTGCGGTCCTCGAGGTCTGTGTGAACCTGAGAAAAAAGAAAAACCAAAGTGCGTTGTCGAGGCGCGACGGAATGTCAAAGCATCGCGAGGAGAGGATTGTGTGTTTCCAGCACTTTTGCCGATTATTGCTACCCGAACTCTACTAAGATTTAAATAGCCTCATAGTTTTATTTATTAGAACGCAGATTTAATGTAAAGGTACTCCTCTCTTGTTGCCCTTTTGTTTTTTTGGGGTTTGAAATGTCTCACTTTGTACCTTAATGGGCCTAGTTACAGTTTAATCAGTGTTTTTTTTCCCTGAATTGAGAGTTTTTAAATCTACTGTCGGTTTCTTGATATGCAAAAATTATGGAAAGACCTGTCGTCTACAACGCCTGCTCTTATTGTACTTCACTGTAGATTTACTTTCACTATCTACTCTCCTATTGGTTTGCATGAAGCACAGGCGACACCTAAACATCTACGCTCCTGCCCGTGCTACTCTGCTTATACCCATTTCTGTTTTTCTTTTTGGCTCCGAAACTTTCCTCTTATTTTTATTTTTTTTTCTGAGTCCGTCGTGGATAACTAGCTGACTTACATGCAATGAATGTATCCACCGCACCGTCTCCTCTAATCTGCTCCCTACTTGAACGCGAATCGGAAACTGTTATCTCACCAGATGTGCTCGGCTCCGAGGCGCCGAGATAAACATCTGTACCGAATCACTCCACAGTCTGACAAATTGAATTTCATATCTCTTTTATTACTTGAGTTCTTCTTACTCCTTCTTCTTCTTGTTCTTTTTTTTTTATTAAATAACAAGTGCAAATTATTTTCTGACTCATTTGCTGTATTTATTACTGTTTATTTCCTGCCGTTTATATTGATCAAGCTCTTTAGCATGAATAAAATCACTACATTTTAAATCGTATTACGTGGAAATCCTTTGGTTGTGAGTGTCTTTATTGTCTTTTAAGATGGATGATCACATTTGGGTTGTGAATCTTGTTTGCACGCTTAAGGAGGCAGGGTTTGATTTGTGCTGCAATACACGCTTGAGCCAACAGAGGGCGCTACAGGACAGGTTTTGTGCACCGACTCCTGCTCTGCCGTGAAGCCAGAGGCTGATGTTTTGCACACAAACACATGCTGGCCTTGTCAGTATGGATTTTCTTTTACTGGTGGTTTGACTGCAAAACAATCAAACAGCATTAAACGTTTATTTAAAAAATGGTATATCCTAAACTTGTTGGCATAAATATGTGGACAGTGGTACAAATTTTTGTAATTTTGGCTCTGTGCATCTCGGAAATGGATTTGGAAGTTAATCATAATCTTTTTGTAACTTAAGTGGGCCTTAATTCAAGGGGTTTGACAAGTATATTGCCTTAAACTGTTTAAAAACTACAGCCAATTTTTATTTAGTTGGTGGTTTATCATTGGCCCGAAACACATACTTGGAAGAAATCCTTGCAAGATCCACTCTAATTTATGAATACTCTTTTTTATATACATATATTAATACTTTTTAGGCTACATTTGAATGGAGGACTTATAAAAATATAAAAATGGACCCTCTTCGGCGTCACCTCCTATTGGTTTTGAAGCTCAACGCGGTGGCCACGGCCGTCGCCATCTTGGCACTGCCTGACACCGCCTAGTTAATTCAAAGCCGGGCCAAGAGGAGTAGCGCGAGTGGATGGAAGGAAGATGGGTCGATGACACCTTGGCAGACAGCTAGCAGCCTGTCACTCATAATTCCTCCTTCGCACAGTTGTCACGAAGGAAAAAAGGAAGGAAAAAAAAACAAAGCCCCGTAAACGTGTTTATTTCTGCTGTAAAATTGGACATTTTAACGTGGTGGTTTATTGGTGTTAATTAGCCTTTGGAGCCAGCCTCGGGTTCAGGTTTTTGGCTGCATTGACTTATAATCATTGATTGAAAAGACATGAGCCTCTTCCAAGACGTCATACGTTTTACAGTGTTATATTAGTAGCTAACACTGCCTCTTTTTATTTTTTACCATAGATCCGCATTATTATGTTAATATTCCCAAACTTGACCTTTCACAGCCTGTCATGCTGATATTTTTGAGCACCTCTTGATATTTAAGACATGGACATCTGGGACATGCTCAGCCTTTTCCTCTGATTTAAGTAGAGACGCGTTGTCTGTGCTTTTTCACGAGGACGAGAGAACAAACACCGTGGTCATTATCCGGAGACTTAGCTCGCTAATGGTCCATAAATTACTTTTTATGATTGATTTTACGTGACTTTCTCCGAAAGTTGTGTAAGTCTCCGTCACCTGTCGTGCCGTGCGGATGCAGGAGGACGGAGTTTTACAAGAACAACTGTTAATGATGCGAGCGTGTCCCAGGGCGACGTTTAGAAATCAAGACTGCCTGCCATTAGTAATGTGATGATGGCACAGATGTTTTATTTTTTTTTTTGTTTTTTATTTTGGGTGCACACACACCGTATCCTTTTCCATTAACGCCCCGGACCACACGCACGCACTGACAGCGGCAATCTGTTGATGTCTATTAAGCAGATTATGAATCTGTGGAGGGGGAGGGGCGGTGGATTGTGAGAGTTTACAGATGTGACTCAACACGCTTTGACCTCATGTGTCAGTGAGACTGTTAAATACAATGGATACCGTGTTAAATAGGGATTAGAGTGAACTCAGACTTGTATCTGAACCAACCTGAGATAACTAATCAAATATTATCACCTTGTTGAGCTCCTGACCTTGTTGATTCTGAATTATGGTTTTCGGCAGCTATTATATAGGACTGGTAGCCAAATAGCGACTGATGGGTGCAGATAGTTACGTTCTCCTCAGGTGAAGGAGATGTTAAAGCATCAATAACTGATCTTTAGTTAAACGACGACGTCTGAACGTAGCAAAAAAAAAGTAGCTCTTGCACCGATGAACTCACAAGGAGTTATCACTCTGCCCTCTTTACGCTGCTGCGTATTTTAGCAAATGCTATCAGTCTTAATTTCATTATTTTCTCAACATCCAGTTTGGGTAGCTGCAGACTTTTTAATTAAAAGTTTGAGAAAGGGCTAAATAAAAAAAAAACTGAGAGAACAACATGCACACTATATCACCTTACGTTGAAAAGTCTCAGAGATTTATTCAGAATTAATTTGGTTACAACGCACGCAAACTTCAGGTACACGTGGTGCTTGAGTGTAAAGCGGAGACCTGGGAGTACAGAGCAGCCAAACCTTTTCCTCTAGACAGGAAGTGAAGGGGGAAGGGAGGAGATAAATTGGACACACCTGAGGAAACCAAATCTCTCTCAACCAACTAAGCAGCATGGAGGAGAACTGAGAAGTGAGGGTAACAAAAAGGATAACCAATGGTAAATCTAGTTTTTGGAAATTATATGTTTAAAAAGAAAATAATTAATTCCTTATTTCAAAGAAAATAAAGAAGAGCTCTAACCAAAACCAGCTGGATACACCCAAACTGTTTTGGGGGAAAGTTGCCGGTGAATTCCCAGGAGTCTTTCCTAAGACTTTGCATGAGGATCTTAAGGACGGACTTGGTTTCCCACGGTGGACTTCCCTTCAGTTAAGTTATCTTGCCAACTCTCCATGCTTCTTACACTTCTGCCTCCTCGCGCACCACTATCAGTCACCTACATACCTACATTTTCACCCACAAACACTGATCTGACTGAGGTGGACTGCCTCAGGACATTCAAACATCTCACACATGTGGACATTTTGGATTTTGTTTCAAAGGTTGAAGAGTAAACGTTTGACGTATTTCCTTTTTATTGTAATTGTTATTTTTAGGATTCTTCTCCTCCTTGAACCGTCACCTTACCGTGGTGGAGGAGTTTGAGCGCCCTAATGACCCTAGGAGCTACGCTGTCCGGGGCATTTTGCCCCCGGTAGGGTCTCCCAAGGCATTGGTCCTAGGCGAAGGGCCAGACAAAGAATGGTTCAGAAGACCCTTTATGGAGAAGAGAATCAAGAGTCCGTGTACCTGGCCTGGAGGGTTACCAGGGCCCCACCCTGGAGCCAGCCCTGGGGCTCGTGGGAGAGCGCCTGGTCACCGAGCCTTCGCCCATGGGTTCCGGCTGGGCTCAGCCCTAACTGGAGACATGGGCTCGCCCACCACCCGCAGGAGGAGCATTAAGGGTCCGGTGCTATGTGGATCGGGCACCAGACCAAGGCGGGGGCCTTGGCGGTCTGATCCTCGGTTATGGAAGCTGGGAGGTGTTTCGGGACCTCGGGGCTGACCCAGGACAAGATGGAGGGATTATATCTCTCGTCTGGCCTGGGAACGCCTGGGGGTTCCTCCGGAGGAGCTGGTGGAAGTGGCTGGGGAGAGGGCTGTCCGGACTTCCCTGCTGAAGCTGCTGCCCCCGCAACACGGATCCGGAGAAGACGAAGACAAAGTTGTTATTTTTACTTGTTTTGAATTTAGGGGAATTTCTGTTTGTTTTATGACCTTTTGGGTAAATGTGTTTGGTTTTAATGACATAACTTATTAATCTGATCTTAATGTATGCTAACCAGGTTCATTTTATTAAGACGTTTGAAATTGACTGGTTGAAAAAAATGTACTCTCCTGTCTGCCGTCCAAATAAATTTTTTTTTACTAAGCCTACGTTGCAAGTGTCGCCAGCATTGTGTCTGTTAGGGCGCTGTATAGCTCTGGTGCGTTCTAATGCATACAGGACAGGAAGTCAGTGCACAGTTAAAATAATCAAACAAATATCAAATATGTAAGTATGTTCATATGGATCTGTGTATGAATAAATCCATTCTGCTATTTTCTTGGCACATGTACACCGATCAGGCATAACATTATGACCTGTCTAATATTGTGTAGGTCTCTCTTGTGCCTCCAAAACAGCCTTCTGAGGGTGTCCTGTGGCGTCTGGCAACAGAATGTTGATAGTGGTGGCCCTTGGGTCCTATGGGTTGAAGGGAGGGGCCTCTGTCGATCATCCTACAGATACTTGACCAGTTTGGGATCTAGTGAATTTGGAGGGTTGAGTTGTTCCCAAATGGTTTTTGTGTGTGTTCCTGTGTCAGGCTGTATCCTGCTGGGGATGGCTGCTGCCAATAAGGAGTGTCATTGCTATGGGGTGGGGGTGCCTGGTCTGGTCTAGGTGGGTGCTACATGTCTAACATCCACACGAATGAATGCCACGTCAAAAAGTTTCCCAGCAGAACACTGTATCATCACAAGATGGTCAATGTTATTCACTTCTCCTGTCAGTGGTTTTAATGTTGTGGCTGATCGATGTATATAAGCAGATTACAGTATTTGTCTCCTATATCTTGTTAAGAATATTGTCTTATCACAGGCACTTTCATCATATAGCAGAGATGTTACATGATGTACTGTATTTTGTTACATCAAATTAAACTCGATTGCAACAGAAAGATCTTCCCCTGCGACAGGTTTCAGTATTTCTTTCATAAGAAAGCAGCACAAGAAGCTGGTAATTTCAACTAGCCAGAGCCTCCCGAGATACGCATCTCACCGACTTCTCCAAGCTAAGTTTTATCTATAACAGTGCATCCAGCGTGACTAAAGACTTTAGAAAGTTTTAATTTAATGCCACATTGACAGCCAGACAGCACGTTGGCTCAGCAGTGTTCAAAGGATCGCAGTTTTTTTCTTATTTGTTATAGTTTGCTATGAAATTAAATGAGTTTCCCAACCAACAGCCAAACAACTAATTTATTTGACGGTCAATTCTATGCCAATTATCCTCAAGAGTGTATTTTTTATCTAACTTTTAAGATCAACCAATCACACCTTTTGAAATGATGACTCATACCTAGCAACGTGGTCAACCACACCTCCTCACTAGGATAAGAGTTTCTGTCCATTCCTATTCCTAAATAATAAAAATCCATTGAATGAGAATGTGTATCCAAACATTTGACATCTACTGTACCAAAATGACCTGTTTAGTAGTTTCTCCATCTCATCCACGTGTCCTCATCCATTCCTGTGCAGCATCTCCTCACCAGTATCTCTTTCCAGTGCCGTCGACCTTATCTCCCTTGTAAATAGGCCACTGTAACCTCAGCCCTCAGGCAGCATCTTTTGAGCGTGTTTGCGGTTTAAATAAATAAATAAATTTAAAAAAATCGTGTGAACGAGGCCAGGCCGTAACTCCACACCGTTGAGCCGTCTGTCACTGAGCAACTGGGGCCGAACGAGGACATGTGTTCACCTGACGCACGCGGCGGTAACCGTAGCCGGTGCCGGTGGGTCACTGTAAACCCATCCTGTCGTTAACTTCCTGCATAAATGAAGAGGTTTTCTGTGCGCTGGTGTCCGCCCAGCAAAAACAAATCCCCCGGTACTCGGCGGAGCAATCACAAATCCATAACCTTGACCTACTCTGGAAGCTTTTTATGCAGACAAGCTGGATGCTGCAGCCTCTTTACCACTTTGCTCACCTGACGGACTGTATGAGTGTGCATGTGAAATCCAATCACTGAATAATGGCTGAATGGTGTGTTTTGTTGTTGTTGTTTTCTGGCGGTGACTGCTTAGTGCGTCCTTTCATCTCTGTCCCTGTTTCTATCCGCCCTGGACACCACACAATCTATTGTTTTATATTCACACTCTCTCTGCCTCTCCCTCACCATTATACACAGAGCTGTTAAACTTGTCCCAGTGCCAGTGTGCATTAATCTCCATTATTGAATCATGTGTGTTGGGGTTTGCGGGGAAAGAGCATGGGAGGACAACCGGGGGAGATCTCTGTTTTCATGCTGAGCACACATCGTGGGTGTCTCCCCAGCCTTTTCTCTCCCACTGCACAGTTTCAGCTGGACCTTTTAAGGCTGAGCTGCAAAACCCCAACTCCTTGCTGGTTGTAAATCATTGAGCTGGTTGTGGCAGAATGCATGATAAATGCACCCTTTTAACCATGTAAATGCTTGTGTGGTCACTGCCCTGTAGGTACCAAGCGTTCTCCAACGGGTGTGCAGTTGAATAACGGTTAACCTTAATCAGGGCCGCAGATTTTCCGCAGAAGTCCTTACAGCTGACATAAAGAATCAAATTAAACAGTTGAAACAGAAATATTATACTTGTACATTTACGTATTCAAGAAAACTTGAGTTGCAAAAGTAAGCGAACCATTGTTTTCAGTATCTGCTGTGACCTCCTTGTGCAGCAATAACAGCAGCTAAATATTTCCGGTAACTGCTGATCAGTCGCCTGCAGCGACTTGTAGAATATGACTACATACCTCCATACAGAAATGCTTCAGTTGTGAGATGTCGGTGGGGTTTTCCTCACAGGAACTGCTTGCTTCACGTTCTTCCACAACATTTCTATTGGATTAAGGTCAGGACTTTGACGTAGCCGTTCCGAAACATTGATTTTCTTCCTCTATAACCATTCCTTTGTAGAACGACCTGTGTTGTTGGGGTCTTTGTCTTGCTGCGGGACCCAGTTTCATGACAAATCCCTGATTTAAGAAGAAAAAATAAATAAACAAATAAACGGGTCACTGAACAACACCTGAGTCTCGTTACATTGATTGGAAACACTTCCGAACAGATGGGCTCTAATTTGGCCTTGAAATTACCTTGTAAACGCACACTTACCTTTGCGCCTCACAGATTGGCTCATTTTCTCGAATGAGCAAATACACAACTCTCATATTTTTGTTTCGTTGGTTAGACAGGCCTTTCTTTGTGAAATCAAATCTACCCATGTGACTTCCTCATGTGACTCAGGTAACGTGATTTATATTGGTGCCGTTTACCGTGTTCATGAGGGCTAGGGTTAGGGTTAGAATCTCATCTCTCAAGTACAAATGTTTGTCAAAGTGAGGGATCACGAGCTGTGACGTGTGTGGTGATGCTTTCAGAAATGATTTAGGTGGATGGTTGTTAATGTGTTGTAATTTTGTTGTACAGCGTTACCTGGTCATTAGCATGCGAAATCCTTAGCCTCTGAGGTGTTCTCACCACTTACGGTTGATGTTACTACAAACAGTTTGTGTGCATAGCTTCCCAAGTAGGCAGCTGACATCCCAGTCCCAGTCTTCATACTAAAGTCTTGTCACTAAATCATATAACTTTGTGCTTTCTCCATGGCCAAGGCACTTTTAGACTTCAGACTGTCTGATTTTGAACATCTGCCTTGCTCTTGACTTCATCTGGGTTGGTTACTCCTCACAAGCTTCCACGTTGTCCCTGTGAACTCCTATTTAATGTCATATTGGTGTGAAATGCAGTCAGCGCAAATGCAGGCTTCTTTGCCAAGCTGGCTAATTTTCCACTTTATCCAAATGCAACCTGCTTCATTATGCATGCAATACAATAAATGCTATGCCACGACTCCAGAAGAAAAGGCATCGAACAAAAGAGTCAATTGATGCGGATTATCAACACCGTTCGGACAGAACCATGGCCAGGAAGCTCGCAATTTTTATCAAAGGTCAGCCGCTCTTTCAGTTCCTTGGACACCTCGGCCATCACCTCGGCCAACGTCGTGACACATCCGGGCTGCCGCTCCGATTTAATGCGCAGAATCGTCAGCGCCTCACATTTTCACCCATTGTGTGCGTTAGGCTAAAACTAATCTCCATCATTGTGTGGGGGCTTTGCACAAATGAGGCCCTCGTACGTTTGGCTCCGAGCAGAAGCAGAAACGCCAAAATGATTTTTGTGCCCATTGATTTTTGACACGGTGGTCGATACTGTTGACTTTGTGGCTTGGCCGGAGAAGGTAAAGCCTCCTTCTTCAAGTTTTCTCATCTCTATGTTCAGGATGGGAGAAAGGAAACTGAGTCGTTTGGCTAAGTACGTCCTCATGCTGCTGAGTGTTTCCCCAGCTGTTCTCGACATAAGCACTTTTTCTGTTGGGCTTGTCATTAGTCTGGACCTGTCATCGAGTTTGCTGCGACTGGAAGAGCTGCTTTATTTGTGCACGAGTGTGTGTCTTTGTTTTGGGTGGGATGAGAATTAATCTTCGTCACATCTTTGTCCATTCACCTTCCTTTCTTCTGTGTGCTTGATGACGTCACAGCTGATTGTGATGCTGCCAGTCATGTCCGTCATTGGACACAATTACTTTTATTGATCAACATCTCTACCTCCTCTCCTCTTCTCTCCTTTCCTCTCCTTCGCTCTCCTCTTTTTAACTTTGCAGATGCTGCTGTTGGCATCAAATTTGTGTGTGTGTGCGCACAGGGTGGCAAGCGGGGCGGGGGGGCAAGAGAAAGGGATGGGAAAATGCTGCACGAGGCTGCAGGAAATGTTTTACTGTCAGATGGAGGGCGCCGACCTTTCTTTAGAATTTTTAAGTCCAGTCACTTCCTCAACCCCACACCAGCTTTGACGTATCCTCCGCTGTGCCTACGCATTAGGGGTATTATGACTGCACTCCTTTTTTTACTCGCAGCCACATTACTAGCAAATATGCTGCGAGCAGATGGCGCATATTGTAAAGCAACGACGTGGGGGTTTTACCAATGCCCCGTAAGAGACGATTTGTTCAGTGGTGAAGAACTGTATGGCCCGGGACTTCTGAGCCAAAAGTGAGGTAGAACCAAATATGAAATAGCGTTTAACCTTGATCTATTATTGACTCTAATCAGGTTCTGGTTAAATGGGTTTAGTTGACTGAGGTGAAGGGGCACTGGCTGGCCTTGTTTTAGATTGGGTAGGATGCATATTTGATTTGATTTTTCCCCCTTTGTGAATTTTCTGAGCAGGAGTGACTTAAAGAAAAACATCATGTTTATGTTGCATCCCTTCACTTTAGCTAGGCTAGGCCAAAACACTGAGTAACTTCTAATAACAAGCCAAATCATAGGTTTCTACAGATAAATGGTACAGTGGTTCTAGTCTTCCCAGGGCACCCGGTAGGATGGCAAGACTAGGGTAGGAGTTTAGGGTAGAGAGTTGACGAAAGGCCTGCTTCCTGCATGTGGACTCTTTCTTGTCAATTAGCTGGAGCAGGTAACAGGAACGGCAAACATGTAAACAAAACAGTAAATAGAAAAGTGTTTGCCCGTTGAATCCATAAAAGGCAGCCATCCAATATGTCTGCCAGGGCCGTTGCACACCCGAAAGCCTTTACTGGAAAGGAAAATGGCTAAACTTACTCTCTATTAACTTTACGTATATTACAGCTCTGTTTCTCTATAATGTGGTCTCACCTGAATGACAAACCACCTGCAACCCTTCCAAACCCAAACCCCCGTTCCCCCCGACGTCTCCCCCTCCATCCCTCATTAGCCCTTCGTCAATGCTGAATTATCCCGCCGTTTTATTATTCTCCAGAGGCGGCCGGTGCTGACGCAGCGCCCCGGGAGTTGTCTTACGCCGTCTGCTTTTCATCCCCCCTCCCTTCTCTCTTCCCTCGCTTCCGCAGCCCAGGAGGAGAAGGAAACGAGGGAGGAAGGAGCAAGAGGAGAGAAAGGGAGGATAGAGACCGACCCGGAGGGGCCGGGAGACGGAGTGATAGCCAACAAACAAAGGCACGTGGGATGACGAGGCAAATACACACTGAACCCCCACACCACCCCACCACCACATGTGTGACTGGACAGGAGGGACAGATGAAAGGCCGCCACACATTACTGGCTCACATTTGTGATCTAAAATAACCCACTCAGCCTTCGCTCACTAATCTCTCGCTCTCTTTTTTCCGTCTACTCCAAACATACAGTTCAAAGACCCCCCCTTACTCCTCCCTTCCTGTTCCCACATTAATTAAATCCGTGTGTAATTACTGTCGTCAAGAAGGGAATCGGAGACCAGCGAGGAAAATTGGTCACGGCCTCGGTATCTTTGAAGTGAAATTACTTGAGCAAAGTTTACTGACAGAACATAAAGACGTTACACTGGAGTGACATGGGGGGGGGGGGGGGGCGTCTGACCCCAGCGTGAGGGCTAATTATAGAATAAAATATACCCCCCCCACACACACCCCAATAGGGATCAATAAAAATTGTGTAATGATCTGCAGCATGTCAAGGATGTTTGTCCTCATTTCATGACCTCACTGCAAATGTTTCCCCAAAGCATCTTTTACAGTTTATTTACGAAAACAGATTGGGATGATTCATTAGCTTCTACAGGCTATGTAAAGCTGTGGCTTTGCTGACGCACGTTGAGTCAAACTATGCTTTGCATATTTATATTCTATTATAGCATCATTGCCAGACCTTTAAAAAAACCCATGAGGTCGCATCTATCTTCACGCGCGTACGGCCACCTGCAGCATTCCTGCGCACAACCCCTCCGCTATTCCAAGCCTGAGCTATTAACCTTTGAACTGTCAGTTATCATCTTTCCCCTCCGGGCTAACCTCCTGCCATCATCTTCTCCTCATTCTTTAATCATCCTCCCTTTCTTCCTTCGACCCTTTCTCCCCCCTACATGGACTGCTCAGGCCAGCCCAGGCCAGGACCGAACAAACATGAATAATTCCGCAACAGAGCTGTATTTATTCATGCACTTACTTTAATAGGACTCAGAATAATACCCGTGTGTGTGTGTGTGTGTGTTTGTGCGTGATTTTGAAATCTCCTCTTTTCCACCCATTCCCTTTCTCCTCCTCTCCACACACACACCATCACACACACACACACACATAGGAGCTCTCTGACATGAATAGGAATGTAACCCACAACTTCACACACAGATTCCTGCATCACTCAATCATTCTCTCTCTCTCTCTCTATCTCTCTCTCTCTCTCTCGCTCTCGCTCTGTCACACACACACACACAAGGACACACGCTCTGCCTGAAAGTGGAGGCACACAGCATCGCATTAGAAATCCATTTAACTTTTACCACGTGTCTTATTTCATTCACATTCTGAGCAAGCGCAGGTCCTCGATAGGGGAGTGTGTGCGCTTAGCTCGTGGTGCACGTGTTCTTGAGCAAAGGTGTAATTGATTTGTGTGTGAGTCGTCCGTGCACGTCCATCTCTGTCTTTGACATGGATACAATGCCCTTATTTTTGTGTGTATGTTTCCAACACTGGATCTGGATCTTGGTGTTACACAACATGGGACCCGGCCTGCTGTTGGTTATGCTTTAAATTACTCTCTGAGAGCTTATTTTAATTTTGAGGACCGGCAGATGTATGTGTATTAACTCTCAGAGAAAGGATTTTGAAGATCCAGGTCTGGACAATTGGATTAAAATCGAATAGAATCATTCCTTTATTGATCCTTCATGGGAAAATTCTTTCTCTGCATTTGACCCATCCATTCGTAGCATCCGGGGAGCAATTTGGTAGACATCTATCACTTCCCTTCTTGGCAGCATTTTCAAAAAAGACCTTTTTTTATTTTTATTTTAGGACCAAAAGCATTGGTCCACTTTTGGGAAAGCATAAATCTGCATGTGTTGTCCCAGCTCTTATTGACACTGAGTTAAAAAGGCACAGAAGGAGGGCGGAAATTAATGGAGTGGGACATTTGTCTGTGCATGTGTTTATTGTTGTGCTCTTAGAAAATTGTTCTTTGCCCGAAATGTGCATATGTGTGTGCACATGCTCATGTATTTGCACACACACTAACATCCTCCTGCAGAGCTTATATCTGGATTCAATGAAATACATTTCAGATATGATTTAAGAAGGCAGGTAATCAATTTTTGTATGCAATTTTTTTTTATTTTTTGTTGTTGTTGTTTGGGCAATCGGATGGGAGGGCAAAGTAAAGAAAGAAGGAAAACAGACTGACTGGAAGAGGTGGAATGCTCCAGGGAGAGATAATGGAAACAGATGAAAGGCACCGAAAAGGAAAGGAATATGTAGGTTTCATATGGAGTAATGCTCTGAACCATTACATTTTATGTGTGGCGCAAACTATCATTATGAAAACAGCACAGCGGCAGGTAGAAAGATGCATGCGTGCCTGCGTGCATACATGCGCAGCGTCGTGGTGTTTTATTGTGGGCAATCCATCATTTTTACAATCTGTGCTTACAACACAAAACATTTCTACAACACAAACATAAATTACGGAACAGAACTGCAGTACGGAGATATCCACGGCAGGATTGCTATTAGAAAAGGACACATGGACACACCGACACAACGCTACCTACTAAGTGCAGAAAGCTATTCACACCGACCGGCGAACATGCGACAGACACACACTTTTGCATCTGCGTGTGCAGCATGTAAATGGAAAGACGATGAAAACACTGCAAATTATCTCGCTTCTGTTGCTTCCACTATATAAGGGACTGTAGATAAATGATTAGGATGGGGAGAAGGGTTGAGCCCATTAATGGTTAAGCAGTTTTGGCAGTACTTGGGTCACAAAATAAAACCATTTAAGATGCTGCACCTTTATGCAAGCCTTCATATTTATCATTTTTTCCATCATAGTTCCCAGGAATGTTTCATTTATTTATTTATTTTTCTGTAATCCCGCCATACGACTCTGAATTCAGGAACAGAACTTCTTGAGATGGTTCACCAGCATGAAACATCATGCGGCTCATTTAATCAAACACGGGCGTATCAAACCCTTCATGCAGAAGACATTCACGCCCCGCAAACAGAAAGGAACGCGTTTTCTCACACATTGAATATGAATGAGTCTTCCGGGGGAAAAAACACTCTTTGAAGCCTTTCAGACAAGAATGCGTAACACTGAATGATAATTATGTAACCGTGCAGATATGTTGTAGTTGACGGTCTTATAATTAGAAGTGGAGCTTTGTAACGATATCTGTGAATATACCAGTGTTTAGCCCAAGTGTAGCAAAAGAAGATGTGGGAAAATACTCTTTTTCTTCAATCCAAACTAGTTTCAGCCAGACAACATAGTACTACTTCAGTGACTAAATTAATCTTACATGCAGTATGAATGAGATGTACAATATTTTTATTTGCAGAACTTTTCCATAGTTACTTTTTTTGGTTTTCCCTGTTAAGGAAAAAAAACTGGTTCCCCAAGAGAACAAGTCTTATCTGTTTTTATTAGAAATGTTCTGAATGGTTCTTGAACCACGACCAAAACAGTTCTGCTGTAGTGGAAATGCTGTGTAAGACATGGTAATTTATTTCACTTGTTTTAAAGTTTTTAAACTAAGATGACTGTGGCAATGTTTTCCATCACAAACGTGTGTGGGTGCACAAAAACTGTAGAAAAAATAAGTTTCAATCGATCTGCTTTACGAGTATTTTGTTCTAAAGGGAAGTCGTGGACGTAGAGGTTGAAAAGGTTGTAGTAGAAATCATCAAATCACAGATTCTTTATAAACAATTAATTCCTGTTATCCACAGCTATTAGCAGCATAATTGATAAAGAAAGATCAAATCGGATTTCTTCTGTGTTTTCTGTTCACATTAAAGGATTCCGTTAGATGTTCTCTCCACTAGAGGTCCTCGTTTGACGATTATGGATATTAAATCTGAGTGAGTAGTTTATACTGATTTGCTTCTTTTTAAAAATATATGTGTGTGTCTTGTTAACGCCTACTGATCATGTTTAGAAACAACGTCACAAGTCACGTTCGCAATGATATCATGGGCATACGGTGTTATACTTCTTGATTTTGACCAAGATGCTTTAATTTCAGATGTAAGCACAAATGAAGCCTGAAAGTAAAAGGACTCTGACTCTTCTGTCCAGTCTCTGGCACTGAGGCGTCGAGTGATGTGTTCAGTAACAGGCAGTTGCCGCGAGGTGACATGAGGTGACAGTCGGACGGCTCCATCTGCATATATAACATGTGCTCCTTTGTCGCAGCCACTTACCCCTCCTGTCCATCAGCATCTGCATGTGACGGAGCTGAGCCACGGATCGGTGCCTCATAGACGGAGTAAGGAGGGAGCGGTGTAGGGAATGGGGGTGCAGCGGGGTGGAGGGAGTGACGGAGACCGCGGGAAGGACAGTGAGAGCAAGGGAGGCTGGAAGAGAAGCGAGTGCCGGGATGAACACAGAGAGCAATCCACGTCTTTCATATAGGATGAGTCATCTTGTATCGGCACTGCGCTGTGAATGAAACAGAAAGGGGAGGGACACCTGCAGAGAGGGGCTGTAGAGTGTGTGACAGAGGGCCAGAAAGCATTATACACTCACTGAGGGAGGGAAAAAAAAGAAAAAAAAGAAAAAGCAGCCACGATGCCTGCCTCGCATTCTGTCAATGAAAGTAGGAGGAGGGAAGACAGCCAGTCACAGACGGGAGGGAGGGAACAGAGTGTATGAATAGAAACTGCATGGCGTTATTGAGTGAATTTAAGTGATGATGCAGTCCTGCACAGTTGCTGCACTGATGCCAGAGCTAAGAATGACTAAATATCAAAGTCAAACTGAAACCTCTCCTGTATGGTTTACTTGAAAACGAAGGGGACTGGCTTTTAAAATGATCAAAAATGAACCTATTGCATTTCATTGTATCTTAAAAGATCAGGGTGTAGTGTATATAGTGTTCCTAATTATGATTCCATTAGTGTATAATCACTAGAAAATATGAATCGTTGTGATTTCATTGTCTTAAATTGGGAGCAGGTCTTCTTTATGGATTCCGCCATGTCTCTACAATTTCCACATAAAAACAACCACAAACTGGCTCTAGAAATGTCCTTCTGTGTTTTTACATCTCTACTAAGAGGATCACATCATTTTAGCAAGTAGCTACTGGCTCCTGATTTCCTCTGTTTTGACAAGGGAGTGATGAGGAAAGCTCAGTTGGCTGCAATTTGCAGCCTCACCACTAGGTGTCACTAATCCCATGCACTGGTCCTTTAAGTAAAATAAAGAGTGATTAATATACAGTCTTTGTATCAACAGTGGAAAATATGTTTTTTTTTTTTCCCCTGGAGGTAAATAAAGACATAATAAACAAAAAGCACAACAAATATCAGACTTTCCGGGGAACAGAAATTCCAAACTACTATTAATATTGATAATATTTGTGGCTCTCGGTTGTGATTGTACTGCCTAGCAAGTCAGCCATGTTTGGATGCTGCTCAGTTCTTAGTTTGCAATATTGCTGGTACTGTTTTCATGATTAGGTTTGGTGAAAAGGTTCACTTTCAGAAGTACTTTTCAAAAGTACTACAAGTGTTAGCCAGTTGACTTAACAATGTCAGACTTGTGCAACTATCCTTGCAGTTTTTGCTTTTATTCTAGTATTTTGATGATTTGCCAATTCAAGCTGATAAAGAAAAAATTCCTAACTTCTGCTCAGGGTGCTCATAGACCCTCTTTGGAACAAGCGAGTCTTGAAGTATGCATGGGGTTGCGGTGACAGATGTGTTCAGGTCTTGAATGGGTTACAGGATTACAATTAAATCATCTACCAGCCTTTTTCCTTATCTCGGGGCATTTAGCCTCTAGTTGTGAACCAGTTTTAATTAGAGGTCAATCACTTGATCATCGAACCCATCAATCAATTATTTTAACCAATCAGTTGTAATGTCATTTGTCACAGCTCACCACCCCTCAGCCAGCGCCAAAGGGGGACGCTGCCAAGGAACAACCTGAGCTAAGGAGAAAGCGCTAAGGAAGGTCAGACGACTACTGTGACGCTATTATGCATGCAGATAAATCAAAGCAGTGTTGTCAATATCAAAATGCAAATGGTAGTATCTGTTGAAGCGGACAAAGACAAAACCACAAACAATCGAGAGAAGATCAATAAATGCAATTGAAATCTATTGCTGAGCTAGTGGCTCAACGACTTGAGGCTGGATTGGGATCTATGGATTGGATTCCTTTGACTTGGACGTACAAGACCATGGAACTGGAGATTAAAAGTTTGTCAGTGATCTGCCCACTCAGTGTTTTACTGTTTTGTTATTTTATGGGAATCAAATGTGAGAATAATAATAACCTCAGTTTGAAAACCTGGATGTATCACACTGTGACAAAGGATAACCAATATATACTACGATTTGAGCCTTATTCTGGGGGTCATCCGTACCAATGTAGTTGCCCAAATCTGCAAGGCAATGTTGCTATAATAAAGCAAACTGGCAACAGACCCTAGGGCACAGACCAATAATAATAGTAAGGCTTCCCCTCTGCTTCCAGTGAGTGCGGGAGGAGTTCCCAGTCTACCATGCGCTATAAAATATACATCATATGTACTTAGGACAACCCTTTGTTTGCAAATCCTACAAGGCTCATGGGCCCCTGATCGTGAACCTTTGATGAACCCATCCAAGTTTAGTGGGGCAAAAAAAAAAAATCATGTGTGCATGGATGATCAGATACCAGCTAGCTTATCTTAACCAATGGCAGTTTTGGTGTAACAAACGGTTGTCTTTTTACACTTCCAGCAGACTTCCAACTCATTCTGGGGGAAGATTTGCCTCTTTGGCTGCCAAATGGGCCGCTGCGTTAATCATTTGGCCGCTACCTTTGTCTGTCTGCCTGCTAGCGTCCACCGTACCGAGTCCACAAGAGCTTCTCTCTCTTGCTGAACACAAAGGTGCATGGAGCAGTGAAACTGAAACAAAACGGAGCCGTAAAACCGAAACAATGAGTTGAAAAACGCTAAAACGGAGCAGCCCAGGGGTACTCTAGAGTGGGTTAATAATTCTCTGTTTACTCATTGCAACTAGAAACTGCTTTCACATGACACATATTCAACCAGTCCATAATTAACAAACATAAAATCTTGATTAGTGCAGCTTTAAAATATAATTGGTTAAAATTAAAAGAATAAAAATCTTTAAAGGTTTGACAGAGCTTTGGGGCATGGGAATGGGTTGTGGTGATTCAGATATCAAAGTTTCAAACTGTGAACAGTCATACCTTCAGGTGTGTGCGTGTTTGTGTGTATCATCCGCAGGGGGATGTTTGCTTTGTGAATGTGCAAGTCCCCGGTTTGTTAAATCACACTGGGGTTAATCACACCGTGCTGTCCTGATTGGTTTGAAGCTAATCCCCGCTGGAACATTGCTACTAACGTACATCCTCACACAGATGAATGCGCACACACACACACATACCCATACATGTGCACACACACACACTCTTACCTCCTCGCCACACATTCTCTAATATAAAGCCATTAGTCAGTGAGTTTTCTCTGCTCTGATCCTCAGGCGAGCCGGCAACTGCTGATGAAGATTTAGGACCAACACCTCCAGGTTTGCGTGTGTGTGTCCCTTTTCTAGGTGTTAACACTGACTTCACTGTGTAAGTTCTTTTTATCTACTATCATGGATGCACACCCAAGGAAAAGGCAGACGGCTCACAACTTCTAAAGTAACCTAGCACGCACAAAGCTTTACGCATAGACTGACCTTGGGGATGCTGACATGTGTGCGGGCTAGATTACTCATGACGTGTGGTAAATGCCAGAAATTAGGGATTATATTTTTCTGTAGGTCTGCGTGTTTAGGATCTCCAAACGATCCGTGCGCACATGTGCGTCTCAAGGGTAGCGCACGAGATGTATCGGAACGATTGGGTTAGAATGACATCACAGGGGACACACTCTGCTAGGATTGGTGCGTTTCAGGGGCATTTATTCAGAGGAAGGGATGCGGTGCATTTTGGTTATCAGTCCATTACCCTTGTAGGAAGATAAGGAATGTCCACTAGTAGATGTTTTGGGATGTGTTTGTGTACTGGTGTGTAACTGACATAATGTTGGGACACGTGTGTCAGGGTGCACGCGCTGAAACACACAAGCTGAGTTCACCCCCGTGTACCAAGTGTCCCATGTGTTTTCCATACAGGAGAAGGTCACGGGAGGCATCTCGAGCGTTCCTCCAGGTAAGGCAGTCAGTCTTACAGGGCTGCTGATCCACTCACCTCTGCAGAGGTCATATCTGTGGTCCCCAAAGCCCCGAGGCCAATGAAGGAACATCAATCACTACAGACCTTGGACACATGAACACAGACCTATACTTTAACACTATAGGCATATAATGTGCTATAAGGACAGCTGTGGTTGCGACTTTCACAGGGTACTTCTTACTCCTTATCCATGTGAGATTCACTCTACATCTCCAAAAGATATGCTGAACAGTCAGTTGCTATTAAAGATAACGCCGTTTGATTTGAGTTAAAAATTGGTTGATTGTAGGCTAATGTTTCCTTGACTTTGGTACGGATTAAATGTCAAACCATCTCAGACACAGATCAAGGTTGTTCTTGTTGCCTTCATCAGTCATACTAACCCCTGCAACCCTTTCCCATCCTTTGAAAGGGGGTGATCTATCACTCAGTGCGCCTACTCGAGCTGAAATTTTTTTTATGTTGACCGGACAAACAATCAATCTGTACTTACTTTCCTGAGAAGATTATCAGCACTTCTGTGTCTGTGTGTGTTAGGTAGCTAAAGGAAAAAAGGACCTTTAGCCTAGCTTAGCACAAAAAACATTTATATGTGTAATCTATTCACCGCAGTGGACTCTAGGGACCTTCTGTTATGTAGCATGACCTTCCATGTTGGTGGTTGCCATCCCTTTGGTGGTAGCAACTGCCCTGGCAATTTTAACACACACACACAGAAATGTTAAAGTCAAAATTTGCTTACTTCTCTGGGTCTTGTCCTATTTTTTACGCATTCTCCCAGTCATGAGCAGTGTCTACCCTGGTGTTACTAGATTACATTCTTATCAGAATATGAGTCTGCTAACACAGATTTTCATTATGTGTGGAAAAAAATACCTCTGGGTAGTCTTGGATAATTGGATGTCTGGTTGATTTGCCAGTTCTTTGCAGAAGCAAAGTTCCAGACCAACTTTCTGCCGCAAATATAAATGTTGGTCTGGCTTCCAAGCTATGCAGTGTCTGGCTGCTATACTGCCAATGCCTTCATGCTAGATTAGCTGAGTGTACATTGAAAATACAGGTCCTCAAGTACCTCAGTGCAAATGACTACTGCCTCGATTACTGAGAGTCCATTAATGTAAAATGTGTTCTGTTGGACTCCCTGTTTGTGTGATTGTTTGGCTACACAAATTATCAATTCGTTCTCGATTCGCCTTTTCCGCTCTTGCATCACCACTCTGTATGTTTGGCAATGTGGTCAGGGCAGGCCCCACACCAAACTTGCCCGACCTAATTTGAGCCAAACAAATTTATTTTCATTTGTTTTATTCCTGTTCTTTATTAGCTTAAACTTGCAATTATGTGCTGTTTTGTCAGCAGTGGTTTTCTCCATGGACATTGCCAATACAAGCTGTTAATTACCGTAGATAGTGTTGAGTAGGAATTAACTTCAATGGCTTGTGCTGGTTGCTGGGAATGCACCTGTAATGTCTGGAAAATGCTGCTTACGCCCGTTTAGAGGGTGTCTCTAATCTACAATGCTTATTTTATATGGCGATATGCACATAAAAAAAATGTCAACTTGCAAGCGCAGCGGAAAGCAGAGTCGACATTCTCACCTTTAGACCTGGCTCTAGGGAGTCGTCACTGAGTTTCTTTCTGAAACACAACAGATAAGGGAACAACGATAACTCCCATGTGTGACATCAACAAGCAGACGGACAAAACTCCAAATGCTGACGTTGCCGTAAACGGAGAGACTTATAACGTACTTCAGTCATTGTTAGTCTGTTATTGGTAGTACCCATCTTCCTGTACCTCCTACCTTCGAACAACTGTTTCTGTAGTGAGATTGCCTCTCTTCAGTGGCTCTTGGACCCCTTTTTCTAAACTCTCACAAACTATTTTCTTACTTGTTCAACTAAATTCCCATCTTGTGGAGCTATGGTAGCCTGGAAACCAGAACAACCGGATGGCCCTGTTGCTGCTGGGCCAATCAAATCGTTTTCGCTGGCTGTATGCAGTGATGGACAGAAGACAAAATGGCTCTGATGAGTTGTCCAGTTGCGTGCAGAGGTACTTTTTCTCATTGTATCGGTGGAAACACATAGCTTGGCGTAGCCATACTCAATTCTAGTCAGAATGTGAGTCTGGTACCGCTCCATAGGGCTGTGATTATGGGGCGTGTTTCAACCGAACCAGGAAAAAAAATGCCTCTGCACTCAATTGGATAGACCTATAACCAATCAGAGCAACGGAGTGTGCGACGCATGTTGTGTCCCATCTTCTTAGCGACCATCGGAGCCAGCTTGTTTGACTGTCCGTTAAATAAAGTTTGAAAAAAAAAACAAAAAAAACATCGTAGCCAGCCGATAAATTAAACTTTTGCCGAATCCCGTACGAAGGACGGCAAAAACATCTTTCCGATTAACAAATGCCTTGATCGCATTTATCTGTTCCTCTTTTAAAATTAACGCGCTGTCGATATCTTCTAGAACAGACTCGATGGCAGAATCTACACATCTCAGTTCTCCAGCGGCAGCCATCTTTGGTGACGTGGTTACGTTACTGTTGATCATCTGTCCATCATCGTATAAAGCCCGCCCTGAGAATCTGATTGGTTCGAACAGCTTCTGTTCGAGCATAATTGCACCTTAACGGAGCGACACCAGACCGAACTTCCAGACCAAAAAATGTTGTGGGCGGGACTAAGTTCGGCTGGCACCCAGGCTAGGAAACACACCCCATACATCTAAATGGAGTGTTACCAAATTCATATTCTGATAGTGATTGAGTCTAGCCACACCAGCTATGTAGATTTAGACACAACCCAGAACAAAACAGAAAAGGCTGTGGTGTTCGTTCAGTTAATTTGGAAACCTTTAAGGTATCTAAGTTAGTTGTTTTCAGTTGAATATGTGATAAAGCTGTGAATGAACTATTTGTTGGCGTGCAATAAATATCCCATGAGGCATCTTTACACAGCACTTTAAACCAAAGCTCAGACAAACTCTTCGACAAAATAAATCAAAAGCTAAAGAAAATAATGTACAGTAGAGGCAACACATTCCTGCAGGCACTGGTTTACAACTTCGCACTGTAACTGGGAGTGCAAACCAAACACAAGGCGATAAGTGCTCTGGCATAGATTGTGTGTGTTCTCTGCTGCCTTCCAGCACAGTATCAGCGGTACAGTTACTTATGCATGCATAGCCTGGCCAGGGCTGCGCGGATGAGTTTGGCTCAGCTTAGCAGAAGCAAGAGCCATCTTCCAGAGATAACAGCAAATACTCTTACAGTAATTTATATTTTAATTTTTTTTTTCTTAAAATATTCAATCCCCCGCCCTTACACTCACACAAACAGTGTCTTGGGAATCCAAACATTGTGGCAATGCGGGTTGTTTGAACTAGAGAATTGTTTAGTTGACTAAAATACAGAACCAAAATTTATTAAAAAAAAATATGAAAATATTAAACATGAATATGTCCTCTGTCCTGTGTAGTCAGCTGAAAATTTTGCTCAGTATAAAAGTATAATCAGAGGAAATTAAATGCGCATCGACAAGTAATAGGATATTACTTTGGAAGATGTTTGCATTTCATTACAGTGCTGCCAGATTCAAAATGTTTCTCACTGTAATGTGTCACCTGCCAACAGTTTCCACATGTCTTATGTATACAGAGGTTTTTGCAGTGTTAAAGAAATTGGATTTGTGTTTCAGTGTGAACTGACAGTACAATCTGTAAAAATACTACATAAACCCAAACTGCAGCCAAAATGACTCATGCTTTTAATGATTAGTATTCCACCACTTCCTTCTTCTTATCGTTGCTAGCGTGAAGCAGGCGTTCCTGTCTCAGATGCCTCCACGTCCTCCAGCTTATCATCCACATACACAGTCACATTGGTGGAAACCATCTCAGCCCAACATGACCTTGGGTGGATGCGGCAGTCTGCACTCTTTGGTACAAATCTTGGATCAGGGTTTCCTCTTTCCCCTGAGTCCTTTACTTCCTCTTGCTGCGGTTCTTTCATCCATGGGCACAACCATGCTGTCCATTATGATGTCATTTAACACGCGCCATATCCCTTAAGGCTCAATAGGTAGAGTGGGTTATCAAAAAAACAGAGGGTTAGTGGCTCGATCCATGGTATATGAACCAAATGCAAAAGTGTAAATGTGACATTGCCAGGAGAACAGTGATCTGTTCAAGCTCCAGGATCTCAGATGTTGTTGCGTCCCCTGCAGAGAAGGGACTGTCGTGCCTTGGTATAACATGACTGACTTCTTCTCTGAAGCTTCTTCCTGTCAGCATCCAGGCCTTTGTGTCTCTGACAGGTAAATAAGCAGGAATCTAATGCTCTATAAGCATAAGCGGCCTCAGCATCATTTTCTGCAACACAGACTCGGTACACAACATTTTGAATCAGCTCACGGAGACACTTTGTTATGATCAAATGTGACATAAATAAGAAAATCGCCCTTTTACATCCACACGGATTACTATGGTAACCGTGTAGCTCTTCTTCTGAGACAGAGGAAGGTCTCATTTTTCAGGCTCCGTAATAAAGTGGTGGGTTTAGGAGAGGTTGAGTCTGAGAGAGTGATAAATAGTTTACAGATGTGTACAAGTAAATGACTGTGCAGTTACCAAAGCATCTCTGACAAGAACTCAGTGATGTTACTTCATGCTTCTTTTTCACTCCACTGACAAGAACTCAGTGATGTTACTTCATGCTTCTTTTTCACTCCACTGTACAAGGGGAAACATTATGAAGTTACTATAACTTAAGTTTGTGAATAAGACCATGCCCCATATCATTCTATTTCCTGCGCTTACCTATCTATGAAGGTGTGCCCTAACCCTCTCTGTCTCTTCATCTCAGTTCTCAACCCCCACCCTCCTCATCCGTCTTTTCTTTGCTTCCTCTTCCACCTTTCATTACTGGGACCAGGGGGACAAGGATCTGAAGCTTCCTGAGAAGTGCCCCCACCCTGAGTGTCACTCCCTGGGTTCCTCTACCATCATCCAGCTACACATTCCTCCCCCTTCATGTCTTTCCTTCAACTCTTCTCATCCCATCTCCTTGACCCTTTTCATCCCGTCTCCTTCGACCCTTTCATCCCATCCCCTCAACCCTTTTCATCTCATCCACTCAACCCTTTTCATCCGCTCCCCTTGACCATTCTTAACCCTTCATTTCCCTATAAACGTCTTTGCATCAGTTAAGGAGTGGTTTTTGTTAGTAAAGTACTTTTACTTCATCCTATCCCCTCAACCCTTTTCATCTCATCCATTCGACCCTTTTCATCCCATCACCTCCGACCCCTTTTCATCCCATCTCCTCGACCCGTTCATCCCATCACCTCAGACCTCTTTCATCCCTTCCCCTTGACCCTTTTCATCCCCTCCCCTTGACCATTCTTAACCCTCCATCATTTCCCTTACGCCCTGTCTACCTATAAACTTCTTTGCATCAATAAATGTGTGGTTTTGTTAGTAAAGTACTTCTGCTTCACTTCATTTGTGTCGATAATTACTTTTCAGATTTTACATGAACACAACAATCTGTGGGTTCGACTCTTTCACTTCCACTTTTTACTTTACATCAATTGTTCCACCTTTAATTAAAAAACACTGAGCGCAGCATTTAGTTTATTAAAGTTTCATAACGCCGGCTCGGCTCCGGTGTTCAGTATTGAATTGTTCTGTATCTTCACAGCAGACTGTCGCTGATTTCCACAGACAGCAGATCCCAACCTGTGATCTTCTGGCGCTCGGGGAGACATTAGCTCTCCTCATGTAAAACAGATGTTCCTCATTCCTCTGCTCTCGCTCCAGCTGCTGCTCCCCACCCGAAGAATACAGAATGGATAGTCTCTCCAGGATATTTATCATTAAGTAATTGCGCGTGAATCCAAGCGAGAGTCATTATGCTGAAAGTGGAAAATAATCTGGGTGATTTGACTCCCCTCCTTTCAGCCCTCCTCTGTCCTCTCTCGCTCATCGCTGGCCCCCTTTCCTCCACCTCTTCTTCATCTGCCACCCCATGCCCTCCTCCTTCACCCTTCTCTCCTCCCTCCACAATGACCAGATGCTGGCAATTTCACGACTGTTGACTTATTTCCATTTCTGCAATCATTGGGAATGCATGAATATTTATGACGCTGGGCTCTCGCTGTGGGGCATCTGCCTATACAGCCTGCTTATCTGGATGTATGCATGTATGTGTGTGCGTGCACATTATCCATGATATATAGTTGGATTGCGAGTATTCACCGATTGATTCTGAGTGTTCATCAGACATACATGTAAAGAAGATGTAAAAGCTTGTCATGGTGTGTGTTTGTGTGTGGTTCCCTGTAGTGCTCACAGATCCCTCGTCTTTCCTCTCTTTTGTGAAGGTGCACGAGCGTCGGGGAAAGACCAGATGAACAAAAGGCCGATCAATATTTTATGAGCGCTAAACCTTCGTGACACGTGCATTCTATCTTTTCTCTCCTGGAACACTGTTTAGAAATGGATTATTTTTGGAGAGCGGTAGTATGTTCAAGGAACGGACTAGAGTGTGTTTGAGGCTATAATAATGTCTGCTTGATAAACGATGGCGAGTACTTTTATGTCTTTAGAGCCTCTGTAATATTCTTTCCGTTATTACCTCATGCTATATTCATGTCTGCGTGTTTTGGTGCAAATGTTTTGTACCCGGGCTTTTCTCAGGCACGCTACGAAGGTGCCCTAGCATTTATTTAAAGATTTTAACCAACCCATGTTAATGTTTTCTGATAAGTGACTTCTTATGTCTCACAGTAAGTACTTTCTTCTGTCTGAAGCTATTGAAATGCAGTAGAAAGATATAATTTTTTTTAATCTTTTACTGGATTTGTTAACCAAAAAAAAAAAAAAAAAAACTCACACATGCAGGCTCCTTAAATCTGGGACCAGACTGCAGAGACCTTTCTTTCTGAATACATTTCTTAAAATTCCATGTTACGGCATCCATATGGGTCATTTTGGAAAAATAATAATAATCCAGTTAAATCAGAAGAAAGTTGACGACCGTGGGGGCCACAACAATTCTCAGTCTTTATCAAATTTCATTTATTTTGTCCACTCCTTAGTTTTTGTGTGCTTGTCCTGTGTTTAGGCTTCCTTTCTACACATCATAACAGGGTGTGGTTTAAATACCACTTTATAGGAGCCATTGCCATCATATAAAATCACTCTTAAGTGAAGTTTCTAGCAAGACGGGGGCCATGTTAACCTTGTGTTTTCTTTTTAACCATCTCTTTTTGCAACATTTTAATAGTTGGATTTTTACTCATGAAGCCAGATTTACGAACCCTAATCCAAGTTAATAACCCGTTAAGCCGGATTTACGAACCCTAGCCCTAGCCCTAACCCAAGTTTCTTACTCGTAAAGCCGGATTTACAAACCTTAACCCTAACCTGTCAGATGCTGCTATAATCTGCAGAATATAACCAGATCTGACACGGTGGTAAACCTCAACTCCATTCAATATAGGCACCAATAGATCGATCTGTCATAGGGAATGCATCTTGACATTTTTTTTGGTGGATGATTATAGGTGGTTTCTAGGTGCTAGCCCCCAGTAGTGGCTACATGAGTTCAGATTTTTTTAAGTTGACTATTATGTGATGAAAGTCAAGTCGATGCCAACTAGCCTCTGATGATGCCACTAATAAAAAACACAGTAATGCTTTACACCAACACAATCTATATTCTTTACCTGAAAACATATGGTGAGAACAGACAGCTCATGCGCTACATACTGTGCGCTGCAGATATGTATAGCCTGTATAACAACAGGCTGCAACTCAGCACCATCTGTAGCGTCTAATAGTACTTTCTGTGTACTGCAGCTAAAGGTCTAATAACTTTGACAATGGAATTCACCAGTGAATTGATGATTTGCAGCCTCATTCTATCCGTTACCGCAGGGCGTTTGGTTTTTCAAAACATGACAGGATTTTTTTTGCAAAACTGCTAATATGAAGGGATGGTTTTTACGTAAATTTGAATGCCTCCTTCAAGGAAACAGCGAGTGGATTTCAACATTTATAGTCGGTAAGATTTTCAAGAGAGTGTGTTTATTGACTTTTACATACTTTTGTATAAGCTCCACTGGGCTGAAGATGGATTTTCCTGCAGTGCAAATTTTGAATTGCCACTCATCACTTTTCTGCAGCATTGCACATGCAAACACAAATATATAGTTAAGTGAACTTTGTACTCCACCTTGATGGGGAAATTGTTGCTAATATTGTTATCTCTGTATATATATTGATTAGCAGAGGGAACAGAACTGTATTGCTTTGATTGGATTAGTATTGTATTTCATCCTCATCCAGTTCCACACTGTTACACATCTCAATAAAAGCTAAACACTATGTGTACATGTGTTTTAGAAAGTGAGAGTGAATAGTGAACTAGTCCTGTCCGGCGAGAGGGCAAGCGCGTCCTCACATGCAGTTCATGCTGTGATGTGATTTAAGACTCTGGTCACCCTCCATCCCCTCTCCAGCATAACTGATCACACACACACAACATGATATACAGACCCTTGCAGCCTGTTGCATGATAGAAACACATGCATCCCTATAGATCCAGTCGCGCACCTACACGCCACGGTAAATAACTCGAGGGGAGGCGCCAAAGTCAACAGAGGTTGACAGTGTGACCGCTCCCACTAGTCATTTGTTTGCTAACAAGCAGCAGATTGACAGGGGTCACCTGCCTCTTCTACCCTTTATTGCCCCTTCAATCACCAAGCTCCCAGCCCTTCCTCTAGCTCCCCATCAACTCCCCCTCAGCGGCTAAGGTTAACACATTATGACTCACAATAAGATGCATGATGTTCCTTTTAGTTTTTACTATAGAACATTATGGCAGCAGCTATGGAGGCCAAAGAATGCCGAATAAATTAAAATTAAAAAATGTGTTTGTCCACATGTGGTACATGGATTTATTTTTATTTTTTTAATAAACTATGATATGACTTAGCATTAAGAATTATTGCTATTTAATTAATACCAGTCTCAAGAAAATCACAGTGACACTGACTTTTCCGTTACAAATTAGCTTACGCATACATACTGGCATGGATTAAAGTAATTCACATACTAATCTAAAAGTCCAACTTTACAATTAATTTTCTGGCTTTGGTTAAACAATAAAAACTTAATTTCCCTGTCTGCCCTTGATATACGAATCACAATTTGTATCCGACTAATTTTCAATTTTTTTCATCATTTGTTTCGGGAGATACAAAATTTTTCAATGAACAAAATTTTCGTGTCAAACACATCTCCAATAAATTAGTGACATTATAATGTATTGGTGTATTTTTAAATATCTGGTTGTACTTTGCTGAACTTTGCATGTTTATGTAAGTTTGGGTGAGTTTCTTGATTTATTAACATTGAACCAAAACCAGAATCCTTCCAGTATACTTCTACTGTCTGAACCTGCCATACATGGGATGCGTACATCTCAAAAATGTATTTAACATACTTTTTCAAATTTGAATCATTATTATGCTCCACACATGTTACTCTTCTGCAATATAAGGACATACACAAGGAATATTGCAGCTTTAAATTTAATAATTTTTTTTTTTATATTGTAATGTTAGCAGCCTTGGACTTCCGTATATCCTGCTGAAACTTGCAGGGAAGCAACATCTACCTACCTGCACACTACTCACTCTCTAATAATACTCCGTACCTCCAGCCAGCCCATGTAGTTCTTCCTAAGCAACGCCCAGATTCTGAAATACACAGTGTATACACTTTATATTTCATCATCATCAGTGTCATCTTTCAGCCGTACTCCTTCTCTGCGGGAGCTTGACTGCCTCTGAGCTTTTCATCATCTCACCATCACAACCCCACCTGCACCTTCAATGGTTTTATTAGCAATATTACAGCCAGGGATTTGGGACTACAAACAAATAAATTAAGTAATTCATCTTAATTCCAAACAAATGAAGCTTTATCTATCGATCCTGAAGATGCTTCTGATCTTGGACTGAATCGGATCTCCAACCAGCCAAGCAACTTTTCCCGAGCTGCAGTTCGCCTCAGGCCACCACCCACACAGTCAGTGTTGTCTCGCAGGACCCAGATGATCAGCTGTCACTCATGCTATATAGAGGATTGTTCCCCCGGCTACTGCCATCAGATTTGTAATCCTCGGCGATAATGGCTAATCCAATTTAACAAATCCTCGCTGTCACAGACTCAACATACAGCGCCTCATCCGCCTCGGAACATATATATATACTGCATATAGAGCGCACATAGGATATCCTGCTGTGTTCCATCATACAGAAAAACAGAACTAATACCATCAAAGGCCGCTCTGCCGTCTCTCTTCATGTGCCAAGCAGGCTGGAATACACTAAACCACATCCTATAGGGCATGATGGGAGCATAGAGCGAAAGGAGAAGAAGAAGAAGAAGAAGAGGAGGCTTCACAGCAGGAAATGTCATAATTGTAGGGATTAGAAAATGAAGACGGGCTGGACAGCAGGGAGACACTTCCACATTTCTAAAAGGGTCTAATTTGCCCAGAGGATGGACTGAGAGGCGTTTCTACTTTGTGAAAGTAACCCAGGGGTGAGATTATGTAGCAGCGCTCTCTGAGGAAAAAACGGAGAGAAAGACAAAGGATGGGACGAAAAGAGGACAGGAATTGATGGAAAAATGGTTGAAAGAGAAAGAGTAGGGAGTGTTTATGTGTTGATACAGTACTTGCGAAATGAGGCCGCAACCAAAGTCCAATTGTGTGAGTAGAGAATGTAAAAAAAAAAAGAAGTTCAGCCCCTCCCAAACTATGAAAGCCGCTCTTCAGCTTTATCTCCGTCTCCCTCTCCATCCCTTGCTTCCTCCTCCATCCCTCTTTTCTCCTGTGTGGATCATGGCAGGCTAATCTCAATCTGTTTTGCTGTGATATCACACAACCCGCTCTGTGCTGCAGCCGTGCCAGCCTATTGGGCTCGCCGCTCTGCAAGCCGGCACCGGCTCGCAGCCCTGGCGCTCCCCACACTCCACAGTTTAGTGGGCCCTTCTTTCTTTTTTTTTTTTTTTGTTTTCCGGCGGCTGTGGCTCCAAACACTCGGCTCAGCGTCTCGCATTGTGCAGCCTGTAATGTCCCTCCCTTTTCCTCCTCCAGAACATTTTCCATGCTGTTCGTTCGTTCATTCAACGCTCCGTTTGGTGACTACTTTGAGAGCAACTAAGAAATCGAGCAGATGTGCAGGCCTTTAAATTTTATAGCTCCAGCCGACATACACCAATCAGCCACACCATTATGACCACTGACAGGTAAAGTTAATACCACTGACCATTTTGTGACAATTCAATGCTCTGCTGGGAAACCTTTGTTACTTAGACATGTAGCACCCACCTAGACCAGACCAGGCACCCCCACCCCATAGCAATGACACTCCTTGATGGCAGCAGCCATCCCCAGCTGGATGCAGCCTGACACAGGAACACACATAAAACTGGTTTATGGACAACTCAAAAAAACATGAAGAACAGCACAAGGTGTTGACCTGGCCTCCAAATTCACTAGATCCCAAACTGATCAAGTATCTGTGGGATGATCCACAGAGGCCCCTCCCCTCAACCCATAGGACCCAAAGCCCCCCACTAACAACATCCTGTAGCCAGACACCACAGGACACCCTCAGAAGGCCCATGTCCATTCTCTGATGAGTCACAACTGTTTTGGAGGCCCAAGGGAGACCTACACAATATTAGGAAGGTGGTCATAATGTTATGCCTGATCGGTGTATATCACCACCGAACCAGGTCTTGACGGGAGCTCCTCTGTGAACAATTTCATAAATGTTTTTAATTGAATGTTACAGTGTGTGTGTGTGCGTGTGTGTGTAACAGCTCCTCTGTTGGATTTCCCAGGTGAACACACCTTCAGTTCTTTCAGTTTTATTGCGCCTTTTTATTACTGTTGGAAGATGCAGACTGCTAATTACACATTAGAGCCTTTTTTTTTTTTTTTAAGGCCCATTAGAGCAAGATCACATCATTATCACGAGTTAATTATTAAAACCGGCCGAACAACTTTTAATATGTCTTATATTGACTTGCAAACAGTTTGGTCTACTGAGACGGCTGCTCCCTGTCCGTTTGTCTTGAGACTCCTTCCACATACGTCTAACATCCAGCATCCTTCTCCCTGGCTCTCTGTCCACAATGAGACACGCCACATGTCTAGATATTGATAGGATCGCTGCACCGTGCACCACCTTCCTTCCTTCCTTCTCACCCAGGAGAAGCCATCAAAAAGCTTTAATTAAAACTCTGGACGTAAAGCTCGTTTGCTTGGATGCGGTGATGTGTGTGTGTGTGTGTGCATGGTACGCAGCCCCACTTCTTTCCACTAGCCCTCAGAAGGGAGTAAAGAAACTTCTAATGAACAGAGCGAAGGCTGAGGAGGCGGTGGAGTCATCGGAGCTCAGTCTTGTGCTGCAGAGAGATTGTCCTCTTTGCTCGACTGGGTGTTGTATCTCCACAAGACAACGGGTCAGTTCTCTTCCTCCTTCCTCGGTCCACTGTGGCTCCTTAAGCATTTAGAGCTGCCAGTTTTTATCCCCCTTCCTCTCCTCTGTCTGTTTGAGTGGGCCTAATGCGCCGTCCCTTGTTGTCAGCTTCCACTCCTCGTCTCTTTGTTTTTTTCCACTCATGTTTTCTTCCCTTTCATCGACATATTCCTGTCAGTGGACATACATGTCAACATCTCTTCTTGTCTCCTTGCTTCTCGTTGCTTTCTGTTGTCTCGTCCTGTCCTGTCTCCTCAATAAAACGTCAATGGCCCCCTCCCCGTCCCCCCCTTCCCAGTTTTTAACCTCAGTTTATGAGTCTAGACTCCCTGTCTGTGTTTGTGCACACGCATGAATATTCATGGTGGCGTCTGCAAAAGAGACACAAGCAAAGTGACAGTGTTTGTGTGTGACTGGTTCACAGATGGAGCAACTGCTGTTCGGCTCAACGCTATTGGACGTACAGTACACTCAGCAGCAGGCGCACACAGCACCGCCGATGAGAGGGAAAGGGCTGTTCCTTGATCCGTGTATTGTTTCAGAGATTGCCAGAGAGTCTTCTGAACTGAGTCACTTTCATTCTGCCGTGAAAAGGGAGGGTTTTGTTGCAGCAGCGGCTGCCGGGATCCGGCCTTAATTGGCTTGATTCTCTGTGTACCTCAACCCCTTTTGTTCTTAAAAGTGTGCGTTTTTACAAGAGAGCAGATCCACAGAGGCGCCAGGATACAAGGCGCTGTCATTTCCTACATGCCCCCTGAACAAAGGCAAAAAGCTTAACTATGGAAACACAAAGTGGGCTCTCATCTACCTGGTTTTATGCACATTTGCACGAAAGTTCAAACACTAAAAAATGGGGAAAAAGGGAAATGTGGTGTTTCAGTCACGGCATAAAGAGGCAAAGTGAATTGAAAAGTACTTGACTTACCATGCGCAATAAAGATCCATTCAAACTTTGACTGAACTGGAGAGAAGGGAAATTGCAACAGATAAAAACTTCCCTGAAGTGTGGAGTGATGGAAACGACTTACTTTCTTTAAAGTGAAAGTTATTGATTTCCACATTGGTCTGTGGTTTAACTGGTGCTCTTTTGCAAAGTTTTAAGGGAAGTTTTCAGATGTACCTTCAACCCTGCCTTGGGCAAATGGCTCTAAGGTAGGATAGACCTCAGTTATGGACACTATAATCATAAACTCAACACAAGTAATTCAGTGAACTTCATCTTAAGGTACCGTTCAGACCTTGTACTATCCCATTGTCACTATAGACTGTATATAAATATGGACAACATCTCACCACTTCCTTGCATCGGCCAAACTGACGCTATTTTTCTGGTAATATGAACATGCATCACAATTATATTAAGTACCTAAAATGACAGAAACCATCTTTGAAAAACAAATGATTTGGCGTTTTTTTTTTAGTGTTTTAGTTTGGCCCAACTCCCATCCACTAACATGGAGGGGGTGGAGCTTATGACCTATACTGCAGCCAGCCACCAGGGGGAGCTCTACTTGCTTTGGCTTCACTTCTGAGGAGCAGTTCCGCTGTACATCTTGATACATTTTAAGAACAGAAAAAAGGTTCTCAGTACTCATGAATACACAACACTTACGGTGATTTTGTGACTTATTGACTTCCAGCTTTTGTGGAACCTACCTTGTAATTTGAAGCAGTTACTTCTGCTGCAACACTGTGATTCAGAGGAACGCTCTTTCTAGATCTCGGACTTCCTCTAAATCGTTAGCGCTGCACTGAATCAGTTCCCGTTAATCCCAGCAGGAGGACGTACCAAAAGAAAAATATTGTATTCAGTGAAGACAGCTGTTGTATCTGACAAAAGATTTTCCCCAACAGTGTCATCCTTTCATTCGCCCTTTGCATTTCCTGCATTAAGCAACCCGATCATTAGCTTGCTGTACAATTAGCCACAATGGCTTCTAGATCCTGAGTTTCTTAGCAGGGGTATTCTCATAAGTTATGGATGATGTTGCCACTTGAACGCCAAGCAGTTGGTGTACACTACTTTTTCACCCATAGCTGTTTAATCACATTTTCTGGTGAGGCTGAGCTGAACATCTAGCTCCAACCAGTCCAGGTAAAATGGTAACTGGTAAAAAGTGGTAGCTCCATTCGTCATTTTACTCTTTTCTTGGAAAAGAAACATCTCCAAAAAAACTATGTTTTATGAGGCAAAAATGTCCAAAAGTCAGATTCTGGCATAAATTTATCCGACTATTATACATTTACTGCATTTCAGCTTTTGAAGGGCAACGCAGGATTCTGTGCCATATTCCGGTGTTGTACTCAGAAATTAATTTCAATCTTTACTTTTCTTTAATGAGACAGGATGAGTAAGAACGCATGCACCGCACAGCTTTCAGCAGTTACAGGCCGGCATATTTATTGTCTTTAAACGAGAGCCAGCACTCTGTCAAGGCAAACAGATAAATACAAGTACAACGGCTATTTCCTGTGATGTGGACAAATCCTAACACAACTACAGACAGTGGAAGATGCATTCTGAAATACGACATTTCATTTCGCGTTCATTTCTTAAACTGAAAGTAATCTGTCACGGATAGCTTGGCCTTATTAAGGCTGCAGAACACGACGCGCCTGCAAGCCTCCCCAATACAGAATGGATTTTTAGTCACAGTTGTTGCTATAGTGTCTTAGTTCATGGTTATTTTTCTCATGTATATGAGTAGAGACAGATGGAGGATGCTGCTGTTTCACTGCTGAGTGATTAGGACCTGTTTCATTTAGCGTCGTGTCCTTTTTTTTTTAGGAAGGTCCTGTATCATTTAATAGCTCCTGTGTCCTGTCCTGTCCTGTGCTGCGTCCGTTCTGTCCTTTCCCTTTCATTCGTGTCTGCTTCCTGAATAACCCAATCACATTGGTAAAAATCCAATCCTTACATCTTGGACCTTAGAAAAGCAGCCTTAAAACATCTTCCATCCTTAGCCCTCATTGGCTTGTTGCGGGACTATTTGCCACAAGCAGAAAAAAAAAAAAAAACAACAACCTTGACCGGACGTCATTATGCCTTCATCTCACGGTAAATATACGGTGTCACAGATACAGACCAAGGCTCTGCTAAGATGAATGGTGACAGACGGAAGTGCAGTATTTATGACAAGAAAATAACTAACAAGTTCTGACAAACCTCAACCCTAATGAAGCTCTTAGTGGTGCACAACTGCCGGCAGTGCATGTCAAATAGTATTGGATCACTATTTCTTGTGTAACCATTCAGATTTTTGCCACAATCTCAATCAGCCAAACATGTTCTTGCTGTCAAGTTTAAATGAACTGCTGTGACCCTCCTCCACCACGTTCACCTCCAGTCTTCACATCCAGGATCTAGGTTTCATCCCATGCAGAGCTCCAGCTTTATCCTCTCACCACCACTGCTACCACTGTCCAGATCCAGGGTGGGTTACTTACACTATATCCAAAAAGCGTTTAAAAAAGGACTTGTAGAGTTTGTTTGAGAAGATGTTTCGCCACACATCAGTTCTAAGGGACTGATGGGAAGTTGAGGTTTAAATAGGAACATCAGCAGGTGTAGCCCATCACAAACTTGCTTGAATTGTTTCTGTTAATGACCAGAAACTGGCACGACTAAAAAAACTCTACAAGTTTAGTTGCCTTCTTTAAACACTTATGGATATACCATGACCTGGATGGCTGTGAACCTTCACAGACATTTCTTACAGTAGCACAAGGGTCGTGGGGGGTGCTGGAGCCTATCCCAGCTGTCCTCGGGCGAGAGGCGGGGTACACCCTGGACAGGTCGCCAGTCTATTGCAGGGCTAAGACAGAGAGACAGACAACCATTCACACTCACATGCACACCTACGCCCAATTCAGACCTAACCAGCATGTCTTTGGACAGTGGGAGGCCAGAGTACCCGGAGAGAACCCACGCAGACACAGGGAGAACATGCAAACTCCACACAGAAAGGCCCAGTCGGCACATGGGTTTGAACACGGAACCTTCTTGCTGTGATGCATCAGTGCTAACCAATTTAACAACATCTTTATAGTTCACTCATAACAAAGTGTCTCCGGATTGACATATTTTATGCATATATTACGTCATGTCTCTCTTTAGACGAAACTAAAGACACCTGCACTTGCGTTAATTGTCATTTTTTGTTCCAGGCTGTGACTCCAAGCTGAGTTTTTTAATGGAATCATTGATGTTTCTCTGTGCGCTTCAGTCTTGTTGCCTGTCTTGTAAATGCACACGGAGAAGGGATGCTTTACTGCACTCATGTAATCACTCTGTGCAGAGAACAAGGCTTTGAACGATACGGAAATAGACACACACAATCTATCCTTGTGTGACTTCTGCTCTGCACCTCGGTGTAATGTGGCGTTATTGCGCTGGTGGCACTGTGAAGCTGGCAAGCTTTGTCCTGGGTATGACAGCGAGGATCTGCTGCCCGTGCTGCCTCTGGCTAGCTGGTGGGGTCCAGGATAAGTAGTGCTTTAGCTGTCTGTTTGGCTGTTTGACCTCTGCTCAAATTGGTGTACGACAGGCATGGCAGTGGCCTCTCGTTAATGCAGTTTTCAGTCTTAAACCTTGCAGAAACAAAACCTCTTCTATGCTCACTTCCTACGGTATTTGCTGAAGTATTACTGTTTTGCAATGGAGCAATAAAATATTAAATAGTTTATAATCATTTAAAGTGATGATTTTAATGCCAGACAATCATCTGCTGACCAGTTTCAGTAATCAAACACTGAGTTAAATAAAATGTCTTAAGGTGCATTTAGGGTACTGCGGGAGATAGACGCCGTAACTTACGTACGTAGTCTACGCCTGTAACAACGCCACCCAAACACTATAGGCGCTGAAGACCCTACCTACCCTTACCCAGACCCTAGCGCCGCAACTGACGTGCACCTCCCCATAGGCGATGCTGCGACGCAGACCACGAGAGCTGTGATCGGTCGACTTGGTAGTAACATGTTTCCGCTTTAGTATTTCTGGCTGCATCTCCATCTCTTTACCTTTCTTCAATGAGACAGGATGAGTAAGAACGCATCCACCACGCAGCTTTTAGCGCAGTCACAATAAAATACATTCCCAAAACATATTTCACAATAAGATAAATGTTCCACCCTTGTTCACCAAAATAATCTCATAGCCTCCAGGCTGAGGATTACCGCTTTACAATATGATTCCTGGTAAATATACGAGGAATTGTCACCACATGTGTGAAGAGGAAGATCGAGTAGAACATGCAAACCAGAGATTAGCATCCTGGTCCAGTCTCCGTCGCTGTCGTGGAGAGTTTTATTTGCAGCGTCTAGGGAGGCCATAGTGACAGATACCTGCATTATGTGTTCATTAAAGTCCCCTGCAGAAAATCCCTCCATATCAATCCCAATTTGGGACCCATTTGTTTCAGTTAACAGGCACTAACTGACACAAAGCGCCGCCGCATTATTGCATTACTTGAGACAGCACGGTGCGCCGAGGCATAATTTACCAGCGTCTAATCCACAGCTGTATCTGGGGAATTTCGAGGTGGGGGGGGTAACACACCGACGGAGGAACTCCTGCAACCACACACACCAACGAACTCATGCACGGTTCATAAAGCACACGAATGATAAACACGCACTTTTCAGCGTCTCGCATCGGCGTTGACGCGGCTCCATTTGTGGCTTTATGGATGCACTGTGTGTGTTTTCTATCTTTATTGGGTATATTTATCTGTGACACTAAAGTCTCGGCAAGACGTAGGTTGAAATATGAAGTCATAATGCATTAGAGCCCTCAGTTCCCTCCATGCAATTGCTGATGTCGAGATGACAAATTCTGAGCTATATGTTGTCTTGATGTCTTTTTTTTCCCACCCTCTATAAGGTGTGGGTGCTTGAGCGCGATAAAGGGAATGCACTCATTCATTGTACATTTTTTACATCCCCAAATTCCCGTCTTCGCTTTCCCCTCCAACATCAGTTGTCTATCTTCATTTATGAATTAGCCCTGGGCTTCCTCTTCTCCATATATACATATACTATATATACAGTTTGTAGGTTGCATCCGCTCCCTCAGATCAGATTGCCCGTCCCAAGCTAATCTATATCACGCAAAGCTGCAGACTCCAACACTCTCCTTTGACTTCTTTCCACACACATCCACCACTCCTCCTCCTCCAGCAGCATGTGTTGTTTCACAGCAGGAGGAGAAAGGGAGTATAGCACGTACCCGTGCACGAATACTGCACATAAGACATGAATTGGTTACCATGAATTTTAATGCTTTTTGATGCTAAATTTACCGCATGCGTTGAACGCGTGTCCAAAACACCTGTGATTGTAACATTTCTGTAGCTGCTTGCCACACAGCAACATTTTACTTTTAGAAGCAGTCAGTTTCCTTGTGTGTGTTATTTTCTGACAATACTGAACAATAGTTCATAACCCCAGCTTGTCTGATGTCAGTCATTCTCGAATACATCTTCTAGGAAAGCTGTCCCACAAGCACTACGGCTAAAATGTATCCCTTGAGGAATCAGGCGTAACATTACGATCACCTTCCTAATGTTGTGTAGGTCTCCCTTGTGCCTCATCAGAGAATGGACATGGGCCTTCTGAGGGTGTCCTGTGGTGTCCGGCTAGAGAATGATGTTAGTGAGAGCCTTTGAGGGGAGGGTCCTCTGTGGATCATCCCACAGACACTTGATCAGTTTGTGATCTCGCGAATTTGGAGGCCGGGTCAACACCTTGTGCTGTTCTTCATGTTTTTTTGAGTTGTTCCTAAAGCGTTTTTGTGTGCTCAAGGAGTGTCATTCCTATGGGGTGGGGGGGCCTGGTCTGGTCTAGGTGGGTGCTACATGTCTAAGTAACATCCACATGAATGAATGCCAGGTCCAAAAGTTTCTCCAGCAGAACATTGAATCGTCACAAGATGGTCAATGTTACTCACTTCTCCTGTCAGTAGTTTCAATGTTATGACTGATCTGTGTAATATCCAATTGTGCACTCATGTGACGTTGAAACAATTAAATTAATGCGGATGCTTAGCCAAGTTGGAACCATTTTGCTAATCTTGCACAGAGCTGGCCGAGCCTTTGCTGTCATGCACGCTGAAACATGGTGGGTGTGAGTAACCCTAACCCAAACTTGGCAAATGTTGCAGCTTTGTCACATGCACGTTCATCTCTTGCAAGAGCCCAACATCATACTTTGGAACAGTATGTTTTTATGAGGCAGGTGCTTTGATGCATGCATGCTTACGTCCTGTATCTATAGGTTAAATCTGTATTTACTTGTACTACGATTGTGGGAGACACAGGCCAGTCTGTCTGATTGTGGAGTGAATGGTGCAAGGATAGTCAGAGGGATGGAAAAGGGGAAGTGGTGGGTGGGGTGGAGAGCAATGTTGTGGCTGCCCTATGGGTGACCTGGCCGGATCATAGCGTCACCCTCGGAGGCATTTACCGATGGAAACTGACTCGCTCAGAAAACAGATTTACGTCCAGCCACCCGTGGATGGCATTGGCACCGGCGCAAATGTGCACTCACGCAGACTCGCACCAAGCATGCTTGCACACACACAGATGTTGTGCCTGCTCGTACGGCCTCCTCTGTCCCTCTCTGTCGGTCTTTGTGTGTCTGTGTCTTGGCCGGCGTTTGTGTTTGTCTCCTTGGCGGTTCTGTTCTCCCTGCTGGCACTCTCTGCGCCGTGTCTTGGCCCCGTCTGTGCAGAATGATGTCTTCATCCCAATCCATCAGCGTCCGCATCTCTATAAACCCATAAACCAAAAATCTCCATACCAATTTCTATCCTCCGCTTGATTGTTGAGACTGTCCTTTAAGCTGCCAGGCCTTTTTCCCCTACCGCCCCGTGGACTGCCTGTCTCATTGCTGGCCCAGTGTGTGATTTAAAGGGTGAGGTTGGAGCTGAATATTGCAGGGGGAAACTTCCAAAACAGTGAGGGATGCCCTTGGACGGTGTGTTTGGGAAAGACAGCCATGGTGCAGTAACAGCAGAATACTGGAAGAGAGAGAGAGAGAGAGAGAGAGAGATAATTACGTTATTTAACAGCTCAGGAAACTGCAATACGGTAGTGATAGGTGTGTGTGTGTGTGTGTGTGTGGGAGGGGGGGAATCCTGCAGGGCTTTCTCTTCTCCTTCCCTACTAGGCCAGCAGAAACAGAGAGGGAGAGACCAGTGGCAGGTCTGCCTACAAATCACAGAATCCCGCTATCATTTTACATTTGCCCCCTCAGGGGAACGCCGAAGGCTGCGGGGGCTGACGGGACTCTTGCTTTGCTGTCATCGCAGTTTAACGCAAACCTTGTAAACAGGAAGGGAATTATTCTTTCCTCTTTTTTTTTTAGCCATTGTGGGCACTTTATCACGGGAACTCCCCTTCGTTGATTCTTCACCTTTAGGGTTTCTAACAGAATGGCTTCTTAATCTAAAACTGACTTTAGATGTTTTACCCTTGTCCTACAATCGGAATTAACTACTATTTTGTTTTCACTTCATTATTTGGCTAAGAATTGTCCCACTGATGTCTGTGTCTGTTAATAGTGAACCACTAGAAGAACATTCAAATTCTTCTGGTGGCATTTTTTTTTTATTCTTCCCAGTTGAAGATGTATTTTTATTTCCCAGCTGATTGGGATTTCTGAATTCCTAATTGTCATCAAATGCAGCATCTGCATCAGTAAACGTTTTGTGTGGCTTCTCCCATTTTCTAACACTGTGAATGAATGGACTTTTAACAACTCTGCAACTCAACCGTTTCAAATAAATAAAATGAGAGTCCGTCAGTAAAAATGTCATTTCTACTTCATTTAACTTTTTTAACAGTCGGTAAAGACGAGATAGCTATTGCTCACAGCCACTTTTCAGTGCCGGATGGATGGAAGGGAGATACATATACTGCACATTTGGCTTGATGCTATTCAATGACAAAGTTTCACAGTCGTGCTACAACTTTGGCCGGGAGAGTGATGCCATGCTGTCAGCTTATCACCGGTGGTATTCAGCCTGGGCATTGATGAATTCACCCTCTTTGACCAGAGTCTGGACTGTGGCCAAGAGAAAAGATATGGAGATGTCAGCCAAAGTCAAAGGCGATACCGGCGCTATCAGAAGATTAAATTTGCTGGTTAAACTCGATGCCGGCGTTGCCACTGGCGGTTCAGGCTCATGGAGTGTTTTACTTGTTGGTCTCCTGAGATTGAAAGTGTGTTTTCTTTTGTCAGTGTGAGATAGTCCTGTCTGAAATGGCAACACAATCACAGGATGTTACGTTAGACAGCACCCAGCTAACATCTGTTAAAAGAACTGTGTGTAATGTGCAATGAGGAGATACTGGTACCAAAACTTACTTTAACTTCACCTCTCTTGAATATGGAAGTTCTCCTGACATTTGCTTTTGGTTGGTCCCCAGCTTCACTTGTGAAATTAATTAATATTCCAAGAAGAAACTCTGAATTCCCAAGATTAAAGTTTTAAATTCATGAGGAAAACTTTTCGATATTGGCTGAGAAACATCCAACTCATCTCGTAACCCCCCCCCCCCAAAAAAACATCTCATCCACTCACTTTATGGTCTTTAACATTCCCTTATTGCTTTATCTGATGTAGTATGAAGTAAAATTTGATGATGTCATCCCCCTGACATATGTCACACATTGTCTTTGGTGTGATGAGGTTAATCGAAACCTGGAAAGTGAAGTTTAAATCAAATAAAGCGTTCTTAAATGCTGTTAAAAATGCAGTTAATAATTTTGTATTATTGAAAGGAATACAAAAAACATACCGGAAGTGGCCCTTTTCTTCATGACTTTATATAAAAAGGGGCGTGTCCGTGTTTGACTGACCACACCTGGACGACTAACGTCAGGTGAGGAAGCCAGAAAATGTAAGCAGAGTTTCACTCTGAGTAACATGAGCGGTGTAATGTGAGCAGAGTGAGCAGCACACCAGCTTCTAGACGGACATCTCCAGGTAAATTCGCGTTCCGGTTAGTGTGCTTCACCTGAGCGGCTAATTAGTTCGTTACGCACAAGGTAAAGCCGTTAGCTGCTAGCAGTGCAGGTTTACCCTGTTAGCGTTTGATTGGTGGCTCGGTTCAAGCAGGACAGGTGCGGGACAGGAGTGGGACGGCTGAGAAGGTGACTTTGACAGGTGAGCAAATGTTAGCTGTTGCTGTTGCAGTTGTGTGTTGAATATGAAAAGACGTGACTGAAAGAAAATACACGTTATATATGTATATACGCCGTCTAGCTGCGTAGATACGTGAGGTTATGCGACACTAGGGGCGCCATCTTGAAAAAATATTTACATTTTTCAAGATTTCCTCCACAAGGAGAAAAACCGTGTAACAAGTAAAGGTAGAAATGATTGAGGATGAGCAATACAGTTATTCCCCAAACTACCTCTTACACTATCCATTGCCATATGACATGTGCCAGTACATTAGGTACACTAGTGAAAATGTATGCACTAATAATAACTGTCCTACACTAAATTTTAGCTTCATGCATTCGTTCAAAAAATCGTGTTGTCATTTCAAGGCTGTGGTTTGTAGTACAGCTGAAGCATAGCCTATTGTGTTTTTTTTTAACAACACATGTTTCTATTATTATGGCAACCCCCATTTTAGCAAAAAAACAAAAAACAAAGAACACACTTTTGTGCAACAGCACCACAAATTACATCCTTTAAACTGACCGTAAAGTTGAGATATCACATTTTTATGCTCTCAGTGAAGTCATTAAGTGGTATGTGGTGCAGGCTTCTTATAGTAGAATGCATTTCTTAGTGTACCTAATATTTTGGATCAGTTTCTTTGATCAGATTAATCTTCTGTGCTTTATATAATGGTTCCTGTACACAATTTAACTGCTTAATTGAACAAAATCTGGCTGCGAACGCTGTTGTTTACAACCTGGCTGCAAGTGCTATGTTCACCCTTCATTGCATGTGCAGGGTGTATGAAGGAGTATACTTTCCATGTGGCAGTTCATTAGGTACACTAGTGAAAAATGTATGTAGTCTAATATAACCGTCCTGCACTAAATTTCATCTTCATGCCAGTATTTAGAGCTGTTGATTCAACTGTGTTTTCAAGGCTGAGGTTTGCAGTATTTTTGAATTTTACTGTGTTGGACCAACACCATGTTTCTATTATTCTGGCCACGCCATTTTTGGCCGGTGGGCTAGGCTAAATAACAGAAACACTTTTGTGTAACAGCACCATGAACTACATCCTCCAAAATGATCATACCGTTGAGTTATCGCCTTTCTTACGCTGTCATGCAATCATTAAGTGGTATGTGGTGCGGGCTTCTTATTCCTGTACAAAATTTTACCGTTTAATTAAACAAAATCTGGCTGCAAACGCCGTTGTTTACAACCTGGCCGCCACCGCTACGCTCACCCTTGGTTGTATGTGCAGGGTGTATGAAGGTTGTTATTCATGTATGCACGATGTGACGGCAGAGATTCTGACTGACTCAGACCGTGTCACAGCATCTATACGTCCTTGTCACAGCCGAGAACGCGCCACTGACAACCTGGCTTCGCGTGTCTCTTTAAGCCCACATCACTTCCTGGCGATGGAGTGGGCGGTGGGGGGTGAGGGGTGGGGGGTGGAGGGGGACACCCCGGCGCTGACCCGTCCCAGCTCGGCCTGGACCGGTACCGTGTATATATATATATATATATATATATTTATATTTATATATTTATATGTGAGAGGTGATAGGGTAGGCATGGGAGGAGGGATCTGAGTGACGGCAGGGGAGGAGGAAAGAGGGAGGAAGAAAGCAGAGCAAAGAGGAGGGTTTAGGGTAATAGATTTGAGAGGGAATGAGGGAGGGAGTGTGTTTGAGAGAGAGAGAGAGAGGGAGGGAGAGACATGTGAAGCACGCTGCCAGCACTCGCTCGGTAATGTACTGTGAACGGGGACAGGCGAGAGTCACACACACACACACACACACACGCCGCCTCTGTCTCACACACACCTTCACACACCACTCCTTTAACGTCTAAGAGGTGCCTTGTTCAGGAGACACTTTTTCGCTGTGCAGCTGGACTCAGCGGAACCAGACCGGACTGCTGTCACCCGCCGGTGGACTCTCGCATGAACGCCGGCAACTAATGTAAGGCACGGCAACCTGCTGGCACACACACACACACACACCTCCTCTTTCTCCCCCCTTCACTTCATGTACTCTCCCTCCCGTCCTCCCTCTCTCTCTCTCCGTCTCCCTCCATTCATTCATCCCTCGTTCCCCCTACTGCGAGGTGGCATGCGTGGCTGAAGGACACAGCGCTGCGCTCTGCTGTGGTGTAGCGCGTTTGCCGCTAGAGTTGGAGAGTCCGCTCCGATAGGGGGGATACATAGACTCACTGCTCTCTCTCTCTCTCTCTCTCTCTCTCTCTCTCTCTCTCTCTCTCTCTCTCTCTCTCTCTCTCTCTCTCTCTCTCTCTCTCTCTCTCTCTCTACACCTCCCTCCCTCCCTCCCTCTCCCCTCTTTCTTTCTGTGTCGCCGTCTGTCTCTCTTTCCCACCGCGCTCTCTCGTTCATGAATGTCACCTCTATCTCTGGGAAATGCTGGGATTTATCAAGCCTCTGTCTCTTTTTTCTTTTTTTTTTCTCCTTCTTCTCCCCCTTCTTCTCCTCAGGGCGCGAGTGAACGCGAAGGGTGATGCCGGGAGAGCTTGAAAGACAGCGAGGAGACAAGCCGCCCTCCGTCCAGCAGCGTCCGCATCCCTCCATCAGCTCGCGGAGCTGATACCTCAGGTCGGACGGTCCCTACTTCGTTCGCCTCCTACTTCCCGTGCGCTCGCTGACATTGTTTCGGATGGAGAGATTTCACAGGTGAGGGGCGGCGAGGAGGGGAGCCGCAGCGTGTCCCGGCAGTGTCACTCCTGTTGTTTCGGGTCGGGACGTTTCCTGTCCCACTGAATCGGATCTTCGGGACTGAGCAGGTTAAGAGGACTTGATGTGATATATATATATATATATATTTTTTTGTTTGTTTGTTTGGGTCCGGTTTCACAATGCGGCGAATGGTTCAGTTCCCTTTCGGACGGGGTAAAGCTGAACTTCACTGGAGCTAGGAGAACTCTCGGACCGGGACAGAGGCATCAGGAGGGTGATTCTGGGTGGATAACAATGACTTGTCCCAACAGCAACAGTGACATGTCAGAGCTAGAGCTGAACCTGACTCCCGACCAGACAACAAACAACCAGAGGGACATTTGAAAGCGAACCAGTCCCAACCTCCCGGAGCGGCAGCTGTCAGATTTGGGTGGGCTTTTTTTGAAGGATCCACCCCTCTTTCCTCCACCTCCTCCTCGCTTCGTCTCCCTTCCTCCCCTCCTCTCCCTGCCCTTCTCCCCGTCGCTCCGGTCCATCCTCAGAAGCCCCCGCCCTCCTCCGCTCTGCACCCCTCCCTCAGCGGTGCTCCGTCGCCCTGGGTGAGCGGGCAGGGGGGTGGCCCACGGTACCCCCCGACACCCGGGCGCCACCGAGCCGCCAGAGGCTGGTGAGGCGGCGGCAGGGTCAGCGCTGGGAAGATGGCCGCTCTCGCCAGCTCCCTTATTCGCCAGCGCAGGGAGGTCAAGGACCCCCAGGCAAACCGGCAGATCGCCAGCAAGCGCAAGCCCTGCCCGAAGAGCAACAAGTCGCTCTGCCAGAAGCAAATCCTTATATTAATATCGAAGGTTCGACTATGTGGCAGTCGAGGGAGAAAAATGGAAAAAAGGCCGGGTGAGTTTCAGAGGCCTTCCTTATTCAGATCTTTCTCTGGTTTTCCCCTTCCCTTCTACACTCTGTCCATCCCCTCTTCTTCTTCTTCTTTGCTCCGTTTTTTATGCCTGCACTGGATAACTGGATTTTTGATGGTTGACTTGCCAGACGGCTGATTAATCCTCAACTGTAAAGCCTCAATAGAGAACATCCGCAGCCTGTAATTTCAGAATTCAGGACTTAATCTGAATCTGGGAAACATCCCAGCCCCGTCTTCCCGGTAGCTGTACACAACATACCCCGTATTTGTGGCGCAGACGCACACACGGGAGTAAATTCCCGATTAACGCGCCCGGGCTCTTTTAACGCTGACCACGGGTACCACCTAGCCTGTTGCGACTGAAGTGATGACTTTGTCGAGGCGCGTGTCAACACGTCCGCTCGGTAATCTGCGAGCCCGCGGTGAACTTGGCTCGCACGCGCGGTGATTTACCGCGATATAAAAATGTCAAGAGGCGCCTCATTTGTGATTCTGGGGGCCATTACTCTCCCCCCCCTCCCCCCGAAGGCGAGTGAAACACAGTGTGGCCTAATTTGCCCTGTGCGTTTGCTTGTTAAATGGGCTTTCAGAATTATTCAGTGGGGGCTAAATGAGACAATGACACCTGATTTGTGCGATGAGCGTGTGACGGCGTGTGCGGTTTCTGAGGCCAAGATTAAATTTACAAGTATGTGGTTATTCAAAGGCTGTGTGTGTGTGTGTTTGTCCTCTTCCACCTCGTTCGGGGCTCTGTGCTGCTGCTGAAAACCTTTTTGGATCTATTAGGAAATACATTTCTAAATTTAGATAAGGAGAGGCAGGACAGAGCATTAAAAACACACACACACACACACACTGTGCTGTGGAGTTGGCCAGAGGTCCACTGACACAATGTGTTTTGGTAGGGCAGACCCATATGTTTTTGGATGACCTATGGAAGTTATAACCCTTTAAAATATTTTCTATATTGCACACGAAAGGCTTTAATGAAACATGTGCTCTTCTCCAACCACGTCTGCGTCCTCACCCCTCCATTGTGCACGTGTCCCCGTCGCCTCTGCGTGTCTTCACTAGCATGTCCAGGCTTCCTGCGTCCTCCTCCTCCTCCTCCTCGTTCAAGCGCGTTAGTGTGTGTGTGTGCGTCCGTTGGTATTTATTACCCCGGCGTGCCAAGTTCATCATGATAATTACGCAGGGAACCTCTAACGCGGGAAGCAGCATCTGCCACCGAAAGGCGGCAGCTCCCTATATTGTAATTACGGTTGTAAAATATGTCGGACAGGTCGCGGCGGTGCCAGTTCTCTTTTTGGAGGAGGGCACGTGTGCGGCGTGCCCGTTGTTTGGAGCCGTTTTCACCCTGATGGCTTCGCCGGTTCTCGCACTCTTATGGATTTATTATGGTAATAGCGGAGGCTGGGTATGGGGGCCGTGCTTCGCGACGCGTTACCGGGCCTCCTCGTTCCATGTTGTGATTTACAGGGGTCTGTGTTAAGTACTCCGGGCGGCAGTGTGCGTCTTCATCATTCCCTTAAGGGGTCTCCCGCACATGTGCCTGTGTGTGTGTTCAACATATGGAGGACGCCGTTGACCCCCCGGCCATTAGAGTGTGCGCTGGCTGGCTGGTGTATACGAGCGCGTCTCCTCATCATGCGTGAGCTTCTCCCTCCCTCTCTGAGCTCCAGCCTGAGGGCACAGTTGACCCCTGGCCAGAAATAAACGACTAGAATATTCTCGATCTGTGGCCTCCACCTCCTCCTCTTCTTCTTCTTCCTCCTCCTGGCAGGACTTCAGTGGCCTGCTTACAGCTCGCCTTCACTTTTCTTGCTTTGCATTGTTTCTGCTGGCTTCATTTGGCTTCTGTTGGCTTGTTCTTGCATCCTGTGGCTTATACTCATGTATTTCCATGTCTTTTGGTTGGTTCCCATTGTTTTCTCATGGCTGCTATTGTCTTACGTCCCCGTCCTTTGGCTCTGGTTAGCTTCTCTTGGCTTGTGTTGGATTTCGACATACACTGATCGTCACACTTTCTCCTAAAAATAAAATCAGGGATGATAAGACTCCAGGAATCACTTGAGGTTGATCTATCCACAGACATATAATTCATATTATACTATAATTTGTAATGTGATGCATCACAGGGACAGTTTGGAACTTAACCCATTCAGACCGGATCACGCATCTGTGCGTGTTTACCTTTAAGACCGGATCACGCATCTATGCGTAGTTACCATGAAGGCCGGCAAACGCGTCTGTGTCATTTTGAGCGTTGTCGTCTTTTTCGAGGCACATGGCCAATTATATGCACTGTGATTGGCTGAAATATTCTTGGGGTGAGTGACAGAGATGCTTAGGGATTTTTTTTTAAACTCATGTGACTAATAAAACGCTTTGTGATTGGTAGAAATAAGCCTACACGTGGAGTATGTTTTGGTCGAAAATTTTAAACACCGTGCTAGCGATCCGTCACGGCTGACTCAAGTGAAGGAAGTGATATTGACGAAGTAATTGAAAAAATAGATCTTTACTGATTTTCAAAATTTTAAAAATGTTTGGTGTTTATTGATTTTTTAAAAAAAATGCATTTGAAGATTATGCCCTAGCAAGTCAGTCAAGTTGAAAGCCAAAGAAGTAAGCTCTCAAATGCTTTTTATCTCATGTTTTTATCTGCTACAGAGCCTGAGAAATTAAGGTTTTAGTAAGCGTTGACATATTTAGACATATTGTTCTGAAGAACCTCAGGTTTTGAGAGGGGGTTTACAGAAGAGTATTTAGGCATAAAAAGGCCTTTTTTAGCAGGCGTTTTAGGCCTAAATGGGTTAAATATGAAATGAAATGTTAGACCGCACGTGCCAGTTCGCCTAAGTTCGGTATTTGTTTGCTGCAGTTTCGTGGCAGTCATACAATTCTTCAGGCAGCAAAGCTATTGTGGGTTTAATGCAAAAGTCAGACAATATATTCGGTAACCTCACAACCAGGCGTTGGTGTGCAGACCTTCATCTAACAGCTCACTGTGATTGTGCCTCCTTGTTCTCATTAATCTGTGCTTTATCTCAAACTGCAAAAAAACAGTTTTTTGTAGACACATTTTTGTCAAATGATAGTGGTTACTGCTCATCTCGCAGACTAAACACGTAGCATTTCAATTGACTTCTTCAATAAAAGAATTCAACTCATATTTTCAATTTAAATGCTGCAGCGGTAGGAAATGTTCAGCTCAGTTGACATTTTAATACGGTTTTATGACCATTTAGCCTTCTGCATTCATATCTGTTTATCGAGCTTCCCAGCAGCGGTAACTTAATACAGTGCAAAAGCTACTAATGAAAACATATAAAACCAAAACAAAACTTCATTGGGCTTCAGTGGGTACTTCAGTGAGTACTTGTTCTGGGTTAAGCACGCCTGACTGGAAAGAAGTCAAAGAAAATTTGCCCCTAAATTTATGCTGAGGTAGAGAAAGTACACTGAAAAGGAGAAGACGCTCTTCAACATTCATACTGTTTCTGCAGCTCTCCTCCATAAATCTCAAGAAGGGAATAACACTAAAAAAAAAACATGATAGGGTCAGGGCCGTACATGACTAGGTTCAAATCCAGTTGGGGATTCTTTGTTAAATGTCAACCCCCTTCACGAAAAAGGCAAAAAATACCACATCCTCCATGGAAGTAGAGAGCAAAATGAAATGTCCAGCGTAAGAGGGACTTGTGAAGCTAACTTAAATATATAAAAAACCAAAACAAAGAAAGTTAACACTCAGGTCAACTCGTCCTTAAAAACACTAAACGCGTGTCCTCATGTTGGGACAGTTTCCACAGAAAAACTGTTTCTCTCAGTGTGTGTGTAGATGTTATCATGCATCGAACACAGTCTGCCTGTTGTGACCGGATAGTTCGGGTTCCCTTTGTGCTGCTGAAGGCCATTTGACACTACTGTACGAGAGGAGGAGGTGTACTTAAAAACAAATATATGTGTGTGTGTTTCGTACCTGTTTGTAATTGACAAATGGCGTGAATGATGCGCGTTGGTGTCCCGGCCTGACCCTCATACCTTTCCCTTTAACTTCTCTCTTATAGTGTCATCCCCTATCCCTGCCCACTATGTCACCTCCTCACCTGTACTCACATAAACACACACACCAATACACACACACACACACATCCTCTAACCCTCACCTAACCCATACTAATGATGCCCCAGCACTACAGCCCACTCAGCTTATAACAAGGTCATCTTGCCTTGCACAAACACACTCTCACACGCCGGCCTGAGCAGATTTCAAGAGCACGCACCGACACGCGTATACATCGAGAATCACCGACGCGCCCGCGCACATTCACACGCTAATAAATAAATCGGCGCACACACGCACAGGAACAAACACAAACAAATGGTGAGATTTCGTGATAATTTCGATAGCGTGTGCAGTAGAGAGATAATTTCACCCCAGCTTTGTGTGTGTGTGCGTGCGGCTCTGATATGATCTAATGAGGATGTTAAGCCGCCTATTGGATATCAAAGCGAAACCAAAATAGCTTGTGTTGTCCTCCGACTGCCTGCTGGAGCTGCTGTGGAAGCCCTCCTCTCTTCTATTAACGGGATGGAATAACATTCAGAGTTGTTGCTGCAGCACAGAGGCCAAGCGTTCATCCAGCGACTGCAGATTGGTGTGTGTGTGTGTGTTTGTGTGTGCGGGAGAGGGAGAAAATAAGTGTGCGTTTATATAAAAGATAAATGACAGCGTGACCGTAGTCGGCAGCCACACTTCGGCCAGAGTCCCAGACTGTGTGTGTGTGTGTGTGTGTGTGTGTGAGGCTCATTGTTGTGTTGTGATTCATCAAGACACATCAGCTCCTCTCATTAACACACACTGATTTATCAATAAAGTGTGGCAGCGTTGGGAGAGCACACACTGAACCGGGCCGATTTACTGCCTCATAGACCGGACGCTCTGGACGGGCCACACCGGGAGGACTATATTTCTCTCTGTCTCTATGTTTGTCTCTTTTTTTTTTAATCAGCTTTCGCCCCCTCCTGCTTTTGTCTCAATCCATCAGCTTTCTCGCCTTCTCTATCTCGCCTCTCTTTCTCCCACAACCTCGATTGGCCCCTTTCCCCTCCTGCGCCGCACGCACGCACCTATCTTCTCAAGGACATCTGGCTTTCTTATAATTGTCTCTCGCTCCCTCTGTGTTTTCCCGTCTTTCGTCACTCGCTGTATTTCCCCCACACTGTCTAATCAACTTGTCTTTGGGCCAACCACTTAGTCACTAGACGCCACAATGGCGGAGCTACTGTAGTTATTGTGTTGCCCTGTTATGTAACTCTGAATCTGTTGTTAATGGATGCACATCTAATGCCAAGCCTGTCCCCTTAAAATGAAGCGTATATTTACAACTAGTAGGCAACAACAAACCAGATTTAGTTGTCCGCTAAAGTAATAAGAAAAAGGTTCTTGAGATACGTCTTTGGCAAGTCCAAATATATTGATATTGCACATCGGTTAATGTGTTGTGTTTGTCAGTCTGTGTATGATATCCACACACAATGTGGAAATGACTAAATGGAACCACAAACAGTCGTCTGGGTAAACCCTACATACTGGGGGAGAACTGTTTGCTTTGTGTGCCCACCATCCACCCCAACCACCTCTACGGTGGAACTCCGCAAGGTAAAATTACAGTTTTTGTCAATGGAGTCAGGTGGCTTTTCCCAGAGACCGTAGATCGATATAAAGGCATCAGTTCCCTGTCAGAAAGGGCTGTCTCACGGCAAATAAATACAGCGTACACTTAAACGGATATTGATTGCTTTAGGTGCGCCTTGTTTTAAGCGGTAAAATAAGTTTTGCTCCGACCCTGACCGCAGCAATTCCTTGCTCTTGGCTTCCATGCCGATTCTCCTATACCACAATGACTATGAATAAGTACCTCATATAACCCCATTACAGACCAGACAAACAGAACTGTAATACCTTTAAACTCAACTTCGCTGCCTCTGCATTGACTCCGTCGGGGCGGTGCAGCCAAAAAATATTGTAAAACGCATCTACTAGGAGCCAACAGTTGTTTAAAAGTGTGTCAGTAAATCAGTGTTTGAGGTCCAGCTTCTGCTCTGATTCTGACCCTTGAATGTCAAGAGAGTTTTTACTGAACCACTTTAAGACTTTTCCTGCTTTTGAAGTATTTTTGGCCAAAATAGGAACTGTTGTGTTGGCTAGTGCGCCACTGGAGATAATTTTCATTAAATGCTGTAGAAAATACCACACTTTTGATGTGTTACAGATAACCACAGATAACCAACCCTTCCGCCATCAATCACTAAAAATAAACACTGCCACGTGCTTTATGCTGCGCATTACCGGCAGAGGACGGGATCCATTGTTTTGTAACGGGCCTCTGCCCTCCCTCTCTCTCTCTCTCTCTCTCTCTGCCAGTGCGGCAGATGTTGTGCATGAAATGGTGCCCAGAATAAATGATTTGGAGATGCTAACATTTGGCCTGTGTGATGATCAATGTGGGCTTTCAGAGCCTCCCCCCTCCCAAACAATTGATTTATGGAGCCAACCACCATTTGTGTTGCCGCAGAGCTTTTTTGGATCGGCATCAATCATCATTATCAGGGAAAATAGAATATTTCTGGCAGATGTGTCCATGTCTGCGTGTGTTTCCTGTTGTCGCGTTTGCCTCTCTCTCTGAACTTGTGTGACTGTTGATGGGGACATGTTCGGTTTATGACAGTTGCAGTGCCCTGGTAGGAATGAGGTGAGCTGCTTGGACTCAGCGTGGCACATTCTTGGCACGGCGCGGCACAGCACGGCGCTGAGTTCACCAAAGTGTAATTGGAGCAGGGCGGTGAAAGCGAAGGGAGGCTTTGCTCTTCAAATGACCTCCAGCTGAGATTGAAGCACACAAGCTCACCTACAGTAAAACACGTCTTCTGCGCGGATGCAAATTTGTTTATTTACTCCAGCGCTCACCGCCTTACTCATCAGACAATTTCCACTCCGCTGGGATTCACGATCTTGAGAGCCCAAGTAACAAATGACAGGGTGCGTGTCGAGTCAGCACCTCGGAACCCCCCCCACCGCCACACACACAACCTTGCCTTCCTCAATGTCACAAATCCCCAAAGAAAGACCGCACTGTCCCTTTAATCAATGCCTGTAGTTTAAATCGCAATATTAACATGCTGAGGACAGTGAAGCCAGCATTAGCATTTTATATGCAATCAATTTGCCGCATGGTTTGTGTGCTGAGCTCGACGTGTGTCACTTGGAGATGCCAATTTAGTGATACAGGACGCACAACAGCGAGAAAACGCAGAGAGAAAGCCTTATGGCGAGATCAAGGCAGCTGAGAGAAACCAACAACTGCCCCAAACACCAACACACACACACACACACACTCGTCCTTGACACGCTTGGAGAATCTGATCTCTCTTTCAGCCCAACCACAGTGTCCCTGACCGAAGTGACACTGTCCAAAAGACAACTCATTCAATCATATGTCATTTTTATCCCCCTTTGTCTTTCATGTGTGTGTGTGCTTGTGTGTGTGTTCAAATTTCACACTCTCACACACACACACACACACACACACACACACACACCAAAGCTCATACTCATTCCTGTGAGTGATGCACAAGAATCAACCAGCCTTACGGGAAAAGTCTGTGTGTGCATGCTTTTCTGCTTGCGTCTGTATCTGATTACGTGTTAATTTACTTTGATCACAGGGACTGTGGCACCCAAGGGTGGTGTAGGATTTACTGACAGGTGCTCCGGACCACAACAGAGCAGCACACGGGACAGACCTTTGTCTGTGTCCATGTCTGTCACTGAATAGCCTAAAACATACACTTTGTATATCTATTATACAAAATACGGAGTAATAAAAAATTACATGAATTTAAATTCACAAATTCTGAAACGCCAGTAAAAAAACAAACAATGAAGATTATTAGCTTCTGAAAGCTGTAAAACTGGATGATTGGTTAGTTTTAATTAGAATAAAACTGCCCGACTTGTTTACTGTGCCACTGAAGTGGACATAATGTGTTTTATCAGACAAAGTCAGTTGTAATTTTTGAGCTAATTGTGTTTTTGTTGAATGAATAGATTGAACTCGGATTACAAAGAAACAAATTTTCTCACGTCTGTAGTACATTTCCTTTGACTGCTTTTTTAAGGAGAGCATTTCTGTGCTACAAACACCACAGATTAAATTCCTTAACCTTCCTTTATGATGGAATGGAGCAAGTGATCTCGGAGGAATCTCTAAAATGTTGGTTGAAGAAGCCGAATACGCACGACTAGATGAGGAATTTTAAGTAAAACGTGCTAATGTGCTTTCACATTTTACTTTAAATATTACGATATTACACCATATTAGCTCTTCTCTTGATAGTCTTTAACATTTGTCCACCTACGTGTTGAGATGTCGTTGCGTAGTTCTTCTTGAACTATACTGCGCTAATTCTGCTTGTCATGGGGAGTACTGTTTAGCATGGGAGGTTAATATCTACACCTCATGAGAGCCGTCTGAAGTCTGAGAAATTATTGATTGCAGTTATAACAGACAGGCAAGAGTGCGGTGTTTGAAACCCAGAAGCATTCACAAGACATGGAGGTTACTATTTGAAGATGATATTAAGATGCATCATGGGATCCAGCTTTTCAAGAGTCTGACCCAGCATCTCCACTAACGTTGCTTTGATTTCAACCCATCTCTCGCAAGCCTCTCAACCTTTTTGAATACTAGTACTAAATGATGATACTAATGGTTGTTTATATTGGGCAGCAACAAAGCATCAACTTAGTCAGTGATATCAATTTGGTTTGCATGCAAATGTGTACACAACAGCACAAGCGTCTCAACAGAGAAGCGCAAATTTACTAGTGTGTCCGGCGTTATGCGGCCAGAGAAACAAGCTCAGGTCAAAACACGAGGATCTTGCCTGTATTTAACACTTGTCATCCTCACCCCCTCAAAGACACGTGGAGCACTTATACATGCATGCTGCATTTACTGTACTTAAAAGGGCTGTTACCCAGCCAGTACATGAATAACACTGAATAATGTAACTTGCGTGCGCTTATAGACAGATAGCGGAAGCGAGCGGCTCCCCTATATAGACGGTTCATTGTGTTGCTGCGTAGATGTCGAACAGATGCGACATTTAAAGCGTTCACGTAACGGACGTGTACACAGTGAGTTAGTAGAAATGCAAACACGGCTGTATTGTTTTTGAAAGGAGTGTGGCAAATCACACGCGCTCGCACTCACACAGGGTGATGATAAAAGGGCTCTGATCTATACTGTAGCAGTCCCCTCCAGGCATGGTGTGTGCGGATGTTGAACAGGAACCTGCAGCACATACAGTGCATGCCTTCTATGTGTAGGGATTTGGCACGTGTTAAAAATATGCAACATATACGAGTCAGATACACTGTGCATTCCCACCTTGCTGATTGCAGCACCCTCTCTGCCAGCGTGCCGTTCTCCTGTGGTACACAAGCACAGGTGTGTGACGTGGCCTTCACTTTAATGTGCCATCAATCTGGAAAGCTGGAGGCAAGCCAGAGCACAACCTCCATAGCTCCACTGTGCGCACAGACAAATCCATACATGTAGGTACATTATATGAGAGAACTTTTATGTGCAAGATACACTGCCTGGCCATAAACAAAAAAAAAAAACAAGACAAAACAAAAAAGATTCTCAATGGGGTTACGGTATGTACTCTGTGGTGGCCAATCCATGTGTGAAGATGATGTCTCATGCTCCCTGAACCACTCTTTCACAATTTGAGCCTCATGAATCCTGGCATTGTCATCTTGGAATATGCCCGTGTCATCAGGGAAGAAGAAAAAAATCCATTGATGGAATAACCTGGTCATTCAGTATATTCAGGTAGTCAGCTGACCTCATTCTTTGGACAACATAATGTTGCTGAACCTAGACCTGAGAAACTGCAGCAACCCCAGATCATAGCACTGCCCCCACAGGCTTGTACAGTAGACACTAGGCATGATGGGTGCATCACTTCATCTGCCTCTCTTCTTACCCTGATGCCCCCATCACTCTGGAACAGGGTAAATCTGGACTCATCAGACCACATGACTTTCTTCCATTGCTCCAGAGTCCAGTCTTTATGCTCCCTAGCAAACTGACTATTGAATTCACTGATCAGTGGTTTTCTTAAGGCTACACAGCTGTTCAGTCCCAATCCCTTGAGTTCTCTTCACATTGTACGTGTAGAAATGCTCTTACTTTCACTATTAAACATAGCCCTGAGTTCTACTGTTGTTTTTCTTCCGCTTGATTTCACCGCCGATTTCATCGCCGATCACGGTCAACCAGGATTTTTCCAACCACATTTCTTCCTCAAAGACGGTGGTTCCCCACTATCCTTTCAGTTTTTAATAATGCCTTGGACAGTTCTTAACCCAATTTTAGTAATTTCTGCAATCTCCTTAGATGTTTTCTCTGCTTGATGCCAACAATTTGACTCTTTGGGAAGACGGGATGTATCTTTCGACATGGTTGTTTTTAGAAATGAGAAGCTACTCATTGCATCAGTTGGGGTTAAATAACTTGTTGCCAGCTGAAAGATAATCACCAATAAAGTGTTTATCCAATAGGAGGCTCGTACCTATTTGCTTAGTTAAATCCACGTTGCGACTTTTTTTTTGGCCAGGCAGTGTATATGAGAATTTCCTCCGTACCTGGGGTTTTCCCCCCTCATGATGGGATTCTTATTTTGCTGAGAGGGACAAAGTCAGAGGAGAGAGCACTTTCTGCCGTCCTTTAAGTCTGCACAGTGTTACAATTTTGTTAAGAAGAACTCCAAATTAAAGACTGATGAACCTTAATTAAGATAACTGTGACTTGCCGACCAACCAAATCGTTGTTGGGAGTCGACATGATCTAAAACCACAAGGTTGGGTTGGCAAGTCGGCTGTGGTCTGAATAGGGACAAACGATGAACCATCTTCAGTGTGATAGTGGATGCGTCTGACAAAGTTCTTCTGCTAAAGACCTGGTGACCGCACCACATCACATCACAAAATCACAGACGATCAGTGGTTTTTAATTGTTCTACAACGTACACAATTTAGCTGTAGTCACTGTCACATTGTTTTAATATGACTCCCTGACATGACGCCAGATGTGTTTGTTGTGTATATCATTCCCAACTCCGGTTCGCTGCTTCCTGCGAGTTGCACGTCTCGAGTCTCCATGGGTAATTGAATTTTCCTTGATATACAACGTAGATAAGTAAATTACAGGGTGCAGCTGCAACGAAATGAAATGCTGACAAAATACTGGCCATATGGGATTTGATATGATGAAAATCTTTTAAACCTTTATGTCTTGAGGTGTTTATTAAAAAAAATAATAATTTGTGGCCTGGAGACATACATTTACTAATCTCTGGTGGCTCAGATTTTTTTAAAGGGAGTTTCACTTTATGTTACTTATCCTGAAGATTAAATTCCTGTAGGTTTTTGGGCAGTCAGTTAAAATAATTTTCGTCTATTTAAGTCAAATTATGTAGCTCAGGGTTGGATGCTGGATTTGGGAATCACACCGGTACTCGCCGACTAAAAGGCAGCAGAGAGCGATAGAGAAAGAAAGAGAGCGGGGCGCTATTTGAAATCTTCGCAACGTTGTAAGCCCCTTAAGGCCGTTGGGCCATGAAGGACACCCATTCACAGATATTTATCATCATTATTTTGAAACCATTTCAGCTTTATTAGACGTTCTGAAGTGGTAAGTGACGGGATAAGGTGGCAGCCGGGTGCCGACATTCACTAAGGTCAGGAGACAAATTCAAACGCGTGATCCCGGCTACACTTCTCTTCCACTACCACGACTCTTATCTCCAACCATCTATCAGTCTCTCTTTTAATTCATGTTTCATGCATTAAAGGAGAAATGGACCTATGTATTTGTGATCGGTATGTTTCATGGGATCCATTTAAAAGGCAGGATGAGATGAAGGGGAGAAGCGCTCAATCCGTATAATGAAACCTGACGATATAACTTATTCAACTCAGTTTTCATCACAAATTCATGGCGCACTCTTAAATCAAGACTTGTCATTTCAACACGTCTTACTGCAGAAGATTTACTGTAATTCTAACCTTAAGAAACTGCTCACATCAGACTTTAAAGGTACATATTGCATACTTTAATGAAACTTATTCATATGAGCCATCATCTTATATGGAGGCTTGACAGAATTAGCTAAAAATATATGTGAAACTTGGTCAGATTCTTACTATAAGACAGAAGTAGACAGATAGTAATGAGATGACAGAGACATAGAAGTACTCAGTCGTTGAAATTGGATGTGACAGATAGCAAGGTGGAATCAGAATCACAATTAGACACATCCGTCACACGTTCATATATGCGTAGGTGGTTTCCTTTCTACTGTTCCGGACCAGTTCAAGTTGCAGCAACGTGTACACTCTGTACCTCATCACACCAGGCAGTTGTTGGCCTCGGCCAGCGCCTTGGCAGCTCGCTCTAGAGAACATGGACTCTGTGGCAGGATGCCATCTTGGTACGGTGACAGGGAGCGAGAGAGTTGGATGATGCGTTCATCCATCAGTCTGTATGTACCTTTGGATTGTTTACCGCATGGCCTGTACATCACTTACCTCTACATTATTATCTTCTCCCAATATGTTTGAAGTAAATTGGTTGAGTTGACAATAATTGCAAGAATAATTTGGAATTTGGAGATTGAAAGGAAGGTGGAATGGAAGGTTTTCCAGTTGGAGAAAGGTCCATTTAGTAGAGGTTTCAACTCCCTACTAAGCTATGAAGTCATAGCTATCTATCATAGCCATCGACCTATTTTCAGTGAAAATAGCAATACGGTAATGGCCAGAAAAATGACATGTGACTGACGCAGCTGTATAGATTAGCTCCACAACGACATGTTAATGTAATCAATTATGTTGATAAAGAAAATATGTCCATTTACATGAAATGTTTAGAGACAGTTTTAACATCCAACCCAAGTAGTCCCCAGTAAAGTGAGTTGAAAAGGCTTGTGGGAATCCTTTGAACGCTTTTCAGAAATGAACTGGCCCACTGGAGCAGCACAACCGCTATGTGCACAAGCACCTCATCAGAGAAGATCAACTGGTTGAATGACCTAAAAAATAATACGACTACAGAGTTTTTCTTTTGGTTTGTTGTCAGAAGTTGTTTAGGAGTTGTTATTGTGTCCTCATCAGTTTTTCAGACAGCAACTCAAAGGCTCCCTAGAGCAGATGATAATGGATATTAAAGCAGTGCTGCTTTCCAGTGCATCTTCAAAACTAAACAACTTGGATTTCCCATTAATGTTACATTCATTGGGTTTAAACTAATTTTGCCAATGAATAATACAGGCGCGTCTCCAATTACAATCTGCACACGTCATTGAAGTTAAGTCCTATGTAAGCGACACTATCGGTGCTAATAAATAGCTGAATATAGTAAAGAGCATCGTCCCTAATTAGGCTTACTTAATGCAAAATTCGTACTTTTTGTGATGATCAAAATACATTTACATTATCATTAGGTAAAAGATTAAAATGCTTTCTTTCATGTTAAAATACTAAATGTTTTTATGAGAAAATGTTAGAGAGATTTTTTTAAAGTAAACTGTTTAAAGTCAATCTGAATATTTCTAATGTACATGAGAGAAATCGGCTAACCTTTTCAGGTAAACAAAGTATCGGACTGAATGAATAATAAAACAACACGGATCTTCAAGTCTTGTCAGGTTGCCACGGCCTGTGTGTTGCAGCTGCTAGACAGATAGAGGCGTCTCACAGCAGCTTTCCTTTGAAAAATTAAGATTTGCATAAAAAAACAACCTCCACACGGGCCCATTTACACAAATATTGGCTTTTCTTTTTTTCAAAGTGTGAATTAAAGAAGCCAGAGATTTTATTTTAGCGCGTGGATGTAAATAATTCACAAAGCACTTTTTGAGACGAATGTGTGTCGTGAAGTGAAGCATCCACTCCCTCGCTCTCTCTCTCTCTCTCTCTCTCTCGCTCTCTCGCTCTCGCTCTCTGAGACTAAAAGTGAATTGGGAGATGGTGTGATTAGAACAGACAAGGACAGACTGAAGTCTGACCTCTAGCTAAGGATAACCGAGAGAAAGGATGAGGAGGGGGAGGATGGAGGGAAAAACAGAGATATTTGTGGGATGCCAGAAGTCAGAAAGTCTAGGGAAGAGGAACATATAATTGACATGATATCATGCTTGTTGTGTTTTTATTGGAATGAGAAGTACGTCCTTTCTTTCCGGTACAGTTTTGAGGAGGCAGTTTTATTTGAGGATTGCCTGACTGAACATGAATTCGATGAAGAAGAATGTCTGTTACAGCTTGCCATGTCTAGATTTTACAGGTGTCTGTTACACAGTGGGAGCTTGTTGGAGGGTATTGACTTGTTGTCAGCTCTTGTCGAACCAGAACAATTTTTGAGTGCTTTAACTTCATACTATTGTGATATGTGAAGATCTCTATTTGGGCTTGGAGAGCCAAATCCGCCTTGAACTTACCTCCTGAATGTTTGGTAACACGTGGTCATTTTAGATGCTGCACTGGGAAACGGGAGGTACACTGAAAACGACGAGTGTCAGGTTCTAGTGTTAGAACGTGGACATATGGTATTGTTGGACGACTGGACGAATGTATCGGCTATCATTCATCTTCTGTAACCGCTTGTTCCTGTGAAGGGTCGCGGGGTCTGCTGGAGCCTATCCCAGCTGTCATCGGGCAAGAGGCGGGGTACACCCTGGACAGGTTGCCAGTCTATCGCAGGACTAACACAGAGAGGCAGACAACCTTTCACACTCATATGCACACCTACGGTCAACTTAGAATCACCAGTGAACCTAACGAGCATGTCTTTGGACGGTGGGAGGAAGCTGGAGTACCCGGAGAGACACAGGGAGAACATGCCGGGACCTTCTTGCTGTGAGGCATCAGTGCTAACCACCTCGCCACTGTGCCGCCCTTCTGGTATTTCATTTTGCTAATTTAAGTATTGGCCTACTTGATAATGGAACACTCGAAAATGGGGTTATGGGGTTAACCTGTGAAATGTCAAAGCCAGCGGAAACCAGAATTGGCAGATACCTTTGCCAAACCCTTGCTGTTTGGTCGATTGGGACTGAAAAGCAACACAGATTCGTAATGTATATCAAATTCATATTTGGAAATGAACCCCAATCTTTTGACGACTGTCAAAAACTGTTGGACAGCTGTTCAACCTGTCCTCAAAGCTTGTTGCTTATCGAATATCTCCAAGTGACTATTCAAGCTGTCACGTGGATAAGGTGAAAGCACATTTCAAATTCAAACTAAATAAAGATTTGGTGACCAAAAATCACAGAATAGTCCGAAGGCAATGGACGATCATTACCTATGACCTAACCATTTAATATGTTGCGCACAACCTTCTCAAATGAACCTGCAAAGTCTGCTTGTTGGGCTGATAGTCTTGAGAAATGTCCTTTGGACAAATGGTTGGTGTTCCATTGTTGAATTATGACACACTGAAGCTGTTCTTCGGGAACATAGTGGTCGAACACCTTACTAGGACACTGCGTTGGTATTTCCTGTCTCAATCATCTGTGCCTGTCTATTCTTTATGTTGCATATACTGTATGTGGGCATCATATTTTGAGCGCTTGGACTTGGCCACGATTGTTTCCTTAAAATGCTAATCTAATTAATTTGTATAGCGTCCGACTGACCAGTATGAAAATACATCTTAAGCCGCATGGATTTATGTTCTGGGGAAGCTGAGGAGATAAGAGGGGTAAGGAGGCAAGGAAGATATATCTTGGAAAGCCAGAGAGAGAGATGGGCAGATAGGGAAGAGGAAGCTAGAACTAAAAGCAGCTCTAAAATGTCGAGGAAGAGATGGTGTGATAGAGAGATAGAAGGATAGAGTGGAGAGGTAGGTAGGTGGGTGGACTCAAGGAGGGAGGTAAGAGTGGTGAGGAGAGATGGAGCAGGAGATAGGGAGAAGACTGAGGAGGCAGAGGAAGAAGGAGGGAATGAATACAAAGATGGCGGGAGAAAGATAACGGGGGGGGGGTAAAGAGGCACGGGGAGGATGATGGAGGAGATAAAGGCGGGCTTGAGAAAGATGAAGAGGGGAAGTGAAGACGAAGAATGAAGCCGAAGTCAATTATGACTCTCATAGGACCTTAAATCAGATAATTTAGTCAGTGATTCAGCGTGTGTGTTTGCAGTGATTTAAGCGCCGGGCAGGAAAGACACACATGTATAAGTCATGGAGTGTGTGAGAAGGGTTTTATGTAAATATGTACATACTGTGTGTGTGTGTGTGTGTGTGTGTGTGTGTGTGTGTGTGTGCGTAGCTAAGCTGAGATTGGAGTCTGGGGGCAGCGCCGGTGCTTTAGGAGAAGATAAGCAGACCTAATTAAGAGGCCATTAATAAATTTGTTAATGAGCACTCCATGTAACAGTGAGAAGGCGGAGAGCGAGATCATGTGTCATCGTGTGCGAGGGATGGGGGGTGGTGAGTGGGGGGTTAGGGAGGCGCGCCCCGCTCTGTGTTCGCCTCTCATACTCCATATCAGGCGTATCTGCTGGCCGAGATAAGTTATCATTATGAGATATGTCCTGCCCGTGACACATACACACTGTCATCTCTGCCCCATTTGCATAAAGAGGGCTTTTAGCGATGCCCTTGTCCCCTCAATGACAGTATCTCTGCATTAGTCAATGCATGCACACGCTCGCGCCTCTCACACGGGCGCCCTCACACATACACATTATGTATTAATTGCTGACCGTATACAGAGTTTATACCAAGAAAGCTAGAGCAAAGGCAACTGGAGCTTTGGTTTAAGGTTAGATTATATTCTTAAAATGATTTTTCCTCAATAAATATGCTGCAGTAGAACAATAACTATAGAAGATATACATGTATTCTCAAATGCTGCATCGTAAAAAAAATGTAAAATACTCAGTTGCAAAAACCTGCGTGTAAAATGTTGAGTATAATTAGAAAAATGGACTGTATAAAATATTAGAAATACTAAATTAATCATGCATGAGCATCCGAGGTTTCGCTAGACTTTTTCGTTGTCTGTCATTTTGACTGACAGGATCATAAAAATACCGTCATAATCTATTTTTACCCGTCACTTTAATTTTTTTTTTTTTTAAATGATAATAAAGACACATTCAATAGCATTTAATTTTCATTAAAGTTTCATTAACTTTAAGTACTTTTTTCAGAACAGTATTTACTTTAAAAAAATAAAAAAATTTCGGCTGCCGACACGTCTTGTCCGTACGGGACTGTTAGCGTAAACAGCTCTTAGACGGTACTGTAGGGTTGAAGTGCTTCGGTGGTATGCAAATTCCATTTTGGTAGCCGTCGTAGACATATGTCTATGGTCTATGGTTAGCCGAGCTCTGACGTGTGCATCAGTATAATCGGTGTACCAGGAAACTGACAAAAGTTCCGCAATGTTTGGCATGAAAACTGCGATGAGAGACAAGAGCCAATTAATAAGGTCACCCGCCACCAAGTGGTCAGAGGTGTGAACTGCAATCTGTCAAAATGACGGATGGCATTCAGATTTTTCCGTAACATTTAAAAAAACAAAAAAAAAAACAAAAAAAAAACAGTCAATGATGGAAAATATTCAGTTAACACGACGCCTGATGAGCATACAACCTTGATTGGACTGATTTGGCACGTCGAGCCCATTTTTGACGTCTTTGTCTAGGACCCCAAATTATAATTTTTTTAAAGATAGGCTGGTTATTACTTTGAAAAATAGTCTAAAATGTGAGGTTGTTTGTTAATATATGAATTAAAATATAAAGCAATAGAGGTAAAGGCTCTTTTAGGTAGACTGGGTCTGAAGGCAATAACCTATATAGCAAAATAAAGTTCCACGACAACATTGATATCTAAGAAATATTATGAATAAAGCAGACAGGTACAGAAAATGAAAATTTTATGGTAAATGTGGGTTGAACAAAAGTCCTTGGTGCCATTTCGGAATAATTTCAAAATAAAAGTCGGTTGTCCGAGCAGCTAGAATCACTATCAGTTTTAAAAAATTGCATATACAGACATATCTCTGTTCCCACAAGCTGGATCCTAATGGGTTGTGTCACATAAAATAAAGCTGCATCACAGCCACACCATTATACAGCAATATAAGCTGGGTGTAGCTTATACAGATAGAGCAGTCCTCCTCCGCCTACATGTCAAGGTAAAGTGAACACTCGAGCCTTAGACGCACCAGCTTCAAATATTAACCACCTCTCACACACACACACACACACACACTGCCCGAGGCTTATGTTGTGTGGCTTTCACAGGAAATGTTAGATTACTGTCAGTCAGGGAGCTGGGGAGTGCTTATGTCGGAGAGGGATGTGACACAGGAAGTTGAGGTGCGTGCGCGCATACGGATCACGGTTTTTACGTTTGAACATGTGTGAAGTTCAGGGAGTGCATCGCCGGGGCAGAGATTGCGTGCGGTGAGTCGCCCTGGGAAACATTAACTGGGTAATAAAGAAACAAGAGTTTGCGGCGGTGGATTTATTCTCCCTATATGGAGAGGGATTGATCCTAGCTGGGTTGCTGGACTTGAGGCACGTGCACCGAGGACCTCAAACACGTGTTTGAAAATGAAATAAAATGTGTTGAAAGCTGGTTCGTTCGGTGCAATCCCTTTAAAAAGGACTGGCGTTCAATTTAAGAATGCTCACAGGTAATACTTATAGCCTCGGACACTTGGGCAACTGCTTTCTTGAAGTCTGAATCTGCGGCGCCCAGACTGTAATCTGAAATGTCAGCATGATGTACAGCCCGCAGGTTGGCTACTGACAATGACTTTGTGGACTCACACAATGTTTGTCCGAATTTATACATCCAAACAGGCTTTTCGCCGTGGTATTGTAATCGGTCCAAGAGCAGGAGTGCTTTTCATCGCCTGCTGAACGCTGCCAGAGTCCTCCTGTCCTGTCCTGTCCTGTCCTGTCCTGTCCTGTCCTGGGCCCAGCTGAGTCCAATGAATAAATGTACTCTGATCATGCTAAATGTGTCTGGGCAACCAACCTACCTCCAAATCCGTTATTTACGTTCTTCTACTCAATTGTCAGAATTGTTTAAGAAATGAGATGATTGTTTTGTGCTGTGCCTAGCAAATAAAGATTTCTTCTCACGCCTTATAGCAACAGTCAATATGTGGTGAGACAGCACTATTGAGTTTAATACAGCTGAAATGGAGATGGTTAAAGGAACACTGTTGTTTAGGTAAAACTGAGGCTCTATTTTTTTTATCTGTAATAATAAGTTCTATTAATTATGATTACGCTGTATCCACAAAGCTTTTTGCAGAGATTATTGAACTATATATCATTGGTACAAGTAAGTCCAAAGTATTTTGGTTACAGATGCAAGGTTTAGCCAAATTTACTATTTTATTCAAAGCACAACTATAATGCAAAACCTTTTCTGTTTGTATAATATTACCCAACAAACAAGTCATTAGCTTTTTGCTTTTTGCATTAGCTTTTTGGACTGTAGCATTTGCAGTAACTAACGGGCTCCATGACCGTAACCCACCACGATAGAACAAATACAATTTGTAATGTTTGCAGTGCCAGCAGGCGGCACAGTGGAGTGGTGGTTAGCACTGATGCCTCACAGCAAGAAGGTTCTGGGTTTGAATCCATGGGCCGACTGAGCCTTTCTGTGTGGAGTTTGAAATGTTCTCTCCGTACTCCAGCTTCCTCCCACCCTCCAAAGACATGCTGGTTAGGTTAATTGGTGATTCTAAATTGGTCGTAGGTGTAAGCGTGAATGGTTGTCTGTCTCTCTGTGTTAGCCCTGCGATGGACTGGCAACCTGTCCAGGGTGTACCCCGCCTCTCGCCCGATGACAGCTGGGATAGGCTTCAGCCCCCCGCGACCCTTCACAGGACAAGCGGTTACAGAAGATGAATGAATGAATGCAATGCCAGCCATAAGGATTTTCTGAAGACTGCATGTAGGTTTGATGCTAGTGCTAGCTACTGTAGACAGAACAGTTGATATTGTGGCTCAGTATCTGCGACCAACATGCTAGGACTTCTTTGAAAGGTTTCTCTTCCACTAAAATACAATTTGTTTTCTTATTTGTGTATAAAGTGGCCGTTAGAGGTTCTTCCATCTTGATTTTGGGTGCAATCTCAAATTTACGCTGGTATATTAACATGTTGGCTAGTTCCCCAGGCGTTAGCTATGTTCAGGTAAAATAAGTGACTCATTAACTTAACACTTTTACTTAGTTAACAGTATTATTATTATTATTAGATATGTACATTTAGGGGGCGGCACAGTGGCGTGGTAGTTAGCACTGATGCCTCATAGCAAGATGGTTCTGGGTTCGAATCCAGGCGGACTAGGGCCTTTCTGTGTGGAGCTCCCTGTGTGTTCGTGGGTTCTCTCCGGGGAACGCTGACTTCCTCCCACCGTCCAAAGACATGCTCCTTGGGTTAATTGGTGATTCTAGCTGGGATAGTCTACAGAACATGAATGAGTGTACATTTAGGGCTGTGTTACAAATGATTCCCTTTTTACCTACAGTGAGCTACATTTACTGTCCTCCCTTTTAATTGAGGCACTGAAATTCTGACAAAAATGGAGCCTCTATGGTATGTGCTTCATGCTGCCTTTACATGTGGTTGTGTTCAACAGGTTCATCAGTAGAGTCTATATTGTGTTGGTCACATCCTTGTAACTGGGAATTTTTGAGATGTGTTTGCTGACTTTTTCATGAATGGCTGTTGTGAGTTTTCTACGTAATTATATGATATGTCATTAAGCTTTTGCTATTTCCACATGACTTCACCCGGTCATTAGCGAGCTAAGCTGTGATTTTAGACAGATCGGTTGCCTAGCAGCACTGTTCTCACAACTTGTGAGCAGTGTCACCGCTTGAGCACCAAGTATTTTGTGTCCACGACTTACTATATCATTACCACAAGCTCCCAAGTTCCATCTGAAGGTAGCATTACTGCCTCACAGCATTTTTTGAATAGCCCATGACTCAACACCTATCAATTGTTATGCAAAATGCTAATAATAAGTCGTCTGAAACCTTAAATTATGACCAACCAGCTCATTATTTAGTCTCTTTAGTCTTTTACAGAGGGTCACACCAGAGGTCGTTACCTTTATGGAGCATTGGGGTTTGCTATGTGAGTTTTGACAGTGCTGCAAAGCTTTTATTTGCCTTTAATTTGAAGCGTTTAATTTCCTTCCCCACTCCCCATCCTCTCTGCTCTCGGTCCTCTGGCAGCCTGAAGGGGCTTTGACTTAAATATAATTACAGAAACTCCCACACTCGCAGCAATTAGATAGACAAAATGGCTGAGGATTCCCTCCACCGCAGCCCCCTGCTCGCCTCACCATGCCTCCAATTAAACCATTGAAAGAGAGAGAAAATGAGGAGTAAAGCTACGCAGGGTAGCTGATCACCTTATTGAAAACCTGCCTCTCAGTCCCGCCCCCCCTCTCCTCACCCCTCTGCTCGCTACCCATCCAGTAGCCATCATTTATGTACAGTAAATCTCCCAGGACCTGAGAAGGAAGCAATTAGTCCTGTTTGGATTCCTGTTGCATGCCAGTAATGATTGGCCTGACGATAGTCATTATGGCATTACATGTTGTGTGAGTCTGCGGGTTGGTTGCCAGATCCTTTACATACTCCTCCTTACTGCAAACAGCAATTGAGTTGTCCGCTAAAGAATCTGCAGCCCTGGAGGATTTTGGAAGATGATCTTAAGTAAGCTGCAGCTAAGCCACCCTGCCGTGGAGGATGTGCTCTACTGAAGTGTCCTTGAGAGTCCTTCAGGATGACAGAAACACGCTGCTTCTTCCAGAGATGGCCCATGGTGGTGACCTTAACCTCTGACTTCCTGGTAGACGGGGGCGAGATGAAAGAGAATTTCTGCCATGTTTATCCATCTTTATGTTTATTTCTGGTAATAGCGCAGTGTTGAGGTGATGAAAACTCACAAATGGAGTAAATATTAGGCTCCGAAACATCTGTGAAAATCATTTGAAAAGTCCATTAAAAATGTGTGCAGCATATGTACTATATACACCGATCAGCCACAACGTTACGACCACTGACAGGAGAAGTGAATAACATGTTGTGACAATTCAATGTTCTGCTGGGAAACTTTTGGACCTGACATTCATTCATGTGGATGTTACTTAGACATGTAGCACCCACCTAGACCAGACCAGGCACCCCCACCCCATAGCAATGACACTCCTTGATGGCAGCAGCCATCCCCAGCACAATGCAGCCTGACACGCGTTATAAATCAATTTTATTATAAAAACAAATTTCAGAAAAGCTCAAACTCAAAAACAAAAAGGGGGTAGGAGTGGGTATTGCTACCGGTTTTATGAACCCATTTGATTCCGATTCACAAGGTCCTGATTTATTTCGAGATCGTTATGAAAGATTTATTTTTTTCAAAAATAATGCCAACCAAATATTTCAGAAATTTGTGGTGTTTCTACAGTATTTCACCTCTAGCATGTACAGCTTTGCTTTTGTCCAGCTCTTCTCTCTCGTCACACATTTTAGATCTAAAATGCTGCCACACATGAGCTTTCAGGCCTGATCTGGTGACTTCTGTCATGTTTTGGATCTCCCTCACGCGTGGACTGATCTCTTGTGAGACTAGTCGTGTTAAACCAGTTTCTTAGGACTGAAGTGAGATAGGAAATGTTTGAAATCAATCCAAAGGTTTCATGAATAGATACCAGACCTTTCAAAGGAACATCAATTCATCCTATAGAACCAAAAACTGTACACGCGTCTTAAATCTGTCGCTTCCGTATTATTGTGATTATGTTGTTGTTACACGGGGGTCAAATGCGAAATGAAATATTTTGATGCGTTTTCTGATTCTTGTCTGCCGCGCGCATCGGCCCGTGACTAACTGCCCCAGCCGAGCGCGCTCAGACATTATGTAGATCGGTGGCGGTGGCGAGCCCGGTTGATTGTCAGACTTCACTTCATCACAGAGGCAATGAAGTGTGTGCATGCGTGAGTGGCTTTATTGTTTTATTTTCGTGCGAGCGGGAGTCCCGTTTTATACCCGCATGTATCATGAGACAATGCGGCGCGGACAGAATTTAATTTGAACCCTGGCTAAATCTTGTTGTGAACCTGAACGCCTCATTAGCTCGGCTCTTCAGCGAGCGTACGCCGTCGCGTTCATCATGTCAGATAAACCCAACAGAAGCTGCGCGTGCCGAGCTTCATCACGTGACTCTGTACGCTTGCAGTGCTGCAGCATAATGGAGACACGTTCAGTAGCAGCGAGCCAGACGGGCTGACCTACCGACAGAAGGGTAGAAGAGAGGTAGTGAAAGGACGGCTGGAAGAAGAAGAACGACGTATAGATGTAAGAGGAGATCACCTGGCTGACTGGAGATGATGGGGTTGCCCGGATGGCTTTTAAAGGGGAGGCCTGTGTCTGTGACGCATAAAGGGAATTATCCACGTCCAGTTCAATAAAGCAGCTTGTATAATTACAGTGCGGTTTACTAGCTGCAGGGAAATTGAATCCCTCAGAACTGGGGTGAGAGCGGTGAGAGAAAGCGGCAGATAAGCAGGTGAAATTCTAAAGAGCAGGAAAGAGAGAGCGTTTTCTGTTATCTCCGTGCGGCAAATTAGACTCGGAGGCACAGGAGCTACTGTACAAACTGCGTGTGCTTTCTCTTTTTGTTTGGTTTGATTAGCCGCAGCAGGTTTTTAAAAAAAAAAATAAAAAAATTAAACCTGCTGCTCCATGAGGATAACCCCATCCAGCCGCTTTAATTTCAGCTGACAAATGAGCTGCGTGAACAACGGCCGGTGACAAGCTCCCTCCTCCGCGCGGCCCGAGGTGTCATTTCACCCTGGGTGGCTGTTTATTGTCGAGTCGCCGCCGCTTGGTGTCACGAATCAAAGAGCCATTGTACTGGATGGGGGACATGTGCTTCAGTGAGATCAGGAAATAATTAGGAGTAACATTTCGTGAACTGCGTGGCATTTCGGTTGATTGCAGCGGCGCCAACGAGAACATAGGGGGCTGAGGATGTGTGTGTGTGCGAGTGTGTGTGCGCCCGTTTTTGGTACGGGGGCATGAATGAATTGAGGACAGACTGGAGGAGAGAGTCTCCGCAAATCAGTTTAATTAAAGAGTACCGATGCATGAGATTAGATTGGGAGCCTATGGTGTAAAGGATATGATTACACAGGGAGAGAGACACAGATTGGAGATAGTGAAAGGGAGTTAAAGAGTGAGTGAATAATGGTGGAAGATTTAGGGGGGTTGGCGGGGGGGGGGGGGGGGGGGGGGCACAACCACACTGCAGCGGACTCCCGTGTTAGTTGTTGCCCGTGGTGATAACCAGCATGCTGGTCCCACGGTCCTGCTTAGGTTACCACGGCATCCAGGGTGTTTCCCGTCTTGGCGGTGGGTGAAGCATCTCCGGCTGTGCGGCCTGTCTGTCGCTGAGAGCCTAATTAGTGGTGTCACACAGAAGCTGGTGACAAGATGCAGCACAACCGCTGCAGGATACACGTGCACACAAACGCACACGAACACACACACACACACTTACGCCCAGTGTCCTTGCTCACGACAACACGTGCACGCTCTCCGAGGACGAAAACTCTCAGAAACCCCGGGCGACTCTTTTAATGTCAAGGAATAAAAAGCGTTTGCTGCATGGCCAGTTTATATTCGAGTCATTTATAGTCAATCATGCTACAGTGTTTCCAACAGCCTTTGAAATTGGATTTACAATTACCGGTGTCCGTGTTTGCGTTAACTCGCACGGAGCGCCAGTCAGAGCAGCAGCCAGTCCAGATCAGAGTAAATATTTTTAATATTGATTCGTGAGGAAGTTTTCTTTGTTTTGGCAGTTATTTTTTTAGAGCTGAAATCTATTAACATTTCACCAACATGGCATCATTAAAGTCATCCCAATATGAGCCCTTAGCGGTTCCTGTTTGCTGTGTGGATGCACAGACAACAAGATTATTGAGGAAAAACTAAAAAAATGCTCATTCTCTCACTTTTCCTAATATTCTTAAGCATTTTTCTGAACCTCAATGTGTTCAGATTTGAGTTGTAACTCACAAAATAGCACTCATTTTTTTGTATCTCCCTCATGCATCGCGTTGCCTTTAAGCAGAAACTTGATACCCACCCACATAGTGTCACCAGAGATTATTCCCCCTTTCATTTCCACCATATTTCGGAAGGTCTCTGGTTGCCACACTGTGTCATCCATCATTTTCCATAGACTATAAAGATGGACCCCGGAACTGCTTCTCAAAAGTGAAGCCAAAGCAAGTAGAGCTCCCCCTGGTGTCTGGCTGCAGTATAGGTCATAAGCTCCACCCTCTCCATGTCAACGGGTGGGACTTGGGCCAAACTAAAACACTAAAATACACGTCAAATATATTTTTTTCAAGGATGGTTTCTGTCATTTTTGGTAGTTAATATAATGTTGATGAATGTTCAAGTGTCAATTTTTTGGATTAGTTAAATTTTCGTTAGTTATTTGACTTAATGACATAATGGCGACAACCAGTTGCCATGCCAACTGCTCCGTAAAGTGTTTTTTTTTTTTTCCCTTGTAACTTGTGGAGGTAGAACAGAGCGTAGTATTAATTAAACGAAAACGTGAGTGAGTCTGGAGGAAGTGTGGTCGGGTCAACGATATCGCAGCTCCACGTGGCTCCACTGTCAGAAAATGGCATCAGTTTAGCCAATGCAAGGAAGTGGGGATGCATTGTCCATATTTATATACAGTCTATATACAGTCAGCAGCTACTAAGCATGAAGACCAGAAGCTGGTTAAAAAAGGAAATAACCATACTTTCCAATGTGTTGAATTCTTCTTTATAAGGATATGCAAAGCTGTTGAAAGCAATTCCTCCCTTGCTAGACTTTCTCAATTGTTTCAAACAGCTGAGGTTCATTTTGCCGTTTTATCAGTGCTCGTTCTGTTCCAGACACAGTCAGTTTTTGCCAGTTAGATCTGCCAGCACATTAGACATTTTAATGCGCAGTGTATGGCTTAACCCTACAGGGACCTGTACATTAAAAGCTTTACTGTTCCTCAAAAACGTCAAGGTTGCCTTTAAAAGTGCACTTACATCATACTGGCACGGCTCCGTCAAACCCCAGCTGACGCCTTGAGGCTTGGCCGTGGAATTAGTTTAGTTTCCAAACGGTGCGCTGCGAGGAAATTTGGGAATAAGGTGTACGGTAGCACAGTCGGGGAGAGTGGTGTTGATCCTGATGTAATGTAATCACAAACACTGTCCCAAAAGTGCTTCGTATTAGATTGATTACCATTTAGATGCTTTTGTCAGCTACAGTAGGAGAAATGGCGTGGCAATCAGCACTTTGATAAGTGAATTTCTGTAAGAGACGGGAGCCAATTAACAAAGCTGCAAGGAGGCCAGAAACCAATTCCAGGCCCTGAAGTGAAGATTAGCAAAATGATTTAATACTATTTACTATGTATCAGGCAGAACGGTGTCAGAAGTCATGACAGCTAAGCCAGTTACCACCAACTTTATCAGGAAACCTGCGTGACCTAGCTTTGCGGAAGGACTCGGGATGGGTATTAGATGATTTTAAAGTAAAATTCAAAGTAAAAAGTGTTGACTAGCCTCAAAACCAGAATCGGCTGCTATGCTGATTCAGTTCACTTTTGTTTTGTCTGACTTTTGGTTTCTTATAAGCTCACTTCCTTGGGGAAAGTCTTGCATTGTCCTTTGTTCTGTCCCAGCTAATGGTTCCCAAATGGTGTGTTGAAATGCATTGTGCAGACTTTTACTATTTACGTGAGACTATTCTCGCCGCCATTTTTCGGATGGTGGTTTTCATAGCTATGGTTTACCCATTCCTAATTCCATGAAAATGAAATCAATGAAATCAATGAAAAACCAGATGACATGCTCAATCAGAAGCCTGGAACCAAGTTCTGACCTTAACAAGATATTGTTTCTCCACGATTTCGCTTGCAACAACACAATTGGTGTTGTCTTTGCAGATGGGAAATATATCACAGTGAGGAGGAACAAAGCGAGGAAGTGAAAGGGCGAGGCAAAGTTGGTTTCCTTCCGATGACTTCTGACGCTCATTACCCCGGCTTTTCTACCTCCTCTGTGTGCAAGCGAGTGAGGTGTTTGAGGGCCTGATTAGCATTGTGCTCCATGTTCCACTGCTGCGACTCTGAAAGAGAGAGGGATTGATGGAAGGAGAGAGAGAGAGAGAGAAAGCATGAGGGGAGAAGGAGAGGGACGGAGGAGCAGAAGCGCTGGCTCAGCACTGTGCCAAAGGAAGGAGGACGAGAAGAAGAAGAAGAGGGAGGAAAGAGAGGAGGAAGGAAACGAGAAGTGTTTGTTCCGTATGTTTAGAGATGAGTGAGAGCAGAAAACACTGTTGGGAAGAAAAAACAATTAACTCAAGGAGGTGTCTCATCCCCTTTTTCTCTACTCATAGACGCATTAATTCGAGTCTGTTTCTTTTTTTTATTCACTCTAATGTAATTGGACAAATTATCATAAATTCACCAATCAGCCACAACATTAAAACCACTGACAAGACAAGTAAATAACTTTGACAATCTAGTGACAATTCAGTGTTCTGCTGGGAAATTTTTGGACCTGGCATTCATGTGGATGTTATTTAGACATGTAGCACCCACCTAGACCAGACCAAGCACCCCCACCCCATAGCAATGACTTGATGGCAGCAGATATCTCCAGCAGGATGCAGCCTGACACAGACACACACACAAAAACGGTTTTACAACAACTCAAAAAACATGAAGAACAGCACAAGGTGTTGACCTGGCCTCCAAATTCACTAGATCCCAAACTGATCACGTATTTGTGGGATGATCCACACCACAGAGGCCACTCCCCTCAACCCATAGGACCCAAAGGCCCCCCACTAACAACATTGTGTTGCCAGACACCACAGGACACCCTCAGACATGTCCATTCTCTGATGAGTCCCAGCTGTTTTGGAGGCACAAGAGAGACCTACACAATATTAGGAATATATCAGTATATATCTCTATATACGAGCTGTTCTCCACAGGTTGGTCGTAGTGTCATCTCACAGTTTTAAAATTGTTCTGGTTTCTTTATAGTTGGTTTTTGGTATGGTCTAATCTGGTCTTTCTAAACTCGAGGCTTAGGAAATGTTTTGCATCTCGTGGTGAATCCTCTGTGTTTGCCTATACCTGCCGGAGAGTGTTGTTCACTTGGCTGCATGTTGTAAGAGGTTTTTCTTCACCCTGGGGCTAGTTAGCTGTATCGAGCTCCTCTGTGCGCTTAAAACTCTGGCCATTGGAACTCCATGATGGAACAAATAAACGCTGAACAGCAGTTACTGCAACAGAAAAGAAAGAAGGTGGTAGAGTGGGAGAACGAGGGTTTTCCTGTTTGTCTGTTGTTGTCAGTTGTTGTCGTCTGTGTCTCCACAATGTGTACTTACGTTTCTCCTGCTATAGGGTATGGAACTACGACGTGGGTGAGACGCAGGGGCTTAAATCTAGCTTAACGATGGCCTGTTTAACCTCCACTGAGAGCTCCTTAGGACATATTTGATTTTCTATGCTTTGGATAGAGTTGCCTTTAGAAATACATCCATAATCCATGTCACGAGTTTAGTGTTATTTTTAAAAATAGCTCAGTAGGTGCAAATAGTACGTTTTAATAGCAACTATTTCCAGCTGTGAATCAAAAGCACCTATAATGTGTGTTCATGGTAAAGAGAGAACATGTCACCCAGCCTGTGTGACTCAGTGACAGTTTTTGAAAACAATAACGAGAAAAATATAGCTTGTTAAAAACCATATTCTTTAACAAATCTAAAAATGTTCAACTCATATATGTGTATAATGAGATTTAAGGTTTAACAACCGTGTTAATATATTTCAAATCACGCCACGGCGGTTGATATTTTTCTGATTAACTGTCACACTCTATGAGCCTGACCCTAACATCAAGAAATCACGGTTAATTTGCTAATGATACTCTGATGTTTAAAACCACCACACGTAGAGCCGTGAAGTCGCTCTGATAATGTGAAAGCAAATTGATTTGTCCTCTTTCTCTCAGCGATTCTGGACGCGAGCCAAGTGAAGAATTGAGCAAAGAGTCCTTCTGGGTTGTTTAAATTCGTCAAGTCATTGTTGATTCACCCTTCCCTGCAGCCCATTACCCATCTGCTCCTGCACACTCGCGGTGTTCGCTACTCGAGGATGAAAAACATACCTGTGTGTGTGTGTGTGTGTGTGTGTGTGTGTGTGTGTGTGTGTGTGTTTGGGGGTATTTGCAGAAAGACAGCAATTGGTCATTAACTAATGCACGGTGGGAGAGCGTGTCCACCGCTGCCGGCCTCGCCGAGGTCAGAGGTGGCTGACGCAAAAGCGCACCAGTCCCTTGCAGGGTCGACTGTGCCTCATCCATCTCTGTCAGAGTCTGTGCCAAGAGCACACACACACGCACACACACAAACAAGCACAGATGCACAGGGACACACGTGCAGGTATTCTCAGGTGAATACGCAAACATGCGAGCTCTCATGTCAGGCGGCACACAGGCGTACACCACACCAGTAGGCTTGCACCGCACATACAAAAACATGCACACAGATGGAGCACCCTCGGAGCATCTGGCATCACTTCCACATGCATTTTATTTCCACTTTCACGGGAGGCAATTGAGAGAGAGTGACAGCAGAGACGTGGCATGACCTTTGTGTGTGTGTGTGTGTGTGGACTTCTCTCATCTGGTCTTATAAACAACCGAAGAGTAGCGGAGTCTTCATCTGCGCACGTCCGTAAACAAAGCTAAGAGGAGCATGCATAATACATGCCTGATGAGAGTTGGGAGATTAAGCAGCGCTGCCACCCCACGTTCTACTTTTCCCTCAACCCAAACACTTTAAAAGTCTGACGAACATTTTTTTCCCCTTTAGACGGAATGGGCAAGGAACATTTGCCCAAAAGCCAAGTGCGCAAAATGTTGCTCTGTGTATTATCACACGCACAAGCCAGGGTTGAGGAAATCAGGAAGTGGTGCAGAAGCAGTGCCAGGGATAGCAAGCGTAAACCAACAGACAGAGACAAGTAAAAGGGTCCCCTGAATGGAAAGCTCAGCCCCAAAGTCCAACCGAACCGCCAGTGGACTTCCCGGTAATACCTGCTACTACACAGCCGATGCAGAGACGGACCACGTCCAACTGCCTGCAATGTAGATGCAGCATCTCTGAGCGTGCAGTACTGTCCCATTGAGGTTATTTCACACACATTTGAATGCACCGCGCATATTTGTCCACTCCCGTGTTTATAAGAGTATAAAACCTTGAAAAATATCCCTTTAAGGTGCATTTAAAACAGATCAAAAGTCATTCATTTGCAATTAATCATACGTTAACTGCGGAAATCACGCCATTAATCGTGATTAAAGATTAGAGTCGCTTTGCAGGCCCAGTTCAGTCTGCATCCTTCAGTTCAAGGTGACTTTGCGTTAAGTGAATCCATCCTTCAGCTGTTGTTTGTCTTCCCTCTTGAGTTGTCCTTGTTTGTCCTCTGCACCTGCTCTGTGTTCTCTTATTTACCTGACGCGTTGACCTCTTGGCTTCCCGTTCATGGGCAGGTATATTGCAAAAAAAATAAGAAAATGTAATTTCCGAACAAATATTAGTTGAGCAAATTGAGTGTTTAGGCTTCAACAAAAACTACAAGGACTTGGTCCTCCTGCGTACAGATACATGGTAGGGATCCACAACTATCCAGTATGTTCTCAGATCTAATTTATGTCATTATAATTATTAATTATAATGGTTGTCTTCACATCCACATACGTGTTATTTTACACAGGCTAATTTACAATTACACGTTTAGCAATTATTTATGAATGTCGCGCTGCAAGGTCGTATCGACCCTGATTGGAGCCCCTAGCGTTTTTTACGGATTGTGGGAATACAAGACAGGGATATGATAATTAACACATTGGTCTGTTGTTATATTATTGTTTAATAAGTCTTACATTATTGTGGCCAGACCCTGGCTCCGACATATCTCACACTGCTTTCAATAGTTCCTTGCAAATATATTTTAGACAGAAGATACATCATCTTACCCTCGGCAGACTTCTACTGATTCCCGGAATCCTTCTCGAGACTAAATGGCTCGACACTTTTACACTCTTATTGGTGAGAGTTGTAAACGTCGAGTCTTTTCGGGTATTTCCTTCATATGCGATATTTATTTCTTCCACTTGTGCACTGCTGAGTTATGGCATAATATGCTTTAAGTGTCATCTATAGACTGGGAATTGGCTTGTATTTGCCTGTAATGGCTCTTAAGGGAATATTCCTATTTATCTCTGTGTAGGTCAGCACTTACCAGAGAGGGCAGAAATATAGCACGGCGTTAGAAAGAAGGCTGAGAGATGTAAGGTGTTGTTAACTGAGCGGGGAGGACGGAAGCAATAAACTGAGCGGGAGAGGGAAAAAAAAAAAAAAAAAAAAGGGAGGGGAGGGTTTTTCTGGAGAAGGAAAAAAGAGAGGTATTGGTGATGAAGAGAGAACCAAGTGTGTGGGTGGAAAGTTTGGTTCCTGGCCATTGACTCTTTTCAATGTTACAACACCAGGGCCATTGGTGATTGATCTCTCCGCTCGCCTCCCACCCTTCTCTCTCCCTCTGTGATCGCCCTCCTTGCTCCTTTGTCTCTTGCTGATTCACTCGCTCGCTTCCATCCCCTCCCTCTGAAAATGTTTTCGTGCCGTTTATCTCAAACCTTCTTCCTCCATTTACCCCCTTCTTTTTTTTTTCCACCGGTCCTCCTTCCCCTCCGTTGTTGTTCCCTTCTTTCCCCAATCGCTTGTTTCCTTTTCATTTTTTCTACCTTTCCTTTTCCTCACCCATCCTTCCTAGCGCACTTACCCTTCTTCTGTCTTCTGTCCTTTGATTTCCACTGCAGTTCCTCGCCTTTCATTTGCATTCCTTTCTTTTTCTACCTCCTCTTTCACTCTACATCGTCCTTCTTTTCTTTTATCCTTTCAACCTCCCATGTCCCTTCTTGTTTTTCCATCCTAACTCCTTCACTCCCCTCTGCGGTTTCTCTCGCGCTCTAAACACTCCACGCATCAATGCATCAATCAGTCTCATTCCCTTTTCTCTCGATCCTTTCCCCCCCTCCTCCTTCCCAACTTGCATTCACAGCTCGCTCAATTTCTCCTTCCGGTCCCCTCCTTCGTCCTCATCGCTTTTGTCCTTCCCTTCCTCCCTCCCCCTCAGGTGATATCGGGTCCTGGCCTGGTTCGTGCACTGGGTGGGCAGGGTCTCCCCGCTGATCGTTACTGTAATTAACATCAGTAGAGAAGGGTCCTGGGATACTGAAAACCCCTGCACCGTCGGCCTTGCGCTGCTCTCTGTCTCTGTCTTTTGCTCCGTCGGCCAGGCCTCTGCAGTGTTCTAACTCTAACTCATTCCAGTCCGACGTTTTAACACGTTTTTCTTTAGCAGCTGCAAGCTTTGTTTCGGTCGTGCATTACTTTAGGGTTATGTCTGTGAAGGTTCTCAGTCAACCCGGTCATGATATATCCAAAAAGCGTTTAAGAAAGGCAACCGGACATTTTGCCACTCATCTGAGTAGCTTCTTCATTTCTAAGGGACTGGTGGGAGGTTGAGGTTGGAGACATCTGACTGATAATGGGTCGTTAGAGCACAGTTCATAGGGAAATAGGGACAAACAGTCCCCCCTCAACGACGGGTAAGTAAATAGCTGTTATTGGACACCAGTTGTGCCAGTTTCTGGTCGTTAACACAAACAAGTCAAGCAAGTTTCTGATGGGTTATACCCACAGAGTCTCCTATTTAAACATCAACTTCCCACCAGTCCCTTAGAACTGAAGAAGCTTCTCGTTTGAGTGGCGAAACGTCTTCTCAAAGAAACTCTACAAGTCCAGTTGCCTTTCTTAAATGCTTTCTGCATACTTTAGGGCTAGTTGATGTTCTCCCAGCTTCCCGTAACTCGTTCATTCTTTCATTAATCTTTCTGAAGACATGAATATTGTTTGTTGGATTTTCCAAGCTTGCCACCAAACAAAAAGAACCATACTTGATCATTTATGAAAACTCCTACCACCATTTTTTTTAAATTCTGGCTTTATACTATAAGGTTACAAAATTATTGTCTGATGTGCTCTTCCTTTCTGCTTCACGCTTCACATCATCCATAATGCCGTCTACATTGGCTCTGGAAGTCGAGCTTGAGGCGCAGACATGTAATTCTAGAGATACTGGACTACTTGCTAGAGTGTCTGTTCTTTCTGTGTCCTAGTGTCTCTTCCACCAAGTACATTTTCCTATGCTGTACTACCACCGCAGCGTTCGGTTAGCACGGTTAAAGTGAATAGAGAGAACCAGAGAGTCAAAAATTTAGGGCTCCATCATAAAAGCCGCATGATCTGCAAGTACCTACTTAGAGCCCAATCTGCTTTGTCCTTATTAGCAGCTTGTGAATGTTCAACTTTTAAGCACGTAACAGAAATAAAGGTATTAAGGTGCTAAAATTAGATTTTCACACTCTAGTTTTAGTACCTTTAAGATGGGACCTCAAGATCAGGTAATAAAACAAGAACCACCTCTAAGCCTGTTAAGTTGTCACGGTGCTTTAAATGCCTCCTCTTGCCTCTGTTGGCGCGTCTTGAGTCCTGGTACACTTTGCAAAGATGATAATCAGCCTTACGCAGGATTTACTATCTGTAAAGACTCTTCTATTTAAATTGTTAGTAGATTTCTGTACTTTGCTTATCTAAAAAAAACATTGCCATGCGACCCAGACTGTCTGTTCCTGCAGCTTTCCACTCAACTCATTTCAGGTGAATAATAATTTTCAGGTGAAATGCTGTAAACTATTTCTGAACTCCCTGTAGTAGTAATACACACATGCCTCCAGAAAGTCTTACAAGTTTAACTGGGCCAGCTAAGCACTAACTAACTGACTGACTCACTATAAATAGACTGAAACTGTACACTGTTTGGCAGTGTTAACACTTAAACTCTATGTAGAAGACCGGATGCCAGTTTCACAAAGACTGATGCTAGACTGATCTGTTTATGGTGTTGGATAAGTGTTAATATTTTTATAGATTAGTCTAACACAAGATAGACAGATGTAAATGCTGACTTATTGTAAGCCAAAGAAATTACCCACAGTATCCGCCATAGAAAAGCCGTAATTTATCTATAATTGATAGCAGATAGGTCCTACTTAAGACAATGTTGTACAACAGATATATTTAAATGTTTGACTTGGGTTGATTTGTTGGACCTTTTTCGTCAAAGTTTGCCTGAATTACTGTTAAACGCTAAGTTCAAAAAATGATATCAGTCATTTTAAGCCCATAATTGTTTAGTCCTCAAACGTAAGATGAGTAACACAAAACCCTATCTCATCAAATATTTTATCAATCTCATGTTCAGAGACAAAGTTGGAGGTAGCGTAGCGTGTTATGAATTCCAAAACATGAGGAAACACGGAGAACATTGGGAAACACAGCATGTGGGAATTACTTTTGTGCCAAAGAGGGTGCTTTGTATCATGGATCGACAAGATGACCTGAAAGGTTTCAACCACTGGAACAGCAAATAATAAATAGTAAACAAAAGTAAGAACAAAACACAAAACTGGGTAACGACATGTAATCACACACAGCCTAGCATCATGGTTATTGTATCGACAGATAGGGACACATCACCTTCAAGTTACCAGAGCGTCTTCAACTTCACAGTTCTTTAAGAGTACAAGAAAGGGACTCCAGATGTCTTTGAATTTGACTGATTTATTTTTTATTTTGTATGTTAACTTTTCAACAACAAGGCATGCTGATAGTTCTTTCAGCCGGCGACCAACCGAAGGGCTCTTGACGTCTTTCCAGCAAAGAGAACTCAAGCGTCTAGCTTGTACTAAACATAAGTCGGTAATTTTCTTCTCTTTGCTGTTTAGCATGCAGTCCTTTGGATACAAATTATAACTTTTATAACTTCATTCCAGAACTTTTGACTCTCAGGACAGTCCCACAGGTGTATGTGTCGTTCTGAACCAATGGGCTATGTATGATGGAAGACATCGATGAGGGACGGTTGCTCTTTGGGTGCCAACATTGCTGCTGACCACCCTACGGTTGGGCCGTCATGTGCGGTCAAGTGTTTGGGTTTTTGTCTTTTTGTAATGACAGAAAATTGTCTGTTTTCTTCCAGAAGACGTTTTACCAAGATGTCTGTGAAGGTTCTCAGTCATCCAGGTCATGGTATAACCAAAAAGGCGTTTAAAAAAGGCAACTGGACTTTTTCAAGAAGATGTTTCACCACTCGTCCGAGTAGCCTCTCAGATGAGTGGTGAAACGTCTTCTCAAAAAAATGCTTTTTTTGGATTTTTAGCAAGATTACAGCAGGTTTCAGGGCTTCTTTTCTTTTCTTCTGGAACAGGATCTATCATTTCAGATGGTTTCGTCTCTGGTCCGTGTTAGGCCTGTCTCACCGTTGCCTCTGCTCGTCTTCAATTAGTTTGTCCTTTGGTCTCCACATCCTTGTCTGTTTTACCGCAAAACACAACAAACCCCCAAGGGTGTCTTTCTTTTTTGCTTTGCTAAAGTGTTGGCTCACTCTCTCGCTCCTTGTCTTTCGTCTTCCCCATTATGTGCGCCGTCTTTGTCCCTCTCTTTCTCCCTGTCATCCCATTTTCAATCTTGTTCTCTATCCCCTCTCCTTATCTTCCTCTCCGTATACTCACTCATTTTCTGAGACGGCGGCTTTTGTTTCTGTCTCCCTCCCTCTCTCTCTCTCCGACTTAATCATTAGGCCATTCATTTAAGCTTGAAATCATTAAGCTTTAGAGCGCAGTCTGAAAAAGTTCGCCCGTTGCTTTTCTAATTAATCCACAACGTCTCACTCTCCCTGACCTACAAGCATGTGCGTGTCTTGTGTCACCTATTGCTCAAGCGGTTCATGGTTCCCGGTGGACATATTTCTCGGTGTGTGCTTGTGGCTCGGCGTGTGCTTGCCCAGGTGTGGTTTCTTCGTCACCGTAGTGAGTCACTTTTTTTTTAATTACTGAAGTACTCGGCGCAGTATTGAGTAATTATATTAGCATCGGACAATCCTGCAGGGCACATTTTTAACCTAGCGCCAATGTTCGCTGTGACATATTTTTGTCAAAATGATTCATGCTTGCTCATAATTTCCCGTAAGAAAGTTATTTTCGGCTGAATATTTAAAAAATGTAAGCATGCTTTATTCTACCACTTTTGACTTTTTCATGATCAGGCATAACATTATGACCACCTTCCTTATATTGTGTAGGTGCCTCCAAAACAGTTGTGACTCATCAGAGAATGGACATGGGTCTTCTGAGGGTGTCCTGTGGTGTCTTTCAACTGAATGTTGTTAGTGGGGGGCCTTTGGGTCCTATGGGTTTAGGGGAGGGGCCTCTTTGGATCATCCGACGGATACTTGATCAGTTCGGGATCTAGCGAATTTTGTGGCCAGGTCAACACCTTGTGCTGTTTGTTATGCTATTTTCCTGCTAGCTCTCAACCCAGGTCCAAAATCAGTACAAAGACATCGGGAAAGACATGGTACTTGTTTTAACAGTTTTAAAGTCTGAGTGTGTAAAGATGTTTAAAACAATCAGTTGCAAGTAAGAGCCGTCGCGTCACAAATATTTTGCAGAAGTAACGTCGCCCTGTAGTGAATGTGGCATACACTGAAGATGATGCACCCCTACATGCCCATACAAGATGTCTTTGATTAACAAAAAATGTAAATGCAACCGGTTTGTTGTTATACCAAAAATACTTTCTGAATCTTGTTTTGTCTTTTGTTAATGCAGAAAGAAAAAAAAAAGTCATGAATCTAAGCCCATAATGCTGAAAAACCATAGGGAGATTTCATTTTTTATTTTTATTTTTTGCATTAAATTCCAGTGTTCCCCTGTCTATAATTCTTAATGGCCGTCTACCCATAGTGAAGACATAATGTAAGAAATTGCTCAAATTGAATGGAAAACCAGTTTTACAGCCTGCTGACATTCCATTCTCCTCGGCTCTGTACTCTTTACAGCCGCCGTTTGTGTGGGGGCATTGATCTCTTTTCTGGAATAGAGAGCCTGACACCTCAGAATCACATTTTCTCATGTGTCAACTCGACCCTCCCTGACTGAACAGTTATTTTGCCAGGAGAGCCGTCTGCTCTTCTTTGGCTACTTGTCCTCCCACCTCCTCCTCCACCTCCTCCACCGCTCACAGTGTATTCTCAAAGTAAATGTTGTCATTTTAACCACACTGCATTTATTAACCTTAATTACGCTTGGTAAAGTTTCAGCAGTCTTGCGCTCCATCACGTTGGTCAGCATTGATTTTCCTAAAAGCTGAATTGGGACTGCAGTGACAGAGAGAGAGAGAGAGCGAGAGAGAGAGATCGAATAAGAAAGAGGGAGCAGCAGTTTGTTTTGAAGGCGTCCCGCCCCTTTCTCTCCCTCCATCCTATGAGGGATGAGGCTGCTGGCGGTTTGGAGATGATTGATAGTCCTTGTAAATATGGCCATTACCATATAGGCTCTCCCCGCCTTTATTCCCATTATTCTGTGAGGCCCCTTATTTTATGAAATTTAGCGGTGCACTTAATGTGAACAGTGAAATATGAAAAAAAAAAGTGACGCGCATCCTCGTCTTGAATCCGGATGCTTTTGAGCTTTTTTTAGGAGGCGTGTAAACAGGAAAAAAAATAACACGCCTTTTATTGTGATTTGAAAAAAAAATAAAAAATCTACATCTCATACTCCGCTCGCTCTCATTTCAATATGTTATTGCTTTTGTGGCTGCCGTCGAACGCTCACCGTTGGCTGCAGTAAATGCCGGGAGATGAAATACTAGCAGTTGTAAAATCCATATGTCCATGGATTAATAGCTTCAGGCTCTCATGCTAGTGGTGAGGAAGATAATATTAGAGTCAGTGGGGAGTAACAAGCTTATTAACTGAGGAGGAAGCTGAGAAGTGAGTCTGGAACCAGTGTGCAGAAGCATGGCACGTTAAGTACCAGCATCCGAGTACGAATTGGCCCGCAGAGCTGATAGAAGAGAATCATGTTGAAATGACCTTTGTCCACTGGCAACGACGGTCTGAAACAAATGTTGATTTTTGGGGAGTAGACGCGCGCAAAACCGCAAGTGCGAGTGGCCCGATTTGTGCGTGCCCATGTGTTATGCAGTAGCAACGGTGCAGGAAAGATTCCACTCTCTTTCTGCACGAACAGCATGCAGCTGTAAATTACTGCTGCTCGGCTGCTCAGCCTCGAGGAGTAATTACTTGAGAAATTCAACTGTGCTTTGTTTCCACCTGTCACGCAGCGCAGAGAACAATCTGTCAGCCAGTTGACTGAGTTACAGTAGTTGATTCAGGTACAATATGACTGTTCAGTTCCACTCGGCGGCTTAAGGAATGGATAGCTCACGACGCAGGCGTTCGTGGCGGCACCTCCTTTTGATTGTCTTTTGACAAAATGTTCGCAGTTTTCCATGTGGTTTGCGTTGCTTTTGGTCTCGTTCTCGTCCGAGGAATGCACGGTTTTATTGTATGGCTTGGTGTTGTTTACATCTATCACAGGTGCAGTGAAAAAGACGTCTCTCTGAAGTGCTGTACAACACACTGACTCTCTTCAATAGATCCAGTTAGAGCTTTTCAAACTCTTCTCATGTAACAACACACTGGAGCAACCGTAATTACCGCAATGCCTCTAGTCTCAGAGGAGAGACACTGTCCTTCTCACATAATAATGGTACCTTAGGTTGCTAATGAAGCCAGCTCATTATGAACCATAGTTCTAGTTTTACCATTAGGCAAAATCTCGCAATTGTGCAAGACGAAAGCATGACCAATAGAACCAACAGATGAGACGCATACTGTACATGAGTGGTAGTCATGTATGGTATGTCAAGCAACCAGATTAACTTCTGAAAGAGAAAGGATAGAACAATTTCAGTTTTTGATGGGCATCTGTATCTTGGTTAGGATGCTCATCGGCTTTGCGGTACGATGCTCACATGGAACACAAAGGGATCCAGTTTGGTCACATTCTTCTTTTCGACTGACCTGGACTGAGTTTCTCCACTGTATGTGTTGGAAAATTGGCGTCCAATTGCTGGATTACCAAAGACTTGAGTAGGTCTTCGTTTTGGTGCTGTTTACCTTCTAAATTTTTCTTAGACTTGCTCCAAAATTAAGACTTGCTGAGCTTCTTTGTGCCTTTCATGTTGCTTGGCATAAGCCATGCGTCTTTGGATTCTTGTCAGTTGTCGTAAACCAGGATAAGATGTACTGTATGTATGGTATGTATAGCACAGATGCAACTGTATCCCAGTGACTTTCTGACCAGCCCATCTAGTTTGACCAGGTTTCTCAAAACCGGGATATGGCCTTCAGGTTTCTGAACAACCGGGATACTCATGTTCACATAAATCGACTCATGGCTGCATCTACATTTTACGCAAGGACCAACAAGTAATTGAGATATTAGCACGCTTACTTGAAGCAAATCACACGGGTAATCGGCAGCTTCTTTCACACACTTGCACCAGAGTGAGATGGGCTTTCAACATTTTGTTTCCCCACAGCCAAAGCTTCCTTTAGGTTGGAACATATGAAAGGTGATATTGCAATGAGAAGAAACAGAGTCTGTTTCCCGATTTTGTTTATTACAGTACACTTGTTTTAGAAGAAATTCACCCTGTTGGCTTTAGTTTGTTAGGTAAACCTATAGCCCTGACTATGTCTGCTGTTTAACAGAACAGTCCTGCCATACAGTATGTCCCAGCACAATCATAACAAATGTATTACTAGCATTAATGTAAATACACCGTGTTCCAAATTATTATGCAAATTACATTTTTCTCAGATTTTCCTAAATAGTTGATGCAAATGACAGTCAGTATAATTTTTAAATCATCAACCCTTAGAGTATAATTCAAATTTTATTGAACAAACCTCCAAAAGATAACAGTATTTTTTTCAAAAATAAAAAACTAAAAATGCACTGTTCCAAATTATTCTGCACAACTGAGTTGAAAGACATATTATAAGTTTTAAAGAACTAAAAATGGTCATTTGTTGAATTTGCTTCATTAGGAGGTCCTATGAATAGAAATCAAAAGTTATTTTAATCAAAAAAATCTTAACAGGTCAAGTTACATGTTAACGTAGGACCCCTTCATTGAGATCACCTTAACAATTCTTGCATCCATTGAACTTGTGAGTTCTTGGAGAGTTTCTGCTTTAATATCCTGGCAGGATGTCAGAATAGCCTCCCAGAGCTGCTGCTTGGATGAGAACTGCCTCCCACCCTCATAGATCTTTTGCTTAATGATGCCCCAAAGGTTCTCAATAGGGTTGAGGTCAGGGGAAGATGGGGACCACACCATGAGTTTCTCCCCTTTTATGCCCATAGCAGCCAATGATGCAGAGGTGTTCTTTGCAGCATGAGATGGTGCATTGTCATGCATAAAAATGATCTTACTACGAAAGGCACGGTTCTTCTTTTTGTACCATGGAAGAAAGTGGTCTGTCAGAAACTCTACGTACTTTTCCGAGGTCATTTTTACACCATCAGGGACCCTAAAGGGGCCTACCAGCTCTCGCGCCATGCTTCCGGCCCAAAACATGACTCCGCCACCTCCTTGCTGACGTCTCAGCCTTTTTGGGACATGGTGGCCATTCATCAACCATCCACTACTCCATCCATCCGGGCCATCTAGGGTTGCACGGCACTCATCCGTGAACAGAACTGTTTGAAAATTAGTCTTCATATATTCTTTAGCCCACTGCATACGTTTCTGCTTGTGAGCATTGTTTAGGGGTGGCAGAATAGTTGGTTTATGCACACTTGCAAAGTTTTTGAGGATCCTACCTTGACGTTCGCGGGACTCCAGAGGCACCAGCGGCTTCAAATACATGTTTGCTACTTTGCAATGGCATTTTAACAGCTGCCCTTTTTATCCTATGAATTTGTCTTGCAGAAATCTTCCTTATTGTGCCTTTGTCTGCACGAACCCGCCTGTGCTCTGAATCAGCGACAAACTTCTTCACTGTACGATGATCACGCTTAAGTTTTCTTGAAATATCCAATGTTTTCATACCTTGTCCAAGGTAGCGTACAATGTCACGCTTTTCAGCAGCAGAGAGATCCTTTTTCTTGCCCATTTTTGCTTGAAATCTGTGGCATGCTTAATAATGTGGAACATCCTTCTTCAGTAGTTTTCCTTTAATTGGGCTCACCTGACAAACTAATTATCACAGGTGTCTGAGATTGATTTCGATGATCCAAAGAGCCCTGAGACACAATACCATCCATGAGTTTAATTGAAAAACAAAAAAATAAATGTTTATGACACTTAAATCCAATTTGCATAATAATTTGGAACACGGTGTAGAATATGTCAGCGGCCCATTTACATGTCTGATTTTTGTCAATTCAGAATTCTCTCTCTAAGTCATAATAGAGAATAGATAATCCCGACAAACCCAGAAACAGTTACTGAACTACAATGGCCATAATTCACCAGTGATGTTGCACATCTGTGCTCCCTGGAGGCTAACTGCGCCCGCTGCTGACACAGACTGAACAGAGAGCTTTTAAGAAGACGTCTCGGCAAACAGATGGAAGTGTAATAATCGTCGTATCGCCGCGGTGCCATCAGCTTCAAGTGGTCTGACAGATTTTAGTGTCTGGAAGAAAAAAAAAACGTATCACCGCATTCGCTAAATGAATTCAAATCGTCAAGAGTATCCCACTGCTGCCGAAGTGAACTGAGCACCTGTGGGGAAACGCATTCAAAAGCGCACAATCATTGACATTTACTTTCATCTCCCGCTCTCTTTCTTTTTTCCTCGCCGCGTCTGCTTTTAACTCTAACTCCTCTCTCGGCTTTCTCTTTTCCTGAGTGGCAGTCTGTCATTCAGCAGTCTCCGCTCCTTCCTCCTATTCTCACCGCGTCAGTCGTTCGCTATTTCAAAAAGAGCCAAAGTAAGGGCTTCCCTGAAGATTGGGTATGCAGTTCCCGGGATAAGATCGGAGGAAATAACCAAAGAGGCAGCAAAGAAAGCGGAGAAGAGAGGAGGAAATGAAGGGACCAAAGAAAGAAGGGAAGCGGAGGGAAAGGGGAGGAAGAAGGCAGCGAAAGGAAATCAAAACAGGAGATGGAGATGTATGAATGAGAGCAGAATAAAAGTACCTGTGAAGTATTTGATCGCGACTGGTACTAGAAAAAAGTTCTGATTCACACAGCAGCTGTGAAGAAGAAGACGACTGCCAGCTAGCAAACCATAAATAACGATCGGTGCTATGTTTGTTAACATCTCCAGAATTCAAATGCCTCTCCGCCGCCTTAGCCTCATTTAACTTCCGTCTTGCAACATATAGGATACACTTTCCTTTACACATGAACACCGACACTAGCCGTAAATCTTACAGTTGACTAATATTGATACAGATCCTCGGGTCGTAAATAGGGAAAGGACATTTGAGAGGAGGTAGACGCAGAGAAGGGGACGCAAATATTTCTACTATGCGTGTGTCTGTCTGATGACGGACAGACAAGGTCCTTGGCAGAACATCTCTGCTTCTTCGGCCAAGTCCATTCTGTAGAAAGTGTCCAACACGCACGCACACTCACACACTCTAAGAATTGCAACGTGTAATGGGGGTGCAAATAACGCTAGCTGCTGCCCAGCTGTCATCTGACTTGAGGCATCGGGCAGCCGAAGGGTTCAGGGTGACTCCAATGGTTGAGATTCTTAATAAGTGAAATTAATCCAAGTCTTTATTAAGGTCACTCCATAATTGGCATTGAATGTCTGCGGGATTATGAGCACAGATCCGTCGCAAATGAACGCCGCCACCGCACGCTTGTGCTGTAGGATTTGAGGCACGGATTTTATTATCTGTTGAATAATGCCGTGATGTTCCCAGGATACATTCTAATGTGACAGTGTGATTTCTGTCCGCACGAGCAATTTGGTTTAGTCCCAGGGTCTCGGCGGCATTTAAGACGCTTTTCCACGCTGCCAAGAATAAAACTCAGGGAAAGTCTGCGTAGCTGTAATTTTGGGAAACATTTTAAGCATAAATACGGCATAAATTGTTAACCTTGATCCCAGTCTTAATAAAATTTTAACAAGCATTAACCCTAAGCTGGATTCAAGCGTTAAGGGACCCAGTGATTTGGCCCCAAGCAATTGGACACGGTCTCCAAAAACATGTCTGGGACTACAGATATTTACGATGCTGTGTGTGAGTTGCTGTTTAAAGAGGCACTGCGCTATTTTACGCGTCAAGGTCAGCTTGTCGAATAGAACTCGGCCAATGAAGACAACTATTCTCTGTTTTCTTTGGTGCTGCCAAAAGGTGCCGTCTCTCTAATGTGGGTGGGATAAATAAATCAAGATTGGAACCTAAAAAGAATGAAGTGAGGAGAACAGTGCTGCAAGGATGCTGTTAGCTTCTAGGAGCTGCCAAGACTAATGTTTTATCACACTAACGGTCAAGTAACTCAGTGTAGGAAAGACAAAGACATATTGATAGAATGAGGCTGTTGGGAATATGAAAACGTCCTCAAATATACGATAACATTATGACTCTATATGACTAAACTGTAATTTTAGTAACCCATCATCCACCCGAGCCATTTCCGAAAACATCAACCAACATCTCACAACTCGTGAACTTGGACCTTGTGAACATTTATATGGACTTTTCTCATTCACATTTAATTCAGTCACATCTGAAGACAGCAGAAGAGGCTATCGTGTTGTATTGGTGTTGAGCCATACTAGGCTACAATGCGACAATCAGTCATAACATTATGACCACTGACAGGAGAAGTAAATCACATGTCCTGCTGGGAAACCTTTGGACTTGGTATTTGTGTGCATGTCACTTAGACATGTAGCACCCACCTAGACCAGACCAGGCACCCCCACCCCATAGCAATGACACACACAGCAGGATGCAACCTGACACAGGCACACACACAAAAACTGTTTAGGAACAACTAAAAAAAAAATCATGAAGAACAGCACAAGGTGTTGACCTGGCCTCCAAATTCCCTAGAACCTAAAGTGAGCAAGTATCTGTGGGATGTACTGGAACAAGCCTGATCCACAGAGGCCCCTCCCCTCCCCTCAACCCATATGACCCAAAGTCCCATGTCCATTCTCTGATGAGTCACAACTGTTTTGGAGGGACAAGTGAGACCTAGACAACATTAGGAAGGTTGACCACCTTGGTCAACCTTCCTAATGTTATGCCTGATAGGTGTAGCTTTGGTCCAGATCAAATGAATCAAAGTGTCATCTTAAAATGTCCTAATGCTAAAAACACATCGTGGCATGTCATATGAAGGACGTCAGTTACCTCCCTTTGTCAGCACCTACTAGTTCTTCCGGAAGAATTTTCATGGCTGCTCAGATCCTCTGAGAGCTCTCTCAAAGGGCAGAGTCTTTTCCACAAAATCAAATTGTGCAATTTCCATTTTTCCTGTCTCCTGCTGAACTAAAACTGACTTTACTGAGCCATCTCAGTATGCATATAGCACACAAGTTTTCACTTCTGCCCAGTTCTAGGTTTACGGGCAGAACTAGAACCCAATGTAACAGATTTAAATCGTTCAATGTTCCCCTGAAGTCACATCTCTTAGCTGTAACACATTGCTGGATCAACTCTTTGGTCCATGACCAAACTAAATGTTTGAGTGCTGAAATTGTTTGCAGAAGAGATCCATTGTGTATAGAGACTGAATCTTTGGTGGAGTGTCAAGCTTTGACGAGTTGTACTACAACAGGGCTACGACCCATAGAAATAATGACTTCAGTGAAGCTAAAGCATACCAGTGTTTTGTTTCAGGTTGCATGCTACATCCAGCTCATTGTCACTGCAGACTTTGTGTTTGTGTCTGACTGCATTTAAGTCCTTGGTTTAACCAACATTCAGCCTCAGGTATGACTCCAGGCAGTTTCTCCTGCTTTTGGCTTAAGAGATGGTCTATGTATTTGTTTTGCATGTCTCAGCTGCATTAAATACACCGCTAGGTCTCACATGTCCTCGTGTGCAAGCCGCATATCCTCTGTTTCGGATCACAGCCTCATTACAAAACACATCTGCACGGAAGCGGAGTCACGCTAAAGGTCAACGCCAGCCTCCAATCTGTGCGTTCGTTGCTCGTCTCGGCTCGGCTCTGCACCGCGGCAGATGTGTTAAACTGCACATGGCCCCGTGTGTGGTCTGAAGGCTTAATTTGGGATTAACACTCAGGATATTACAGATTACCACACTCAACGACTGACCTTCTGTGTCTAGTCAGCCAGCGATGGACGGATGAGCTTTTTTATATTTTAGTAGTCACAGCGACTCAGTCTCGCTGCCAAGGCCAGAGCCTCCAATGAAAAGCTTCCAAACATGTTGTGTCACACCGTCGACAGAAAATTGAGGATTACACATAAGATTTCATTTGACTAATTCATGAGTTATACTGTTAATCAGCTTCAATTCAGCTTTTCCTGAGGTCCACTGAATGATGTGTCAGCTTTGCAGTGGAAATAAAGTAAATCATTAACTTTTTAGCTAAGTTTAGGCTATGAAATTCAATGTCACCGTCTCCTTTGATATACTGAAAGTAATCTGATGAGATTAGGGTTGGCAATATGGCCACAAAATGTAATCTTATTGGGTTTTTTGTTCAGCAGAATGCTCTCCACTATGATGTCTTTCATAAAAAGTGTGTTTTAGTTCACTGAGCAACACCACTTAAAGTTAATATTCTTCTTCTACAATAAAGTCCCGCTGCTGAGCAGGAGCATACTATAAGAACAGGATAACATAAGAACAGCATCACCTACAGTGCTTGTCAGTACAATGAACAGTAAAGCCACACATGCAGCTGCATTGTTGGAGTCATGTTTCAGTGTACATACGGGGTAATGCTAGGTTCACGCTTGCAGCAGATTGTTTTCGACAGTTTCTTCGAACGTGCAAATGAGTAAAATTCTAGTGCTGTGATGTCCTTCTGTCTGTGCACCGTCAGGTCAGATGAGGCAGCTAAGGTTTTCTGCTTTCTAGCTGTGGTTTTGGAGCTGCATCAGGATCTGGCGTCAGAATCTCCAAGACACACATTTGTATTCAGGTGCTGTTACTTTAGTTTTAAAAGACTTTCTACAAACTGTTCACAGCACCGTTATCAGGTCCACATCGCGAAACCGAACCATTTCCATATCAGTGAAGTAACGTGACCACCCTTACTTGGTCGCACTCGGCGGCTGCCGTTCCTCCAGCAAACGCGCTGTGAATTGGCAAAACTCAGACGCCCCAAGACTCGAAGGAAACGTCACTTCATCACTACAGAGAACTGGCAAGCATTGATTTTGGCCGCGGGATTTTGCCCCCCCCCCCATAATGCAAACATGTCGCAGCGCATCAAGAATGCACTGTTGGGTTGCACTCAAGCTGCAACCTCCGGGGTGGTAAAATAAAAAAGCAAAACAGGAGTGCCAAAAGCTGCAGGTCATCGGATGGCCACTTGCGGCTGGATCCAAAAGCGAGTCCGTCCGTCCGTCCGTCCGTCCGTCCACACATGTTGAAATAATACCAGGGCTAAAAGTTCAACACAATAAAGGGCATTGATGCTTTAAATGACAAGTGGGCGCCTTTATAGGCCACTAACTTTTTTTTGCCTAGGTAACACTAGCCCACCTCATCTCCTCTCACTCATCACCTCTTAGTTCATTTAGGTGGAGCCAAAATGGCATATGCCGGAGCCACCCCACTGAGCTTCACATCCACTCCTCAGGAAACCTATGTGTGATGGAGAGTTTGTCCATCTTTACATACAGTGAAAAAATGCTTGCAATATGTGCAAGTGCAGATGTTTTGTGAGTCCTCTAACTTTATGGATGCGCTCTGTTAGAAGAAACTGAAGAGACTTATTTACATTATATTATCCCTTTCCATGTACTTCATGGACACTTTAAATGAGCGAGCCTCTGTCAGTCTCTCTCTCTCACACACACACACCCCTGCCGTCAACCGAGGGCCAACTGCCAGCTGCCCCCGTACTTCTCTGTCCTCATCCATATTTGATGCGTCTCATTAAAACTTGATTGTGGAAACACTTCAGCATTCTGACATTCCTTCTGATCCACTATTTAGTCTCCCTCAGCACCTCGCGGGGGAAAGAGCCCCCTCAGTCATGCATGAGCGGCCTTCTCGAGGAAAGAAACACAACGCACGAGGTTAGATAAGACGCTCCAGCTTTATCTCTAGAGCGGCGGTGTTGGAGGGAAGCGTGCGGGACTGGCTCGCTGAAAGAAAACAAGGAAATGGCCACAGTTGGTCAAATACCGTTGGTATTTGAGACAGTGTGGAAAAAAATTCCATGTGAATTGAACTTTCTGCTTTTGCTTTGTCCCAACAAGCCATTGTATGAGGTTTGTGTTTTTTTTAGTTAATATGTCACGATAGCTGCCACAAAGGCTAACATTTTTAATAAAAATGACCTTGTGACTTATTTGTGAGGACAGATCTCCCTTTGGGATAATAAAGATTATTGAGATTATCTATTTAAGCTCGAGCTTGTTCACTTCCACACTTCAATAACCAATGACGCGTAGCCCTGAAGAAAAATACAGTACGTAAAATCTATACTCAGCAATTTGCAGTAGCAGTAAAACTACATATGTATGATTGTATCTCACAAACTAGAAACAGCTAAGGCAGCTACAGTCAATTACTTTATCAATTGATTAATCAATCAGTATTAATCTTTTGGTGAACTTACTACTAAATAATAACTATAACTGTTACCATTGACATTTTCTGCATTATTATTCTGCATGTAACTGGCCTAGATGGTGTTAACTATGATTTAACTGAAGGTTAATGGAAGTCATTTGGTTTTCATTGTGTATATACACAGGAACAAACTGTTCCAACTTGTAAATGCCCTGGAAAGCGGCGTTGCCATTCTAGCCATTGGCATCTGCTCTAAAGAGTCTTCACTGGGTTCTGAAAACAAAACAGATAAGGGCGCAGCTGTGGCTCCCAGACGCCGAACACCAACAAACCGACTGACAAAACTCAGTGTAATAGTCCAAATACTGAAACCTCTGCCTGGTATTGTTGCTGTCATCCAGCAAACATCTTGTAGGGTCTGTTTTTAATGAATTCCTGTCTTTTTCTGTCATTTTCCAACATGTCTGGTGGAGCGCGCTTCCATAAAAATAAAAGACTGAATACTCCGGTTTAACCAGAAGTCAGGAATTGAGGCCTGAGAATGTAAAGTGCTCGTAAGCAATCGTTACATCCAATGGTTCTACTTTAATACACCAAGAATATTTGACTTACAGTCCATTTTCAGCCCTTGAAGTAGCTTGGTGGTAGAATAAGTAGCATAGAATATAGAAAACATGACCATGTAATATAAGAAAAGTGAAAAATGTGCCTTCATCTGAGAACACCGTAGCTCTCCTGCTCACCGCAGGGTCTGTTTGACTTGAAATCCAGCTTCAGCCCCTCGCCCTTTGTCATCCATGTTTCACTTGCATGATGGCCGATACTACCGGTACATTTAATTAACAGCCTATAAAGGAAGGAACTCTGGCGGCTAGCAAAAAAGGTCCACTCTAATTAATTCAAATCTGGTAGGGAAGAGGTGTAAAAAAAAAAAAAAGAGAGAAAAAAAGAAAAAGTAAAAATTAGGTAGGCTCTCCTTGAAAATTCCCCAAACGACTGACCTCCTTAGTTGTAACATATTTCTGCACGGTTGAAGTGTTCGCCTCCTAGGAGAGTGACAGACAGCTGCTGCAAGCGTCCACTCACACAAGCATAGCTGTAAATACACACACACACACACACACACACACACACAATGAAACAGCTTGCCTGCCTCACTTGAACTTGTCTGTGAAAGATGCTTCTTTTAGCCGACACCGAGGTCCCATCAATCCTTCTGAAGGCCACAGCTACACACACACACACACACACGTTGAAGCACACACACTTCACTGTTTGACTATTTCACAGGGTAAATATTAAGACCTGCCTCTTGTTTAGTCAGTGTGCACGCTCTTAGGCAGGTGCGTGCATTAATATATGTCGCCTGACAAGTGTGTGCGTGCGCTCCCGGACGCTAACGTGTGTTTAACGCTGTGTTTGCTCTGCAGAGCCCCAGCTGAAGGGCATCGTCACGCGGCTCTACTGCAGGCACGGCTTCTACCTCCAGATGCTGCCGGATGGCACCATGGAAGGCACAAAGGACGAAAGCAGCTCCTTCTGTAAGTGAAGACTGTTGTTGTTGTTGTTGTTGTTGTTGTTGCCGTCAAAGGTGTCTAGTTCATGTCTCGGTCAGTACGTGCATCGCTGGGAGTTCGCCCCCCGGCTTCCAAGCGTTGGGACATTTAAAATTGGATATCCTGGCAGGACACTTGTGTATGTGAACATCCTGGTAACACGTGAAGGCATGACAGCACCGCCGTGCTCTCTGCTTTGATTTACAGTGGGACATTTCAGCCTGAAAATGTATGCACACTCTGCGAGATGTCCCGGGTGAACTGCAGTTTTGAATCTTGCATCATCAAGCATCGTCAATCAACGCTTACAATCGTTCTGACCTTTAACTTACAAGCCTTGTGTGTCTGTGCATAAATCATCTAATCATCTAAAATGGTGCTGTGACACCCCAGCACTAGCTAATGGCGACCGTACGCAATTAGCCTTTAAGTGTAGTGTTTTAAAATGACTTAATGGCACCAAGGAGTCCTCTGAGAAACTGACTCAAGACTTGGGCTGTTTTCTCATCTATCATTCGTCTGCTCTGGTCCAAATCAGTTGAGGAGTTTGTAAGCTAGGAGTATTTTCTTCTTTCTTTGCTTTTCTTTTCTTTTCCCGCACAGAAAAGTCCAAGCCAACCCAAATGCATCACTACCAACCAACATGGAACAACGGCAAGGAAACCGTCTTAAAAATACTAGAGTGCCTTCGGACTGCTGTGTGAAACAAGTGAAACAAATGAGCTAATGGCTGCAGGAGTGGTTTAGCTCCGACTTGCAGCAGATGGCTGGTAGTGTTGCATCAAGGTTGGATAATGCTCCCACCAGAAAACAAATTACTGCAGAGTTTGATTGGCAATTTGACCGAGCGCACGCCCTTTCGAAAGTCTCAGTGAGGTTTTTTTCATACCTGCCAAGCGCGCCCCGGTTGGAACAAGCGTATAAAATGCTTCATTTGTGAAAGCCAAATCAGTCTTCAGCTGCTGAGTCTCCAGATGTGCGCACACACACACACACACATACTGCCGCCAACAGCGCACAAGCACTTACCCTGTGAGGGGTCGTCACCTGGGTGATTACCGACCAAAAACATCATATCCCATGATCCCCCAGAGTCCCTGGACTCGCTCCAGCCTTCCCAAAGAGATCAATACCATATTATAAGATATCCCTGATGTGGCAACACAGCAGTTCGGATGGAAAACATGAAGTTAGCACAATTTTGGATTTACAGTCTACAGGGAGGAGAGGGGAGGAAAATCACACTTCTCAGTTGTGGTTCCCCTCCGTAAAGTTTATATTTCAGCATTTTATTAAGAAGTCAGAATAGTTGTGACAGCAGCAGTGTTATTACGAGGCTGGAATAACCTGGATCTGACCTTGAGGTGTTTATTGTGAGGTTTTCCCCTGACGTTTGGCCTTACGTGCACTGGCATTGGCTGGATTTAGTTTGCTGATCAGAACCTCGTAGCAGAATTTGTGCAAAGTGTTCAGATTATGAAAAGTAAAAGCTTTCAAGACAGCAGTGAGTAGAGAAAAGAATTCCGGGATTACTGGTAAAACTTGTGTGAGAGAACGCCAGCGTGGCGCCAGGGGAGTCCTCCGGTAAAACACCTCCAAAGAGCTCCACCGTCTGATTCTCACCTCTCGCGCTTATGTAACAGCACACCTACGCCGAGGCAAACATGGACGCACGCCGAACCTTAAACATTCTCCGTGTCCGATCTGAAATATTCAGCGCGTAATACCGCGGGGCACATCCGAAGGCGATCGGGGGCTCGTTTCCAGACGGATGTAAAGATTGCTGTTGTGTAACGGCGCTCCTGGTGCGTCAGGGTATTAAACATCAGTCAGCGGAGGTCACCCCGCGAAGAGTTTGCGTGGGTCTGACTTACGGTTCGTTTTATAACAACTATAATTCTATCAATCTCAGGATCCTGGTTTAAAGCTATCCTGTGCTCTTTCTGCTCCCAGGCAACTGCTTGTGTGTGTGTGTGTGTGTGTGTAGCAGGCTTGACAGGTAAGTCTCATAAAACTCATAAATCTTACACTTTCTATCCGAGTCACATTATTTATTCATTCAAGCGGGAATTGTTGGGTGATTGACATCATTGGAGCCGAGTATCAATCAGAAACACTGTCGTCTACCTGGCTGCACAGGACATTGAATTGGTAGAAAATGCTGTGTGAGCATGTTCTTTGACACACTTGTGTGGGTACATCTGCATGAGAGTGTGTGCACACTTTTGCTATAAAATACAAACCGGCCTGCAACCAGACAACTTTCAGTTTCCTCCCATTTCAATTGCAGACACAATCCAGTCTTGTATTTCTTTCACTTTCAGCAACCAGCAGAGGTGATGTACTAACTGTATCCACCAAGTGGCACTTGAACATTTTAAGCTACTTGCGGATCCTTGACCACTATTAACCCCTTGGGTTCCTTCCCTCACTGTTCACATTATCCATTATTCCTGGCTATCTTGGTGTGCGGTAATTTGATTTAGGAATATGCAACTTGTCAGCAGCATCTCAGCTTGAATGAAGGCCTAAAACTCTGTTTTGACACTTGCCTTGCTCTTCAACACAAGGTCTCAAGATCTGTCACTAAAGACCCTTATGTCAGTTAATGTTATCCTTAAGTGCTGCCAATGAGGTTACCGTGAATAAAATGACCAATGGTGAATCTTTAGGGGCGGCACAGTGGCGAGGTGGTTAGCACTGATGCCTCACAGCGAGAAGGTCCCAGGTTCGAATCAATGGGTCGATTGGGCCTTTCTATGTGGAGTTGGCGTGTTCTTCCTGTGTTCTCCCTGTGTCTGCATGGGTTCTCTCCGGCTCTCACTATTGAGCCTTTAAAGCTCATTAATTAATAACAGAACTAATAATTAGTTCTGTTATTAATTATGGTTACGCTGTACCCACAAAGCTTTTTGCTGAGATTATTGAACTATATATTACTGCTACAAGTAGGTCCAAAGTGAACGAAGCTCAAGTATTTTGGTTACATATGCAAGGTGTAGCCAAATTTACTACTTTATTCGAAGCACAACTATAATACAAAAACACATACCCAACAAGCAAGTCAGTAGCTTTTTGCTAACATATGATTATCCAAGTAGCTAACTACCTAGTGGACGGTAGCATTTGCAACTAATGGGCTCCGTGACTGTAACCCACCACGATAGAACAAATAAAATTTGTAATGTTTGCAATGCCAGCGAGCAGCACAGTGGAGTGGTGGTTCGCACTGATTCAAGAAGGCTCATTAGGTTCATTGGTGATTCTAAATTGGCCGTAGGTGTGAGTGTGAATGGTTGTCTCTGTGTTAGCCCTGCGATAGACTGGTGACCTGTCCAGGGTGTACCCCGCCTGACAGCTGGGATAGGCTCCAGCAGACCCCACGACCCTTAACAGGAACAAGTGAGTACAGAAGGTGAATCTGGGGAGCTTGCTGAACCCCTGAGGCTGTGACCTAGCCTCGCGTGTTTCATGTTTTCTCCAAACTGTGACACAAAAAATTATTAGTATTTACTTGTTATTGGTATCTGAATCTCTCGTATCAGACATCATTTTATTTGCTTGTGGCAACCTTTGTACAAATTCCTGTCATTGCTACAACAGTAGTTTACCCAGATGAATTAGGCCAGTTTTATTTTTATTTTTTGTTGGTAAAACTGAATGTGAGCTCACCCAAAAACCTCAAAACATTTCATTACTCATGAAAATTGATTAAGTAGCATATCATGAAGTGTCGGTCCATAATTGAGTTTGATTAGTATTAGGGTGACATAACAGTGGCTTTCAGACACATGAATAAAGTCAAACATGCTTTTCTAATCAACAACTACTGTACATCCATTTCTCTATGTTTGACTCTGAGACAAGTATTCATATTTTGACCATGCTCAGTGACCTATGCAGTCCATTTCTCTAACCCTAACCCTAACCCTGGGTTTGGACTTTTGAAATTTGCTAAATGGCAGTTTATGTAAAAATCCAATTCAAAATCCAACCAAGATCATTTCGGATCTATGACATTTTACAAACATGTAATTAAGCCACTGTCCACTCTACCTTCATATCCAACTTCCACCCAGTGTAGTAGTAGTCCGTCCCACTGCGGTGTATGCCAAGCACACATATCAGAGGTCAGTGGCCTGACAGAAAACTGTGGTACTGATTGACTCATCTTCAAAGATAAAAACTCCCTTGACCCGCCGTAGTGACACCGAGCCAACAACCTCCAAAGGGCAGAAAGGAGCTTGACCAATTTGTGGCTTTTGAGCGGTTGCCTTAACCAGCTCGTTGTCTTGGACCAAAATGTTTCAGGAAGGCAGGACATCGTGGGGAAAGCCAGGTGGAGGGAAGAAGAGAAAAGTTGGAAAGATATGCCGAAGCCCTGAGGGGATGTAATGGAACAAAATGTGACAAGAGTGGCTTTTGTATGGCCTTATACTTTTATGACTTTTTTTTTTTTTTTTTTTTTACCAAGTTCCCTCAGGGCTCCCATAACTGGGTGATAGAGAGAGCAGCGAGTGACTGTATATTAAAGCCCAAAGTGTGAAAAGATGGAAACAAAGAATAAGAGGATCAGAGAGGAAGGGAACAAATAGAAGGAGGACAAGCCAGAGAAAAGCGAGCCAACCAGACAAGATGGGTTGGCAGAAGAAGAGAGGGGGGATTGAGAGAGGGGAGAAAAACTTGAGGATAACAGAAAGGGAGGAAGAGGGAGAACGAGAGGAGGGAGCGATGGGGCGCAGGAGGAGCATCTGGCATGCAGCTGATGGCTCCTCAATCACTGTGTCTCCCACCTCTGGTGGGAGGTCAGAGGAGCTACCCCGCCTGCTCCTCCTCTCCTCTCTCCTTCCCTGTTCTTGGCTCATCCAGACGGTTATGTAATAAAGCTGGAAGAGGAATGAAGGGAGAAAAGAGGAGTGTGGAGAGTGAGTTTAAGATTTATTATGTGTTTAGAAGAAGAAGGTGGCGTTAAAGGACTACACCGCTGGTTTTTGCATGTCTTTGCCGCTTTATAACAAATCACTTCAACTCAACAGTTTGTCAACCGTTTTTTTTTTTTTCTCCAGCACTATGTGTTCCCAGCTGCCATCCTGCATTAAATAATCAAGACTAGATAAGCAACAATCAGCTTTAAGTTACTCTCAGGGATCCCACTTAAGTGTACCCGAACAATGTACTAAAAAAGTCCTTGTCAGACTGTTGGGTTGTTCCCTAATTGATCCCAAAACAATGAGTACTTGGACGTGAGTCCCAAAATTGTTCCTTTGGCGGCTGCTCTACCACCATTGTTGTGTAAGTGTGTGTGAATGAGGAACATTGTAAAGTCCAGCTTCATCATCCATGTAGACGTCCACATATTTTAATCGACGCCGCAGATAAGACAAGCGAAGCTACCCAGCGTCTCCAGTCACATTGTGATTCTAGTGTTGCTAATCGCTGATTGGTGCACGGAAAGATCGCCTGCTCTTTAAGCCAGTGAATAGAGCAAACAAATCCTGCAGTTCATTGTGAGATGATCCAGAAAACAGATTTTGCGTCACCGTGATTTGGTCAAATAAAAAAGAGTTATCAGCAGCAAGACAGGCAACATGATCCGAAGGAAGACTTAAAAAAAAAATACACAGAAGAATGAAGGGAGATAATCCATTTACTGAGTGAGTGATGAGGTATGGAGCTCCTGGGCTGTTAAAGGATTTGGATTCTTTCCGTGGAGGAGGAAAGCAAAAGACGTTCAGTTTGATGGACAAAGAGAGCAGAGTAAAAACTGGAGGAAATACGAAGAAGTCAAATGAAAGCTATTGATTCTCAGTGTGTACCTCAGAAAGCCATAAAGACAAACTTGATAATCTCACTTTTATCCGCTGCAGTTACCATCTCCCACTGTTGGAGGGAAATTTTCCTTATCTCTCCCTGCACTCTGGAACAAGTCTGCTCTTTTTTCTAACTTCGCCCCGGTGCTCGATAATGCTCCATCGCAGAGGGCAGAGAGGGGGAAAAAAAAACTCCAAGACATGAAAGGCAGATGAGGGGAAGCGCTGGGTTAGAGCTGGAGCATTCAAGGAGGAGCAAAAAATGTGAACATAGAAAGCAAAAGCTTGGTACAGCAGACGGGGCGAAAGGTAAAAGATTAGAAGAAGAGCACGGAGGGTACCAAACGAGGAGAAGTGAAGGCAAAGACAAGAGGAGAGAGGGTTGAGGGTAAAATAGGACGAAGATGAATGGACACGGATGTAAAAGTATTGGTTTCAGGGGACGGAGAGAATGACAGCGGGCGGCGGGGGAGCTGAAAGGGAACAAATAAGAGAGAAAAATTGAGAGACGTGCAAAAAAAAAAAAAAAAAAAAAAACACGGAGTGAGATAAGAAAAAGAATGTTAATTCGCGACAAGGAGTCCCGAAACGACACCGGGGAAAGGGAGGAGACGAGAAGAAAAGGGGAAGACAGATGGAAGTGAAAGGAAGGCAGATAAAGGCACAGACAAATCAGTTACAAAGAGGAAAGCCTGAGGGGGGGGAGAGCGGTGGAAGTTAAATAACAGGAGGGTGAAGGTAGTTGTCTTGTCATCAGAGTCATCAACCACGGGGGAAATCAGCCGTGACGCTCGGCTAAAACTCATTTAACCTACTATTGAGCCTTTAAAGCTCATTTCTTTACAGCGCAGATGACAACGTGTGAACGGAATGAAGCCGTTTTCATTTGTCGCCAATGCAAATCACTTTGTTTTCCGCATCTTTATTAGTTCGCGTGTCGTTTTTAAGGATCCCACCGCAGCGAGCTGTCAGGTGAAGGCTTCATTTGAAAGTTCTCCCGACTGTACCCGTCCTTGTGCAGTAACAGAGTGTGGTATGGTAACCCACCAACCTCCGAACGATTGTGTTGGGTATTGGCAGTCTCAAAGGGCGATGGCAGGATGATGCGACATCAGAGATTGCCAAACCCTAATGTATTGGTTAAACCCATTACACCCTTTAATACAGTGTTGACATGAGCCATTGCTCCGTTCAACTCCACGTTGCCAGAGGTTACTCCTGCCAGTTTGTGGCTTGTAAATATAGTTCATGCCAAAGAAAGTTAGCACCCACAATAGTGACTGTTAATTTACTTTCTGGGTGTTAGTCTGATTGTTTTTAACATCACAAATTTGCCAGTCGCAGTGCTGATTTGTGATTGGCCTCTTCACTGATCAGCCATAACATAGGAGAAGTAAATAACATTGACCATCTTGTGACAGTTCAATGTTCTGCTGGGAAACTTTTGGATCTGGCATTCATTCATGTGGATGTTACTTAGACATGTAGCACCCACCTAGACCAGACCAGGCCACCTATGGGGTGGGGGTGACCTGGTGAAGAACACCACAAGGTGTTGACCTGGCCTCCAAATTCACTATATCCCAAACTGATCAAGTGTCTGTGGGATGATCCACAGAGGCCCCTCCCCTCAACCCATTGGACCCAAAGGCCCAAACTAACAGCACCCTGTTGCCAGACACCACAGGTGTCTTTGTTCTCACTGCACAGTAATTGCTCCAGGGGGGCTGAGACCCCCCTCTCCAAATGGTCTCAGCTCGGTTGATTTGTTCCCGGTTTCAGAACAAGGAACTAGGTGTGAAAGCACCCCATAACTCAAAAAAAGTAAAATATTAAAGTAAAAACTGTTACAGCTTCATCTCCAGTAAGTTCATTTTAGATGCCCGAGCATGCCTGACTACCCAGTCAACCTCGATCATTCAGGAAACAGAATAAAAGAACAGCCGCTGTCTGTCCAGAAACTCTAAGTGACTTCTAACAGATGACTATAATCGGCTTCTCATTCCAGTAGAGACCAACTGTGCTGCACAATACACCACCGCAGAGCAGCAGAGCAGCGCACAGGCCGATAGATGCCCTCTGCACAGCTTAACTCTGTCCCGTTACTGCTTCCCCAAGCTCAGCCAACCCCTCCCCTCCCCTCCCCTCCCCTCCCTCATCCCGTCTCCACTTTCTCCTTGTTTATTTATTGTGTAGATGATCTCAAGCCTCAAATTGACTTGCAGGATTGATTTGGCAACACCTTCCCCTTTTATTTCCCTCCGCCTCCTCTCCCTTTCCCTCCCTCAAAAGACTTTTGATTAATCTAGCGGTCTCCTCTGCGCTGCTGGGGGGAAAAAAACGAGGGGGGGGGGGAGTTCAAATGTAAGGACAAAGAGAGAGAGAGGGATGAGGGAGAAGAGAAGTGAGATGCCTCCATTATCCACGCAGACAGTTGTGTGATCCATGTGATAAGAAAAGCTCCTTTTGATGGAGGATGAGAATGGAAGACAACTCTCTCTCTTGTATGGGGGGAGTATATGCAGAAAGAGAGAGAGTGAAGGAGAGACACATGGAAACAGTGACAGAGACAGAGAGAGAGAGTGATAAACGAGAAGTAATTGACTGTTTGCTAATCCCTTCTTCTGCTGCTACACTGCTCAATATTTCTGTTTAGGATGCAATGATATCAAGGGGATACAAGCTCAAAATGAGTTATTTTTGAAAGAATATGGGTCTATGATTTCAGACATGGTACACTAGGTGAAAACAAGCTGCGGATTTGTATGCAGTATCATCCGTTTTGGAAGCTGAAACAGCTGTTATCAGATTTTGTCATCTGTAGCTAGCTAGCTGTTAAAGCTTAGCCTGGTGTAGCCAAACTCAGTTCTTATCAGAATACAAATCTGGTAATACTTATTACATCATGGGGCATGTTTCAACCCATACAGAGAAAAAATATCTTTGCACACAATTGGATAGTCGTACAACCAGTCAGAATAACAAAGAATATGAAGCGATGAAGGCATTCTCTGGAATCACTCTTCGTTATTACGCGATAAGATAGCTAGCTGCTGAAGGCAACCATTTCATTCGGCTCCAAGGTGGTCAGGTGATGTGTATGACTACGTCGCTGTTACTCTTCTGTCCATCGCCGCGTAAAGCCCGGCCCAAACAATTTGATTGAGCTTGTAGATCTTTTTTTGCCAACGTTCTGCACAAACAAAATTGTTGGGCTTCCAGGCTAATTTAAACCCTCATCTGGAATTGGTTGGAAAAACCAAATTACACCCATTGGCGTGGTGAAGCGTCAACCAAATGGGTTTGTGTCTGCAGTTAACCATTAAACGGATGACAGCAGCCGCTTGGGCACACTTCAACGGCAACTTTGAGAATGCGGCATTGCCATTTCTGCCCTCTAGATATCTGCAATTTTGCTCTGAATGACTCTGCTAGCGAAGGCATCTTTAACATAGTGGTGGATTACATACCGTGTTTTTTTGGACCCTGCAGACCACATTTGACCTGAGAATGTTGCCTTGATCTTCCCTGATTGGCTGGGTGAAAACCACATGCTTCTAGACTTCACTGAGAGGCACCGGGACACAACTTAAAATGTGTGTGTGGAAGTTACCAAATATGGTGCTATTTAACGAAATTGCATGTTTTGATGGAAATAATCTATATCCTTTTCCAAATGATCTTAGCCCACTTTAAATCAGTGAAAAGCAGATGAAGTACCAAAAAACAAACATGTAGTTCACTGTAGGCTAGCATGTCCAGCAAACAACAGCTAGCTAGACATGCTAATGATTGCAGCTTAGAACTTATAAACAGGGTGTTTAATCCTTTCCTTACACCTCTGATGTGTGGTCCATGACACTTGCACTCTATTTCTATTTTAATTTTCCCTTGTATCACTGAGGGCAGTACAGTGCTGCTCAATGTGTGGTGGTAGTTTTCCTCTGCAGCAGGTGATGTGGGGTCATTGACACCACAGCAAGATCACTAATGTATGTAAGAGTAGGAGGGAAAGGGCGACGGCAAGCAGGAGAGAGGAGATATGCGTATGCCCTGCTCTATTTGTCATCCCGGCCGTGTTCTTTGGTGACACCTTGTTCATTTGCGAAACCGACTGTAAGAGATGCAGGGATCGATCGAGCAAATAGAAGCAAGCCCCTGAAGATAGAGCGAGGTGAGGGAAGGAGTCGGGGTTGGATGTATGTTCAGCTTTCGTTTCCGACATTTGCACCTTCAGACTTTGCATACAAAGCTATCTTTACTGACATTATTCCTGTTTAATGTGAGATCACAGAACAACCTGATTGCACACTTTGAAGTTTCCTGTAAGAACTTTTTGTTGGAAGTTGGAATAGAAGCTTGTATGTTTTCCTCAACCACTGGTGGAAGAACTTGTTAGAAAAGGAAAGTTGTTCCGTCTAGTTGTCTTGCTAAAAAGAAAAGCTAAAACAGTCCCTTACATGTCAGAGCTCAATCTTTGTCAAACATAGTACTTTGGTTTTTAATCATGGCCAACATTGACTTTCTGACACCATCTGATAACTTAACTTCCATCCATTATGTTGGCAGAACTTCTGATTTGAAATTGATTTGTCTAATAGCAGCTAATGGCTCCATGGATCTAAACTGCCCCCAAGACTTAATTTTTCATCTGTACAAGAAATGTGTCACTTTGAAAACCAGGCTGTCAAATCATAACGTGCGCTTGTAATTTGTCAGACAGAGCAAACACTCACATATGCCACGAACCACAATTCAGTAATACTACTTTTGGTTTTCCTGACCAGAATTTTAACAAAAAATCTGAGCTGCCTCATCTGCTATCCCTTTAAAACACCACTGTTTGTGAGAGAGTCATGCACGTATGCAAGATGAACTTGGGTGTTTCTAAAATAGAAACAAAAAAAAAGGTGAAAGTTTGATGAAAAGATTGATACCAATTCAAAATATGAAGCTACAAAGTAGAAAATTAGTTTAGCTTAGCATAACTCATGAAAATATGGGTACAGCTTTGGTTCTATCCAAAGGCACCTATGAAAATCACCTTTTTGTTGTGATTTTTAAAATTTTCCCATAGACATCCAGAGGAGGTCCCTAGAAATCATTTGTTCATTTGATGGGTTTTCCGTTCAAATGGGCTTAATGCTGAATGCTGAGAGTTTGATTCAAGCTGCAGACGTAATTTTAATATGGCCAATTTTACCAATACAACCTATAATATCAATACATTTGACCCTCTTCTCAGTGGGTGAGGGTACACTGGGCATTGATTACAGGCTTATCCCAACCAAGGATGTCTGTTGAAACCAAATGTCATTTCAGTGTTACTACTTAGTTGAACAAGCTTCCTATCCCGGTCAGTGACCTGTCCTAGCTCTGTGATACTTCTAGTCCATGGTAAGACTACGTTTTGTCAGTCCAGTCTGGCAAAATAGCATTAAGCCTTGGAATCGTAACCATAAAACCAACTAGCCAGGCTTACTAGCATTTCTGTTTGCAGTCTTTATACCAAGCTAAGCTAAGCTCCTTCATATTTTAGCTTACAGGTGTGACAGTGGTGTCCTTGTCTGAACCAAAATAGTGGTTTATCCCAGGGGTTCCCAAACTTTTCCATGCCAAGGCCCTCCAAACAGCATTAGCTTCTGGCCGAGGACCCCCTTTGCAAACCCACAGACAATGCTACAAAATATGTAAAGAAACGTCAACTTTTAGAATGTTTTTTCTTACTTTTATTTACTATTCAATAACTATTACATTTGTTTAGTATAACTGCTGCCTCATATCTTCTGATTTTAGTTGGCCAGGAGTTCATAGTTTTTTTTTTGCAGCAAAGTCCTCCACGGCAGGGTTGTTGGTCTGTTCCTTCGGTCTCTTTCTTGTCAAAAACCTGTCCATTTTGCGCTAGCTACACGCTAGCTTGAGCAGCAAAGCAGCTTGATAAATGGCGCAAACCGCCAGGTCTACACAGATTATGAGGTCATGAACGATGTTTTGACATCCAGGGGGCCGCGTTCCCCACTTTGAAAACCACTGTTTTAGGCGAATAGTTAGATTTTTGTTTAAGTGTCCAATTCAAGTGTCTCAGGGACTCAGGGAATCTAAATTATTTTGGGAGCGTTTGAACACCACGGCAACGTAACCAGAGAGCAGCTGGCAGCCAGAGGATGTTCTGTCAGTATCACTAAACTTAAACCATGTCAGATCCTATAACTCTCTTTTATATGGCACACAGTCAAGAGTACTGGACAGAATATACATGTGCACACAGCGAGGCACGTGCATGGTCATAAATTGTACATATGACACTGATGTATTAACCTCCGTAAGTTCTCAAACACGTTGCGGTGTACACATGCGGTGAGAACGCTGTGCGAGTGCTGCTCTTGTGGCTGGGTTAAAGGCACTTTATATGGAGAGCTATGCACATAAGGAATCCAAGGTTTCACAGGAGAGAATTCAGCAGCCTGCATTACAAAGTGTGGTTTACTGTGTCCGGACAGAGGGAATGAATTGAAAGCAGGCCCGGGAGATGTCGCTGTCTAATGTACTGTATTCTTAAAGCTCCCTACTCCAGCAGGGGTATTCTCTTTACTGCCACGTTTGTATGACCTCTGTTGTTCCCATATTCCTGCTCAATCTCCCTCTCCCACCCTCCCTTCGTGCTTTCCCTTTTTTCTTTTTCTTCCTATTCCCACCACTGCCAGATAAACTGCACCGCGGGGAAGGATGAGATATGAGACGTATGGAAAGCAATTGTATTTTCATGCCACAGAAAAGAGTGTTTGAGAGAAAGAACGGCCGCTCTAACATCACTCTTCCCTCTCTCTGTGTCTTGCAGTGCAGTTCAACTTGATTCCTGTGGGGCTCAGGATAGTGGCCATCCAGAGCACCAAAACAGGGCTCTACGTTGCCATGAACAGCGAGGGCTACCTCTACACTTCGGTACGGTCAGCACTTACTTCACTGTGATGCCTCGCGCCTTTAAAAGACCCGATATGTGATTTCATTATAGCGGTCCTGGTTGAGAAACGGCCGCCCCACTGCTGGCTTTGTGTTTGCTTGTACTTTAGTTGATTAAACACAGTGAAGGCCATGTGTGAGAGTAACACTACGCTTCTGTTGTTCTACAGTTTGCTCAGATAGAGGTAATACTGATACAGATGTCCAGAGTTTCATGTGGCCACCAAGGCTTTTCAAGTCGGACTGTGTCGCAACAAAACAGACGTCCACATATATTATTTATTCTTATATTAGCGCTTTAATCTGTACCTCAAACTGCAGCAAAAGCTAATCTTGCAAAATCTAAATGCATACAATGTGTATATGCAACTGTGCCTCGCCTGTTTTGTCCTTTCCCAGTACGATATAAACCAGTCAAATTGATCAACATTTGAAAACAGCAGATTAACCTTCTTCGTTAGCAATATATGTGCTGTGTTCACGATAATTGACGATAACAGATGAGGTATATTAACTATGTGTTAGTGCGAGACGCTTTGCAGGTGCCAGGTTTTTGTCCCTGGCCGCCGGAGATGGTATGTGATACGTTAGCTATTGGCGAGAAGAATAAAATAATATCCAGGAAATGTTCAAGAAAAGTTTACTTTTTATATCTGCTGCTCCAGATAAAAAAGTAGAGAATCTAAAAAGAAGACAGGATCGACAATGACGGATTGCCGTTGGTGTGGTTTTTCTTTTTGTGTTTTTTTGAGTGGAGGGCGCTGAAAGAAGCACCGATCATCCAAAATATTAAAACCACTAGTGAAGTGAATAACGTTATTATACTGATTTTATTACAATGCAATATTCTGCTAGGAAAACTTCATAGCAACATTACTGCTGAACTGCAGCACCCACCCCAAGCAGGACACTGCTGCATACCACAACACAAACACTGGTTAATAACGGCTAAAAAAAAAAAAAGCAAAAGAAAGCCTCCACCCATAGGTCCCAAAGGCTCCCACTACCAATGTCTTGGTGCCAGCCACCACAGGACACCCTCAGAAGGCCTGAGTCTGTTCCCCAATGAGCCAGAACTGTTTTGGAGACACATGGACTTACACAGTATTGGACAGCTGGTTGGTTTGGCTCTAAAGTCCCCTCTGTGTATGAAGCACTTTGCTCGTTGTAGCTAGCAGTTGGTTGCCGGAACGGTGGCCGTTCAAGGCTCTGGTTGCCTGGGTTACGGGCTAGCACTTCTTCTGTCAGCACTCTCTTTGAAAAGAAAATACCATCAATGGCTCCACCGCACAATGCTATTGGCATGCTGAATTCAATGGTAGGACCCAAAGGCATGTACTGAGTTTCCTTGTGGATAACATCTTGGGTTGCTCCAGTTGCTCCAATGGGTTGGCGCCTCAGTTCCGTTGCCTCAAAGCTGAGATTAGTTCAACTCTACCTACATTGCATTGTCAGATAAGTGTTTTTCACCTATCATTGCTGCAACTCCTTGAACTTCATCAACACTCCATGCTCTCTGGTCACCACATCGCTGCTAGTCTATGTAAAGATGTCACTTGTCTCCTGAGTGGTAGTGTAGACATTGCCTTGTATGACAGGGGTGCAGTTATATCTTAAAAACATAAATAAAACTGGTTGAATATCGTATCTGTTCAAAACATCATCAGGACAAATGGTGCAACCAACATGTCTCAGGGTATGAAGGCCAAGTGATTGCAGCAGTGCAGCCATCGTGTCTTTTCCTAGAGACAGAACAAAACTGAAGAAGAAGCTGCAAATGTATTGTTCCTAACAAAAGACTGTTTTGAAGACATCCTGTCCTGTCGTGTTGAGCAGCTTGACCTGGAAATAATGTCTCTAGCGTACACATAACAGCCCAACATGAGACAATGTGAATTATGAGACAGGCTTGTCACCCTAACCTGGCTGCCTCGTAGTCACTCTTTGACAAGCTGAGGTGAATCTAAGGTAGGTGTATATATCTGTGCATCAAACAGTTCACTGCTCGCGGTCACAGCAGCACTTGTACATTGAAGCTTGTGAAACAGTTCACACGGTGCTTCCAGAGAGTTGTCTCGCATTGATGAACAGAGAAAAGTGGCAGAGCCGAGCCACAGATTTGAGAGCTAGATGGAAGAACAGATGATCAGAGTGCACTCCATCAGGATGCCGAGAAAAGCCCTTTTTTCAGCATTTTTTTTTTTCACCCCCTCTTGGCACGCTTGCAAAGTGTGTGAGATCTTGTTTGAAGTGCATCGGTGCGCTCACTTCAAAGTCCATCCGACGCTGCCAGCGTGCACACTGCCAGAGACGATGAGAGGAGAGGCAGGGATTCTGTCAGGTGCAACAATGCAAGAAGTGGCCAGGAAAGAAGACACGTACACAAAATGCTCCCTTGTGCTGCTGCACACATGTGAACACCATTCTCTCATGCTGGGACGTAAACATTGACTTACGTCTCTGCTTAGTTCTGGCAGCTCCTTACTTTACAAACCACAAATTGCAATAAGACTGAAGAGAATTCTTGAAAGTCTGAAGCTTGTCTTGGTCCAAAAATCCCTATGCAGGTAGTAAATTAGTGTTTGATGAGGAAAATGTCCCGTTAGTGACAATAGAATAGAATTTTTAATAAAGATGCAACCCAGGAGCTTTCACCTTAGAAAGAGGAATCCAGTACTTCAAACCTAGATCTTTTTCTTATTATTGTGATCATTCTCAGCTGTCAGCTTTGCACTAATTCAAAATTATTATTTTAAATGGAAAGTTCAAAGCAAAATTGAAATGTTATGTGCATTTCTATCTTATTGCATAGGGACTTACGTACACCTGAGCCAAAATTGCATTTTTTGGCATTTTGTTCTCAAAAAGTCCTGAGTTGCGTAGCACTAACTGCTACTGTAACATCCATATTTTAACCCGAGCCTAACCCTACTGAAACCCCATCCTCCCCCCCAAAAAAACTATACTTTTCCCCTTTTGAGACCCAGAAAATGGTCCTTGAGCGACTTTTCCAGGTCTTGGAACCCCCCCTAGACAATAAAAACCTTGGACGCACACACTGAAACTCACACTCACCGTGATACCGAGGTTATACTTACCCAGGCATCCTCTTGACAGAAGAAAGGTGACCCATTTTCACTAAGGGAAATAACCACGGGGAAAGTGAGAGAGAGATAGAGAGAGAGAGAGAGAGAGGTAAGAAGGAACATTTGAGAAAATCCCTTTGAGATGAGAACGGTGTGAGGACAAAGGAGAGGAGGAGGATTTCCCCCCCTCTCACGTTAAACCACCTTCTCTGCTATTGTTCTGTGCGAACGTGTGCACCGGAGAAAGAGAGTGAGATGGAGAAGTACAGAAATAGAGGAGGAAGGCACATTTTGACGCTTGTTGCCTTCAGGGTGCAGAGAAAGGCAGCCTTAACATCCTGTTATGCAATCGTTAGCATGTGCAGGGAACAAGGCCCATCTGTCTTCCCCTGTAGCGTTTTAAGAAGCGGTTAAAGAAGTAACCTCAATGTGAGAATTTTATGCCGTCGTCTAGAAATGTATATGCAGCCTTGGGTGATGGGCCCAAGCAATTCCTTATGTTAGAGACATTTGGACTCATTTTGGTTTACACACCACAACTGTCTTCAGCAAAAAGAAAAAAAATGCTTGACCTCGTTTCGTCAGTTGTCAATTTCAAAGACAAATTTTGCAATTTAAGTAAGTCACGGTTAGTCATAACACTCTTGAAGTTTGATGCTGTATTCATAGCACCAGCAGCAACAATTCCAAAGCGCTACATTGCCGGCAGGTCACCCTTGATTTTGTTGGTGGTGCCATCTGTTTAAAAGCTAATCGGACCGTCAAGAAAGTTGAAGCCAGCCCAAATAGGATATGTAGCACAACAAGTCTTTCACATAAAGAAGTGTCAGCCGTCTGTTTGAAAATTCTACTGTATGGTTTTTTTAGTGACTAGCTAATGAACACAGTGGAGCATTTAGCATTAAGCTAGGAGTTGGTGGAGAATAGGGGCTGTACCAACAAGTCAACTAGTCAGTTTGTCGATGCCTTAGGCGTCATGTCGACAAGTCACGAGATCACATGACAATAACAACATGGACACCTCTGAGAAGATGGGTGAGGAGCCCAACTAGCAGTGGTTCATCAAGGCATCCGCTAACGCTAACGGAGGAACAATCTAAATCCTCTCGCCAGCAGTCAATTAACAACTTCACCAAATGTACTGAGGTAACAAAAAGAAGGCGGCTGCACATCAACAACTATCAACTATCCCATGTTACAACACGCTGTGGGGTACTATTACATGCTATAGATGGTGTTGAGTTGCAGTTTTTATACAGGCTATACATGTCTGCAGTGTACAGTAATTATGAAGCGCATGAGCTGTCTGTTCTCAGCGTATGTGTTCAGGTCAAGAATATAGATTTCATTTTTGCGAAGCATTACTTTCCATTGCGTCTTTATTAGTGACGTCATCAGCAACTAGTTGCAACACCAGCTAGTTGACTTTCATCACATAATAGTCGACTTTAAAAACTCGTTCAGCCCCGAGTGGAGAATAACAGAACAGAAACGGAGATGGAATATGCTTGCTCTGTAACTACAAGATGTAAATATTTAAGCATTTGCCAACATGTTAGCTGTAAAAGCTGATCATACTTCAGATGTTTAGAAAACGGTTGCCCACCTTTACAATCTTGTCTCCAACGCGTCATTGCCAGATACATTTGTGAGCTATCTACATTGTCAGTGTCAACATTTTATGATTTATGATTCATTAAATGATGCATTTGTTCTTGTAAATTAGTAATATGTGAACATGGTTTCTAGACTTATAGTTACATCATTGGTTTTCTTTCTCTAAGCTCAGTTGTCTTCATCATTTATATAAGTATTGTTAATGTTTGTTCGTAGAATTCTCTCAAGCAGCATCGGCGTAAACGCGTAACCAAGGTGGAGAGGTGTTTCCTTCCCTACCTTTTTTGTAGAAATAACACAGGCTCACATCGGCTGCGGCAATGTTCCAGAGGCTACTCAGCATTAATCTTTCATGGGCCTCCGTGGCAGACGTGTTGCCCTCTGCAAGCGCGCACACACGAGCAGATAATTACAACACTTATTTAAAGGATCTGGAAATGAAGCCGCCTCCTCCCAGCCGTGCATTTGCCAGTAATGGCCCAGGGAAAAAGGAAAAGTAGTTTTCTGGCTTGGCTCCGCTTTGCCTCATCATTTATCTTTATTCATCAGTTGCATCATTCTCATTCGGAGCCCATTTGTTGCAGTTTCCGTCAGTATTTTCTGTTTGGCCTCTTCTCATTTTTACTCTGTACTCCTCCGCTGCCGCAACTCGTTTTCCCCACGAGGATCAGTGGAATTTCATTTAATCATCCGATCTAATTTAATGACGACACCTTTAAAGTACTTCAAACATTTGTGGTGCCATCAGATTAGCTTGCAAACTAATTAAACAGCATGAAACAGACTTTATTTATTAATTAAATGTGCTTGATCACACATTCCACTTTTGTTTTGTTGTTTCTGCTCATAGGATATGTGAGAAAGTAGTCAATAAATGTGGCCTCGTGAAAGAAAGGAAGGAGGGAAAAAAAAGAAGTGATTAGAGGATGACAGAGGCCCTTAAGCAATTTGCGGTCAAGGTCAACGATGCCCTTAGAGAAACATTTCCTTCCCCGTCTTCTCCGTAGGGAGATCAAAGGTCAGGGGGAGCTACAGAGGTATAGATTTTGTTTCTCACTCAATGACACAGCATGATTTTGAAGTATGGTGCACTGGTAGAAATCCACATTTTAAACAGTGTCCTAGATCAGTATATCTTCTCAGTGTTTGTATTGACCGATGTCTGCACTGGTTTTGTCTGGTGGTTTTCACAGTCTGGTCAGTTGCCACCAGAACAACAAGACCCGAGATGTAGGCCCTGATTAGACCTGGTATTAACACACGTCCCGGCTGATCCAATCACAAGTGGGCAGCTTAAAGTACAGCTGTGGACACTTCCAAAATGCATTTGAGATCTGATTGCTCAGACCGTATTTGATTGCTATGACCGTTACGCTAGTCACGGTTCTGAATCGGCCGCGACAGCTATTTGCACACTATTCTACAACGATCAGGTCACAGGTGGTCACCAGAGAGGCACGTGGACATGCATTTTGCCTGCATCTCTTTTGCATCATTCATTCATTCATCTTCTGTAACCGCTTATTCCTGTTAAGGGTCGCAGGGTCTGCTGGAGCCTATCCCAGCTGTCATTGGGCGAGAGGCGGGGTACACCCTGGACAGGTCTCCAGTCTATCTCAGGGCTAACAGAGAGAGACAGACAACCATTCACACTCACACCTACGGCCAATTTAGAATCACCAATTAACCTAATGAGCATGTCTTTGGACGGTGGGAGGAAGCTGGAGAACCTGGAGAGAACCCACGCAGACACAGGGAGAGCATGCAAACTCCACACAGAAAGGCCCAGTCGGTCCATGGATTTTTGTTTGATTATCAAAAGCAAGTGTTGACAGTCACTTAAGAGTCTCTGGTCTAGGGTTCCGCTGGTCCTTATGACCCATGGGTCTCTGATTAACAATCGTCCCATCGACACAACACTGAGTGTGCAGGAGCTCAACAGGGCTACCAGGTAGTTAGTGTAAGTGTTAACTGGATAGGCTAACTAGCTTACTTTCTAAGTGGAATCCAAACATATCAGCATCTAACTTGTCTGCCTTTATAAACACATTAACGCACACTTGGCAGTGAGGCTTACCATTGTGGGCAAATTTGGGTTCAGTGTCTTGCCCAAGGACACGTGTAGAGGGAACAGCCAGTGGACGAGATACTTGACCTAATTCACTAATAGGCGGTTTAGACTTCTGCACCAATTTGACGCCGAATTGATTGTTTTGGATTTGGTTTTGAAAAGACACAGCGCCAACTAGCGTTTGGGAGGTGTTTTTACAGAGCGAGCCAGACTGACGAGCGCACAAGTATAAATGACTCGCACCGGCGTAGGCTACATGCGTAAGTTATGGCGTCTAGGTCCCGCAGTACTTTAAATGAGCCTTAAATCTTCATAGTTTATTCTTTGGGTTGTTGAATAATGCCATTTTTTGGTCAGTATTGTAGCACAAAGATTGAAAATTCCAAAGTTCCAGTTCCAGTGTCCCAACAACGCCAGCTCACAGATGACACTCATGGAAAAACAGCACAGAGACCGAATGTTAACACAGCGTTTGCAAATATGTCTAATATCTTTCATAAAGAAAAGAACAAGCCCCGTTATACACGATGCTGATTGCTCCAGCTGCCAAGGTGGTGTTTCCCCCTGCAAACACACATCATGAATAATTGATCACGTAGCACACAGAACGCCCCCAAACCGCTCTCTGTGGTTTTGTTTAACCACACGTTCTCACACAATCAGACGCATTTGCATATCAGCAGTGAAAACAGCTCTGAGGCAGGAAAATAAATAGGAATTACTTCACTGAGGAGGGCTTTCTCTCTCTTGAGCGACAATTTACCTGCCTCAGCAAAGATACAGGCAGCCCTCAGAGATATTCAGAGATCACCCAAACAACACTATGAGGCTTTTTAGCAGTCAGCAGAGAAAGGGAAAGTGTTACACTTATAAGTTACTGCAAAGTAATCTACTGTAAACAAAAATAACACATTTGCGACGCCTTGAACGGCAGACTTAGGAGTTGTTGTGCACAAGATAAACAACGGAGTGGGAGTGACAGGCTAAATGATGGAGCCAGTGTCCTTTTGTCCTTACATGAGCCTCTTGTTTCGGGCGGATAAAACGAGATGATAATAGAGGTGAGGAGGAGAACGGAGGAGTGAGTCACTGCAAAGCATCGGCTTTTCTGCATTTACATAAAAATGTGCAGGGAGGAAACGGAGTCTTGTTTGACGCCGGCTCGCACCAAATCTCCAAAAGAGATTAAAACTGAATGAAACGCATTCTCACACGTGCAATGTGAATTTTTCCCCGATGTGCAACCATACAACACGTGTGATTTTTACATTCGAGGGCCCGCGCTCCTCAGACTGAATAAGGGGTCTGGATCTTAGCACGAGTGATAACAAACGGGCGTGATGGTTGTCACCGGCTTGAAAGGAGAGAAGACGGAAAGATGGGAAGTCGCTGGGAGAAGAGAGGGAGAGAGGGATGGTCTGACAGGCCCAGACTCCGAGCGAACATAACGTCCCCTCTGGGAGCAACAACCGCCACCGCGCTCATCTTTCTTCCCTCTCCCCCCCGTCTCCCTTTACCCCCCTCCCTTCCATCTCACTTGTACAGCTTTTACTCGCCTGTCAGTCTGTCTTGCTCCCTGTCCGACCATTTGTGTCTGTTGGCGTCTCTTGCGGTTTGCCTTTTCCACTCCCCCCTCCGCCATCACTTTCTTTTTTGTCACCCCATGAACCTCTTCTATTCAGAATATACCCCCACCCCTTGTCTCCATGTGTCCCTTATCTGCAGTCCTTGTCCTAGCTCTGTCCTCTACCTCTCTGTTCTCCTTTCCCCTTTCTCCATTTGTCCTTCTCATCCTGAAACCTTTCTCTTCTGTCAACGCCCCCCTCTCGCATCCCCCCCACTTTTTTTCACTGCTCCTTCAACTACAGAAAAAATGTTGACTAAACTAAAATGATCTTGTAGGAAATATGTCAAAATTGCATTAAAATTGGGCCCGTTCTAAGTTGATTTGTGTAAATATAAATGTACTTTAGCTTAAAATGAAGCGTCTCCACTCTTACCAGTTCATGCCAGCCATGGTAAAAGCAAAATTGTCATGGTGCCAAAATGAAAAAAGACAGCTGTCCCAGGTGAACATTAATTGTAAGGGCAACAGCCAGCAAGCTGGCACATGCTGGTGTATTTAGTCATCTAAAGGTATGGCTTACATAGTAATTAGAAATATGAACAACGGAACAATCAGTGGTGGAGAAGACATTTAAATCTTTCACTTAAGTAAAATTAAAGTGTCACAATGTAAAAATACCAATCTACAAGTTAAATTATTACATTATATATCCATAACATATGTGTGATGTATATGAGAAGTCAACTATAGCGCTCAATACACAGACAATTGCTCGGAACTGTGCAATTCCAACCCCAAAGCAAACACCTAACAGAGAGCCTTAAAGGGAAACTACTGTTACAACCTGGACCTTATTTCTGGCATAAAATAGGATGATTTACTCTCCCATATAACTTTGGTGTCATTTGGAGTCGTTCGTCAGATGTTTACATCCACATATATCCATATAGTGGGAGTGACTGGGGCACCGAAACACAGCCTCTAAATAACGCATTATCTGCCTCGAAATTCGTTCATTTCACCAATATTTTGTTATGATACGCTAGTGCTATTCTCCGTTGAGTCCGGAATTACCTGTGCAGCAGTTTGTTGTTCTTTGGCCAGCTGTTCCTCTCTCTGCCTCCGCATCCTCCTTTCAACAAGCTCCTCATCCGTATACTCTGGCTCAAAACGGTAAGGACATCCATCATAAACAAAGTCGTCGTCTACAACCTCAGAATCAGAAAAATATTCAGCCATGTTGCAAAAAACTAGCAGTAGCAAGGGGTGTGCACGGCGCTCACAGTTGACATCATCCAGGTCAGAGGTTAGTAGGTCAATGTACAGACCCCGGGTGACAACAGGTAACTCCGAACTCAATGGGGGAATAGCACTAGCGTATCATAACAAAATATTGGTGAAATGAACGAGTTTCGCAGCAGATAATGTGTTATTTAGAGGCTGCGTTTCGGTGCCCCATTCACTCCCACTATATGGATATATGTGGATCTAAATATCGTACGAACAACTCCAAATGACACCAAAGTTATATGGGTGAGTAAACGATTTTATTTTATGCCAGAAATAAGGTCCAGGTTGTAACAAACAGTAGTTCCCCTATAAGCTTGTTACATAGTCCGCGAGAAGCGAGAAATTTGTTCTCAGGGGAAGTCCTCATTAGGCCCCTCCCACTGCAGTATCCGTCACACGCGCTAAGCATCGTGGGAGATTTTTCGGATGTCGGCCAGTCATTTTGACGACCGTGTCAGATCACTCCGTTCACTCAGCATGCGCCCACTCACAGTATGCCGATCTCTACCCAGGAGAGATTAGCGGTCACACTGCGAATATTAGCATCTGGGAGCTCATAGGGCATTTCTGCTACAATTTCTGACTAATCACATAATAGTAACCCGCACGAGAAAAAAAAGTTCTTCTTCTTCTACGATATGACACCATATCCATTCAAGTTAAATAGATAAATAAAGGGTTGAAAACAATGTGAAAATAGTGGATGTAAACATGACACCTGTGAGTTTCATCTATCTGCTTTTGCACAAGTGATAATCTAATGATTACAGTATGCGAAATGGGCAAGGTCCAATCAAATAATTGTGACCAGGGATTAAGTATATAAAAAAAAGAATATAATTGCACCTAAATATTTGTACTAAATCATTACCAAGGATGGCCAATTATTGGTTTTTGCTTGGAGCTTGTGAAAGTGGAGCTACGTATGCTATCATGCATATAGCAATAGCACGTTAACAGTACGTGTTGTCTCCATAAAAAAGTACAATACTCCCAGCGCGTCGTGTACTTCCTTCACAAGTGAGCTCCAATTTAAATACCGTCTAATTGCCTTGCGAAAGAAACAGAAACTTTTTCATGCCAGAGCCAAATAGTCCATCTGTAAGAAGAAGAAAGAGGCCAGATGGGCCGCGTGTATCCATCTGTCTTTACACATCCCTAGCAATACACACTTCCCCTTCATCACTCTCTTGTCACTTTCACCTCTGCGGTACCGTTATTCATCTGGTCACCATACATCTCTTTTTATTTCTCCACCTCCACCTAGCGCCGGTCTTTCCAGTATGTCACATCCTTGCCCATCTTAAATCGTGCATATGGATAAAACGCTTCAGAGCAAACAGTTGATGCTAATGCACGGACAAGAAGCAGGTCTACGCAGTGCTTAGCCGGTGCTCATTTAGAACCAGGGCATGTGGGAGTAGCTCAGCAGAGGTCAACAGCAGGGGGAAACTCCTTGTCATGGTTCTATTGTCTGAGGCGTCTGGGACCCTCTTACCTGTGGGCACCTCCCGAAAATTGCTTTCTGATAAAAATAGTGCTCAGCCGCGGACCTGCCCCACTTTATTTGCCGTGTGCTCTGGAAAAGCCTCCCGGGTGGAGAGATGGCAGCGGAGCGGGAGGGAAGGAGGAGCGATGGTGGGGGGGGAGGTTGGTGTGGTGTTTTTGAGATGTAGTCAAAGCCACACACACACACACGCGCACTGCAAAAAAAAAGAAAATGGACCGGTGCGCTAACACACTCACACACACTCACACTTTTCACACACACTTACCCCTCGTGCAATTTCACCACCCTCCACATCTCCGCAAACACACATGTGCAGCCAGGTATAAACAATCTGACAGAGGCTGGCAGACATAATTGGGCCGGACTCCGTTACCCAGGACCAGCTCTGGACAAACTCTCCGCAGTTAACAGGGGAAAGTTGGCCAAAGTAAAAACTTTACTCGAATGACATTGTAGCTCCGCACTGAAAGAGTAGGCGAACGCAGCCCTACTTCTGACCCAATACTGACAATTAAAGCCATTCATTAAAACCTACACCCTGCCTCTTTTCACATGCGAGACAAAACGTTTGTGTAACGGTTTGACAACTTTGTTAATTTCGTGAAACCCTGGCGTTCATTTATTTATTTTTTGGGGTGGGTGTGAGGGGGTTGTATACTGTCTTAATAAAAAAACTCTAATTATGATACTATCCCACCTATGAAAAATGATTCATACAGTATATGGAATGTCTTCGCATAGAATAAGAGCATGCCTTTTTTGTTTTATCATTCCGTCATGAAATTACCGTAATGATGCTAATATTGGATTTAGTGACAATTAGTGTGCAGCATACATGAATACTAAACATAATGCTGTTGAGACTAGGGGTTGAACGACCTTGGAAGTCGAATAATATGTGGTTAACGTCGAGTTGACTTCGACTAGTCGATGACGTCACACATAAAAACTCAGTAGAAAGTAATGCTTTGCAACAACAACTACGGAGGCTTTTCTGCAAGGTAACTGAACCTTGAACACAAACTACTGTCGGCCGCAGCCCACGTCAACACCATAAACACCGTCAGTCTGACACTTTCTAAAATGTCAGCTCTTGCTCTGTAAAACAACAACAAAAAAACCACAGCAACAATGTCAACTAATAGAACACAACAGAACTGAACATAAAAGCATGACCTTATCAATACTGTGCACTGGAGATATGTTTAGCCTATATGAAATCGTCAGTAGCATTTAATAGTACTTCGCAGTGTAGCCAGGATAAAAAATAAATAAATACATATGCGTTTTTATCTCCGAAGCCTTTTCCGTGTATAGCAGCTAAAGGTCTAATAACTTTAGAAAATGAAATTCGCCAACAAATTGTTGATGGGCAGCCTCTTTCTCTCTGTACCACTGGACGTTCAGTGAAGTTGTTAACTGACTGCTGCTGAGAGGTTTTGGATCGTTCCTCTGCTAGCGTTAGCAGGTGCCTATTCAGATGAGTGTGCATTACAGTAGTATTTTTGTTGTATCTCAGGACTGACTTACATATTCTGCATGTCACGACAGTGTGGGCTTCTTCTTTAATGAAGTATTTTAAGACACTTGATGAACCGCTGCTAGTTTGATCCTCACCTGTCTTCTAGGAGGCGTCCGCATTGTTATGTCACATGATCGGCGTCATGGCACGGCAGTAAAGTCAACTAGTCTGTACAGCCCCTAGTTGAGACGTGGCTTTCTATGGACACATATATATAGCGAATATAGTATTAGCGAATTTAACTGTGCTAGCTAGCTCTTTTAAAGGTAAGCTTGTTCACGTTATGTCTGCAGTCGTTTCCTCCAAGTCTTAACCAGCTCTCTTAAAAGGATTTTAAATCTCTGTGGTCGAAAAATCAAGAGCACAAATGCCGGATTTTAAAAGGTAGCGGTAACACAGATAGCTTCACATGCTACATGAGTCGCGGTTTTGGGGACGGGTAGGAGGGAGAGATGCTTTCTGGACTGATTGAACTTTTTGTCCTGTTAGCAGCCAAGCTAACAAGCTAGCGTCCTAGCATGCTAGTGGTTAGCTGCCAGCTGCAGTGGTTTACCTTGTAGCCACGAGTTAACGTATGTGAGCTGCAGTATCTGATGACTCTTCTCCACTTCTTACATCATGGCATGATAAAAAGGTTTGCTAGTATTTACTGGCATACTTGCAGTTTATTTTTCCTCTTTTCTCTAAAATAGCAGATTCCCACTCCCTTATTGTCCATGGTCTTGTTTTCTTCTACTGTTCCTATGTTTATCTACCAACCTGAAATGGTTTTATTATTACCTGAAATTACACCGCTGCTCGCAGGCTTTGTAACAAAGTGCTACCATCCCTCATACCAGTCCAGCCATAACTCTTACTCGCTTGCTGTTCAGTCTCCCCTCCCTGTATGTGCCCTCCCCTCCCCTCCTTGCCGGCTCTCTGTTCGTGGCCTCCTCTGAGCCCTCCACGGGGGAATTCTTTAGAGATGCACGGAGGTACCGGTCGCTAAATGGGGAACACCACACCGCTGCTCACATGAGCAACACTAGGAGAGGAGGTAAAGAGGCAAGGTGGAGGAATGAGAAAAGGATCTGGCATGGGAGTTGTTCATACTCACCTAAAAAATGATGCTGTCAGAGCCGACACAGAAGCCTTGCTGCAGTTTGATCTGCACTCATATCAGAACTAACAAGCTGTAAACACATACTGAGGGTCACAAGAAGACAGGTGTACGTGTACATACGTTTTAATTAACAATTTATAGGATGCCAAACATAACTGGGAAGAAAGGGTTCAAGTACACAAGCTTTTTGCCACTAATTAAAGCCTATGAGTGGACTTTTCTTTACAAATTTCACACTGTGGCATTTTGCTGCCATGTCTCACAAAACCAGTTAATTGGGATGGATGGTCTTAGGTGATATAGAGAGTTACCACATCCATCACCGCACTGTGTTCTGTAGCAACGAGCAGCTCCTTTCTCTGTAGAGACTGTAGCTGAGAGGAAGTATAAGCGAGGGAGGGAGGGAGATGTGTGTGTGTGTGTGAGAGAGAGAGGATGGCCTCTTCAGGATATTTAGTTCACTTGGTTTTCCTGCAGAGCCGTGGTGAAGAGTAGGTCACTGGATTCATGCAGGGATGAGTATGCAAGAATAACTTTTTAGCTTAAAGAGCAGGAACAAAATCCTTTTTATCAGCGCTTGCTCACCGTTGGCTGTATCCTGATGTTTCAGAAATTCCGCGTTTAACTAATTCCAGGATGCAGGCTGACGCAGGCACACACACGAAAATGGTTTAGGAACAACAAAAAAAAAAAAAGAAAAAACATGAAGAACAGCTCAAGGTGTTGACCTGGCCTCCAAATTCACTAGATCCCAAACTGATCAAGTATCTGTGGGATGATCCACAGAGGCCCCTCCCCTCAACACACAGGACACCACGGACACCCTCAGAAGACCCATGTCCATTCTCCGATGAGTCACAACTGTTTTGGAGGCACAAGGGAGACCTACACAATATTAGGAAGGTGGTCATAATGTTATGCCTGATCGATGTATATAAGTTGGTTGATCCATAGCTTCTTGCTGCGCCAGGATCAGCACCTTGGACAGCGCCTCAGAGCACTTACAGTCACCAGTAGTAGTTCGTACAATAATGTTTCTACTCATTGATTCTCACCAGTATGTGCATGCATACTTGAGGACTTACAAATAGCTAATGAGTTTACTTCCTTCCTTTTTTTTTTTTTCTCTAGTATCTCGTGCTGGCAAATTGTTGCAAATTGTTGCTTGGCTGCGGTACAGATTGCGGTTATTGTAGTCAGCAGGACTGTGTGTTGCATCACTCGTGAGCTGCAGGGCTCATGGATGCATCCATCGCCAGGGAGCGTAAGATACAAACACACCAGGACGCTACTTATTGAAGTGCTCTTTCTTCTTACCGCTTTACTTCTTAGGCCCCTTGCTCCTTGAAGGAGCGTCCCGGTGTGTTCCTCCACCCTGATGTTCCTCCACCTCGTCCTGTTCTGTTCCAGCCTCTCCAGGTCTTCCCATCTGTGTCCCGCTCTTTCTGTCTCGGCCCGTGACACTCCTCCTCCAGGTGTTTCTTGGCCTCCCGCTACCGTCCCGTGGGTTCCACTGCAGGGCTCGGCGTGTGATGGAATGTTTCAGTTTACGCAATGTGTGCCCAATCCGTCCCCATTTTCATTTCTTTATGTCCACTACTATTGCAGGTTGCTTTGTTCCTTATTTTGTCAGGCCATCTGATGATACCAGTACATCTGAGGCAGTAGTTGGTTGGACTTGCAGCTTGTTCAGGAGGTTCTTTGTTGATTTCCAAGTCTCGGCTCCGTAGAGGAGTATGGTTTTTATACTTTTATACTTGAATAGGCATATTTTGGTCTTGAGTGTGATGTTACATGCTCTCCAAATGCCCCCCATCATGCCAAATACAGCCCTTGCCCTAACTATTCTCCTCTATACATCCCCCTCTGATTCACCATCACTCACTACTTCACTTCCCAGGCAAAGGAAGGAGTTGACCTCTTCTAGTGTTTGGTGGTTAGCCGTCAAGCTGGCCAGTGTCTCGGTACTGGCCTTCAGCACTTTGGTCTTCTGTGTGCTAATGCGGAGACCTGTTTCAGCTGCCTTCTCTTCTACTTCTCTCAAATTTTCTCACACTTATTGATGGTATTGCTCTTTAGCACCACATAAATCTGGAAACTGCATCTTCTAAAAAGTCCAGTTGACCTTGTTTCCCACTTTTTTGACGGCTGGGATCCTTCACAGACACATACAGCAGAAGGTTTGCTCTCATTGTTCGGCCGTTCAGTCTCCCACTTTACCGTTTTGGTTCTCCCTTACACTGTGTTGTTATAGCTCCGTTTCTGAGCGATTTAGTTCAATTCAGCAGAAAGCCACTGTTGCAGGTGCACGCTCAGGAGTTCCCCGTAGAGTTAGTACAAACCAGGAAAAAACACACACAAACACACAACAACAACAGGAAAACATGATCATTAATAATGCATCTGCCGGACGGAAAACTTTCCTCTAAATAAAAGATGGGGTTTGCTCCGAAGCTTCGAGTGATTGCACAGTGTGTCACTGTTGTGTCCACAACTTGTTTCCACTGCCCCCAAGAGGCCAGTTCAGCTAAATGAAAATAACAACACAGGTAAAAGGAAAAAAAGGAAAAAACACACATTAAATAAATATTATTATGAGTAGTTCATATAGAAAATGAAGCTTAAAAGAAGAAGATGTTACCAATTTCTGACTCAAAAGCAGCCTCTTCTGCAAAAAATGCACAGTAGCTGTCATCGCTTATTTTATGCATAAGTATGACTCAAGTCTCATGAATAATTTTGCCCGCAGCTGAAATGCCTTCAGTCATTTCACGGACTGCCAGATGTACCAGACTGTGCACGTACAGTACGAGTTAGTATGTTAGTCGCCCACAAAAACGCCCACATTTCCACAACAGATGATCCTGACAGGTGGCAAACCGGCAATTAGTCGGCTCCCTCAACAAAGTCTTCTCACGGTGTGACCTGAGAGGACCGAGCCGCCTGCGTGCACACACACCCGCTCCTCCCTCCCCCCCCGCACCCTCCTACTCCTCTCTACCCTGACCTTCCTCACCCGCCCATCGAATCCGAAAACGCTTGTCGCTTTTTCTTTGAGTCAGCACTCTTGTTTCTTTTCCTCTGCTCCCCTTCCTCTCTCTCTCTCTCTCTCTCTCTCCTCACCCCCTACCCTCCTCCTCCTCCTCACGCATCCTCCTCTGATGTGGCAGCAAAGGTGTGCGGGCGGGCACATGTGGCCTTGAGGGAAAGAGGAAGAAGGCGGAGAGGATGCTGATATAAAGAGGGGATGGTGACGCTAGAAAGTGAAAGGAAGATGAGAGAGAGGGGGGGAGGAGAGGTGAGAGAGGAAGTGTAGAGGTAAGGCAGGTTATCTCTGGTTCCCTTTGGAAAATCCCCAAACGCACAGCGAGGGTCTGGCAGTCAAGGTGAGAAGCAGAGGACATCCCTCCCTCCCTCCCTCTCTGCTTCTTCCCCCTTGTGCACCCGTCTGCACCCTCTCCAGCTGTTCTCATTACACTGTGTGTGTGTGTATGTGTGTTACCTACTCATTTGTCTGTGTGTGTTTTCGGGTTTCCGGCTCCACATCTTGTTTATTCATCCTTTTGTGCAGGCAGATCTCATGAATGTGTGTTTACATATGGGTTCCCGTGTTCCTGTGAGATGCTTCTTGACGTTGATGTGCGCTCCTCTTTCTCTCTCTCTCTCTCTCACCCTCTCTCACTGTGTGTGTGCTGTCTGGATAGCCGTGAGCCCATCAGGCCTGGTCGAGCTCCAGCGCTCCTCATGGCGTCCCTGTAAATGCCAGAATGTTGGCACGGGCGAGGACCCCTCTCCGCCTGAAGGGCTGAAAACTTTCTCCTCTTTGGCGGACGTCTGCTCATGAGGGTTTCGAAAGAGCAGGGAGAGGCTGAAAGGTTGTAGTCAGACGGCAAGAGGCAGAGATGCAGTTTGGCTGTGATAAGTCCTGGTTGTCTTGACCAATCATACAATAACTGCTGTTCCATGTGGAGAAAATCAAAGTCCAAGGTCAGCTGGAAGCTATTCTTTGGTCTAATGAGCCCAAAATTAAGCACTTTTTTGGCTGCCAGACTAGATATTATAATTGGCAGACACTAAACACTGCACATCAACACAAAAACGCACCATAAAGCACGGTGGTGGCAGCACCATGCTTCATCAGGGCCTGATTCTCAACAGCAGGCCCTGAACGGCTAATAAAGGTAGATATAAAAGGATAGATAAATAGAAGAAAATCCTCGAGGACTTATGAGAACTATGATTAGGGCGAAGATTGATTTTTCTGCCATACAGCAACCTGAAGCATAAAGCGAGAGATAAACCACGATTTAAAGGTGACAAAGTTCCCAGAGTCAAAGCCCACACCTCAATCCAGCAGAGAATCCGTAGCTCAACTTAAAAAATGCTGTTGACACCCGAGTTTGAACAGTTTTGCAAAGACTCACTGCTGTTTTTGCAGCAGACAATCTGACACGAGGGTGAACACCTTTGCCTTCACTTATGTGCCATTACCTTGAAGTAATCTCAGACAGTTTTAAGTTCTTCGCCTCGTGTTAATTTGCCTGTAGAACACGCTGCCTGTCCACCTGGGAGGGGCCACAGAGGTACTCTGTGGCCCCTCCATGGGATGTACCGGATTAGCCATGGGCTCTATGTGCATGCAACCTTTTCACACATTAGTCTCCCAACCCTCCGGCCCTAGGATCGCCAAAAGCAGTACAGCTGAATGTCACATCTCTGCCTGTTTGCCTGAGAAATTGTGGTACTGCTTTTCATAAGGTAAAGCAGTGCTCACGCCAACCATACAACTCCTCTGAGGTTTAAAGCCAATTCTTGAGCTTGGTGCTATAGTCTTTCAGCTCATTGTTTTGGTTTAAAGGCCCAAAACTCAAATCTTTTGAGAAATTCTGATCCTTGTACACACAATACCACACAGAATAAGTTGAAATATTAAAGAAATTATGCAGATGGTAAGGATTTATACTGAAATTGACGTATTATTTACTAACTTTTAAAAGAAATTAGTTTGAAGACACAGTCTGTGATGTACATGCCTTTCCCAACACCAAAATCCTAAACCAGTTTGGAGCCCTTTTATGCAACGACATCTGCCATTCCCAATACCAAATAGAGGTATACATTTTGGATAACAATCATTAAAATCAAAATCTGTTGCACTTAAAATGCAAATACAAAAAAAAAACTGATGCACCCTTTAAAATCTGCTAACAAGCAGTATATCTTTTACTTATTTTTTTTGCAGCCAGCTGTCCTGCTGTAATAGAGCAGACTCACACACAGCTACAGTGAAGATGACACATCCCTTTTTTTTTCAGAGTGAAGCATCTTTTTGTCTGTGAAAAAAAAAAAAAAAAAAAAAAGACCCGACAGCCCCGTGTGCAGTCGTAGCGCAAGTCAACCAGAAAAATGTTCCTTTTAAATCTCAAACAGCCTCGTCGCTGGTCCTTCCGTGGGGCTTGACAAAGTTCCTTTTAATGTCAGGGGTTGTTTTTCACTTAGCGCTCGGAGATGTTGATGTTTTTTAACACTTGAGCCGGTTACTTTATCCGCCAGAGAAAACTGTGGCTGGCTTGGAAATGCACGTTTTTGTGTGTGTTTGTGTGTTTGTGTGTGAGGTGGGGGGGTCTTCCCTAAATGCTGAGTGATGGTTTAAACGCACCGTTTGAAAGAACACCGCTGATGATGGTGATGATGATGCAGAAAACAATACCGGCAGGGCCGCATGTTGTCCGCGCATAAATTAATAAATGATAATTAACGCCTATCTTTAGAGGATTGTTTTTGCGAGCTCCTGTGGTGCTTCCTCAGCTGTTTGTCCTCAATTAAAGTTGTTTTTCTGCTCATTTGCTCTGATAATAATCAGCTTTGCCGGTAAACAAGCCTTTGTGAGGCTAACCTTGTTCTGCGTGCTTACTGTGCTGATACTTATCCTCCTGACAAGAGTTGCATCTGAAGGTAAATATTCATCGTTCATTATGAAGAGAAAAAGTTGTCCTACTTCGACCGGAATCCCATATTCCCATGGCTTCATCTGCTCTGATTCATCTTTTTAGATTGCGGCTTTAATACCCAGTCGTTTAAAGAATAACTTGTAAAGCAGAAACACCCGCCGACGCGCCGTACGGACGTAACAAAACATCTCCCAATTCATGATCAGTCCAGTATCTTTTTATAACCCGGCCGCTCCTTTAAACTTTTTCCTCCCCGCAGGATATTTTTTATGACACTTTCTTTTTTTATTGGATTGTGAAGCGAAGGGACAGGAGGGACAGGACGGAGAGACGGTGTCTGAAGATGTGAGCTGACAGACAGTCGGTTGACAGATTTAAAGGTGGGGCGCCGGAGTTGGCCTTTTGACCCGATGCACTTGAACAACTTCCCGAAACGTTTGCAAGTTTCTCTTTGCCAAAAGACGAATGAAAGTTATGTTTTAGTGCTTCCTTTAAAGCTGAATTATTCAGAAAATCATATTTTATGCGTTTTCTTTTCCTCCTGGTGCTTTGGCTTCCCTAATTGCTAAATCTAAATTGGCCGTAGGTGTGAACGTGGTTGTAAATGGTTGTTTGTCCTTCAGTGTTAACCCTGTGACAGACTGGTGACCCGTCCAATGACAGCTGGGATAGGCTCCCTCTAGAGGATAAGCAGTAACAGATGATGACTGAATGAATATCAATCAAATTTACTATGTGTAACATGAAAGGGCTAAAACCAGTGAAGAATTATCAGCAACTGTGCAGTTTTCCTTCAGCTCTGGTAGTAGGCATTCTTGGTATAACAAGCAGACTCTTCGTTTGCTGGCTTTATTTTGTCTTTATTTGTCTTTATTTGCTCACAATGTGTTTATTCCTTCATTTTCTGTAACCGCTTGTCCTCTGGAGGGTCTTGTGGGGGCTGGAGCCTGTCCCAGCTGTCATTGGGCGAGAGGCGGGGTCGTCAGTCTATCACAGGGAGACAGACAACCATTCACACTCACACCATTGACACCATACCAATATACGTGACTCACAGCTTGTGTCTGCTGACCCCAAGAGGCCAAAAAAATGTTGCACCGGGCGCAGACTAATCTCAAACGTGCACACACTACAAGATTTGAAAACAACGGCGAATCTACACATTGCAAAATTAGGATTATCTTGGCGGAAATAGCGCTTGGGAAGCAGTGCGCCCCCTCAAATGAGATCATGGGGAAGCAGACGGTGGTGCAACAAACAATTTTAGTAGTAAGAAAAGGTAGAAGACCAAACAAGTCTGGATGAGAAGATGTTTGGGGAGGCTAGATCGTTTATTGTTGACTTTAAAACTCAAGCATTTTTACTTGTGCTAGTTTGACAAAGTCCTGTCTGTCATTTATTATTGTGTAAGTTCTGATGCAATCATTGAATTTTAACCCGCTATTATTTTAACCCCTAGATGTACCTTCATTTATCATGCAGGCTGTACAAGAGTCTTCTGTACAAGATGCCGAATGTCGCTCCTCCAGTCTCTGTGCTGTCTGAATGAGGCTGCATTAATGTAAAGGTCACCTGTGTCTAGATGACAAAGCCATCACTTTAGCTGCTTAATGAAGCTGAATATTACTTTAGGACTTTATTGGGCCTTTTTGTCATTGTGTTAAAACCAGGGCACCTCTGAAGAAGCTACTTGGATGAGTGGCGAAATGTTTTCATGGAACCCAACAAGTCCAGTTTCCCTTGTCTCAGCTTGTTTTTTTTGTTTTTTTTTGGATATACAGTAAACCGATCAGGCGTAACATTATAACCTCCTTCCTAGGTGTCCCTTGTGCCACCAAAACATCAGAGAATGGACATGGGCCTTCTATGAATGGCCCATGTCTATCTTTCTATCTTTCTATCTTCTATCTTTAATGTTGTGGTTGCCTTCTATAAAGGCCCATGTCCAAACAAAATGCCCAATCGGTTGAGGAGAGGAGCCTCTCTGGATCATCCCACAGATACTTGATCAGTTTGAGATCTAGTGAATTTGGAGGCCAGGTCAACACCTTGTGCTGTTCTTCATGTTTTTTTTTTTTAGTTGTTCCTAAAGCGTTTTTGTGTGTGTACCTGTGTCAGGCTGCATCCTGCTGGGGATGGCTGCTGCCATCAAGGAGTGTCATTGCCATGGGGTGGGGGTGCCTGGTCTGGTCTAGGTGGGTGCTACATGTCTAAGTAACATCTACATGAATGATGCCAGACTCCACAGTTATAACTGGAGTCCTGCAAAACCACGACTTTCTCACAATTTGGAGCTTTCAGCTTAAATACTACCCACCGTGGATACTCTTGTCGGCTCACAAAAGCCCAAACAGTTCAGTTACAACTGTGACAAGGAAGCCGGTATTGATTTGTTGTAGTTGCTGACACATGAAACTGAAAGCTGTGAAAAAAGTACAGTATATATTTCCTCCTCAGTCATGCACAGCAGAAACGTGGGCAAACACACGCACGCGCCTGCTCACACGTGTCTTATCGATGGCGGGAAATATATTTGTCCTCTGGGACGCGGTCGATAGGAGTCTACGACTTAAAGCCCCTGGATTAACCTGCGGTTGCCTGATTGTAAGTCGTTTTAAGTTCTTCACGCTCAGTTGCGTCGCCTTGTCGCGCGTCCAATCAAAGCTTAATCCGGGTTTTTTTCTGCCCCGACGCCTATTGACTTTTCACAGAGGTCTTACATAGAATCAATGACCCAGCTGAGTGCACTGGGGGCTCATCGGTTAATGGCGGCCGTGTGCCAGGAAAAGGGGCCGAACCATGCCTTCAGGTGTCAACGGGTGGAAGTAAGACGAGGCGTTGTGTGTCATTACCGCGGAGTAATCTCACTGTACCTTCCCCGCCGTTTCATCTTTCTTCTCTCTCTCCACCTCTTCTCTTTCATCTCCTCTTTTCCCGTGCCACTCCCCGTCTTTCTCGCCATCCCTCTCTTTTTCCCCCTCTCACCTCTGTCTCGGGGAGTGAGTGATGAGGGAGTGAACCGGTCCATCCGTCTTTGTTGGTGTCGTTAGACTGCGTTTGTACGCGTGTGTCTGTACCCATGTCATCTGGCGTCGGCCGGCCTCCCACCGATGTAAGAGGGATCCGTCATGTCTCTCTGTCACAACAGCAGACACGGATGAGTGGACGTACACACACACAAACACACACACAAACACGTTCCTACTTTTCTGTCATACATTATGAAGCTGTCGATATGTGTGATGGACAAATTAGAGTTTTCAGGTGCTTAAAATTTTTTCAAAAAATCATTCATTCATTGATTCATCTTCTGTAACCGCTTGTCCTCTGGAGTCCTGCGGGGTGGGCTGGAGCCTATCCCAGCTGTCATTGGGCGAGAGGCGGGGTACACCCTGGACAGGTCTCCAGTCTATCGCAGGGCTCACACAGACAGAGTACCCGGAGAGAAACCCACACAGACACAGTTAGAACATGCAAACTCCACACAGAAAGGCCCCAGTCGGCCTGGATTCGAACCCGGAACCTTCATGCTGTGAGGCATCAGTTCTAACCACCACTCCACTGTGCCGCCCTTTTTCGAAAAAATATCCTAAGGCTGCCAATAAGCTCTGTGGATGTGCAAGTCAGTAATATATTCATGCATTTTTGGTTCGGTTTATATCTGCTTCTGCATTCGGAGCAATACAATACTTAATGCTGCTTAAACTGTAGTGGATAAAAAGCTGCACAGAAAGAAACCTCGTGTGGATTTTGGGCTGCTCTCTGACTCGAGCTGTGTTTTTTTCCCGCATGCTAAAAGAGGTCCTTTGGGGAGAGCTGAGTGTTACGGAGTGGCAAGTAGACACCAGTTAATCCTGGAGCATCAAGAGCAGCAGCAGTAGCAGCGGTGGCGGCGGGTATAAGAGCTCTTTACTGGCTGCGTGTTTGGAGCAGCCCCTGCTGAACACAAGAGGAACTGCACCGGTGATATTGAAAGCCTGGCTTGTCATCTGTTGGGGAGGGAGAGAAATGAGGGTTATTGGACTCAGGTGACAGATTGTTTTCACGGTTTTTATTAGACAGAAGCTGTAGCTCATTTGGCGTTCTGGTTGAAGCGGTGTGAGGAAGTCGGCCCTTTCCTCGGCTTTTGATGAAGAGGAAATGATCAGTCAGAAATCAGCCTCCTCAGAGTAAACTGTGCAGACAGATGTGCGTCTGTCCCTTGTGTGTCTGCTGGGTGAATAATGTGTCTCTACAAATGGCTGCCTAATAGTGTGTTATCCTATAAAGTAGCATTGCTGCTGGCACATTGTGCGTGTCTGCGCTTAAGTACGTGAAGCTGGCTTATGGCCAAGACAAAAGGCTTTATTTGATTAAATATCAAATTATTATGATATATTGTTTGACAGAATTTTTCCGCACAGATGGAAAAAAGTCCTGTGTTGTTTGTATGAAATCATACAGACAACATAGGACTTTTTGTGTTCCTGCCATAGACTGTAAAAAAAGTGGACACCATGAAGTGAAGCCAAAGCAAGTAGAGCTCCCCCTGGTGGCTGGCTGCAGTATAGGTCATAAGCTCCACCCCCTCCATGCTAGTGGATGAGACTTAGGCCAAACTAAAACACTACTTTTTTAAGTACTTTTTTATTTATTTTTTTCAAGGATGGTTTCTGTCATGTTGGGTAGTAAATATAATAATGATGTATGTTCAATTGACGCTATAGAAACACGATGTGACATCAAGATGATTGACAGTTGCCATTGACAACCGTTCAGTGAAGCATTTAGTCTCGTACGTGTTTCTTATCAATGGTATGGTGTAGTATTTCCATTAAATGTAAAGTTGGAGGCAAAATATTAACGGACAGATAACACAGACTATTAACTCTAAATTGGATTAAAGGAAAATTCCAGTTCAGCCTGAGGTATTTCCCATCAATGTTACTATTATGGCTCTATAGCTCTATAACGCTGCACTCTCCACCTCTGCTGCAAAGATTTTGGTGAGTTGGTGAGTCCCCAAAAACGGTTCCCTGCAGAAAAAATCATTTTCAAGTTCAGTTTTCAAGGCGGATATTTTGTTTGTTACTACCTACAAGCACGTAAACATGCTGAACAGAAAGCTATATCAACAGCCTCACACACCTAAACACACCAGCAGGAATGAATATGCATGGAGATAAGGTCAGCCTGAAGGCATCCCTGGATTTTGATTACTAGGTCAGTTAGCAAAATGGCCTTTAGGGGCGACAAATTTTTTGTAATTTTTGTTTAATTTTAGACTTTTTAGTCTCAAACACAAACAAAAAGCGCAGTTATTCAGAACCAGCATTATGCAAATACACTTCTTTTCAACAACTGGTCCCTCCACTGCGGCCTGTCCTGTTAGAAACTGCAACCAAACTTCCACTTTCCCACTCTTGCTCTTGCATACGGTGGTCTCTGCGAATCAAAAAAACCCTCCTTTGTACAAGGTTGGTGAGAACACATCCTCAACACACACTTACACATACCCTACACATTACTCCCATGACCGGATTCTGTTTCATTTGCGTAATTAATCCATTAAGGAACTTGAGCGCGCCTGTCTGGAGGGTGTGCGTGTGCTGGTGATCAGGCTCTTACAAAGCAGACTTTAATCCCGTACATTTCCCTCCGTGTACGCACGCGGGCTGCAGAGAAGGCGCGTCACGCTGCAGTGCAAACACAGTTAATGATAGCAATCTGATTGCACCCTCCAAGACACTCCAGACCTTTGGATTTCACTCAGCGCTAATAGAGCTAAGGTAATGGGTGGGCGCGGAAATGAATGGCTGCCTAAGTGAATGGATGTGTAATTAAAGAATGGGCGATACAGTCAATGTAATTAGCTTGTTTATGTGTGGTACAGTGGATATGGGAAGGCGTTAAAGGCCCCGTGCCTGCTGTGGCAGACAAGCAGAGAGAGAGGGGGAGAGAGAGAAGAGATGGAAGACGGGGTGAAGGAGTGAGTGAGAGGAGGAGGAAAGGGAATGAGATACAGAAAGAGAGAGAGCAAACTCCTTATTCAGGCCTTTTCTGCTCACCCGTCACATCAAGGCTCCAAATCAATCCTGCAAATTGGTTTGTTCCTCGACAAGGTTACCAAATGACGGAGGGATGGAGGGAACGGAGTGGAGAAGGAGAGGAAGAATGTGAGATAGAGAAGGAATAGGTGAGAGCTGTAACAAGAGGGAGATAGAGGTGTGTGAGGGGACGAGGGCGGGGGATGTCCCGCCGTTGACGTATCGTCTAAAACAGAGCCGCCGCCCCACGTCTGTGCATGTGTGTGAGCTGAAGGCCGGCAGTGGGGCCCGTAAACCGTGAAGGGGGTGAAGGATCCGGGTGATTGTTGTTTGTTGCAGGTAAACCGAACCGGCTGAGTTATGGCTCACAAACTGCTTCATTCATGTGGCGATGCGGGCGCGTGCACACGTTGGACCGAGTGTGCGCGCGGGCTGACGCACCCGACAGATGCTGGTGTAACCCTGTCACGATGAAATGTGGAGCCCATTTCCTCCCATTCCCAGCTGAGCCAGTGGGATTGCAGAGTAAATATATAAATAATAGACGAGGTAACTGACGTGTGTGTGTGTGTGTGTATGTGTGTGTCTTTCAGGAACACTTCACGCCTGAGTGTAAGTTTAAGGAGTGTGTGTTCGAGAACTACTACGTCACCTACTCGTCCATCCTGTACAGACAGACCCAGTCTGGGAGGGCCTGGTACATCGGCATCAACCGGGACGGCCAAGTCATGAAGGGAAACCGTGTCAAGAAGACCAAGGGAGCTGCTCACTTCCTGCCCAAACTAATTGAAGGTACTACTCTGAGTGTATGCTGTGCACGCTGCCCTAAAGCCAAGACTGTGCAAGAAAAGGCATTTATATTTTTCTCCATCGTAAACACTTCTTAGATGTTCTACAGCGTAAGTTGTAGGTAGCACCCTTTTTAGCTATTATAGCAGGTGTCAAAGTTTGTGCTTCCATAATAATTTACCCCAAACATACTGGAAATGTAAAACACAGCAAATAATTATATTACCAGAATTTTTTGTGAACTTTGACTGATGAATACAGTGTGTTATAAGAAACAAAAATGCGAGGAACTAAGTGGACCTTGACCTGTGCCTTGTGGAACATCACTTCAGACCCAGCAGACTTAACCAGACATGACAGGGAAACATTGTAATTGCTTATTTCTTAAGATTACTCTACTCTATTCATACTCTATTCAAATAAATGCATTGATCTCTACAATAAGTAGTGGTGCACACAAAGGGTGCACAGAATATCACAACCATCTTTAGGATGCATGAATGAATGTCATTTCTAGGTATGTTGTTCAGATATGATCATATGTTTAAGAAGGGACAACATATTAGATACAGAAGAGGGAAATGAGAGATGATTCAAGTCCCGAATCCACCAAAATTTAGATTGATTTAAATTAGAATAGGCTTTATTGGCCATTGTGTATTATTAGTGGCTCTCCGGGAGAACTGACATAAGACATGTTTATTAATCCCACGTATGGGAAATTTCCTCGTCACTAGACATTTTAATGGCAGTGATAATGCTATTAATGGACAATCAGCCTCAAAGCAATCTGAGCATGAGTTGGTTTTCCAACCACCAATCAAACCAAAAGAGGAAGAACAACAACGACTCGTAGAAGCTTTAAAGTGTGGTTAAGGAAATGGTTTGAAGTTGGAGTCAACACAAAGTGCCAAGGTGACTGTTCTTCAGAGAGTTCTAGAGGTGAGTGCAACAGTATCGTGCTAGTTGATGCTAATCTTAGACCTTGTCAACTGCTCCGTGTCCTTCTATACTTGCTTCTTTTATAGTTTTGATGTAATCATCCACATTTGGAATCTCATTGTCAAACTGGTTTGATATTAATCAGGATGGTCCCAATGAGTCCCTAGTAAACCCTAGTACGACCAGATAATCTCATCTGAACCATAGTACAGACTGGGCTCAGGATTTCTCAGACTCAGTTTTTGGCCCTTTGGAAACAACATAATTACCTGCAAACAAATACTCTAGTACCGTGTAAAGCTGTTTTCACATCCTGCAGACAGTCAGCGACATTAGCATCCCTTCACAAATGTGTTTCTCTCTACCTAATGTGCTCAAGTAAAATATTTACGCTCCTCTTACTGATTAAAAGTTGGCTTGTGAGCATTATTTGCTGAGAACAGCAGCATGCTCCATTTGGCAATAAGGCAAATCGGAGCACACCACTGAAAAAGACATTGTTCCTGTGCATGTTAGACACATTAGGGCAAACATTAGATAATGTGATGAGTTTCCAGCGGGGACGGATGCACCGTGGTAGTAAAACAACCAGCTGTTCAAGCTCGTGTTTGTAGAGATGAAGCCAGAGGCGCTGTGGACACAGCATTTGAAAATGTGGACCCATCTTGGTCCTCCTTTTCCTGTGAATGAATTCAGCGTTGTCTGTGAAGCTGGGCGAAAAAACATCTTCCTCTGTTGTATTTCTTGCAGATTTGACAACAGGCTGCGTGTCTTCGTCCACGCCGTAAAGATTTATTGTATTGGGGGCATGCAAACATATCAGATCATTTTATGTCCACGCGTCCATGCAAACAGTTTGCACTGGAACGTCTAATCAGAATAATTTAATTTAGTTTGGAGAAACGTTGCCCGTGGGGACGGCGGCTACGAGATCTAAAGATGCCGCTAATGTTCCCATTAGCATCTTCATCAACCCGGGACCATGTCTGAGCGCCGCGCGACTTCATTCTTTGCAGCTTAAACACGAGAACTGTACACTCCTGTCGGGCACGGTCGAGCGCACGCAAACAGTCTCCTGAAGTCGCTGCCTCGTAATTAATGCGGCACAAGGCTGGCGTGCCGGGCGTCTCACTGATGTGTTGATCTGTCTGGCAGAAAGTCCATGGGTCGAGGCGTGCCCCCGCATAAGACGGAGAGCTGATTAGACGATGCAAAAAACAGATGTGCCAATCAAACTACCCTGGCACTGCTCCTCTGTAGCGGAGCAAAGCCACACCCCTGCTACTAGCTGCTAATGGGGCATTAAATGGTCGTATTTCCAAATAATCCAACATATAACTCTTGGTTTATCTTCTCCTTTCACAGTGGCCATGTACAGGGAGCCCTCTTTACATGACGTTGCCGAACAGAGTCCGCCCAGGAAAACGCCCAAGACCTCCAGTGACTCGCCCGTGCTCCACAACGGCAAGAAAGACCCTCAATCTAAAACCAAAACCTCCTCCTCCTAGCGCTCAGAGACACAAGAGGAGACGAGGGGTGGACGACATGGGGGAAACTGGGCGCCGAGCGGACACCTGAGCAAGGTTGTTAGGGCTACTCCCACCTGCTGCCTGTAATACTGACCCCACAGTGCGCTGGTGTGACGTTGGAGAAAAGGAGCAGGTCCGGGGGCGGAGTGGAGCCGGCCAACGGGAAGCCCCTTTTGTCTTCACAGACCTGCATCCACACCAGCTCCTCCACCTTCTTATTTACTAACCTCTGCGATTAGCAGAGCCTGGGATGTAAAAGCAATAACTCCATGAAGTGGTGAACAGTGGCCTAGCATTGTATAGCATGTCACTGCAGCGCGTTTAACCAGCTGGAAGGGAATCCCTCACGCCTTCCGGCCATCATCAGCGACATCCTTCCAGTCAACCAAATATCAGAGCAAAGTCTTCCTGGTTGTACCACAGCGGGCGCAGGCGGGCAGATCCGTCCCTCTGCGGCACATTCTTTACAAATGGGTTGTATTTTTATTTCCCCGAGGGGGCTTCTCGCTAATGTTAGCTTGACACAGAGCCATGTTAACGCAGGGCTGTCACAGAGACCCTCGCAGACTTTCGTTCTGCAGCCATCTGCTCAGTCCGCGTCTTCTGTTTGTGTCAGCAACTTTGGGAGATGGCCCCGAATACTTGTCAGCCTTGTTTGTGCGTGTGTGTGTGCGTGTGTGTGCACGCGTGTGTGTTCACTTCTTCTTCCATTCACCTTTGGCACGATTTGATTAGTTTGTGACACGGACTCAATTTTCCACTCTGCGGCACAAGAAAACCCCTCCCCTCCTCTCCGGCTCCGTTAATGGAGTCTGGGGCTGATCAGAATCTTTCGACCCTTAAACGAGGGGCCACGAGCTCCCTCGGCGCACCGCCTAAACACACACACACACACGCACTTATACACTTATACACTGACATTTACGTACGTGCACAGAGGTGTGCGTTCTGCGTGCACACACTTTAGCGCCCTGATGTCGATGAGCGACGGCCGCAGCAAACGATCTCTCGACTTAACGCACTTAACGCAACGACACGCATTAACACACACACACACACACACACTTATGTATGCACACATACGTGCCGACACAGCGGCGAGTGTGTGCGCAGGTTCAGGGAGATGATGAGGATATCATCAGTGAGATGGGATAGTGATGGAGCCTGACTGTGTAGCTTATGATTGCACTGCAATAGCTTCTTTTTTTTTTTTGTGTCGCTGTGGCTGCCCATGCATTGCACAAACCCTCAAGGCCCACACAGTTTCTGCAGACCCTCGTTTTGTCCTCTAAAAATATACAGAAAAACTTTTTGTTTTTGCTTAATTATTGCATCTGCATTGATCTACCATTTTATCTTGAAACTATTTCTGCAGATTACTTGATGCCCCGTCATGCCAGAAAATATTCTTTGTGCAATATTATTCCTTTGATTTTTGGAGTGCAGTGTTGACTCATAGTAAGGTCATGGAAAACAGCTGTTTAATGTCCCTAATCTAATTTAACCTGACAAATTTAAAACTCAGATCTGACCCGCTAGCAACTTATTTATCACACTGTCTACACTGTTGTGGCCTGGGAGCCCGCCAAGAGTTCCCCCGCAAATAATATCTCAGTGGGGGAATTTCAGTCGCTCCTTTCGAGATTCATTATAACGTTCGGGTGGGCTTTGTGCGATGATGGACAGAAGAGTAACCGAGGCGCAGGCATGCACGTCGCCTGAGCTACCTTAGAGTTGATTATTTTTCTTATAACAAACGGCTACCGACTCAGAACAGCGATGTATAGATTCCGGTATCGCGTGTGTTGTGAAGAACTTTTAAAGAACGAACATCATATGAGTTGTTGCTGTGATTGCTTGTAGTACTATGTAGTTGTGTGCAAAGGATTCAAGCATACCAGCAAAAGCAAAAATACCAGTATGTCTACTAAAAACCACTCAATTTTAAGTGTCCTGCTCCTACACTAATAGTGAACAGTGATGAAACACCTCCGTGAACACCCTCAAAAACAAAGCCTTGTTAAAGGCACGTAGATTTATCTTCGAGAAGAACTAATTGATCGGCACATGTGCAATTTCCTGTTGGTATAAAAGTAGCTACATTACTTGCTTGTGTAGTATATGATTACTATATGGTAGAGAATTGGGGTATGGCTATTCTATTAGACTCATAATAATAATTATACTGCTCTATTTATATAGAACCTTTACAAAAAAAAAAATTCCCCAAATGATGCAGCAGAACCAGAGATAATGTCTTTTCTATTCCAAACTTAACTCTCCTTTATCAAAATTCTGTTGCCTACATCACCCATGATGCAATTCAATAGTATGTTTTGCATTTAAGGTGTTATTCTTGAAGCTCCTCTCCAATAAAAATTTTAATTAAGCTTTACACCTCATGTCAGGTGGCAGAACTGAATCTGAAAGATGGAGTTTACTGGACAAGTGTGATCGAATTAAAGATGCTATCAAATTGCATTATGGGAAGTGTAGGATCTAGTGTTTTGTTGCACTGGACGCAAAATAAGGGCATAAAAATGCGGATATCTCAACTTCTGCTTCGTCAATTTTGACAATTGTTGTTTTAAATCAGTTTTCCCGAGCCCCCGGACTTTATGAACCTGCAATGCTAAATCACCGGAGGGGGTCCTTTAAGTCCTCCTCAACGCCATGGCTGCACGCGTTTATCTAGAAGCCACGAGTTTCTACAGGTGTTTGTTTATTTGTGTCTTCTTGTGTGTAACCACAAATCTCTCCTGGAGATTCTGGTTTTGATGCAAAGAGGAACTGAAGCCGTCTTTACCGATCAAGTCGTGCACTGTTAAGTTCATCGGTTATAATCACATGACATGACTGTTTTGTTCAGAGGACACATAGAAAACCAAAGTTATATATAGCTAATGTAGAGTGTATGATAATTCTTAAGAAGGAAACAGACTGATAAATGTGTTGCTTAGATCACATTAATGTCATTTATGTCATTTAGTAGACTCTCCTGGCAAAGAAAGTCACTGGCAGTTTTATTATTTGCTTTTTCCCTCTTTCCTTTTTTTTTTTTTTTCCTTGCAATTCCATTTGTCGTTTTCATTTGGCCCAAAAAAGCAATCATTTTTCATATCAAACCTTCCTGGTACAATATGCCAGGCAGGGTAATTGTTTCCGCCTAATGTTTATGTATTGTGAGTAGCTAAGGAGTCCTGTGTGTTGAGGAGGTAGCGGCGCGGCGAGATTGATGATCAGGGCGGCGGAGAAAAAGAAAAAAGGGGCCGACCAAAGACGAGGAGGGGGATTTTGGGGAGAATAATTAGCGATGATGAGCAGAACAGAAAGAGATTTTAGAGGGAGTTATGGTAACGTGGACCGCATTAGATAGATAGATGTATAATCCAGTGCTCCTCTGTGACCTGTGGTTGTAAATAATAACAACTGATAGCCTGATCAGGAGATGAAGCAAACTCCTGAAGACTGAGGAAGGAATGGAAAGAGCGATGGCTTAAATGAAAGGAGTAAAGCATAATAAAGAAGATGATTTATTTTTTTAATATAATTTAATCAATCCAGGCTTCTATTAAAACCTCACAATCATGCTAAAGACCTTAATTAAACTCTTTAATAACCCTTCAGGTTGGCGCGTCTGACCAGCCGCCCCCTATGGATCTTCAAATCCAGAACACAGGGTTATTCACAATTATTTCGCAAAGTAATTACACAAATGTTTAATTAAATGAAGCCCCATGCCGGCCCCTGGATTAGAATTAAGACTCTCTGAGACTAGATACTGTGAGATGGGAGGAGAGGAGGAATCCAGTACACATGACTTTCGTGACACTTACTCTGCTGTATTTTAAGGGCTGGGACATCTACGTTGCAATATTCATTTTTTATGCATGTGTCACGACGTGTTGTTTGGAGTATTTGATCGGAAAAAGAGCTCTAAGGGCTAACGTTTAGTTTGTGTAATTAAAGCGGTATATCTGAATCATGAGGACGTTTATTTTTTAGCCGTATTAGGAAGCTTAGATGAGATAAAGATGTAAAATGAGAAGTTCCTTCTGTGTGCCCCTTGAACGTTGCTGTTTTCTTCTATAGTTTCATCACTGTGCACTGGTTCTCTATGCCAAACAGCCAATCGGAGCGACGGACTCCACTCTCTTTTTTCTCCTCTATGCAAGGTTAATGCTAGCATAAAATAATGCCACTGTTTAAATTATCTTTATTTATTTATTTTTTGCTCAAGCTAAGACATCTTCATTGCACTTAGTCAAATATTGTGTTATTTTTAGGGCTGTCGATAGAGTAAAATATTTAATCGCGATTAATCGCATGATTTCCGCAGTTAATGCAAATTAATCGCACTATTTTTTTTATTAAAACAGAGAACTTTTCAAGAAAACCATCTGGCAGGACTTTGAAGATTAACTTGTTGTCACTTTTCTTTGTCAATTTCTGCTCTTTAGCTTCTGCTGACTTCTTTCTTCTTCTACTTTTGTGATTTTTGTTAGTTTTGACACCACAGGGCGCTTTACTGCCCTTTGCAGGGTTTTCCACAGTGCTACTGCTGCTTTTATCGCTTCTGATTTTTCATTTGCTGGGCCAAGGTCATAATAACAGAACAAAATCATGCATTAATAAAATTACCAATGTTAGAAGGACGTTATTAAATACCTATATTATTTTTTTATCGACTAAATCGGTCGCTGATTATCTTAACTTTGCTTCTTGTTCTGCCTGAACACATCTTAACCAACCCTGATGAAGTCCTGATTTCCAGGCATTTTGACAGAAAACCCAATAACAAAGTGAAGTTGTGGGTTTTGAAATAAGCGAGTATTTAAGAAAAACCTGGAGGACGTAACGAAAGGTATCACATTATGCAGAAGTGAAGGATCGAGCCATTGGAGCTCATCTCACACCAGAGATTTAAAGAGAGGATATCCTGGCCTCTGCTGCTTCAATTCTGACCGGATTTCTTTTAATCAGCCTCTTGTGAGTCTGCCAAGTTTGTAGAAGTGCAATAAAAGAAAAAAGTGGAAGGCTCCTTTAACCTTCAGAGTGAAAACAGCATTTTCTGTCGAGGCATCGATGCATATTCTAGGGCTGCAGTCATTTCTTTTTTTGCCTCTAACTGTGCGTTCACGCGGCTTTGAGTTAACCAATCCATCAGGAGCTCTTTTCACTTGTCATGGCCTCTTGTCAGTCAAAGCCGAACAATGAGCGATGGATTCACATCTCACCTCGCCGCTGAGATGCTCATACCGCATCGGTGTGTGCGTGGATTCAGCAATTAAATGCAATCCATTGGAAGCGACCCGTCAGCCGCTTAAAGTCGCATCAGCGTCTCACTGTGGAATGTGCAGACGAGTTAGCCCTTTCCTCCAGTTTGCAGACTGTTACTCGAACAGATATTTTCTATTTTTAGCCACGTATTCTGTTTTTTTGCAGAAACTTAGCGGATGTTTTAATTTCAGAGGTAGATTTATCGTGTAAAGTGTTATAACCTGTTGTTCTTGGACAGTTTTCAAGCGCAGGCAAAGGTCTAAACAAAAAAACAAACAAAAAAAAAGTGTGGAAATGTGTGCGCCGCTCCGTTTGCTGTGCTATTGATTTCACTTTTACGTACGGTCGCGGAAAGAGTAGAGTTAACGAATCATTTATCGGGGAGTGGGAAGTTTGCATGATTGCATGAGTGTGTATCACAAGAGTTTGTGTGTGTGTTTTTGCTGTGTTCATACCCCCCCCTCCCCTCCTTCTCTCTCTCGCTCTCGCTCTGCTGTATTTCCTTTGTGAAGCCTGAAATCAGCTCCTCTGTTCCGGCCTGTCTGCCCTCCAGCCTTCGGGCTTCACTTCAGAATGATTCTGCGTGAATTACAGGATGTAAAGTTTGCCATTTATCTGGGCGTCCGTCTGCGCGAGCACATGTTTGATTAATGACGCCCCCACACACACACACATACACACACACGCACCAATGGCTGAATTTACCGCCTTTAACTCGCTGATGAATGCCTCTGGATGGGGCTCTAAATGTTAAATATCGGCCCTTTGGAGAGTCTGGCGTCGCTATTTCTTTATATCTGAAAAGCTGCCGCGAGTGTGTGGACGTCGGAGGGAGTTAAATGATGTATATCCGATTCAGCTTCACACACACACACACACACACATGCACGCTCCTCTCTCCCCGGGGACTCCCTTCCCTCCCATTTCTCCCGAGTCAGGGCCGTCCCTGCTTACCGAGCGAATTACAACCGCAAAGGGAGAGGGAGGGAGGGAGATGGAGAGAGAGGGGTCATCCGGGGTGGTGAAGGACTCGGAGAGAGAAAGGGAGAGGCATGTGTCACACAGAGTAGTGTAGCTAACTGGTGCCCTCACGGCCTCCCTTTGAAGTTTCACTTCCTCTCTGCGAACACAACTTCCCTTTAACCTGGAGGCAGAGCACGTGAATGTGTGCGGATATACAACATCACGCTCCTCAGCTTTGGTCTTTGTATGTAGTCGTCGTGCAACTGTGTCTGAATATATTTGTGTGTCCATGATGTGTACCTAAAAGAAAAAAAAAGATGAAAATAATAATAAAAAAAAAGTATAGGGAAAGAGGAAGGGAGAGAAAATAGATTATAAATCAGAGGCCAAATCAATGAGCATGAGTCCTTGGGCAGAAAGCAATAAACTCCATTAACAAGGTGCAGCCACATTATCTGGGAGGGTGTGGAGAAAACAAAAAAAAAGCATTAATATTGATACAGAAACCAACTGCGTGTTTTATTAGAGCTTTTATTTTTTATTTTTTTTTAACGGTTTGCCCTTTTATCGCGCTGGCTTGCTGTCTAAGTGTGCGCGCGTGCGTTACTTTGAGGTGGAGTCCCTTCACCACATCTGCAATGCAGCAGAAAACACAAAAAAGAGAGGGAGAGGAAGAGAGGGGCTCACGTGCTCCGACAAAAGAGCGACGCCTTCCTTCTGTCCTCGGACGGATTATTATAATTTTTTTTTGGTCTTTTCGGCCGCCCCGCGTTAAAAGCGCTTTTATTGCGGGAGCCCGGACTCCGCTCAACGTCACGTCCTAGTGTCGCGGCAGATTAACTTCATGTGTCTTGGTTTATTTTTAAAGGACGCGCCCGCGGTTTTCCCGGACACATCTGCATTGCACACACACACGCGGCACCCTGCAGCAAGCCAGCGCAGATGTGGCTAAACGGGGGTGACCTTTACAAGCAGATCATGGAGGGACTTCACCTCTTACAAGCTAATGTGCCACATGTTTCAGTGGTGACTTTGCTCTGTAGTTTATTTCTTTACCCCTCCCTCATTTCCCCCCTCCGAGTGTGTTTTGTTTCTACTGTGAATTGTAATGAACTCATATGAGGTACTCTGTGCTGGTATCCACTGTTGGTCTGGTCTGGTTTGCTGTGTTTTTTTTTTTTGGTTTTCTAAATGCATATCTCTTCTTCTCATGCTGTGGGACATTGAGTGAAAAAGCTACAAAGAGAGGAGAGGCGTCGGGTCTCAGACCTCCTGATCCCCCAGAATCCACCACGGACCGAACCACTGACCTCCGACCTCCTTCGATCCCTCGGCAGGATTTTAATCGGCCCGTCTGCAGCGCGTGGACTGCTCGTTCACCGTCCCTCAAACACACACACGCGCGCACACACACGTCTTCTACATGTGTCTGTGTGGTTCTGTGATCGGTCCTCCGAGGAATTTTCTCGACTTTCTTTTTTTCTTTTCTTTGTACTGCATGGGCGATCCAACCTATTGTGAGTCTTCCAGAAAGATTTTAAGGAAATCACCATACTCCTACTTTACTTCCTGTCTTCCAAATGCAAAAAGAGTGCTTCCAGTTATCAAAGCCACAATGACACTATTTTTGTATTCAAATGGGGCAAAAAAATAAATATATCTATATATCTCTATATATAAATATATCCATGCAAACGTGGTTGGGGTGCAGTAACTCCCCTCCGTTGCTGGCATAGGTGGAATAACACGACTGCTGTACGCCATCCAAACCCATGGATCACTTGGAGGAAGGAGCTGAGAAGGACTATAGAGAACCCCGAGACAGGTTGAAACTCCTGGGTTGAGGTAGAGGATCACAGACGGGCGGGACTACAAAGCATGCATGCGCCAATCATTTACTGGACACCTTCGAAGAAACAGTCTTTACCCAGTATTTACTCTTCCACCCCTTTAAACCCCATAACCCCCTCTCCTCCTCCTCTTCCTCCTCCCGCTCCTCCTCCTCCTCCTCCTCCCTCTCCTCAACACTCCTAATACCCCAAACTCTTGTCTCTGCATTTGCAATATGATCTGTATTTATTTCTATAATAACTTACACAAGTCAAGGGAGACGTATTATTGGATATAATTGAATAAAACAAACTAATATATTTGTATGATTGTAATGCTGGTCTCCTGAGAGTTCCTTTTTTTGGCGGGGGGAGGCGTTGGATCTGTGCTATCACTACACATGTTCTGGTTTAAGTGTACTTTTTCATGACGCACAGTTGTGACTCCCTACGTCAGGCCTTGAATCTAACCTTTCTGTTCCACTGACTGCTGTAAAATGCCACAATCAGGCTGGGAGTACACAGCACACCAATGAGCCGAACAATGAACCCAACACTGAAGCTCCGAAAACCACAGTTCCTCAAATGACCACTTCAGGTTCGCTTAAAAAGTGAGTTGATCCCTACAGACCTCCCTGTTTTACTTGCTACAGCTAGCTTGACCTGTTTAAGAACTGAACTTAAGGTTTTTTTTTTTTTTTTTACATAACTCGGCTCTTTAAATTGTATTATGACTTGCGCAATGTTTACATGACTTTTAGCCCTTTAGCGAAAAACAAGCTAGCTACAAGTCTTTTTCAATGGATGCCGTCGATATAATGTTACAAAGTGGCATCCAACAAATTGCAGTTGAGCTGGCTCCACTTTTTCCCATGAGCCAGTGGTGCTGTGTTGTGTAAAACTATCCTGTATTTTTTTTTTTCACCAGCTAATGATCAGCGACATCCGCCAACATCACACCGGCGATTGACCAAACCTTCATTGGTGACTTGCAGGAAGTGTATCTTGGTAGTGCTTAGTCATGCATTTTGAGGGGTTATCAAGGTTGCTAGCTCCCTGCCGAGGTGTTACTCACCCTCCTTATCTCGACTTACACTCCACTTCTTTGTCTATTTGTGAATTAGCCAGAAGTTAGCTGGGAGTTAGAAGGGGCCAATATGGTGACGGCCAAAGCCAACAGCCTGAGCTTCAAAAACACTCTTCGGGATTCCTATAGGGGATTTCACCGATGTTTCTTCTGTCTTTAAGTACAGTACAGTCAATGATTAGAAGCAGTTGTGTTTTGGGCTCGGCTCCTTTGGTTGCTTTCACACATGTAAAGTTTGGACCAGAACTTTTCAAAGTCCAACTACATCTCAAAGAAAAAAAACTCTTTCTGATAAGACACTTCTTATGAAGGCTTTATACGCTGTAATCATTGAATCTCTTTTGCAGTTAATTCATCATTTATTCATGCTGTACAGATGATCAACTATTAATAATAACTTACACCAGATTATGAACAAATCTCATCCACCAAAGCACTTACGTCAAGCAAAGAGATACTTCTCCAATGGATTGTTTCACTTCTTATCTTCCATAAAAGGCCCGCAGGACATCTGGACCAAAATCCATTTAAGTGCTCATTAATATTTACAACTGCAGACTTGGTAGATTGTAGAAAGCAACTCTTACTCATATTTATAACTACAAGAGAAAGCTTTTATTGATGCCTCCCTGGAGAATCAGAAATCCTTTGTCATAAAAACATTTATACCTGGACATCTGATAGACTGTTAGAAAGTATGAAACGGAACGTTCTCTCATAGGAGTGCCACAAAAATCAGCAAAACATTCATTCATTCATTCATTTTCTGTAACTGTTTGTCCTCTGGATGGTTGCGGCGGGGTTGGAGCCTATCCCAGGTGTCATTGGGCGAGAGGCGGGGTGCATCCTGGACAGTTCGCCAGTCTATCGTAGTGTTAACACCTATGACCAATTTGCAATCACCAGTTAACCCAACGAGAGTACCTGGAGGGGGAGAACATGCAAACTCCATGTAGAAAGGCCCCAGTTGGCCAATGGATTCAAACCCATCCTTGCTGTGAGACATCAGTGCTAACCACCACACCACTGTGCCACCTTCTTGTTTTTAAAGTGTGCTTTTATTCATTGTTTTCAGGTAAACTCTCTGAACACACACTTTTAATTTGAAAACCAGAGAAGTCATTGGGTGATTTGGATGACAACAAGCAAAGAGTGATTACTCTAATGCCTTTTTAATATAATTAAAGAAGAAAACAAACCGAGAACTCTGACTCCATCTTGGAACAAAAAATAATGAGCATCACTACACAATTATATTGAAGCGAAAGCACCAATTTTCAGTCTAATCTGATTACCATAAGACTGTGTGATCACCTGTTACCCGTGACAATAAACATTCATCACTGGTAAACAATCTAATTCAAGTTAACTACTTACCTCTTAATTAACTTCTCATCTTAAACGGTTCCCTGTATTTGAGTGTCTGCCAACAGGAGCTTTATACACTCCCTCCCTCCCGACCACCGGCGTAATGTGTGACTTGACACTTGCTGCTAGCTGTTAATAGTTAGCTTCTATGGTAATTAAATTGGCGCCGGGCCAAATGGCAGTGACAGTGAGTCATGAATTAGGGTGGCGTGGATGGCCGACGGATGTGTGTGAGAGCAGAGTGGCATGAAGAGATGAGTGGGGTGGGTGGGGTGGGGAGCTTTGGAAAATACAGCAGCGTCTGGCAGTTAAACACTGATCAGCGTAGTGTCCTACCATGACAGTGACGGCAGCTGTATCACCTTAATATTCTTGTTAGTCGTCTTTATTTTTGCATGCTGTCAAACCAAAAATGAAATGCGCCAGAATTCAGAATACGCATGACTTTGAAGCGTTTTGGCTCCTTGACTTTCAGGGACAGGACATGTGGGTCGGTCAGCATTTGATGAAGTATACTATATATCCAGCAGTACGTTTTGACTACTCCACATCAAATAACCAGGTTTAATCAGGTTTCTGAACACTGGATATGAAGTTTGCATGCACAAACACAAAATCAGGATAGTTCAAAACCCCAATCACAACCAGAATACTTTAATAAGCTAAAACCGTTACCTGAGAAACTATCAGCGATTTCCTAGACCCAACTGATCTTGATTTAAATGTTTCTTTAATTACAATTTCATCCAAAAGAATACTTCCTTGTAGCAAACACATTCAGAGGTTATGGAATTTGCTATAGTGCGTCCCAGTTGTACTATAAATTAGTACACATTTTAATTTACCAGATTAAAATGAGAAAATGTGTCACACCAGGACCTGACTTGGACCCCTCAATGACCCCTGCGTGTACCAGAGCCTCAGCTTGAGAACCATTGTAAACAGTTATTGGGCAGAGTCACGTCTGGTTCACACTGATCGAGGGGGTGATATACACAGCTCCCCCCACCCTCCCGGAGGTAATTGGAGAACTCAGCAGTTGGCCGGGATGGCCTGACTGACAGACAACAACAGTCCAAACCAAAACTCAACGCTGAAGAGTTCCCAGTGAGCCGAACGGGAACAGAAAGAGAAGAAGTTCAGGGATCTGGATCGAGGAGCTGAGAAGAAGAGTGTGGTTCTGGAGGGTCGCCATGAAGAGCCTGGATCTGCTCCTGCTGGCATGTTGCTTATGCAGCCTGAGCACATTGGGGGGTAAGGCACAATCTGACACTAGATACCCATGTAGCAGAGATATAGTAGCTATTATGTATACGCAGAATCTGGACTGAATAACACTGGTAACTACCATCCACCTACAGTATGGTGTTTCTAAATTTGTTGAGGGAATATTAAAGCTACAATAATGATATTTTAGCTGAGGGTTGTAGAAACTAAACTTGACAGTACAGGCCCGACAGTATTCTTTGTGCCTTCTTATGCTCGTGTTACTTTAGTGTTATGAGTGTACCTTTAATGTTTCATACCTTACCCTACTTCCTCAACAACTGAAGTCATTCCAGTTAGACGTGCATCATAACAAACACACCGAATTGTTAGCATTAGAAAATGTGTGTAAAGTATGGTAGGTAAATATACTAAACAGAAAAGTGATCTTATGAAGTAAGAGCCAGTATCTGTAACATGGCTCGATGGAGCTGTGTTTGCAGTGCTTTGAGCAAAATGCTATTAGCATGCTACCACCATGTTGACATAGCATGCTAACATGCTACAAGCATGTAATATCTAACAGGTTTAGCATCTTGGTTCAGAGTACTAGCATGCTAACATTTGTTGATAAACATTAGCATTCCAACATGTTCACCATTGTATGATATGCTAACAGGTTGAAACTACCTGGTGGCATTTAAAAGCTTTGATTGTTAGCAAGGCATCAATTGAGGCTATACTGCTTTAGCTACTGAGAACATGCTGACTGCTAACATACTGTCATTAGCAGGTTGCACATAATGTATGTTTCATTTTGGTTTTAAATGTTGCCATGCTAATATTTGTTTTTGAGCTAAGTGCTAACATTAGTATTCCAAATTGCTGACTATAACGCTAATGTGTGGATATTAGTAGGTTGTTCTTAGTGGCAAGCTTAACATGTTATTTTAGCATGTTAGCTTATAAACACTTTCCAATTAGCACTAAACAAAGTATAGCAAGTATAGCAAAGGACAGCACATCTTCAGTTTTGCAGGTATACTACTTAGAGGTACAACAAAATGATTATATACCACAGATGCAAATGTAATGTAAATTGTACAGGACGAATAACAGCTAACACAGCTAATGTAGAACAGGCATTTGGTCAAATAGCATTAAGGCTTCTTCGTCATTCTGTTGGCGATCACTTTTGCATATAATAATTTTAATATTGAAAGAAGGGGTTGGATGAACAGTCCAAGGTAAGAAGAGGAAACAGGACAAGTGATGCAATGGCAGATTCTTTTATTTCAGCACAAGGCAGTTAGTACTTCCACCAGTCGTAGCTCAGGAAAATATCAGCAGAGACACTAAAGCTCTAAAGATTCATTGTCCGCTCAGTGCAAGGCATTGCTCCAGAGAAATCAATGGCTTTCTTGATTCAGAGAGTTGATTTGATAACTGACTTGTGGTTACTGGAAAATAACAAACCACTCTGAGAAGGATGTTGTTTGTATTGAACGTTATCGGTGCAAATGTCAATTGTTTTAAATCATGTTTATCGCTTCTCAGCAAGGGCATTCTCTTGTGTTTGGTGAAGACCACTAAAGGGTTTTTATAAGTCGGAACTGTCATATATTGCTCTCTCCAGAGTAACGTAAAGATAAAGCACAGAACAACCAGTCTAACTCTAACCGATCAATGCTCGGTGGCAGCCTTCATTGTAGTTTTACCTCTTCTGATCTCATTATGCCTTAGTCAACCTTGGTATTTACCAAGTCATGTGGACTGGGAAGGGAGATGAAAATGCTAAATTCTAGCCTTCAACGACTACCTCCTATCCCATCCCTCGCCCATCGGCAGCCAGGCTTCCCTGTGCCTGGCTAATGGAGGTGACTTGCCGGGTGATCGTCGTCATTTATTCCTGTCAGGTCAGATCCTGCTGGGGCCTCAGCGATGCCAAACGTGATGAATGCTGCGTCACCAGAGCTGCTGATTATAAATGCTTCTAACCTTCCAACACTGAGGAGGAAGTGGGTGCAAGTGAAACAGTACTTACGAAGGAAAATGCAATGGATTGAAAGATTTTGGGTTGGGTTTTTTACTTATGTTCCACTTTACAGGACTGCAGTGAGACATTTACCGCTGTCACTGGGACAATATATTGTAGGATTGTATGGTACTAATGACTACAAAGGTGAATTTCTAATATTTTCATCAAGATTTTGCATGTTTCATTTCAAACTTTGGGCCTAGAAAATCCTAAAGGCCCAGTAGAAAGCAGTACAGTAAAATGAATCTGTACATTGTGGTTACAAAGTCACCTCTGGGTTCTTTTCTCAGTGTTGGCTACCATTTCACTCAATAAAGAGTTACTGAAAGGAGAAAAACAGCTCTCCAAATTAGCAAGCTTGCTAAATTCCAGTTAGTGTGGCTCCAACAGTTTATCTATAAGATGACACATGCCCCAAGTGGGAGGGGTTGGCCGCTACAAACTAGCAGCTAACCTGGTTGCAGCATGACCAGCATGGCATGCCCCAAATCAAAGCTTTTTTAAGCCCTCGCAGTGAATCATCAACCAATCCTATGTGACTGTTTCACCAGTTCATTTTTTAAAAACCAACACTTCAGTGGTGACTCTTGGACAATCTTGCGGGCCATGCTTGTAGTGTGAGACTAGCTTAAATGAACCAAGATCACTTCCTCCATTTAGCTTTTTCCTTTCTCCTCGAAGGTCATTCCCACTGAGATACCTTACTCTTTGGTCAGCGACACAAATTTGAAAATCTGCCACAACTGAGACGTACACAAAACATTTACTCTGTCTGTCCTGCAAGTGTCTGCTAATTGAAGCGATTCAATTTGGACTTTGTTTTTATTGTCAGATTGAGCCATTCTACTGCTGATGTTACATTTCTAAAAGCAAACAATATGTTTACAGCCAAAGAACATATGTGGCCTTATTTTTTACTGCACCACATCACTGTTTCTGTGCAAAAAGTCAAACTCTTACTCAACTTTTTCCCATTACCACGTCGCTAAAGTCTCTCCAGCAGCCATCACTCGCCTTCCTGCCCGACACTCATTTGAAGTGAATGTGTACCTGTTGTTTTCCCTGTGGGCTTTGATGCTGGGTGGGTTGGTGTTGCAGGAGGTGATACTCTTTCTTATCAGTCACCTTCGGAGCTGCATCTTTAATTCACAGTGTTTGAATTTCAAGAAATGTAATCTCTTACTCCTCCGAATGAACAGCATGCATCCACTTGTTGTGCACTACTGGCTCAACCACTGACCTAGAGGCTTCATTAGTTATCACATCTCAGCGCATTGGGCCCATTACCTTAACCAGTGTTACCTCTACAAGTAGATTTACACAGAACAACAAGCTCAGACTACAAGTGCTGGCTTAATTTTACAAGCCCTGATAAAGGAAGGATGTGGACAACGTTATAAACGTAGCTCACAGTTGTATCTATCTATCAACTACTGCGCCATCACGTAAAGCTCAGTCTGACAGGTGTCTTTCCAGGCTGGCTTTCTGCTGAATCCTGAGGCAATAACTCAACTTGTCCATGCAACAATATCTCCACGTGTCGTACAGGTGCTGCAGACTCCGAACAGAATCTGACGAAGAGTCTGTTCATCGGCTACAACGTTAAGGTCCGGCCGGCGCTCCCCGAAGAGAGGGTGGTGGTTCGCGTGGGGATGATCCTCTCCTCCTTTGTTGGACTGGTGAGACAAAAAAAAATACATATATATTTATGTACATGACTCTCGCACACTTAATAGCAAATTAGGATGTCAAAACTGTCAAAGGTTGCTTGGAGTGGAAGGTCTTTATGGAGTATTTGTTGATTCCGACAATCCCTTTTTCACACAACGATGAAGATGATGACAAATGACACACGCTAAAAAGTTGTTTGCAAGACATGGACAATGTTACTGGGTAAAGCTGAATGATCCAGTATCTCCAAATTAATATAATGCTGATACCAAGACGTATCCTATGGTCTAGATGTCAAGGTGACCCATGTAGACTAATGACCAATGACAAGCTATGTTGGAAAGAAACTAGTTAGACTAGGTAGACATGTGATAGTCTTGGGAAGGTCTCTACAATTATGTTTGGAAAGCTTAAAATAGTAGTTTGATTTGAAGCTATTCTGGGTCTCCTTCTTTCATACAGTTCCTAGACAGTTTGCTTGGCTCCCATCCACTCTAGAAATTAGAAACATCAACATCTGCAGCCGTTCCAACCACACATTGCGCCTTATTGATTGGCTCGTTCGTCTGTAGGGATGCAGAGGGTGAAGGTGCCCTTCCTAAATGCGCTGATAATCAGAAAGCAAATGTATTTATGAAGCAGACCTCGAGAGCGTAAGAGTAAGTAGACTCAAGGACGCTGACAATTTTCCACAATTTGCCGTTCAGCTTTTCCGGCTTTCTTCTTCCACTGCTTCCTTCCTGTGTGCTGTTGTAGATACAGTACGTCCACCGCCAAGAAGCTACACATTAACTTTTGTCAACACTCTCAGGGGAGTCACAGCGTGGAGCATAGCCAGAAACAAACTGAGGGTTCTTTTGCCTCCGAGCTACTTTGCCTCTGAAATGTAGATGTCAAGAATATACTATATGTATACAGTATGTAAATACATCTCAGAGCCATCTGGTCCTGAAATCACACCCAGATGGCTTAAACGAGTACAACTGAAGCGAAGTTCTGTGTTTTTATTCATCCATGCTGAGAAGTAGTGTGGTCGCTGCGTGCACAGACTGGGCTGCTGCTTGGGTGTCTGCATAAGAAACATAGCAAACTAAGTACGCACTCACGCACCGGGACACTTTGAGTGTTTCTTTAGTTTCTCCTTGGCTCACTTCTCTGTGGCATCCAAACCAGCCAGACAGTATCCACGTCGAGCACGCTCCTTACGCCTCCACTCAAGGTCAGACTCTCTCTGGAGAGGAAGTCACTTGGGACCCGTCAGGTTCTGGAGTGGGACGGGCTTGAAAACTGACCCACCCGTGTGCTTGCAACTGGTCAGCTGGGTAACCGTTGAGTTGTTGCTAACACTGGCCTAGAGGGACACGTTGAGGTGAATTGAAACAGTCCCAAGAAGTATCAGAGAGCGATAGGTCAGTAACAAGATAGGTATTTTGTGTGAGGGAGATGGTTTAAGTCGACATCTGCCGCCCGCAGCCCCTCCTCCGCTGTTTCGGCCCCAGCTGTCTCCCCGACATTCCTCCTTCCTTTAAATAGCAGGCGCTGCATTCTGACTTCCTGCCATGGGCTTGTGATTGCTGGTAACAATCGCTGTGTCACATTTTAAAAGTAGCCGTTGTGCGACGAAATCATTCTTAAGCATTTGAAGCTGCACAAGACAGAATAAACTACCGGAGTCTGTTAGGCTGGGAGTAGTGGATGTGTGAATGAGATACAGGCTAATGGAAACAAGATACAGTGTGTTAATTAGTGAGCTGGGCTGCATGGTGACTCCTGCTTCTACGCTCTCTTGTTCAGTCGTTTATCCTACCAGTTATCTGTTTTGATTAGTCGATCAATCTGCCTGTAATTTTTTGAGCAGTTGATTAATCAATGCAACTTACAAGAGCATCTTTCCAAGAATCAAAAAATATAAATATAGTAATAGTAATAGTAGCTGATCTTTTCTGTTGTGGTGCTCATGCATAGCGGTTGTGCTGCTGTGGTGGGCAGCTTCATTTTTACATTTCGCATTTTATTAGGTCTTGTTGAAGAAGTCCCACACGTCTGATGATTCAGTTTCAGGCCACATACAGCCCAATTTGATATCAAGCGAGCCGGATCAGTAAGATAACAGAATAATAACCTATAAGTAACGACAACTCCAGATTCTTTCCAGTGAATTAGGATAATGTTTACATTTAATAAACTATCCTTTTAAAAAAAAGGGAAATTTCTTAAGAAAAATAAGTGCAATTTGGGCACTTTGCTGTCTTCTATGTAATTTCCGCACTTTGCAAATTCATGCTGCGTGCCAGATTAGACCCTCTGGTGGGCCACCCTTGGCCCGCGGGCCGTATGTTTGACACCTGTGATTTACAGTAAAGTCTCAGTGTCAGGAATGTGAATGTCTACGGAATCAGCGGAATTGATTAGGCTACTTCCGATGCTAGGCTAAACTAACCCCTCCTTGATTCCAGCTGCATATGTAACTGGAGACATCAAACTCTCTTTAAAATCAAGAAAAACGTTGGATAGTCTTAAATAACTCACTACAACAGTTCTTGAACCACGTTGTTTGTGTGCCTATGAATGTGTGTGTTTAACCCCCAGTGCATTATTTACACGTATGTTCATGTTCTTCCTTCAGAATATGAAAAATGAAGAAATGAGCACAATTGTCGTCATGAATCTGGTGAGTCAGCTCCTCATACCGCTAAAGTCTGGAGGTCAAAGGTCAAGCATATACGCTGAATGATCTGACTGCACCTTGTGTGTACTATAAGCGAATGTCTTCTCACTATTTTACATCATTTATCGTCAGCTAAACTGTGACACCTGCTCTAGTGGCAATACGTTCATCACCTTTAGACCTCCTCCTTTATGTACAGCCAAGTGCCAGTAAATATTGTACATATCGTCATAATAACAGGCAAAATGAAAAAAAATATGCAAATGGTGTTTTGTTGTGCGATGACAAATGCACATGGAAACCATCCCTGTGGAATCTGATTAGAGGACTGGAGAAGTGAAAAAAAAACAAAAAACGAAAGGACAAATTGATTACATCTGTAAATGCATTTTCTGTGTCTCTTTTTTCTTATTCCCACATCCTTACACGCAAAGCTGCTTTTTGAACTTTTCCAACAGGAATGGACCGATCAGCGGCTGAAGTGGAAACCAAAGCAGCACGAAGGCATTGAGGTGTTGCGTGTTCCCTCTGCGAAAGTGTGGCTTCCTGACATTGTCCTCATCAATAAGTAAGCACGACAACTACAACTCACACTGACATTAATTAGTCAGCGCAGAGGAGTGTTGAGGAGAATCCCCTTCGGTCACTTTGCTTTCTAAGCAGGCCCTAAGGAGCATTTAGCTTTACCCTGTACATATTAATTTGAGAAACGCATGTAGAATATAGAATAAGAGTAGCCAGCTCGAACTCTCGATTTGGGTCCTACGGGTTGAGGGGAGGGGCCTCCGTAGATCATCCCACTGATGAGTTTGGAATCTAGTGAATTTGGAGGCCAGGTCAACACCTTGTGCATGTTTTTTTAGCTGTTCCTAAACCGTTTTGTGTGTGTGTCTATTATAGAAAGGTGAGTTGTTGTGTTGTACGGCTGGATTGAGTAGGGTATGAACGACATCCTGTAGCGTTCACTGTGGGACCGGAGCTTAATCAGTCTGTTGAATGAGCTCCACTGCCCCTCTATAGTCCGGTGTGGTGGGTGTGTCTGGTCTAGGTGGGTGCTACATCTCTAAGTAACATCCACATGAATGCCAGGTCCAAATGTTTCCCGGCAAAACAGTGAATTATCACAAGATGGTCAATGTTATTAACTTCACCTGTCAGTGGATTTAATGTTGTGGCTGATCGTAATAACTGACTTCACAGGCTCATACTGTACACATCCTATATACAATGGTACACATGGCGGCCCGTGCCAGCAGATTATTTGCGATGCAATTACACAGAAGAAAGCGTGCTACTTGACATCAGGTTGAAAACTAGGTACATTATGTGCACTTGAATAAAACGACAGTTCTCAGCATTAAATTAAAGAGATTAGATACTACAGTCGGAACAGCAAGTGTGGTGTTTTTTCCCGACACGCCCGCACATGTTCACACTCCCATTAACACCACTGTAAATATCCCCACTGCTCCATTCATCAACACTTTATAGGCAATTAAGCAGCATGGCTCCCTAATAACTGAGCTGATGGCACTGCTCAGCTACTTCAGCTTGCGAGGTGTTCTCTTGGAACCGCGCACATGCATACAAATATACGTCTGCACAAATGCACGGCGTGTAACCTCCTCTGTGTCTGTATGATCAATGTGGGTCATTTCAGCAGCAGCAGCAGCAGCAACAGCAGCAGCACCTTCACAGGGACAGGGTTTTTAGGAGGGCCCAGCATTAAGGGCGCGAGCTTCTCCCTGGTGAATTACCCGGGCCATAAAAACCAAACAGTGTGCACTGACAGAAGGCTAAATCTGCATCTAATTGACTTGATGTCTTTGTTGTGTGTTATGTTACGAGCTCAACTGCCAAAACAGCTGTATCCATCCAGTATTAGCGCTGCACTTTGAAGAGCCCTGTGAAATGTGTTGAGTTTCTCCTTTCCATCCGAGCCAATTAAAATGTTTTAATGTCTGTGGGATGAAATGAAAGCGCAGTCAAATGTTGATTTGTAAAAGCACACTCATTAAGAAGTCATCCAGCTCCAGATACTAAATAGATCATTTGTAATTGTCTTATATGAATGTTTTCTGGTCAGGTACTCCTTTCAGCAGAATGACATACCTTCAAAAGGTATAATTTGGGCATTTTATGACTTTTCTAGTTTGTATTTGTGGAGCTAAATCTACCTGGTTGGGGTTGAAGAAAGAATGCTTATAGGAACAAGAAACCAACAGTTGGGTCAGGTGTCAAATTGTACACCTGAAAAAGGTTTTGGACTGCTACAACATTCATGTCATTCTGCCACCACCTCTGCTTTTGAGAGAAAGCAATATTGCACAACAGTTTGTTTGCAAGGAAAATCTAAAGGAAGAAATAAGCAATGCTGTTATTATTTTTCTAGTAACCGAGACCGATGCAGTACAAATTACATGTGACGATACCATACAATACTATAACATGTGATACGATACGATACAATATGCTACGACATGATACGTTGCGTTGCGCTACAACATGATACGATACAATACAAAACAAAGCGATAAGTTGAGATACGATACGATACGATACAAAACAAAGCGATGCATTGAGATACGATACGATATGATGCGTTGCGACATGATACGTTATGTTGTGCTATGATACGATACAATAACATGTGATACGATACGATATGATACGATGCAAAACAAAACGATACTTTGAGATACGATACGATATGATACAATAACATGTGATATGATACATTGTGATATGATATAATAATAATAATAATAATACATTTTATTTAGAGAAGCGCCTTGCAAGGTACCCAAGGACACTGTACAAAGTAGGTATAGGCAAGGAACACAAAACACAAAACACCCCCAGACACAAAACACCCCCAGACACACACAACAGTACACTGAGCACAAAGCGAGGACGGATAAAACAGGGAAAATAAAATAAAATAAAAGAGGCGGTGCAAGTAGAGATCAGGGGGCTGACAGGTAAGCTAAGCTAAAAAGATGTGTTTTTAATTGAGTTTTAAAAGTGGACATACATGTATTTTGGCGCATCACGAGCGGCAGGTCATTCCACAGTTTAGGACCTGCCACACTGAAGGCCCTGTCACCCATGGAGTGAAGACGCGTTGTGGGGACTGTTAAAAGACATGCGTCTGTAGAGCGGAGGGTGCGGGATTGCAAGTATGGGGTAAGGAGATCTGATAGGTAAGATGGGGCCAGATTGTGTAGGGATTTGTAGACTAAGAGAAGGATTTTGTATTGAATGCGGTAGTGGACAGGAAGCCAATGCAGGTGCTGGAGGATGGGAGTAATGTGATCCCAGGACCTGGTGCGGGTGAGTAGCCTTGCAGCGGAGTTTTGGACATACTGCAGCCTGTTTAGGGTTTTAGCCGGGATGTCGCACAGTAGAGCATTGCAGTAGTCGAGCCTAGATGTGATGAAGGCATGTATGAGGGTTTCTGCTGTAGATGCGTTAAGGGAGGGCCGGAGTTTGGAGATGCTTTTGAGGTGGAAGAAAGACACCCTGGTGATGCTTTTGATATGTGACTCAAATGTGTGACTCAAATGAGAGTCACATATCAGAGATATGTTACGTTGTACTTCGATACGATACGATACGATACAATACGATACAACACGACACGACACGACATTACACAACATGATGTGATACGATGTGATACAATTAACATTTAGTTTGATTGAGAAAAGTGCTTTTCTTTAATTGATATTTCATCTAAATCTCTGTCTGCAGTAACGATGGGGTGTTTGATGTGGCCCTGCATGTCCATGTTCAGGTTTACTATACAGGCAGGGTAACCTGGACTCCCCCTGCTCTCTACTGCAGCTCCTGTGGAGTCAAGGTGAACACACATAGATGCACAAACTGCATTCTAACGTTAATAAATTTTTTCTAAGCTTGATCCTACTCTTTCACCCATTTACACACCTGCTTCTCTGTCCAGGTAACGTATTTCCCATTTGACTGGCAAAATTGCACCATGCAGTTCCGCTCCTACACATATGACTCGACTGAGATCGAGCTGCAGTATGCACTGGACTCAAAAGGCAACGAGATCCGGGAGATCCTATTAGATGAGTCCTACAGTGGTGAGCATTAGTGACATGATATACTGTATTTCATTTTCTTTTATTAGGTATGTTATATTTGCTTTTGCTTAATTTTGAAGCGTGGTCACTGGAGCGTTTCTACTTGTTTGACTGTGCTTGCACTTTAGTTCAGGCTCTCTTGTGGTATGCAGATTTGTTGCTTATGTGGTAAAAATATAAAGCGTGCTCTGAAATCATGTCTTAAATGCCTAAGCTGTGAATGTTTCTCTAGAGGGTGGCGAGTGGCGCATCAGACACAAGCCAAGCAGGAAAAACATGAATGACGACCTTTATGAGGACATGACCTTTTACCTGATCATCGAGAGGAAGCCTCTGTACTACGTCCTCAACATCATCCTCCCCTGCATCCTCATCACCATCATCGCCATCTTCAACTTCTACCTACCTCCTGATGCAGGTACACACATGACAACCTGGACAGCAGTCCACGCGGTTACCGCCTTGATATAGCGTTGGTCGGAACTACACTGCCGCGCCATCGATCTTTAAAACTGCTAATGCCGTTTCCTAATTGGGTTTGCGTGGTGTGTTTAAATTGGGCAATCACACATTTGTCCAATTACAAGGAGATTCAATTTCAGATTAGATACTTGCTTCCTGGAGACACAGCTAAATCAATAGCCTCAAAAACGACAGTGGTAGAAATAAAAGAGAAGCTGCCAGAGACTTGACATTGTCACAGTTTCTCAAATGGTCTGGTTTACATTGATGTGTGTGTTTTACAGTGTATCACTCTATGTTTGGTTTGTGCAGTGAATACAGAAGCCAAGCTATTGTAACTAGTGGCCTTAGACAAGTGTCCACCAGGGTGTTACTTCTGATGATCTGTAAACTGAACATGTGTAATGACTGATTTGAGCTCACATTAAAAAAAAAGGCATATAGGAACCCAAAGATACAATAAACTATTTAACTTTCTCATGAAGACTGAGGTAAAGCTAGTTTGTAACTGACCGCTCAATGCACCAGGGATGTTGTGCTTTGCTGGTCAATCAACTTCACTTAGAACGAGACATGAATTTTCATTTAGGGTTATTACTGATGTGTTACTTGGACCAGATGCTGCTAAAAGAGTGGCTCTCAGTCAGTTGAAGGAAGAACAAACCTTGTCCTGGTAAAACTCAATGAGTTGTGTTTTTCTTTCTCCCCGCCAGGTGAGAAGATGGGTCTGTCGATCAACGTGCTGCTCACCCTCACTGTGTTCCTGCTTCTGCTGGCTGATAAGATCCCAGAGACCTCGCTGGGCGTCCCCATCATCGTCAACTACATCATGTTCACCATGATCCTGGTCACATTCTCCGTCATCCTCGGCGTGGTCGTCCTCAACCTCCACCACCGGTCGTCCAACACCCACAGGATGCCCATGTGGGTCCGCAAGGTGAAGTCCATGCCTCCCAAGTACAAAATACCATATATATGGATTGTTACACAAATATCTGCTGGTTACAAATTCATGTTATGCCCAAAATTGAGGGGAGATTTGAAGGTTTTTAGGATTTTGAAAGTAAATAAGGAGGGCAGACGTATGCATTAACTCTTTAACTGTAAAGTCTGATTTCACCATGAAAGCTAAGCCTGGTAAAGAACTAATTGATCTAACATCACAATAAATCACAATTAGTACAAGTACTGCAAAATCACGGCAAATATGCGAATAATGCAAATGAGGCTATCAATTTACAGTATGTATATGATATATGAGTAGTGCCTCGTTCCATTAGTGTTCTACGTCGTGGCCATGAATTGATTCATTAATGCGATGTTAATTTCTGTGTTCATTTGGTAATGGAGGTAGCGGTTTGGGTTGAGCCAGACTCCTGAATTAAGTCGACACAGTCCTCGACACTCTAAACGTCATGTTGTACCATTAACCTCCATCAGTGGCTGCTGCCCTCTTTGTACGTTACGTGGAGCTAATTACAGCAGCGAGCAGCAGCCCTGTACTTTGTTCCCAGTTCTGTCACGGTTTCCGGGAACGTTCACCTCCGAGAGGCTCATGCACACAATGCAGGTGATTTGCATGGTTTAATGGAACTGAGCTGCTCGGCGCCAGATTGATGGGGGAAGGCGGTATTATAGGTTCTGCTGCTTTTCACTCCTACCCAGAAGGCGATCAGCGTCATTCATAAAATGCCGGAGAGAGGGAGATTTTGTGAGCGGAGCATTAGTGGAGGAAAATTGATGGTTGTCTAGGCATGTGTTAATCTTTTCTTGATTTCAAAATTCACAGTATTACTGTGCTGTGGGGGCGGCACAGTGGCGAGGTGGTTAGCACTGATGCCTCACAGCAAGAAGGTCCCGGGTTCGAATCCAAGGTGTTGACCTGTGTGGAGTTTGCATGTTCTCCCTGTGTCTGCGTGTGTTCTCTCCAGGTACTCCGGCTTCCTCCCACCATCCAAAGACATGCTCATTAGGTTAATTGGTGATTCTAAATTGGCCGTAGGTGTGAATGGTTGTCTGTACCCTGCCTCTCGCCCGATGACAGCTGGGATAGGCTCCAGCAGACCCCCGCGACCCTCAACAGGAATAAGCGGGTACAGAAGATGAATGAATGAATGAACTGTGCTGTTTTTTAAAAAGCGTCACCAATCTATATTTTTACACTGACAATAGATGAAATGACAACATGTCACGTAAAAGGGGATGAAAGAGAATTACCTGCTAAACTTGTGGTTTTTACTTATAAAGCTAACGCTTTTCATTTTGCAACTTGCTACTTGGCGGCTTTTTTTCAACTTCCACTGAGCATTTTTTCCCATATCAGCATCAATCGGCAGCTGTTGCCAACGAATAAGATTTGATAAAGTGAGTGTAGCCTACACTCAGCACCAAAGAAACCAAAACAAACCTACAAAAAGACTGGCGACCTGTCCGGGGTGTACCCCGCCTCTCGCCCAATGACAGCTGGGATAGGCTCCAGCCTTCACGACCCTTCATAGGACAAGCGGTTACAGAAGATGAATGAATGAATGAATTAACTTTTTAACAAAGCCATGAATGCAGCTTCACACTTCTTTAAATCTCACGTAACAACAGGTTTGGTGATTGTATCTTGCTTGTATAACTTTGGCCATGCTTGGGACAAAGTTAAAGACTATGTCAGAAAATATGTAGTATATACACTGATCGGGCATAACATTATGACCGATGACAGGAGAAGTAAATACCATTGACCATCTTGAGACAATTCAATGTTCTGCTGAGGACCTGGCATTGGTTCGGATGTTAGTTAGACATACCCACCTAGACCAGACCAGGCACCCCCACCACATAGCAATGACTTTTCTGGATGTTCAGCATCCATCCCCAGCAGGATGGAGCTTGACACAGGCACACACACAAAAACGCTTTAGGACCAACTCAAAAAACATGAAGAACAGCACAAGGTGTTGACCTGGCCTGTAGACTATTGTTTCTCTCATTGCAGCTAAAATCCTTTAATGACACAGTTCTCCGGCAGGTCATTTAGTCCAGCTATTTTGAGCAGAAAAAAATGAAGCACTCTGATACAGCTGCTTACCTAAATTCTCCAAAATCTGGTACAGTGTTGTGTTCTTATACAAGAAGACACCCATCTACCTCACCCTTCAGCACCTAATTTTCTTTCTCCAGTCCTCAAACTTGTCTAGTCATGGCGCTCCGTGAGGCTCTCGGGCCTCAGCTCTCTATTTCCTCATATCTCCTACTCGTGTCCTCTGGGTGTCAGAGGCAGTATTGGTGGCTCTCAGCTCCTCCTTCTGCTCAATCATAATGTCTCCGAGCTGCTTCAGCCGAGACCCGCCGGTGCTTTTCTTGAGTGCAGTGCTTAAGTTGCTATGTATGAAGCTCTGTTCAGCCGGAGCACCACATAGACTGAACGGCAGCACCGGCTGAGTTACAGCCGCCATCGTTGAGGAATAATGCCTTTGTAGATGAAGTAGCGCTCCCCGGGGAGCAGTTTCCACTTTTATATCACCGGGTTATTGTGTGCCAAGCAGAGGGAAATCTAACAGATGTTATATATGATCAGTGAGAAAGAAGGTTCAGTGTTAAAATTGAAATTGAGTTTATGGGTCTGCGAGGAATAAGAAATGAACAACAGTGTCTACCGCCCTGTTTAATCACCATGAATTCAGCTTTTTATGAAGAATTTTATGAAATTATTCAGGATGTGGCTCCGCTCATATATTTGAACAAGTGTCATAAGTGAGGAACAAGGTGTGTTTGAAAGTAATGAAGCATACATTGTATTTCCATGAAAGGTAGCCTATGAAGATTTTTACTACTTGTAGCACTTATAGAAAGAGCAGGAAGAGACTGAAAATATTTTACAAGGATGGAAATGCCTGTATTTTAAGACCTACAGGGATATATTGCACTGTGTATAAACACAACCTTGCAATGATGTGTACCTTTTCCCGCAGCTTGACAGGATGCATTTAGTTTGAAAGCTGTTCCCTGCACTTATTTTGGGGGGATGCAGGTCAAATAAATTGCCTCTTTGCAAAAATCCCCAGATTGCAATCAACAGTAGACAATGTCAGTGGTACTTATGACCTTATTAATTAGAGGTTTTCACATTCAGGTGCAGATAAAAGAAAGAAAGTTTGTTCACCCCAATCTTGCAAAAACAAGACACAAAGTTGCTATCATCACCCAAGTTGCTTGTTTTTGCCGCCTATTAGTGCTGTTAGCAACATGATATACAGTATATTATCACTAAAATTCACCCTCTTTGAGCTCAGCTTTGGTCTCCACCATCTCCCTAGAGAAATATCTGTCTCTGTATCGGTTTATCGCTGCATGTCCACCATCTCCAACTGTGACTGTCGGCTGTTTGTTGGAGCTAGGCTATGAGAGCAGTGAGATGAAAGAGTGACGTTGCGGCTGTCTAAATAAAGACCTGCCGTCACCTCCTGTAGCGTTCAGTTAAGCCCGTTTGGCTGCCGCCGCGATCACGCAACGCTCGCTGGTCTGCTGCCCGACAAATGTGACAGCTAATCGTAGCAGGGAAGGCACATGAGGACACCGACACAAAATCACCGTTAAATTATTTTTTCATTTTTCAATCAAGCTGTTTCATCTAAATTCACAGTTATGTGTATTATAATATCAAAGCTCTCCAATGAGGAGATAAAGAAGCAACTTACAGCGTTTATGATACTGATCAGGACTAACATTTGACCCATTTGCTGTTTTATCAGTGAGTCCTTTGGTTTCTCTCGAAATGCAGCGCCGAGTCAGACACCCAACAAGTCCCGTCGGATGCTCATATAAAAACTTAATTTTCATCAGGTTATATCAAACATTTATTTCTGTTTTAATTACCCACACTTGGGAGGTGCCCGGTCCAACTAGCGTCCTTTGCTAAAGTGCTCCACTGGCGCGCCCGGTTACGTGCTTTGCTCAAGGACACCTTGAGAGTAGACTTTGAGGAATTGGAAGGCATTACCCATTTGGTTTCTCCACCCACATCATTCAGCAGCAACTGTTCTCAAAGGTTATCTCACTGCTAAATTCAACATTCGGGCTCATTTCTCAGCCTTAATAGGCGAATACGGGGGCAAGTTCATTTTAGCTGTCTCATAAATCATCAAACAAGAATCCAAACAAATGGACTTTTAATACCAGGAAAAACAATGGATCTGTGAGGCCTATGTGAGCCAACAGGCTATTGACTGAAAGTGTAAAGTACAGTTTGCTCCTAATGTGGTCATTAGAGAAAGATACATTCATAAAACTATAAAACAGCATGAACTGTTGGAGCAGAGAATTGTCTTCGCTGTAAATTGTCGAGGTAACTTTGTTCCTTTTAACCTTCCCTCTCCACCTAGATCTTCATCCACATGCTGCCGCCTTACCTGGGCATGCTGCGGCCCAAAGTGGAGACCCCCCTGTCCCTGGAGACTTTGCCCCGCCGGGAGAAAAAGATAGTAACCATCAGCAAAGTCGCTGATGAGTACTTCATCCGCAAACCCGACTCTTCCATCTTATTTCCCAAGCCCAACAGGTGAGGCCAGTACCTGCTGTAGCAATCAGCTCTGTGTATTTGTTCTTCTGCTTGTGTTTTGGCCATCTTGGCAGTACCTGACTCCTGGCTACTACAAATTGGCAATGAGGTGAGTGAAGCTGAGACAGGTTGATGAGGGCAGACAGCTCTTGAGGGATTTGTAAAAGGCATCCACCCGTCACTCAAAGTGGCCACGCCTTTAATTATGCATAAGCCTTTATTCAATCAGTGTGTTACTTAAAAATTCACTCCCCATAGATTTGTCTTGAATAGGGAAAGTAGTTACAAGGACCGAAATAGATTACTTTTTGTTGGTTCATGCTGTAAAGTTGGGCATTTTAACGTAGAGGTGCGTAGAAACTGACTCGCCTTCGGAGCCGCTGAGGAGCTGCAGTGTTTTGCACATCAGCGTTGGTTTCATTTTTCAAACCCTGGTCCACGCTTGGTTCATGCAGAAGGTGAACAGGACCCAGTTAGATTTAGATTAGATTTAGGTTAGATTTTCTGTAACACACTGAATTTCCTGTGTTTAGTACGTTAACACTGACTGGTATGAACACAATAAGTAAAACCCTTTCTTTTCTTTTGTATTTAGAGTTGGCTTTGACCCCTCAAAGTCAAGTTCTGCATAGTTTGAAAGCATATGTCCTCACAGAGAAAATCCTCATAAGACGACAATGCCTCAGCAATAATAGCAACAGAAGCAAAAGCAATACTTTGTAATAAGAGTGCGTTTCTTACCTTTTCTGTCGTCTGCGGGAGTTGAATGTGCTGATCACTATTTGGCAAAATCTCTGAGGTTTTAGAAAGGTATTTTCATAAGATGAAATCATAACACTTTAAAAGGAGTAAAGTCTGTGTAGCTGGTTATCTTTGATGCACTTTGTGCTTTCCCCAGTCTGCACTTGTGCTATGAAATCCAACTCTCATCCTACTTAATAAACTTACTTGCAGTATACAGTGACCTATGACCTTAACCCTTTATAAGCCACTCATTGAAATACTTGGCAATTCTAAATTTCAACCCTAGAGTGTTAATTGTAGAGCATGAGAAGACCTTTTTACTTTTGTGAAATTTAAGTTACCATATATGGCTCCTTGCCCCTAAGTGGTAAACAAATGTAAACATGTATTTAGACCATTAGAACAGAAGTGCTGATTCAGGCACTTGTCAACATACACATTATTACACTAGACAGCATTAGGGCACTTTTTCGTGGTACCAAATAAAGCAGTTATGCTCAGGGTTCATGCAGAGGTGGACGTTGCAGACCACATTTGACCCTGACTGGACCTGAGAATGTTCCCTAAATCATCTCTGATTGGCTGGATGAAAACCACATGCTTTTAAACCTCACCGAGAGGAACAGGGTTCAACATTTAAAAACATCTTCATAAAATCCACTGTCACATATCATAAGGTTGCGCTTTCTACCCAAATTAAAGCTCTAAAGGGTTTTAGTCCGTGAGAGATGTTTGAGCCCATGTAATGACTCGTCTCGCTCCAATTGAGGCAGACGATGCTCAAAACCTTCTAATGGAGGTTTCTTCTCGCTAAAAAGGGGGTTTTACTTCCCAAATTCTGCTCAAGGTTACACTTTTGGGTTTCTCTTATATATATTCATGAATGAATTGAATTGAACTATCAGACTAGCTTTATCCACTGCCCAGTATTTAAGATTCTGATGTTATCATGCAAAAACTAAAGGAAGCAGATGTCAAACAACCTCCGTTAAAGGCGACCTCAAAACCTAAACACGTCCGGCGAAACCCAGATTGATGATTTCCATCAAAACTTTCACAGAGTGCTGCCCCTGAAGCTGTTGAGTAAAGGAGCTGGATGCGAGCCAGCGTTTGGCACGTAAATGGGCGACAAACTGTCCTATCAGTCTAACCCTAGCCTCCATCCTTTGTATCCTCACGTGGTTAGCTGCCGTGGAGTACGTCTACGGCAATCAGCGACACGTACGTGACATCCTTAACTGGCTTCTCGCTGCTCTGCTAATACTCCCCCAAATTCGTCCTCCCAGCGTGGAGCCGCTCCTCCCTCTCTAACCTCCAGTGAGAAATAAAATATGTCTGGAGGGAGAGAGCCGCTGCTAAAATAATAATGACCCACACAAATCGACTCTGACACATTAGAGCAGGGCTCTGCGTGTCTGGTTGAGAGAGCGGGTGACGGAGGAAGAGGATGGGAGGCAGGGGAGGAGGGGGGTGGTGGGGTGCTGTGTTAGAGCAATTTGATGAGACAGCAGTATCTCCTTGGAGCCCACACATACACTCACACGCACCTTCTTAATTGGGTTTAGTGCATGTCTTGGCACCAGGACGCAGCGAGTTTTAGTTGAATTAGTCTCCTGAATAGTCATTTACTTCCCACTGACGAGGTGCGACTTTGAGCCATAAAGGAGGGGGGGGGGGAAACGGAGGAAGGGTTAAGAGGCCAAACCATGTCTCCCCCTCTCTTTCTCCCTCCCTCTCTTATCCTTCCTCACCTCTCTCAGGTCGCAGCCTCTTCACCTGCCACAGGAGCAGGAGCAGCAGCAGCAGCACTAACAGCGATGGCAGCGCTGCATTGTAAACCTCCTCAAATCATGCCCAGAATACCAAGCAGCTGTCTGCCGTTACACTCCGTCTGAATGTTGTCCAGTGAGAGACACAGAGCCACACTGTCCTCTGGTGGCGAGCCGGCTGACCTGCAACTCGTGTTGTGTTTTTGTCAAAGCGGAGGAGGTGTTGAATGTTGAGGTGTTTCATTATAATGTCAGTTTTAATTTTGTGTTGTTTGGACAAGGTCACGAGGATAATATTCAAAACTTGGCATGCAGCAACACTGAAAAAGTCTAAACAGAAACTGTTAAGATGGATGATACTTTTTCAAATTAGTTCGACTAATAAGACAATTTTTTAAAGACAACAAAGATCACCTGTACAATTGTTCCCCAGTATTCCATTATAAACATCTGGTTCAACGCTGACTTACCTTACTTGTTCACATGCATATTTGAGATGTGCTCATTTTACGTTTACCCTCCAAATAAGGAGGTGGTTTAGATAATCTGGCCACCGATCAGCCACAGCATTAAAACCACTGACAGGAGAAGTAAATAACATCGACCATCTTGTGATAATTCAGTGTTCTGCTGGGAAACTTTTGGACCTGGTATTTATTCATGTGGATGTTACTTAGACATGTAGCACCCACCTAGACCAGACCAGGCACCCCCACCACATAGCAATGACACTCCTTGATGTTCAGCAGCCATCGCCAGCAGGATGCAGCCTGACACAGGAACACACACAAAAACACTTTAGGAGCAACTCAAAAAAAAACAAAAACATGAAGAACAGCACAATGTGTTGACCTGGCCTCCAGATTCACTAGATCCTAAACTGATCAAGTATCTGTGGGATGATCCACAGAGGCCCCTCCCCTCAACCCATAGGACCCAAAGGCCCCCACTAACAACAACCCATTCTCTGATGAGTCACAACTGTTTGGGAGGCACAAGGGAGACCTACACAATATTAGGAAGGTGGTCATAATCTCACCATAACCCATGAAACAACACTAAATAGTTGCAATAAAGCAGAAATCTCCTTTTGAATTAAAACACAATGCAGTCTTAGTTGCGTGTCCTGGTGAGAGACTCATGCTGTATCACCACTTAAGGTTATAGGAGTATTACAGCTCTGTGAAAGTCTCCCTACATGGTAATCCCTGTGTCATTGCTGAAGGACGTGGTGCACTACACTGTGCAGGAATCTGAAGAAATGAGTATAATTCTTATTATCAATACCTTACTCACACTGCAACGAGCAGACGTTGAATGTGGCTAACGCTAACGTGGAAATCGTTGTGTCTCCTCCTTTGTCACGCCTTTAAGAATGAAAACCAATGCGACCTGTATTGTTACAACTGTCGTGTGAAAATATCTGAGTGACAGCGGAGTTATGAAGGTACCCACAGGAACTTTGTCCCAGCTTTCCCCGCGCACCCTGGAGCAGCTGACAGCTGGTAGCTAAGGGACGCAAGTAAACACAGAAACACGCACGCACACACACCGTGTTTCTCAACCGCCGGAGAGACGGTCAGCAGATGCGGAGCGGCGACTCCGACGGCACCCGAAAGAGGGGTCGCCCCTCTGACCTTCTCTTTGTTTCTCTCTTCTGAATGACTTAAGAGTGGTCTGGCTCCAGCTTTCATTAGCGTAGGCTGACAACTGCAGGCTTGTGTGCATTCGTGCAGATTGAGCATTACCAATAATGTGTTATAAGTATTATGTGTCATATGGATAGTTATGGATATCTTTCTGGGAGGTTAATGTATGTGTTTTGCCGTGCAGGTTCCAGCCTGAGGGCATGTGCACGGACCTGAGGAAGTTCATTGACGGTCCCAGTAGCTACCTTTCGCTTCCTGATGAGCTCAAGTCAGCCATAGATGCCATCACTTATATCGCTGAGGCTCTGCAGGCTGAGAAGGATTACGAAGCTGTAAGTCTGCCTCTCTGAGTCTCCTCCATCTTTTATTTCCTGCTTCTATTGCTTTTTTCATTCCTTTCATTAGTATCCTTTGGTTTCTGATCTTTTCTTCCTGTCTGTCTTTTCCCACCCTTGCACCACTCCCTCATCCCATCTTCTCCTTTTGTCCCGTTAATTTCTTTTCATCTATCCTCCTCCATCCTTTCGTCAATCCTTCCATCCTCCAGCTCAAAGAGGACTGGCAGTACGTAGCCATGGTGGTGGACCGCATGTTCCTCTGGATCTTCGTCGTCTTCACCACCGTGGGCACCCTGGCCATCTTCGCCGACGCTAGTTTCAACCACACGCCCACTGACCCCTTCAAATACCCCTGAAACATCGGACCGTTTGGCTTTTCTTGAACCGCCTCGAGTCACGGTCCCGCCAATACACTTAAATTTCAGTTACATCTCTGTTTTTGCCCATTTAGGAGGATGATACTCTTTGTGAGTCCCCTTTGAGACCAGCGCTGACAAACCAGATTTATTTTACACTTTTTGCAAAAGGATGTGGAATTTGAATAGATTTAAAACAGTTAGAAAGTCCTCTATGTGTAATAGATTTGATTATTGCATGAAATATAACCACCAAGCAAATGTTAGCATACCTTACATGTGTATAAATCTTACAATATAAAGTCACTGGTGTGTTTTTTTAGCATATTAGCTTCACCTAAAGTGTGGATCCAGCTTCGGATATTCGTATGCGGTGTTAGCACATAAACACCAAGACAAAGCAGATGCTATAACGAGCAGGCTCTGTGCCTTTCCTATCCCCGTGTGAGAATGTGTACGGAGTGTGGCACATGCTTTTGGGGATATTTTCTGCAGCCGTAGTAATCCCCTTTGTATTTTAGGCACCGGCGTATGTGTGCGTTTACATGGAGGCTATTCCAGTGCCGGAGTGCGGAGCAGCACGCCGACCCGAATCACCAGCTGCACCAATAGCCTGTGGAATTCCCACCGTACACTGTACTCTGTGCTTTCTCGCATTATGTAAACACGCTCACATCACAGGGCCTTTTTTGATTTTCTCACATGACACAAGCGCACACCTGTCCCTTTAATCATGTGCTCTTGTTTTTTATCTTGTAAATAAAGATCTGAAGGGGGAGAATATCAAAGGCTCCATCTGTTGTCAGAATGCTGCCGCCCGGGCTCCTATTAATAACCCCCGCACTGGCACAGGTCACCGGACACTGCTGCATGGGCTTCCCTGATATTTCTTTGTGTAAATACACTCAAGCACACACGCACTGTGAGCTCCATTAGCCGAAGCATTCGGAGGCCGAAAGTCTGCAGTCATTCTCGTCAGTCCATTTGGCGACCGTGCTGATAGCCCTTCAATGTTATAGACCTCTTTGCAGCATTATCGCCGCGCTACACGCTACTCCTCGGGTTATTATCTAACACTCTGACCTTGCAGGAATCTGCAGCGCTGAGAACCACAAAACACAAACAGGGGCTCGTATCGCTAATTCAAACGAACTTGCGTGCGGAAGGGCAACTCACAGACACTTATACCTCTCCTCGAGGCTCTGATTTATGGCCTGTTTGTGCTTTTCGCGCTGGAATGTTTGCCAGAGGATGGAATTACCCGAGATGCGGTTGAGAAAAAACAAAAAGTTTGAGAATGCGGGTGAAGGAGGAAAGGCAAGTGTTTTCCTTATCTTGTGCAACAAATAGAAAACTTTATGACCCTCGAAATAAAGACCTCACAACGAGCAACGCGGAGGATCCGAGATGCAGCAGAGTCTGGCGTTCACTTCAAGGCCTCCTCTTCATCGATCATTGGGTGCATCGTCTTCACGTCTCACAGCTTCCCTCACCATTTCTATGGCAACGACATCCATCTCCATTTCTCTGCTTTTGTTCGACACCTTTCCTTGCCTCAAGCTCACCTCAACATCAGTATTAGCGAGACAAGGGTGCTCTTTATCTGATAAAAAACCCCTCCATCACTACTGACTTCACATCACTGCTCCTGCCAAGATGTTTGCTGGTTCTAAGGCTCCATCCTGCAGGCTGTGACTCCACATGATCTGTGGATACGCCTCGATGGCCTAAGGCTTAGTGACATATAAAGTCACATCATGCTGGCTTTACCCTCCTGAATTATGTGTTGTCTGCTTTCCAAATACTGTCATCAACTCCTTGTTATAATTGCCATTACTGCTCTGATATCACAGGACTGTTGCTCTGATTCAACCTTTTGTAGTACTTATTGTAGTATAATCTTGTTAAATCCACCATTTAACTGAATTCATTTCTTTTTTGGGACTGTATGATCTTTCCGTTTGTAGAAAATGAAACCATCCCAGACAAAGTTGACTCATGTGCTGCCTTCAGATTGCTTTCAGCTCAGTGTACCCAGGTCAGATCCAACCTCAGAACATCAGTCAGAATGTACCTTTGTGAAAATATAACTGAAGATTTTTTTCACCAGCTGAAAGCTTGCTGATGAGCAAGCGGCTAAGTTTTTCAATGTCACTATCCACGCTGGTTCCAGCTTTATCTTTATCTAACACTTGTTTGAACAATTCCTTCTTTTGCTCTTTATGACTTGTCATTGGGCCAACATGTGCTGAAAGAATGCATTTACTCAACTGGAGAGCAATGGACTAGATCAAACTAGTTATTATGCAACACCCTTCTAAGGCCAGTTGAAAATTCCTCCTGATCTGGCCAATCTCTTCCAATCAAGGTGGATATGCATGTGGTGAGGCGTTTCTTATTCTGATTATTAGTGGAATGGTAGTGTCCATATAAAGGCTGCCGTGATACTGAGTCTCTTTTGCCACTGGGCAGTGGGCAGCACTAGCTTGGAAGTTAAAATTCCAGACATAGTGGCTTTCACTTTTTCCTCAGGACACTCTTTAAGGTGACTGTTCTTACCGCTGTGTAAAGGACACAAAATGGGAATTTTAATGACAAGTTATTCCTGTAAAATAATGAGCTGTGAGACAGAAAGTTTTAAATATTAAGCATTACATTGAGTTTTGCAATATTAAACCCAATGACTCCCTTCAAACCTTCCAGCAGAGACGAATCACAGGATGAAGAAGACATTAAAAGTGAAACGAGCAAGACATGCCGCCTATAATCCGCTTCGGCTTCAGCCCATCAGAGAAAGTCAAGCCCCCAATCAACTTCACACTCCACCCTGCCCACTTGCTCTCCCCCCAAAAATATCTCCATTGTCATAAGCCATAGCCCGTTGCCAATCCTTTACCCCATCCCGCCCCCTCCACTTCCTCTACCTCCCACCCGCCTTCCCCACAGCGCTAACCTCATATTGGTGAGCACCAACAGGTGCCTTCCCCACAGGCTTCCCAGTACAAACACATTCCGCCCTCTCGTCACTCCCAGTGCACGCACCCAATCAGGCCGTGGTTTCGCCCATTGAGCCCCGGCCACAAAGAGACGAAGGGACAGGGGAGAGAGTCGTTAGCTGAGCAGTGCTGGGGGAGCCAACTAGCTGTAATCGAACTGGAGGTGTGCACCGGTTTGCCTGAGCTAGAGAGGCGCATCTGAGCTTTACAGTTAGACACTCATCTATTCGGATTCCAGGTAAAGCTGTTTCAGGGAAGTGGCGGACTATAGCCAAGAGAGGGGCCTTTAATTGGCACAGGAGGAGTTTTATAAAAGATGCCATGACTGCCATCATTGGACAAATGAAGATGAAGCTGAACATTCGAATGAACGCGTTTCTCATCGCGTTCGGCTGCTTTTGTCTCGCTTTCACTGGTAAGGACACTGCTAGCTATGGCGGCGTGTACTTCGGTTGCATTGGTTTTAATTAGACAATGACCTCAGGATTAAGGTTAGTGATATTTTTAGCTGGTGTTAATTCCAATAGGAACTAATTTTATAGTTCACATAATTAAGCTAAACTTGTTTTCTTAATTCCGAGATGACATTCCCGGCACTATACCAGCAAAAAAGGTTTTATAATCCTAAATATTGTCCTTCTTCTGTACGTTTAAATGTGAACAAGACAGAAAGGAAGAGAAGGGGATAGAGAACAACAAAAATACGTGACTGACTTTGACTTTGACCTTTGACCCCATACTTGTGTGCTTGTGGGCGACCTGTGCTTGCGGTTTTCCCATTCCTCTATCTGCCCTAACACCACCGCTACCTGTTTGCTTCCCAGGAAAGAACCTTTGCGTCTCCACTGTTAAGTGTAGGAACTTTTTCATACTATAAGTCAGACAGCTACAGTATTATCTGATAACAGACAAGCATCTCAGCTTCACTGCGTCACTTAAATTACTATTGACTGAATTTATCTATTTATTTTTTTGGGTGGTTAGGGTGAAAATCAATCTGATAGGACTTGCAGTGATCAGGTCTTATCTGGGCTCGTCTGAAGGACTTTGACTTTGACCTTCCTACCTTGCAATGGAAGCGGAAAGACAAAAACCCGAGGATTGGTTAGTGAACTCCACAGGGGTTGTGGCGTATTCTTGTTCTTTTGTGAGTCCTGCAGCCAGGGTGACTTTACAGCTGTATTCCCCTGTGACGAGAGGGAAATCCCAAAGGAAACCAAAGCCCGTACCTCACGTCCTATCGTTGATTTTAATGTCGTCCTCGTGAAAAGAAGAAAAAAAGAAAAAAAAATTCCAAGACTGCCCTGCTTCTCCTCCGTTGGCACACGTGTAATGAATCATATTAACACAACATTGTTAGTTAATCAGAATTTATTTTTGTCCCTGATGGAGCTGGTATCCCACACATCCCTTTGATCCCTTCCCCTTGCTGCATATCAATTACATTAGCTCAGTCACCTTTGCTACCCATCAGACACCACCTGCCCTACTGACTGTATCCTTTGCTTGCCCTCCCTGTCCTTATCTGTCTTTTCTACGTGTTGCTTGGTCACATATTTGAAATGAAAGGCGGCCCCTCGTCAGTAGGCACTGAAGCACATATTTGGAGCAGCTTGTCATCGTGCCTACTGTACAACTCTGCAAGATGGATGAAATGAAACAAATTTTCCTTGAGCTACACATTTGCTGAGCGTGCTAATGATTTCTCTTACACAAACCTTTTCAGATCAAATATTAATACTTTGTATGTGTTTAGCATGGAACTATTAGAATATGAATCATACGACAGAGCCGCACTCCATCCTGAGTATAGATTAGATGATATTTTTAGCATCTTAGTGGGAACTGAAACCCCCTCTCAACCACAGCTGATTGATGACTCACTGATCCAATGGTCTGATGGTGCATTCACATGCTCCCCGGATGGTCTCAGTTCCCAAGTTGGGAGGTTGTTTTTCCAGATCTTTTGAATTTGTTTGGGCTTTTTTTGTTGGATTGTCGAGAACGCCACGGACACTAGAAACAAGACAGATCGATGAGATGTGATTAATTTCAAATGTGCTGATGTCAGTTATACGGTTGTCTGTATTTGCTCAAAGTTGTGGTGGTTGATGCTTGTGAGCAATGGATAATTAGCAAGAAAGGGAGACCACATCTTCTATCTCAGGATCTGTCAAGACTAGATTTTGCTGACTTTCAACGTTGTCCCGGCCTCGGGGGCGTTCACTGAAACTCTCCCAAACAGAAACACATTTTTTAGATTATTCTGGCATCGCGTGGCTCAAACTTGATGGTTGCTTTGCTTTTTTGCATCAACTCTTGTTCAGGCACTTTTTCCTGTTCTGTCTCTATCTGTGTTTTTTGGTTCCTTTTTCATCAATGAGTCAAGTAAATCATTCTTCAAACCTTGGCTTTATAGATGACTGCAAAGCTATTAAGCCTAAAAGACATAAAAGAGAGATGAAAGATTTTCCACGTACTGAGCATCCTCATCATTTTCTCACGTGAAAGCCTTGAGTGTGTGTAACATGTGATGAAAATCTCCATCACTGAGGTGCATCTGGTTTCCCGGCATGTCACCACTGACATGATCCATTAAGTTTAGGTACATCTTCATTCGTGGAAGGTAAAATTAAGTTTTGATCTCTACCTTATCGTTTTGCAGTCATTGTACGACTTCTTACCTTGCTTGTTTTTCTTCTGCCCTTCAATTTTCAGCCTTCTCTGTTCTATTTTTTCTCTGGTGATGATGAGTCTTGGTTCATTAGTCATAATTTTTCACCTCATCATCTCTTCATCCAGGAGCCTCGGAAACAGAGCGACGGCTCCATCGGAAGATATTCAAGGACTACAACATGAAAGTGAGACCGGCTCGAAGCTGGGAGGACAAGGTGATGGTGCGGGTGGGGATGACCCTCTCCCAGCTTGTCAGCTTGGTAAATAATGAAACATCCAAGACGCACTCGCACACACACACACAAGCAAATTACTCTGAGTCTTTTATATTTCAAGCCACACGCATGAAAATGTCGCGCTGTTTCTCAAGACACAAACACACTGGAGGGTCACCCATTCATCCTGATCCCTATTAGTTTCCATAGAGGAGGTTTGAAAGTAATGGCGCTGTCATACACAACAAGATTTGGTGGCATCACTAATCTACGTCTCCCCCCTCCTTCCCTCTTTCTGTGTTTCTCTATCTCGCTACAGAATGAGAAGAACGGCGAGATGACAACCAACGTGTTCATGAATTTGGTATGAGCTCGAAAGCATTCGTCTTCATCACTGAGCCTCGCTCCGACTCCTCTCTCCTCTGCTCTGTCGCCCTGGCCTTAAATAGACTTGTCACTTTTTATAACCACAAATTATTTCCTGCTTTATCTCTCTTATTCTTCTGACTCACTCGGTCTCCCGTCTCCCGCTAATTACAATTCAGGACGGCTGAACTGTTTGTGACAGTGGTGCGTGTGTGCCCCCGTCAGTAAAGGACTTGTCAAAGGCAAATCTTTCTTTCTTCCTTTCTTTCTTTCTCCTGCTTCACTGCTGCCCCCCCCCCCCCCCCTTTCCCTATGTCCTTCCCAGGCGTGGACAGACTACAGGTTGTCATGGGACCCACAGGAGTATGACAACATTGATGTGTTGAGAATTCCTCCCAACAAGGTGTGGCGTCCTGACATATACCTCATAAACAAGTGAGTGTCCTGTCTGCGCTCACACTTACACAATCGCCCCTCTTGACAAACAGAAAACAGAACATCGTGATTAACTGCTCCGAAAGGCAAGGTCAATCCACCACTCACAAGACAGGCCGCCATGAAATACAGAGCCCAAATCACTTTGCTGATCCTTTGACTTTTTATCAGGCCAAAACTTTAGTTTGACTAAATACTTTGGATTCTACTCAGATATCTCAGCTTCAGTTCTGTTCTGTGTTAAGTGATAACTTGCAGATGTTTTAAAGTCAAACGGAGAACATGCTTAATATTAATCACTATTAGGAGCATGTGAACAGAACATCTTTGCAGAATTTCTAGCCTTGTGGAGACAAAAAAGTAGAAAAACTAAAGACGACAAATGTTGCACAGGAGTGACAAATGATTTGAAATGATTTGTTTCTGACTCGGCAAGCAACGTTTTTGTATTTGTGAATATAGAAAAAGAAATTGGCCACTCTGACAGGTGAGCATCACATTTGCCTCTTTCTCCCCGCAGTAACGATGGTCAGTTTGACGTGGCTCTGTATGTCAACGTCTTAGTTTACAGTGACGGGACAGTCAACTGGCTCCCACCAGCCATCTACCGCAGTTCCTGCTCTATAGAGGTGCTCTTTCAGTTCACATTCAATTAACCTTTTTAAATGCCTTACATGTTGATATACCGTTGATCTCATTCAGATTTTGCACGATTGGGTTTCTCCTTCCGAACAACAACCCCGTAGGTGGCGTACTTCCCGTTTGACTGGCAAAACTGCAGCATGGTTTTCCGCTCGTACACATACGACGCCTCCGAGGTCGACCTGCAGTACTTCCTGGATGATGAGGGCAAAGAGATCCATGAGATTGTTATAGACGAGAACGCTTTCACTGGTTAGTGCTTTTTATCCCGAGGCTGTATTTCTGTTTTAAACTATAGTGTTTGACTTTTAAATGTAAATGATCGCCTGTTACATTCAAGCCCTTTCACACAGTGCTGAATAAGCTAATTGGATGTCGGAACATCTCTTTGTATTAAGAGTTATGAATGAAACCAAAGTTCAACAAATCAAGAAGAAGCTAGGAAGTGTCTTTCTCCAGATAACAGAGAAGCTCTACAATCAGAGGAAGAAGAAGGTTTACCAGATTGCTGGGAATAAAACCTTCCCCTTCTTTTGCTCTTCCACTTTTCCTCCCTTCTACCTCTCCTTCTCCACAGAGAACGGAGAATGGGCCATTTGTCACAAACCGTCAAGGAAGAACGTCAAAGAGGACCTGTACGAGGACATCACCTTCTATCTTATCATCGAGAGGAAGCCTCTCTTCTATGTTATCAACATCATTGTGCCCTGTATCCTCACCAGCGTGCTAGCTATATTCGTCTTCTACCTGCCTCCCGGAGCAGGTCAGCACATCTGATGTGTTTTGACATTGCGACTTCGCATCACTGCCAAGAGGGGGTATAGGAAGTGATGCACTGTCTAACGTCATGGCAAGCGGCATGTGTCTAATTCAGGCTGCTTCATGAGTCAGTGCAACCTTTAAAGCAATGTATTCATATAGTGTAGGGAGATGGGAAGAGGCCAAAGCTGAGGACTCCACTTTGTCAAGTTTTGGCCTTGTGTGCCGCCACTCTTCAGAATGACGTTTTACTGACGTTGCAGAAAAAACACATAGAATCATCAGAAAGCAACAGGATTGATGGCATAAACATGGAGCATAAACTCACTTTAGGTCATCTGTGAGACTGTGCTGAGTCAGTATAATAGACTAGTAAACACATGTCTTTGAGAAACCCTTTAAAAGCCGAAGCATTTTTCTTCTTCTCTTTGACAAACAGTCAAATAAAATCACGTCTTAAATTCTGCCCACGTCAGCGTTGAACAGAGGTCTAGAGCAGAGCTCTAATATTTTCATCCTTACCGTCACAATTAATCCCCCAAACTGCCTTTTCTCTTCCCAGGAGAGAAGATGACTCTTTCCATTTCCGTCCTCATCGCTCTCACTGTCTTCATGCTGCTGCTGGCTGACAGGGTCCCGGAGACGTCCCTCGGCATCCCGATGATCGTCAACTACGTCATGTTCACCATGATCCTGGTTACCTTCTCTGTCATCCTGAGCGTCGTCGTCCTCAACCTGCACCACCGAACGCCCAGCACGCACATCATGCCACACTGGGTTCGAAAGGTGAGGCTGGGTCCTTCATCAAAAATAACCTAGCTTCCATTTTAGTCAGTTCAAACCCTCTTCGGAATCTGATTTCACCAAATGTTTACTCTCCCATTTTTTAGGTTTTTATTCACTTCCTGCCCAAATACATTGGCATGGCTAGGCCGAACCCTGAGGAGCCTCTTTTGAAGGAGGAGTCTTCTGATGATACGCCCATCCGAAGCTACAATGGACGGCAGCCTGGTGGAGAGTACTTCTTTCGCAAGATTAACCCCGATCTTGTCATACCGTGGAGAGACAGGTGAGGCCACCTGTACTAACAAGAAAACACAATCTGTGGCTTTTCACAACACATGTAGCTTTCATACGCTAATTGCTAATGGTAAGAATATCCAGGGACTTACTTAGTTACTCCTTTTTCTACAGCTGCAGTTACATAAATCTCTTAAATGCTGCTTTAGGTTTGAAGAAAAGATACAACACATTTCATTGGATCAGACTTTATAGATCTAGTTCTTGCTTTGGGTTATTAAAAACGACAAACTGCCAAAAAGTTATAGAGTCTATCTTCTTATCTGTCAAAGACTGTAAAGAACCGTCGAGCCGCAGTAATGACCACGCCGGTCGTTGTGGGCTGAGATGTGCTGATCCTGACGTTGTACCTGAGGAAAGCCATTTCGATTAATGTTAATAAAAGCCAGGGCAGGCATGAATCTTTTCCTTGTAGGGTGTGCCAAAGTGTGAACGTTGCTTCCGATGCCAGACCAGCTATTACAGTAAAGTACACTGTGTGCTGGAGCTGGCAGGATTACGACCGTCATCACAGCAGCTCTGAGAATCTGTCAGGACCGTAACAGTATGTGCACTTCCTTCGGCCTCCCATATTTTATACCACATCCAATGCATCCGCGTGAAAGAAGAGAAACGATAACGTTCAATGATTTTGATTCAGCTGAATCAACCGATGGAGTCGTTCATGTTCTGATAACAGCCTTGAATAAAGGCTTACAAAATGATTGATAGATTAATATTTTTTTTCATGATTATTATTATGCTTTCTTATTACCATCTAAGCTTTAGTGTTGCCCCGATCTGCATAAGATATTTGAGCGTAGTACAGAGTACAGATATTCATGGTCCCCAGAGGAAAACCACGGTGTGTTGGTATTTCTACTTTTGAGCCAAATGCTTCATGCACAAAGGCCCTCAATGTTCCCAAGAGACTCGAGAGTCCTGAGTTTGTATACTTCCCACTGGTATCACTTCTGAATTTGATGAATTTCAAATGGCTTGAAATCTGCGCCCTTCAAGTATTAAGTATCAACCGCAACATGCCCTCTTTCTTTTATGTCTGTCAGTTCATTAACACATAGACATTGCAGAGCAAGAAGTGTTTTTTTTTTTCATTGTAGAAGAACTGTACGGCTACAACCAACCGTTTCTTTCATAATCCGTATGTCAGACAGTTATTTTCTTTTACTTGTTTGACCATTGGTGAATAAAATTACAACAAATAGTGGAAAGCGCTAGTTAAGGGTTAGGGTTAGGGTTATTCAAATTCCCTGACAAGAATATCAACGATGAATCTGTAGCTTGACATTTGATTTATGTGTGAACAGACCTTTGTCCAAATCTGCTTTAATACATGAAACTCTTGGCGATCATTAATTGTATTTATTTAATCTGGAAGAGTGACCGGACATGGTTCAACCATGCCAGCATGTCACATGATCTGCTGCTTCGCTCCAACCAAGTCTGTTCACGTTTTGGTGCCGACTGTTGGACATTAGGCTGATAGAAATCACAATCAGTCAATGAGTCACTGACAAATCATACATTTATTGGTTCTGGTATGTCCTCAGTTCGACCAAACAGCCAGCTCTGTATATCGAAAGATTTTTAGTTAAAAAATACATTTCTCTTTACTACACCAATAAAAGATTTAGAGGTTGTAAAATCACATTATCAGACCTCTGATGAGCTTTTTTTACTCTAACACAAAACCTAAGTACCAACTTGCCAAATAGATAGTCAATGTCAGATGATCACGAAAATGGAAACTATATCCATGCATGCCAACTTTAGGTATACTTAAAGCTAGGTGACTAAAACTACAGTATGTGAGGTAAAAGGAGAAGATATACACCGATCAGCCTCAACATTAAAACCACTGGCAGGAGAAGTAAATAGCATTGACCATCTTGTGGTGATTCAGTGTTCTGCTGGGAAACTTTTGGACCTGGCATTTGTGTGGATGTTACTTAGACATGTAGCACCAACCTAGACCAGACCAGACACCCCTACCCCATAGCAATGACACTCCTTGATGGCAGCAGCCATCCCGAGCAGGATGCAGCCTGACACAGGCACACATACAAAAACGGTTTAGGAATAAAAAGAACGACACAAGGTATTGACCTGGCCTCCAAATTCACTAGATCCCAAACTGATTCTGTTGCCAGACACCACAGGACACCCTCAGAAGGCCCATGTCCATTCTCGATGAGTCACATCTACTCTGGAGGCACAAGGGAGACCTACACAATATTCAGAAGGTGGTTATAATGTTAGGCCTGATCTGTAGACCTCAGCCTAGCCACCCAGCCCAGGGCCATCATCACAAACAGCTCTCCAGTTCCCTGAAGCAGATCAGGCTGGTGCTGGTCTTCTCTCATGCCGTTCCAAAGGCATCAGATTCTGCCCCACGGTCCCGCGTACAGTCGCCAGCCCCTAAGCCTCTGTTTTGGCTGGGCATTAAGGGGTAATCCAACAGAAAGGAGGTGGGGGGGGTGAAGAATAGATGACTGGAAGCTGGTGCTGAGTGATGGGAGGCTTTTGTTGTTTCAGATGAGGGGGAGATGATGACCGTGCCATCAAGGCAGACAGAAACACACAAACCACTTCTCTGTATTGTGTAACTGCGTCCAAGAGTTCACAGCACAGGGCCCTTGTCGGATGTTTGGAGACAAGCATAAGTTGCCTGCTGTAAGTGCTGTATACATCCTCTTTTTGTGCGAACTGGTTTCATGAAGTAAACACATTTATTGAGCGTGCAGACATCTCCTCTAACCAATAAACATGCAAGTATATTTACAATAGTAGTTCCTACGGTACATGTGCCCGTGTGAGTGTGCGTCACGGTGAGAAAGGCTGCATGTATCTGTGGTAATGAATACAGCCCGTGGAATGTGGATGGAATGCAGCACGTAGAGCGCCGCATAGCTCTGCACTGAGCTGTGACCGCACAGGCCTCCTTTTCCTAGAGGAGCTGGTTCATTTTTATTGTCCGGCGGTCCATCTGTTGTCACGGCGTCTTTCTGTGACACAGACAACTTGTCCTCGTCCCCTCTGACGCCCTACTCCTTCTGGTGCCAGACTGTTTTTTGCACATCGTCAACACAACACACACCTCACACACACACTATATAACTGCGTGGTGCAAGCATGTACGAACTTATGTGGAAGTTTTGAGAAGGAGCGAATACGACAGGTGGCATGCATCGTAGCGTTTTAGTGATAAATTAATTAAAGCAGTGTAGTGAAGTGATCAAACCCATATTTTATACCGTTCAGCGGTGTGACATTTAGCTGAAGGCTGTGCTCATGGCATGCATACAGTACATGCCACCAGAGGCTATATACATCACTTGTTTCCGAAGCAATGTTGATTGATTAATCACGTTGTGATGGTGAATGAGCAGTTGAAGATTATGTAGCAGCAGAAACCGAAGTAACTGACTTCAGATTTCAGTGCATGAATCGTGCAATTTAATTTAACGGAGCTGCATCACACCCAAGTTCTTCTTTGGTGGCATTCTCCAGACTCTCTGGGCCGTGCTGTGACATGTACAATTTGTAGTATGTACATAACTTAGTACTATATGACTGCATGATTAAAATAACCCACAAAGTCATCTCCATAGTAACTGAAGTTACAAAGCCTTTTTTTTGGAGACGGTTGCAGGGGCTTGAACCTATCGAAGTTGGGGTACACCCTGCCTCCTGCACTGGGAAAGCTCCCCACTCTATCACAGAGATCCACACAGCCGTTTATACTTACTTGCACACCAACGGCTATTTTTTGAATTTACCTATTTGACCTAACAATGGTGTGGTGGTTAGCACTGATGCCTCACAGCAAGAAGGTTCTGGGTTCAAATCCATCGGCCGACTGGGGCCTTTCTGTGTGGAGTTTGCATGTTCTCCCCATGTCTGCGTGGGTTCTCTCCTGGCGCTCCGTCTTCCTCCCACTGTCCAAAAGACATGCCCGCAACCCTCCAGAGGACAATCGGTTACAGAAAGTTACAGAAAAATGAATGAAGGTTATAGAAAATGAACAAATGTATGAGCCTAACAATGCACCTGGAGACACCCTACGCAAGCACTGCACCCCTGTGCCGCCCCAAAACCATAGCAAGACTTTCTGATTGGGAGAAATCATAATTTCAGTATATCAACATGCATCGAGTGAACATTCCTCAGATGAAGATACAGCATGTACTGTACATTGAAAATTGAGTCTGGAGATGATCATTATGAATCACACAATTTATTCAACACTGAAAGAAAAACTAATTTGTGAGTATAAACTGCATTAAATAGCATAAGCAAATTTCATTTTCATCAGTGTACTTTTCACTTGTTTACATTTTTTTTATATATACTGCTAACACGTAACTCCTTTTAAGTTTAAGTTTTTTGATTTTTATATATCTTTTGTATTCTGCTGCTGTAACACAAAAGTTTCTATCTATCTATCTATCTATCTATCTGTCTATCTATCTATCTATGTGCAAAACACATTTAGGTTTGCAAGACATGAAGGGTGAAAGTGTTGCTGGAAGCCAAAGGGCAGCAGGGGGAAGTGGAATCTCTGGCAAATAGTAAACACCCTGGGAGTGTTTGCTTGAACCTATATATCTGTGGCGTGAGCAGCTGTGAACTGGCCTGCTATAGAAGTACAGGTACAGAAGTACAGAAGTAACAGGTGGTAGAAAATCAACCAGGTCTGAAATGTTTGAGATGCAATATCATACCTCTTGAGCCTTGACTTTGCATATACTGCATGCATTGAATATACTGAGCACAAACGCATCATCATCTGTCCGGTTAACCCTTTGTTTACATATATGGTAGATGGAAATCCTTCAGGTACAATTCAAAACGTAGCGTTGTGGTTGAGCAGTGAATTTACAGTCTCTCACAAAGCATATAGGCGGCCTCCCTGTATGTTTTGCTTTGCGGAACAGCTGTGAGCAAGGAAGAATGAAGGGGTCAGAGGTCGCTGCATCACGTCAATGTTGACCTAGTGTTGTGTCAGTGTCACCCTGTGTCAGGAGTGTGCTGCTGTCACTCAGCGCTGAAGGGCACTCAAGGACTGATCTAGTATGTTATGGAGAAACAGCGCTGACAAACCTGCAGCATGTCCTACGCCGGACAAGTAATGTCATCGATGGCTTGTTTTCGGCGGGGGCGAACAGTGCCGCGCTAGTGACTCATGACATATGCAACATAAATCTCGGCTGGCGGAGCGTGTGGGAAGGGTGCTGCTGCATTTTTTAACTTCTTGCAGAGGACATGTGTCTGAGTGTCTGTCATGACAGCTTTGACTAGAGATATTACCCAGTTTAGAATATGTTTTCTTTGGTGTAGTAATGGGTCAGATTTTTTAAAGCACAAATACACTATATATACTGGAATATATAAAAATTAAAGTACAAATTGGGTTACTTAATAAAAGGACTCTTCATTTTCTCATATATGGTTCATGACTATAAAATTTGTTTTCTTCTTCTAATTTATAATTTGTACTGTAGAAATGCACTAAATCACTTTTAATTTTAATTATGTGTAGTTTTACACTGTATTTGTATTTTGTGTGAAAATACAGTTTTTATAGTAGCTAAATGTATATTTTTTTTTTATAATGCATTCTTAATAAAAAATATACGTAATAAACTGCTTGAAATTATTAAACACTGCATATTAGGTTATTACAGAGAAGGAATTACTGTGGCCAGATATCCACATACATAGAAAAACTAATAAATAAGTAGTAGATTAATAATCTGATCTAATAATAATTTTCATGAAATTTGGATGTTGAAACCTCAAAGGGGAACTACTGTTTTTTTACAACCTGGACCTTATTTCTAGCATAAAATACGATCGTTTACTCACCCATATAACTTCTGTGTCATTTGCACTTATTCAGGAGATAATTAGATCAGCATATATCCATATAGTGGGAGTGACTGGGGCACCGAGACGCAGCCTTTAAATAACGCATTATCTGCAGCGAAACTCTGGATGATACCATCTCTGAGTGCCGCGCCCCCCCTCGACAGTCGGCTTCGTCCACAACCTCAGATATGGAAAAATATTCAGCCGTGTTGCCAAAAACTAGCGAAATTAACGAGTTTCGCTGCAGATAATGCGTTATTTAGAGGCTACATCTCGGTGCCCCAGTCACTCCCACTATATGGATATACGCCGATCTAATTATCTCCTGAACGAGTGCAAATGACACAAAAGTTATATGGGTGAGTAAACGATCGTATGTTATGCTAGAAATAAGGTCCAGGTTGTAAAAAACAGTAGTTCCCCTTTAATAATGTCTTTTATCCAAATACAATGTAATTTTCAGGTCATTTTTCTTTATGGTAAAACATGTACACTGCCATCGCTCTCAGCTGTATTTGTATTTATTGCTATAATTAGCAAATGTTAGCATGCTAAACTAAGATGGTGAAAATGGAGGGTGTCACTGTGAGCATTCTTAGCATTTAGCATTTAGCAAAAAAACATTGCACAACTACAAAAGTAAACTACACAAGACCATGACTCTGGTCTCGTGTTTGAAGGCTACTTGAAAATAATCAGACTGATTCATTCAAATATTTGGAAAATAAGCCAGTCTGTGAAATTGGATTCAGAAAGGTTTTTTTTTTTTTTTACAGTGTAAAAGCTGTAAAAGTGCCTAAATATAGGATGAGTGAGGACAAATGTTGTGACAACTTTGTTCATATTTTTTTATTGGCGTCCACATGCCTTGCTGCAACTAAGTGCAGCTAATATCACTGTTTCCAGACCCACTTCTGTTCCTTTACATCCTACTTCCACCCTGCTTTGTTGATCTTGTGCTTCCCTCTGTGTGTGTGTGTGTTTCAGGTGTGAGAGCACCGTTCAGCTCCAGCGGCTCCCGAACACCGACAGCTACTGTCTGATCCTCCCTCCCAACCTGAAGTCAGCCATCGCCGCTGTGACATACATGGCCGAGCAGCTGAAGAAGCAGGACACTGACGACACAGTGAGTTTCAGGCAGCTTGTTATTCAGTCTGTCTCCAGGTCCCCCGAGCACAGAGTGTCCCACACATGCCCCGGCGATGTTCATGTGTCATTGCATTCATACAGTACAGTACAATGCTGACTCAGGGCTTGCAGTAAGTGCTTGTGTGTGTGTGTGTTCCCTTCAGATGACAGGAGATTGGCAGTTCATAGCCCTTGTGGTCGACCGTCTCTTCTTGTGGCTGTTTGTCATCATCACCACTCTGGGAACTCTCGCCATGTTCTTGGACGCCAGTTTCAATTATACACCTGACAACCCATTTCCATAGTGGACGGCGCGTCGGACGCGCACACAGCTGGAGCTTGACGCACCACTTGGTCGTCACTTCTCCTCCTCTGAGATCACCAGATCTAACTTTCCATGAGCAAATATTCCACTCGTCTGTGGTCAGCCTCTGACATTTATACAAGGCTCGCCTTTCAGTAGAGAGTAGAAGCACCCACAGGCCTGACACACAGCTGAAATAATGACACAACCTCTGTATGTAGCTTCATGGTTTTGCATTATTTCGGTCGGTATCATGTATCTAACATATTGTGATCTTACTTTGAGATTAAAGTGTTAAATACATGCTTTTTTTTTTTTAAAGTGACAGTGTTCTTTTTATTTAACCACCTTTGTATGACATGCAGAAAACTACTCTGACAGAGCAGTTGTACAACTTAGTGGCTGTAATGTTGCATTGTGGGCAGCAGAGGGCAGTGAAAGAGTGTAAAAGTTTTTTGTTTTTTTTAAATGCCGCATGTTCCACTCCCTGTTCATATAAGAAGATTTAACCCTACTAATAATATTGTCGGGTCCACAAGAGACTTCACACTGTCTTTAACTTGTGTTATAAGCTGTAAAACGTAGCTCAGTATTTTTTCTGAATAAATTTTTTCTATGCTCTACGTTGGGCTCTTTTCATGGTGGCATTTTAAGCAGGAGGGAAGACGCGGTCGTGTTGAATACAGTCACCTCCCTCTTTACTGGAGGTGGAGGTGACAAATTCAACAGTTTCATAATCAGCACAGAGTGACTCATCGACACCATTTCAGTTTTCAGGTTCTCCTTTAATTTGCTTAACGTGGCTTTTCTGTGTTCGGTTTAATTACATGACTATCTAAATTTGCTTTGGATATCTACTAATTTCTTTATGCCCAAAAAGATTCAGTCTCTTTGCAGAAAGTTTATACATCACAATAAAAGAGATAAGAAAATAAAGTCATCCCTTTTGTGATATGAACTACAGAGACCATATCTGCAAATACTGGGACAAGACAAGTTGGTGCTGCCCCGATCAAAGCCGAGAGAATGAGTTTCTGTTAAACGTAAAAAAGATTTTTTGTGAATGTTAAATTTGGCTTTTTTTACCCAAACTACTACCCAACATTTTATTACTGTTGATGTTATCAGGGCATTATTTTGCATAGACTCTTGCAAAACACAATTAACAATAGATATGTCGTAGGTAGAACATGAGTTAATTGTGTCAAAAAGAAGTGTTTTTTTTTTTCTTCAGATGCATACATGTGTATGCACAGAGCCTATTAGGCCCTTGAAATCTTTATGACCACCCCCTGGTCAGCTTGCAGTGTTGTGCATGAACACGTTCATTCTCGAGTATTCGGTGTTACATCACCTGGTTTGCCTTCAGCGACTCTGACGTGGCTAATGCAAATGATAGTCTAGATAATGCAAATGCCCGTTCAGCTAGAGGCTGGTGTTTAGAACAAAACAATACGTACAGATTCTGGAAAATGTACCTTTTTTTATGCACATTGTGGCTGCTGGGTCTGAAAAAGACAAAAAAAAAAAAAAAAAACAGAAGTTATTAAGAAAGAGCAAGGCCGTGAAAAGTGACTGGGAGCTGGGGATGGAGGTGAAGAAGGAGGAGGTACCACCCAAAAGACTAGCTGTTTGTGTAAATCTCTTTGAAATGCAGCTTTTTTTCTTGCGAAGTGTGAATTTGTCTGTGAATGTTCTGTTTCAGAGAAACTGAAGGTTCTCCAGAAATGAAGAAGCTACTCGGATGAGTGGTGAAACGACTTCTCAAAAACTCTACAAGTCCAGTCGCCTTTTTAAACACTTTTTCAATGCGTGAACTTTTCACTTTTTCAACAGCGCTGTCGGTCCGTTACTATCGTGAAAAAATGTGAGATGACGCAACATTCATAAAGAGAAGACGACAAAGAACTCACACTGTGAAACATCACAACCCCGTTAAGTTACATGAACGTATTTCTTCTCTTTAAGTCGTCATGACAAGTTTTTTGATATTGAACTCAGTTTAATATGTTTTAATCCATTGTCTCGACTTCTTGTGGGTTTTGTCTGTGTGATCAATGTTCGTTTAACTCGCGTCTTTAAGTTTTGAGCTGAAAAAAGTGACGGGCAGAAGGAGGAAGGGTGATATGATTCGAATACTGGGAAATCTAGAGGCTTTTTTAATTAGACAGAACTATTACCATAAAATGACGATACCTTTGAAACAAGGCTCTACGCAAGAGGATTAAACCACGGTATTACAACATCAGCAAAAATATTGGCACCATAAGCGTAATAGATGGGAGGCCATTTCCCTGCCAGGAATGAATTCCTCTTCTCTAAACGGCCTGAATAAAATAAATGTGAAATTTCTGGCAAGACGTGAGTAGACCCTGTCTGAAGTTTACATGCCACTGAACTGGAACTTGCCATTAGTCGCCTTAAAATGACAATTGATATGAATTTAGTTAAACTGATCTTAACTTGGAAATGTGAGTAGAAATAGAAGATAAAATTAGCTTTCTTCAGTGGATAATATAATCCAGCTAGTTGTTTTAACTTGTAGTATCAAGTTGATTTGAATGTTACTTTTAGTTACTTCTAGTTCCTTCTAGTTACTTTTCGTTACTTTTAGTTATTTTTGTTACTTTTGTTTCTTTTCTTTACTGTTTGTTACTTTTAGTTTCTAGCATAAAATACGGTCATTTACTCACCCATATAACTTTGGTGTCATTTGCACTCGTTCAGGAGATAATTAGATCATTGTATATCCATATAGCAGGAGTGACTAGGGCACCGAGACGTAGCCTCTAAATAACACATTATCTGCCCCAAAACTATCTGCTATGGTTTGTCCACAAGCTCAGAAAAATATTCAGCCATGTTGCAAAACACAAGCCGACCGTCGCGGGTGCGAATGAACGAGTTTCGCAGCAGATAATGCGTTATTTAGAGGCTGTGTATCGGTGCCCCAGTCACTCCCACTATATGGATATACACTAATCTAATTATCTCCTGAACGAGTGCAAATGACACAAAAGTTATATGGGTGAGTAAACAACTGTATTTTATGCCAGAAATAAGGTCCAGGTTGTAAAAAACAGTAGTTCCCCTTTAAGTTTGAAAGTAAACATGTCATTTGACAAATTTGCTTCTGCTGATGAGGTTGTCTTACAGCCCACAGCTACACTGCAGCCTCTTTCATGCTCACTGGTGTGCAGCGTGCATCCACAGAAACTGTGACTGTGTCCATTGTGGCCATAAATGTCCAAATATGTTTCTGCCCTGCATGTAGCACTTGGCAAGGTCTTAAGAGTGAAGAGCGCCTCTCACCCGGCGCCTCGGAGGGTTGGGGGAGAAGAATGAGTCCACAAGACCAAGAGCACAATCCGCTGGTCGTGTCCCGCTGCTGCACAAAAGCCAAGCCTCGTTGCATAAGAGCGCTGAAGGTGAGGGAGGCGGGGGACGCGGAGAGACAGGCGCCATCCCCCTCATTTGCGCACCCGGAGCTTTTCAGGGAAAAGCCGTGGGCCCGGCTGGGTGTTTTATTGCTAATGCCTCAGTGACTTCCAAGGGCACTTAAAGGACTTCAATCATTGGCTGTGCACTCCACTCGCTCACTTCAGACCCAGCGGAGGCCTCGGAGACGGGGAGGGAGGGCCCCTGAGAGAATGTTGTTAGTGGCCTTCTTTGGACTGATTTAGCTGTTTTTCTTTTTCGCCTCCTATTGAGCGTTGAGCAACGGCTAAACCGGCAAGACGAATGTGTGTTTACGCTTTTGAAATAGAAGGGGAAAAGAGGCGAGAGAGCGGAGAGGGGAAAGAGCAATGTTCTTTTTGTGTTCTTCGCAGTCCTGGAGCCGGGTGGAAAAGCAGCCAAGAGGACATCATATAAATCAGGTTACCGGTAGCAACAGCACCGCTAGGCCCCTGATCTTCCTCCTGCTCTTCTTCCACTTATCACCGGCACTTTGTGATACCTTTCTAACCCTCAGATGTTTTTGTTTTCATCATCTTTAGTTCATGTTTCCTTCAACTTTCTACCACCCAACCACCCTCCTCCTCCTCCTCCTCTCTTTATACACGTTCATCATCAACCGCAATATCAAAGAGAAACAGATTCCTCGAGCTACACGCTCACCACCCCTCCCCACGGCAACAATGGGGCATTTGTTGGGTTAGGGTTAGGGTTGAATACAGTAATGGGGGAGAAAGAGTTATGGTGAGAGAAGAGGTGGATGAAAGCGTAGGGAAAAGAAAATGAAAGGTCAGAGCGAGGCGGAGACGACGTGACGGTGGAAGAGGTGAAAACGGGCAAAGCCTCATTACTTCTTAAATAAGTAATCCAGCAGCAGCAGGTAGGATTAAAGCAGGCTACGTGGACCGCTTCCTCCGGGCTTATGGGTTATTACTTCCTCTCCCTTAGCTGTAGGACTATTGTTAGCCGCAGTGTGAAGTCACACACGCTGTAGAGCCAAGCCTGACCTCTGACACGGACAAAGCTTGCTATTGTTTCTTAGGTTTTGGACATTCACCACAGGACGTGGCTACAACTGGCATGTTCAATATATATATCTATATATATATATATATAGTAAAACATTATTAGCAGTGACCCCAGAGATTCTATTCCCAAGAGCCAGCTTCCGTAACTGAGGATCAGACCTCCAAGGGCCCCGTCTTGGTCTGACCAAAAGAACGATATCGCAAATACAAGCATTCCAAAATGAGTTTCCTTCTCAGCCTTAGAGATAGGGTAAGGAGCTCGGGCATACGGGAGGAGCTCAGAGTAGAACTGCTGCTCCTCCCTGGTTTAGGATTTTCTTGGTGCAGATTTCCAAATAAAAGAAATGATTCATTTCTTACCAGCATTTAACAAACAGTTAACTGAATGTGTTTGGGTTTTTTTTTGTTGTACTTTTTGCCCTGATGCACTCCTGATTCTGTTACTCTGAGGAACAGCTGCAATTTTTTGCACTCATTATTTTTACATAAACTGGAAGATTCTGTCTGTTAAACAATGGGTCCGTATTAACAGTAGAATAAATAAATTCATGTATAGTTTATTTCACTTTGTGGGTTGAAGCAGGCAGTCTCCAACTTTCTGACGAGCAGACAGGAGATCTCAGTCCCAGATGTAACAGGAGATGTGAATGGAGGTAGGGTGGGTAGCAAGTACAGAGCAGGAGAGAGCGGAAAGCTTTCAAATAGTGGACCTCTACAGTAAATTACTATGCATTTAAAATGACACCACGAAACACTGTCACAACAAACGGACGGGGCACGGCGTGCCCAGAGATAGCATTGTAACTTTCCGTTACTTTTCGTTACTTTCGGTTACTTTTAGTTACTTCTAGTTACTTTTAGTTACTTTAGTTACTTTTAGTTACTTCTAGTTACTTAGTTACTTTTAGTTACTTCTAGTTACTTTTAGTTACTCTTAATTACTTCTAGTTACTTTTAGTTACTTTTGTTACATTTAGTTACTTTTAGTTGCTTTTCGTTACCTTAGTTACTTTTCGTTATTTTGTTACTTTTCTTTTCTTTACTTTTTGTTACTTTTTGTTACTTTACGTTACTTTACGTTACTTTCGTTACTTTCAGTTACGTTTAGTGACTTCTAGTTACTTTTAGTTACTTTTAGTTACTTCTAGTTACTTCTAGTTACTTAGTTACTTTTAGTTACTTTTAGTTACTTCTAGTTACTTCAGTTACTCTTAGTTACTTTTAGTTACTTTTGTTAATTTAGTTACTTTTAGTTGTTTTTCGTTACCTTAGTTACTTTTCGTTACTTTATTTTGTTACTTTTGTTTCTTTTCTTTACTTTTTGTTACTTTTTGTTACTTTGTTACTTTTGTTTCTTTTTACTTTTTGTTACTTTTTGTTACTTTTTGTTACTTTACGTTACTTTCGTTGCTTTTTGTTACTTTTCGTTACTTTTATTTACTTTTCGTTATTTCATTATTTACTTTTCGTTATTTCATTATTTACTTTTTGTTACTTTTAGTTATTTTTGTTACTTTTATTACTTTTCGTTACTTTCGTTGCTTTTCGTAAAATTTTGTTACTTTTACCACATTTTATATGTTGCTACGGTGAGTTGCTACATTGACAGTGCCAATATTTTTAGGCTATAGTGCTGAAAATATTCAACACAAAGTTTCAGACTATTTAATAAAATCAAAAATACTTTATTCCAAGTACATGAAATTATAACTTGAGTAAAAACATTCATGGATTAATGGATTTAATGTTATTTAATTTTAAATGAATTGAAGTAATCAGGTAAAAAAAAAAAAAAAAGATGTTTATTGAGAAATATTTACATGTGTCCAGTGGTTACTGGACACATGTAAATATTTCTCAATAAACATCTTTTTTTTTACTTAGATAATAAAAACTATTCATATTCAAACACTGTCTACATTCAGTACTTCTTTCAGTCAGAAGGTAAAGGCTTTTAATGTCTTAATCATCAAGGTAAAGTTTACTGGTCAGTTTTCTTAAAATTAAACTGTCATTAAGGTGTAATCCCGGGAATCAGGGAGAGATTGATGAGAATCTGAATCAGTTTAGTTCAACGTGACTTTGTAGTGATGAGAGCTGAAGCGTCCAGTGGAGCGACAACCTGTTGCTTTGCTGGAAGCAGAGGGGGCTTTCCCCAGCACAGAGCTCTGAGTCCACGCATCAGCGGGCATGACAACTACACACCCACTTCACACCATCACCCACATCTTGGATGCCCATCCCCGACTGAAGACCCCCGGTACACAACTCTGCAGCGACGCGGCCACTACCTGCAGCTTTTGCGACATTTATTGACTTTAATCAAGGCAGACATTTTTCAGGAGCGCTCCAGCTTGACGGATCATTTTTAAAGTTTGATTCAAATTATTAATTTATTTTTAATTTCTTTGAACGAGGATGGCCAACTCCGGGATCCAGCTGCTGGGTTTTTTCCTCTCATTAATTGGCATCGTGGGGCTGATCATCGGGACAGTCCTGCCGCAGTGGAAGATGTCTGCGTACATCGGGGACAACATCATCACGGCGGTGGCCATGTACCAGGGGCTGTGGATGTCGTGCGCTTTCCAAAGTACCGGACAGCTCCAGTGTAAAATCTACGACTCCATTCTGCAGCTCGACAGTAAGTGTTAACTAATTGGGTTATAAAATAAACGATTAAGTTTAAAGTCAGTCAACACTACAAACGAAATCCAGCTTTTGCACTAATTTAAGTGATGGGGTTTGTGCTTTTCATATTCATGACCCCACCTGGACACACACCTGGTCCTTCACCCATGCTTCTCAATGGCGCACACTGATACCACTTTGCATTGCATTTTGAAAAGAAACCAAACTTCTCCCACACATTGCCACGTCCCAGGAAAGCCTTCTCACCCTGGTGTCATGCAGCAGATGAGCTACACTGTCCAACCATCATTGATGGATGGTTCAGTTGTGATTCATTTGACACAAGGCGTTGACCCGCACCTTTTGTCTGGTCTGCGGTCAAAATAAAACATTCCCACTGACAAACCGTTCTCCTGTTTCACCACAGACATCCTGTTAAATATAATGCATGGTCGATGAAGGACTAGCAAGAATATGTTAACGTGTAGGCAGAGGTGGTCGTTGTAGCTGTAATACTCAGAACATCTACTAAAGATCTACCACCATAGAGATTAGGTTGATTATTAGGATATTTTGCAAAAGAGGAATATTAGACGACTTCAAACTCTTCTGACTAATTTACTTGAGTCCATATTCTTGCATTTCATCATTTAATACCTTGTGGTTTATTGTGAGTTTAAGACCCCAGAGGCCCCATGATCACTGGTTTGTGACAATGTGATTTTAGTAAGGGACCCCAGCTTCATCTTGTCCTATGCCCAGTGCAAATATATATATATATATATATATAGCATTGTAGATGCAACATAAATGAATGTTTTACCAAATGAACTCTCCATACTGTGACTATCCAATATGAAACTTTTGCATTTGTCATGCAATGATGGAGCTGTTTCGTTTTTTTTGTTTGTTTTTTGTTTTTTGTAGAACAATAAAAGTTAAGCTGTCCTACAAATAAACACTGTAAAAAGTGATGTATGCTCTTCTATAATCTTCTTGGATTTCCATGATAGAACCACATCTTTGTCAAACTGCGGAGCGACCAGCAGCATTAATGAGAACAGTGTGATGTGCTGTGACCTCAAGCCAGGATACTGTGCATCCTGCTCTCCGTTTACTGCATAATCCACCCTATTGTTTCCCATCTCCCATCTCTGTTTAATATTCTGTTTTACATCCTCTGCATCCTCCGACTCCCTCCACCCGTCCCTCCCGTCCTCTCTGATGGAGGGTTTTGTTTGTTTGGGCAGGGCAGGGATGGCCTAGACTGGCACAGACTGGTTCTAGGTGGACATGGGGAATGAGGAGGAGGAGGAGGAGGGGGAGGAGGGGGGAGACAAAGAGAAGGGGTAACCCTGTGATAGGTTTATAGGGTGAGGGGGGGTGCTGACAGATGAGGATCCTGACAGTTGCGTTTCCCTGTAGACTGCAGGGATTCGGTGAAAGTGGAAGGGTGTGAGATGTGCGTGTGTGTTTTTTTCTTTCTGTTTGTGTGTATCCCATGGTTTCTCTTCCAGGAAGAGCTCACATTAAAATGTCCTGACAGACTAATGTGAATGTAACTCACAACCTCTGGACACTCACATAAAGCCTCTCTGGTAGTCTGGAGCCTGTTTATTAGTCCCTCTTTATCATTTCCTGGTTTGAACCTCCAGATTTGCACTTTATAGGTAGATTTATTTGACTGCGTTTGCTCTTAGTGGTTTTTAGAAATTGCTGTATTTTGCGACCTCTTCGAGCTGGACTCCCACATTCCACCACCACACAAAAGGCTGATTTATTTACAGCTTCCCGTGGAAACACATTCTTAATGTACACTTCTCACCTACTCAATCATCTTTTCTTTCCTCCCATGTGTCTTCCCCAGGTTCGCTCCAGGCCACTCGCGCCCTGATGATAGTTGGCATCATCGTGTCCATCGCCGGTCTGGGTGTGGCCTGCATGGGAATGAAGTGTACCACCTGCGGGGGGAATGACAAACTGCGCAAGTCCCGCATCGCCATGACAGGGGGCATCATCCTGCTGGTGGGAGGTGAGGATGCCCCAGCGGTTTGTTGCACTGGATAACACAATTTCAAGTGTCAGATGTAAATGTGTGTTCCAAAAATGGAGGTATTTTAAGTGCTAAAATTTCTCAAAGGTGTTGAGTTGGGTTCAGATATGGTAACTGTGAAGATTTTGAATTCAAACTGTTAACTGAGCCCTGAACCATGGGCTAGCTCCAACTCATGGTACAAGACAATTTATTAAACTTTTAAAAAATGTCGGCAGAAACACAGATTAAAACTACTTCGGCAACAATTTTGGAAAATTAACACTGTAATTTAAGCTAATGCTAAGCAGGGGTTTGTGTTTTAGCATGCTAACATTAGCTAAGAAGCACTAGAGTAGAGATTCAAACTGATTGCTGGTATTAGCTAGTTTTAGTTTGCTTTCTTTTCCTTACTTTTTGGTACTTTCATTACATTTAGTTACTTTTGCCAAATTTTATATGTTAGAGCTGCTACAGTGACAGCGACAATGACAATATTTTCAGGCTACAGTGCTGAAAATATTCAACACAAAGTTTCAGACTATTTAATAAGATCTAAAATACTTTATTTCAAGTACATGAAATTATAACCTGAGTAAAAATATTCATGGATTAATGCATTTAATGTCAATTCATTTCAAATGAACAAATTAAATTATCATTTTAAAAAAGCTCTTTGAAAACAGTCCAAAATTATTTTGAATTCAGACTATTAACTGAGCCACATAAGGCTTATGTAATACCCTTATATCTGACCATAGGTTTTTGCTTCATTAAAATGCCTGAAGTAGCTCCAACTCATGGTGTAACACAATTTATGAAACTTTTAAAAAATGTCATCAGAAATACAGATAAAAATTACTTCAAAAACACTTCTGGAAAATTAACACTGTAATTTAAGCTAATGCTAAGCAGCCGTTTGCTATTTTACCTAAATGTGTTAGCATGCTAACAGTAGCTAAGAAGCACTAAAAGACAGATTCAGGCTGATCGCTGGTATTTAGCCATACACCAAAGTTACTTTGATGATGCTAGCATATGAAAAGTAAAGGGACCACCAACATTATTACACTTCAGTCTTGGGGCAATGTGAATGGGTGTACCAAATTTAATGACTGCCCACACAGTTTATGTCTGGAAAAATCACTCAGAACAAAATTGTGGACCTAAACTTCTAAAAAATGTCGGCAGAAACACAGATTAAATTTACTTCGGCAACAATTTTGGAAAATTAACACTGTAATTTAAGCTAATGCTAAGCAGGGGTTTGTGTTTTAGCATGATAACATTAGCTAAGAAGCACTAGAGTAGAGAATGGGCGTACCAAATTTAATGACTGCCCACACAGTTTATGTCTGGAAAAATCACTCAGAACAAAATTGTGGACCTGATGGTGACAATAAAGTTTATTAAGATACATCAGTTGGGAGCCATAAACATCTAGAAAAAACCATGGCGATCCATCCAATCCATAATGAGACATTTCACATAAAAAAGAAAATAGACAAGATATTTCAGGTGATCACCAGACATAAACAGTACACTTACTATTGGACCTATGGAGATCTGATAAACTGTCCATTGGTGTTATGTAATTTCATCAAACCACTGTACCTTAGATCTTCTGAACATCATACAGTAGATACAAAGAAGTTTGATCCCAGTCCAAAATGCTGTCCTCCCACTCATATGCTCCATCCCTCCAGGGGTCATTAGACAGAAGAAATCCAGCACTCTTGGCACTGATTCTAACGCCAGATGTCTGACAAGCCCTGAAGAGGAGAAGCACTAAAAGCTAATTGTTCTGGAGTCAATAGGTAGCCGCCTGGTGACTATGGAGAGGATAAAAGCATGTCTGCCCTCTCTTGTTGTTTTGATGATGTGCTGATGGACTGATTGATCGTCATTGCTGACTTTTCTCTCTCTTCAGGGCTGTGTGCGATCGTAGCGTGCTCCTGGTTTGCTCACAATGTCATCCGGGCTTTCTACAATCCCTACACTCCTGTCAACACCAAGTAAGTCATCCAGAAGCACCTTGTTCCATATTGACTATTTTACTTTTTAAGTGATTTTTTTATGAACAGGATCCGAACATAACGTACACGCATCTCAGCGAACCACTCTTTTCTGCTTCTGCGGTATAAAAAAAAATAAAAAGTTAACAAAATAAAGCATTGATTGGCGACCGCAACAAGAGAGAATGCATTTTCTCGCCCACGTCTCACAGGACAACCACAGTAAATTCACCTTCACTTTTCTTGGTCTTCTCCCATTAGTAGAAGTAACTGTTCAACATTTATTAGCTCGATGATCTACTTAGGTCCTGCCCCCATTCTATAGATCAGGCGCTGTGTAGATCTGATGAGGATTTATAAACTTAAGCTGTAAAATGTGTCTGAAATAAAACTGGATAACCTTATTAGAAAAATCTGTATGTCTTTACTCTCCAGATTTGAGTTTGGTGCCGCCATCTTCATCGCGTGGGGCGGCTCCCTCCTCGACGTCCTGGGTGGAGCCATGCTGGCCGCTTCTTGTCCAAGGAAGAAGCAGGTATCCAAGTACCCGTCCATGGCCAGTTCCCGCTCTGGCCCCGCCAGCAGCACCAAGGAGTACGTTTGAGATCGCCTCACGCAGCTGGGACTTCAAAAGAGGCTGAGGAAGAAGTTCCGCCTCTGTTGCAGCACCAGCGAGGAGTAAAACCGAAGATGTACGAGCAGTTGTGAATCTTAGACAGAGGCAAGGAGTACCGAAACGGATCTTTCTTTACTTTTTGTCCAGGCAGGCCGTTGATGACCCCTTCATTATCATGCAGCACTCTCAATTGTTTCATGAAGGATGTCTCTCACCCCGTCCACACATTCCACAGTTGTTTACAAGCAGTCTTCGCAAATACATTATAATTGGATCCCCTGACTTAATAGACAAGTCCTCAGGGTGCAACCTCTTGAATTGTAGTCTAAACGGTGGATTACAGCCAACACTTGCACCCCACCGTTACAACCAGCATTTATTAGCATTTGCCATGTAATTGAAAGTAATCAATTCCAGTTTGGTGCACAGGCTGCAACTCGGGCGTCGAGCACAGGCACGGGGTGACAATAGAGTGCTTTATATTAACTGTCGGTACTAAAATAGACGTTGCGATGGGCAGGGTGTGACTTCACACACAGGGCTCACTGTGTAGGGTGACAGCATCACAGGGGCCTTTTACTACAACACTACACTACAGGCCCTGCAGCTTTTCATACCAGTCTGTTACAAACCCTGCTCAGATATGAAATATTTGATCATGTAGTCACGGTGCCATTATCCCTTTATTGCCTTCTGTATCGGCCACTAGGTCATTAAACTGCCTCTATTTATTGTGTAGGTATGTGCTCCTGTGTAGATTTTCATGACTAGTATTTCACCGCAGCCTATTTGAAGACTATAGTCATATTTTTATTGAGATATGTTGTGCTCTGCAAAGTATATCCTGTTTTGTTTTTTGTTTTTTTTAAATGTCATAGTTTTCTACACTTGGCTCTTCTAGCAGATAAATGGTGTCATGGAAAATGTATGAAAGAATATTTTTAACATGTCCAACAGTACTTAAATAATAAAGATACTGCAACAATGTTAACTGTGCAACGGTCATTGTGGCTGGTGACAATGCAGTTTTCCTTCGTTGTTGGAAATAATGTGTTCCCAAATGCAGTTTCATGTGTTGTAGGGTTCTTGTGTGCTCATTTACATGGAGTTAAAAGATAAGTATCTCTGCGTACATGTTCACACAACGAAAGGGTCAACAGGAAAAAAGCAAGATTGCTGCTTCAAGTGAAATCTGACACTGCACAGTGTTTGCAGTCTCCACAAACCCTCTTCACTGTGTGATAGAAAGCAGTAGACAGAAAAAGTTCAAATTATGTAGGATTGAAAGAAATAGAGCATAATTTTCCATTGCTGCATGCGCCAGCAGGCCTCAATAATAAAAGCAGTGACATGTGAAACTAATCACTTTGATTATCTCAAGTCAGGTAGTGGGATATTTTAAGTAGTTAGCCAGTTCTCGAAGTTCATGAAACGGAACCAGAACAAATGAGCAACTTTGATGTTGCCCACATTGTTTTGTGGCTTGATAACTGGGTCAGAGCATCTTCAAAATGGTTTGTGTGTTCCCTGTTGCAATGATTCGTGCCTACTAAAAGTACTCCAAAAAAAGACAATCGATCATGGGCACCCAGGGATTGTTGGTGTGCTTGAGGAGCACCGAAGAGCAACTACAGCACAAATAGTTAAAAACCTTAGTGCTGGCTATGATAGAAAGATGTCAGACGGGACATATGGGACTGAACAGCCACAGACTGGTCAGCCTGCCCATGTGAACCCCTGCCATGAGCATCAGAACTTGACCACGGCGCAAAAAAAACTGTCCTGGTCTGATGAAGGACATCTTCTTCAAGACACATACCACCAACCTAAACACTGCTGCAGACCATTCACACACGTGCACGGCAACAGTGTTTCCTGATGGGAGTCTCTTTCAGCAGGATACTGCGCCCTGCCACAATGCAAACATTCTTCAACACTGTTTGCCAGTTTGACTCTTAAAGTGATGGTATTATATAACTGACGGTGGACACAAGAACCCCTCAGAGTCTAGATGCTGGGGTTTATGGAGAAGGAGAAGTTGGCTGAAGGAAACCTCTGATGAAGACTTCTAGAATGACCATGGAGAGGTGGAGATGGGAGAGGAGGAGGGTTACACAACGGACAATGTGAAAGAATGACTTTAAAGCACAGAGATGAGGGAATGATTGGGTGAGAAAATTCGGACAAATACCTCGTTGGAAGTAGTGATGTGCCAACTGAGGACCGACTTATTTTGAAAAAGCGTGGGAAAATGAAAGAGATAAGGAAATAAGAGTGACAGCCCACGTTGACCTGAGGTGAACAGGTCATCCTCATTGAACTTTTGCCTAAGCTTCATTTCAAGGTGTTCTCTTGGCCTCACAATTCCCCAAATCTCATTGCAATCAAAGGTCTGGAGGACGTGCTCAAAAAAGAAGACGAATCCATGAAGGCCCCACCAGACAACTTAGAGGACAACAAGGATCCATTGCTAAAGTCTTAGTCCCTGATTGATACCACAGGACACCCTCAAAGGTCTTGGGTAGACCATGCCTCAGTGGGACAGAGCTATTTTGGCAGCACAAGTGTTGAGAAGCTGGTCCTTTTTCACATAGTCTGCCATGTTGCAGGACCATGTTTCCCAGAATGGACAAACCTACGCTGGCTCTAGAGGGGGTGTAGATCATTCAGTTGGTTGCCATCTGCTAGATGCCATAAAATCCTACACACTGACCCTTGAAATGTTGAGCGTTAAAATACACAAACCGGAACACAGACATTCCACAAAGAGTCATATTTTATTTCTCCAGATGCATTTTGAAAAACTGACCATTTCCATGCAAAAGGTAACCACAGCTCAAACGGTAAAGTCTGAGTCAGAGAATTAGCTGTGACGAAAATGAAGTGCTTCCAATAAGTAGAACAATTTCACAGCCAACAAAGTAACATGACATCAGCATGAGCTTCTATAGAAAAGAACGTCTCCACCCGAGATCCACTGCAATCTGTTTTTTTTTTTTGTAAAAATCCACACTTCAGCAGTGACCACTAATCAGAGGCTGCTTGTTTTCATGATCTCATACTGTAATTATAAAGTTTGCAAAGGTCTTTAAATAAACCTCCTTCATCTGACCCAACCTCCAGCAGATTAGTGCTTCAGAAATAAATAAGAATATACTTTGTTCATTATTATCAGTTTTAGGTATCAGTCCGATAGCATTTTTGGCAATTCATTTAAAATAATTTTAACTGTACACATTCTATGTTTTATTTTTTTTCTCACAGTCGCGTGGCCATCTGGGAAACCCTGTCTCTGAAAACAAACAAACACCTCCATGAATCTGTTGTTGCTTTTGTAACATCACTGCTGAGTGTGCAGCCCGAGCACGACAGTGAGATCAGGGAAACGTTGACTGTGCATAATCTAAAAGAGCGAAAACCGAGTTGTGGTTCGAACAACTACTACATTAGCCCTTAAATAACAGGATACCAGTTACGTGTTTTGATGCTTGAACAGACTTCATGCATAGAATTCTGCAACAGGTCACTGCACATAACAGGCATTCCCCACAAAGTGCACCATTTGGAAACATAATAAATCTCAATTTGAAGCAATATCCATTCAAAAACAAGTAAAAAACATGTAGAAGCCGTAACAACACGACAAAGTGTCTCATTCTTTAAAACAATAAATAATTAGCAGTAGTTATTTTTGTTTTTTTTGTCCGTGTACGTAGCGAGCTTTCATCCACTGGATAATAGTACACGGCTTGGATCAGTGTAAGAGCACAGAATGATAGTCATTGCACAACAAAAGCTTAACTTTTCACCCGTGTGATGAACATTAACAGGCTTGTGTCCCCTCCCACAAACAACCCGCGGACAATCAGTGGCCCTCGCCAGTAAACGGGCAGGGGAGGGGGCTGCTTGCCATCTTGCCATTTGCTCAGTGCAACTTTAAAAATGTAGCCCTTGTTAAGAAGCTCTGAAAAATATAGACACTCTTTTCCAAATCTTTCTCAAGTCCTGATAGCCTACGTCATACCGAGGTATAGAGCAGAGAACGATGCAGTACAACTCATTCACAGTCTGACCAAAGGTAAGTTAAATAAACACTATGTACAATCAGGGCTTAGGCGTCAGCAGGCGCTAAATGAGCCGTTTCTGAGCCTTGATGAGCCATCAGAAGCTTCAGTAGGACACTTGACAGGACCAAGGCCAAGATCACTGATGGGGAAGGGGTGTAGGCATCCCGGGGGATTTCTTCATTTTTTTTTTTTGTTTGGCACTTCTTGGTGAAGTTTAGGAGATGGGCGACAGCGATACTGGGCACTGGCCGTTGTTGTTCATGATGTCATCCAAGTCTTCGTCTTCCAGGTCCACTGAGGAGGAAAGGGTAGAGGTCAGGAGTTGTGCTTCTATGTCAAGAGTGCAGTGATACTAAATAGGAGATCGTGGGTGAAAATGAAGTTTAAATGGTTTAACTTTTTGGCAACTGCCAGCCTCCAGTTAGCTTAATTTAGCAAAAAAGGCTGGAAAACAAGCCCATCTCTGTCCAAAGATATAAAAGAAAGACACAACCAGGACCTCTAGATCTTTTGACAGCACGTTGTGTGCTAGGAATTTGCTCCAGGCCGAAAGAAAAGTCACACATTAAACCAAAATGTCCCACTTTAAACTTGTTTTTTTGGAACTAAGTTAATAAAAAGACACATTAACAGTTAACCTGTGAGCTTTAGAGGTGCTGCTGCGCATATTTTGTTGCCTTTTGGACAGAGAGCGAGCCGCTTGCCGCCGATGTTATGCTAAGCTAACTGGCAGGAAGGACATAAACGTGTTGTGTTTATTTTCTCATTTAACTAAGAAAAAAGCAAACAAGCGTACTTCCAAAATTGTCAAACAACTTATTCTGAATGGTTCACACTGATTTAGAGGATGTGGTATTTGTAGCTACTACACAATTGTTATTTAGGGCTAGAAAGTGGTATTGTGTTTTCTGAAATGTAGTTGTTTTTTCTGAAATGTTGTTGTGTTTACTGAAATGTAGTTGTGTTTTCTGAATTGTGGATGTGTTTTGACCTTCAGGGCCACCGTAGTTTGGGGAACGTGTGGCTGTGTTCCTCTTTTTAAGACACTTTTGGTGTTGTTGAACTGTTTTGCATTATATTTGTGTTTCTACAGCTACAGTACCCTGGAGCCTCTCACACATATAGCTGCTGCTTGTTGTATTGTCACTGTACGTTAAATTATGTAATCATTTTATACTGGGGCTGTATTCTCATGTGGAGATTGCACATATCCATCAAACTGATAAGACACCATGACTCACCTTTCTTGGACCGACCGATCTGGCCCAGCTTGGGAGCCCTCTGTCCGAGCCTCTGAGGGTTGGGCCCTCCGCCGTGGCCGTTGACCTGGGGGTGTCCCGGGTTGAACTGGCCCGCGGGGCCGGGCTGCCGCGGCGGCCCGCTGGGCGGGATGAGCTCGGGGATCCCTGAAGCTCCGTACATCGCGAGGAAGGTGCTGTATCCCTGATCGGCCGCTAGGTGTCCGCAGAACCCAAGCTTTCGGTCGCGTCGAGAGGCTTCTCACTTCCGCAATGGCATTCAACAATGAATGTATGGAGAGAAGGCGACAAAATGTATGTAGTGACAGAAGGAAAGTCCTCGTCGCCTGTCAATGAAAGTAGACACGTTTGTCAAAAATAGCTCTCACGCGTCAGGGAGCGAGCGAACGGTTTTTGGCAAGTGCGCGCCGTCACTTCCCCGCTGTTTACACTGAAACAAGCGATGTATTCGTACGCGTTTTCTGCTGTGTTACTGTGTTAGAACAGGTGCCGTGAATGTCTTCCTGTTCAGTACAATAGCCCGGCGGTACAATACGGTGTCTTCCGCTTGTTCTACACGCTACAATAAAGTGCCTTCCCACCGGGCTCGAAAACAACATTAACAGATCGCTTCCTCCACGATCCTTTAAAAAACACTCTTACATATAATAAATATGACCTCACCTTCTTCTTCTTCGAGGCCGCAGTATAGAGCTGAATCCGGTAAAAGCGGCTTCTGAGAACCGTGTTGTTGTTTATCAGAGCTCTCCCCCTCTCTCTCTCTCTGTCTCTCTGTCTCTCTCTCTCTCTCTTGGCACGGCACCGAGGAAGCGTCGATTTAAAGGGGCCTCTCGTCGTTTTCTCGGCCTTGGGGATTTCCTCGTATTGTGTCTTGACTCATTCCGGCATGTGAACGTCACCGTGCGGTTGATATAAGCAACAGTGCTGACACTTCGGATTATACAGTGGAGGTGTGCCAAAGTTTCGAGGGCGCAGAGCGTAATTACGCACCTCGTGTAATGAGAGAGTGACTCCGGTGCCAGCCAATGAAAAGCCCCGTTCAAAAGTCCCCCCCCAAGTGAACAAGACGTGTAATGGTTTATGTCAGAGGCGGTTCCAGTCGGATCGCTTTACTGGAGACAGGTCCACGGAGTCAGTAAATCAGTTACATGACAAAGAACAAGAAACGTCATTTACCAAAACTAATGTCCAACCTGAGTTGTTACTAATTACTTTCCCAGTTTGATCCGTTTCAGCAGCTTATGAAGTGGACTCTGATCCTGAATCAGACGCAGCGTGTGACTGATTCTTCATTGATCTCGTTTCCCCTTTAGTCTGACCCTTGAGACCTTTGTGGCCTCTGTAACATATTTACCAGTGTCGTCATAATATTAGTTCACTCGGGACTATTTTTAGGCAAAGGTGTGGGGAATTCTTGAACTGTTTAACACATCTGTAAGTGATTAAAAGGTCACAGATGTCCAGCAAAACAGAAAACCCCCCTAAAGTATCTGTGCCAAAGTCTGGGGAAACATGTTTTACAGTCACACAAGGAGAAATGGTCTTTTCAGTTCAGTAAAGAAATCACTATTATAGATTAGTCATGTCTGATACCACTTCATTAATATTTTATATCCACAAACCCACTGTATTGAATGCTGAAATAAGCAAGAGGTGTTTGCAACGTGTTATTCTTTAATGACAGTAGTCATTTGTTGATAAAAGTAAAAAAAAAAAAAAAAAGAAGAAGAACAAAACAGTTGTTTTCTGGGAACCAGGAACCCAAAGGACTTTTTCAGTTACTCACATGAATACACACAGACTAGAGAAGCTACTTTAAAAACCTGAACAATGACTTACATAACACTGTATATCCATAAAGATGGCACAAGAGAAGCTATAGTTGAAGAATGTTTGTCTAATACTCTTCTTAATGCTAAATTTGAAGATTTAAAGTGAACTATTACCCATAAAGTCAAGTTTTGGTGCCCTAGGGTGAAATACAGAACCAAATTCTGTTCCGACTTGGCATTAGACTGGATCTGAGGTCCCAGGAAGCAGTGACGCACTGCTGGAGCCCATCGGATGAGGCTGTTTCAACATCTCCTTCCAGTAAGTGCCACTCTGGTTGTAACTTCGGTGGGAGTTCATCTTTGTTTGCATATTTGTGTGTGAATGAGCGCTATCTCCATATTTTCCGGATGAATCCATGTCCCCCCCCCCCCCCCCCCCCCCCCCCCCCCCCCCCCCCAAAAAAAAAAAAAAAAACTTCCCCACTTAGACATGTCGAGATGGATCTTGAAGATCAGCCCCTGCAGACCAACGGGGACGCGGCTGCTATATAAATGTCAGAGTTTCTCTTCTCCGGTAGAATCATTTGAACTCCTTGGAGTGACCGGACGAAACAAATCTGCAACCATGTCCAGGATCATAGGTGCGACTCTCCTGCTCATCGTTCTGTTCAACATCTTCTGCGACTGCACAGGTACAAACAAAGACAAATCGTTTCTAACCTTTATTTTTTTGTACGGATCCTATTCTGTCTTACTCACTAGTAAATATCCGAGTAAATAACTGCACACCGTTTGCATTTGACAGGAAATGTTACTGGTTCACGTGACTGATTTGTTGCTTGTTGTCTTCTTTGATTGTGTGCAGCTTATTCTGATGAAGTTTTCGTGAGTAAAATGGATCTCATCAAATGCAGATGCAGACGTGAGTGAAAGATTTTCCATACTGTGCAATAATTTTTTTTTTTTTTTTTAACCAGAGTTTTACTGAGAAAAATCACCACCTCTGTTTTCATTGCAGGTTTGGCAAATGGTAAAAAAAAGTGTCCCTCTCCACTGATGCCCACGGACGACAAGCTCAGAAAGGATCTGATCAAATGCCTCTGCAAAAGAAAACAACGCAGTAAGTGAAAGGAAATCGTGCGCTGGTGTGAGCTCTTGTTTTGTGTTAATAGTCCATAAAGACGTTTAACATTGTCTTTCTTTTTTGTAGAGTATCAAAAGCTTGGGAAATTGTGCAGCCAACCACCCCCATTGCCGCCACCACTCTCCTTGATGTGAAATAATACGGAGAGGCCAGGAGTGAAGGGCTTTGTGATGAATGTACAGTAGTTCCTGATGCCAAATCACCAAAGAGCACACCAAATCACTTGGTCACCAGTGTTTAAACAAGATGCCACATAAGATCAAATGTTCTATCACATTATTGTAGTATGCTGTATTATTTTTGTTTGACATTATAAATAAAGTCACATTTTTCATTTAAAAAAGTTTTTGTCAGTGTTATTTAAGATTTCCTTAGAGATTAAATATTTTTTAGAGCGACTAAATCATTCTGTTTAAAAGAAAACAATATGTGTATAGTATGTAGTATAGTTAGTTCTATCTTAAAACATAAAGGGACCATTTACCTTTACAATTTATTTTTTAGAAGATGTTCATAGCATTCACACGGTAGTAACATAAATATATACTTTCAAACACGTTCTACTCTTCACTAACGTGATGAAAATTCAGTGAGTGGATTCTAAAAGCCCAGACCAGAAGTTAGCTTAGCTTAGCTTAGCCAAAGACTGGGAACACAGAAGAGTAGCAAGCTTTGCTAAAAATAATATCCATCCATCCAAGTTTTTGATTCATGTGTAAAGTGTATTTTAAACAGGGCTGTTTCTAGCTTTGTGGTGCTGTTTGGGGGCCCCTAGTTTGTCAAACTTCGATGAAGAGATTCCTAACCCTTAGATGGTCCACTACGATGCCACAATCACACTTCATGAGCAAAACTGGCTACAGTTAAATTTAAACATCTTAAGTTGAGCCACTCATGCAAGTTAAATTGATGAAAAACTATAATACAAGGAAAACAACAATCCTCTATGCGTCAATAAAAAGCAAGAAACGGCTCTGGTAGCGACACACGCTGGAGCCCATCGGATGAGGCTGTTTAGTCATCTCCTTCCAGTAAATGCCATTCTGGTTGTAACTTTGGTGAAAGTTCACCTTTGTTTGCATATTTGTGTGTGAGTGAGTATTATCTCCACATTTTCCGGATGAATCCAAGCACAGCTGAGAGAGATTAACCCCCCCCCCCCCCCCCAAAAAAAAAAAAAAACTTCCCCCCTTAGACATGTAGAGACTGATCTGGAAGATCAGCCCCTGCAGACCAACGGGGATGCGGCTGGTATATAAATGTCAGAGTTTCTCTTCTCCAGTAGAATCATTTGAACGGACAAAAAAAATCTGCAACCATGTCCAGGATCATAGGTGCGACTCTCCTGCTCATCGTTCTGTTCAACATCTTCTGCGACTGCACAGGTACAAACAAAGACAAATCGTTTCTAACCTTTATTTTTTTGTATGGATCCTGTTCTGTCTTACTCACTAGCAAATATCCAAGTTAATAACTGACTTTGTAAGATATACACTGTGGCGCACTGTTTGTATTTGACAGGAAATGTTACTGGTTCACATGACTGATTTGTTGCTTGTTGTCTTCTTTGATTGTGTACAGCTTATTCTGATGAAGTTTTCGTGAGTAAAATGGATCTCATCAAATGCAGATGCAGACGTGAGTGACAGATTTTCCATACTGTGCAATAATTTTTAATTTTTTTTAACCAGAGTTTTACTGAGAAAATATCAATCACCACCTCTGTTTTCATTGCAGATTTGGCAAATGGCAAAAAAAAGTGTCCCTCTCCACTGATGCCCACAGATGACAAGCCCAAAAAGGATCTGATCAAATGCCTCTGCGACACAAAACTAGCCAGTAAGTGAAAGGAAATTGTGCGCTGGTGTGAGCTCTTGTTTTGTGTTAATAGTCCATACAGACATTTAACGTTGTCATTCTTTTTTGTAGAGTATGCGAAATTTTGCAGACGGGTGCCACGCCCAGTGATGTGACATAAAACGAAGAAGTAATACGGAGTGGCCAGGAGTGAAGGGCTTTGTGATGAATGTACAGTAGTTCCTGATGTGAAATCACCAAAGAGCACACCAAATCACTTGGTCACCAGTGTTTAAACGAGATGCCACATAAAATCAAATGTTCTATCACATTATTGTAATATGCTGTAAATATTGTTTTTGTTTGACATTATAAATAAAGTCATATTTTTTATTTAAAAAAGTTTTTGTCAGTGTTATTTAAGATTTCCTTAGAAATTAAATATTTTTAGAGCGACTAAATCATTCTGTTTAAAAGAAAACAATATGGGTATAGTACGTAGTATAGTTAGTTCTATCTTAAAACATAAAAGGACCATTTACCTTTACAATTTATTTTTTAGAAGATGTTCGTAGCATTCACAGGGGAGTAACATAAATATATACTTTCAAACATGTTCTACCCTTCACTGACTTGATGAAAATTCAATGAGCGGATTCTAAAAGCCCAGACCAGTTAGCTTAACTTAGCTTAGCCAAAGACTGGGAACACAGAAGAGTAGCAAGCTTTGCTAAAATAATATCCATCCATCCAAGTTTTTGATTAATGTGTAAAGTGTATTTTAAACAGGGCCATTTCTAGCTTTGTGGGGGCGCTAAGCAAGATGCTGTTTGGGGGCCCCTAGTTTTTTCAAACTTCGATTAAGAGATTCCTAACCCTTAGATGGTCCACTAAGACGCCACAATCACACTTAATGAGTAAAACAGGCTACAGTTAAAATTAAATGTCTTAAGTTGAGCCACTCATGCAAGTTAAACTGATGAAAAACTATAATACAAGGAACACAACAATCCTCTTTGTGTCAATAAAAAAAAAAAAAAGATTTTGAGTGTTTACTCTAAATAAAAAAAATACAACAAACCAACATCTAATTTAAGTGCAAGAATGAAAACAAGACAACAATGATATCCTCATATGACAGATGCTTGCCCATCTCGTGCATGGTTGATGAGGAATGTGATGTTCCTGGAGCTTCCTGGTCAGGAAGTCCAGAAGATCCCTCTGGCTCAACATCTGGAGCTCCAAAATATTTTAGAATTGCTCCTGCAAAGACAAAGCTCCTTATCAAGCAAAATAGATCATCAGCGCATATTCCTATTGTATAATTGCAGTGATGTTGTAGTAACACAGAAAATTTTAATTTAAATTAATCTGTTTTTATATTAAACATTGTGATGTATACTGTCCCTTTAAAGCTTGTACCTAATTACAAAGTTGTCACTTTAAAAAAAATTCTGCGTTCATTTACACATTGGACTAGTTATAATAGTCTAAAATAATAAACACAATGCCTTATATTTATAAATCACTTAAAAAACAGACCTTTAAAATACTGATTTAAATTATAAAACAGTAGCACACTTCTAATTAGAGGCATAAAAACACACACTAAACTTTGTAAATGAATCCTAGGTAATGCTAAAATAATGTTTAGTGTCAAATATCTGAGAGACAACTTCCACTGAACACTGACAGAGCAAACTACAACAACATGCCTTCCCTCCCTGTAGTAATAATAATAATACTAATAATAAATGGGTCCGGAGTCAGTCAGTCATTCCTATGTCAGGACAGACTGTCCATTCACCTGCAACATATTTATTTTATATTAGCCAACTTCCATAAAGCAAACACTAAAGCTGAATTTATGACAAACAAATCATAGCCAGCTAGCTAACATTTATCCAGGGCTAACTAGCTGGCTAGCTAATATTTATCCAGGGTTAGCTAGCTGGCTAGCAGGACAAATAAACCAACCTTCTAAAAAAGGTTTTTCAACTCCACCTATCCAGCCCACATCACCAACAAATGCCTTATCGTTATCTTTTTACCGTTTTTTTTCCTCCGTTTTCTTTTCTTCCGTTTTTCCGCGCCACTGAGATAACTTCTTTTTGATGCCATTGCTATGTTTGTTTTGTTTAATATTCACGCTAATGGGAATGATGGGTAGCTGTCAATCATTCCCATCATGGCTGTTTGGTACGTCACATACGTCAATCACTGTGTGACAGTGCGGTTCAACGAATATGATGTAATAATGCCACCAGCCACAGTTTATCATTGCATTGTTTATTTTACTTATAAGCTACGTTTATTTTTAAGCATATAAGGGATGTAACAAACACACCAGATAGCAACCGATAAAGACAGGACATTTTAATTCTCCTCAGATGAGGACGAACCAGGGGTCGCATTAACCGGATATTGACGGAAAAATTTGAAGGCCATCCGTCATTTTGACAGATTGCAATTCACACCCCTGACCACTTGATGGCAAGTGACCTTATTAATTGGCTCTTATCTCTCATCGCAGTTTGCGTTCCACACATCGCGGAACTTTTGTTGGTGCACGATTTCCTGGTACACCGATTACACTGATGCACACGTCAGAGCTCGGCTAACCATAGACCATAGACATATATACAATATATATGGATATATATCTATTTCTATGCAGCTAACGGCTACCAAAATGGAATTTGCATACCACCGAAGCACTTCAACCCTACGGTACCGTCTAAGAGCTGTTTACGCTAGCAGTCCCGTTCCGAGTACGGACAAGACGTGTCGGCAGCCAAAACTTCTTCTTTTTTTTTACCATTTAAAGTCAATACTGTTCTGAAAAAAGTACTTAAAGTTAATGAAACTTTAATGAAAATTAAATGCTACTGAATGCGTCTTTATTATTATCGTTTTAAAAAATTAAAGTGACAGGTAAAATTAGATTATGACGGGATTTTTATGACCTTGTCAGTCAAAATGACCGACAACGAAAAAGTGTAGCGCAAATTCTGGGACGAACATGCATCTTTGGGGCCCCCTGGTGGCTTGGGGGCCTTAAGCATTCGCCTAGTTCGCCTATAGCAAGAAACAGCTCTGGTAGCGACACACTGCTGGAGCCCATCTGATGAGGCTGTTTACTCATCTCCTTCCAGTAAGTGCCACTCTGGTTGTAACCTTGGTGAAAGTTCACCTTTGTTTGCATATTTGTGTGTGAGTGAGCGCTGTCTCTACATTTTCCGGATGAATCCATGCACAGCTGAGAGATTACCCCCCCCCCCCCCCCCCGAAAAAAAACGTCCCCCCCCCCAGACATGTGGAGACTGATCTTGAAGATCAGCCCCTTCAGACCAACGGCAATGCGGCTGCTATATAAATGTCAGAGTTTCTCTTCTCCGGTAGAATCATTTGAACTCCTTGGAGTGAACGGACGAAAAAAATCTGCAACCATGTCCAGGATCATAGGTGCAACTCTCCTGCTCATCGTTCTGTTCAACATCTTCTGCGACTGCACAGGTACAAACAAAGACAAATTGTTTCTAACCTTTATTTTTTTTGCATGGATCCTATTCTGTCTTACTCACTAGTAAATATCCGAGTAAATAACTGACTTTGTAAAATATACACTGTTTGTATTTGACAGGAAATGTTACTGGTTCACATGACTGATTTGTTGCTTGTTGTCTTCTTTGATTGTGTACAGCTTATTCTGATGAAGTTTTCGTGAGTAAAATGGATCTCATCAAATGCAGATGCAGACGTGCGTGACAGATTTTCCATACTGTGCAATAATTTTTAATTTTTTTAACCAGAGTTTTACTGAGAAAATATCAATCACCACCTCTGTTTTCATTGCAGGTTTGGCAAATGGCAAAAAAAAGTGTCCCTCTCCACTGATGCCCACAGATGACAAGCCCAAAAAGGATCTGATCAAATGCCTCTGCGACACAAAACTAGCCAGTAAGTGAAAGGAAATTGTGCGCTGGTGTGAGCTCTTGTTTTGTGTTAATAGTCCATAAAGACGTTTAACGTTGTCATTCTTTTTTGTAGAGTATGCGAAATTTTGCAGACGCCGAGTGGGGCCACGCCCAGTGATGTGACATAAAACGAAGAAATAATACGGAGAGGCCAGGAGTGAAGGGCTTTGTGATGAATGTACAGTAGTTCCTGATGTGAAATCACCAAAGAGCACACCAAATCACTTGGTCACCAGTGTTTAAACGAGATGCCACATAAAATCAAATGTTCTATCATATTATTGTAATATGCTGTAAATATTGTTTTTGTTTGACATGATAAATAAAGTCATATTTTTTATTTAAAAAAGTTTTTGTCAGTGTTTTTAAGATTTCCTTAAAAAATAAATATTTTTAGAGCGACTAAATCATTCTGTTTAAAAGAAAACAATATGTGTTTAAGTATAGTTTTCTATCTTAAAACATAAAGGGACCATTTACCTTTACAATTTATTTTTTAGAAGATGTTCATAGCATTCACAGGGGAGTAACATAAATATATACTTTCAAACATGTTCTACTCTTCACTGACTTGATGAGAATTCAATGAGTGGATTCTAAAAGCCCAGACCAGAAGTTAGCTTAGCTTAGCTTAGCCAAAGACTGGGAACACAGAAGAGTAGCGAGCTTTGCTAAAATAATATCCATCCATCCAAGTTTTTGATTAATGTGTAAAGTGTATTTTAAACAGGGCCGTTAATAGCTTTGTGGGGGCGCTAAGCAAGATGCTGTTTGGGGGCGCCTAGGTTGCCCATCGGATGAGGCTGTTTAGCCATCTCCTTCCAGTAGGTGCCACTCTGGTTGTAACTTTAGTGAAAGTTCATCTTTGTTTGCACATTTGTGTGTGAGTGAGCGCTATCTCCACATTTTCGGGATGAATCCATGCACAGCTGAGACAGATTAACTCCCCCCTCACACACACAAAAAAAAAGCTTTCCCCCTTAGACATGTCAAGACTGATCTTGAAGATCAGCCCCTGCAGACCAACGGGGATGTGGCTGCTATATAAATGTCAGAGTTTCTCCACTCCGGTAGAATCATTTGAACTCCTTGGAGTGAACGGACGAAAAAAATCTGCAACCATGTCCAGGATCATAGGTGCCACTCTCCTGCTCACCGTTCTATTCAACATCTTCTGCGACTGCACAGGTGCAAACAAAGACAAATTGTTTCTAACTGTTTTTTTTTTTTGTTGCATGGATCCTATTCTGTCTTACTCACTAGCAAATATCCGAGTTAATAACTGACTTTGCAAGATATACACTGTGGCTCACCGTTTGTATTTGACAGGAAATGTGACTGGTTCACATGACTGATTTGTTGCTTGTTGTCTTCTTTGATTGTGTACAGCTTATTCTGATGACGTTTTCGTGAGTAAAATGGATCTCATCAAATGCAGATGCACACGTGAGTGACAGATTTTCTATACTGTGCAATAAATGTTTATTTATTTTTTTAACCAGAGTTTTACTGAGAAAATATCAATCACCACCTCTGTTTTCATTGCAGATTTGGCAAATGGCAAAAAAAAGTGTGCCTCTCCACTGATGCCCACGGACGACAACCTCAGAAAGGATCTGATCAATTGCCTTTGCAAAAGAAAACAACGCAGTAAGTGAAAGGAAATCATACGCTGGTGTGAGCTCTTGTTTTGTGTTAATAGCCAATAAAGACGATTAACGTTGTCATTCTTTTTTGTAGAGTATCCAAAGCTTGGGAAATTGTGCAGCCAACCACGCCCATGGATGCAACCAATCTCCTTGATGTGAAATAACACGGAGAGGCCAGGAGTGAAGGGCTTTGTGATAAATGTACAGTAGTTCCTGATGCCAAATCACCAAAGAGCACACCGAATCACTTGTTCACCAGTGTTTAAACGAGATGCCGCATAAAATCAAATGTTCTATCACAATATTGTAATATGCTGTAAATATTGTTTTTGTTTGACATTATAAATAAAGTCATATTTTTTATTTTAAAAAGTTTTTGTCAGTGTTATTTAAGATTTCCTTCGAGATTAAATATTTTTCAGAATGACTGAATGATTCTGTTTTCTGTCTTAAAACATAAAGGGACCATTTACCTTTACAATTTATTTGTCCTCCCTTTTTAGAAGATGTTCGTAGCATTCAGGTGGAGTAACATAAATATATACTTTCAAACATGTTCTACTCTTCACTGTCTTGATGAAAATTCAATGAGCGGATTCTAAAAGCCCAGACCAGTTAGCTTAGCTTAGCTTAGCCAAAGACTGGGAACACAGAAGGGTCGCGAGCTTTGCTAAACATCCACCCATCCAAGTTTTTGATTAATATATAAAGTGTATTTTAAATAAAAGCTATTTTTCCTTCAACATTTCCCTAAGTAAACAGCTGCTAGCTAGCTAATTCCAGCAACATACTTATAGCGCAGAAGAGAGAGATGTAACAGTTCCGTCATCTAGAGTCAGACAAGAGGTTAGATGTATCCAAAAAAGCGTTTCAAAGAAAAAAGTCAAGTGGACTTGAAGAGTTTTTAGAGAGGATGTTTCCAACTTGAGTAGCCTCTTCAGTTCTGAGAGGTTAGATGAAGAAAGCAAGTACTTCCAAAAATGTAAACTTCCACATTGAGCCATGTTGTGCAAGAAACCACAGCATTAGCTCTGTAGGCCATTGCGAAACAGTCTTAAAACATAAAACTCAATGCCTTTCTTTGTATTGACAATCCGTCCCTTTTCCAGGACATAAAGTACTTTCCCTCCCCCCATCTTTCCGCTATCTCCCCATCTTTGTCAGTATTACTTTCATTTGAGTGAATATAATACCGTACCTTTTCCTCCACCTTCCATGAATATCACGTTTGTTAATCTGCGCCATCATTTGTGTCAGCAGCTGCCCTGATGGAAGAGGAGACAGGGTTTGTTTGATATGGGCAGGATTCGGTGAACTGGGCTTTTCCTGATACCTGTTTCGCTCGCTTGTGCAAGGACAAAGAGAAATCAGATACCGCAGTAGAGGCATTGTTTGTGTTTGGAAATGCTTCGTTGGGAGTGATCTATGGAAGCCTTTGCATATGACGCAACTGGAGATAGTGAAATTCGAAATTACCAGTCTAGCTCTTGTGCATGTGAGACTTTCTGAATCAATATGGTGTTTTTTCTAGCAAGAATCTAGACTTCATGTTGTACTGGAGGCAATACTACAATGACATTGACTAGCTAATTTGAGCTCTCTATCCACCCTGTTAGACAATGACTCTCCCTGGATTCAAAATACTGCAAGTCAGCAGCAGCAAACATAAAAAGTCTACACATTCTTGTTAAAACAGCAGGTTATCGTGAAAATTGTAAAAATATCAAATAAAGCTAAATGTTTGTATTAAAAAGTCAATGCTGTGTAGATTTTTCATGTCAAGTCATGGGAACGTAACGACACGTCTGCCCATCTTGTTTAAGGGTTGCATATTTACACCAAAACACAGCAGTCAGACAAAGTGAGCAGAAGAGGGCAGAGAGAAAGAGAGTAAAAGTCAAACACGGTGGACAACAACACCCAGGGTCCCAGTCCTTGGCCTTCCAACGTTTTGGATAAGTAAACTTTTAGACGGGTAAGTCATCTTTTCCATCACGATAACGGGCAGTTAGAAATTATCTCTTTGAGTCATTGTTTTACAGTACAGCAGGTTGACTCATAACCGTGTCAAAAGTAAAAGGGAGCTCTCTGGTGGTTTGCTATGGAGCAGAGTTAAAGATCAACCACAGTCGGGACACAGCCGTGTTTAATATTCTCGAGGGAGGAGCAAGTAAACCGTGATTCCTGGAATTATGGGTCACAGATGTGTTTCCTAACTTCCACTAATGTTTAGAGATGTTAATCTCAATCTGATGTACAGGCTGGGGCAAGCAACAAACCGTGTATGCTGCTAATTTGAATTTCTAATTAAATTCTGGGAGATGCTTAATGGTCACTGCTTTCCCAAGTCATCTCTGACATTTTACTAAGACCATGATCTTTGTAACCTTGTCCAGCCACTTTGAGCGGTCTTCTGTAGATGATGTATTTGTTGCTGTAGTGATTTATTGGACCTTTAATTATTTCCTTTAAGGTTAGCTGATACCTTAAATGGGTCCATCAGCATCACCGTAAAAATATATGTATACATATTTTTAAGTACGTAAGCAACCTAAATTGAACACTTTCCAATTCGTTTTTACCAGAATGACACTTTTACAACACAACAGGATCTTTTTTTTATGTAAAGACACTCATTGGGAACACTCATAACGTCATACTAGATGGTTACATGTCAGGCATAAACTTATGACCACCTTCCTAATATTGTGTAGGTCTCCCTTGACCACCAAAACAGTTGTGACTCATCAGAGAATGGACATGGGCCTTGTGAGGGTGTCCTGTGGTGTCTGGCAACAGGATGTTTTTAGTGGGGGAGCTTTGAGGGGAGGGGCCTCTGTGGATCATCCCATAGATACTTGATCAGTTTGGGATCTAGTGAATTTGGAGGCCAGGTCAACACCTTGTGCTGTTCTTGATGTTTTTGTGTGTGTGTCTGCGTCAGGCTGCATCCTGCTGGGGATGGCTGCTGCCATCAAGGAGTGTCATTGCTATGGGGTGGAGGTGCCTGGTCTGGTTTAGGTGGGTGGTACAAGGGTAGGGTGGGTAAGTAACATCCAGGTCCAAAGGCTTCTCAGCAGAACATTGAATTGCCACAAGATGGTCAATGTTATTCACTTCTCCTCTCAGTGGTTTTAATGTTGTGGCTGATCAGACAGTTGCATGTACAGCTCACCAGCCTGTAATCAGAGGTGGCAAGTAACGAAGTACAAATACTTCGTTACTGTACTTAAGTAGATTTTTCAGGTATCTGTACTTTACTTGAGTATTTCTTTTTCTGACGACTTTTTACTTTTACTCCCTACATTTGTACACAAATATCTGTACTTTCTACTCCTTACATTTGAAAAACAGGCTCGTTACTTTTTTAACCTCCACGGATGACAAGACGTAAAAGACGTGACATGATCGGACATGACTAGAGCATCGGACTAGAGAAGGAAAGTCGAAGATGCGCTTCCTGTGTTCTTCTTCTACTGTTTTGAACAGGCAGCCTGTTGATTGGTTTGAGCTCTGCTGCCACCTAGTGACTGGAGGCTTGTTTATCGTTTAAGCATCAATAGAGACACTAATACTGAAAGTCCACCTGACCCCACTATTTGAGAGCTATTGGTATAATGTGAAAAAACAAATTCATGTATGGTGCGGTTTCTGTTGCTATCATTAGCTTTTTGGATTATGATTTTTTTGGAAGCTAGTTTACAACGTTAGCAATGCTATCGAAACACATCGTTTTGATAGTTTATAGCTAACACTAGCTAGCAGTTTAAAAACAACAACCCAATAACCCTCAGTTTATTATTAAAAATGATCCAGATGCTCATGCAGGACATCTGGTCAATTCAGTCTAGATTATTCTGCTAGAACGTTTTCATTTTGCAAAATTATCAACAGATGAATTGTTTCATTAATAGCAAAATAATTTTTACTTTTTACTTAAGTACATTTCAGAGCCTGTACTTTCTTACTTTTACTTGAGTAAAGGAGTTGAATCAGTACTTTTACTTTTACCAGAGTATTTTTTTACACAAGTATCCATACTTTTACTTAAGTACAGAATGTGAATACTTTTGACACCTCTGCCTGTAATGCTGTTAGGACACGAACCGATAATTTCAGTCGATGAGGTCATTCATCAAATTCAGAACAAAGGCAGTAGAGATAAATTCCACACTTCATCTGTCATCCCTTTCCCGAGGAGATGAAGGTCTGTTGCTCAAGACATGTGAACATGTACAATTTAAGATGTTTATTGTTTTTTGCACTAGTGCTAACCAATATAAAAATGATCCACATTCAAATGTTATGCTATGGAAAGTAGTTGAGAGCTGCAGAGTCAGACAGTCCCTTTCAGATGACCCATAGAGATTAGATCAACTGTTTCCAAAACAAACTGCATTAGTGCAGCTTTAACACGTTTCCCATTACAAAAAAAGAGAGTTTCCTGAAGAAGTATGTACAATCCCATGCATACAGTATAAAAAGAAATACACATGCTACTACAGAAGGTTTTTTTTTTAATTGTGAATCTTTGCAGAAATGATCCATTTTTAATGTGATGATAATTTTAATCTCACCATCTTTTGTGATGATGGATGTACGGCTCAGCTATGTCCCGACAGGTGTTCCAGCTTCAGCCGCAGAGCAGCAGCGTTCAGGAGGCAGGTCAGTGGAGCACAGGCCTGTGTGAGTGCTACAAAGACATAGGAGACTGTAAGTACATACTGTAATCAAAAAAATAATAATAATAATAATTGCTTTATATCTGATCCACTGTGACTGACTGAGAGCTTTACTATAAGCTGTGTTGCTGTGTGTGCTCGTGTGCAGGCTGCTTTGCCCTGTGCTGCCTCCCAGTGTTTACCTGTAAGGTGACCAGGGCCGTGGGCGCGTGTCCCTGCCTGCCTCTGCTGGACTGTATTGGCTGCGTACCGCCAGCCTCTTTGGCCATGAGGGCTTCGGTCAGGGAGCGATACGGCATACAGGTACTGAAAGACAGCACACAAAAACACATTCAATTCAAGATTCAATTTCAGCTGGATCTTAGTGAAGTCTTCAACTGACAGATATTGCAAAACTTAGTACTACTTGATAGACTTCTCCATAACACACTGGATTAAAATAAGCCCACTAAAGAGTCTTCATGTGTGTGGTACCCCACCGGATGGATGAACACCATAATTGTTCCAAAAGACCTGTCATTTAGTGTATTAATGTTTTTAATACATCAATTTTTAACCTAAAGTTGGTCACCCTGACTACTTTTAGAGACTCATTGTGAAGAGATTAAAAGGGAGATGTGATGTCCGATTAAATGCCAGTCAGGCACAATATCTGGCTGTTGGACAAAAGAACAGATTTGCTGGATTTTGTGGGATTTCAGCCAACTGTCTTGTTGCAATTTCCACAATCAGATTAAGCCACAACATTAAAACCATTGAGAGGAGAAGTGAATAACATTGACCATCTTGTAACAATTCAATGTTCTGCTGGGAAACTTTTGGACCTGACATTCATTCATGTGGCTGTTACTTAGACATGTAGCACCCACCTAGACCAGACCAGGCACCCTCACCCCATAGCAATGACACTCCTTGATGGCAGCAACCATCCCCAGAAGGATGCAGCCTGACACAGACACACACACAAAAACGCTTTCGGAACAACTCACAAAAGGTGTTGACCTGGCCTCCAAATTCACTAGATCCCAAACTGATCACGTATCTGTGGGGTGATCCACAGAGGCCCCTCCCCTCAAAGGCCCCCACTAACAACATTCTGTTGCCAGACACCACAGGACACCCTCAGAAGGCCCATGTCCATTTTCTGATGAGTCACAACTGCTTTGGAGGCACAAGGGAGACCTACACAATATTAGGAAGGTGGTCATAATGCTGTGGCTGATCGGTATAGTTTGTCTACTGTGCTGCGATATAAAAAACTGAACTTTTCTGTCCAATAGTTTTGATTGGTGCCCACAGAAGAAGTAAAGTGACTTTGAGTAAACGGTTTTCCTGAATGGATTTCTGTCTTGGGTTTGGAAGGGAAGAGTTAAATTACTCTAAGCCGCCAAGCAGAGTGGCCCCTGTCGTCGTGATGTCGAACAGTTCAGCTGATTGTCTCCGGCTCAATTACGCTGAGGCACACAGCTTTGAATAATTATGATTACTGCTGAGGAGATGGAGACATCTCAGTGATGAGACACAATAACAGCAGCCAGGGGAAATAGCTGCAAGCTCAGCAGGTGACACCTGTTATTACCTTAGCAAAGCGAACACTGGTTTGAGTCCGACATGTGATATTAGCTGAAGATGAAGTGAAAGCAGGACAGAAGAAGGGAATAAGTCCGAGCTGCAGCTATAAATAATCAAATGAATAAACAACTAACACTTAAACTGCTCAGGCTGCCCACCCACTGCCTCACTGCTGTGCTGTTTGTCCACACTGAGCACTCATCCACCTGCGTGCGTGACCACAGGTCCGATAGACATCAGCTCTCAGTCACGACCAGCGCTGGGGCTAATAAAAAAACAAAACAAAACAGATGTTTCACATGCGAACGGCGCATACCAGGGCCACGGTGTGAGTCTGATGTTGGATAAGTCCAACCGCTTGTTTCTGGGACAGTGAAGAGAAGGAGAGATAAGGCAGGAGGTGGGAGTGGTTGGAGGCCAGGCGGGCAGAGGCTGGAGCGCTGCCATCGGAGAGAAGGAGGTGGTTGGTAACGTTGCCTTCTCCGGAGGTGGAGTGGGCCGCGGATCGCTGTCAATACTGCGGAGCATGAGCAAGGAGGATGCCAGGAGATCTTATAATAATGATAAAAAAAAAAAAAAAAGCCTACATGTTCCAGCATGTAGGTTGTTTGTAAGACGAGGCAACGATTTCCTCAAAATTGAAAGCAGAAGCTGTAGCTTATTTATCATGAGAATAAAGCTGCAGAACAATTGAGGCAGTGTCATGTTAGTGGGGGCCTTTGGGTCCTATGGGTTGAGAGGGAGGGGCCTCATCATGTGGATCATAACACAGATACTTGATCAGTTTGGGATCCAGTGAATTTGGAGGCCAGGTCAACACCTTGTGCTGTTCTTCATGTTTTTTTGAGTTGCTCCTAAGGCTGCATCCTGCTGGGGATGGCTGCTGCCATCAAGGAGCGTCATTGCTATGGGGTGGGGGTGCCTGGTCTGGTCTAGGTGGGTGCTACATGTCTGAGTAACATCCACACCAATGAATGCCAGGTACAAAAGTTTCCCAGCAGAACAATGAATCACCACAAGATGGTCAATGTTATTCACTTCCCGTGGTGAATAATGTGGTTTTAATCCTGTGGCTGATCAGACAGCTGCATGTCAGGTACGGCTCACCAGCCTGTAACGCTGTTAGGACACGGCCCGATAATTTTAGTCAATGACGTCGTCAAATTCGGAAGAAAGGCAGTAGAGATAAATCGTCTTCGTCTGTAATCCGTTTCCAGAGAAAATGAAGGTCTGTTGATCAAGACAGGTGAATACTGTATGTACAGTTTAAAATGTTAGTGCAGTGTTTAAAAGACCAGAGAACTGGAGGGCTGCATTTAAATCACTCGGGCCTGTAAAGATGTTTGTGGGCGGAAAGGTTATTCTAGTTGTTTGTGTCACCTCCCACGTTCAATTCACAGCATGAGCTTACGTTACTGAATATATCTCTGTCGTATTCTATGACTGTGCAAGTTGGTAAAGTTCAACGCGGCACTACGGTGAAGGCAAAGTTGAGGTAACAGAGAGCCTTGACTGGGCTCTAAGCTGCCGTGAAGACTCAGTGTCATGGAGGAGAACTCTCAAGCTGCACTCATATCTGGTTTCTCTCAGACTCACCCGGTAACATTTCCATCTTCACATTACTGACAAGTCCTTCTTCTGTTGCTATGAGCCTGCACTTGGCTGCAAGAAACTCACTGTCCTACTTAGTTTCTTACAGTAAGAAAATGAAGCAATGATCTTCTGCTTTCTTACAGGGGAGTGTGTGCAGCGACTGCCTGTACGGATGCTGCTGCTACCCGCTATCTTGGCTCCAGATCTCCAGAGAGCTGAAAAGAAGAGCAGCATCCCACGCCGCCTCCTCCTCCTCCTCCTCCTCATCCTCATCCTCCTACACCGCCAGATACACCGCTCTGACCTCCCTGCAGGGGGCGCACTTGGTCTAGACGCATCCAGGACTTGCTTCTTTTTCTTTTGCATCCTCCAGAGCGCAGGAGTTGATTTAATCACACTTCCTCTGCTCTGCAGCCGCTCCCTGTGTTACCTCGGAGAATTCAGCAGGGACACAATGCGTCCCGCGGAGAGGAAAGTCCATTTTGTTCCGAGATGAAGAGAAAGAACCCAAAGATAAAATTCATTTCAATATTAGATATGGGTCTTTTTTTTTTTTTTTTTTGCATGCCGAGACACTAATTATTTTATCAGATGATGTCCATCCAGGGGTGACGTGTGACACAGCTCCGGCTCATTGAGTATCAGTCAATCTAATTTGACAAAAACAAACAGATGAAATCAAGCGTCGGAGCCATAATGACAGATTGTGTCACTCTCCCAGTCGTCAACATTTCAAACAGGTGAGCTGGGTTCTGCTCAAGGTTTCAAGAGTTTTCCTTGAGGTGTCAAGTTCTGTTTCTCCTAGTCCCAGTGTGCTACATCTATAAGCCCACGAGTCACAGACAATACCTGCAGCTACTATTACTGCAACTACTACCACACTACTTCCACTACAACATGCTACGATGCAGAAACACCCAAGGAATACATAAACAGAATATATACAGGGAGAACTTTATAGTAAATGTATAGTAAATACTATTTTATTGTTGTTGTTTTTTTAAATTTGTGGATAATGATCATTGTTATTGATATATACAACTATACAGGCTAAATGGAGGTACAAGACTTCATGTATACAGAGTATATATGCATGTACATTGACCATCTTGTGACAATACAATGCTCTGCTGGGAAACTTTTGGTTACTTAGACATGTAGCACCCACCTAGACCAGACCAGGCCACCCCTACCCCATAGCAATGACACTCCTTGATGGCAGCAGCCATTCCCAGCAGGGGTGTAGCACACACACAAAACCGCTTTACAAACAACTCAAAAAAACATGAAGAACAGTACAAGATGTTGACCTGGCCTCCAAAGAATTCACTAGATCCCCAAACTGATCAAGTATCTGTGGGATGCACCGGATGCAAACTGAGAAAAGTCAACCAGATTTATCTCGCGAATCCTCGGAGGAGACTAAACCATTGGATCAAACCTGCCAGCATGTGAAGCAGAAGAGCACAATTAGCTGACAATTTAAAAAGTTAAGTAGGACTTTGAACACAGGACTGTTTTATATTTTTTACATTGTTCACATTTTTAGTGAAGTGAACAATCTGAACTATTCCAGTATTGTGTTTGTTACAAGAGTGAAGATCCACCAGATAACATTTTTGCATTCCTGTGATCTTTATGCCCAAAAAAATAACATTAACCAAACAGAAGTAACCTTAACTTGCAATTTTACACTTTGCATCATATCAGGATTGTACGGGGGAAATCATGCATTCACAATAACTTCTAAGGTCTTTACTCATGCTACTGTTCGTGGTGTTTTTGTTCCTTGAAGTGATTAAATCATTTAATGAATGTGCGTTATGCATTAGGATTGAAAGACATCATCTAGAAGTCAATAAACTAGTTCTGTTCACACTTTGCATTTCATCTGCAGATCTTTTAATCTGACTCTTGTAAACTTCATGATTACTCACATTAAATATTTTCCATTTGCTATTGTTCCGTTTCCTTCCCCTGTCTGTTAAGCTGCTCCGGGATTTCGAGCGACACCCTGGTCCAAATATTTAATGCTGAACTGTTGGAATGAGTCCTTGTAACATATCAAATATTGCAATGCTAATGTGAAAACAAAAGGCAGACGTGAATGCAAGGATGCGGCGGAATGAACATTTTCTCGGTGGGTGTGATGAAGAGCCATGTTGGATGAAAACAAAGCCTCAGCGCCACGTGTCAGTGAAGAACAGGACATTCTTTTTTGTTCTTATCACATACCTTTCGAAGAAATGACTCGCACATTTTAAATATGAGGTCATTTTTGAGGCGCGATGACGCCCGAGATTCAGAAAGATGCCTGATTGTCAGATAGTCTGATGCCTGATGAGTGTCGGAGGTGTTAGTCAGACTGGACAGACCAGTCGGGGACATCCGTCCCCTGTGTGACACTGTCTCGTCTGCTGCCTTGGCGGCTCTATAAGACGCCACGCTGCCTCAGAAGTCCACCAGTCAGGCTTCACCAAACTCTGCTTCTTCGCAACAGAAAGGTAAGAGAGATAGACTTACAGCGTAGAGATATTGAGAGCATTCAGATCAGCTGTAGGCCAGAGAATTCAGATTCACTTATATATATATTTTTGTCAAATGAGCAACTGGGTATATTTCATGTTTTATGCAGAAGAACTGAACTCTTGAACTCTTCAACAAACAGGAGTACCTTTCCACTTGCTACCACATATTTGTTGGGGACTATGAGCACTTTACATAATAAGAGCGATAAACCAGTTTAGTAAATTCTTCTAAGTGAGCCTTGGATTTGTGGCGTCAACAGGATTTAAAATTCTGAATCTAACCATGGACTCGGTGGACTGAGGGTTAAAAAAAATATGGACCATTCCACTAGCATCTAATCTAATGCTTTCATCCCACTGAAATAAGAACACAGGCTCAAACAATCCTGGATTGATTCTTGTTTAACCCTCATAATAGCAACGGTAGTAGCTACATGCTAACCCTAACCCTAACCCTAACCCTAACATCTTCTGGAAGGTCACTTGAGCCCATCCCAGCCCTGTCATTGGGCGAGTGGCGGGGTACACCCTGGACAGGTCTCCAGTCTATCACAGGGCTAACACAGAGAGACAGACAACCATTCACACTTGCACCTACGACCAATTTAGAATCACCAGTTACCGTAAGAGCACGGTCTTTGCACGGTAGGAGAAACCAAAGAAAACCCACACAGACACATGTGGGAGAACATGCAAAGTCGGCCACGGTCAACTGCACACATCTTGTCACTTCAGTTTTCATCTACCCCTAAGCCTAACATCCAGTATTTCTATGTTTCCCTCCACGTGCAGCAACAGTTTCCAGCCGAAAACATGTCGGTTAAAGCGGTGGTCAACCAGCCCCGTCCCTTCGTCATGACCACTGCCTCCACTGAGTGGACCTCCGGCATCTGTGACTGCTTCCAGGACCTGCCGCAGTGTGAGTGCATCTCGTTGTTGTTAGAGCGGGTGAACACGTTCTTACAAAGCGCAGGATGAGGAGGGACTATACATGTAGGCACGCTTGTTGAGACAAGGCCTCTGCATTTAAATCCCCCTGAGAACACACTCATCGTTCAGACTGATCTGGGTTTGCCAACAGGTGGCATATATCAAATCTCAAACCTGAAACATTCAGACTCATTTCCACAGTACTCATATATTATAATACGATATGCTCCTTTAAGAGGATTAAAAGTTCAACAAGGGATGTGCAGACATGATCTGGATGACGGATGTTATGTAATGTCCCTTATTATGTGTCTTCTCTCAGGTTGCTTCGCTTTTTGGTGCTTTCCCTGCTTCGCCTGTAAGACGGCACACGACGCCGGGGAGTGTTTGTGCTTACCTCTGCTGGACTCCTTTGGAATCATCCCACCAATGACCGTAGCGCTCAGGGTGTCGATACGGCAGAGATACGGCATCGAGGTACAAACACCGAGCCAATGTGTCATTACTGAGGGCCTTCTGCGTAAATAAAATGCACCTCAACTGCGTCAGCAACTAGTTCACCAGCATGAAAGTCACTCTTGCCTTCAGTGTTTATCTGATCTCTGATCAGTCCCAAACCTGTTTGGCCTTTTGTCACAGTCTGTATTTACGTTCCCAGACGACATCCAGCAATTCATGCGGCATGGTCATTAAAGAGGGTTACGGTGCACTGTATTCCTTTGTTCCAGCTGATTTGTTTAGGCACATTCTGACAGTGATTAATGGCTGGAGCTGAACAATGTGGCTGTGCTAAAGGACCGCTAAGGCTGCAGTAGTTACAAATTGTTATTCTCCTTCTTTTAAATTTGGGTTTTTGGACACAATGTGAAGAGGAGAACAAGAGATATACAAGAAACAAGTGCAAAATTTAAGGGTTTATTCCAGTAATTAAATTGAACAAGGCTGCAGAATAGGCCCAAAGTGACTCCTTGCAATCATCTCCAAGCAAGACAGTCAAGCCCAAGAACCACCCGAAAACACTTGTGGTGCCATTTCACTTCAGGGCCCGTTGGGGTGCAGAGGGGCGTAACCATGACCATGACCATGACCTATTTGCAGGCACTAGATTTTCTATGCATTTTGCATGTTTTGCTCACTCCATCATTATGACAGCAGAGTGGTGCAGTGGAAGCGTGCTGGGCCCATAACCCAGAGGTCGATGCATCGCAACCATCCACTGCTAAATGTTTCGGGGGAGTAGTGGTTAGAGGTGCCCAGGTTCAGGTTGCGTGTCCATGGCTGGAGCAAGCATGAGCAACCATATAACCCCCAAAAATGCTCCCCGGGCGCGGCCCTTAGAGGCTGCAGCCTACTGCTACAACTGTACGCACTACTGTGTGACCAAATGGATGGGTCAAACAGCAGGGACTGCAATTTCCCCACTGCGGGACAATCAAGGGTTACATCATTTTTATTATTATCATGGAGGTTGCTGCACCGGGACCAAACTGCATGTATAGCATGTGCTTAATTTCTGTTGCAACAGCTTTGTCAAAGTTGCAGTTTAGAAAAATATTATTATTTACTCTATAATTTAGAGTTTTGATTAGTTGGTGGTTAAAAAGCCAAGCTTCACTCTGGCCTGTTAAAAGGCATCAGGAGACTCACTGTATATCTTATCGGTGGAGCCCTCTGTTGTTCATCTAGGCCTTACAGCCTTGCAGCTGTCACCCACAGATGTGATTAATTTGCGTACGTTCTTTTTGTTTGTTTTATTCGCGCCAACCGCCCCTCTAACTCCCTGCCTCCACAGGGAACACTCTGCAGGGACTGCGTGTACGGCTGCTGCTGCGGGCCCTGCAGCTGGTGTCAGATAGCGAGAGAGATGAAGACGAGGACGAATCCCATCACCTTCGTGGCGGCCTGAAGGGGAACAACAAGGGCCCAAACTCACCGACTGCACCGTCCCAATTAATACGCGCGTCATCGCCATCATCGGAGCTGCCACGCCACTTGGAACAGAACAGGGCCGTTGGGACTGATTTCTGATCTCTTTCAGGCACGTCTGCCTTTGAGGAATGTGACTGAGCGTCAGATAAGCTCATGAGGGTCTTTAATGTTGCATCACGTAATGACAGACGCCGCAGATAAACAAGCTCCTGGCCTCCTGTGAACTATTAGCAGATATTAATGAGAACTTATCAGTGAGGCATAGTGATTATTCCTCTGTTTGTTTATATCCACTTCTGCATTTTAACTGAATACGCTTTCCTTTTCCACGTACCTCTTAAATTTTCCTGTGGATTGCTTGGTCCGTAAGATTCGTTGCTATCCTTCAGACACGTGTATACATATGAGCATGATTTCACTTGTTTGTTTAGTTTATGTTTTTTTTATATAAAACACTTAAGATCCATACATACGGGGTTCTAGTGGTGTCAAAATAATGTGAACACGTGCATGTGCATTTTGATTAAAAACGTGACAAAACATACGTCTCTCCAACTTAGAACTGTGCTTCAGGTGTGATGCTTTGTGTGTTATGTGAACTTCTCACCCCGACTGATCTCCTCCCTGTTGACTGGTGAAGGCCACTCCCCGTGAAGCACTCGAGGAGGCCAGGAACGCTCCAGTGACAGGATTAAAAACACAATGACATAATCGTAATGAAGATCTAGCCCGCCACGTTCTTCCTCCTCCTTTCTTCTGCTGTGCATGCGAGGGCTCTTCCCGCCGCTCTGTTTCCTCACCTCTTCAGCTTTCCCACGCTGTCAAGATCTCCTCATTCTTTTGATTACTCCCGGTCCAATCATCTGTTCTCTGCGCACATCAATCCCTATGTCATCCTGCTTTCACGGCTTGCACATCTGCCGCGTAAACCCTCCTTCTCCCCGTCTCCACCTCTTTCTGGTCGTCTCCAGCCGCCTGCTGACTGCATCTGCTGCTCCACCACCACCACCACCACCACCTACACGTAGACTCCAGGAGGTCTTGTGCTTTACCTATTGTCTTTCATCGTCTGGGATTCAGAGAGACCAACACAGAGGGCAAGAAGATACACAGACAGAGGTGTCAAAAGTATTCACATTCTGTACTTAAGTAAAAGTATGGATACTTGTGTAAAAAAATACTCTGGTAAAAGTAAAAGTACTGATTCAACTCCTTTACTCAAGTAAAAGTAAGAAAGTACAGGCTCTGAAATGTACTTAAGTAAAAAGTAAAAATTATTTTGCTATTAATGAAACAATTCATCTGTTGATAATTTTGCAAAATGAAAACGTTCTAGCAGAATAATCTAGACTGAATTGACCAGATGTCCTGCATGAGCATCTGGATCATTTTTAATAATAAACTGAGGGTTATTGGGTTGTTGTTTTTAAACTGCTAGCTAGTGTTAGCTATAAACTATCAAAACGATGTGTTTCGATAGCATTGCTAACGTTGTAAACTAGCTTCCAAAAAAATCATAATCCAAAAAGCTAATGATAGCAACAGAAACCGCACCATACATGAATTTGTTTTTTCACATTATACCAATAGTTCTCAAATAGTGGGGTCAGGTGGACTTTCAGTATTAGTGTCTCTATTGATGCTTAAACGATAAACAAGCCTCCAATCACTAGGTGGCAGCAGAGCTCAAACCAATCAACAGGCTGCCTGTTCAAAACAGTAGAAGAAGAACACAGGAAGCGCATCTTCGACTTTCCTTCTCTAGTCCGATGCTCTAGTCATGTCCGATCATGTCACGTCTTTTACGTCTTGTCATCCGTGGAGGTTAAAAAAGTAACGAGCCTGTTTTTCAAATGTAAGGAGTAGAAAGTACAGATATTTGTGTACAAATGTAGGGAGTAAAGTAAAAAGTCGTCAGAAAAAGAAATACTCAAGTAAAGTACAGATACCTGAAAAATCTACTTAAGTACAGTAACGAAGTATTTGTACTTCGTTACTTGCCACCTCTGTACACAGATGCACAGTATGAAGTTTAATCGATGCACAAGTAAATTTTCAAGTGAAGCTGTCAAAATGGACAGTTTAAGTGAAGCCAGACAAATGTTTTGTCACGTGGTCAGCTGGCACTGAACATGCACATGTGGACATACATTTTTGGCACAAATGGAACCTCATATACACGGTAAATCCAAGTGTAGTCTCACACGTGCAGATCTGCCAAAGTTTAATCATAGCTTGATGTATTAAGAGCCAAGTTTTGCTATGTAGTGCATGGCAAGAGGTGGGGTACACCCTGTACAACCATTGCACACCTACGGCCAATTTAGAATCACCAATGAACCTAACCAGCATGTCTTTGGACGGTGGGAGGAAGCTGGAGTACCCGGAGCGAACCCATGCAGACACAGGGAGAACATGCAAACCCCTGCTGGTCCATGGATTCAAACCCGGAACCTTCTTGCTGTGAGACATCAGTCCTAACCACCACTCCACTGTGCCGCCCCGCTTCATTTTATTAATATATAAAATGTTTTAAAATGTATAAAACTAAATTGTCTGAGGTACTTTTGATGGAATTCCTGTTTACTACTTGTAAAGTGACATTACATGCTAGGACTTTGAATAAATGTTGTGAACACTGGCGTGTGGATTTAAATGAGGGAATCAGAACAATTGGAGGAAGGAGCCCTTTTCACGTGCTGGGGCTTGAGGTCGACTTTAAAAAAGGTGCAATGAATGCCGAAAAACTCTCTGGAGAGAAATAGTAATGGTTGTTTTCATTTGCAGGCCTTCCTTATTTGAGTGGGTCGCTGTGGCAACGAAAGGGTCCGGCCTCAGTCTTTTGCAGGCTTCTGTAGCTGCAGCGATGATTGTGTGAGTCTCCGCAGCACAGCGTGGGTCGTTTTTTATTAAGCCTCCAGTCTGTTTGCCCTTCACTGGTGCATGCGGCTGATAGCAAGTAGCATCTGAGTTTGGACTAACGCATCAGTTATATTAAACTAGGGCTGCAGCCAGGAGTGTCATGCAGTGAAATGCAGCTTTTGAAATGTAAACATACTCTGTAAAGATTACGTTTCAGTATGATTTATATTTTAGTTTCATGGACTTATTAGCAAGACTGAGGCAAGACAGAGTGGAAACAACTACACCTATGACTTTAGAAAGAATCTGTAGAAAGCAGAGTGAAAGAAAACTGAAAGTTGTTGGCATTTTCTTCTTTTGCATACAGACTAAACTCAACATTCCTTTTAGTAAATCTGAAATCTTTTACAAACTGCCTGGGCTATTTCAGGCGTTTTTCAAGGTAAGGTTCACTTAAGATAAGACCTGTTATCAGCCCTGAACCATTTGAACTCTGTTACAGGAAAAAAAAAACACACTGTAAAAGCCTGCAAAACACTTCTAAAGTTCAGGGAGTGTTTCTGTCGCCCCCTGCTGGACTAGCTGCGGTCTCCGGACTAGTGTTTGTCCTGTCCTTGTCGGTTTTCTACGTCCATGAGATTAGTTGTGTGTCACTGCTGTAGCAGCTTGGTGGACTTTAGAAGAGAGGAAGAACTAAGAAACATATCTCACTCCATGTCTTTGTCACGGCTGTTAATTCTTTCCGTTTTGTGTGGATCCACTCAGGGAGATATCGTCTGCATCTACCTCGCATTCTGTAACATCTGCTGCAAGGTGGCCAGATCAAAAGATGCAACCAATAACAACAAATACTGCATATTTTTACTTAAATATATAGCACCTAACTATGAAAATCAGTCCAGATGGTGATGCCTTAAGGGTCTCCTTTTAGACGTGGAAAAAAACAATTTTATCATCTAATCCAGGAATGTTATCCTCTCTCCTCCAGGATCTGAGGCACCTGACGGTTTGTCCAAACTTGTCATGAGTTAGAGCGTGACAACCCAAACACGAAAACATATTCCATCGTGTACTGAAACGTGACTGAAAGCTAAACTTTTGATGTGTAAGTTATACTTTATCAGTAATTACAAAGAATAGCAGCGCTATGGGCCTTTATATCTTTTGTATCCGGCTGTAAAGTGTTCATAACTCCATAACGGTGTCAAGCATTTCTGGCTGACATATCTTTTAGGTCTTTACACGTCTGAGTTCATATGCACGATGCCGTATCTGTCATTCATTTCAAACGATGCCTGGACGTGATTATTATGGGCCCTGCAGTTTGTTTTTGTCAGTCCTTAACGTGGCTGCATATGCTGTTTAATAACCTCATCACTTTGTGCTATTTGGGATCCCATTGAGAGAAAAATATACCCATTTAGCACATTTTAGCAAACTAAGCTGTAAAAGTTACTTCTTACATTTTTTATATACACTGCCTGGACAAAAAAAAAAAAAAAATTATTTGTCACCTGGATTTAACTAAGCAAACAGGTAGGGGCCTCGTATTGGATAATTACTGCACGGGTGATTATCTTTCAGCTGGCAACAAGTTATTTTACCCCAACTGATGCAATGAGTAGCTTCTCTTTTCTTAAACAACCATGTCTAAAGACCCATCCTGCGTTCGTGGAAAAGATGTTAGTGTGTTCTGAGAAGGGTCAAATCATTGGCATGCATCAAGCAGAGAAAACATCTAAGGAGATTGTAGAAACTACTAAAACTGGGTTAAGAACTGTCCAACGCATTATTAAAAACTGGAAGGATAGTGGGGAACCATCGTCTTTGAGGAAGAAATGAGGTCGGAAAAAAATCCTGATTGATCGTGATTGGCGAAACTTAAACGTTTGGTGAAATCAAATCGAAGAAAAACAACAGTAGAACTCAGGGCTATGTTTAATAGTGAAAGTAAGAACATTTCCACACGTACAATGTGAAGGGAACTCAAGGGAATGGGACTGAACAGCTGTGTAGCCTTAAGAAAACTACTAATCAGTGAGGCTAACTGGAAAAAAAAGGCTTCAATTTGCTTGGGAGTTTAAAGATTAGGTTCAAAATATCTTGCTGAGGCCTGATTTTTTTTAAATTTTTTATTTAATGTGTTTAATTCTTTTCTGGTAGATTATCATATTTTATGTGCCAACTGTTATCTCTTTCTCAGGATAATGATTTAATAATCCTTGAAAGTCTCTGAGCCTCATGTCTACATTTCTCTGGGCTGCCGTTACCTCGAGACAAACAAGCACAGGTTTATATGAGTCTACAGAGGCAGAGGAGAGGAGGGGAAGGCTGCAGGTCACTGATAGGGCTGTTGCGCAGTGACCCGTGCAGCTATTGTGCTCACCAGTGCTCACGTTATTTTCCCTCCACTGTGTGACCTTGCTGCTCCCTCCTCCCTTAGTTCCCCTGCCACTCCTGTCTCGCTCCCTCTGAAGTTTCCCCCATCAAAAGCACGGACGGACTGCATTTTTTATACCTCTGCTCTAAAATTCAGAAGCTCGTACATGAAACGGACCCAGCAGAAATCTATACAACGTGAATGCAGCGAAGACAGGGAAAATGATCGGCCATGTGGAGCTGAGCAGAAGATAGGTTGATGAGTAACTTGGAATTGAAACACACAGATGTTCCACTAAATCTGCAAAATTACACCAATCAGCCACAACATTAAAACCACTGACAGGAGAAGTAAATGACATTGATCATCTTGGGACAATTCAATGTTCTGCTGGGAAACTTTTGGACCTGACATTTGTGTTAATGTTACTTAGACATGTAGCACCCACCTAGACCAGACCAGGCACCCCCATCCCATAGCAATGACACATGAACAAAAACACACATGAAGAACAGCGCAAGGTGTTGACCTGGCCTCCTATGGGATGATTCACAGAGGCCCCTCCCCTCAACCCATAGGACCCAAAGGCCCCCACTAACAACATTCTGTTGCCAGACACCACAGGACACCCTCAGAAGACCCATGTCCATTCTCTGATGAATCACAACTGTTTTGGAGGAAACAAGGGAGACCTACACAATATTAGGAAGGTGGTCATAATGTTATGCCTGATCGGTGTATATGCTAGGAGAGAGGACACAGTCGGCGGGCCAACTGGCTTTGCATGTGGAAGCACAATGAGACAACACAGAAAATACAACACAGTTATGCCAAATACATGTAGTATACCTAAAAAGCAGGACAATTTAAAGCCTTTACTAATACCATGTCTGTTTTACTTCCTCTCTTTATTTCCCACCCTTTCAATTCTCCGCTCCACCCTCATTAAACTACCCCCATGTCATCCACCCTTTTGTTGAATTCATATAGTTTGGTGTCTCCTCTTCTTTGTCAGTCCGTTTGTGAAGGTTTCCCTTGTGTTCATCGCCAGCGTCAGCTCTCCACAGCTTGTACTTTATATAGATACTAATCACTGTTGTTTTATCTGCGTTCAGAGGCACGTTTTTGGGTTTTTCCACTTCACGTATATCTAGATACAACATCTGCTGCATGGTGGCCCACAGAGATCAAAAGATGCGACCATTACCAACGATACACCATATCTTTACCCACAGCCAACCATGAAAGTCAACCCTAACCTACGAGGTTATATCGAGGTTATATCAAAATGCAAGAAATGCATTGATATAAAAAGATTTCCATCAGCTTTCCTAATCTGGGAATGTCATCATCCCTTGTGCACGACATGGGGCTTCAGCAGGACTGTCTGCATCTTTCAGTGGTGAGGAGGTGATAAGTTAGAAGGAGGCTTTGTTTACGGCCTTTATTTGGAGGGAAGATGTCTTATTTTGGAAGACGTTGTCATCTGCAGGTTACTCGTTTTAGTCATTTTACCTCCCCAATCTCTTAGATGATCGGGAAGTCTAACAGACTGTGTGGAAAGTATTTTAAGTCACGTGGACCATGTTATTTGAAGATAAAACACTGTTCAAGTAACTGAATATGATTATGATGATCTTACTGTACCCACTGCCTTTTTTTTGTATTCACAGCATACGTACGTTAAACGCTGACAGAGGGATCTATGCGGCAAACCTACTCTAGATTAAATCTTTGAGTCATTACCTGCTGATATATGACTAAACATGTGATCACTTTGAAAGCGGCTCTTAAAGATTACTGCTGCCCTTTGCTGTTAGTAGGATTCACGCTCTTATCAGTGCGGTTAATTCTTAACTTTTGGCAAAGAGCAACCTTTGAGGTGGGCTGCCATTACCTCGAGATGAAGCGGCTCTAGTTTATGCAAGTCCACGGAGGCAGAGGAGAGGAGGGGAAGGCTGCAGGTCACTGATAGGACTGTTGAACAGCTACTCGTGCGGCTATTGTGCTCACCAGGGCTCACTTTATTTTCCCTCCACTGCGTGACCTTGCCGCTTCCTCCTTCCCTCGTTCCCCGCCACTCCCGTCTCACGTTCTCTGAAGTTTCCCCCATCAAAAGCATGGGACTGCATTTCAATAAAACATTCATCAAGTGCAACACCCGCTAAGCACCTTTTTGCCACGGTAACAATCAAGATACAATCTTTAATGTTTTTCTCTTCACAGGTTTTCTTTTAGTGTTGCTGGTGAAGAGCCAACAGTGTTATAGACACAGTACATAGCAGATATCTTCAGAGGAGGCCAACTTAAACACCTAAACACTATAAAATGCTCCATGTTTGTTCCAAAAATAGCTAAAGAACGGATCAACTCATGCACACACATGAATCTTGCATACCTTGCATCGTTGCCGAGATAACAGAACTGAATAATTCAGTCAGGACCGCTTCACTAAATAAAACGTATTTTTTGGCCTCATGGCTCCGTTCTGGGACCACCATGTTCTCACGCTGAAGCAGCGGCAAACGCCTCAGATACAGAACAGAGCAGGCATCAGAGACATTGATTAAGACAGGCACAGCATACAAGTAGGAGCTGGGCTGGAGGTGAGTGGCAAAGCTTTAAATAAAGCTGTCAGCTGATGAGGGGTAATCTTATGGATTAACTAATGTAGTCATCTAATGTTGCAGGGCTTGTGAGGTGAGCTTAACTGTGTGGCCTGCCTGAACCAACACAATGCTCAATATCTCTGAATAAGTTCAACGTAAGTAAACTGTTCCATGATTGATGATGCACAAAGCAAGATCAGATGCAACACATTTTAAATAAATCATGTCGATCAGGTGTAACATTTAAACCCTTGAGAGGAGAGGTAAATAACATTGACCGTCTTGTTACTTAGACATGTAGCACCCACCTAGACCAGACCAGGCACCCCCACCCTATAGCAATGACACTGATCACAGAGGCCCCTCCCCTCAACCCATAAGACCCAAAGGCCCCCACTAACAACATTCTTTAGCCAGACACCACAGGACACCCTCAGAAGGCCCATGTCCATTCTCTCATGAGTCACAACTATTTTGGAGGCACAAGGGAGACCTGCACAATATTAGGAAGGTGGTCATAATGTTATGCCTGATCAGTGTACATCAGAGCAAGACAGAGAGTGAATAAGTAGTCAGATTTAAACCTCCAATGTTGTGTGAGCCCAAGCTATCTCCAGCACTGCCTCACAAGATTCCTTTGCATACCTGTTCATCAGTTAACAAAGTATCATTGCCTTCAAACACTTGAACGTTGAAAAAGAGCCTCAGTCTCGTCTGTTTTACTGGGACAGCTTCGTTCTGTCCTGGTGAAATGAGCCTAAGTTCAGCGTAATTTAAACCGTCCTTGAGGTCTGTTTTCCTGTGCTGGTCTGTTTTTTAGTGTGTCAATAATCATTATTAGGCGATAGACTATGGGATTATTGGGATTAAGGTAAAATCTGACAGACTTCTCTACGTTCCATTTGAATGGATGGACTGGAAAGGGAGGGGTTATGAATGAGTGAGGATAAAGAAAGTCTTCCTGATTGAACTCTTCATTGAGCTTGTTGATTGCGGTGCTGGGAACTGCAAATAAATGCGAGGTTAAGCCACTTTAATCAAAAAGTGCTTCAGTAAAAGGAACCACTTCACACAGCTGAAGATGTTTCCGCATATTCTGGAAAAATATTTTGTGGTACCTTCACAGATCTGGGAAAAAAATAAATAAAAAAGCAGACGTGGTGATTCAGAAGACAGATAAGAACAAGAGTTCAGGAGGTTTGCACAATACCTATACAGTATGTTACATATTATTGTCAGTCTATAGACCCCTCTTTGAGAGCTTTGTCTTTTTCTGTGCCTCCACCTTTCTTACTCCAAAAGTGTTGACATAAACGCTCATGCTCTTTGGATTTTGACCTCGCAAGGCCTGTGTGTGCAAATGTTAAGCCGTGTGGAGACAGCTCTCACACGGTGCTGTGGCTCACACAATAACTGGCACTCGAGCTAAACTCCTGGATCTGGATCCAACAAAAACTAGGTGAGGTATTTGATTTAACTTTTAACAACACAACACACGTCTCAACTACATTAGTTACTAATTACATATTATACCAATGCCACTAGAATATGAAATATCCACTGTTTTCAGGATAACATACACAGGTATTTCACATTTTCTAATTTTTCTCTTCACTGGGTTTGTTTTTTTGCATTGTCAGTTACACATGAAGCTAGCCATCAGAGGAGGCCAGCTTAAAGAGTAAAGCAGTAGTAGGAAAGTATATAGAAATAAATATATGAAGATAACATTGGTTATATTTAAAAGTTTGGTGTCTGCTTTTCGCTTATTCGGGCACAAACAGACACAATTTACTTATAAGTTGAACATCTGTTTTTCTTCTGTTTTGTTTTTTTTTCAGGAAATGGCCACCATGCCCAGCCCTTTATTCCTGACCGTGCTCTACTTTCTGTCGCTCAGCTCCACTTACTGCAGTGGCAGCAGGATTCTAGTCGTGCCCGTTGACGGCAGCCACTGGATCAACATGAAGGTGATCCTCCAAGAGTTGCATGCCAGGGGCCACGAGATCACAGTGCTGCGCTCTGCAAAGAGCTGGTACATCCCTGCCAACTCTTCCATTTATACCTCTATTGATGTGCCCATGCTGGAGGATGAGTCAGACAAGGACTACTACAATAAAATGCTGCAAGATGTCATGGAATGTCGCAGGTGGCCTACTTTTATACGCACGTTCTGCCAACAATACTTGATAACAGCCATGCTGGCAGAGGGCCATGAGATCCTGGCCAGAGCAACTGTTACTATGTTAGATAACCCGGCGTTTATGAAAACCTTACAGGATACCAAGTTTGACATAATGCTAACGGACCCTGCATTGACCATAGGAGTTCTTCTGGGTGGTTACCTCAAGCTGCCAATGGTTTTCAATGTGCGTTGGATTAATAATGGCGAGGGCCATTTCACCATAGCTCCTTCTCCCATCTCCTATGTTCCTATTCCAGGAAGTGAACTTGGGGATGAGATGGATTTTCTGGAAAGGACCAAGAACATGTTACATTATCTCTATAGTGTTGTTGAACAGCACTATTTAATTAACCCTGCTTACTCAGATCTGTTAAAGCGGCACTTCCCTCCTGGAACTGACTTGATGTCTTTGCAGCTTGCAGGTGAAATCTGGCTGCTGAGGACGGACTTTGTCTTTGAGTTCCCTCGGCCCACCATGCCTAATGTGGTTTACATAGGGGGGTTCCAGTGCAAAGAGGCCCAGCCTCTTCCTGCTGAGCTTGAGGCATTCATGCAGAGTTCGGGGGAACACGGAGCGGTGTTCATGTCTCTGGGAACAATTGTTTCAGCCCTGCCTCGTGAAGTCACAGAGGCCATCGCCGGGGCTTTCGCTGAGCTCCCTCAGAAGGTGGTTTGGCGGTTCATGGGTGAAAAGCCTTCAAATCTGGGAAACAACACCCTGCTGGTGAACTGGCTACCTCAGACCGATCTCCTGGGACACCCCAAGACCCGTGCATTTGTAGCCCACGGAGGCACCAACGGCATGTATGAGGCCATCTACCATGGCGTTCCTGTTCTGGGCCTGCCCCTCCTCTTTGATCAGTTTGACAACCTACTCCGGCTGAAAGTGCGTGGCGCAGCTCGTGTTGTGGAGGCCACATCACTGACCAAAGAAGTATTTCTGGAAGCTCTAAAGGACATCCTTGAGAATCCCTCTTACCGCAATAACATACAGCATCTCTCCCAGCTACACCGCGACCAACCAATGTCCCCTATGGACACCGCCATCTTCTGGATTGAGTATGTTATCAGGAACAAAGCAGCAGCCCACATGCAGTCAGCAGGTTTTAGTCTCCCTTGGTACTCCTACTTCTGCCTGGACGTGGCTGCTTTTATTACGGCCCTAATTGGAACATTCATCTGGGCCGCAGTCCTTGTTTGTAGGGTTCTCTGCTGCCGGAGGTCCAGGAGAAAGACAAAAGCAGAGTAACTGATCCAAACATAACTCATTCTTAGCAACTACCCAATGTCCAATGGAAAAACTATTCTAATTACCACTTACAATAATTTCTACCTCATACCATAACCGTTTACTTCTGATATAAATTGCTGTGAAATCTTTATTTTAGACAATCGATTAGGTGATAGCAATGATTTTGCAAGAGATGGAGCAAAAATAGCGTAAAGTGAAGAAAACCCCAAAGAAAATATGTCAGTTTTGGGGAACATCTACTCTCGTAATTTAGTCCTACATTCTTCATACTTTGATATATCATTAAGGAAACAGCTTGTGAGTTGTAGAGCTATATTTATGTTGCAGAGATGCCACAGAGAGACTTCCACTGTGGAATGAGTTGCTAATTGTCATTAAAAACCACACTTCCAGTATACTGCATGCCTAAGCAGATGATAGTTGCCTTATCATGAGATTGTTGATTTCAGTTCTAGAAACTGCAAATAAATGAGAGATCAGTCCAATCAGTTGTCAGTTTCAAGAAGCTGTTGTTGTGAAATACTTATTTCTGACAGTCAGATAGTAGCAATGCGTCGGTCACAGATGCAAGAAAAATTGTTTACACCTTAGTCCAGCAAGCCCCCACAGAGGCCTTCAGCTGTAGTGTTGTAGTTTTCAGTATTTCCTCATGACTTCACGCCTGTTTCTCATGAAGCTTCCTGAAGCACAAGTACAACATGTACAAAAGCAGAACATACTTTATACTGAAATTAGTTCTGAAGTCTATGAATAGTACTGTTAGCTTTTAAAATTGTGATATAATGTTATGTAGTATCGTTGCATTTAAGGAATTAGGTACAATTCCAGTCGCTTTCCTGTGGTGAATCAGCCCAACTTTAAATGTGATCAAAATAGTCTGTCGTATGTTTGGTGTATTTTTTGATTGCTCGGAAGATGTGATAATAACGTGTCATGTATAATTTGCAGAACTCTTGCAACCTAGTAACTTCGACTGTAGCAGCCAACAGACAGCAGTGGCTCCATGCCAATCTTTCTATGTGCATACAATATGTACAACTCTCTGACCTGACAAGAATATATATATATATATATATATATATATATATATATATATATACACTATATTACCAAAAGTATTCGCTCACCCATTCAAATGATCAGAATCAGGTGTTCTAATCACTTGGCCTGGCCCCAGGTGTATAAATTCAAGCACTCAGGCATGCAGACTGTGAAACAAGACATTTGTGAAAGAATGGGCCGCTCTCAGGAGCTCAGTGAATTCCAGCGTGGAACTGTCATAGGATGCCACTTGTGCAACAAATCCAGTCGTGAAATTTCCTCGCTCCTAAATATTCCACAGTCAACTGTCAGCTCTATTATAACAAAATGGAAGCGTTTGGGAAAAACAGCAACTCAGCCACGAAGTGGTAGGCCACGTAAAGTGACGGAGAGGGGTCAGCGGATGCTGAAGCGCATAGTGCAAAGAGGTCGCCGACTTTCTGCACAGTCAATTGCTACAGAGCTACAAACTTCATGTGACCTTCAGATTAGCCCAAGTACAGTACGCAGAGAGCTTCATGGAATGGGTTTCCATGGCCGAGCAGCTGCAGCCAAGCCACACATCACCAAGTGCAATGCAAGGCGTCGGATGCAATGGTGTAAAGCACGCCGCCACTGGCCTCTAGAGCAGTGGAGACGCGTTCTCTGGAGTGATGAATCACGCTTTACCATCTGGCAATCTGATGGACGAGTCTGGGTTTGGAGGTTGCCAGGAGAACGGTACATTTCAGATTGCATTGTGCCAACTGTGAAATTTGGTGGAGGAGGAATTATGGTATGGGGTTGTTTTTCAGGAGCTGGGCTTGGCCCCTTAGTTCCAGTGAAAGGAACATTGAATGCTTCAGGATACCAAAACATTTTGGACAATTCCATGCTCCCAACCTTGTGGGAACAGTTTGGAGCGGGCCCCTTCCTCTTCCAACATGACTGTGCACCAGTGCACAAAGCAAGGTCCATAAAGACGTGGATGACAGAGTCTGGTGTGGATGAACTTGACTGGCCTGCACAGAGTCCTGACCTGAACCCGATAGAACACCTTTGGGATGAATTAGAGCGGAGACTGAGAGCCAGGCCTTCTCGACCAACATCAGTGTGTGACCTCACCAATGCGCTTTTGGAAGAATGGTCAAAAATTCCTATAAACACTCTCCTCAACCTTGTGGACAGTCTTCCCAGAAGAGTTGAAGCTGTAATAGCTGCAAAAGGTGGACCGACATCATATTGAATTCTATGAGTTAGGAATGGGATGGCACTTCAGTTCATAGAATGAGTAAAGGCAGGTGAGCGAATACTTTTGGTAATATAGTGTATATATATAATAGCAGAGAGATTCCTGTGGTATGTAGCAAGCCTTCTGCAGGAACAACCTATCATGAGGCCCCTGTGCCAAGAACTTTTCTTCTTGGAGCCAGCCTGCTGTCTAGGCACCATACAGCTGATCCCTGTCTCCTGAAGACCTCTATGCAGAGTTCTCGGGGTGCGTATGGTGGTAGTAAAGTCTCAGGGGACTTTCCGATTTATTAACCGTTAATCTTGGATACTTTAATAATTCAAAGATTTGTGACATTTTAAAGGAAACAAAGTGAATGATTAGACCCTCCTCCCTTTGAAACCCTGTCGTAAAAATACTGACTAACACCTATTGTTTCAATAAACCCATTCTTCACTCAAACAATTTCAATTGTGTATGATTTTTTATTTTTTTTCCCTCCCTGTGGTGCCTGAGAAAAGTTCCCCGCTGTTAAATTTAACTCATTCACCGTCTACAAAACTGTATTAAATGAATCAGTTTTTGGGTAGGAATGGTTTGGATTACATTTTAGTCTGCAGTACTGCAGTTTTAATCATCTGTCAACCAACTCTCAGTCGTTACACACACACACACATGCACACACACTCTGAACTCTGAACTGTATTCATTCATTCATCTTCCATACCCGTTTAGTCCTGTTAAGGGTCACGGGGGTCTGCTGGAGCCTATCCCAGCTGTCATCGGGCGAGAGGCAGGGGTACACCCTGGACAGGTCTCCAGTCTATCACAGGGCCAACACAGAGACAGACAACTATTCACACTCACATGCACACCTACGGCCAATTTAGAATCACCAATGAACCTAATGAGCATGTCTTTGGATGGTGGGAGGAAGCTGGAGTACCTGGAGAGAACCCACGCAGACACAGGGAGAACATGCAAACTCCACACAGAAAGGCCAGCCGGCCTATGGATTTGAACCGGTGACCCTCTTGCTGTGAGGCATCAGTGCTAACCACCACTCCACTGTGCCGCCCTGAACTGTATTTTGTTATGGAAAAATAAATGAATGCTACTAAATACAGCTCTAGCTCACTTACTTAAGAATAATGTGTTCAATATTACCATATCTTAGACATTAGCCAACTATCTAAAGGACCTGAGTGACACTCCACATCAGTTCCTCCCCTCCCAGACCCCCCCGTCCATCGTAATCATTGTGACTACTACTGGGATATGAAAGGGGGAGGCACAGAAAAAGAGCGAGTGTGTGTTTTTGTTCTGGGGCAGAAAGGCGTTCTCCTGCCTCAGGATGTTGCCTTTAAAGCTGAAGAAGTGGGTTTCCTGTGGAGGAAACGATCACAGAATAGACAAGGCTCGGTCGAGACACCGTGTTCCCAGCATTTCTCGAGCACAGGTCGCCTGGCTGCAGATCGGGCAGCACGCTTGCGTGGGAGTCGGTCGGCAAGCACTGAGAGGTGAGTGAAAAAGCGGCTTCGTTTGAATTATACGGATTCATTCTTCATGCACCTGCTGATGATAAACCTATGAGAGTGACCACGTCATCTGCTTTCCAGGTGTTTATTTCTGTTGATGGATCCCGGTTGCTTTGAACACTGGTTGACTGGCATAAGCATCAAACTGAGACTTTTCCTATGTCTTGAATGGATGGATGGGTGTTTCAAAAGCATCATTCTGTGAGCGTCAATCAGCGTCTCACTGAGGCCTCCTCTAGTTTCCCATGTCAGGTGCTTTACAAACAGAGACATGTCCAATGACACCTGCAACCTCCCCCTGAACACGGACACATTTGGCCTGACCTGTATCTATGGCCTCATCTTCTCTTTGGGTCTCCCAAGCAACCTGCTGTCTCTCTGGGGATTGTACCAACTGGGGCGCTCAGGTGGAGGAGGCTGCCAGCTGGTCTACATCCTCAACCTGCTACTGTCAGACCTCCTCCAGCTGCTCACCCTGCCGCTGTGGATACTTTACCTCCAAGGCTCGCACCGGTGGCCCTATGGCCAGCTGACCTGCGAGCTGGTCGGCTACGTGTTTTACGTTAACGTCTACGCCAGCGTCATGTTCCTGTGCCTGATAGCGATGGACCGCTGCCTGGCCATCGTGTACCCGCTGAGCAGCCGCGGGGTGCGGACCGTCAAGGTGGCGGCGGTGTCAGGCGTGGCGGTGTGGTCCCTGACGTTCCTGTTCTGCCTGAGTGGGCTGCTGCCGTCTGTGTTTGACTCTGACAGAATGCTGTGTCTGGAGCAGTACCCTGTCAGCCCCAGATATGCTCACTTTAAGATCACCACTGTGGTCCTGGGATTTCTGCTGCCGTGCACCATACTAGGGTGAGTTAACCCCAGGATCTCTGCATGTTTGTCTAATGTGTGTTTTTGTTCATGTACAGGGTTGGTGCATTATACCATTCTGTGTATTTGAGCAAACAGGCTCATTTCTAATCTTCAACTCTGTTTCCTCCCTCAGCTACACTTCGGCCCACATCGGTGTGACACTCCGACGGTCTCCTTCCCTCTCCGACCACGAGCGGCACAAAATCGTAGGAATCCTGGTCGTGATCACTGTCAATTTCATCGCCGTTTTCGGACCCTACCACCTCGTCGGCGGCTACAGGTTCGTGTCCCTGCTACTCACGGATGAGCCGTGCGGACTAGAGCGGTCCATTTTCCTCGTCTATCGCCTGTGCTACGGTCTGACCAGCCTCAACACCTTGCTGGATCCCCTCTTCTACATCTTCCTGTGCCCTGATGCTCGGCTAGAGCTGCAAAGGTCCCTGCCCTGTTTGGGAAGAGGGCAAAGCACGAGGAAGAGCATGACTCTCAGCATCAGAGCTTACAAAGACACCAAGAGGGATAGAGAAACTGGACATAACAATCTTCTGGCAGTATAATTTGAATCACTCACTTCTGACTGCTGGTGTTTAGGCGAAGCAATTGCGCCACCCAGTGGAGATGCATGTGTTCTGTCTGTGTCTTGTATGAGTGTCAGCTCTCACTGATAACATGAATATGACTCAGAATGTTTTCACCTATTCATCTAAAGAATTCTCACAGTGCAGGTTTGAGTTTCTCATAATGATCTAAATACTGATTAATCAGTTCACATGGGAATATTTTAATGCACGAATCCGAATGTGCACAGAGCTTGAACCGCTTACGTGAAAGCCATACCATATAGCCAGTCCTCTGATTCGCATTTCTCAAAATGACACATCCACGCCCACTGTGGCTTGATGAAAGAGATATACAGACAAATAGAGGAAATCCAGGAAATGATCTTATCATTAAAAGTCTGAACAGTGGCATTGATTCACTGCGGAGAATTCACACTCAAACTCTTTTACCGTTTACAGTTTTAAGTTGTACAATCAAATTGTGTGTTTTAATCACTTGTTTGCTGACGGCTACTTTAACAATAAAATTGGTGTGAATCGCTATGGACACTCATGCATGGCTGTGGGTTAAGGGCTGTAAGGTGTGAAATGAGTTGTGCTTCTTGTATCTCTTTATTAATGATTAGAAATGTCATTTGACACTGAAAAAAAAAAAAAAAAAACGATATGCAGAGCATCAAAATACATTTAAAAACATCAGTTGTGAGCCCTGAGCTAATTCATAACTATAGCCAAAAATATGCATGTCTCTGTGTGTGTCTATGCGTCTCTAAAATTAGCATGTGCCAGCACTGTGCAACTTCTGATAACAGCTTGCGGAAGACACCTCGCGCAACTGCAACATCCCTCTTACAAAGTGAAAAAAATGAAACAAAACTTATCAGACATAAGTCAAGAAGTCAAGTCAAGAACATTGCATGAAACACTGTACATTCTTTGCTGGCATAAGTGACGAGTACATAATGTACCACCGAGGGGTGCACTCAGCTTGCAGCTGTCATTGTAAATTTGAATAATGAGCATTTCCATTCTGCCAGTCAGACAAGCTCCTCTGAAAATGAGGAAGTCCAGTGAAATGTAAAACAACTTGCAAATGTTTCAAATTAAAAGCCTTGCAGGAACAGAACGGCTTGCTTCAAAGCTTTTAATTCGAAAAATTTCTGCAGAAGTTGTTCAATCTGTCATTAGTTTCACATTATCAGACTCAAAAAAAATTATAAAAAATGAAGAAAATTACGTCAGGAATAAACAGCATCAAGCTTAAATGAGAAAATAAAAGAGCTTCTTGCTAAAATATTGCATGCCTGATAGGAGGCAGAAAGGAGACATTTGGAAAAACGTGAAGTAAATACTCAAAATGCAGAATGCTGCAGAATTTACGCATCAGTTCTCATATGGGTTGGCGAGATCTTCATCCAGGTCCTGCTCCTCTGTTTTCGAGTTCAACGCTGGGGTAGAATTCCTGTTCTTCAACACGACGTCAGAGTGGCTGAGAGAGCTGCGAGCAGTGCTGCGGCGCCGGGCCAGCTCGGCCAGGTCCTCAGCCAGAACGGTCTCCATCACCGCACCCAGAGAATGTCTGATCTTTTTGCACAGGTCAGGGCAGCTGAAGACATACAGGATGGGGTTGAGGACACTGTTAAGGAAGCCGATCGTTGCTGACACTGGGAGGGCCTTAGTAGAAAATAATTGTGCAGCACTCCCATTGGGGGCCATGACCTCTATGATGATGAACAGGTGATAGGGAGCCCAGCAGAGTATGAAACTCACCACCACGGCCATCACAAGACGGACAAAACGGAAAGGCCTCCGGTAGCCTCTGCGGGCCAAGGAATAATTCACGGCAACATAACTGAGGATGATGAGTGCCAGAGGGATGAGGAAGGCAAAGAAGAGCTTCATGAATGCCAAGCCCTCCTTGCGCTGCTTACATAAAGAGTCCAGCCATGCCTTGTCATATTGCTCTTTATAAGGGAATCGAGCGTAATTGTAGTAACAGAGGATCTTACCGTTGGGTAGTTGAAGGGTGTCACGGAATATGTAAAAGGGGATGGTGAAAATCACAGCCACGGTCCAAATCACCCCACATATCCTCCCCACTAGTCTGTTGTTCCTGTAGTTCTGGGCCCAGACGGGTTTCATCACCACCAGGCAGCGGTCCATAGAAATGGCCGCCAGCAGGAAGCCGCTGACAAACATGTTGAGGAAGAAGATGGAGGAATGTATGCGGCAGAAGGTCGTACCCAGCGTCCAGGTGCTCCCGCGGGCCATGTAGAGGGTGAAGATGGGCAGAGAGGCGGTGGCCAGGAGGTCAGAGGCTGCTAGGTTGAGGATCCAGATGCTGATGACGGAGCGGCGGACTTGGAAGCCCACTACCCCGACGATGAGGAGGTTTTCCACAATGCCAATTGAGGAGAACAGGCCATGGAGGGTGATGGTAAAAATATTCAAAGAAGACAACTTTTCTGTTTGGTTCATTGGCCTGATGGCACTTGAGCTGTGGTTAAAAGGACAGACCAACATCTTGGAAGGCAAAGCTCTTGATGTCTTCCTGAGTGGTGGCAGTAGGGACGTTTGCTTCACACTGCAGAGATCTACAACAGAGATTATAACATGAAACAATCACAACGTACTGAACAGTATCATTTTGCAAAGCTATTTTAAAGCTAGAATACGTGCCTCAATAACTGTAGCTTTAATTAGCATAACTTCATATAGAGCAGAGGTGTAAGGAAGATGGGTGTTGTTTTCGCACCTTGGTCAGGCTTCAGCCATGCAAATTTTCCTGCGAATGTTTGTCCGATATATTTATTTAAAAATCCATTTTATCAATCAAATCACCAGAACATTTGAAAATCTACTTCACAGTATTGGACACAAGGGTTGATGCACAGTTAAAACTCATTGCGTAGACTTTGTAGGAAAAGCGCAGGTACTGCAGCATTCAGGCTGGAGGACGCCCTGCATTTCCCGGATAATGTCTAATAATGTCCAACAGTGCTTTCCCTACTGTGACGAAATTAAATTGACTTCTAAAAAGAATAATAAATAAAAGTAAAATCGCAACTGCGGTGCATTCACGGTATAATTTATCTGCGGGTTCTGCCAATTGCCGATGGGTGCTCTGGACACCCGCAGTTACACAACGCTTCCTTTCATTCTATGCACTTTCATAACACAATATTGTATAACAACTATATGAAAATGAAAGTGTTTTTTTTTTAATCTTTTTGTATGCTATCTTTTAGTTGAAGAACGCCTCAATTTAATCTTGGCATGTCTATTTCTGACACATGTCCCACATCCTCTAACGCTTGTCAAGTCGTCTTTTCACAAACCCATTTCATCTGGTAGTGTATCACAACTGTGTTAAAAATATTTCTACATGTTAAAGCAACACAGAAACTGTGAATTCGGATAAAAAACAAACAAACAATGCAATGCTGAAGACCTGTTGCAAAGTCACCGACAGTAAAAGACAAACACGATCCATGATTTACCTCATAGTACAAGATACTGAATGTGATACTGAAACTGGTTTATGTGCTAGCGTTAAAAACCCCTTTAACCCCTGATGCAACAACGCAGCCCACCTCTGGGCAAAACTATCGCTTACCGCTTTGTCCGTGGCAGGTCTGATGATCTGTGTGTCATGTTATGTTACTGCATGACAAGCTACACAGCATCGCCCTCATGGGTGTAAAATTATAGGAAGTCCAAACCTCAAAAGGAACCTAGAGTCGTGTCTGATGATGAAGTGCAGCTAGGCGTCAAACAAGACAAACTTAAGTCGTAAAGTCTGCTACTGGTTCCTGAAAAAAATGTCAAATTCATGCAGAAATGAGAAAAACTTCTAGTGCTGCAGGCTCTGTGGTGGCATCGGCCATCCTGTGTGGAGTGGTCTGCTGGAGCAGTGGCATCGCAGAGAGGGAAAGGAAGAAGCTGGATAAGATCATCAGGACGTCCCGCTCTGTCCTGGGCTGCCCCTTGGACTCGGTGGGGGAGGTGGCTGACGGGAGAGTTCTGGCTGAACTGTCCTCCATGCTGGACGATGGGTCCCGCCCCCCTCCACGGTGACCTGATGGAACTGAGGAGCAGCTTCAGTGACAGACTGCTTCCTTCCATGTGTGAAGGAAAGGATGCAGAGGGTCTTTCCTTCCTGCTGCTGTTAGGCTCCATGGCGAGCACTCCTAATATGTGCAATATTATTTCACCTTATGGTGTAATAACGCCAGTCTGTGCTATATGTCTATTATCTGTTCTATCTCTGTCATTTCTGCATGCTCAATGTTCAATGTATCTTACTGCTACTGGATGCTTGAATTTCTTTCGGGATCAATAAAGTATCTATCTATCTATCTATCTATCTGTCTATCTGTCTGTCTATCTGTCTATCTTTCTATCTATCTATCTATCTATCTATCTGTCTATCTATCTATCTATCTATCTATCTATCTATCTGTCTATCTATCTATCTATGCTGTTGCAAACTGCAATTTCCCCATTGTGAGACAAATAAAGGTTTTCTTATTTTTATTCTTATTACTGGATATGATCCTATATTCTCAATACAGAAATACATTTGTGGGTTATGTCTTTATAATTTATTTAATTCATTTCTTTCCCCGTTTTTTTTTTCTTTTTTTTTTTTTCAAAGGAGCTACTCGGATGAGTGGCAAAACGTCGTCTCAAAAAGATTCTACAAGTCCAGTTGCCTTTTTAAACGCTTTTTGGATAGCCACTGTAAGAACTTTATCAGGTTACCTCTGACCAAGATTGTCACCACTAAAATCAAGATAAGCTCTTGAGGTGTTTCCGTCTCATTTATTATTAAAACAAATGAAACCTAGTGCATGCTTAAGTTTTTGCCTTCTTACTTTGATCTGTTTGTCATGTGAAAATGTCAGCAGATTACACTTGCGTCCACGACTACTCGGTCTATGGAGTTAAATTAGCACTAGTAAAAGATTCTTTATGCACACTAGTGTATTGCCACAGCCACAGCCACTCATTACTCATTACGAGTTATAGGAAGTGATCTGATGGTTATCGCTGAAATTCTGAAGCATCGACACATCTGCGCTTTCAGGCCTCGCTGTTTTGAGTAGATGACACCCTAGTCAGCAACTTTGTTCGAATAACTGTTTCACAGGATATGTCAACTCTAAAAGATCCGCAACTCTGAAAATGCGTGTGAACTTGTTGTACTTACTGAACTATGCCTTTAAACTTCAGGGGAAAGAAAAATCAAGTTTACCACGAAGACTGTAGACTTTCTTAAAAATGAGGTGGTGGTTATGGTTTAGGGTCAAGAGTATGTTGTAGTTATACTTTGGGTAATTTCCAGGAACACCATTTCAACACAGTGCACTCTGAAGTGTCAGTTACATGATTGCGTATGTGAATGTGTGTGTATAACTATCCTTATGAGGACCAGTGACTTCAGTAACATGACATTTTAGCCGGTTCTCACAACGTTGTTTAGGGCTTAGTGCTTTGGCTTTGGGTCTTAGTTTACGGGTTAGGTTATGGTTATGCACAGAGTTTGTGTTTGTGTGTGTGTGTTTGTGTGTGAGTGTGCTTGTGTGCTTGCTTGTGTCTATGTGTGTAACAGAAAGAGAGATACTCATTTCACAACACTTCATTATCACATAGAGCCGTATTGTTGATGATAATCTACTGAGTACATCATCCCCACGGGCATATTTTCACTTTCATATGAAATCATTAGAACCGAAATAAGAAACTACGCTGCCATAATGGCGAAGCAAAGAAACTAAACAAGTAAAACATAAGATAGTGAAACATAAGAAGCCATTCTCGTGTGCTCAAATGTACAAATGAAATAAATGTTTATGCTTATGCCTTATCCAGTGTGAGGATGTAGTGTGCGCTAATGTACAGTCTTGTTGTGCTCTAGGTTAATACTGACACCTGCTGGTCTACCAGGACGCCGACATAAAGTATGAAGTATTCTCAGAATTTTCACTTCCTCTATGTAAGAGCCCATCAAAAACACACTTCTGTTTTTTGGCTTTGGGTGTGGGGTGAGAGGGCGTGCTGTGTCTCAACATCCTAGTTCAATACTGAAAGTGTAAATAAGGCCATGCCTGTTTTATTTTTGTGCTGTTGAAAGAAATTTTCTTACAGTAAATAAAATCTTTAAGCAAGACGACATCGCCTTTCTGCACATTCAGCTTCTCACCCTGCCATTTCCTTCTTCTTTGCAATGTTGCAAGATACTCTTGCTTTCGTTTCTTCCAGAAGCAATCTGGGAGACCTTGAACCTGTCTCCACTGGCTCTTACAGAGGTCTTTGAGCTCAAAATCTCCAGGTGGCACTGACAAAACACCGGCCTTTTGGGTCAGAAGCATTGCAGGTGGGAGAACTTAGGGTTTTCAGGGTCGGTTGAGACAGGAACCAGTGGTCTGGTATTCATTATAGCCATGACTTCAGCCATAAGAGTGGTCAATACCTCATGTGTGAGGCGAGTAGTTGAGGATTTCAGCAGCAGACCATCAAGGATGCGTCGCACAACACCAATCATATGTTCCCACACTCCGCCCATGTGAGATGAATGAGGTGTGTTAAAAGTCCATGTACAGCCTCGATCCCGAAAGTACCCTCTGACCTCTGGGTCACTGATCTTACCCAGTTTCTTCAGCTCCTTGCAGGCAGTGAAAGTTGTGCCTTGGTCTGACCAGAGGTGTTTCACTGGTCCTCTTGTTGACAAGAATCAACGCAAGGCATTGACAAAGCTGGAAGTCGACATTGACTCCACAACTACCAGATGCACTGCTCTGGTGCTCAGGCAAGTAAACATTACCACCCATCTTTTACTCTTAGCACTGTGGCCTCTTGTGCGATGGGATGTGATGTTCCACGGCCCAAACACATCCAGGCCAACATGTGTGAACAGTGGGTCTACGATGATTCTGTCTGCAGGCAAGCTAGTCATTTTTTGTACTTCCAGCCGCCCTTGAAGCTTTCTAGAGGTAACACACTTATGCACCACGCTTCGGTGAACTGACGACCTTGGTGAACTACTTGGTCATGGTAATGGCTGACTAGCAGAACAGCAACATGGTGACCGGGTGGGATTATCAGGGGATGTTCTCTGCTTCTGAGAGATCAGGTGACTGCAAACGACCTCCAACTCTCAGCAACCACCCTTGGTTAATAAAGGGGTCCAGTTTGTTAAGATCACTTTGTGAATGAACCTCTTTCTCCTTTGAGAGACTTTCAAGCTCTGCTTTATAGACTTCATGCTGTACACACTGAATGATCACTGTTTTGGCTTGTGAGAGTTCTGTAGAGTGCAGACCATTGCAGCGGTGCCAGCCTGTGCACTTTCCTTTGTGAGAAGTCTTAGAGAATGACTTTTCAATGTGAATGAGCATTTTCAGTGCTCTCACAAGGGATTTCCATCTTGAGAAACATTCAAATCTATGTGACCCTAACATATGTTCTGTTACCTTGGTGACAAGAGATACAACCTGAGGGCGAATCTCTGCATCGAACGATGGATCCACAAGTTCAAAGGACTCTGCCTGCTCACACACCTCTAAATCAGCCTGTTTTAGAAAGTCGGGGCCTGAAAGCCAAATGCTGTCCTGTAGGTGAGCTGCCGGAATGCACCTTGTTCCTTGATCCGCTGGATTCTGATCAGTGCTGACATGATGCCACTGGTCTGGTGTTGAGGACTTTCTAATCCTGGTTACTCTATTTGGCACACACACATAGAATCAGCGAGTGATGTTGTGAATGTATCCACGGACAATTCTACTATCCGTGTAGAATGTGACTCTGTGTAGGTCAATGTCACTCTCCTCTGTAATCAGTTCGGCCAGGTTGACGGCTAAGATGCTATATCTGCTATATCCATCGTAGATGCATCTGAAAATATACTTATCTCAGGCAGAGGTTCGTCCCATGCCTGCTGCTCCAAGGTAAATTCCCTGTATAATGATTTCCCTTGAATCAAGACAGGGGCAAGAAACCCAAGGGGGTCATACAGACTGTTGACAACAGAAAGAATTCCTCTTCGTGTGAAGGGATGCCATCTGGTGCCACTTGAAACGTGAAGCTGTCAGTCTGTAAGTTCCAACTCACCCCAAGACTTCTCTGAAGTGGCAGAGGATCAGCACTCAGGTCTTAGTTCTTGAGATCATTGGCTCTCTCCTCTGGTGGGAATGCATTCATTACCTGTGGGCAGTTGGAGGCTATTTTATGAAGCCTGATATTTGACTCCACCATCATGCTTCTGCTGTGTTTGCCCGGGGCAACCCCCGCTACATGGATATACGCTGATCTAATTATCTCCTGAACAAGTGCAAATGAAACAAAAGTGATATTGGTGAGTAAACAATGGTACTTTATGCTAGAAATAAGGTCCAGGTTGTAAAAAACAGTAGTTCCCCTTTAAGAGAGGAAAGGGAAAAAACAAGGAGACAAGGGAATAAACAAAATGCATCAGCAATGGAAGTTAAACACCGAAAGGGTTACTGACAAGGTGCTCTTGACAACATGTCTGCCACCACGTTGTCAGAGCCCTTAATGTACCGAATGTCTAACCAGTATGATTGTAACAACAAAGACCGCCGGATTAATCTCTGATTCGGACACTTCAGAGAATTGAGAAAGGTTAAAGGACTGTGGTCGGTGTAGACCACCAAAGGCACAACACCGGACCCCACATATACGTCAAAGTGTGTTAACCCCTTCAGACCCTGCGTCCATTTGAACGGACATGACATATTTGTGGCTCTAAACCAATAAAAACGCAGTGATTGAATCATGTGAGCATTGCTGGTTGAAGAAAGCGACTGAAGAAAGGGATGAGTGAGTGCCCATGTTCAATCAAAAATATGAATTTATGTTCGTGCTAGCCAAACAGCATAATCTTAACTGTTACAAGTGATAGTATTTCAAGTTATTTTGAATATAACTCATATTATTAATTAAGAGGATTTTTTTAAAGTTAGAAGTCCATGGCAATGGGAATGGACATCTAACTTGCCATGGACATGGACATCAGGAGTTGGGCGATTTTAGCCAACACTCATATGTTTAGTGTCAGTATGCAAAGAAACAAAATACCTGTAAGCTTTTCAAAGGTAAAGTATGATATCCCAGTCTATTTATTTATGTTTTTAAAATGTTAGATGTTAGAAAATTAAAATATAGTAGCGTAGTAGGCCTAAGTATTCATTAAAATTAAAAGTAAATTAAAAGTATATTTAATATTGTTGGCCACTGTAACATTACACACAGTTTGAACAGTAACACTGCTTAAATATAGAAAAAAAAAAAACTGTACATAAATAATGAATCAAATAAAATGTATTGCACATAAAAGTAAAGAAAGTAAAATAAACAAGCTATCAAATAATTTTTTTCTTGTCATCGGTTGATAAGATATTTTCATCTATTCTAATATGTTGGATAGTATTTCACGTTTTAAATTTATTTTATTTATATTTAATTAAGTGATTCTCTTGCGTACCACTAGATGGAGCCCGCGTACCACACTTTGAGAATCACTGTTGTAGAGTACAAAGTGGAAGACTTCCTTGAACTTCTTGTAAATGGAGTTATCTAACTTTACCTTGAATTCAGGAAATGAGACGGATGAGACTAGTAACACAGATGGTGCGTTTAGAAATTAAGAGTGGTTTTAATTCAAAGTATGAGGTTTTTCATCAATTTTATGTCTTATATGTAAGATCTAAGTTGCATGGAATGCATAAGAGAATACATAAAATCAGTTAAAAATGTGATTGCGTCGTAATAAGATTCACACAAGGACAGTGGAGAAGATCTATGCATGCCAGAAGAACTTGAGGTGGCAGCTGAGTTTGAGATAGAGGAGACAGACTGTGTAGTTACAGAGGATCAGGAGGAGATGACAGTAACCAGGAAGCAAGGGATCAAGTGGCGTCACAGGCCATTCACTTCAGTCATTAACACTTGCTATGAGAATCCTTCAATTCATGAGAGACATCCCATGAGACCCTATGAATACTTCAAACAGTATATACCAGATAAGATCTTCAATTTGATGGCTGACAACACAAACATTTGTGCCATGCAAAGTGGTACACTAGGTTTCAAAACAACTATTTCAGGAGAGATAAGAATCCTAGTCGACCTAGTTGACCTAACTAGATTCCAATTTGGCCCTAACCCTAACCAGATTCCAATTTGGCCCTAAACCAACCATATCCCAATTTGAGATCTAACCAGAGATACAGTATCTCTGGTTAGATCAAACCCTAGTTTGATCAGTTTATTAGCTTACTATAAAAAAATACAGTAATGTATTGGAAGTGATAGTTTACTGAAGACAGAACTGATTTCTTAAATTTTTCTTATCTACACTCATACATCCATCAAGTTCAGACATCCAGTTGTTTAGGTCATACCTGATAAATTACTATTTAGAAAAACTTTTCAATAAAACTATTTTTTATTTATTTATTTTTTAAGTTTTATAACATTTTACACCCATCTAGTCCATTGCAATGGACATGAAAAAATACTAATAAAAACATGAGTTGGCAAAAAAAAAATCCCTTTGTTTCTATGTTAGAGAGGAATTAATATGTTGGACAAAAAAAATTTTACCTAGCAGAAAAAATGCGGGCGTGATGGGGTTTTAAACGCGCACAACACACCTAGCTGTTTTAGTGCACAACAGGTATGCAGCTGGATAACGAGTAGTTTGACACATCACAGTGAGAAGGTAAACTGCACCAGACCAAGAAGGAGGCAACAGACACACAATCAGTGATAAAGTGTTCAAATGGTTGGCTGACAGCTGGAATAGGAAATAGAGGCGCAGCCGTTATCCTCTTCAACCTTCATGTCTTCCAGCAAATCGTTGTTGTTTAACTCGCCTTCGTGAACAGCATCGGCCCGCAGCGTTCGCTCGCAGCATGGCACGCATTATCGCACATGTAGTAAAGACCTCTGGGAAGTTCACTTCACTATCGTCTGGCCGGTTCCTGACTAACGGGACAGAAGAAACCACTGGAGGTGGTAGTGGACCATCAGCCCCAACCCGGCCTCCAGCCACGCCATTTCCCAAAGTGAACGTGATGCCCTCAATCGGCAGTGCCGGCCATGCGCCAACAGCCCCTTGACCCTGAACCCGATCGGAGTACAGAATGATGTTATGCAGCGGGACCTGCAAATCCTCATGTTCACACCCAACACAGGAGTGACGCTCTCCTTTGAAAAGGGCATCACCGAAGCCTGGATAAAGGAGTCAAACGCAGCAGTATCATGTAGTATCTTAAATGGTACTTTCTTCTCACTTCCCAAAGAGACAAAGCCATCTGACAACATATTCTACAGAAATGTTTTAAAAAAGGTGAAACACGAAGGTCATAAAATAGATGCTGCTTGATACAACCAGACCAACAGAAAAGTTTGAAATGTAACAATGAACAGTATTTTTTTCTGTAAATTGCCAATAAAAAAAACAATAAAACTATAATAGTATTCAAACTGACAACAGTTATTGCATATGGTATCACGTGCACTAACAACGGAAGGAAGAATCTTCATGCACACAAGTCTGTTGCACTTTGTACATCGGAAACACATCTAAACCACAAGAGTTCAAATAAATTTAAGTGTATGCACAAACTTGGTGATGTGTTTCTTTTAAACTTTCTATCAGGCCTGCCTCTGTTCAGTAGCTGTGTGCAGTTAACGTGCTGGTCAGCAGGGGGCAGCAGCCCACCACCAGTAGATCTTGCGTACTGCAAGCGCGACACCATGATGCTGAAGTTCAGCGGCCTATTCATTCCGCTCAAGTGATCACACAACACTTAGATGTGGTCGTCAGTACGGGGTAGCTAAGTTTGGAGCGATACTTTATTTAAAGCAGAGACACAGAGAGAAAGAAGTGTATCTCAATATTTCAAGGCGAGACGCTTGTGGGGCGTGCCCTGATTGTTCATAAAACGTAGGCTTCCACCCACAAAGTGAAGTGTTCAGATGATATTGCTTTGGTCAGGTGACATAAAAAGCTTCATTCTGCTTTTTGTTCGAGACCCCAAAGCAAAATGAGGACCACGATTGGAACTTTTAAGGTTTTTTAGCAAATGACTTTGGCCTTGTTGTTACAGTGAGATGATCCACAGCAACACTGGAAAGTAAAAGTTGATATTTACAACAATTGTGTGAAAGGTTTTGTAACTTCTAAAGTGTTGCTTCTCAAGGACAGTGTTTCAGGGTGCTGTAGCCGGGTTACTAAGATGAAAGAAAAAACAAACAAACAAACACACAGAAAAACATTTCTCGCTTCTTAGTTCCCGCTCTGGTCAAGCCAGCTCACAACAAGTTTAGCCCCAGTGGTTTTCTCACCCTCCACCCCCTCACTGCCGCTTCTCGCATCTGACAGGATGTCTGTGTGGCTGATGCTGTTTGTTCCAGTCACTTCACAATAACGCCTTTTCTCTCTTACCCGTCACTCTCACGTATAAGTTCACGACTTTTACATGTCACAAAAAGACAAGACACACTTTGAAACAGGAGTGGACTAATGAAAGGGCATTTGCATCACTGCTGCAGGTGACCTGAAGAGGAGGAGCATTATGGCAGCGATAATGTGGGCCTGGCTTAACTTTCTTTTCTCTGCATCTTTCTGTTCTAACTAAGCGCTGCACAGACAAAGACATTTCGTTTGGAAATAGGACAATGCTGTTAAAATGAGCCACATGTGAGGTATTTGTTCTCTGTGTTCGAGAAAGCAGAGGTACAGAGAAAGTTTATTTGCCCTTAACTAACCTCAGTACGCTTCACACTTAATACCACAAGCACAGTGGAAACAAACAAAAAAAAAAAATTGTGTTACCACAAGATTCGTGTGCTGCTCTCAGTGGTGGTCTGGCAGCCAGCTCGCTGGGTTTTTTGACCTGTTTTTCAACAGAGAAAAAATGACTAGGGGAAACAAATGACAACTCTCATGCAAGACACTCACTGATAGTCTTTGATAGCTTTGAAACATTTTGGTGGCAAACTACTATCAAGTAGTAAGAATAGGAGAATGAGTATGACATATGCACTGATCAGGCATAACATTATGGCCTAATGTTGTGTAGGTCTCTCTTGTGCCTCCAAAACGGTTGTGACTCATCAGAGAATGGACATGGGCCTTTCCGACAGTGTCCTGTGGTGTCTGAGTGGGGGGCCTTTGCGTCCTATGGGCAGAGGAGAGTGGCTTCTGTGGATCATCCCACACATAGTTGATTAGTTTGGGATCTAGTGAATTTGGAGGCTGTTCTTCATGTTGTTTTCAGTTGTGTGCCTGTGTCAGGCTGCATCCTGCTGCTATCAAGGAGTGTCATTGCTATGGGGTGGGGGTGCTGCCTGATCAGGTGTAGGTGGGGTGGTACATGTCCACATGAACGGCAGCTCCAAAGGTTTCCCAGCACAACATTGCATTGTCACAAGATGGTCTATGTTATTCACTTCAGTGGTCATAATGTTATGCCTGATCAGTGTATGTTGTGCTTTTCTTGTATTATCTTAAAGCAAAAGCTTTTTTTTTTTTTATGTACGTATCAAGGTTCCAACCCTGTTTGCAGCAGCTCCTAGTGGCTCAAACTTTACCAATATACGATCCAAGTAAAAAGAGGCCTCCACCCATTTATTTGTGGGAGGTGCAACAGCGCATCATAGCAGCAATGAGCACTTATTTCCAAATGACACTAAAGTCACCCTGGAGACACAACAGAGCCTGACAAGCAGCGCAACAGCAAGCCAACGTGTCAAAACCACAGTAAACAATTCTTCTCGAGTGCTGTACCTCGTTGTTTGCTTTTGTCCTCCATACCAAAACCTATTTATAAGTTCTAGCTTTTAACACACGGCCCTGCTTCTTCTTCTTTTCACTGTTTGACACGTGGCCTGACGAGATGAATTTTCCATTTTAGCTTCGACTCGTTTGATAAACAATACATTGTTGAGACACGTTCGACCGTCCTGCTGTCGTTCTGAACGACTCAGGAAGCGTGGGTCGGTCAGTTGACTCTACCACGTCAACAGTCGTAGAAGTTTTACCGCAGTTTTGCTCAGACCACAAAGTACAGAAGACATATGTGAGGCACAGGAAGTTGTTTGCTTGGTGAAAATCTACTGCTGCTAAATGTGCTTAGGCTTGCTGCACAAACATGCTACAAGTATGCTACATTTTTGTAAAACATGGGAACAGATGGTAATGCCCAAACAGAAACTCAAGCTCCTACACATTTCTACACGTAATACCTAAACACAGAAATCATTCAACCACATGGCACAGACTCGCACCATGAGCCCTTTATATTACGAGGCAAATCTTAACCTATTCACTGTTGAAAGGTTAGCACTTCTGTTTTTTTTTTTTTTTTTTATGTTTTAGGTCTCGGACTGCCAATAGTGCGTACATTCATAGGTCACCATAACCCAATAAAGGATGTTGCTCAGATTTCCTTATCATCATTTTTCCGCACTCTTAGAACTTCAAGTTAATTTTAGCCCCTAGAAATGTGAAGTGAAACTAACAACTGTCAGCACAGGGGTCAAAGCATTTGCCAGTTGTGAAGAAAGTGTTAGGCTTCAGGAAATGGTTCCAAAAGTTACTGTATATGCTATTTGTTGTTAGCAGGACATGTAGTAGGCATGAAACATTTAAATACAATGAAATATTAGTTTTTCGTGTGTAGTTAAACAACAGCCTAAATCACTTATGGTGATCTGAGCATGAACACATATCTTCATGCTGCTGCTGTGCTACTAACAAGAGTCATGCTATGCCTCCTCTTTAGAAACCGTAGAATGGTACTAGCCTGGAGGCCGGCCCAAACCTTTTTCTCAGTAGCGGTTGGTACATGCCCATAATGAACTCCAAATCGTGTGTTGCCAGACTCGTACTGTGGTAAGACCTGTGTGTAGCGATGCCAGGCTAGGATAGTACCTAACCGAGTCTATGTGCACCTCTGTACAGAAATGTCTCGTACCAACACTCATCAGTTATACAACGCTATGAAGTGCTCCAGCAAGTAGAGTACCTCCGCTGTTGTCCTGTCAACATCAGCTCATAAAGACAACCAATGGGATTGAATGCCATAATACTGGGATGGTGAAGGTACATAGTAGTTTTTTTCACTTTTTTCCCTTATGTGACACATGATTCCCATCAAGCACAACATTCTTATAAACCTTTATGCCGATGATCATCAACTGTGCGTACTATTGAAACTTGACAATCCCACAAGCACAGCCAGACATAGAAACACGGATTTATCAATCTATGCTTTGCCCCGTCCTCAAGAATAATGTTGAATAGAAGCCTCATAAAAACATTGCTACACGATATCACTAAATCAGTGATTTGTTTCCATGCAACAAGCAGTTCCAAAAACTCCTGGAACTCCTTTGAACCGTTGTGCCTGAGAGAGGCACCTGTGCAATCAAGCCAACTTCGGTTTCTCCCAACAGTTCTCACAGGTCCATGGAGGCAGGCAGAGTTACTTCCTCACAAAAACTTTCTTAGCCATAGCAATAAGGCTAACTACTAAGTAAAATGCTGTCAGAACAGCAGCATTTGCAGATGTAGTCTGATCTCCGTTTTTTATTAGTTTTTTGTTGGAACAGAGAAGAGGCTCTTCAGAGAACTGAAAAATACTACTGTGCTCTCCAAGACTGGTGAAAGAGAAGGCTGCGGTGAGTCAAATGTACCCCACGCACAAGTATAAAAGTGAAACACTGCTGAACAATGAGCAATGTCTGAAGCACAATGGCGGATGTAGCTGTCTTTTGTTGAGTATTTAGCAATTAGAAGAACTGCTGTGGTTTCAGGTAAGAATGGTGCAGTACCACTCAGATATCAACTATGTTTACTGCACAAGTGTCCTGTCTTACTACATGGTTCAGCAAAGGTCACTGGTTAGGAAAAGTTACATCTTAAAGCTGAGACACTTGGACTTAAAATCCCTTGAAACATAATAACCACATTAATGTTTTAGTTCATATCCATTCATTCATGTCCTGTGAAGAGTTGCTGTCCTGTCTATCCCAGCTATTGGGCGAGAGGCAGGGTACACCCTGGACAGGTGGCCAGTCTATCGCAGGGCTAACACAGAGAGACAGACAACCATAACCATTCACATTCACATGCACTCCTATGGCCAATTTAGAATCGCCAATTAACCCAACGAGTATGTCTTTGGATGGTGGGAGGAAGCCGGAGTACCTGGAGAGAACCCACGCAGACACAGGGAGAACATGCAAACTCCACACAGAAAGGCCCAGTTGTTCATATTACTTTACATAAAAATGAGAATTCAGATTTCTGTTAAACTTTTTGTTGGCGTTTTTTATCGCCCCATGTGCCCTACTGGCAGAAGCTAATGGCGAGCCAATCGCACAGTGTCATGTTAAATAGAGTATGGGCTTTAAGATGTTGTAAGAGGTCATCTTCCATTCTTACCTTCATTTTGAAGATTCAGCCTAAAAACAAAGATTTTTTTTAACTCTGTCACTGAGAGCTCAACATAATACCTAATGAATAATAAATGGAAATATTAGAGGGCAGTTACAAAGACAATTTGGCATGAAAACAGTAAAAGCACCGGCTATGGGACAGCTTTCATATGTAGCTTCCCATCAACGAGAAGTATTGGAAGACACCCGACCTAATTATTATCACTGTTTGTATTAGGGTTTATGCCTAAACCCATCCTAAGATAACCTAAGACAGGATCTAAATGACGTGACTTGAAATTTGCGTCTCCGTCACGCACTTTAACCTCGCTTATTCCACTCAACAGCTTAAATACATACGCCGCTGTGCAATCGTATGCAACTGACAGAATGACAAATTTGTACAGTGGGTGAAAAAAAAATCTCAACACATTGCATATTTTGAGGAGAAACAACTTCTGCACCTCCATTCAAAACTTTCCTTTCCATAGCATACATGTTGTTACACCTACGGTCCCTCCCTATTCAACAGCAACGATGCAACCAAAAGGATTCGACCCCAATTACACCTCCTGTCACCTGATCAGGGGGATCTTTTCGACAAGAACAAATCGTGAGTCTGACAAATCTAAGGCTGTGTGTGACTTAGCCAATCACGCGCAGCCTTCGCGTCCTATAAGAGTTCGTCCGTCAACACACAGGACACAGACTGCAGAGCTTCAGAGACGATGTCACTTTTCATCTTTCTTGCGCTTCTTCATAAAATCTGTGAGTATTTTCCTTTGCATTCTTTCCACTGCTTCTGCGTGCATGGATATCAATTTGAGTGAGAGTGCTGACATTTAAAAACTCTAACTGAAAAGAAAATGTGTGTGTGCGTTTCTCTGCAGGTCAGGTACTAGCTGTTCACAAGGACTCAGGTGTTATTCAGGACAGTGGGCTCAAGACAGCTAAGGTTGGGGAGACGGTGACTTTACGGTGCGCTTGTCAAGATGATGCCGTAACTTTCCTTTCATGGTACCAGCAAAGCCTGGATAGCAAACCTCGAATCATATCGACTCGGATGAGGCACAACACAGTAGCTGACATCTCCCCTGCGTACAAAGAAAGGTTTAATATTAATGCAACTGAGGATGGCACCAATAATCTCATCATCAAAGACCTTCATTTACTGGATTCAGCAACATACTATTGCGGGATTTTGGTATTCAATGCTATCGAATTTGGACAAGGAGTTTTCCTCCACGTTAAAGCGCCACGGCCCGACGTTCGAGCTGTTGTCAATCAGTCAGCACTGGAGCCACTTCGACTGGGAGACCCTGCTGATTTAAACTGTACAGTGCACGCGGAATCATGTGCAGGAGAGCTCAGCCTCTACTGGTTCAGACAAGGTGCGTCTCTGCCTGCAGTCGTGCTACCCAGCGGTGGACAGTGCACAAACCTCTCAGACGAAAACCCTTCCAGGAAATACTGCACTTTAAACCTGGCAATAAAATCTGTGGCCGCAACGGATGCCGGGATCTACTACTGTGCCCTGGCCTCTTGTGGGGAAATTGTTTTTGGAAGAGGAACGAAGTTAAAGATCGTAGGTGGGTGATAATGGCAGATGCTGATATTACCGTTGAGTCCAACCTGTGAAGCAGTCATTAAAATTGCGTTTTCAGTTAAAATGATTAATACAAATGTATAAAAGTGATATTTCCTCCTGCGTGTTAGGTCCTGAGAAAGCCCGGCCTCTATTGGTGTACTGCCTGAGTGTGGCATTGGCGGTTTCCATTATTGTGCTCCTTGTCCTGGCTTTCATCATGTTCAAGCTGAAAAAGAAGCTGAGCTCTGTCTGCGAAGGTGAGGTTTCCAGAATCAATATAAACACGCTTCGTTAAACTGACTGACTGACTGGCGTGCTCAATAAAACACTGCTCCATTTGCAGGAGGTGTTTCTCACCCGACGTCTGACTCCGCAGCGACAGATACTACGGTGAGTGAAAGTGCATACGTATAAAATACCTGCTATGATATGACTGTTTCCTCGTTTATGTTTTCATCTCTTCCTTTCAAATGATCTCTCCGTTTTTCATTTGTTATCATCAGAGGTCGGACAGAGACAGTCTCCATTACGCAGCTCTGAGCCTGAAGAAGAACAGCGGACGGCATCATCAAGAGGACAACACAGACAGTGTTTGTGTGTACTCCAGAATAAAAAGCGCAAAAGAGTGAGGGGCTGCGTTCCTGTCCAGCAACGATTCACATGATTCACGTACTTGTAAATGAAAGTGGCAATGTAAAATGCTAAATGACGCCGAAAGAAAATAAAAAAGATTTTTTCTGCATTTTATTTTTGTGTTTTTGTCGTTCACATGCGACGCACAAGGTCACAGCATCTCTGTGTATAAAGCGCCACGCTGGATACAGACACAGACCGAGAAGTCTCACGAAAACCCCCCCCTATGATCTATTAATACCTCCGCAAGCGCAGGTGGCACCTTTCAATCTATAGTCGCATCAGGCCGTTTACCTTTCACTCCTGTGGTGAAGGTGGTGTAAGCAACAGAGAATAAGTTTCCATTGGTGGAAACACAGGTCCTCGCAGAGCTTAAACACAGGAAGACTAGCCTGCAGCCTTCAGGCCACGTGGTCTTTCACCTACACAAGCCCACTTACGCACTGCTCTCTGTGCACACAATAATAATAAAAAAAAAAAAAAGTAACACAAGCAGACAGCGGACAGTGGAATTATGATAAAGATAGTGTTATTGTTTTACATACCTTTAGCTTCAGTGCCGTGGGGTTTTTCTCAACTCGCGACACGTTGCTTCTGCTCGAAGCTCTCATTTAAATACGCTTGATAAAACAGCTTAGTCAACAATAACTGTTAAACGGTTTCAGTTCCCTAATACAAATTCTCCCAAGCTTGATACAAAACCGTGCTTTTCAGGAAACCTTTCAGAAAGATTTTTTATTTTTATTTCTTTCTAGGTGAAAGGAAAATGACATGTAAAGTGAGTCCACATGACATTTTGGTGGTTGAAGATGTCGACCACGCATCAGAACACATCCACTGGTCTAGACAAAGACTAATTACGGTCGTTACCGGAATACATTACTGCTATAAGGGGGACAACATGACTGCCAAAAATATAGGACCGCCACAAAAATGAATAAACAAAAAGCACCAGAGTGAACCATGTTGAGCAGAAGTAATAATACTATCTTCAGTGTGATTTAAATATGCCTCAGTCTCTTCGTGTTTGCATAACCATACAGGCTGTCAGCATCAGGCACACATCAGCATGTTGTGTTATTTCATCCATAAGAGCACTAGAAGAAGGTCAGAGGTCAACGCTAAATGTTTTATTGTAACTGATGGATACAGACTTCAGAAAAACACATAATAAGGGTGTATTCCAAACAGTGTAGGGTGTAGTCAGTCTGACTTCCTTCCACCTCCTCCTGCTCCTCCTCACAACATGTTCCATACAAAGCTAGCTCTGTCCAGTGCGTCTCGCCTTCATAATTTAGTGCATTCAACAAAGGTAAAGTGTACACGGGCCCTTTATTTCTACATCAGATGATTGAGAAGCACCCTCATATTCACAGCAGCAAATTGCACAAACACACCTTGCAATAATTCGGATTTTGCACAGTTTGTTCTGTGTTCCATAGTAATGTAATTCTATGCATGCTCTGTTAAAAACCCTGTTTCCAGTTCTGCTCTCACATCTTTCCGTGCAAACCTTCTCATAGACCAAAATAAACACCATAGGGGGCACTGAACATGTGACCACTCAGTCGTTTCTGATTGGCCCATCGAGCCCAATCTGGTCTCTGAAAACTAGAGAACGCAAAGAGATTCTCTCAATTGACCACAGCAATTTCAGCATAATGACACCCCCAATGTTTGCTTTCTACGTGACATGCCTGCTTTTGGGGACAATCGGTAAGTTGGCCGTATCTTTCCTGGCTTTTGTGATGCATTTTGTGAGCTTCGATATGCTACCACTAGGGATATTGTGTTAACTGTGCATTTTCTTGTCTCAACTTCCTCCATAGCTCATTTGACAACTCAGCAATCGCCACCATCTTTAGATTTTCTGTCACTTAATGTTGGTCAAGACTTGACTTTGGAGTGTTTTTATGAAGACAATGTTGCAGTTATGTTATACTGGTATAAGCAAACTCTGGGACAGCAACCACAGTGGCTGTCGCAATTCTACAAGCACCAATCTAATGGCAGTTTCAATGATGAATTTAAGAACAATCCACGCTTCAAACTGGAAACTGGCAGTGGTAAAAATCATCTGAAGATCTCGAACGTGCAAACGTCAGACTCTGCTATTTACTACTGTATTAGTGCCTTTTCGTATTCGTATAAATTTTTGGAGGGCACTATGATAAACGTGAAGGGCTCGGGGTTCAACGTCCAAGCTTCAGTCCATCAGCAATCATCTGTCGAGCCAGGAGGGTCCGTGTCACTGAACTGTATAGTACACACTGAACTTGGGACCTGCGATGGAGAACACAGTGTTTACTGGTTCAAAGACTCTGAGGAATCTTTTCCAACGATGATTTACACCCATGGAGGGAGGAATGAACACTGCAATAAGAATCTCACCATGCAGTCCCACACCTGTAGATACAACTTGCCGATAAGGAGCTTGGATTATTCTCATGATGGGACCTACTACTGCGCTGTTGCCTTATGTGGACGCATACTGTTTGGAAATGGGACCAAGCTGGACTTTGAGGGTAAGTAAAATTCAAGCAAAGATGCATTTTTAAAATAGTGGTGGATCGCCTTGGACCAACCATCTGGCTCTCAGCAGATGAGGTGGGGTCTCGTCTCGTGCTGTATGTCTTGAGCGGAGCGTTGGCGTTCACCACGATCCTGCTGGTTTGCTTGGCTTACACGTTGTATGCAATGTGCAAGACAAAGAACTGCAAATGTACAGGTAGGATAAAGTCTTATTCTTTCAATTTCATAGTACGTACTCAACTTATGTGACATTGAAGGGCGCCAACAAACTAAATGAGCTACTGTCGACAGTCACCATAGTCTACTGTGGTGACTGGCAACTGGTTTCTTAGTAAAATCTGTGTGACCCAAGTGGTTTCCCTTTTGTTGTGAAAGGGCCTCCTTTAACCCTAACCATGACCTATGACGGAACATATCACCTACTGAATAATCCAAAAAGAGAATAATAAGTTAACTATTTCAAAAAGTTGTGGTCCAACACTGAGTCCTACAATTGACTCACACCACCATCTACACCCTCCCCCTGTGAAAGCAGACACGGTCGCTGTTCATACTACATCACCTGCCCTCAGATTTGTGAGCAGTCGCGTGTGTTGTTTTGGTATCATTTGGCAATTTGTCATTCATCTAAGTCGACGTGTTGTCTCTAGCCATGGTTCTGTGCCACTGAGTAATAGGTAACAAGTTCCTTACTTTTAGTCCAAATGATTCCACTAAGTTAAAATAATCATCCTTACATGTGACATGTGTCGCTCTTTCTTTCATGACCAACCTCAAGGGAGATCTTCAGCTGACTCGACTTCAAATGCCGTAAGTGTGATGTTACAGTGTTGCACATCGCAGAAGAGCAATGCCTACACAATATATGCATTCCACTCAAATGCAACTGAAGATCATAATGTCGTTGGCCCTTTTGCTGTACACTGTGTCACAGTAATTGTTGGGGTGTTGAGTGGGTATAATAGCTATGAGACCAAAGAGGTCAATAACTCTTCTATATTTCATAACCAGGGTCTCCAAGATGAAGATAGTCTCCATTACGCTGCTTTACGAGAGAACAGGGTCACCAGACCAAGAAGTCAGAGGGACAACACCATGACTGAATGTGTGTACTCTGGTGTACGGAAGTAGAGCTGGACTTGTTTCTATGTGAGCACACATTTGTCTGAGATTACTCCTCCGTATGCTGAACGCAACCAATTAAACACTCTCCTGTAGCTGCAGTCAGAACAGGCTCCTTTGATGTTGTCCGTGTTGTCTACTGTGAGGTGCTATTTTTCCACTCTTGCTGTACCCGTCATTTGCAATGCACGAACACACAACCACATATAACTGAACCTTGTGGTGCTTGTGGTAGTGAAAATACAGTCAGGACCCTCCTACCTACGTGTATCCGCCTTTCACTGCTGTGGCGCTAAAATCATCGACACCATTTTAACTAATCAGAAAAGAATCTTTACTGCTAAATGTCTGTGCACACATTGCCTTAAACAACCCCTGCAACAACACACATTATTTGGTTCCTGCGTGGTCACTAATTCAAAAGTTCTCTGGAACACTTGACAGAGGGGCACAAAAGACATGGTGTTGCAAACATGATGCATACAGAAACTACGCCTTCCGGATGTGCTCAGACAGAGGCAGCCATCTCACGACACGGTGACAACACATCCTGACAGCACTGATGTTTGTATAAAGTCCACATGTGGCACAAACAGATCCGTCAGGTCACGAGCACCTGCCCTCTTTGTACGTTGATAATGCTGTTGTTGTTTACTGGAAATATCTCAATTGCACGCCACAAGCCAAGAGATGTGCGATATACTCCTATCATGTTCCTCTCAGAGACCCTCTGTGCTCTTTGTGGTCTCAAACAGGAAGTCTCTGCAGTGTTTTTATGCACCGCAGCCACACAGTATAATGCCCAGAGCTCTAAAAGACTATATATTATATGGGCAACAGGTTATAGAAATATTTTTTTTTCTTACTGTCGATTTGTCCTGATCAAATAATAAGTAGTAACTCTATGACATTGTGAGGTTTTGTGTAATACAACTAAACATTACCAGAACCCCTAAAGAACAACACTGCTGGGGGAGCTTGAGTTTTCCATCCACAGAAGTCATGCCAGACAAACAATTGCGCAAACACACAAGTAAAATACCTACCCGTGTATTAACCAACGAGTATCTATGGTGTGTTTGTCTGTGGCATGGCAGGTGAAGCAATAAACATCCCTGTTTGCGGCGCTCCACTTTTCTGATGTTACTTCACAGCAACACGTCAACATCAGTGTCCTTGCGCTTACTCTGGACACAGTCTCACAGTACAGAATAACAGCAACTGGGTATTGTGGAGGTGCTGATTCCACTGCTAACACATGCAAGTTTGAAAAGTAACCAAAATGACTACTTTAATGGCTAAATCGGATTCCTCACAAAACATCTCTTAAGATTAGAGACACCATTAAGGGGAAAACTATAAATAATAGATGGATAATCTGAAAATACTTGACGTGTCATTCAGTGAAATGGAATATAACATTGTCGTTCATACCACGTGAACAACAAAGGGAGGATACTGTAAGTTATCCATCCCAGTACATGTTAAATGGAACATCAGCTCACCCTTAATGCTCTCAGGCGTTACCTCTCGTCAGCCAATCAAAAAAGAGTCATCTCTCTGATGAGTAGAGAACGCACTGAGATTCAGTTCATTCAGCGATTGGGACACGATGACCCCTCTCACACTTGCTCTGTGTCTCCTTTGGCTGAACTTGGGGAGTTCAGGTAAGTTGTCTACAACAAATATCTTTTTTTTTGCGATGTCTGCACATTTTTATGATGACATGCTCTCATTTTTCAAGTAAATCTGATTTCTTTTCAGCTCAGAGAACTGATCAAAAACCACACAGGTATGTGCGTCAAGAGGGTGGTTTTCATTCAGCTGATGTTGGCGGCACCGTGACTTTGCAATGTTTCTTCGAAGGTGATGCAGTGATGTTTTACTGGTATAAACAAACTCTGGGACAGAAACCGAGGATAATCTCCACCTTCTATAAACACGAACAAAAGGGCAAATTTCGTAATGAATTCAAGGACACTTCACGTTTGGCACTAGATCCAGGAAAGGGCAAAAATCACCTAATAATCTCTGACTTACGTCCTTCAGACTCGGCTACTTACTACTGCATCGGCGTCTTTTTGAACGATTTTGAATTTGGAGAGGGCGCTACAGTCAGTGTAAAGGGTTCAGGTTTGAACCTCCAAGCTTTAGTCCATCATTCAGCCCCTGAGACCGTCCAGCCAGGAGGCTCCGAGACTCTGACCTGTACAGTCCACACCAGGAGCTGTTATGAAGAGCACAGTGTTTACTGGTTCAAAAAAGAAAACGAACCTCATCCAGGAATCATCTACACCAGTGGAGGTGGGAATGATCAGTGTGAGAGAACAACCAACACGCAAACACACAGCTGTATCTACAACATGGCAATGAATCAATCTCAGCCCGAGACCCACTCTTGTGCCGTTGCCTCATGCGGACACATACTATTCGGAAACAAGGAAAAGCACAATGAACAGCGTAAGTAAGAACATAGCAAATGATTCATATGTTCTCCAGTTGTGATTTTGACCTACTCCATTCTGTCTGCTGGTGTCTGGATTTGCAGAAAAGGCTGATCCTCTTACCTTGGTGTATTTCTTGAGTGGGGGTTTGGCATTTAACATCATCCTGATAGTCTTGCTGGCATGTGCAGCATATAAAACCAGAAAAAGCTGCCAATGTGAAGGTAGGCTGCACTTTCATTGTTTCGTTTGATAGGCTGTGTTGGCGTAGTTAATGTTGGAGTTGAATTGGCTTAGACTCTATATGAGCAATGAAGTCAAAGAAAGTCTGAAAACGACATATTTCACAATTACTTCTGTTGTACAACTCATCAACAGTGGAAGCTGAGGAGTCACAGATTGTTCTGGTATCAGTTTAAGGAAAACCAAGGCTGTCAGCACCAATATAAACCAAAAAGGCGTAATATTTACACTGTTAAATAGTGATAGCCTTACAGTAAGAAGTGGTTTTAGTCTTCGTCTGCAGTGATTTAGTCATTCTGATAAGCTACATTGTACTGTGTTTTTTTTTTTTCTATCACTCCAAAAATCAAGATAAGTTAAAAAAAATAAATAAATCTGTCTCTCTGACCTTAATTCACACAACAGGCTCCAAAGCCACATCAACAGCTGTCGGGACTCCAAATGCAGAAGTGAGTACTACTATACAATCACACAGAAAACACTTTGGGTGGCAATCACAAAATCCCCTGTTTAAATGTGTTTGCATTTCACAACCTCTGGAATACATTTTGCAACTAGTAGTGGTTGGACTTTACTGGCTTTGTCTGGCCATGTCTTTATCATCGTCAGCATATCCAATCGTATTTGTGCACATACTTATATATGGTGCACTTATGACATGGTTTAATACAGAAAATGGCCAAATGCAATCCTTTGGTTGCCTAACCCCAAACCAAAAGACAGCTCTACGCTTTAGATACTCAGCATCCACCCCCACTACCTGCTGCATAAACATCGCAGTTGCAGTCATATAGGACACTAATGTTAGAGTCAGGCTTGTTTTCACTGAGTGTGTGCATCAGACAAGTGGTAAATGCTAAAATGATCTGTTATTACCAGGGTTACCAAGATTCAGACAACCTCCATTATGCTGCTTTGAGCGAACACAGGGTCAAGAGACCTGCAAGACAAAGAGACAACACCGTAAGCGAATGCATCTACTCCGGCGTGAAGCAGTAAAGCGGGACTTTTCATTTTTACTATGTTTTTGTGTAATAAACGTATCCACTGTAGATCAATACACTTCTTCTGAAGCAAAGCTGTCATATTTCACTTAATAAAAATGTTATTTCAGCCATATGGGTCGTCTTGAGATGTTGCATTGATCCATATATTTGTACTCTAGTTTAAATCATCGACTTACATCCACACAGAATTCATAATCAGTGTGTGGCGTCAAATACCACTTCCTGCACCATTATATCTGACATTAAAAAGTGAGAATATGAAAATCAAGCTTCTAGTGAGCACATGATATAAACTCTGAAGTGTAAAATGATCATAATCAAGCCCATGCAAACACCAAGCATGGCTTATAGAGATGTGACGGCTTCCGGACACAACTACGTTCTCAGAAACAGAGGGGGACGGCCTCCTCATAGCAGGCAGCAAGGCCGAGCAACACATCAGTTATGTTGAACATGGCGGGAAGCAACCTGTGTCTGTGTTCGCCTTAAGTGCGCTGACAAATCTCTCTTCAGAATGCTTTTGCAAGTTGTTTATTGCTACACTGGGCTGATTCTATGTGTCAAACCAGATACTTGAGAATCTTTTTTTAGCCTGCATGTGGTTGACAGTATAAAGCTTTCACAATACTTTGGTAGTGTCTTTCTCAGCGACCCTTTGTTCTCTTTGTGGTTTCAAACAGGATGTCTCTGCAGTGTTTTCATGCACTGCCGCCCCACAGTAATGGCGATGCCTTGGCTGATTATATCAATAAATCAGGATTATAATACTAAAACAGGGTGTGAAGAAATGATCTATACGTAACAACTCTGCAACATTACGTATATGCAGTCAATCATTGCGTTGTTTTGGACTAAATTGTTTCGAGTTAGCCGTTTAGCTCAAAACCCAGCATCTTCTAAGCGTCTTGTTATGTACACCTGCAAAGCACAGAATGGCAACATCAAGTAGTCTGAAAGTCCTCTACTTTCAGTTAGACTCAGATATCTAAACAGTTACTGGACCTTCAGCTCCCATGAGACATTTCTGCTTGAGTGTTGCATAACATGAAATTTTGTGCAGACATGCATGGTCCCTAGATGATGGGTGGTAACCAAACACTTTCTCCCCTCTAAGTGTGAGATTTCTACAACTTTGCCAATGCCTAGAAAAGTCAGCTTTACTTGTGCTATGTCGTCGCATGGTAATGCAGGAAGCAGAGGGTGGAGCTAGCAGAGGAAACACTAATGAGCATGTGCTCTGGGCCACACAAAATGAAAAACAAAACACCAAAGCTGGAAAATCACTGGACCATGTGCCAGTGAAGCAGCTGTGTTGCTAAGAGCCTTATGATTGAAATACTTACATACATACACAGTCACTCTGAATTGTAAAACCTTTGAAGAGCCCCTGGTCTTTTGCACCATCATCAAGTAGAATTGCTTATTTGTTCAATACTTTTATGACCAAAAGACATCTATAGGCTGTAAAACTAATGGCCATGGCTGCAGAGTTGCAGGCTGTTTTCCAAATGGTTTACTAGTATCATACTGATTCTGACAAAAAACTGGGATGTGGTAAATAATGACAAACTTGAACACTTCCGGTATGGCAAAGACACCTGGTTGACATGCTACATTGGCCAAGACTTGGTAAGAACACTATTCAGTTTCAATTTAGGTAAACCCTGCCAACAGGCAAATGTTGATCTATCTAAAAATAGTATACTGTTGCCATTGGAAACATTCAGATAAGTTAGCTAGGTGGTAACCAACACCGCAACCAACTACAAAACGATTTTACACCTTACGTAAAACATAACATTCATGAACATTGTTGTCAGCTGTCAGGTAAGTGCTCCCATGGTGGTCTTAACATACTGTATTTATGCTTTCCCAGCGAAGAAAGCAACAGGCTATAAGTCAATCATGTCATTGATATGAATCAACAAACTGACGTTTGCCACTTCAGTGATGAATCAAAGCTGAGCTACCTCTCACAACAACATCTTTCACAACAAATATGAAGGTGAGATTTATCTATAATATGGACACGTCACACCTATGACTGGCATGTGGAAGGTTAAGAACATGTTCCTTTGATACCACTTTAAAGTGAATCACCTCAACAAAACCACAACTGATTCTGTCAAACAACCAGAAAGACACCAACAGGTATGTCGCATACTGAATCTTTACAGAGGTCTGGTCTTGTTTCAGTCTCGCTAACTTTCAGATCTCATCTTTTTCCACTCCTGTAGCAAAGGTGATAATACTGCTAACTGGTTTTCCATCGGTGGAAACTTCATAGTTGAACATGAACACAGGAAGACTGACCTCTGGCCTGAAATGTGTGATATACTTGACATGAAAGAAATGTTTTTCTTCATAGCATAGGTAGTCTGTTGGGGGCAGGTCAAGGAGCAGAATGTACCACCTCCTGGTTCAGCTATACTGAATATACAGTATTCAGTGGAGCTGAACTTTTTCTCAGATAACCCTGAACAGAAACCTCGGCCAACATTACTTGATTCAAGTAAAGTTTCACTTAACTAAAGTTTCTCATTTTAGGCAAATAATGAGCATGTTACAGTACATAATCAAAAAAACAATTGGGACATCTTCACACACGATAAAGAGTTCCCAGTCAGCGTTCGTGCCAAGCTGAGGGGTTTCCTTTCTCTTTTCTTCTTTTCATTTTAATCCAAAACTTTCCAATTTTTATAGTCATATTACAGGAAATGTAATAAGCACAAAAATCTAGTTGAGCGTCACTATTCTCATATTACCAAGGCTAATCTTATGGACTTTAAAAATTGGTAGTATTACAGCTCTGGCATGTCAGTCCACAAGCCCTCTTCTCTTGAGAACCAAAGCTGGTAATGGAGGGGGTACTGAACATGTGTTCACTGTTTCCAAAATAGGACATTCAGTGTCACTCCTTGTTAGCCAATCAAATGCCGTCCTCTCTGTAAAAGCAGTCAACGTACAGTGGTCCTCTACATTCATCGAGGCATGTTGATCACAATGACATCTCTGAATTTTGCTTTTTTTTTGACTGGTCTGTTCGTGTTGAGATTAGGTAAGTGGTGGAGATTTTTTTTTACGGCAAGGATTGCTTATTAGAGTTATGTAATGGTATTACCTGCAATTTTTCCTTTTTTTCCTTCAGCTTTGACCAGTAACCCAAAGGACCATGTACATCTGAATCAAGAAGGTGGTCTTATATCCGCTAATGAGGGTGAAAACGTGACTTTGCGATGCTTCTATAAAAGTGATATTGCAGCTATGTTTTACTGGTATAAGCAAAGCGTTGGACAGAAACCCAAGCTCGTCTCTGCCTTCTATAAACATGATACACAGGGCACTTTTGATGGTGAATTCAAAAACAATCCAAGATTCTCGTTGGAAATTCAAAAGGGTAATAACCACTTGACAATACAAAACTTACAAATTTCAGATTCAGCTACTTATTACTGCGTAAGCTGCTATGCATACAAGTTTGAATTTGGCAAGGGCGCTACAGTCAGTGTAAAGGGTTCAGGTTTGAACCTTAACGCTTCGGTTCATCAGTCTTCATCTGAGATCGTCCAGCCAGGAGACTCTGTGACTCTGAACTGTACAGTACTCACTAGGAGCTGTGATGAACAACACAGAGTTTACTGGTTCAAAGACTCTGAAGACTCTTATCCAGGACTCATTTACACTCATGGAGACAGGAACAATCAGTGTGAGAGGAATCCTGACACTCAAACAAAAACTTGTGTCTACAACTTGGCAATAAAGAGCCCGGACCGTTCTCACAATGGAATCTACTACTGCGCTGTTGCCTCTTGTGGATATGTACTATTTGGAAATGGGACCCAATTGGATTTAGCAGGTAAATATGGTCAAATTATAGCAATGAAATGATCACAACTATCGGAATTTACGTAAAAACACAAAGATAGCGGCTCAAATGTCTATAGTGTCTTCTAACATTCGGCTCTCTGCAGATGAGGTGACCTCCCCTGACTTTCTTGTGCATTTCTTAAGTGGAGTTTTGGCATTCACCGTCACCCTGAGTGTTGTAATGGCTTTCTTAATATGCAAGATGAAGACAAGATACCACTGCCAGTGCACAGGTAACTCATACTGCTGTGTTAAACTGCTCGGATTCATGAACATGACTAAATTAAATAACTTCTTCTCTCTTACACCAGAATCTCAAGAGAGATTTTCAGATTCCTCTGCCGCCAATGGAGAGGTAAATATTATATTTACAACTGAAGGTTTTTAATCCAGATATGATTTAGAGAACATGTCTAAATTGCATTTGCCCAATCGTGATCCATTATATTTTTGTATCAGGGTTACCAGGATGCAGACAACCTCCATTATGCTGCTTTAAGGAAACAAAATTTCAACCGATCAAGAAGACAGATGGATGATACCATGAATCAATGCGTGTACTCTACTGTAAGGCAGTAGAGGGGTTTTATCTGTACTCTGTGGGAGTATAGATGAAAGTATGGATGGAGTATATGGGACTCTATGGGAGACGTAGTTTCTCAAACACCTTTTTCAAGACCCACTGTGAATTATGATGGTCTTTACTTGTCTTTACTTGTACTGAAATAAACTACTTTAACAGATTTGTAAAGTGTCACATTTCCATTGTCATATAGCATGTACTCATTGCATTTGTCTCTCAGTGCTACAGTTACACAGTACATTTCACAGTGTAATGCAAGTCCAAGCATCACAGAAAACAGACGCTTCTCTTTTTTTGCAGTGCCTCTGCACGGCAAAATGTTCGTCATGTGTACATGATTTCTAAGGCCGTAGGTTGATACAAAGCCTGTGATGTCAGAATCTTTTTATAGCGTCCCTTGCGGTCTGTTGTAACAGATCATATCTCTGTACGCGTTGCTAAGAGTCGGACAAATGCTTATCTACAAACCTCTGCTCTGTTTGTGTTTGTGTCTGTGTGGTTTCAAGCAGGAAGTCTTCGCAGTGGCACTTCATCTCTTACCACAGCAGTTATGCATTGATAATCTTTTGATTCTTGTCATACATGAGACAAATTATTTTTATCCATTAAGCCATTATGTCTAAAATGAAATGTTCATGAAAATGAAAGTAAAGACTGGAATAGAAATACATTCTGAACAGCTTTGTGATTCATCATGTTTCCGACCAAACACAGCACTGTCTATCTGCAATGCTCAATTCGTTTTGATCCAGTTATGTTATGAATGCACTCTCATAAGCACATTATTGATATGATATGACGCATACAGCCTCTAGAAGCATCGTCTCAAAGTGGGAGATGTGTTGGGGCACCATTGGCTTGATGGTAGGTCAAATGAAACGGCATGTCATGAACTCCACACTGGGGACACAAGTTAAACAATAAATAGAAAAGAAGCTACATCCAAACTTGCAAATAGACACACTTAGGCATAGAAGTCAAGATACTCTGGTTTATCAAGAAGTTAACAGAAACTGCTGTCTTGAATCTTTTTTTTTTGCCAACAGTGAACATTCATTCATTCATTTTCTGTAACCACTTGTCCTGTGAAGGGTCACAGATGGGCTGAAGCCTATCCCAGCTTTCATCAGGCGAGAGGCGGAGTACACCCAGGCCGGGTCTCCAGTCTATCTCAGGGCTAACACAGAGAGACAGACAACCATTAACACCCACACCTACGGCCGGTTTAGAATCGCCAACGAACTTAATGAGCATGTCTTTGGATGGTGGGAGGAAGCTGGAGTACCCGGAGAGAACCAACGCAGACACAGGGAGAACATGCAGACTCCATATAGAAAGGCCCAGTCGGCCCATGGATTCAAACCCGGAACCTTCTTGCTGTGAGGCACCAGTGCTAACCACCACCCCACTGTGCCACCCCAACAGTGAACAATACACTAAATATGACTCACGTGACTACCTGGTCTCAATAAAGCCAAATATTGTTTCAATGAGACCTGTTGCACTTGCAGGCACTTCTGTATTTGATTCTTGTATGTGCATTTCAGCAGGCTGTAGAGGTATACAGACACTTAGTCCATGTAAGTACATTAAAACCACATGGGGGGTTGCATATGTGGGTGCATATTGTATAGGTAGTCTGACTCATGACATGTAGACGGTTGGGATATACCCTGCCATTGGTGGCATCCTCCTCACCATCCACTGTCTGGGTTTCATGGTTTACAAAACATGCTTGGTACAGGAAACACCTACAACTCTGGTAATGGTTCTAATTGTCCGATACGGCAGGCTGCCTTGGAGCTTAAGGTGAACACTCAAGAATAACAAAAGAATAAACTGACAACATTTACTGTCTAAAGGAACATTTGTGCATTTATCAAATCTGCCGCAACTCTACCAGTGTCATGCTACACTGACTTGAGTAGTGCACTAATCCACTCCAGTTCACATGAGCATCTGTGATACTAGAGCCACATACTCCTAGCAAATGGTCTGTGTTTTTAGTGAGTCCAGTGGACTTCTGACTGTGGGCTGAATGACCATCTTTTATGTGTGACCAAACACTGTTAAGCCTCTGTAGCTGACTGTATGACTAGCTAGTTAAGGTTGAAGACGGATCAATAGAAGCATCAAGTGTTGAACCTCAAAACACAAAACATCTTTTTTTATATAGTTCAACATAGGGGCCCCACTGGTGTCCTCAATGATTGGTGGAACTCATGTCTTTTTGCCGGAACCCAACTGCTTTGACATCCTCTCTGCACTGACAGACTGGGCTGCATTATTTCACAGGAATACATTGTGCGTTTACTTGAATACACTGTAAGCCAAAAAACACTTAAATGTATTGAATACAGTGCTTATTCAATCAGGAATAACATTATGATCACCTTTCTAATATTGTGTAGGTCTCTCTTGTGCCTCCAAAACAGTTTTGACTTATTACAGAATGGACATCTGAGGGTGTCCTGTGGTGTCTGGCAACAGAATGTCATTAGTGGGGGCCTCGTATGGGATGAGGGGAGGGCCCTCTATGGATCAGGCTTGTTCCAATGCATCCTATCATCAGTTTTGATCACTTTGGGATCTAGGGATTTTGGAGGCCAGCTCAACACCTTGTGCTGTTCTTCATGTTTTTTGAGTTGTTCCTGTTGTGTGTGTGCCTGTCAGGCTGCATCCTGCTGGGGATGGCTGAATCAAGGAGAGTCATTGCTCTGGAGGGGGGGCGGAGACTGCATATGATTATGTGATTTGCGTGTCCTATAAGTTTATTCATATCAGCACATATCGTTACCATTCTGTATGATTGTGTTGTATTTTTACATAGTAACGTCCACTACCACAATATGTTTAAGCAAAACTTAACTGTACTACATCTTCATAATAGCTTGCATGTACGAAGGTCACTCATTTGTCAGTGAGTTTAGGGGTGTGCTTCAGATAGCTCTCCACGTGTGATTCTTTATAAGGAACAGCCGTAGGTGGGAGCCAACTTGTCCTCTTGTTCACTTATTGGCCAATCAGCAAACCCTGTCTCTGAGGAGTGTAGATTGCATCGAAGTGCTTTTCATTTACCAAAGCGATTTCAACAGAATGACATCTCTGATGTTTGTTTTCTGCCTGACATGTCTGTTCTTGTGGGAAATGGGTGAGTTGTGTTTCTACAAAAGCTGTTAATGTGTTTAATGTGTAGTCTGTCTGAATATACATTTTCTGGTTATGTTATAATTCAGCCAGGACAAATTAATTGTGCTTTGTTTTCTATTTCACTTCAGCTGAGATGAATAATTCAAAAGAGCGAACAACAGTGCACCAACACCAGCGCTTTATATCGGCTAATGTGGGAGATAACTTAACTTTGCAGTGTATTTATGAGGATGACGCTGCAAAGTATTACTGGTATAAGCAAACACTGGAGCAGAAGCTGCAGCTTATCTCTGTTGCCTACAAGTTTGACAAAAAGGGCACTTTTCATGATGATTTCAAGGACAATCCACGGTTCTCACAGGAAACTGAACCCGGGAAAAGCCACTTAATCATTTCAAATTTACTACCTTCAGACACAGGTACTTACTTCTGTGCAAGTGGCCTTTCATTTGTGTTTGAATTTGGGGATGGCACCAAAGTCAGTGTAAAGGGTTCAGGTTCAAACATCAACGCTTCAGTTCATCAGTCTTCATCTGAGACCGTGCAGCCAGGAGGCTCTGTGACTCTGAACTGCACAGTACACACTGGAAGCTGTGACAAAGAACACAGTGTTTACTGGTTCAAAGACTCTGAAGAGTCTGATCGAAAAATCATTTACACCCATGGAGGTGGGAATGATCAGTGTGAGAGGAATCCCAACAATCAAACAAACACCTGCGTCTACAACCTGCTGATGAAGAGCCTGAATCAATCTCATGCTGGGATCTACTACTGCGCTGTTGCCTCATGTGGACACATACTGTTTGGAAATGGGACCAGGCTAGACTTTCGAAGTAAGTAAAAAAAATTTGTCAGTAACTCTCTCATTTGATGACCAGTCATTTGTTTTTATATTACAATCACATGTTGTTAAATCTGAGAAAAAGATCTGAAAGATCTGTTTCTAATGTCTGGATTTTCAGGTGAGGTGAAATCTCATCTTTTGGTGCATGTCTTGAGTGGAACTTTGGCATTCACCATCGCCCTCTGTGTTTCACTGTCTTTCTTACTGTATAAGATCAACAAGGACAGCCACTCTGCAGGTAACTGGTACTTTTTATAACCCAACTAAGAGCTTCAATGTTTAACTGTAGTCATTTCAAGTTGGCTTAACAGAAAACTTTCTGTTTCACGACTAGAGTGTCAAGGAAAATTTTCAGCTCCCTCCACAACAAATGCAGAGGTGAATATTACACTGTGCAATAGTTTAATGTTATAAACATATAAATATTTGCCCTGTAAACAGAAATCACATCTTTATCTACTAATATGTGTTTTGTCACCAGAGTCACCACGATGCAGACCACCTCCATTATGCTGCCTTAAATGTCAACCTGCCCAACAGATCTGGAAGAAAGAGGGACAACACCAAGACTGAATGTGTTTACTCCAGCGTAAAACAATAGACGAGACATGCTTCATTTGGACATTCCTTGAAAAAAATAAGCCATTTCTTAAGAGACAAGCTAATGGACAATGTGTCGAACACTAGAGGTGATAAGATTTGGGAAGCTCTGTTGGAAAGGGTCAATGTCTTAACTTGTCTTCAGAAAAAATCCTAGAAATGACAAGAGAATGAGTTGCTCATCGCCAAATTACAAACAGGCTACGTGTTGAAAAAAATGCACTGCAAGATCGCAGCATAAATTGTCTGGTGTCTTTCATTACGACTTCTGCAAAGTTCCACTGAGACGCCACACATACCCTAAAGCACCTTAAGTACAGTCTCCAACCAAAAGGACAATCTCCTGTTGTTTGCTCCCTAATTCTCTACAAGTTAAGACGTGACTGTCGCTCTTTAGCTGATTTATCTGTGTGCAATGTGTGTAATCAGAAGCCTCTGCCTTATTTACCTTATTTAGAGTTTCATGATTGATATCCGCACAGTGTCCATTTGTACAAGGGACTAACATGATTCAAAGTCAACTCTTATCTTTTATCGTCATAATATCATTTTTATCTGCATATTGATGAAATAAACTGAATCAAATTATGAAACGACTCAAAATGTGTGCGTGTGTGAGCGCAGGTATTCAAACCATATAGATGTCTGGTGTTGTGCACAAAGCATGAGATGGTCCTCACTCACTCCAGGTCAACACTAGCATTAACAGTGATTTGGTGACTTCAGCAACGACCATATTCCTTTTTTTGTGTCAATGCATTGCATCATCTTTTCATGTGATTTATGCAACTAAGGTTACAGGTTATGGAAAAACCATGAGGGTGAAGATATTTGTTCCTAGCATTGGCAATTTACAATTTTAGTGGTGTAGTTTGAGACAGTCGTCCTACGATCATATGAGGAAGTGTCTCTAAAGAAACACACCATTCCTTTGAAGAAACCAAGCTCTCCTGCTTTTAATCTTTGGATAGGTGTCATGATGTACCACAATAGTTATGTCTAGCGAAATGTTTCCTTTTTCAGTTACAGTCTCCTTCAATGACACTTAAGTATCTTGCCTTTAATTAACTACAGATGTGCCTATTTGAGCCCCAACTCCCCACCAGTCCTTCAGAACTGTGAAGCTACTTGGATGAATGGCAAAACATCTTCAACAAACTCCAGAAGTCCAGTTGTCTTTCTTTAGCTTTTTTTTTTTTTTTTTTTGATATGCCATGACCTGGATGACTGAGAAATTTCAAATACATGTTCCATTTTTATATTGCCTTTTTTATGAAGTCTATGTGAGGTAATGTTGAGATAGAACAAAGAAGTCTACTTTTAGAGGAGGTCAGAGTGGATGGATGGGTCAACAGAACACCAGGCTGTAGAGGTATACAGACACTTAGTTCATCTAAGTCCATTAAAACCACATGGGGGGTAGCATTTGTGGGCACATATTGTTTAGGTAATCTGACTCATTACATGTAGACAGCTGGGATATACTCTGCGATTGGTGCGCCCTCCTCCCCATCCACTGTCTGGGTGTCATGGTTTTCAAAATATACTTGGCTACAGGAAAAACCTACAACTCTGGTAATGGTTCTAATTGTCCAATAGGGCAAACCACCTTGGTTCTTCAGGTGAACACTGATGAATAACTGCAAAGAATACACTGACAACATTTACTGTCTAAAAGTACCATTCGTGCATTCATCACATCTGCTGCAACTCTACCAGTGTCATGCAACACTGACTTGAGTAGTGTACTAATCCATTCCAGTTCACATGAGCATCTGTGATACTAGAGCCACATACTGCTAGCAAATGGTCTGTGTTTTTAGTGAGTCCAGTGGACTTGTGACTGTGGGCTGAGTGACCATCTTTTAATTCTTGACCCAAACACTGTTAAGCCTCTGTAGCTGACTGTATGGCTAGCTAGTTAAGGCTGAAGACTGATCAATAGAAGCATCAAGTGCTGAACCTCAAAACACAAAACATCTTTTTTTATACAGTTCAACTCAGGGGGCCCACTGGTGTTCTCACTGATTGGTGGAACCCATGTCTTTTTGCTGGAACCCAACTGGTTTGCCATCCTCTCTGCACCAACAGACTGGGCAGCATTATTTCACAGGACTACATTGTGCGTTTACTTGAATGCACTGTAAGCAAATAAACGCTTAAATGTATTGAACACAGTGCTTATTCAATCAGGAATAACATTATGATCACCTTTCTAATATTGTGTAGGTCTCCCTTGTGCCTACAAAACAGTTGTGACTCATCAGAGAATGGACATCTGAGGGTGTGTTGTGGTGTCTGGCAACAGAATGTTAGTGTTAGTTAATGTCATTAGTGGGGGCCTTTGGATCCTATGGGTTGAGGGGAGGGCCCTCTATGGATCAGGCTTGTTCCAATGCATCCTATAGATACTTGATCAGTTTGGGATCTAGTGAATTTGGAGGCCAAGTCAACACCTTGTGCTGTTCTGTAGTTGTTCCTAAAGCATTTTTTGTGTGTGTGCCTGTGTCAGGCTGCATCCGGCTGGGTATGGCTGCTGCCATCAAGGAGTGTCATTGCTATGGGCTGGGGGTGCCTGGTCTGGTCTAGGTGGATGCTACATGTTTAAGTAACATCCACATGAATACCAGGTCCAAAAGTTTCCAAGCAAAACATTGGATTGTCACAAGATGGTCAATGTTATTCACTTCACCCCTCAGTGGTTTTAATGTTGTTGTGGCTGATCGGTGTGCATTACAATGGAACAACAAAAAGAGTTGCCTGACATATTCTATTGTCCACTGTACTGATGTGGCATGAAGAATATAGAGAAAAAAAGCACATTTCACAACTTCATATGATTATATGACTTGTGTGTCCTATTAGTTTCTTCATATCAGCACATACTGCCACCATTCTGTATGATTGTCTTGTACATTTACATAGTAACGTCCACTACCACAATCCATTTAAGCAATAGTAAACTGTAATACATCTTCATAATAGCTTGTATGTACGAAGGTCACTCATTTGTTAGTGAGTTTAGGGGTGTGCTTCAGATAGCTCTCCACGTGTGATTCTTTATAAGGAACAGCTGTAGGTGGCAGCTAACTTGTCCTCTTGTTCACTTATTGGCCAATCAGCACAGTCCTGTCTCTGAGGAGTGTAGACTGCATCGAAGTGCTTTTCATTTACCAAAGCAATTTCAACAGGATGACATCTCCGATGTTTGTTTTCTGCCTGACATGTCTGTTCTTGTGGGAAATGGGTGAGTTGTGTTTCTAAAAGCTGTTAATGTGTTTAATGTGGAGTCAGTCTGAATATATATTTTCTGGTTATGTTATAATTCAGCCAGGACAAATTAATTGTGCTTTGTTTTCTATTTCACTTCAGCTGAGATGAATAATTCAAAAGAGAGAACAACAGTGCACCAACACCAGCGCTTTATATCGGCTAATGTGGGAGATAACATAACTTTGCAGTGTATTTATGAGGATAATGCTGCAAAGTATTACTGGTATAAGCAAACACTGGAGCAGAAGCTGCAGCTTATCTCTGTTGCCTACAAGTTTGACAAAAAGGGCACTTTTCATGATGATTTCAAGAACAATCCACGGTTCTCACAGGAAACTGAACCCGGGAAAACCGACTTAATCATTTCAAATTTACTACCTTCAGACACAGGTACTTACTTCTGTGCAAGTGGCCTTTCATTTGCGTTTGAATTTGGGGATGGCACCAGAGTAAGTGTAAAGGGTTCAGGTTCAAACATCAACACTTCAGTTCATCAGTCTTCATCTGAGACCGTGCAGCCAGGAGGCTCTGTGACTCTGAACTGCACAGTACACACTGGAAGCTGTGACAAAGAACACAGTGTTTACTGGTTCAAAGACTCTGAAGAGTCTGATCGAAAAATCATTTACACCCATGGAGGTGGGAATGATCAGTGTGAGAGGAATCCCAACAATCAAACAAACACCTGCGTCTACAACCTGCTGATGAAGAGCCTGACTCAATCTCATGCTGGGATCTACTACTGTGCTGTTGCCTCATGTGGACACATACTGTTTGGAAATGGGACCAGGCTGGACCTTCGAAGTGAGTAAAATCTTTTGTCAGGAACTCTATCATTTGATGACCAGTCATTTGTTTTTATATTACAATCAAACTTTGTTAAATCTGAGAAAAAGATCTGAAAGATCTGTTTCTAATGTCTGGATTTTCAGGTGAGGGAAAATCTCATCTTTTGGTGCATGTCTTGAGTGGAACTTTGGCATTCACCATCGCCCTCTGTGTTTCACTGTCTTTCTTACTGTATAAGATTAACAAGGACAGCCACTCTGCAGGTAACTGGTACTATTATAACCCAACTAAGAGCTTTAATGTTTAATTGTAGTAATTTCAAGTTGGGTTAACCGAAAACTTTCTGTTTCACGACTAGAGTGTCAAGGAAGATTTTCAGCTCCCTCCACAACAAATGCAGAGGTGAATAGTACACTGTGTAGTAGTGTAATGGAATAAACATATAAATATTTGCCCTGTAAACAGAAATCATATCTTAATCTACTAATATGTATTTTGTCACCAGAGTCACCACGATGCAGACCACCTCCATTATGCTGCTTTAAATGTCAACCTGCCCAACAGATCCGGAAGAAAGAGGGACAACACCAAGACTGAATGTGTTTACTCCAGCATAAAACAATAGACGGGACATGCTTCATTTGGACATTCCTTGAAAAAAAAGAAGCCATTTCTTAAGAGACAAGCTAATGGACAATGTGTCTAACTCTGGAGGTGATAAGATTTGGGAAGGTCTGTTGGAAAGGGCCAATGTTTTAACTTGTCATCAGACAAATCCTAGAAATGACAAGAGACTGGGTTGCTCATAGCCAAATTACAAATAGGCGATGTGTTGAAAAAAATGCACTGCAAGATCTCAGCATAAAGTGTCTTGTGTCTTTCATTACGACTTCTGCACAGTTCCACTGAGACGCTGCACATATCCAAAACCACCTTAAGTACAGTCTCCAACCAAAACGACAATCTCCTGTTGTTTGCTCCCTAATTCTCCACAAATTAAGACGTGACTGTCGCTCTTCAGCTGATTTATCAGAGTGTAATGTGGGTAACCAGAACCCTCTGCCTTATTTACCTTATTTAGAGTTTTATGATTGATATCCGCACTGTGTCCATTTGTACAAGGGACTAACATGATTCAAAGTCAACTCTTATCTTTTACTGTCATAATATCCTTTTTATCTGCATATTGATGAAATAAACTGAATCTATTTATGAAACAACTCAAAATGTGTGTGTGTGTGAGTGCAGTTATTCAAACCATTTAGATGTCTGGTGTTGTGCACAAAGCATGAGATGGTCCTCACTCACTCCAGGTCAACACTAGCATTAACAGAGATTTGGTGACTCCAGCAACGACTATATTCCTTTTTTTGTGTCAATGCATTGCATCATCTTTTCATGTGATGTATGCAACTAAGGTTACAGGTTATGGAAAAACCATGAGGGTGAAGATATTTGTTCCTAGCATTGGCAATTTACAATTTTAGTGGTGTAGTTCGAGACAGTCGTCCTACGATCATATGAGGAAGTGTCTCTAAAGAAACACACCATTCCTTTGAAGAGACAAAGCTCTCCCACTTTTCATCTTTGGATAGGTTTCATGATGTACCACAATAGTTATGTCTTGCAAAATGTTTCCTTTTTCAGTTATAGTCTCCTTCAATGACACTTAAGCATCTAGCCTTTAACTGGTCCTTAGTCATATAAGATTCTCATAGGTAACACCCACAGATGTGCCTATTTGATCCCCAACTCCCCACCAGTCCTTCAGAACTGAAGAAGCTACTTGGATGAATGGCAAAACATCTTCAACAAACTCCAGAAGTCCAGTTGTCTTTCTTTAGCTTTTTTTTGGATATGCCATGACCTGGATGACTGAGAACCTTCAAATACATGTTCCATTTTTATATTGCCTTTATTATGATGTCTATGTGAGGTAATGTTGAGATAGAACAAAGAAGTCTACATCTAGAGGAGGTCAGAGTGGATGGATGGGTCAACAGAACATCAGGCTGTAGAGGTATACAGACAATCCATACAAGTCCATTAAAACCACACGGGGGGTAGCATTTGTGGGCGCATATTGTTTAGGTAGTCTGACTCATGACATGTAGACAGTTGGGATATACCCTGTCATTGGTGGCATCCTCCTCCCCATCCACTGTCTGGGTGTCATGGTTTACAAAACATGCTTGACTACAGGAAACACCGACAACTCTGGTCACGGTTCTAATTGTCTAATAAGGCAGACCACCTTGGTTCTTAAGCTGAACACTTATGAAAAACTACAAAGAACACACTGAGAACAGTTATCGTCTAAAAGGAACATCGATACATTTATCACATCTGACGCAACTCTAGCACTGTCATGCTACACTGACTTGAGTAGTGTACTAATGCACTCCAGTTCACATGAGCATCTATGATACTAGAGCCACATACTGCCAGCAAATGATCTGTGTTTTTAGTGAGTCCAGTGGGCTTGTGACTGTGGGTCGAGTGACCATCTTTTAATTCTTGACCCAAACACTGTTAAGCCTCTGTAGCTGACTGTATGGCTAGCTAGTTAAGGTTGAAGACGGATCAATAGAAGCATCAAGTGTTGAACCTCAAAACAGAAAACATAATCTCTTTATATATATATATATATATATATAGTTCAACTTAGGGTGACTACTAGGGGTGGGCGATATATATCGTCTGCGATAATATCGTGATTGTTGTGTTAACGATGTGCAAATTCACATTATCGAGTATTTAAATTAGTCCGAAAAAAACACTCCATAACACGCATTAAAACTCCACAAATTCAGAGGTGCGTGCAGCAGAAGCCCTTGGCTGCAGCAGGGCGTCACGTGATTGCTGTAGTGGGCCTACACGTCATCATCGCTCTCACAGGCATCGTTACCGCGAATGTGAGTGAGGGGAGTGGAGCGGCAGGGCGCACCGCTGTCTCCCGACCGCTTTTTGTCAGCTGAGCTGTTTGCATCCCGAGGCCCGGCCGTTATCACAGGCCTCTCCCGCATACGCTAGATAATCCGTTGTCTCGGCATTGATGTGGGCGAACATACAAACTGATCGCTCCATGTTGTGTCAGCTAGCGCTAGCTTGGAAGCTAACGGGCGTTAGCTAGCGTGCAGCCGCTACTTTAAAGTGAACGAGGTTATCCACGGTCATGACGGAAATTAAACTTCAAAATAAATGATAGACGTTGATTTTACTCTCTTTAATTACTATAAGGTCTCATAAAAGTCATGTTTACTCAGAGGTCAGTGTTCTTACACTAGTTCAATTGGTATTTTGTATTTTGTCTGAATTGTTTTTACTTGAATACTTACATGTTAAAGAAAATAAATAAGAACTGTTTTCATTCAACATTGTGCCCATTATTATTATCAGTGATTAAGTAACTCAGACTTTTAAAAACACATTTTTAATGGATATCGTCTAATTATCGTTATCGTTAAAATCGCCAAAAATATCGAGATATTATTTTTTGTCCATATCGCCCACCCCTAGTGACTACTGCTGTTCTCATTGACTTGTGGAAACCAAAACCATATCTTTTTGCCGGAACCCAACTGCTTTGCCATCCTCTCTGCACCAACAGACTGGGCTGCATTATTTCACAGGAATACATTATATGTTTACTTGAATGCACTGTAAGCAAAAGACCACATAAACTTATTGAACTCAAAGGTTATCCAATCAGGCATAACATTATGACCACCTTTCTAATATTGTGTAGGTCTCCCTTGTGCCTACAAAACAGTTTTGACTCATCAGAGAATGGACACGGGCCTTCTGAGGGTGTTCTGAGGTGTCTGGCAACAGAATGTTGTTAGTGGGGTCCTTTGGATCTTATGTGTTGAGGGGAGGGCCCTCTGTGGATTAGACCAATGCATCCTATAGTTAGTTGATCAGTTTGGGATCTAGGGAATTTGGAGTCCAGGTCAACACCTTGTGCTGTTCTTCATGTGCTTTTTGAGTTGTTCCTAAAGCATTTTTCAGTTTTTGCCTGTGTCAGGCTGCATCCTACTGGGGATGGCTGCTGCCATCAAGGAGAGTCATTGCTATGGGGCGGGGGTGCCTGGTCTGGTCTAGGTGGGTGCTACATGTCTAAGTAACATCCACATGAATACCAGGTCCAAAAGTTTCCAAGCAAAACATTGGATTGTCACAAAATGGCCAATGTTATTCACTTCACCTCTCAGTGGTTTTAATGTTGTGGCTGATCAGTGTACATTACAATGGAACAAAAAAATGTTGCCAGACACATTCTATTGTCCACTATACTGATGTGGCATGAACAATAAATCAAAAAAAGCACATTTAATTTAATTTATGTGATTATGTGATTTGTGTATAATATTAGTTTCTTCATATCAGCACATATCGCTACAATTCTGAATGATTGTGCTGTATTTGGCAAGTTACAAATACATACTTATGTACACCACCACAATCCATTTAAGCAAAACTAAAGAGTACTACATCTTCATAATAACTTGCATGTACGATGGTCACTCATTTGTCAGTGAGTTTAGGGGTGTGCTTCAGATAGCTCTCCAAGTGTGATTCTTTATAAGGAACTGCTGTAGGTGGTAGCCAACTTGTCCTCTTGTTCACTTATTGGCCAATCAGCAAACCTGTCTCTGAGGAGTGTAGATTGCATCGAAGTGCTTTTCATTTACCAAAGCGATTTCAACAGAATGACATCTCTGATGTTTGTTTTCTGCCTGACATGTCTGTTCTTGTGGGAAATGGGTGAGTTGTGTTTCTACAAAAGCTGTTAATGTGTTAAATGTGTAGTCTGTCTGAATATATATTTTCTGGTTATGTTATAATTCAGCCAGGACAAATTAATTGTGCTTTGTTTTCTATTTCACTTCAGCTGAGATGAATAATTCAAAAGAGCGAACAACAGTGCACCAAGACCAGCGCTTTATATCGGCTAATGTGGGAGATAACTTAACTTTGAAGTGTATTTATAAGGGTGTTGCTGCAAAGTATTACTGGTATAAGCAAACACTGGAGCAGAAGCTGCAGCTTATCTCTGTTGCCTATGAGGGTGAAAAAAGGGGCACTTTTCATGATGACTTCAAGGACAATCCACGGTTCTCACAGGAAAATGAACCCGGGAAAAGCCACTTAATCATTTCAAATTTACAACCTTCAGACACAGGTACTTACTTCTGTGCAAGTGGCCTTTCATTTGTGTTTGAATTTGGGGATGGCACCAGAGTCAGTGTAAAGGGTTCAGGTACAAACGTCAACGCTTCAGTTCATCAGTCTTCATCTGAGACCGTGCAGCCAGGAGGCTCTGTGACTCTGAACTGCACAGTACACACTGGAAGCTGTGACAAAGAACACAGTGTTTACTGGTTCAAAGACTCTGAAGAGTCTGATCGAAAAATCATTTACACCCATGGAGGTGGGAATGATCAGTGTGAGAGGAATCCCAACACTCAAACAAACACCTGTGTCTACAACCTGCTGATGAAGAACCTGTCTCAATCTCATAATGGGATCTACTACTGCGCTGTTGCCTCATGTGGACACATACTGTTTGGAAATGGGACCAGGCTGGACCTTCAAGGTGAGTAAAAGTTTTTGTCAGGAACTCTCTCATTTGATGACCAGTCATTTGTTTTTTATATTACAATCAAACTTTGTTAAATCTGAGAAAAAGATCTGAAAGATCTGTTTCTAATGTCTGGATTTTCAGGTGAGGTGAAATCTCATCTTTTGGTGCATGTCTTGAGTGGAACTTTGGCATTCACCATCGCCCTCTGTGTTTCACTGTCTTTCTTACTGTATAAGATCAACAAGGACAGCCACTCTGCAGGTAACTGGTACTTTTTATAACCCAGCTAAAAGCTTTAATGTTTAATTGTAGTCATTTCAAATTGGGTTAACGGAAAACTTTCTGTTTCACGACTAGAGTGTCAAGGAAGATTTTCAGCTCCCTCCACAACAAATGCAGAGGTGAATATTACACTGTGCAGTAGTTTAATGGCATAAACATAAATAACTGCCCTGTAAACCAAAATCATATCTGAATCTACTAATATGTATTTTGTCACCAGAGTCACCACGATGCAGACCACCTCCATTATGCTGCTTTAAATGTCAACCTGCCCATCAGATCCGGAAGAAAGAGGGACAACGGCAAGACTGAATGTGTTTACTCTAGCGTAAAAGAATAGATGGGACATGCTTCATTTGGACATTCCTTGAAAAAGAAAGAAGCCATTTCTTAAGAGGCAAGCTAATGGACAATGTGTCTAACTCTGGAGGTGAGAAGAATTGGGAAGCTCTGTTGGAAAGCCAATGTCTTAACTTGTCATCAGAGAAATCGTAGAAATGACAAGAGAAACAAGATATGTGTTGAATAAAATGCACTGCAAGATCGCAGCATAAATTGTCTTGTGTCTTTCGTCACGACTTCTGCACAGTTCCACTGAGGAGCCACACATACCCTAAACCACCTTAAGTACAGTCTCCAACCAAATGGACAATCTCCTGTTGATGCTCCCTAATTCTCCACAAATTAAGATGTGACTCTCGCTCTTTAGTTGATTTATTATGCAGATTTTTAAGAAAAACATATCAGTGTGTAATGTGTGTAATCCGAAGCCTCTGCCTTATTTATCGTTTTGTGTAGAGTTTCATGATTGATATCCGCACAGTGTCCATTTGTACAGGGACATGATTCAGAGTCAGCTCTTATCTTTTACTGTCATAATATCCTTTTTATCTTCACATTGATGAAATAAACTGAATCAAATTATGAAACAACTCAAAATGTGTGTGTGCGTGTGAGTGCACTTATTCAAACCATTCAGATGTCTGGTGTTGTGAACAAAGTATTAATGGGCTTCACTCAATCCAGGTCAACACTAGCATTAACAGTGATTTTGTGACTCCAGCAATGACCATATTCCTTTTTTTATGTTAATGCGTTGCATCATCATTTTATGTGATCCGTGTAACTAAGGTTGCAGGTTATGGAAAAACCATAAGTGTGAAGATATTTGTTCCTAGAGTTTGCCAATTTACAATTTTAGCGGTGTAGTACGAGACAGTCGTCCTACGAATCATATGAGGAAGTGTCTTTAAAGAAACACACCATTCCACTGAAGAGACAAAGCTCTCCTGCTTTTCATCTTTGGATAAGTGTCATGATGTACCACAATAATTATGTCGAGCAAAATCTTTCCATTTTTAGTTACAGTCTCCTCAAATGACACTTAAGTATCTAGCCTTTAACTAGTCCCTAGTCATATAAGATTCTCATAGGTAACACCCCCCCGTGACCCTTAACGGGACTAAACGGGTATAGAAGATGTACAGTATGAATGAATGAATAGGTAACATCCACAGATGTGCCTATTTGAACCCCGACTCCCCACCAGCCCTTCAGAACTGAAGAAGCTACTTGGATGAATGGCAAAACATCTTCAAGAGACTCTAGAAGTCCAGTTGTCTTTCTTTAGCTTTTTTTTGGGATATGCCATGACCTGGATGACTGACGACCTTCAAATACATGTTCCATTTTTATATTGCCTTTGTTATGATGTCTATGTGAGGTAATGTTGAGATAGAACCACGAAATCTACTTTTAGAGGAGGTCAGAGTGGATGGATGGGTCAAAGAACACCAGGCTGTAGAGGTATACAGACACGTAGTTCATCTAAGTCCATTAAAACCACATGGGGGGTAACATTTGTGGGCACATATTGTTTAGGTAGTCTGACTCATTACATGTAGACAGTTGAGATCTACCCTGCGATTGGTGCATCCTCCTCCCCATCCACTGTCTGTGTGTCACGGTTTTTTAAAATATACTTGGCTACAGGAAACACCTACAACTCTGGTAATGGTTCTAATTGTCCTGTCGGGCAGACAACCTTGGTTCTTCAGGTGAACACTTATGAATAACTGCAAAGAATACACTGACAACATTTACTGTCTAAAGGAACAGTCGTGCATTCATCATATCTGCCGCAACTCCAGCAGTGTCATGCTACACTGACTTGAGTAGTGTACTAATCCATTCCAGTTCACATGAGTGTCTGTGATACTAGAGCCACATACTGCTAGCAAATGGTCTGTGTTTTTAGTGAGTCCAGTGGTCTCGTGACTGTGGGTCGAGTGACCATCTTGTAATTCTTGACCCAAACACTGTTAAGCCTCTGTAGCTGACTGTATGGCTAGCTAGCTAAGGCTGAAGACTGATCAATAGAAGCATCAAGTGTCGAACTTTGAAACACAAAAACATAATCTTTTTTTTTTTATATAGTTCAACTCAGGGGGCCCACTGGTGATCTCACTGACTTGCGGAACCCCTGTCTTTTTGCCAGAACCCAACTGCTTTGCCATCCTTTCTGCACCGAGAGACTGGGCTGCATTATTTCACAGTAATACATAGTTTTACTTGAATGCACTGTAAGCATTCATTCATTCATCTTCTATACCTGGTTATTCCTGTTAAGGGTCGCGGGGGTCTCCTGGAGAATATCCCAGCTGTCATCGGGCGAGAGGCAGGGGTACACCCTGGACAGGTCGCCAGTCCATCGCAGGGCTGACACAGAAACAGACAACCATTCACACTCACACCCACACCTACGGCCAATTTAGAATCACCGATTAACCTAACAAGCATGTCTGTGGATGGTGGGAGGAAGCCGGAGTACCGGGAGAGAACCCACACAGACACAGGGAGAACATGCAAACTCCACACAGAAAGGCCAGCCGGCCCATGGATTCGAACCGGTGACCTTCTTGCTGTGAGGCATCAGTGCTAACCACCTCCCCACTGTGCCGCCCGCACTGTAAGCAAAAGACCACTAAAACGTGTTGAACACAGTGCTTATCCAATCATGCATAACATTATGACCACCTTCCTAATATTGTGTAGGTCTCCCTTGTGCCTCCAAAACACTTGTGACTCATCAGAGAATGGACATGGGCCTTCTGAGGGTGTCTTGTGGTGTCTGGCAACAGTGGATTAGACCAGTGCATCCTATAGATACTTGATCAGTTTGGGATCTAGGGAATTTGGAGTCCAGGTCAACACCTTGTGCTGTTCTTTATGTTTTGTTTTAGTTGTTCCTAAAGCATTTTTCATTTTTTACCTGTGTCGGGCTGCATCCTGATGGGGATTACTGCCATCAAGGAGAGTCATTGCTATGGGGCGGGGGTGCCTGGTCTGGTCTCGGTGGGTGGTACATGTCTAAGTAACATCCACATGAATACCAGGTGCAAAAGTTTCCATGCAGAACATTGGATTGTCACAAGATGGTCAATGCTATTTACTTCACCTCTCAGTGGTTTTAATGTTGTGCCTGATCAGTGTACATTACAATAGAACAACAAAAAAAGTTGCCTGACATATTCTATTGTCCACTGTACTGATGTGGCATGAAACATATATAGAAAAAAAGCACATTTAATTTAATTTATATGATTATGTGATTTGTGTGTCATATTAGTTACAAATACATAGTTATGTACACTACCACAATCCATATAAGCAAAACTAAAGTGTACTACATCTTCATAATAGCTTGTATGTACGAAGGCCACTCATTTGTCAGTGAGTTTAGGGGTGTGCTTCAGATAGCTCTCCACGTGTGATTCTTTATAAGGAAAAGCTGTAGGTGGTAGCCAACTTGTCCTCTTGTTCACTTATTGGCCAATCAGCAAACCCTGTCTCTAAGGAGTGTAGATTGCATCGAAGTGCTTTTCATTTACCAAAGCGATTTCGACAGGATGACATCTCTGATGTTTGTTTTCTGCCTGACATGTCTGTTCTTGTGGGAAATGGGTGAGTTGTGTTTCTACAAAAGGTGTTAATGTGTTTAATGTGTAGTCTGTCTGAATATACATTTTCTGGTTGTGTTATAATTCAGCCAGGACAAATTAATTGTGCTTTGTTTTCTATTTCACTTCAGCTGAGATGAATAATTCAAAAGAGCGAACAACAGTGCACCAAGACCAGCGCTTTATATCGGCTAATGTGGGAGATAACTTAACTTTGCTGTGTATTTATGAGGATGATGCTGCAAAGTATTACTGGTATAAGCAAACACTGGAGCAGAAGCTGCAGCTTATCTCTGTTGCCTATAAGGTTGAAAAAAGGGGCACTTTTCATGATGATTTCAAGGACAATCCACGGTTCTCACAGGAAAATGAACCCAGGAAAAGCCACTTAATCATTTCAAATTTACAACCTTCAGACACAGGTACTTACTTCTGTGCTAGTGGCCTTTCATTTGTGTTTGAATTTGGGGATGGCACCAAAGTCAGTGTAAAGGGTTCAAGTTCAAACATCAACGCTTCAGTTCATCAGTCTTCATCTGAGACCGTGCAGCCAGGAGGCTCTGTGACTCTGAACTGCACAGTACACACTGGAAGCTGTGACAAAGAACACAGTGTTTACTGGTTCAAAGACTCTGAAGAGTCTCATCGAAAAATCATTTACAGCCATGGAGGTGGGAATGATCAGTGTGAGAGGAATCCCAACACTCAAACAAACACCTGTGTCTACAACCTGCTGATGAAGAGCCTAAATCAATCTCATGCTGGGATCTACTACTGTGTTGTTGCCTCATGTGGACACATACTGTTTGGAAATGGGACCAGGCTGGACCTTCGAAGTGAGTAAAATCTTTTGTCAGGAACTCTATCATTTGATGACCAGTCATTTGTTTTTTATATTACAATAAAACTTTGTTAAATCTGAGAAAAAGATCTGAAAGATCTGTTTCTAATGTCTGGATTTTCAGGTGAGGGAAAATCTCATCTTTTGGTGCATGTCTTGAGTGGAACTTTGGCATTCACCATCGCCCTCTGTGTTTCACTGTCTTTCTTACTGTATAAGATTAACAAGGACAGCCACTCTGCAGGTAACTGGTACTAATTATAACCAAACTAAGAGCTTTAATGTTTAATTGTAGTCATTTCAAGTTGGGTTAACCGAAAACTTTCTGTTTCACGACTAGAGTGTCAAGGAAGATTTTCAGCTCCCTCCACAACAAATGCAGAGGTGAATATTACACTGTGCAGTAGTTTAATGGAATAAACATATAATTGCCCTGTAACCAGAAATCATATCTTAATCTACTAATATGTATTTTGTCACCAGAGTCACCACGATGCAGACCACCTCCATTATGCTGCTTTAAATGTCAACCTACCCAACAGATCCGGAAGAAAGAGGGAAACCACCAAGACTGAATGTGTTTACTCCAGTGTAAAACAATAGACAAGACATGCTTCATTTGGAAATTCCTTGAAAAAAAGAAGCCATTTCTTAAGAGGCAAGCTAATAGACAATGTCTTTAACTCTGGAAGTGAGAAGAATTGGGAAGCTCTGCTGCAAAGGGCCAATGTCTTAACTTGTCATCAGAAAAATTGTAGAAATGACAAGTGAAACAAGCTACGTGTTGAATAAAATGCACTGCAAGACCACAGTATGAATTGTCTTGTGTCTTTCGTCACGACTTCTGCACAGTTCCACTGAGGAGCCACACATACCCTAAACCACCTTAAGTACAGTCTCCAACCAAAAGGACAATCTCCTGTTGATGCTCCCTAATTCTCCACAAATTAAGATGTGACTGTCGCTCTTTAGTTGATTTATTATGCAGATTTTTAAGAAAAACATATCAGTGTGTAATGTGTGTAATCAGAAGCCTCTGCCTTATTTATCGTTTTGTGTAGAGTTTCATGATTGATATCCGCACAGTGTCCATTTGTACAGGGACTTACATGATTCAAAGTCAACTCTTATCTTTTACTGTCATAATATCCTTTTTATCTTCATATTGATGAAATAAACTGAATCAAATTATGAAACAACTCAAAATGTGTGCGTGCGTGTGAGTGCACTTATTTAAACCATTTGGATGTCTGGTGTTGTGCACAAAGCATTAATGGGCTTCACTCACTCCAGGTCAACACTAGCATTAACAGTGATTTGGTGACTCCAGCAATGACCATATTCCTTTTTTTATGTTAATGCGTTGCATCATCATTTTATGTGATCGGTGTAACTAAGGTTGCAGGTTATGGAAAAACCATAAAGGTGAAGATATTTGTTACTAGAGTTGGCCAATTTACAATTTTAGCGGTGTAGTTCCAGACAGTCGTCCTATGAATCATTTGAGGAAGTGTCTTTAAAGAAACACACCATTCCTTTGAAGAGACAAAGCTCCCCTGCTTTTCATCTTTGGATAGGTTTCATGATGTACCACAATAGTTATGTCTAGCAAAATGTTTCCTTTTTCTGTTACAGTCTCCTTCAATGACACTTAAGCATCTAGCCTTTAACTAGTCCCTAGTCATATGACATTGTCACAGGTAACACCCACAGATGTGCCTAATTGATCCCCAACTCCCCACCAGTCCTTCAGAACTGAAGAAGCTACTTGGCTGAATGGCAAAACATCTTCAACAAACTCTGGAAGTCCAGTTGTCTTTCTTTAGCTTTTTTTGGATTTGCCATGACCTGGATGACTGAGGACCTTCAAATACATGTTCCATTTTTATATTGTCTTTATTATGATGTCTGTGTGAAGTAATGTTGAGATAGAACAAAGAAGTCTACTTTTAGAGGAGGTCAGAGTGGATGGATGGGTCAACAGAACACCAGGCTGTAGAGGTATACAGACACTTAGTCCATGTAAGTACATTAAAACCACACAGGGGGTAGCATTTGTGGGTGCATATTGTTTAGGTGGTCTGACTCATGACATGTAGACAGCTGGGATCTACGCTGCCCTTGGTGCATCCTCCTCTCCATCCACTGTCTGGGTGTCATGGTTTTCAAAATATACTTGGCTACAGGAAACACCTACAACCCTGGTAATGGTTCTAATTGTCCAATACGGCAGACCACCTTGGTTCTTAAGGTGAATAACTACAAAGAACACATTGATAACATTTACGATCTAAAAGAAACATTTGTGCATTCATCACATCTGCTGCAACTCTACCAGTGTCATGCAACACTGACTTGAGTAGTGTACTAATCCATTCCAGTTCACATGAGCGTCTGTAATACTAGAGCCACATACTGCTAGCAAATGGTCTGTGTTTTTAATGAGTCCAGTGGACTTGTGACTGTGGGTGAAGTGACCATCTTGTAATTCTTGACCCAAACACTGTTAAGCCTCTGTAGCTGACTGTATGGCTAGTTAGCTAAGGTTGAAGACTGATCAATAGAAGCATCAAGTGTTGAACCTCGAAACACAAACACATGATCTTTTTTTCATATAGTTCAACTTAGGTGTCCCGCTGGTGATCTCACTGACTTGCGGAAACCATGTCTTTTTGCCAGAACCCAACTGCTTTGTCATCCTTTCTGCACCAACAGACTGGGCTGCATTATTTCACAGGACTACATTGTGCGTTTACTTGAATGCACTGTAAGTAAAAGAACACATAATCTCATTGAACTCAAAGCTTATCCAATCAGGCATAACATTATGACCACATTTCTAATATTGTGTAGGTCTCCCTTATGCCTCCAAAACAGTTGTAACTCATCAGAGAATGGACATGGGCCTTCGGATGGTGTCCTGTGGTGTCTGGCAACAGAAAGTTGTTAGTGGGGGCCTTTGGATCCTATGTGTTGAGGGGAGGGCCCTCTGTGGATCAGGCTTGTTCCAGTGCATCCTATAGATACTTGATCAGTTATGGATCTAGGGAATTTGGAGGCCAGGTTTTTTGATGTGTGTGCCTGTGTCAGGCTGCATCCTCCTGGGGATGGCTGCTGCCATCAAGGAGTGACATTGCTATGGGGTGGGGGTGCCTGGTCTGGTCTAGGTGGGTACTACATGTTTAAGTAACATCCACATGAATACAAGGTCCAGATGTTTCCAAGCAAAACATTGAACTGTCACAAGATGGTCAATGTTATTCACTTCACCTCTCAGTGGTTGTAATGTTGTTGTGGCTGATCAGCGTACATTACAATAGAACAACAAAAAGAGTTGCCTCACATATTCTATTATCCACTGTACTGATGTGGCATGAAAAATATATAGAAAAAAGCACATTTAAGAACTTTATATGATTATGTGATTTGTATAAGTGTCATATTGGTTTCTTCAAATCAGCACAAATTATAATATTGTTTTCTCTGTCACATACCTGTATCTTCAACCATGGATGAACTCGTAAAAACCTAGGACCATCATTGTTTCTTACAAACCGCTGCCATTCTGTATGATTGTGCTGTATTTGGAAAGTTATAATTACATAACGTCCACTACCACAATCCATTTAAGCAAAACTAAAGTGTACCACAGCTTCATGATAGCTTGCATGTACGAAGGTCACTCATTTGTCAGTGAGTTTAGGGGTGTGCTTCAGATAGCTCTCCACATGTGATTCTTTATAAGGAACTGCTGTAGGTGGCAGCTAACTTGTCCTCTTGTTCACTTATTGGCCAATCAGCACAGTCCTGTCTCTGAGGAGTGTAGATTGCATCGAAGTGCTTTTCATTTACCAAAGCGATTTCAACAGGATGACATCTCCGATGTTTGTTTTCTGCCTGACATGTCTGTTCTTGTGGGAAATGGGTGAGTTGTGTTTCTATAAAAGCTGTTAATGTGTTTAATGTGTAGTCTGTCTGAATAAACATTTTCTGGTTATGTTATAATTCAGCCAGGACAAATTAATTGTGTGTTGTTTTCTATTTCACTTCAGCTGAGATGAGTAATTCAAAAGAGCGAACAACAGTGCACCAAGACCAGCGCTTTATATCGGCTAATGTGGGAGATAACTTAACTTTGAAGTGTATTTATGAGGATGACGTTGCAAAGTATTACTGGTATAAGCAAACACTGGAGCAGAAGCTACAGCTTATCTCTGTTGCCTACAAATTTGACAAAAAGGGCACTTTTCATGATGACTTCAAGGACAATCCACGGTTCTCACAGGAAACTGAACTCGGGAAAAGCCATTTAATCATTTCAAATTTACTACCTTCAGACACAGGTACTTACTTCTGTGCTAGTGGCCGTTCATTCGTGTTTGAATTTGGGGATGGCACCAAAGTCAGTGTAAAGGGTTCAGGTTCAAACATCAACGCTTCAGTTCATCAGTCTTCATCTGAGACCGTACAGCCAGGAGGCTCTGTGACTCTGAACTGCATAGTACACACTGGAAGCTGTGACAAAGAACACAGTGTTTACTGGTTCAAAGACTCTGAAGAGTCTGATCAAAAAATAATTTACACCCATGGAGGTGGGAAAGATCAGTGTGAGAGGAATCCCAACAATCAAACAAACACCTGTGTATACAACCTGCTGATGAAGAGCCTGAATCAATCTCATGCTGGGATCTACTACTGCGCTGTTGCCTCATGTGGACACATACTGTTTGGAAATGGGACCAGGCTGGACCTTCGAAGTGAGTAAAATCTTTTGTCAGGAACTCTCTGATTTGATGACCAGTCATTTGTTTTTATATTGCAATCAAACTTTGTTAAATCTGAGAAAAAGATCTGAAAGATCTGTTTCTAATGTCTGGATTTTCAGGTGAGGTGAAATCTCATCTTTTGGTGCATGTCTTGAGTGGAACTTTGGCATTCACCATCGCCCTCTGTGTTTCACTGTCTTTCTTACTGTATAAGATTAACAAGGACAGATACTCTGCAGGTAACTGGTACTTTCTTATATCCCAACTAAAAGCTTTAATGTTTAATTGTACTAGTTTCAAGTTGGCTTAACAAAAACCTTTCTATTTCATGGCTAGAGTGTCAAGGAAGATTTTCAGCTCCCTCCACAACAAATGCAGAGGTGAATATTACACTGTGTAGTAGTTGAATGGCATAAACATATAAATAATTGTCTTGTAAAGTAAAATCAAATCTTAATCTACTAATATGTATTTTGTCACCAGAGTCACCACGATGCAGACCACCTCCATTATGCTGCTTTAAATGTCAACCAACCCAACAGATCTGGAAGAAGGAGGGACAATGCCAAGACTGAATGTGTTTACTCCAGCGTAAAACAATAGACGGGACATGCTTCAGTTAGACATTCCTTGAAAAAGAAGAAGCCATTTCTTAGCCTGTGTTTTGTCTTAGCCTGTGTTTTGTCTTTGCTCGCCTGTGTTTTGTCTTTGCTGATTTTAGCCTCTGTGAGGCACTTTGTATTGCTTTTAGTATGAAAAGTGCCATACAAATAAAATTTGATTTGATTTGACTTAAGAGACGAGCTAATGGACAATGTGTCTAACTCTGGAGGTGATAAGATTTGGGAAGGTGTGTTGGAAAGGGCCAATGTCTTAACTAATCTTCAGACAAATCGTAGAAATGACAAGAGACTGGGTTGCTCATAGCCAAATTACAAAGAGGTTACGTGTTGAAAAAAATGCACTGCAAGATCGCAGCATGAATTATTTTGTGTCTTTCATTACGACTTCTGCACAGTTCCACTGAGACGCCACACATACCCTAAATCACCTTAAGTACAGTCTCCAACCAAAACGACAATCTCCTATCTCCTAGCATTAACAGTGATTTGGTGACTCCAGCAACGACCATATTCCTTTTTTTTGTGTCAACGCCTTACATCACCATTTTATGTGATCTATGTAACTAAGGTTGCAGGTTATGGAAAAACCATGAGGGTGAAGATATTTGTTCCTAGCATTGGCCAATTTACAATTTTAGTCTTGTAGTTCGAGACAGTCTTCCTAAGAATCATTTGAGGAAATGTCTTTAAAGAAACACAAAATTACTTCGAAGAGACAAAGCTCTCTTGCTTTTCATCTTTGGATAGGTTTCATGATGTACCACAACAGTTATGTCTTGCAAAATGCTTCCGTTTTCAGTTACAGTCTCCTCCAACGACACTTAGGCCCGGTTTCACAGACAAGGCTTATATCAAGTCAGGAGTAGGCCTAAGTCAGACTAGTAAAGCTAGTTCATTTAAGCGGCTTGCATGAACGTGGCTTACATTTGTCTTAGTTAGTCCCAGACTGTGGAGTCCTGGAGTAAGCTTAAACGAGAACACCTGGGTCAAGCCTCATTAGCCTAAGTGGGAGCACAGCCTGTTAGCCTATTGGTGCTCATAAAAACCTGGAATGGAATTGAGGACAGCGTTGCTGGAGGGAATTCTGACACCAAACATGGCTGGAGGTAAAAGAAAACGCTCTAAGAACTATACTGAATATGAAAAAACTCTACTTAAACAGATTGTGGGAACTCATGCTGTTATTGAAAGTAAAGGCCACAGTGCTGCTATTGAACAAAGGAAGAGGAGTGCTTGGGCTGCCATTTGTAGTGAATTCAATGCAAATGAAAATGTAACCACAAGAGCGGTACAGCAACTGCAGGTGAGACATGTCAATTATGATCTGTATATCACAGATGTCATATAGTTTTGTGACATTGTCTATATTGAATGATATCTGCATTCATAGACTCTGTGGAAGAACATCAAATTAGATTTGAAAAAAAGGAATGCAGAGGCCAGAAGAGAGAGATTTACTACTGGTGGTGGACCCCCACCTAGTAAAGACAAGACTGATGAATTGGCGGACTTGTTGACTGGGATAATAGAGGACCAGCAACCTCTGGATGGTATACCAGATGATGACCATTTGGACAGTGGACATGAAGAACTGAGCACAAATGGTAAATATATGATAGAAAGCAAATTAGTTACCTCATTCTGTACATACAGATTATTCCACTGTCTGTGTTTATTTTATTTCATTTCATGTGAGTTTTTGTATCTAACAGTGATCTTTTCACAGAGGAAACCATTCTAACCCTGGTGGAAGAGCCAGTGCACAGTGACTGTTCACCCTCCACATCTGGTACGGCATCCCAGAGAAAAGATACTGTCACCACCTTCCAGCAGAGACCAAAAAGGATGTCCATGCATGAAAAGTTAGCCTTAGAATTTCATGAGCTGAAAATGAAATATCTGAAAGAAGAGCATGACATGAAAATGAGAATTTTACAGGTCGAATTAGATATGAAATTAGAAGAGAGAGCTGTTCAAAGAAAGATGCATGAGACAGCTATATAGTGTAATGAAATATCTTGTGAAAATAAATTGTGAGTGATTGTGAAATTGTGAGAGTGTGAATAACGTAAACACCACTACCTACATTTTAGAACAGCCTTGGTTAAGTTTCCCATTTAATTTTTCTGCACACTATTTATATATGTTGTACACAACAAACAAAACAAGCAAGGCAAAAGGCAAGGCAAAAACAAGCCGTAATCAATGCATTCCATGGTTAAATGTATTTTTTTTTCTAACTGAAGTGCTGCAATGTGAAAGCAGCTCTGAGCGCAAGTCCTCCTTGGTTATTTTCTGCCACGGGCATGGGCACATTTGGATCAATCTGGTCTTCCATTGGAGGGTCAGGACAATTATGCTGCTTCAGGTAGTTGTGCAGCACAGCTGTAGCAATGATCACCTTGCAGCATCTTCTTGGCTCAAAGCGAAGTGTATTGCGTAAAGCCTGGAATCGATTCTTCCACACTCCAAACATACGCTCGACCATCCCTCTAGTGCGAATATGAGCTCTGTTGTATCTTTGCTGCTCAGTTGTTGTGGGATGTGGCCAAGGTGTGAATAAATAGGAACTCTGAGCATATCCACTGTCACCAAGTAGTAGTCCACTATGTTGCCCTCTCTCAAACTGAGCACACAATGAAGAGTTGTGAAAAATCCTTGAATCATGTGTTGCTCCTTTCCAACGGGCAACAATGTTTGAAAACTCTAAATTGGGAGTGCATACAGCCTGGACATTGATGGAAAACCAGTTCTTACGGTTCCTGTACTCCTCAGCATCAGGAGTTGATGGACACTTGATTTCAACATGACATCCATCTATACAGCCAATCACTCCCGGGAAGTTCCCATATTCATAGAAACGTATTTTATAGTTGGCTTGCTCAGCAGCATCAGGGAACATAATGTACAGATTTCTCAGTTCACAAATGGCACTGCAGACATTGTGAACTATTCTACAGACTGTTGCTTCACTGACACCACACAAATCACCAGTCTCACGATGAAAGGTTCCAGATGCCAAGAATCTCAAAGTGATCAGAACTTGGAAAGAACTTGGTACAGGCCTTCCTCTTTGAGACATGGAGGAAAGTCTAGGCTCAAGCAATGTAATGATCTCCAATGCATCTTCTTTGTACATACGGAAGCGGTCTCGGAAAGTTATTTCATCGTACTGATTCAATGGATTGCTCCTGTCCACAGGTATTTGTCTGGCTGGCCTCTGTAGTGAATATTGGTCTTCATTTAGATATTCCAAATACTCCATGCTCCCAAACCATCTGTGCTCCCTTTCACAAACACTACCAAGCTGAAGTTAAACCTGCCTCTTTGCAGGATTAATATAAACTACAATTTAGTCCTAGAGTAGCTCTAATCTACCCTCTTGCAATTGGCTTTGTTTAATCCAGAACAGACAAAATCTATGACTAATTTAAGATAGGTCTCTGCAAGTGACTTAAAGTTAAGCAAGCTCAAACAGCATTTTAGTCTGGGATTAGGCTTAAGCCTTGTCTGTGAAACCGGGCCTTAAGTATGTAGCCTTGAACTAGTCCCTAGTCATGTGAGATTTTCATAGGTAACACCCACAGATGTGCCTATTTGAACCCCAACTCCCCTCCAGGCCTTCAGAACTGAATAAGCTACTTGGATGAATGGTAAAACATCTTCAAGAGACTCCAGAAGTCCAGTTGTCTTTCTTTAGCTTTTCTTTGGATATGCCATGACCTGGATGACTGAGAACCTTCAAATACATGTTCCATTTTTGTATTGCCTTTATTGTGATGTCTATGTGAGGTAATGTTGAGATAGAACAAAGAAGTCTGCTTTTAGAGGAGGTCAGAGTGGATGGATGGGTCAACAGAACACCAGGCTGTAGAGGTATACAGACACTTAGTCCATCTAAGTCCATTAAATCCACACGGGGGGTAGCAGTTGGGATATACCCTGCCATTGGTGCATCCTCCTCACCATCCACTGCCTGTGTGTCATGGTTTTCAAAACATGCTTGGCTACATGAAACACCTACAACTCTGCTAATGGTTCTAATTGTCCAATAAGGCAGACCGCCTTGGTTCTTCAGGTGAACACTTATGAATAACTACCAAGAACACACTGACAACATTTACTGTCCAAAGGAACATTCGTGCATGTATCACATCTGACGCAACTCTAGCAGTGTCATGCAACACTGACTTGAGTAGTGTACTAATCCACTCCAGTTCACATGAGCATCTGTGATACTCAAGCCACATACTGCTAGCAAATGGTCTGAGTTTTTAGTGAGTCCAGTGGGCTCGTGACTGTGGGTTAAGTGACCATCTTGTAATTCTTGACCCAAACACTGTTAAGCCTCTGTAGCTGACTGTATGGCTAGCTAGTTAAGGTTGAAGACTAATCAATAGAAGCATCAAGTGTCGACCTCAAAATACAAAACATAATCTTTATATATATATATATATATATATACACACACACACATATACATATATATATATATATACACACACACACATATATATATATATATATATATGTATATACACACACACATATACATATATATATATATACACACACACACATATACATACATATATATATATATATATATATATTTATGGGAAGAGGAGCAGATCACCTGGAGGGACAAGCCCCTACACGGCATGTACCACCGCCAAATTGAAGAAGTGGCTGATATCGAGAAGACCTACCAATGGCTAGAAAAGGCTGGACTCAGAGACAGCACAGAGGCACTGATCATGGCAGCACAAGAACAGGCCCTAGGTACAAGAGCCATAGAGGCCAAGATCTACAAGAGCAGATCAGATCCAAGGTGCAGACTATGCAAAGATGCCCCTGAAACAGTCCAGCACATAATAGCAGAGTGTAAGATGCTAGCCGGGTCAGCATACATGGAGAGACACAACCAAGTGTCTGGAATAGTGTACAGGAACATCTGTACCCAGTATGGAATAGAAGTACCCAAATCCCAATGGGCCGCACCACAGAAGGTGGCTGAGAACAACAGGGCCAAGGTGCTGTGGGACTTCAGCTTCCAGACTGACAAACAGGTCCTGGCTAACCAACCAGACATAGTGGTGGTAGACAAAGAGAAGAAGAAGGCGGTGGTGATAGATGTGGCGATACCAGCAGACGCCAACATCAGAAAGAAGGAACACGAGAAAGTTGAGAAGTACCAAAGGTTGAAAGAAAGGCTGGAGCAGATGTGGAAGGTCAAGGCGAGCGTGATCCCCGTAGTAGTAGGAGCACTCGGGGCAGTGACCCCCAAACTGGGGGAGTGGCTCCAACAGATCCCAGGAACAACATCAGAAGCCTAAGGCCAGAAGAGCGCAGTCCTAGGAACAGCTAAGATACTGCGCAGAACCCTCAAACTCCTAGGCCTCTGGTAGAGGACTCGAGCTTGAGGATGACACAGATACCACCCGAGGAGGGTGAGAGGGACGTTTTTTTTTTTTTTAATATATATATATATATATATATATATATATATTTCAACTTAGAGAGCCTACTGGTGTTCTTATTGACTTGCGGAAACCACATCTTTTTGCCAGAACCCAACTGCTTTGCCATCCTTTCTGCACCGACAGACTGGGCTGCATTATTTCACAGGAATACATTATCGGTTTACTTGAATGCACTGGAAGCGAAAGATCACTTAAACTTATTGAACACAGTGCTTATCCAGTCAGGCATAACATTATGAACACCTTTCTAATATTGTGTAGGTCTCCCTTACGCTTCCAAAACAGTTGTAACTCATCAGAGAATGGACATGGGCCTTCGGAGGGTGTCCTGTGGTGTCTGGCAACAGAATGTTGTTAGTGGGGGCCTTTGGATCCTATGTGTTGAGGGGAGGGCGCTTTGTGGATCAGGCTTGTTACAGTGGATCCTATAGATACTTGATCAGTTTGTGATCTAGGGAATTTAGAGGCCAGGATTTTTTGGTGTGTGTGCCTGTGTTAGGCTGCATTCTGCTGGGGATGGCTGCTGCTATCAAGGAGTGACATTGCTATGGGGTGGGGGTGCCTGGTCTGGTCTAGGTGGGTGGTACATGTTTAAGTAACATCCACATGAATACCAGGTCCAGACGTTTCCAAGCAAAACTTTGAACTGTCACAAGATGGTCAATGTTATTCACTTCACCTCTCAGTGGTTGTAATGTTGTTGTGGCTGATGGGTGTACATTACAATCGAACAACAAAAAGAGTTGCCTGATATATTCTATTGTCCACTGTACTGATGTGGCATGAAAAATATATAGAAAAAAGCACATTTCAGAACTTTACACGATTATGTGATTTATATAAGTGTCATGTTGGTTTCTTCAAATCAGCACAAATTACAATATTGTTTTTCTCTGTCACATACCTGTATCTTCAACCATGGATAAACTCATAAAAACCTGGGATCATCATTGTTTCTTACAAACCACTGCGATTCTGTATGATTGTGCTGTATTTGCAAAGTTATAATAACATAGTAACGTCCACTACCACAATCCATTTAAGCAAAACTAAAGTGTACCACAGCTTCATAATAGCTTGCATGTACGAAGGTCACTCATTTGTCAGTGAGTTTAGGGGTGTGCTTCAGATAGCTCTCCACATGTAATTCTTTATAAGGAACTGCTGTAGGTGGCAGCTAACTTGTCCTCTTGTTCACTTATTGGCCAATCAGCACAGTCCTGTCTCTGGGGAGTGTAGATTGCATCGAAGTGCTTTTCATTTACCAAAGCGATTTCAACAGAATGACATCTCTGATGTTTGTTTTCTACCTGACATGTCTGTTCTTGTGGGAAATGGGTGAGTTGTGTTTCTATAAAAGCTGTTAATGTGTTTAATGTGTAGTCTGTCTGGGTATACTTTTTTTCTGGTTGTGTTATAATTCAGCAAGGACAAATTAATTGTGCTTTGTTTTCTATTTCACTGCAGCTGAGATGAATAATTCAAAAGAGCGAACAACAGTGCACCAAGACCAGCGCTTTATATCGGCTAATGTGGGAGATGACTTAACTTTGCAGTGTATTTATGAGGATGACGCTGCAAAGTATTACTGGTATAAGCAAACACTGGAGCAGAAGCTGCAGCTTATCTCTGTTGCCTACAAATTTGACAAAAAGGGCACTTTTCATGATGATTTCAAGGACAATCCACGGTTCTCACAGGAAACTGAACCCGGGAAAACCCACTTAATCATTTCAAATTTACAACCTTCAGACACAGGTACTTACTTCTGTGCAAGTGGCCGTTCATACGAGTTTGAATTTGGGGATGGCACCAAAGTCAGTGTAAAGGGTTCAGGTTCAAACGTCAACGCTTCAGTTCATCAGTCTTCATCTGAGACCGTGCAGCCAGGAGGCTCTGTGACTCTGAACTGCACAGTACACACTGGAAGCTGTGACAAAGAACACAGTGTTTACTGGTTCAAAGACTCTGAAGAGTCTCATCAAAAAATAATTTACACCCATGGAGGTGGGAATGATCAGTGTGAGAGGAATCCCAACAATCAAACAAACACCTGTGTCTACAACCTGCTGATGAAGAGCCTGAATCAATCTCATGCTGGGATCTACTACTGCGCTGTTGCCTCATGTGGACACATACTATTTGGAAATGGGACCAGGCTGGACCTTCGAAGTGAGTAAAATTTTTTGTCAGGAACTCTATCATTTGATGACCAGTCATTTGTTTTTATATTACAATCAAACTTTGTTAAATCTGAGAAAAAGATCTGAAAGATCTGTTTCTCATGTCTGGATTTTCAGGTGAGGTGAAATCTCATCTTTTGGTGCATGTCTTGAGTGGAACTTTGGCATTCACCATCGCCCTCTGTGTTTCACTGTCTTTCTTACTGTATAAGATTAACAAGGACAGCCACTCTGCAGGTAACTGGTACTTTCTTATATCCCAACTAAAAGTTTTAATGTTTAATTGTAGTAATTTTAAGTTGGCTTAACAAAAAACTTTCTATTTCATGGCTAGAGTGTCAAGGAAGATTTTCAGCTCCCTCCACAACAAATGCAGAGGTGAATATTACACTGTGTAGTAGTTGAATGGCATAAACATATAAATAATTGCCCTGTAAACCAAAATCAAATCTTAATCTACTAATATGTATTTTGTCACCAGAGTCACCACGATGCAGACCACCTCCATTATGCTGCTTTAAATGTCAACCTGCCCAACAGATCTGGAAGAAAGAGGGACAACGCCAAGACTGAATGTGTTTACTCCAGCGTAAAACAATAGACGGGACATGCTTCAGTTAGACATTCCTTGAAAAAGAAGAAGCCATTTCTTAGCCTGTGTTTTGTCTTAGCCTGTGTTTTGTCTTTGCTCGCCTGTGTTTTGTCTTTGCTGATTTTAGCCTCTGTGAGGCACTTTGTATTGCTTTTAGTATGAAAAGTGCCATACAAATAAAATTTGATTTGATTTGACTTAAGAGACGAGCTAATGGACAATGTGTCTAACTCTGGAGGTGATAAGATTTGGGAAGGCATGTTGGAAAGGGCCAATGTCTTAACTTATCTTCAGAGAAATCGTAGAAATGACAAGAGACTGGGTTGCCCATAGCCAAATTACAAAGAGGTTACGTGTTGAAAAAAATGCACTGCAAGATCGCAGCATGAATTATTTTGTGTCTTTCGTTACGACTTCTGCACAGTTCCACTGAGATGCCACACATACCCTAAATCACCGTAAGTACAGTCTCCAACCAAAACGACAATCTCCTGTTGTTTGCTCCTTAATTCTCCACAAATTAAGACGTGACTGTCACTCTTCAGCTGATTTATCAGTGTGTAATGTGTGTAATCCGAAGCCTCTGCCTTATTTACCATATTTAGAGTTTCATGATGGATATCCGCACAGTGTCCATTTGTACAAGGGACTTACATGATTCAAAGTCAACTCCTGTCTTTTACTGTCATAATATCATTTTTAACTGCATATTGATTGAAATAAACTGAATCAAATTATGAAACAACTCAAAATGTGTGTGTGTGTGAGTGCAGTTATTCAAACCATTTGGATGTCTGGTGTTGTGCACAAAGCATTAATGGTCCTCACTCAGTCCAGGTCAATACTAGCATTAACAGTGATTTGGTGACTCCAGCAACAACCATATTGCTTTTTTTGTGTCAACGCCTTACATCATCATTTTATGTGATCGATGTAACTAAGGTTGCAGGTTATGGAAAAACCATGAGGGTGAAGATATTTGTTCCTAGCATTGGCCAATTTACAATTTTAGTCGTGTAGTTCGAGACAGTCTTCCGAAGAATCATTTGAGGAAATGTCTTTAAAGAAACACACAATTACTTCGAAGAGACAAAACTCTCCTTCTTTTCATCTTTGGATAGGTTTCATGATGTACCACAACAGTTATGTCTTGCAAAATGCTTCCATTTTCAGTTACAGTCTCCTCCAACGACACTTAGTATGTAGCCTTGAACTAGTCCCCAGTCATATGAGATTCTCATAGGTAACACCCACACATGTGCCCATTTGATCCCCAACTCCCCACCAGTCCTTCAGAACTGAAGAAGCTACTTGGATGAATGACAAAACATCTTCAAGAAACTCTCGAAGTCCAGTTGTCTTTCTTTAGCTTTTTTTGGATTTGCCATGACCTGGATGACTGAGAAACTTCAAATACATGTTCCATTTTTTTATTGATTTTTTTATGATGTCTATGTGAGGTAATGTTGAGATAAAACATCAAAGTCTACATTTAGAGGAGGTCGGAGTGGATGGATGGGTCAACAGAACACCAGGCTGTAGAGGTATACAGACACTTAGTCCATCTAAGTCCATTAAAACCACACAGGGGTTGCATTTGTGGGTGCATATTGTTTAGGTAGTCTGACTCATTACATGTAGACAGTTGGGATATACCCTGTCATTGGTGCATCCTCCTCCCCATCCACTGTCTGGGTGTCATGGTTTTGAAAATATACTTGGCTACAGGAAACACCTACAACTCTGGGAATGGTTCTAATTGTCCAATAAGGCAGACCACCTTGGTTCTTAAGGTGAACACTTATGAATAACTACAAAGAACACACTGACAACATTTACTGTCTAAAAGGAACATTCGTGCATATATCACATCTGACGCAACTCTAGCACTGTCATGCAACACTGACTTGAGTAGTGTACTAATCCACTCCATTTCAAATGAGCGTCTGTGATACTAGAGCCACATACTGCTAGCAAATGGTCTGTATTTTTAGTCAGTCCAGTGGGCTCGTGACTGTGGGTGAAGTGAGCATCTTGTAATTCTTGACCCAAACACTGTTAAGCCTCTGTAGCTGACTGTATGGCTAGCTAGTTAAGGTTGAAGACTGATCAATAGAAGCATCAAGTGTTGAACCACAAAATAAAAAACGTAATCTTTATATATATATATATATATATATATAAAGTTAACTTAGGGAGTCTACTGATGTTCTTATTGACTTGCAGAAACCATATCTTTTTTCCAGAACCCAACTGCTTTGCCATCCTTTCTACACCAACAGACTGGGCAGCATTATTTCACAGGAATACATTGTGGGTTTACTTGAATGCACTGCAAGCAAAAGATCACTTAAACGTATTTAACTCAGTGCTTATACAATCAGGCATAACATTATGAACACCTTTCTAATATTGTGTAGGTCTCCCTTATGCCTCCAAAACAGTTGTGACTAATCAGACAATGGACATGGGCCTTCTGAGGGTGTCCTGTGGTGTCTGGCAACAGAATGTTGTTAGTGGGGTCCTCTGGATCCGATGTGTTAAGGGGAGGGCCCTCTGTGGATCAGGTTTGTTCCAGTGCATCCTATAGATCAGGGGTATTCAACTAAAATCTGAAAAGGTCCAGTCAGATAAAATCTCCTCAAGCAAAGGTCCAGAACATCATAATGTCTAACTTGCGTTATGATTGTGATATATACAGAAGTGGCCTAGTAGTTGTATCAACGTCTGTAATCAACAATGGACTCTCAAATCACAGAAAATACAAGTGAAAAACATTTTAACAAAATTTGTTGTTAACATTGAAACATATATAATACACTACTTTAGATATAGCGTTATAGCCTATGAACAATCTTCTATTATCGTTTTATTATCATTATCAAGTTAAAGAAGGGCTGCATTTTAAAATGATATTCATATTGTGCATCTTAAAATAAAGTGCTTAATTTCATAAAATAAATAAAGTGTAGCAGCAGCTTGAGTCTCCCCTTTTCTGTAATTTTCACATCTCAATTATAGTCTCAACCAATTTTACAACATATAGTGTATTTTTCATATTGGGCTCTGAGACTGCTAATTTTCTGGGACCTCAGTTCAGACTTTGATGTGTACGATTGTTCAAAAGCTTTGTGCTTTGTCTCATAGTGGCGTTTCACATTGCCACTTTTAATTAGTGCCACGGTCTCTGAACATATGACACACTGCTTTTGTGCTATCTGCGGGAAGAATGAACAGGTATGCGTCGGTCAATTCCGTATTGAATGCTCGGTATTCGCTGTCTACTTTTCTTCTCTTAGAAAGCGCCGTAATTATTTGACTTCTCCAGACTCCCACTCACTTGTCCGTCCGTCTTCTCTACCTGTACCGTTATAAACTCCTCGCCTCTTACTCACCTCTTCCAACTGTCTGCATGAGTCGCGAATAGCAATGTGACGTGCCTTGAATGTAAACATTTTATTGGCTGAGTAGCATCACCCGGGTGGCTTAACTCGCACGCGGGTTGGTTTGTAAATTTCCTGGTCAACTAATCCAGTACCGTAAACCTCGGCGTAAAGCCAGGTAAAGCCTATAAAAGCTGTGCCGCTTAAAATACAAGCGCCCCGTCAAAATTAAAAATAATTTAATAATTTGTTGACTATAGGTTCGGTCCGTATGGCATGGCGTCTGGGTCCGTACTCGGACCCCGGTCCGCCTGTAAGTGACCCCTGCTATAGATACTTGATCAGTTATGGATCTGGGAAATTTGGAGGCCAGGTGTTTTGGTGTGTCTGCCTGTGTCAGGCTGCATCCTGCTGGGGATGGCTGCTGCCATCAAGGAGTGACATTGCTATGGGGTGGGGGTGCCTGGTCTGGTCTAGGTGGGTGCTACATGTCTAAGTAACATCCACATGAATACCAGGTCCAGACGTTTCCAAGCAAAACATTGAACTTTCACAAGATGGTCAATGTTATTCACTTCACCTCTCAGTGGTTTTAATGTTGTTGTGGCTGATCGGCGTACATTACAATAGAACAACAAAAAGAGTTGCCTGACATATTCTATTGTCCACTGTACTGATGTGGCATGAAAAATATACAGAAAAATACACATTTCAGAACTTTATATGATTATGTGATTTGTATAAGTGTCATATTGGTTTCTTCAAATCAGCACAAATTATAATATTGTTTTTCTCTGTCACATACCTGTATCCTCAACCATGGATAAACTCATAAAAACCTGGGACCATCATTGTTTCTTACACACCGCTGCCATTCTGGATGATTGTGCAGTATTTGGAAAGTTATAATAACATAGTAACGTCCACTACCACAATCCATTTAAGTAAAACTAAAGTGTACTACATCTTCATAATAGCTTGTATGTACGAAGGACACTCATTTGTCAGTGAGTTTAGGGGTGTGCTTCAGATAGCTCTCCACATGTGATTCTTTATAAGGAACTGCTGTAGGTGGCAGCTAACTTGTCCTCTTGTTCACTTATTGGCCAATCAGCACAGTCCTGTCTCTGAGGAGTGTAGATTGCATCGAAGTGCTTTTCATTTACCAAAGCGATTTCAACAGAATGACATCTCCGATGTTTGTTTTCTGCCTGACATGTCTGTTCTTGTGGGAAATGGGTGAGTTGTGTTTCTATAAAAGCTGTTAATGTGTTTAATGTGTAGTCTGTTTGAATATATATTTTCTGGTTATGTTATAATTCAGCCAGGACAAATTAATTGTGTTTTGTTTTCTATTTCACTTCAGCTGAGATGAATAATTCAAAAGAGCAAACAACAGTGCACCAACACCAGCGCTTTATATCGGCTAATGTGGGAGATAAGTTAACTTTGAAGTGTATTTATGAGGATGACGTTGCAAAGTATTACTGGTATAAGCAAACGCTGGAGCAGAAGCTGCAGCTTATCTCTGTTGCTTATAAGTTTGAGAAAAGGGGCACTTTTCGTGATGAGTTCAAGGACAATCCACGGTTCTCACAGGAAAATGAACCTGGGAAAAGCCACTTAATCATTTCAGATTTACTACCTTCAGACACAGGTACTTACTTCTGTGCAAGTGGCCTTTCATATGTGTTTGAATTTGGGGATGGCACCAAAGTCAGTGTAAAGGGTTCAGGTTCAAATGTCAAAGCTTCAGTTCATCAGTCTTCATCTGAGACCGTGCAGCCAGGAGGCTCTGTGACTCTGAACTGCACAGTACACACTGGAAGCTGTGACAAAGAACACAGTGTTTACTGGTTCAAAGACTCTGAAGAGTCTGATCGAAAAATCATTTACACCCATGGAGGTGGGAATGATCAGTGTGAGAGGAATCCCAACAATCAAACAAACACCTGTGTCTACAACCTGCTGATGAAGAACCTGTCTCAATCTCATGCTGGGATCTACTACTGTGCTGTTGCCTCATGTGGACACATACTGTTTGGAAATGGGACCAGGCTGGACCTTCGAAGTGAGTAAAAGTTTTTGTCAGGAACTCTCTCATTTGATGACCAGTCATTTGTTTTTTTATATTATAATCAAACTTTGTTAAATCTGAGAAAAAGATCTGAAAGATCTGTTTCTAATGTCTGGATTTTCAGGTGAGGTGAAATCTCATCTTTTGGTGCATGTCTTGAGTGGAACTTTGGCATTCACCATCGCCCTCTGTGTTTCACTGTCTTTCTTACTGTATAAGATCAACAAGGACAGCCACTCTGCAGGTAACTGGTACTATTTATAACCCAGCTAAAAGCTTTAATGTTTAATTGTAGTCATTTCAAATTGGGTTAACGGAAAACTTTCTGTTTCACGACTAGAGTGTCAAGGAAGATTTTCAGCTCCCTCCACAACAAATGCAGAGGTGAATATTACACTGTGCAGTAGTTTAATGGCATAAACATAAATAACTGCCCTGTAAACCAAAATCATATCTGAATCTACTAATGTGTATTTTGTCACCAGAGTCACCACGATGCAGACCACCTCCATTATGCTGCTTTAAATGTCAACCTGCCCAACAGATCCAGAAGAAAGAGGGACAACGCCAAGACAGAATGTGTTTACTCCAGCGTAAAACAATAGACAAGACATGCTTCATTTGGACATTCCTTGAAAAAGAAAGAAGCCATTTCTTAAGAGGCAAGCTAATGGACAATGTGTTTAACTCTTGAAGTGAGAATAATTGCGAAGCTCTGTTGGAAAGGGCCAATGTCTCAACTATTCATCAGACAAATCGTAGAAATGACAAGTGAAACAAGCTACGCGCTGAATAAAATGCACTGCAAGACCGCAGCATAAATTGTCTTGTGTCTTTCGTCACGACTTCTGCACAGTTCCACTGAGGAGCCACACATACCCTAAACCACCTTAAGTACAGTCTCCAATCAAAAGGACAATCTCTTGTTGATGCTCCCTAATTCTCCACAAATTAAGACGTGACTGTTGCTCTTTAGTTGATTTATTAAGCAATTTTTTAAGAAAAACATATCAGTGTGTAATGTGTGTAATCAGAAGCCTCTGCCTTATTTATCGTTTTGTGTAGAGTTTCATGATGATACCTGCACAGTGTCCATTTGTACAGGGACTTACATGATTCAAAGTCAACTCTTATCTTTTACCGTCATAATATCCTTTTAATCTTCATACTGATGAAATAAACTGAATCAAATTATTAAACAACTCAAAAGGTGTGTGTGTGTGTGTGTGTGTGTGTGTGTGTGTGAGTGCACCTATTCAAGCCATTTAGATGTCTGGTGTTGTGCACAAAGCATTAATGGGCTTCACTCACTCCAGGTCAACACTAGCATTAACAGTGTTTTGGTGACTTCACCAATTACCATATTCCTTTTTTTGTGTCAATGCCTTACATCATCATTTTATGTGATTGGTGTAACTAAGCTTGCAGGTTATGGAAAAACCATAAGGGTGAAGATATTTGTTCCTTGAGTTGGCCAGTTTACAATTTTAGTGGTGCAGTTCGAGACAGTCTTCCTACGAATCATTTGAGGAAGTGTCTTTAAAGAAACACACCATTCAACTGAAGAGACAAATCTCCCCTGTTTTTCATCTTTGGATAGGTTTCATGATGTACCACAATAGTTATGTCTTGCAAAATGTTTCCTTTTTCAGTTACGGTCTCCTTCAATGACACTTAAGCATCTAGCCTTTAACTAGTCCCCAGTCATATGAGATTCTCATAGGTAACACCCACATATGTGCCTATTTGAACCCCAACTCCCCACCAGCCCTTCAGAACTGAAGAAGCTACTTGGATGAATGGCAAAACATCTTCAAGAAACTCTAGAAGTCCAGTTGTCTTTCTTTAGCTTTTTTCTTTTGGATTTGCCATGACCTGGATGACTTAGGACCTTCAAATGCATGTTCCATTTTTATATTGCCTTTATTGTGATGTCTATGTGAGGTAATGTTGAGATCGAATAACAAAGTCTACACTTAGTTTCCATTAAGTTTGGTGTTCTGTTGACCCATCCATCCACTCTGATCTCCTCTATCACAGAAAACCGTGTTGCTTCCTGTTTCCAACCAGCAGTCACCTTATAGCACGAAAAAGATTGTTAAAGAAGTGGTCATTTTAACAGAATCCATACTGTTTTGTGAGTTAAGATGACTGTCAGAAAAGTCTTCTATAGGACATCCTGTAGGATATGGACAACCAATTGATTGTGTTGTAAAATTTGGTAGACTTATCATGTAGCATGGGAGGAGGTGCTACCTTAAAAGCTGTCAGAAAAGTCATAGAACTAAAGTGCCTGTGCGTGTTTACCCAGGGATTACCCAACAGACTAGCAGGGTTGCCTGCTGCTTGTTCAGGCAAGCTCTGTACAGATATAGTTTATGTGATATAAAGTAGACCCCCCTGCTTAGAAGTTAGTATACACTTTACCTGTGTGCACATACCACGATATATCTGAAAGGGCATGAACAGACTACTGACTAGTCTGATCTTTGATGTATAACACTTACTGACATATTTACAGAAGAGCAAAATGAAATTAACATGCTTCACTTTGTAGGATAGCTTTCATAATGAATCACAGTAGTTTTGACAATGTTTCTGCAATGAATGTTGAGAAGAAAATGAGGCAGTAACTGCACTGCAACACTCATGGTTTTGCTTTCAGTCTCTGTCACTGTAGCAGTTACTACAGTGTATGTACTCCTTTTAGAGGAGGTCAGAGTGGATGGATGGGTCAACAGAACACCAGGCTGTAGAGGTATACAGACACTTAGTCCATGTAAGTACATTAAAACCACACGGGCGTTGCATTTGTGGGTGCACATTGTTTAGGTTGTCTGACTCATGACATGTAGACAGCTGGGATATACCCTGTCATTGGTGGCATCCTCCTCCCCAACCACTGTCTGGGTGTCATGGTTTACAAAACATGCTTGGCTACAGGAAACACCTACAACTCTGGTAATGGTTGTAATTGTCCAATAAGGCAGACAGCCTTGGTTCTTAAGGTGAATAACTACAAAGAATACACTGACAACATTTACTGTCTAAAAGGAACATTAGTGTATTCATCACATCTGCCGCAACTCTAGCAGTGTCATACTACTGACTTGAGTAGTGCACTAATCCATTCCAGTTCACATGAGCATCTGTGATACTACAGCCACATACTGCTAGCAATTGGTCTGTGTTTTTAGTGAGTCCAGTGGTCTCGTGACTGTGGGCTAAGTGACCATCTTGTAATTACTGACCCAAACACTGTTAAGCCTCTGTAGCTGACTGTATGACTAGCTAGCTGAGGTTGAAAACTAATCAACAGAAGCATCAAGTGTCGAACCTCAAAACACAAAAACATAATCTTTTTTTTTTTATATATAGCTCAACTTAGGTGTCCCGCTGGTGATCTCACTGACTTGTGGAAACCATGTCTTTTTGCCGGAACCCAACTGCTTTGCCATCCTTTCTGCACCGACAGACTGGGCTGCATTATTTCACAGGAATACCTTGTGCATTTACTTAAATGCACTGTAAGCAAAAGACCACTTAAACTTATTGAACACAGTGCTTATCCGAGCAGGCATAACATTATGAACACCTTTCTAATGTTATGTAGGTCTCCCTAATGCCTCCAAAACAGTTGTGACTCATCAGAGAATGGACATGGGCCTTCAGAGTGTGTCCTGTGGTGTCTGGCAACAGAATGTTGTCAGTGGGGTCCTCTGGATCCTATGTGTTCAGGGTGGCTCCTCTGTGGATCAGGCTTGTTCCAGTGCATCCTATAGATACTTGATCAGTTTGGGATCTAGGGAATTTGGAGGCCAGGTCAACACCTGTAGCTCCTAAAGCGTTTTTTGTGTGTGTGCCTGCGTCAGGCTGCATCCTACTGGGGATGGCTGCTGCCATCAAGGAGTGACATTGCTATGGGGTGGGGGTGCCTGGTCTGGTCTGGTCTAGGTGGGTGGTACATGTCTAAGTAACATCCACATGAATACCAGGTCCAAAAGTTTCCAAGCAAAACATTGAACTGTCACAAGATGGTCGATTTTATTCACTTCACCTCTCAGTGGTTTTAATGTTGTGGCTGATCGGTGTACATTACAATCAAACAACAAAAAGAGTTGCCTGACATATTCTATTGTCCACTGTACTGATGTGGCATGAAAAATATATAGAAAAAAGCACATTTCAGAACTTTATATGATTATGTGACTTGTATAAGTGTCATATTGGTTTCTTCAAATTGGCACAAAATACAATATTGTTTTTCTCTGTCACATACCTGTATCCTCAACCATGGATAAACTCATAAAAACCTGGGATCATCATTGTTTCTCATTGATTAAAACATGGTATCGTACAAAGTGCTGCCATTCTGTATGATTGTGCTGTATTTGGCAAGTAAAACTAAAGTGTACTACATCTTCATAAAAGCTTGTATGTACGAAGGTCACTCATTTGTTAGTGAGTTTAGGGGTGTGCTTCAGATAGCTCTCCACATGTGATTCTTTATAAGGAACTGCTGTAGGTGGCAGCTAACTTGTCCTCTTGTTCACTTATTGGCCAATCAGCACAGTCCTGTCTCTGAAGAGTGTAGATTGCATCGAAGTGCTTTTCATTTACCAAAGCGATTTCAACAGGATGACATCTCCGATGTTTGTTTTCTGCCTGACATGTCTGTTCTTGTGGGAAATGGGTGAGTTGTGTTTCTATAAAAGCTGCTAATGTGTTTAATGTGGAGTCAGTCTGAATATATATTTTCTGGTTATGTTATAATTCAGCCAGGACAAACTAATTGTGCTTTATTTTCTATTTCACTTCAGCTGAGATGAATAATTCAACAGTGCACCAAGACCAGCGCTTTATATCGGCTAATGTGGGAGATAAGTTAACTTTGAAGTGTATTTATGAGGATGACATTGCAAAGTATTACTGGTATAAGCAAACACTGGAGCAGAAGCTGCAGCTTATCTCTGTTGCCTACAAGTTTGACAAAAAGGGCACTTTTCGTGATGAGTTCAAGGACAATCCACGGTTCTCACAGGAAAATGAACCTGGGAAAAGCCACTTAATCATTTCAAATTTACGACCTTCAGACACAGGTACTTACTTCTGTGCCTTTCTGGGCTTTTCATTTGCATTTGAATTTGGGGATGGCACCAAAGTCAGTGTAAAGGATTCAGGCTCAAACATCAACGCTTCAGTTCATCAGTCTTCATCTGAGACCGTGCAGCCAGGAGGCTCTGTGACTCTGAACTGCACAGTACACACTGGAAGCTGTGACAAAGAACACAGTGTTTACTGGTTCAAAGACTCTGAAGAGTCTGATCGAAAAATCATTTACACCCATGGAGGTAGGAATGATCAGTGTGAGAGGAATCCCAACAATCAAACAAACACCTGTGTCTACAACCTGCTGATGAAGAGCCTGAATAAATCTCATGCTGGGATCTACTACTGTGCTGTTGCCTCATGTGGACACATACTGTTTGGAAATGGGACCAGGCTGGACCTTCGAAGTGAGTAAAATCTTTTGTCAGGAACTCTCTCATTTGATGACCAGTCATTTGTTTTTATATTACAATCAAACATTGTTAAATCTGAGAAAAACATCTGAAAGATCTGTTTCTAATGTCTGGATTTTCAGGTGAGGTGAAATCTCATCTTTTGGTGCATGTCTTGAGTGGAACTTTGGCATTCACCATCGCCCTCTGTGTTTCACTGTCTTTCTTACTGTATAAGATTAACAAGGACAGACACTCTGCAGGTAACTGGTACTTTCTTATATCCCAGCTAAAAGCTTTAATGTTTAATTGTAGTCACTTCAAGTTGGCTTAACAGAAAACTTTCTGTTTCACGACTAGAGTGTCAAGGAAGATTTTCAGCTCCCTCCACAAGAAATGCAGAGGTGAATATTACACTGTGCAGTAGTTTAATGGCATAAACATATAAATATCTGCCCTGTAAACAGAAATCATGTCTTAATCTACTAATATGTATTTTGTCACCAGAGTCACCACGATGCAGACCACCTCCATTATGCTGCTTTAAATGTCAACCTGCCCAACAGATCTGGAAGAAAGAGGGACAACGCCAAGACTGAATGTGTTTACTCCAGCGTAAAACAACAGACGGCACATTTGGACATTTCTTGAAAAAAAAGAAGCCATTTCTTAAGAGACGAGCTAATGGACAATGTGTCTAACTCTAGAGGTGATAAGATTTGGGAAGGTGTGTTGGAAAGGGCCAATGTCTTAACTTGTCTTCAGACAAATCCTAGAAATGACAAGGGACTGGGTTGCTCATAGCCAAATTACAAACAGGCTACGTGTTGAAAAAAAATGCACTGCAAGATCGCAGCATAAATTGTCTTGTTTTTTTTGTTACGACTTCTGCACAGTTCCACTGAGACGCCGCACATACCCTTAACCACCTTAAGTTTTGTACAAGGGACTAACATGATTCAAAGTCAACTCTTATCTTTTACTGTCATAATATCCTTTTAATCTTCATATTGATGAAATAAACTGAATCTAATTAATGTGTGCGTGTGTGAGTGCAGTTATTCAAACCATTTAGTGTTGTGCACAAAGCATGAGATGGTCCTCATTCACTCCATGTCGACACTAGCATTAACAGTGATTTGGTGACTCCAGCAACGACTATATTCCTTTTTTAGTGTTAATGCCTTGCATCATCCTTTTATGTGATGTATGCAACTAAGGTTGCAGGTTATGGAAAAACCATGATGATGAAGATATTTGTTCCTAGAGTTGGCCAATTTACAATTTTAGTGGTGTAGTTTGAGACAGTCCTTTCTACGAATCATATGAGGAAGTGTCTTTAAAGAAAGACACCATTCCTTCGAAGATACAAAACTCTCCTGCTTTTCATCTTTGGATAAGTGTCATGATGTACCACTATAGTCATGTCTAGCAAAATGTTTCCGTTTTCAGTTACAGTCTCCTCCAACGACACTTAAATATCTAGCCTTTAACTAGTCCCTAGTCATATGAGATTCTGGTCGGTAACACCCACAGATGTGCCTATTTGAACCCCAACTCCCCACCAGTCATTCAGAACTGAAGAAGAATGAATAGCAAAACATCTCCAAGAAACTCCAGAAGTCCAGTTATCGTTCTTTGGCTTTTTTTTGGATATGCCATGACCTGGATGACTGAGAACCTTCAAATACATGTTCCATTTTTATATTGCCTTTATTATGATGTCTATGTGAGGTAATGTTGAGATAGAACAACAAAGTCTACACTGAGAGGAGATCAGAGTGGATGGATGGGTTAAGAGAACACCAGACTTAATGGAAACTATCACAGAAAACCTTGTTGCTTATTGTTTCCAACCAGCAGTCGCCTTATAGCACGAAAAAAATTGTTAAGGAAGTGGTCATTTTAACAGAATCCATACTGTTTTGTGAGTTAAGATGGTTGTCAGAAAAGTCTTCTATAGGTCATCCTGACGTGGATGGACAAGCAATTGATTGTGTTGTCATATTTGGTAGACTTGTTATGTAGCATGGGAGGAGGTGCTATCTTAAAAGCTGTCAGAAAAGTCATAGAACTAAAGACCCTGTGCGTGTTTACCCAGAGATTACACAAAAGACTAGCAGGGTTGCCTGCTGCTTGTTCAGGCAAGCTCTGTACAGATATAGTTTATTTCATAGAAAGTACACCCCCCTACTTAGAAGTCAGTATATGCACTTTACCTGTGTGCACATACCACAATATATCTGGAAGGGCATGAACAGAGTGCTGACTCGTCTGATCTTTGATGTATAATGCTTACTGACATGTTTACACAAGACCAAAATGAAGTTAACATGCTTCACTTTGTAGGATAGCTTTCATAATGAATCACAGTAGTTTTGACAATGTTTCTACTCTGAATGTTGAGAAGAAAATGAGGCAGTAACTGCACTGCGACACTCATGGTTTTGCTTTCAGTCTCTGTCACTGTAGCAGTTACTACAGTTTATGTGCTCCTGCATATAGACACCTTGAACCAAGACCACATTAATAAAATATTTATCTTGAGGTGATCACGTCTACTTCAATCACTGTTAAGTCTTTACTGTAACACTCACAGTAATGGACTGTCCTAGCATATAACCACTTTGTGTTCACATATTTATACAAAGTCTCCTCAAATTTAGTTGGAGAAATTAACATTACCATGAATAAAATGTTCATTTTTAAGTATTGTTGAAAGTACTTTGCAGGCTGTGACTGCCTGGAGTCTGGAACCCATGGACATCACCAAAAGCTCCGTTTTTCTCTTTTGTGATGCTTTGCCAGGCCTTTACTTCAGCTATGTTCAGTCGTTGCCTGTTTGTGGGTCTTTCTGTGTTAAGTTTTGTCTTAAGCAAGTGAAATGCATGCTCGATCTGGTTGAGATTTGGTGATAGACTCGGCCAATGAAGAATATTCCACTTCTTTGCCATAAAAAAACTCCTGGGTTGCTTTTGCAGTACATTTTGGGTCACTGTCCATCTGTACTGTGAAGCCCCGTCCAATAGACTTTGTTGCATTTGGCTGAATTTGAGCATAAAGCATATGCCTATGCACTTCAGAAATCATCTGGCTGCTTCTGTCTGCTGTCACATCATCAAGAAACATTAGTGGTCCAGTCCCATTGGAAGCCATGCATGACCATGCCATGACACTGAATCCACCATGTTTTACAGAAGGTGTGGAGTGCAGTGATTAATGAGCTGCATTATGTGGGTTCACAGCAACAGCGTCCAAATGCAAATGCCACACCTAGAATCAACTCCAGGCCCTTTACCTGCTTAAATGATGAAGGATTAATGAGGGAATAGCCCTTGCAGCCCATGAAATCGCTCGAGTCTACTTGAAAAAGAGGTGGCTACATATTAAAGAGTTTTAATGCCTAAAGCATTCCTCCACTTTGGATGTAAATTCCCTCAAATTACAGCTGAGAGTCTACACTTTAAGCTCATATTGATTATATAACTGTATCTTGAACATGTTTTGGTAAACTGCTAAAATAACTAAACTCGTGTCAGTGTCTAAACATATATGGACCTAACTGTATGTTACAAAACTGCATGTGCTCCATTGCAGTAGATGGAGATAAGACTCCACTTAAAGCTGTTGCTAGTGTGTAAACTATATAAATGTAATAAATGTTATCATAGTTTTAATATAATGGCAAGATAAAAGCCTTTAGGTTGTTCATACAGTATATATGTCACCACCAAACTTGTCACCATAGGTTGGAGAGAACATGTGATTCTGTTTCCTAAGTAGGACGTACTGTACAGTGTCACTTCAGACTAGCCAATCAAGCTCAGGCTTTTCTCTTAAGAGTAGAGATAGGATCAAGTTTTGTTTTATTCAACAAGAGAAATGAACATGATGACACCTACGAAGTTAGTCTTCTATCTAACATGTTTGTTCTTGGGGAATATGGGTGAGTTGTATTTCTGTTTGTATTTTTTGCATCTTTGGTTTCTAGGAACTCTCTTTAGGACTAAATTAGCCAAAATTACGTTATATAATGGTTAATGTGGATTCAGTGAGAATTAATTGCGCATTTACTTTTATTCTTTAATTTTATTTCAGCTCAAAAAACTGCTGTGAAATCTTCCTCATCTGTTCGTCAAGAGAGTCGTTTTATTACAGCTAATGTTGGTGAGAATGTGACTTTGCGATGTTTCCATGAAGGTGGTGAATCAGCATGGCTCTTGTGGTACAAACAAACTATCGGACAGAAACCAAGGCTCATCTCCATCTTCTACGTGTTTGACACAAGAATCAGCTTTCACAATGAATTCCAGAACAGCTCACGCTTCAAAGTGGATACAAAAAAAAGAACATATCACTTGACGATCACAAACGTTCAAATTTCAGATTCAGGTACCTACTACTGTGCAACTAGCTATACATTTTTTGTCTTGAATTTTGCAGGGGGGACTATTGTCAATGTAAGAGGTTTGAGTTTGAACATTAAACCTTCAGTGCATCAGTCAAAATTCGAGACCCTCCAGCCAGGAAGATCTGTGACTCTGAACTGTACAGTACACACTGGGAGCTGTGGCGGAGAACACAGTGTTTACTGGTACAAAAAAGAAGAGGAATCTCACCCAGAAATCATTTATACCACTGGAGGCAGGAATGAGCAGTGTGAGAGGAATCCCAACAATCAAACACACACCTGTGTCTACAACCTGCCAATGAAGAACTTCAATCTGTCTCATGCTGGGATCTACTATTGCGCTGTTGCCTCATGTGGACACATATTGTTTGGAGAGGGGACCAGGCTGGACTTTCAAGGTGAGTAAAATTTGTGTCTGGAATAATCTCACTTGATGACCAGACATTTGTGTTTATATTTCAATCAAACTTTGTTAAATCTGAGAAAAAGATCTGAAAAATCTGTTTCTAATGTCTGGATTTTCAGGTGAGGTGAAATCTCATCTTTTGGTGCATGTCTTGAGTGGAACTTTGGCATTCACCGTCGCCCTCTGTGTTTCACTGTCTTTCTTACTGTATAAGATTAACAAGGACAGCCACTCTGCAGGTAACTGGTACTTTTTATAACCCAACTAAGAGCTTTAATGCTTATTTGTATTAATGTCAAGTTGGGTTAACAGAAAACTTTCTATTTCATGGCTAGAGTGTCAAGGAAGATTTTCAGCTCCCTCCACAACAAATGCAGAGGTGAATATTATACCATGTTGCAGTTTAATGGCATAAACATATAAATAATTGTCCAGTAAACAGAAATCACATCTTAATCTACTAATATGTATTTTGTCACCAGTGTCACCACGATGCAGACCACCTCCATTATGCTGCTTTAAATGTCAACCTGCCCAACAGATCTGGAAGAAAGAGGGACAACGCCAAGACTGAATGTGTTTACTCCAGTGTAAAACAATAGACGAGACATGCTTCATTTGGACATTCATTGAAAAAAAGAAGCCATTTCTTAAGAGACAAGCTAATGGACAATGTGTCTAATTCTAGAGGTGATAAGATTTGGGAAGCTCGGTTGGAAAGGGCCAATGTCTTAACTTGTCATCAGACATTTTAAGTATTAAGTATTTCCAGTTGTGAGACGGCATCTTAAATGGAGAATCTCCTGTTGTGCGCTCCCTAATTTTCCACAACTTAAAATGTGGCTGTCTTTACTTGATTTAGTATGTGCATTTTTAAGAAAACATTATTATTGTGTAACGTGTAAACAGAACCTTCTTCGTTTTGTTTAGAGTTTCATGATGGATATCCGTACAGTGTCCATTTGTACAAGGGACTTACATGACTCAAAATCAGCTCGTTTGTTACTGTCATAATATCATTTTCATGTGCATATTGATGAAATAAACTGAATCTAATTATGAAACACCTCAAAATGTGTGCATGAGTCAGTGCATTTATTCAAACCATTTGGATGTCTGGTGTTGTGCACAAAGCATGAGATGGTCCTCACTCAACCCAGGCAAACACTAGCATTAAGAGTGACTTGGTGACTCCTGCAAAACTAAAAGTGAGGCAAGTCTAATTTAATAATTTTGGGGTGAATTTAATAGTCATAAGATATGTACATTTCAGATCCTGCACATGGTGTTCTACACTGCATCTATTTTGTGATTACAGCTTTTGTTACTATTGAAAAATAGTATTTCTACATTCAGGATCTGATTTCTTTCTTATGCCTTGCATAATTTTTTAATATGCAACTAAGGTTGCAGGTCATGGAAAAACCATAAGGATGAAGATATTTGCTCCTAGAGTTCCAAGGAGCAGTGTTGAAGTGGTCTACTTCAAGACAGTCTTCCTAAGAACAGTCATTTGAGCAAGTGCCCTTAAAGAAACGCACCGTTCCATTAAAGAGACAACACTCTCTTGCTTTTCTTCTTTGGATACGTTTCATGGATGTACTACAGTAGCTATGTCTAGCGAAATGCTCCATTTTGATATCCAAAAAAGGCTAAAGAAAGGCAACTAGACTGTTTCTTGGACATTTTGCCACTCATCAAAGTAGCTTGGCTGAATTTTAGTCAGAAAAGACAGATGGTTTGAAAGAGGAGTAAAGGAAGCCGTTTATCAAATTGGAACATCTTTCTCTGAACAAGGTAGGTCAACTGAGATACAATCTGCTGTCAATCTACAATACAGTCTTAACATCTGTCCCCGAGAAGTTTCCCACCTTGAGACTGGAGCCTCTGACTAACAGTGGGTCGTATGAGGACCATTCATTGGAAAAAGAGGACAGGGTCAAACAGTCTCCTCCAATGCCTGGTAAGTATCTAGCCTTTAACTAGTCACTAGTCATATGAGATTCTCATAGGTAACACCCACAGATGTGCCTATTTAACCCCAACTCCCCACCAGTCCTTCAGAACTGAAGAAACTACAAATCTACAAAAGTCTACAGTGAGAGGAGGTCAGAGTGGATGGATGGGTCAACAGAACACCGGACTTAATGGAAACTATCAAAGAAAACCTTGTTGCTTCCTGTTTCCAACCAGTAGTCAACTTACAGCACGAAAAAGATTGTTAAGCAAGTGGTCATTTTAACAGAACCCATACCGTTTTGTGAGTTAAGATGGTTGTCAGAAAATACTTCTGTAGGTCATCCTGAAGGGCATGGACAACCACTTGATTCTGTTGTCAAATCTGGTAGACTTGATATGTAGCATGGGAGGAGGTGCTACCTTAAAAGCTGTCAAAGAAGTTATAGAACTAAAGTGCCTGTGCATGTTTACCCAGAGATTACACAAAAGACTAGCAGGGTTGGGTGCTGCTTGTTTAGCCAAGCTCTGTACAGATATATATATAGAAGGTTCCGGGCTCAAATCCATGGGCCAACTGGGCCTTTCTGTGTGGAGTTTGCATGTTCTCCCTCTGCCATCCAAAGCCATCTCATTAAGTTAGTTGGTGATTCTAAATTGACTGTTGCTGTGCATGTGATTGTGAATGGTTTGTCTCTCTCTGTGTTAGCCCTATCCAGGGTGTATCCCGCTTGCTACACCCTGGAAGAAAAATTAAGATAAAAAGAAGTTTGTATATACACTTAACCTGTGTGCACATACCACAATATACCACACACCACAATATATAGGGTGGTGTGGTGGTGCAGAGTGCTGACTTGTCTGATCTTTGATTTATAATGCTTACTGATATATTTACAAGAATGAAGTTAACATGTTTCACTTTGTAGGATAGCTTTCATAATGAATCACAGTAGTTTTGACAATGTTCCTGCTCTGAATCTTGAAAGAAAAGGAGGCAGTAACTGCACAGGGACCCTCATGGTTTTGCTTTCAGACTCTGTCATTGGAGCAGTTACTACAGTTCATGTACTCCTGCATATATGTACCTTGAACCAAGACCACTATAATAAAATATTTATCTTCAGGTGATCACATTAACTTCGACCACTGTTAAGTTTTGTTGTAACACTCACAGTAACAGAGTTAAAAGTCAAGATTGGTGTTGTATTTGGCCACCACCCACTTCACAGTTGCTGACTGCATTTTTTTTTTTTTTCCGCTGCTCAAAGCAAAGCAAGGACCTCATGAGCAACACATGTTTCCAGACACAATTGTCCACTGATATCATTTCAAATGACATTAGTCTGGAAAGGGACTGGACTAGAGAGACTCGTGTACTGAAAAGTCTAAATAACTGCATAGGATTTATTGTTTATTTGAAACGTATTTGGTAAAATATCAAACATAGATGTTACTAAACTGCATGTGCTCCATTGCTAAAGATGGAGCACATGTAATCTTATCTTAACATTAGATGGAGATAAGACTCCACCTAAATCTGTTGCTATGTGTAAACTACATAAATGTGTTTTACGTTCCCACAGTGTTAATATAATGTCAAGGTAAAAAGCCTTTAGGTTGTTCATGCAGTGTATATATGTCAACATGCTAATCTTCAAAAACCAAACTTGTCACCATAGGTTGGAGAGAGCATGTGATTCTGTTTCCTAAGTAGGACGTACTGTACAGTGTCACCTCAGAGTAGCCAATCAAGCTCAGGCTTTTCTCTTAAGAGTAGAAATAGGGTCGAGTTGTTTTTTTCTTTCACAAGGGAATTGAACACGATGACACCTACGAAGTTAGTCTTTTATCTGACATGTTTGTTCTTGGGGAATATGGGTGAGTTGTGCTTCTGTTTGTACACTTTAGTTTTTTAGGTACTTTTCAGACAAATTGAGCAAAACTGATCTTATTTAATGTTTAATGTGGATCCTGTCAGACTTTTACTTTTGGATAATTGTGCTTTTATCCTTTAATTTTATTTCAGCTCAAAATACTGACCCGCAATCTTCCTCATCCGTTCGCCAAGAGAGTCGTTTTATTTCAGCTAATGTTGGGGAGAAAGTGACTTTGCGATGTTTCCATGAAGGTGATGAATCAGCATGGCTCTTCTGGTACAAGCAAACGGTCGGACAGAAACCAAGGCTCATCTCCACCTTCTACGTGTTTGATACGAGAATCACCTTTCACAATGAATTCCAGAACAACTCACGCTTCAAATTGGATACAAAAAAAAGCACATATCACTTGACGATCACAGACGTGGAAATTTCAGATTCAGGTACCTACTACTGTGCAACTAGCTATACGTTTGTCTTACATTTTGCAGAGGGGACTATTGTCAGTGTAAGAGGTTCGGGTTCGAACGCTAAAGCTTCAGTTCATCAGTCAGAATCTATGACCGTGCAGCAAGGAGGATCTGTGACTCTGAACTGTACGGTACACAGTGGGAGCTGCGATGGAGAACACAGTGTTTACTGGTACAAAAAAGAAGAGGAATCTCATCCGGAAATCATTTACACACATGGAGTCAGGAATGATCAGTGTGAGAAGAAAAACAACACACAAACACACACCTGTGTCTACAACTTGCTGATGAGGTATCTGAATCAATCTCATGCTGGGACCTACTACTGCGCTGTTGCTGCATGTGGACAGATAGTATTTGGAGAGGGAACCAAGCTGGATTTTTCTTGTGAGTGACAATACATATATCAATATAGTTTAAGGTAATTATAAATCAAAATGTGCATGAAGAGAAATGTAAGTTGTGTTTCTGGTAACTGGTTCACAGCAGATGAAATGGAGTCTCTTGACTTGGTCTATTACTTAAGTGGAGCCTTGATATTCAGCACCATCTCAGTTGTTTTACTGGCTTTCTCAGTATACAAGACGTCCAAGAGAAACAACAGCCGGTGTGAAGGTAAGTGATACTCTTTGTACCAAGTTAAATTTTCTAAGCATAACTTCTGAGCAAGAGCTTATTCTGTGTTTCATCGCCAGAGCCTCAAACAAGACTATCAGCTCCCTCCACAACAAATCTAGAGGTGAAACATGGCTTAATTACCTACAATAAATTACATCCATCCATAAATAATACATCTACAATTGAGGCCAAATGTTCTCCTGTCAGGACTGATATACTAATCCTTCATTTTTTTTTTTTTTTTTTTTTTTAGAAGGATTTTCGAGATGCAGACAGCCTGCATTACGCTACTGTAAATGTTAACCAGCCCTACAGATCAAGAAGGCAGAGGGACGTAGGCAGGGCTGAATGTGTGTACTCCAGCATAAAACAATAAAGATTAGCATGCTACGTTTGTGTTTTAGGAATAAAATTGGATTTTGTAGTAATTTAATGTCATTTTGATGTATACTTGTGTGTCTTCATCGTGCGGTGTGGTGGACAATGGTGGAACAATCCAAGTTTCCCACTGTAGTATTCAGCACCTTACAATTTACAACAAATTCTAACACTGAACACCCATGTAACAAGAAGTGTTTTTTAGTAGTCATCCAGTGCCGTATATGGCGAGGAGAAAGGCCGGTTAAGGGGGTTGTAGCGGTTTATCTCTTCACATATTGTCACTGGACTGTAGATGACCTTACTGTACCTTAACTGGAGCTTTCCAGTGAGGAGGCATCCGACTCATTCCTCACTTAGGTTGGATATTACAATAACTATTTTAATTTGTGTATGATGACTACTTTGCATAACAGTTGTAAATATTGAGATACTGTATATGTAATTATTTCTGTAAATGAGACATACATAAATAAAGCTGTTATGCATGAATGTTTTTTCCACTATCTGGAACACTCACATCTAAACTTGCTAACATGGCTGCAAAATACCTGCATGCTAGACATTGTATACATGTTAGCATGTAGCTTCAGCATTCAGCACAAGGAACCACTGTGGCCACTAGAATGGCAGATGCGTCTGTATTTTGTCTGTCCGTGTGGTAACCATGTGGTTCTATATGTATCTAACTGGACAAAATTGGACAGTCCTACAACCAATCAGATGCCTGTTCTTAGTGTTTATTGGAGTTAATATAGAGAATGCTGACTCACGCCGGCATTTCATGGTTCAAGAGGAGCAAACCTATCATGGCTTCAGAAATGAGTTCCTGTGAAAGGGTCCTTGTCAATCATAGAGTCCCCACATTTCCCTCACACCAACAAGGGGATATAACACCCTGAACTAAGAAAGACAAATAACCAACCAATAACACCCATACCAGGTAACACCAATCCTGTGCAAACAGTTCCATAGAGTGAGTTTCATCATCACTTACACTATTAACCACATCCTGAAACGAGGTTCCATTTCCACTGCTTTTTTCTTTGCCTGTGTGCCACTGTCGACTGATCTGTTCTTAGTCAGTGTGTTGTGTGTTGCAGCAAGCAATATTAGTCGAGGAGGGGTTAAACCAAATGCTTATAATACTTTTTCAAAGTACCATATCGATTCAAAATTAATCATTTTCTTCACCCTCACTCCACTGTGTGACTGACAAACCAGTGATGCCTGCAGATCAGAGGGCGACAACAATACTCAGAGAATCTGGGGTTACGCTACATAACCAACGTACCACTTCCTAAAGACCTCTTCCTATAAGAATGATCACTGTTGGGATAAAGTTGTAGTGAGATACCAAAAGTATACAAGCAGGTAACACGGTAACGCAAATTGTAAATATCAAGGACAAAAGGTTGACATGCAAAAAGAGAATTAAAGTGACTGTCAGACAACATATGCATTACTACAAGAGTACAAAACATTGAACTCTTACACCTGTTTTTTCTCTAACTAAAACTGATGAAAGCTCTGTGCTAAGGAGGGGAAATCTATCAAAGGCCATCAGTGCATTACCCACTTTGTGAAAATGTGAAGGTGTGACTGGCTCCCACAGCTGCAGGGAGTGGCCGCGAGCCTCTACATGTGGGGAACATGTGTCTGAGTAAAGACGCGTGCAAAATGCTCAGCAGGAACAAAAGCAGACTGAGAGAAAGCAGAGAGTGACTGCAAGGTAAGTAGGCAAGGGCTGAATTAGATTTTTGGATGCTTTATGTTTCCAGGTGAGTGACTGCTACCATGATGCACTCTGGCCCAAACTATGAGCACAGTAGATGAGCCAGCCGGCGGCCATCGTGATTTTCTGTGTGCTTACACGCCCACATACTGTAGATACCTGATCATTCAAAGATAATACTCAGGTACTTTACTTACAGTAAACAGACAAAGACTGCAGGTTTTATCATTTAGTTTTGATACGTGAAGATAATAATGCTATTAATAGTTAGCCACCAATACTAGTAATGGTTTTGTTTCACTTTGATTGCCTGCTTAGCGAATGACTGATGATTTTTAAAATGCTTTTTGGATATTGATAGCTAATATATAAATATAAAAAGATCTCTCTTTTCAGTATCTCATACAACCTGGAATACATTTTGAAATTAAGGTTAACTATTCTATATCAATAATTACAACAAAGTACTGCTACATTTGTTTTAGGATTGATGTCAAGATGAGGAGTCATACTAATCTTCATTACACATCTCTTACATCTCAAATACTTGACTGCACTTGGCTGCACTGAACATGTGATCATGGTCTACAGGACATACAGTGTCATTTCTGTCTGGCCAATCAGACGCCATTCTTGTCTGTTAAGAGCGGAGAAACGCTCCATCTTCTTTCACTCAGCGCAGATATTTGAACACGATGGCACCTTTGGTGTTTGCTTTCTTTCTTTCAAGTCTATCTTTGGGGAGAATGGGTAAGTTAAATTTTTTTGTGACTTCAACTTATGTTTGACTTATGTCTTAGTGTATGGTCACCCACCATCCGCAGTTTATTACATTAACTTTGGAATTGCTTTGTCTTTCATTCCACTTTAGTTCAAACAGCTGACTCAATGGTGTCCTCATCTGTTCATCAAGATATGCGTTTTGTAGCAGCTCGTGTTGGCGACAGCGTGACATTACAATGTTTCTATAAGAGTAATGTTGTTCCATATCTTTACTGGTTGAAGCAAACTCTGGGACAGAAACCAAAAATCATCTCTACTTTCTATTAATACACAAACGCCACCTTTTATGACGAGTTCAAGAACAATACACGCTTCACTCTGCATACGGAGAATGGCAAAAACCACTTGACGATTACAGATTTGCATATTTCAGACTCAGCCATTTACTACTGCGTTTATAATTTACGAACACTAGAATTTCTAGACGGCTGTATTGTCAGTGTAAAGGGTTCCGGTTTGAACATCCAAGCATTGGTCCAACAATCAGAATCTACGACCGTCCAGCCAGGAGGCTCTGTGACTCTGAACTGCACAGTACACACTGGGAGCTGTGATGGAGAACACAGTGTTTACTGGTTCAAGAAAGAAGAGGAATCTCATCCAGGGATAATTTACTCTCATGGAAACAGGAATGATCAGTGTGAGAAGAAACCCAACACACAAACACACACCTGTGTCTACAACCTGCCGATAAAGAGCCTGAATCAATCTCATGTTGGGACCTACCACTGTGCTGTTGCCTCATGTGGACACATACTGTTTGGAAATGGGACCACGCTGAAGTTTGAGGGTAAGAAACAGAGGACCTCTTATTTAGTAGTCCCCCGTTGTCAAACTTCTGAAATTTCTGCTCCTCATTTCTTACTCTCTGCAGATGAGACAAAATCTCTTGTCATGGTGTATGTCTTGAGCGGAGCCTTGGCATTCGCCACCACCCTGGTTCTCTTACTGTGCAAGACTGGGAAGAGGAAAAGCTTCCAATCAGGTACAGACAACTGGTGCAGCATAAATCCAACAACTTGTACTCACTAATTTTTTCATTAAAATTGCTCTTTCTGTGTTTCACAATCAGATTCTTCTCAAGCAGGATTTTCAGCACCCCATACTGAGGTAAATTTGATTTGATTACTCTGAATTTACATCCAAACTTATTTTTATTGGACGGATAATACTAGTTTCAAACAGGAGCCATATTTTGATCTATGTTTGCTGTTAACAGGGTAACCAAGCGGGAGACAACCTCCACTACGCTGCTTTAAGAGTAATCCAGCCGACTAGATCAAGAAGACAGAAGAACATCGATACTGAATGTGTTTACGCTATGGTAGCACGGTAGAACTTGGACATGTTACGTGTATTTCCAATGTCAGTAAAATGACTAATTGAACGTGACTTTGTGTTTCTGGACTTGAAAGAGATCTGATGATCATTACATTTTCCATGCAAAGCCAATCACAGTAGACTTACAGTGATGTAAATACAGTATTTCAGAAGAGATTCTTAAAGTTTTCAAAGACTTTCAGATTATGCTGTTCTGCCAGTCTGGGAAGATGTTGTCTGGCTTACCTTAATGCAGCGTTTGTCACCATTAAAATTATTGTTTGGGCTATGGAGCAGAATTCTATGTCGTATCCCAACACCTAGGGACCCATAAACCCAGGAAACCAAAGAATTTTGCTTTTGTCTTATGTGACTTAAAAAATGTCTAAAATACTTTTTTTCTTAAATGCAATATTATGTTGTGTTTGACATTCTTACATGCTGTACAACAAGCCTTCTTTGTGCTTTGAAGACTATGGCAGAAATAAGCAGCATTTATTAAGTTTAGTCGATCTAAACAAATGATGTTCCTTGTGCATTCCACACCAACTAATAAAAAGCAGATCTGTTTATGGAAATTAAACTTGGAATCTGGACTATGTGTGTGACCCTTTTTTCAGCCATACCTGGCTTGTGCTACAGGATGTACCGGAGAAAGCATGTGAATGAATGAATGAATCATTTGCAGATAGATTCTGTCCAGTAGGACCTTGGGGTGTTTTCTTATATGTTTTTTTAATCTTATATGCTTTATTTTAATTGGTCTGCCCTTTGTTTGATTAGTCGACCAAGCTACTTTTTAAATTATCTTCTATTGATTATTTTATGGGGCGAGTGGCGAGGTGGTTAGCATTGATGCTTCACAGCGATAAGGTCCCGGGTTCGAATCCATGAGCCGACTGGGCCCTTCTGTGTGGAGTTTGCATGTTCTCCCTGTGTCTGCGTGGGTTCTCTCCGGGTACTCCGGCTTCCTCCCACCGTCCAAAGACATGCTCATTAGGTTAATTGGTGATTCTAAATTGGCCGTAGGTGTGAATGGTTGTCTGTCTCTCTGTGTTAGGCCTACGATAGACTGGCGACCTGTCTAGGGTGTAGCCCCGCCTCTTGCCCGATGACAGCTGGAAAAGGTTCCAGCAGACCCCCGCGACCCTTAACAGGAATAAGCGGGTACAGAAGATGAATGAATGAATGATTATTTTCTGAAAAATCCTTTAAATCATATAATAACCATTAATTCCATCATCTTTGTACACTTTCTTTTTGTGGGGTATGAAATATATAAATGAGAGTATCATTTTAAAACTTGAATTTATACACAATGTTATTTATGTGGTGCAGGCCTCTGTTTACATGAAGGTGATGAATCAGCATGGCTTTTCAGGTACAAAGAAATTATCGCACAGAAAACAAGGCTCATCTCCACCTTCTACGTGTTTGACACAAGAATCAGCTTTCACAATGAATTCCAGAACAATTCACGCTTCAAAGTGGATACAAAAAAAAAGCACATGTCACTTGACGATCACAAACGTACAATTTTCAGATTCAGGTACCTACTACTGTGCAACTAGCTATACATTTGCCTTAAATTTTTCAGAAGGGACTATTGTCAGTGTAAGAGGTTTGGGTTTGAACATTAAAGCTTCAGTATATAAGTGAAAAATACTTCTGTATGCAACTGGACAGTCCTACAACCAATCAGATGCCTGTTCTTAGTGTTTATTAGAGTTAGTATAGAGAATGCTGACTCAGCTGGCATTTCATGGTTCAAGAGGAGCAAACCTATCATTGCTTCAGAAATGAGTTCCTGTGAAAGGGTCCTTGTCAATCATACAGTCCCCACATTTCCCTCGCATCAACAAGGGGATATAACACCCTGAACTGAGAAAGACAAATAACCAACCAATAACACCCATACCAGGTAACACCAATCCTATGCAAATAGTTCCATAGAGTGAGTTTCATTATCACTTACATCAATGCTGCTCCCTGTACTAAGCTGGTAATATAGTGAATACCGCTATTAACCACGTACTGAAACTAGGTTCTATTTCCACTGCTTTTTTCTTTGCTTGTGTGCTACTGTTGACTGATCTGTTCTTAGTCAGTGTGTTGTGTGTTGCAGCAAGCTATAATAGTCTAGGAGGGGTTAAACCCTAGGAGGGTGACGACAATACTCAGAGAATCTGGGGTTACGCTACATAACCAATGTACCACTTCCATTAAACTGACTGTCAGACAACATCACCATTACTACAAGAGAATGAAACATTGAACTCTTACACCTCAGCTTCCTCAGAAATGTAACTAAAACTTACAGCAACGCAGGTCGCACCTAGTGCCACTGGTCAGAAATGCATTTCCTCTTCCACATCAATCAGGGAGTGGCCACGAGCCTCTACATGTGGGGAGCATGTGTCCCAGTAAAAACACCTGCAAAATGCTCAGCAGGAACAAAAGCAGACTGAGAGAAAGCAGAGAGTGACTGCAAGGTAAGTAGGCAAGGGCTGAATTACACTCCAGTCACTCACCTGGAGTGACTACTATTATGGTAGCAGTGACTGCTAACACTCTGGCCCAAACTATGAGCACAGAAGATGAGCCAGAAAGTTTGTGGTTTGCAGCAGGATGTGTGCTTACACACCCACATACTGAAGTACCTGATTATCCAAAGAGCACTTACACTAAACAGACAAAGACTGCAGGTAATATCATTTATTTTTGATACATTAAGATACTGATGCTATAACTAGTTAGCCACCAATGCTAGTATTGGTTTTATTTCCCTTAAACAAGTGTCCCACTTAGTGAATGATTGATAGCTAATGTGTCTGTGAAGGTCCTCAGTCATCCAGGTCATGGTACATCCAAAAAGCTTTTAAAAAAAGGCAACTTCTTAAGACTCTACAAGTCAAGTTGCCTTTTTAAAATGCTTTTTGCATATTGGTAGCTAATATATAAATATAAAAATATATCTCTTTTCAGTATCTCATACAACCTGGAATACATCTTGAAATTAAGGTTAACTATTGTGTATCAATAATTACAACAAAGTACTGCTACATTTGTCTGATGTCAAGATGAGGACTAATCTTCATTACACATCTCTTACATCTCAAATACTTGACTGCACTTGGCAGCACTGAACATGTGATCATGGTCTACAGGACACACAGTGTCATTTCTGTCTGGCCAATCAGACGCATTCTTGTCTGTTAAGAGCGGAGAAACGCTCCATCTTCTTTCACTCAGCGCAGATATTTGAACACAATGGCACCTCTGGTGTTTGCTTTCTTTCTTTCAAGTCTATCTTTGGGGAAAATAGGTAAGTTACATTTTTTTGTGACTTCAACTTATGTTCGACTTATGTCTTAGTGCATGGTCACCCACCATCCACATTTTATTACATTAACTGGAATTGCTTTGTCTTTCATTCCACTTTAGTTCAAACAGCTGATTCAATGGTGTCCTCATCCGTTCATCAAGATATGCATTTTGTAGCAGCTCGTGTTGGCGACAGCGTGACATTACAATGTTTCTATAAGAGTAATGTTGTTCCATATCTTTACTGGTTAAAGCAAACTCTGGGACAGAAACCAAGAATCATCTCCTCTTTTTATAAATACACCAACGCCACCTTTTATGACGAGTTCAAGAATGACCCACGCTTCACTCTGCATACGGACGATGGCAAAAACCACTTGACGATTACAGATTTGCATATTTCAGACTCAGCTACTTACTACTGCGTTTATAATTTACGAACACTAGAATTTCTAGACGGCTATATTGTCAGTGTAAAGGGTTCAGGTTTGAACGTCCAAGCATTGGTCCAACAATCAGCATCTATGACCATCCAGCCAGGAGGCTCTGTGACTCTGAACTGCACAGTACACACTGGGAGCTGTGATGGAGAACACAGTGTTTACTGGTTCAAAAAAGAAGAGGAATCTCATCCAGGGATAATTTACTCTCATGGAAACAGGAATGATCAGTGTGAGAAAAAACCCAACACACAAACACACACCTGTGTCTACAACCTGCCGATAAAGAGCCTGAATCAATCTCATGTTGGGACCTACTACTGTGCTGTTGCCTCATGTGGACACATACTGTTTGGAAATGGGACCACGCTGAACTTTGAAGGTGAGTAACCTTTCCAGCAAGAACAGTATAACTTAACACATTTTTATGTTTACTTTCCAAACAATGTCTTTATTAAAACCAAGAAGGATTCTGACTGCTCAGTGTCTGACCTGTCAGGATTCGCAAGTGAGGTGAACGGTCTGGTGTTGGTGTATGTCTTAAGTGGAGCTTTGACATTTGCCACCATCCTGAGTGCTTCTCTGGCTTTCTTACTGTACAAGAGAAACAAATCTACAGGTAACCGGTGTTTAAAAGAGCTGCAAGCTTAAAAACGTTTTCATCTCATTTGGCTTTTAATAAAAACAATTTTAATTTATCAGTTTCGCAACCAGATTCTCAAGCAAGATCTTCTTCTCCTGCCACAACAAATGCAGAGGTGAAGTCTCGTTTATTAACTGCTAAATTGATGTTTTGGAACCTTTTGCCTCACAATTATATGTTGTGGACATTGTTTTTATGCGTATGTGGAACCACATCTGTGATCTACTTTTTTTGCATATTTTGTTACCAGAGTAACCAAGATGCGGAAAGCCTCCATTATGCTGCTTTAAATGTTAACCTGCACCACACATCAAGAAGACAGAGGAACAACACCAAGAATGAATGTGTTTACTCCAGTATTAGAGCTTAAAGATGGACATCAAGTTTACTAAGTGAGTGAGAGAGAACTAATTCAGAACTAATTCCCTCTTTGCTGTTTTTGTCTGTGTGGTCTAAAGCATGTCATTATTGTTACCTTTTCTATACTTTCCTGCCTTATTTTTTGGTAACTGAGGTAGCACAGATTATTTTTTGCTTTATAAGTGGCAACTGTTGAGCCATGAGATCCAGAGATGAAAAATGGAATTAAAGGCATTTCCGTGCACATTTCACATCATTACTGATCAAATAACCCTATCTATGCAACACTTTTAGACATTATTTTGATCTTATGTTCAATCTGTGGTAGTGACATGGCTAGCTTTGTTACACATGATACTCTGTGTACACATTTACATTTATCTACCCTCAGGTAGAAGTAAAATGTAGTTAAAGGGCCTCCCATGCTTTACAACCATCTTCTCACTGTCCTTCATTCGTGTTTGAATCATTAGCATTGTAGTACTTCTCAGTTTTTTTTTTTTACTGAATCATATCGTAACCTTTGTTTTTAATGTCTTATTTTCTACATCTCATATTTTCCTTTGACAGTGTCACAACCAAAATCCAAGTCCCCTAAAAGTCATGGTGTAGAATTTTTTATTTTGTAAATGGGACCACGCCATGACGCCATCTAAGCTATCTAGAGGTAAATCTCCCTGCTCTATCCCCCAGTAGAAAACAGACAGGTTGTTGTGGTTAGCACACTGTAGACAGCTTTTACTATCAACTGCTTGTGCAAGTGGATTCTGTTAATGTTAATTCACTGACAAATATGTGAACCCTCAATGCCCAAAAAGTTTTTAAAAACAGAAAACAGTTACTGGTGTTATAGAAAGTTAAAAAATATATATATGTCAGAAAGCTGAACAGTCTGGCTACTGTGATTAATTGATTGTGATCCCAGGCCTACGCCACAGCTGATATGGCAGCTGAAGCAACAAGTGACTGCCAGGAATCGATAGCTGTAGATTATGAAGTAAGAGTGGAAGCCAAGAAGCAGCCAACATGCTGCTGTAGGAGGTACAGCTAGGTGAGGTTGACACAGTCAACACACCAAGTGCTCCCATGGCTCAAGATGATTGTCTGTATAAAACTTGACATAATGCTCACTTAATATCCCATCTAATGGTACAGCTTGGTATTACAAGACAAGACAGGCACTAGCTGTTAGCACGCTAACTTAAGTAGATATATCTACAATACAGTAATGTCCATATCACTGACATAGGATCATAGCTATTACTTGTTCTATACTGTGCTAATTAGGGGTCCATGCAAATGAAGTTGCAGGATCCCTATTGGTTTTGTTCTTCTTCTTGTTATGATTAGTCTTATTCTGCGTAGCTAAAGTGTCTGCCCAGGACAAACTGCAAGGGTGAAAGGCATCAAACCTGGTAACTTGGTAGAAGTCCTAGCATGTCACTTTGCCAAGGTGTCAGTACACATGGTTGCAGCTAGGTGGCGCTACAATAAGCCAATTTACGTTTTGTCTCATAGCTCTAGAACCTTGTGCCCTAGAAACAATTTTTTTTCTCCCTCTGATTCCTTATATAGCCCTGGTTCTAATGGCTAGGCCACGCCCATTTCCGCCCGCCATTTTTTAAACTCCTCCTAGCCCGTTAATCCAATTCTCACCAAACTTGGTATGTATCATTTATGGACAAAGATAATGAAAAGTTCTCAAAAGAACTTTGGCAGGAATATTGATTACAAAGTTAATGGCCAATTAATTTTGATAGTGTTGCACAATATAACTTCACAGCTAATATTTTGTGAAGTATATACCCAAACCTTATCAAGCTTCATATCATTGATAATAATATGATTCTGTATAAGCACCCCAACTTTTGTGACCCTTGGTCTCTAGGGGACGCTACACAAGCAACATTTCAATATTTCAAAAACTGCAATAGGTAACTTCCTGAAATTAGGCATACGCAATCAGTAACATATTGTGTAGACGCCCATCAAGTTGCATGACATTACGTCTACAGGGGGCGCTATAGGTGACATGGAAACATTTCATGAGCCCTATAAGCCCTATAACATTTGAAGTATTCACCCAATCCTTATGAAACTTAGCGACCGTCACTGTAATGCTTGTGTACAATCATGCCAAGTTTCGTGAAATTCGGGCTGTAGGGGGCGCTACAACCACTACATGTTTATATCTCACAAATCACCACAGTAAACTGCTTGAAATTTGACAACAATAATGTGTGGATGACTCCTTACAAGCCCACCAAGTTTCGTGCAGTACGTTCTATAGGGGGCGCTACTGGCGACTTATGCCTCTGCATCCCGCTCGGGGACGATTTGGCCACGGCATGGACCCCTTTATGATCACTTGCAATCATCTAGTTTAAGATTTTTCTTTAAAGCTACAATGTGGGGCATTTACGTATAAATAAACTTAACGTTGAATTCACACAAGGTTGAGTGAAATAATCAATGCCAAGTAGATCACTTTGCATTTTGCAGTATGCCTTGTGCACTGCTGCAGTGGTAGAAATTTGTTTTAAATCAACCAGCGTCTGTAGCAGCAGAGATGCAACAGACATTTGAAGCAGCCCATTTCAGAGAAACTAAGGTTACAGATGTAATGTCAGATCTATGAATTCACTCTCTCTGGCATGACACTATGAAATCCAAGAAAGGTTTCGAGAAACAGAAATACACATGCATAACTACTTAAAAGGGATACCTCACTTAAAATTCAAAAAATTGTCCATCTTCACTTTACTTTCTATTGTTTTTACCTTACTTCAACAACAAGAACTGTGTGCCTGTGGATCCCAAAGATGAAATTGTACGCTTCACTATTCTGTGTTAAAATAAAAAGGTGTTTAGTCTATCATACTTTCACGCGAGAATCAAATCTTGCACATTGATGTCTCTAGTGTATTTAACAGGTACTGAGTCTGGCAATGCTCTACTTTGCTCTAGTGTTTGCACAGCATACGTTCATACTGATCATTTATTTAAAGGGAAATGCTAAAAACAATAGTATTATGTTCTAAATACTGTCAGTATGTGATTCTATTTATGGAACCAAATCTCAGGGTAGGTGGTAGTGAAATTGTTTCCTATATGGGCCATAGAGTATGATGTGACTTCAGACTGGCCAATCAAAATCAGTCTGGTGAAGTGAAGCAAGTGTGAAGTGAGGAGTAAAGTCAAAGTTCTCTTCATTCAACACTGCGCTTTGACCACGATGATACCTGCCAAGTTTTTTTTGTATTTGACATGGCTGTTCTTGAAGAAATTTGGTGAGTTACATTTTTTCTGATTCTAACACACGTACTTTATGATCACTCCTCCATCTAAATATTTTGGGTGAATTTCTTTTGGTAAATGTAATGTCACATTTGCTTTGTCTCATTTCTTATCAGCTCAGGCGACTAATGAGAATTTCTCCTCATCTCTTCGTCAAGAGAAGCGCTTTATATCAGCTAATGTTGGCGAAAGCTTGACTTTAAAATGTTTCTACGACCACAAGGATGCAACAAGATTTTACTGGTACAAGCAGGCTCTGGGACAGAAACCGAGGCTCATCTCTACTGTCTATATGTTTAACAAAAATGGAACTTTTAATGATGAATTCAAGAACAATCCACGCTTCACAGTGGATACTCAAATCGGTAACAATCACCTGCATATAACAAATTTGCAAACTTCAGACTCGGGTACTTATTTTTGTGCAAGAAAGGTCTCATTAAGTATAACATTTGCAGAGGGCACTATAGTCAGTGTAAAGGGTTCAGGTTTAAGTGTTAATGCTTTAGTCCATCAGTCAGCTTCTAAGACCGTCAAGCCACTAGGCTCTGTGACTCTGAACTGTACAGTGCACACTGGGACCTGTGATGGAGAACACAGTGTTTACTGGTTCAAAAACTCTGAAGAACCTTATCCAGGACTCATTTACACCAATGGAGACAAGACTGATCAGTGCAAGAGGAAAAACAACACACAAACACACAGTTGTGTCTACAACCTGCCGATAAACAGCCTCAATCTGTCTCACACTGGGATCTACTACTGCGCGGTTGCCTCATGTGGATATTTGCAATTTGGAAATGGGACCAAGCTGAAGCTTGAGGGTAAGATACATTCAAGCAAAGGACCTCTTATTTAATAGTCCCCCGTTGTCAAACCTCTGAAAATATTGCTCCTCATTTCTTACTCTACAGATGCGACGAAATCTCTGGTGTATGTCTTGAGCGGAGCCTTGGCATTCACTACCACCCTGGTTGTTGTAATGGTTCTCTTACTGTTCAAGATTAGGAAGAGGAAAAGCTCCCAATCAGGTATGGACAACAGGTGCAGCATAAATCCGACAACTTGTATTCACTGATTTTTTCATTAAAATTGCTCTTTCTGTGTTTCACAATCAGATTCTCAAGCAGGATTTTCAGCACCCTATGCTGAGGTAAATTTGATTTGATTACTTTGAATTTACATCCAAACTTATTTTTATTGGACAGCTAATACTAGTTTCAAATAGGAACCATATTTTGATCAATATTTGCTGTTAACAGGGTGACCAAGCGGCAGACAACCTCCACTACGCGGCTTTAAGAGTAAACCAGCCGAACAGATCAAGAAGACAGAAGAACATCGATACTGAATGTGTTTACTCCAGGGTAGCACGGTAGAACTTGCACGTGTTACGTGTATTTCCATTGTCAGTAAAATGACTAATTGAACATGACACTTTGTGTTTGTGGTCTTGAAAGAGATCTGATGATCATTACATTTTCCATGCAAAGCCGATCACAGTAGACTTACAGTGATGTAAATACAATATTTCAGAGAAATTCTTAAAGTTTCAGATTATGCTGTTCTGCCAGTCTGGGAAGATGTTGTCTGGCTTACCTTAATGCGGCGTCTCTCACTATTAAACTTATTGTTTGGGCTACGGAGCAGAATTCTGTGCCATATCCCAACACCAAGGGACCCATGAAGCAAGGAAACCAAAGAATTTTGCTTTTGTTTTATGTGACTTAAAGGATGTCTAAAATACTTTTTTCTTAAATGCAATATTATGTTGTGTTTGACATTCATGCCGTACAACAAGCCTTTTTTGTGCTTTTAGGACCATGGCAGAAATAAGCGGCATTGTTAGGTTTCCTTAGAAGATCTAAACAAATGATGTTCCTTGTGCATTCCACACCAACTAATAAAAAGCAGATCTATTTATGGAAACCAAACTTGGAATCTGGACTATGTGTGTGACCCTTATTTCAACACCTATCTGTCATTTTGGCTTTTGGCTTGTGCTACTGTATGTACCGGAGAAAACATGTGAATGAATGAACGAATGAATGAATCATTTGCAGATAGACCTTGGAGTGTTTTCTTATATGTTTTTATTTTAATCGGCTTGTTTTTTTGTTTGATCAGTGAATTTAATATCGGGTCCATTAGGTATCTATTTAAAGGGGAACTACTGTTTTTTACAACCTGGACCTTATTTCTGGCATGAAATACGATCATTTATTCACCCATATAACTTTGGTGTCACTTGGAGTCGTTCGTCAGATATTTAGATCTGCGTATATATCCATATAGTGGGAGTGACTGGGGCACCACAATGCAGCCTCTAAATTACGCATTATCTGCCGCGAAACTCTTTAATTTCACCAATATTTTGTTATGATATGCTAGCGCTATTCCCCGTTGAGTCAGGAGTTACCTGTTATCATCATCCGGGTACTGTAGATTGACCTACTAACCTCTGACCTTTACCTGTAATTTGCTACTGCTATTTTTTTGCAACATGGCTGAATATTTTTCCGATTCTGAGGTTGTGGACGATGACTTTGTTTATGATGACATCTTTACCGTTTTGAGCCAGAGTATATGGATGAGGAGATCGTTGAAAGGAGGATGCGGAGGCAGAGAGAGGAACAGCTGGCCAAAGAACAACAAACAACAATTTGGCGTATTAGGTATCTAGTTAAATAATTCCTTTAGTCCTGCTGTCCTATGCCTATTTTTATCAGACGAGCAGGAGGGCTCTGGCTCAGACAGCGTTGAGTGTTTATCGAGGCTAATGACTTCAGTCATGGGTGAACAAGAATGGGCCTTTTGTAGAAAACTATGGGTTCATAATGCAAACGTGCTGGTTTGGGAGGATTCTTCCTGAGTATGGGTGTAGCAAATAAGCAGTGTTTTCCCCTCAACATCCATGGACTATGACCAGGGCACCTTGCCTGACAACGTGCATTGCCAAACCTCTTTGTGTGTTTGTAGGTATGGGCTGAATGCAGAGCAAATTTCCATGAGTGGAAGTGTATGGACGATAAAGATTCTTCTTCAAAACCAAAAGATAAAGGGTGACATGTAAAGCAACTGTGCTTCTGTTTCCTGAGGAAGCGAAACTGGCTGTTTCCATGTTGTCACTATGAGACGGCAGATGCCATTTGCATGAAGTTGAACTTTTCTCAGCTCAACAACTTGCCTCAGCTTACATGAGCATCGCTTGCTTATTTGGTTTTTAGATCTTTGTGGTCGACAGGATGTATGGGTGTGTGTACTTTCACAGTGTCAATGCTCCGTAAGACGAAGACCACTTAAACACTCGAAAACAGTGTAGTCCCTTTCCAGTAAAAAGCATCAAACATAACACTGCTTCACCTGCTGCATACAAAACTAAAAGTACTACTACATATAGAAGAGAAAACGTATTGCAACCAAAAACATTTGATCAAATAACATCCCATTAACCTATACTATATCTTCTGATCACAGTCCTGTCCAGCTTTATCCCGATGAAAACAGCCTCTGTTTCCCTTCACTACAGCCAACATCCAAAGCACAGTTTCGGTGAATGTAGTTTTGTTGCAGCATTGGATAAAGAAAAGGGTCTGAGTGGCAGGCTAACATTCCTAGCCCTGTCAATGATGGTCCTTTGGGCAACACTAAAGTTACTGTTGTTTGCTTTTGATGTGGACTGAGTACGTGGAGTCTAAAACACCACCTGCTAGCCAAACACACAGCTAATACCAAGTGCCCTCCTTCCCCTCACCAAAAGCAGACTGCGGCAGGTAGTTTGTTTAGATAGATGTTTAGATGTTATAGATAGATAGATAGATAGATAGATGGATTAAAAACAGATTAAAAAATGTGCAGCTGCAGTATGGACAATAGTAGCAATTAATCGCAAAATCAGGCGATTAATCGCAATTAAATATTTGAATCAACCCACAATCCTAGTTAATTTACTTGTATTGAGACGTATCGATTGCTTTTCATGAGTTTCTCTCATTGCAACAGCACATATTACCATCATAGTTCCCTAAACAATTAATTTATATAGTGAGTCACAGGGCTGTAGTCAAGACCACCTTTGTTGAGTCCAAGACAAGTCCAACACCAGGACTAGTCGAGACCAAGTCAAGACCGAGTCCAAAGAGGTTCGAGTCCGAGTCAAGACCGAGTCCAGGACAGAAAAAAACAAGTCGTATGCATGATGACAGTATCAAGACTATCGTTTTTGGTTATTATTAGTTGATCTAAAAGCAAAAACAGTGTCACAACTTTTAAGTATAAGCACTCCCCTTGATATCATCTAATCCAGGGGTCCCCAAACTTTTTTTGGGTGAGGGCCACATCAGCTTTCCTTTCTGTGATGGGGGGCCAAAGTGACAACCAGTACTATTGTGGAGATTATAATGATCATTTGTTGCAGCGGAAACAAATGGCCTTGGCACCACTTGTTGGTTTGCAAAAAATGTCATTGAAAGTCTTCACATGTTTATTTGAAGTACCACAGATACTCCTTTTATTTTATAGAAAATAAAAAACAAAAGTTGATGCCAGGTAACAATGAGGTGATGTGATTTTGTAACATGTACAGGTTAATTAACAATTGGTAGGTATTTACAGGTAGTTAATATTAATACAGAATAATAATAAAAATCAGGTGAAGTATTCTTATCTAGGTGAGCTGACTTAAGGCCACACAGTGAAATAATAGTAATACAGAATAATGGTAAGAATCAGGTAGTCTTATCTTGTTGAGCAGATTTTGTATTCTTAGATAAAGGTGACTTAACAATAGTCAAATTTTTCATTTAACAGATATGTTTACTAAGGCTACAGTGAAATAACAGGCTACAGCCCCACTAGCCCCCACGACTCACCGTCTGTTGTGATGCTAGCCAGCTTAGACCAGTCCAAATCCAACTCTTCCATCGTTTGGAGAACTTTACAAAAAACATCCTCTCCTGTGGTTGTATCTGTGAGACTATGTAGAGCTGCCAGCTCCTCAGAAACTTCAAAAACTGAATTGATCCTCGAATAAAAATCAGCAGTTGTGCTGTGTGCTGCACGTCATTGCTCTCGTCCATTGCCAATGCAAAATACTCAAAATCTTTAGCTTTGTTGATGTTAAATTCTTTGAACACCGCCACTGTCTCTTTGCAGATTTGACAAACTGCCTTTTCCTTGCACTGGACAAAAAAAAAAAATCATCTGTCCACTGCTGTTTAAAAACTCCTGCACTCTGAATCTATTTTCCGTTTCCCCAGAAGTTTCGACATTTTGACGTCTAGCTTTCTCCCGTTCTACTCGCCCGCGCAGCGTAGCGCACGCACTTGACGCTTGATTACGAGCGTGACCACGTCGGAATATACCATTGTGAAGGGGGGTGAAAATTAGCTACTACTGTAAATAGTTACCTTAATCATTGAATTCGGATATTTTATAATTTTAAAAAATAGGTCATGTCTAAAGGGATTGTTTGGGATCGTTAAGCGGGCCACTCCAGTTCTTTAGGCGGGCCGGATGTGTTTGGGGACCCCAGAACATGATAAAGACACCTGGACTCGGCCGAGACCAAAAGCCATATTTGGCAAGACCAGTGGCCGAGAGACCGAGACAAGTCCGAGTCCAAATACCAGCGAGTCCGAGACAAGTCCGAGACCATAGAAAACCGGTCTCGAGTCCGGACTCGAGTCCAAGACCGGACTCGAGTACTACAGCCCTGGCGAGTCATTTACACTACTTTTTTATGTTCTTTAATGTATTAAGCAGTTATGTTCTCCATACATCTCCCTGCAACTGATTCTACTCATGAAGGAAATTGACACTGCAGGCGTCACTGAACACATGTGTCCTCTCTGGCCAATGGAAAATGGTCTTGTCTCTTTAGAGTGAAGAGAGTATTGAGATGTTTTTCATTCAACACAACAGTCTGAACACAATGACATCTCCAAAGATTGTATTCAGTCTCACGTATCTGCTCTTGGGTCTAATGGGTGAGTTTTTGTGCTTCATATTCACATGTTTTAGAGTTTATGGTAACTTCTCATGATATAGCTTAATATTTGTTCATTCTGATTACAATTTCCTTCTTTACTCCTTTACTGTGAAAATACTGTAATTTGATTTGTTTCATTTAACTACAGGACAGATGACTGAACCAAAATTGTCCTCGCCGTTACATCAAGAGAGAAGCTTAGTGTCAGCTAACGTCGGTGACAGGATAACTTTGCAGTGTTTTCATGAAGGTGACGCTGCAAGGCTTTACTGGTATAAACAGAGTCTGGGACAGAAACCAGTTCTCATCTCTACCTTCTACAGATTTGAAAGAAATGCTACCTTTTATAATGAATTCAAAAATAATCCCCGCTTCACACTGGACATCGAAAACAGCAAACACCACTTGAAGATATTAGATGTGCGTGTTTCAGACTCAGCTACCTATTACTGCGCAAGTAGCTACGTATTTATTTTGGAATTTGCTGAGGGCACTACTGTCAGTGTACAGGGTTCAGGTTTAAACGTTAAAGCTTCAGTTCATCAGTCTTCAACTGAGACCGTCCGGCCAGGAGGCTCTGTGACTCTGAACTGTACAGTACACATTGGGAACTGTGATGGAGAACACAGTGTTTATTGGTTCAAAGACTCTGAAGATTCTCATCCTGGGATCATTTACACCGGTGGAGGCAGGCATGATCAGTGTAAGAGGAATCCCGACAAACCAACACACACCTGTGTTTACAACCTACCAATGGAGAACATCAGTCTTTCTCAAAATGGGATCTACTACTGCGCTATTGCCTCATGTGGACACGTAGTGTTTGGAAATGGGACCAAGCTGGACTTTGAGGGTAAGTGTTTTAGTTTTGTATTTAATATGGAATGGTCTTATCTGATGAACTATGATTGCAGCTCGTATTAGATTAACCATCTCCATCTCTGGATTTGAAGTTGAGCAGGATCGTCCTATCTTGGTGTATATCTTGAGTGGAGCTTTGACATTCACCACCGTGTTCAGCGTCTTGTCAAGCTTCTTAATGTACAAGATGAACAAGAGAAACGGCTCTGCAGGTAGGTAGTGCTGTTTATGTCTTACATTTCCAATTTAGAATGCATTAAGAATGGATTTTAAATGAATAACGTCCCCATCTTTTCTCCCCAGAGCCTGAAGCGGGATATTCTGTAAATTCTGAGGTGAGTTTCAAATCATTCTGAAAGTCATGTGTGTAGGACAACAAATTTCTGCTGGTCCAGTATTTCAATTTATTTGGTAACCAGGACTGCCAAGAGAAGGACAACCTCCATTATGCTGCTTTAAGGGTAAACCAATCTAACAGATCAAGAAGACAGACGAGCAGCACTAGGAATGAATGTGTGTACTCCAGCGTAAAACAATAGAACTGGACTTCTCATTTGTATGTAAGTTTGATTAACATTAGTATCTGATTGATTTAGACTTAGATTTCAATTTATCTTCCTTTTGTTGCTTCTTTTATGTTAGAACTTGCATAAATGAAAAAAAATCGCTCTGTCTTTCTCTTGTAGATGGACCAGGCATTTGATTTGGTTCCTCCCAATTCTTCTTCTCCAAGGTTTCATTTAGTTCTTGGTTCGCCACAATCTCTGCAAGTTGATGAAAAGCACCTGACTTGTATTTTTCTGTGCTTCAGACTAGCTCAATAGTTATATGGATACATGGCTAATGTCTCTAAAGCGTGCTTTTTTGTGTTATGCCACCAATGCTTGCGTTACTTCTTTAGCAGTGAACATGTTGTTTTTGTGATCAAAGTATTATATGTAAAATGCCAAATTCAATGACTCTGCAGAGCAAGTGTAACAATGTAATATGCACTTAACCTGTCGCCATTATGTACATTTTCTGTCAATAATCATATTTGTGATTTAATGTCACCATTTGACTCCTTGACAAATTTCAGTTTTAAGCGATTGGATATGTTTTTTTGTCAAAAACTTTCTTCGTCTTGCTATTCTGTCACGTAAACAAGACATATGGGTAGTTGTCTGTCAGTCAGTTGTTGCAGGGAGCAACCGATAGCTGCCAGAAGGAGCTGCAACTCATTAGATGTTGTCGTTAGTCTCTTGACAGCGTCCTCTTTTCTCAACAATTTTGAAGGGGTGTCCAGTTTTTGAGCATGTCAGTGTCTTGCCATATGATTAGTTTAATTGTCCTATTGCCTTTGTGCCCCTGAAAAAGGGGAACTGAAATTCCATTCCATTTCATATGATATTTAATTCAATCTCACCATTAAAGCTGAAAGTGTGCGCCCTATATACCTTGTACAACTATAACATTAACATGATTTTGTAAACAGCTAAAAATAGTTGAACATGCTAACAAATAAGGGCTAAACGCTAAAGAGCTGAAAAGACAAACAAGACATCCTCCGAGTATTATCCATGAGCCAAAAACAGATAAAGTTCTGTAAGAAGTGATATTTTACAACACATCGTAGGGCATTTTGAATCACTTGTAATAGTTAAGCAAGGATATTTTTATTTTTATATATGGTCAGAATCTGTTCCTTACCCAAAGCACATAACGACATACAGTGGTTACTGTTAACTATTATCATTGTATGCTATTATTATTTAATACTAACTAGAAAAAAACACCTTAATATATACGTTAGACTAACCAAACCAAATTTACTCAAGAAATAAGAAATAAGTCTTGCTAGTTAGATCAGTATGTGCAAATGACCATGGTCATATATATTTGTTCATAAGTGAATAAACCTGATAAAAACTGAGAATCCATTCATTGCTTCATTACCTCTCACTACATAATTCTTCTCAGAAACTGAGCTTCACTCTTTCGGTGGAAATGAACACGTGATCAAGTTTTTAAACAGGAGACACTGTGTCACGCCTGGCTGGCCAACCAAACACAGGGCTGACGGTGAAAAGTGAACACACGATCGAGGTTCTCTTTATTCAGCACGGCACTTCAAACACGATGGCATCTGCAAAGGTTGTCCTCTACCTGACCTTGTTGTTCTTTGTGAAAATGGGTGAGTACATGAATGCTTTTTGTATCTTTTAGAGTGTATTACCACATTTTCAGATGTGATTAATGGGTGTTTGTCTCTCATTTCACTTCAGGTCTGTGCTCCACATCTGTTTGTCAAGAGAACAGATTTGAATTTGTTAAGATCGGGGGCAACTTGACTCTGCATTGTCAAGACCGTGCTGCTGCAAGGTTTCACTGGTATAAGCAAACTTTGGGGCAGAACCCAAGGCTCATCGCTACCTTCGACACAAATTACACAAATCCTCTGAAATACAATGAATTCAAAAATGATTCACGCTTTTTACTGGATACAAAAAATAGCACATATGGCTTGATAATCACAAATTTGACAATTTCAGACTCTGCTACTTACTACTGTGCAACTAGCGCAACCACAAACACATCAGTCCTGACTTTTGAAAATGGGACTATCGTCACTGTATGGCAGGAAGGTCTTAACTCTGACACTTCATCTGACACCACCCAACCCAAATGCTCTGTGACTCTGAACTGTACAGTACACACTGACTTCTGTGATGGAGAACACAGTGTTCACTGGTTCAAAGTCTCTGAAGGATATTATCCAAGAATCATTTACTCTCATACAGGCAGGACGGATAAGTGTGAGAGGAAAAACAACACACAAACACACACATGTGTCTACACTTTACCAATGAAGAGGCTCAATCTGACTCATAATGGGATCTACTACTGCGCTGTTGTTTCAAACGGATCCATGGTGATTGGAGACAGGATTGAGTTGGACTATAAGGGTAAGTAAGTGGAGGAGCTGTCTCATTTTTTAAGTATAATACTCTGTATTAGCGAGAAGCTCTGTAATGTCTCCCGGTGTCTGACTCTATGCAGAAGAGCTGGGCTTTCTTGTCTTGGTGTATTTCCTGAGTGGAGCCTTGGCATTCACCACCTTTCTGATTCTTTTATTGGCATTCTTAACGTGTCTGATCAACAAGAGACGCTGCTGCGTACGCACAGGTACTGCAACTGTTTTTGTTTTCTCTCTTTACTCTCTTAACAAAGAATTATAGCAAGAGCGCTTCCTTTCTTTCAGATTCGGATTCAAGAATTTCACCCCCTTCCACAACAAATGCAGAGGTATGTTTTGTTGCGTTGAAGTATTGCATTAGCATTCAATCATTTTTGTCGTGCAACATTTCCCATAGATTTTTTTCCCCCCTCAAGTTCATATTGTGATTCTCTATTTTCTGTTTTATCATCAGGGCGAAGAAGACATCCATTACGCAGCTTTGAGTTACCACAAAAGATCAAGAAGACAGGCAAAAAACGTAGAGACAGAATGCGTGTATTCAAGTGTAAGGCAATAGAACGGAGGTTCCTTTATGCTGCAGTGCAGGGCTGTCCAAACTTTTTTTCAGCGGGGCAGATATGGAAAAAAAAAATACAGAGGCGTAGGCCACTCAGGTGAGGTATATCTATAAATAAATGTAGGTAAATTATGCTTGATACATGGTAATGCTTTAAGAGAAAAAAAGCCTGCACGACAGCTTTCCATTAAAGGGTTGTCATTTATTTTGTTACAAAAAGAGCTGGCAGTAGCTTCAGATTGCTTCGTAGTCAGGGAGATGGGCGGAGTGTATATTTTAAGCTCGTTATGCTAATGAGTAAGTGGACTTACTGACACCTGAATACTGTGGAATATATTTTTAACTTTGTTACTGGTAACAGTGTTGTACTCAGTGGGAACAGTGATGCTGTGCTTTAGTGCATTTGTGTGTGTATATATATATGTCTATATAAACATATGACCACTATGTTCAGTTTTCTGTAAAAGACTTTTTGCAGTTAGCCAAAAATGCTTAATAGTTTTGCAGAATTTCTAACAGAATCTCATGTCAGTTATTGCTTTACTTTGCCTATGTGTTTGATAAAGGAATGTTTACAGTCTTAAATGTGTAGTTTCTGTCAACGCCTACAGCTATTAGGGGTCATTCTCTGATGACTGCAGACAAGCAGCAATTATGTTACCCGACAAACGTGTAATTACGTTACGTGACAAATCACCTGCCGGTGACAGCTTGAGCACTGATGGAATGACTAGGAGACATTTAACATCTATCTACTCATAAATTCACTATTATGTGTTTCTGTACATTCATTGATCTTCTGATGATATGGGCCACTTGTCCACCTTTTATCGGGCGTGGGCTATCTGGCGGGGTACACCCTGGACAGGTCGCCAGTCTATCGTAGGGATAACAGGAGCATGACTTTGCACGATGGCAGAGTACCTGGCCCAGACAGAACCCACGCAAACACAGGAAAACATACAACTCTGCACAGAAAGGCCCCAGTCAGCCCATGGATTCAAACCCGGAACCTTCTTGCTGTGAGGCATCAGTGCTAACCACCACTCCACTGTGCCACCCACTGTACATTCAAAGAAGTCAAATACTTCAATGCTACAGGATGCGGTTTACATGTGATCATGCTTTCTTAATAAGACATACCATGGCACGTCTTGTTAACCAATGAAACACAGTCTCCTCTGTGAAGAAAGGAGTGAAGAGAAGAGAGAATTTCTTTTCATTCACGTGATGGCGTCTGCACAGGTTTTCTTCTGTCTGGCATGTTTGTTCTTGGGGAAAATGGGTGAGTTTTGTTTGTGTGACTGTTTATTTCCAATCTTTAGAAGAAAAACTCAAGCTCATTTCTGTTTTCTAATTCTATGGATCAATTGTTTACAACCCCTACGGGCTTTTAGACAGTATAAATGAGTTCCATGTATTCCTTGATCTCTGTCCTGTCTTATCATACGGGAGAGACACTGAAAAAAGAGGCTAAAGTACACTATATTACCAAAAGTATTCGCTCACCCATTCAAATGATCAGAATCAGGTGTTCTAATCACTTGGCCTGGCCCCAGGTGTATAAATTCAAGCACTCAGGCATGCAGACTGTGAAACAAGACATTTGTGAAAGAATGGGCCGCTCTCAGGAGCTCAGTGAATTCCAGCGTGGAACTGTCATAGGATGCCACTTGTGCAACAAATCCAGTCGTGAAATTTCCTCGCTCCTAAATATTCCACAGTCAACTGTCAGCTCTATTATAACAAAATGGAAGCGTTTGGGAAAAACAGCAACTCAGCCACGAAGTGGTAGGCCACGTAAAGTGACGGAGAGGGGTCAGCGGATGCTGAAGCGCATAGTGCAAAGAGGTCGCCGACTTTCTGCACAGTCAATTGCTACAGAGCTACAAACTTCATGTGACCTTCAGATTAGCCCAAGTACAGTACGCAGAGAGCTTCATGGAATGGGTTTCCATGGCCGAGCAGCTGCAGCCAAGCCACACATCACCAAGTGCAATGCAAGGCGTCGGATGCAATGGTGTAAAGCACGCCGCCACTGGCCTCTAGAGCAGTGGAGACGCGTTCTCTGGAGTGATGAATCACGCTTTACCATCTGGCAATCTGATGGACGAGTCTGGGTTTGGAGGTTGCCAGGAGAACGGTACATTTCAGATTGCATTGTGCCAACTGTGAAATTTGGTGGAGGAGGAATTATGGTATGGGGTTGTTTTTCAGGAGCTGGGCTTGGCCCCTTAGTTCCAGTGAAAGGAACATTGAATGCTTCAGGATACCAAAACATTTTGGACAATTCCATGCTCCCAACCTTGTGGGAACAGTTTGGAGCGGGCCCCTTCCTCTTCCAACATGACTGTGCACCAGTGCACAAAGCAAGGTCCATAAAGACGTGGATGACAGAGTCTGGTGTGGATGAACTTGACTGGCCTGCACAGAGTCCTGACCTGAACCCGATAGAACACCTTTGGGATGAATTAGAGCGGAGACTGAGAGCCAGGCCTTCTCGACCAACATCAGTGTGTGACCTCACCAATGCGCTTTTGGAAGAATGGTCAAAAATTCCTATAAACACTCTCCTCAACCTTGTGGACAGTCTTCCCAGAAGAGTTGAAGCTGTAATAGCTGCAAAAGGTGGACCGACATCATATTGAATTCTATGAGTTAGGAATGGGATGGCACTTCAGTTCATAGAATGAGTAAAGGCAGGTGAGCGAATACTTTTGGTAATATAGTGTATGATATGCTTTAGTCATGGTTTTGGAGCTACGCCAGAAGCCAGAATCTGAATCTCATAGAGTCACACATTTGTGCCATCCACTACATGCTATTGTTCAGGTGCTGCAACAGGGTATTGACAACTTGACAACAGGGTATGTGTGTTATAAACATCACACAGGCCTGTTCCATGTCAAACATTGCAAAACTGAACCTTTTCCAAATTAGTGAAGAAACACGACCACTCTTCATTGGTGTGTTGTCGTTGTACTTAGCGGCTGCCATTATTCCAGCTTGGTGTAAATTGGCAAAACTGATGTCCTGATGACTCAAAGAAAAGTGACGACCCCACTTCAGAGAACTGGCGGCTGTCTGGGTGGCAGATGGAGAAAATGTTTTTATGATTTAGTCCTTGTGAAAGTAAATTTCAAATCAACTGTTATTCTCTTGGAGGGATTTTCTGTGCTTTAACAAAACCTAATATTGAGTATGATCTGTCAGTGACATCTGTAAAGAGTTATCACTCAGCAAGTCCTCCCCCTTGCCCAAATACCAAGCCTGACACTATAGCTGTGGACATGTTACCTTAATAGGACATACAGTTTCACTTCAGATTGGCCAATCAAACAAAGTCTTGTCTTTGAAGAGTCGTGACGCTCACGAGCGAGATTCTTTTCACTCAAGTCACCGATTTGAACACGATGACATCTCTAATGTTTGTTGTATACCTGACATGTTTGTTCTTGAGGGGAAAGGGTGAGTTGTGTTTTTGTGACTGCAGTTTATATCTTAGTGGCATTGTTTCTAATCATTTCTCATTTCTATACTATAATTTAATTTATAATGCATAAAATAAACTGCTTTCTCCCTCCAGTTGCTTCAGCTCAGAAGACACATCAGTCCTCATCTGTTCATCAAGAGAGTGGCTTCAAATCAGTAAATGTTGGTGAAAGTATAATTTTGCGATGTTTCTATGGAAATGATGTGACAGGATGCTTTTACTGGTATAAGCAAACTTTGGGACAGAAACCAAAGCTCATTTCTTCTTTCTACATCTATGATGACGATGGAATATTTTATGATGAATTTTTTAACAATTCACGCTTTACACTGCAAATTAAAAACGGCAAAAACCACTTGACTATTTCAGATTTGCGTATTTCAGACTCAGCTACTTATTACTGCGCAAGTGTCATTTCATCCATTGTTGAATTTGCAGAAGGCATTACAGTCAGTGTAAAAGGTTCAGGTTTAAACATCAACGCTTCAGTTCATCAGTCTTCATCTGAGACCATCCAGCCAGGAGGCTCTGTGACTCTGAACTGTACAGTACAAACTGGGAGCTGTAATGGAGAACACAGTGTTTACTGGTTCAAAGACTCTGAAGATTCTCATCCAGGACTCATTTACACTCATGGAGACAGGAATGATCAGTGCGAGAGGAAAAACAACATACAAACACACACCTGTGTCTACAACCTGCCAATGAAGAACCTGAATCTGTCTCATAATGGGATCTACTACTGTGCTGTTGCCTCATGTGGACACATACTGTTTGGAAATGGGACCAGGCTGGAGATTGTGGGTGAGTTACTTAATGTGAAAGGTTGTCTTATTTTTAGTAGTATTTACTCCAACTGTAACACAAGTGAAAACTCTGTAATGTCTCCTGCTTTCATAATTAGCAGAGAAACTGGACTTGGTGTCTGTGTTGGGTGTGGCCGTCACATTCACCACTATCTTAGCGGTTGTCTTAGCATGTGTGATCACCAACAGAAACAGCTGCTTCTGCACAGGTAATTGGTATCATAGTGTGTATATAGTGCAAAATGCATTGAATGTCATTTGTTAATAAAGTTTATTCCTGTTTTTCAGAGTCTCAAGAAAACTTTTCAGATCCATCCACAAAACTTGCAGAGGTAATTTATGCTTAAAAAAAAAAAAAAAATTGTTTTTTATTTCTGTTAAAAAGTTTATGGTTTACTGTTTCCATCACCAGGGTTGCCAAGATGAAGATAGCCTCTATTACAACGTGTCAAGGGAGAACAACAGATCAAGACTGGAGGACGACACCTGGAGTCAATGTGTGTACTTCATTGTAAAGCAGTAGAGCTGAACGTGTTTCTTCTTTGTCTCAGACCTAATAATTTCTCTTTTAACGTGATGTGTAAATTCTTGTCTCGTTGTCATTGTTTCAGCTAAGTGTGATGACTGTATAACCTTGATTTCCAATAAACTTGTTAAACACGCTTTTCAAATATATTAAAGAGCATTTCTACCCCTTGTGATCATGTGCTGATTGTTTGACAGGAAAGAAGCCTTTACGGCTCAAGAACAATTCACAATGAAAGACCTACAACCTACATGAGAACAAAATGTTCGTCACAGTCGCCACGCACAGCAACACACCCAGAGCTCTTTCCTTTTATCGTCTCCATGTGGTTGTAGTCAAAATGTGATAACCTGTGGCTGTGTGAGACTGGTACTCTGCATCATAATCTCTTTCTGCTAACTGTGTCTACAAGCATACAGGCAGAGAACATATTATTATTTTGCTAGTGTGGTGAAGATGGCCTTGTACAAATATCTTGGTTAAAAAACATGATTCTTAGAAACAGAGCACTTCCAGAACAATTTTCTGCCACAACTGTTGATTTTTAACACTTTTTTGACAAACTGAAGGATTACGTGTTCATTTAACAGTTGTTTAGAGAGAAGCACCATTGCATTGCTTTAACTGTATTGATCAGTTAATGCATGAAGTTAATGCTAGACACTTGAATTCTGCTGTAAAGTGCAGAGCATCATCTGGACTTGGATCAACCACAGAAGAGAAGACAGTATTTTCACTTCATCTGGTGCTGTTGTCAATATACTGCATGCTACCTACATTCAAACACTTTGTGAGGCAGATTTAAACGTTCAAGTCAAATTAGTGAATAATCTGGCCAAAGGGGAATCTATAAAACAATAATAATAACCAAGATTAAACGTGTAGTTTCTGTCAACGCCTACAGCTACTAGGGGTCATTCTCTGACGACTGCAGACAATCAGCAATTACATTACCCGACAAACGTGTAATTACGTTACGCAACAAATCACCGGTAGGTGACAGCTTGAGCACTGATGGAATGACTAGGAGACATTTAACATCTATCTACTCATAAATTCACAATTATGTGTTTCTGTACATTCATTGATCTTCTGATGATATGGGCCATTTGTCCGCCTTTTATCGGGGGGGGGCATTTGTCCGCCTTTGAGGGCTATCGGGCGGGGTACACCCTACACAGGTCGCCAGTCTATCGTAGGGATAACAGGAGCATGACTTTGCACGATGGGAGGAAGCCAGAGTACCTGGCCCAGACAGAACCCACGCAAACACATGGAGAACATGCAACTCTGTACAGAAAGGCCCCAGTCAGCCCATGGATTCAAACCCGGAACCTTCTTGCTGTGAGGCATCAGCGCTAACCACCACCCCACTGTGCCACCCACTGTACATTCAAAGAAGTCAAATACTTCAATGCTACAGGATGCGGTTTACATGTGATCATGCTTTCTTAATAAGACATACCATGGCACATCTTGTTAACCAATGAAACACAGTCTTCTCTGTGAATAAAGGAGTGAAGAGAAGAGCGAATTTCTTTTCATTCACCTCAACAACTTGAACGCGATGGCGTCTGCACAGGTTTTCTTCTGTCTGGCATGTTTGTTCTTGGGGAAAATGGGTGAGTTTTGTTCGTGTGACTGTTTATTTCCAATCTTTAGAAGAAAAACTCAAGCTCATTTCTGTTTTCTAATTCTATGGATCAATTGTTTACAACCCCTACGGGCTTTTAGACAGTATAAATGAGTTGCATGTCTTCCTTGATCTCTGTCCAGTCTTATCATACGGGAGAGACACTGGAAAAAGAGGCCAAAGTATGATATGCTTTAGTAGTGGTTTTGGAGCTACGCCAGAAGCGACTATCTGAATCTCATAGAGACACACATTTGTGCTATTCACTACATGCTATTGTTTGGGTGCTGCAACAGGGTATGTTTTATTTTAATAGACTTTTTATAAACGTCACACAGGCCTGTTCCATGTCAGAAAAATGCAAAACTGAACCTTTTTCCAAATCAGTGAAGAAACACGACCACCCTTCATTGGTGTGCTGTCATTGTATTCAGCCGTTGCCATTATTCCAGCTTGGTGTAAATTGGCAAAACTCATGTCCTGATGACTCAAAGAAAAGTGACTACCCCACTTCAGAGAACTAGTGGCTGTCTGGGTGGCAGATGGAGAAAATGTTTTTATGATTTAGTCCTTGTGAAAGTAAATTTCAAATCAACTGTTACTCTCCGTTATTACACTGTCCGTTATTTTACACATTGTAATTAATACAAACATCACCCCTTTTTGAACGTCTCGGTCCCGCCCCAATCCCGTTGAATATTTGCTCTATCTCGTCCCTATCACGTTACCAACAGTGAAAATGACTCCCGTACCGCAGGACACCCACAGGAATACCGTGACTCGCAGGCGTCCTAAAAAACTGTAACCCTCTAATTCGATCCGCGCCCTACGCCCCCCCCTGCAATGGCTCTGCGACCCCCCTAGGGGGCGTGCCCCCCACTTTGGGAACCACTGCCTTAATGGGACATACAGTTTCACTTCAGATTGGCCAATCAAACAAAGACTTGTCTTTGAAGAGTCGGTGAAGCTCACGAGCGAGATTCTTTTCACTCAAGTCACTGATTTGAACACAATGACATCTCTAATGTTTGTTATCTGCCTGACATATTTGTTTTTGAGGGGAAAGGGTGAGTTGTGTTTTTGTGACTGCAGTTTATATCTTGGTGGCATTGTTTCTAATTGTTCCTCATTTCTATACTATAATTAACCTTATAAAGTATAAAATCAATTGCTTTCTCTCTCCAGTTGCTTCAGCTGAGAAGACACATCAGTCCTCATCCATTCATCTTAATAGTGGCTTCAAATCAGTAAATGTTGGTGAAACTATAACTTTGCAATGTATGTATGGAAATGATGACTCAGCAAAGTTTTACTGGTATAAGCAACCCTTGGGACAGAAACCAAAGCTCATTTGTTCCTTCCACATCTCTGATAGCACTGGGACATTTTATGGTGAATTTGTGAACAATCCACGCTTCGCACTGAAAGTTATAAATGGTAAATACCACTTGACTATTTCAGATTGGTGTATTTCAGACTCAGCTACTTATTACTGCGCACGTACAATTTCAGAAAATTTAGAATTTGCAGACGGTGTTACAGTCAGTGTAAAGGGTTCAGGTTTAAATATTAAAGCTTTAGTTCATCAGTCTTCATCTGAGACTGTCCAGCCAGGAGGCTCTGTGACTCTGAACTGTACAGTACAAACTGGGAGCTGTGATGGAGAACACAGTGTTTACTGGTTCAAAGACTCTGAAGAATCTCATCCAGGACTCATTTACACCAATGGAGACAGGAATGATCAGTGCGAGAGGAAAGACAACACACAAACACACACCTGTGTCTACAACCTGCCGATGGAGAACCTGAATCTGTCTCATAATGGGATCTACTACTGTGCTGTTGCCTCATGTGGACACGTACTGTTTGGAGATGGAACCAAGCTGGAGATTGCGAGTGAGTTACTTAATGTGAAAAGTTGTGTCATTTTTAGAAGTATTTACTTCAGTAAATACTAAGTATTTACTGTATCCTGCTTTCAGAGTCCACAGAGGAACATGACTTGGCGTCTGTGTTCAGTGTGTCTGTCATATTCACCATTATCTTAAAGGCAGTCTCAGCGTTTGTGATCACCACTTTCTACAGCTGTATCTGTACAGGTAATTGGTGTCATAATATCTATATAAAGCATGTGCACTGCATGTTAATTGTTAAAAAGGTTTACTCCTGTTTTCCAGAGTCCCAAGAAAGATTTTCAGATCCATCAACAAGACATGCAGAGGTAATTTATGGCTCTGTATAATTTAAGTGCTCTCTCACTTATTTCTGTCAACAAGTTTATGGTTTACTATTTCCATCACCAGGGTTACCAAGATGAAGATAGCCTCTGTTACAACGTGTCAAGGGAGAACAGCAGATCAAGAAGACTGGAGGACGACACCTGGAGTGAATGTGTGTACTTCTTTGTAAAGCAGTAGAGTTGGACGCGTTTCTTCTTTGTCTCAGACTTAATAATTTCTCTTTTAATGTAGAATATGACGTGTAAATTCTTGTCTCGTCATTGTTTCGGCTAAGTGTGATGACTGTATGACCTTGATTTCATTTCCAATAAACATGTTAAATATGCTTTTCAAATATATAAAAGAGCTTTTCCAACCCTTGTGACCATGTGTTGATTGTTTGACAGGAAAGAAGCCTTTACGGCTCAAGAACAATTCACAATGATAGACCTTCAACCTACATTAGAACAAAAAGTCGCCACGCACAGCAACACACCCAGAGCTGTTTCCTTTTATCGTCTCCATGTGGTTGTAGTCAAAATGTGATAACCTGTGGTTGTGTGAGACTGGTACTCTGCATCATAATCTATATCTGCTAAGTGTGTCTACAAGCATACAGACAAAGAACATATTGTTATTTTGCTAGTGTGGTGAAAGTGGCCTTGTACGAATATTTTGGTTAAAAAACATGACTCTTGAAACTGAGCACTTCCAGAACAATTTTCTGCCACAACTGTTAATTTTAAACATTTTTTTGACAAACTGAAGAATTATGTGTTACTTTAAGGGATTGAGAGAATCCCCCTAATCTTTAAACTAAGTACACATTTTAATGACCGTCTTGCATTAACTAAAAAAAAGGCAATGTCAAAACAACAGGGCTTTTCTGAGTTCATGTAAAGTTGACTTTTTAGACATGGATGGTCTCACAGAAAAGCAATGCTACAAATGTTACATGATAATCGTACAAGATATGTTGCATGGCTGCAGATTAACCTACCCAACAACATAGAAAGTAGTTTACATTTCCCTTAGTAGTGGCATATTTTCATAGTATGATATTAGGACCTTTACTCAAGCAAAGGGTCTGCATACTTCTTCCACCACTGCTTGATTAGCTGTTTAGAGAGAAGCACCATTGCATTGCTTAAACTGTATTGATCAGTTAATGCATGAGGTTAATGCTAGATACATGGATTCTGCTGTAGAGTGCAGAGCATCATCTGGACTTGCATCAACCACAGAAGAGAAAATAGTATTTTCATTTCATCTGGTGCTGTTGTCAATATACTGCATGCTACCTACATTCAAACACTTTGTGAGGCAGATTTAAATGTTGGAAGCAAGTTAGAGAATAATCTGGCCAGCGGGGAATCCATAAAACAATCATAATAACTATATTTTTCTAGCAGTGCAGTGCAACCAGATATAACATACTCTCAATGTTGTGCTATGGCTACGATATAAAATCACTTTTGTTTCCAGTGTGATAAGTGATTCAGGGTTTTTTTCTACATGACCTCAGTAATCAAAAATGACTTGTAATTTAAATTTGTATTCATCATAAAGGTTTCCAGTATGCCCACTTTCAGCGGGATATAAGTTCATGTAGCCGTACACCGCCTTAAGTGACCATTCTTCTACAATAAAGTGAAGCTGCTGAGCTGAACATGAACACTTACAAGATATGAACCATCAAGTCACTGAGTCTTGATGGTCTCTTCTTAGCCAGGGGGACGAAGCTGTGTTTAAGTCTGTTTGTGCCGGCTCGCATGATTCTGAGCCCGCCAGAGTGAAGGCTGGTGAAGTGTCCTGGGTAGGCGGGGCGTCCCAGATCTTTGTGGCCAGACAGAGGAGGCGGCTCGAGTAGATCTCCTCTAGGTGTGGGAGTGGGGAGCCAATGATTCACTGAGCTGTTTTGATGACCCTGCTGAAGTTGTTTCTTCTGGGATGCAGTGCAGCTGGTATACCACACTGTATGTACATAGGCCAGAACACTCTCTATTATGCAGTGGTAAAAGTTTTTCAGCAGAGGTGGAGGGAGTTTGTTCCTCCTCAACGTTCTCAGGAAAAAGAGACGCTGCTGGGCCTTTTTAATAATGTGGGTGGTGTTCACAGTCCAGCAGAGGTCCTCTGAGATGTATAGTCTGAGAGACTTGAAATGTGTGGCCCGTTCCACTTCTTCCCCATTAATGCTCAGGCCATGAGCGTGTTGGAGCCATGGGTGGCAACGCAGTCATGGGTGTACAGTGTGGGCAAGGTCATCCTGGATCTTTGTGGCCCATTGGAGGAGACTGGACAGCAGTGTCTCTCAATGACAGCAGTGTCCATACACCAACAGTTGTCAAAAGAGACACACATGCCCCCTCCTCTACTCGAGTCCGATGTGCGGTCTGCCCGGAAAGTTGTACGGCCTTCTAGCTCCACAGCTAGGTCCAGGATGTTCTCATGCAGCCAGGTCTCCGTCATCACCATGATGCTGTTTGTCTGGTTTACAACCCCTACAGGCTTTAAACAGTAAAAATGAGTTGCATGTCCTCCTTGATCTCTGTCCTGTCTCATCATACGGGGGAGACACTGGAAAAAGAGGCTAAAGTGTGATATGCTTTAGTCATGGTTTTGGAGCTACGTCAGGAGCGACTATCTGAATCTCATAGAGACACACATTTGTGCCAATCACTACATGCTGTTGTTCAGGTGCTGCAACAGTGTTGTTGTGCTGCTATGTCTTATTTTAACAGACTTTAGATTTCACACGGCACACAGGCCTGTTCCATGTTAGATATTGCAAAACTGAACCTTTTTCAAATCAGTGAAGAAACACAACCCCCCTTCTTTGGTGTGTTGTCACTGTATTTAGTGGCTGCTGGTATTCCAGCTTGGTGTAAATTGGCGAAACTGATGTCCTAATGACTCAAAGAAAAGAGACTACCCCACTTCAGATCACTGGCGGCTGTCTGGGACATAGATGGAGAAAAAGCATTTAGATTTAGTCCTTGTGAAAGTAAATTTCAAAGTCAACTGTTATTTTCTTGGAGGGATTTTCTGTGATTTAACAAAACCGAATATAGAGTATGATCTGTCAGTGACATCTGTAAAGAGTTACATGGGTAAGAATTCGTAGTAATTTATATTTTGGTGATTTAAAATCTAAGGGTGATTTAAAGAGCCATTATGTTCTTTAAATAGCTCTCAACAGGTCTTAGGTCCTGCCCCTTGCCCAAATACCAAGCCTGACACTGTAGCTGTGAACATGTTTCCTTAATAGGACGTACAGTTTCACTTCAGACTGGCCAATCAAACAAAGTCTTGTCTTTGAAGAGTCGGTGAAGCTCAACAGCGAGATTCTTTTCACTCAAGTCACCGATTCGAACACGATGACATCTCTAACGTTTGTTGTCTACCTGACATGTTTGTTCTTGTGGGGAAAGGGTGAGTTGTGTCTTTGCGACTTCAGTTTATATCTTTCTCATTTCTGTACTTTGATTTACCATATAAATTATGACATAAATTGCTTTCTCTCTCCAGTCGCTTCAGCTCAGAAGACGCATCAGTCCTCATCTATTCATCAAGAGAGTGGCTTCAAATCAGTAAATGTTGGTGAAAGTATAATTTTGCAATGTTTCTATGGAAATGATGTGTCGGCAAGATTTTACTGGTATAAGCAAACTCTGGGACAGAAACCAAAGCTCATTTCTACTTTCTACATCCGAGATGACAATGGAATATTTTATGATGAATATAACAATTCACGCTTTTCACTGCAAACCAAAAATGGCAAAAACCACTTGCTTATTACAGATTTGCGTATTTCAGACTCAGCAACTTATTACTGTGCATGTAGAATTTCAGTCGTTTTTGAATTTGCAGAAGGTGTTACAGTCAGTGTCAAAGGTTCAGATTTGAATATTAAAGCTTCAGTTCATCAGTCTTCATCTGAGGCCGTCCAGCCAGGAGGCTCTGTGACTCTGAACTGTACAGTACAAACTGGGACCTGTGATGAAGGACACAGTGTTTACTGGTTCAAAGACTCGGAAGATTCTCATCCAGGACTCATTTACACTCATGGAGACAGGAATGATCAGTGCAAGAGGAAAAACAACGCACAAACACACACTTGTGTCTACAACCTGCCGATGGAGAACCTGACTCTGTCTCATAATGGGATCTACTACTGTGCTGTTGCCTCATGTGGACACATACTATTTGGAAATGGGACCAAGCTGAAGTTTAAACGTGAGTCGAACTGTCACAGATGTTTTTTTTTATCTGATTAACAGTTATGATTATTCCGTAAAGATAATATCGATGTATGTCATTACATGTCCATGTCATGCAGGTGAGGTTTCTGTTTTCTTGGTATATTTCTTGGATGGCGCTTTGGCATTCACCACTATCCTTGCACTTTTACTGGCTGCCTTACTGTACACATACAAGAGAAACAGCCAGCAAGCTACAGGTAAATTGTACTGTTTATTGCGTAATTACTGAATTTTAACATTATGAAACACAGCTTTTCTTTGTGTTTCAGAGTCTCATGCAGGATTTTCGGCTTCATACACAATGAACTCAGAGGTATCCAAATAACTTTCAAAATAATCTTACTACTGAAATTGTTTCTCCTTACGTATATGCTACATTGTAAGTTGCTGTTTTCTATTTTATTAGCAGAGTTGCCAGGCTGAAGAAAACCTCCATTACGCTGCTTTAAGGGTGAAGAAGGCCAATCGACCAAGAAATCAAACAGATGACACAATGACAACATGCATCTACTCTGGTGTAAAGTGATAAAACTGTTTCAGCTTTGTCTCTGTATAACAGGACATGAGTAGTTATACTTGGTGTGTAATTTCACTTAAATTGTAAATAATTACTATAAACTGAACAAAAAAAGAACTCTCTGGCTCCATATGAAGCACTGGTTTTGATCCCAAGCAGAAATGTATCCTGAATTCTTTTGTGGTTTTGGCAGATTAAACAGATAAAATGTGCAAATTTTACAGTCAGAAGTCTACCATTGTAAGAAAGTATCAAGGCAGTGGAATTGTCCCTTTGTATTTAAATTTGGTCACAGTCAGACTGTAGAATGTCCTGATTTGTACCACAGGGAAAAGTCTTTGTAGAATCCACAGGCTTAATTTCTATTATTTCTATTATTTCTATGTCATGTTGAACGGATATAACTCTAAATCATCCAATAATGAATATATGGAGCATTTATCACTTAAAATTGCAGATAGTTGTGTTTTTGTGAAGCACTTTGTACTATTGATTGAAAAGTGTTATTCAAATAAAGACTTCATATTGATGGATGAAAGTGAGACTATTTGCTGCTCGGCCCACCTACCAGTATTTTTATTATTAATTGTGTTTACATGCCACGCAGGATCTTTTTCTTTCCAACAGTTCCATGTGGTTCATTGTTTTATAACTGTTATAATAAATTGCATCTTGGTTCTTAAACTTTAGCCCTGTGTATATTTAATAGCCAACTATTAACGCATTTTCTCATTGTGCTTAAGTATGGCCCGGGTATTACTCATGTTATGGGGGCCACATTACTTTAACATACAACATTCAAGGCATTACTTAAGGTCGGGGTTTAAAGGTTTATTCCATTTCATTTTCTTGCAAAAAGCTGCATTACAAGCAAAGACAAGTGGAATTGTCAAGCAGTCTTGGTCAAGTAGAGATTAGGCCTGGGTTAAAAAAATAGTTTTTCTGATTTATATTGATCTTAATTTGAAGGATCCAAAATTGATTCATAAAATCCTCCTTTTAAATACTCGGCGTTTCCTGCATCCTCTCATTAGAAATTTTGCTGTGTTCTGGAAGTAGTTTAGTTTTAAGTAAAATTGTTCCAAACTGAAATATCTCCAAATGAATTGATTGTGGATCGGAAAAACTCTTTGTCTTTAACTGTCTGTGAAGGTTCTCAGTCATCCAGGCCATGGTATATCCAAAAAGCATTTGAAAAAGGCAGCGGGACTTGTAGAGTTTTTGAGAAGACGTTTCACCACTCATCCGAGTAGCTTCTTCAGTTCTAGGGGACTGGTAGGAAGTTAGAGGTTTAAATAGGAAACTCTGTGGTTAACCCATCAGAAATTTGCTTGACTTGTTTCTGTCTTGACTTGTTTCTGTTTTCTGTAGCGTGGTGGTAAGCACTGATGCCTCACAGCAAGAAGGTTCCTGGTCGAATCCAAGCCGACTGGGGCCTTTCTGTGGAAGTCCTCCCTGTGTCTGCGTGGGTTCTCTCCGGATACTCCGGCTTCCTCCCACTGTCCAAAGACATGCTTGTTAGGTTAATTGGTGATTCTAAATTGCGTGTGAGTGCGAATAGTTGTCCGTTTCTCCATGTTAGCCCTACAATAGACTGGCGACCTGTCCAGGGTATAATGGTACAGTGAGGGGAGCATTTTAAAACAGTAAACACTTAAACAGTAGTGCAAATGGTATGCATGTGAAGCCCAGGTGAGATCAGCAGAGATATGGACACCAAGGATCTTAAAGCTTTCCACCCTCTGAACCTCGTCAACCTGTATACAGAGAGCAGACTGCAGAGTGTGCTCGGATTTCCACTATAAGTTCCTTGGTCTTAGAGGTGTTTAAGTCCAGGTTATTGTCGCCGCACCACTGCACAAGATGCTGAACCTCTTCTCTGTAGGCTGATTCGTTATTCTTGGATATCAGTCCTACAATGGTGGTGTCGTCAGCAAATTTGTGTTGGTGGTGTGAATGGGGGCACAGTCATGGGTGAATGGTGAGTACTTAGAAGAGGGCTAAGGACACAGCCCTGCGGGGTGACGGTGTTGAGGATGATGTTATGTCACTCATCCTGATGTCCTGGGATCTATTGCTTAGGAAGTCCAGAATCCAGCGGCACAGTGGACTGCCTAAGCCCAAGTTGCTCAGTTTTTGAACCAGTTTATGGGGGATGAAAGCACACAATCTACAGCCTCCTGACATAGGTGTTGTCATTATCTAGGTGCGAAAGAGTTGTGTGGAGAGCCGTGATGATTGCATCCTCTGTCTACCTCTTTGCCCCTATGCAAATTGGTGTTGGTCTAAGGCCCCGTCCACACGTACCAAAACGATCTTTTCCCCCTCTGTTTTCCCTGGCATCGTTTCAAGAATATTTGCGTACACACGGATTCGTCTCAACACGACTCAAAACGCTACTTCATATTCCAGGCCTATAGGTGGCGCTGTTTCAGTTTCAGAAATTCACCAAATACGGAGAGGAAGAGCCGGAGCATGCGCATAAAGCTTGAGCGCTGTTTACAAATCAGCTTTAGAAGAAACCAAACTCAAGGAGAAATGATATTTTGCCCTAGTAACCATAATAGGCTCAATATCTTCTCCAGCAGGAACACTAGCATGTAGTCCGCCATTGTTGTTGATGTTGTTATGAGACGTCTCGCGGGATATAGGAGGTGGAAGGCTATTCAAGGGGTGTGTCGATGACATCATCGAAACGCACGTATGCGTTTTTCGCCGTTTTCGCTGTCCACATGAAAACTCAAAGGCTGCGTTTGCGAATTTTTTCACCCTGGGACCAGGTTTCAGAAAAGTGCGTTTTACGGCAATGCGTTTACAGGATTCGTTTGGACGATCGGCCAAAAGGATGCAAAACATCTGTGTTTAAACCAAAAAGTGTCTCCCTGTGGACGGGGCCTAAGTCAGCAGGGATTTTAGTTGTCACTTAGACAGTTCACTGTGCTCTTTGTCGGTACTGGGATTATGGTGGCTGACAAAGCAGGTTGGGACAGCAGACTGAGAAGTTGAAAATGGTGGTAAATACCTCTGATAGTTGTTCCGCACACGACCTTTCCAGTGACACCATCAGGGCCAGCCACTTTCCTCATGTTGACTCTATGAAGGACGACTCTGACATGGTGTTGCTGCAGCTGTAGGGGACAGTCCTTTTGTTGTGGTGTGGGGGAAGTGATGTCTGCACTGATCTCATGATCAAAGCGTGAAAAGAAGGTGTTGAGGGTGTCTAGGAGGGTGTGGTCCATGGTGTCCGTGTCCATGTGGCTCTCTCTGTAGCCAGTATCTTTATCCCCTGCCACATTGATTTGGAGCTATTGCTACTGAAGTGATGCTATTCTATCTGAGCTTGGCCTCACTGATGCCCCTCCTAAAGCTCCTCTGAGCATCTGTGTAGGCCTGAGAGTCCCTGGTTTTAAATGCAAAATCCCGTAGTTTGAGTAAGACCCTCACCTTGCCATTGAACCATGGTTTTTGAATGAGAAACACTTTAAAGAAACCAACTGCTGAACAAAAATGTGGAACATGACATATCAGTGATATCTGTAAGGGCTTACATGGGTGAGAATGTGAGGTTATTTATATCTTAACAAACGGTCAAGGAGGTAGCTAAAGTCAGCTTAAAGCGCTACTACGTTTTTCAAATGTCTTTCAACAAGTCCTGCCCCTTGCCCAAATAGCAAGCTTGTCACTGTGGTTGTGAACATGTTTCCTTAATGGGACGTACGGTTTCACTTCAGATTGGCCAATCAAACAAAGTCTTGTCTTTGAAGAGTCGGTGAAGCTCAACAGCGAGATTCTTTTCACTCAAACCCCCGATTTGAACACGATGACATCTCTAACGTTTGTTTTCTACCTGACATGTTTGTTCTTGTGGGGAAATGGTGAGTTGTGTTTTAGTGACTGTGGTTTGTATTTTCTCAGTGACACTGCTTCTAATCGTTTCTCATTTCTATACTGTAATTTATCTTCTAAAATATGAAATCAGTTGTGTATTTGCTTTCTCTCTGCAGTCGCTTCAGCTCAGAAGACACATCAGTCCTCATCTGTTCATCAAGAGAGTGGTTTCAAATCAGTAAATGTTGGTGAAAGTGTAATTTTGCAATGTTTCTATGATGGAAGTGAAGAGAAAGCATGGTTTACCTGGTATAAGCAAACATTGGGACAGAAACCAAAGCTCATTTCTACTTTCTACATCCATGATAGCACTGGGACATTTTATGATGAATTTTTGAACAATTCACGCTTTTCACTGGAAACAAAAAATGGTAAAAACCACTTGCATATTTCAGATTTGCGTATTTCAGACTCAGCTACTTATTACTGCGCACGTAGAATTTCAGTAAAGTTTGAATTTGCAGAAGGCATTACAGTCAGCGTAAAAGGTTCAGATTTGAATATTAAAGCTTCAGTTCATCAGTCTTCATCTGAGACCGTCCAGCCAGGAGGCTCTGTGACTCTGAACTGTACATTACAAACTGGGACCTGTGATGAAGGACACAGTGTTTACTGGTTCAAAGACTCTGAAGATTCTCATCCAGGACTCATTTACACTCATGGAGACAGGAATGATCAGTGCAAGAGGAAAAACAACACACAAACACAAACTTGTATCTACAACCTGCCAATGGAGAACCTGAATCTGTCTCACAATGGGATCTACTACTGTGCTGTCGCCTCATGTGGACGCATACTATTTGGAAATGGGACCAACCTGAAGTTTAAACGTGAGTAGAACTGTCACAGATGTTTTCTTCAGAATCAGAATCTTCTTATCTGATTGACAGTTATGATTATTCCGTTAATGTCATTACATGTTCATGTCATGCAGGTGAAGTTTCTGTTTTCTTGGTATATTTCTTGGGTGGCGCTTTGGCATTCACCACTATCCTTGCACTTTTACTGGCTGTCTTACTGTACACATACAAGAGAAACAGCCAGCAAGCTACAGGTAAATCGTACTGTTTATTGCGTAATTACTGAATTTGAACATTATAGAAACACAGCTTTTCTTTGTGTTTCAGAGTCTCATGCAGGATTTTCGGCTTCATACACAATGAACTCAGAGGTATCTAAATAACTTTCAAAATAATTTTAAATAACTAACTTTAAATAACTTAAAAAAAAAACTTTAAAAATAATGTTACTGCTGAAATAGTTTCTCCTTACGTATATGCTACATTGTCAGTTGTTGTTTTCTATTTATTAGCAGAGTCACCAGGCTGAAGAGAACCTCCATTACGCTGCTTTAAGGGTGAAGAAGACCAATCATTCAAGAAGTCAAAGAGATGACGCAGAGGACAAATGCATCTACTCTGGTGTTAGGCAATAAAAATTATCATATTTTAGGTGTGTCTCAGAGTAAAAGGATCTACTCTGGATGCATCTACTCTGGTATCAACTAATAAAACTGTTTTAGCTTTGTCTCTGAATGACAGGACATGAGTAGTTCTACTTTGTGTGTAATTTCACTTAAACTGTAAATAATTACTATAAACTGAATAAAAAACTAACTCTCTGGCTCCATATGAAGTACTGGTTTTGATTCCAAGCAGAAATGTATCCTGACTTCTTTTGTATTTTTGGCAATTTAACTGAGATAAAATGTGCAAATTTAACAGTCAGAAGTTTACCACTGCCAGAAAGTATCAATATAGTAGAACTGTCCCTTGTTATTTGAAATTTGATCACAGCCACACTGTGTAACTGCAGAAGGTCCTGATTTGTACCACAGGGAAAAGTCTTTGTAGAATCCACAGGTTTAATTTCTATTATTTCTATGTTTATTTGACACAAAATAAAACAAACTAGTGTGTCAAATACTGAATGTATATAACTCTAAATCCTCTGTCGACCTCTTTGCCCCATTGCAAATTGGTGTTGGTCTAAGTCAGCAGGTATTTTAGTCGTTACTTAGACAGTTCTTTGTCAGTACTGGGAATTTTGATGGCTGACAAACCAGGTTGGGACAGCAGACTGAGAAGTTGAAAATGGTTGTAAATACCTCTGATAGTTGTTCCGCACATGACTTAAGGACCTTTCCAGTGACACCGTCAAAGCCAGCCACTTTCCTGGTGTTGACTGTATGAAGAAAGGCTCTGACATGGTGTTGCTGCAGGTGTAGGGGACAGTCCTTTTGTTGTGGTGTGAGGGAAGTGATGTCTGCACCGATCACACGATCAAAGCGTGCAAAGAAGGTGTTGAGGGTGTCTATGAGGGTGTGGTCCATGGTTTCTCTGTCCATGTGGCTCCCTCTGTAGCCAGTATCGATATCCTCTGCCACATTGATCTGGAGCTGTTGCTACTGAAGTGATGCTATTGTATCTGCGCTTGGCCTCACTGATGCCCCTCCTAAGGCTCCTCTGAGCATCTGTGTAGGCCTGAGAGTCCCCGGTTTTAAATGCAAAATCACGTAGTTTGAGTAAGACCCTCAACCTGCAAGTAGAAGGGTCTGCACTGTAGCATCATGTATTCAATGTCCGGAGAATAGTAACTGTCCAAATACTAACCCAAACTGATAAAGTGAGTATAGGCTGTCATGGAGCTCAGCATTAAAGTATGTTGTCCATCAGTGGTTTTACTTGAGCTTTTGATAAACTGGAGAATTTCAAGCTCCTATCATTGTGTCTCTTATTTTCACACCACACAAAATTTCTCGATGCCACAGGATTCAGAGAAGATGTGATCATACTTCCTTAATAGAACATAGTGAGTCACGTTTGCTTGGCCACTCAAAGCCAAGCTTGTCTGTAGAGTGAAGACAGAAGCAAGGTTCTTCTCATTCAGCTCAAGAATTTGAACACGATGGCATCTCCTAAGTTTATTTTCTTGGGAGAAATGGGAGAGTTTGTGTTTTGGAGAGTGCATTCTGCATGGCATTGCTATTGTGTTATTTACTCACTCATTAGATTAAATGGATTGTGGAGTTTTGCTTAATTTCTCCATTTATTTTAGCTCAGAAGACTCATTGGTTTACATCCATTCTTCAAATCAGTAAATGTTGGTGAAAGCTTAATTTTGCAATGTTTCTATAATGGCGATGTAACACAAAAGGTTTTACAGAAGGTTGGACGCCTGGACGGAAACCAAAGCTCATTTCTACTTTCTACATATTTGCTGAAACAGAATTTTATGGTGAATTCAAGAACAATTCACGCTTCACGATGGAAAATGAAAACAGTGAAACAGTTACTTGATTATTTCAGTTTGCGTATTTCAGACTTAGCTAGTTATTACTGGATAAGTAGAATTTCTTCCATTTTCGAATTTGCAGTGTTACAGTCAGTTTAAAGAGTTCAGGTTTGAATGTTAATGTTTCAGTTCATCAGTTTTCACCTGAGACCATGCAGCCAGGAGACTGTGACTCTAAACTGCACAGTACACTCTGGACCTGTGATAGAGAACTCAGCGTTTCCACCATTTCCATTTGAGTAAAAATAATGCCACTATCTTTATTCTGTGTTATTTCGTCATATGTATGCCTTTATTTGTGATCATTTACTGCTCTCTGAGACACACAAATGGCCAGTTCAAATGGCTTTTGGGAAGCGAATGCCCATTTTGAGGTATTTCTAAACAGCTTCTCCAAAGTACAATATCACTTCACCAGATTTTGACCCAGGGGAATATGGACGGACCAACGGATGCTTTACATGATCTGTCAGCTGACCTGTCTGAACTACCGCTAAGCTCAATGCCAGTTACAATAAGGCAGGAACATTCACTGCTTAATTACAGTGCAAAGAAAAGCCTTAATCACTGAGCCATGTGTTGGATGTGATTATAATACTTTAGGTAACATTTTCTGCATTTTAAAAAAATGAACTGCTGAACAAAAATGTGGAACATGACCTGTCAGTGATATCTATAAGGGCTTACACGGGTGAGAATGTGAGGTCATTTAAATCTTAACAAACGGTCAAGGAGGTAGTTAAAGTCAGCTGAAAGAGCAACTATGTTTTTCAAATGTCTTTCAACAAGACCAGCCCCTTGCCCAAATAGCAAGCTTGTCACTGTGGTTGTGAACATGTTTCCTTAATGGGACGTACGGTTTCACTTCAGATTGGCCAATCAAACAAAGTCTTGTCTTTGAAGAGTCGGTAAACAGCGAGATTCTTTTCACTCAAGTCCCCGATTTGAACACGATGACATCTCTAACGTTTGTTTTCTATCTGACATGTTTGTTCTTGTGGGGAAAGGGTGAGTTGTGTTTTTGTGACTGTGGTTTGTATTTTCTCAGTGACACTGTTTCTAATCGTTTCTCATTTCTATACTCTAATTTATCTTCTAAAACATGAAATCAGTTGTGTATTTGCTTTCTCTCTGCAGTCGCTTCAGCTCAGAAGACACATCAGTCCTCATCTGTTCATCAAGAGAGTGGTTTCAAATCAGTAAATGTTGGTGAAAGTATAACTTTGCAATGTTTCCATGATGGAAGTAAAGAGAATGCATGGTTTTACTGGTATAAGCACACATTGGGACAGAAACCAAAGGTCATTTCTACTTTCTACATCAGTGATAGCAGTGGGGCATTTTATGATGAATTTGTGAACAATGCACGCTTCACACTGGAAACAGAAACTGGTAAAAACCACTTGATTATTTCAGATTTGCGTATTTCAGACTCAGCTACTTATTACTGCGCACGTAGAATTTCAGTAATATCTGAATTTGCAGAAGGTGTTACAGTCCGTGTAAATAATAACACTGCAGTTCATCAGTCTTCATCTGAGACTATCCTGCTCGGAGGATCTGTGACTCTGAACTGTACAGTACAAACGGGGACCTGTGATGAAGGACACAGTGTTTACTGGTTCAAAGACTCTGAAGATTCTCATCCAGGACTCATTTACACTCATGGAGACAGGAATGATCAGTGTGAATGGAATCCCAACACTCAAACACACACCTGTGTCTACAACCTGCTGATGAAGAACCTGAATCTGTCTCATAATGGGATCTACTACTGTGCTGTTGCCTCATGTGGACACATACTGTTTGGAAATGGGACCAAGCTGGAGTTGGTGGGTGAGTTACATAATATGAAAGGTTGTCTTATTTTTAGTAGTATTTACTCCAACTGTAACACAACTGAAAACTCCATAATGTCTCCTGCTTTCATAATTAACAGAGGAACTGGACTTGGTGTCTGTGTTGAGTGTGGCCATCACATTCATCACTATCTTAGCGGTTGTCTTGGCATGTGTGATCACCAGCATCAACAGTTGCCTCTGTACAGGTAATTGGTGTCATAGTGTGTATATAGTGCATATGCATTGAATGTCATTTGTTAATAAGGTTTACTCCTGTTTTCCAGAGTCCAGAGAACGATTTTCAGATCCATCCACAAGACTTGCAGAGGTAATTTATGCTTCAATAAAAAATATATTTTTGTTTCTTATTTCTGTCAAAAAGTTTATGGTTTACTATTTCTATCACCAGGGTCATCAAGATGAAGATAGCCTCTATTACAATGTGTCAAGGGAGAACAACAGATCAAGAAGACTGGAGGACGACACCTGGACTGAATGTGTGTACTTGATTGTAAAGCAGTAGAGTTGGAAGTGTTTCTTCATCGTCTCAGATTTCATAATTTCTCTTTCAATGTATAATATGACGTGTAAATTCTTGTCTCGTTGTCATTGTTTCAGCTAAGTGTGACGACTGTATGATCTTGATTTCCAATAAACATGTTAAACATGCTTTTCAAATATATAAAAGAGCATTTCTACCCCTTGTGACCACGTGCTGATTGTTTGACAGGAAAGAAGCTTTTACTGCCCAAGAACAGTTCACAATGATAGACCTACAACCTACATAAGAACAAAATGTTTGTCACAGTCGCCACGCACAGCGACACACCCAGAGCTCTTTCCTTTTATCGTCTCCATGTGGTTGTAGTCAAAATGTGATAACCTGTGGTTGTGTGAGACTGGTACTCTGCATCATAATCTATATCTGCTAAGTGTGTCTACAAGCATACAGACAAAGAACATATTGTTATTTTGCTAGTGTGGTGAAAGTGGCCTTGTACAAATATTTTGGTTAAAAAACATGACTCTTGAAACTGAGCACTTCCAGAACAATTTTCTGCCACAACTGTTAATTTTAAACATTTTTTTGACAAACTGAAGAATTATGTGTTACTTTAAGGGATTGAGAGAATCCCCCTAATCTTTAAACTAAGTACACATTTTAATGACGGTCTTGCATTAACTAAAAAAAAGGCAATGTCAAAACAACAGGGCTTTTCTGAGTTCATGTAAAGTTGACTTTTTAGACATGGATGGTCTCACAGAAAAGCAATGCTACAAATGTTACATGATAATCGTACAAGATATGTTGCATGGCTGCAGATTAACCTACCCAACAACATAGAAAGTAGTTTACATTTCCCTTAGTAGTGGCATATTTTCATAGTATGATATTAGGACCTTTACTCAAGCAAAGGGTCTGCATACTTCTTCCACCACTGCTTGATTAGCTGTTTAGAGAGAAGCACCATTGCATTGCTTTAACTACATTGATCAGTTAATGCATGAGGTTAATGCTAGATACATGAATTCTGCTGTAGAGTGCAGAGCATCATCTGGACTTGCATCAACCACAGAAGAGAAAATAGTATTTTCAATTCATCTGGTGCTGTTGTCAATATACTGCATGCTACCTACATTTAAAAAGTAAAAGTTTGTGAGGCAGATTTAAATGTTGGAGGCAAATTAGAGAACAATCTGGCGAAAGGGGAATCTATAAAACAATAATAATAATCAAGATTAACTGTTTTGGTGTGAAATGAAATCAAAACTGGGGACATGAATATTCAGTATAGTTTATTTCTAGCAGTGCAGTGCAACCTGCAGTAGACCAGATACAACATACTCTCAATGTTGTGCTATGGCCACGATATAAAATCACTTTTCATTCCAGTGTGATAAGTGAGTCAGGGCTTTTTTTTTTTTTGTCTACATGACCTCAATAATCAAAAATGACTTGTATTTTAAATGTTTATTCATCATGAAGGTTTCCAGTATGCTCACTTTCAGCGGGATATAAGTTCATGTCGCCGTACACCACCTTAAGTGACCATTCTTCTACAATAAAATGAAGCTGCTGAGCTGAAGATGAACACTCACAAGATATGAACCATCACGTCACTGAGTCTTGATGGTCTCTTCACAGCCATGGGGAAGAAGCTGTGTTTAAGACCGTTTGTGCCGGCTCGCATGATTCTGAGCCCGCCAGAGAGAAGGCTGGTGAAAAGAGAGTATCCTGGGTGGGTGGGGTCGTCCCGGATCTTTGTGGGCCGTCGGAGGAGTTGGTTGGAGTACATCTCCTCTAGATGTGGGAGTGGGGAGCCAATGATCCATTGAGCAGTCTTGATGACCCTGCTGCAGTTGTTTCTTCTCGGATGCAGTGTAGCTGGCATACCACACTGTACATCCATAGGCCAGAACACTCTCTATTATGCAGTGGTAAAAGTTTTTCAGCAGAGGTGGAGGGAGTTTGTTCCTCCTCAACGTTCTCAGGAAAAAGAGATGCTGCTGGGCCTTTTTAATAATGTGGGTGGTGTTCACAGTCCAGCAGAGGTCCTCTGAGATGTATAGTCTGAGAGACTTGAAATGTGTGGCCCGTTCCACTTCTTCCCCATTAATGCTCAGACCTGAGTGCAGTGTGGTCCTTGACTTCCAGAAGTCAGTGATGATTTATTTAGTTTTCCTGGTGTTGAGGTTGAGGTGTCTGTCACTGCATCAGGCTGCCAGTGCTTGGACCTCCTCCCTGTATGGTGCCTCGTCATCGTTGTTGATCAGACCCACAAGGGTTGTATCGTCTGCAAATTTGATGAGGGTGTTGGAGCCATGGCTGGCGACGCAGTCATGGGTGTACAGGGTGGGCGGGGTCGTCCTGGAGCTTTGTGGCCCATTGGAGGAGACTGAAAAAGTAAAAATTCCAGGTCTGGACAGCAGTGTCTCTCAATGACAGCAGTGTCCGTACACCAACTATTAATTGAGACGCACACGTCCCATCCTCTACCCGAGTCTGATGTGTGGACTGTCCGGAAAATTGTACGGCCTGCTAGCTCCACAGCTAGGTCCGGGATGTTCTCAAGCAGCCAGGTCTCTGTCATCATCATGATGCAGCTGTCTATCTTGTTTACAACCCCTACAGGTTTTTTGACAGTATAAATGAGTTGCATGTGCTCATTGATCTCTGTCCTGTCTTTTCATACGGGGGAGACACTGGAAAAAGAGGCTAAAGTGTGATATGCTTTAGTCATGGTTTTGGAGCTACGTCAGGAGCGACTATCTGAATCTCATAGAGACACACATTTGTGCCGTTCACTACATGCTATTGTTCAGGTGCTGCAACAGTGGTGTTGTGCAGCTATGTCTTATTTTAACAGACTTTAGATTTCACACGGCACACAGGCCTGTTCCCTATCAGACATTGCAAAACTGAACCTTTTTCAAATCATTGAAGAAACACAACCCCCCTTCTTTAGTGTGTTGTCGTTGTATTTAACAACTGCCATTATTCTAGTGTGGTGTAAATTGGCGAAACTGATGGCCTGATGACTCAAAGAAAAGAGACTACCCCACTTCAGAGAACTGGCGGCTGTCTGGGACATAGATGGAGAAAAAGTATTTAGATTTAGTCCTTGTGAAAGTAAATTTCAAAGTCAACTGCTATTCTCTTGGAGGGATTTTCTGTGATCTAACAAAACCTAATATTGAACAAACACATAGAGTATGATCTGTCAGTGACATCTGTAAAGAGTTACATGGGTAAGAATTCATAGTAACTTATATTTTGGTAATTTAAAATCTAAGGATGACTTGAAGAGCCATTATGTTCTTTAAATAGCTCTCAACAGGTCTTAGGTCCTGCCCCTTGCCCAAATACCAAGCCTGACACTGTAGCTGTGAACATGTTTCCTTAATAGGACATACAGTTTCACTTCAGACTGGCCAATCAAACAAAGTCTTGTCTTTGAAGAGTCGGTGAAGCTCACGAGCGAGATTCTTTTCACTCAAGTCACCGATTCGAACACGATGACATCTCTAAAGTTTGTTGTCTACCTGACCTGTTTGTTCTTGTGGGGAAAGGGTGAGTTGTGTCTTTGTGACTGCAGTTCATATCTTAGTGGAATTGTTTCTAATAGTTTCTCATTTCTATACTTTAATTTACCTTATAAATTATGAAATAAATTGCTTTCTCTCTTCAGTCGCTTCAGCTCAGAAGACACATCAGTCCTCATGTGTTCATCAAGACAGTGGCTTCAAATCAGTAAATGTTGGTGAAAGCATAATTTTGCAGTGTTTTTATGGAAAAGATGTGTCGGCAAGATTTTACTGGTATAAGCAAACTCTGGGACAGAAACCAAAGCTCATTTCTACTTTCTACATCTATGATGACGATGGAGCATTATATGACGAATATAACAATTCACGCTTTTCACTGGAAACCACAAATGGCAAAAACCACTTGCTTATTTCAGATTTGCGTATTTCAGACTCAGCTACTTATTACTGTGTATGTAGAATTTCAGTCGTTTTTGAATTTGCAGAAGGTGTTACAGTCAGTGTAAAAGGTTCAGATTTGAATATTAAAGCTTCAGTTCATCAGTCTTCATCTGAGACCGTCCAGCCAGGAGGCTCTGTGACTCTGAACTGTACAGTACAAACTGGGACCTGTGATGAAGGACACAGTGTTTACTGGTTCAAAGACTCTGAAGATTCTCATCCAGGACTCATATACACTCATGGAGACAGAAATGATCAGTGCAAGAGGAAAGACAACGCACAAACACACACTTGTGTCTACAACCTGCCGATGGAGAACCTGAATCTGTCTCATAATGGGATCTACTACTGTGCTGTTGCCTCATGTGGATACATACTGTTTGGAAATGGGACCAAGCTGAAGTTGAAACGTGAGTCGAACTGTCACAGATATTTTTTTATCTGATTAACAGTTATGATTATTCCGTAAAGATAATATCGCAAATGTCATTACATGTCCATGTCATGCAGGTGAGGTTTCCGTTTTCTTGGTATATTTCTTGGGTGGCGCTTTGACATTCACCACTGTCCTTGCACTTTTACTGGCTGCCTTACTGTACACATACAAGAGAAACAGCCAGCAAGCTACAGGTAAATCGTACTGTTTATTGCGTAATTACTGAATTTTAACATTATAGAAACACAGCTTTTCTTTGTGTTTCAGAGTCTCATGCAGGATTTTCGGCTTCATACACAATGAACTCAGAGGTATCCAAATAACTTTCAAAATAATCTTACTACTGAAATTGTTTCTCCTTACGTATATGCTACATTGTCAGTTGCTGTTTTCTATTTTATTAGCAGAGTTGCCAGGCTGAAGAAAACCTCCATTACGCTGCTTTAAGGGTGAAGAAGGCCAATCGATCAAGAAATCAAACAGATGACACAGTGGCAACATGTATCTACTCTGGTGTAAAGTGATAAAACTGTTTCAGCTTTGTCTCTGTATAACAGGACATTAGTAGTTCTACTTGGTGTGTAATTTCACTTATGTGCAAATTTTACAGTCAGAAGTCAATATAGTGGAAATGGCCCTTTTTATTTGAAATTTGATCACAGTCACACTCTATAACTGCAGAAGGTCCTGATTTGTACCACAGGGAAAAGACTTGAGTAGTTATACTTTGTGTGTAATTTCACTTAAACTGTAAATAATTACTATAAACTGAACAAAAAAAGAACTCTCTGGCTCCATATGAAGCACTGGTTTTGATCCTAAGCAGAAATGTATCCTGAATTCTTTTGTGGTTTTAGCAATTAAACAGATAAAATGTGCAAATTTTACAGTCAGAAGTCGACCATTGTAAGAAAGTATCAAGGCAGTGGAATTGTCCCTTTGTATTTAAATTTGGTCACAGTCAGACTGTAGAATGTCCTGATTTGTACCACAGGGAAAAGTCTTTGTAGAATCCACAGGCTTAATTTCTATTATTTCTATGTCATGTTGAACGGCTATAACTCTAAATCATCCAATAATGAATATATGGAGCATTTATCACTTAAGATTGCAGATAGTTATGTTTTTGTGAAGCACTTTTGTGAAGCACTTTGTACTATTGATTGAAAAGTGTTATTCAAATAAAGACTTCATATTGATGGATTCAAATAAAGACTTCATATTGATGGATGAAAGTGAGACTATTTGCTGCTTTGCTCACCTACCAGTATTTTTATTACTAATTGTGTTTACATGCCACGCAGGATCTTTTTCTTTCCAACAGTTCCATGTGGTTCATTGTTTTATAACTGTTATAATAAATTGCATCTTGGTTCTTAAGAACGCATTTTCTCATTGTACAACATTCAAGGCATTACTTAAGGTCGGGGTTTAAAGGTTTATTCCATTTCATTTTTTTGCAAAAAAAAGCTGCATTACAAGCTAAGACAAATGGAATTGTCAAGCAGTCTTGGTCAAGTAGAGATTAGGCCTGGGTTAAAAAAAATAGTTTTTCTGATTTATATTGATCTTAATTTGAAGGATCCAAAATTGATTCATAAAATCCTCCTTTTAAATACTCGGCGTTTCCTGCATCCTCTCATTAGAAATCTTGCTGTGTTCTGGAAGTAGTTTAGTTTTAAGTAAAATTGTTCCAAACTGAAATATCTCCAAATGAATTGATTGTGGATCGGAAAAACTAACCGTCTTTAACTGTCTGTGAAGGTTCTCAGTCATCCAGGCCATGGTATATCCAAAAAGCATTTGAAAAAGGCAGCGGGACTTGTAGAGTTTTTTGAGAAGACGTTTCACCACTCATCCGAGTAGCTTCTTCAGTTCTAGGGGACTGGTAGGAAGTTAGAGGTTTAAATAGGAAACTCTGTGGGTAACCCATCAGAAATTTGCTTGACTTGTTTCTGTCTTGACTTGTTTCTGTTTTCTGTCGTGTGGTGGTTAGCACTGATGCCTCACAGCAAGAAGGTTCCTGGTCGAATCCAAGCCGACTGGGGCCTTTCTGTGGAAGTCCTCCCTGTGTCTGCGTGGGTTCCCTCCGGATACTCCGGCTTCCTCCCACTGTCCAAAGACATGCTCGTCAGGTTAATTGGTGATTCTAAATTGCATGTGAGTGCGAATAGTTGTCCGTTTCTCCATGTTAGCTCTACAATAGACTGGCGACCTGACCAGGGTGTAATGGTACAGTGAGGGGAGCATTTTAAAAAAGTAAACACTTAAACAGTAGTGCAAATGGTATGCATGTGAAGCCCAGGTGAGATCAGCAGAGATATGGACACCAAGGATCTTAAAGCTTTCCACCCTCTGAACCTCGTCAACCTGTATACAGAGAGCAGACTGCAGAGTGTGCTCGGATTTCCACTATAAGTTCCTTGGTCTTAGAGGTGTTTAAGTCCAGGTTATTGTCACCGCACAAGATGCTGAACCTCTTCTCTGTAGGCTGATTCGTTATTCTTGGATATCAGTCCTACAATGGTGGTGTCGTCAGCAAATTTGTGTTGGTGGTGTGAATGGGGGCACAGTCATGGGTGAATGGTGAGCACTTAGAAGAGGGCTAAGGACACAGCCCTGCGGGGTGACGGTGTTGAGGATGATGTTATGTCACTCATCCTGATGTTCTGGGATCTATTGCTTAGGAAGTCCAGAATCCAGCGGCACAGTGGACTGCCTAAGCCCAAGTTGCTCAGTTTTTGAACCAGTTTGTGGGGGATGAAAGCACACAATCTACAGCCTCCTGACATAGGTGTTGTCATTATCTAGGTGCGAAAGAGCTGTGTGGAGAGCCGTGATGATTGCATCCTCTGTCGACCTCTTTGCCCCTATGCAAATTGGTGTTGGTCTAAGGCCCCGTCCACACGTACCAAAACGATCTTTTCCCCCTCTGTTTTCCCTGGCATCGTTTCATTTTCAGTATTTGCGTACACACGGATTCGTCTCAACACGACTCAAAACGCCACTTCATATTCCAGGCCTATAGGTGGCGCTGTTTCAGTTTCAGAAATTCACCAAATACGGAGAGGAAGAGCCAGAGCATGCGCACTGTTTACAAATCAGCTTTAGAAGAAACCAAACTCAAGGAGAAATTATATTTTGCCCTAGTAACCATAATAGGCTCAATATCTTCTCCAGCAGGAACACTAGCATGTAGTCCGCCATCGTTGTTGATGTTGTTATGAGACGTCTCACGGGATATAAGAGGTGGAAGGCTATTCAAGGGGTGTGTCGATGAAATCATCGAAACGCACATATGCGTTTTTCGCCATTTTCGCTGTCCACATGAAAACTCAAAAGCTGCGTTTGCGAATTTTTTCACCCTGGGACCAGGTTTCAGAAAAGTGCGTTTTACGGCAATGCGTTACAGGATTCGTTTGGACGATCGGCCAAAAGGATGCAAAACATCTGCGTTTAAACCAAAAAGCGTCTCCGTGTGGATGGGGCCGAAGGCAGCAGGGATTTTAGTAGTCACTTAGACAGTTCACTGTGCTCTTTGTCGGTACTGGGATTATGGTGGCTGACAAAGCAGGCTGGGACAGCAGACTGAGAAGTTGAAAATGTTGGTAAATACCTCTGATAGTTGTTCCGCACACGACCTTTCCAGTGACACCATCAGGGCCAGCCACTTTCCTCATGTTGACTCTATGAAGGACAACTCTGACCTGGTGTTGCTGCAGCTGTAGGGGATATTCCTTTTGTTGTGGTGTGGGGGAAGTGATGTCTGCACTGATCTCATGATCAAAGCGTGCAAAGAAGGTGTTGAGGGTGTCAAGGAGGGTGTGGTCCATGGTGTCGGTGTCCATGTGGCTCTCTCTGTAGCCAGTATCTTTATCCCCTGCCACATTGATCTGGAGCTATTGCTACTGAAGTGATGCTATTGTATCTGAGCTTGGCCTCAGTGATGCCCCTCCTAAAGCTCCTCTGAGCATCTGTGTAGGCCTGAGAGTCCCCGGTTTTAAATGCAAAATCCCGTAGTTTGAGTAAGACCATGGTTTTTGAATGAGAAACACTTTAAAGAAACCAACTGCTGAACAAAAATGTGGAACATGACATATCAGTGATATCTGTAAGGGCTTACATGGGTGAGAATGTGAGGTTATTTATATCTTAACAAACGGTCAAGGAGTTAGCTAAAGTCAGCTTAAAGAGCTACTACGTTTTTCAAATGTCTTTCAACAAGTCCTACCCCTTGACCAAATAGCAAGCTTGCCACTGTGGTTGTGAACATGTTTCCTTAATGGGACGTACGGTTTCACTTCAGATTGGCCAATCAAACAAAGTCTTCTCTTTGAAGAGTCGGTGAAGCTCAACAGCGAGATTCTTTTCACCCCCGATTTGAACACGATGACATCTCTAACGTTTCTTTTCTACCTGACATGTTTGTTCTTGTGGGGAAAGGGTGAGTTGTGTTTTAGTGACTGTGGTTTGTATTTTCTCAGTGACACTGTTTCTAATCGTTTCTCATTTCTATACTGTAATTTATCTTCTAAAATATGAAATCAGTTGTGTATTTGCTTTCTCTCTCCAGTCGCTTCAGCTCAGAAGACACATCAGTCCTCATCTGTTCATCAAGAGAGTGGTTTCAAATCAGTAAATGTTGGTGAAAGTATAATTTTGCAATGTTTCTATGATGGAAGTGAAGAGAAAGCATGGTTTACCTGGTATAAGCAAACATTGGGACAGAAACCAAAGCTCATTTCTACTTTCTACATCCATGATAGCACTGGGACATTTTATGATGAATTTTTGAACAATTCACGCTTTTCACTGGAAACAAAAAATGGTAAAAACCACTTGTATATTTCAGATTTGCGTATTTCAGACTCAGCTACTTATTACTGCGCACGTAGAATTTCAGTAAAGTTTGAATTTGCAGAAGGTGTTACAGTCAGTGTAAAAGGTTCAGATTTGAATATTAAAGCTTCAGTTCATCAGTCTTCATCTGAGACCGTCCAGCCAGGAGGCTCTGTGACTCTGAACTGTACAGTACAAACGGGGACCTGTGATGAAGGACACAGTGTTTACTGGTTCAAAGACTCTGAAGATTCTCATCCAGGACTCATTTACACTCATGGAGACAGAAATGATCAGTGCAAGAGGAAAAACAACACACAAACACACACCTGTGTCTACAACCTGCCGATGAAGAACCTGAATCTGTCTCATAATGGGATCTACTACTGTGCTGTTGCCTCATGTGGACACATACTGTTTGGAAATGGGACCAAGCTGGAGTTGGTGGGTGAGTTACATAATATGAACGGTTGTCTTATTTTTAGTAGTATTTACGCCAACTGTAACACAACTGAAAACTCTGTACTGTCTCCTGCTTTCATAATTAACAGAGGGACTGGACTTGGTGTCTGTGTTGAGTGTGGTCGTCACATTCACCACTATCTTAACGGTTGTCTTGGCATGTGTGATCAACAACATCAACAGTTGCCTCTGTACAGGTAATTGGTGTCATATTGTGTATATAGTGCATATGCATTCAATGTCATTTGTTAATAAGGTTTACTCCTGTTTTCCAGAGTCCAGAGAACGATTTTCAGATCCATCCACAAGACTTGCAGAGGTAATTTATGCTTCAATAAAAAATATATTTTTGTTTCTTATTTCTGTCAACAAGTTTATGGTTTACTATTTCTATCACCAGGGTCATCAAGATGAAGATAGCCTCTATGACAATGTGTCAAGGGAGAACAACAGATCAAGAAGCCTGAAGGACGACACCTGGAGTCAATGTGTGTACTTCATTGTAAAGCAGTAGAGCTGGACATGTTTCTTCTTTGTCTCAGACTTAATAATTTCTCTTTTAATGTAGAATATGACGTGTAAATTCTTGTCTCGTCATTGTTTCGGCTAAGTGTGATGACTGTATGACCTTGATTTCATTTCCAATAAACATGTTAAATATGCTTTTCAAATATATAAAAGAGCTTTTCCAACCCTTGTGACCATGTGTTGATTGTTTGACAGGAAAGAAGCCTTTACGGCTCAAGAACAATTCACAATGATAGACCTTCAACCTACATTAGAACAAAAAGTCGCCACGCACAGCAACACACCCAGAGCTGTTTCCTTTTATCGTCTCCATGTGGTTGTAGTCAAAATGTAATAACCTGTGGTTGTGTGAGGCTGGTACTCTGCGTCATAATCTCTTTCTGCTAACTGTGTCTGTGTTTCTAATTCTTAGAAACAGAGCACTTCCAGAACATTTTTCTGCCACAACTGGTGATTTTTAACACTTTTTTTGACAAACTGAAGGATAAGGTGTTCCTTTTAAGGGTTGAGAAAATCCCCCTAATCTTTAAACTAAGTACACATTTTAATGACCGTCTTGTATTAGCTACAAAATGCATTGTCAAACAAATTAGCAACAGTTGACTTTTTAGAGATGCATGATTCTCGCAGGACAGTAATGCAATGTATCTTACAAGATACAATGTATTGCTGCAGATTAACCTACCCAACAACATAGAAAGTAGTTTACATTTGCCTTAGTAGTGGCTTATTTTCATAGTGTGGTATTGGGACCTTACTGGTTGTGAGTGTGGACAGGTGTTTTGGTGTCTGAAATCAATGAATATCAAAACTGGGGACATGAATATTCAGTATAGTATTTTTCTCGCAGTGCTGTGCAACCTGCAGCAGACCAGATATGACATACTCTAAATGTTGTGCTATGGCCACACTACAAAATCACTATTCTTTCCAGTGTGATTTTGTCTACATGACTTCAATAATCGAAATTGGCTTGTATTTTAAATTTTTATTCATAATAGAGGTTTCCAGAATGTTCACTTTCAGTCTTGATGGTCTCTTCACAACCATAGGGAAGAAGCTGTGTTTAAGTCTGTTTGTGCCGGCTCGCATGACTCTGAGTCTGCCAGAGGGAAGGCTGGTGAAAAGAGAGTGTCCTGGGTGGGCGGGGTCATCCTGGATCTTTGTGGCTCGTCTGAGAAGATGGCTCAAGTAGATCTTCTCTAGGTGTGGGAGTGGGGAGCCAATGATCTACTGAGCAGTCTTGATGCAGTGTAGCTGGCCTACCACACTGTACATCCACAGGTCAGGACACACTCTGTTATGCAGTGGTAAAAGTTTTTCAGCAGAGGTGTAGGGAGTTGGTTCCTCTTAAACGTTCTCAGGAAAAAAAAAAAAGACGCTGCTGGGCCTTTTTAATAATGTGGGTGGTGTTCACAGTCCAACCCAGGTCCTCTGAGATGTACAGTCCAAAAAATTTGAAGTTTGTGGCCCCCTCCACTTCTTCCCGATTAATGCTCAGGCCTGAGTGCAGTGTGGTCCTCGACTTCCGGAAATCAATGATGATTTCTTTTGTTTTCTTGGTGTTGAGGTTGAGGTGGTTGTCACTGCACCAGGCCGCTAGTGCTTGGACCTCCTCCCGGTATGGTGCCTCGTCATCAGTGTTGATCAGACCCACAAGGGTTGTATCATTTGCAAATTTGATGAGGGTGTTGGAGCCATGGATGGCGACACCGTCATGGGTGTACAGGGTGGGCGGGGTCGTCCTGGAGCTTTGTGGCCCGTTGGAGGAGACTGAAAAAGTAAAAATTCCAGGTCTGGACAGCAGTGTCTCTCAATAACAGCAATGTCCGCACACCAACTATTTATAGAGTCGCACACACCTCCTCTACCCGAGTCTGATGTGCGATCTGCCCGGAAAATTGTATGACCTGCTAGCTCCACAGCTAGGTCTGGGATGTTCTCAAGCAGCCAGGTCTCCGTCATCACCATGATGCTGTCTATCTGGTTTACAACCCCTACAGGCTTTATACAGTACAAATGAGTTGCATGTCTTCCTTGATCTCTGTCCTGTCTCATCATACGGGGTAGACACTGGAAAAAGAGGCTAAAGTGTGATATGCTTTAGTCATGGTTTTTGGAGCTACGTCAGGAGCGACTATCTGAATCTCATAGAGACACACATTTGTGCCGTTCACTACATGCTGTTGTTCAGGTGCTGAAACAGTGTTGTTGTGCTGCTATGTCTTATTTTAACAGACTTTAGATTTCACACGGCACACAGGCCTGTTCCATGTCAGACTTTGCAAAACTGAATGTTTTCCAAATCAGTGAAGAAACACAACCCCCCTTCTTTGGTGTGTTGTCGTTGTATTTAGCGGCTGCTGTTATTCCAGCTTGGTGTAAATTGGCGAAACAGATGTCCTGATGACTCAAAGAAAATAGACTACCCCACTGTAGAAAACTGGCGGCTGTCTGGGTGGCAGATGGAGAAAAAATATTTAGATTTAGTCCTTGTGAAAGTAAATTTCAAAGTCAACTGCTATTCTCTTGGAGGGATTTTCTGTGATTCAACAAAACCTAATATTGAGTATGATCTGTCAGTGACATCTGTAAAGAGTTACATGGGTAAGAATTTGTAGTAATTTATATTTTGGTGATTTAAAATCTAAGGGTGATTTGAAGAGCCATTATGTTCTTTAAATAGCTCTCAACAGGTCTTAGGTCCTGCCCCTTGCCCAAATACCAAGCCTGACACTGTAGCTGTGAACATGTTTCCTTAATAGGACGTACAGTTTCACTTCAGATTGGCCAATCAAACAAAGTCTTGTCTTTGAAGAGTTGGTGAAGCTCAAGAGCGAGATTCTTTTCACTCAGGTCACCGATTCAAACACGATGACATCTCTAATGTATGTTGTCTACCTGACATGTTTGTTCTTGTGGGGAAAGGGTGAGTTGTGTCTTTGCGACTGCAGTTTATATCAAGTGGCATTGTTTCTAATAGTTTCTCATTTCTATACTATAATTAACCTTATAAATTATGAAATCAATTGCTTTTCTCTCTTCAGTCGCTTCAGCTCAGAAGACACATCAGTCCTCATGTGTTCATCAAGAGAGTGGCTTCAAATCAGTAAATGTTGGTGAAAGCATAATTTTGCGATGTTTCTATGTAAGTAATGTGTCGGCAAGATTTTACTGGTATAAGCAAACTCTGGGACAGAAACCAAAGCTCATTTCTACTTTCTACATCTATGATGATGACGACGATGGAGCATTTTTTGACGAATATAACAATTCACGCTTTTCACTGGAAACCGAAAATGGCAAAAACCACTTGCTTATTTCAGATTTGCGTATTTCAGACTCAGCTACTTATTACTGTGTATGTAGAATTTCAGTCATTTTGGAATTTGCAGAAGGTGTTACAGTCAGTGTAAAAAGTTCAGATTTAAATATTAACGCTTCAGTTCATCAGTCTTCATTTGAGACCGTCCAGCCAGGAGGCTCTGTGACTCTGAACTGTACAGTACAAACTGGGAGCTGTGATGAAGAACACAGTGTTTACTGGTTCAAAGACTCGGAAGATTCTCATCCGGGACTCATTTACACTCATGGAGACAGAAATGATCAGTGCAAGAGGAAAAACAACATACAAACACACACTTGTGTCTACAACCTGCCGATGGAGAACCTGAATCTGTCTCATAATGGGATCTACTACTGTGCTGTTGCCTCATGTGGACACATACTGTTTGGAAATGGGACCAAGCTGAAGTTTAATCGTGAGTAGAACTGTCACAGATGTTTTCTTATCTGATTGACAGTTATGATTATTCCATAAAGATAATATCGCAAATGTCATTACATGTCCATGTCATGCAGGTGAGGAGGTTTCTCTTGTCTTGGTATATTTCTTGGGTGGTGCTTTGGCATTCACCACTATCCTGACACTTTTACTGGCTGCCTTACTGTACACATACAAGAGAAACAGCCAGCAAGCTACAGGTAAATCGTACTGTTTATTGCATAATTACTGAATTTTAACATTATAGAAACACAGCTTTTCTTTGTGTTTCAGAGTCTCATGCAGGATTTTCGGCTTCATACACAATGAACTCAGAGGTATCCAAATAACTTTCAAAATAATCTTACTACTGAAATTGTTTCTCCTTACGTATATGCTACATTGTCAGTTATTGTTTTCTATTTTATTAGCAGAGTTGCCAGGCTGAAGAAAACCTCCATTACGCTGCTTTAAGGGTGAAGAAGGCCAATCGATCAAGAAATCAAACAGATGACACAATGACAACATGCATCTACTCTGGTGTAAAGTAATAAAACTGTTTTAGCTTTGTCTCTGTATAACAGGACATGAATAGTTCTACTTGGTGTGTAATTTCACTTGTGCAAATTTTACAGTCAGAAGTCAATATAGTGGAAATGTCCCTTTTTATTCGAAATTTGATCACAGTCACACTATATATAAGTGCAGAAGGTCCTGATTTGTACCACAGGAAGAAGACTTGAGTAGTTCTACTTTGTGTGTAATTTCACTTAAACTGTAAATAATTGCTATAAACTGAACAAAAAAAGAACTCTCTGGCTCCATATGAAGCACTGGTTTTGATCCCAAGCAGAAATGTATCCTGAATTCTTTTGTGGTTTTGGCAATTAAACAGATAAAATGTGCAAATTTTACAGTTAGAAGTCTACCATTGTAAGAAAGGATCAAGGTAGTGGAATTGTCCCTTTGTATTTAAATTTCATCACAGTCAGACTGTAGAATGTCCTGATTTGTACCACAGGGAAAAGAATTGGAGAATCCACAGGCTTAATTTCTATTATTTCTATTATTTCTATGTCATGTTGAACGGATATAAATCATGCAATAATGAATATATGGAGCATTTATCACTTAAAATTGCAGATAGTTATGTTGTTGTGAAGCACTTTTGTACGGTTGATATGAAAAGTGTTATTCGAATAAAGACTTCATATTGATGGCTCACCTACCAGTATTTTTTTTAATTAATTGTGTTTATGTGCCGTGCAGCATCTTTTTCTTTCCAACAGTTCAATGTAGGGCTGGGCGATATGGCTGAAAAATGTGTCACGATATAAGTGTTTCATATCAGTCGATATCGGATGATAGCAGAAGCTGAGATTCTTCGATAATTATTGATTCGTTTTTTTAACCTATTCTACCCAGACTTCTCAACTGTGCTAAACTGCATCCATTATTTCTTTATATCGCTTTGATGTTTTGTCATATGGCACTGCTGCCGTGTACCTCTAGATCAGAGGTTGCACTAGACTTTTTCGTTGGCTGTCACTTTGACGGACAGGGTCATAAAAATCCCGTCATAACCCATTTTTACCCGTCAATTAAATTTTTTAAAAATTATAACAATGACATATTCAATGGCGTTTAATTTTCATTCATTTTAAATTGATATTCAGTAGCCGTGGAAAAAAAGATTCGGCTCATATAACCGGCTAACTCAGGCACTAAGACACTCACCCACTTAAGCACAATACGCAGAGAAACGAAACTTGACCAACTCATAACCACTGCTCGTGGATCCCTGCTTAATCGAGTCAGCAGCCACTCACTTGGCTGTCAGACAAACGAAACTTAACTGACTACTAATCAAGAGACAAGAGCCAATTAATATGCTCACTCGCCACCAAGTTAGCAGACAACATCAGTCTGACTCTTGTCAGACTTAAAATAACAAAAATATTGCCAAGGTGACGTGACCTTTCCTTTTTTATCTACAGTTTCCTCTCGCCCAGGCCTAGTTCAATGTGGTTCATTGTTTTATAACAATGATTTGACAATGATATAATTTATAAAGTTTAGTCCTGTGTATATTTAATAGATACTCATGGCAGCTGGACTTGTAGAATTTTTTGAGAAGACGTTTTCACCACTTATCCGAGTAGCTTCTTCAGTTCTAGGGGACTGGTAGGAAGTTAGAGGTTTAAATAGGAAACCCTGTGGGTAACCCATCAGAAATTTGCTTGACTTGCTTCTGTCTTGACTTGTTTCTGTTTTCTGTAGTGTGGTGGTTAGCACTGATGCCTCACAGCAAGAAGGTTCCTGGTCGAATCCAAGCCGACTGAGGCCTTTCTGTGGAAGTCCCCCCTGTGTCTGCATGGGTTCTCTCCGGACACTCCGGCTTCCTCTCACTGTCCAAAGACATGCTTGTTAATTGGTGATTCTAAATTGCATGTGAGTGCGAATAGTTGTCTGTCTCTCCATGTTAGCCCTACAATAGACTGGCGACCTGTCCAGCATTTTAAAACACTCACACTTAAACAGTAGTGCAAATGGTATGCATGAGAAGCCAAGGTGAGATCAGCAGAGATGTGGACACCAAGGATCTTAAAGCTTTCCATCCTCTGAACCTCGTCACCCTGTATACAGAGAGCAGACTGCAGAGTGTGCTTGGATTTCCACTATAAGTTCCTTGGTCTTAGAGGTGTTTAAGCCCAGGTTATTAACTAGTTTGTGGGGGATGAAAGCACACAATCTACAGCCTCCTGACATAGGTGTTGTCATTATCTAGGTGCGAAAGAGCTGTGTGGAGAGCCGTAATGATTGCATCCTCTGTCGACCTCTTTGCCCCTATGCAAATTGGTGTTGGTCTAAGGCCCCGTCCACATGTACCAAAACGATCTTTTCCCCCTCTGTTTTCCCTGGCATCGTTTCAAGAATATTTGCGTACACACGGATTCGTCTCAACACGACTCAAAACGCGACTCAGAAATTCACCAAATACGGAGAGGAAGAGCCGGAGCATGCGCATAAAGCTTGAGCGCTGTTTACAAATCAGCTTTAGAAGAAACCAAACTCAAGGAGAAATGATATTTTGCCCTAGTAACCATAATAGGCTCAATATCTTCTCCAGCAGGAACACTAGCATGTAGTCCGCCATTGTTGTTGATGTTGTTATGAGACGTCTCGCGGGATATAGGAGGTGGAAGGCTGTTCAAGGGGTGTGTCGATGACATCATCGAAACATCATTTTTCGCCATTTTCGCTGTTCACATGAAAACTCAAAAGCTGCGTTTGCGAATTTTTTCACCCTGGGACCAGGTTTCAGAAAAGTGTGTTTTACGGCAATGCGTTTACAGGATTCGTTTGGACGATCGGCCAAAAGGATGCAAAACATCTGCGTTTAAACCAAAAAGCGTCTCCGTGTGGATGGGGCCGAAGTCAGCAGAGATTTAGTAGTCACTTAGACAGTTCACTGTGCTCTTTGTCGGTACTGGGATTATGGTGGCTGACAAAGCAGGTTGGGACAGCAGACTGAGAAGTTGAAAATGGTGGTAAATACCTCTGATTGTTGCTCTGCACATGACCTTTCCAGTGACACCATCAGGGCCAGCCACTTTCCTCATGTTGACTCTATGAAGGACGACTCTGACCTGGTGTTGCTGCAGCTGTAGGGGACAGTCCTTTTGTTGTGGTGTGGGGGAAGTGATGTCTGCACTGATCTCATGATCAAAGCGTGCAAAGAAGGTGTTGAGGGTGTCTAGGACGGTGTGGTCCATGGTGTCCGTGTCCATGTGGCTTTCTCTGTAGCCAGTATCTTTATCCCCTGCCACATTGATCTGGAGCTATTGCTACTGAATTGATGCTATTGTATCTGAGCTTGGCCTCACTGATGCCCCTCCTCAGGCTCCTCTGAGCATCTGTGTAGGCCTGAGAGTCCCCGGTTTTAAATGCAAAATCCCGTAGTTTGAGTAAGACCCTCACCTTGCCATTGAACCATTGTTTTTGAATGAGAAACACTTTAACGGTTTTGGTTGTTGAGACATTCTCAGAGCAAAAGTTTATGTAGGACAGAACAGCTGTTGTGTGTCCTTCCAGGTCTGTCCCCTCAGCAAATACTTCCCAGTCTGTGTCCTCAAAGCAGTCCTGCAGGATTGAGGTGGTCTCTTCATTCCATATTCTGACTGTCTTGGTAGATTGTGTCTGTTTACAGCTGAGTGGTTTGTATGCTGGGATTAGGGACAGAGATAGATGATATGAGATTCCCAGATGGGGCAGTTGTCTGGCTTTGAAAGCATGTCAGAAGTTACAGAAGACTTGATCCAGAGTTTTACTTTCTCTTGTCGGGAAATGTACGTATTTGTTAAATTTGGGCAGGACGGACTTCAGGTTGGCATGGTTAAAGCCTCCTGCCACAATCACCATGCTGTGTGGCTGATGTGACAAGTCCTTGTGGTGTTACATATACAGCAGCGATGGTCACTGATGTAAATTCCAGAGGCAAGTAGAAGGGTCAGCACTGTAGCATCATGTATTCAGTGTCCGGAGAATAGTAACTGTCCAAATACTAACCCAAACTGATAAAGTGAGTATAGGCTGTCATGGAGCTCAGCATTGAAGTATGTTGTCCATCAGTGGTTTAACTTGTGCTTTTGATAAACTGGAGAATTTCAAGCTCCTATCATTGTGTTTCTTATTTTCACACCACACAAAATTTCTCGATGCCACAGGATTCAGAGAAGATGTGATCATACTTCCTTAATAGAACATAGTGAGTCACGATTGCTTGGCCACTCAAACCCAAGCTTGTCTGTAGAGTGAAGACAGAAGCAAGGTTCTTCTCATTCATCTCAAGAATTTGAACACGATGGCATCTCCTAAGTTTGTTTTCTTGGGAGAAATGGGAGAGTTTGTGTTTTGGAGAGTACATTCTGCATGGGATTGCTATTGTGTTATTTACTCATTAGATTAAATGGATTGCGGATTTTTGCTTAATTTCTCCAATCATTTCAGCTCAGAAGACTCATTGGTTTACATCCATTCTTCAAATCAGTAAATGTTGGTGAAAGTTTAATTTTGCAATGTTTCAATGATAGCGATGTAACACAAAATGTTTTACAGAAGGTTGGACGGAAACCAAAGCTCATTTCTACTTTCTACATATTTGATGAAACAGAATTTTATGGTGGATTCAAAAACAATTCACGCTTCACGATGGAAAATGTAAACAGTGAAACAGTGACTTGATTGTTTCAGTTTGCGTATTTCAGACTTAGCTACTTATTACTGCATAAGTAGAGTTTCTTACATTTTGGAATTTGCAGAAAGTGTTACAGCCAGTTTAAAGAGTTCAGGTTTGAATATTAATTAGTTTCAGTTCATCAATCTTCACCTGAGACCATCCAGCCAGGAGACTGTGACTCTAAACTGCACAGTACACTCTGGACCTGTGACAGAGAACACAGTGTTTCCACCATTTCCATTTTCTCTTTGAGACACACAAATGGCCAGTTCAAATGGCTTTTGGGAAGCGAATGCCCATTTATAGTTCTTTGTGAACAGCTTCTCTAAAGTACAGTATCACTTCACCAGATTTTGACCCAGGGTAATATGGACTGACCAATTGATGCTTCACATGAGCTGTCAGCTGACCTGTCTGAACTACAGCTAAGCTCAATACCAGTCACAATAAGGCAGGAACATTCACTGCTTAATTTCACTGCAGAGAAACGCTTTAGTCACTGAGCCATGTATTGGATGTGATTATAATACTTTAGGTAGCATTTTCTGCACTTTAAAGAAATCAACTGCTGAACAAAAATGTGGAACATGACATATGAGTGATATCTGTAAGGACTTACACGGGTGAGAATGTGAGGTCATTTAAATCTCATCAAACGGTCAAGGAGTTAGCTAAAGTCAGCTTAAAGAGCAACTACGTTTTTCAAATGTCTTTCAACAAGTCCGGCCCCTTGCCCAAATAGCAAGCTTGTCATTGTGGTTGTGAACATGTTTCCTTAATGGGACGTACGGTTTCACTTCAGATTGGCCAATCAAACAAAGTCTTGTCTTTGAAGAGTCGGTGAAGCTCAACAGCGAGATTCATTTCACTCAAGTCCCCGATTTGAACACGATGCCATCTCTAACGTTTGTTTTCTACCTGACATGTTTATTCTTGTGGGGAAATGGTGAGTTGTGTTTTTGTGACTGTGGTTTGTATTTTCTTAGTGACACTGTTTCTAATCGTTTCTCATTTCTATACTGTAATTTATCTTGTAAGATATGAAATCAGTTGTGTATTTGCTTTCTCTCTGCAGCCGCTTCAGCTCAGAAGACACATCAGTCCTCTGTTCATCAAGAGAGTGGTTTCAAATCAGTAAATGTTGGTGAAAGTATAATTTTGCGATGCTTCTATGGAAGTGAAGAAACAGCATATTTTTACTGGTATAAGCAAACTCTAGGACAGAAACCAAAGCTCATTTCTACTTTCTACATCCATGATAGCGCTGGGACATTTTATGATGAATTTGTGAACAATGCACGCTTCACACTGGAAACAGAAAATGGTAAAAACCACTTGATTATTTCAGATTTGCGTATTTCAGACTCAGCTACTTATTACTGCGCACGTAGAATTTTATTAATATCTGATTTTGCAGAAGGTGTTACAGTCAGTGTAAATAATAACACTGCAGTTCATCAGTCTTCATCTGAGACTATCCTGCCAGGAGGCTCTGTGACTCTGAACTGTACAGTACAAACGGGGACCTGTGATGAAGGACACAGTGTTTACTGGTTCAAAGACTCTGAAGATTCTCATCCAGGACTCATTTACACTCATGGAGACAGGAATGATCAGTGCAAGAGGAAAAACAACACACAAACACACACCTGTGTCTACAACCTGCCAATGAAGAACCTGAATCTGTCTCATAACGGGATCTACTACTGTGCTGTTGCCTCATGTGGACACATACTGTTTGGAAATGGGACCAAGCTGGAGTTGGTGGGTGAGTTACATAATATGAAAGGTTGTCTTATTTTTAGTAGTATTTACGCCAACTGTAACACAACTGAAAACTCTGTAATTTCTCCTGATTTCATAATTAACAGAGGGACTGGACTTGGTGTCTGTGTTGAGTGTGGTCGTCACATTCACCACTATCTTAGCGGTTGTCTTGGCATGTGTGATCACCAACATCAACAGTTGCCTCTGTACAGGTAATTGGTGTCATATTGTGTATATAGTGCATATGCATTGAATGTCATTTGTTAATAAGGTTTACTCCTGTTTTCCAGAGTCCCGAGAAAGATTTTCAGATCCATCCACAAGACTTGCAGAGGTAATTTATGCTTCAATAAAAAATATATTTTTGTTTCTTATTTCTGTCAACAAGTTTATGGTTTACTATTTCTTTCACCAGGGTCATCAAGATGAAGATAGCCTCTGTTACAATGTGTCAAGGGAGAACAACAGATCAAGAAGACTGGAGGACGACACCTGGAGTGAATGTGTGTACTTCATTGTAAAGCAGTAGAGTTGGACGTGTTTCTTCATCGTCTCAGACTTCATAATTTCTCTTTTAATGTAGAATATGACGTGTAAATTCTTGTCTCGTTGTCATTGTTTCAGCTAAGTGTGATGACTGTATAACCTTGATTTCCAATAAACATGTTAAACACGCTTTTCAAATATATAAAAGAGCATTTCTACCCCTTGTGACCATGTGTTGATTGTTTGACAGGAAAGAAGCCTTTACGGCTCAAGAACAATCCACAATGATAGACCTACAACCTACATGAGAACAAAAAGTCGCCACGCACAGGAACACACCCAGAGCTCTTTCCTTTTATCGTCTCCATGTGGTTGTAGTCAAAATGTGATGGTTGTGTGAGGCTGGTACTCTGCATCATAATCTCTTTCTGCTAACTGTGTCTACAAGCATACAGACAAAGAACATATTATTATTTTGCTAGTGTGGTGAAGATGGCCTTGTATGAATATTTTTGTTAAAAAATACAATTCTTAGAAACAGAGCACTTTTAGAACAATTTTCTGCCACAACTGGTGATTTTTAACCTTTTTGACGAACTGAAGGATTACGTGTTCCTTCAAGGGTTGAGAGAATCCCCCTAATCCTTAAACTAAGTACACATTTTAATGACCGTCTTGCATTAACTAGAAAATGCATTGTCAAACAAATTAGCAACAGAACTTTTTCTGAGTTCATGTAAAGTTGACTTTTTAGAGATGCATGATTCTCGCAGGACAGCAATGCTACAAACACATGATAATCGTACAAGATATGTTGCATGGCTGCAGATTAACCTACCCAACAACATAGAAAGTAGTTTACATTTCCCTTAGTAGTGGCACAATTTCATAGTGTGGTATTAGGACCTTTACTCAAGGAAAGGGTCTGCATACGTCTTCCATCACTGCCTGATTAGCTTTTGAGAGAGAAGCACCATTGCATTGCTATAACTGTATTGATCAGTTAATGCATGAGGTTAATGCTAGATACATGAATTCTACTGTTAAGTGCAGATCGCGAAGGTAGTGAGGGTAGATCGCGTGCCATTGACATTTTTTTTAGATATTAGTCTAAAACATTTATCCGTTGCAACTCCAAAACAAACAGCAAGAGAAACGATCATCTTTATTTATTTTTACTTTATATTTGCAACCATGCCCTCAGTTCAGCGGCACACTACCACAGTCACGCACAACTTCAACAACAACTGAAGACTACAGTCTTTCTTAAAGAGACAGCACTATTTTTCTAAAGGTGTAGTGCATTAACACTGTAACAATTAATATATCAATTAATATATCAATATTATATTATATTATATTATATTATATTATATTATATTATATTATATTATGTGTATCTATGACAGATGTATGTTTATCTTGCTGTTCTCTTCTCTTCTCTCTTTGCTGTTCTGTTCTCTCTTTCTTCTGTCTGTACCCGGCTGGCCTTAGGCAGATGGGTCCCTCCATATGAGCTGGGTTCTGCTCGAGGTTTCTTCCTGTTAAAAGGGAGTTTTTCCTTGCCACCGTTGCCTTCAGGCTTGCTCTGGGGGTTTCAGGCCGGGTTTTTGTAAAGCGTCTTGAGACGACTTGTATTGTTATTGACGCTATATAAATAAAATTGAATTGAATTGAATTGAATATTATATTACATTATACATTTCCGGGTAGATCACTTTGACTTGGTTATTGTAAAAGTAGCTCGCAAGCCAAAAAAGTGTGGGCACCACGATATTAAATCACTTTTCTTTCCAGTGTGATTTTGTCTACATTACTTCAATTATCAAAAATGGCTTGTATTTTAAATTTTTATTCATAAAGGTTTCCAGAATGCTCACTTTCAGCCTTGATCGTCTCTTCACAGCTATGGAGAAGAAGCTGTGTTTGTGCCGGCTCGCATGACTCTGAGTCTGCCAGAGGTTAGGCTGGTGAAAAGAGAGTGTCCTGGGAGGGCAGGGTTCATCCTGGATCTTTGTGGCCTGTCGGGGGAGACGCCTCGAGTAGATCTCCTCTAGGTGTGGTCCACTGAGCAGTCTTGATGACCCTGCTGCAGTTGTTTCTTCTCGGATGCAGTGCAGCTGACATACCACACTGTACATACATAGGTCAGGACACTCACTCTTATGCAGTGGTAAAAGTTTTTCAGCAGAGGTGGAGGGAGTTTGTTCCTCCTCAATGTTCTCAGGAAAAAGAGACGCTGCTGGGCCTTTTTAATAATGTGGGTGGTGTTCACAGTCCAGCCCAGGTCCTCTGAGATGTACAGTCCGAGAAACTTGAAGTTTGTGGCCCCTTCCACTTCTTCCCCATTAATGTTCAGGCCTGAGCGCAGTGTGGTCCCTGATGAGGGTGTTGGAGCCATGGCTGGCGACACAGTAATGGGTGTACAGAGTGGGCTTTGTGGCCCGTTGGAGGAGACTGAAAAAGTAAAAAATCCAGGTCTGGATAGCAGTGTCTCTCAATAACAGCAGTGTCCGTACACCAACTGTTAACAGAGACGCACACGCCCCCTCCTCTCCACGAGTCTGATGTGCGATCTGCCCGGAAAATTGTCAACTGGAATTCACTTGGAGGGATTTTCTGTGATTTAACAAAACCTAATATTGAGTATGATCTGTCAGTGAAATCTGTAAAGAGCTACATGGGTAAGAATTCGTAGTAATTTATATTTTGGTGATTTAAAATCTAAGGGTGAATTGAAGAGCCATTATGTTCTTTAAATATCTCTCAACAAGTCTTAAGTCCTGCCCCTTGCCCAAATACCAAGCCTGACACTGTAGCTGTGAACATGTTTCCTTAATAGGACATACAGTTTCACTTCAGATTGGCCAATCAAACAAAGTCTTGTCTTTGAAGAGTAGGTGAAGCTCAACAGCGAGATTCTTTTCACTCAAGTCACCGATTCTAACACGATGACATCTCTAAAGTTTGTTGTCTACCTGACATGTTTGTTTTTGAGGGGAAAGGGTGAGTTGTGTTTTTGTGACTGCGGTTTATATCTTAGTGGCATTGTTTCTAATAGTTTCTCATTTCTATACTGTAATTTACCTTATAAAGTATGAAATCAATTGCTTTCTCTCTTCAGTTGCTTCAGCTCAGAAGACACATCAGTCCTCATGTGTTCATCAAGACAGTGGCTTCAAATCAGTAAATGTTGGTGAAAGTGTAATTTTGCAGTGTTTTTATGGAAATGATGTTTCGGCAAGATTTTACTGGTATAAGCAAACTCTGGGACAGAAACCAAAGCTCATTTCTACTTTTTACATCTATGATGACGATGGAACATTTTATGATGAATTTTTGAACAATTCACGCTTTTCGCTGGAATCCAGCGATGGTAAAAACCACTTGCTTATTTCAGATTTGCGTATTTCAGACTCAGCTACTTATTACTGTGCATGTAGAATTTCAGTTATTTTTGAATTTGCAGAAGGTGTTACAGTCAGTGTAAAAAGTTCAGATTTGAATATTAACGCTTCAGTTCATCAGTCATCATCCGAGACCGTCCAGCCAGGAGGCTCTGTGACTCTGAACTGTACAGTACAAACTGGGACCTGTGATGAAGGACACAGTGTTTACTGGTTCAAAGACTCTGAAGAATCTTATCCAGGACTCATTTACACTCATGGCGACAGAAATGATCAGTGCAAGAGGAAAAACAACACACAAACACACACTTGTGTCTACAACCTGCCGATGGAGAACCTGAATCTGTCTCATAATGGGATCTACTACTGTGCTGTTGCCTCATGCGGACACATACTATTTGGAAATGGGACCAAGCTGAAGTTTAAACGTGAGTAGAACTGTAACAGATGTTTTCTTATCTGATTAACAGTTATGATTATTCCATGAGGATTAATATCACTAATGTCATTATATGTCCGTGTCATGCTGCAGGTGAGGAGTTTTCTGTTTTCTTGGTGTATTTCTTGGGTGGCGCTTTGGCATTCACCACTATCCTGACACTGTTACTGGCTGGATCTCTGTACACATTCAAGAGAAACAGCCAGCAAGCTACAGGTAAATTGTACTGTTTATTGCGTCATTACTGAATTTTAACATTATAGAAACACAGCTTTTCTTTGTGTTTCAGAGTCTCATGCAGGATTTTCCGCTTCATACACAATGAACTCAGAGGTATCCAAATAACTTTCAAAATAATTTTACTGCTGAAATTGTTTCTCCTAATGTATATGGTACATTGTCAATTGTTGTTTTCTATTTTATTAGCAGAGTTGCCAGGCTGAAGAAAACCTCCATTACGCTGCTTTAAGGGTGAAGAAGGCCAGTCGATCAAGAAATCAAACAGATGACACAATGACAACATGTATATACTCTGGTGTAAAGTGATAAAACTGTTTTAGCTTTGTCTCTGTATAACAGGACATGAGTATTTCTACTTGGTGTGTAATTTCACTTATGTGCAAATTTTACTGTCAGAAGTCAATATAGTGGAAATGTCCCTTTTTATTTGAAATTTGATCACAGTCACACTCTATAACTGCAGATGGTCCTGATTTGTACCACAGGGAAAAGTCTTTGTAGAATTCACAGGTATAATTTCTATTATTTCTATTTTTACTTGACACAAAATAAAACAGACTAGTGTGTCATGCCGAATGGATCTAACTCTAAATCATCCAATAATGAATATATGGAGCAAGTATCACTTACAATTGCAGATAGTTATGTTTTTGTGACGCACTTTGTAATGTTGATTTGAAAAGCGCTATACAAATAAAGACTTCATATTGATGGATGAAAGGGAGACTATTTGCTTCTTGGCCCACCTACCAGTATTGTTACTAATTGTGTTTACATGCCACGCAGGATCTTTTTTTCGAACAGTTCCATATGGTTCATTGTTTTATAACTGTTATAATAAATTGCATCTTGGTTCTTAAACTTTAGTCCTGTGTATATTTAATAGCCCACTATTAACACTTTTTCTCATTGTGCTTAAGTGTGGTAATTCAAGGCATTACTTAAGATTGGGGTTTAAAGGTTTATTCTATTTCATTTTTTGCAAAAAGTTGCATTAAAAGCTAAGACAAATGTTCTGTCAAGCAGTCAAGTAGAGATTAGGGCTTTTTTCTGATTTATATTGATCTTAATTTTAAATACTTGTTCCCTGCATCCTCTCATTAGAAATACTGCAGTTTTCTGGAAATAGTTTAGTTTTAATTAAAATTGTTCCAAACTGAAATATCTCCAAATTAATTGATTGTGGATCGGAAAAACTAACTGTCTCTAACTGTCTGTGAAAGTTCTCAGTCATCCAGGCCATGGCATATCCAAAAAGCATTCAAAAAAGGCAGCTGGACTTGTAGAGTTTTTTTGAGAAGACGTTTCACCACTCATCCGAGTAACTTCTTCAGTTCTGTTCAAGGGGAAAGGTGGGAATTTAGAGGTTTAAATAGGAAACTCTGTGGGTAACCCATCAGAAACTTCCTTGACTCGTTTCTGTTTTATGTAGCGTGGTGGCTGATGCCTCACAGCAAGAAGGTTCCAGGTCGAATCCAAGCCAACTGGGGCCTTTCAATGTGGAGTTTGCATGTTCTCCCTGTGTCTGTGTGGGTTCTCTCCGGGTACTCTGGCTTCCTCCCACTGTCCAAAGACATGCTTGTGAGATTAATTGGTGATTCTAAATTGCATTTCAAGTGCGAATGGTTGTCTGTCTCTCCTTGTTAGCCCTACAATAGACTGGCGACCTGACCAGGGTGTAATGGTACAGTGAGCAGAGCATTTTAAAACAGTAAACACTTAAACAGTAGTGCAAATGGTATGCATGTGAAGCCCAGGTGAGATCAGCAGAGATATGGACACAAAGGAATTTAAAGCTATCCACCCTCTGAACCTCGCTCCCTGTATACAGAGAGCAGACTGCAGAGTGTGCTTGGATTTCCTAAAGTCCACTATAAATTCCTTGGTCTTAGAGGTGTTTAAGTCCAGGTTATTGTCACCACACCACTGCACAAGATGCTGAACCTCTTCTCTGTAGGCTGATTCGTTATTCTTGGATATCAGTCCTACAATGGTGGTGTCGTCAGCAAATTTGTGTTGGTGGTGTGAATGGGGGCACAGTCATGGGTGAATGATGACTACAGAAGAGGGCTAAGGACACAGCCCTGCGAGGTGACGGTGTTGAGGATGAGGTTATGTCACTCATCCTGACGTTCTGGGATCTATTGTCTAGGAAGTCCAGAATCCAGCGGCACAGTGGACTGCCTAAGCCCAAGTTGCTCAGTTTTTGAACCAGTTTGTTGGGGATGACTGTATTGCAAGCACAAAATCTATAGCCTCCTGACATAGATGTTATCCTTATCCAAGTGCAAAAGAGCTGTGTTGAGAGCTGTGATGATTGGATCCTCTGTCGACCTCTTTGCCCCTATGCAAATTGGTGTTGGTCTAAGTCAGCAGGGATTTTAGTAGTCACTTAGACAGTTCACTGTGCTCTTTGTTGGTACTGGGATTATGGTGGCTGACAAAGCAGGTTGGGACAGCAGACTGAGAAGTTGAAAATGTTGGTAAATACCTCTTATAGTTGGTCCAACACGTGACTTAAGGATATTTCCATTGACACCATCAGGGCCAGCCACTTTCCTCATGTTGACTCCATGAAGGACGACTCTGACCTGGTGTTGCTGCAGCTGTAGGGGACAGTCCTTTTTTTGTGGTGTGGGGGAAGTGATGTCTGCACTGATCTCATGATCAAAGCATGCAAAGAAGGCGTTGAGGGTGTCTAGGAGGGTGTGGCCCATGGTATCTGTGTCCATGTGGCTCTCTCTGTAGCAAGTGAGTGTCTTTATCCCCTGCCACATTGACCTGGAGCTGTTGCTATTGAAGTGCTCCCCAATACGGTGTTTGTATCTGCATTTTACCTCACAGATGGCCCTCCTAAGGCTCCTCTGAGCATCTGTGTAGGCCTGAGAGTCCCTGGTTTTAAATGCAGAATCCTGCAGTTTGAAATGTACGTATTTGTTTAATTTGGGCAAGGCAGTCTTCAGGTTGGCATGGTTTAAAGTCTCCTGCCACAATCACGACGCTGTATGGCTGATGTGACAATTGCTTGTGGTGTTACATACAGTATACAGCAGCGATGGTCACTGATGTAAATTCCAGAGGCAAGTAGAAGGGTCTGCACTGCATTCAATTTCCAGAGAACAGTAACTGTCCTTAACTGTGATAGTACACCAGATGTTATTTGTGTATATACAGAGTCCACCACCTCTGCTCTTACCGGAGTTAGCGGTCTTGTCCATTCTGAAGGAGGCGCGTCCTGCTAACTCTATAGCAGCATTCGGGATGGTATGATTCAGCCAGGTCTCTCTGATGATCATGGAGAGACCGGGTGTTCGCCAGGAAAACACTCGGTGCGGCAGTTTTGAAAGGGTTAGCCCTAAGCTTAGCATGTAGCCCAACTCAATTCCCCCTCTTTTGTTTATGATGTCTTTTCCACCTGAGCCACGGCAGTGGGGATGGTATACAGTTTGTGCAAGAGAGCATAAAAAGTACAAGAAGCTACCGAAACCAAAGTAGCACCGGGCTACTGCAGCCACTTGCACCACCATCTTGCGTAAAGTAGGATATTTCCAAGAGCTGACATTACAAGCACAGAGACATCAACATATTTAGAAATTCAAAATAGATTGTTCTATGCTTTCAAAGAGGCCAAATACTAACCCAAACTGATAAAGTGAGTATAGGCTGTCATGGAGCTCTGCATTAAAGGATGTTGTCCATCAGTGGTTTTACTTGTGCTTTTGATAAACTGGAGAATTTCAAGCTCCTATCATTGTGTCTCTTATTTTCACACCACACAAAATTTCTCGATGCCACAGGATTCAGTGAAGATGTGTGATGGAGAACACAGCATTTCCACCATTTCCATTTGAGTAAAAATAACGTTATAACACCACTATCATTCTGGCATACATACATACATACATCATATGTATGCCTTGATTTGTGATCATTTTCTGCTCTCTGAGACACACAAATGGTCAGTTCAAATGGCTTTTGGGAAGCGAATGCTCATATGTAGATCTTTCTGAACAGTCTCTCTGAAGTACAGTATCACTTCACCAGATTTTGACCCAGGGTAATATGGACTTACCAACGGATGCATCACATGAGTTGTCAGCAGAACTTTCTGAACTACCGCTAAGCTCAATGCCAGTCACAATAAGGCAGGAACATTCACTGCTTAATTTCACTGCAGAGAAACGCATCAGTCACTGAGCCATGTATTGGATGTGATTATAATACTTTAGGTAGCATTTTCTGCACTTTAAAGAAACCAACTGCTGAACAAAAATGTGGAACATGACCTGTCAGTGATATCTGTAAGGGCTTACACGGGTGAGAATGTGAGGTCATTTATATCTTAACAAACGGTCAAGGAGTTAGCTAAAGTCAGCTTAAAGAGCAACTATGTTTCTCAAATGTCTTTCAACAAGTCCTGCCCCTTGCCCAAATAGCAAGCTTGTCACTGTGGTTGTGAACATGTTTCCTTAATGGGACGTACAGTTTCACTTCAGATTGGCCAATCAAACAAAGTCTTGTCTTTGAAGAGTCGGTGAAGCTCAAAAGCGTGATTCTTTTCACTCAAACCCCCGATTTGAACACGATGACATCTCTAACGTTTGTTTTCTACCTGACATGTTCGTTCTTGTGGGGAAAGGGTGAGATGTGTTTTTGTGACTGTGGTTTGTATTTTCTCAGTGACACGGTTTCTAATAGTTTCTCATTTCTATACTGTAATTTATCTTCTAAAACATGAAATCAGTTGTGTATTTGCTTTCTCTCTGCAGTCGCTTCAGCTCAGAAGACACATCAGTCCTCATCTGTTCATCAAGAGAGTGGTTTCAAATCAGTAAATGTTGGTGAAAGTATAACTTTGCAATGTTTCTATGATGGAAGTAAAGATAATGCATGGGTTTACTGGTATAAGCAAACATTGGGACAGAAACCAAAGCTCATTTCTACTTTCTACATCCATGATAGCGCTGGGACATTTTATGATGAATTTGTGAACAATGCACGCTTCACACTGGAAACAGAAAAGGGTAAAAACCACTTGAATATTTCAGATTTGCGTATTTCAGACTCAGCTACTTATTACTGCGCACATAGAATTTCAGTAATATCTGAATTTGCAAAAGGTGTTACAGTCGGTGTAAATAATAACACTGCAGTTCATCAGTCTTCATCTGAGACTATCCTGCTAGGAGGATCTGTGACTCTGAACTGTACAGTACAAACGGGGACCTGTGATGAAGGACACAGTGTTTACTGGTTCAAAGACTCTGAAGATTCTCATCCAGGACTCATTTACACTCATGGAGACAGGAATGATCAGTGCAAGAGGGAAAATAACACACAAACACACACTTGCGTCTACAACCTGCCGATGGAGAACCTGAATCTGTCTCATAATGGGATCTACTACTGTGCTGTTGCCTCATGCGGACACATACTGTTTGGAAATGGGACCAAGCTGAAGTTTAAATGTGAGTAGAACTGTCACAGATGTTTTCTTATCTGATTAACAGTTATGATTATTCTGTAAGGATTAATATCACTAATGTCATTATATGTCCGTGTCATGCTGCAGGTGAGGAGTTTTCTGTTTTCTTGGTGTATTTCTTGGGTGGCGCTTTGACATTCGCCACTATCCTGACACTTTTACTGGCTGCCTTACTGTACACATACAAGAGAAACAGCCAGCAAGCTACAGGTAAATTGTACTGTTTATTGCGTAATTACAGAATTTTAACATTATAGAAACACAGCTTTTCTTTGTGTTTCAGAGTCTCATGCAGGATTTTCGGCTTCATACACAATGAACTCAGAGGTATCCAAATAACTTTCAAAATAATTTTACTGCTAAAATTGTTTCTCCTTGTATATGCTACATTGTCAGTTGTTGTTTTCTATTTTATTAGCAGAGTTGCCAGGCTGAAGAAAACCTCCATTACGCTGCTTTAAGGGTGAAGAAGGCCAATCGATCAAGAAATCAAACAAATGACACAATGGCAACATGTATCTACTCTGGTGTAAAGTAATAATTCAATTCAGTTCAAAGCACTTTATTTGTCCCCAAGGGGCAATTTAAAAAGGCGCATTGTAGTAGCTTATTTCAAACAAGGGACAAGAGACACAGTCAACAACAAAAGCAGCACGCATACTGTACAATCAACCAGAACATATTTCACAGGCACACTGCACAATCACACACTGCATACCACATATCATCATTCATCGTATAGTAGTAGTTCTAAAAAAGATCTAAAAGTTCTATAAAACTGTTTTAGCTTTGTCTCTGTATAACAGGACATGAGTATTTCTACTTTGTGTGTAATTTCACTTATGCGCAAATTTTACTGTCAGAAGTCAATATAGTGGAATTGTCCCTTTTTATTTGAAATTTGATCACAGTCACACTCTATAACTGCAGAAGCTCCTGATTTGTATCACAAGGACAAGTATTTGTAGAATTCGCAGGTATAATTTGTATTATTTCTGTTTTTATTTGACACAAAATAAAACAGACTTGTGTGTCATGCTGAATGGATATAACTCTAAATCATCCAATAATGAATATATGGAGCAAGTATCACTTAAAATTGTAGATAGTTATGTTTTTGTGACGCACTTTGTAATGTTGATTTGAAAAGCGCTATACAAATAAAGACTTCATACTGATGGATGAAAGTGAGACTATTTGCTGCTTGGCCCACCTACCAGTATTTTTACTAACTGTGTTTACGTGCCATGCAGGATCTTTTTTTCGAACAGTTCCATATGGTTCATTGTTTTATAACTGTTATAATAAATTGCATCTTGGTTCTAAAACTTTAGTCCTGTGTGTATTTAATAGCCCACTATTAAATATTTTTCTCATTGTGCTTTAGTGTGGTAATTCAAGGCATTACTTAAGATTGGGGTTTAAAGGTTTATTCTATTTCATTTTTTTGCAAAAAGCTGCATTACAAGCTAAGACAAATGGAACTGTCAAGCAGTCAAGTAGAGATTAGGGCTTTTTCTAATTTATATTGATCTTAATTTTAAATACTTGTTCCCTGCATCCTCTCATTAGAAATATTGCAGTGTTCTGGAAGTAGTTTAGTTTTAAGTAAAATTGTTCCAAACTGAAATATCTCCAAAAGAATTGATTGTGGATCAGAATTGATTCGGTTCACGAAATCACAGACGATACCCAGCCCTGGTGGAAAAACTAACTGTCTCTAACTGTCTGTGAAGGTTCTCAGTCATTCAGGCCATGGTATATCCAAAAAGCATTCAAAAAAGGCAGCGGGACTTGTAGAGTTTTTTTGAGAAGACGTTTCACCACTCATCCGAGTAGCTTTTTCAGTTCTATTCAAGGGAAAAAGGTGGGAATTTAGAGGTTTAAATAGGAAACTCTGTGGGTAACCCATCAGAAACTTGCTTGACTTGTTTCTGTCTTGACTCGTTTCTGTTTTATGTAGCGTGGTGGCTGATGCCTCACAGCAAGAAGGTTCCAGGTAGAATCCAAGCCAACTGGGGCCTTTCAGTGGGGAGTTTGCATGTTCTCCCTGTGTCTGTGTGGGTTCTCTCCAGGTACTCTGGCTTCCTCCCACTGTCCAAAGACATGCTCGTGAGGTTAACTGGTGATTCTAAATTGCATTGCAAGTGCGAATGGTTGTCTGTCTCTCCATGTTAGCCCTACAATAGACTGGCGACCTGTCCAGGGTGTAATGGTACAGTGAGCAGAGCATTTTAAAACAGTAAACACTTAAGCAGTTGTGCAAATGGTATGCATGTGAAGCCCAGGTGAGATCAGCAGAGATATGGACACCAAGGAATTTAAAGCTATCCACCCTCTGACCCTCGCTCCCTGTATACAGAGAGCAGACTGCAGAGTGTGCTTGGATTTCCTAAAGTCCACTATAAGTTCCTTGGTCTTAGAGGTGTTTAAGTCCAGGTTATTGTCACCACACCACTGCACAAGATGCTGAACCTCTTCTCTGTAGGCTGATTCGTTATTCTTGGATATCAGTCCTACAATGGTGGTGTTGTCAGCAAATTTGTGTTGGTGGTGTGAATGGGGGCACAGTCATGGGTGAATGATGATTACAGAAGAGGGCTAAGGACACAGCCCTGCGAGGTGACGGTGTTGAGGATGAGGTTATGTCACTCATCCTGACGTTCTGGGATCTATTGTCTAGGAAGTCCAGAATCCAGCGGCACAGTGGACTGCCTAAGCCCAAATTGCTCAGTTTTTGAACCAGTTTGTTGGGGATGACTGTATTGCAAGCACAAAATCTATAGCCTCCTGACATAGATGTTATCCTTATCTAAGTGCGAAAGAGCTGTGTTGAGAGCTGTGATGATTGGATCCTCTGTCGACCTCTTTGCCCCTATGCAAATTGGTGTTGGTCTAAGTCAGCAGGGATTTTAGTAGTCACTTAGACAGTTCACTGTGCTCTTTGTTGGTACTGGGATTATGGTGGCTGACAAAGCAGGTTGGGACAGCAGACTGAGAAGTTGAAAATGTTGGTAAATACCTCTTATAGTTGGTCCAACACGTGACTTAAGGATATTTCCATTGACACCATCAGGGCCAGCCACTTTCCTCATGTTGACTCTATGAAGGACGACTCTGACCTGGTGTTGCTGCAGCTGTAGGGGACAGTCCTTTTTTTGTGGTGTGGGGGAAGTAATGTCTGCACTGATCTCATGATCAAAGCATGCAAAGAAGGCGTTGAGGGTGTCTAGGAGGGTGTGGTCCATGGTGTCTGTGTCCATGTGGCTCTCTCTGTAGCAAGTGAGTGTCTTTATCCCCTGCCACATTGACCTGGAGCTGTTGCTATTGAAGTGCTCCCCAATACGGCGTTTGTATCTGCATTTTACCTCACAGATGGCCCTCCCAAGGCTCCTCTGAGCATCTGTGTAGGCCTGAGAGTCCCTGGTTTTAAATGCAGAATCCTGCAGTTTGAAATGTACGTATTTGTTTAATTTGGGCAAGGCAGTCTTCAGGTTGGCATGGTTTAAAGTCTCCTGCCACAATCACGACGCTGTACGGCTGATGTGACAATTGCTTGTGGTGTTACATACAGTATACAGCAGCGGTGGTCACTGATGTAAATTCCAGAGGCAAGTAGAAGGGTCTGCACTGCATTCAATTTCCAGAGAACAGTAACTGTCCTTAACTGTGATAGTACACCAGATGTTGTTTGTGTATATACAGAGTCCACCACCTCTGCTCTTACCGGAGTTAGCGGTCTTGTCCATTCTGAAGGAGGTGCGTCCTGCTAACTCTATAGCAGCATTCGGGATGGTATGATTCAGCCAGGTCTCTCTGATGATCATGGAGAGACCGGGTGTTCGCCAGGAAAACACTCGGTGCGGCAGTTTTGAAAGGTTTAGCCCTAAGCTTAGCATGTAGCCCAACTCAATTCCCCCTCTTTTGTTTGTTAGGGTTAGGGTTAGGGTTAGGTGTCTTTTCCACCTGAGCCACGGCAGTGGGGATGGTATACAGTTTGTGCAAGAGAGCATAAAAAGTACAAGAAGCTACCGAAACCAAAGTAGCACCGGGCTACTGCAGCCACTTGCACCACCATCTTGCGTAAAGTAAGATATTTCCAAGAGCTGACATTACAAGCACAGAGAGATCAACATATTTAGAAATTCAAAATAGATTGTTCTATGCTTTCAAAGAGGCCAAATACTAACCCAAACTGATAAAGTGAGTATAGGCTGTCATGGAGCTCTGCATTAAAGTATGTTGTCCATCAGTGGTTTTACTTGTGCTTTTGATAAACTGGAGAATTTCAAGCTCCTATCATTGTGTCTCTTATTTTCACACCACACAAAATTTCTCGATGCCACAGGATTCAGTGAAGATGTGTGATGGAGAACACAGCATTTCCACCATTTCCATTTGAGTAAAAATAACATTATAACACCACTATCATTCTGGCATACATACATACATACATCATATGTATGCCTTGATTTGTGATCATTTTCTGCTCTCTGAGACACACAAATGGTCAGTTCAAATGGCTTTTGGGAAGCGAATGCCCATATGTAGATCTTTCTGAACAGTCTCTCTGAAGTACAGTATCACTTCACCAGATTTTGACCCAGGGTAATATGGACTTACCAACGGATGCATCACATGAGTTGTCAGCTGACCTGTCTGAACTACCGCTAAGCTCAATGCCAGTCACAATAAGGCAGGAACATTCACTGCTTAATTTCACTGCAGAGAAACGCATCAGTCACTGAGCCATGTATTGGATGTGATTATAATACTTTAGGTAGCATTTTCTGCACTTTAAAGAAACCAACTGCTGAACAAAAATGTGGAACATGACATATCAGAGATATCTGTAAGGGCTTACACGGGTGAGAATGTGAGGTCATTTAAATCTTAACAAACGGTCAAGGAGTTAGCTAAAGTCAGCTTAAAGAGCAACTATGTTTTTCAAATGTCTTTCAACAAGTCCTGCCCCTTGCCCAAATAGCAAGCTTGTCACTGTGGTTGTGAACATGTTTCCTTAATAGGACGTACGGTTTCACTTCAGATTGGCCAATCAAACAAAGTCTTGTCTTTGAAGAGTTGGTGAAGCTCAACAGCGAGATTCTTTTCACTCAAACCCCCGATTTGAACACGATGACATCTCTAACGTTTGTTTTCTACCTGACATGTTCGTTCTTGTGGGGAAAGGGTGAGTTGTGTTTTAGTGACTGTGGTTTGTATTTTCTCAGTGACACTGTTTCTAATAGTTTCTCATTTCTATACTGTAATTTATCTTTTAAAACATGAAATCATATGTGTTATTGCTTTCTCTCTGCAGTCGCTCCAGCTCAGAAGACACATCAGTCCTCACCTGTTCATCAAGAGAGTGGTTTCAAATCAGTAAATGTTGGTGAAAGTATAATTTTGCAATGTTTCTATGATGGAAGTAAAGAGAAAGCATGGGTTTACTGGTATAAGCAAACACTGGGCCAGAAACCAAAGCTCATTTCTACTTTCTACATCCATGATAGCGCTGGGACATTTTATGGTGAATTTCTGAACAATGCACGCTTCACACTGGAAACAGAAAATGGTAAAAACCACTTGAATATTTCCGATTTGCGTATTTCAGACTCAGCTACTTATTACTGCGCACATAGAATTTCAGTATTATCTGAATTTGCAGAAGGTGTTACAGTCGGTGTAAATAATAACACTGCAGTTCATCAGTCTTCATCTGAGACTATCCTGCTAGGAGGATCTGTGACTCTGAACTGTACAGTACAAACGGGGACCTGTGATGAAGGACACAGTGTTTACTGGTTCAAAGACTCTGAAGATTCTCATCCAGGACTCATTTACACTCATGGAGACAGAAATGATCAGTGCAAGAGGGAAAATAACACACAACCACACACTTGCGTCTACAACCTGCCGATGGAGAACCTGAATCTGTCTCATAATGGGATCTACTACTGTGCTGTTGCCTCATGCGGACACATACTGTTTGGAAATGGGACCAAGCTGAAGTTTAAATGTGAGTCGACCTGTAACAGATGTTTTCTTATCTGATTAACAGTTATGATTATTCTGTAAGGATTAATATCACTAATGTCATTATATGTCCGTGTCATGCTGCAGGTGAGGAGTTTTCTGTTTTCTTGGTGTATTTCTTGGGTGGCGCTTTGGCATTCACCACTATCCTGACACTTTTACTGGCTGCCTTACTGTACACATACAAGAGAAACAGCCAGCAAGCTACAGGTAAATCGTACTGTTTATTGTGTAATTACAGAATTTTAACATTATAGAAACACAGGTGTTCTTTGTGTTTCAGAGTCTCATGCAGGATTTTCGGCTTCATACACAATGAACTCAGAGGTATCCAAATAACTTTCAAAATAATTTTACTGCTGAAATTGTTTCTCCTGGTATATGCTACATTGTCAGTTGTTGTTTTCTATTTTATTAGCAGAGTTGCCAGGCTGAAGAAAACCTCCATTACGCTGCTTTAAGGGTGAAGAAGGCCAATCGATCAAGAAATCAAACAGATGACACAGTGGCAACATGTATCTACTCTCGTGTAAAGTAATAAAACTGTTTTAGCTTTGTCTCTGTATAACAGGACATGAGTAGTTCTACTTGGTGTGTAATTTCACTTATGTGCAAATTTTACAGTCAGAAGTCAATATCGTGGAATTGTCCTTTTTTATTTGAAATTTGATCACAGTCACACTCTATAACTGCAGAAGGTCCTGATTTGTACCAGAGGGACAAGTATTTGTAGAATTTGAAGGTTTAATTTCTATTATTTCTGTTTTTATTTGACACAAAATAAAACAGACTAGTGTGTCATGCTGAATGGATATAACTCTAAATCATCCAATAATGAATATATGGAGCATGTATCACTTAAAATTGTAGATAGTTATGTTTTTGTGACGCACTTTGTAATGTTGATTTGAAAAGCGCTATACAAATAAAGACTTCATACTGATGGATGAAAGTGAGACTATTTGCTACTTGGCCCACCTACCAGTATTTTTACTAACTGTGTTTACGTGCCAGGCAGGATCTTTTTTTCGAACAGTTCCATATGGTTCATTGTTTTATAACTGTTATAATAAATTGCATCTTTGTTCTAAAACTTTAGTCCTGTGTATGTTTAATAGCCCACTATTAAATATTTTTCTCATTGTGCTTAAGTGTGGTAATTCAAGGCATTACTTAAGATCGGGGTTTAAAGGTTTATTCTAACTGTCAAGCAGTCAAGTACAGATTAGGGCTTTTTCTGATTTATATTGATCTTAATTTTAAATACATGTTCCCTGCATCCTCTCATTAGAAATATTGCAGTGTTCTGGAAGTAGTTTAGTTTTAAGTAAAATTGTTCCAAACTAAAATATCTCCAAATGAATTTGATTGTGGATCGGAATCGATTCGGTTCACGAAATCACAGACGATACCCAGCCCTGGTGGAAAAACTAACTGTCTTTAACTGTCTGTGAAGGTTCTCAGTCATCCAGGCCATGGTATATCCAAAAAGCATTCAAAAAAGGCAGCTGGACTTGTAGAGTTTTTTTGAGAAGACGTTTCACCACTCATCCGAGTAGCTTCTTCAGTTCTATTCAAGGAGAAAGGTGGGAACTTAGAGGTTTAAATAGGAAACTCCGTGGGTAACCCATCAGAAACTTGCTTGACTTGTTTTTGTCTTGACTTGTTTCTGTTTTATGTAGCGTGGTGGCTGAAGGTTCCAGGTCGAATCCAAGCCAACTGGGGCCTTTCAGTGTGGAGTTTGCATATTCTTCCTGTGTCTGTGTGGGTTCTGCTCTTTCTCCAGCACTCAACGAAGGCGGACGCATCTCTCTCTCTCTCCTCTCCCTTATCTTCCCTGCTTTGCTTTTCATGTCTCGTCCTGTCTTGTCTCAAACTTTGGGAGCCTCTCTCCGCATTGCTCTCCAAATTTAAAATCATGGAATTGGTCAACTGGTCTCTCAACACAATTGACAGAATCTTCTCGACGAGAAGCTTGGGTTCGGGGGAACCTGTCTGCCCTGACGGAACATTTGCCGCTGGATACATGATGGACTCCTGGGAGAAGTGGAGGGTCGTGTGCCTGGCGACTCTTTCCGTCGAGGACATTGAGGATCTTTACATATTCGGAACCATGATAACAGGCTTTCTGCTGATTGGATTTGGCATTGCCCTGGTGTATCAGAAAATTAGGAAGACGGTGTCAGCAGTCCAAAGCCCCATGAAGCTGCCCGACATGATTATGGAGTGAGCAGAGCTGTTAGCGCTCAGACTGTGGGTATAAACCGCAACATGGATAACACCTTGGAAAGAGCTATCAGCGCACTGACTGTGGTTATAAATCACAACATGGATAACATCTTGGACAGAGCTGTTTGTGCTCAGACTGTGGTCATTAACCGCAACATGGAATACATCTTGGAGAAATTTTCGGCTTTGCAAAGGCGAATGAATGGATTTGAAGACCAAAATGGACAAACAGAGTAAGTTGTGTCTTTTGAAATGCGACTACTCACCCTAACCCAAACAATCAGAATCTTATCTGCATTCCGGCCCCTGAGCAGCAGCGGCCTTGGCCGAGGCCGCTGCTGGAGCAACCCCCCCAGGAGATCGCTGCAGTGAGACGCTCTGTCCTATTCCTCCCTCCCTTCCTTCATGGACACCTGTTGATGGTTGACTCCATCTGGGACTCAATCAGGGACGTCTCCATGGCAACCTGCTGTGTTATCGCAATGACATCCTGCGAACTGAGGCACTGATTGGGAGGCTAGATGAAGCGACTCTCCAGGCTTATGTACACACACGCACCCACGGACACTTACACACATGCACATATGCAATACACCTCCCCAACCCCCAATCCCACGCCTTCGCCGCTTTCAGCCCCCAGTGCGACAGGCGGGGTCCGAAGGCGCCGCCGAAACTGGTCGCAGCCGCGGATGCCTGTCTGCGCTGGAACACCTCCACCCCCCTGTCCCCCCTCCCCGGTGCAAGTTGTTTTTGAGTTCTTATGTTGTAAAGTGTGCTCATATGTGCTTATGTTGCCGAGGTTTTTTTCCCGGTCCCACACTGTACTCCCCCTGATGAGTGTAGTCTGGGAGCTGCTTTTTTTTTTTTTATTATCCTCCCCTCTCCTCTTGTTTTTCTTCCCCTTTTCCTCCCCCCACTATTGCAATTTCCCCATTGCGGGACTAATAAAGGTTTTCTCAACTCTCTCCAGGTACTCTGGCTTCCTCCCACTGTCCAAAGACATGCTTGTGAGGTTAACTGGTGATTCTAAATTGCATTCCAAGTGCGAATGGTTGTCTGTCTCTCCATGTTAGCCCTACAATAGACTGGCGACCTATCCAGAGTGTAATGGTACAGTGAGCAGAGCATTTTAAAACGGTAAACACTTAAACAGTAGTGCAAATAGTATGCATGTGAAGCCCAGGTGAGATCAACAGAGATATGGACACCAAGGAATTTAAAGCTATCCACCCTCTGAACCTCGCTCCCTGTATACAGAGAGCAGACTGCAGAGTGTGCTTGGATTTCCTAAAGTCCACTATAAGTTCCTTGGTCTTAGAGGTGTTTAAGTTCAGGCTATTGTCACCACACCACTGCACAAGATGCTGAACCTCTTCTCTGTAGGCTGATTCGTTATTCTTGGATATCAATCCTACAATGGTGGTGTCGTCAGCAAATTTGTGTTGGTGGTGTGAATGGGGGCACAGTCATGGGTGAATGGTGACTACAGAAGAGGGCTAAGGACACAGCCCTGGGGGTGACGGTGTTGAGGATGAGGGTGGATGATGTTGTGTCACTCATTCTGATGTTCTGGGATCTATTGCTTAGGAAGTCCAGAATCCAGCGGCACAGTGGACTGCCTAAGCCCAAGTTGCTCAGTTTTTGAACCAGTTTGTGGGGGATGACTGTATTGAAAGCACAAAATCTATAGCCTCCTGACATAGATGTTATCCTTATCTAGGTGCGAAAGAGCTGTGTTGAAAGCTGTGATGACTGCATCGTCTGTCGACCTCTTTGCCCCTATGCAAATTGGTGTTGGTCTAAGTCAGCAGGGATTTTAGTAGTCACTTAGACAGTTCACTGTGCTCTTTGTCGGTACTGGGATTATGGTGGCTGACAAAGCAGGTTGGGACAGCAGACTGAGAAGTTGAAAATGGTGGTAAATACCTCTGATAGTTGGTCCGCACATGACTTAAGGATATTTCCATTGACACCATCAGGGCCAGCCACTTTCCTCATGTTGACTCTATATAGGACGACTCTGACCTGGTGTTGCTGCAGCTGTAGGGGACAGTCCTTTTGTTGTGGTGTGGGGGAAGTGATGTCTGCACTGATCTCATGATCAAATCGTGCAAATAAGGTGTTGAGGGTGTCTAGGAGGGTGTGGTCCATGGTGTCTGTGTCCATGTGGCTCTCTCTGTAGCCAGTGAGTGTCTTTATCCCCTGTCACATTGACCTGGAGCTGTTGCTATTGAAGTGATCCTCAATACAGTTTGTATCTGCGCTTTACCTCACTGATGCCCCTCCTAAGACTCCTCTGAGCATCTGTGTAGGCCTGAGAGTCCCCAGTTTTAAATGCAGAATCCTGCCGTTTGAGTAGGATCCTCACCTTGCCATTGAACCATGTTTTTTGATTGGCAAACACTTTAACAGTTTTGGTTGTTGAGACATTCTCAGAGCAAAAGTTTATGTAGGACAGAACAGCTGTTGTGTGTCCTTCCAGGTCTGTCCCCTCAGCAAATATTCCCCAGTCCTGCAGGGTTGAGGAGGCCTTCTCAGTCCTTATTCTGACTGTCTTGGTTGATGGTTTCTGTTTACAGCTGAGTGGTTTGTATGCTGGGATTAGGGACAGATACTGATGATCTGAGCTTCCCAGGTGGGGCAGTAGTCTGGCTTTGAAAGCATGTCAGATGTTACAGTAGACTTGATCCAGAGTTTTACTTTCTCTTGTCGGGAAATGTACGTATTTGTTTAATTTGGGCAAGACGGACTTCAGGTTGGCATGGTTAAAGTCTCCTGCCACAATCACGATGTGTGGCTGATGTGACAAGTCCTTGTGGTGTTACATACAGTATACAGCAGCGATGTTCACTGACGTAAATTCCAGAGTCAAGTAGAAGGGTCTGCACTGTATTCAATGTCCGGAGAACAGTAACTGCCCTTAACTGTGATAGTACACCAGATGTTGTTTGTGTATATACAGTGTATATACAGTCCACCACCTCTGCCCTTACCGGAGTTAGCGGTCCTGTTCATTCTGAAAGCGTTGCATCCTGCTAACTCTATAGCAGCGTCTGGGATGTTATGATTCAGCCAGGTCTACCTGATGATCATTATTCCGTAATCCAGACTGTGTGTTTGTAGATGTAGCACATCCAATGGCTTTTGGGAAGCAAATGCCCATTTGTAGGTTTTTGTGAACAGCTTCTCTAGGGTACAGTATCACTTCACCAGATATTGACCCAGGGTAATATGGACTAACCAATGGATGCTTCACATGAGCTGTCAGCTGACCTGTCTGAACTATCGCTAAGCTCAATGCCAGTTACAATAAGGCAGGAACATCCACTGATAAATTACACTGCAGAGAAACGATCACTGAGGCATGTATTGGATGTAATTATAATACTTTAGGTAGCATTTTCTGCACTTTAAAGAAACCAATTGCTGAACAAAAATGTGGAACATGACATATCAGAGATATCTGTAAGGGCTTACACGGGTGAGAATGTGAGGTCATTTATATCTTAAGAAACGGTCAAGGAGTTAGTTAAAGTCAGCTTAAAGAGCTACTATGTTTTTCAAATGTCTCTCAACAAGTCCTGCCCCTTGCCCAAATACCAAGCTTGTCACTGTGGTTGTGAACATGTTACCTTATTGGGACGTACAGTTTCACTTCAGACTGGCCAATCAAACAAAGTCTTGTCTTTGAAGAGTCGGTGAAGCTCAAAAGCGTGATTCTTTTCACTCAAACCCCCGATTTGAACACGATGACATCTCTAACGTTTGTTTTCTACCTGACATGTTCGTTCTTGTGGGGAAAGGGTGAGATGTGTTTTTGTGACTGTGGTTTGTATTTTCTCAGTGACACGGTTTCTAATCGTTTCTCATTTCTATACTGTAATTTATCTTCTAAAACATGAAATCAGTTGTGTATTTGCTTTCTCTCTGCAGTCGCTTCAGCTCAGAAGACACATCAGTCCTCATCTGTTCATCAAGAGAGTGGTTTCAAATCAGTAAATGTTGGTGAAAGTATAACTTTGCAATGTTTCTATAATGGAAGTAAAGAGAACGCATGGTTTTACTGGTATAAGCACACATTGGGACAGAAACCAAAGCTCATTTCTACTTTCTACATCCATGATAGCACTGGGACATTTTATGATGAATTTGTGAACAATGCACGCTTCACACTGGAAACAGAAAATGGTAAAAACCACTTGTATATTTCAGATTTGCGTATTTCAGACTCAGCTACTTATTACTGCGCACGTAGAATTTCAGTAATATCTGAATTTGCAGAAGGCATTACAGTCAGTGTAAATAATAACACTGCAGTTCATCAGTCTTCATCTGAGACTATCCTGCTAGGAGGCTCTGTGACTCTGAACTGTACAGTACAAACGGGGACCTGTGATGAAGGACACAGTGTTTACTGGTTCAAAGACTCTGAAGATTCTCATCCAGGACTCATTTACACTCATGGAGACAGGAATGAAGTGTGTGCGAGGAAAAACAACACACAAACACACACCTGTGTCTACAACCTGCTGATGGAGAACCTGAATCTGTCTCATAATGGGATCTACTACTGTGCTGTTGCTTCATGTGGACACGTACTGTTTGGAAATGGGACCAGGCTGGAGTTAAAGAGTGAGTAGAATTGTATGTCTTCTTATCTGATTAACAGTTATGATTATTTTATTAGTTATGATTTTCTTCTGTCTCTACCCGGCTGGCCTTAGGCAGATGGGTCCCTCCATATGAGCTGGGTTCTGCTCAAGGTTTCTCCCCACTAAAAGGCAGTTTTTCCTTGCCACCGTCGCCTTCAGGCTTTCTCTGGGGGTTTCAGGCTGGGTTTTGTGAAGCGTCTTGAGACGATTTGTATTGTTATTGACACTATATAAATAAAATTGAATTGAACTGAACTGAATTGAATCGAATTGAATTGAATTATTCGACAAAGATAATATCGCTAATGTCGTTACATGTCCATGTCATGCTGCAGGTGAGGAGGTTTCTATTGTCTTGGTGTATTTCTTGGGTGGCGCTTTGGCATTCACCACTATCCTGACACTTTTACTGGCTGCCTTACTGTACACATACAAGAGAAACAGCCAGCAAGCTACAGGTAAATCGTACTGTTTATTGCGTAATTCCTGAATTTGAACATTATAGAAACACAGCTTTTCTTTGTGTTTCAGAGTCTCATGCAGGATTTTCAGCTTCATACACAACGAACTCAGAGGTATCCAAATAACTTTCAAAGTAATCTTATTGCTACAACAGTTTCTCCTTAGGTATATGCCACATTGTCAGTTGTTGTTTTCTGTTTCATCAGCAGAGTTGCCAGGCTGAAGAAAACCTACATTATGCCGCTTTAAGGGTGAAGAAGGCCAATCGATCAAGAAGTCAAAGAGATGATACAATGGCAACATGCATCTACTCTGGTGTTAGGCAATAAAAATGAACATGTTTTAGCTGTGCATCAGAGTAAAAGGACATGAGTAGTTCTACTTTGCGAGTAATTTCACTTAAAATGTGAATAGCTGCTATAAACTAAATAAAAATAAAAATCTGTCTGGCTGCTTTCAATGTCAAGAAGAAGTATGTCCTGACACGTTTTGTTTTTCAGGCAATTTAACTAAGAAGAAATGTGAAAGTTTGAAATTTTTACAAAGTCAGAAGTGTACCACTGCCAGAAAATAACAGTATAGTAGAACTGTTCCTTTGCAGTTGAAATTTGATCATGGGAAAAAAAAAAAAAAAAATTTTAATGTATAATACAACTTCTCAAAAATTTTATTTCCTTTATTTCAGCTAAATGTATTGAGCTTGTCTTTCAATAAATGTATTAAACATGCTTCTCTAAGAACGTAATGTATGTTCCTGGGCTGATTATTTGTAAGAAAATTATCCAGGAACAAAAATAATTCATAATGAAAGACCTACCACATACATAAGTACACAATCTGTATCACAGTCGCCACACACAGCAACACACACAGAGCTGTTTCCTTTTATCGTCTCCGTGTGGTTGTAGTCAAAAGGTGATAAACTGTGATTGTGTGAGGCTGGTACTCTGCATCATAACATCTGTTAACTGTGTCTACAAGTGTACTGACACACTTGATTCTTGCTAGCGTGGTGCAGCTGACCTTGCATGAATATGCTGGTTAGAAAATGTAAATCTAAGACTTCACATGTGGTTTGGATGAGAACAAACAAATAAAGCTATAATGTTGCTAACAGCTTGCTCAGATTTTGAATTTCTCTTGATCAAATAGGTTTCCAGAACATTCTCTTCAACACGGTGTGTTTTAATGCAGCTGTGCACCAACTGAAGTGAACGTTCTTCTACTATAATAAAGTGATGCTGGCGACTAGTTGTTACGATCCCTTATGATTTAACACACTACTTACCATGAGTGGGTTGGAGAAGTCTTCTGTGGGATGACTTTGTTATCCAGGAGTAAAGAAGAGGTAGAGCAGGGGAGAAGTGCTGGAATGCTGCCATCTCTCGTCAAATCGGGCTGCGTGCTCTCGTTCCCCCGAGTGCCCTATTTCCGTAAAAGAGAAGCGGAGAGAGAAGAAAGTTGGATAAACCCATCACAAGAGACATGTTGCTGTTACTGTTATGTGCACAGTAGAATGACAAAAGATCAGCATCAGACTGCATGGGTCTTCTGGTCCAGAGATTTGCTGTTGCCGAATAAAACAGCGAGTCTCCAACTGCACTGGAATGATGTATTGATGTACTAATGGGGTAATGCTGCCTCAATGGTTCATCCATGTGATCTATGGCTTTCAACATCTTTACAATCTCACCCTCGTCCACTATTTCAGTGGGTAATATGTCTTTCCTGATATGAAAGCCAACACTTCTGCAATTTCTTTCCACCAGTGTCCTGTCTTGTCCTACTTGGTGACACTGGGCTGACAACTGGCTTTTTAATTGTGGTTTTGGAGTTGGATCAGGAGCTGGCCTCACAATCTTGTAAAGACACACATTTGTAGTCAGGTGCTGCTGGAGGTTTATCATGACACTACTTTTAGTTTTTGGAAACTCTTCACAAATGTTACACAGCACACTGGTCTGCTCCATGTCAGACATTACAAAACGTACCATTTCCATATGACTGAAATAACATCATTACATCACCACCTTTATTTTGTGTTATATCGTTGTATTCCACAACTGCCAGTTCCCCTAGCCTGTTAAACTGTGAACTGGCAAAACTCAGATGTGTTGGAGACTCAAAGAAAACTTCACAATCTCACTTCTAACTGTCCAGCATTTGAAAACGATTGATCCTTTTCTGCTCTTTGAGACACACAAATGGCCAGTTTGAATGGCTTATTGGAAGCGACTAAACATTTATAGCTCTTTGCGTCACCGTGGGTAGTAAATGTGGCCATTTTCCTGTTTTTACAGCAGAGGCTAAGCTACACCTAGTTAAAACATTTTGTCACGGATCTCTTGTTTTCATGATTTGAAAAAAAAAAGATTAAAAAAAAAAGTGTTTTGGTCAAGACCTCTTTATTTATTTCAATTCACAGTTGTTCTGTTCTGGGACCCTCTAGGCAACTTAGGTAAGCTGCCCTAAATCGAATTTTCCAGTGGATGTCTCAAATGAGCTGTCAGCTGAATTGTTTGGGCTGGCTTATAGATCAACTATCAGCTGATGTAGCTGGGATTGTAAACAGAGCTTGACTTTGTGGCCTGTCTCAAAAAATGCAAAACTCAATACCAATCACAATCCCACAAGAACACTGAATACTTCATTCAATTGTACTCAAAAGTCTTACTGATTGTTGTTTCAAATATGTTTATTAGGAAACTGATCACATAACAGAGAAATTAAGAGTCGACAATTATGTTTCCATGTTTTTTACAGAAGATGAGAAAAGTAATCCCTGACAAAAAGGACTAATGACAAAAATGAATAGCAAGTAAACATCAACAAAGCAGCTAATAGAAAATGGACAGGACAAAAACAAACACACACACACACACACACACACACACACCCCAGGTGTGCATCCAACCAAGGACTCAATCAGATTGTCTTTCAAGATGAGAGACCAAAGGTTGCCAGATTTTATCAAAGTCCCTTAACTTATGTTTCAGAATAAATCGAATCCTCTCCTAATGTAAAGTGTCTGTCAAATCAGTCAACCAGTGTTTAAATGAGGGGACCTCTTTCTTCTTCCAATTGAGTAGGATCAGTTTTGTTGCCGTTATAAGGCCATATGCCAGAAGTTGCTGTTGTGCACTATTTAGCTTCCTTAGCCCCTCAGATGTTCCCAGAATTATTAAAATAAGATCTGGGTCTAATTGAATCCCCAAAATCAACGAGAAGAAATCAAATATTTCATGCCAATAGTTTTGAAGTTTGGGGCAGAGAGCGAAACTATGAGATGGGGTAGCCTCCATGGACTCACATTTCTCACACAAAGGAGAGACTTCAGGAAATATTTTAAGCAGCTTCGTTTTGGAGTAATGAAGTCTGTGCAATATTTTAAATTGAATCAAACAGTGTCGGACGTTAATAGAGCATTCATGGATGTGCTCCAAACTCTCCTCCCACACATTGGGAGGTATCAGGGCTCCGAACTCTCTTTCCCATTCTTCTTTTATCCTATCCATCTTGGGAAGGCACATGTTTTGCAAAATCTCATATAGTTGTGAGATTATGTAGCGTGGGTTAGGGAAAAGATTAAATAAACTCTCTATCTTGTCTGGGTTCGCCTTCTCAAAATTAGGGAGGTGTGTTCTGACACAATTCCTAATCTGAAGACATCTGAAAAACTGATTCCTCTGTAAATTCAACCTTTCATGGAGTTTCTGGAAAGAGGCGAAAGTCCCTTCTATGTATAGGTTACCAACAATACCAATCCCCAGTCGTTTCCAGGAGGAAAAGGCCTCATCCAGAGCTGAGGGAGTGAAAGAGGAGTTTGCAGTTATAGGTAGCAGAAATGAAACTGCCTTAAGTTTGAAATGATTCCTTTGGTGTTTCCAAATCTTAATTAAAGCATAAATTACAGGGTTATGTTTAAAACAAGATCTATTGACTGGAACGGGAGATAGTACAACAGCTCTAATAGAATAGGGTAGACAGTCTTCCCGTTCCATCTCTGGCCCATCAAAGGGTATTGGGTTGTCATCTAACCAATATACCACAGAGCGTAACCCAGCGGCCCAGTAATATAAAATAAAATTAGGCAGCGCCAGCCCCCCATTAGATCTGTGTTTACAAAGATGGTCTTTCTTTATTCTATGAGACTTGTAATTCCGTACAAAGGGGAGAATGATGGAGTCCAATTTAATAAAAAAAAAGATTTGGCAAGGTAAATAGGTAGGTTTTGAAAAAGATAAAGTAGCTGAGGGACAAAAATCATCTTAATAGCATTCACTCTGCCCAGCAGAGAAATGGGGAGTGTTTTCCAAAATTGTATATTGTTTGCTAACTTATTTAACAGAGTGGGGAAATTGGCCTTGTAAAGATCATTATACTTCTTGGTAATTACTATCCCCAAATAAGTTAAACTGTCTGATGCTATTCTGAGAGGAAACTGTTTGAGCCAATCTTGATCTGTAATTTGTACTGGAAGTAACTCGCTTTTGCCCCAGTTAATCTTGTACCCCGAGAAACTGCCAAACAGTTGAAATGTTTTCAAAATTGAAGGAATTGTAATCCTAGGCTGCGTGACAAATAACAAAATGTCGTCCGCGTACAATGATATCTTATTGTTGGTGTACAGTAGTCCCTCGCTATAACGCGGTTCACCTGTTGTGGCCTCGCAGTTTCGCGGATTTTTTTAGTGCAATTGTGCATACTTTTTTTTTTTTTTTTTTTTTTTTACAGCGCATTGTTTTCTGCGTCCTGATTGGCTAAGGGAGAGCCCGCGTGTCGTCTTTTGCGTCCTGATTGGCTAAGGGACTGTAGACCATTGTCAATCAATTTCCTCCGTACGGTGTCTCTTGTACAGTACAGAATGCGTTCAGCTTGCCAAATTTACATATACAGTATCTTTGATCAGTGTGACTGAAGTGCGGTATGTTTGCAAGTTATTGAGAAAAGTGTATAAAGTGTGTAGTAAGGGGTTTTGCAACCTTAAAACATTTATAATCATTGTAAAAAATAAAGCTGACTACTTCGCGGATTTCGCCTATTGCAGGTTATTTTTAGAACGTAACTCCCGCGATAAACGAGGGACTACTGTATTCTGTATTGTAACCATGTACATCTGGATGCGAACGAATAGTCTCGGCCAGCGGCTCTATGGCTAACGCGAACAGTAGAGGGCTAAGTGGGCAGCCCTGCCTCGTGCCCCTACCCAGCCGGAAAGGATCAGAAAGAATTTTATTAGTAAGTATTCTGGCCCAGGGGCTATTGTATAAGAGCTTAGTCCAAGACACAAATTTATCACCACAGTTGAACTTCTGCAAGACCGAGAATAAGTATGCCCATTCGACCCGGTCGAAAGCTTTTTCAGCGTCCAAACTGAGGATAATAAGGTCCTTTTGGGGAAATCTGGGAGAGTGCATGATATTTAAAAGACGTCTAAAGTTATGGAAGGAATTTCTTTGTGGGATAAACCCAGTTTGGTCTGGGTGAATCAGCTTGCACATAAATACATTAAGTCGTCTGGCCAGTGTCTTGGCTAGAATTGTTTGAAAAGTCTTACGAATTGTAACTGTAAATTATTATACTGAAAAAATATAAGTACCCAACTCAGTAACTGAACCATGAATTGGATGTGATTGTAATCCTTTTTGGAGCATTTTCTGCATTAAACAAACCTAATGCTCAACAAATATGTAGAACATGACCTATCAGTGACATCTGTAAGGGGTTATGGGTTAGAATGTGAGGTCATTTATATTTTAATGATTTAAAATCTAAGGGCAGATTGAAGAGCAGCTGCACTTTTCAAATATCTCTCAACAAATCTTGAGTCCGGCCCCTTGCCCAAATACCAAGCTTGTCACTGTGGTCGTGAACATGTTACTTAAATGGAACGTACAGTTTCACTTCAGACTGGCCAATCAAACAAAGTCTTGTCTTTGAAGAGTCGGTGAAGCTCAAGAGCAAGATTCTTTCAACTCAAGTCCCCGATTTGAACACGATGACATCTCTAATGTTTGTTTTCTACCTGACATCTTTGTTCTTGTGGGGAAAGGGTGAGTTGTGTTTTTGCGACTGTGGTTTGTATTGTCTTAGTGACACTGTTTCTAATCATTTCTCATTTCTATACTTTATCTTCTAAAATATGAAATCAATTGAGGCTATGTTTTCTCTCTCCAGTTGCTTCAGCTCAGAAGACACATCAGTCCTCATCTGTCCATCCAAAGAGTGGTTTCAAATTAGTAAATGTTGGTGAAACTATAACTTTGCGATGTATGTATAGTAATGATGAGTATGCAAAATTTTACTGGTATAAGCAAACTTTGGGACAGAAACCAAAGCAAATTTTTTCCTTCCACACCTATGGTAGCAGTGGTATATCTTATGATGAATTTGTGAACAATTCACGCTTCACACTGACAGTTAAAAATGGTACAAACCATTTGACTATTTCAGATTTGCGTATTTCAGACTCAGCTACTTATTACTGCGTACGTAGAATTTCAGTAATTTTTGAATTTGAATTTGCAGAAGGCATTACAGTCAGTGTAAAGGGTTCAGGTTTGGATATTAAAGCTTCAGTTCATCAGTCTTCATCGGAGACCATCCAGCCAGGAGGCACTGTGACTCTGAACTGTACAGTACAAACTGGGAGCTGTGATGAAGAACACAATGTTTACTGGTTCAAAGACTCTGAAGAAACTCATCCGAGGATCATTTACACTCATGGAGACAGGAATGATCAGTGCGAGAAGAAAGGCAACACACAAACACACACTTGTGTCTACAACCTGCAAATGAAGAATCTGAATCTGTCTCATAATGGGATCTACTACTGTGCTGTTGCCTCATGTGGACACATACTGTTTGGAAATGGGACCAGTCTCTTATTAGAGAGTGAGTACAATTGTGTTTTTTCTTGTCTTATGATTACTCCTTGAAAATAATGTCAATAAGGTCATTACATGTCTTATGCTGCAGGTGAAAATGTTTCTCTTGTCTTGGTGTATTTCTTGGGTGGCGCTTTGGCATTCACCACTACCCTGGCACTTTTACTGGCTGTCTTACTGTACACATACAAGAGAAACAGCCAGCAAGCTACAGGTAAATCGTACTGTTTATTACGTAATTACTGAATGATAACATTATAGAAACACAGCTTTTCTTTGTGTTTCAGAGTCTCATGCAAGATTTTTCGCTTCATACACAACAAACCCAGAGGTATCCAAATAACTTTGAAAATAATCTTATTGCTGAAATGGTTTTTCTTCTTAGGTATATGCCACATTGTCAGTTGCTGTTTTCTATTTTATTAGCAGAGTTACCACGCTGAAGAAAACCTCCATTACGCTGCTTTAAGGGTGAAGAAGGCCAATCGATCAAGAAGTCAAAGAGATGACACAGAGGAAAAATGCATCTACTCTGGTGTTAGGCAATAAAAATTATCATATTTTAGCTTTGTCTCTGAGTAAAAGGACATGAGTCTCTCTGGAGAAGTCTCTCTGGCTGCTTTCAATGCCAAAAAGAAGTATATCCTGACATGTTTGTTTTTTTTCTGGCAATTTAACTTATAAGAAATGTGAAAGTTTGAACATTTTACAAAGTCAGAAGTCTACCATTGCCAGAAAATATCAGTATACTAGAATTGTCCCTTTGTATTTGAAATTTGATAATGGGAAAACAAAATCTTTTCGCTTTTAATGCATTATACAACTTCTCAAAATTTTTATTTCCTTTATTTCAGCTAAATGTATTGAGCTGTAAGACCTTGTTTTTCAATAAATGTATTAAACATGCTTCTCTAAGAACGTAATGTCTGTTCCTGGGCTGATTATTTGACAGAAAAGTATCTAGGAATAACACAACAATAATTCACAATAAAAGACCTACAACCTACATAAGTACACAATCTGCATCACAGTCGCCACACACAGCGAAACACCCAGAGCTGTTTCCTTTTATTGTCTCCATGTGGTTGTAGTCAAAAGGTGATGAACTGTGGTTGTGTGAGGCTGGAACTCTGCATCATAATATCGGCTAATTGTGTCTACAAGTGTATAGACAAACAACATATGATTTTTGCTAGCGTGGGGAAGCTGACCTTGCATGAATATGCTGGTTAGAAAATGCAATTCTAAGACTTCACATGCGGTTGAGATGAGAACAAACAAATAAAGGTATATTGTTGCTAACAGCTTGCTCAGATTTTGAATTTCTCTTGATCAAATAGGTTTCCAGAACATTCTCTTCAACACAGTGTGCTTTAATGCAGCTGTGCACCAACTGAAGTGAACGTTCTTCTACTATAATAAAGTGGTGTTGGCGACTCGTTCTTACGATCCCTCATGATTTAGCACAGTACTTACCATGAGTGGGTTGGAGAAGTCTTCTGTACGATGACTTTGTTATCCAGGAATAAAGAGGTAGAGCAGGGGAGAAGTGCTGGAATGCTGCCATCTCTCAAGTCAAATCGGGCTGTGTGCTCTCGTTCCCCCGAGTGCCCTATTTCCGTGAAAGAGAAGAGGAGAGAGAAGAAAGTTGGATAAACCCATCACAGGACACATGTTGCTGTTACTGTCATGTGCACAGTAGAATGACATAAGATCAGCATCAGACTGCATGGGTCTTCTGGTCCAGAGATTTGCTGTTGTTGAATAAAACAACAAGTCTCCAACTGCACTGGAATGATGTTTTGATGTACTTATGGGGTAATGCTGCCTCAATGGTTCATCCATGTGATCTATGGCTTTCAGCATCTTTACAATCTCACCCTCGTCCACTATTTCAGTGGGTAATATGTCTTTCCCTATATGAAAGCCAACACTTCTGCAATTTCTTTCCACCAGTGCCCTCTCTTGTCCTACTTGGTGACACTGGGCGGACAACTGGCTTTTTAATCATGGTTTCGGAGTTGGATCAGGAGCGAGCATCACAATCTTGTAAAGACACACATTTGTGTTCAGGTGCTGCTGGAGGTTTATCATGACACTACTTTTAGTTTTTAGAAATTCTTCACAAATGTTACACAGCACATTGGTCTGCTCCATGTCAGACATTACAAAAACGTACCATGTCCATATGAATGAAATAACATCATTACATCACCACCTTTATTTTGTGTTATATCGTTGTAATCCACAGCTGCCATTTCCCCTAGCCTGTTAAACTGTGAAATGGCAAAACTCAGACGTGCTGCTGTGAAGGAAACGTCACAAAGTCACTACTAACTGTTCAGCATTTGAATACGATTGATACTTTTCTGCTCTTTGAGACACACAAGTGGCCAGTTTGAATGGCTTATTGAAATCGACTAAACATTTTTAGCTCTTTGTGTCACCTTGGGTAGTAAATGTGGCCATTTCATGTTTTTAGAGCAGAGGCTAAGCTAGACCTAGTCAAAGCTTTCTGTCAAGGATCTCTGGTTTTCATGACTTGAAAAAAAGATTAAAAAAATGTGTTTTGGTCAAGACCTGTTTATTTATTTCAATTCACAGATGTTCTGTTCTGGGACCCTCGAGGCAACTTAGGTAAGCTGCCTTGAATGGGATTTTCCAGTGGATGTCTCAAATGAGCTGTCAGCTGAAATATATTGGGCTGGCTTACAGATCAACTATCAGTCACAGTGCCGCAGGAACACTGACTGCTTCATTCAAGTGTACTCAAAAGTCTTACTGATTGTAACTATAAATTATTATACTGAAAAAATATAAATACCAAACTCAGAAACTGAACCAAGAATTGGATGTGATTTTAATCCTTTTTGGAGCATTTTCTGCATTAAACAAACCTAATGCTGAACAAATATTTAGAACATGACCTATCAGTGACATCTGTAAGGGGTTACATGGGTGAGAATGTGAGGTCATTTATATTTTATTGATTTAAAATCTAAGGGCAGATTGAAGAGCAGCTACACTTTTCAAATATCTCTCAACAAGTCTTGAGTCCTGCCCCTTGCCCAAAGACCAAGCTTGTCACTGTGGTTGTGAACATGTTACCTTAATGGGACGTACAGTTTCACTTCAGACTGGCCAATCAAACAAAGTCTTGTCTTTGAAGAGTCCGTGAAGCTCAAGAGCGAGATTCTTTCAACTCGAGTCCCCGATATGAACACGATGACATCTCTAATGTTTGTTTTCTACCTGACATGTTTGTTCTTGTGGGGAAAGGGTGAGTTGTGTTTTTGTGACTGTGGTTTGTATTATCTCAGTGACACTGTTTCTAATCGTTTCTCATTTCTATACTATAATTATCTTCTGAAATATGAAATCAATTGTGTCTATGCTTTGTCTCTCCGGTTGCTTCAGCTCAGAAGACACATCAGTCCTCATCTATTCATCCAAAGAGTGGTTTCAAATTAGTAAATGTTGGTGAAACTACAACTTTGCGATGTATGTATGGAAATTATGAGTCTGCAAAATTTTACTGGTATAAGCAAACTCTGGGACAGAAACCAAAGCGAATCTTTTCCTTCCACACCTACGGTAGCACTGGTATATCTTATGATGAATTTGTGAACAATCAACGCTTCAAATTGAAAGTTATAAATGGTACAAACCATTTGATTATTTCAGATTTGCGTATTTCAGACTCAGCTACTTATTACTGCGCACGTAGAATTTCAGTAATATCTGAATTTGAAATTGAATTTGCAGAAGGCATTACAGTCAGTGTAAAGGGTTCAGGTTTGGATATTAAAGCTTCAGTTCATCAGTCTTCATCTGAGACCATCCAGCCAGGAGGCTCTGTGACTCTGAACTGTACAGTACACACTGGGAGCTGTGATGAAGAACACAGTGTTTACTGGTTCAAAGACTCTGAAGAAACTCATCCGAGGATCATTCACACTCATGGAGACAGGAATGACCAGTGCGAGAAGAAAGGCAACACACAAACACACACTTGTGTCTACAACCTGCAAATGAAGAATCTGAATCTGTCTCATAGTGGGATCTACTACTGTGCTGTTGCCTCATGTGGACACATACTGTTTGGAAATGGGACCAGGCTGGAGATAGAGAGTGAGTAGAATTGTATTTTTTTCTTGTCTTATGATTACTCCATGAAGATAATGTCAGTAAGATCATTACATGTCTTATGCTGCAGGTGAAGAGGTTTCTCTTGTCTTGGTGTATTTACTGGGTGGCGCTTCGGCATTCACCACTATGCTTACACTTTTACTGGCTGCCTTACTGTACACATACAAGAGAAACAGCCAGCAAGGTAAATAATACTGTTTTTTACGTAATTACTGAATGTTAAAATTATAGAAACACAGGTGTTCTTTGTGTTTCAGAGTCTCATGCAAGATTTTCAGCTTCATACACAACAAACTCAGAGGTATCTAAATAACTTTCAAAATAATCTTATTGCTGAAATGATTTCTTCTTAGGTATATGCCACATTGTCATTTGCTGTTTTCTATTTTATTAGCAGAGTTACCAGGCTGAAGAGAACCTCCATTACGCTGCTGTAAGGGTGAAGATGGCCAGTCGATCAAGAAGTCAAAGAGATGACACAGATGAAAAATGCATCTACTCTGCTGTCAGGCGATAAAAATGATCATGTTTTAGCTGTGTCTCAGAGTAAAAGGACATGAGTAGTTCTACTTTGTGTGTAACTTAGTGTGAATAACTGCTATAAACTAAACACAAATAAAAATATCTCTCTGGCTGCTTTCAATGTCAAGAAGAAGTATATCCTGACATCTTTTCTGTTTCCAGCAATTTAACAAAGAAGAAATTTTACAAAGTCAGAAGTCTGCCATTGCCAGAAAATATCAGTATTCTAGAATTGTTCCTTTGCTTTTAAAATTTGTTCATGGGAAAACAAAATCTTTTCGCTTTTAATGTCTACGTAATACAACTTCTCAAAATTTTTATTTTCTTTATTTCAGCTAAATGTACTGAGCTTTAAGAACTTGTCTTTCAATAAATGTATTAAACATGCTTTTCTATGAACGTAATGCATGTTCCTGGGCTGATTATTTAACAGAAAATTATCCAGGAATAACAACAATAATTCACAATGAAAGACCTACAAGCTACATAAGCATACAATCTGCATCACAGTTGCTACACACAGCGACACACCCAGAGCTGTTTCCTTTTATCGTCTCCATGTGGTTGTAGTCAAAAGACCAAAATCTATGGTTGTGTGAGGCTGGTACTCCGCATCATAATATCTGCTAACTGTGTCTACGAATGTACAGACAAACAACATATGATTTTTGCTGGCGTGGTAAAGCTGGTCTTGCATGAATATGCTGATTAGAAAATGTAATTCTAAGAAAGACTTCACATGTGGTTTAAATGAGAACAAACACATAAAGCTATAATGTTGCTAACAGCTTGCTCAGATTTCAAATTTCTCTTGATCAAATAGGTTTCCAGAACATTCTCTTCAACACAGTGTGTTTTAATGCAGCTGTGCACCAACTGAAGTGAACGTTCTTCTGCTATAATAAAGTGAAGCTAACGACTAGTTGTTATGATTCCTTACAATTTAGCACAGTACTTACCAAGTATGTCTGACAGTGCTGTATGCGGTGGAGATGTCAGTTTCCCTGCGGGAACTCAATAAAGTTGTCGATCTATCTATCTATCTATCTATGACACACATTTGTGGTCAGGTGCTGCTACAGCTATCGCAATCGACCAGTAGATTGTGAAGGTGTTGTGGGTAGATCGTATGCCATTGAAAAAATGTTTTAGATGTTAGTATATAATTTATCTGTTGCACCTCCAAAACAAACAGCAAGTCAGACATCTTTCTTAAAGGGACAGCGCTATTTTTCTAAAGGTAAACTTTTCTTAATAAAAATAAAACCAAAGATGGATAGCGCTTTTAACACTGTAGCAACAGTTAAACCCTTGACTCCGAGTGTCACCAATTTGCGACACACTGCTTCCACTCAGACTGTGTACAGTAGGCACTAGGCATGATGACTAACCCTGATGCGCTGGTCCCCCACTATCCTTCCAGTTTTTAATAATGCATTGGACAGTTCTTAACCCAATTTTAATATTTTTGCTTGTTGAAATCCAGGTGGCGACTTTTTTTTTGGCCAGGCAGCGTTAATTCCTCAAATGAGAAATTCATTTATAACCAAATCGTCACCTTAATCAAATATATATTATATATATTAATATTGCTTTGTTAAATCTTCTGATGATCTGATCCATTTGTAATACAGACTGTTTAACAAAATATCTTCCATCATTACCACTTCCTGTTTTGACTGAAGGTCAAGACTGAATCGTCTATTTCTGGCACAGAGAAAAGATCCAATTAATGGACTGACAGTACAGTTCACCCAGCGTAGAAGAAGAACCCCAGCACATGAATCATACATAAATTGCATTTATATCTGATTTATATCAGACCAATGGATAAATAGTATGATTTATTTTATCAATAGTATAATTTATTTTATCATCATTACTTTTCATGATGCTTGGTGAGGCACTGCCTCACCTGCCTCCCCTGACCACAGGTCCCTGATACACACACATATATATATATACACACACACATATATATGAGAATGGCACAGATACCACCCCAAGAGGGTGAGCGGAATGTCCCTCTTACCTACAATCAGAGATTGGGTACCAAGCCCCAACAAATACCAACAGTCTCAGTACAAGAGTTGCTGACCTGAGAAGGAAGATCATGGCCCAACTAGAAACCTGGAATCCCAGACGAATACCGAAGCTGACTTGTAAAGTACCCTCAGAAGATCTGCTAGTGGATGTGAATGCTGCACTAACAACAATCACTGCAGGAACCATCAATGAGACAGATTAGCTGGAACACAGTACAGCGACAGTAATCCTATTATGCTTGGATACAAGAGGGCCCAAACCATAACAGGCAGCACCCACCATGGAGGATACGGTTAGAGGCCAAGATAAGGTCAACACAGAGAGAAGTTAGCCAGCTAGCAGAGCTAACAGAAAGGCAACATGGTGAATAAAAGGGCACCCAGGAAATACAACAAGCTCTCTATACCTGAGGCACTCAAAACTGAGAATAGCAGCACTGGCCACCCGGTTGAAGAAATACACCAAGGAGGCGGAGGCCAGGAGAATAAAGAAGCTGTTCTCCACAGCACCAGCCATGGTGTATTCTCAGTGGCAGGGAAGAAATAACAAAGGGTCAGATCCAACGAGAGCTGAGGTGGAAGAATACTGGAAGGCCATATGGCCCAGTGGCTAGTGGACCTAAGAGCTGACCACGGAAACCTCCCAGAACAAGAACCAGTAACCATCTCAATGGCAGACATCCAGGAAAGAGTGTCAAAGATGACGAGCTGGATAGCATCAGGCCCTGATATGATCCATGCCTACTGGCTGAAGAAGCTAACTGCACTCTATGAACGCCAAGCAGCACAGATGAACCAGCTGCTATGGGATGGGTCCCACCCAGACTGGCTAACCCAGGAAGGGACAGTCCTACTCTTGAAGGACCCTCAGAAGGGACCCGTCCCATCCAACTACCCGCCAATAACCTGTCTCTCCACAACATGGAAGGCCCTGTCAGGCATCATCACGGCTAAGATGAGTAAGCACGTAGCCCGATATATGAGTGGGGCTCAGAAGGAAATTGGTATCAACACCAGAAGCACCATCTACCGGTCGATAGAGCAGTTGTCCGAGACTGCAAGAGCAGACAGACCAACCTGTGCACCGCCTGGACTGACTAGAATGGATACTGCAATGTCTGAAACTGCATAAGATCAACAGGAACCTAAGGGTTCATCCAGAACTTGATGGGCATGTGGAAGACAACCCTAGAGGCCAACTCAAAGCCAGTTGCCCAAGTCAACATCAAATGCATATACCAAGAAGATGCACTATCACCACTGCAGTTCTGAATAGGCCTGAACCCCCTCAGTCAGATCATCACAAAGAGTGGATATGGGTACCAATTAGCCTCCTGCTCTTCATGGATGACATCAAGCTGTACACCAGGAATGAGTGTAAAGAAGTGTAATGAAGAAATCGACTCACTGATCCACACCACCAGGATCTACAGCAAAGACATAGGGATGTCATACGGATTGGACAAGTGTGGCTGTATGGTCTCAAAGAGAGGCAAGATCATCAGAACTGAAGGGGTCGACCTACCAGAGGGCAACATAGGTGATATCCAAGACAGCTACAAGTACCTTGGTATCCCACAGGCTGATGGAAACCATGAGGAAAACCGAGGGAGTCAACCACAACCAAATACCTCCAGAGAGTGAGGCAAGTCCTGAAAAGTCAGCCGAATGGCAAGAACAAGATCCAAGCCATGAACATGTATGCACTACCAGTCATCAGATACCCAGCTGGGATCATAAGCTGGTTAAAGGAAGAGATAGAAGCCACAGATATCAAGACAAGAAAGCTCCTCACCATGTGTGGAGGGTTTCACCACAAATCCAGCACCCTGAGACTGTACACTAAGTGGAAAGAGGGAGGCCAAGGACTAGTGAGCATCAAGGCCACGATCCAGGATAAAACATCAAAAATCAAAGCGTACATCAGAAAAAAGGATGAACTGCAAAGTGAATGTCTCAGGCAACAGAAACCCGATAAGAGTGCAGAGGAAGAGGAGCAGAAAACTGGGAGGGACAAGCCCCTACAGGGCATGTACCACCGTCAAATTGAAGAAGTGGCGGATATTGAGAAGATCTACCAATGGCTGGAAAAGGCTGGACTCAGACACAGCACAGAGGCACTAATCATATATATGTGTGTGTGTGTGTGTGTGTGTGTTGCTGTCAAGGAACTCTGGTTTTCATGACTAGAAAAAAAAAAAGATGAAAAAAAGACTGTATTTAGGTCAAGGCCTCTTTATTTATTTCAGTTTACAGTTGTTCTGTTTTGGGACCCTGCAGGCAACTTAGGTAAGGTGCCCTAAATGGGATTTTCCAGTGGATGCCTCAAATGAGCTGTCAGCTAAACTATTTGGGCTGGCTTAGATCAATTATCAGCTGATGTAACTGGGATTGTGAGCTGAGCTTGACTTTGTGGCCTGTCTCAACTAACGCTAAGATCAATACCAGTCACAGTGCCGCAGGAACATTGAATGCTTCATTTAAGTGTACTCAAAAGTTTTACTGATTGCAACTGTAAAGTATTATACTGAAAAAAATTAACCCAACTCAATAACTAAACCATGAATTGGATGTGAGTGTAATCCTTTTTGGAGCATTTTCTGCACTTTAAAGGAAACCTAATGGGCAGATTGAAGAGCAGCTACACTTTTCAAATATCTCTCAACAAGTCTTGAGTCCTGCCCCTTGCCCAAAGACCAAGCTTGTCACTGTGGTTGTGAACATGTTACCTTATTGGGACGCACAGTTTCACTTCAGATTGGCCAATCAAACAAAGTGTTGTCTTTGAAGAGTCGGTGAAGCTCAAGAGCAAGATTCTTTTCACTCAAGTCACCGATCTGAACACGATGACATCTCTAACATTTGTTTTCTACCTGACATGTTTGTTCTTTTGGGGAAAAGGTGAGTTGTGTTTTAGTGACTGTGGTTTTTATTTTCTTAGGGACACTGTTTCTAATCGTTTCTCATTTCTATACTCTAATTTATCTTCTAAATTATGAAATCAGTTGTGTCTTTGCTTTGTTTCTCCAGTCGCTTCAGCTCAGAAGACACATCAATCCTCATCTGTTCATCAAGAGAGTGGTTTCAAATCAGTAAATGTTGGTGAAAGTATAATTTTGCGATGTTTCTATGGAAGTGAAGCGTCAGCATGGTTTAACTGGTATAAGCAAACATTGGGACAGAAACCAAAGCTCATTTCTAATTTCTACATCTATGATAGCACTGGGACATTTTATGATGAATTTGTGAACAATTCAAGATTCACATTGGAAACAGAAAATGGTAAAAACAACTTGATTATTTCAGATTTGCGTATTTCAGATTCAGCTACTTATTACTGCGCACGTACAATTTCTGTAATGTCTGAATTTGCAGAAGGCATTACAGTCATTGTAAAAGGTTTAGATTTAAATATTAAAGCTTCAGTTCATCACTCCTCATCTGAGACCATCCAGCCAGGAGGCTCTGTGACTCTGAACTGTACAGTACAAACTGGGACCTGTGATGGAGAACACAGTGTTTACTGGTTCAAAGACTCTGAAGAATCTCATCCAGGACTCATTTACACTCACAGAGACAGGAATGAAAAGTGTGAGAGGAAAAACAACACACAAACACACACTTGTGTCTACAACCTGCCAATGAAGAACCTGAATCTGTCTCATAATGGGATCTACTACTGTGCTGTTGCCTCATGTGGACACATACTGTTTGGAAATGGGACCAGGCTGGAGTTAAAGAGTGAGTAGAATTGTATTTTTTTCTTATCGTAACAGTTATGATTACTCCATAAAGATAATATCGCTAATGTCATTACACATCCTCGTTATGCTGCAGGTGAGGAGTTTTCTGTTTTCTTGGTGTATTTCTTGGGTGGCGCTTTGACATTCACCACTATCCTTACACTGTTACTGGCTGCCTTACTGTACACATACAAGAGAAACAGCCAGCAAACTACAGGTAAATCGTGCTGTTTATTGTGTAATTACTGAATTTTAACATTATAGAAACACAGCTTTTCTTTGTGTTTCAGAGCCTCATGCAGGATTTTCGGCTTCACACACAACAAACTCTGAGGTATCTAAATACCTTTCAAAATAATCTTATTGTTGAAATGGTTTCTTCTTAGGTATATACCACATTGTCAGTTGTTGTTTTCTATTTTACCAGGCTGAAGAAAACCTCCATTACGCTGCTTTAAGGGTGAAGAAGGCCAATCGATCAAGAAATCAAAGAGATGACACAATGGCAACGTGTATCTACTCTGGTGTTAGGCAATAAAAATGATCATGTTTTAGCTGTGTCTCTGTAGAATAGGACAAGAGTCTACTTTGTGTGTAATTTCACTTAAAATGTAAATACCTGCTATAAACTAAACAAAAATAAAAAGCTCTCTCTCTGGCTGGTTTCGATGCAAAGAAGAAGTGTACCCTGACTTCTTTTCTGTTTCTGGCAATTTAACTGAGATGAAATGTGACTTTTTGAAAATTTTACAAAGTCAGAAGTCTACAATTGCCAGAAAGTGTCAGTATACTAGAAATGTCCCTTTGTATTTGAAATTTAATTTAATGATGTTCTGTCAGTATTTTCTTCTCACACTCTATAACTGCAATTGGGCCTGATTTGTACCACTGGAAAAAGCCTTTGCAGAATTCACAGGTATAATTTCTTTTATTTTTATTTGACACAAAATGAGATAAACTAGTGTGTCATGCTGAATAAATATAACTCTAAATCAGTGGTTCCCAACTTTTTCACAGCCCGTACCCCTTCAGACATTTGACCTCCTGCCATGTACCCCCTACTCTCACGCACTTGTAGCAGCTAGAAAAAGAAATGTCTGTGAGCCTGACTGGTGGTAGCAGCTGAGGTCTCTCTGGAAGGGCAATCCATCCGTTTTCGCCATTTATCCATTTTTGGCGGTTAGCCGGGCGACCTAGTTTACCTCAGACCGATGACTTGACAGCTCAAATGACAGAAAGTTATCGGAATTGTTGACAACAGCATTTAAAGACCCAATCAAGAACGAGATTTGCTTGTTTCTGGGGGGGAAATAACTCTAGCAAGTATAGCTATATCATCAGGAGACCAATCACAGACATTTCAGGGAATCAGCGTCTTTCTTATTTAGGTGACCTAGCACTAGCCACATTAGCAGCAAACTGATACATAGCTTCAAAGCCAGTTGTCCTACAATCCAGTTATTGGCATACTTGATTCACATGAAAAACAGTCTTTTGATTTTTCATTTAGGTGGAGAATCCGAAAATGAGAAAATAGGGCTGTTTGATTATGTCAAAAATCATAATCACGATTATTTTGATTGATATTGTAATCACGATTATTAAAGATGATTATTCATTGATTTGAGAACAAGCATTTATTGAACTTTTAACTCTGGTATTTCTTTTAACACGATAAGTTTGAACTGAAAAATACAAATAAATAAGAGAAAATTTTATTAATAAAGTTAATTATTCGGTCTGAAAGTGCGGGTCTACTTGTGGTTCCTAGAATTTCAAAAAGTAGAACATCACATCACAGAACATCAGTGTAACATCATCAGTTTGTATCATAAGATGTACGCTTTAGTTAGATATGTGTATCAATGCCAGATGTATGTTTATCTTGCTGTTCTCTTCTCTCTTTCTTCTGTCTCTACCCGGCTGGCTTTAGGCAGATGGGTCCCTCCATATGAGCTGGGCTCTGCTCAAGGTTTCTTCCTGTTAAAAGGGAGTTTTTCCTTGCCACCGTCGCCTTCAGGCTTGGTCTGGGGGTTTCAGGCCGGGTTTTTGTAAAGCGTCTTGGGACGATTTGTATTGTTATTGACGCTATATAAATAAAACTGAACTGAATTGAATTAAATTAAATAATATGTAAAAATAAAAAAATAAACACTATCTCAGACTTTGGTAGGGCCAGTGTGGTGAATTTTTTTTTCAACAATTTATTTTCAATACAAGATTCGCAAGCAACAGTACCTCGACCAATGAGCTGAGCGGGATTTCCGCTGTCATCTCATTGGTCACAGAGCAGGAGACCGCCTGGGAATAAATTTACTGTAAATGTTCATATACACTCACCGGCCACTTTAGATAGATAGATAGATAGATAGATAGATAGATAGATACTTCCAGATAATTCCAGCATCCAGTAGCAGTAACATACATTGAACATAAAATACAAAAGCTATATAAAAAATATAAAGTGACTAGAAATAAAATGTTTATACAACTATAAACTATGTTAAAAATATAAATTGACCTGTTAGAAATATAAATATAAAGTGACCTGTTAGAAATATAAAGTGACCAGTAGAAGTAGAAGTTTTTTTTTTTTTTTTTTTAAATATGAGAGCTACAAATGGGAAAAAATGAATGAAAATCACAGTCACCAGATGTAGCAGAGGTAGACAGACCTGGTAATGACAGAGTGTCCAGTAAGTAGGTGCAAAAAAGTATGTCCATTGTCTATTGTGTCTCCTGCCATCACTGAGAGCTGTTGTACAGCCTGATGGCCAGGGGGACGAAAGAGTTTTTCAGTCTGTTGGTGGAGCAGGATTGAGACAGCAGCCTGCCACTGAACACACTCCTTTATTAGGTACACCTGTCCAACTGCTCGTTAACTTAAATTTCTAATCAGCCACATGGCAGCAACTCAATGCATTTAGGCATGTAGACATGGTCAAGACGATCTGCTGCAGTTCAAACCGAGCATCAGAATGGGGAAGAAAGGTGATTTAAGTGACTTTGAACGTGGCATGGTTGTTGGTGCCAGACGGGCTGGTCTGAGTATTTCAGAAACTGCTGATCTACTGGGATTTTCACACACAACCATCTCTAGGGTTTACAGAGAATGGTCCGAAAAAGAGAAAATATCCAGTGAGCGGCAGTTCTGTGGGCGCAAATTCCTTGTTGATGCCAGAGGTCAGAGGAGAATGGCCAGACTGGTTCGAGCTGATAGAAAGGCAACAGTAATTCAAATAACCACTCGTTACAACCGAGGTATGCAGAAGAGCATCTCTGAACGCACAACACGTCGAACCTTGAGGCAGATGGGCTACAGCAGCAGAAGACCACACCGGGTGCCACTCCTGTCAGCTAAGAACAGGAAACTGAGGCTACAATTCGCACAGGCTCACCAAAATTGGACAATAGAAGATTGGAAAAACGTTGCCTGGTCTGATGAGTCTCGATTTCTGCTGCGACATTCGGATGGTAGGGTCAGAATTTGGCGTCAACAACATGAAAGCATGGATCCATCCTGCCTTGTATCAACGGTTCAGGCTGGTGGTGGTGGTGTAATGGTGTGGGGGATATTTTCTTGGCACACTTTGGGCCCATTAGTACCAATTGAGCATCGTGTCAACGCCACAGCCTACCTGAGTATTGTTGCTGACCATGTCCATCCTTTATGACCACAGTGTACCCATCTTCTGATGGCTGCTTCCAGCAGGATAACGCGCCATGTCATAAAGCGCGAATCATCTCAGACTGGTTTCTTGAACATGACAATGAGTTCACTGTACTCAAATGGCCTCCACAGTCACCAGATCTCAATCCAATAGAGCACCTTTGGGATGTGGTGGAACGGGAGATTTGCATCATGGATGTGCAGCCGACAAATCTGCAGCAACTGCGTGATGCTATCATGTCAATATGGACCAAACTCTCTGAGGAATGTTTCCAGTACCTTGTTGAATTTATGCCACGAAGGATTAAAGCAGTTCTGAAGGCAAAAGGGGGTCCAACCCGGTACGAGCAAGGTGTACCTAATAAAGTGGCCGGTGAGTGTAAATTGCCTGGTTATTCCTTAAATCCATTCTCATTTTACACAGTATTTTTCACGGTAATACAGGACAAAGTGTGTCCCATGACAGCACAATACGAGACTTTGTTTGTAAATACGGGACTATGCCGTTTTTCAAGGGACGGATGGCAACCTTAGTAGCGTGACATATCTTGCACAATATCTTCGTTTGTTCCGAGTCAGACTCCTCGAAACCGAAGTGTTTCCACGCCACAGAATTGGCTTTACCTTTCTTTCCGACCAAAGGCTGCCTTTCTGCCATCTTCTATCGTCTTCTTCTACACTTCTTTTTTTTCGGCGGGGGCAGAGTGGAGCGCACAGGTGGAGATGGAAGTGTTCGCTGCATTTACCACACAAGACACGGCGTGCGGCAGAATGATCGTTTTATTACGATTATCTTATTTTCATGATAGAGGGAAGCCGAAATCGAAATCAAAATTCAATTAATCGTCCGTTTTTTCAGTTTCAAAATGTAATCAGGCTGAGTTCAACTCAGAATCAACTCTTTTGCGTACCCCCTACGTCACTCTGCGTACCCCCGTACCCCAGGTTGGGAACCACTGCTCTAAATCATCCAGTAATGAATATATGGAGCATTTATCACTTAAAACTTCATCTTTTTAAGTTTTTGTAAAGCACTTTGTAATGTTGATTTGAAAAGAGCTATACAAATAAAGACTTCATACTGGTGGACAAAAGTGAGACTATTTGCTGCTTGACCAGTATCTTTACTATTAATTGTGTTTAAGTGGGATCTTTGTTTAATGGTTCAAAGACACTGATGAAATTCATCCAGGACTCATTTGCACTCATGGAGATAGGAATAATCAGTGTGAGAGGAAAAAAACAACACACAAACAAGCACCTGTATCTACAACCTGCCGATGGAGAACCTGAATCTGTCTCATAATGGGATCTACTACTATGCTGTTGCCTCATGTGGACACATACTGTTTGGAAATGGGACCAGGATGGAGTTTGTGGGTGAGTTACTTAATGTAAAAGGTTGTCTTATTTTTAGTCGTATTTACTCCCATTGTAGCACAGCTGAAAGCAAATTATGGGCCCTGTACACTCTTAATGTCAGTGGGCCTCTATCCATGCCAGTGCGCGAAGTGTGCGAGCAAAAAAAAATTGGGGCATTTATTTATAAATAAAGAAGCATAAATATGGTTTTAAGCTAAAATCAGATCAGATTATATTGATAACTGGTTCTTTCATTCACCACCTGAATTGATGCATTTGGCCTGCTTGTGCCCAAACACCTATAGGCTACATCTAGTTTGTCTACTAATGTTTTGATCCTTGATACATTTTGATTTAAAAACATTTATTCTTGAACAGGAGCCAACAACTGTACACAGAGAATCAAATCAAATATACTATTTCATTATTCAATAAAATTGTTCTTCAGCTTGCAGAAAAAGAAATAAAGCCTGGTTAAAGCCTCACACAAAATGTAAGATCTCACCCTCATTAAATTAAACCTCCAGGACTGGCCACTGCTTCTCCAGCTCCGACACACCCAGAGCTGTTTCCTTTTATTGTCTTCATGTGTTTGTAGTCAAAAGGTGATATCTGTGGTTGTGTGAGACTGGTACTATGCATCATAATATCTGCTAATTGCTCCTACAAGTGTACTGACAAACAACAAATGATTTTTTCTAGGCTGGTGAAGGTGGCCTTGCATGAATATGTTGATTAAAAAGCATAATTTTTAGACAACCATACATTTATTCACTATTTCAGTGAGTAATGTCTTTCCTGATATTAAAGCCAACACTTCTGCAAGTTCTTTCCACCAGTGTCCTGTCCTGTCCTACGGGGTGACACCGCGCTGACAGCTGGCACTTTAGTTGTGGTTTTGGAGTTGGATCAGGAGCTAGCATCACAATCTTTTAAAGACACACATTTGTGGTCAGGTGCTGCTACAGCAGTGGTGCTCAATACGCCGATCGGGTAGATCGCATGCCATTGAAAAAATGTTTTAGATGTTATTATTTATCTATTGCACCTCCAAAACAAACAGCAAGTCAAAGGTCTTTCGTAAAGGGACAGCGCCATTTTTCTAAAGGTGTAGCGCATCAATTTTTCTTTTAATTTTTTTTATTATTGTTATAATCTTTATATATTATTTATTATTATTACCTTTTTCCATAAACAATACACGCCAAGTTTGGTGAGAATTGGATGAATGAGCGAGAAGGAGTTGATTTTGCTTTTTTTCAAAATGGCGGGAAAATAATGAAGGCGGAAATGAGCGTGGCCTAGTCCATTAAAAGCAGGGCTGTGTAAGGAATTTTTTTTCTAGGGCACACGGTTCTCGAGATATGAGACAAAACGTAAATTGGCTTATTATAGCGCCACCTAGGTGTAGGCATGTGTATTGACACCTTGGAAAAGCGAAATGCTAGGACTTCTACCAAGTTACCAGGTTTGATGCCTTTCACACTTGCAGTTTGTCCTGGGACACTTTTAGCTAAGCAGAAGAAACAGAAGAAGAAGAAGAAAAACTAGATGATCGCAAGAGATCACAAAGGGGTCCATGCTGTGGCGAAGTTGCCCCCGAGCGAGACGTAGAGGCATAAGCGGGCTGGACATGGCCTGAAAGGAGGCAAAGTGTCTGCGGAGGAATCCCTTGGCTGACAAGTGAATGAGAGTCTGGCGGGTCAGAATCAACGAAATTTGGTGGGCATGTAAAGAGTCATCCACAGATTATTATTGTCAAATTTCAAGCAGTTTACTGTGGTGGTTTGTGAGAAATAAACACATAGTTGTTGTAGCGCCCCCTACAGCCCGAATTTCATTAAACTTGGCATAATTGCATATTATAATTATGGATCATGCCATGTCATTGCATGGACCCCTAAAACAGACTGTGTTTTGGTCAAGACCTCTTTATTTATTTCAGTTTTCATTTGTTATGTTCTGGGACCCTATAGGCAACTTAGGTAAACTGCCCTAAATGGGATTTTCCAGTGGATGGCTCAAATGAGCTGTCAGCTGAAATATTTGGGCTGGTTTATAGATCAACTATCAGCTGATGTAGCTGGGATTGTGAGCTGAGCTTGACTTTGTGGCCTGTCTCAACTAACGCTAAGCTCAATACCAGTCACTATGCTGCAGAAAGATGGACTGCTTCATTCAAGTGTACTCAAAAGTTTTACTGATTGTAACTGTAAATTATTATACTGAAAAAGTAAGTACCCAACTCAGTAACTAAACCATGTATTGGATGAGATCAGCTGTCATCAGTCACAGTGCCGCAGGAAGACTGACTGCTTCATTCAAGTGCACTCAAAAGTCTTACTGATTGTAAGTATAAATTATTATACTGAAAAAAATACCCAACTCAGTAACTGAACCATGTATTGGATGTGATTGTAATCCTTTTTGGAGCATTTTCTGCATTAAACAAACCTAATGCTCAACAAATATGTAGAACATGACCTATCAGTGACATCTGTAAGGGGTTATGGGTGAGAATGTGAGGTCATTTATATTTTAATGATTTAAAATCTAAGGGCAGATTGAAGAGCAGCTACACTTTTCAAATATCTCTCAACAAGTCTTGAGTCCTGCCCCTTGCCCAAATAGCAAGCTTGTCACTGTGGTTGTGAACACGTTACCTTAATGGGACGTACAGTTTCACTTCAGACTGGCCAATCAAACAAAGTCTTGTCTTTGAAGAGTTGGTGAAGCTCAAGAGCGAGATTCTTTCAACTCAAGTCCCCGATTTGAACACAATGACATCTCTAACGTTTGTTTTCTACCTGACATGTTTGTTCTTGTGGGGAAAGGGTGAGTTGTGTTTTTGTGACTGTGGTTTGTATTTTCTTAGTGACACTGCCGCTAATTGTTTCTCATTTCTATACTATAATTTATCTTCTGAAATAAGAAATCACTTGTGTCTTTGCTTTGTCTCTCCAGTTACTTCAGCTCAGAAGACACATCAGTCCTCATCTGTTTATCAAAAGAGTGGTTTCAAATCAGTAAATGTTGGTGAAAGTATAATTTTGCAATGCATGTATGAGTCAAGATTATACTGGTATAAGCAAACTTTGGGACAGAAACCCAAGCTCATTTCTTCCATCCACATCTCTGATGGCACTGGGAAATTTTATGGTGAATTTGTGAACGATTCACGCTTTACACTGAAAGTTATAAATGGTAAAAACCACTTGTTTATTTCAGATTTGCGTATTTCAGACTCAGCAACTTATTACTGCGCACGTAGAACTTCAGTAATTTTTGAATTTGCAGAAGGTGTTACAGTCAATGTAAAAGGTTCAGATTTAAATATTAACACTTCAGTTCATCAGTCTTCATCTGAGACCATCCAGCAAGGAGGTTCTGTGACTCTGACCTGTACAGTACAAACTGGGACCTGTGATGGAGAACACAGTGTTTACTGGTTCAAAGAATCTCATCCAAGGATCATTTACACTCATGGAGACAGGGATGATCAGTGTGAGAGGAAAAACAACACACAAACGCACACCTGTGTCTACAACCTGCAGATGAAGAACCTGAATCTGTCTCATAATGGGATCTACTATTGTGCTGTTGCCTCATGTGGACACATACTGTTTGGAAATGGGACCAGACTGGAGTTAGACAGTGAGTAGAATTGTATTTTTTCATATCTGATCAACAGTTATAATTACTCCATAAAGATAATATCGCTAATGTCTGTGTCATGCTGCAGGTGAAGAGGTTTCTCTTGTCTTGGTGTATTTCTTGGGTGGCGCTTTGACATTCACCACTATCCTGACACTTTTACTGGCTTCCTTACTGTACACATACAAGAGAGACAGGCAGCAAGCTGCAGGTAAATTGTACTGTTTATTGTGTAATTACTGAATTTTAACATTATAGAAACACAGCTTTTCTTTGTGTTTCAGAGTCTCATGCAAGATTTTCGGCTTCGTACACAATGAACTCAGAGGTATCCAAATAACTTTCAAAATAATCTTATTGCTGACATGGTTTCTTCTTAGGTATATGCCACATTGTCAGTTGTGGGTACTTATGAAGTCCTGGTTTTGATGACAAGCAGAAGTGTATCCTGACTTTTTTTTTTTTTTTTTATCTTTTTATCATTTAACTGAGCTGAAATGTGCAGGAAATGTATGTTCCTTGACTGATTATTTGACAGAAAATGATCCAGGAACAACAGTAATTCACAATGAAAGACCTGCAACTTGCATAAGATCAAAATCTGTATGACAGTCGCAACACACTCAGAGCTGCTTCCTTTTATCATCTCCACGTGGTTGTAGTCAAAAGGTGATAATCTGTGGTTGTGTGAGGCTGGTACTCTGCATCATAATATCTGCCAACTATGTCTACAAGTGTACAGACACACAACAAATGATTTTTGCTAGTGTGGCGAAGGTGGCCTTGCATGAATATGTTGGCTAAGAAATATAAATCTAAGAAAGACTTCCCATATGGTTTAAATGAGACAAACACATAAAGCTATAATGTTGCTAACAGCTGGCTCAGATTTTGACTTTCTCTTGATCAAATGGGTTTCCAGAACATTCTCTTCAACACAGTGTGTTTTAATGCAGCTGTGCACCAACTGAAGTGAACATTCTTCTACTATAATAAAGTGACGCTGACAACTTGTTATTACTATCCCTTATAATTTAGCACAGTACTTACCATGAGTGGGTTGGAGAAGTCTTCTGTGGGATGACTTTGTTATCCAGGGGAAAAGAAGAGGTGGAGCAGGGGAGAAGTGCCGGAATGCTGCCATCTCTCAAGTCAAATCGGGCTGTGTGCTCTAGTTCCCTCCAATGCCCTATTTCCATGAGAGAGAAGGGGAGAGAGAAGAAAGTTGGATAAACCCATCACAGGACACATGTTGCTGTTTCTGTTATGTGCACAGTAGAATGACATGAGATCAGCATCAGACTGCATGGTTCTTCTGGTCCAGAGATTTGCTGTTGCCGAATAAAACAGCGTGCAAGATGGCGCCGCCTATGGCTGCTATAGCGTTACACTGTGTCGTGTTTTGTTTACTGTGTACGTTTTGTGTGTCGTGTCGGATAACTTTCACAACCGAAGAACTTTTGCACTTTAAGGGTTCTGTCCCTCCGGATGTTTACCCTAAACTACTCACCCGCTCTACGGACGTTTTGGATATACTCGTAAGGGGGACTTCGTTCTTTGCCTGTGCCGTGAAATGGATCAGAAGACAGCGGGGAAGGAGAGCTGGTTCTCTGGTCCGCTTGCGTCGGAGGGGAACGCGGCCACCTCTTCCGGGTATCTTTCTGGCTAATGTGAACTCTATTTGCAACAAAATGGACGAACTTCGGTGCCTTGTAGCAAGGAGCAGGGACTTTCACTCCTCTGCTGCCTTTGCTTTCGTGGAGACCCACCTGTCGCCATCTGTTCCCGATGTGGCTGTTGAACTGGAAGGTTTCTCCTCGTTCCGGGCGGACAGGGACTTTGAGGAAGTGAACAAATTGCGTGGAGGGGGGCTTTTGCTCCTTGTGAATGATCGCTGGAGTTCCGACGTCAAGGTTATTTATCAACACTGCTCCGCTGAAATTGAATCCCTCTTCATCCTCTGTTACCCATTCTATTCCCCCCGTGAGTACAGTTCATTCATTCTCGTGTGTGTTTATATCCCGCCTTCTGCTGACGTCACAACAGCTGTGGACACACTGGCCGAGCAGATAATGAGCGTGGAACGCAGACACACAGATAGTCTTGTTATTGTTGTGGGCGACTTTAACAGGGCTAATCTGAGTCGGGCGCTCCCCAGATATAAGCAACAAGTAACATGTCCCACCCGGGGAGAAAACACCCTTGATCACTGCTACTGCACAATCCGCCAGGCCTACCACTCCGTCGGCCGTGCTGCGCTGGGCAACAGTGACCACGATCTCATTCACCTGATCCCCAGCTACAGGCAAAAACTGAAACTCTCCAAGCCTGTTGTAAGCCAGTTCAGAGTGTGGTCTAGCGAAGCATGTGAGAGACTCCAAGCCTGGCTGGAGAAAGCAGGCTGTGACCAGAACTTTGAGTGGGCGGGGCCAGTGGCTGGCAACAACTTGGACGAATACACAGACACTGTGGCTTCGTTCATCGGCTTCTGTGAGGAGGCATGTGTCCCCCTCCACTCCAGGAAGTCTTATAACAACGACAAGCCCTGGTTCACACCCCAGCTCAAGCGACTGAGGAGAGAGAAGGAGGCAGCCAGGCGTAGCGGGGATGGCGACCTGTTCAAGCAGGCCAAGTACAGTTTCACCAAAGCGGTGAAGGAGGCGAAACAACGCTTCGCAGAGAGACTGCAGCTGCAGCTGTCAGAGGGGAAACCTGCCTCTGCCTAAAGAAGATCACCAATTATAGACCTAAGTCCCCCCAAGCGCCTGATAGCCTGCCTCTCGCTAACGAGCTCAATGAGTTCTACTGCAGGTTTGAGAAGGTGCCCCCCCCGGCCCCCCCTCTTGGGTCCTATTCACAGCCCCCTTCTACTCCCCCTCATCTCCATTCCCCCATCTCTCCCTCCTATCCCTCCTCCCTCCACTCCCCCACTCCCCCCACTCCCCCCCTCTCAGTCACCGAGCAGCAGGTGAGACGGTTGTTCAGGAGTCAGAATCCTCGCAAGGCAGCTGGCCCGGACTCTGTCTCTCCATCGGCCCTGAAGCACTGTGCTGACCAGCTGGCCCCAGTGTTTACCAACATCTTCAACACCTCTCTGGAGCTGTGCCGTGTCCCAGCATGCTTCAAGGCTTCAGTCATCATCCCCATCCCCAAGAAGGCCAAGGTCTCAGGCCTCAACGACTACAGACCTGTCGCCCTGACCTCTGTTGTCATGAAGGTGCTGGAGCGCCTTGTCCTGGCCCATCTGAAGTCTATCACCGATCCTGCACTGGATTCCCTGCAGTTTGCATACAGAGCCAACAGGTCCATGGACGACGCTGTGAACATGGCTATGCATTACGTTCTGGAACACCTGGACACTACAGGGAACTACGCTAGGATTCTGTTTGTGGACTTCAGCTCGGCATTCAACACCATCATCCCTCCTATCCTGGAGCGCCAGCTCTCCCAGCTACAAGTACCAGTCCCCACCTGTAGGTGGATTACGGACTTTCTTACCAACAGGTCCCAGCGGGTGAAGCTGGGGAAATGTACATCTAGCCCCAGATCCATCAGCACAGGCTCCCCCCAGGGCTGTGTACTGTCCCCCGCCTTATTCTCCCTGTACACCAATAGCTGTACCTCACTCCACCCGTCTGTAAAACTCCTGAAATTTGCGGATGACACCACCCTGGTGGGTCTCATCTCTAAGGGGGACGAGTCCGCATATAGGAGGGAGATTTCACGGTTACAGTGCTGGTGCAGCCGTTACAACCTTGAGCTTAACGCATCAAAGACAATGGAGATGGTGGTGGACTTCAGGAGGAATCCTACCCCGCCCCTTCCCATCATGCTGGGGGAAACACCGGTGGCCTTTGTAGACTCATGCCGGTTTTTAGGTCTGATCATCTCCAGGGACCTGAAATGGCAGCTAAACATCACAACCCTCCTCAATAAAGCCCATAAACGGATGTATTTCCTCCGGCAGCTAAAGAAATTTAAGCTGCCGAGGCCCATCATGACTCAGTTCTACATCACCATCATTGAGTCCATCCTTACACACTCCATAATCACCTGGTTCCCTGCCGCAGCGGCCAAGGACCGGGCCAAGCTGCAGCGAGTGATCAAGTCGGCTGAGAGGGTGATTGGCACTCCCTTGCCCTCTCTCAAGTCCCTTCATGACAACAGGACACTGAAGAGGGCAAGAAAGATCCTAGCTGATCCCACACACCCAGGGAACTGCCTGTTCTCCATCCTCCCCTCTGGGAGAAGGCTGCGGGTGCCCAGGACCATGAAGACCCGCCACCGCCTCAGCTTCTTCCCCACAGCCGTCAGTTTGATCAATGCGGCTGGTCCTTTACCACCACCCCTACCCCCACTGAGTGTTATCTGACTGTCATTGGCCATTGAACTATGACTGATGCCCATTTCATTGCACTTTATGACTGTTGCACATTCCATTGCACTTATTACTAAATTATTATTACTAATATCATCACTACCTCTACAATATCATTATCTATGCACTGTTGTGTGTCTGTTGTGTCATCACTGTCTTTGTCTAGCTGCACTCTGCTATTTGTAAAACACACACTGTAATTGCTGAAACAAATTCCTATATGTTTTTACATAAATGGCAATAAAGTACCTTGAACCTTGAACCTTGAACAGCGAGTCTCCAACTGCGACAGAATCATATTTTGATGTACTTATGGGGTAATGCTGCCTCAATGGTTCATCCATGTAATCTATGGCTTTCACCATCTTTACAATCACTCACTTGTTCATTATTTCAGTGGGTAATATGTCTTTCCTGATACGAAAGCCAGCATTTCTACGATTTCTTTCCACCAGTGTCCTCTCTTGTCCTACGGGGTGACACTGGGCTGACAACTGGCTTTTTAATTGTGGTTATGGAGTTGGATCAGGAGCTAGCATCACAATCTTGTAAAGACACACATTTGTGATCAGGTGCTGATGCAGGTTTATCATGACACTACTTTTAGTTTTTAGAAACTCTTCACAAATGTTACACAGCACATTGGTCTGCTCCATGTCAGACATTACAAAATGTACCATTTCCATATGAGTGAAATAACATCATTACATCACCACCTTTATTTTGTGTTATATCTTTGTATTCCACAACTGCCAATTCCCCTAGCCTGTTATACAGTGAACTGGCATAACTCTGATGTGCTGCTGTGAAGGAAACTTTACAAGGTCACTACTAACTGTTCAGCATTTGAATATGATTGATTCTTTTCTGCTCTTTGAGACAAGCAAATGGCCAGTTTGAATGGCTTTTGGGAAGTGACTAAACATTTATAGCTCTTTTGTGTCACATTGGGTGGTAAATGTGGCCATGTTCATGTTTTTACAACAGAGGCTAAGCTAGACCTAGGGGCCGTCCACACGGAAACGCAAAAACGCAGAAACGCAGAAACTTTTCATCGTTTTGGCCGATCATCCACACGTATCCTGTAAACGCATAGCCCTAAAACGCACTTTTCTGAAAACGGGTCCCAGGGTGGAGAAATTCGCAAACGCAACTCTTGCGTTTCTGTGTGGACGGCGAAAACGGCGAAAACGATGATGTCATCGCCACACCCCCGAGCAGCCTTCCACTTCCCGCAAGATGTCTCATAACAACATCAACAACAATGGCGGACTACATGCTAGTTTTCCTGCTGGAGAAGATATTGAGCCTATTAGGGTTACTAGGGCAAAATATCATGCTCCTGTGCCACCACGCTGAGCAAAAAAGGCGATTTGTGAACAGCGCTCAAGATTTGTGTGCATGCTCCGCCTCTTCCTCTCCGTTTTTGGTGAATTTTTGAAACTGAAACAGCGCCACCTATAGGCCTGGAATATGAAGTAGCGTTTTCGGTCGTGCTGAAACGGACCTGTGCGGACGCGGATATTTCTTGAAACGATGCCCTCGAAAACGGAGAGGGAAAAGATCGTTTTCGTATGTGTGGACGTGGCCCTAGTCAAAACTTTCTGTCACGGATCTCTGGTTTTCATGACTCGGAAAAAAAAAAAGAAAGGTGAAAAAAAAAAAAACCTGTGTTTTGGTCAAGACCTCTTTATTTATTTCATTTCACAGTTGTTCTGTTCTGGGACCCTATAGGCAACTGAGCTAAGCTACCCTAAATGGGATTTTCCAGTAGATGCCTCAAATGACCTGTCAGGTGAATTATTTGGGCTGGTTTATAGATCAACTATCAGCTGATGTAGCTGGGATTGTGAGCTGAGCTTGACTTTGTGGCCTGTCTCAACTAACGCTAAGCTCAATACCAGTCACTATGCCGGGGGAACATTGACTGCTTCATTCAGGTACACTCAAAAGTTCTACTGATTGTAACTGTAAATTATTATACTGAAAAAGTAAGCACCCAACTCAATAATTAATTGGATGAGATTGTAATCCTTTTTGTAGGATTTTCTGAAACCTAATGCTGAAAAAACATGTAGAATATGACCTATCACTAACATCTGTAAGGGGTTACAGGGGTGAGAATGTGAGGTCATTTATATTTTAATGATTTAAAATCTAAGGGCAGATTGAAGAGCAGCTACACTTTTCAAATATCTCTCAACAAGTCTTGAGTCCTGCCCCTTGCCCAAAGACCAAGCTTGTCACTGTGGTTGTGAACATGTTACCTTAATAGGACGTTAAGTTTCACTTCAGACCGGCCAATCAAACAAAGTCATGTCTTTGAAGAGTCAGTGAAGCTCAAGAGCGAGATTCTTTTAACTCAAGTCACCGATCTGAACACGATGACATCTCTAACGTTTGTTTTCTACCTGACATGTTTGTTCTTGTGGGGAAAGGGTGAGTTGTGTTTTTGTGACTATTTTCTTAGTGACACTGCCTCTAATTGTTTCTCATTTCTATAATATAATTTATCTTCTAAAATATGAAATCAATGGTGTCTTTGCTTTGTCTCTCCAGTTGCTTCAGTTCAGAAGACACATCAGTCCTCGTATGTTCCTCAAGAGAGTGGTTTCAAATCAGTAAATGTTGGTGAAAGTATAATTTTGCAATGTTTCTGTGAAAGTAAAGAGTCAGCATGGTTGGCCTGGTATAAGCAAACATTGGGACAGAAACCAAAGCTCATTTCTAGTTTGTACATCCATATTAACGTTGTAATATTTTATGATGAATTTTTGAACAATTCACGCTTCACAATGGAAATTGAAAATGGTGAAAACCACTTGATTATTTCAGATTTGCGTATTTCAGACTCAGCTACCTATTACTGCGCATGTAGTGCTGCATTAATTTTTGAATTTGCAGAAGGTGTTACAGTCAGTGTAAAAGGTTCAGATTTAAATATTAAAGCTTCAGTTTCTCAGACTCTGAACTGTACAGTACAATCTGCGACCTGTGATGGAGAACACAGTGTTTACTGGTTCAAAGACTCTGAAGAATCTCATCCAGGATTCATTTACACTCATGGAGACAGGAATGATCAGTGTGAGAGGAAAAACAACACACAAACACACACTTGTGTCTACAACCTGCCAATGAAGAACCTGAATCTGTCTCATAATGGGATCTACTACTGTGCTGTTGCCTCATGTGGACACATACTGTTTGGAAATGGGACCAGGCTGGAGTTAAAGAGTGAGTAGAATTGTATTTTTTCTTATCTTAACAGTTATGATTACTCCATAAAGATAATATCGCTAATGTCATCATACGCCTGTGTCATGCTGCAGGTGAGGAGGTTTCTCTTGTCTTGGTATATTTCTTGGGTGGCGCTTTGGCATTCACCACTATCCTGACACTTTTACTGGCTGCCTTACTGTACACATACAAGAGAAACAGCCAGCAAGCTACAGGTAAATCGTGCTGTTTATTGCGTAATTCCTGAATTTTAACATTATAGAAACACAGCTTTTCTTTGTGTTTCAGAGTCTCATGCAGGATTTTCGGCTTCATACACAACGAACTTAGAGGTATCCAAATAACTTTCAAAATAATCTTATTGCTGAAATGGTTTCTTCTTAGGTATATGCCACATTGTCAGTTGTTGTTTTCTATTTTATTAGCAGAGTTACCAGGCTGAAGAAAACCTCCATTACGCTGCTGTAAGGGTGAAGAAGGCCAATCGATCAAGAAATCAAAGAGATGACACAATGGCAACGTGTATCTACTCTGGTGTTAGGCAATAAAAATGATCATGTTGTTGGTTTTAGCTGTGTCTCTGTAAAATAGGACAAGAGTCTACTTTGTGTGTAATTTCACTGAAAATGTAAATACCTGCTATAAACTAAACAAAAATAAAAAGCTCTCTCTCTGGCTGGTTTTGATGCAAAGAAGAAGTGTATCCTGACTTCTTTTCTGTTTTTGGCAATTTAACTGAGATGAAATGTGACTTTTTGAAAATTTTACAAAGTCAGAAGTCTACAATTGCCAGAAAGTGTCAGTATAGTAGAACTGTCCCTTTGTATTTCAAATTTAAATTAATGATGTTCTGTCAGTATTTTCTTCTCACGCTTCATAACTGCAGCTGGGCCTGATTTGTACCACAGGGAAAAGCCTTTGCAGAATTCACAGGTATAATTTCTTTTATTTTTATTTTTATTTGACACAAAATGAGATAAACTACTGTGTCACGGCTGAATACATATAACTCTAAATCATCCAATAATGAATATATGAAGCATTTATCATTTAAAACTTCAGGGGCCGTATTCCTAAAGATTCTTAGCGCTAAGAGTTGCTCCTAGTGGCCAAATTCTGAGAAAATTCTTAGAATCATGACGTTTCACTCCTAAAGTTAGGAGTAGCTCCTAGTAAAGATAAAAGGTATTCCTAAAGAATCTTAGCTCTTAAGAGTGCTCCTAAGGTGAGATCTGCTAAGAGCAGGGAGGAGGACTTTTAGGAGGCTTAGGAATTTCTTAAGCAGAGGAGAAAATGGCTGAAAGAAGAGACAGGAGAGATATTCTCCAAACACTGAATGACAATCAAGCTTGTTACAATCGCAATACAGTAGTCCCTCGTTTATCGCGGGAGTTACGTTCTAAAAATAACCCGCAATAGGCGAAATCCGCGAAGTAGTCAGCTTTATTTTTTACAATGATTATAAATGTTTTAAGGTTGCAAAACCCCTCACTACACACTTTATACACTTTTCTCAGTAACTTGCAAACATACCGCACTTCAGTCACACTGCCAGCGATCAAAGATAGCCTACTGTATATGTAAATTTGCAACAATTCTGTAGACACCGTACGGAGGAGATTGATTGACAATGGTCTACAGTCCCTTAGCCAATCAGGACGCAGAAGACGACACGCAGCCTCTCCCTTAGCCAATCAGGATGCAGAAAACAATGCGCTGTAAAAAAAAAAAAAAAAAAAAAAAAAAAAGCATGCAAAATTGCACTAAAAAAATCCGCGAGGCCGCGAAAGGTGAACCGCGTTATAGTGAGGGACTACTGTATCACCGGAAATGAAAGTCATCACAACACTGAGGTATTTAGCAACAGGAAAAATGCAAAAATGCAACAATGCAGCAGTGATGACTTGGAGCCAAATCTACGTCTCTAAACACTTTTATTCTCATTGACCAGTTGATCCAGAAGCAAACACTGTTCCTCTTCATTTGGGTTTCCTACTTCATTTCTTCTCCACTGCTGTTCGGTTTTTGGAAGATTTGAACACCAACCAACACTGCTTCTTCTAGGCCGGTTAGCAATCACAGAAATTGATGAAAGCTGAGCCATTTTACTCTTGTTAATACCAAATAGGTGAAGTGCAAAATGTTACCAGTGTGGTAAATGAATGAAAGCAAATAAATAGAACTATCAGCATGTGAATACTGTGGTAGTGGCCTGAGTTTAATCACACATTTTATAGGATACTTTTTAAAGTATAGCGTACTATTTATTTATTTTTATGTAAAGTATTATTTATAATTATACAGTCTTCATAGAGATTAGATTCTGTTATTAAGTCTATTAATTTGACGTCTATTCTAGGCCAATTATCACCAAAAGTGTATTTTTATCTAGCTTTTAGGATCAACCAATCACACCTCTTGAAATGATGACTCATACCTAGCAACGGGGTCAACCACACCTCCTCACTAAGATAAGAGTTTCTGTCCATTCCTTGAGAAGAGTTCTCTAAGAATTTTCTGGAATCACTCCTAAGCTAAGACTCCTAGCTAGGAATTTTTAGGCTAAGATAGGAACTCTCTTAGAGGATTCTTAGAATCTTTAGGAATACGCCCAGGTTTTTAAGTTTTTGTGAAGCACTATGTAATGTTGATTTGAAAAGAGCTATACAAATAAAGACTTCATACTGGTGGATAAAAGTGAGACTATTTGCTGCTTGGCCCACCTACCAGTATCTTTACTATTAATTGTGTTTATGTGGGATCTTTGTTTAATGGTTCAAAGACTCTGACGAATTTTATCCAGGACTCATTTACACTCATGGAGACAGGAATAATCAGTGTGAGAGGAAAAACCACACACAAACAAGCACTTGTGTCTACAACCTGCCAATGAAGAACCTGAATCTGTCTCATAATGGGATCTACTACTGTGCTGTTTCCTCATGTGGACACATACTGTTTGGAAATGGGAACAGGATGGAGTTTGTGGGCAAGTTACTTAATTTGAAAGGTTGTCTTATTTTTAGTCGTATTTACTCCCACTGTAGCACAACTGAAAGCTCTGTAATGTCTGCTGATTTTAGAATCCACAGAGGAACTGGACTTGGTGTCTGTGTTGAGCGTGGCCGTCACCCAGGGGTGTTGCACCAAATTCTGTGCCCTGTACACTCTTAATGTCAGTGGGCCCCTATCCATGCCAGTGCACGAAGTGCGCGAGCAAAAAAAAAAAAAAAAAAATGGGGCATTTATTTATAAATAAAGAAGCATAAATATGGTTTTAAGCTAAAATCAGATCAGATTATATTGATAACTGGTTCTTTCATTCACCACCTGAATTGATGCATTTGGCCTGCTTGTGCCCAAACACCTATAAACAGTAGGCTACATCTGGTTTGTGTACTAACGTTTTGATCCTTGATACATTTTGATTTTGATGAGCCAACAACTGTATAAAGAGAATCAAATCAAATATACTATTTCATTTTTCAATAAAATTGTTCTTCAGCTTGCAGAAAAAGAAATAAAGCCTTACTAAAGCCTTACACAAGATGTAAGATCTCACCCTCATCAAATGAACCGCCAGGACTGGCCACTGCTGCTCCAGCTGCGCGACAGTTTATTTCTGAAACTGGTTAATGTTGACAACTAACGTTAGCTGGCCCATAATCGTCTTTACTTGTAATAGCAAGCAGCCTGGTTGGCAAACTTTGGCATACAAACATTGGCAACTGACAAACTGCATGCTGTCTGGACTATTGTTAATTGGATGCAGTTACACAACAAGTAAACTTGTTTCACCTTTTGGAATGAAAGCAGTTAACAGTTACTTCCCCTCCTTCTGCCTTATTTCTTTTTCTTTCCGCTCTTTCTTTTTCTGGTACCCCGATTTGTATTTTTTGGCCGGCATGAGGCCAGTTAGCCTCCAGGTCATTCAATCTGGGCTCACTGACGTACTTGTCGCCGGCCGCTGTCTATGCATGGACTAAACCATTTTGCGTCTCCAAGAGGGGCCCCCAGAATGTCCAATATGTTGGGAGGGATGTGACACAAAGTTCCAGTTGATGTTATTAATATATCTGAAATACCTTATGACACCAATTAATTGGAAGGCCCAATTCATTAAAAAAAAAAAAAAATAAATAAATTCAGTATTTTCATGGGCCCTCTCCCTACTCGGGCCCTGGGTCGTCAGGTCCCCTTTTCCCCCCACTACCACGCCCGTGCTGTCACCTTCAACAATATCTTAGTGGTTTTCTTATTACGTGTGATCACCAGCGTCAACAGCAGCCGTTGAACAGGCAACTGGTGTCATATTGTGTATATCGTGCAAATGCATTTAATGCCATTTTTTATATAAGGTTTACTCCTGTTTTCCAGAGTCCCGAAAATTGTTTTCAGATCCATCCAAAAAACCTGCAGAGCTAATTTATAATTAAAAATAAAAATTAAATAAATAATAACAATAATAATAATTTTTCTTATTTCTGTCAACAAGTTTATGGTTTACTATTTCCATCACAGGGGTCACCAAGATGAAGAAATCATCTGTTATAATCCGTCAGGGGAGAACAACAGATCAAGAACACTGCGGACAACACCTGGAGTTGATGTGTGTACTTCATTGTAAAGCAGTAGAGTTAGACGTGTTTCTTTTTTGTCTCAGACTTAATAATTTCTCTTTTCATGTATAATTCATCTTCTCAAAATTTTTATTTTCTTTATTTCAGCTAAATGTATTGACTGTATGACCTTGACTTCCAATGAATTTATTCAACTTACTTTTCTAAGACATAATGTATGTTCCTGGGCTGATTATTTGACAGAATATTATCCCTGAACAACAATAATTCACAACGAAAGACCTACAACCTACATACATACACAATCTGCATCACAGTCGCCAAACACCATAATCTGTGGTTGTGTGAGGCTGGTACTCTGCATCATAATATCTGCTAATTGTTTCTACAAGTGTACTGACAAACAACAAATGATTTGGTGTGCATGTAAAGGGCCATCCACAGATTATTACTGTCAAATTTCAAACAGTTTACTGTGGTGGTTTGTGAGATATAAACATGTAGTCGTTGTAGCGCCCCCTACAACCCGAATTTTCATGAAACTTGGCATGATTGTACGCAAGCATATTATAATGATGGATCATGCAATGTCATTGCATGGACCCCTAAAAAAGACTGTAAACTGAAATAAATAAAGTGGTCTTGACCAAAACACAGTTGTTCCATTCTATGACCCTCTAGGCAACTTAGCTAAGCTGCCCTAAATGGGATTTTCCAGTGGATGCCTCGAATGAGCTGTCAGCTGAAATATTTGGGCTGGTTTATAGATCAATTATCAGCTGATGTAGCTGGGATTGTGAGCTGAGCTTGACTTTGTGGCCTGTCTCAACTAACGCTAAGCTCAATACCAGTCACAATGCTGCAGGAACATTGACTGCTTCATTCAAGTGTACTCAAAAGTTTTACTGATTGTAACTGTAAATTATTATACTGAAAAAGTAAGTAACCAACTCAGTAAATAAACCATGTATTGGATGATATTGTAATCCTTTTTGGAGCATTTTCTGCACTTTAAAGAAACCTAATGCCAAACAAACATGTGGAATTTGACCTATCAGTGATATCTGTAAGGGGTTACATGGGTGAGAATGTGAGGTCATTTATATTTTAATGACTTAAAATCTAAGGGCAGATTGAAGAGCAGCTACACTTTTCAAATATCTCTCAACAAGTCTTGAGTCCTGCCCCTTGCCCAAATACCAAGCTTGTCACTGTGGTTGTGAACATGTTTCCTTAATGGGACGTACAGTTTCACTTCAGACTGGCCAATCAAACAAAGTCTTGTCTTTGAAGAGTCAGTGAAGCTCAAGAGCGAGATTCTTTTCACTCAAGTCCCCGATTTGAACATGATGACATCTCTAACGTTTGTTTTCTACCTGACATGTTTGTTCTTGTGGGGAAAGGGTGAGTTGTGTTTTTGTGACTGTGGTTTGTATTTTCTTACTAGCACTGCCTCTAATTGTTTCTCATTTTTATACTGTAATTTATCTTCTAAAATATGAAATCAATGGTGTCTATGCTTTGTCTCTCCAGTTACTTCAGGTCAGAAGACACATCAGTCCTCATCTGTTCATCTAAAGAGAGGTTTCAAATCTGTAAATGTTGGTGAAAGTATAATTTTGCAATGTATGTATAGAAATGATAAGTCTGCAAAATGTTACTGGTATAAGCAAACTCTGGCACAGAAACCAAAGCTCATTTGCTCCGTCCACACTTATGGTAGCACTGGGACATTTTATGGTGAATTTGTGAACAATTCACGTTTGACACTGAAAGTTGTGGATGCGAAAAACCACCTGATTATTTTAGATTCGCGTATTTCAGACTCAGCTACTTATTACTGCGCACGTACAATTTCAGGAATTTTTGAATTTGCAGAAGGTGTTACAGTCAGTGTAAAAGGTTCAGATTTAAATATTAAAGCTTCAGTTCATCAGTCTTCATCTGAGACTGTCAAGCCAGGAGGCTCTGTGTCTCTGAACTGTAGAGTACAAACTGGAACCTGTGATGAAGGACACAGTGTTTACTGGTTCAAAGACTCTGAAGAATCTCATCCAGGACTCATTTACACTCATGGCCCGAATGATCAGTGTGAGAGGAAAGACAACACACAAACACACACTTGTGTCTACAACCTGCCAATGAAGAACCTGAATCTGTCTCATAATGGGATCTACTACTGTGCTGTTGCGTCATGTGGATACATACTGTTTGGAAATGGGACCAGGCTGGAGTTAAAGAGTGAGTAGAATTGTATTTTTCACTGATTACTCCATAAAGATAATATCGCTAATGTCTTTACATGGCCGTGTCATGCTGCAGGTGAGGGTGTTTCTCTTGTCTTGGTGTATTTCTTGGGTGGCGCTTTGACATTCACCACTATCCTGACACTTTTATTGGCTGCCTTACTGTACACATTCAAGAGAAACAGGCAGCAAGCTACAGGTAAATTATACTGTTTATTGCGTAATTACTGAATTTGAACATTATAGAAACACAGCTTTTCTTTGTGTTTCAGAGTCTCATGCAGGATTTTCGGCTTCATACACAACGAACTCAGAGGTATCTAAATAACTTTCAAAATAATCTTATTACTAAAATGGTTTCTTCTTAGGTATATGCCACATTGTCAGTTGTTGTTTTCTATTTTATTAGCAGAGTTGCCAGGCTGAAGAAAACCTCCATTACGCTGCTGTAAAGGTGAAGAAGGCCAGTCGATCAAGAAGTCAGAGAGATGACACAATGGCAATGTGTATCTACTCTGGTGTTAGGCAATAAAAATTATCATGCTTTAGCTGTGTATCAGAGTAAAAGGACATGAGTAGTTCTACTTTGTAATTTCACTTAAACTGTAAATGATTATTATAAACTAACGTAAATAAAAATCCCTCTCTGTCATCAAAACCAGGACTTCATATGTAGCCAAGCAGAAGTGTATCCTGACTTTTTTTTGTCTTTTTATCATTTATATAAGATAAAATGTGCAGGAAATGTATGTTCCTGGGCTGATTATTTGACAGAAAATGATCCAGGAACAACAGTAAGTCACAATGAATGACCTACAACTTGCGTAAGAACAAAATCTGTATGACAGTCACGACACACCCAGAGCCGTTTCCTTTTATCGTTTCCATGTGGTTGTAGTCAAAAGGTGATATCTGTGGTTGTGCGAGGCTGGTACTCTGCATCATAATATCTGCCAACTGTGTCTACAAGTGTACTGACACACTACAACAAGTGTGCAGAGGATGTTACCACAACCAGGACAGTAACATCCTACCCGAACCAGAAACCCTGGCTGAATGCAGAGGTCCGGTCTCTGCTGAAAACAAGGGATGCTGCGTTCAGGTCTGGTGACAGACTGGCACTCGGGGCGGCTAGAAGACAGCTGACTGCAGGAGTGAAGAGGCGCCAAGGCTGCATACGCCCAGAGGATCGAGGGACACTTCACATCCAATGATGCACGGAGTATGCGGAGGGGCATAAAGTGCATCACAGACTATAACACCAGAGATGCACAATGTCCCAGGGACCCCTCTCTACCCAACGCTCTCAACAGATTCTACACCCGCTTTGACTTCACCCACTTAGAAAACAAGGACTCTTATGTTCACATGCTCTTTGTGGATTTCACATCAGCCTTTAACACCATCATACCACAGACCCTGGTACGTAAACTGACAACACTCGGACTGAGCTCCACCCTTTGCAACTGGGTCCAGGACTTCTTAACCGACAGGCCGCAGTCTGTGAGGATCCACGATGTCTCCTACTTCTCAATCACCCTAAGCACCGGCTCCCCCCAGGGATGTGTGCTGAGCCCCCTCCTGTTCACCCTGCTCACATACGACTGCTCAGCGATACATCCTATCTCAATGGTACAGGACTGCTGGATATTACTGTGTTATTCATTGCAGTTAATCTCCACTTATTACAGTGTTGACACTTTTTTTACTGCTTATATTTATACACGTCTTGCTGTTTTTGTACTATACTTAGTCAGCTAATTTTATTCTATATTTGTACTTTTTACTGTTTCTGCTCTGGCTTGAATTGGGACCAGAGAAACTAATTGCGTTCCACCTCATGTACCAACATGTGTTGAAATGACAATAAAATATCCTTGAATCCTTGAAACAAATGATTTTTCCTATGTTCCTGGGCTGATTATTTGACAGAAAATTATCCAGGAATAACACAACAATAATTCATAATGAAAGACCTACAACCTACGTAAGTACACAATCTGCATCACAGTCGCTAAACACAGAAACACACCCAGAGCTGTTTCCTTTTATCGTCTCCATGTGTTTGTAGTCAAAAGGTGATAATCTGTGGTTGTGTGAGGCTGGTACTCTGCATCATAATATCGGCTAATTGTGTCTATAAGTGTACAGACAAACAACATATGATTTTTGCTAGCGTGGTGAAGCTGACCTTGCATGAATATGTTGACTAAAAAATGTAAATCTAAGAAAGACTTTCCATATGGTTTAAATTAGAACAAACACATAAAAATATAATGTTGCTAACAGCTTGCCCAGATTTTGAATTTCTCTTGATCAAATAGGTTCCAGAACATTCTCTTCAACACAGTGTGTTTTAATGCAGCTGTGCAGCAACTGAAGTGAACGTTCTTCTACTATAGTAAAGTGACGCTGACAACTAGTTATTACTATCCCTTACAATTTAACACAGTACTTACCATGAGTGGGTTGGAGAATTCTTCTGTGGGATGACTTTGTTATCCAGGAGTAAAGAAGAGGTAGAGCAGAGGAGAAGTGCTGGAATGCTGCCACCTCTCAAGTCAAATCGGGCTGTGTGCTTGAGCTACCTCCATTGCCCTATTTCCATGAGGGAGAAGAGGAGAGAGAAGAAAGTTGGATAATCCCATCACAGGAGACATGTTGCTGTTACTGTTATGTGCACAGTAGAATGAGATAAGAACAGCATCAGACTGTATGGTTCTTCTGGTCCAGAGATTTGCTGTTGTTGAATAAAACAACAAGTCTCCAACTGCAACAGAATCATGTTTTGATGTATGTATGCTGCCTCAATGGTTCATCCATGTGATCTATGGCTTTCATCATCTTTACAATCACAGGTGTGACTATGTCTTTCCTGATATGAAAGCCAACACTTCTGCGATTTATTTCCACCAGTGTCCTCTCTTGTCCTACTTGGTGACACTGGGCCGACAACTGGCTTTTTAATTGTGGTTTTGGAGTTGGATCAGGAGCGAGCATCACAATCTTGTAAAGACACACATTTGTGTTCAGGTGCTGCTACAGGTTTATCATGACACTACTTTTAGTTTTTAGAAACTCTTCACAAACGTTACACAGCACATTGGTCTGCTCAATCTCAGACATTACAAAAAGGTACCATTTCCATATGAATGAAATAACATCATTACATCACCACTTTTATTTCGTGTTATATCGTTGTATTCCACAGCTGACAATTCCCCTAGCCTGTTAAACTGTGAACTGGCAAAACTCAGATGTGCTGCTGTGAAGGAAACTTCACAACGCCACTACTAACTGTTCAGCATTGAAATACGATGGATCCTTTTCTGCTCTTTGAGACACACAAATGGGCAGTTTGAATGGCTTGTTGGAAGTGACTAAACATTTATAGCTCTTTGTGTCACCTTGGGCAGTAAATGTGGCCATTTTCCTGTTTTGACAACAGAGGCTGAGCTAGACCGAGTCAAAGCATTCTGTCAAGGACTTTCATGAGTGGACAAAAAAAAAAAAAAAAAAAAGACGAAGGTGAAAAAAACGAACAAACTGTGTTTTGGTCAAGACCTCTCTATTTATTTCAGTTTACAGTTGTTCTGTTCCAGAACCCTCTAGGCAACTTAGGTAAGCTGCCCTGAATTGGATTTGCAAATGGATGCCTCAAATGAGCTGTCAGCTGAACTATTTGGGCTGGCCCATAGATCAACTATCAGCTGATGTAGCTGGGATTGTGAGCTGAGCTTGACTTTGTGGCCTGTCTCAACTAACGCTAAGCTCAATACCAATCACAATGCCACAGGAACATTGAATACTTCATTCAAATCTACTCAAAGTCTTACTGATTGTAACTGGAAAGTGTTATACTGAAATGTAAGTACCCAACTCAATAACTGAGCCATGTATTGGATGTGATAGTCATCCTCTTTGGAGCATTCGCTGCACTTTAAAGAAACCTAATGCTGAAAAAACATGTGGATTGATGACCTATCAGTGACATCTGTAAGGGGTTACATGGGTGAGAATGTGAGGCCATTTATATTTTAATGATTTAAAATCTAAGGGCAGATTGAAGAGCAGCTACACTTTTCAAATATCTCTCAGCAAGTCTTGAGTCCTGCCCCTTGCCCAAATAGCAAGCTTGGGCAAAGGGCAAACTGTGGTTGTCAACATGTTTCCTTAATGGGACGTACAGTTTCACTTCAGATTGGCCAATCAAACAAAGTCTTGTCTTTGAAGAGTCCGTGAAGCTCAAGAGCGAGATTCTTTCAACTCAAGTCCCCGATCTGAACACGATGACATCTCTAACGTTTGTTTTCTACCTGACATGTTTGTTCTTGTGGGGAAAGGGTGAGTTGTATTTTTATGACTGTGGTTTGTATTTTCGTGCTGGCACTGTCTTTAATCGTTTCTCATTTCTATACTATAATTTATCTTCTGAAATATAAAATCAGTTGTGTCTTTGCTTTGTCTCTCCAGTTACTTCAGCTCAGAAGACACATCAGTCCTCATCTGTTCATCTGGAGAGTGGTTTCAAATCAGTAAATGTTGGTGAAAGTATAATTTTGCGATGTATGTATGGATATAAGGAATCGGCAAGATTTTATTGGTATAAGCAAACTCTGGGACAGAAACCAAAGCTCATTTGTTCCTTTCACATGTATGGTAGCACTGGGAAATTTTATGGTGAATTTGTGAACAATTCACACTTCACACTGAAAACTAACAATGGTAGAAACCACTTGATTATTTCAGATTTGCGTATTTCAGACTCAGCTACTTATTACTGCACACGCAGAATTTCAGAGATTTTCGAATTTGAATTTGCAGAAGGCATTACAGTCAGTGTAACGGGTTCAGCTTTGAATATTAAAGCTTCAGTTCATCAGTCTTCATCTGAGAACATCCAGCCAGGAGGCTCTGTGACTCTGAACTGTACAATACAAACTGGGACCTATGAAGGAGAACACGGTGTTTACTGGTTCAAAGACTCTGATGAATCTCATCCAGGACTCATTTACACTCATGGAGACAGGATTGATCAGTATGAGAGGAAAAACTACATACAAACACACACTTGTGTCTACAACCTGCCAATGAAGAACCTGAATCTGTCTCATGGGATGTACTACTGTGCTGTTGCCTCATGTGGACACATACTGTTTGGAAGTAGGACCAGGCTGGAGTTAAAGAGTGAGTAGAATTGTATTTTTTATTATCTTAACAGTTATGATTACTCCATAAAGATAATATCGCTAATGTCTTTACATGTCCATGTGTTATGCTGCAGGTGAGGGGGTTTCTCTTGTCTTGGTGTATTTCTTGGGTGGTGCTTTGGCATTCACCACTATCCTTACACTTTTACTGGCTGGATCTCTGTACACATACAAGAGAAACAGCCAGCAAGCTACAGGTAAATCGTACTGTTTATTACGTAATTACTGAATTTTAACATTATAGAAACACAGCTTTTCTTTGTGTTTCAGAGTCTCATGCAGGGTTTTCGGCTTCATACACACCAAACTCAGAGGTATCTAAATAACTTTCAAAATAATCTTATTGCTGAAATGGTTTCTTCTTAGGTATATGCCACATTGTCAGTTGTTGTTTTCTATTTTATTAGCAGAGTTACCAGGCTGAAGAAAACCTCCATTACGCTGCTTTAAGGGTGAAGAAGGCCAATCGATCAAGAAGACAGAGAGATGACACAAAATGCATCTACTCAGCTGTTAGGCAATAAAACCAATCATGTTTTAGCTGTGTCTCAGAGTAAATGGACATGAGTAGTTCTACTTGGTAATTTCACTTAAACTGGAAATAATTACTATAAACTAAACCTAAATAAAAATCCCTCTCTGGCTACATATGAAGTCCTGGTTTTGATGACAAGCAGAAGTGTATCCTGACTTTTTTTTTTTTTTTTTATCTTTTGCAGGAAATGTATGTTCCTCGGCTGATTATTTGACAGAAAATGATCCAGGAACAACAGTAATTCACATTGAAAGACCTGCAACTTGCATAAGAACAAAATCTGTATGACAGTCGCGACACACCCAGAGCTGTTTCCTTTTATTGTCTCCATGTGGTTGTAGTCAAAAGGTGATAATCTGTGCTAATCTGTGTGATAATCTGTGTGCTGTTGCGGTTGCCAAATAAAACAACGCGTCTCCAACTGCAACAGAATCATGTATTGATGTACTTATGGGGTAATGCTGCCTCAGTGGTTCATCCATGTGATCCATGGCTTTCACCATCTTTACAATGTGACGGCCACCTGCCACTAGGGCCTGTTGTGTGTTTTCCCTTGTCTTGTCTTCTCTGTTTCTGCAGGTACCTCAGTGGGCGGGGCTAATCATGAGCAACTGGGAGCACCTGATCAGTCTCCCTGAGCTTACAAAACCTGGCAGTCATGATCCTCTCTCTCTCTCTCTCTCTCTCTCATCTACCACCTGGACTCCAACATGGGTTTTGGTTGTGTTGGCTTTGGCCTGGTTGTTTTGTTTTAACACCTTTCAACACTACACATACACTATCACGCACCCATCAACAGACACACTGATCTTCACACACAAATCTCATTCATTCTTATGGGTTCTTTTGGTTTGCTTTAATAAATCAGTTGACCTTTGTATTTTACCGCGTTTCTTTGTCGTTTGTCATGGCTTATGAGCCAGGTCGTGACAACAATCACTCACTTGTTCATTATTTCAGTGAGTAATATGCCTTTCCTGATACAAAAGCCAGCATTTCTGTGATTTATTTCCACCAGTGTCCTGTCTTGTCCTACTTAGTGACACTGGGCTGACAACTGGCTTTTTAATTGTGGTTTTGGAATTGGATTAGGAGCGAGCATCACAATCTTGAAAAGACACACATTTGTGTTCAGGTGCTGCTGCAGGTTTATCATGACACTACTTTTAGTTTTTAGAAACTCTTCACAAACGTTACACAGCACATTGGTCTGCTCCATGTCAGACATTACACAAACGTACCATTTCCATATGAGTGAAATAACATCATTACATCACCACCTTTATTTTGTGTTATATCGTTGTATTCCGCAGCTGCCAATTCCCCTAGTATGTTAAAGTGTGAACTGGCAAAACTCAGATGTGCTGCTGTGAAGGAAACTTCACAAGCTAGGCTAGATCTAGTCAAAACTTTCTGTCAAGGATCTCTGGCTTTCATGACCGGAGGGAAAAAAAAAACAAAAAAAAAACTGTGTTTAGGTCAAGACTTCTTTACTTATTTCAGTTTACAGTTGTTCTATTCTGGGACCCTATAGGCAATTTAGGTAAGCTGCCCTAAATGGGATTTTCCAGTGGATGGCTCAAATGAGCTGTCAGCTGAACTATTTGGGCTGGCTTATAGATCAACTATCAGCTGATGTAGCTGGGATTGTGAGCTGAGCTTGACTTTGTGGCCTGTCTCAACTAACGCTAACCTCAATACCAGTCACTATACCGGGGGAACATTGACCGCTTCATTCAGGTATACTCAAAAGTTTTACTGATTGTAACTGTAAATCATTATACTGAAAAAGTAAGCACCCAACTCAGTAACTAAACCATGAATTGAATGTGATTGTAATCCTTTTTGGAGGATTTTTCTGCACTTTAAAGAAACTTAATCCCGAACAAACATGTGGAATATGACCTATCAGTGACATCTGTAAGGGGTTACATGGGTGAGAATGTGAGGTCATTTATATTTTAATGATTTAAAATCTAAGGGCAGATTGAAGAGCAGCTACACTTTTCAAATATCTCTCAACAAGTCTTAAGTCCTGCCCCTTGCCCAAAGACCAAGCCTGACACTGTAGCTGTGAACATGTTACCTTATTGGGACGTACAGTTTCACTTCAGACTGGCCAATCAAACAAAGTCTTGTCTTTGAAGAGTCAGTGAAGCTCAACAGCGAGGCTCTTTTCACTCAAGTCCCTGATTTGAACATGATGACATCTCTAACGTTTGTTTTCTACCTGACATGTTTGTTCTTGTGGGGAAAGGGTGAGTTGTATTTTTGTGACTGTGGTTTGTATTTTCTTAGTGACACTGCCTCTAATCGTTTCTCATTTCTATACTATAATTTATCTTCTAAAATATGAAATCATTGGTGTCTATGCTTTGTCTCTCCAGTTACTTCAGGTCAGAAGACACATCAGTCCTCATCTGTTCATCCAGAGAGTGGTTTCAAATCAGTAAATGTTGGAGAAAATATAGTTTTGCGATGTATGTATGAAAGTGATGGGTCGACAAAATTTTACTGGTATAAGCAAACTCTGGGACAGAAACCAAAGCTCATTTCTTCCTTCCACATCTATGATAGCACTGGGACATTTTATGGTGAATTTGTCAACAATTCACGTTTCACACTGAAAGCACAAAACGGTAAAACTCACTTGATTATTTCAGATTCGCGTATTTCAGACTCAGCTACTTATTACTGCGCACGTAGAATTTCAGTAACTTTTGAATTTGCAGAAGGTGTTACAGTCAGTGTAAAAGGTTCAGATTTAAATATTAACACTTCAGTTCATCAGTCTTCATCTGAGACCATCCAGCCAGGAGGCTCTGTGACTCTGAACTGTACAGTACAAACTGGGACCTGTGATGAAGAACACAGTGTTTACTGGTTCAAAGACTCTGAAGAATCTCATCCAGGACTCATTTACACTCATGGAGACAGGAATGATCAGTGTGAGAGGAAAAACAACACACAAACACACACCTGTGTCTACAACCTGCCAATGAAGAACTTGAATCTGTCTCATAATGGGATCTACTACTGTGCTGTTGCCTCATGTGGACACATACTGTTTGGAAATGGGACCAGGCTGGAGTTAGAGAGTGAGTAGAATTGTATTTTTTCTTATCTGATTAATAGTTATGATTACTCCATAAAGATAATATCGCTAATGCCATTACATGTCCGTGTCATGATGCAGGTGGGGATGTTTCTCTTGTCTTGGTGTATTTCTTGGGTGGCGCTTTGGCATTCACCACTATCCTTACACTTTTATTGGCTGCCTTATTGTACGCATACAAGAGAAACAGCCAGCAAGCTACAGGTAAATCGTACTGTTTATTGCATAATTACTGAATTTGAACATTATAGAAACACAGCTTTTCTTTGTGTTTCAGAGTCTCATGCAAGATTTTCGGCTTCATACACAGCAAACTCAGAGGTATCCAAATAACTTTCAAAATAATCTTATTGCTGAAATGGTTTCTTCTTAGGTATATACCACATTGTCAGTTGTTGTTTTCTATTTTATTAGCAGAGTTGCCAGGCTGAAGAAAACCTCCATTACGCTGCTTTAAGGGTGAAAAAGACGAATCGATCAAGAAGTCAAAGAGATGACACAATGGCAACATGCATCTACTCTGGTGTTAGGCAATACAAATGATCATGTTTTAGCTGTGTCTCTGTAGAATAGGACAAGAGTCTGCTTTGTATGTGAACTAAACAAAAATAAAAATCTCTGGCTGATTTCGATGTCAAGAAGAAGTGTAACATGACATCTTTTGCGTTCCTGGCAATTTAACTGAGATGAAATGTGAAATTTTGAAAAGTCTAGTCTACCATTGTCAGAAAATATCAGTATAATAGAATTGTCCCTTTGTATTTGAAATTTAATTTAATGATGTTCTGTCAGTATTTTCTTCTCACACTATAACTGCAGTTGGGCCTGATTTGTACCACAGGGAAATGCCTTTGCAGAATTCACAGGTATAATTTCTTTTATTTTTATTTGACACAAAATGAGATAAACTAGTGTGTAATGGTGAATGGATATCACTCTAAACCATCCAATAATGAATCAGGGTATATGCAGGATTCACAGAGATGAATTTACTACCTTTTACTACCTTTTTTACTACCTCCACAATATTTTTTACTGCCAACACGACATCAACCAGCAGCCCTTTTTGGACTACTAATTATAAGGTATAAGTGTGACACTGTCAGACCCATCATACATATCAGGTACACTAATGTTTAATTGTGATCATTAAATATTGTCATTGTCAATTATATGTTTTTTGTAGTGTCGAGTTGATCCTTAGCCCTAATTAAGTGAGTAATAACCTTTGCACTTCTTAAACACAATAACACCTAACAACCATAAAGATTAATAAGAAAGTGTGTCACATCACACACACTTACCCACAAACACGCATTCTCACACATGCAGACTTAAGCAGTTAATTACTGTCAAAAGAGCAATTTATTTAATCACAAGAAATACATCACAAGGGGTAACTTGTAACAATAGCTTACACTGGACTTAAAAACTGTCCAAAGAGCCCATGGAGTGGTAATGGATGGTAATCATGGGTGTTTAAAAGTTGATGCATGACATTCATTCGAGTTGAATGAATGATGGTTGGCTGCTGTGTTCAGGCACCAGAGAACCTCAGCCCTGAGGGCTGATGTTTGTAGCGGTAACGTCTGCTGTTTGGCTATCGCAGCCGTAGTGGTGCTGGTGGCACTGGTTTGCTGCTGAAGTGGTGCGACGACACCTGATAAGTTGGCATGATTTGTGCGGTGCTGCTGCTAGCATTGCAAAACAACGACATCGGGAGCTGCCCCCCCCCCTCACCCGAAGCTGCTGCTGGTGAATACTGGATCCACTGTGTGACTTGATAGCCGTAATGCCGTTCCAGGTAATATTTATCGTTTTTTTACAGACACTGCAAAATGCCTCACGGTCATTTCCCATGACGGGTTTAAGCCAGTCTTTATATCAGTGTTTTTCAACCTTTTTTGAGCCAAGGTACATTTTTTTCATTGAAAAAATCACAAGGCACACCACCAACCGAAAATGTTAAAAAAATGAAGCTCTGTAGCCTAAAGTAACAATATAAAGTCATTCTTGTCAAAGTGTCTTGAATAGGAATCAAATAAACACAAAGAAAAAAGTCTTATACTGTAAATCCTCTAATACAGGCCCAGGCCTTTATTTTACTCAAGCGCATAGCGGTCCAGGCCTTTATTGGAAGGAGGCCAGAATTAGAGGCAGGCCTTAATTTCTATTTGAGCAAAACGAACTACGAGTAGAATTAATAAAAACAAGATTTTGAGTCTATTTGAACCTATAAAATATCCTACTAGGTTCATTTATTGAAAACGTACAGTTACCATAACATGGTATGCATACAGAACATTAACAACAAATGAGCGGCGCGACGCGGTCGGAGCGCACTGAGGACAGTGAGTCCGCTACCGGTCGGCAGTCGCGCCGGGAGCGAGTGGGCCCCGTCCCTCCCCGCAGGGAGAGAGGGCGCAGTGAGCACTGATTCCACGACCCCAGGGAAGCGGTGAGGTGAGATGCGGGGGGTCGCTGTAAAGCTCGCAGCCGGAGCCGACGAGCCACCTTCGCCCCGAGCACTTACAGGCCGCGCACCGCCACGGAGGAAATGCGTCCGGCGGGGGCCGGCCGACGCCGGGGAGAGGTCCCGCTGAGGGGATCCTCCCACACCGTGCCGCCGAAACCCTGACCCGCCGAGATGGTTCTAATAATAGCCCCGGCAAAAAGGCGGAAAATGTTAGCGTCGCTGATAGGCTATCAACTCCACAATGTTTACCTCTACGTCATTGCTATCAACTACGCCTCACTCAGGTCCTGTAAGCACCGTATATATTTTTAAACTATATAGGCTAGATGAAGTTCAAACATGCAAACACAAATAATACACAAACAATGGAAACTCATTAAATATTGAGGCAGAGATAAAAACATTTTTACTACCAAGTCAAATTGCGTTTGTTACCTTTTACGACCTTTCAAGGGCCTTAATTTGGGTAGATTCTTTTTACTACCTTTCACTACCGCGCGGACACCCTGTGAATATATGAAGCATTTATCACTTACAATTGCAGATATTTATGTGTTTGTGAAGCACTATGTAATGTTGATTTGAAAAGCGCTATACAAAAAAGACTTCATACTGGTGGATAAAAGTGAGACTATTTGCTGCTTGGCCCACCGACCAGTATTTTTACTATTAATTGTGTTTTTAAGTGGGATCTTTGTGTAATGGTTCAAAGACACTGACAAATTTCATCCAGGACTCATTTGCACTTGTGGAGATAGGAATAATCAGTGTAAGAGGAAAACACAACATACAAACAAGCACGTGTGTCTACAACCTGCTGATGGAGAACCTGAATCTGTCTCATAATGGGATCCACAAAACTTGCAGAGGTAATTTATACTTCAAAAAAAAAAAAAAAAAAAAAACAGTTTCTTATTTCTTTTGACAAGTTTATGGTTTACTATTTCCATCTCCGGGGTCACCAAGATGAAGATAGCTACTGTTACAATCCATTAGGGGAGAACAACAGATACAGATCAAGAAGACTGGAGGACGACACCTGGAGTGGATGTGTGTAGTTCATTGTAAAGCAGTAGAGTTGGACGTGTTTGTTCTTTGTCTCAGACTTAATAATTCCTCTTTTCATGTAGAATTCAACTTCTCAAAAGTTTTATTCTCTTTATTTCAGCTAAATGTATTGACTGTAGGACAGTGACTTCCAATGAAATTATTAAACATGCTTTTCTAAGACATAATGTATGTTCCTGGGCGGATTATTTGACAGAAAATTATCCAGGAACAACAATAATTCACACTGAAAGACTTACGTATGTACACAATCTGCATCACAGTCGCTAAACACAGAAACACACCCAGAGCTGTTTCCTTTTATCGTCTCCATGTGGTTGCAGTCAAAAGGTGATAATCTGTGGTTGTGTGAGGCTGGTACTCTGCATCATAATATCTGCTAAATGTGTCTATAAGTGTACTGACACACAACAAATGATTTTTGCTAGGCTGGTGAAGGTGGCCTTGCATGAATATGTTGATTAAAAAGCATAATTCTTAGAACGTGATGTTTTAAACTAGGTTTAAATGTGAGGTTAACATGTGGTTCCCAAGATCCAATTCAGAGAGGTTCAGGAGGAAGACTTCACATGTGATTAAGATGAAAACAAAAATATAAAGATAGAATGGTGCTAGAAGCTTGCTCAGATTTTGAATTTCTCTTGATCAAATAGGTTTTCAGTAAGTTCTCTTCAGTGTTTTAATGCAGCTGTGCACCAACTGAAGTGAACGTTCTTCTACTATAATAAAGTGACGTTGACTAGTTGTTAGGATTCCTTACGATTTAACACAGTACTTACCATGAGTGGGTTGGAGAAGTCTTCTGTGGGATGACTTTGTTATCCAGGAGTAAAGAGGTAGAGCAGGGGAGAAGTGCTGGAATGCTGCCATCTCTCAAGTCAAATCGGGCTGTGTGCTCTAGCGCCCTCCAATGACCTTTTTCCATGAGGGAGAAGAGGAGAGAAAAGAAAGTTGGATAAACCCATCACAGGAGACATGTTGCTGTTAGTGTTATGTGCAAAGTAGAATGACATAAGATCAGCATCAGACTGCATGGTTCTTCTGGTCCAGAAATCTGCTGTTGGTGAATAAAACGACGAGATTCTACTGGCATGATGTTTTTATGTACTTATGGGGTAATGCTGCCTCAGTGGTTCATACATGTGATCTATGGCTTTCACCATCTTTACAATCACAGGATCATTTACTATTTCAGTGGGTAATATGTCTTTCATGATATGAAAGCAGGCACTTCTGCTATTTCCTTCTACCAGTGTCCTCTCTTGTCCTACTTGGTGACACTGGGCTGACAACTGGCTTTTTAATTGTGGTTTTGGAGTTGGATCAGGAGTTAACATCACAGTCTTGTAAAGACACACATTTGTGTTCAGGTGCTGCTACAGGTTTATCATGACACCACTTTGAGTTTTTAGAAACTCTTCACAAATGTTACACAGCACACTGGTCTGCTCCATGTCAGACATTACACAAACGTACCATGTCCATATGAATGAAATTACTGTGAACTGGCAAAACTCTGATGTGCTGGAGACTCAAAGGAAACTTCACAATCTCACCACTAAGTTTTCAGCATTGAAATACGATTGATCCTTTTCTGCTCTTTGAGGCAAACAAATGACCAGTTTGAATGGCTTTTGGGAAGCGACTAAACATTTATAGCTCTTTGTGTCATCTTGGGTAGTAAATGTTTCCATTTTCATCTTTTGACAACAGAGGCTAAGCTAGACCTAGTCAAAGCTTTCTGTCAAGGATCTCTGGTTTTCAGGAGCAGACAAAAAATGGTAAAAAAAAAACAACAACAACAACAACAACAACAAAAAAAAAACTGTGTTTGGCTCAAGACCTCTTTATTTATTTCAGTTTACAGTTGTTCTGTTCTGGGACCCTCTAGGCTGCCCTGAATTGGATTTTCCAGTGGATGCCTCAAATGAGATGTCAGCTGAATTATTTGGGCTGGCTTATGGATCAACTATCAGCTGATGTAGCTGGGATTGTGAGCTGAGCTTGACTTTGTGGCCTGTCTCAACTAATGGTAAGCACATTACCAATCACAATGCCGCAGGAACATTGACTCTAAAGTCTTACTGACTGTAACTGTAAATTATTATACTGAAAAAAATGTAAGTACCCAACTCAATAACTGAGCCATGTATTGGATGTGATTGTAATACTCTTTGGAGCGTTCTCTGCACTTTAAAGAAACTTAATGCTGAACAACCATGTGGAACATGACCTGTCACTAACATCTGTAAGGGGTTACATGGGTGAGAATGTGAGGTCATTTATATTTTAATGATTTAAAATCTAAGGGCAGATTGAAGAGCAGCTACACTTTTCAAATATCTCTCAGCAAGTCTTGAGTCCTGCCCCTTGCCCAAATAGCAAGCTTGTGAACATGTTTCCTTAATGGGACGTACAGTTTCACTTCAGACTGGCCAATCAAACAAAGTCTTGTCTTTGAAGAGTCAGTGAAGCTCAAGAGCGAGATTCTTTCAACTCAAGTCCCCGATTTGAACACGATGACATCTCTAACGTTTGTTTTCTACCTGACATGTTTGTTCTTGTGGGGAAAGGGTGAGTTGTGTTTTTGTGACTGTGGTTTGTATTTTCTTAGTGACACTGCCTCTAATCGTTTCTCATTTCTATACTATTATATACTTCAGCTCAGAAGACACATCAGTCCTCATCTGTTCATCTGGAGAGTGGTTTCAAATCAGTGAATGTTGGTGAAAGTATAATTTTGCGATGTATGTATGGATATAATGAGTCGGCAAGATTTTACTGGTATAAGCAAACTCTGGGACAGAAACCAAAGCTCATTTGCTCCTTCCACATCTATGGTAGCACTGGGAAATTTTATGGTGAATTTGTCAACAACTCACGCTTCACACTGAAAACTAACAATGGTAGAAAGCACTTGATTATTTCAGATTTGCGTATTTCAGACTCAGCTACTTATTACTGCGCACGTAGAATTTCAGTGATTTTCGAATTTGAATTTGCAGAAGGCATTACAGTCAGTGTAAAGGGTTCAGGTTTGAATATTAAAGCTTCTGTTCATCAGTCTTCATCTGAGACCATCCAGCCAGGAGGCTCTGTGACTCTGAACTGTACAGTACAAACTGGGACCTGTGATGGAGAACACAGTGTTTACTGGTTAAAAGACTCTGAAGAATCTCATCCGAGGATCATTTACTCTCATGGAGACAAGAATGATCAGTGTGAGAGGAAAGACAACACACAAACACACATTTGTGTCTACAACCTGCAAATGAAGAACCTGAATCTGTCTCATAATGGGATCTACTACTGTGCTGTTGCCTCATGTGGACACATACTGTTTGGAAATGGGACCAGGCTGGAGTTACAGAGTGAGTAGAATTGTGTTTTTTCTTATGTGATTGACAGTTATGATTACTCCATGAAGATAATGTCGATAAGATCATTACATGTCTTCTGCTGCAGGTGAGGAGGTTTCTCTTGTCTTGGTGTATTTCTTGGGTGGCGCTTTGGCATTCACCACTATCCTTGCACTTTTACTGGCTGCCTTACTGTGCACATCCAAGAGAAACAGCCAGCAAGCTACAGGTAAATAATACTTATTGCGTAATTACTGAATTTTAACATTATAGAAACACAGCTTTTCTTTGTGTTTCAGAGTCTCATGCAGGATTTTCGGTTTCATACAAAACGAACTCAGAGGTATCCAAATAACTTTCAAAAAAATGTTATTACTGAAATGGTTTCTTCTTAGGTATATGCCACATTGTCTGTTGTTGTTTTCTATTTTATTAGCAGAGTTACCAGGCTGAAGAAAACCTCCATTACGCTGCTGTAAGGGTGAAGAAGGCCAATCGATCAAGACGTCAAAGAGATGACGCAGAAGAAAAATGCATCTACTCTGGTGTAAAAATGAACATGTTTTAGCTGTGCATCAGAGTGAAAGGGCATGAGTAGTTCTACTTTGTGTGTAATTTCACTTAAAATGTAAATAACTGCTATAAAGTAAACAAAAATAAAAATATCTTTCTGGCTGCTTTCGATGCCAAGAAGAAATATATCCTGGCATCTTATAATACAACTTCTCAGGATTTTTATTCTCTTTATTTCAGCTAAATGTATTGACTGTATGACCTTGACTTCCAATAAATTTATTAAAAATGCTTTTCTAAGAACATAATGTATGTTCCTGGGCTGATTATTTGACAGAAAATTATCCGGGAACAACAAAAATTCACATTGAAAGACCTACAACCTACATAAGTACACAATCTGCATCACAGTTGCCACACACAGCGACACACGCAGAGCTGTTTCCTTTTATCGTCTCCATGTGGTTGTAGTTAAAAGGTGATGATCTATGGTTGTGTGAGGCTGATACTCTGCATCATAATATCTGCCAACTGTGTCTACAGGTGTACAGAAAAACAACATGAGTTTTGCTGCCGTGGTGAAGCTGGCCTTGCATGAATATGCTGGTTAGAAAATGTAAATCTAAGAAAGACTTTCCATATGGTTTAAATGAGAACAAACACATAAAAATATAATGATGTTAACAGCTAACACTTTGCTCAGATTTTTCTCTTGATCAAATAGGTTTCCAACATTCTCTTCAACACAGTGTGTTTTAATGCAGCTGTGCAGCAACTGAAGTGAACGTTCTTCTACTATAATAAAGTGATGCTGGCGACTAGTTGTTATGATCCCTTACGATGTAGTACAGTACTTACCATTAGTGGGTTGGAGAAGTCTACTGTACGATGACTTTGTTATCCAGGAGTAAAGAGGTAGAGCAGGGGAGAAGTGCTGGAATGCTGCCATCTCTCAAGTCAAATCGGGCTGTGTGCTCTAGTTCTCTCCAATTCCCTATTTCCATGAGGGAGAAGAGAGAGAGAAGAAAGTTGAAAAAACCCATCACAGGAGACATGTTGCTGTTACTGTCATGTGCCCTGTAGAATGACATAAGGTCAGCACCAGACTGCATGGTTCTCCAGGTCCAGAGATCTGCTGTTGCTGAATAAAACAACAGTCTCCAACTGCAACAGAATCATGTTTCCATTGGGTAATGCTTCCTCAAGATTCAACATCAGTGGTTCATCCATGTGATCTATTGCTTTCACTATCTTTACAATCACACCCTTGCTCACTATTTCCGTAGGTAATATGTCTTTCCTGATATGAAATCCAACACTTCCGCGATTTCATTCCACCAGTGCCCTGTCTTGTCCCATGGGGTGACACTGGGATGACAGCTGGCACTTTAGTTGTGGTTTTGGAGTTGGATCAGGAGCTGGCATCACAATCTTGTAAAGACACACATTTTTGATCAGGTGCTGCTACAGCACGGGTGCGTAATATGTCGATCACAATTGACCAGTAGATCGCGAAGGTGGTGTGGGTAGATCGCATGCCATTGAAAAAATGTTTTAGAGGTTAGTATATCATTTATATATTGCACCTCTAAAACAAACAACAAGTCAAACGTCTTTCTTAAAGGGACAGCGCCATTTTTCTGAAGGTGCAGCACACAAATTTTTCTAAATAAAAATAAAACCAAAGCTGGATAGTGCTTCTAACACTGTAGCAACAATTAACCCCTTGACGGTGAGTGTCACCAGTTTGCGACACACTCTGACTACAGCCCGAGATAACGTATGTATTCCTCCAATGCCAGTTTGTGCACATTCAATACGTACCGAGGAACCTTTTGCAAGCACTAGTTTCTCTTAGGACCCGTCGGAGTGAGAACTGCATCCAGTTAACAGAAGCTAACGAATAGGACGTACATTTGTAAATTAATGTTTTAAAGTTTAGAAGTCCGAAGTGAAAAGTTGAAAAGATGAAACTAGATGATCGCAAGCGATCATACAGGGGTCCATGGGGTGGCGAAGCTGTCCCCAAGCAGGACGCAGAGGTATAAGAGGGACAGACATGGCATGAAATGTGGCCAAAGTGTCTGCGGAGGAATCCTTTGGTTGACAGGTGAATGAGAGTCAGGCGGGTCGGAAGCAACAAAATTTGGTGGGCTTATATGTGTTACTGTGGTGGTTTGTGAGACAAAAACATTTAGTGGTTGTAGCATCTCCTAAAATGTTTCTGTGTTACCTGTAGTGCCTCCTGTAGACGTAATGTCACGCAACTTGATGGGCGTCTACACAATATTTTACAGATTGTGTAAACCAAATTTCATGAAGTTGTGGAGTGCAATAAGTGACGAGACAAGAGACGGAGATGTGTCGAGTCAGCTTTACTCTCCACTTTCTATAAACTCCAGAGTACTGTCAGCGAGTCAGGTAAGAACTGCCACACACAACGTAAACACGGAACTGGAACTCGAAAACCCCCACGTCCTCAAAGGTACAGTCTCTGGGTGAATGTCTCTCTCATTGTTTATTGTGGGCCACCACACATGCCCCCCCAGAATTCACCCATAATAACTGGACCAGACCGAACAGGTACCACAAAGAGAACCGGCGCCCACCCACTAGTGCAAAACAGAACAGACCAGCTCATAACAGTCCCCAGAAAGTCAACGTATAGGGGGACGGACCAGGCGGCCGTAACGGCTGCGCTTAACAGGAGAGGGGCAAAGGGCAAGGGGCAGGGCTGGGGCAGGGGTCGAAACCGGAGCAGGGGCAGGGGCAGGAGCAGGGGTCGAGACTGCTGCAGGGGGGCGCCCCCGCCGCGGTGGCTGGGCCAGCTGAAGTGGTTCGCCAACATCCACATGAGCAGGCTTGAGACGGTCTATAGCCACCCGCTCAGGCCTGCCCCCCATATCCACAATGAAGTTTTTAGACCCCCCCTCCAGGACACGGAAGGGCCCATCGTGGGGGGGCCGCAGTGGGGAACGATGGCCATCGTGGCGGATGAAGACATACTTGGCCGATGGTAAATCCTTGGGAACATAGGACTGGGGGAGGCCATGGTGAGACGTTGGAATGGGAATGAAAGCGTCGGCAATGTCCCGGGACACAGCACGATGAGAGGCAACCGACCACGGGGCCGTGGCATGTGGAAGAAACTCCCCCGGGACGCGCAGAGGCTGGCCGTACACCAGCTCAGCCGAAGAGGCCTGAAGATCGTCCTTGGGGGCGGAGCGAAGACCAAGCATAACCCATGGGAGGCGGTCGGCCCAGTCGTTGCCCGTAAGGCTGGCCCTGAGCGCAGCCTTCATGTCCCGATGAAACCGCTCGCACAGTCCGTTGCTCTGCGGGTTATAGGCTGTGGTACGGTGGACCTTCACCCCCAGGACATCGGCGACCGCAGTCCAAAGCTCCGACGTGAACTGTGGACCTCGGTCCGAGGAGAGGTCAGACGGTGTGCCGAAACGGGCCACCCAAGCCATAATGAACGCTCTGGCCACGTCAGCTGATGTAGTAGCTGACAGGGGAACAACTTCAGGCCACCTGGTGGTCCTGTCCACCATGGTGAGGAGGTAGGTGTAACCACGGGAGGGGGGAAGTGGGCCCACCAGGTCCACATTCACATGATCAAAACGTCTCTCTGGCACCTTGAAGGGTGCCAATGGGGCCTTGGTATGACGTGTCACCTTTGCGCGCTGGCACGCCACACAGGTAGCAGTCCAGGCCCTGACGTCCCTCCGCAGCCCTGGCCAGACGAACTTGGCACCCACCAGCTTGGAAGAGGCCTTCACCCCCGGGTGGGAAAGGCCGTGGATGGCGTCAAAAACCTGACGCCTCCAGCCAGCAGGTACCATGGGGCGTGGCTGGCCAGTGGAGACGTCGCAGAGAAGTGTAGTGTTGGCCGTGTCAAACACCACAACTTCCATGAGCAGCGCCGTGGGGGCCGTCCTGTAGGCCTGCACCTCCGAATCCTTGGTCTGATCCGCTGCCATAGCTGCGTAGTCGAGGCCCAAGTGGACGGACCCAGTGACCACCCGGGAGAGGCAGTCGGCAACCAAATTGTCTTTGCCAGCCACGTGCTGAATGTCAGTGGTGTACTCGGAGATGGCAGAGAGCTGACGCTGCTGTCGACCAGACCATGGCTCCGAAGACTTGGCCATGGCGAACGTCAGCGGCTTGTGGTCGACAAAAGCTGTGAACCGCCGGCCCTCCAACAGGAAACGGAAATGACGGGTGGCGAGGAAAAGACCCAGGAGCTCTCTGTCGAAGGCGCTGTATTTCCTCTCGTTGTCACGGAGCTTCCTGCTGAAAAAGGCCAGCGGCTGCCAGGCTCCGCCCACCCACTGCTCACACACAGCCCCCACGGCGTAATCCGAGGCGTCCGTTGTAAGGGCAACTGGGGCAGTCGGAGACGGGTGTGCTAGCAGAGCAGCGTTGGCCAGCGCGGTTTTGGCAGCATCGAAAGCCTCAGTCATCCCCGGGGACCAATCCAACACGTCCGCCGGCCTCCTACCCCGCAAGGCGTCGTACAAGGGTCGCATGAGTTGGGCCGCACGGGGGAGGAAACGGTTGTAGAAATTCACCATGCCAAGGAATTCCTGCAGGGACTTCACAGTGTGTGGGTGTGGGAAACTGGCGACGGCATCCACCTTGGCAGGGAGGGGAACGGCCCCCTGTGGGGTGACGTGGTGGCCGAGGAAGGTGATGGATGACCGGCCAAACTCACACTTGGCCGGGTTGATGATAAGACCATGCTCACTGAGCCGGTCGAACAGCTGCCGGAGATGTGTCAGGTGGTCTTCTGCGGACGCACTGGCTACGAGAATGTCGTCCAAGTAAACAAACAAGAACGGCATGTCCCGCAACACAGAGTCCATGAGGCGCTGAAACGTCTGCGCTGCCCCCTTCAGGCTGAAAGGCATCCGTAGGAATTCGAAAAGGCCAAAGGGTGTGATGACTGCTGTCTTGGGGACATCCTGTGGGTGGACAGGCACCTGGTGGTAACCACGCACCAGGTCTACCTTCGAAAAGATGGTGGCGCCGGCCAGGTGGGCGGAGAAATCCTGTATGTGCGGCACCGGGTACCGGTCGGGGGTGGTGGCGTTGTTCAGGCGACGGAAATCACCACAGGGGCGCCAACCACCATCAGCCTTGGTCACCATGTGCAGGGGGGAGGCCCACGGACTGTTGGAGCGGCGCACGATGCCGAGGCGCTCCATGGTGGTGAACTCCTCCCTGGCAATTGCGAGCTTGGCAGAGTCGAGGCGCCGGGCTCGTGCATAGACTGGGGGGCCCACCGTGGCGATGTAGTGCTCCACGCCATGTTTAGCCACCGCCGATGAAAACGTGGGCGTGGTGAGGTCAGGGAACTCGGCGAGCAGGCGTTGGTATCTGTCCCCGGTGGCAAGCGTGTTCGACAGACAAAGCACCCCCACCCCCCCCAGCGTGCAGGGGTACGAAGCAAAAGAGAGAGTATCGATCAAGCGGCAGTTCGTAACATCCACCAACAGTCTGTAAGCGCAGAGGAAATCCGCCCCCAGCAGCGGCGTAGACACGGCGGCCATGACGAAGTCCCAGCCGAAACGCCGCCCACTGAAACACACTTCCACATACCTCGTGCCATAGGTACGAATGGGTGTGCCGTTGGCCGCGTCCATCGGGGGGCCATGCCTGCCAGCCATGGTGTCCACGGGCTTCGCCGGCAGGATGCTGCGCTGAGCTCCACAATCGACCAGCAGCCGCCGGCCAGACAAGGTGTCAGTGATGAACAACAGCTTGCAGTCATGGCCAGCGCCCATAGCTGCTAATGAGCGCCGGCCCTGGCTTTTCCCTGGGCTCCAAAACTGCATGGCTTGCGACACTGCTTAGCCTTGGTCCCAAACCTGGAATGGTAATAACACCACCCATCCTCACGCTGTCAGCGGGCCGTCACAGCAGCCGCGGTGTCCGGGTCGTCCTCCGGGGGCGGGGGTGGGGCAGACGTGTGCTGGGGGGGTAACAGCGCATGGACGAACTGCTGCCGGTTGGCGAGGAAAATCCTGTCTGCCTCCAAAGCCAGCGCCCGGTAGTCTCTGGAGGAAGGGAGGGGGGAGCTGGCCAGCGCGGTGCGCACGGGCGCTGGAAGCTGCCGCAGGAAAATGTGGGCGAAGAGGAATGACGGTTCCGCACCGCCCAGCACAGCCAGCATCCTCTCCATCAACTCGGATGGTTTGCTGTCGCCAAGGCCGTTCAGGGACAGGAGGCGGTCTGCTTTCTCCAGCTCAGACAGTTCAAAAAGTTGCAACAGGAACGCTTTGAGTGCTTCGTACTTGCCGTCAGCCGGAGGAGCCTCTAACAGCACCATAGCTCTGGCTGTCGTCGAGGCATCTAAAGCTGCTACCACATGGAAATACTTGGTAACGTCCTGAGTTATTCCTCTCAGCTGGAACTGGGCCTCGATATGCTGAAACCACGGCCGTGGGTTGTGCTGCCAAAAGTCCGGTAATTTGATGGTGGCAGCGTAGATAGCACCGGCATTAGCTGCGCCGCTAGCAGCGGCATTTTCCTCACTGTGCGACATAACTTAGCCGTATCCAACTCACGTCGGGGTCACCAATGTGGAGTGCAATAAGTGACGAGACAAGAGACGGAGATGTGTCGAGTCAGCTTTACTCTCCACTTTCTATAAACTCCAGAGTACTGTCAGCGAGTCAGGTAAGAACTGCCACACACAACGTAAACACGGAACTGGAACTCGAAAACCCTCACGTCCTTAAAGGTACAGTCTCTGGGTGAATGTCTCTCTCATTGTTTATTGTGGGCCACCACAAAGTTAGCTATTGCAGTTTTTTGAGATATTGAAATGTTGGTTTTGTAGCGCCCCCTAGATACCAAGGTTCACAAAAGTTGGGTTGCTTGTCCAGAATCATATAATTATCAATGATATGAAGTTTGACTAAGTTTGGGTATATACTTCACAAAATATTGACTTTGGAGTTATACTGCGTCACACCGTGAAAATTAATTAGCTATTAACTTTGTAATCAATAACCCTGCTAAAGTTCTTTTGAAAGCTGAGCTTGACTTTGTGGCCTGTCTCAACTAACGCTAAGCTCAATACCAGTCACAATGCTGCAGGAACATTGACTGCTTCATTCAAGTGTACTCAAAAGTTTTACGGAACGTAACTGTAAATTATTATACTGAAAAAGTAAGTACCCAACTCAATAAATAAACCATGTATTGGATGTGAGTGTAATGCTTTTGGAGAATTTTCTGCACATAAAATAAACTTCATGCTGAATAAACATGTGGAATATGACCTATCAGTGACATCTGTAAGGGGTTACATGGGTGAGAATGTGAGGTCATTTATATTTTAGTGATTTATAATCAATAGGCAGATTGAAGAGCAGCTACACTTTTCAAATATCTCTCAACTAGTCTTGAGTCCTGCCCCTTGCCCAAATAGCAAGCTTGTCACCGTGGTTGTGAACATGTTACCTTAATAGGACGTACAGTTTCACTTCAGACTGGCCAATCAAACAAAGTCTTGTCTTTGAAGAGTCGGTGAAGCTCAACAGCGAGGCTCTTTTCACTCAAGTCCCTGATTTGAACATGATGACATCTCTAACGTTTGTTTTCTACCTGACATGTTTGTTCTTGTGGGGAAAGGGTGAGTTGTGTTTTTGTGACTGTGGTTTGTATTTTCTTACTGGCACTGCTTCTAATCATTTCTCATTTTTATACTATAATTTATCTTCTAAAATATGAAATCAATGGTGTCTATGCTTTGTCTCTCCAGTTACTTCAGGTCAGAAGACACATCAGTCCTCATCCATTCATCTAAAGAGTGGTTTCACAGCAGTAAATGTTGGTGAAACTATAATTGTGCATTGTGTGTATGGAAATGATGAGCTGGCAAAATTTTACTGGTATAAGCAAACTCTGGGACAGAAACCAAAGCTCATTTCTTCCTTCCACATCTACGATAGTGGTGGGACATTTTATGGTGAATTTCTCAACAATTCACGCTTCACACTGAAAGTTAAAAATGGTAAAACTCACTTGATTATTTCAGATTCGCGTATTTCAGACTCAGCTACTTATTACTGCGCACGTAGAATTTCAGTAACTTTTGAATTTGCAGAAGGTGTTACAGTCAGTGTAAAGGGTTCAGCTTTGAATATTGAAGCTTCAGTTCATCAGTCTTCATCTGAGACCATTCTGCCAGGAGGCTCTGTGACTCTGAACTGTTCAGTACAAACTGGGACCTGTGATGGAGAACACAGTGTTTACTGGTTCAAAGACTCTGAAGAATCTCATCCAGGACTCATTTACACTCATGGAGACAGGAATGATCAGTGTGAGAGGAAAAACAACACACAAACACACACTTGTGTCTACAACCTGCCAATGAAAAACCTGAATCAGTCTCATAACAGGATCTACTACTGTGTTGTTGCCTCATGTGGATACATACTGTTTGGAAATAGGACCAGGCTGGAGTTAAAGAGTGAGTAGAATTGTATTTTTTTTTCTTATCTGATTGACAGTCATAATTACTCCATAAAGATAATATCGCTAATGTCACTAAACTGTATACCGTTTCTGTTCACTATCCCTGCTGTACTCTGAGCCATTGCACCGAAATTTCATTTTGATGGAAATCTAAACAACAAATAAAGTCTGTCTAAGTTTAAGTCTAAATCTAAGTCTACATGTCCGTGTAATGCTGCAGGTGAGGAGGTGTCTCTTGTCTTGGTGTATTTCTTGGGTGGCTCTTTGACATTCACCACTATCCTGACACTTTTACTGGCTGCCTTACTGTACACATACAAGAGAAACAGTCAGCAAGCTACAGGTAAATTGAACTGTTTATTGCGTAATTACATAATTTTAGCATCGTAGAAACACATCTTTTCTGTGTGTTTCAGAGTCTCATGCAGGATTTTCAGCTTCATATACAACGAACTCAGAGGTATCCAAATAATTTTCAAAATAATTTTACTGCTGAAATGGTTTCTTCTTAGGTATATGCCACATTGTAAGTTGTTGTTTTCTGTTTTATTAGCAGAGTTACCAGGCTGAAGAAAACCTCCATTACGCTGCTTTAAGGGTGAAGAAGGCCAATCGATCAAGAAGTCAAAGAGATGACGCGGAGGAAAAATGCATCTACTCTCGTGTCAGGCAATAAAACCGATCACCTTTCAGCTGTGTCTCAGAGTAAAAGGACAGTCGTTCTACTTGATAATTTCACTTAAACTGTAAATAATTACTAGCAATAAACAAAAATAAAAATCTCTCTCTGGCTCCATATGAAGTCCTGGTTTTGATAACAAGCAGAAGTGTATCCTGATTTCTTTTGCCTTTTTACTATTTAAATGAGATGAAATGTACAAATTTTACAAAGTCAAATGTCTGCCATTGCCAGAACGTCTTGGTATACTGGAACTGTCCATTTGTATTTGAAATTTGATCATGGGAAAACCAAATTAAATGATGTTCTGTCAGTATTTTCTTTTCATGCTGTGTAGAGGGTCCTGATTTGTACCACAGGAAAAGTCTTTGCAGAATCCACGTAGAATTTCTATTATTTATACTTGATTTGATAAGAAATTAGATTAATTAGTGTGTCTTGCTGAATGGATATAACTCTATATCATCCAATAATAAACATATGTATCATCGCTTAAAATGGCAGATTTTTATGTTACAGACTGTATGACCTTGTCTTTCAATAAACGTATTAAACATGCTTTTCTAAGACATAATGCATGTTCCTGAGCTGATTATTTGACAGAAAATTATCCACGAACAACAATGATTTAGCTAACAAGCGATCATAAAGGGGTCCATGCCGTGGCAAAGTCGTCCCCTAGCGGGACGCAGAGGCATAAGTCACCAGCAGAGACCCCTATAGACTGTATTGCACAAAACTTGGTGGGCTTGTAAGGAGTCATCCACAGATTGTTATTGTCAAATTTCAAGCAGTTTACTGTGGTGGTTTGTGAGATTTAAACATGTAGTAGTTGTAGCGCCCCATACAGCCCGAATTTCACGAAACTTGGCATGATTGTACACAAGCATATTACAGTGACGGTTGCTAAGTTTCATAAGGATTGGGTGAATACCTTATCGTCCTTAAAGTCATATGAAATGTTTCTGTGTCACCTGTAGCGTCCCCTGTAGACATAATGTCACACAACTTGATGGGTGTCAACACAATATTTTACAGATTGTGTATACCAAATTTCATGAAGTTAGCTATTGCAGTTTTTGAGATATTGAAATGTTGCTTTTGTAGCGCCCCCTACAGACCAAGGGTCACAAAAGTTGAGGTGCGTGTACAGAATCATGTTATTAGCAATGATATGAAGTCTGATTAAGTTTGGGTATATAATTCACAAAATATTAGCTTGGGAGTTATACTGTGCCACGCTGTGAAAATTAATTCGCCATTAACTTTGTAATCAATAACCCTGCTAAAGTTATTTTGAAAACTTTTCATTATCTTTGTCCATAAATGATATATGCCAAGTTTGGTGAGAATTGGATGAACAGGCTAGGAGGAGTGGATTTTGCTTTGAGGTGCAATTTATTTTCAAAATGGCGAAGAAAAATGGCAGGCAGAAATGGGCGTGGCCTAGTCCATTAGAACCAGGCATATATAAGGAATCAGAGGGAGAAATAATTTTGTTTCTAGGGCACACGATTCTTGAGACATGAGGCAAAACGTGAATTGGCTTAGTATAGCGCCACCTAGCTGTAAGCATGTGTATTGACCCCTTGGCAAAGTGACATCCAAGGTCGAAGTCCTTGTACTTATTTAGGTTGAAAGACCTACAAACTAAATAAGTGCAAAATCTGCGACACATTTGCCACTCATGGCGACACATGCAGAGCTGTGGTTGTGTGAGGCTTGAACTCTGCATCATAGTATCTGCCAACTGTGTCCACAAGTGTACTGACACACAACAAATGATTTTTGCTAGGCTGGTGAAGGTGGCCTTGCATGAATATGTTGAATAAAAAGCATAATTCTAAGAAAGTGATATTTTAAACTAGTAAAATATCACTCAGAGGTTAACATGTGGTTCCCAAGATCCATTTCAGAGAGGTTCAGGAGGAAGAATTCACGTGTGATTTAGATGAGAACAAAGATATAAAACTATAATGACGCTAACAGCTCAGGCCTCAGGTTTTGAATTTCTCTTAATCAAATAGGTTTCCAGAACATTCTCTTCAACATACTGTGTTTTAATGCAGCTGTGCACCAACTGAAGTGAACATTCTTCTACTATAATAAAAAGAAGCTGACAACTAGTTGTTACGGTCCCTTACGATTTAACACAGTACTTACCATGAGTGGGTTGGAGAAGTCTTCTGTGGGATGACTTTGTTATCCAGGAGAAAAGAAGAGGTAGAGCAGGGCTGAAGTGTTGGAATGCTGCCATCTCTCAAGTCAAATCGGGCTGTGTGCTCTAGTTCCCTCCAATGCCCTATTTCCATGAGGGAGAAGAGGAGAGAGAAGAAAGTTGGATAAACCCAACACAGGAGACATGTTGCTGTTACTGGTATGTGCGCAGCAGAATGACATAAGATCAGCATCAGACTGCATGGTTATTCTGGTCCAGAAATCTGCTGTTGCCAAATAAAACAAGTCTCCAACTGTACTGGAATCATGTTTTCATGGACTGAAGTGGTACGCTGCCTCAATGGTTCATCCACGTGATCAATGGCTTTCAACATTTTTACAATCACAGGCTTGTTCCCTATTTCGAGGGGTAATACTTTCCTGATTTAAATGCCAACACCTCTGCTGGATCAGGAGCTAGCATTAGAATCTTTTAAAGACGTATGTCTGTGAAGGTTCTCAGTCATCCAGGTCATGGTATATCCAACAAAGGTTCAAAAAAGGCAACTGGACTTTTAGAGTTTTTTGAGAAAAAAAACTCTACAAGTCCAGTTGCCTTTTCTGAACCCTTGTTGGATATCTTGTAAAGACACACATTTGTCAGGTGCTACAGGTTCATCATGACACTGCTTTTAGTTTTAATACACTCCTCACAAACGTTAAGGCTGTTACATACTTTGCGAGAAGTATGTAACAGCAGCCCTCGTTTGGGAGTTCTCGCAGCTTGTTCTCGACACATCAACCGGGCAGAATTTTTGTCTCGTGGGGTGTCTGGCAGCTATTCTGTGATTGGTCAGAAATTGGAGTGGGTGTGGTTAATGCGGAAATGCTAGTGAGAATTCTGTGAACTCTCAGATGCTAATATTCACAGTGTGACTGCTCATCTGTCCGGGGGAGCAGCATACTGTGTGTAGTTGCATGCTGAATGAACGGCATGATCCAACAGACACGGCCGCCAAAACCACCGACCGACAATAATAAGTAAAGTGCCTCTTGCATCTGGCACATCTCCCACAATAACAAGCACGTGCGACTTATGCTGTAGTGGAAGGGCCCTTTGAAGACTATCAACAGTTGGGCACTGAGTGTCTTGTGAAGTATAAATGACCTGGCCAAAGCGAACTTTGTTCTTGTTCTTGCTCACCTTGAGAACAAGAGCACATTTCAAGGAACATTATTTGTTGTTAGGGCGGCACAATGGCGTGGTGGTTAGCACTGATGCCTCACACCAAGAAGGTTCCTGGGTGGAGTTTGCATTAATTATTTGGTGTTATTTTGTCGAATTCAGTGGCTGCCATTACGCCAGCATTTTGTGAATTGGCAAAACTCAAATGTGCCAGAGACTCAAAGGAAACATCATCACGACTTCACTATTAACTGTTCAGCATTTGAATTTTGAGTGATAATTTTCTGCTCTTTGAGACAAACGCCCCGTTCAAATGGCCTTTGGGCAAGCGACTGCCCATTTGTTGCCCAGAGTTTTCACCCTGGGTGAAATGTGAATGTGGCACTTTTTAAGTTTTAAAAACAGAAACTAAGCTGGAACTAGTCAAAGCTTTCTGTCAAGGATATCTGATTTTCATGACCAGGGCCCGTATTCCTAAAGATTCTAAGAATCCTCTCAGAGAGCTCCTATCTTAGCCTAAAAATTCCTAGCTAGGAGTCTTAGCTTAGGAGTGATTCCAGAAAATTCTTAGAGAACTCTTAGCAAGGAATGGACAGAAACTCTTATCTTAGTGAGGAGGTGTGGTTGACCCCGTTGCTAGGTATGAGTCATCATTTCAAGAGGTGTGATTGGTTGATCCTAAAAGCTGGATAAAAATACACTTTTGGTGATAATTGGCCTAGAATAGACATCAAATTAATTGACTTAATAAGACTGTATAATTATAAATAATACTTTACATAAAAATAAATAAATAGTACGCTATACTTTAAAAAGTATCCTATAAAATGTGTGATTAAACTCAGGCCACTACCACAGTATTCACATGCTGATAGTTCTATTTGTTTGCTTTCATTCATTTACCACACTAGTAACATTTTGCACTTCACCTATTTGGTATTAACAAGAATAAAATGGCTCAGCTTTCATCAATTTCTGTGATTGCTAACCAGCCTAGAAGAAGCAGTGTTGGTTGGTGTTCAAATCTTCCAAAAACCGAACAGCAGTGGAGAAGAAATGAAGTAGGAAACCCAACTGAAGAGGAACAGTGTTTGCTTCTGGATCAACTGTTCAATGAGAATAAAAGTGTTTAGAGACGTAGATTTGGCTCCAAGTCATCACTGCTGCATTGTTGCATTTTTGCATTTTTCCTGTTGCTAAATACCTCAGTGTTGTGATGACTTTCATTTCCGGTGATACAGTTGTCCCTCACTATAACGCGGTTCACCTTTCGCGGCCTCGCGGATTTTTTTAGTGCAATTTTGCATGCTTTTTTTTTTTTTTTTTTTTTTTACAGCGCATTGTTTTCTGCATCCTGATTGGCTAAGGGAGAGGCTGCGTGTCGTCTTCTGCGTCCTGATTGGCTAAGGGACTGTAGACCATTGTCAATCAATCTCCTCCGTACGGTGTCTACAGAATTGTTGCAAATTTACATATACAGTATCTTTGATCGCTGGCAGTGTGACTGAAGTGTGGTATGTTTGCAAGTTATTGAGAAAAGTGTATAAAGTGTGTAGTGAGGGGTTTTGCAACCTTAAAACATTTATAATCATTGTAAAAAATAAAACTGACTACTTCGCGGATTTCGCCTATCGCAGGTTATTTTTAGAACGTAACTCCCGCGATAAACGAGGGACCACTGTATTGCGATTGTAACAAGCTTGATTGTCATTCATTGTTTGGAGAATATCTCTCCTGCCTCTTCTTTCAGCCATTTTCTCCTCTGCTTAAGAAATTCCTAAGCCTCCTAAAAGTCCTCCTCCCTGCTCTTAGCAGATCTCACCTTAGGAGCACTCTTAAGAGCTAAGATTCATTAGGAATAGCTTTTATCTTTACTAGGAGCTACTCCTAACTTTGAGAGGGAAACGTCACGATTCTAAGAATTTTCTTAGAATTTGGCCACTAGGAGCAACTCTTAGCGCTAAGAATCTTTAGGAATACGGGCCCAGATGTTTTGGTCAAGATCTCTTTATTTCAGTTTACAGTTGTTCTGTTCTAGGACCCTCTAGGCAACTTAGATACGCTGCCCTGAATGGGATTTTCCAGTGGATGCCTCAAATGAGCTGTCAGCTGAACTATTTGGGCTGGCTTATGGATCAACTATCAGCTGATGTAGCTGGGATTGTGAGCTGAGCTTGACTTTGTGGCCTGTCTCAACTAACGCTAAGCTCAATACTATTCACAATGCCGCAGGAACATTGCTTCATAAAAGTGCACTCAAAAGTCTTACTGATTGTAACTGTAAATTAATATACTATATTACTGAGCCATATATTGGATGTAATTGTAATTATTTTGGTAGCATTTTCTGAATTTAAAAAAACCTAATCCTGAACAAATACACAGAACATGATCTCAGTGACATCTGTATTATCTGGATGAGAATGTATGACAATTCATATTTTACTGATTTGAATCTGAAGGCTGACTGAAGAGCAATTATGTTCTTCAAATATCTCTCAACAAGTCTTGCCCCTTGCCCAAATACTAAGCCTGACGCTGGAGCTGTGAACATGTTACCTTAATAGGACGCACAGTTTCACTTCAGATTGGCCAATCAAACAAAGTCTTGTCTTTGAAGAGGCGGTGAAGCTCGAGAGCAAGATTCTTTTCACTCAAGTCACCGATTTCAACATGAAGACATCTCTAATGCTTGTTTTCTACCTGATATGTTTGTTCTTGTGGGGAAAAGGTGAGTTGTGATTTTGTGGCTGTTTGTCTGTGTTGTTAGTGGCACTGCATCTAATTGTTTCTCATTTCTATACTATAATTTATCCTCTGAAATATGGAATCAGTTGTGTCTTTCTCTCTCCAGTCGCTTCAGCTCAGAAGACACATCAGTCCTCATCTATTCATCAAGAGAGTGGCTTCAAATCAGTAAATGTTGGTGAAAGTATAATTTTGCGATGTTTCTATGGAAATGAAGTGATAGCAAGATTTTACTGGTATAAGCAAACTTTGGGACAGAAACCAAAGCTCATTTCTACTTTCTACATCTATGATGCCGCTGAAGTATTGTATGATGAATTTTTTAACAATTCACGCTTTACACTGGAAATTAAAAATGGTAAAAACCACTTAAAAATTTCAGATTTGCGTATTTCAGACTCAGCTACCTATTACTGCGCATGTAGTGCTGCATTAATTTTTGAATTTGCAGAAGGTGTTACAGTCAGTGTAAAAGGTTCAGGGTTGAATATTAATGCTTCAGTTCATCAGTCTTCATCTGAGACTGTCAAGCCAAGAGGATCTGTGACTCTGAACTGTAGAGTACAAACTGGGAGCTGTGATGAAGAACACAGTGTTTACTGGTTCAAAGACTCTGAAGAATCTCGTCCAGGACTCATTTACACTCATGGAGACAGGAATGAAAAGTGTGAGAGGAAAAATAACACACAAACACAAACTTGTGTCTACAACCTGCCAATGAAGAATCTGAATCAGTCTCATAATGGGATCTACTACTGTGCTGTTGCCTCATGTGGACACATACTGTTCGGATATGGGACCAGGCTGGAGTTAAAGAGTGAGTAGAATTGTATTTTTTTCTTATCTGATTAAAAGTCATGATTACTTCCTCGTTAAAAATAAAACTAACAAAACAAAGATGCTGCTAATGTCATTATATGTCTGTGTTGTGCTGCAGGCGAGGGAGTTTCTGTTGTCTTGGTGTATTTCTTGGGTGGCGCTTTGGCATTCACCACTATCCTGACTCTTTCAATGGCTGCCTTACTGTGCACATACAGCCAGCAAGCTACAGGTAAATTGTACTGTTTATTGTGTAATTACTGAACATGACATCATAGAAACACAGCTTTTCTTTGTGTTTCAGATGCAGGATTTGCGGCTTCAAACACAATGAACTCAGAGGTATCCAAATATCTTTCAAAATAATCTTATATAGTGATGATAATAAAAAGTATAGTATGTGCCACATTGTAAGTTTTTGTTTTCTCTTTTATAAGCAGAATTGCCAGACAAAAGAAAACCTCCATTACGCTGCTTTAAGGGTGAAGAAGGCCAATCAATCAAGAAGTCAAAGAGATGACACAATGGCAACATGTATCTACTCTGCTGTCAGGCAATAAAAATTATCAGGTTTTAGCTTTGTCTCTGTATAATAGGACATGAGGCTACTTTGTGTGTAATTTCACTTAAAATGTAAATAAGTGCTATAAACTAAACTCCTTTACGCTGCTTTAAAGGTAAAGAAGGTCAGTCGATCAAGAAGTCAAAGAGATGACGCAGAGGAAAAATGCATCTACTCTGGTGTTAGGAAATAAAACTGATCATTCTTCAGCTGTGTCTCTGAGTAACATGACATGAGCAGTTCTTCTTTGTGTGTAATTTAACTTCAGATGTAAGTAATTACTAAACAAAAAAATAAAAAAAAAAGCTCTCCCTGGCTACATATGAAGTTTGGAAATGAAAGGGTTTTCGATACCAAGCAGATGCATATCCTTTTAGCTTTTAGGAATTTAGCTGAGATTTCCTGTTCACAGTGGAAGATTTCGGTAAAGTTATAGTATGAAATATGCAAATTTTAGTCAAATGTCTATCATTGCTTGTCCTGAATATATGTAATGGAAATATACCTTTGTGTTTGAAATCTGGTGAAAAAAAATCTGATAATGTTCCGTCACTATTTTATTTTCACAAACCCAGGCTTTTTTTGTTCTTTTTTCCCCCATGGTTGCATGTGGTTTATAGTTTTATAATTGTAATAATAAACTGCATCTTGTCCAAGTCCTGTGTACATTTCTTGACCTACTATTAACGCACTGTGTTCAAGTGTGGCCTAGGTATTACTCATGTTGTGTAGGCCACATTATCGGTCCCGTCTACCTCATTAAAGACCTCCCTCCTTTTTCTTTACCACTATATCTTAAGTTCTATTAATTGCCTTGAGACAATTTTGATTAATTCATGGTATAAAAGTTTAAGTGAATTGACTTTATGGACGAGAAAAGATCACCAACTTTATGGAGTCAGAGTCCATTATCTGTATAATAAATAATAATATAATTATAACAATAAAGGAGACTACTTGAGTAAATCTTGTCCAGATGTGAAAGTAGGGAGCCTACAATCCACTAGGCCGTCTTGATGACCCACTTCAGCTGTGTTTTATCCACATTTAAATTTAAAGAAACCTAATGCTGAACAAATACATAGAACATGATCTCAGTGACATCTGTATTATTTGGGTGAGAATGCATGACAATTAATATTTTAGTGATTTGAATCTAAGAGCAGATTGAAGATCAATTATGTTCTTCAAATATCTCTCAACAAGTCTTCCCCCTTGCCCGAATACCAAGCCTGACACTGTAGCTGTGAACACGTTACCTTAATAGGACGTACAGTTTCACTTCAGATTGGCCAATCAAACAAAGTCTTGTCTTTGAAGAGGCGGTGAAGCTCGAGAGCAAGATTCTTTTCACTCAAGTCACCGATTTCAACATGAAGACATCTCTAATGCTTGTTTTCTACCTGATATGTTTGTTCTTGTGGGGAAAGGGTGAGTTGTGATTATGTGACTGTTTGTGACTGTGTTGTTAGTGGAACTGCCTCTAATCGTTTCTCATTTCTATAGTATAATTTATCTTCTAAAATATGAAATCAGTTGTGTCTTTCTCTCTCCAGTTGCTTCAGCTAAGAATACACATCAGTCCTCATCTATTCATCAAGAGAGTGGCTTCAAATCAGTAAATGTTGGTGAAAGTATAATTTTGCGATGTTTCTATGGAAATGAAGTGACAGCAAGGTTTTACTGGTATAAGCAAACTCTGGGACAGAAACCAAAGCTCATTTCTTCTTTCTACAGCCATGATAGCACTGGGACATTTTATGATGAATTTTTGAGCAATTCACGCTTCAAATTGGAAACTGAAAATGGTAAAAACCACTTGATTATTTCAGATTTGCGTATTTCAGACTCAGCTACTTATTACTGCGCATGTAGTGATGCATCAATTACTGAATTTGCAGAAGGTGTTACAGTCGGTGTAAAAGGTTCAGGGTTGAATATTAACGCTTCAGTTCATCAGTCTTCATCTGAGACCATCCAGCCAGGAGGCTCTGTGACTCTGAACTGTACAGTACAAACTGGGACCTGTGATGGAGAACACAGTGTTTACTGGTTCAAAGACTCTGAAGATTCTCCTCCAGGACTCATTTACACTCATGGCGACAGGAATGAAAAGTGTGAGAGGAAAAATAACACACAAACACAAACTTGTGTCTACAACCTGCCCATGGAGAACCTGAATCAGTCTCATAATGGGATCTACTACTGTGCTGTTGCCTCATGTGGACGCATACTGTTTGGAAATGGGACCAAGCTGGAGCTCAAGAGTGAGTAGAATTGTACTTTTTTCTTATCTGATTAACAGTTATGATTATTTCATAGTCAAAAATAAAACTAACAAAACAAAGATGCTGTTAATGTCATTTCATGTGTGTCATGCTGCAGGCGAGGGAGTTTCTGTTGTCGTGGTGTATTTCTTGGGTGGCGCATTCACCACTATCCTGACACTTTTAATGGCTGCCTTACTCTATATATACAAGAGAAACAGCCAGCAAGCTACAGGTAAATTGTACTGTTTATTGTGTAATTACTGAACATGACATCATAGAAACACAGCTTTTCTTTGTGTTTCAGATGCAGGATTTACGGTTTCAAACACAATGAACTCAGAGGTATCCAAATAACTTTCAAAACAATCTTATATAGTGATGATAATAAAAAGTATAATATGTGCCACATTGTAAGTTATTGTTTTCTATTGTATTAGCAGAGTTTCCAGACAGAAGAAAACCTCCATTATGCTGCTTTAAAGGTGAAGAAGGCCAGTCGATCAAGAAGTCAAAGAGATGACGAAGAGGAAAAGTGCATCTACTCTGCTGTTAGGAAATAAAACTGATCATGCTTCAACTGTGTCTCTGAGTAACATGACATGGGTAGTTCTACTTTGTGTGTAATTGCACTTCAGATGTAATTGATTACTAAACAAAAAATTAAAAAAAAGCTCTCCCTGCCGAGATATGAAGTTTGGAAGTGAAATGGTTTCGATACCAAGCAGATGCGTATCCTTTTAGCTTTTAGGAATTTAGCTGAGATAGGAATTTAGATTTCCCGTTCACAAGATTTTGGCATAGTTATAGCAGGAAATATGCAAATTTTACCAAGTCAAATGTCTATCATTGCTTGTCCTGAATATAGGTAATGAAAATATACCTTTGTGTTTGAAATCTGGTGAAAAAAAAATCTGATAATGTTCTGTCACTATTTTATTTTCACAAACCCAGGCGCTTTTTCTTTCTTTTTTTTTTTTTTTCCATGGTTGCATGTGGTTTATAGTTTTATAATTGTAATAATAAACTGCATCTTGTCCAAGTCCTGTGTACATTTCTTGACCTACTATTAACGCACTGTGTTCAAGTATGGCCTAGGTATTACTCATGTTGTGTAGGCCACATTACGGGTCCCGTCTACCTCATTAAAGACCTCCCTCCTTTTTCTTTACCACTATATCTTAAGTTCTATTAATTGCCTTGAGACAATTTTGATTAATTCATGGTATAAAAGTTTAAGTGAATTGACTTTATGGACGAGAAAAGATCACCAACTTTATGGAGTCAGAGTCCATTATCTGCGCTGCAATTACAGGAGGAAGCAGTCCTTCATGAAACCATAAGTAAAAAATACAAAATAAAAAGGGGACCTGATCATAACAACAGGTGTATAGTGTGTGTATTGTATGGGAATGTGTATTTGTTTCTCTCACAGCGTGATAACAGCATCTGGTAAATCATTGCCATGCTGTATTTTTATTGTATTTCACTTGTATTTGCTGAATATCTATACATGCTTGTTGACATGATGAAGAAGAACTTTATTGTCACTGCACACAAGTTACAACATAATTTAGTTTGGGAGCAATCTCTAATAGCAGCTTGAGGTCAGGTGTTTATAAAGGTAATAAATATATTTAAAAAATGTATACATAAATATAAAATAGATAATAAAATCGTAAAAATAAAATAATAAAAATAATAATAAAAAAGGAGGGCGGCACAGTGGGGAGGTGGTTAGCACTGATGCCTCACAGCAAGAAGGTCACTGGTTCGAATCCATGGGCCGGTTGGCCTTTCTGTGTGGAGTTTGCATGTTCTCCCTGTGTCTGCGTGGGTTCTCTCCAGGTACTCCGGCTTCCTCCCACCATCCAAAGACATGCTCATTAGGTTAACTGGTGATTCTAAATTGGCCGTGGGTGTGCATGTGAGTGTGAATGGTTGTCTGTCTCTGTGTGTGGCCCTGCGATGGACTGGCGACCTGTCCAGGGTGCACCCCTGCCTCTCGCCAGCTGGGATAGGCTCCAGCAGACCCCCGTGACCCTGAACAGGACTAAACGGGTATAGAAGATGAATGAATGAATGAATGAATAAAAAAGGAGACTACTCGAGTAAATGTTGTCCAGATGTAGAAGTAGGGAGCCTACAATCCACTAGGCCGTCTTGATGACCCACTTTGGCTGTTTTTTCTCTGCTGCAGTGCAGCTGGTGTACCACAACGTACATCCGTAGGTTAGCGCACCCTCTATGGTGCAATGGTAAATTTTTTAAGGAGTGGTGGAGGGAGTTTGTTCTTCCTTAGCGTTCTCAGAAAAAAAAAAGAGATGCAGCTGGACTTTTTTGAGAATGTGTGTGGTGTTCACGGTCCAGCCCAGGTCCTCTGAGATGTGCAGCCCGAGGAACTTGAAGTGTGTGACCCCCTCCACCACCTCTCCATTGATGCTTAGACCTGTGTGCAGCATTGTCCTCAACCTCTGGAAATCAATGATGATTTCTTTGGTCTTCCTGGTACTGAGGTTGAGGTGGTTGTCACTGCACCAGGCCATGAGCCTCTGGACCTCCTCCTTGTATGGAGCCTTACTGCCGCCGCTGATCAATCCCACGATGGTGGTGTCATTAGCAAATTTGATGACGGTGTTAGTATCGCGGGTTGTGACGCAGTCGTGGGTGTAAAGCGTGAAGAGGGCGGGACTTAGGACACCGCCCTGCGGCACTCCAGTGTTGAGGACGATGGTGGAGGATGTGGAAGTGCCCATCCTGGCGTGCTGAGGTCTGTCTGTCAGGAAGTCCGTGATCCACCGACCGAGGGGGTTCCCGGCTGCAGTTTGTGCAGTTTGTTGACCAGTCGGCTGAGGCTGATGGAGTTGAATGCCAAGCTAAAGTCGACAAACAGCATCCTAGTGTATGTATTTGAGGTGTCCAGGTGACTGAGGGGAGTGTGGAGGGCGATGGAAATGGCATCGTCTGTTGATCTGTTGATAAGATCAGCATCAGACTGCATGGTTTTTCTGGTCCAGAAATCTGCTGTTGCTAAATAAAACAAGTCTCATGTTGCACTGGAATCATGTTTTAATGTACTTATGGGGTACTACTGCCTCAGTGGTTCATCCATGTGATCTATGGCTTTCACCATCTTTACAATCACACGCCTGTTCACTATTTCGAGGGGTAATATGTCTTTCCTGATTTAAATGCCAACACTTCTGCTGGATCAAGAGCTAGCAGTAGAAGTACTTCTTTGCGAGAAGTATGTAACAGTAGCCCTCGTTTGGGAGTTCTCACAGCTTGTTCTCGACACATCAACCGGGCAGAACTTTTTTCTCGTGGGGTGTCTGGCAACTATTCTGTGATTGGTCAAAAACTGGAGTGGGTGTGGTTAATGCGGAAATGCTAGTGGCAATTCTGTGTAGTTGCATGCTGAATGAACGGCATGATCCAACAGACATGGCCGTCAAAACCACAGGCCGACAATAATAAGTAAAGTGCCTCTCGCATCTGCTGCATCTCCCACAATAATAAGCATGTGTGACTTATGCTGTAGTGGGAGGGCCCTTTGAAGACTTTCCCAGAGTTGGGCACTGAGTTTCTTGTGAAGTTTAAATGACCTGGCCAAAGCGAACTTTGTTCTTGTTCTTGCTCACCTTGAGAACAAGAACAAATTTCAAGGAACATTATTTGTTGTTAGGGCGGCACAGTGGTGTGGTGGTTAGCACTGATGCCTCACACCAAGAAGGTTCCTGTGTGGAGTTTGCATGTTCTCCCTGTGTCTGCGTGGGTTCTCTCCGGGTACTCCGGCTTCCTCCCACCATCCAAAGACATGCTCATTAGGCTCATTGGTGATTCTAAATTGGCCGTAGGTGTGAGTGTGAATGGTTGTCTGTCTCTCTGTGTTAGGCCTGTGATAGACTGGCGACCTGTCCAGGGTGTACCCCGCCTCACGCCCGATGATAGCTGGGATAAGCTCCAGCCCCTCCCGCGACCCTTCACAGCACAAGCGGTTACAGAAGATGAATTAATTAATTATTTGGTGTTATTTTGTCGAATTCAGTGGCTGCCATTACGCCAGCATTTTGTGAGCTGGCAAAACTCAAATGTGCCAGAGACTCAAAGGAGACATCATGACTTCACCATTAACTGTTTAGCATTTGAATTTGAGTGATAATTTTCTGCTGTTTGAGACAAACGGCCAGTTCAAATGGCATTTGGGCAAGCGACTGCCCATTTGTTGCCCAGAGGTTTCACCCTGGGTGAAATGTGAATATGGCCATTTTTAAGTTTTAAAAGCAGAAACTAAACTGGAACTAGTCAAAGCTTTCTGCCAAGGATATCTGGTTTTCATGACGTGGGGCCTCATGTACGAACGTTGCGTGCGTACAAAAACGTAACGTACGTACTCGCTCATGTAAAAGTTCAGATGTATCAAGAGTGAAATGTCCGGGAACTTTGTACGTGCCAACGCCAACGACGTGGCTGGCATACGTAGGATTCTACAGATGTCGATCCTTTGGCGACACTTAGAGGTGATGCCGGGAAACTGTCATCATAAAACTGTGAAAACTATTGTGATGTGCACATCAGAGACACGCAAACAATTAACACTGATGAACAATTAACACACCCAGGTGTCTGTAAATATATGAGTGGATATATAAGCATGCGTAAAGTGGTGCAGAAAATGTCGTTAACAACAATGGCAGCTTTAGCGTTATTAGAAGATACAGCAAGGGTTGCCTGTGTCTGCACAGGTACTGACCACACTGGGGTTCCTCGCAACCGGGGCATTCCAGAGGGAGCTGGCCGACCGATCGGGACTGAGCCAGTCGACCCTGAGCAGAGCCATGCCAGCAGTGTGGGACGGAGTTATCCGCATGTCAGCCAGGTATATCAGATTCCCATACAATGCATCTGAACAGGTCAACATTAAAGAGCAATTTGCAGCGAGAGACGGTTTTCTGAATGTAATTAGAGCTATCGACTGCACACACATTGCTACAAAAGTGCCATCACATGAATTTGTAAATGTCAACAGGAAACATTTTCATTCGATCAATGTACAGATCATATGTGATGCGCAAATGCAAGTAACCAACATTGTGGCAGCGTGCCAAAGAGGACATTTTTGCACATCTCCACTCCAGTGAGTAGCGTCTCCAATTCGCTTTCTGTGAAGTTCTTCTTTTTTCCCGTCTTATTCATTATTATGTTTTCATTGTCTGATCGCGCAGAGAGGGGAATCTCAGGTGCAGGGTCAATTTAAGTATAATTTGCATATTTAAAAGGGGCGTGGACAGGGAGGTGCATATTTAAAAGGGGCATGGACAGGGAGTTGCATATTTAAAAGGGGCGTGGACAGGGAGGGGTCGGGTACGCTTGATTGGGATGTACAAAGGAAATGTGCTTCGAAATGCTTCTAAATCTGAGCTTACGTCACGATTTAGAAGGAAATCTACGCAACTTTTCGTACATGAGGCCCCAGATGTTTTGGTCCAGACCTTCTTATTTCAGTTTACAGTTGTTCTGTTCTGATTACTAACTTAGGTAAGCTGCCCTGAATGGGATTTTCCAGTGGATGCCTCAAATGAGCTGTCAGCTGAACTATTTGGGCTGGCTTATGGATCAACTATCAGCTGATGTACCTGGGATTGTGAGCTGAGCTTGACTTTGTGGCCTGTCTCAACTAACGCTAAGATCAATACTAATCACAATGCTGCAGGAACATTGCTTCATAAAAGTGCACTCAAAAGTCTTACTGTGTCATGTTTTCTGTCATGGTTTATTTTCTTGGGTTTCTCTTTATTGTATTTTAAGTTCTTGGTTTTTCATAGTCATGGTTAGTGTTTAGTTTTTCTGTTCTGTTTCCTGTTTTATTTTGTTAAGTTCTGGATTTCCTGTTTGTGTTACTCCATGTCTTTTTTCCTTTTGATTAGCTCATTGGTTTCACCTTGTCTTGTTCCTTGATTTGCTTCACCTATGTCTCGTCACCCCTCTGTTCCTCGTGTGTATATATAGCCCTGCCTTCGCCTTTGTTCCTTGTCGTGTCATACTGTTTGTTTGCCAAGTTCGCGTGTTTTGTGCCATAGTTTTTTTTTCATGTTTTCAATGCCATAGTTTTCCATGTCTTGTTCTATTTTTTTCATATTTTTTGGTTAGTGTTTTCCTTTTGGATTTCCTGCCTTATCAGCAGCGTCCTTAGTTTTTGTCAGTTTCGTCTTTTTTTTTGTATTAAATATCTTTTTTGCCTACTCCTGCATTTAAAGTCCTGTGTTTGGGTCCTAAACTCCATTCCCTGCTACCATGTCTTCACATACTGATTGTAACTGTAAATTAATATACTCTATTACTGAGCCATATATTGGAATAAATTGTAATTATTTTGGTAGCATTTTCTGAATTTAAAGAAACCTAATGCTGAACAAATACATATAACATGACCTCAGTGACATCTGTATTATTTGGGTGAGAGTGCATGACAATTTATATTTTACTGATTTGAATCTAAAGGCAGACTGAAGTGCAATTATGTTCTTCAAATATCTCTCAACAAGTCTTGCCCCTTGCCCAAATACCAAGCCTGACACTGTAACTGTGAACATGTTGCCTTAATAGGACGTACAGTTTCACTTCAGACTGGCCAATCAAACAAAGTCTTGTCTTTGAAGAGGCGGTGAAGCTCGAGAGCGAGATTCTTTTCACTCAAGTCACCGATTTCAACATGAAGACATCTCTAATGCTTGTTTTCTACCTGATATGCTTGTTCTTGTGGGGAAAGGGTGAGTTGTGATTTTGTGGCTGTTTGTCTGTGTTGTTAGTGGCACTGCCTCTAATTGTTTCTCATTTCTATACTATAATTTATCTTCTAAAATGTGAAATCAGTTGTGTCTTTCTCTCTCCAGTTGCTTCAGGTCAGAAGACACATCAGTCCTCATCTATTCATCAAGAGAGTGGCTTCAAATTAGTAAATGCTGGTGAAAGTATAATTTTGCGATGTTTCTATGGAAATGAAGTGACAGCAAGGTTTTACTGGTACAAGCAAACTTTGGGACAGAAACCAAAGCTCATTTCTACTTTCTACATCTATGATAACGCTGAAATATTTTATGATGAATTTTTTAACAATTCACGCTTTACACTGGAAATTAAAAATGGTAAAAACCACTTAAAAATTTCAGATTTGCGTATTTCAGACTCAGCTACCTATTACTGCGCATGTAGTGCTGCATTAATTTTTGAATTTGCAGAAGGTGTTACAGTCAGTGTAAAGGGCTCAGGAATGAAAATTAACGCTTCAGTTCATCAGTCTTCATCTGAGACCATCCAGCCAGGAGGCTCTGTGACTCTGAACTGTACAGTACAAACTGGGACCTATGATGGAGGACACAGTGTTTACTGGTTCAAAGACTCAGAAGAATCTCATCCAGGACTCATTCACACTCATGGAGACAGGAATGAAAAGTGTGAGAGGAAAAATAACATACAAACACAAACTTGTGTCTACAACCTGCCCATGGAGAACCTGAATCTGTCTCAAAATGGGATCTACTACTGTGCTGTTGCCTCATGTGGACACATACTGTTTGGAAATGGGACTAAGCTGGAGCTCAAGAGTGAGTAGAATTGTATTTTTTTCTTATCTGATTAACAGTTATGATTATTTCCTAGTTAAAAATAAAACTAACAAAACAAAGAAGCTGCTAATGTCATTATATGTCTGTGTTGTGCTGCAGGCGAGGGAGTTTCTGTTGTCTTGGTGTATTTCTTGGGTGGCGCTTTGGCATTCACCACTATCCTGACACTTTTAATGGCTGCCTTAATCTACACATACAAAAAAAACAGCCAGCAAGTTACAGGTAAATTGTACTGTTTATTGTGTAATTACTGAACATGACATCATAGAAACACAGCTTTTCTTTGTGTTTCAGATGCAGGATTTACAGTTTCAAACACAATGAACTCGGAGGTATCCAAATAACTCTCAAAACAATCTTATATAGTGGTGATAATAAAAAGTATAGTATGCGCCACATTGTAAGTTTTTGTTTTCTATTTTATTTCTATTCATGTTAGAGTTTCCAGACAGAAGAAAATCTCCATTACGCTGCTTTAAGGGTGAAGAAGGCCAGTCGATCAAGAAGTCAAAGAGATGACGCAGAGGAAAAGTGCATCTACTCTGGTGTTAGGAAATAAAACTGATCATGCTTCAACTGTGTCTCTGAGTAACATGACATGAGTAGTTCTACTTTGTGTGTAATTGTACTTCAGATGTAAGTGATTACTAAACAAAAAATTAAAAAAAAAAAGCTCTCCCTGGCTACATATGAAGTTCGGAAATGAAATGGTTTCGATACCAAGCAGATGTGTATCCTTTTAGCTTTTAGGAATTTAGCTGAAATTTCCCGTTCACAGTGGAAGATTTCGACATAGTTACAGTATAAAATATGCAAATTTCACCAAGTCAAATGTCTATCATTGCTTGTCCTGAATATATGTAATGAAAATATACCTTTGTAAAATATACCTCTGGTGAAAAAAAATCTGATAATGTTTTGTCACTATTTTATTTTCACAAACCTAGGCTTGTTTCTTTCCATGGTTGCATGTGGTTTATAGTTTTATTATTGTAATAATAAACTGCATCTTGTCCAAGTCCTGTGTACATTTCTTAACCTACTATTAACGCACTGTGTTCAAGTATGGCCTAGGTATTACTCACGTTGTGTAGGCCACATTACGGGTCCCGTCTACCTCATTAAAGACCTCCCTCCTTTTTCTTTACCACTATATCTTTAGTTCTATTAATTGCCTTGAGACAATGTTGATTAACTCATGGTATAGAAGTTTAAGTGAATTGATTTTTTGGACGAGGTAAGATCACCAACTTTATGGAGTCAGAGTCCATTATCTGCGCTGCAATTACAGGAGGAAGCAGTCCTTTATGAAACCATGAGCAAAAAATACAAAATAAAAGGAGGACCTGATCATAACAACAAGTGTATTGTGTGTGTGTATTGTATGGGAATGTGTATTTGTTGCTCTCACAGCGTGATAACAGCATCTGGTAAATCATTGCCATGCTGTATTTTTATCGTATTTCACTTGTATTTGCCGAATATCTATACATGCTTGTTTCTTGACATAATGAAGAAGAACTTTACTGTCAATGCACACAAGTTACAACAAAATTTAGTTTGGTAGCAATCTCTAGTAGCAGAAAATCGCAAAAATAAAATAATAATAATAAAAAAGGAGACTACTCGAGTAAATGTTGTCCAGATGTGGAAGTAGGGAGCCTACAATCCACTAGGCCGTCTTGATGACCCACTTCAGCTGTTTTTTCTCTGCTGCAGTGCAGCTGGTGTACCACAACGTACATCCGTAGGTTAGCGCACTCTCTATGGTGCAATGGTAGAAGTTTTTCAGGAGTAGTGGAGGGAGTTTGTTTTCCTTAGCGTTCTCAGAAAGAAGAGCTGCAGCTGGGCTTTTTTGAGAATGTGTGTGGTGTTCACGGTCCAGTCCAGGTCCTCTGAGATGTGCAGCCCGAGGAACTTGAAGCCTGTGACCCCCTCCACCACCTCTCCATTGATGCTTAGACCTGTGTGCAGCATTGTCCTCAACCTCGGGAAATCAATGATGATTTTTTTGGTCTTCCTGGTACTGAGGTTGAGGTGGTTGTCACTGCACCAGGCCACTAGCCTCTGGACCTCTTCCTTGTATGGAGCCTTACTGCCGCCGCTGATCAATCACACGATGGTGGTGTCATTAGCAAATTTGATGACGGTGTTAGTATCGCGGGTGGTGACGCAGTCGTGGGTGTAAAGTGTGAAGAGTGTGGGACTTAGGACACTCTCCGGTGTTGAGGACGATGGTGGAGGATGTGGAGGTGCCCATCCTGGTGTGCTGAGGTCTGTCTGTCAGGAAGTCCATGATCCACCGACCGAGGGGGTTCCCAGCTGCAGTTTGTGCAGTTTGTTGATCAGTCAGCTGGGGCTGATGGAGTTGAATGCCAAGCTAAAGTCGACAGTCATCATCCTAGTGTATGTATTTGAGGTGTCCAGGTGACTGAGGGGAGTGTGGAGGGCGATGGAAATGGCGTTGTCTGTTGATCTGTTGGGCCTGTAGGCAAACTGATGTTGGTCAAGCTCAGGTGGAATCTGGACCTTGATATGTTGTAACACCATTCTTTCCATACATTTCATGATGATTTGTGTCAGGGCTACAGGCTGGTAATCATTCAGCCCTGCGATGGAGTAGGTTTTGGGCACAGGGTTTCAGAAACTTTCCAGGAACGCCATTGGGTCCTGGTGCTTTCCTGGTCTCGATGCCCTGCAGGATGCGTAGTACCTGGTGTTGCTGAAGGGTGAGGGGCTGATCGTGTTCCGATGGTGTCAACAGTGTGCCCTCTGCCTGTTGCTGTCTTCTTCAAAGCGTGCAAAAAGGGTGTTCAGTTGATTTAGCAGAGAGGTGTAAACTGGGGATGGGGTGTTGTGGCACTCCTTGTAACCTGTAGTGTTCTGGATTGAGCGGGGGTCGTTTCCTCTGAAGTTGGCCTCTATCTGCTCTTTGTATTTTAACTTGTTAGCCTTGAAGGCTCTGCTCAGGTCCGCTCTAGCCTTCCTATAGGCCTCCCTGTCTCTTGCCCTCAGAGTCGAATCAGGGTTTGTGGTTGGATAATGTTTTGACCTGTCTACTGGTGGTTACATCTATGCAAATGGTGATGTATGCTAGCACGGAAGAGGTGTAGGCCTTGGTGTCTGATAATGATTACATAAGCAAAAGCAGTATGGTTTTAAATATAAAATCTGGGGTTTTAATCTCATTGCAACACAGTGGTAAAGGCTGGATCGAGCACTGCAAATGCACTAGCCAAAAATGAACCACACATTCAAAGCAAGTACAGGATCTTACATAAGTGAGGATGTTTGTGGTTATTCATTTTTCAAGCGCTACACTTGCCACCATAGGTAACAGTGAGCGTGCTTCCTTAACGGGACATTAGACATCATCTGTGGTTGGCCAGTCACACGCATTCTCGTCTCTGAAGAGTGGAGAAAGACTCAAGAATATTTTTAACACGAGACTCCCGACGAAATGACAGTTTCGATGAGTATTTTTTATCTGTCATGTGCACTCTTAGGAAGAGTAGGTGAGTTGTGATGTGCAGTTGTTATTTATTTAGAAATACAAAAGCGTTGACTAAGATTGCAAAAATTGGTTTGGGTGTCGTTGCGCAAATTCACACCTAAAATGAAACTAAATGCAAGTGTTTGCTCTTTTTTTTCTTTTACTCCAGCTCAGTCGGCTGAACTGAAATCGACCTCATATGTTGATCAAGAGTGCGGTTTCATAGAGGCTAAAGTTGGTGATGAGGTAACTTTGCTGTGTTCCTATGAAGATAATTTTGCCAGACGTTACTGGTACAAGCAAACACTGGGACGGACACCAAGGCTCATCTCTAGCCTTTACAAGTTCGACAGAAATGGCACCTTTTACAACGAATTCAAGAACAACCCCCGCTTCACATTAGATAACGGTGAAAATCACTTGACGATAAAAGATTTGCGTGAGTCAGACTCGGCAACCTACTACTGCGCAAGTAGCTACACCTTCATCTTTGAATTTAGAAAAGGAACATTTGTCAGTGTGAACGGTCCAGGTTTGAACATCCAAGATTCGGTTCACCAGTCTTCATCTGAGACTGTGCAGACGGGAGGCTCTGTGACTCTGAACTGTACGGTACACACCGGGAGCTGTAAGGGAGACCACAATGTTTACTGGTTCAGGAACTCTGAAGGATCTCATCCAGGGATCATTTACATCTATGGACAAAGGAACGATCAGTGTGAGAGGAACCCAAACACACAAACAAACACCTGTGTCTACAACTTGCCCATGGAGAATCTGAACCATGCTGGGACCTACTACTGCGCTGTTGCTGCATGTGGACGCATTGTGTTTGGAAACGGGACCAAGCTGGATTTTAAGGGTGAGTCATTCTACGAGAAATGTTCAGATAAATGCTGATTTTTGCTAATTCTGATTCTCTGCAGATGAGGAGGACCTTCTATACATGGTGTATTTCTTATTGTATTTTTGGAGCGGGGCTTCGGCATTCGCCACCATCCTGAGTGTATTGCTGGTTTTCTTAGTGTGCAAGATTAGCAGGAGAAACAGCTACCCTTATGGAGGTAATAGTTATTTTTTATTTTTTTGTTTGGTTTGTGTTTTTTTAAATCTATACAACTGATACATTGTGTATAAGTGATATTAAGAACGGATCATGTTTTTCAGATTCTCAAGAAAGATTTTCAGCTTTATCCAAAACAAATGTTGAGGTACTCCACTTTTCAAAGAACTACCTTAATATTTGTATTATTTAAAGCATCACAGTTCTTGCGCCACATACTGATGTACTGTTTCTCATATCCAGGGTTATCAAAATGGAGACTACCTTTACTACATTGCTTTAAGGCAGATAAGGATCAACGAATCAAGGAGACCGAGGGATAACACGTGGAGTGAATGTGTATACTTCAGTGGAAAGCAGTAAAGACGGACAGGTGTGATTACGTGACCTGGATAGGTTCTCTTTGAAAATGTAACCTGGATGTATCTGCAAAGGAACCTTGTGGTGGGGTGCTTTCACACCCAAGTCAAGATTCAGAAACCAGGAGCGTTTCCCCGCCATGTTGTTATGTGTGGGCTGCTGTGAACTCAGAAATTGCAGCACATCCGGAAACAAGGGTGGTCTCTGCCTGCTTGTAATAGCTCCCCCAGACCTGCATTTACAGTGTGAACACAAACATCGGACCGATGCGACTACCCTCAGAGTTATATCACCAAGCTGCAGTTCACCTGATGCATCTTTGGAAGAGTGTGCACCTGGTCTGACACTATTCTTACACTATTTTTGACTACTTTGTATTTCCTGAAATCCAATATTTAACAACCACACTGTTGGCAAGAACTTTGTCTTAATTGCTTTGAACACGGACTGAACCACAAGTTGAATTTCAGACATGCAGTAAAACAACAGATTGCCACTATGAGAGACCTGGAACTGGAAATACTGAAGAATTCTTTGGCCGCTAGCAAGATTGTGCATGAGGATGAGGACACATCTCTAATGATTCTGCTCCCATATCTATTTGAAAATAATAACGACTGAAGAGCGCAAATTAACATACAGATAAGCAAGAAAACAAACAGACCATTTGTCCTCACAAAATGCGACAAGAAAACGCCAGGACTGCAGCTTTAAAGTCACGTATTGTTTGCAAAGCTTCATCTTACAATAATGTAATTAAACAAGCTTTTATAAATACATGAATTACAATGATTTACATTCTTTCTATGGCAGTTGGTTGTAGACAGCTAGGAAGTATGTTGTGCACCCTTTTCATAAAGCCAAAGTGTGGTCACTGCAGAAATATCCCACACTCAGTAGTTTTTATAAGCAACTTTTTCAAGTCCACCTGGTCAGCAATCTACGGTTGCACTTTTTGTCATCAGGAACAGCTACTTCAAAATCCTCTAAGCTTATGTGTCACGCTTAAGGCAACCCTTTGAACTTGATAATGTGTTATTTGATAATTGATAATGCGTACTGTACTCATTTGTAAAATGTTTAAGAATGATTGGCTTTTTCAGAGCTGTGAAGCTTGCAACATCCAATCAAATATGTTCAGCTTCAAATCCATTTGCTCCCACGTCTCAGTTGTTAGGCTTTGTTAGAGCGAATATGGTTATAAGCCTATCCCCGATAGACAGACAACCATTCACACTCACACCTACGACCAGTTTATAATCACCAATTAATCTAATGAGCATGTCTTTGGATGGTGGGAGGAAGCTGGAGTACCCGGAGAGAACTCACACAGACACAGGGAGAACGTGCAAACTCTATACAGAAAGGCCCCAGCCGGCCAATAGATTCCTATTAACTAAAAAAAATAAATAAATTCATTTCAAAATTTGAAAAAGTAGTGTAGAACAAGACTGAATATAAAAACTCAGAGCACTCAGAATTCAAAACTAACTCAAAAACTTCCTTGATGATGACGTTGCATGTGTTGCTGTGATTTCTAGGTAAGGTTGCCTCAGACAATTTTCAGAAAGCATCTGGAACAAGAAGCCACTATAGAGGAAGTAGAAATCACACTTGCTGAACTGCAGTACAGACACAGTTTACGTGTTAGTTTATTTTTATATGTCTGTATCAAAACCACAGCCATAAGAAAACATTGTGCAACACGACAGTAATGAAACAATCAGACCGGACATACACTTTGTGGCGGAATGTAGGGCAAGCACAGATAAAACATAGCATCAAATCTTCAGGCAGACAGATCAAATTCTGCTGACACTGGTGTCGAAACAAGCCACAATGAAGGGGCTTTTACTTCAGCATGCACCAGCAAATCATGTTCCGCAAAACGAGGATCATGAACCAATCAGGCTTCACAAATTTAGCGAAATGTAGGACAAGTTGGTGTTAGTTAAACTGTGCAATCTGCTGACGCCTCAGTAGCTCAGACCAACAGCTCAGAAGAAGCAGAAGTGGACAAGATGATGGTGGTCATTGCAAACCTCTTCCTCCTCTTGTCGTTGTGTAAGTAACAGATTCAACTTGGAGCATCTTTTCTTCAGAGGCTTGAGACACAGATTATGATGATGCAGACTGATTATATTCTGTCTGTTTGTTTCAGGTGAGGCACAGTTGAGTGAAATCTCTCAGCCTGAGTCGCTGCAAACGCTGAAGCTCGGGGACTCGGCTATGATTAAGTGCTACATAAAAAGTAAAATAACAAAAAGAGTGTGGTACAAACTAACTACAGAGAGGAAACTACAGCTCGTTGCAACACTCGAATCTCACTATAATCGGTGTGTAGTTGCTGATGAATTTAAGCACCGTTATTCGGTCCAGTTTGACGGGGTCAGCAGTCACCTGACCATATCTAGAGCATCACTGGACGATGTTGGAACGTACTTCTGTGGAGTACTGCTCTTAAATGACATAGAGTTTGGATCAGGAACCTTTCTGATGCTGAAAGGTATTTATTCTCAGCAGTTGATTACTAAATGATCATAGTTGCATCTAATTTCCGTTTAGTAACAATAATGCTCATAATGCTAATGAGTGCAGTCAATTTGGTTTCTTTTTCAAGGTGCAAAGACAGTCAGCGAGTCTGTCAACCAGCTCCCTCAGTCTCAGACAATCCATTCTGGAGACTCTCTGACCCTCAGTTGCTCGGTTCATTCTCAGTGCACAGCAGACCACACGAGTGTCATGTGGCTGAAAAACTCTGATCATTCTGCTCCTGAAATGATTTACTCCTCTGAAAGTAAGAGCAGCGCCTGCCAGAAAACTGAGAGTGGAGAAACCACTTGTGTGTACAACCTTCTCATGAGGAACATCAGCTCTGATGACGCTGGAGTTTACTACTGTGTGGTGACTTCATGTGGACAAGTACTGTTTGGAAACGGAACCAAGCTCGTCTTTGAGTGTAAGTAGATTTTTAGTAGACGATATGATGATTAGTTATGAAGCTTTCTCATTGTACGCAACATGATTCAAGGATAAAATTGAGTCTAACTGCTGTATATACTGTATATATACTATGTCTCCTAATTTTGCAGATGACACAGTCTTTCCAGACATTGTCCATGTTCATGTTTTGGTGCCCACCATCCTCCTGGGAGCTTATCTGGTTTTCTTAGCGTGCATGATGAGTAAGAGACACTGCTGCGTTGTTATCTACACATTTCATTTACTGAACATAGCATTAATTACAAGGATTATTGTTGTCTTTCAGAATCCTGTGACGGATTTTCCGCTCACTCCGCAATCTATGCAAAGGTATGCGTTAAGCATTGCTTTGTATCATATATACAACATAATATGCCATCAACATTATTGTGACCATGGTGTATCGTTTCCCAGGTACAAGACAAAGAACATCTGGAGATCAAGAGATCAAAAGGACTGAGAGACGACACCTGGACTGAATGTGTGTACTCCGCTGTGAAGCAGTACTAATGAATGCTTCGTCTTTGCATTTTTAAAGCGGTGTGGCTTTGTGCAAGCATGCTTGGGCTTTTCTTTTGATAACATTATGTCATCTCTATATGATCCATGTAAAGCTTGACCATGAAATAAACTCATTAAACAAGATATTCCAAAGACAAAACATGAAGTGCAGTTATTTCCAATATTGCTGTGAAAAAAGGTAACATTAGACTTTCCTCAGAGATGCTGTTAGCTACTCTACCAATGTCCTGATAGCAAAGTTGAAAATTGTGAGCATGAAAATATAAAGAAACCGCAATCACATTCATGAACATGCACCCTGTCTAACCATGAAAAAGATCATTTTCTTCAAATCTGTGCAGCACATCTGTAAACTCATCAAGTATCTGTCAACTGTGCCGCAAATCTTTTTCAGGCAGTTGGCATTGTCAGATTTGAGTCATGGCATACTTAGGCCACGCACTTCTTGTCATTGTGTGGGTGATTCTTCAAGCAACTGATTTTATAAATGAGCTTTGTATGACCTATTAAAAACAAAGGTAATACGGTTAGTTCAAGTTCCATTATGTTTTGTTTTGTTAATGGTATAATTGAAATCTTCTCTAATAAAACAATCTAATGTCGAACTAACTACCTCATTAGCATTGGTACTGACTACTAAGAACATAAGATGAGTGTTCTGGCAGTGACGTCAACTGCGAGACCTGAATGTGTATAGCTGCACCCACTAACCACAAAGGTTTTTTGCATCTGTCGTAGGTACAATGTCAACTGACAGTAGAGGACAGTTCAAGTTATAAATACAGGAATAAAGCTAAGAGGGGACTGGTTTTGAACAAAAAATGCGTAAAAGTAAGAAAACGTTTCCGCTGTCTGTTTACACTGCACCGTGGTTTCCTGATTAGGTGTCACATGTAGCATCACATTATACTCTGAGAGGTCAGCAGGAAGTGACTTTTGCTTTTAGAGTACAAGAATGTAGATGTGATCTGGGTTAGGCCACAAAGCTGAAAACTGAAATGAGATTGCAGCATCAAGTGTTGTATAACACCAGGGGCCCTACAACACCCTGGCGGGGGCACCGACAATCACAGGGAGCAACTTAGGGCATTGTCTGCTCTGATATGAGCAAGTGTTATGTATATTTGTGATATACTTAAGAAAACCCGCAAACGCTCAGGCTTTAGCATCACCAGAACAAATCCACTGGTGTCTTGTGTCAAACGTCAAGACTAGATGTGGTGATGTAATAGAGGGAAAGAGTAAGAACGTTTTCCTTCCTCACTTTGGACCCCTTAACACCAGTCAATCCTGATCTGATTGCCACAACTATTGTATTTCTGCTGACCGTGTAGATAGATAGATAGATAGATAGATAGATAGATAGGTTTTATTTGTCACATGCACAGTTATACATAGTACAATGCACAGTGAAATGTATTGTTGTATCTGCAGCCAGTAGTAAAAACATATAAGTACTACAGTAGACAGTAGTCTAGTCTAGACAGTAGTGCATCTCTTTATGGCCGCAGCCACTTCCAGTATAAAAAGGCAGCAGGTCATACAGCAAAATCTGACTAAAGATGGTTTTATGAAGATGAACATACGTTAATTGGACTTTAGTCAATAGTTGCTAGACTGAGACTTTTGAGGCATTAATGTGCAGCGGACACATCTGCAGAAATGATATGCTGCAAGTACGCAGCTGGAAACCATGCCACTGAGAACTGGGTCTGTTTTGAGAGATCAAATGGAGGCCTTGTTCAAAATAATTCTTTCTATTCAACTTTGTTTTTTTTGCAAACTGTTTTACTGTAGGCCACCATTATTTGAGGACACTGCACAACTCATCACATTTGTGCTACACAGTTCCACAAAAAATGTAGGTCCTCGGGTGCTTTGAGGGGCATGCAACAAAATTGCTGTTTTCATTGTGTCAACCTCATTGTGGTTCACATTGGTGTTAAACCTTTAAGTGCTGATGACATTCTGTGTCCAAACAAGCCACGATGAAGGGGTTTTTGCTTCAGCGTGAAAAGCAAATCATGTTTCTCAAAGTGAGGATCATGAACCAATCAGACCTTTGTAGCGGAATGTAGGACAAGTTGGTGTTAGTGAATCTGTGCAGTCTGCTGCTGCTTCAGTTGCTTCAAACGTCAGCTCAGAGGAAGGAGACGAGAAGCGGACAAGATGATGGTGTTCATTTTAAATATCTTCCTCCTCTGGTTGTTATGTAAGTAACAGATATCTGCTTGTAGCATTTTTTCATCAGAGTCCTCACTGATTATATTCTGTCTGTTTATTTCAGGTGAGGCACAGTTGAGTGAAATCTCTCAGCCTGAGTCACTGCAAACGCTGAAGCTTGGAGACTCGGCTACGATTAAATGCTACATAAAAAGTCAAATTCCAAAAAGAGTGTGGTACAAACTGACTATAGAGAGGAAACTACAGCTCGTTGTAACTTTTAATTCTGACTATAATTATACTACTTTTGCTGATAAGCGTTATTCAGTAAAGTCTGACGGGGTCAACAGGCACCTGAGCATATCTGGAACATCATGGGACGATGTTGGAACGTATTTCTGTGGAGTATTGGCCTTGGATGACATTGAGTTTGGATCAGGAACCTTTCTGATGCTGAAAGGTATTTATTATCTGTAGTTGATCATTACATTCTCATAGTTGCATGTTGTTTTGTGTAATAATGCAGGTATTTATTAGGGGTAAGGTATTTATTCTCTATAGTTCATTATTAAATCATCATAGTTGCATCTCATTTCTGTTTAATAATAATGACCATATTGCTAATGAGTGCAATCAATTTGGTTTCTTCCTCAAGGTACGAAGACGGTCAGTGACTCTGTCAACCAGCTCCCTCAGTCTCAGTCAATCCATTCTGGAGACTCTCTGACCCTCAGCTGCTCAGTTCATACTCAATGCACAGCAGAACACACTAGTGCCATGTGGCTGAAATACTCTGATCATTCCGCTCCTGAAATGATTTACTCCTCTGAAAGTAAGAGCAGTGACTGCCAGAAAACTGAGAGTGGAGAAACCACTTGTGTGTACAACCTTCTCATGAGGAACATCAGCTCTGATGATGCTGGAGCTTACTACTGTGTGGTGACTTCATGTGGACAAGTACTGTTTGGAAACGGGACCAAGCTCGTCTTTGAGTGTAAGCAATTTTTAGTAGATGATTTATTGTTATGACAGCGCCTTTATTGTACGCAGTCTGATATGGAAAAAAAACGGAACTGTAAATGTAGTGTTTTAATCCATGGGAAAAAACTGTGGGGGGGGGACACCATTTAAACAAACCTAAAGACTAATCAACTACTCTGTTAGTCAAAAAAATAAATGTCAAGATATTGTAAATTTAATGAAACAGACGTTAAGCATCTAAGTGTGTCAAAGTTGGCATTTTGGTTTTAGTGTTCCCGGCCTCAGGTATTATGTGGCAGCTGCAGTATATATTGTACTTGAACCAACAGTATTTGTAAGGCCGGATGGATATATAAATGTGTTTTTGCTGCATAACTGGTCAAATTACCCGTTATGTAAAATACATGGATGTTTTCCAAATGGTTGATACTAAGCTACAGGTTTTAACACATAAATCTAAGTACTCTGTATATTTTCTTACGTTTACAGCAAACACTGACACTGGACTGAGTTCAATCACTATTGCACTGATGCTGTCAAACGTCATTCTCGGGATTGTGACATTCATTCTCGCATGGATACTTTGTCGGTCTCAAAGGAAAGATTCGTTGGGTAAGTAAAACTAAATGTAATATCAAATACATAATATGTTACTTTCACTACACTAGTTTTCTTTTCGTGTCTCTTTCGAAGCAGCTGAAGCAGCCGATGGATCCGCTGAAGGCAGCCAGGTTTGTCATTGTGCATTGTAGTACTTTATATAAAGTTCCTGTTTGCTTCAGAGACCATGATTCCTTGTGCAACTGTCACAACAAGTTCATACTTTTATTTTCATTTCCATTTGTCTCAGACGAGTGGTGAGCTTACCTATGCAGCTGTGACATCGTCCTCCAGAAACAATCAGAGACAATCTACAGTGAAGCACAGAGAAGACTCTGTAATTTATTCTAAAGTCAGATACTGTCAACAGGACAGAGACATTTCATCTTGGGAATGTGGACAAACCAGGGAGAATGACAACTGAGTGAGCAGGAATGTCTTCCAACTATCAAATGTATTTCCCTTTTAGGTGGCACATAGTCATATATAAAATACATATTCAGTCGTTGGTGCTTAGCATTTTCTTATAATAAAATCTCTGTTCAGCAAATGCGCCAAACCTAACTGACAGTCCTATGTCCTATTCACAAACCAACTAACTTCTAATAAAATAAATATTTAGTAATGTTTATGAACATTTGGACTAAATTCTGAGACTGTTCAAACATGTGAACTGTGCTTTTGTAATACAGACATACCATGCTAATTGAGCAAAATGTATTTTGGATATGTGTGTATTACATTATAAATACTGGAATTCACTGCCAAATCTTTATTTGTGTAAAATGCTTCAGTTCACCTACATCCTTGACTGGTTCATCGGCCAACAAGTATGTCATTTTGTAAGAAGACTGTGATCACATGCCAAACCATCACTGGTTGCCCCTGTCAGATCAATTGTTGTCCGGTGTCCAGGATGAAATGTGCAACTTGCATGGCTGGTTTGTGTCAGTCACATGAGTACTGCATTGATTATGCTGCTGGTTGTAATCCTAAAAGTCAGAAATCTGTGAAAAGCAAAATAAAACACATGGTGCCTTCACACTGTCAGTGGACCGACTCACAGTCATTCTCTATGGAAGCATATGAGGTGATATGCAGACACGACAAACTCAAGCCACAAGTCACTTGAGTGATGGGCAAGGCACACAACTAACCAATCAAGCTGTAGCGGAATAAACCGACTGTAAGAACTGACCAACTTTACACAAATGTGATGTCACACATAGGATTTCGGAAGGGCTTTGAAGATAAATACGATTCTAACTACTGCTCATAATTCCACCTCACTCCTGACAAATTAAAAAACAGGCAGAGGTGGAATGAGAGTGGACCTGAGGCATACAGGTCACTCTCTTAATTCTTGATTGCCTTGGTATAATTCAAACATACATGAGGTCAGTTCCTGTACAGAATCTATCTACAGATACCAAAACAGTTTTTGGTACCAGGCTGTAAACATCGTTATTTTTGTCGGGGGTTTTTAGACGGGGGTCTCGATTTAAGAGCCAGTTTCAGGAATGTAACTTGCATTTCTCAACAGATGACATCATAACAATGCTAAAAAGCACTTCAGTGGGGACTTGCCAATACAAATTCTCTCAAGGCGCTGTACAAGATCCAGTCTGAAACCTGGCCTGAAACCCCCAGAGCAAGTATGAAGGCGACGGTGGCAAGAAAAAACTCCCTCTTAACAGGAAGAAACCTTGAGCAGAACCCAGCTCATATGGAGGGGCCCATCTGCCTCAGGCCAGCCGGGTAGAGGCAGAAAAGAGAAGAGAGCAGGAGGAGGAACGAGATAAACCTACTTTAGTAGTGGGAACTTCACAGCCACAACTGTGGTATATCAAATGTAAATAAAGCTCTTAGAAATGCAAAGACATTGTAATGACATAAAGATTAACCAAAAATGCATGACACACAATGTTGAGTAGAAAACTGTACACTGGGACTTTGAGTAAACTGAAACTGTAAAGCAGGAGCTTAGTTTACTTACTATAGCCAAAAGCAAACATTTACCCATTTGCACTAGAAGGTGGAAACTTCACAAAGACATGAAACCTACAACACAAAGTAAACAACATCAAACAGTTCAACTGTGAAGTAAAAACAGTGCTTCACCAAGCAAAATGAATGTAATGTAATGTAATGTAATGTACCACACTAAATAAAGACCTAAGAACAAACGTCCCCTCTGATCTTTGTTTGTCTCCAGAATATCTAGCAGAGGGTGCAACATTTAAAGTAGTCAGCCCTCAGCATTTGAATTTTGCTTTGAGTCCTGTGGTGAATAAGGTGAGAACTACAGTCGACAGGTTTCCGCTGGTGGAAACTTCAGTCCTATAGCTCGAACACAGGAAATCTTACCTGTGGCTTCGAGGCCACAGCGTATGGCACGTTAGATGGAAGCTAAAAGCTAAGAGAAGCCATTTTACAAATGCAGATGTGTGAAATGACACACGTGCCATCTTTCAAATGGAGACAATAGGTGGTGGACACAAATGTGAAATACAAGCCCCCAAAAAGAAACGTCTTAAAATAGTACTTTGCATTCACCTTTAATCTCATTTCTGAAAAACAACAACAGTTATTTTAATAATCTCTGCATCTATTGGGCTGAGCTTTAAAAAAAATGTATCTGGGAACTGCTCATTGGTTCACAAATGATTTTTTCAGATGCAGCCAAAAATGTGTTCCTTACTTGTACTTAAAACTAAACATATGACAGCAAAAATTACATATTTAGTGTTTGTTATGGTTAAGGGTATTTCAAATTTTTTGCAGTGAAAAGAACAGGAAGAAGTCCAGCGGAGAGAGTCTGAGGCCGCAGCTGCATTAGCCATGCAAGATGGTGCAATTGAGAGAGACCATGCATGAATGCACTATTTGCATGGTTTCTAGTTACCCAGAGATAGTGTCATTTCTTTCACTGTGCTCGACAAATACTGAGGGAATCTTATTTTAGATTAAACTGGACACATGCGCTAGACAGGATGCCTCCCTGCAAAGCATCATGGTATACGTAGGCAGAGCAATAACAGCTTTTCAATGATAATAACTATGAAAACTCAGCTTTCTTTGTCAATATAGTATGCAGGAACTTCAGTTGACTACAGTGACCATCAACACTATCCACAGAGACAGTGTTACAGTTTCCATTCAATTAAACAGTAGATCATTTCACTATGACCAACATCTTCCAGTCATTTGCATCCTAAATTGGTTGAAATTCAATGTATTTAATTGTCAAATGAACAATGTTCACATTTTGACAATTCTGGCCATTCTTCTTCTAAAGCTAATGTCAGGCTCAAGAGTCATTTTGTTGTTGATGATAATGATGAAGCACTAAAAGGTACAGTAGGTGGTACTGGGCCGTGTTTCAAGTGTTTCTATTATGGGACACTGAATTTGATTGGCTACTCGAGCACAGTCTTCTCTGTGAAGAGTAGAGTACGTACAGAGATGCAAGTCATTCATCTTAAGATTTGCAGCACGATGACACCTCCAACCTTTGCTCTGTATTTCACATGTCTGTTTGTGGCGAATATGGGTAAGTTGGGTTTTGTATCCGCTTTTTGTTCACTTATAAACTATAACATAATGTTTGCTTGCTTACTGCGCAGTACAGATCCTCAACGCATTCAGCTGACTTTGTATTTGCTTCATTTTCTCTTCAGCTCAGATGACACGTTTTCAGCAATCATTAGATTTCAAATCAGCTAAGGTTGGTGAAACTGTGACTTGTCAATGCAGCTGTAAAGATGATGCTGTAACAGTGATGTTGTACTGGTATAAGCAAGCTTTGGGAAAGAGACCAAAGCTGATGTCTAAATTCTACAAGCATAATGACAATGGCACCGTTGCAGATGAATTCAAAAATCCACGTTTCACAATGACTAATGTAAAACAAAAATATCTCCTTCTGAAGATAGCAAATTTGAGAATATCAGACTCTGCTACCTACTACTGCGTAAAGAGCAACTTATATGATTTTGAATTTTGTGAAGGCACTACCATCGACGTAAAGGGTTCAGGTTTAAATATCGAAGCTTCAGTCCATCAGTTGGCATCTGAGCCCGCCCAGCCAGGAGGCTCTGAAACGCTGAAATGTGCAGTACACACTTGGAATTGTGATGGAGAACACAGTGTTTATTGGTTCAAAACCGAAGGAGAATCTCATCCAGGACTCATTGATACACATGGAGGCAGGAATGATCAGTGTGAGAGGAAAGACAACACACAAACTCAGACCTGTATCTACAACTTGCCAATGAATAGTATGGATCTTTCTAATGGTGGGACCCACTACTGCGCTGTTGCCTCATGTGGACACATACTATTTGGAAACGGGACCAAGCTGGACATGAAGGGTGAGTCACTTTGTACGAGTGGTTGTCTCATTTGATGAGCACCTATCCTAGATTAGAGAGTCATTTCACATAACCATACTTTTCATGAAGTCATTGCTCCTTAGCGCTGTTAACCTCGAAGAGAGTGTAAACTGCTGAAGCCCTATATTATTGTACTGTATACTTAGATAACCTTAAAATGCATTTTCACATGGAAAATGTGGGTTGACTCTCTTTATATTCTTAATGCTTTAAGAATGTACCTCTTTGTGGCCAGTATGAAAATGCTGTTTGTGAAAAGTCTCAAAATGTAATTTATTGATGTATGTTGATCAATACAAAATGTCCATTGTTTTGTGATTCGGAGACTTTGAAACGAATGTAGTGGCAGCATTTTCATGCCCATACCATGTATTTGAAAGGTCCAGTTCAGTCCCACAGCAGCTTGTGAAATAGTCAAAAAATGTTATCAGTTTTTGGTGCATTGCACCGACCACAAAACCCACTCTATTCTCTTGCTTTTGGTTGGATTTGGTTAGCTTTAGGTTAATGGTTTGGGTTAAAATGCAACCTTTAAAATACTTGTTAAGTTAATTTATGGGACTAAATTTGCTGTTGCAGTTCATCTTCTGGTGTCGGCCTCTTTGCAGATAAGGTGGGATCCCTTGTCTTGGTCTATGTCTTGATCGGAGCGTTGGCATTCACGACCATCCTGGTGGTTTCACTGGCTTTCTCACTTTACAAAATGTGCAGAACTCGCTACCATTGTACAAGTAATTATCACTCTTTGAAGACGACGTGAAGTATTGAGTGTTTACTGCATCTAAATAAAAACTAATTTTAATTTTGTATGTCTCATCATTTTCAGCAACCTCTACTCCAAATACAGCGGTAAGCATTATTTTGTTTCCCGTCCTATTGGTTGCAGCAGCCTAGCAGGTGTCATAGTGGATAATTTTGTTTTCCATACATGCGTCTCCTGACTTGTATCTCATAGAGTAGCGTTTAAAATGTTTATCTTTGATCAACAGTTATCCCAAGAGGAAGAGAATCTACATTATGCTGCCCTGAGGGACTACAAGGTCGGCAAATCAAGAAGAAAGACGGACGACACCTTAAGTGAATGTGTATACTCCAGTGTAAGGCAGTAGAGTTGGACAACGAAATAAAAAAAATCACATTCCCTACATGTGAAAGCTTGTCTTACCATAAAGGTGGTTGTGGTTACACTCCTGTTTTAACAAGTAAAGTTGTCAATACGGGCGGAAGGACGGCTTCAGTTTGGTGATTCAAGTCTCAATACTCTGTGTTATACTATGCTTCCTTGTCTATGCAAACCCATAATATACACTTCCACTGTCTATTTCCACTGCCAAAGCACCATTTGCTTCCAAATATTAAATGTATTTGCACTCAGACCCTTGCACAGTAAGGTGCACAGCCCTGCATTGTCGTCATCATGTGTACACTGTGTATACGGGTAAGGCCAAAATCATTCCTAAAGATCGGTTCTTCATTGTAAGTAGGGTGTTTATTGTAACTGCTACCACAAACGATGAGATGCAAAAAAAACTTCATATAACTTCTTTGCAGTTAAAAGTGAGTACACTCTGTGGTTTCAAGCAGGAAGTTATGACATCAATGCTTCTCTGCAGTCTGTGGTCATCCTGTTTTATGCCTCAGGTGAATAAAAAAAGCTGTTGGCTATGTTTTCTCTGACCCTGTCATGACATTAAATGGAAAAAGGTCAAGAACACATGTCACACAGTAAGCAGCGAGAACGTTAAGAAATATACTCAACATAAACATAAATTATTGATGTAATAGGTATTTGTGGGCATTGAGGTACATATAGGCAACACCCAGGGAGCAGTGTCTTCTAAGTCCCTAAGTAAAGTGGAAGTGCAAAACTAAATAACTGGCATAGACTTTTAGGAGTAGAACGCATTTATACCCCACATTTTTGCTCTTGACTGTGTTAAGTAAGTAACATTTTGTTAATTTCAGAATTGAACGCCTCCACAAGATATAATTCACGGGACCAGGACCCAGAGATTCTGTGCTATATTTGTTTTGCATGCTACATTACTGGGCAGCAGTCTATACTATTAACCCTTTCAAATACATTTCCATTCCAAGATAAAATAATAAGCAACTACATAATTGCTACAGGGCCTCTCAGAGGTCTTTATGCTTTTGAAGTGCCAACATAGCACATAGGAAACATCGCAAATTTCAAAGGGCTTAACATTGTGCATAGTATACCACAACATCTACCCCCAAATTAAACCATTCAACATAAAAAATGCAGATAAAGTGATTAAAAATAGGTGCTTAAAGGTCAAAGATCGAGGTCACCTCACAAAACACAATGATGATCCTAAGACAACTTTCTAGTCAAGGTCACCGTGACCAGACCTGGGTCCCTTTATTGGGAAGGGAATATCTAATTGAGGGGATTTCTTAGGATGCACCACACTATAATATTTAGAAACCAGTTAGAGCCGGCCTCGGCTACACATGGAAAACTACTGATACACGAGAGGCTGCGCTCCTCCTATTGTCTTCGGGTGGAGCCCAGATAGAATAAAATTTCTGTGCACACATAGTTGGGGGCTTCTCCTTTTCTACCAATAAGGTGGTTAAGCTGAAGTCTCAGCGTTGACTCTGTACCTGTTCTCTGCATGCTAAATAAACTGTCAATTCTAGAGAAGTTGTCGGGTGGTCTATTCATTATCGAACTAGTCTTTCCAATAGGTATAAAGATCCTGGGCTGAAGGAGAGGAAAAGTTCCTCCTTCAACAGCACAAACTATATTTTTAGAAATTGTTTTAGAGTCGGCCCTGAGAGTAATAGTCAATGAAGTCCTGTTCAAGTGAGCGCCCCCAGCCATAGCCTGCAGGTTTAAGCTTCAGCACTGCTGATAAAGAGCTGCCATGTCATGAGAAGAAATAAATTATTGTTGTTTGGCAACAAAAAAAAAACACATTATTGACGAATATGTTTCATGGTTCAGTTTTTCCAGGCATGCAAGTACAGAGCTTGGGCCTCATGTACGAAGGGTGCGTGCGCGCAAAAACGTTCCGTACGTTAAATGTCAGATGTATCATGAGTGAAATGACCGTGAACATGTGCGTGCCTCATGCCACCCTCATGGCTGGCGTATGCTGGCTTCTACAGCTGTTGATCCTTTGGCGATATGTAGCGGTGATGCAGGGAAACTGTCATAAATGTGAAAACAATTAGTTTTCTGGATCCAAGCGATTTTCAGTAGGAAATCTACGCAAGGCTTTGTACATGAGGCCCCTGGTGTTTTGGATGCATGAAAACCTCTCGTCCTAGCTTCAACATAGACCTTTGAAGTGGTACACTACGCTCAAAATATGATGGACCAGTGTGTTCTTACATAAGTGTAAATGGTGTGGTTACTTCCCCTTCCTGTTACATCTTTCAAAAAGCAACAAGACACGGGCCAGTGTGTCAGCTATTTAACAAACTGAAATTAATTAAAGCTGCTGAAAAAAATAAGTTTCAAAACAAAATTAGTATATATATATATATATATATATATATATATATATATATATATATATTAATCTATATCTTAATTGCCAAGACTGCTCAAAACTATTTGGTTATCTTAACACTTTGATTTCCTTTCTACGTTTAACACAGCAGCTTCTCACGAACCCGTTTTATTTTCTAGGCAGCCAATCAAGTGAGGCCAGATACATTTGAAACCAATGAGGTACCTGTCAGACCAGAAAAGCTTTCACACCAGCTGGTCCTCCAATGAATCTGTTAAAATTGCCCTCGCTGACACATTTGCAGATCTGCTGTGTAGAAGATGGAGCTGCAAGCAGAGAAGACACTCATGTGCCTTCTATACATTTGCCTGCTCTGGACTGGGTGGAAGTAACACAAAAAAGCCACCTGTCAGATCACTCTCTTTTTTTTTTTTTTTATGTGGGGTATGTTTTGCATAAATATAAATTCGTATTAAGTTTTAATTAGGCTATTTCTTTTCTGTTTCTTTCAGGTGAGCAGTCTGGTGACATCTCCCAGCCTGCTACTTTCCAAGCAGTGAAACTTGGAGAGACAGCTACTATCACTTGTCATATTGAAGACTATTTTTCTGCAAGAGTAAAAGTGTGGTACAAACTGACCACTGGCAGGAGTCTACAGCTAGTCTCAGTCAGTCCAGTCTGGAGACTCTCTGACCCTCAGATGTTCAGTTCACACTGGTCAGTGCACAGCAGACCACACGAGTGTCATGTGGCTGAAAAACTCTGATCATTCTGCTCCTGAAATGATTTACTCCTCAGGAAGTAAGAGCAGCACCAGTCAGAAGACTAAGAGTGGAGAAACCACTTGTGTGTACAACCTTCTCATGAGGAACATCAGCTCTGATGATGCTGGAGTTTACTACTGTGTGGTGACTTCATGTGGAGAAGTACTGTTTGGAAACGGGACCAAACTTGTCTTTGAGTGTAAGTAGATTTTTAGTAGACAATATGATGATTAGTTATGAAGCTCCCTCACTGTAAGCAACATGATTCAAGGATAAAATTGAGTCTAACTGCTGTATATACTGTATATATACTATGTCTCCTAATTTTGCAGATGACACAGTCTTTACAGACATTGTCCATGTTCGTGTTTTGGTGCCCACCATCCTCCTGGGAGCTTATCTGGCTTTCTTAGCGTGCATGATGAGTAAGAGACAATCTTCTCTAATAAAACAATGACTACCTCACTACCTCACCAGCATTGGTACTGACTACTAAGAACATAAGTTGAGTGTTTTGACGGTGACGTCAAGTGCGGAACCTGAATGTGTATAGCTGCACCCACTAACCACAAAGGGTTTTTGCATCTGTAGTAGGTACAATGTCGACTGACAGCGGAGGACGGTTCAAGTTGTAAATACAGGAATAAGGCTAAGAGGGGACTGGTTTTGAACAATGTGCTGTGTAAAAGTAAGAAAATATTTCCTCTGTTTACACTGCACCGTGGTTTCCTGATTAGGTGTCGCAGGTAGCATCACATTATACTCTGAGAGTCAGCAGGAAGTGACTTTTGCTTTTAGAGTACAAGAATGTAGAGGTGATCTAGGTGAGGCCACAAAGCTGAAAACTGAAATGAGATTGCAGCATCAAGTGTTGTATAACACCAGGGCCCCTACAACACCCTGGCGGGGGCACCAACAGTCACAGGGAGCAACTTAGGGCATTGTCTGCTCTGATATGAGAAAGTGTTATGTATATTTGTAATATACTTAAGAAAACCCGCAAACGCTCAGGCTTTAGCATCACCAGAACAAATCCACTGGTGTCTTGTGTCAAACGTCAAGACTAGATGTGGTGGTGTAATAGAGGGAAAGAGTAAGAACGTTTTCCTTCCTCAGTTTGGACCCCTTAACACCAGTCAATCCTGATCTGATTGCCTCAGCTAGTATTTCTACTGACCGTGTGATATGTATCTCTTTATGGCCGCAGCCATTTCCAGTATAAAAAGGCAGCAGGTCATTCAGCAAAATCTGACTGGTTTCATGAAGATGAATATAAGTTAATTGGACTTCAGTCAATAGTTGTTAGACTGAGACTTTTGAGGCATTAATGTGCAGCGGACACATCTGCAGAAATGATCTGCTACAAGTACGCAGCTGGAAACCAAGCCACCGAGAACAGGACTGTTTTGAGAGATCAAATGGAGGCCTTGCTCCAAATAATTCTTTCTATTCAACTTTGTTTTTTTGCAAACTTTTTTTATTGTAGGCAACCATTATTTGAGGATACTGCACGACTCATCATGTGTGCTACACAGCTCCACAAAAAATGTTGGTCCTCAGGTGCTTTGAGGGGCATGCAACAAAATTGCTGTTTTCATTGTGTCAACCTCATTGTGGTTCACATTGGTGTTAAAACTTTAAGTGCTGATGACATTTTGTGTCCAAACAAGCCACAATGAAGGGGTATTTGCTTTAGCATGAAAGGCAAATCATGTTTCTCAAAGTGAGGATCATGAACCAATCAGACCTTTGTAGCGGAATGTAGGACAAGTCGGTGTTAGTGAATCTGCGCAGTCCGCTGCTGCTTCAGTTACTTCAAACGTCAGCTCAGAGGAAGGAGACGAGAAGCAGACAAGATGATGGTGTTCATTTTAAATATCTTCCTCCTCTGGTTGTTATGTAAGTAACAGATATCTACTTGTGGCATCTTTTCATCAGAGTCCTCACTGATTATATTCTGTCTGTTTATTTCAGGTGAGGCACAGTTGAGTGAAATCTCTCAGCCTGAGTCGCTGCAAACGCTGAAGCTTGGAGACTCGGCTACGATTAACTGCTACATAAAAAGTAAAATGCCAAAAAGAGTGTGGTACAAACTGACTACAGAGAGGAAACTACAGCTCGTTGCAACTTTTAATTCTAAATATAATCATACTACCTTTTCTGATAAGCGTTATTCAGTAAAGTCTGACGGGGTCAACAGGCACCTGAGCATATCTGGAACATCATGGGACGATGTTGGAACGTACTTCTGTGGAGTATTGGCCTTGGATGACATTGAGTTTGGATCAGGAACCTTTCTGATGCTGAAAGGTATTTATTATCTGTAGATGATCATTACATCCTCGTAGCCGCATGTTGTATTGTGTAATAATGCTAATGAGTGCAATATATTTGGTTTATTTTTCAAGGGGCAAATATGGTCAGTGATTCTGTCGTCCAGCTGCCTCAGTCTCAGTCAGTTCAGACAGGAGAATCTCTGACCCTCACATGTTCAGTTGACACTGGTCAGTGCACAGCAGACCATATTAGTGTCATGTGGCTGAAAAACTCTCATCATTCTGCTCCTAAAATGATTTACTCCTCTGAAAGTAAGAGCAGTGCCTGCCACAAGACTAAGAGTGGAGAAACCACCTGTATGTACAACCTTCTCATGAGGAACATCAGCTCTGATGATGCTGGAGTTTACTACTGTGTCGTGACTTCATGTGGACAAGTATTGTTTGGAAACGGGACCAAGCTCATCTTTGAGTGTAAGTAGATTTTTAGTAGACGATATGATGATTAGTTATGAAGCTTCCTCATTGTACGCAACATGATTCAATGATGAAATTGAGTCTAACTGCTGTATATACTGTATATATACTATGTCTCCTAATTTTGCAGATGACACAGTCTTTACAGACATTGTCCACGTTCATGTTTTGGTGCCCACGATCCTCCTGGGAGCTTATCTGGTTTTCTTAGCGTGCATGATGAGTAAGAGACACTGCTGCGTTGTTATCTATACATTTCATTCACTGAACATAGCATTAATTACAAGGATTGTTGTTGTCTTTCAGAATCTTGTGACGGATTTTCAGCTCACTCCACAATCTATGCAAAGGTATGCGTTAAGCATTCCTTTGTATCATATATACAACATAATATGCCATCAACAGTATTGTGACCGTGTTGTATTGTTTCCCAGGTACAAGACAATGAACATTTGAAGATCAAGAGATCAAAAGGACTGAGAGACGACACCTGGACTGAATGTGTGTACTCCGCTGTGAAGCAGTACTAATGAATGCCTCGTCTTTGCATTTTTAAAGCGGTGTGGCTTTGTGCAAGCATGCTTAGGCTTTTCTTTTGATAACATTATGTCATTTCTATATGATCCATGTAAAGCTTTACCCTGTAATAAACTCATTAAACAAGATATTCCAAAGACAAAACATGAAGTGCAGTTATTTCCACTATCGCTGTGAAAAGAGGTAGCATTAGACTTTCCTCAGAGGTGCTGTTAGCTACTTTTTTGAGCATGTAAAGATAAAGAAACTGCAATCACATTCATAAATGTACAACCTGTTTAACCATGAAAAAGATCATTTTCTTCAAACCTGTGCAGCACATCTGTAAACTCATCAAGTATCTGTCGACTGTGCCGCAAATCTTTTTCAGGCAGTTGGCATTGTCAGATTTGAGTCATGGCATACTTGGGCCACGCACTTTTTGTTGTTGTGTGGGTGATTCTTCAAGCAACTCATTTAATAAATGAGAAGAAGAGCTTTTTATGTCCTATTTAAAACAAAGGTAATACGGTTAGTTCAAGTTCCATTATGTTGTGTTACTGGTATAATTGAAATCTTCTCTAATAAAACAATCTAATGTCGAACTAACTACCTCACTAGCATTGGTACTGACTACTAAGAACATAAGCTGAGTGTTCTGGCAGTGACGTCAACTGTGGGACCTGAATGTGTATAGCTGCACCCACTAACCACAAAAGTTTTTTGCATCTGAAGTAGGTACAATGTCAACTGACAGAGGAGGACAGTTCCAGTTATAAATACAGGAATAAAGCTAAGACGGGATTGGTTTTGAACAATGTGCTGTGTAAAAGTAAGAAAACGTTTCCGCTGTTTACACTACACCGTGGTTTCCTGATTAGGTGTCACAGGTAGCATCACATTATACTCTGAGAGGTCAGCAGGAAGTGAATTTTGCTTTTAGAGTAAAAGAATGTAGATGTGATCTGGGTTAGGCCACAAAGCCGGAACCTGAAATGAGATTGCATCATCAAGTGTTGTATAACACCAGGGCCCCACAACGCCCTGGCGGGGGCACCAACAATCACAGGCAGCAACTTTGGGCATTGTCTGCTCTGATATGAGCAAGTGTTATGTATATTTGTAATATACTTAAGAAAATCCGCAAACGCTCAGGCTTCACTAGAACAAACTGGTGTCTTGTGTCAAATGTCAAGATGAGATGTGGTGGTGTAATAGAGGGAAAGAATAGGAAAGTTTTCCTTCCTCAGTTTGGACCCCTTAACACCAGTCAATCCTGAGCTGATTGCCACAACTGTTGTATTTCTGCTGACCGTGTGTATTTCTTTATGGCCGCAGCCACTTCCAGTATAAAAAGGCAGCAGGTCATACAGCAAAATCTGACTCAAGATGGTTTCATGAAGATGAACATAAGTTAATTGGACTTTAGTCAATTGTTCTTGGACTGGGATTTTTGAGGCATTAATGTGAAGTGGAGACATCTGCAGAAATGATCTGCTACAAGTACGCAGCTGGAAACCATTCTCCAGTGCCTTTAACACAATACAACCATCGCTGCTCAAGGGGAAACTAGAGGGAGCAGGGGTAGACAGCCAGCTGACTGCATGGACGATCGACTACCTCACCAACAGACCTCAGCATGTGAGGCTTCATGGCTGTGTGTCTGATGAGGTGCTCTGCAGCACAGGAGCTCCACAAGGAACAGTACTCTCTCCATTCCTCTTCTCCATCTACACCTCAGACTTCCGCTACAACACAGACAGCTGCCACATCCAGAAGTTCTCGGACGATACAGCCATCGTTGGACGGGTAACAGACGGGAATGACCTGGAATACAGGAAGGTGGTCGAGGACTTTGTTGACTGGTGTGAACGCAGTCACCTTCACATCAACGCCACCAACACAAAGGAGATGGTGATTAACTTCCAAAGGAGGGCAGCACACACAGCGCCGGTGAACATCCAGGGTTTGGATATCGACATCGTGGATGGCTATAAATACCTGGGTGTTCACCTGAACAATAAACTGGACTGGTCAGACAACACCAATGTCCTATACAAGAAGGGACAAAGTCGCCTCCACCTGCTGAGGAGACTGAGGTCCTTTGGTGTGTGTAGGACGCTGCTCAGGACCTTTTACGACACTGTGGTTGCATCGGCAACCTTCTACGCTGTGGTCTGCTGGTGTGGTGGAGTCACAGAGAGGGACAAGAACAGACTGGACGAACTGATCAAGAGGGCCAGCTCCATCCTGGGCTGTCCTCTGGATTCAGTGGAGCAGGTGGGGGAGAGGAGGATGTTGGCTAAACTGTCCAACATCAGGAACAACCCCTCTCACCCCCTGTATGAGACAGTAGGGACTTTAGGAAGCTCTTTCAGCCAAAGACTGCTGCACACACAGTGCAAGAAGGAACGCTTCCGGAGGTCTTTTGTCCCCTCAGAAGTCAGACTCTTTAACATCAGCATTTCCTAACTCTTCTGCTGCTGAGCTGCTTTTCAGGACTTATGCACAGTGTACAATATATATAACCATCATCTCACACCTTCTATTTGCAATACATGGTAATTTAACTCCTATTGGAGTTTGTTGTTGTTTTTATTCATGATATTCATGAATGTCAACATATATATTTATCCTCCTTTAACACTTTAACTCCTCAATCCAATTGGTTGTTTCAACTCAGACTAGACACTGTGGATCTCTCTGATGCAATATGTAAATATTTTTTGTGTATAACATATTTGTCTACTGTATTCTATTTTTATTCTATTCTATTTTATTTTTTTGTATCTTAGGGTGTTACAGTGGCAGGAAACAACAGTGTTGTTTCCTGCCGCTGTAACGCCCTAATTTCCCCAAGGGGATGAATAAAGTCTTATCTTATCTTATCTTACCATGCCACCGAGAACTGGGTCTGTTTTGAGAGATCAAATGGAGGCCTTGTTTAAAATAATTCTTTCTATTCAACTTTGTTTTTTTGCAAACTTTTTTTTATTGTAGGCCACCATTATTTGAGGATACTGCACGACTCATCACATTTGTGCTACACAGCTCCACAACAAAATGTAGGTCCACGGGTGCTTTGACGGGCATGCAACAAAATTGCTGTTTTCATTGTGTCAACCTCATTGTGGTTCACATTGGTGTTAACCTTCATTATCATAGTGCTGATGACATTTTGTGTCCAAACAAGTCACGATGAAGGGGTTTTTGCTTCAACATGAAAAGCAAATCATGTTTCTCAAAGTGAGGATCATGAACCAATCAGACCTTTGTAGCGGAATGTAGGACAAGTTGGTGTTAGTGAATCTGCGCAGTCTGCTGCTGCTGCTTCAGTTGCTTCAAACGTCAGCTCAGAGGAAGGAGACGAGAAGCGGACAAGATGATGGTGTTCATTTTAAATATCTTCCTCCTCTGGTTGTTATGTAAGTAACAGATATCTACTTGTAGCATTTTTTCATCAGAGTCCTCACTGATTATATTCTGTCTGTTTATTTCAGGTGAGGCACAGTTGAGTGAAATCTCTCAGCCTGAGTCGCTGCAAACACTGAAGCTTGGAGATTCGGCTACAATTAAATGCTACATAAACAGTATAAAGACAAAAAGATTTTGGTACAAACTGACTACAGAGAGGAAACTACAGCTCGTTGCAACTTTTAATTCTAAATATAATCATACTACCTTTGCTGATAAGCATTATTCAGTAAAGTCTAACGGGGTCAACAGTCATCTGAGCATATCTAGAACATCATGGGACGATGTTGGAACGTATTTCTGTGGAGTATTGGCCTTGGATGACATTGAGTTTGGATCAGGAACCTTTCTGATGCTGAAAGGTATTTATTATCTGTAGTTGATCATTACATTCTCATAGTTGCATGTTGTTTTGTGTTATAATGTGGGTATTTATTAGGGGTAAGGTATTTATTCTCTATAGTTTATTATTAAATCATCATAGTTGCATCTCATTTCTGTTTAATAATAATGACCATAATGCTAATGAGTGCAATCAATTTGGTTTCTTTTTCAAGGTGCGAAGACGGTCAGTGACTCTGTCAACCAGCTCCCTCAGTCTCAGTCAATCCATTCTGGAGACTCTCTGACCCTCAGTTGCTCAGTTCATACTGAATGCACAGCAGAACACACGAGTGTCATGTGGCTGAAAAACTCTGATCATTCTGCTCCTGAAATGATTTACTCCTCTGGAAATAAGAGCAGTGACTGCCAGAAAACTGAGAGTGGAGAAACCACTTGTGTGTACAACCTTCTCATGAGGAACATCAGATCTGATGATGCTGGAGTTTACTACTGTGTGGTGACTTCATGTGGACAAGTACTGTTTGGAAACGGCACCAAGCTCGTCTTTGAGTGTAAGCAATTTTTAGTAGATGATTTATTGTTATGAAAGCTCCTTTATTGTACGCAATGTGATTCAAGAGTGAAAAAAATGGACAGTAAATGTAGTGTTTTAATCCACGAGGCTTTCAGTTTAAGGAAGTTTGAATTAACATAATGCAAGTGATGCGGTATGTACACATGTTCAAGCACTTTGTTTTAGCCACGCACTTGTGGAGCTTAATCTATTTAACCCATTGCCTAATCATTGGCATCAAATAATGCTGGGGAAAAAACACCATTTAAACAAACCTAAAGACTAATCAACTACTCTTTTAGTCAGAAATTAATTATAATTTTTATTCTTAATTATTAAGTTTAGTTAATAATATGTTAATGCAAAACACTAAATATTCTCTGGTTCCAGCATCTTCAATTTCATAGTTTTGCTTTCTACATTGTCTGTGTGTGAAAACAATAAAATCAAGGAAAGCTTAACAAGACTAGAAAAAAAAAAATGTTGAGATATTGTAAAATTAAAGTAAAGGACATTAAGCATCTAAGTGTGTCAAAGTTGGCATTTGAATTTAGTGTTAGTACCTTGTGATGGCACTCAAATTTCCAGCCTCAGGTATTATATGGCGGCTGCAGTATATATTGTACATGAACCAGCCATATTTGAAAGTCTGGATGGATATGTAAATGTGTTTGGCCAAGACTCTGGATTGGTCAATTTAGCTGTTACGTGAAATACATGGATGTTTTCTAAACGGTCGATACTAAGCTGCAGGTGTTAACACATAAATCTAAGTACTCTGCATATTTTCTTACATTTACAGCAAACACTGACATTGGACTGAGTTCAATCACTATTGCACTGATGCTGTCAAACGTCATTCTTGGGACTGTGACATTCATTCTTGCATGGATACTTTGTAGGACTCAAAGGAAAGATTCTTTGGGTAAGTAAAACCAAATGTAATATCAAATACATAATCTGTTACTTTCTGCAGTAATTGACTAGTTTTCTTTTCGTGTCCCTTTAGAAGCAGCTGAAGCAGTCGATGGATCCGCTGAAGGCAGCCAGGTTTGTCACTGTGCATTGTAGTACTTTATATAAAGTTCCTGTTTGCTTCAGATACCATGATTCTTTGTCCAACAGTCACAACAAGTTCATACTTTTATTATCTTTTAATTTTTATTTCCATTTGTCTCAGACGAGTGGGGAGCTTACCTATGCAGCTGTGAGTTTGTCCTCCAGAAACAATCAGAGACAATCTACAGTGAAGCACAGAGGAGACTGTGTAATATATTCTAACATCAGACACTGTCAACAGGACAGAGACATTTCATCTTGGGTATGTGGACAAACCAGGGAGAATGAAGACTGAGTGACTGAGTGTTTCCCTTTTAGGTGGCATATAGTCATATATAAAATACATATTCAGTCGTTGGTGCTTAGCATTTTCTTATAATGAAATCTCTGTTCAGCAAACCTAGCTGACAGTCCTATGTCCTATTCACAAACCAACTAACTTGTAATAAAATAAATATTTAGTGATGTTTAAGAACATTTAGGGCCCGTCCACACGGAAACGCAAAAACGCCGAAACGCATAAGTTTTTCATCGTTTTGGCCGATCGTCCACACGTATCCTGTAAACGCATTGCCCTAAAACACACTTTTCTGAAAACGGGACCCAGGGTGGAGAAATTCGCAAACGCAGCTCTTGCGTTTTCATGTGTACGGCGAAAACGGGGAAAACGATGACGTCATCGCCACACTCCCGAGCAGCCTTCCACCTCCCGCGAGACGTCTCGTAACATCAACAACAATGGCGGACTACATGCTAGTTTTCATGCTGGAGAAGATATTGAGCCTATTAGGGTTACTAGGGCAAAATATCATGCTCCTGTGCCACCACGCTGAGCAAAAAAGGCGATTTGTAAACAGCGCTCAAGATTTGTGCGCATGCTCCGCCTCTTCCTCTCCGTTTTTGGTGAATTTCTGAAACTGAAACAGCGCCACCTATAGGCCTGGAATATGAAGTAGCGTTTTCGGTCGTGCTGAAACGGATCCGTGTGGACGCGGATATTTCTTGAAACGATGATCGAAAACGGAGAGGGAAAAGATCGTTTTCGTACGTGTGGACGAGGCCTTAGACGAAATTCTGTGACTGTTCCAACATGTGAACTGAGCAAAATGTATTACAATATAACTAATGGAATTCACTGCCAAATCTTTATTTGTGTAAAATGCTTCAGTTCACCTACATCCTTGACTGGTTCATTGGCCAACAAGTATGTCATTTTGTAAGAAGACTATGATCACATGCCAATCCATCACTGGTTGCCCCTGTCAGGTCAATTGTTGTCCGGTGTCCAGGATGAAATGTGTCAGTCGCATGAGTACTGCATTGAATATGCTGCTGGTTGTAATGCTAAAAGTCAGAAATCTGTGAAAAGCAAAATAAAACAAATGGTGCCTTCACACTGTCAGTGGACCGACTCACATTCATTCTCTATGGAAGCATATGAGGTGATATGCAGACACTACAAACTCAAGCCACAAGTCACTTGAGCGATGGGCAAGGCACACAACTAACCAATCAAAACTGCAATGACACAGTCAAAAAAGACAAAAATTCCCACTGACCAAGCACTTTTATAACATTAACAAAGAAAATGCAGCTTGGCAGAGGGTGGCAGCTGTAGCGGAATAAACCGACTGTAAGAACTGACCAACTTTACACAAATGTGATGCCACACATAGGATTCCGGAAGGGCTTTGAAGATAAATGTGATTAGGATTCTAACTATTGCTCATAATTCCACCTTAATCCCGACAAATTAAAGAACAGGCAAATTATTATCTTAATTATTGATTTCCTTGATATAATTTAACCAAGTGGGTTATACATGAGGTCAGTGCCTGTACAAAATATATCTACAGATACCAAAACAGTTTTTGGTACCAGGCTTTCAATAATACACAGGGCAGCAGAGAGAGCGAGCGAGTGGCTATGGGTACGTAGGAAGCATGCTAGCTGGGGAGCTAGCTAAACAGAAGGGTGGCTGCGTGACTTTAGTGTGTTTGCAAATCATTATAAATGTGGTCGTTTGGTTCGTGTTTCAGTCCGCATCAACGGGGCGAATCACGGGTGATTGGTTTGTTTGTTTTGTGTTTCAGCCCGCATCAATGGGGCGAATCACGGTAGATTTGTTTGTCTGTTTCATGTTTCAGCCCGCATCAACGGGGCGAACCGCGGTAGATTTGTTTGTTTCGTGGTTTAGTCCGCATCAACAGGGCGAACCACGGTAGATTTGTTTGTGTTGTGATTCATAAAAGGACTAGGCTAATTATCGAAATATTAGTCTAATATTAATGGTGAGAAATGGTGAGAAAAATGGGCTTTGCAGTGGCAGTGTGGAGGGGGGTGACTCCAGGACGCTGGAATTCACTGTTAAGCCTTCTTGAGGTGTCATGGGCCTAACTTAACGAAACATCGTTGAAGGGAGGTGCCCACTTGAAAACCCCAATGACATGCTGCATACTGCTGTTGTTTAGGCCAGGTTCCTGATGCCTTCATGTTACTTGGTAGCTATGGTTAGCTGCTGAGCGGGCCATAGAAGCCAACAGCGTTAGGTTAGCATATGTTTCACAATGTTTGAATTATCCTCTGCTGCTCTGTGGGCCTACAAGCCAGCAACATTTACTTAGTTTATTTGGATTGAAGGTTAAGCTAGCCAGCAGCAATCCTGTGTATTAATGAATTGAGCGGGCTGGTCTGTTGACGTACGGTCCAGCGCTCAATGAGGCGTCTATGTATATATGTCTATGGTTAGCCGAGCTCTGACGTGTGCATCAGTATAATCAGTGTACCAGGAAATCTGGCACCGACAAAAGTTCCGTGATGTTTGGAACGCAAACTGCGAGAGACAAGAGCCAATTAATAAGGTCATTCGCCATCAAGTGGTCAGGGGTGTGAATTTCAATTTGTCAAAATGACGGCTGACCTTCAGATTTTTTCGTCACATTTAAAAAACAAAACGGTCAATGACGGAAAATATTCGGTTAACGCGACCCCTGATTAGTATATATATACGGTATATATATATACCTTAATTGCCAAGACTGCTCAAAACAATTTGGTTATCTTAACACTTTGATTTCCTTTCTACGTTTAACACAGCAGCTTCTCACGAACAAAGAAACAGTTGTAGTGGCCTCTAAGGTAACACCCACTCCACATCTTAGAGAGTTGTGTATTTTTCTGAAGTGTTGGTTCAATGATCTACTTTTGAGTTTTGACACTGTATTCTGCACTTTCTGTCTTTTTTCTATGTTTCCATATGTCTGGTATACCAAATGATATGAGGCCAATAAAACACATCAGGCTAAATTTGGACTGTCAAAAATACAGTATTGGTGAAATAAATGTGACTGCAAACATTTTTTTGCTTCACATGACTGAACCCGTTTGAATTTCTAGGCAGCCAATCAAGTGAGGCTAGATACATTTGAAACCAATGAGGTACCTGTCAGACCAGAAAAGCTTTCGCACCAGCTGGTCCTCCAATGAATCTGTTAAAATTGCCCTCGCTGACACATTTGCAGATCTGCTGTGTAGAAGATGGAGCTACAAACAGAGAAGATGCTCATGTGCCTTCTATACATTTCCCTGCTCTGGACTGGGTGTAAGTAACACAAAAAAGCCACCTGTTAGATTGCTCTCTTCTTTTTAATGTGGGGTATGTTTTGCGTAAATATAAATTCGTATTAAGTTTTAATTAGGCTACTTCTTTTCTGTTTCTTTCAGGTGAGCAGTCTGGTGACATCTCCCAGCCTGCTACATTCCAAGCAGTGAAAATTGGAGACACAGCTACTATCACTTGTCATATTGAAGACTATTTTTCTGCAAGAGTAATAGTGTGGTACAAACTGACCACTGGCAGGAGTCTACAGCTAGTCTCAGTCAGTCCAGTCTGGAGAATCTCTGACCCTCAGATGTTCAGTTCACACTGGTCAGTGCACAGCAGACCACACGAGTGTCATGTGGCTGAAAAACTCTGATCATTCTGCTCCTAAAATGATTTACTCCTCTGGAAGTAAGAGCAGCGCCAGTCAGAAGACTAAGAGTGAAGAAACCACTTGTGTGTACAACCTTCTCATGAGGAACATCAGCTCTGATGATGCTGGAGTTTACTACTGTGTGGTGACTTCATGTGGACAAGTACTGTTTGGAAACGGGACCAAACTTGTCTTTGAGTGTAAGTAGATTTTTAGTAGATGGTATGATGATTAGTTATGAAGCTCCCTCATTGTAAGCAACATGATTCAAGGATAAAATTGAGTCTAACTGCTGTATACAGTATACTGTATATATACTATGTCTCCTAATTTTGCAGATGACACAGTCTTTCCAGACGTTGTCCATGTTCATGTTTTGGTGCCCACGATCCTCCTGGGAGCTTATCTGGTTTTCTTAGCGTGCATGATGAGTAAGAGACACTGCTGCGTTGTGATCTATACATTTCATTCACTGAACATAGCATTAATTACAAGGATTGTTGTTGTCTTTCAGAATCTTGTAACGGATTTTCAGCTCACTCCACAATCTATGCAAAGGTATCTGTTAAGCATTGCTTTGTATCATATATACAACATAATATGTCATCAACAGTATTGTGACCGTGTTGTATTGTTTCCCAGGTACAAGACAATGAACATTTGAAGATCAAGAGATCAAAAGGACTGAGAAACGACATCTGGACTGAATGTGTGTACTCCGCTGTGAAGCAGTACTAATGAATGCTTCGTCTTTGCATGTTTAAAGCGGTGTGGCTTTGTGCAAGCATGCTTAGGCTTTTCTTTTGATAACATTATGTCATCTCTATGTGATCCATGTAAAGCTTTACCCTGCAATAAACTCATTAAACAAGATATTCCAAAGACAAAACATGAAGTGCAGTTATTTCCACTATCGTTGTGAAAAAAGGCAGCATTAGACTTTCCTCAGAGATGATGTTAGCTACTCTACCAATGTCCTGATAGCAAATTTGAAAATTTTGAGCATGAAAATATAAAGAAGCCGCAATCACATTCATAAACGTACAACCTGTTTAACGATAAAAAAGATAATTTTCTTCAAATCTGTGCAGTACATCTGTAAAATCATCAAGTATACGTCGACTGTGCCGCAAATCTTTTTCAGGCAGTTGGCATTGTCAGATTTGAGTCATGGCATACTTAGGCCACTCACTTATTTTCATTGTATGGGTGATTCTTCAAGCAACTGATTTTATAAATGAGAAGAAGAGCTTTTAATGACCTATTTAAAACAAAGGTAATACGGTTAGTTCAAGTTCCCTTATGTTGTGTTACTGGTATAATTGAAATCTTCTCTAATAAAAGAATCTGATGTCGAACTAACTACCTCACTAGCATTGGTACTGACTACTAAGAACATACGATGAGTGTTCTGGCAGTGACGTCAACTGCGGGACCTGAATGTGTATAGCTGCACCCACTAACCACAAAGGTTTTTTGCATCTGTAGTAGGTACAATGTCAACTGACAGTAGAGGACGGTTCAAGTTATAAATACAGGAATAAGAGGGGATCGGTTTTGAACAATGTGCTGTGTAAAAGTGAGAAAACATTTCCGCTGTTTACACTGCACCGTGGTTTCCTGATAAGGTGTCGCAGGTAGCATCACATTATATTCTGAGAGGTCAGCAGGAAGTGACTTTTGCTTTTAGAGTAAAAGAATGTAGAGGTGATCTGGGTTAGGCCACAAAGCTGAAAACTGAAATGGGATTGCAGCATCAAGTGATATACTTAAGAAAGCCTGTAAGAACGTTTTCCTTCCTCAGTTTGGACCCCTTAACACCAGTCAATCCTGATCTGATTGCCACAACTATTGTTTTTCTGCTGACCATGTGCATCTCTTTATGGCCGCAGCCACTTCCAGTATAAAAAGGCAGCAGGTCATACAGCAAAATCTGACTCAAGATGGTTTTATGAAGATGAATATAAGTTAATTGGACTTTAGTCAATAGTTGTTAGACTGAGACTTTTGAAGCATTAACGTGCAGCGGACACATCTGCAAAAATGATATGCTGCACATACACAGCTGGAAACCATGCCACCGAGAACTGGGCCTGTTTTGGTGTTTTGTGATCAAATGGAGGCCTTCTTCAAAATAATTATTTCTATTCAACTCGTTTTTTTGCAAACTGTTTTAATGTAGGCCACCATTATTTCAGGATCCTGCACGACCCATCACATGTGTGCTACACAGCTCCACAATAAAATGTAGGTCCTCGGGTGCTTTGAGGGGCATGCAACAAAATTGCTGTTTTCATTGTGTCAACCTCATTGTGGTTCACGTTGGTGTTGACCTTCATTATCAAAGTGCTGATATCATTTTGTGTCCAAACAAGCCACGATGAAGGGGTTTTTGCTTCAGCGTGAAAAGCAAATCATGTTTCTCAAAGTGAGGATCATGAACCAATCAGACCTTTGTAGCGGAATGTAGGACAAGTTGGTGTTAGTGAATCTGTGCAGTCTGCTGCTGCTTCAGTTGCTTCAAACGTCAGCTCAGAAGTAGGAGACAAGAAGCGGACAAGATGATGGTGTTCATTTTAAATAACTTCCTCCTCTGGTTGTTATGTAAGTAACAGATATCTACTTGTCGCATCTTTTCATCAGAGTCCTCACTGATTATATTCTGTCTGTTTATTTCAGGTGAGGCACAGTTGAGTGAAATCTCTCAGCCTGAGTCACTGCAAACGCTGAAGCTTGGAGACTCGGCTACGATTAAATGCTACATAAAAAGTCAAATGCCAAAAAGAGTGTGGTACAAACTGACTATAGAGAGGAAACTACAGCTCGTTGCAAGTTTTAATTCTAAATATAATTACCCTACCTTTGCTGATGAGCGTTATTCAGTCAAGTCTGACGGGGTCAACAGTCATCTGAGCATATCTAAAACATCATGGGACGATGTTGGAACGTACTTCTGTGGAGTATTGGACTTGGATGACATTAAGTTTGGATCAGGAACCTTTCTGATGCTGAAAGGTATTTATTATCTGTAGTTAATCATTACATTCTCGTAGTTGCATGTTGTTTTGTGTAATAATGCAGGGATTTAGGGGTATGGTATTTATTCTCTATAGTTCATTATTAAATCATCATAGTTGCATCTCATTTCTGTTTAATAATAATGCTCATAATGCTAATGAGTGGAATCAATTTGGTTTCTTTTTCAAGGTGCGAAGACGGTCAGTGACTCTGTCAACCAGCTCCCTCAGTCTCAGTCAATCCATTCTGGAGACTCTCTTACCCTCAATTGCTCAGTTCATACTCAGTGCACAGCAGAAGACACTAGTGTCATGTGGCTGAAATACTCTGATCATTCTGCTCCTGAAATGATTTACTCCTCTGGAAATAAGAGCAGCGCCTGCCAGAAAACTGAGAGTGGAGAAACCACTTGTGTGTACAACCTTCTCATGAGGAACATCAGCTCTGATGACGCTGGAGCTTATTACTGTGTGGTGACTTCATGTGGAGAAGTACTGTTTGGAAACAGCACCAAGCTCGTCTTTGAGTGTAAGCAATTTTTAGTAGATGATTTGTTGTTATGAAAGCGCCTTTATTGTACACAGTGTGATATGGAAAAAAACTGAAGTGCAGTGTTTTAATCCACAAGGCTATCAGTTTAAGGTTTGGAATAACATAATGTGACTGATGCAGTATGCACACATGTTGAAGCACTTGTGGAGCTTAATCTATTTAACCCTGAACACTTTAAAACTGAAATAAAGGAAGTTAAGCATCTCAGTGTGTCAAAGTTGGCATTTGGTTTTAGTGTTAGTACCTTGTGATGGCACTCAAATTCCCGGCCTCAGGTATTATGTGGCGGCTGCAGTATATATTGTATTTGAACCAACAGTATTTGTAAGGCTGGATGGATATATAAATGTGTTTTTGCTGCATAACTGGTCAAATTAGGTTTCATGTAAAATACATGGATGTTTTCCTAATGGTCGATACTAAGCTTCAGGTTTTAATACATGAATCTAGTACTCTTTTTTCTTAAATTTACAGCAAACACTGACACTGGACTGAGTTCAATCACTGTTGCACTGATGCTGTCAAACGTCATTCTTGGGATTGTGACATTCATTCTGGCATGGATACTTTGTAGGACTCAAAGGAAAGATTCTTTGGGTAAGTAAAACTAAATGTAATATCAAATACATAATCTGTTACTTTCTGCAGTAATTGACACTAGTTATTTTTTTGTGTCTCTTTAGAAGCAGCTGAAGCAGCCGATGGATCCGCTGAAGGCAGGCAGGTTTGTCATTGTGCATTGTAGTACTTTATATAAAGTTCCTGTTTGCTTCCGATACCATGATTCTTTGTCCAACTGTCACAACAAGTTCATAATTTTATTAACTTTTCGTTTTTATTTCCATTTGTCTCAGACGAGTGGGGAGATTACCTATGCAGCTGTGAGTTCGTCCTCCAGAAACAATCAGAGACAATCTACAGTGAAGCACAGAGGAGACAGTGTAATATATTCTAACGTCAGACTCTGTCAAGAGGACAGAGACATTTCATCTTGGGAATCTCGACAAACCAGGGAGAATGACGACTGAGTGACTGAGTATTTCCCCTTCAGGTGGCATATAGTCATATATAAAATACATATTCAGTTGTTGGTGCATTTTCTTATAATAAAATCTCTGTTCAGCAAATGCGCCAAACCTAACTGACAGTCCTATGTCCTATTCACAAACCATCTAACTTGTAATAAAAGAAATATTTAGTAATGTTTAAGAACATTTGGACTAAATTCTGAAACTGTTCCAACATGTGAACTGTGCTTTTGTAATACAGACATAGCATGCTAATTGAGCAAAATGTGTTATAGGATAAGTGTGTATTATATTATAAATACTGGAATTCACCTACATCCTTGACTGGTTCATTGACCAACAAGTATGTAATTCTTTAAGAAGACTATGATCACATGCCAACCCATCACTGGGTGCCCCTGTCAGGTCAATTGTTGTCTGGTGTCCAGGATGAAATGTGTCAGTCACATGAGTACTGCATTGAATATGCTGCTGGTTGTAATGCTAAAAGTCAGAAATTTGTGAAAAGCAAAATAAAACAAATGGTGCCTTCACACCATGAGTGGACTGACTCACAGTCATGTGAGTGATTCAAACTATTGCTCAAAACTCAGGCAAAGAGGTGGAATGAGAGTGGACCTGAGGTAGGAACATGTCTTCACAGCTAGCTACAGCAAGACAGAAAATATTTTCCACTAAAGTAAATGTTATATGTTCAAGACACCAATTTAATATAAATAAGGTTGAAGATAAAGCAAATGTCTGGACAGGCAAGCAGTGACTAATAGGTTGATCTCTACCCTAACCCTAACTAAAAAACTTAAAAAAAGGTGGCGTTAAAGTCGCCACACTAGTTTGAGATACCTCAGAGCATGTTGCTACTACCCTACTATCTGGTGAACAACATTTGTGGTTCAAGCTTCTATCAAAACCACCGTTCTTGTTGTTACTCTAATTTACCAATGTCACTGTGAGCAGTTTCCTAAGTGACCACATCTTTAATTCAATTCAATTCAATTCAACTTATATAGCGTCAATAATAATAATACAAATTGGCTCAAGACGCTTTATAAAATCCAGTCTGAAACCAGGCCTGATACCACCAGAGCAACCATGAAAGCAACGGTGGCAAGCAAAAAGTCCCATTTAATAGGAAGAAATCTTGAGCAGAACCCAGCTCATATGGAGGGACCCATCTGCATGAGGCCAGCCGGGTAGAGGCAGAAAAGAGGAGAGAGCAGGAGGAGGAACAAGATAAACCTGCTTTAGTAGCGGGAACTTCACAGCCGGGACTGTGGTATATCAAACGTAAATAAAGCTCTTAGAAATGCAAAGACATTGTAATGACATAAAGATTAACCAAAACTGCATGACACACAATGTTGAGTAGAAAAATGTACACTTGGACTTTGAGTAAACTGAAACTGTAATGCAGGAGCTTAGTTTACTTACTATAGGCAAAAGCAAACATTCACCCATTTGCACAAGAAGGTGGAAACTTCACAAAGACATGAAACCTACAACACAAAGTAAACAACATCAAACAGTTCAACTGTGAAGTAAAAACAGTGCTTCACCAAGCAAAATGAATGTAATGTAATGTACCACACTAAATAAAGACCTAAGAACAAACGTCCCCTCTGATCTTTGTTTGTCTCCAGAATATCTAGCAGAGGGTGCAACATTTAAAATAGTCAGCCCTCAGCATTTGACTTTTGTTTTGAGTCCTGTGGTGAATAAGGTGAGAACTACAGTCGACAGGTTTCCGCTGGTGGAAACTTCAGTCCTATAGCTCGAACACAGGAAATCTGACCTGTGGCTTCCAGGCCACAGCGTATGGCACGTCAGAAGCCATTTTACAAATGCAGATGTGTGAAATGACATGTTCCACACGTGCCATCTCTCAAATGGAGACAATAGGTGGCGGACACAAATGTGAAATACAAGCCCCCAAAAAGAAACGTCTTAAAATAGTACTTGCATTCATCTCTAATCTCATTTCTGCCCCAATAAGGGATATATTTTGAAAAACAACAGCTTTTTTTTTTTTTTTTTTTTTTTTTAATAATCTCCACATCTATAGGGCTTAGCTTCATAATGTGTTCTTCTGGGAACGACTTGTTGGTTCGCTAATGATTTCTTCAGACTCAGCCAAAAATGTGTTCCTTACAGCAAAAATGACATATTTTAATATGGCAGCAGAGGATGTTATGGATAAGGACATTTTGTGATTTTTGCAGCGGAAAGCACAGGATGCAGTCCAAGAGAGAGAGTCTGAGGCAGCAGCTGCATTAGCCTTGCAAGATGGTGCGATTGACAGAGACCATGCGGAAACGCACTATTTGCATGGTTTCTAGTTACCCAGAGGTAGTGTTAATCAATCTGTGTCGTTTCTTTCACTGTGCTAGACAAATAGTGAGGGAATCTTATTTTAGATTGAGCTGGACACATGCGCTAGACAGGATGCCTCCCTGCAAAGCATCTTGGTATACGTAGGCAGAGCAATGACGACGTTGCAAGGATGATAATTAATAAAAAATCAGCTTTCTTCGTCAATATAGTATGCAGGAACTTCAGTTGACTACAGTGACCATCAACACTACCCAGAGAGTGTTACAGTTTCCATTCAATTAAACAGTAGATCATTTCAATATGACCAACATCTTCCAGTCATTTGCATCCTAAATTGGTTGAAATTCAATGTATTTAATTGTCAAATAAACAATGTCCGCATTTTGACAATTCTGGCCATTCTTCTTCTAAAGCTAATGTCAGGCTACAGAGTCATGTTGTTGTTGATGATGATGATGAAGCACTAAAAGGTACAGTAGGTGGCACTGGGCCGTGTTTCAAGTGTTTCTATTATGGGACACTGAATTTGATTGGCTACTCGAGCACAGTCTTCTCTGTGAAGAGTAGAGTACGTACAGAGATGCAAGTCATTCATCTTAAGATTTGCAGCACGATGACACCTCCAACCTTTGCTCTGTATTTCACATGTCTGTTTGTGGCGAATATGGGTAAGTTGGGTTTTGTAACTGCTTGTTGTTTACTTACAAACTATAACATAATGTTTGCTTGCTTGCTGTGCAGTACGGATCCTCAACGCATTCAGTTGACTTTGTATTTGCTTCATTTTCTCCTCAGCTCAGATGACACGTTTTCAGCAATCATTAGATTTCAAATCAGCGAAGGTTGGTGAAACTGTGACTTGTCTATGCAGCTGTAAAGATGATGCTGTAGCAGTGATGTTCTACTGGTATAAGCAACCCTTGGGAAAGAGACCAAAGCTGATGTCTACATTCTACAAGCATAATGACAATGGCACCTTTGAAGATGAATTCAAAAATCCACGTTTCACACTGACTACTGAAAACCAAAAATATCTCCTTCTGAAGATAGCAAATTTGAGAATATCAGACTCTGCTACCTACTACTGCGTAAAGAGCAACTTATATGATTTTGAATTTTGTGAAGGCACTACCATCGACGTAAAGGGTTCAGGTTTCAATATCGAAGCTTCGGTCCATCAGTTGGCATCTGAGCCCGCCCAGCCTGGAGGCTCTGAAACGCTGAAATGTGCAGTACACACTTGGAATTGTGATGGAGAACACAGTGTTTATTGGTTCAAAACCGAAGGAGAATCTCATCCAGGACTCATTTATACACATGGAGGCAGGAATGATCAGTGTGAGAGGAAAAATAACACACAAACTCAGACTTGTGTCTACAACTTGCCAATGAATAGTATGGATCTTTCTAATGGTGAGACCTACTACTGCGCTGTTGCCTCATGTGGACACATACTATTTGGAAACGGGACCAAGCTGGACATGAAGGGTGAGTTACTTTGTACGAGTGGTTGTCTCATTCGATGAGCACCTATCCTAGGTTAGATTCATTTCACAGCCCTCGAAGAGAGTTTAAAGTTGGCCAATAACCATCGACTTTCAACGGACACATTTGATCTGTCTTTCTCGGACTGCTGAAGCCCTATATTATTGTATTGTATATTTAGATAATGTTAAAATGCATTTTCACATGGAAAATGTGGGTTGACTGTCTTTATATTCTTAATGAAATTGCTTTAAGAATGCACCTCTTTGTGGCCAGTATGAAAATGCTGTTTGTGAAAAGTCTCAAAATGTAATTTATTGATGTATGTTGATCAATACAAAATGTCCATTGTTTTGTGATTCAGAGACTTTGAACATAATGTAGCGGCAACATTTTCATGCCCGTACCATGTATTTGTCATAAAATGTTATCAGTTTTTGGTACATTGCACTGACCACAAAACCTACTCTATTCTTTTGCTTTTGGTTGGGTCTGGTTAGCTTGAGGTTAATGGTTTGGGTTAAAATACAACCTTTAAAATGCTTGTTAAGTTAATGTATGGGAACTAAATTTGCTGTCACAGTTCATCTTCTGTTGTCGACCTCTTTGCAGATAAGGTGGGATCCCTTGTCTTGGTCTATGTCTTGATCGGAGCGCTGGCATTCACGACCATCCTGGTGGTTTCACTGGCTTTCTCACTTTACAAAATTTGCAGAACTCGCTCCCAATGTACAAGTAATTATCACTCTTTGAAGATGACGTGAAGTATTGAGTGTTTATTGCATCTGAATGAAAACTCATTTTAAGTTTGTATGTCTCATCATTTTCAGCAACCTCTACTCCAAATACAGCGGTAAGCATAATTTTGTTTGTTTCCCGTCCTATTGGTTGCAGCAGCCTAGCAGGTTTCATAGTGGATAATTTTGTTTTCCATACATGCGTCTCCTGACTTGTATCTTAAAGAGTAGCGTTTAAAATGTTTATCTTTGATCAACAGTTATCCCAAGAGGGAGAGAATCTACATTATGCTGCCCTAAGGGACTACAAGGTCGGCAAATCAAGAAGAAAGACGGACGACACCTTAAGTGAATGTGTATACTCCGGTGTAAGGCAGTAGAGTTGGACAACGAAATAAAAAAAATCACATTCCCTACATGTGAAAGCTCGTCTTACAATAAAGACCACACATTTTCTTGTAAGAGTGGGTTTGTTATATTCAACTGTATCTACACCAAGTGTTTCAGCCGTATTTTTCAGTTCTTCAGCTTGCATTGTGGTTACACTCCTGTTTCAACAAGGAAAGTTGTCTATATGGGCGGAAGGACGGCTTCACTTTGGTGATTCAAGTCTCAATACTCTGTGTTATGCTGTGCTTCCTTGTCTATGCAAACCCATAATATACACTTCCACTGTCTATTTCCACTGCCAAAGCACCATTTGCTTCCAAACATTAAATGTATTTGCACTCAGACCCTTGCAAAGTAAGGTGCACTGCCCTGCATTATCGTCATCATGTGTACACTGTGTATAAGGGAAAGGCAATAATCATTCCTAAAGATCGGTTCTTCATTGTAAGTAGGCTGTTTATTGTAACTGCTACCACAAAAAATGAGATGCAAGAAACTTCATGTAACCTCTTCGCAGTTGACAGTGAGAAGGCTCTGTGGTTTTGAGCAGGAAGTTACGACATCAATGGTTCTCTGCAGGCTGAGGTCTATTTGTTGCCTGTTGTACGCCTCAGGTGAATAAAAAAAGCTCTGGCTTGTGAGAAACACTGTGTAGCTATGCTTTCTCTGGCCCTCTCACAACCTTAAATGGAAAAAGGTCAAGAACTCGTGTCCCACAGCAAGCAGTGAGAACGTTAAGAAATATACTCTACATAACATCAACATACATTATTGGTGAAATAGGTGTCATGCAGGCAAGACACAGGCAGTCTTGTAGGCCCCTCAGTAAAGTGGAAGCGCAAAACTAAATAACTGGCACACACTTGTAGGAGTAGACCCTATTTAATTTTTGCTCTTGACTGTGTTAAGTAATGTTTTGTTAATTTCAAAATTGAGCACCTCCACAACATATATGGGGTAATTCATCTACATGCTATGCTGCTTATATTACCCTATTACACAGTCCACACTAACAACCTTTTCAAACACATTTCCATTCCAAGATAACATAAGCAACTACATAACTGAGCTACAGGGCCTCTTGGATGTCTTTATGCTTTCAAAGTGCCACCATAGCACATAGGACACTTCGCAAATTTCAAAGGGCTTAACATTGTGCATATGGTGCGTATACCACCACGTACAACACCATCTACCCCCAAATTAAACCATTTAACAGAAAAAAAATGCGGATGAAGTGATTTAAAATAGTCTGTTAAAGGTCAAAGGTCAAGGTCACCTCACAAAACACAATGATGATCCTAAGACAACTCTCTAGACAAGGTCACTGTGACCTGACCTGGGTCGCTTTTTTGCGAAGGGAATGTCGCATTGAGGGTGTTTCTTAGAATTTGGCACAAACTATATTTTTAGAAATTGCTTTAGAGTCGACCCTGAGAGCAATAGTCAATGCAGTCCTGTTTAAGTGAGAGCCCCCAGCCATAGGGTGCAGGTTCAGGTTCAGGTTTTCCAGGCGTGCAACTACAGAGCTAGTGTTTTGGATGCATGAAAACCTCTCGTCCTAGCTTCAGCATACACCTTTGAAGTGGTACACTACGTTCAAAATATGATGGAGCAGTGTGTTCTTACATAAGTGTAAATGGTGTGGTTACTTCCCCTTCCTGTTACATCTTTCAAAAGGCAACAAGGGAAACTGGTGAGCGTACTTTAGACACAGGCCAGTGTGTCAGCTATTTAGTATACTGAAAGGAATTAAAGCTGCTGAAAAAAATAAGTTTCTAAACCAAATTATTTCTTTTTTGTTGTTTTTTTTTAATTGCCTTAATTGCCAAGACTGCTCAAAACAATTTGGTTACACTTTGATTTCCTTTCTACGTTTCACACAGCAGCATCACCCGAACAAAGAAACAGTTGCAGGGCCGTGGCCCCTAAGGTAACACCCACTCCACATCTTAGAAAGCCGTGTATTTTTTTGAAGTGTTAGTTAAATTACCTACTTTTATCTTTTTTTTGACACTGTATTGTGCACTTTCTGTCTTTTTTCTATGTTTCCATATGTCCGGTGTACGTAATGACATGAGGCCAATAAAACACATCAGGCTAAAATTGGACTGTCAAAAATACAGTATTGGTGAAATAAATGTGACTCCTGGTGTTACTGCAACACCTTACCTGCAGACCCTGACTTGAAAGATGTTTTCGCTTCGCAGGATTGAACCTGTTTGATTTTCTAGGCAGCCAATCAAGTGAGGGTAGATACATTTGAAACCAATGAGGTACCTGTCAGACCAGAAAAGCTTTCGCACCAGCTGGTCCTCCAATGAATCTGTTAAGACTGCCCTCGCTGACACATTTGCTGATCTGCTGTGTAGAAGATGGAGCTACAAGCAGAGAAGACACTGATGTGCCTTCTATACATCTCCCTGCTCTGGACTGGGTGTAAGTAACACAAAAAAGCCACCTGTCAGATCTCTTTTTTGTTTTTGTATGTGGTTTTACGTAAATATAAATTCTTATTAAGTTTTTATTAGGCTACTTCTTTTCTGTTTCTTTCAGGTGAGCAGTCAGATGGCATCTCCCAGCCTGCTACTTTCCAAGCAGTGAAACTTGGAGACACAGCTACTATCACTTGTCATATTGAAGACCATTTTTCTGCAAGAGTAATAGTGTGGTACAAACTGACCACTGGCAGGAGTCTACAGCTAGTGGCCTCAACCGATAAATTGTATAATCTGACGACATACGAAGAAAAATCTCACAATATTTTAGTCAACTCTGACAATGTGGGTAGTCGGCTTATCATTTCCACGACTACATCAGAGTACACTGGGACATACTACTGTGGACTGATGAATCTAAAGGGTGTTCAGTTTGGACAAGGAACCTTTCTGATGATAAAAGGTAGTACTTGTTGTAGTTTGTCATTCTTTTTGTCTACACAAACATTATGATTAAAGTTCAATGGTTTCTTCTTCAAGGTGAGAAGATGGTCAGTGACTCGGTCGTCCAGCTCCCTCAGTCTCAGTCAGTCCAGTCTGGAGACTCTCTGACCCTCAGATGTTCAGTTCACACTGGTCAATGCACAGCAGACCACACAAGTGTCATGTGGCTGAAAAACTCTGATCATTCTGCTCCTGAAATGATTTACTCCTCTGGAAGTAAGAGCAGCACCTGTCAGAAGACTGAGAGTGGAGAAACCACCTGTGTGTACAACCTTCTCATGAGGAACATCAGCTCTGATGACGCTGGAGTTTACTACTGTGTGGTGACTTCATGTGGACAAGTACTGTTTGGAAACGGGACCTGGATTCAAATTCACAGTAAGATAATAGTATAGGTGCAAGATTTCAGTGTGAGAAAGTTCCTTGTTATAAGTTTTATAGTCATATAAGCAAGTAAAATATATATGTTCATATAGTTGACAGTAACTCCAGCTTCCTGCCACCGTCCAAAGACATGCTCATTAGGTTAATTGGTGATTCAGCACCCTGCGACCCTCCAGGGGACAAGCGGTTACAGAAAATGAATGAATGAAGGAATGTTGACAGTATTATACAAGTTAAATTTAACTGTTGATTTCATGTTCCTTGTTTAAAGGAGAAGTTGCCAAATCACTTGATCTGAGCCCAGCTGTTGTAGCACTGATGCTTTCAGCCCTTGGGGTGGTGACACTTCTACTTGTGTGGACACTTTGCAAGAACTGCAAGAGAGAACCCATAAGTATGTCAACCCCGAATATCTCTCTCTATATGTATATACTGTATATATTTGCAGTGTGCAGAGTGTATGTTCAGATATGTGACAGTTTTCTTTGTTTTCAGCATCATCCAGATCCTGCGATGAATCTCCGGAAGTCAATCAAGTATGGGAGTCATTTCTGACACTTCCAGTTTTATACTTTAAGATGCCTTCTAGTGTTTAGCGTCCAATCACTACATTCAAGGAAAAGTATAAACATTTGTGTTTTCATGTCTTTCAGACTAGAGATCCTGTTATCTATGCAGCAGTCTGTTCTGCTTCCAGAATCTCCTCCGGCAGATCAGCTTCGGTGAAACAAAACGCAGACATGATCGTTTACTCTGATGTCAGATTCTGCCAGCAAGACTGCGAGACCTCAAAGGAAAGAATCTAGAAAGAAAAACAACTGGACTATTGTAAAGTAGTAGGTGTATGTCAGCATGTTCATGAGGAGGGTTGTTTTTTAAGCAAGCTGTATAGTAGATAAGTGACCAAAGTAGCTCGACATAAAAATATACTTGTTTAAGATGTTTTTTTTTTGTTTTTGTTTTTTTAAAACTGCTTATTTTATTTTTATTTAGCTCTCCTTTTCATTTCACATTATCATTTCATAGACTGCAATTGTATCACTGTTGAATAACTTCTAATAAAGACAAAACAAAAAAATTGTGGGACACCAATCCTTCACAAAACACACAAAAATACAAATAACTGTGTGGTACAACTATCATGTATATCTGTGGCCTTTCTTCCGTGACTCACATGCAGTGACATTTCAGCTTCTTCACAGAAAGAGGCCACACATTTCAGTCTTCTTGAAGCCCTCCTGTGGTCAGCGGTGAAAGAAAAGAAACTTCCTCAACATTGGTGGAGTTTAAACATTGGCCTGTTTAAACCCTGCGCTCTGTTGCACACAGGTGGTTTCAAGCAGGATGTCCTCATTTAGTTGCAGAGAAACTGCAACTCTGCCACTAAGACATTAAGTAAATCAGGGGTCTACTATGTTTGTAATGAAGCTTTATATTTAGACATGTATTGATGTTCCACATCAGAGTGCGTGTGTGTGTGTTTCAGACCTATCGCGGTTCGTCAGCAAAAATCACTGATGTTATGAAGCGCTGTGGTTAGTAAAACCTAAATTCAGTGAGTGCCAGTGCATTCACACACTAACAATACATGACGGAAAAGTTTTTCTGGTCCTGGCAGAGCACAAAGTGTCAGCACACACGAAACAAACAACAAAGGACAAGAGCTTTGAGAAGTTTTGAGTTTAATCAAGAAAAGTGTGAGACATAAAACCGTTTTAATTGAATGGAAGAGATTTGTATTAAGACAGCTAAATTATGCCCCTCACCTGCTCTTCCTGATAAAAACAAGGAGACAAATGGATAGAAAGAAAAAGAGAAACACAGTTCTAATGATAGATAGCCAGACTAAGATTCTAATCTGAGCCACATGGTCTACAACATCATCTCCGATGAGCAGCTTGCTTCCATTACCAAACAGTATCTCCCCACAGGAGGACACAGCGCAGTAGTAGATTCCAGCATCAGAGGAGCGTAGGCTGGTCTTCTGCAGATGGTAGACACATCTCTGTTTAGGAGACTCTGGAGCAGAGACAGGTTTACACTGACTGTTGTGTGTGTGAAGGATTCCTTGGTGAGATCCATGTCTGAACCAGTAGACACGATGTTCTCCATCGCAGGTCCCAGAATGAACTGTGCAGTTGAATGTCACAGAGCCACCAGGCTGGATGGTCTCAGTTACGGGTTCCTGAACAATATCCAGGTTGTTCCTTCCTGGAGGGAGTTAGCATTCATAGGTTTTTTTCTTGTGTTTGATAGTATTTAATATTTTTGTTAAATGTGCAAAATCAAAAAGATCCAAACATCAAGTAAGATCTGTCAAAGATCATTCAGCCAGTGTGGCGTAGGAGAACGACTTAACAGATATTTATTTAAATAAAATATATAGGCATTATGGAGAACATACTTCAAAAAAGTGGATGTTAACAGGAGAGTTTGTCTAAAAGTATCAAGTGTTACAAAATATCCAGTGCGCGTTTAAACTACAATATACACCTTTACCTTTAAGCAAATAAACGCTAAAGGAAGATCTGAAGTCAATGCCAATGAAAACAAAATAGAAGCACAATACCTTCAACACTCAGAAAGATCCCTTCACCAAATTCCACCATGTTGGAGTGTGAGCTTCCACAGTAATATGCAGCTGAATCTGAGAAGTGGATGTCAGAGATGTGTAGATGATTCGTCCCTTCTTTCCGTTCCACAGAGAAGCGAGGGTTCATCTCCAACCACTGGAAGACTTTGGATGGTTCGTCATATTTGTAAGTAATAGACAGGAGCTCAGGTCTGCTTCCAAACCTTTGTCGGTACCAGGAGAAGTGCATCGCCACTTGGCTTTCGTAGAAACAATGTAAGGTCACGTTTGTCCCAACAGTGGCAGTTCTCACCCCTGTGTCCTGTTTGACTGGTCCAGACTGGATCGCAGCTGACAGATGAACTGGTCAAAAAGATGGAATGTTGTAGAAAGGTAACCCGACATTAAATTATTGGCCTAAATTAGTTTCAGACGCCTGAATATATTTTATAGGAAGAAACTTACAGACTCCACAGAGGATCATGTAGAGGTGCATCGTCTCAGAGGTCTAAGGAAGTAAATGTTTTGAACAAAGGAGCAGATATCATCTTGAAAATGGGGTTACTTTTGATTGGTCGCTAAGAGGGTCAAATTCTGTGACACCAAACATCCGGCTGGCCTCAGTAGGAAATAAACCAATTTGCACCACAGCGCAAGAGCTTAGAGGAGATTTAAAAGAAGACAAACTGATAATAAGAGTTTGGTAGATCATTTATATGTCACAGAAACCTCAAAATGTGATACATTAGAGACATCAGAGAGAGTGCTACGTCGTCTACTTCTATTTCTTCTTCTACTATGACAAAGTTGCAAAGCAAGCAAAGTTGAAAGCATCACTAACACTGATGTATACCGTTATTCAGTGCAGTAAAAACAGTTCTTGAAACAGGAGACTTTGGTAGACAGAGGCCCGAAGCGCCTCCTAGAGGTGACAGGCTGACATACATGGTGAGTCAGAGGTGATTTTCAGGTGATCGTTCAGGTTCCATGTTAACTTCACAATACAAAGATACAGATTATCTACTATGACCTCTGAATAGAGTATGATGCCCGTGTGCGAAAGAGCAATGGCTCCCACAGGTTGTGGGTAGTTAGAGTTGTCTGTAATCCATTCTTACAATCCGTTTTACCCATGTCTGGGCAACTAATTAGTGTGTGGATCAAATCTTGCAATTCTCCCTATAAAACAATATTGGTATATATAAAGAGTTTGAAGAACAAAAGACACATAATGCCCTGATATTTGCTCTTGGCAAGCTATCCATTATGCTGTGCTCGTAAAGTAAATACCTTAAACAAAGCTGTTAGGAGTTGGATTTAGAAGACAACACCTACAACACCTGTAACCCACATAGCCACTAGCTGAAACCTAAGCCTGTAAACATTAGCTGTCGGCCTCTTATCCAAGGCTTGGGTTCCCAGAGTAGAACTGCCTTAACTTGCCCTCAACTTTAGCAATCAGTCAAATTTACCTTACTAACAATTAAACAATATCAGGTTCAGGACACCCAGAATGAGCATCAGAAGTGGTCATGAGCAGACCAGAAAAGCATTGTTCTTTTCATGACCCTGGATTCAGCAACACGATACAAAATAAATTTGTAACAGTGTCATGTAGAAGGAGGAGTGCATGTCCAAAAAAATGTTAAAAAAAAGTTTGTTATTTATTAGTATTTAGTTTTTATTTGGCTGCAATCTGCAACCTCACCACTAGATGACACACAATTCTACACACTGGACCTTTAACGGGGGAATCAGTTAATGAGTATGCCATGAATGTCACTCATAGAAATATTCAATCTGAGACGTAGAGGAGTGCAGAGGACTGAACTTAGTATAAATAAAACCAGACATTATATTTTCACAACTGAATGTTAAGTGAACATCACAACCACAGCCGTTGAGGCAGAATATCTCTAGACACATAGTGATATACACAGGTGTGTCTCCGGGCTGCGTACTCAACCCACACATTCACACTATTCTCTTAGTAAGACATTGTAGTGTTGCATCATATCAGCAACAATGAGAAAACAGTATAGAGAGACAAAGGGAAGTGGCTACTTGCACGGTGGAAGCATGGGGACAATAAAGGAGGATATGGAGGGCAGCAAGAAGCATCAATAACCATAGCTAAAGAAAATAGTCTCCTAAACCACACCCCTACAAGTCTCTCTCTATTTTATCTTTTGGTGATATCTGCATGTTAGTCCTTCAGAGCATTTTATCTCATACACTTGATAGGTTTAAAAAATAAATTAGTTTTTGATGTCTGACTGACATCTTATGTGTATATTTTGTCTCATACTGCTTCTAGTACAGACAATAGGTTGTGTAAGACTTGAGCTTTCTAGCAAAAACTTTAAAATACCACGCCCCCTTTCTAATGAAACCCCCCTACAGAATATAAAGTGAACTGGCTGTAGCAGGGCTACACGCAGGATGAGGACCTTCACCTTAATAACAGTTTTGCTTCTCTGCAGCCACGGTAAGTGCCATACTGAACTATTCTCCTCAGCAACAAATACACTATATTAACATTCCAGTAACCCATGGGTATACTTGCAGTTGAATTAATATTGATCTACTGTTGTAATCTGTACATCTCATTCTTTTTTTGTTATTTTTTTCAGGTTGGACCGCCGCCTCAGGTTCTGAGTTTCAGAGTGTGGAGGTTCAATCGGGTGAAGAAGTCTCTCTGATGTGCTCCAACATTTCCACAGCTGTAACTCAGACCGACTGGTTCAGAGTGGTCAACAGAACTGAGCCCAGCTGTATCTCCTCGATGTACTTTTCTCACAACGAAGCTTCATTCTGTGATGGATTTCAACATGGAAACTTTGAAATGAGTTCAAACGACACCACCGTCTTTCTTAAAATCAAGCGAGTGGATTTCTCCGACGCTGGGCTGTACTTCTGTGGGTTTTATATGAGAAAACATACAGTCATTTCCAGTGCAATAGAGTTAAGAATTAAAGGTAAGAAAGTGGTTCTGTCCTATCTCTTTTGTTAGATTTCTCATCCTATGTATAGATCTCAAATTGATTACCTTAGCATATCCAGAAAATAAGCTGAAGTAAGGGCAATGGGACTCAGAGAGTTTACTGAATACGATTCGTCACACATACGAGAACCTTCACAGACATCACCTTAGTGTGAAAACAGTTTGAAGACAAACAGGAAATCAACATAAATATTATGTTTTTTTCTTTTTGCAGGTAATGATGAATCCAGTGATGAAGTGGATTTTCAGAATGAAAGTAAGGTTTTTTCTCCCTAGTGATTTTTTCGTAGCACACATTACTATAGAAATGCCATTACTAATACCATACACACTGTAAATTGTTATGTAGAGTCTGACAGGATGATGGATCTAATGAGTTTGATCCTGGGTGGTCTGACTGTTTTCCTCACTATAGTCGTGATAGCTCTCGCTGTAAAAATCTGGAAACTTCAGACAGGTACAGTTGCTTTATAATCTGATGGACGAACCAAGAGCAAAGTATACGGCCATCAACTAATCAGACTTTTGTATTTGCCATTTAGATGGGAACAAAGAATCGCAGAGGAGCAAGGTGAACTATTTTCTGACTCATGATCTGTACTGTTATGCTGACTGTTACGATTTAAAAGCTGCATGTACACCTCTGTGAAAAATCAAACTGCAACTTCAGGCAAATAGTGAGTCATAATCTGTCATCTTACTTAACATCAAATGCTTTTTTTAAATAGGGGTTTTAAACTATAATTAATACGATAAACAGTACTCTAATACTTTATTAGTGGTTTAACTAGATTCATTATGAGCAAAACAGAAACTATTACCACTGTATAGCCATTACCCTTCTAATTTTATTTCCTTATCTGAAAAGCATGGAGATTTCAATCAGTTCAACCAGATGTTATTTACTCAAGGAAGAGAAAATTGAGTTTTTCTGGTAGTATTGTAACCATAGCAACTAATTGTGTATAGTTTCTGAAGCAGGGTGGAAAGCGGCAAATGGTAGAAAAATAGTCACTTAAAATCTAAATACTGTCAATCTTAACAATGTTGGTTTTGTGTCTTGCCATTTAGCTTTTTATATAACAGTCAAATATTCACATAAATACTGAATGGCAATTGTATGCATGATTTCCACAGTTCACGTGTGATCAATGACACTTTTTATCTGTTCTAAATGGACCTTAAAGGGAAAGGTGTCAAGTTTATAATACTCTCATCAACACTGGAGTGGACAAACATGCTTGTTTTATGCCAGTGTATGTTATTATTATTGCAAAGGTCTAAAACAATGGCTAATACTGTCCAAAATATTATCCAGAATAAGGCAGACACCCAGTTTCTTTTTCTTGTTGAAAAGTTTGTAACTGAGACGCCTGCACAACCTTATAAGGAACAATTTGTCCAATCTGTACAACTGCCGCTTGCTTTCCACGAGGTCACAGTAACAGAACATGCTTGTGTTAACCCATAGATTATATGACTCCTTTTTGGTGCACCCCACACAGCTTTCAGATTTTGAACAAACTAATCTACAGTGTGTGTGGTTAAGTAACTTTAAACATTCTTATTTTCAGAGCTCAGATGAGCTGAACTACGCAGCTCTAAGTTTCCGGGGGAAAGCAAAAAGAGACCGCAGTCATCCATCTGAGAGAGAGATGGAGCCACATGTTGTATATGCTGCCACCAGATAGACGCAGGAAGCACCAGGAACTGCAGCTCAGCTTTGTCATATTAACTTTCACAGACTGGCAACCTGTCTGCGACCTTTCACAGGACAAGCGGTTATAGACTGACCATGAAATCTCGTTATGTGATACTTGTATAATATAATGACAAATAAAGGCTCTTTATCTTTATCTTTATCTTTAGAAGATGAATGAATGAATGAATGTTGTTTTGGGTGAATAAAATAAAATGTAAATGATTCTGTATTCATGTTCTGGTCTTGGCCATTCTTTCAGAACACATTTGTTTGTGCTTTTCTTAACTGCAGTCAAGTATCTGTTCTTATTGTGTTTGCCTTTTGTCTGAGAGCAAAACAAAAGAGAGAGAGACCATAGTTGAAGTGGGATGGAGGAGGAGTCAAAAAAAGTCGAGTAATTACACTCGACGCTTCTCGAGAGGAGTGTCAGTGGGAGGAGTGATATACACGTGTTTTACAGGAAGAGACAGTACAGTGTGGTCTGAGAACAACTGAGGGGGAAATCACAAGCCCTGCTGAAAGTTATAAAAGCAACACGACTGAGACCAGCTATTGTATTTGGACGTGTATAAATAAACTCACAACTGAATGTGTCAGTGCAGTGAGGTGATAAATTTCACACATCAGAGAGTAATGCTCCTCAGCACATCAGCCTAATCTGACATCTTTCGATCACTCCACACGCCCATCACTTTACTTGACCTTCATACTCAAAACTGACATCTATTGACATCTGTTTATTATTCTGTTCACTAATAAACAGAAGAGAACAGATCCCTCCCATTTTGAACATATACGGCCAAATTCCTAGTAGTGATAAGTGTTCACTGAATTAATTGCCTTATAGTACAAAGAGTTGTGATGAATTTATAACAGGTACTCTCATGATTAAGAGCAAAAACAACAGGATAAAGGAGGATGTTAAACAAGACAAGGAGTCTGAAGTCATGCTAGTTGTTCTATGCGACTGCGCTGAGGTCAGTCTAAGCTTTAAGTTAATGCCAGCATGCTAACATCCCACGATGTCAGTGTTAGCAGTCATAAAGTTCATGAACAGGCTGCTGCTGAAACTTCTCAGACACAGAAGTCAACCTCGTGGTGGTGCTGGGGGAACCACCGACTTGCTTCTTCTGCTGCACCCGACAGGGGTTTGATGGTTTGGCGTTGGGCTTGGACTCGAATTCCCAAGTCCTTAAGCAGCCTGATGGTAGACTTGCCCACGAAGTCTCTGCAGCCGACTTCCACTGGCCATCCCTGTTGCTCAGCGTCAGCTGCCAGCTCGGTATACTTAAGGCTCTTACGTTTGAAGGCCTCCTCCACAGCTGCCTCCCAGGGCACAGTGAGCTCTATAATGTAGACAGTGCGAAGTGAGGAGGACCAGAGCACGAGGTCTGGTCTGAGGTTTGTTATTGCAATGTCCGATGTTGTATGGACTTTGGCTGGCTTTGCACCTTCTGGGATGAACTCTCTTGCAGATACAGGATGGGATAATGGAGGAGGCAGGGCATTGATCTTTGCCCTTCCGGTCTCCAGTGTAGCTGCTAGGCACTTGAGGACGTGGTTGTGGTGCCAGGTGTAACGGCCTTGTGATAGGCTAGCCTTGCAGCTGACCAGGATGTATCTGAGGTTTGCGGGAGATGGGCAGAGGGGACACGTAAGGTCTTCTCCGTACCATTCAGGTTCAGGTTCGAGGGGGAAGGCAGGACATCATACGTTGCCCGTAAGAAGCTGGTGTGAAATGCTTCCATGCCCAACAGCTCCCTCCAAGAGAACTTTCTTCTCTCAACTCCCTCCCATCTCACCCACTGTCCTTGCTTGACTTGTGGGACAGCCTTTGCACACCTTGTTGCCTGCTCTTGCCGATGGACCTCCTCAACGACCAGATGTCGGCGCTGAGCTAGAGCTGCCTTCTGCCAGGATGGTCTGCTCTCTAATAGGCCAAGGCCTCCTTTCCCCTGCTGCACAAGGCCAACAATGTCTCTGTGCCTGAGGTTTGACTTTGCCTGCTGGGTAGCTGCAGTTGGGGTCCATTTCCTTTCGGTCACCAAGGTAAGAGCTGTTAGGGCTACACATGGGTCACGGGATTCTGTCAGTGTCATTTCTAACCTTACTTTGGAGCATTTGAACTCCTCTACTAGGCTAGAAACAGGGAGCTCCAGAATGCCTCCTCCATACAGCCCATTGTTGCTAAAGCATCTGGGGAGACCCAGTCACTTTTTAGCAAAAGAGCTGACCAACCTCTCCAGCTTCTCAACCTTTGAGATTGGTACCTCATATATGGTAAGAGGCCACATCAGCCTGGATAGCAGCCCAAACTGAAGGCACCAAAGCATCAGTCTGCCTGGGAGCATGGTCATGTTGATGCTTTCGATGCCACTTATGATGTCCTGCTTACGCTGGTCCGCTTGTTGTTGTGTCCTTGAGGGTGGCATTGTACCAGCATACCATACTTTTGACTGGCTTCTCTGACACTGTTGGTATGGGTTCCTCGCCTACGTAAAAATGCGGTGTTCTGACAGCTTCCCCTTTACCAATGAAATACTCCTGGACTTGCTCTGCTTTATTTCCATCCGGGCCCACTGGATGTTCTCTTGCAGCTTGTTCAGCAGCCATCTCGTGCAACATTTTTTGCAAAGTAGGATTTGACAAGGCCGGTGACTGCTTCTGGGACACTGAAAAAGTCGAAAGCCGTCCATTTGGATTTGGTGGTGTTCGTGTGCTCCAAGCAACCAGAGAAGCCTGGAATCCCTGCCTTCTCCACCGTATTGATGTAATGGTTCAGGTAGTGGTTCAGGTAGACAGCCAGCCTGTGAGCCACTACACTGAAGAAGATTTTGCCTTCAATGTTCAGGAGACTGATTTGGCGAAACTGGCTGATATCCACAGAGTCATTTTCCTTGGGGATTTAAGATGCTTCCTGCTCTCCGCCACACAGTTGGAATTGCTTGTTTCTGCCACACCACCTTCATCAACCTGCAAAGAGAACGTAAAACCTCTGGTGCCTTCTTATAAAGCCGGTACGGGACTCCATTGCATTGCGATGCAGCTCTTACACGACTTACGATTTTCTCAACTTCACTCCACTTGGGAGGGCTGGGGTCCAGCTGATGTTCTGGAGAATGTATTGGTGGCATATCGTGTGGAAGGGTCGTTTGTCCGCACCGCCGGCTGTCTATTGGGGTAAGTTTCGAGATCTTTCTTTGTTGTTTTGAGTTTGCCACTTTTGTCCTTTGTAAGAAGGCTCTTAACAAACTTGCAGGGGTCTTTGAAGAAGTTTGGATGGAAGTAGAAAATGTGATCTGGAAACAGATCGTTATAGTGAAGAGTCATACTCACTGTCACAGGATTCATGTATAGATTTTCAGCTGTCATTGGCCACATTTTGGTAATCACCATAATGCATTATTTAGAGGCTGCGTTTCGGTGCCCCAATCACTCCCACTATATGCATATACGCGGCGCTCCACTGGAGCTAAATATCTTCTGAACGACTCGAAATGACACCAAAGTTATATGAGTGAGTAAACGATCATATTTTATGCCAGAAATAAGGTCCAGGTTGTAAAAAACTGTAATTCCCCTTTAAGACAACATAAAACTCCTCTTGCCTTTTCTAAAAATGTTGTTTTTTGTGCAGGTATTCATTGTTTTTCAGTTTTTACTGTCTGAGCTTCTGCAGAAGAGCTTGATGGAACTACAAATGTCGTTACTGTGACCTTGGGAAGTCTGACCATTTTCTCCATGATGGATGTCATTGGTTTGGCTGTTAAAGTCGTGCAACTTCAAAAAGGTACAATTGGTGTGAAGCTTTTGAACACCCTTGTGTACGATGCAATTCATTTCCAGGATCTGGGCTCCTTTGACCTGAACTCTGCAGCACTGAGGATGCTTCCAATAACTACAAGAAGCAGAAGGCCTGCATTAGAGAGAGAGCGTATTTGACGTTTGAAGAGGAGGAGCCACAAAGGACACTGGTGACATTCACAGTTATTCATAGTAATAGTCAAATGGTCTGCCTGATGGGGGGTGTGGGGTGTGAATGAGATACACAGTTCACAGGAAGAGACAGCCTAGTGTGGCCTGAGCATAACTGAAACAAGGCCTTTACAGTCAGTACTTCAGCTTTAAAACTAAGTATACACAGATCTGCTAAACTATATCAGCATTCATATTTACTCAGACTTTTTCTAAAAAACACTGAAGAAAATAAACATTAATGGAGCAATCAATCAACTGTTAATGACAAACATTATCTGTGTGAGTCATAAAATCTTCACAACAGGAAGACTTCAGCCCTGACCACAAACATCAAATGACTTGCTGCTCTTAAGACAAAGAACAAAGCTACTTTAGAAAAAAACTGTCTCTCTTTTGTGATGCTTGTGTAAGAACAAAAAATGAAACACAAGCGTCTCATGATCCACAAAATGATTGGACCACTGGATTCTGTGGCAACATGGTTGTTTCTACAAAAGCCATGGAAATCAGGCTTTAGCTTAGCTTTAGCCTAAGAAGCACCTCTAATGAACACCGTATTTGTGAATGTAACAGCTACAGCATAAAGTGATTGTCGGGAAATTTTTTATGTTGTGATCGTTTTGTGTTTAGTTTGAGTTGTCAGTCTCTTTAATGTTAGTACTTGACCAGCGCACAGTAATGTCTGACAAACTCTTTGTGGTTCAACCTTCATTTCTATAATAAGATAAAACATGAAGTAAAGTGTTTTCATCAGAGTTTTCTCTATTTAATTTACATTTTTGTAATTCTCTTTTGTGTCCTGACACCGTGAGCATGTTAAGGGGCATGTTTGCATGCACATGTGGGCAAAAATAAGTCTTGACCCCTCCCCCTGTCATTTTCCATTGTGTTGAGAACACCGTGCATCAGTCATAGCGAAAACCACACAAAGACTAGCCTTTACCTCAGAGCAGAAATGCTGCATGCATCAACAACTGTGCTACTTCTCACAGAAGTCTACTTCTCTTTTTCTAAAACTATCTTCAGTCCGTTTCTTAAGCCACCAGCTACTTTACCAATCTCATGTCACTCTTATAAGAGTATATCAGCACCATGCTTACAAATAAAAAATAAAATCTATGGTTCTTTGGTTCTTAGTGGTCTGTTCTCAGCAACACATCTTTAGACATAGCTTTAAACAAAATATCTTACTGTGCATCAGGGGAATGCAATTCATTATATGCACCTATATCTGCACCATCAATGATACCACACAGACATGTAAAGCACCCGTCAGGCCCAAACTGTCATATTGCTGCTGGTATCTTTGCAGCCACAAAATTAGGTCACCATATGTGAAACCATACATATTGTACATCCTCCTTGAGTTTCAAACCAACCAAAATGCAATTCAGACAAAGACAAATACCAGAACAGAGTTGTTGTCTCTGTCCCTAAACTGCGAAGGAAGCACAAAATCCATATGAAATATGAATCCACCCTGAGGATTTGGTGTACACTGGTATCAAAGTTAGTTAAATCACTTCAACTGAATTTGTTCAGCGTCTGGCCAGAATTGGCAGTATTGAGCACAGTGCTGGTGAGTAGCACTCCATTTGGTGACAGAAGAAGAAATCCAGCACTCCATCACACCAAAAGTGCAAGTCATCTCTGAATGTGTGTCTGTCTATATTTCCGTTCTCTTAACAACTGTAGATCTGATTCCAGGGAACCAAAATAAGTGAAGCGTCGACTTCAGAGTTACTCAGAACCAAACGTGTAGAGCGGATTTAGATTCAGTAAAAGTGAAAACACACCCAACCTTCCACCTAATGGTTTCCTGACAGTCCTAGATCAGAGATACAGTTGTTCAGTGTTGTCCCTCCCAACATGTTCTCCTATCAGGATATTCTTGTCCCAGAAGTGCGACCTTCTAATAAATTACAAATAAATATATATATTCATAATCAGTCTCTATACTGTCTATGTACAGGTGTATTGGAAAAAAAAAGGAGTGTCGGAAATAACCGAGTATGCAACAAATAGCTATAAAATTATCTCACACATAAGGAGACCAGAACCACACAGATCAGTGACCCACACGTTTAAAAAAAAAATAATAATACAAAAAAAAAAATACAGGCAGATATCAAACCTCTCTGGACCTCACAGAATTCTTCTCAAGCAGACAAAATGACAGAGACTGACCTTCAAACACTGATTAGTATCTGCATTCAGATTTACTAAAGGTACAAACTCACGACTGCAGAACTGTGGAACTATGATATGAAACAATTTACTTTGTGGATATTAAAAGACTTTTTTTTCCTAAACTGTTATTTATTGATTAATTTATTTAATTAATTTATTTATTCCCCCTTTTTTTTCCTTTTTTTTCTATTTAATAGATAAAGGTTCTGTATAATTCTTATCATGGAAGATTTTATTCATCTTATTATAATTAAGCAAAACATAATGTAACAGATAGCATTGAATTCTTGTCACCCTCTCCACTCTTTGTTTACTAGTATTGCAATTTATTTATTTATTTACTTATTTATTTTTATTTAGGGTTTTTTTTTCTCTTTCTTTCTTTCTTCAGTTTTTTTTAAAACATTTTTTTTTTTTTTTTTTTTTAATTTATTTATTTACTTTTTTCTCTTCACCCACCCACCCACACAACACAACACGTACAACTAGCACAGTTTATTTTGTTCAATGTTCTACACTGTTTTTGTCCTTGTCTTGTAAGCACCTTGCTTGTTTTTATAAATAAAAAATAAATAAATAAATAAATAAAAGACTCCTGAGTCTGCTCGGCATAAGTTCAGCAAGCGAAGTGTTCCAACGCTCAATGGCGCAGCTCTTTGCAGGATATCCATGCGCCATCATAGTAGATGACATCATCGTCGGGGGTCGTGATGCTGCAGAGCATGATGCCAATTTAAAAAAAAGTGCTCGACTGCGCAGAAGAGATAGGACTCAGATTGAACCCTCTCAAGTGCAACTTTCGCCTCGACCAGGTCTGCTACGTGGGTCATGTGTTCACAAAAGAGGGCCTGAAGGCTGATCCCTCAAAGACAGAGGCAATCACAAAAATGCCAGTCCCTGAGGATGTCCCTGCCATACAGCGATTCCTCGGCATGGTGAACTATCTTGGGAAGTTTATCCCAAAACTCAGTGAGCTTGCAGCACCCCTCAGACAGCTCACACACTGTGACACTGCATGGAGTTGGCTTCCACAGCACCAGCAAGCATTTGACCACCTCAAATCATGCTTATCCAGCCCTCCTGTTTCATCTTACTATGATGTGAGAAAAGCAGTCACGCTGAGTTGCGATGCATCACGTTACGGCCTTGGAGCTGCATGTCTACAAGATGAGAGGCCTATGCATCTCACATGCTCACAGACACAGAAACCCGTTACGCTCAGATTGAGAAGGAGCTGTTGGCGGTAGTGTTTGCATGCACCAAGTTCAGAGACTACATCTATGGGAAAGCAACGGTCATCGAAACTGACCACCAACCCCTCGTCACAATCTTAAAAAAGCCGATCCATACAGCTCCTGCCCGTCTGCAAAGAATGCTGCTGCAGTTACAAGCCTATGACATCACACTGGTCTACAAGAAGGGTAAGCACATGTACCTAGCCGACACCCTGTCACGGTCTCCAGACATAAGTGCTTCCCAAGCATCTGCTACAAGTGACACATTTGAGGTAATGTCTGTCAGCTACATCTCAACTGCCAGGCTAGAGGAGCTACGGGTCCACACAGCACAAGACGAAGTCTTACAGACTCTCAACACAGTCATTCAACAGGGTTGGCCTGACAAAGAGCACCAGCTTCCACTCCACCTTCGTCCTTTCTTCCCATACAGATACGAGTTAGCTATGGAGGATGGCATTATTGTTAAGGGTCAGAGAACCGTTATTCCACACTCCCTGCAGCGGGAATACATCAGTATCATGCACAGAGGTCACCCAGGCTTGGAGTCAACCAAGTGTAGGGCTAGGATGACAGTCTTTTGGCCAACAATGAACAGAGACATCACGGAAAAGCTGCTGTCATGCTCAGTCTGCAATAGCACCCGAGCACACCAACAACATCTGAGGATCAGAGAGTCTCCAGACTGGACTGACTGAGACCAGCTGTAGACTCCTGCCAGTGGTCAGTTTGTACCCCTACAATAACCCCTACAGCCACACCCAGTTCCAGTATTTCCCTGGTCCACAGTTGCTGCTGATGTGCTCGAGTGGCATGGAAAACAATATATGGTGCTAGTAGACTCATACTCAGGGTGGTTTGAAATAGACCTCCTTCGTAATACATCCTCAGCAGCTGTGATCACAAAGCTCAAGCGACACTTCTCTGTCCAAGGCTCACCTCACACCCTTATCACGGATAATGCCGGATATTATACAAGCCAACACTTCAATGAGTTTGCTGAGCAATGGGACTTTGTTCATGTCACCAGCAGCCCCGAATATCCACAGCCAAATGGACTAGCTGAACGGGCAGTCCGCAGTGCCAAACAACTGATGGAACGGTCTCATCAAGACTGGACTGATGTTTTCTTTAGCCTGCTGAATATCAGGTACATCCCCCGCACAAAACACTGGGCTCACCGGCAGAACGTCTGATGTCACGACAGACACGTTCAGCTCTTCCTGTCAGCAACAGACTTCTAGCACCAGCCCCAAAGAACACAAAGCAAGTCACTTCCCAGCTCCAAAAGAAAAGACTCATCCAAAAGCAATACTTCAATGCCTCAAGTCACCCATTACAGCCACTGGCAGAAGGACAGGTCATCAGGATGCAGACAACCAAGGGACACGACCGCCTGGGCATTGTGAAGGAAGTGTGCAAACAACCCCGCTCCTACATCATCCAATCGGATGGGGGTATCTACAGGAGAAACCGCCGCCACATCCTCCCTGTTACTGAACCACCACCACCACCACCACCACAGGTCGACAGTGATGACTCTAATCCCCGGCCAGCTGACCCAGCTGAGCCAGACATTCCCCCTTCAACACTGCAGACACCACTACCTTCTCAGGTGATACTTCAGCACCCTCACAGCAAGCAGCAGAGACCTGCAGCTTGCTCTCCCGCCATGACAACACACATCAACTCACCATATCTGACACGAGCAGGTTGAATTTGTAAGCCGAACCCAAGGTATGGACAATGAATTCTGAGTAGCAAAATGCTCACAGGTCAAAGACTATCTAAAAAGGCAGACAGACAAATACACTGGACTCTAAGAACCTCTTGTGTGTTGTGTAACTGTTGTGTTCATGTGTACTAAAAAACAGAAAGAAAAAAAAAGAATTTTCGAACAGAGGTTTTCACTCCATAGTTTGAAATAATCACAGCCTCCCATTGATGTATTCAATCCATTTTATGTTTGTTGCCATGCTTATGCACACAGGAAGTGAACATTCTACTATATGATGGTACATTTTGGCTGGTTGAGTTTGTGTTCAGCTTGTTGTTAAACTACTGCTGGTCTTCATTCATTACATTAATACCTCCAGTTAAAGCGGCCATGTTAGCCATCATTTGTATGTTAATGTGTGACCACTCCTTTCGTTTACTTATAGAGGCACTAACTAAAAGGGGAGGATGTAGCTCATTCTGGTGTTCTGTATGAACCTCATCAGACACCGTAACCACGTTGGATGTGCATGCGCAGTACACGACGGTGCGACCTCAATTGTTTATATAGTGCTACCAGCTCCCGGAGTTTGATGCATGTTCTGTGTGGTCACTGTGTGTCCTTAACAAAGCCACCAAGTAGATTTAAAATGCGGACCAGTCATTATTTCACACCGATACATACAGACACTACTGATGGACAGTATCTCCAAAGAAACACTGTAATGGTGCAGGAATCATCCACAGATATCCAGAGAGTGTTTTAAAAGGCAACTGGACTTGTAGACCTTTTTAAATGTTTTTTGGATATACCATGACCTGGATGACTAAGAACCTTTAGAGACATCATCCACAGATGTCTCCAGTATCACCCAACTCATCATTCTCACTGATATCAGCATTCACAGCATCCACAGCATAAAGCAGCATTCACTAATAAAGCATGTCAACAATTCACCACAGGTTCATTTTCTGCAATACAACTTAAAACAATTTAAATATCCCTGCTATTTTGTTTACAAGAAATACAGTTACTACAGATTCCTTTCTCTAGACAACAGGACGGCGACAACATGTGATGCCTTTATTTAGTATGTGTTCACTGCGTTGTGAATACTATCGTTTGAATCTCACTTATTCTGTAATGACAGTCTTAATCAACCCTAATTAAGAAGGCAAGAAATTCCACAAATGAACCCTGACAAGATACACAAGTGAAGTGAAAACCATTTCAGGTGACTACATCATGAAGCACATTGAGATAAGTCCATGGGTTTGCAGCGCTGTCAACAAAGCAAAGGGTGGCTACTTTGAGGACTCACATTTTTTTTTATTTACTGCATAATAATTCCATATGTGTTCATTCACAATTTTGGTGTATTCACTCAGAATCTACAATGTAAATAGTCATGAAAATTTAGAAAAACCATTAAATGAGACGGTGTGTCCAAACTCTTGATTGGTATTGTAGGTAAACAACAACTAGAAAACGTGAAGACTACTGAGGTTATTTTTAAAGCTGAAAATGTGATTTCATGTGATGTCTTTATTTAGTATGTGTTCACTGAGTTGTAAAAACAATGACTTGAATATCACTTATTCCGTATTGACACAGTCTGAATCAACCCTCACTGACCTGAAAGCATTAACAGTATGTGGCTAGCTATGAACAACAGAGTAAGCAACACAAAAACACCCCGCCTCTTTACTTTAAAAGCTCCCCCTTCCTGGGCTCACAACAAATACGGACTTTGCAGAGCTCAGTCATACGTGCAACCATGAACTTCACGTCTTTCCCTCAACCCTTTCATCCCACCCCCTCGACCTCTTTTCACTCGACCCCCAAATTTCTCACGTCGCAATCTTAAAATTCCTTAGAACAAACAAGAAGCACGCAGGTATTGATGAATGCCACAAAAGTTATTCAATTGTGCATGTGAGCCAGTAAACAATAAATGTGCGGACACACATTATTCATGCATCAGGTCCGATGAGTACAGCCCAACATAAGAGCTATTGCAGTAATAAATTGTACTGACGAAGAGTATCGCTAATGAATCACTGTAATAGTGCAGGAATCACCCACAGATGTCTCCAGGATCACACAGCTCATCATGTTTCACTGGTATAAGCATCCGAAAAGCATTCATAGAGCAGCATTCATTAATAAAGCATGTCAACAATTCACTACAGGTTCCTTTTTCCTCAATGAATTCTAAAGATATCACATTATTCCTGTTACTGTGTTTAATGGAAATACACTTACTACAGGTGCATTCCTCATTCTCACTATGTGACTCCTACAGCAACACAACAGCTGGTTATGTAATCTACAACTAGACAACATGACGACTACTGAGGTTATTTTTAAAGCTGAGAATGTGATTGTTCTACCATGAAAATAAGAGAACATGTGATGTCTTTATTTAGTATGTGTTCACTGCGTAAATACAATGACTTGAACATCACTTATTCTGTAATAATACAGTCTGAATCAACCCTCACTGACCTGAAAGCATTAACAGTATGTGGCTAGTTTGAACAGCAGAGTAAGCAACAAAAAAAACACCCCGCCTCTCTTCTTTAAAAGCTCATGCTTCCTGGGCTCACAACAAATACGAACTTTGCAGAGCTCCAGTCATACGCACAACCATGAACTTCACCCTGATAACAGCTTTTAGTCTCTGCAGCCTCTGTAAGTACTGACTTTAATTGTTCCTAACTTCACTCCTCAAATTATTTACCAAATTATTTACCTCATGTCACTTTAAAACAAGTAACTCTGTTGTTTCTCTGTTGGTTTCAGGCTGGTTCTCTGTCTCAGGTTCTCAGTTTCAGACTTTGCACGTCCAGTCGGGTAAAGATAACACACTCACGTGCTCTGATATTAGAGAGTATGATACTCTGACAACCTGGTTCAGAGTGGTCAACAGAACCTTAGTCAGTGTTATCTCTACTGTGTACCCATCTGGCAACAAGGAGCAAAAAAATGATGAATTGCCAAAAGGAAAATATGAAACAGTGTCTAAGGGCTCAGACATCTTTCTCAAAATCAAGTCACTGGATTTATCAGACTCTGGGTTGTATCTCTGTGGAATTGTCAGAGATGGAAAACTACTTTTCAGTGGGACATATTTAAAGATTGACAGTAAGTGTATTGTAAAGTCTTTTATGGGTACGTTTTGTTTGGTCAAGTCATTTTCTACTTATAATACAAAGAGATACTTTGATGTCGTCTCCACATGTAAAATATCCAGAAATAAAATCAAGAATAAAATTATCTTTGTTTATTTAAAAGGTGGCGAAGAGCCTGGTGGTAACATGGAAAGCAAGCGTAAGAATTTCCTTAATATTTTTCTCCATTTTAATTTTAGCGTAGTCTCAAATCTCTAAAGTGAAAATAGAGACTAACTTTCTTTCTTGTAACTTGTCTTTGCTCTAAAGAGTCTGATGGAATGGTAAGGCAGATGAGTATGGCCCCGCATGTACTGGCTGGTGTCTTTCTAATGGTCAGCATTGGTCTGGCTGTTCAAATCTTGAAGCTTAAAAAAGGTACTTATGGCTTTACATTGATGGTCTATTCTTAAAAATAGTCAATGATCAATAACCAGATGTTTTCTTTCTGTCACTCAGCTCAAGAAAAACAGAATCCAGATCAAAGAAAGGTAAATCCAACTTTAACATTTATTTTTATTTCTTCTTTAGTAAAGCTTAACCAGAATCAGCCTCTATATGTTTTGCTTGTCTGCAATACATTGGTATGTACAGTATGTACTGTATATTTAGAAATATACTTGTATTATATTTATATGGGCCGAATACAAAAAAGAAACTGCAGTTTGTCCATTGAAGAGCACAAACATGTCTCTTTGACAACTGTTACATGTTTTGCTCAACCTTACCTGGGACTATGTTGTGATTGTAAATGTTCTTTTCACAGAAATTTCGCTCTGACGACCTAAACGACGCTGCAGTGACTTTTCAAGAGAGCGCAAAGACATGAGAGCTGGAGCCAAATGTTGTTTATACTTCTACCAGATAGACTGAGGAGAAATTCATTCATTCATTGTCATATTCTTTCTATGGTTAACTTTCACCACTTCCTTTCTCTCTGTCAAAGTCTATTTAATCAAACAAACATATGATTAGTGTTTAATAGAGAGGGAGCTGGTAAAACACTGACAACTGTCTGAATTGGCTCATAGCGCAGTCTGAACTGTCAACAAGAAGAGACAGGATGTGGTCTGAACTCAGCCGAGGTCAAAATCCTGTTAACTGGTATCTTCCTGGAAATACAATCTGAAAGGACTCAGTGAATACTGGCGGACACATTTGTATACAAGTATCTGAAGAAACATTTAGGACTAATATATTGCTTATTTTCAGAGTAGTCGTTTGTACCTTGGTCAGTTGATCTCTAAATAAACATAACTTCCACCATTCAACTTATCAATTTGGACATTTTTTCATAATGACATATTTTGATATGAATTCTATGAATAAGGAAAATGAAGATTCATTCAGTGCAGACTGATATCCTGCCTTGAAGTAGCAGAAATAGTGTTTAATATGGTTTAACGTTAACAGCTTGAGGTGATTGAAAAAGCTGCTCACACACGGAGTATTGGGGGAAACTGTTCACAAGGTGCAAAAGTGTTTAGTGTCTAGTGTTTTCACACTAGACTTTATGTTTGAGAAGGTTCACAAAGGTTCTCAGTCATGTACGTCATGGTATTTATAAAATAACCACACCTTTCATGATTGCGTTTGAGCTTTTAAATTAACATCAGCAGGAGACTCCATGACTGGAGATGAGTGTAATTAACTGTGTCACTGTATTCCATGCAAATCAACATGACATAAACAACGTCATCAGTTACGTGGACACTTGGTTGGAGCTCTAGATATAACTGTGACACAGCATGTGTATGGGTAATAGTATGATAAATAAATCGTGTTATTGTGGTATTGATGAGTGGCCCAAAACTTATTAAACTGTGCGTTAACTTAAAATTAAATGTGCGCCATTGTTATGTGACAGGCAGGGTCAGGGGGCAGAATTGTTTGTGTATGTATATTTTCCCTCCTGTTCTTCTCTTCCCCTCCTCCTTCTCACTGCTCTCAGGTAAAATGGGCCTACAAAACCCACACCTGTGGAGCGCTACTGGCCAATCATGCAAGGTTCCAGCATAAAAGGGCGGGGGGGGGGGGATCAACTTGCGACTGCAGAGGTTGGCAAGGGGGAGGTGGGCGAGGGATAGACTGATCCTAGGCCACACAACACAAACTGCTTATTGGGTTACATGAAAAATGGAAAAAAATATATAAAATCTGTGCAGTCATCTACGTGACTCCGATAACTCCACCTGACTGACGGGCGAACGGACGGTGTTGGCAAAAGGTAATGCAAAAGTTAATGATGTCGAGCCTTCATCTTCATCATGGATCAAAGTAAAAAACCAAAGAAGAATCAGGTGCCCAGTTCAGAAAAAGATGAAAAGAAGAAGAGGAGAAACGGGCAAAAAGATAAAGGTATGCAGATTTCTATGAGTGACGTGAGTGACAGTAGGCTATAGGCTATTTATATATACTTATATATAGGCCACAGAAAACAACTGTATTTGGTTTTTAGTTTTGCTGAACTAGCAACTATTAGAATTGAGGCCAGTCAAGTTTTAGATGAAAAATCTGCTACAGTCTGAGCACTGAATTCAGATTATGTTAACTTTCTGCTGTTTCTCCATGTACAAAACTGGTGTGTTATCATAACTGGAACTGTTCAGATGGTATTAGGATGATGCAAAACAAAACTCGTATGTAAAATATGAAATAGTTTACCGCAGGATATTTTTTTTTATGTAGTTTTCTATTTATTTTTTTATTTTTTAGCTTTCTTCAGGGATTTTACAAGCATGGTTATTTGATCCTGTGATGAAGGATTTGTGCAATTTATATTTATGTACTGTATTTCATGTATTTATCTTGTTTTTTATCTGTTCTTGTTACCTTTTTGTATTTGAGATTATATATAATAGAATATATATAATCAAATAATACAAATAATATATTGTTGTGCTGGTGGCGGGGTTTGGGGGTAAGGGATGGTTCGCCCAGGGCATAAATCTAGCCAGGACCGCCTCTGAACTCCATTGTTTAAAAACTGTAGGGTTGGGGAGTGAGTATGTGTGGCCAGGCATGTTTTGGGCTACATTTTTCAATCACATAGCACTCTTTTGTCTATAAACAGTACAGTAAACAGTAACAGTTTTAAGGTTGGTGCCAATTTTGTATTCATTTTTGGTTAGGCGCTGTTTGTAGATGAGTGTCAGGCTTTTGTTTGCATTTTTGTTAGCCTTTTTTGGTTTATTGGCACAACCACACCGTCCCACACTCCTCCACAATTTGTATACCTGTATTAGTAGAGTCGCTTAGTTAATAAAACATTTTTCTTTCTTTTCCACACAAACTCTCTCACAAACTGGCTCTATTTACTTTGTCATGTTTACGTCTCCTTGCCCTATTTTATGCTAAGAAAGGACGATCAAAATTGATGGGTCACTGTTGTTGTGATAGTAATAATAGTAGTAAAAATCAATCATTATGTATATCCTGCTCATTAACCTGTATATATGGTCTCACCTGTACATAGGTTTTGATCTGTAAATATTGTATATGCTGTAAAAACAACCTGTACCATACTTCTTATTTACCATAATATTTATGCCACGTGAACTTACTGCCTATTGCACTTCTGGTTAGATGCTAAACTGCATTTCGTTGCTCTGTACCTGTACATGTAATGACAATAAAGTTCAATCTAATCTAATCTAATCTAAAAATGATTTTCAGGTTGCAAGACTTTCTTGACAGCCCTGCTCTTGAGAAAGTTGATGCTTGCCATAAAGATGGTCTGTTGTGTGATGCAGCACACTTTAACATTCCTGTAAGAAAGTTTGGGGTTAAAAGAGAAATCAAGAAAAGTGTGATTCAAAAGCTAAGGCTGTTCCCTCTGAGGAACCATGTGCTCCTTCCCTTGTAGATAGTCAGGGGGAATAGGCCATCTTGGCTACACCTATGTCTCGGGGTGGTGTGCTTGCACGTGAGGCTTCTCCTGCAACTTTGCCCCATTTTTAACCCATCTTGGCACTTTCTCGCCACAGTTGAGTGGTTCAGGTGTGAATCTGTTTGGTCGGTCTTCAGCTTGAGGCACAAGAAAAGGAGCGTAAAGCAGAGTATGACCTTAAACCACAGATTCACAGGCTGATTAAACAGAAGTACAGCTACGGCAGATGGAAGTAGAAGATAGGAGAATCTTGCACTGTCACAGCCAGTCCTACACAAACAGGATTTTGACGTAAGCAATAATATTGCTTTAGTGCCAAGTTCTCAGGAGTGTGAAGTTGACTCTTCCTTCAATGCATTTGAAAGAATCACCACAGCACTGGACTGGCCTAGGGACATGAGGCCTATCCTACTCCAATGTAAGTTAGTAGGGAAAGCACAGGAGGTTGTGTCGTCGCTTCCCTTAGAAGACAGTTTGAAATATGATGTGTTGAAAGAAGCAATTTTGCGTGCTTATGAACTTGTGCCAGAGGCATATAGGCAGAAGTTCCGCAATCATAAAAAGACCAATGGACAAACATTTGTGGAATTTTCTCTTTGACAAGTGGTGTGCCGCTAATGAGGTCAAGAACAGTTTTGAAGCCCTTCATCAGTTAATGATCTTGGAAGACTTTAAGAGTGCCTCACCAGAAAAAATGGTGATGTTCTTAAATGAGCAGAAGGTGGCTTCACTGTTAAAAGCTGCTGTGTTGGCTGATATATTTGGGCACATAAAAATGTGTTTGTGTCTTCCTCATGCCCAGACAAGAGTTCAGCATTGCATCCAGTAAGACCTGATCCTAGTCATCCTCTTTTTGACAAGGTTGAGGGACCACCATCACCACCTTGTGAAGCTTGAGAGTGCTTTTACTGTCATATGAAGGGTCATGTTATCACTGACTGCCTTTCTCTGAAGCATAAGCAACAGACTCCACATAGCTTGCTACAACCGAAAGGCATGGGGTTGTTGAAGAGTGTGTCACTACCAGACATTGACGTATCACAGAAACAATAAACTTGATCCTTGTTTTAAACCGTTCATTCTAAATGGTTTTCCGAAAGATCAACATCCAGTAGTGATGCTAAGAGATACAGGGGACTCCCAGTCTATAATTTGAGAAGGCATCCTACCCTTATCATCCATCTCTTTGTGTCACGCAATTCTTCAAGGTGTTGGAATGGCTTTTGTATCTGCACCTTTGCATAATGTATATGGTCAAAGTCCCCTGGTCAGTGGGTGTTTCCAGGTTGCTGTACTCCCAGCCTTGCCCATCAAAGGTGTTGATTTTATCCTCAGTAATGACCTAGCTGGGGGTAAGGTGATGCCAGTCCCAGAGATCCTCGACAACCCTAGTTTGAATACTGACTCTAACTCAGCACAAATAATTCCTGACATATTTCCTGCATGTGTGGTTACACATGCCCAGGCAAACACATATGGACTTGACTTGTGATTCTTTCAAAACACTTTCCTGAAGTTATGCTAAGTCAAAAGGTCAGCCTGAAACTAAACTTGCTGACATGGAGCCATACCCTTCCAGTCCGGCAGTTGTGAAGCTGCCAGCCACTCGGAAAGCATTCATCACAGCACAAAAAGTTGAAACCTCCTCAGCCCAGTACGGGGAAGCTGCAGTCTCACCTGTGGAGAGGAGAATTCCAGGGGACTGTGGCAGGGACTACATACAATCACGGACTACAAAGCAGCACCCGCCCACCCCCCCCCCCCGTGAGTGCCGACGCCTCTCTGGCTGACGAACTGAACAACTTTTTTGCGCGCTTTGAGTCGGGAAACCGACTGCCTGCTGCGTTCCCAGCCGGAGGGGAGGACACACTTACTGTGACGGAGCGCAACGTGAGGAGAGTGTTTAAAAGTGTTAACACCAGGAAAGCGGCTGGACCAGACGGGATTAGTGGGCGTGTCCTCAAAACCTGCGCTGATCAGCTGGCACCTCTGTTCACAGTGATATTCAACCTCTCACTCAGACAGTGTGATCCCAACCTGCTTCAAGAAGTCCACAATAGTCCCTGTCCCAAAGAAACCCCACCCCAGCAGCTCCAATGACTTCAGGCCCATAGCCCTCACATCTGTGGTGATGAAATGTTTTGAGAGACTGATCAAGACATTCATCACCTCCACACTGCCCGCCACCCTGGATCCACTACAGTTTGCATACCGGCCGGACAGATCTACAGATGACGCCATAAACCTCCTCCTCCACAAGACCCTCTCCCACGTGGACACTGGTAAGGGAAACTATGTGAGAGTGCTGTTTGTTGACTACAGCTCAGCATTCAATACCATAGTCCCCTCCTGCTGCTAAGCTGCATGACCTGGGCCTGGACTCCTCCCTGTGCAGGTGGATCTACAGCTTCCTGACCGGCAGACCACAAGTGGTCCGAGTGGGTCACCACACTTCAGCCCACCTGACTCTCAACACTGGATCCCCCCAGGGCTGTGTGCTCAGCCCTCTGCTGTACTCGCTGTACACACACGACTGCGAGGCCACTTCAGACTCCAACATCATCATCAAGTTTGCTGACGACACCGCTGTTGTAGGACTAATCTCCCACAACGACGAGACAGCCTACAGGAGGGAGGTGTCCCACCTGGAGGACTGGTGCTGGGAGAACAACCTCCTGCTGAACGTCAGCAAAACAAAGGAACTGATTGTGGACTTCAGCAGGAAACAGCAGAGGGGCTTCCATCCACTCATTATCTGTGGCTCTGAGGTGGAAAGAGTGGACACTTTCAGATACCTGGGAGTGACCATCTCACAGGACCTGTCATGGACTCACCATCTGAACACCATCGTGAAGAAGGCCAGACAGCGTCTCTACCTCCTCAGACGCCTCAGAGACTTTAAGCTCCCTCTCTAGGTGCTCAGGAAGTTTTACACCTGCACCATCGAGAGCATCTTGTGTGGGAGCATCACCACCTGGATGGGAAAATGTACCAGGCAGGACTTCCTGGCCCTCAAGAGGGTGGTCCGTTCAGCGGAGCGGACCATCAGAACCCCCCTCCCCAACCTGCAGGACATCTACACGAAACGTTGCAGGTTAAGGGCCACAAAGATCCTGAAACAGCCCAGTCACCCCGGACACTCTCTCTTCTCTCTACTACCATCAGGCCGGCGTTTCCGATGCTTGAGGACAAGGACTGAGAGGCTGAAGAAGAGTTTTTATCCTCATGCCATCCGCCTGCTCAACTCCGAGCCTTAACTGGACTTTAAATATCACTGCACTTTATTCATGAAGCTACTGTAAATGTATGTACATATACAACTACCCCCCCCCCCCCAGTTTACCAGTCTATATTTTTATTCAGTCTATATTATTATTTTATTTTTTATTTTATTTTTTTTATATTTAATCCTCTATCGGTGTACATTACACTTACATTGCTTACCTTGTGTGTAACTACTGTTTACTGTAGTACTTATATATATTTTTTTTTTTTTACTACTGGCTGCAGGTACAACAACACATTTCACTGTGCATTGTACTATGTATAACTGTGCATGTGACACATAAAACCTATCTATCTATCTAGTTCCTAACTTTGTTCAGACATATATGGGTGGGGGTGTTATGTGACAGGCAGGGTCAGGGGGCAGAATTGTTTGTGTATGTGTATTTTCCCTCCGGTTCTCTTCTCCTCCTCCTCCTCCTCCTCCTCCTCCTCACTGCTCTCAGGTAAAATGGGCCAAATTAACCTACACCTGTGGAGTGCAGCTGGCCAATCATCCAAGGTTCCAGCAGAAAAGGACTGTGCCTGCAGTGATCATGGGCGACTCTCTGCCTGCCTGTGCTGCTAGTTACATGTTCCTGTGCTATGCCCATAACCTGCCTCTATACGATTTGCTAATGTAGCCTATGTCCATTGGAGAGCACGAACATGTTTCTCTTACAACTGTAAAATATCTTGCTCAATATTAATTTGAGCTTTCTGATAACTGTAAATGTTCTTTTCACATTTCGTCATTTCGAAAGAGAGCTAAAAGAAGATAGCTGGAGACAAATGTTGTTTAGGCTGCTACCAGATAGACTGAAGAGAAAACTGGAAGTGATACTGTGTCATATTAATATGCTCTGTGGAAATCTAATTCTGCAATAAAGACCCAATATTCATTCATTGTCATATTCTTTCTATAGTTAACCTTCAGCACTTCCTTTCTCTCTGTCAAAGTCTGTTTAACCAAACAAACATATGATTAGTGTTTAATAGAGAGGGAGCTGGTAAAACACTGACAGCTGTCTGGATTGGCTCATAGCGCAGTCTGAACTGTTAACAGGAAGAGACAGCATGTGGTCTGAACTCAGTCAAGGTGAAAATCTTGAATAGCAGTGAATACTGGCTGACTCTTCTCTGTAACACATTTGTATACAAGTTTCTGAAGAAATATTTAGGACTAATATATTGCTTATTTTCAGAGTAGTCGTTTGTACCATGGTCATCTTATTCTATGTGCACCTTCAGTGAGGCGTCAACCAGAGAAAGGTCAAACAACTAACACAGAAGAACAGAGGGCATGGAGAAAGAGGTCAGGGGAGCCAAGGACCTCAGGTCAGCAGCAATGTCAGCTCCACTCATGCTCCACCTCTTTGTCCAGTCTAGACTAAGACAGGAGTCAGATTCAGCCAAGATGTGGACAGCCAGAGCCACCACACTGAGCTTCAAAATAACTCTTCAGCAAACTTATGGTTGACATCACAGAGGGTTCAGATAATCGGCCTCATGCATAAATGTTTTCTTATATTTCTCTCGCATTCAGCCTACACAAAAAAAGACAATCACATGTGGGTTTCAAGAAAAGCAAGACAATGAGCCAAATCTGTTCTTACCCATCTGTTCATATGTTGTCGAATCCCACTTGAACTTAGACTGGTCTCACGTGGCAGGTACTTTGCAATTAGAATGAAGAAATGGCCCAGTGAAATCATGTCAGGGCAGCAGACTTTACTGCCACAGTAATTTGATCGGTAATGTTACACCCAAGCAAGTAAGATTTAAAAACATAAAACAAAACGCTAAATTTATTTATGCAATTATGTACAGTGGTATCATCCACCCAGAGAGGTGTAAAGCCTGCCATATCATCAAGGCATTGTGTGCGAATGAACTACTTCAATCTGATAAACGACGCCAATAATTTAATTTATTATAAGTTGAGTTGAGGAACTAAACCACGCCCATGTCATTTCATTTCCCACTCTTACATATAAAAGTATTTCCTATCTCTGTCTCTGTTTATCTCTGTTCTCAACCCCTACCCTGCCTATCCCTCTCTATTCTTGTCTTCCTCTTCTACCTTTCATTACAGGAACCAGCGGACAAGGATCAGAAGCATCCTGAAAAGTGCCCCCAGCCTGAGTCTCACTCACTGGGTTCTTCTACTATCAGCCTGCACATTCCTCCATCTTCATGTCTTTCACTTAACCCTTTTCACCCCACCCCCTCTGACCCTTTTCACCCCACCCCCTCAAACCCTTTTGAACCTTTTCATTACCATCCCCTCGGCCCCTTTTGTCCCAATCCCTCAACCCCTTCCCTCCCTTTTCATCCCATTCCCTTGACCACTTTTCATCCCATACTCCCTGCCCCTTTTTGTCCCTCCATCCATTTCTCTGACAACCTGTGTACCAATGAATCTATTTGCATCAATCAAGGCATGGTCTTTGTTAGTGAAAGCGACAGTCAACTACCGTGCAAACTATTACAGCTACAGGAGGAAACCAGGAATCTTTAGACATGGATAAGTGCATAAGATACACAACATCTTTATGAATATGAATACATAAAAATAACATCCTTATTAATGGTTCTTACTTTATCTTTCTGATTTAATTAGCTCCAGTTTATCACCTACCACAGCACACCTGGATCATCAGAATGATCCGCCTAAGATCATCTGACTCAGTCCTAAACCAAGACAACTTCAGGATACAGATTTTTTTCCCCACTTACTCACTATGTGATGACACTATAATATCTCACTTATTCTACATGAGCGGGAATATTGTTTTAAATGATTAAATGAGTGAACGATGGGCCGTGCGATAGACTGGCCACCTATCCAGGGTGTACCCTGCCTCTTGCCCGATGACAACTGGAATAGGCTCCAGCAGACCCCACGACACGTCACAGGAATAAGCAGTTACAGAAGATGAGTGAATGATGGTAGTATTTTCTGCTGTAGGGAAATTTCTCACATGTCGCACTCTTAAAATTCCTTAGAACAAACAGGTAGTACGCAGGTATTGATGAATGCCACAAAAGTTATTAAACCGTGCATGTGAACTAGTAGGTAATATTAAATGTGCGGACACACATTATTCATGCATCAAGTCTGATGAGTAGTCAAAGTCAAAGTCAAAGTCAGCTTTATTGTCAATTCTGACATGTGCAACACATAACAGGATTGAAATTTCTTTCCTCAAAGTACCTACGGTGCAGCAACTTAAACACAAAAGTATAGCCCAACATCTCAGTTACTGCAGTAATGAATGATACTGAGGAACAGTATCTCCAAAGAATCACTGTAATAGTGCAGGAATCATCCACAGATGTCTCCAGGATCACCCAACTCGTCATGTCCGACTGGTATCAGCATCCGAACAACATGCATAGAGCAGCATTCATTAATAAAGCATGTCAACAATTCACTACAGGTTCCTCTTCTGCAATAAACTGTAAACGTTTCACAGTATCTCTGTTAGTATGTTCACACGAAATGCAGTTACTACAGGTTCCTTTCTCACACTTATGCTGTAATGACACAGTCTGAATCAACCCTCACTGCCCTGAAAGCATTAACAGTATGTGGCTAGCTATGAACAACAGGGTAAGCAACACAAAAACACCCCGCCTCTTTACTTTAAAAGCTCACCCTTCCTGGACTCACAACAAATACGGACTTTGCAGAGCTCCAGTCATACGCACAACCATGAACTTCACCCTGATAACAGCTTTTAGTCTCTGCAGCCTCTGCAAGTACTGACTTTAATTGTTCCTAACTTCACTCCTCAAATTATTTACCAAATTATTTACCTCATGTCACTTTAAAACAAGTAACTCTGTTGTTTCTCTGTTGGTTTCAGGCTGGTTCTCTGTCTCAGGTTCTGAGTTTCAGACTATGGACGTCCAGTCGGGTCAAGAAGTCAAATTTACGTGCTCCGATATTACAGAGTATGATACTCTGATAATCTGGTTCAGAGTGGTCAACAGAACCTCAGTCAGTTTAATCTCTACTGTGGACCCATCTGGGTATGGGTATCAAAAAAGTGATCGATTCACAAATGGAAAATATGAAACAAGCTCTCACGGTTCCTCCGTCTTTCTCAAAATCAAGTCACTGGATTTATCAGACTCTGGGTTGTATCTCTGTGGAATTGTCAGAGCTGGAAGACTACTTTTAAGTGGGACACATTTAAAGATTGACGGTAAGTGTATTGTAAAGTCTTTACTTTTATGGGTACGTTTTGTTTGGTCAAGTCATTTTCTACTTATAATACAAAGAGATGCTTTGATGTTGTCTCCACATGTAAAAAATTCTGAAATAAAATCAAGTATGAAATTATCTTTATTTATTTAAAAGGCAGTGATGAGCCTGGTGGTAACATGGAGAACAACTGTCAAAGTAAGAATTTCCTGAATATTTTTCTCCATTTTAATTTTAGCGTAGTCTCAAATCTCTAAAGAGAAAATAGAGACTAACTTTCTTTCTTATAACTTGTCTTTGTTCTAAAGAGTCTGATGGAATGGTAAAGCTGATGAGTGTGGTCCTGCGTGGACTGACTGTTGTCCTTGTAACAGTCAGCATTGGTCTGGTTGTTCAAATCTTGAAGCTTAAAAAAGGTATTTATGGCTTTACATTTATGGTCTATTCATAAAATAGTCAATGACCAATAACCAGATGTTTTCTTTCTGTCACTCAGCTCAAGAAAAACAGAATCCAGAGCAAAGACAGGTAAATCCAACTTTAACATTTATTTTTATTTCCTGATTAATAAAGCTTAACAAGAATCAGCCTCTATAGGTTTTGCTTGACTGCAATACATTGGTATGTACAGTATGTACTGTATATTTAGAAATATACTTGTATAATATTTATATGGACCAAATACAAACAGAAATTGTCGTTTGTCCATTGAAGAGCACAAACATGTCTCTTTGACAACTGTAACATGTCTTCCTCAACATTACCTGGGACTATGTTGTGATTGTAAATGTTCTTTTCACAGAAATGTGGCTCTGACGACCTGAATGACGCTGCAGTGACTTTTCAAAAGAGAGCAAAGAGAAGAGAGCTGGAGCCAAATGTTGTTTATGCTGCTACCAGATAGACTGAAGACGAATTCATTCATTGATTGTCATATCATATTCTTTCTATGGTTAACTTTCAGCACTTCCTTTCTCTCTGTCAAAGTTTATTTAACCAAACAAACATATGATTAGTGTTTAATAGAGAGGGAGCTGGTAAAACACTGACAACTGTCTGGATTGGCTCATAGGGCAGTGTGAACTGTTAACAGGAAGAGACAGCATGTGGTCTGAACTCAGTTGAGGTGAAAATCTTGAGACCTGTTAACTGGTATCTTTCTGGAAATAGAATCTGAAAGAACGCAGTGAATACTGGCTGACTCTTATCTGTAACACATTTGTATACAAGTTTCTGAAGAAAGATTTAGGACTAATATATTGCTTATTTTCAGAGTACCGTACTTTCCGGACTATAAGTCGCTCCTGAGTTTAAGTCGCACCAGCTAAAAAATGCATAATGAAGAAGAAAAAAACATATAGCCTATAAGTCGCACTGGACTATAAGTCGCATTTTGGGGGGAAATTTATTTTATAAAATCAGAGACCAAGAACAGACATTTCATCTTGAAAGGCAGGTTATAGTAATAACAATAGAATAGAGAACAACGGGCTGAATAGGTGTCTGGTATGTTAACGTGACATATTAACAGTTATTCAGATAACTATAGCATACACAAAATAACAAGTTTACCAAACTCTTGATCTCACTCCAAATCACTAAATCCCTAAATCCATTGAATTCTTCATCCTCTGTGTCACTTATGAGCAACTCCGCGAACTCCGGAGGTAGACGGCACGCCGCCGCTATTACGCAGGAGTAATAGGAGTAGCAAATACTGGCACAGAAACCTAGAGCGCCCTCTTGCGGCTGTCAGTGTGAAAAAAATGAACATGTGAAATTATATATTTTAATATATAAGTCGCACCTGAGTATAAGTCGCAGGACCAGCCAAACCATGAAAAAAAGTGCGACTTATAGTCCGAAAAATACGGTAGACATTTGTACCTTGGTCAGTTGATCTCTAAATAAACATAACTTCCATCATTCAACTTATAAATTTAGACATTTTTTTTCATAATGACATATTTTAACACGAATTCTGTGAATAAGGAAAATGAAGATTCATTCAGTGCAGACCTCATGAGGAAACATGTATTCTTTAATATCCTGCCTTGAAGTAGCAAAGATAGTGTTGAATATGGTTTGAGCGGATGGCGGGTCTACTAGAGTATTAAATTCAGGAAGTGTGTATAGCAGCAGTCAGAATGTATGACTCATACATTCTGGTTTGCTTCATATACAGCTATGCAGCCCATGAGAGCTCAGCCTCCCATGCATTAACAAAACCACTTCTAGAAGCACACAGAACATTTATTTTTAACCCGGTGGTCCCCACCTTTGAATTTAATATCAATTAAGTAAATTAGCCTATGGTACCAAACTGCACACGCCTGTTGGAGCTCATCTGAATCCAGTTCACAATGTCTTAACAGTACTCACAATTCATGGGATGCAGGATGCCGTTAGATATAATTTGGCAAGACCTTCCTTCAGCAGTGCCCCGTCAATGTGTTGTAGAAACACGTCCTCAGGCTCTGTCCACGTTCTTAAGCATCCAGTAGATTCTCTGCAGCGATCGAACATTTTCTTCATTTTACTCTGTGCAGATGACAATTTCTGTTTCGCCAACTCCCCAGCTACATAGAGTCTATGCCGAAAACCATTAACGTAGTCAATCAGATTTTGTGGAGTCTCTGCTTCCTTCCACTGATCATAAAGCAAAGTCAGCAGGCCGCGCACCCTGTGTCCAAACACCAAGTCAACACTGGGCTGAACCCAGTACTTTCCTGCTTAACCTCTCTGGCAGCCAGCAATAACCAGGGCAAACCTTCCTCCCAGTCTCTCTCCATCTCAATGCAGTAAGCACGCAGCAGGGACTTCAAGGTCTGATGAAACCGTTCTAAAGCCTCCTGGCTCTGCACATGGTATGCAGAGGCTTTATTATGTTCATATGCAACTGCTTCAGGATCTGAGAGATCAGATGGGAAGAAAACTTCAAACCGTGATCCGACTGGATGTTTTTTGGAATCCTAAAAACCGTACATATATATATATATATATATATGCTTATGTGTACTTTAATTGTGTTTTATTTTAACAATTTTGTATCGTGACCTTGAGTATTGCCCCCGTATTAATCTCCCTTTATCGTATTTATGTGCGTTTAATGTTTATTTTATTAGTGTTGTTGTTTATTATTATTATTATTATTATTATTATTATTTATTTTTCATTTATTCATTTGTTTTTTTAATTCATTTAATTTTATTTAACACAGTTTCTATGACAAATTGTAATCTGCAATACAGAGACAATGTTCACTTGACCTAGCTGTTATCATGCGCAATGGATATGCAGCTGGACAACGAGTAGTTTAACACATCACAGTGAGAAGGTAAACTGCACCAGACCAAGAACGAGGCAACGGACCCACACAATCAATGATCAAGTGTTCAAAAGGTTGGCTGACAGCTGGAACAGGAATGAGAGACACAGCCATTATCCTCTGATTAGGCTTGCCTGAGAGTTGACATGTATGACATGTCCTAATGTATGCAGCTACGTCCTTTTTCAGGTGTCGCCAAAAGAAATGCAACAGGACCCGATCACAAGTTTTACTGATGGACCTTCTCGCTGTGAGGTGTCAGTGCCAACCACCTCTCCACTGTGCTGCCTCATCAGTAACATGCTTTCCATTTTTTATCAACTCAAGTTTCAACTGTTGCAAAGAAACCTTTGCCTGCTCAGCCTGGTAATGGAGCTTTCCAACCATCAACTGCTTCTCAATCTCTGCTGTCTTTATCATCTCATCGTGGTCTAATTGTAACACCAGCAACTCCTTTTGCTGCTCAAATGTCAAACATTAGTGGTGGAAGGAGGTTGCGCCCCACACCCATCTCACTCAAATTAGCCTTTAAAATGGCTTTTACGGTGTCCTTTAACCTTTTTTCAGATATATCAACCTCATAGTGATCCGCTAACTTTAATAGCTGGTCCTTCGTGCATCTATCCAAAAACTCCTCAGCCATGGCACACACCAGAGAAAAACACGCAGTTACTTCTCTCAAAAACTAGACAAAGTGAGTGATAGCAAGGTGAACACAAAGCCCTTCAGGACCGCAAACAGAGCACATGATCCCCTCTAACTAAACTTCCTAACCAAAACTAACTAAACTCAATCAGCCCTAGTCTTCATGTGGCGACTTGTGGCAGGTATTTATGAACTAAAGACTGCTGGCATGGGAAAGTGACCATTCACTGGTAACAAACCCATAACCACGGCCATGCTCCCGAGACAAAGCTCTAACTGCTTTCACTCCAACACTACAGAAAAAAAACAAACCAGTGAAGCTCAAAGTAGCAACGCTGCTAACACCTAATAGGGGAAAATGGCTCCAACACGCACAGTGAACACCAGCCAACACTCACCTAACTTCCAGCCAAACACTGAACTCAATTTACTAAACCTTTACAAATTTACCACGTCTCCACAATGGCACACGACGTGTAAAACCAGCCACTCAAAGCTTCCATTTTCACACAAAAAAAGAACACAACGCCACTTCGTAGAAAATGTACTTACGCCACGTCATTTATAAAACTGACGGACTGATTGCACGAGTGGATGAGCCCCCACTTTGTCGTGACCTGGCTCGTAAGCAATGACAAAAAACGGAAAGACACAGTCTAAACGTAAAAGATAACCAATTTATTTAAATAAAGTCAAAAATCAACCCTTAAAATGAGGTTTCAGTGGGAGTATCAGTGTGTCTGTCAATGGGTGCATGATAGTGTATGTGTATTGTTGAAAGGTGCTAACATAAAGTGAATAGGCTGAAGCCAACAGAACAAAAACTTGATGCTGGAGGGATCGAGGTTGAGAAGCAGAGACAGAGTGAGGACTGCAACTGCCAGATCTTAAAAGATCAGGGAGACTGGCCAGGTGCTCCTGATTACCCAAACTGAGACCTGCCCACTAAGGTACCTGCAGAAACAGACAAGCAACAACACAAGGGGAAAAGACGCCCTATAGCAGCAGGTGGTGGTCACAATTCTAAAGATATCACATTATACCCGTTACTATGTTTACAAGAAATACACTTACTACAGGTTCCTTTCTCATTCTCAATGTGTGGCACCTACAGCAACACAACAATTGTATTTGTAAACAACAACTTGAAGACTATTGAGGTTATTTTTAAAGCTGAGAATGTGATTCTTCTACCATGGAAATGAAGAGAACTTTAAATTCCTTAGAACAAACAGGAAGTACGCAGGTACACAAAAGTTATTCAATTGTGCATGTGAGCTAGTTAACAATAAATGTGTGGACACACATTATTCATGCATTAGGTCTGATGTGTATAGCCCAACATCACAGCTACTGCAGTAATGAATGATACTGAGGAAGAATATCTCCAAAGAATCACTGTAATAGTGCAGGAATCATCCACAGATGTCTCCAGGATCACAAAACTCATTATGTCTGACTGGTATCACCAGTCGAACAACATGCATAGAGCAGCATTCATTAATAAAGCATGTCAACAATTCACTACAGGTTCATTTTTCCTCAATAAATACTAAAGATATCAAATTATTCCTGTTACTGTGTTGAATCGAAATACACTTACTACAGGTTCCTTTCTCAATCTCAATATGTGACTCTTACAGCAACACACCAACTGGTTATGTAATCTACAACAAGACAACATGAAAACTACTGAGGTTATTTTTAAAGCTGAGAATGTGATTCTTCTACCATGGAAATTAAGAGAACATGTGATGTCTTTATTTAGTATGTGTTCACTGGTTTCACGTGGCAGGTACTTTGCTGCCCTGACATCATTTCATTGGGGCATTTCTTCATTCTAAATTGCAGACTTCACTGCCACAGTAATTTGAAAGGTAATGTTACACCCAAGCAAGTAAGATCTAAAAAAAAAAACCCACATTCATTTATTTATTCAATTATGTACAGTGGTATCATCCACCTGGAGAGGCTCAAAGCCTGCCACATCATCCAGGCATTGTGTGCAAAATAACTACTTCAATCTGATAAACAATGCCAATAATTTAATTTATTATAAGATGAGTTTAGGAACTAAGCCACGCCCCATATCATTCCATTTCCCACTCTTACATATAAAAGTATGTCCTAACAGTCTCTCTGTTTATCTCTGTTCTCAACCCCTACCCTCCCTATCCCTCTCTATTCCTGTCTTCCTCTTCCACCTTTCATTACAGGAACCAGCGGACAAGGACAAACCCAAATCAATGCTTTACAGTTAGTGGTGATAGCCTTTACTTCTCTTCTGGCTAGGTGTCACATTCTATTGATACGTATGACATGTCCTAATGTGTGTAACACCATCCAGGCCAAAAGAAATGCCACAGGACCCGACCACAAGTTTTACTGACCCCCCCTCCCAGTGACCAGCCTCATTATGTGCCAACTTCAACACAACCTCCCAAAATTTAGCTGGCACCATGATCTGGATAATGGAGCCGCCAATGAAACTGTCACCATGCGGAACCCACTTTCTCACAAGAACCTCCTCGTGAACAAAATAGCCTCAAAAGCTATTGTTCACTACCCCTACTGAAAGCACCTGCTAAAACAAACCTGTCACAGAGGGATCAGTGGTGGACCATCAGCTCAAACCCGGCCTCCTGCCACACCATTTCCCAAAATGAACGTGATGCCCTCTCCCCCCCTTTGGAAAATCGGATCACGCCGCTGTCTTTCTCATGCCCAAAAACAAACAACGGCTGAAGCAGGAACCCCCTGCTGTGAGAGAAGTGACGCGGTGGACAGATCAATCGGAGGCCGCTCTGCAGGGTGCGCTGGATTCAGCCGACTGGGACATGTTTCACAACAGTGCGGGTGGAGATATCGAGGAGTTTACGGACGCGGTTGTGGGATTTATCGGTTAAGTTGTGGATGATACCACGCCGAGGAGAACCATCAGGACACCCACCCCCCCGGTGAGTGCCGACGCCTCTCTGGCTGACGAACTGAACACCTTTTTTGCGCGCTTTGAGTCGGGAAACCGACTGCCTGCTGCGCTCTCAGCCGGAGGGGAGGACACATTCACTGTGACAGAGCGTGACGTGAGGAGGGTGTTTAAAAGTGTGAACACCAGGAAGGCGGCTGGACCAGACGGGATTAGTGGGCGTGTCCTCAAAACCTGCGCTGATCAGCTGGCACCTCTGTTCACAGTGATATTCAACCTCTCACTCAGACAGTGTGTGATCCCAACCTGCTTTAAGAAGTCCATAATAGTCCCTGTCCCAAAGAAACCACACCCCAGCAGCTCCAATGACTTCAGGCCCATAGCCCTCACATCTGTGGTGATGAAATGTTTTGAGAGACTGATCAAGACATTCATCACCTCCACACTGCCCACCACCCTGGATCCACTACAGTTCGCATACCGGCCGGACAGATCTACAGATGACGCCATAAACCTCCTCCTCCACAAGACCCTCTCCCATGTGGACACTGGTAAGGGAAACTATGTGAGAGTGCTGTTTGTTGACTACAGCTCAGCATTCAATACCATAGTCCCCTCCAGACTGGCTGCTAAGCTGCATGACCTGGGCCTGGACTCCTCCCTGTGCAGGTGGATCTACAGCTTCCTGACCGGCAGACCACAGGTGGTCCGAGTGGGTCACCACACTTCAGCCCCCTTGACTCTCAACACTGGATCCCCCCAGGGCTGTGTGCTCAGCCCTCTGCTGTACTCGCTGTACACACACGACTGCGAGGCCACTTCAGACTCCAACATCATCATCAAGTTTACTGACGACACCGCTGTTGTAGGACTAATCTCCCACATGTTTAACCTCGCATGTATATCAGTCACTGACTGACCTTCACTGCTGTTCCCTATCCAGAGGTCATGTGAGATTTGAACCTCCCAGGACTTAAAAGTGGAGACTCTCCAACTCTATGATTAATGTGACCAGTATTTAAAACAATGAGTGAGTTCTCACCTACCCCCATGGAGTCGGAATTATCCACACTTAAAGCTGAGCTTCTTTCAATTGAAACTATACTGGATGACATCCTCAAGCGGCAATCCCAACTGCATTCCCAGTTTAATGCCTTACAGCAGGCCGCTCCCGTGGATCCCGAATGGTCGGAGCATTGCGCTCCTGGCCTGGGTGCGTCTGTTGCTCGCCCTTGGACGTCGGTGGCAAAGAAAAGCAAAAGACGGATGTCTCTTCCATTGTTTGCACCGGAGAGTGATGACAGTCCGGTCCCACTTTCAAATTTCTTCACCCCGCTGGAGAGTTTTGGCGAGCAGGATTCGGAAGCCGACTGTCCGCTGACGCCGGTGAACCGACACCTGCAGGCCCGCTCCACGAGGGGAAACAAACGCCGCATCTCGCCGCTGACGCCGGGAACGCATGGGAAGCGCCGTCGGCGTCTTTCCCCTTCACCTTCACCTGTGTCCAGCCCTTTCTGTGGTCCACCTGTGGTACTGCCGGTGGACCTCTTGTCCGTCTCACAGGTGGATACAGTGATTAGCGTTGACGATGACGCCGACTCTGACATTCTTCCTCTGTCGCATAAACATGCGAATATTGATCAAAACCAAGCGCTATCGCCCCCTGTCCCGCAGATGCCAATCTCCCCTATTGACAGTCAGCTAACTAGTAATCTGACAGTTTATGGTGATAGGAGTGGATGTTCCCCTGAAATCCTTATACTTGGAGACTCTATAATCAGATCCGTCAAAATACCATCAGCCATCACGTACTGTCTTAGTGGCGGTAAAGTTGAGGATTTTATTACCCTCAGCCCAACGCTATTAAAACTCAATCCTTCAGTTAAGATTGTAATTGTACATGCTGGAACTAATGACGTCATGTCCAGACAGTCTGCTAAACTCCATCAAAACTTTGAAACTCTCTGCACTACAGTCGAGGACCTGGGCAAGCGATGTGTGTTATCTGGCCCTATTCCTACTCTCTCCAGGGGTGCAGAGCGCTTCAGCCGCCTCTATAGTCTACATCAATGGCTACAGAACTTCTGCTCAGCTGCTGGATATAATTTTATTAGTAACTTTGACTCTTTTTGGACCCTGAAAGATCTCTACAGAGACGACGGTTTACATCCAACCAAGAAAGGAGTCACACAATTAGTTTCTAATTTTATCAATTTTATTGCTTTTAATTGTTTGTGACAATTGTCCCAGCATGATCCTCTTCTTAAGTTATCTTTTTCACAGTGTCTTCTCTATAATGAGGGTCCTGCTGATTCTGTTGATCTTAACTCTGAACTTGAAAATCGTATCCAGGTGGTGGCCGGTACTAGAACTAGGCCTGTGTGTAATCCTCGGAGGGGCTCACATTCCAACCTTATCCACATTTCGTGTTTGTCCAGGTCTCCCTCATTGTGTCATAATCAGTTTCCTATCCTTAATGGAATCTCCCCTTCATTGGAGCCTGTCCCTCCAATCCCTCACACAAATAGTCTGTGTAGTCCTGTAGCTACACAGCCAAACAGTCCGACTGAGTCCGCTGTAATTTGTTTGGACAACCCCTATGTATTTAAAGCTAGAAAAGGCACTGGGCTAATCCAGCTCAACATTAGAAGCCTATTGCAACGGGATAAACTTGACCACTTAAACATATTGGTCCTCCAAGCGAACCCAGATATTCTGGTTTTATCAGAAACCTGGCTGAAGAGGGATGTTAGCGATTCTGAGGTTCATCTAACTGATTACAATCTTTTTAGAATAGATAGGTCAGGGAGGGGGGGGTGGGGTTGCAATTTATGTAAAATCCCATCTTTCTGTTTCAGTTCTTTATTCCATTAGTGTGCCCAAATGCTTTGAATTTATTGCTATAAAGGTTTATTATGGCTCTAACAATAACTTCTTCATAGTTATTGGGATCTACAGACCTCCGTCAGCTGATTCTAAATCCATAGATCAGTTGGCAGAATTGATATCTAAATACATAAAGTCACCCAGAACAATAACTTCTGAGTCTAACATTGACTGGCTTACTAATGCCTCCAAACACCTTAAAGAAGTCTCTTTTGGTCTTAATCTTGACCAGCTGATTAATGAACCCACGCGACCAAATTCAAAGAATCCTTTGAAATCAACTCTTATTGATTTACTATTCACTAATAAGAGTAACAGAATTACTGCAAGTGGTGTCTTTGATTTAGGGATCAGCGACCACTGTCCCATTGCTTGTATTAGAGAGACCCGCCTGAACAAAACCCCCCCTCTCATCATAGTAAAGAGGAATATGAAAAACTTTGACGAGCAAGCCTTTTTAAATGATCTCTATGACAGTGATATTCATCTTACATCTCATGTTCCTGACACTGACTTAGCCCTACAGTTCTTCTCAAATTCATTTCTTCATATTCTGGATAAGCATGCACCGTTTAAAAAGATCAGAGTTAAAAATAGGTCTAATCCATGGTTTACTACTGAACTATCATCTTTATTTCAATCCAGAAACAAAGCTTGGTGTTTGGCAAGGCGTACTAAAGATGTTTCAGACTGGACAAATTTTAGGGTAATTAGAAATAAATGTGTATCATCTGAGAGAAAAGCCAAATCAGACTATTATCTCAACCTCATCTCTAGCTCATATTCCGATCCAGCAAAATTCTGGAAGGCAGTAAATCTTAAAAACAAAAAGTCTGCTACTTCTCTTCCCTCTTTTATTAAGTTTGATGATTGCATAGTGCATGACCAAACAGACATCTGTTCTGCTTTCAACAAACACTTTTCATTAGCTAGTCATATTTTTGATAGCAACAATAATGGTCTTTCCTTGTGTCAGAATGGCAATTTCACTACAAATGATATAATTTATAACACAGGCAGCAACCCAGAGTTCGTGTTTCATCCTATTTCTCACAGCGCAGTCCTATCTGCTCTGCTAGCTATCGACACTCGGAAATCAATTGGGGAAGACCACCTTGATCCCTTTTTCCTGCGTGTTGCAGCACATATGATAGCAGAGCCATTAATGCACATTTTCAATCTTTCCATTTCCACTGGAGTTGTTCCCAGAGTGTGGAAATTTGCCCATATCACCCCACTACATAAAGGAGGTGATAAGAATGACCCTGATAACTATCGTCCAATATCCAAGCTATCTTGTCTCTCTAAAATCCTAGAGTCATTGGTAAATAGTCAGCTCAAAGAATTTCTCTATGCCAATTCCATCCTTAGCCCTCTCCAATCAGGTTTCAGGCCTAAACATAGTACTGTTTCTGCCACTACTAAAGTTGTAAATGATATTGTTAATGCCCTTGATAGGAAAAAACACTGTGCTGCCATTTTTGTAGACCTTTCTAAAGCATTTGATACAGTAGAACATGCTTTACTTTTACAAATCCTGCCTAGCATTGGTTTCAATGCAAATACATGTCAATGGTTTCAGAGCTACCTATCAGACAGACACCATTCTGTGAAATTGGGGAGTGTTCAGTCAGAACCCCTGCAAATAACCAAGGGAGTCCCACAAGGCTCAGTTCTAGGTCCGATTCTTTTTACATTATACATTAATAGCATAATCCCTCTACTATCAAACTGCTCTGTACATCTCTATGCAGATGATACAATTCTGTATTGTATTGCTGACTCTGCGTACCTGGCCATGGAACAGTTGCAGCAGTCTTTTAATGTTCTGCAAAATGCTTTTAACAGTCTTAAGCTCATGCTGAATGTAAATAAAACTAAGTATATGATTTTTACTAAATCTAGAGATGTTAGCTGCAATAACATTTCTACTTTAAAAGGGGCCAATATTGACAGAGTTTCACATTACAAATACTTGGGGATCTGGCTGGATGAAAAACTTACTTTCAAAAATCACATTGACAGTCTTGTAGGTAAACTGAAGCAGAAATTGTCATTTTTGTTTAGAAATAGAGGCCTTTTCCCAGTTTTTTGTAGGAAAAAGATTGTTGAAGCTATTTTTCTTTCTTCTCTGGACTATGGAGATGTGATTTACAGGCATGCCTCTGTCACTACTCTTAAAGCTCTTGACACTGTTTATCATTCAGCTCTTAGGTTTATCACAGATGATGCTTACAGTACTCATCATTGCATTTTATATGAAAAAGTTGGGTGGCCTTCCTTATCTCATAGAAGGGATATGCATTTCTTTTTGTTTATTTATAAGGCCTTAACCGGAAAGCTCCCTATGTATATTTCTTCCCTTTTAGTTGGGTATTCCAACCCCTACCAAACTCGGAATAGCAGGTTATTGCTGCAAGTTCCACATGTGCGCACTGAGCTTGGTAAAACTGCTTTTAGTTATTGTGCTCCCTCATCTTGGAATACCCTGCAACTCAGCCTTAAACTTGATTCATTTGTTTCTCTTGATAATTTTAAAGTCATGCTTAAAGATCATTTTGTATTTTCATGCCCTTGTTTTTAATTACTAGTTTTCATGATATTGTATATGTGTTGTATGTGTGTTTACTCGACATCATTGTAAATGAGGGCTAAGCCCTCAATGATTTTTTTCGAGTTTAAATAAATCAATTCAAGTTTACTGACGACACCGCTGTTGTAGGACTAATCTCCCACAACGACGAGACAGCCTACAGGAGGGAGGTGTCCCACCTGGAGGACTGGTGCAGGGAGAACCACCTCCTGCTGAACGTCAGCAAAACAAAGGAACTGATTGTGGATTTGAGCAGGAAACAGCAGAGGGGCTTCCATCCACTCATTGTCTGTGGCTCTGAGGTGGAAAGAGTGGACACTTTCAGATACCTGGGAGTGACCATCTCACAGGACCTGTCATGGACTCACCATCTGAACACCATCGTGAAGAAGGCCAGACAGCGTCTCGACCTCCTCAGACGCCTCATAGACTTTAAGCTCCCTCTCAAGGTGCTCAGAAACTTTTACACCTGCACCATCGAGGGCATCTTGTGTGGGAGCATCACCACCTGGATGGGAAATTGCACCAAGCAGGACTTCCTGGCCCTCAAGAGGGTGGTCCGTTCAGCGGAGCGGACCATCAGACCCCCCCCCTCCCCAACCTGCAGGACATTTACACCAAACGTTGCAGGTTAAAGGCCAAGAAGATCCTCAAATAGCCCAGTCACCCCAGACACTCTCTCTTCTCTCTACTGCCATCAGGCCGGCGTTTCCGATGCCTGAGGACAAAGACTGAGAGGCTGAAGAAGAGTTTCTATCCTCATGCCATCCGCCTGCTCAACTCTGAGCCTTAACCGGACTCAAATATCACTGCACTTTATTCATGTAGCTGCTTAATACTGTAAATTTATGTACATATACAACTACCCCCCCCCCCCCCCCCCCCCCAAGTTTACCAGTCTATATTTTTATTCTTATTTTTATTTTTTATTTTTTATTTTATTTCTCTATCGGTGTACATTACACTTATATTGCTTACCTTGTGTGCAAACTACTGTTTAATGTAGTACTTATATTTTTTTTACTACTGGCTGCAGGTACAACAATACATTTCACTGTGCATTGTACTATGTATAACTGTGCATGTGACAAATAAAACCTATCTATCTATCAATCGGCAGTGCCGGCTGCACACCAACAGCCACTTCACCCTAAACCAGATCCACAGATATGGGTAGCAATATTCCCAGGAACTGAGTTTTTAAACTGCTCCAAAACTATGAGATCACACAAATCCTGAAAACACTCAACCATCAATGCAGAGCACCTGCACGTAAAACGATCGGTCAGATCACGGGCAAACTCCAGATGCATTTGTTTCTCAGCTTTCCTCCACATCAGAAAACGTTGGCAGTAAGCTTCAGGAACCAGCTCAAACACATTCAGAAAAGCAGACTTCACCAACAGATAATTTTGTCTATCAGCGAAAGACAACCACGAATAGGCCTCCTGCAAATACCAAGGCCATTGTTGCATTTCCTGTGCCGACCACCAGGAGAAAGCTAAGACGTTTCGTTGGGATGTCAAGATAATATCAGCAGTTCTGTAAAAACTTCTCCACTGTAGCGGCCCCGCTGACAGCTTTAACCAGTCCTTCAAAGCCCTTAATTGGACTGGTGAGTGTACACAATCATTTGAGAGCCTGAAAGGTATGCTGTGTTGCGCTCCTGTCCTGTCTGCCCCAGATTTCTCCATGCCATTCAAGCTTGAAATAGATGCCAGAACACTCAGAGCTACATGAGGATGACCAGGGCATTGATTATCCTGTGAGCTACTTGTCACGCAAATTTAATAAACATCAACTCAAGTAGTCCACCATAGAAAAGGAAACTCTTGTACTGTTTGCTCTGCAACGTTTTGATGTTTATGTTGGATCTAGTGCTAAGCCTGTTAAGGTGATCACTGACCATAACCCTCTACTGACCTTCCATCCATTTCTCTGACAACCTGTGCACCAATACATTTATTTGCATCACAATAAGGCATGGTCTTTCTTAGTGAAAGTGACAACTACCATGCAAACTATTAGAGACACAGGAAGAAACCAGGAAGCTCTTGACATGGATACGTGCATAAGCTACACAACATTTTTATGTATATAAATACATAAAAGTAACATCCGTATTAATGGTTCTTACTTTATCTTTCTGATTTAACTTGCTCCAGTTTATCACCTACCACAGCACACCTGGATCATCGGAATGATCCACCTAAGATCATCTGACTCAGTCCTAAACCAAAATATCTTCAGGATACAGATTTTTCCCCACTTACTCACTATGTGATGACACTATAATATCATTCTGATTATACATAAGTGGGAATATTATTTTAAATTATGAATAGAGTGAATGATGGTAGAGTATTTTCTTCTGTAGGGAAATTTCTCACATGTCGCACTCTTAAGATTCCTTACAATAAACAGGAAGTATGCAGGTATTGATGAAAAAAGTTATTCAATTGTGCATTTGAGCGAGTTAATATTAAATGTGCGGACACACATTATTCATGCATCAGGTCCGATGAGATTAGCCCAACATCTCAGCTACTGCAGTAATGAATGATACTGAGGAAGAGTATCTCCAAATAATCACTGTAATAGTGCAGGAATCATCCACAGATGTCTCCAGGATCACCCAACTCGTCATGTCTGACTGGTATCAGCATCCGAACAACATGCATAGAGCAGCATTCATTAATAAAGCATGTCAACAATTCACTACAGGTTCCTTTTTCCTCAATAAATACTAAAGATATCACATTAGTCCTGTTACTGTGTTGAATCGAAATTCACTTATGACAGGTTCCTTTTTCAATCTCAATGTGCGACTCCTACAGCAACACACCAACTGGTTATGTAATCTACAACAAGACAACATGAAGCCTACTGAGGTTATTTTTAAAACTGAGAATATGATTCTTCTACCATGGAAATTAAGAGAACATGTGATGTTTTTATTTAGTATGTGTTCACTGCGTTGTGAATACTATCGTTTGAATATCACTTATGCTGTAATGACACAGTCTGAATCAACCCTCACTGCCCTGAAAGCATTAACAGTATGTGGCTAGCTATGAACAACAGGGTAAGCAACACAAAAACACCCCGCCTCTTTACTTTAAAAGCTCTCCCTTCCTGGACTCACAACAAATACGTACTTTGCAGAGCTCCAGTCATACGCACAACCATGAACTTCACCCTGATAACAGCTTTTAGTCTCTGCAGCCTCTGTAAGTACTGACTTTAATTGTTCCTAACTTTACTCCTCAAATTATTTACCAAATGATTTACCTCATGTCACTTTAAAACAAGTAACTCTGTTGTTTCTCTGTTGGTTTCAGGCTGGTTCTCTGTCTCAGGTTCTGAGTTTCAGACTATGGACGTCCAGTCGGGTAAAGAAGTCACACTCAGTTGCTCCAATGTTAGACAGTATGATGCTCTGATAATCTGGTTCAGAGTGGTCAACAGAACCTCAGTCAGTGTTATCTCTACTACGGACCCATCTGGCAACAATCAGCAAAAAAGTGATCAACTCCCAAATGGAAAATATGAAACAAGCTCTCACAGGTCTCCCAGCTCTAACAGCTCCTCCATCTTTCTCAAAATCAAGTCACCGGATTCATCAGACTCCGGGTTGTATCTCTGTGGAATTCTCAGAAATGGAAATCTACTTTTCAGTGGGACATATTTAAAGATTGACGGTAAGTGTATTGTAAAGTCTACTTTTATGGGTACGTTTTCTTTGGTCAAGTCATTTTCTACTTATAATACAAAGAGATGCTTTGATGTTGTCGCCGCATGTAAAAAATCCAGAAATAAAATTAAGAATGAAATTATCTGTATTATTTAAAAGGCGGTGATGAACCTGATGGTAACACGGACAATGAATGTCAAAGTAGGAATTTCCTTAATATTTTCTCCATTTTAATTTTAGTGTAGTCTCAAATGTCTAAAGTGAAAATAGAGACTAACTTTCTTTCTTGTAACTTGTCTTTGTTCAAAAGACTCTGATGGAATGGTAAAGCTGATGAGTGTGGTCCTGGGTGGACTGACTGTTGTCCTTGTAATGGTCATCATTGGTCTGGTTGTTCAAGTCTTGAAGATTAAAAAAGGTACTTATGGCTTTACATTTATGGTCTATTCTCAAAAATACTTAATGATCAATAACTAGATGTTTTCTTTCTGTCACTCAGCTCAAGAACAGAATCCAGAGCAAATACAGGTAAATCCAACTTTAACATTTATTTTTATTTCTTCTTTAATAAAGCTTAACCAGAATCAGCCTCTATAGGTTTTGCTTGTCTGCAATACATTGGTATGTACAGTATGTACTGTATATTTAGAAATATACTTGTATTATATTTATATGGGCCGAATACAAAGAGGAAATTGACGTTTGTCCATTGAAGAGCACAAACATGTCTCTTTGACAACTGTAACATGTCTTCCTCAACATTACCTGGGACTATGTTGTGATTGTAAATGTTCTTTTCACAGAAATGTGGCTCTGACGACCTGAACTACGCTGCAGTGACTTTTCAAAAGAGAGCAAAGAGAAGAGAGCTGGAGCCAAATGTTGTTTATGCTGCTACCAGATAGACTGAGGAGAAATTCATTCATTCATTGTCATAATCTTTCTATGGTTAACTTTCAGCACTTCCTTTCTCTCTGTCAAAGTCTATTTAGCCAAACAAACATATGATTAGTGTTTAATAGAGAGGGAGCTGGTAAAACACTGACAACTGTCTGGATTGGCTCATAGCGCAGTCTGAACTGTTAACAGGAAGAGACAGCATGTGGTCTGAACTCAGCCGAGGTGAAAACCTTGAGATCTGTTAACTGGTATCTTTCTGGAAATAGAATCTGAAAGGACGCAGTGAATACTGGCTGACTCTTATCTGTAACACATTTATATACAAGTATCTGAAGAAACATTTAGGATTAATATATTGCTTATTTTCAGAGTAGTCGTTTGTACCTTGGTCAGTTGATCTCTAAATAAACATAACTTTCACCATTCAACTTATAAATTTGGACATTTTTTAATGACATATTTAAACATGAATTCTATGAATAAGGAAAATGAAGATTCATTCAGTGCAGACCTTATTAGGAAACATGTTTTTCTTTAATATCCTGCCTTGAAGTAGGAAAGATAGTGTTGAATATGGTTTAATGTTAACGGCTTGAGTTGATTGTAAAAGGTTGCATATACACAGGGAGTATTGGGGGAAACTGTTCACAAGTTGCAAAAGCACTGAAAGCAGTGTTTTCATACTAGACTTTATGTTTGTCAAGGCAAACACAGCATTCATAGAGCAGCATTCATTAATAAAGCATGTCAACAATTCACCACAGGTTCCTTTTCTGCAATAAACTGTAAACATTTCACAATGTCCCTGTTAGTATGTTTACATTAAATACACTTACTGCAGTTTCCTTTCTCAATCACAACGAATTCTTTATGTAATCTACAACTAGACAACATGAAGACTATTGAGGTTATTTTTAAAGCTGAGAATGTGATTGTTCTACCATGGAAATTAAGAGAACATGTGATGTCTTTATTTAGTATGTGTTCACTGTGTTGTGAATACTATCATTTGAATATCACTTATTCTGTAATGATCACTGATGGGAGTACCGGTTCTAAAATAAACAGCGTTACTAACGGAGTTTTTTGTTTTCAGTAACGGGTAATCTAACTAATTACAATTTCCATTGTTACAATGCCATTACCATTACCGACAATTAAATGTGGTGTGTTATGAAGTGTGAAGTAAAGCGACTAATAGTGCTCCGGTAGCTGACATCACCTTGCACCAGCAATCACAACACCGCCCTTTTGGCAGGAAAGCGCACTTTTCAAATTACTACTCTGTTGACAACTGCGAGCAGCTAACTAACTCGTTCGTGTACCAGTTTCATCCAAAAATGGTCGACAGCTGTTGTGCCCCAGGATGCCAGAATAGTCAGGGACAAGCAAAGGTGAAATAATTTCAAAGGATTCCCAAAGACGGGAGATGTGGACTACTGCAATAAAATGCGCATGAAACAGGCACAAGAACACGAAAGAATGAAAGAATGAAATTGTAGCTGGAACAGTCAAGGTTGCAACTGATAAGAGAGGGTAAGCATTCTCCCGGGGGGTCTGGGGTGGAGGAGTTGGCTTATGCATGAGGGAGAGTAGATGTTGTGGCTAATCCGCAGTTGGTCCCAAAGTTCAATGAGCAAGATCCGTATTCCTTTTTTACTCTTTTTGAAAGTTTTTCCAATGTAAGAAGGTGGCCAGATGAAGACAGAGTGCTCATGCTTCAGTGTGTCCTCACTGGTAAAGACACCATAGTGTCTTCACTATGGTAAAGGCAGCTGTGTTGAAGGCATACGAGCGAGTCCCTGAAGCTTATCGACAGAAACTTAGGACTTGGGTGAAAGGTGATAAACAAACAAATGTGGAGTTTTTGCGGGATTTGCCTTCCCATTTTCACCGTTGGTGCACAGCAGCAGGTGTTGATGATTTTGATGGTCTTTGTGAGCTGATTGTGTTAGAGCAGTTTAATCCCTCAACTAGTTGCAACTTATGTGCATGAGCAGAAGCCCTCCACCGCCCTGAAAGCAGCTGAGTTAGCTGATGACTTTGTGTTGACACATAAAGTTAGTTTTCCTCAGATGCATTTGGGTGGAGAATGGAAAAGTGGGGATGAAAGATGCAGTAATTCCCGTGGTGGTGCAAAGTTCTCAATGCCAGGGTCCTCATGCAAGCCTGTATTTACAGGGCAACCTGAGGGTGCCAGGGTATGCAATTACTGCCGTGGAGAGGGGCATTGGAACGACCAGTGTCCACTGTTAAAAAAGTTGAAGCATCAATTGTCACTGATTGTGTTACAAAGTTAAATAGAATAAAAAAGAAATTGTACTATGAAAATAGGATTGTTGATATAAAAAATGATAACAAAAAAGTATGGAAAACACTGAATGAATTAATGGGGAAAAACCATCAAACACCATCCTTCTTAGAGGTGGACGGCAACTTCCTCACTAGACCATCTGACATTGCTAACTATCTTAATAAATATTTCATAAATAAAATTGATCAATTAAATAATAATATGCCGCCTATTGATACAAATAACATATCCAATCTATTAATAAAAGATAACATTATGAAGGATAAACAATGTTCATTTAAGTTTGATAAAGTAAGTATTAAGACAGTAGAAGATATGTTACGAACTTGTAAGAATAAACCACCAGGCATTGATAATCTTGATAGTAAGCTACTAAAGCTGGTCGCAGAGGAAATTGCACCTCCTATCTGTCACATTATAAATATGAGTTTTGCCAACTGTCAGTGTCCACTACAATGGAAGCGTGCCAAGATAATTCCATTACCAAAAAATAAGAAACTGCAATTTTCAGGAGCCAACAGTCGTCCAATTAGCCTTTTACCTGTATTAAGTAAAATTATGGAAAGTGTAATGTTTGAACAAATGACGAACTACTTATCTTTGAATAATTTACTTACAGATTTTCAACACGCATATCGTAAGGGTCACTCCACAACATCAGCTCTAACTCAAATGACAGATGACTGGCTTAGGGAAATAGATAAAAAGAAACTGGTTGGTGTGGTTACGCTTGATTTCTCAGCTGCTTTCGACCTAATTGACCACAATTTACTGTTGGAAAAACTTGAATGTTATGGGTTTGAGGTGTCTTCTTTGTCCTTCCTAAGGAGTTATCTAACTGACAGAACACAGACAGTTTTCTATAATGGGTGTTTTTCTGAAGAGAATGTTGTGTCATGTGGAGTACCACAGGGGAGTTGTTTGGGACCGTTATTGTACATTATTTACACCAATGACCTACCACTTGTTCTGAGAAATGCAAATATAGGAATGTATGCCGATGACTCAACCATATATGCCTCTGCACTATCCAACGGGGGGCTAAATGCAGTTTTGAAAGAAGAGTTAAAAGCAGTTGTGGAGTGGGTTAACTGCAACAGACTTACTTTGAATATATCCAAAACTAACTGTATGATAATGGGCTCGCACCACAACATTAGTAAAAATCTTCAGTTAGATCTGAAAATCAAAGAAGTACGTATCAATCAGGTTCAGGAGACCAAGCTGCTGGGAGTTGTCATTGATGACAAACTTACATGGAAAACACATATAAACAAGGTTGTTAATAAAATGGGAAGTAGCATCTCTGTTATAAGAAGATGCAAAGCATATTTATCACCAAAATCAACTAAACTGATAATACAAGCTATAATTCTGTCAAATCTTGACTACTGCTCAGTGGTCTGGTCAAACGCCACAGCAGACACAATTAATAAACTTCAAAAAGTGCAAAACAGAGCAATTCGCATTGTCCTGGGTTGTGATCTTAGAACTAATGTATTTAAAATGCATAGAAATCTTGGTTGGTTGATGGTTGGTGATAGACTGTTTTATTCATTACTGATATTCGTAAGAAATGTACTTATAACAAAAACCCCACAAGTTCTACACAAAAAACTACAGTATAGTTCAGACAATCACAGTTATACAACAAGACATGCGGCCAGTGGAAAGTTTTCACTCCCAAAAATAAAGACGAACTACAGTAAAAGAACAGTAATATACAGAGCTATGTATGCTTGGAACCTACTCCCCAAACAATTTGGACAAACCACTAGCACAAGAGAATTTAAATTGTTAGTGAAAAAACATCTTTTAAATGGATACACACAGAATCCTAACCATGAATAAAGTAAGATGGTTAAAATATATAAAATATCTGAAAATAAAAGGATGTTAGATATATATGATATTGAGTGAAATCATAATGGAATGATGTGGAATGCATGAATTGCTTAAGAGTTTGAAGGACTGCTGTAAATAAGTGCCACCTCTTTTATTTTTATTTTTCTGTAATAATTTATATACATATATATATACATATACATACATATTTTGTATTTGTTTGTCTGTTTTTTGTTTTTGTCTTTTGTTTTTGTTTTAATTTTTTATTTATTTATTTATTTTTCTTGTATTGTATTATATGTCGGACCCCAGGAAGAATAGCTGCAGTTCTGCTGCAGCTAATGGGGATCCAAATAAACAATAAACAATAAACAAACTGAATGCTCCAGTTTTGTTATGCTCTATGGTTTTGGAAAAAAGACCTGCATGTGTGGAACAAAGTGTTTCTGGTTTTGAGCCATTTATTGCAGATGCTTTTGTGTCCTTGGTTGGTAGTGACAAACGTGTCCCAATTAGGTTTTTGCGTGACACAGGGGCTAAACATTCATTTATTGTGGAGTCGATACTGCCTTTTTCGCCCAAAACGGAAACTGGAGATTTTGTGTTAATGCACGGTATGGAGCTTGGTTTGATTCCTGTGCCACGCCACAATATTGTATTAGATTGTGAGCTGGTACGGGGTACTGTTCCTGTCGGGGTGCGACCTGCATTACCACTTGATGTGGAAATGATTTTGGGTAACGACCTGGCTGGTAGTGCTGTGTGGGCCTCTGGACCATTGTCACCTGTAGTTGTTTCCAAGTTACTTGAGAGACGTGAGAGTGAGCAGGGAGTACCTGAAGTTCTTCCATCCTGTGCCGTGATCAGGGTACAGAACCGCATTTTGTCTGATTCTGACCCTGTTGCATTGGAAAAAGGTCCTGGTATGGTGCTTGCTGAACATACGGTTTTGTTGCCTGATCTACCTCCATCTGTTAACAGGGAAGAGTGGGTGGAAAGCCAGAAGACCGATTCGTTCCTGTCTGGTTTGTGGGATGAAGTTTTGCCTTTGGACAAGATCAGGGAGGTTGCTCATGGCTGCTTTCTTCAGAAGGACCTGCTTGTACGTAAGTGGGTGCCCTGCAATGACAACTTTGTGGGGGAAATGTCTGTGAATCTAGGTCATGGTATATCCAACAAAGTTCAAAAAAGGCAACTGGACTTGTAGAGTTTTTTGAGAAGACGTTTCACCACTCATCCGAGTAGCTTCTTCAGTTCTAGGGGACTGGTGGGAAGTCTGAGGTTTAAATAGGAACTCCTCCTGAAAAACTTGCTTGTTATGCTAACAACCACAAACTGTTGCAGCTAATTTCCATTAATGACTGGGTACTTACCTGTTGTTGAGGGGGGACTGTTTTGTCCCTGTCCTCTTCCCTATGAATGGTTCTCTAACGACTCTTGTCCGTCTGAGGCTCCAGTGTCAAGGTGTGAATGAGATTGAAACTTCTTGGGGACAGAAGTTAAAACTGTATTATAAATAGATGGCAGATTAAATCTCAGTCCACCTCCTCTGTTTAGTGAAGGTTTCTCCAGTCTGCCATATATGGCTTCCTTTATTCCTCTTTCAAACTATCTGTCTTCTCTGGCTAAGATTTGGATGTTGTTATCTTCAAAGGAGTGTCCTTTGACCTTCAGGTGTAGGTGGACCGCTGAATCGTTTCCTGATGAGCTACCTCTCCTGTGTTGGTACATGCGTTTGTGGATGGGTGGTTTGGTTTCCCCGGTGTACAAGTGTGTACACTCCGTACTGCACTGAAGACCACATTACTCTGTTTCTGCCTGGGTGTTTTGTCTAGAGGGTGGACCAGTTTTTGCAAGTGTATTCCCTGGTTTGAAATAAACTGGAATTAAGTGTTTCCTGAAAATTCTCTGACACCCCAGCCTCGTAGGGGATGATGATATTCTTCTTTGTCGTACTCGTACTCTCTGTCGTCAAAAAGACATCCCAAAAAGGACAGCCCAAACTTTTTTTTTTTTACCATTTAAAGTCAATACTGTTCTTATCTATTATTTGATTCACTCATCCACTAAAATCCATTCAAATTGAAAAATGTTACTTTTTGGGGCAAATATTGATGCAATTAAAATGTGATTAATCGAGATTAATTAATTACAGAGCCTCAAATTAATTAAATTAGTTTTTTTAATTGAGTCTCACCCCTAATTTTTTGATCCATCCACAAAACTTGCAGAGGTAATTTATGCTTCAATAAAAGAATATTTTTGTTTCTTATTTCTGTCGACAAGTTTAGGGTTTACTATTTCCATCACCAGGGTCACCAAATTGTTGGCGTTACAATGCGTCAAACAACAGAAGAGTGGAGGACGAAACCTGGAACGAATGTGTGTACTTCATTGTAAAGCAGTAGAGTTGGATGTGTTCCTTTTTTGTCTCAAACGTAATCATTTATCTTTTAATATATAACACAGCTTCTCAAAAATTTTGTTTTTTTATTTCAGCTAAATGTACTGGCTGTTTGACTTTGACTTCCAATGAAGACTTCACGTGTGATTAGATGAAAACAAAAATATAAAACGATAATGGCGCAAACAGCTTGCTCAGATTTTGAATTTCTCTTGATCAAATAGGTTTCCAGAACATTCTCTTCAACATAGTGTGTTTTAATGCAGCTGTGCACCAACTGACGTGAACGTTCTTCTACTATAATAAAGTGAAGCTGACAATTAGTTGTTAGGATCCCTTACAATTTAACACAGACTTACCATGAGTGGGTTGGAGAAGTCTTCTGTGGGATGACTTTGTTATCCAGGAGTAAAGAGGTAGAGCAGGGGAGAAGCGCTGGAATGCTGCCATCTCTCAAGTCAAATTGGGCTGTGTGCTCCAGTTCCCCTCAATGCCCTATTTCCATGAGGGAGAAGAGAAGAGAGAAGAAAGTTGGATAAACCCATCACAGGAGACATCTCCCCAGTAGATCTTCTTGAGCTCTCTTCAACAATTACAGCATCTAAACCATCAACCTGTCTTCTAGATCCAATCCCAACTAAATTGCTCAAAGAAGTTTTTCCATTAATTAACATCTCCATATTGAACCAGATAAATTTATCTTTATTAACAGGATATGTGCCTCAGTCTTTTAAGATTGCTGTAATTAAGCCCTTACTCAAGAAAGCCACTCTAGATCCAGATGTTTTAGCCAACTATAGACCAATCTCCAACCTTCCTTTTATTTCCAAAATTCTAGAAAAAGTTGTTGCTAATCAGTTGTGTGACCACTTAAACAAGAATGGTCTGTTTGAAGAGTTTCAGTCAGGTTTTAGAGTTCATCATAGTACAGAAACAGCTTTGGTTAAAGTTACCAATGATCTCCTCATGGCTTCAGACAGTGGACTTGTCTCTATACTTGTTCTGCTAGATCTTAGTGCTGCATTTGACACTATTGATCATAATATTTTACTACAGAGACTTGAAAGTGAGGTCAAGATTAAAGGAACTGCATTAGACTGGTTTGAATCCTATCTATCTGACAGATTCCAGTTTGTTCATGTCAATAATGATTCCTCTACTTATACAACAGTAAGTTATGGAGTTCCTCAGGGTTCTGTGCTAGGACCAATACTCTTCACGTTATACATGTTGCCATTAGGCAAGATTATTAGAAAACATGGCATAAACTTTCATTGCTATGCAGACGACACCCAGCTATATTTATCTATGAAACCAGATGAAACTAATCAGTTGGTTAAACTCCAAGCATGCCTTAAAGACATAAAGGCTTGGATGACCTGTAATTTCCTACTCTTAAACTCAGACAAAACAGAAGTTATTGTATTCGGTCCTAAGCATCTCAGAGATTCATTATCTAATCGCATGGTGTCTTTGGATGGCATTACCTTGGCCTCCAGTACTACTGTAAAAAACCTTGGTGTTATATTTGATGAGGATATGTCCTTTAAATGTCACATAAAGCAAGTGACCAGGACTGCCTTCTTTCACCTGCGTAATATCGTCAAAATTAGGAACATCCTGTCTCAGAGTGATGCTGAAAAACTAGTTCATGCATTTGTGTCGTCCAGACTGGATTATTGTAATTCATTACTGTCTGGCTGTCCAAATAGCTCTTTAAAAAGCCTCCAGTTGATTCAAAATGCCGCAGCAAGAGCATTGACAGGAATTAGCAAGAGAGATCATATTACTCCAGTTTTAGCTTCTCTTCACTGGCTCCCTTTAAAGTCTAGAATAGAATTTAAAATCCTCCTCCTTACATACAAGGCCCTTAAAGGCCTAGCTCCATCGTATCTTAAAGACCTTATTGTACCATATCATCCCAGCAGATCACTTCGGTCTGAAAGTGCAGGCCTACTTGTGGTTCCTAGAATTTCAAAAAGTAGAATGGGAGGTAGAGCTTTCAGCTATCAGGCTCCTCTCCTGTGGAACCAGCTCCCAGTTTGGGTTCGGGAGGCAGACACTCTCTCTATTTTTAAGGTCAGGCTTAACACTTTCCTTTTTGATCAAGCTTATAGTTAGGGCTGGACTAAACCATCCCTTAGTTATGCTGCTATAGGCCTAGGCTGCTGGGGGACGATTCACCAAACACATGTCCTCCTTCTTTCTTCTCTCTCCTCTCTCACATCCTCCACTTTCTTTTCTCTGGCACAGAGCTCTTGCCCTCTAATTTCCTATATACTACTAGTCATACAATTCTGTGCTATTACTATGTAGAATGTTTACTGCTGTGTGTGTCCCCCCCCCCCCCCCCCCTCCCCCCTCTTCCCCCCTCTTCTTGTGAGTATCTCTGGCCTGGAGTGGTGTGTTTCCTGTGGAGCTCTATACTACATCTGTTGTCGTGGTCTCATCAGCCTGCCTAGTCTTCATGGAATCCTGCAGTTATCCACTCCTACCTGAATGAACAATTCTCCAACCTGCCTATGATTCCTCTTACATTTTCAAACTGTCATGTAACATCATCAGTTTGTATCATAAGATTCCACATGTACACTTTAGTCAGATATGTGTATCTATGACAGATGTATGTTTATCTTGCTGTTCTCTTCTCTTCTCTCTTTGCTGTTCTCTTCTCTCTTTCTTCTGTCTGTACCCGGCTGGCCTTAGGCAGATGGGTCCCTCCATACAGTCCCTGACAAAAGTCTTGTCACTTATCCATTTTGTAGAAACAACAGTTTATAACCTGACTTTTAATTAATCCATCGGTTTTAGAAATGGCTCATATGAAAGCTAAAACCCTCCCAAATTATGTTTGATATACTAAAATAAATTTGCTTCACTGAAGAAAGATTGATCATTTAATGAACACAGAAAGGTCAGATTTTGGCAAGACAAAAGTCTTGTCGCCTACAGAAAGTAATGTGAAAATTGAACAAATCATTTACTTCAAATACAAAAATATGATGCATAACATCAGTGAATTAAGTACTGGTGCTGTGAGATCCATATTTAATATCTTGTATGACTTCCATGAGCTTGAAGGACTGCATCCATGCGGTTTGACAATGATTCATACAATTTATTGATGAAGTCATCAGGAATAGCAAAGAAAGCAGTCTTACATGCCTCCCAGAGTTCATCAAGATGCTTTGGTTTCGTCTTCCATGCTTCCTCTTTCATTCTTCCCCAGACATGCTCAATGATGTTCATGTCTGGTGACTGGGCTGGCCAGTCCTGGAGCACCTTGATCTTCTTCGCCTTGAGGAACTTTGATGTAGAGATGGAAGTATGCGATGGAGCCCCATCCTGCTGCAAAATTTGACCCCTTTTATGGTTGGGAATGTAAGAGGTAGCTAATACTTCTTGATATTTTACGCTATTGATATTGCCTTCCACCCTGCAAATCTCTCGCACACCCCCATACTGGATGTAACCCCAGACCATGATTTTTCCGCCACCAAATTTAACTGTTTTCTGGGTGAATCTCGGATCCATGCGAGCTCCAGTAGGTCTCCTGCAATATTTGCGGCGGCTGTGATGTAATTCAACCGAAGATTCATCTGAGAAATCCACCTTCGGAAAAATCATTACATTCAGTATTAGCTACCTCTTACATTCCCAACCATAAAAGGGGTCAAATTTTGCAGCAGGATGGTGCTCCATCGCATACTTCCATCTCTACATCAAAGTTCCTCAAGGCGAAGAAGATCAAGGTGCTCCAGGACTGGCCAGCCCAGTCACCAGACATGAACATCATTGAGCATGTCTGGGGAAGAATGAAAGAGGAAGCATGGAAGACGAAACCAAAGCATCTTGATGAACTCTGGGAGGCATGTAAGACTGCTTTCTTTGCTATTCCTGATGACTGCATCAATAAATTGTATGAATCATTGTCGAACCGCATGGATGCAGTCCTTCAAGCTCATGGAAGTCATACAAGATATTAAATATAGATCTCACAGCACCAGTACTTAATTCACTGATGTTATGCATCATATTTTTGTATTTGAAGTAAATGATTTGTTCAATTTTCACATTACTTTCTGTAGGCGACAAGACTTTTGTCTTGCCAAAATCTGACCTTTCTGTGTTCATTAAATGATCAATCTTTCTTCAGTGAAGCAAATTTATTTTAGTATATCAAACATAATTTGGGAGGGTTTTAGCTTTCATATGAGCCATTTCTAAAACCGATGGATTAATTAAAAGTCAGGTTATAAACTGTTGTTTCTACAAAATGGATAAGTGACAAGACTTTTGTCAGGGACTGTATGAGCTGGGTTCTGCTCGAGGTTTCTTCCTGTTAAAAGGGAGTTTTTCCTTGCCACCGTTGCCTTCAGGCGTGCTCTGGGGGTTTCAGGCCGGGTTTTTGTAAAGCGTCTTGAGACGATTTGTATTGTTATTGACGCTATATAAATAAAATTGAATTGAATTGAATTGAATTGAATGTTGCTATTATTGTGACATTGCGCAGTAGAATGACATAAGATCAGCATCAGGCTGTATGGTTCTTCTGGTCCACAGATCTGCTGTTGCTGAATAAAACGAGTCTACAACTGCACTGGAAACATATTTTGATGTACTGAAGGGGTACGCTAGCCTGACGAGCCAGACCCACATTAAATGTAGGGTCTGGGCACTCTCCAAAGACAGGGCTCAACCGGAGGGGTGGGATAAACGGTTGTCTTTCAAACTCCCTCTCCACGCAATAGGATAGACCAATCAGAGCAACAAAGAATGTGACGTAGTCAGAGCGATGGAAAAGAGAGTTCCTTTCTCAGAGAAAAGCTTAACTTCAAGTCTTTCAGAGTGGCGGCCAAAGCCGATTCGAAAGAAAGTTGTTCGCTAGCAGCACCCAGTAGTTCTACCAGGATGGGGAATTCACGCGTAATTCACGGAACTTATAGAGAGCCGAAGTCCCGCCCCTTCCGATTGCCTCCATGGGACCTATCTTTCGAAAAAATATGAACGGCAGTCTATGGCGAAAGATAAATTATTTTCTGGTCCCGATCGACTTGTGCCTTGGATTATACATATATTGTTTTTCAGAATAAAAAATGATTTTACATGTCAAGAATGTCACAGTTTGTCGCAAGATAGTTAAGTAAAACGCTATGGAAAATACGTAATTAAACGAACTACAAGTCCAAGTCGCTTACCGCTTACCCGCATGCTGGCGCGTACAGAACCGACCAAAACTCCCTTCGTGTAACTACAGCTCTCGACATGACCCGATTTATAATGATTTTCACCTCGTTTGATGCTTCTGCCTTCGTCCTGGAAGAAGACGGTAAAGCTCAACAAGGAGACAGCCATAGTTCTCTCGCAGGTCAGTCGTCATCATGTTAACCCCGCCCACCGACTCGTGATTGGCCCGGTACATCTTGGATTTTTCGAAATCTCAAGTCAACGGAGAGTAACTAGACTGACCCTGGAAGCAAATGTAATTTGCTGCCGCAAGGGGCAGTCTAGATTCTAGGCTAGGGGTACGCTGCTTCAGTGGGTCATCCAGACCACTTGGTAGTGAGTGAGCATATTAATTGGCTCTTGTCTATCTTGATTAGTAGCATAAGAGTTGGTTAAGAGTCGGTTAAGTTTTGTTTCTTTGCTGGCCGAGTGAGTGGCTGCTGACTCTCGGTTAAGCAGAGATCCACGAGTAGCAGTTATAAGTCGGTTAAGTTTCGTTTCTCTGCGTATTGTGTGTAAGGGAGTGAGTGTCTGAGTACCTTAGTTTGCTAGTGTCAAGTCGGGTAGTACGTTTTGTTTCTATGCTGACCAATGTAATTTCAAATTAAACACCACACAATAAAGAGAAAGTAACTGCTTTTCTCATACTGATCTGGATTAAATCTCAAATATTCGAGAAAATGTGAAAATCAACAAAAATATAAATAACTATGTGGTACAACTATCATGTATATCTGTGGCCTTTCTTTCATGACTCACATGCAGTGACATTTCAGCTTCTTCAAAGAGACGGGCCACACATTTCAGTCTTCTTGTAGCCCTCCTGTGGTCAGCGGTGAAAGAATAAAAACTTCCTCTACATTGGTGGAGTTTGTGCCTGTTTAAACCTGCGCTCTGTTGCACACAAGTGGTTTCAAGCAGGATGTCCTCATTTAGTTGAAGAGAAGCTGCAACTCTACCGCTAAGACATTGAGTATATCAGGGGTCTACTATTTTTGTAATGAAGCTTCATATTTAGACATGTATTGATGTTCCACATCAGAGTGTGTGTGTTTCAGACCTATCGCGGCTCGTCAGCAAAAATCACTGATGTTATGAAGCGCTGTGGTTAGTAAAACCTCAATTCAGTGAGTGCCAGTGCATTCACACACTAACAATACGGGACGGAAAAGTTTTTCTGGTCCTGACAGAGCAAAGGTTTTTTTCGCAGAAGCAATCTAAGGTCACGTTTGTCCCAACAGTGGTGGTTCTCACCCCTGTGTCCTGTTTGACTGGTCCAGACTGGATCACAGCTGACAAATGAACTGGTCAAAAAGATGGAATGTTGTAGAAAGGTAACCCGACATTAAATTATTGGCCTAAATTAGTTTCAGACGCCTGAATATATTTTATAGGAAGAAACTTACAGACTCCACAGAGGATCATATAGAGGTGCATCATCTCAGAGGTCTAAGGGAGTAAATGTTGTGAATAAATGAGCAGAGGTCATCTTGAAAATGGGATTACATTTGATTGGTTGCTAAGAGGGTCAAACTCTGTGACACCAAACATCCGGCTGGCCTCAGCAGGAAATAAACCAATTTGCATCACAGCACAAGAGCTTAGAGGAGATTTAAAAGATGACAAACTGATAATAAGAGTTTGGTAGATCATTTACATATCACAGAAACTTCAAAATGTGATACATTAGAGACATCAGAGAGAGTGCTACGTCGTCTACTTCTATTTTTTCTTCTACTATGACAAAGTTGCAAAGCAAGCAAAGTTGAAAGCATCACTAACACTGATGTATACCGTTATTCAATGCAGTGGAAACAGTTCTTGAAACAGGAGACTTTAGTAGACAGAGGCCTGAAGCGCCTCCTAGAGGTGACAGGCTGACATACATGGTGAGTCAGAGGTGATTTTCAGGTGATTGTTCAGGTTACATGTTAACTTCACAATACAAGGATACAGATTATGATCCACTATGACCTCTGAAGAAAGTATGATGCCCGTGTGCGAAAGAGCATTATGCTGTGCTCGTAAAGTAAATACCTTAAACAAAGCTGTTGGATTTAGAAGACAACACCTACAACACCTGTAACCCAGACAGCCACTAGCTGAAACCTAAGCCTGTAAACATTAGCTGTTGGCCTCTTATCCAAGGCTTGGGTTCCCAGAGTAGAACTACTTTAACTTGCCCTCAACTTCAGCAATCAGTCAAAACTTACCTTACTAACAATCAAACAATATCTGGTTCAGGACACCCAGAATTGGTATCAGAAGCGTCATGAGCAGACCAGAAAAGCATTGTTCTTTTCATGGCCCTGGATTCACCGACACGATACAGTACAAAATAAATTTGTAACAGTGTCATGTAGAAGAAGGAGTGCATGTCCAAAAAAAATGTTTAAAAAAAAATGTCACTACCACAGCCACTGAGAATATCTGTAGACACATTGTGATATACACAGGTGTGCCTCTGGGCTGTGTACTCAACCCACACATTCACAGTATTCTAGTAAGACATTGTAGTGGTGCAAAGGGAAGTGGCTACTAGCACGGTGGAAGCATGGGGACAATAAAGGAGGATATGGAGGGCAGCAAGAAGCATCAATAACCATAGCTGAAGAAAATAGTCTCCTAAACCACACCCCTACAAGTCTCTCTCTATTTTATCTTTTGGTAATATCTGCATGTTAGTCCTTCAGAGCATTTTATCTCATACACTTGATAGATTTCAAAAACAAATTAGTTTTTGATGTCTGACTGACATCTTACGTGTATATTTTGTCTCACACTGCTTCTAGTACAGACAATAGGTTGTGTAAGACTAGCAAAAACTTTACAATACCACGCCCCCTTTCTAATGAAACCCCCTACAGAATATAAAGTGAACTGGCTGTAGCAGGGCTACACGCAGGATGAGGACCTTCACCTTAATAACAGTTTTGCTTCTCTGCAGCCACGGTAAGTGCCATACTGAACTATTCTCCTCAGCAACAAATACACTATATTAACATTCCAGTAACCCATGGGTATACTTGCCAATGAGTTGAATTAATATTGATTTACTGTTGTAATCTGTACATCTCATTATTTTTTTGTTGTTTTTTTCAGGTTGGACCGCCGTCTCAGGTTCTGAGTTTCAGACTGTGGAGGTTCAATGGGGTGAAGAAGTCACTCTGATGTGCTCCAACATTTCCACAGCTGTAACTCAGACCGACTGGTTCAGAGTGGTCAACAGAACTGAGCCCAGCTGTATCTCCTCTATGTTCTTTTCTCACGACAATGCTTCATTCTGTGATGGATTTCAACATGGAAACTTTGAAATGAGTTCCAACGACACCACCGTCTTTCTTAAAATCAAGCGAGTGGATTTCTCCGACGCTGGGCTGTACTTCTGTGGGTTTTATATTCGAACACATACAGTCATTTCCAGCGCAACAGAGTTAAGAATTCAAGGTAAGAAAGTGTTTCCGTCTTATCTCTTGTTAGATTTCTCATCCTATGTATAGATCTCAAATTGATTACCTTAGCATATCCAGAAAACAAGCTAAAATAAGGGCAATGGGACTCAAAGAGTTTCCTGAAGACAATTTACCACTCATACAAGAACCTTCACAGACATCACCTTAGTGTGAAAACAGTTTGAAGACAAACAGGAAATCAACATAGATATTCACGTTTTTCTTTTTGCAGGTAATGATGAATCCAGTGATGAAGTGGATTCTCAGACTGAAAGTACGTTTTTTTTTTCTCCTTAGTGATTTTTTCGTAGCGCACATTACTATAGAAATGCTAATACTAATACCATACACACTGTAAATTGTTATGTAGAGTCTGACAGGATGATGGATCTAATGAGTTTGATCCTGGGTGGTCTGACTGTTTTCCTCACTATAGTCGTGATAGCTCTCGCTGTAAAAATCTGGAAACTTCAGACAGGTACAGTTGCTTTATAATCTGATGGATGAACCAAGAGCGAAATAGACGGTCATTAACTAACCAGACTTTTGTATTTGCCATTCAGATGGGAACAAAGAATCGCAGAGAGGCAAGGTAAACTATTTTCTTACTCATGATCTGTACTGTTATGCTGACTGTTATGATTTAAAAGCTGCATGTACACATCTGTGAAAAATCAAACTGCAACTTCAGGTAAATAGTGAGTCATAATCCGTCATCTTACTTAACTTCACGTAACTGCTTTTTTTTAAATAGGGGTTTTAAACTATAATTAATACTATAAACAGTACTATAATACTATATTAGTGATTTAACTAGATTTATTATGAGCAAAACAGAAACTATAGCCACTGTATAGCCGTTAACCTTCTAATTTTATTTCCTTATCTGAAAGGTATGGGAATTTCCATCAGTTCAACTAGATGTTATTTACACAAGGAAGACTAATTGAGTTTTTCTGGTAGTATTATCATTATCACAACAACTAGTTGTGTATACTTTCTGAAGCAGGGTGGAAAACAGCAAATGGCTAAACAATAGTCACCTAAAATTCAATCTAAACACTGTCAATCTTAACAATATTGGTTTTGTATCTTATCATTTAGCTTTTTATATAGCAGTCAAATATTCACATAAATACTGAATGGCAATTGTCTGCAGGATTTAATCAGTTAACATGTGATCAATGACACTTTTTATCTGTTCTAAATGTACCTAACGTTTCAAGTTTATAATACTCTTATCAACACAGGAGTGGACAAACAGGCTTGCTTTATGCCAGTGTATGTTATTATTATTGCAACGGTCTAAAACTATGGCTAATACTATCCAGAATATTCTCCAGAATAAGGCAGACATCCATTTTCTTTTTGTTGTTGAAAGTTTGTAACTGAGACGCCTGCACAACCTTATAAGGAACAATTTGTCCACTCTGTAGAACTGTCACACTTCAGATTCCGCTTGCTTTCCACGTTTTCTGCTGGGAAATCAGCCAAAGTACGGTGCAGGCGAGGTCACAGGAACAGGACATGCGTTTGTTAACCCATAGATTATATGACTCCTTTTTGGTGCACCCCACATGGCTTTCAGATTTTGAACAAACTCATGTGTTTGTGTGTCATTCTTATTTTCAGAGCTCAGATGAGCTGAACTACGCAGCTCTAAGTTTCCAGGGGAAAGCAAAAAGAGGCCGCAGTCTTCCATCTGAGAGAGAGATGGAGCCACATGTTGTATATGCTGCCACCAGATAGACACAGGAAGCACCAGGAACTGCAGCTCAGCTTTGTCATATTAACTTTCACAGACTGGCGACCTGTCTGTGACCTTTCACAGGACAAGCAGAAGATGAATGAATGAATGAATGTTGTTTTGTGTGAATAAAATAAAATGTAAATGATTCTGTATTTATGTTCTGGTCTTGGCCATTCTTTCAGAACACATTTGTTTGTGCTTTTCTTAACTGCAGTCAAGTATCTGTTCTTATTTTGTTTGCCTTTTGTCTGAGAGCAAAACAACAGGGAGAGAGACCATAGTTGAAGTGTGATGGAGGAGGAGTCAGAAAAAAAGAATAAATACTCTTGACGCTTCTCAAGAGGAGTGTCAGTGGGAGGAGTGATATACACATGTTTTACAGGAAGAGACAGTACAGTGTGGTCTGAGAACAACTGAGGGGACAATCACAAGCTCTGCTGAAAGTTAGAAAACCAACACGACTGAGACCAGCTATTGTATTTGGACGTGTATATATAAACTGAATGTGTCAACACAGTGAGGTGATCATTTTTACACATCAGAGAGTACTGCTCCTCAGCACATCAGCCTTATCTGACATCTTTCAATCACTCCACACCCCATCACTTTACTTGACCTTCATCCTCAAAATTGACATCTATTGACATCTGTTTATTATTCTGTTCACTAATAAACAGAAGAGAACAGATCCCTCAAATTTTGAATATATACAACCAAATTCCTAGTAGTGATAAGTGTTCACTGAATTAATTGCCTTATAGTACAAAGAGTTGTGATGAATTTATAACAGGTACTCTCACGATTAAGAGCAAAAACAACAGGATAAAGGAGGATGTTAAACAAGACAAGGAGTCTGAAGTCATGCTAGCTGCTATGTGAGACTGTGCCGAGGTTAGCATTAGCTTTAAGTTAATGCCAGCATGCTAACATCCCACGATGTCAGTGTTAGCAGTCATAAAGTTCATGAACAGGCTGCTGCTGAAACTTCTCAGACACAGAAGTCAACCTCACGTGGTGCTGGGGGAAAGGTCAGGAGATTGCTAAGGTCAGTAGTGTCCATCATCTGGGACCATGATGGTCTATACAAAAATAAATATGATAAAAATGGACAACAAAGTAGAAAGAGTCATACTCAATGTTACAAGATTCATGTATAGATTTTCAGCTGCCATTGGGCACATTTTGGTAATCACCATTATTTCATCTCACCCAGTTGTAACAAACCTACAGAGAACAGAAAAGCACATAACCCTAATCTGACATCTTGAGACAAGAACAAGAACAGAGTTCGTGGAGACAGACTCAAGTTATTCTGTAGTTATTCCTCTCTGGACTGACGATGAAACCGTTTAAGGACAAACACTGCCAGAGTGGGTTTCAGCGCCATCAGAGATCAATGTAACAATATTTAATTGATGTACAGTAAGTATAAGCAATAATGAACCACTGGGCTTCTTGACACAAAATGGACCTCTGCAGATATGCAGACCCAAAACAATGATCATCATCTTCCAAGCGTGTAGTAGAATAGTGGATGCAACTACAGTGTAAACACAGCCGTGGTAGGGTTGTCCATTCCATGCCACTGTGGAAACATGTTGCTGCAATATGGATGTCTCTGTTGAAGAGGATCTTCTCCTTATGTGCTCTTTATACATGCCGGGTCAAAAAGAAAGTCACCACCGGGATTTAACTAAGCAGGTAGGTACAAGCCTCCTATTGGATAATTACTGCATGGGTGATTATCTTTCAGCTGGAAACAAGTTATTTAACCCCAACTGATGCAATGAGTAGCTTCTCATTTCTTAAACAACCATGTCGAAAGACACATCCCGCTGTCGTGGGAAAGATGTTAGTCTATTTGAGAAGGGTCAAATTATTGGCATGCATCAAGCAGAGAAAACATCTAAGGAGATTGAAGAAACTACTAAATTGGGTTAAGAACTGTCCAACACATTATTAAAAACTGGAAGGATAGTAGGGAACCATCAACTTCCAGAAAGAAATGTGGATGCAAAAAAATCCTGACTGATCGTGATCGGCGATCAATTAAACATTTAGTGAAATCAAATTAAAGAAAACCAACAGTAGAATTCGGGACTATGTTTAATATTGAAAGTAAGAGAATTTCTACATGTACAAGGCAAGGGGAAGGGACTCTGGAGCAGTGGAAGAAGGTCATGTGGTCTGATGAGTCCAGATCTACCCTGTTCCAGAGTGATGGGGGCAGATGAAGTGATGCACCCATCATGCCTAGTGTCTACTGTACAAGCCTGTGGGGGCAGTGCTATGATCTGGGGTTGCTGCAGTTGCTCAGGTCTAGGTTCAGCAACATTATGTTGCCCAAAGAATGAGGTCAGCTGACTACCTGAATATACTGAATGACCAGGTTATTCCATCAATGGATTTTTTTCTTCCCTGATGTTCACGGGCATATTCCAAGATGACAATGCCATGATCCATCAGGCTCAGATTGTGAAAGAGTGGTACAGGGAGCATGAGACATCATTTTTACACATGGATTGGCCACCACAGAGTCCAGACCTTAACCCCATTAAAGGGGTCCTAGAACACATTTTTTGACCATTAGGAATTGATCTTTGAGCCTAAATAATGGCATATGTAAATTTGTGGGGCTGAAAACGCCCCAGGAGCACTGCTAGAGAGCCTAATACAAGGTCATAAATAAGCCCTGCAATGAAACAGTTTGTTTTTCCCGCCCACTCAGCAAGTTCATGAATAATGAAATGAGCTGCGTGCTGATTGGCCAGTTTACCCAAAGGCTGATTGGCCCACATATCCTGAAAGCTGATTGGCCTAATCCACCGGGCTGAAGCTAGAGCCAAAGCCGGCTTGATACATTTTTTTTTTTTTTTTTTTTTTTAAAATATATTTTTTGGGGGCTTTTTGTTGCCTTTATTATAGAGATAGCTGAAGATAGACAGGAAAGGGGGCAGAGAGAGAGGGGATAACACGCAGCAAAAAGCCACAGGTCGGACTCGAACCCTAGGCTGCTGCAACAAGGACTCATCCTCGGCACATGGGTCGCCAGCTCTACCCACTGAGCTATCCCGGCGACACAGCCGGCGTGATACTGTCCGAGGTTGGAGAAACACTCCAGGGTGAAGTGGGCAGAACAAACTACCAACCTCGGGTTGAAGCTCTGTGGAACGCGGTTGTAAATGAACATCAACCATTCCCGCTGACAGTTGAGTTCTTGGGGAAGTCTGTGTAGAGTCTTGACCTGCCCCAAACATCCTGGAACATTACACGCATAGTCCGACATACCGTATCCCTCTTGTCAGAAACTGCGGTTAGCTGTCGCTGGGACTAGCTAGCTAACGCCTCCGCCCTTACAGTGGGCTGGAACATGCAAATGAGAGAGGGTGTATAAAAGGGCTGGGCGCCTATTACGTAATATCGGAGCTCTGTTCAGATTTGCCCATTTCAACACGGCCGTTTCTAGTTTTGAATTTGCATACGAAAGCAGGCTGGAGAAGGCGGTGAAGTTTTTGGTGTGGTCCTTAGACACCACTCGGAGCCTAAATTCAACAGGAACAACGTAAATGTGGTTTTGATTCTAGGACCCCTTTAAGAATCTTTGGGATGTGCTGGAGAAGGCTTTGTGCAGTGGTCAGACTCTCCCATCATCAATACAAGATCTTGGTGAAAATGTTATATTTGAGTGTGTGACCTTTTGTTTGGTGAAGAATACCAATTATAACCACTATGGATTACGTAATTACAGTTTTATATCCAGCAACTACAGAGATAAATCAAAGTTTTCCACACTTGCCTCTTATTTTCATTGTTAGTTTGATCTTTTGGTTCTGTGTCATGTCAGATGTTTGGGGACTTTGTGGCAATGTTTGTCTCAAACTGAATATGGCGGATAAATAACGTAACCACAAGAAGGTGGGTCTCTAAGCATCAAGTAATGTTTATGCTACTAGATATTTGAAGACAAAAAAAAAAAAAAAAACGTATGCAAATACAGCACGTTTCATTGGCAGGATATTGTCCGTGGCAAGATGAAAAAGAACAGCCCACCCTCTAAACCCTTTAAAAGGAGCTCAGTGGAACAAAGTATCCTCGCATTAGAACACACATGAACGTATAATGAGGAGTTTTATCTTGGGAACAACTTTATTTATCTGCAGCCTCGGTAAGAGCTGGCACCTCGTCAAATTCAATGAATTATTGCTGTGGATATGTTACAGTAACAGTTGTATTGTCCACTGGAGGATATAATTAATGTTTTCTCTGCTGTTTCTTCCAGTCTGGACCGCCGCCTCAGGTTCTGAGTTTCAGACTGTGGAGGTTCAATCGGGTGAAGAAGTCACTCTGATGTGCTCCAACATTTCCACAGCTGTAACTCAGACTGACTGGTTCAGAGTGGTCAACAGAACTGAGCCCAGCTGTATCTCCTCTATGTACTTTTCTCACAACGAAGCTTCATTCTGTGATGGATTTCAACATGGAAACTTTGAAATGAGTTCCAACGACACCACCGTCTTTCTTAAAATCAAGCAAGTGGATTTCTCCGATGCTGGGCTGTACTTCTGTGGGTTTTATATGAGAAAACATACAGTCATTTCCAGCACAACTGAGTTAAGAATTCAAGGTAAGAAAGTGGTTCCGTCTTATAGCTGAGTTTTTTTTTATTTATTGTATTTACAGGACAACTAACTAAATTTATTGTAAGAATGTGAACCAACCAAGATAAAAATTGTGTCCTCTTGGCTGAATGCTGATAAGTAAGATCTTTTTTGTGCTGTATTTCAGAATTGGAGGAAAACGTGGATTTCAAGGCTAAAAGTAAGACTCCTCTTGGCTTTTCGAAAAATGTTGTTACTTCTGTATTCATCGTTTTTCTGTTTCACTGTCTAAGCTTCTGCAGAAGGGCTTGATGGAACTACAAATGTCGTGACTGTGACATTGGGAAGTCTGAGCATTTTCTCTATGATGGCTGTCATTGGTTTGGCTGTTAAAGTTGTGCAACTTCAAAAAGGTACAGTTGGTGTTTGAACACCCTCGTGTACAATGCAAGTTTTTACATACAAATGTACATAAAAGTGTCTCTCCCCCCCCCCGGCCCCCCGAGTGAGACTTTACTAACAAGACGTTTTGTGTTGTTGTTTAGCAGAAAAAGATCCGCATCCTGAAAAAAACAAGGTGAATTCTTCTTTTTATACATGATCCTAAATAATTTTATACACCATGGCATACAAAGTCTGTAATTGCTGTAATTGGCCAGAGTCATTGTAACTGTATCCTACTCCACAGGAGGCAGCAGGAGCATAAGGCTCAGAATAGCAGCATTGCATTGCATTGCAGGTTATGAACAGTACATGTTCAGTACATGACTCTAAATACTAAATATTCATTTCCAGAATCTGGGCTCTTATGACCTGAACTCTGCACCATTGAGGATGTTTCCAATAACTACAAGAAGCAGAAGGCCCGCATCAGAGAGAGAAGTTGAAACGCATGTTACTTATGCTGCGAGCAGATAAACTTGCTGTTCCGTGTGGGTGACTGAAAAATATCTTTGGAATAAAGTTCCCATTTCCATGAAGAGTTTGTGTACGTTTGTCTTATTTGGAACGCCCCTGCTCGTGACCTGAAAAGAACACAAGCGTATTTGACGTTTGATGAGGAGGAGCCACAAAGGACAGTGATGACAGTCACAGTTATTCATAGTAATAGTCAAATGGTGAGGGGGGTGGGGTGTGAATGAGATACACATCAGTTCACAGGAAGAGACAGAGCCAGTGTGGCCTGAGCATAACTGAAACAAGGTCTTTACAGTCAGTACTTCAGCTTTAAAACTAAGTATAAACAGATCTGCATTTGACTAAACTATATCAGCCTTCATATTTACTCAGACTTTTTCTAAAAAATACTGAAGAAAATAAACATTAATGGAGCAATCAAGCGTTAGTGACAAACATTATCTGTGTGAGACACTTCACAACAGGAAGACTTCAGCCCTGACCACAAACATCAAATGACTTGCTGTTCTTAAGACAAAGAACAAAGCTACTTTAGAAAAACGGTCTCTCTTTTCTGGTGCTTGTTTAAGGAAAATGAAACACAAGCGTCTCCTGATCCACAAAATGATTGGACCACTGTCATTGACAGCTCGACGCCTTTCACAGAGAAAAGTGTAAAGCTGCAGCTTGTAATAGTGCCAACATGGTTGTGTCTACAAAAGCCATGTAAATTAGCTTAGCTTTAAGAAGCACCTCTAATGAACACCGTATTTGTGAATGTAGGAGCTACAGCATAAAGTGATTGTCGGGAAAAGTTTTATATTGTGATCGTTTTGTGTTTAGTTTGAGTTGTCAGTCTCTTTAATGTTAGTACTTGACCAGCGCACAGTGATGGCTGACAAACTTTTTGTGGTTCAACCTTCATTTCTATAATAAGATAAAATATGAACTAAAGTGTTTTCATCAGACTTTTCTCTATTTAATTTACATTTTTGTAATTCTCTTTTGTGTCCTGACACAGTGAGCGTGTCAAGGGGCATGTTTGCAAGCACATGCGGGCAAAAAATAAGTCTTGAGCCCTCCCCCTGTCATTTTCCATTGTGGTGAGAACACCCTGCATCAGTCAAAGCGAAAACCACACAAAGACTAGCCTTTACATCAGAGCCAAAATACTGCATGCATCAACAACTGTGCTACTCTCACACAAAAAATGTACTTCTTTATTTTAAAAACTATCTTTAGTCCGTTTCTTACAGATAAAAAATAAATTCTATGGTTCTAAGGTTCTTAGTGGTCTGTTCAAAGACATGCATTTAAACAAAATATCTTACTCACCTACCCTGTGTCATATCACTTATGACAGACAGGCACTCATAAACATTGGATTACAGTACTCAAACTTTTTTTATATGATCACTTTCTTCCGACCCGGCCCCAAGACATCCTGCACCAGGAAGCCGACACAAACAGAGGAGGGCGCGGGAGCCCCAGGTTACGCAGAAGGCCTCGGGGGAAAAGAGCTGGCGTAAGAGAAAGGCTGAGGTGAAGAGCACACCACACGCCACTGCCTAGTATGTTGCTAGCCAATGTCCAGTCACTGGAGAACAAGCTGGACGAACTCAGGGCCAGGATACAGTACCAGAGGGACATACGGGAACATCATCTACCTCACAGAGACATGGCTGACTCCTCTCGTACCAGACTTCACCATTCAACCTGCTGGTCGGTAGCCGGGACTTTAACAGTGCTAACTTTGGAAAATCGGATCACGCCGCTGTTCTTCTCATGCCTAAATAAAAACAAAGGCTGAAGCAGGAAGCCCCTCAATTGGAGGCAGCTCTGCAGGGTGTCAGCTGACTGGGACATGTTTCACAACAGTGCGGGTGGAGACATCGAGGAGTTTACGGAAGCGGTTGTGGGATTTATCGGAAAAGTTGTGGATGATACCACGCCAAGGAGGACCATCAGGACTTTTCACAACCAGAAGCCGTGGATGGAAAGATCTGTCCGCGACGCTCACCGCCGCCTATACCTCGGGATTTGCCTCTGGGAACATCTAGGAATATAAGTCGGCCTCTTACAGTGTTTGCAGAGCGGTGAAAGAGGCAAAACAACGCTACGGCCAAAGACTGGAGAAACTGATGGAACAGTCTGATTCCAGAGGACTGTGGCAGGGACTACGCACCATCGGATTACAAAGCAGCACACACCCCCATGGTGAGTGTCGGCGTTTCTCTGGCTGATGAACTCAACAACTTTTTTTGCGCGTTTTGAGTCGGGAAACCAACTGCCCGCTGCGCTCCCAGCCGGATGAGAGGACACACTCGCTGTGACGGAGCGTGACGTGAGGAGGGTGTTTAAAAGTGTGAACACCAGGAAAGCGGCTGGACCAGACGGGATTAGCGGACGTGTCCTCAAAACCTGTACTGATCAGCTGGAACCTCTGTTCACAGTGATATTCAGCCTCTCACTCAAACAGTGTTTGATCCCAACCTGCTTTAAGAAATTCATAATAGTCCCTGTCCCAAAGAAACCACACCCCAGCAGTTCCAATGACTTCAGGCCCATGTCTTGAGAGACTGATCAAGACATTCATCACGTCCACACTGCCCACCACCCTGGATCCACTACAGTTCGCATAGCGGCCAGACAGATCCACAGATGACGCCATAACCTTCCTCCTCCACAAGACCCTCTCCCATGTGGACACTGGTAAGGGAAACTATGTGAGAGTGCTGTTTGTTGACTACAGCTCAGCATCTAATAGTAGTCCCTTCCAGATTGGCCTCTAAGCTGCATGACCTGGGTCTGGACTCCTCTCTGTCCAGGTGGATCTACAGCTTCCTGACCGGCAGACCACAGGTGGTTCAAGTGGGTCACCACTTCAGCCCCCCTGACTCTCAACACTGGATCCCCCCAGGGCTGTGTGCTCAGCCCTCTGCTGTAGTCGCTGTACACACACGACTGGGAGGCCACGTCAGACTCCAACATCATCATCAAGTTTGCTGACAACACCGCTGTTGTAGGACTAATCTCCCACGGCAACGAGACAGCATACAGGAGGGAGGTGTCCCGCCTGGAGGACTGGTGCTGGGAGAACAACCTCTGCTGAACATCAGCAAAACAAAGGAACTGATTGTGGATTTCAGCAGGAAACATCCACTCATTATCTGTGGCTCTGAGGTGGAAAGAGTGGACACCTTCAGATACCTGGGAGTGACCATCTCACAGGACCTGTCATGGACTCACCATCTGAACACCATCGTGAAGAAGGCCAGACAGCATCTCTACCTCCTCAGATGCCTCAGAAACTTTAAGCTCCCTCTCAAGGTGCTCAGGAACTTTTACACCTGCACCATCGAGAGCATCTTGTGTGGGAGCATCACCACCTGGATGGGAAACTGTACCAGGCAGGACTTCCTGGCCCTCAAAAGGGTGGTCCGTTCAGCGGAGCAGACGATCAGAACCCCCCTCCCCAACCTGCAGGACATTTTGTACCAAACGTTGTAGGTTAAGGGCCAAGAAGATCCTCAAACAGCCCAGTCACCCCGGACACAATCTCTTCTCGCTCTATCTTCTCTCTACTGCCATCAGGTCGGCGTTTCCGATGCCTGAGGACAAAGACTGAGAGGCTGAAGAAGAGTTTCTATCCACATGCCATCCGCCTGCTCAACTCTGAGCCTTAACCAGACTTAAATACCACTGCACCACCGCACTTTACTCACATAGCTGCTCAATACTGTAAATGTGTGTATATCTATGAACTACCACCCTCTAAGTTTACACTTGAGTTTATCGTCTATATTTTATTCTATATTACAGTCTATATTTTATTTTATTTTTCTTGGTTTACATTTACACTTATATTGTTTACCTTGTGTGTTAAAACATGCAATTACTACTGTATTACTGTAGTACTTTTTTCTTACTACTGGCTGCAGGTACAAAAATACATTTCACTGTGCATTGTACTATGTATAATCTTATCTTATCTCACCACACAGACAGGTAAAGCACCCGTCAGGCCCAAACTGTCATATTGCTGCTGGTATCTTTGCTGCCACAAAAATAGGTCACAGTGTGTGAAACCATACATATTGTACATCCTCCTTGAGCTTCAAACCAACCAAAATGCAATTCAGACAAAGACAAAAGCAATAATAGAGTTGTTGTCTCTGTCCCTGAACTGCGGTAGAAGCACAAAATCCATATTAAATGTGAATCAACCCTGAGGATTTGGTGTACACTGGTCTCAAAGTTAGTTCAATCACTTCAACTGAATTTGTTCAGCGTCTGGCGAGAAGTGGCAGTATTGCGCACAGTGCTGGTGAGTAGGACCAACTTTTCTTGAGAGAAGAAGAAATCCAGAGCTCCATCTCACTAATAGAGCGAGGCATCTCTGAATGTGTGTCTGTGTCTATATTTCCGTTCTCTTAACAACTGTGGATCTGATTCCGGGGAACCAAAATAAGTGAAACGTCGACTTCGGAGTTACTACTCACAACTAAATGTGTTGAGCAGAATCAGATTCAGTAAAAGTGAAAACATACCCAGACTTCCACCTAATGGTTTTCCTGACGGTCCTAGATCCTCGTGTGTTCTCCTATCAAGATGTTCTCGTCAGCGTGCGCGACCTTCTAATAAATTAAAAATAAATATAAATATTCATATTATATTACATTCAGCGAAAAGGTCACCGGTTCGAATCCATAGGCCGGCTGGCCCTTCTCTGTGGAGTTTGCATGTTCTCCCTGTGTCTGCGTGGGTTCTCTCCAGGTACTCCAGCTTCCTCCCATCGTCCAAAGACATGCTGGTTAGGTTCATTGGTGATTCTAAATTGGCCGTAGGTTTGAGTGTGAGTGTGAATGGTTGTCTGTCTCTCTGTGTTGGCCCTGCGATGGACTGGCGACCTGTCCAGGGTGTACCCCCGCCTCTCGCCCGATGACAGCTGGGATAGGCTCCAGCAGAACCCAACGACCCTTAACAGGAATAAGCGGGTATAGAAGATGAATGAATGAATGAATATATATTCAGAATCGGTCTCTAGTCCCAAGACATGCTCGTTAGATTAATTGGTGATTCTAAATTGGCCGTAGGTGTGAATGTGAGTGTGAATGGTTGTCTGTGTCTCCAAGCAACCCTTAACAGGAATAAGCAGTTACAGAAGATGAATGAATGAATAATCAGTCTCTATACTGTACAGTTGAAACCAGATGTTTACATTCACTGTGTTAAAAGACACAAAAGCCTTTTTCCTCACTGTCTGAAGTTAAATCAGACTAAACCTCTTCTGTTTTAGGTCACTTAGGATTACCAAAATTATTTATATTTGCTAGATGCCACAATAATGAGTTTTTATTACTTTCTGTATGACTTGGGTCAAACGTTTTGGGTATCCTTCCACAAGCTTCTTGCAATAGTCTGCTGGAATTCTGGTCCATTCCTCCTGACTTAACTGGTGTAACTGAGTCAGGGTTGTAGGCCACCTCGCTCGCACACGTCTTTTCAGATCTACCCACAAATTTTCTATAGGATTAAGATCGTGGTTTTGTGAGCCACTTTGTTTTTTTTTTTTGTTCTGGGGTTGATTCGCATGTTTCGGACAAAAACACGTTCATCTCTGGGACATAGAACCCGTCTCCTTCCTGAGCAGTATGATGGCTGGACATTCCTATGGTGTCTATACTTGCGTATAATTGTTTGAACAGATGAACGTGGCACCTTCAAGTATCTGGAAATTGTACCCAAGGATGAACCAGTCTTGTGGAGCACCACAATTATCTTCCTGATATCTTGGCTGATTTCTTGTGATTTTCCCATGATGTCAAACAAGGAAGCAGTGTGTTTGAGGTGTAGCCTTAAAATACCTCCACAGGTGTGCCTCCAGTTAACTCAAATGTTTTCTCTTACCTATCAGAAGCTTTCAAAGCCATGACATCATCATCTGGGCTTTCCTTCATTGTTTAAAAACATAGTAATCTTTGTGTATGTAAGCTCCTGACTTTGAAGTGGAAGTAAGTAATAAAGAATTCTCTAAGAAATTCTCTCTCTCACAAAGCCTTCCACATCATCATGGCAGTTTACATCATGTGCAAATTAACTACTTCAATCTGATAAACAACACCAATAAATTAAGTTAAGTTTGGGAACTAGACCGCACCCCATATCATTCTATTTTCTGCACTTACATATAAAAGTGTGTCCCAGTACTCTCTCTCTCTGTTCATCTCAGTTCTCAACCACACATAATTCATGCATCAGGTCCAATAACTATACCTCAACAACACAGCTACTGCAGTAATGATTGATACTGAGGAAGAGTATCTCCAAAGAATCACTGTAACAGTGTAGGAATCATCCACAGATATCCAAAAAGTGTTTAAACTGGCAACTGGACTTGTAGACCACAATTCTACAAGTCCAGTTGCCAGTTTAAACACTTCTTGGATATACCATGACCTGGATGACTAAGAACCTTCAGAGACATCATCCACACATGAGTTGGGTGCCCCCAGGATCACCCAACTCATCATTCTCGTTGATATCATGTCTCAGGGATATCAGCATCCACATTGTCTACAGCATCGAGCAGCATTCACTAATAAAGCAAGTCAACAATTCACCACAGGTTCCTTTTCTGCAATATCATGTAAAAAAAAAAAAAAAAAATGTCCCTGCATATGTAGTATGTTCACAAGAAATACACTCACGACAGGTTCCTTTCTTAATTTCAACGTGTGACACAACAACTGTTTATGTAAACTACAACTTGACAACATGAGGACTACTGAGGTTATTTTTAAAGCTGAGAATGTGATTCTTCTACCATGGAAATTAAAAGAACAGGTGATGTCTTTATTTAGTATGTGTTCACTGAGTTGTGAATACTATTGTTTGAATATCACTTATTCTGTAATGATACAGTCTGAATCAACCCTCACTGCCCTGAAAGCATTAACAGTATGTGGCTAGCTATGAACAACAGAGTAAGCAACACATAAACACCCCGCCTCTTTACTTTAAAAGCTCACCCTTCCTGGGCTCACAACAAATACGGACTTTGCAGAGCTCCAGTCATACGCACAACCATGAACTTCACCCTGATAACAGCTTTTAGTCTCTGCAGCCTCTGTAAGTACTGACTTCAATTGTTCCTAACTTTAGTCCTCAAATTATTTACCAAATTATTTACCTCATGTCACTTTAAAACAAGTAACTCTGTTGTTTCTCTGTTGGTTTCAGGCTGGTTCTCTGTCTCAGGTTCTCAGTTTCAGACTATGGCCGTCCAGTCGGGTAAAGAAGTCACACTCATGTGCCCCAATGTTACCCAGTATGATGCTCAGATAATCTGGTTCAGAGTGGTCAACAAAACCTCAGTCACTGTTATCTCTACTTTGTACCCATCTGGCAACAAGGAGCAAAAAAGTGACCGATATGAAACAAGCTCCCACGGCTCCACCATCTTTCTCAAAATCAAGTCACTGGATTTATCAGACTCTGGGTTGTATCTCTGTGGAATTGTCAGAAATGGAGATCTACTTTTCAGTGGGACATATTTAAAGATTGACGGTAAGTGTATTGTAAAGTCTTTACTTTTATGGGTACGTTTTGTTTGGTCAAGTCATTTTCTACTTATAATACAAAGAGATGCTTTGATGTTGTCTCCACATGTAAAAAATCCAGAAATAAAATCAAGAATGAAATTATATTTATTTATTTAAAAGGCGGTGATGAGCCTGATGGTAACAAGGACAACAACTGTCCAAGTAAGAATTATATATTTGTCTCCATTTTAATTTTAGTGTAGTCTTAAATCTCTAAAGTGAAAATAGAGACTAACTTTCTTTCTTGTAACTTGTCTTTGTTCTAAAGAGTCTGATGGAATGGTAAAGCTGATGAGTGTGGTCCTGGGTGGACTGACTGTTGTCCTTGTAATGGTCATCACTGGTCTCGTTGTTCAAAACGTGAAGCTTAATAAAAAGCTAAAGAAAGGTACTTTTGGATTTTTGTTATGTAAAACTGCTTTAACAAAGACAACAATAAATAACCAGATGTTTTGTTTCTGTCACTCAGCTAAGGAAGAACAGAATCCAGAGCAAAGTCAGGTAAATCATTTTTTCTCTATATGATTTGCTAATGTAGGCTATGTCCATTGGAAAGCACCAACATGTTTCTTTTACAACTGTAAAATGTCTTGCTCAATATTAATTTGGCTTTATGATAACTGTAAATGTTCTTTACACAGAGTCGTGGTTTTGACGACCTGAACTACGCTGCAGAGTCATTTCGAAAGAGAGCTAAAAGAAGAGAGCTGGAGACAAATGTTGTTTACGCTGCTACCAGATAGACTGAAGAGAAAACTGGAAGTGATACTGTGTCATGTTTTGGATGGATTGTTGAAGTGAGGAAGAAAAATCTAATCCTGCAATAAAGATCCAATATTCATTCATTGTCATATTCTTTCTATGGTTAACTTTCAGCACTTCCTTTCTCTCTGTCAAAGTCTATTTAACCAAACAAACAGATGATTAGTGTTTAATAGAGAGGGAGCTGGTAAAACACTGACAACTCGGCCTGTCGCAATAATCAATAAATCAATAAATCAATTAATTGCACGATTAATGAAAACATACTCGATAAGTTTGCCAGCCTCGATATATTGCCATGTGCATGCGTATTTGTTTTCTTCGTCTCTCTCTACCAAACAGGCTGGATGACAAGAGGGTTCACTCTGTGCATCGGTCTCAGCACCTGGACGGGTTGGTTCCATAGGATAATGAATGGAGTGAACCCTCCTGTCAGTCATCCAGTCTCTTTGTCTCAATGGGGGGAGGCGGGGCCGCTAGCATACACACACAGAGAGTGCAGCAAGTGAGACTCATGAGGAGTAGAGAATAAGGTAGCACGAGTAGAAATATGTAGGAATAAAAGGGATGATTTCAAAGAAGAATGTCACAGCCCCAGTGTGGAAACATTTCAGATTTTAACCGAATGAACAAGGTGAGTCCATTAACACGGTATGTCATATTTGTTTGAAAGTAGTGGCAACGAAAAAAGCCAATACAACCAACTTGTACGCACACCTGAAACACAACCATCCAGTCCAGTTTTCCCAGCTGGAGAAAAAAAAACGCAGCTCCAGATGCAGACGGGCCTTTGCACCAACAGTCACAAACACAAGACAAAGTGAGTGATGGCAAGGTGAACATAAGGCCCATCAGGACCGCAAACAGAGCACATGATCCCCTCTAACTAAACTACCTAACCAAAACTAACTAAACTCAATCATCCCTAGTCTTCATGTGGTGACTTGCGGCGGGTATTTATGCACTAAAGACCGCTGGCATGGGAAAGTGACCATTCACTGACAACAAACCCATAACCACGGCCATGCTCCTGATGCAGAGTTCTAACCGCTTTCACTCCAACACTACAGAAAAAAAACAAAAAACAGTGAAGCTCAAAGTAGCAAAGCTGCTAACACCTAATAGGGGAAAATGGCTCCAACACGCAGTGAACGCCAGCCAACACTCACCTAACTTCCAGCCAAACGCTGAACTCAACTTAATTTACTAAGCCCTTTACAAATTTATCACGTCTCCACAATGGCACACAACGTGTAAAACCAGCCACTCAAAGCTTCCATTTTCACACAAAAAAAACACAACGCCGCTTTGTACAAAATGTACCTATGTCACTTCATTCATAAAAATCGCGGACCGATTGCGCAACAAATTGTGAATGGATGAGTGAATGAGACCCCACTTTGTCGTGACCTGGCTCGTAAGCCATGACAAAAAAGGAAAGACAAGGTCTAAACGTAAAGGTTAACCAATTCATTTATAAAAAAGTCATAAGTCAACCCATAAGAAGTAATGAGGTTTCAGTGGGAGTATAGTAGATAGTGTATGTGTATTGCTGAAAGGTGCTAACATAAAGTGAATAGGCTGAAGCCAACAGAACAAAAACTCGATGCTGGAGGGATCGAGGTTGAGAAGCAGAGAGAGAGTGAGGACTGAGACTGCCAGATCTTAAAAGATCAGGGAGACTGGCCAGGTGCTCCTGATTACCCAAACTGAGACCTGCCCACTAAGGTACCTGCAGAAACAGACAAGCAACAACACAAGGGGACAAGACGCCCTATAGCAGCAGGTGGTGGTCACAATTCTAAAGATATCACATTACCCCTGTTATTATGTTTACTCGAAATACACTTACTACAGGTTCCTTTCTCATTCTCAATGTGTGACCCCTACAGCAACACAATAATTGTATATGTAAAGTATAACTGGACAACATGACGACTACTGAGGTTATTTTTAAAGCTGAGAATGTGATTCTTCTACCATGGAAATTAAGAGAACATGTGATGTCTTTATTTAGTATGTGTTCACTGCGTTGTGAATACTATTGTTTGAATATTCCGTAATGATACAGTCTGAGTCAACCCTCACTGCCCTGAAAGCATTAACAGTATGTGGCTAGCTATGAACAACAGAGTAAGCAACACATAAACACCCCGCCTCTTTACTTTAAAAGCTCACCCTTCCTGGGCTCACAACAAATACGGACTTTGCAGAGCTCCAGTCATACGCACAACCATGAACTTCACCCTGATAACAGCTTTTAGTCTCTGCAGCCTCTGTAAGTACTGACTTTAATTGTTCCTAACTTCACTCCTCAAATTATTTACCAAATTATTTACCTCATGTCACTTTAAAACAAGTAACTCTGTTGTTTCTCTGTTGGTTTCAGGCTGGTTCTCTGTCTCAGGTTCTGAGTTTCAGACTATGGACGGCCAGTTGGGTCAAGAAGTCAAACTCACGTGCTCCAATGTTACAGAGTATGATACTCAGATAATCTGGTTCAGAGTGGTCAACAGAACCTCAGTCAGTTTTATCTCTACTGTGGACCCATCTGGCAAAAAGCAGCAAAACAATGATCAATTCCCAAAAGGAAAATATGAAACAAGCTCTCACAACTCCTCCATCATTCTCACAATTAAGTCACTGGATTTATCAGACTCTGGGTTGTATCTCTGTGGAATTATCAGAAATGGAAAACTACTTTTCAATGGGACACATTTAAAGATTGACGGTAAGTGTATTGTAAAGTCTTTACTTTTATGGGTACGTTTTGTTTGGTCAAGTCATTTTCTACTTATAATACAAAGAGATGCTTTGATGTTGTCTCCACATGTAAAAAATCCAGAAATAAAATCAAGAATGAAATTATCTTTATTTATTTAAAAGACGGTGACGAGCCTGATGGTAACATGGACAACAACATAGACAGCAACTGTCCAAGTAAGAATTTCTTTAATATTTTCTCCATTTTAATTTTAGCGTAGTCTCAAACCTCTAAAGTGAAAATAGAGACTAACTTTCTTTCTTGTAACTTGTCTTTGTTCTAAAGAGTCTGATGGAATGGTAAAGCTGATGAGTGTGGTCCTGGGTGGACTGACTGTTGTCCTTGTAATGGTCATCATTGGTCTAGTTGTTCAAATCATGAAGCTTAAAAAAGGTACTTATGGCTTTACATTTATGATCTATTCTTAAAAATAGACCAATAGATAAATAACTAGATGTTTTCTTTCTGTCACTCAGCTCAAGAAAAACAGAATCCAGAGCAAAGACAGGTAAATCCAACATTAACACTCATTTTTATTTCGTGTTTAACCATGTACTGTATATTTAAAAATATACTTGTATTATATTTATATGGGCCGAATACAAACAAGAAATTGACGTTTGTCCATTGAAGAGCACAAACATGTCTCTTTGACAACTGTAACATGTCTTCCTCAACATTACCTGGGACTATGTTGTGATTGTAAATGTTCTTTTCACAGAAATGTTGCTCTGACGACCTGAACTACGCTGCAGTGACTTTTCAAAAGAGAGCAAAGAGAAGAGAGCCAGAGCCAAATGTTGTTTATGCTGCTACCAGATAGACTGAGGAGAAATTAATTCATTCATTGTCATATTCTTTCTATGGTTAACTTTCAGCACTTCCTTTCTCTCTGTCAAAGTCTATTTAACCAAACAAACATATGATTAGTGTTTAATAGAGAGGGAGCTGGTAAAACACTGACAACTGTCTGGATTGGTTCATAGCACAGTCTGAACTGTTAACAGGAAGAGACAGCATGTGGTCTGAACTCAGCTGAGGTCAAACTCTTGAGACCTGTTAACTGGTATCTTTCTGGAAATAGAATCTGAAAGGACGCAGTGAATACTGGCTGACTCTTATCTGTAACACATTTATAGACAAGTTTCTGAAGAAACATTTAGGACTAATATGTTGCTTATTTTCAGAGTAGACGTTTGTACCTTGGTCAGTTGATCTCTAAATAAACATAACTTCCACCATTCAACTTATAAATTTGGACATTTTTTTTTCAAGATGACATATTTTAACATGAATTCTATGAATAAGGAAAATGAAGATTCATTCAGTGCAGACCTCATTAGAAAACGTGTTTTTCTTTAATAACCTGCCTTGAAGTAACAAAAATAGTGTTTAATATGGTTTAACATTAATGGTTTGAGCTGATTATAAAAGGTTGCATATACACAGGGAGTATTGGGGGAAACTGTTCACAAGTTGTAAAAGCACTGAAAGTAGTGTTTTTCCTTTCATGATTGAATTTGAGCTTTTTAATTAACATCAGCAGGAGACTCCATGACTGGAGATGAGTGTAATTAACTGTGTCACTGTATTCCATGCAAATCAACATGACATAAACAACGTCATCAATTATGTGGACACATGGTTGCAGCTCTAGATATAACTGTGACATAGTATGTGTATGGGTAATAATATGAGAAGACTGAGAAGTCCAGTGTCACAGGATTAAACGACTACAGACCAGTCGCCCTGACATCTGTAGTCATGAAATCCTTTGAACGACTGGTGCTGGCCCATCTGAAGGACATCACGGATCCCCCGCTACACCCCCTGCAGTTTGCCTACAGAGCAAACAGGTCAGTAGATGATGCAGTCAACATGGCTCTCCACTACATCCTGCACCACCTAGACTCTGCAGGGACCTACGCACGGGTCCTATTTGTCGACTTCAGCTCTGCGTTCAACACCATCGTCCCGGAGCTCCTCCACCAAAAACTGTCCCAGCTCACCGTGCCCCCCTACATCTGTCAGTGGATTACCAGTTTCCTGACTGACAGAAGGCAGCAGGTGAAACTGGGTAACTTCACATCCAGCACCCGGTCCCTCAGCACTGGCGCCCCCCAGGGATGTGTTCTCTCCCCACTGCTCTTCTCCCTTTACACCACTGACTGCACCTCAAGGGACCCTTCTGTGAAACTCCTGAAGTTTGCAGACGACACCACCGTCATTGGACTCATCCGGGACGGTGACGAGTCTGCATACAGAAGGGAAGTGGAACAGCTGGTCCTCTGGTGCAGTCAGAACCACCTGGAGCTAAACCCGCTCAAAACTGTGGAGATGACAGTGGACTTCAGACCCCCATCAACCCCTCCTCTCACAATACTCAACAGGACAGTCCCTACAGTGGATTCATTCAGGTTCCTAGGGTCCACAATCGCATGGGACCTGAAGTGGACCTCCCACATAGACTCTGTAAGGAAGAAGGCCCAGCAGAGGCTATATTTTCTGCGTCAGCTCAGGAAGTTCAACCTGCCTCAGGAGCTGCTGATCATGTTCTACACTGCAATAGTCCAGTCTGTCCTGACCACATCCATCACTGTCTGGTTTGGATCTGCCACCAGGCGTGACAGGGACAGACTGCAGAGAAGAGTCAGGGCTGCAGAGAGGATCACTGGTACCGATCTTCCCTCCATCCAGGACCTGTACCGTTTCCGGGCCAGGAAAATCTCCTCAGACCCCTCACACCCTGGTCACAATCTGTTTAGACTCCTCCCCTCAGGCCGGCGTTACAGAGCAGTGTACGCCAAAACAACCCACCACAAGGTCAGTTTCTTCCCCCGGGCTGTCGCTCTGATGAACTCTGAGCAGTCACAGAGTGTGAGACCATCCACATGAACAATAATCAATAACTCTGCACTGTTGTATATACTCACTATACAAAACCCTGGTTCGGTGTATATATTATCATATATTTTATGTGTACAGATTGATATTCATTTTATTTTTATTTTTATTTTTATTTTATTTAATTTCCCTTAAGTTGTTTCTGTACTAGAGAGAAAAGTTGCCGGGGTAAAATTCTTCGTATGTGTACATACTTGGCCATTAAAGCTGATTCTGATTCTGATAAATTAATCCTGTTATCGTGGTTTTGATGAGTGGCCCAAAACTTATTAAACTGTGTGTTAATTTAAAGTTAAATGTGTGGACACAAATTATTCATGCATCAGGTCCGATGAGTATAGCCCAACATCAAAGCTACTGCAGTAATGAATGATACTGAGGAAGAGTATCTCCAAAGAATCACTGTATTAGTGCAGGAATCATCCACAGATGTCTCCAGGATCACACAACTCATCATGTCTCACTGGTATCAGCATCCAAACAGCATTCATAGAGCAGCATTCATTAATAAAGCATGTCAACAATTCACTACAGGTTCTTTTTTCCTCAATAAATTCTAAAGATATCACATTATCCCTGTTACTGTGTTTAATTAAAATATACTTACTACAGGTTCCTTTCTCATTCTCAATGTGTGACACCTACAGCAACACACCAGCTGGTTATGTAAACTACAACTAGACAACATGAAGACTACTGAGGTTATTTTTAAAGCTGAGAATGTGATTATTCTACCATGGAAATTAAGAAAACATGTGATGTCTTTATTTAGTATGTGTTCACTGTGTTGTGAATACTATCGTTTGAATATCACTTATTCTGTAATGATACAGTCTGAATCAACCCTCACTGCCCTGAAAGCATTAACAGTATGTGGCTAACTATGAACAACAGGGTAAGCAACACATAAACACCCCGCCTCTTTACTTTAAAAGCTCACCCTTCCTGGGCTCACAACAAATACGGACTTTGCAGAGCTCCAGTCATACGCACAACCATGAACTTCACCCTGATAACAGCTTTTAGTCTCTGCAGCCTCTGTAAGTACTGACTTTAATTGTTCCTAACTTTACTCCTCAAATTATTTACCAAATTATTTACCTCATGTCACTTTAAAACAAGTAACTCTGTTGTTTCTCTGTTGGTTTCAGGCTGGTTCTCTGTCTCAGGTTCTGAGTTTCAGACTATGGACGTCCAGTCGGGTAAAGAAGTCACACTCAGTTGCTCCAATGTTACAGAGTATGATACTCAGATAATCTGGTTCAGAGTGGTCAACAGAACCTCAGTCAGTTTTATCTCTACTACGGACCCATCTGGCAACAAGCAGCAAAACAATGATCAACTCCCAAAAGGAAAATATGAAACAAGCTCTCACAACTCCTCCATCATTCTCACAATTAAGTCACTGGATTTATCAGACTCTGCGTTGTATCTCTGTGGAATTATCAGAAATGGAAATCTACTTTTCAGTGGGACACATTTAAAGATTGACGGTAAGTGTATTGTAAAGTCTTTACTTTTATGGGTACGTTTTGTTTGGTCAAGTCATTTTCTACTTATAATACAAAGAGAAGCTTTGATGTTGTCTCCGCATGTAAAATGTCCAGAAATAAAATCAAGAATGAAATAATCTTTATTTATTTAAAAGGCGGTGATGAGCCTGATGGTAACATGGACAACAATTGTCCAAGTAAGAATTTCCTTAATATTTTTCTCCATTTTAATTTTAGTGTAGTCTCTAAAGTGAAAATAGAGACTAACTTTCTTTCTTGTAACTTGTCTTTGTTCTAAAGAGCCTGATGGAATGGTAAAGCTGATGAGTGTGGTCTGGTATGGACCGACTGTTCTCCTTCTAGTGGTCAGCTTTGGTCTGGTTTTTCAAACATGGAGGCTTAAAAAAGGTACTTATGGCTTTACATTTATGGTCTATTCTTAAAAATAGTCAGTGATCAATAACCAGATGTTTTCTTTCTGTCACTCAGCTCAAGAAAAACTGAATGCAATGCAAAGACAGGTAAATCCAACTTTAACATTTATTTTTATTTCTTGTTTAATAAAGCTTAACCAGAATCAGCCTCCATAGGTTTTGCTTGTCTGCAATACATTGGTATGTACAGTATGTACTGTATATTTAGAAATATACTTGTATTATATTTATATGGGCCGAATACAAACAAGAAATTGGTATTTGTCCATTGAAGAGCACAAACATGTCTCTTTGACAACTGTAACATGTCTTCCTCAACATTACCTGGGACTATGTTGTGATTGTAAATGTTCTTTTTACAGAAATGTGGCTCTGACGACCTGATTGACGCTGCAGTGACTTTTCAAAAGAGAGCAAAGAGAAGAGAGCCGGAGCCAAATGTTGTATTTGCTGCTGCCAGATAGACTGAGGAGAAATTCATTCATTCATTGTCATATACTTTTTATCAAATCAAATCAAAGTTTATTATACGGCACTTTTCATACTTTAAAAGCAATACAGAGTCCCTCACAAAGGCTAAAAACAGCAAGGACCAAACCCAACCCTCCCACCCCCTTAAAAACACAGAGAGAGAGATACAGAGACAGACACAGGCTCAAACTCACTGTACACGCTAGAGAGAGACATGGCCGGGCACCGAGACCTGGAGCAAGGAGAAAGCTGCCTTTGGGGGCCAACCACACGAGAGGGCCTCCAGCCCACGACTACAGGGAGCACCACAATAGACACAGCCCCGACCCGGGTAGACAGGAGGCCCCACACCAAGGTGTAGAGCCCTCCAGCCACCAGGGCCAGAGCCGACCACAGGACAGCACCCCCGTCAGTAGACCAGCAGCAGCTCCCAGTGTGGTAGGCCCCCATGAGGAGACACTGGAGCTAAAAACTGAGGGACTAAAACTGTAAAATAGGAAAAATAAATAAATTAATAAATAAAAAATGGTTAACTGCCAAAGTCTATTTAGCCAAACAAACATATGATTAGTGTTTAATAGAGAGGGAGCTGGTAAAACACTGACAACTGTCTGGATTGGTTCATAGCACAGTCTGAACTGTTAACAGGAAGAGACAGCATGTGGTCTGAACTCAGCCGAGGTGAAAATCTTGAGACCTGTTAACTGGTATCTTTCTGGAAATAGAATCTGAAAGGACGCAGTGAATACTGACTGACTCTTATCTGTAACACATTTGTATACAAGTTTCTGAAGAAACATTTAGGACTAATATGTTGCTTATTTTCAGAGTAGACGTTTGTACCTTGGTCAGTTGAGCTCTAAATAATCTTAACTCCTACCATTCAATAAATTTGGAAATTTTTAATGACATATTTTAACATGAATTATATGAATAAGGAAAATGAAGATTCATTCAGTGCAGACCTCATTAGGAAATACGTTTTTTTTAATGTCCTGCCTTGAAGTAGCAAAGTTCAAGGAATATCATTCATTTTGAATATGGTTTAATGTTAACGGCTTGAGCTGATTATAAAAGGTTGCATATACACAGGGAGTATTGGGGGAAACTGTTCACAAGGTGCAAAAGCACTGAAAGCAGTGTTTTCATACTAGACTTTATGTTTGAGAAGGTTCACAAAGGTTCTCAGTCATTCACGTCATGGTATTTACAAAACATCAACAACCACACCTTTCATGATTGTATTTGAGCTTTTTAATTAACATCAGCAGGAGACTCCATGAATGGAGATGAGTGTAATTAAGTGTGTCACTGTATTCCATGCAAACCAACATGACATAAACAACTTCATAAGTTACGTGGACACATGGTTGGAGCTCTAGATATAACTGTGACATAGCATGTGTATGGGTAATAATATGATAAATAAATCGTGTTGTTGTGGTATTGATGAGTGGCCCAAAACTTATTAAACTGTGTGTTAATTTAAAATTAAATGTGTGCATACACATAATTCATGCATCTGGTCCAACGAGTATAGCCCAACATCACAGCTACTGCAGTAATGAATGATACTGAGGAACAGTATCTCCAAAGATTAACCGTAATAGTGCAGGAATCATCCACAGATGTCTCTAGGATCACCCTACTCATCATGTCTCACTGGTATCAGCATCCAAACACAGCATTCATAGAGCAGCATTGTTATGTGACAAGCAGGGTCAGGGGGCAGAATTGTTTGTGTATGTATATTTTCCCTCCTGTTCTCTTCTCCTCCTCCTTCTCACTGCTCTCAGGTAAAATGAGCCTGATAAACCTACACCTGTGGAGCGATGCTGGCCAATCATGCAAGGTTCCAGCATAAAAGGATCGTGCCAGCAGTGATCATGCTCTACTCTCTGTCTGCCTGCGCTGCTGGTTGCGTGCTACTGTATTATAATTTGTTAAGTGAACAAATGTGAATTATTTTTCAGGTTGCAAGACTTTCTTGACAGTCCTACTCTTGAAAAGGTTGATGCTTGCTGTAAAGATGATCAGTTGTGTGTTGCAGCACACTTTAACATTCCTGTAAGAAAGTATAGGGCTGAAAAAGAAGTAAAGCTACGGCAGATTGTAGAAGACTTGAGAATTTTTTCTTTCTGACCAGACAGCAATTACTAATCCTGCACTGTCACAGCCAATCCCACACAAACAGGGTTTTGATGTAAGCAAGAATATTGCTGGAATCTGAAGTTGACTCTTCCTTCAATGCATTTGAAAGAATCACAGCACTGGACTGGCCTAGGGCCATGAGGTCTATCCTACTCCAATGTAAGTTAGTAGGGAAAGCATATGAGGACTGTCATCGCTTCCCTTAGAAGACAGTTTGAAAAATGATGTGTTGAAAGAAGCAATTTTGCGTGCTTATGAACTTGTGCCAGAGGCATATAGGCAGAAGTTCCGCAATCATAAAAAGACCAATGGACAAACATTTGTGAAATTTTCTCTTTGACAAGTGGTGTGCTGCTAATGAGGTTAAGAACAGTTCTGGAAGGGTTAGTGGGTGTTTCCAGGTTGCTGTACTCCCAGCCTTGCCCATCAAAGGTGTTGATTTTATCCTCAGTAATAACATAGCTGGGGGTAAGGTGATGCCAGTCCCAGAGATCCTGGACAACCCTAGTTTGAATACTGACTCTAACTCAGCACAAAAGTTCCTGACATATTTCCTTCATGTGTGGTTACACGTGCCCAGCCAAACAAATATGGACTTGACTTGTGTGATTCTTTCTTGGCTACAGGCCATTTCTTATAGTATGTTTAAAAGAAATACACTTACTACTAACGAAGAAGAACAGAGGGCATGGACAAAGAGATCAGGGGAGCCAATTACCCCAGGTCAGCCCCAATATCAGCTCCACTCATGCTCCACCTCTTTGTCCAGTTTAGACTAAGACAGGAGTCAAATACAACCAAGATGTGGACAGCCAGGGCCACCACACTGAACTTCAAAAGGACTAATTAGGAAACTTATGGTTGACATCACAGAGGGTTCAGATAATCGGCCTCATGCATAAATGTTTTCTTATGTTTCCCTCATATTCAGCCTAGTCTAAGCTCTGAGACACAAAAAAAGATGATCATATGTGGGATTCATGAAACGCAAGATGAGGAGCCAAACCTGTTCTTACCCATCTGTTCATATTTTGTCGAATCCTATTCGAACTGAGATTGTTTGCACGACAGGCACTTTGCAATTAGAATGAAGAAATGCCCCAGTGAAATCATGAAAGGGCAGCAGACTCCAGTGCCACGATCCACAAGAATTATGTTACACTCAAGCAGAAGAAGTAAGATGGCGAGAAAAAAAAAAACAAACAAACACCCAGGCACTCGCATTTATCACCCGTCCAGAAAAGCGCAAAGCCTGCCATGTCATCATGGCAGTTTACATCATGTGCAAAAGCAGTACTTCAATCTGATAAACAACGGCAATAAATTAAGTTACTATAACTTAAGTTCGGGACCTAGACCACGCCCCATATCATTCTATTTTCTGCACTTATATATAAAAGTGTGTCCTACTTAGGGGTGTGCCGATACATCGATCATTAGATCGTGACGTTTCGATGATGATTCATAAATGTCCAAAACGATTATTTTTCATAATAACTCGTAGTGTAAAACTCGGATCTTTCAAGGGATTCACTCACTGATATGAACCGGGTTGTGCGACTCACTTGAGTCACTTGACCCAAAATGGCCCGATTGTGAAACAAAGTGTTTCCAGTACATTCATTCGAGACATAATGAAACATGTAAACACCTAAGAACGGTAGCCTATTAATTGACACACAACATCGGCTCCAAGCTTATACGGCAGTCCTATTCTAGTGGTCATGAGTTAGGTGCGCGTTACTCTGTGAGTAACGTTATGACACTGAATCTCACTCGGCAGTCTAGAAGAATACAGACAGTATGTGATTAATGATCTAAATTTTAAAATATGGTCAGTTTTTTTCGTCTTTAGACTGGCTGTAGGCGACAACAGATTAAGAGCATTTGTGTTTTCTCTGAGATGAGAATGGCGCTTCACTCGCCCACTCACTTGGGAGAGAATCGAAACTTATCCCTGCCCTCGGTTAAGCAGGGATCCACGAGCAGCGGTTATGGGTCGGTTAAGTTTCGTTTCTCTGCGCATTGTGTGCAAGTGAATGAGTGGCAGAGTTTTCCAGCTGATGGAAGAAGACTGTTTTCGAGAGTAGCCCTGTATGTGACCATGTTCATTCGCCCTTCACACAATTGCATTTGCCCTGTTCCACCCATACTGAAACGACCACAGATCATCACTGATCCACCCCCATGTTTTACTGTAGGGGCAAGACAGTCTGGTTTGTAGGCTTCTCCAGGCTTCCTCCAGTAAGTTGGCATCAACTCAAAATAGGATTCATCACTGAAGAGAACCTTAGCCAAATCATCAACAGTCCAATCCTTGTGATCCCCAGCAAAGAGTCACCGGGCCTTCCTCTGTCTTTCATTGATGAAGGGCTTCTTCCGTGCCCTGTGTGACTTCAGACCAGCTTCAAGAAGTCGGTTTCGAACTGTCCTTGCCGACAAGTCACATTTCTCAACAGTGCCCACTCATTTTTAAGGTCCCTGGGGGTCTGACGACGATTCCTGACACAGGAACGGATGAGTGCACAGTCATCTCGTGGGGTAGAAAGACGTTTCCTGCCTCGACCAGCTAGCAATTTGGTAGTACCATGTTTGGCTTGTTATTTCTTGGTGTAATGAACGGCTGTCTTGGAGATCTTCAGTTTTTTGGCTACCTGTCTCTCACTCATGCCACTTTGCCATTATGTGAGAGCTGACAACTTCTGAGTTGTGCTATGGCTTGAATGTGAGCAGGAAACCACTCTCGGCCTTTGCATGGCCTCTTATACACCCTGGGAATACAATTAAGCTTAAGCATGTCAAATAGGACATAAAGTATTATGCTGTCAGCTGCATATTTTTTGTTGTGTTCATTGTATTCTTCAGGTAATATACCTTTAGTTGTAACAGGCATTAAAATAAACAAGAAACTGAACTAAACAAGGGCGGTCTAATCATTTTTTCCATGACTGTATGATGGATCATTTGGTGGTTTGACCTAAATAAAAGAAACTGGAGATACTTTTGTTCGGTTACTTTAATTAATGGATACTGACAAATACCTTGTTTAAAAGTATGAAGTAGCCACAGATCTATGGCTACTAATCTGTGGCTATTTCATGCAATCGTTGCATAATCGAATCGCAGCAGTCCGAGTCGTAATTGAATCGAATCAAATCGAATCGTGAGGTGCCTTAAATGGCACACCCCTAGTCCGAGTACTCTCTCTCTCTCTCTCTCTCTCTCTCAGTTCTCAACCCCTACCTTGCCTATCCCTCTCCATTCTTGTCTTCCTGTTCTACATTTCTTTAAAGGAACCAGGGGACCGGGATATAAAGCTTCCTGAGATGTGCCCTGTGGAGGGGGCGTGGTGCATCAGCTGCAGGAGATGTGGGGAGGGCTCAGGAGAGCAGCGCCAGGTGAGAGTGATTGGCACACCTGCATCCTGTTGGACTAATCACTCTCTCCTTTTAACACAGTAGCGTGCTGAACCTGGGAGAGACCAGACACGATGTAGAGAGACACACACACGGCTGTCGACAGGGTAGAATTGAGTGTATGCCTACGAACGACAACAAATACCGTGAGGACATGTTGTGACCTACAATAAAGCAACTAAAACGTCATCGCTCTCCGGTTGATTCTCTGCTGTAGAACCCACAGTGGCATCAGAATACACCACATGCCCCCAGCCTGAGAATCACTCCAAGGTTTCCTCTAGTATCAGCAGTCCTTCCCCTTAATGTCTTTCCCTCTGACCTTTTTCATCCCATCGCATCCAACCTCTTTCATCCCACCCCCCCAACCTCTTTCATCCCAACCCCTTCAAATCTTTGTTCCATCCCCTCCGACCATTTCGTCCCATCCCTTCCCCTCTACCCGTTTCATCCCTTTTCGTCCCATACCCATTGCCCGTTTTCCATCCATTTCTCACACAGCCTGTGCACCAATAAACCATTTTGCATCAATTAAGGAGTGGCCTTTGTTAGTGAAAGTGACAGTCAACTACCGTACAAACCATTACAGACACAGGAGAAGAACAGGAAGCTTTAGACATGGATAAGCGCATACGCCATGCAACATCTTTATGTATATAAATAAATGAAAAATAACATCCTTATTAATGGTTCTTATTTTAACTTTCTGGTTTAATTGGCTCCAGTACACCACCTGCAAGAGCACAACTGGATCATCAGGATCATCCACCTCAGATCATGTGACTCAGTCCTAAAGCAAGACATCTTCAGTTTTTTCCCCACTGAGTGACTATGTGATGACACTATAATATCTTACTTATTATAAACACGTGGGGATATTATTTGAAATTATGAAATGAGTGAATGGTAGTCGAGTGTTTTGTTCTGTAGGGAAATTTCTCACGTCACACACTTGAATTTCATTAGACCAAACAGGAAGTACACAGGTATTGATGAAAGCCACAAAAGTATTTCAGTTCTGCATGTCAGCTACTTAAAATCCAATGTGCGCATACACATAATTCATGCATCAGGTCCAATGAGTATAGCCCAACATCACAGCTACTGCTTTAATGAATGTTACTGAGGGAGACTATCTCCAAAGAATCACTGTAATAGTGCAGGAATCATCAACAGATATCCAAAGAGTGTTTAAAAAGGCAACTGGACTTGTAGACAACAATTCTACAAGTCCAGTTGCCTTTTTAAACCCTTTTTGGATATACCATGACCTGGATGACTGAGAACTTTCAGAGACATTATCCACACATCCACACATGTGTTGGGTGTCTCCAGGATCACCCAACTCATCATTCTCATTGATATCATGTCTCACTGGTATCGGCATCCACTGGTAGAGCAGCATTCACGAATAAAGCATGTCAACAATTCACCGCAGGTTCCTTTTCTGCAATAAAAAACACATTAAAATATCCCTGCTAGTATGTTTACAAGAAATACACTTACAGGTTCCTTTCTTAATTTCAATGTGTGGCACCTACAGCAACACAACAACTGTTCATGTTAAATACAACTAGACAACATGACGACGAGTGAGGTTATTTTTAAAGCTGAGAATGTGATTCTTCGACCATGGAAATTAAGAGAACATGTCATGTCTTTATTTAGTATGTGTTCACTGCGTTGTGAACACTATTGTTTGAATATCACTTATTCTGTAATGACACAGTCTGAATCAACCCTCACTGCAGTGAAAGCATTAACAGTATGTGGCTAGCTATGAACAACAGGGTAAGCAACACAAAAACACCCCGCCTCTTTACTTTAAAAGCTCACCCTTCCTGGGCTCACAACAAATACGGACTTTGCAGAGCTCCAGTCATACGCACAACCATGAACTTCACCCTGATAACAGCTTTTAGTCTCTGCAGCCTCTGTAAGTACTGACTTTAATTGTTCCTAACTTTACTCCTCAAATTATTTACCAAATGATTTACCTCATGTCACTTTAAAACAAGTAACTCTGTTGTTTCTCTGTTGGTTTCAGGCTGGTTCTCTGTCTCAGGTTCTCAGTTTCAGACTATGGACGGTCAGTCGGGTCAAGAAGTCACACTCATGTGCTCCAATGTTGACCAGTATGATAGTCTGATAATCTGGTTCAGAGTGGTCAACAAAACCTCAGTCAGTGTTATCTCTACTGGGGACCCAGCTGGCAAAAAACAGAATGAAAGTGATCAACTCCCAAAGGGAAAATATGAAAGAAGGGCTGACAGCTCCTCCGTCTTTCTCACAATCAAGTCACTGGATGTTTCAGACTCTGGGTTGTATCTCTGTGGAATTCTCAGAAATGGAAATCTACTTTTCAGTGGGACACATTTAAAGATTGACGGTAAGTGTATTGTAAAGTCTTTACTTTTATGGGTACGTTTTGTTTGGTCAAGTCATTTTCTACTTATAATACAAAGAGATGCTTTGATGTTGTCTCCACATGTAAAAAATCCAGAAATAAAATCAAGAATGAAATTATCTTTATTTAAAAAGGTGGTGATGAGCCTGATGGTAACATGGACAACAATTGTCAAAGTAAGAATTTCTTTAATATTTTTTTCTCCATTTTAATTTTAGTGTAGTCTCAAATCTCTGTGAAAATAGAGACTAACTTTCTTTCTTGTAACTTGTCTTTGTTCTAAAGAGTCTGATGGAATGGTAAAGCTGATGAGTGTGGTCCTGGGTGGACTGACTGTTGTCCTTGTAATGGTCAGCATTGGTCTGGTTGTTCAAATCTTGACGCTTAAAAAAGGTACTTATGGCTTTACTTTTATGGTCTAGACTTAAAAATAGTCAGTGATCAATAACCAGATGTTTTCTTTCTGTCACTCAGCTCAAGAAGAACAGAATCCAGAGCAAAGACAGGTAAATAATTTTTTTGTTTGATAAAGATTGCCCATAACTAGCCTCTATATGATTTGCTAATGTAGGCTATGTCCATTGGAGAGCACCAACATGTTTCTTTTACAATTGTAAAATGTCTTGCTCAATATTAATTTGGCTTTATGATAACTGTAAATGTTCTTTTCACAGAGTCGTGGTTTTGACAACCTGAACTATGCTGCGGAGTCATTTCGAAAGAGAGCTAATAGAAGAGAGCTGGAGACAAATGTTGTTTACGCTGCTACCAGATAGACTGAAGAGAAAACTGGAAGTGATACTGTGTCGTATTAATATGCTCTGTGGAAATCTAATACTGCAATAAAGCTCCAGTATTCATTAATTGTCATATTCTTTCTATGGTTAACTTTCAACACTTCCTTTCTCTCTGTCAAAGTCTATTTAACCAAACAAACATATGATTAGTGTTTAATAGAAAGGGAGCTGGTAAAACCCTGACAACTGTCTGGATTGGCTCATAGCGCAGTCTGAACTGTTAACAGGAAGAGACAGCATGTGGTCTGAACTCAGCCGGGGTGAAAAACTTGAGACCTGTTAACTGGTATCTTTCTGGAAATAGAATCTGAAAGGACGCAGTGAATACTGGCTGACTCTTATCTGTAACACATTTGTATACAAGTATCTGAAGAAACATTTAGGACTAATATAGTGATTATTTTCAGAGATTTGTACCATGGTCATCTTATTCTATGCGCACCTTTAGTGAGGCGTCAACCAGAGAAAGGCCAAACAACTAACACAGAAGAACAGAGGGCATGGGGAAAGAGATCAGGGGAGCCAATTACCTCAGGTCAGCAGCAATGTCAGCTCCACTCATGCTCCACCTCTTTGCCCAGTTTAGACTAAGACAGGAGTCAGACACAACCAAGATGTGGACAGCCAGAGCCACCACACTGAGCTTCAAAAGGACTCTTCAGGAAACTTATGGTTGACGTCACAGAGGGTTCAAATAATCGGCCTCATGCATAAATGTTTTCTTATATTTCTCTCACATTCAGCCTACTCAAAAAAGACAATCATATGTGGGATTGAAGAGACGCAAGACAATGAGCCAAATCTGTTCTTATCCATCTGTTCATATGTTGTCGAATACCACTTGAACTTAGACTGGTATCACGTGGCAGGCACTTTGCAATCAGAAAGAAGAAATGCCCCAGTGAAATCATGTCAGGGCAGCAGACTTCACTGCCACAGTAATTTGAAAGGTAATGTTACAACCAAGCAAGTAAGATTTAAAAAAATAAAATAAAACGTTCATTTATTTATGCAATTATGTACAGTGGTATCATCCACCCAGAGAAGTGCAAAGATTGCCATATCATCAAGGCATTGTGTGCAAATGAACTACTTCAATCTGACCCTCTGACCCTTTTTATCCCATCCCCTCAACCCCTCAAACCCTTTTGAACCTTTTCATTACCATCCCCTCTGCCTCTTTTGTCCCAATCCCTCAACCCCTCACATCCCTTTTCATTCCATCTCCTTGACCACTTTTCATCCCATACTCCCTGCCCCTTTTTGTCCCTCCATCCATTTCTCTGACAACCTGTGTACCAATGAATCTATTTGCATCAATCAAGGCATGGTCTTTCTTAGTGAAAGTGACAGTCAACTACCGTGCAAACTATTACACCCACAAGAGGAAACCAGGAAGCTTTAGACATGGATAAGTGCATAAGCTACACAACATCTGTATGTATATGAATACATAAAAATAACATCCTTATTAATGGTTCTTATTTCATCTTTCTGATTTAATTAGCTCCAGTTTATCACCTACCACAGCACACCTAGATCATCAGAATGATCCACCTAAGATCATCTGACTCAGTCCAAAACCAAGACAACTTCAGGATACAAATTCTTTCCCCACTTACTATGTGATGACACTATAATATCTCACTTATTCTACATGAGTGGGAATATTATTTTAAATGATGAAATGAGTGAACGATGGGCCGTGTGATAGACTGGCGACCTATCCAGGGTGTACCCCGCCTCTTGCCCGATGACAACTGGGATAGGCTCCAGCAGACCCCATGACACTTCACGGGAATAAGCGGGTACAGAAGATGAGTGAATGATGGTAGAGTATTTTCTGCTGTAGGGAAATTTCTCACATGGCGCACTCTTAAAATTCCCTAGAACAAACAGGAAGTACGCAGGTATTGATGAATGCCACAAAAGTTATTAAATTGTGCATGTGAACTAATATTAAATGTGTGCACACACATTATTCATGCATCAGGTCTGATGGGATTAGCCCAACATCACAGCTACTGCAGTAATGAATGATACTGAGGAAGAGTATCTCCAAAGAATCACTGTAATAGTGCAGGAATCATCCACAGATGTCTCCAGGATCACCCAACTCATCATGTCTCACTGGTATCAGCATCCGAACAACATGCATAGAGCAGCATTCATTAATTAAGCATGTCAACAATTCACTACAGGTTCGTTTTTCCTCAATAAATTCTAAAGATATCACATTATTCCTGTTACTGTGTTTAAGTGAAATACACTTACTACAGGTTCCTTTCTCAATCTCAATGTGTGACTCCTACAGCAACACAACAACTGGTTATGTAATCTACAACTAGACAACATGAAGACTACTGAGGTTATTTTTAAAGCTGAGAATGTGATTCTTAGACCATGAAATTAAGAGAACATGTGATGTCTTTATTTAGTATGTGTTCACTGCGTTGTGAATACTATCGTTTGAATATCACTTATTCTGTAATGACACAGTCTGAATCAACCCTCACTGCCCTGAAAGCATTAACAGTATGTGGCTAGCTATGAACAACAGGGTAAGCAACACATAAACACCCCGCCTCTTTACTTTAAAAGTTCACCCTTCCTGGGCTCACAACAAATACGGACTTTGCAGAGCTCCAGTCATACGCACAACCATGAACTTCACCCTGATAACAGCTTTTAGTCTCTGCAGCCTCTGTAAGTACTGACTTTAATTGTTCCTAACTTTACTCCTCAAATTATTTACCAAATGATTTACCTCATGTCACTTTAAAACAAGTAACTCTGTTGTTTCTCTGTTGGTTTCAGGCTGGTTCTCTGTCTCAGGTTCTGAGTTTCAGACTATGCACGTCCAGTCGGGTCAAGAAGTCACACTCACGTGCTCCAATGTTGACCAGTATGATACTCTGATAATCTGGTTCAGAGTGGTCAACAAAACCTCAGTCAGTGTTATCTCTACTGGGGACCCAGCTGGCAAAAAACAGAATGAAAGTGATCAACTCCCAAAGGGAAAATATGAAAGAAGGGCTGACAGCTCCTCCGTCTTTCTCACAATCAAGTCACTGGATGTTTCAGACTCTGGGTTGTATCTCTGTGGAATTCTCAGAAATGGAAATCTACTTTTCAGTGGGACACATTTAAAGATTGACGGTAAGTGTATTGTAAAGTCTTTACTTTTATGGGTACGTTTTGTTTGGTCAAGTCATTTTCTACTTATAATACAAAGAGATGCTTTGATGTTGTCTCCACATGTAAAAAATTCAGAAATAAAATCAAGAATGAAATTATCTTTATTTAAAAAGGCGGTGATGAGCCTGATGGTAACATGGACAACAATTGTCAAAGTAAGAATTTCTTTAATATTTTTTTCTCCATTTTAATTTTAGTGTAGCCTCAAATCTCTGTGAAAATAGAGACTAACTTTCTTTCTTGTAACTTGTCTTTGTTCTAAAGAGTCTGATGGAATGGTAAAGATGATGAGTGTGGTCCTGGGTGGACTGACTGTTGTCCTTGTAATGGTCAGCATTGGTCTGGTTGTTCAAATCTTGACGCTTAAAAAAGGTACTTATGGCTTTACTTTTATGGTCTATTCTTAAAAATAGTCAGTGATCAATAACTAGATGTTTTCTTTCTGTCACTCAGCTCAAGAAGAACAGAATCCAGAGCAAAGACAGGTAAATCCAACTTTAACATTTATTTGTATTTCTTCTTTAATAAAGCTTAACCAGAATCAGCCTCTATAGGTTTTGCTTGTCTGCAATACATTGGTATGTACAGTGTGTACTGTATATTTAGAAATACACTTGTATTCTATGTATATGGGCCGAATACAAACAGGAAACTGACATTTGTCCATCGAAGAACACAAACATCTCTTAACAACTGTAACGTGTCTTGCTCAACATTACCCTTGACTATGTTGTGATTGTAAATGTTCTTTTCACAGAAATGTGGCTCTGACGACCTGAACTACGCTCCAGTGACTTTTCAAAAGAGAGCAAAGAGAAGAGAGCCGGAGCCAAATGTTGTTTATGCTGCTACCAGATAGACTGAGGAGAAATTCATTCATTCATTGTCATATTCTTTCTGTTCAGCACAAACATATGATTAGTGTTTAATAGAGAGGGAGCTGGTAAAACACTGACAACTGTCTGGATTGGCTCATAGCGCAGTCTGAACTGTTAACAGGAAGAGACAGCATGTGGTCTGAACTCAGCTGAGGTGAAAAACTCGAGTCCTGTTAACTGGTATCTTTCTGGAAATAGAATCTGAAAGGACGCAGTGAATACTGGCTGACTCTCATCTGTAACACATTTGTATTTGTATTTCTGAAGAAACATTTAGGACTAATAAATTGCTTATTTTCAGAGTAGTCGTTTGTACCTTGGTCAGTTGATCTCTAAATAAACATAACTTCCACCATTCAACTTAGAAATTTGGACATTTTTTTCATAATGACATATTTTAACATGAATTCTATGAATAAGGAAAATGAAGATTCATTCAGTGCAGACCTCATTAGGAAACATGGTTTTCTTTAATACCCTGCCTTGAAGTAGCAAAGACAGTGCTGAATATGGTTTAATGTTAACGGCTTGAGCTGATTGTAAAAGGTTGCATATACTGTACACAGGGAGTATTGGGGGAAACTGTTGACAAGTTGCAAAAGCAGTGAAAGCAGCGACTTTATGTTTGAGAAGGTTCACAAAGGTTCTCAGTCATCCACGTCATGGTATATAAAAAACAGCAACAAAGCTTAAATGAGGGCAACTGGACTTAGGTTTCTTGAAAATGTTATGGCACTTACCCAAGTATCTCCATCTGTGGGTGGTGCCCATGGGGGTGGCAGTGGGGGGGGAAAGGCACCTGACTACCCAGGGCCTGAGTAGGGAGAGGGCCCATGAAAATCCTGAATTTTTATTATTTATTAGTTTGAATAAATTGGGCCCTACAATTAATTGGTGTCATAATGTATTTCAAATATACTGATAACATCAAGTGAGAGAATGAACTTTGTGTCACAGCCTTCCCAACATATTGGACATTCCGGGGGCCCCCTCTTGGAGACGTAAAATGGTGCTGCTGACTGGTAGAATTTCTGCCTAAATGCGAGTTGTTCACCAAAAGTATCGCAACCTCTTCTTCCCTGAGACCCGAAAAGTGTCAGATCTGATTTCACAGCGTGTGCATCAAGCTGTGCTGTATAAACACTGGCATGTTTAGTGTCCTCAGAAATGTCTCAGCTAAAAGCCGATATAAACCATATCTATAACCACCAAACACAGCTAAAGCTACAAACAATTAAAAAAGCATGTAAACAATTGAATTTAATATCAGTTAAGTCCATCAAGTAAATTAGCCTATGGTACCAAGTGTTTCCCAAACAAAAGTCTCTCATACTGCTAGCACAAGGAGCTAGCTAGCAACAGTCCACCCTTATTTAAACCTACCCATTCTCCACTACTCAATTAGCAATCTTTCTCCCCAAACACATATTTACATAAAAAAAGAAAAGAAATAGAAAAGAATTAGATTAAATAAACAAATACTTGAATAATTTTACTCATTTATGAAAACACCAGATTGTTAAAGCCCTTCTTCCTTCCTGTAACTCGTGAAAACCATGTTTTTGTACTGCTTTTTAAAATAAAAAAAAATAAATAGAAATTGCCCCACTCAACCTCCTTATACATAAGTATAATCTATTGATCTATTGTTGCCTGAGAAACTCCATTAAGGGTGTCCATACCTCTTCAAATTCTTGCACTTTACCCCTAATTACACAGATTAACTTTTCGGTAACACTTTACTTGACAGTGTCAACATAAGAGTGACATGACACTGTCATAACTATGACATGACACTGTCATAAAAGTGTCATAAACTTTATAAACATGTCATAAACGTTTATGACCTCTGTCATTAAGTGTCATTCGGTTTTTGTTATGACAAGTTGACATTGCTTGGGTTGTCTCGATTATGACAATTTGACATTAATCAAAGTGACATTACCAGAAGTTGTCTTGGTCATGACAAGTTGACATTACAGTTTTTTACAATCACTTTGCTACTATTTTCAGAACCTTGATGTCATTTTTCAAAACTCTAACCCTTTTCTCAATTGCTTGGATACAATACACATACAACTTAGATCATTTGTTCATTAAAAAAAAATCAACTGTTCAATATGATACAACTTAAAGCAACACTAAAGAGTTTTTAGTACCTTAAAATAATGTTTCAAAAATAGTTTCAGTGATTTATCACCTCAAAACCGGGTGAAAGCCAATTCTGTATTCGCTTTGCGGCCCTCTATTGGCTGTAACCGCACTATGTAACTTTGCTTCGTCGGGTAGCGTTTTTGTAGTTCTAAAAAGACTACAAATTTGACCTGCTTTACGGCAACGCGGCTACAAAATCCGGTAGGTTGAGGCTCAAATCAGTGAGAGAGTGAATCAGATCAGTGAGAGAACACTCAGCAGGTGTGTGGAAGATACCAGCTAGATAGTTTTTAAATTGTCGTCATGACAAGAGCCTGCAAAGAAAAGGAGGAGTGTATTGTCCGATGAGGCGAAGAAAAGAAAACGAGAGCATGATAAAGAAAGAGCTAAAACGGGAGTGAATATCGGACCGGCTCATACTCGTTGGCGACTTGGCTTTGCTGCTGCTGGACTTGTAAGTAATACCGGTAATACTTTTTTCAAACAGTGTGCATCGGTGTACAATACATTGTCAATTATTTTATCGGCTCATCTTAGCTAAGGCGTTAGCTATTGTGCTAATATATATGTAACTATCGCTATGGCTCATGTTAGCTAAGGTGTTCGCTATTGTACGTAACTATCGCTAAGCTAAATATCGCTGTAACTATCACTGCAAGCTAAGACAATAACTGCAAAAATAACCCCAAATGTTTGATCGTTCCCAAAGTTGTTGATTCTTAGTTCACAACGGTCTCTGAAACTTTTTTCAACAACATTCACAAGATTTTCACAGACAATGCAAATGGCTATTACATGCTAAACTGTTAGGCAATACGTTTCTTTATTTTTCATCCTTATGTAAACCTATCTGGCTATTGCTAATCTGCCGTTTCAAATTTACAGTTTCACACAGAAATAAAAATAGCAAGCAATGTCATTATTTTGTTTTACTTCATTCTAATGTTGCAATACATCATACTTTCGTAAAATCATGCAACCTACTCTACCTTGTCACTAGACATCCTTCGATATCGTTGATTGTTTCCAAAGCCGGTTCTGCATAAACAAATAACGTGCCTGCGACAGTAGGATGCAGTTGGCTAACTTATTTACCACGGAAGTAATGGACAATTACACTTCCAACCAGTAGGGGGACCGAAGAGGAAAACTTCTTTAGTGCTGCTTTAACATCAAAATACTACTATTTCAAAAGGCAATTCACACATTACATTTCAAATGAGTGTCTATTCATTTCCTTACAATAATCTAACTATCAATTGATACAACTGCTCAAAATGATAAGTAACTGTTGCATTACTCTAAATGACACAGTGAAACTATCGGTTGCTTGTGTGTGGGTGATCTATAGTTCTGTTTCAATGGTATTTCACAGTAAATTTGTTTTTTGAACCAATGATTGTGCAAGTGCAAGATTTATTTTAAGATGTGAATGCACAATGCAATGTTTTTAACATTAGACAGCCTGTGTTACAAGTGATAACCGTTTTGAGTTTTGTGTCTAGAGTTGTGAAAAATGACATCAAGGTTCTGAAAATAGTAGCAAAGTGATTGTAAAAAAATGTAAATATGTTTGGGATGTCTTTGTAATGACAACTTGACATTAACCAGGATGACATTACCAGAGGATGTCTTTGTCATGACAACCTGACATTAAATTTGTTTGGAGTGTCCTTAATATCCTTCATGATATCTTAATGACAAATCAAAATGGTACCACTTTACTTCAGGTCAGTGATCCTCACTATTTTTTTCACAAGAGCCACATTGACAGTGCAAAATCAAAAGGCGAGCCACTTTTACGACAACATACTAAGTCACCTTTGCAAATGTGCATTTCTACATATAAATTGGACATCCCACAAAAAAGAAATAACACTGCCAATACATTTTCACTTAAGACCAGATTTACTTTAATAATGGGATGAGCGGAAGCTGGCATGCATGTCCTTGACTTTCTTCATGTTGTATTTGTAGTTTGTTGTTGCAATCACAGTGAGGCATTCAAGATGAGCATGGGTCAGTCGGTTTCTCTGTTTCCTCTTGATAGTGTTCATGGTCGAAAATGTTGACTCACAGGTGTATGTGCTCATGAAGAAAGACATCACTTTCTGTGCAAGTGGTTTCAAAGTGGGAAAGTCTGCTTCAGAAACCAAACTCCAGAAGTGGCCAACACCTGCTCTGAGTTCAACTTGGAGAATGTTATTTGCTTGCAGCTCAATTATTTCACTCTCCAGAGCAGCACGATTACCAGGGCAGAGCTGTGTGATGGTTGGCGTGAGGGAGGACACATCCACATGGAAGGGGTTTTCAATAAAATTGAAAATCTCCTTATGTTCAGTCACATCACTGAATCTGGATTCAAACTCACCCTTCAGTTCCTCCAAAACTTCAACAAATCTGCTGTAGCTGAAGTGCTGCTGCAGAGATGGGTCACTTGTGGTTGTTGCTCTGAGTTTAGGGAAGTGGATGAGTTCTCTGTCAGGTATCCACAGAGCAATTATTTTGTTTTGGAATGCTCTGACTGCCCTCAGCATGTCACTTGGAAGCTTGTCTCTCCCTTGGAGCTGCAAGTTGAGAGTGTTCAGGTGACATGTAATGTCAGTAAGGAGGGCCAGCTGTATGATCCAGTTTGGGTCTTTCAGCTCTGGCTGGTGTTTCCCCTTGGTGTCCAAGAAACTGTTGATTTCAGGAAGGAGGCTCAGGAACCTCTCCAGCACCCTTCCACGGGACAACCATCTTACTTCACTGTGCAACACTAAATCGCTGTACTCTGTGTCATAGTCCTGGATTAACTGTCTGAACTGTCTGTGGTGTAGTGCTCTTGAAACAATGTAATTGACCACATGCACAACCCTTTGCATCACATTTTGGAATTCACTGTTTCTGAGCTTTGATACCAGTGCCTCCTGATGGATGATGCAGTGGAAGCTGATGAAATTGGGGATTTCGTCTCTTTTTTTCATGAGGCCAACAAGACCCTTCTCTTTGCCTCGCATGCTTGGAGCACCATCAGTACACACACTTGCAAGTTTGGACCAGCTGAGATGATTTTCCTCAAAAAATACTAAAAGTGCATTCAGAATATCCTCACCTCTTGTTTGGCCATGGAGTGGTAGTAAGCACAACATTTCCTCTTGAAAAGAGTTTTCTTTTGGGAACCTCACCCAAGTGCACAGCTGAGCAACGTCAGTGACGTCTGTGCTTTCGTCCACTGCGATGCTGAAACAAGGTGCAGCGCGCAGATCAGCCAACAACTGGTCAAGTATGTCCTTTCCGATGTCTTCCATTCGCCTCATTATTGTTGAATCAGACAGCTGTAACCCTTTTATTTGTTTAATGATGGCGTCCTTGTTGTCAAAGTCTGCGAACAGTATTTCTGCTGAAGCCAAAAAACAGTCTTTCACTATTTCTGAGTCTGAGAAGGGTTTTTTAGCCCGCGCCAAAATCCACGCTATTTCATAAGACGCCTCTGTTAGACGCTCTGCAGTGGAGGTTGTCCGGTGGATAAGATTTTGCTGCTCACAAAGTGAAGCAGTGAGCTGTGCTATTTTCTTCTTTCTTAGTTCACTGCCAGACGGGTAACTTTCATTGAATTGTGGATGCGCCATTTTGAAATGGCGCTCCAAGTTGCTTCGTTTGAAACCGACACGGGTTTGTTTGCATATTAAGCACAGAGGGTTCATGCCATGCAGAACAAATAAGAATTCGTCTGTCCACTTGTCTTGAAATTTTCTGTGCTCATCTTGTATGCTTCGTATTTTTCGTTTCTTGCTGGGTAATGTTACACCTGCCGTTTGTCTGCTCGTCCCCTCTCCTGTGTCTTTGTGCTGATTTTTGTTTGCTGCTTCCTCAGACTAATTTTCCTCATCCACTCCACTATTCGTTACAACACTGTGTGTCTGTCCGTCTGGTTTTTGAGCTCGTTTCTGTCCCTTTTTTATTAAAAACCGGTCCATTTTGTGTTTTATGCTAGCTAGCGGAGCTTACGTCGCCTGCCTGCAAATGTGCGCTGCGGTCAAGTTTTGTAAACAATGCCACATGGCCACTTTCATTTGCACTTTCCGTGATTCAGCTGCGTGAAATGTATTACAACTTATCGCCACGAGATGGCAGTTTAAGTCCGCTGTAGCATTGCCGGTAAACGGCGGAGCGGATTGCATTCAAAGCAAGTGGCAGTGTGATACTGTAAGCTACCATGCGAGCCGCCAATTATAGCTTGACGAGCCGCATGTGGCTCGCGAGCCGCGCAATGAGTAACTGTGCTTTAGGTCAAAGAATGTATTCGTTACACTGTCATAATGGTGTCATGACAGTCAGTTTTGTGAAATATCCTGTCATGTCACACACACACATCTATCTGACCAAGTGCTAGAATTGGTCTCTAACCTTGCACATCTAATTATAATAATCATTATGTCAACATGTCATGAATACAAAAAGAGGTGGATTTTCTGTTTATGTCAAGCTGTCATGACAAAGACATCCTCTGGTAATGTCATCTGTTTAATGCCAAGTTATCTTAATAAGGACACTCCAAACAAATTTAATGTCAGGTTGTCATGACAAAGACATCCTCTGGTAATGTCATCCTGGTTAATGTGAAGTTGTCATTACAAAAACGTCCCAAACATATTTAATGTCAACATGTCATGACCAAGACAACTTCTGGTAATGTCACTTTGATTAATGTCAAATTGTCATAATCGAGACAACCCAAGCAATGTCAACTTGTCATAACAAAAACCGAATGACACTTAATGACAGAGGTCATAAACGCTTATGACATGTTCATAAAGTTTATGACACTTTTATGACAGTGTCATGTCATAGTTATGACAGTGTCATGTCATAATGTTACCAGCTTTTCTAACGTAACACACATTGCCATCTCTCTAATCCAAGATTGTATAGTGGAGACTTCAGTCTCTCTCCAAGATAGAACAACCATCCTCCTGGCCTGCAGGAGGCCAAGTTGATCAGAGTCTTACACTTAGAGTTGACAGAAAGCAATCTGGGTATAGTCCTAAAATACAAAGTTTTGCTACGCAGGGTACCTGAATGCGTGTGATTTTACTTGGAATGCAGACAACCATTTTCCAAACAGCTACCAGCTTTGGACATTCCCATACACAATGAATCAAAGTACCTTTCTCAGTCAGACATTTCACACATGTATCTGGAATGCCAGGGGACCATTTATTGAGCTTTTCAGGGGTGATGTATGTCCTCATTAACCACTTATGTATTGTATGTTGTAGCAGATTCATTCGAGTATTAATGGTTTGTGACTGAGCTTAATAAAAAGCTAAAAAAAGGTACTTTGGGATTTTTATTATGTAAAACTGCTTTAACAAAGATAACAATCAATAACCAGATGTTTTGTTTCTGTCACTCAGCTAAAGAAGAACAGAATCCAGAGCAAAGTCAGGTAAATCATTTTTTTGTTTGATAAAGATTGCCCATAACTAGCCTCTATATGACTTGCTAATGTAGGCTGACTGAATACTGGCTGACTCTTCTCTGTAACACATTTATATACAAGTTTCTGAAGAAATATTTAGGACTAATATATTGCTTATTTTCAGCGTAGACATTTGTACCTTGGTCATCTTATTCTATGTGCACCTTTAGTGAGGCGTCAACCAGAAAAAGGCCAAACAACTACCACAGAAGAACAGAGGGCATGGGGAAAGAGATCAGGGGAGCCAAGGACCTCAGGTCAGCAGCAATGTCAGCTCCACTCATGCTCCATCTTTGTCCAGTTTAGACTAAGACAGGAGGCAGATACAACCAAGGTGTGGACAGCCAGAGCCACCACACTGAGCTTCAAAAGGACTCTTCAGGAAACTTATGGTTGACGTCACAGAGGGTTCAGATAATCGGCCTCATGCATAAATGTTTTCTTATATTTCTCTCACATTCAGCCTAGTCAAAAAAGACAATCATGTGGGATTCAAAACACGCAAGACGATGAGCCAAATCTGTTCTTATGTTGTCGAATCCCACTTGAACTTCGGTTTCACGTGGCAGGCACTTTGCAATTAGAACGAAGAAATTCTCCCTATCCTTCTCTATTCTTGTCTTCCTCTTCCACCTTTCATTACAGGAACCAGCAGACAAGGATCGGAAGTGTCATGAGAAGTGCCCCCAGCCTGAGTCTCACTCCCTGGGTTCTTCTACTATTGTCAGACTACACATTTCTCTATCGTCATGTCATCTCCTCAACCCCTTTTCACCCCACCCCCTCTGCCCCTTCTGTCCCATCTCCTTGACCACTTTTCATCCCATACTTCTTGCCTATTTTTGTCCCTCCATCTATTTCTCTCACAACCTGTGTACTAATTTATTTTCATCAAAATAAAGCATGGTCTTTCTTAGTGAAAGTGACAGTCAACTACCGTGCAAACTATTACAGACACAGGAGGAAACCAGGAAGCTTTAGACATGGATAAGTGCATAAGATACGCAACATCTTTATGTATACGAATACATAAAAATAACATCCTTATTAATGGTTCTTATTTTATCTTTCTGATTTAATTAGCTCCAGTTTATCACCTACCACAGCACACCTGGATCATCAGAATGATCCACCTAAGATCATCTGACTCAGTCCTAAACCAAGACATCTACAGGATACAGATTTTTCCCCCCACTTACTCATTATGTGATGACACTATAATATCTTACTTATTCTACATAAGTGGGAATATTATTTTAAATTATGAAATGAGTGAATGATGGTAGAGTATTTTCTTCTGTAGGGAAATTTCTCACATGTTGCACTCCTTAGAACAAACAGGAAGTACACAGGTACTGATGAATCCCACAAAAGTTATTAAACTGTGCATGTGAGCTAGTTAATATTAAATGTGTGCACACACATTATTCATGCATCAGGTCTGATGAGATTAGCCCAACATCACAGCTATTGCAGTAATGAATGATACTGAGGAAGAGTATCTCCAATGAATCACTGTGATAGTGCAGGAATCATCCACAGATGTCTCCAGGATCACCCAACTCATCGTGTCTCACTGGTATCAGCATCCAAACACAGCATTCATAGAGCAGCATTCATTAATAAAGCATGTCAACAATTCACCACAGGTTCCTTTTCTGCAGTAAATTGTAAACGTTTCACAATATCTCTGTTAGTATGTTTACACGAAATGCAGTTACTACAGGTTCCTTTCTCTCACTTATTCTATAATCTCTGTCCTGAAAGCATTAACAGTATGTGGCTAGCTATGAACAACAGAGTAAGCTACACATAAACACCCCGCCTCTTTACTTTAAAAGCTCACCCTTCCTGGGCTCACAACAAATACGGACTTTGCAGAGCTCCAGTCATACGCACAACCATGAACTTCACCCTGATAACAGCTTTTAGTCTCTGCAGCCTCTGTAAGTACTGACTTTAATTGTTCCTAACTTTACTCCTCAAATTATTTACCAAATTATTTACCTCATGTCACTTTAAAACAAGTAACTCTGTTGTTTCTCTGTTGGTTTCAGGCTGGTTCTCTGTCTCAGGTTCTCAGTTTCAGACTATGGACGGCCAGTCGGGTCAAAACGTCACACTCAGGTGCGCCAATGTTAGCAAGTATGATAATTTGATAATCTGGTTCAGAGTAGTTGACAGAACCTCAGTCAATTATATCTATACTGTGTACCCATCGGGCAAAGTTGCCAGAAGAAATGATCAATTGCCAAATGGAAAATATGAAACAAGTTCCAACAACTTCACTGTCTTTCTCACAATCAAGTCACTGGATTTATCAGACTCTGGGTTGTATCTCTGTGGAATTGTCGAAAATGGAAATATATTTTTCAATGGGACATATTTAAAGATTGACGGTAAGTGTATTGTAAAGTCTTTACTTTTATGGGTACGTTTTGTTTGGTCAAGTCATTTTCTACTTATAATACAAAGAGATGCTTTGATGTTGTCTCCACATGTGAAAAATCCAGAAATAAAATCAAGAATGAAATTATCTTCATTTATTTAACAGGTGGCGATGAGCCTGATGGTAACATGGACAACAATTGTCAAAGTAAGAAGTTCCTCAATATATTTCTCCATTTTAATTTTAGCGTAGTCTCAAATCTCTAAAGTTAAAATAGAGACTAACTTTCTTTCTTGTAACTTGTCTTTGTTCTAAAGAGTCGGATGGAATGGTAAAGCTGATGAGTGTGGTCCTGGGTGGACTGACTGTTGTCCTTGTAATAGTCATCATTGGTCTGGTTGTTCAAAATGTGGAGCTTAAGAAAGGTACTTTTCTTTTATGCCATATTCTTAAAAATAGTCAATGATCAATAACCAGATGTTTTCTTTCTGTCACTCAGCTCAAGAAGAACAGAATCCAGAGCAAAGACAGGTGAATCCAACTTTAATCCAAATCAGCCTCTATAGGTTTTGCTTGTCTGAAATATACTTATTTATATGGGCCGGATACAAACAAGAAATTGCCGTTTGTCCATTGAAGATTACCTGGGACTATATTGTGATTGTAAATGTTCTTTTCACAGAAATATAGCTCTGATGACCTGAACTACGCTGCAGTGACTTTTCAAAAGAGAGCTGGAAGAAGAGAGCCAGAGCCTAATGTTATTTACGCTGCTACCAGATAGACTGAGAAGAAACTGGAAATGATGCTGTGTCGTATTAATATGCTCTGCGCTTTGGATGGCTTGATGCTGTGAGGAAGAAAACACAAATTCTGCAATAAAGATCCTTTCTATGGTTAACTTTGAGCACTTCCTTTCTCTCTGTCAAAGTCTATTTGGCCAAACAAACATATTATTAGTGTTTAATAGAGAGGGAGCTGGTAAAACACTGACAACTGTCTGGATTGGCTCATAGCGCAGTCTGAACTGTTAACAGGAAGAGACAGCATGTGGTCTGAACTCAGCTGAGGTGAAAATCTTGAGACCTGTTAACTGTTATCTTTCAAGAAATAGAATCTGAAAGGACGCAGTGAATACTGGCTGACTCTTATCTGTAACACATTTATATACAGGTTTCTGAAAAAAGATTTAGGACAGTGTGGAAAATATAGAACTAACAGATAATTTATGTATCAATCATCCATCCTTCATATTTCCAAAAACAAACTAAGCATGGCTGTACAATTACAAGATAAAACATCACAGCAAAACAACTGGCCATCTACATACCGCATGAGTTCAGAAATTGATAGGAATATATTATGAGACTGAATTTGCCATTTCCCTATTGCTTGGCTTATGCTTGGCTTATGCTGCATAATTATTAATCATATTGTGAGTCTAGTAATGAAGAAAATTTTTATAAGTATTAATTATTGCTAGTTTGTACTCAACCACAGTAAGAAGCAGGAGGCCTGCATTAAAAAGAGAAACGGAGGCTCGTGTTATTTACACGACGACTGTCCAGAGTCTGTGACAGTTAGATTTAGATTAGCATCTGCAGCAGAGTGTGAGGTTTACATTCCTTGTTTGACAGGAAGAGACAACACCGTGTGGTCTCAACACAACCGAAGCAAAGACCGTGAGGCTTGTTAGAGCAAAGGTTTCTAAAACAGGCAACCAAAACCATTTCAACCAGAAAATGTGAACATAACTCCCCACTGTTCACCTCAAAGATGCTCAGTATCATTCATCAGTTTAATATGCTTAACCCTGTTCTTGTCCAGGGTTCTTGCACCATTTTAATAGTCAAATTTAATGGTTTTTAAGACCTTTTTAAGACCCAAAAATGTCATGACAATTTCTGTGGTACAAAATACTATTTTAATCAAAAAAGCAAAAACCTTTTTTTTCCCCATATAAGGAAACAGAATAATAACACTAGCTTATTAGTCCTTACGTCAACGTTTACTGTTGCTATGGCAACAAGAGACAGCAGACGCTAGATTTGGCCAACCGTCCGAAAAACATTCCATAAACAGTTACACTCCTTAAACTCTGAGCTAATGTGTTTTTACCTGCCAGGTTGTCATAGTGACCATAGACTGTCATGTCCTCGGCTCTGGACTGACCCATGAACTCTGACCCGTAGTAGCGGGAGATGATAAGGTGTGTGCCCGTCTCATCATCAGTAGTCCAGAACCGCAAAAGAAGGTCTATTTGTTTGCTCTTTGTCGCTTTATTCATCATTTCGTACGGCTTCTCACTAACTCTGCGCGATAGCTCCTTCTTGATGAATGAAGCGATGCGATATTTGGCGATATATGCCGAGCAGGGATTAGCCTGCCACCCGGCTATTGCTAGCTGCTGCCACTTTCCTCCTTTCATATGCGACTCGATGGCTTTGAGCCCCATGGCCCCTAACAAAAAAGTATTTTTGCACAAGTTGCACACATTGCCTCGTTCTTATTTTCAGCAGGCGCCAACCACCTCCTAAATAAATCTTCTTCCATCCATTTGTCGTTAAATTTGAACTTCCCCATCTTCACAAATTTAACCGCTCACTTCGACAACCGCGAAATTGCGACACGTAGCCCGACGTCAACGTCTGTCTGACGTACCGTAAAACGGCTATTAATCGTGCAGTCTCTCATTTACTACACGGTATTTTTACCAAGTTCATCAAACAAATACACACTATTAGATGTTTTACGGTTGACTACTGTGCTTTCCCATCGACGTCAAAAGCACCTTCTGGAAATTCAATACCTACACAGCAAATTTACGGTAAATTTAAGACAATTTAAGACCTTAATTACCCGGATTTTAATTTAAGACATTTTAAGACTTTTTAAGGACCCGCGGGAACCCTTTTGTCACTGATATGGTCTGCTCCAGGCAGTAAGACCACAAAGCATAGCGCCCACTACTCTGAAGGTGTGAGTAGTCTTTCATGGTTTCAGATTGTCAGTTTTGTTCACTAAAAAAAAATGAAGCTAACTGATCAATGTTTCTACAAAAATCCACAAATCTCTGAAGCACACACACACACACACATATGTACATACACAAACTGAGAATATTACTGAGGCATCTACGTATTACACAGGTCAAAATATTTGAGAAGACATTTGAGAAAACCACCCGCCTCTTCGTAGTGAAAGCAGCCTTACTGGACCATAGTTCATAGGTGGACACTGCTTCCCTGCAGTCATACACAAGATGGTTCAGACTGATCGACAGAAGTGACGCATGATGATGCATGGTGATGCATTTCCGTTTAGTACAGTGCTGACAGTGGTACTGGGTAATGTGAGGGCTTTAAAAAGGAGTCATTTGAAACTTTCTACGCGCCACTCTAAAACAGGATCTCAAACAACCAAAGGAACCATTCAGTCTAATTAGTGGCTTCTTCAGTTCTAGGGGACTGGTGGGAAGTTTGAGGTTTAAATAGAAACAACCAGAAACCGGTGCAGCAAATGTCCTATAATGGTTGGGTACTTACACATGGGGTGGGGGGGAGGGGGCTGTTTTGTCCCTGTCCTCTTTTCCTATAAATGGTGCTCTAACAACCCTTGTCCATTAGAGGCTCCAGTGTCAAGGTGTGACTTCACGTGTGATTAGATGAGAACAAAAATATAAAACTATAATGGCGCTAACAGCTTGCTTAGATTATGAATTTCTCTTGATCAAATATGTTTCCAGAACATTCTCTTCAACATAGTGTGTTTTAATGCAGCTGTGCACCAACTGAAGTGAACGTTCTTCTGCTATAATAAAATGAAGCTGACAACTAGTTGTTAGGATCCCTTACAATTTAACACAGACTTACCATGAGTGGGTTGGAGAAGTCTTCTGTGGGATGACTCAGTTACCCAGGAGTAAAGAGGTAGAGCAGGGGTGAAGCGCTGGAATGCTGCCATCTCTCAAGTCAAATCGGGCTGTGTGCTCCAGTTCCCCTCAATGCCCTATTTCCATCAGGGAGAAGAGGAGAGAGAAGAAAGTTGGATAAACCCATCGCAGGAGACATGTTGCTATTATTGTTATGGTGCGCAGTAGAATGACATAAGATCAGCATCAGACTACATAATTGTTCTGGTCCAGAGATCTGCTGTTGCTAAATAAAAAGAGTCTCCAACTGCACTGGAATCATATTTTGATGTACTGAAGGGGTACACTGCTTCAGTGGGTCATCCAGACCACTTGGTGGTGAGTGAGCATATTAATTGGCTCGTCTCTCTTGATAAGAGTCGGTTAAGTTTCGTTTCTCTGCGTATTGTGTGTACGGGAGTGAGTGTCTGAGTGCCTTAGTTTGCTAGTGGTCAAGTCGGGTTTATTGATTATATATCAATAAACGCGGCAGGACTCAACTGAGCCAGTTAAACAGACGTCTAGATTCATGATTCTTAAGTCGTCTTTGATCGCCAAAAAACATAGATTATGATGGGATTTTCATGACCCTGTTAGTCAAAATGACAGACAACGAAAAAGTCTAGTGCAACCTGTGATCAGGAGCTAGCAGTAGAATCTTGTAAAGACACACATTTGTGCTCAGGTGCTGCTACAGTTTTGTCATGACAGTACTGTTAGTTTTTATAAACTCTTCACAAACGTTAAGGATGTTGCATACTTTGCAAGATGTATGTAATAGCAGCCCAAGTTTGGGAGTTCTCACAGCTTGTTCTCGACACATCAACTGGGCATGTCACATCAACTTTTTTCTTGTGGGGTGTCGGAAACCATTCTGTGATTGGTCAGAAATTGGAGTGGGTGTGGTTAATGTGGACATGCTAGTAGCTACTCTGTGAGCTTCCAGATGCTAGTATTCACAGTGTGACTGCTAATTTGTCCGGGGTAGCAGCATATTGTGTGTGGTTGCATGCTGAGTGAACGGCATGATCCAACAGACACGGCCGTCAAAACCACCGTACAACATCCGAAAATACTAAGTGCCTCTCGTCGTCCATCCATCTCCCGCATCTCCCACAATAATAAGCACATGTGACGTATGCTGTAGTTGGAGGGCCCTATGAAGACTTCCCCGGAGTTGGGCACCGAGTTTCTTGTGAAGTGTAAATGACCTGACCAAAGTGAACTCGACACTCGACATAAGCAAGAACAAGAACAAATTTCAAGGAACATTATTTGTTTACAATGGCATGGTGGTTAACACTGAGAAGGTTCCTGTGTGGAGTTTGCATGTTCTCCCTGTGTCTGCGTGGGTTCTCTCTGGGTACGCTGGCTTCCTGTCACCATCCAAAGACATGCTGGTTAGGTTAATTGGTGATTCTAAATTGGCCGTAGGAGTGTGTGTATGTGTTGATAGACTAGCAACCTGTCCAGCATGTACCCCGCCAATGACAGCTGGGATAGGCTCTAGCACCCTGCCACCCTCCGGAGAACAGGCAGTTACAGAAAATGAATGAATGAATGAATGCTGACAGTATTACACAAGTTAAATTAAACTGTTGAGTTCATGTTCTTTGTTTGAAGGAAAAGTTGCCAAATCACTTGATCTGAAGCCCAACTGTTGTTGCACTGATGCTTTTGAACATCACTCTTGGGGTGGTGACACTTCTACTTGTGTGGACACAAGAAAGAACCCATAAGTATGTCAACCCCTGAATATCTCTCTCTATATGTATATACTGTATATATTTGCAGTGTGCAAAGTGTATGTTCAGATATGTGACAGTTTTCTTTGTTTTCAGCATCATCCAGATCCTGTGATGAATCTCCAGAAGTCGATCAAGTAAGCTAGTCATCTCTGACACTTCCAGTTTTATACTTTAAGATGCCTTCTAGTGTTTAGCGTCCAATCACTACATTCAAGAACAAGTATAAACAATTGTTATTTTCATGTCTTTCAGAGATCCCGTTATCTATGCAGCAGTCTGTTCTGCTTCCAGAATCTCCTCCAGTAGATCAGCTTGGGTGAAACAAAACAAAGACATGATCATTTATTCTGATGTCAGATTCTGCCAGCAAGACTGAGAGACCTCAAAGGAAAGAATCTAGAAAGAAAAACAACTGGACTATTGTAAAGTAGTAGGAGTATGTCAGCACGTTCATGATGACGGTTGTTTTTTAAGATGATGTATAGTAGATAAGTGATCAAAGTAGTTCAAAATAAAAAAGTCAAAAAAAGTTTTTTGTATTTATATAGATTTTTTTTAAAATAAATACTTAAAACTTTTATTTTTATTTAGCTCTCCTTTTCATTTCATATGATCATTTTATAGACTGCAGTTGTATCACTGTTGAACAACTTCTAATAAAGACGAAACTACAAATTTGTGAGACACCAATCCTTCATATACAATATCAACATAAAATACTCTATTTCTGTGTTACCTATAAACTGCATATGACTATGACTATGCTGACCACTGTAATTTCAAATTAAACACCACAGAGAATGTAACTGCTTTTCTCATACTGGTCTGGATTAAATCTCAAATATTCAAGAAAATGTGAAAATCAACAAAAATATAAATAACTGTGTGGTACAACTATCATGTTTATCTGTGGCCTTTCTTCCATGACTCACATGCAGTGACATTTCAGCTTCTTCAAAGAAATGGGCCACACATTTCAGTCTTCTTGTAGCCCTCCTGTGGTCAGCGGGGAAAGAATAAAAACTTCCTCTACATTGGTGGAGTTTGTGCCTGTTTAAACCTGCGCTCTGTTGCACACAAGTGGTTTCAAGCAGGATGTCCTCATTTAGTTGAAGAGAAACTGCAACTCTACCGCTAAGACATTGAGTAAATCAGGGGTCTACTATTTTTGAAATGAAGCTTCATATTTAGACATGTATTGATGTTCCACATCAGAGTGAGTGTGTTTCAGACCTATCGCGGCTCGTCAGCAAAAATCACTGATGTTATGAGGCGCTGTGGTTAGTAAAACCTAAATTCAGTGAGTGCCAGTGCATTCACACACTAACAATACATGACGGAAAAGTTTTTCTGGTCCTGTCCGAGCAAAGGTTTTTTTCACAGAAGCAATCTAAGGTCACATTTGTCCCAACAGTGGTGGTTCTCAACCCTGTGTCCTGTTTGACTGGTCCAGACTGGATCACAGCTGACAAATGAACTGGTCAAAAAGATGGAATGTTGTAGAAAGGTAACCCGACATTAAATTATTGGCCTAAATTAGTTTCAGACGCCTGAATATATTTTATAGGAAGAAACTTACAGACCCCAGAGAGGATCATATAGAGGTGCATCATCTCAGAGGTCTATGTAAGTAAATGTTTTGAACAAAGGAGCAAACATCATCTTGAAAATGGGATTACATTTGATTGGTCGCTAAGAGGGTCAAACTCTGTGACACCAAACATCCGGCTGGCCTCAGCAGGAAATAAACCAATTTGCATCACAGCACAAGAGCTTAGAGGAGATTTAAAAGATGACAAACTGATAATAAGAGTTTGGTAGATCATTTACATATCAAACAAACTTCAAAATGTGATACATTAGAGACATCAGAGAGAGTGCTACGTCGTCTACTTCTATTTCTTCTTCTACTATGACAAAGTTGCAAAGCAAGCAAAAATGAAAGCATCACTAACACTGATGTATACCGTTATTCAATGCAGTGGAAACAGTTCTTGAAACAGGAGACTTTGGTGGACAGAGGCCTGAAGCGCCTCCTAGAGGTGACAGTGTGACATACATGGTGAGTTAGAGGTGATTTTCAGGTGATCGTTCAGGTTACATGTTAACTTCACAATACAAGGATACAGATGATTATCTACTATGACCTCTGAAGAAAGTATGATGCCCGTGTGCGAAAGAGCAATGGATATTTAGAGTTGTCTGTAATCCATTGTGTCTTACCCATGTCTGGGCAACTAATTAACGTGTGGATCAAATCTTGCAATTCTCCCTATAAAACAATATCGGTATATATAAAGAGTATGGAGAACAAAAGAGACATAATGCCCTGATATTTGCTCTTGGCAAGCTATCCATTATGTTGTGCTCGTAAAGTAAATACCTTAAACAAAGCTGTTGGATTTAGAAGACAACAACTACAACACCTGTAACCCAGATAGCCACCAGCTGAAACCTAAGCCTGTAAACATTAGCTGTTGGCCTCTTATCCAAGGCTTGGGTTCCCAGAGTAGAGCTGCCTTAACTTGCCCTCAACTTCAGCAATCAGTCAAAACTTACCTTACTAACAATCAAACAATATCCGGTTCAGGACACCCAGAATTAGTATCAAAAGTGGTCATGAGCAGACCAGAAAAGCATTGTTCTTTTCATGGCCCTGGATTCAGCAACACGATACAGTACAAAATAAGTTTGTAACAGTGTCATGTAGAAGAAGGAGTGCATGTCCAAAAAAATGTTTGAAAAAATGTCACTACCACAGCCACTGAGAATATCTGTAGACACATTGTGATATACACAGGTGTGCCTCTGGGCTGTGTACTCAACCCACACATTCACACTATTCTCTTAGTAAGACATTGTAGTGGTGCAAAGGGAAGTGGCTACTTGCAGGGTGGAAGCATGGGGACAATAAAGGAGGATATGGAGGGCAGCAAGAAGCATCAATAACCATAGCTAAAGAAAATAGTCTCCTAAACCACACCCCTACAAGTCTCTCTCTCTTTTATCTTTTGGTAATATCTGCATGTTAGTCCTTCAGAGCATTTTATCTCATACACTTGATAGATTTCAAAAATAAATTAGTTTTTGATGTCTGACTGACATCTTATGTGTATATTTTGTCTCATACTGCTTCTAGTACAGACAATAGGTTGTGTAAGACTTGAGCTTTCTAGCAAAACTTTACAATACCACGCCCCCTTTCTAATGAAACCCCCTACAGAATATAAAGTGAACTGGCTGTAGCAGGGCTACACGCAGGATGAGGACCTTCACCTTAATAACAGTTTTGCTTCTCTGCAGCCACGGTAAGTGCCATATTGAACTATTCTCCTCAGCAACAGATACACTATATTAACATTCCAGTAACCCATGGGTATACTTGCCAATGAGTTGAACTAATATTGATCTACTGTTGCAATCTGTACATCTCATTCTTTTTTGTTGTTTTTTTCAGGTTGGACCGCCGTCTCAGGTTCTGAGTTTCAGAGTGTGGAGGTTCAATGGGGTGAAGAAGTCACTCTGATGTGCTCCAACATTTCCACAGCTGTAACTCAGACCGACTGGTTCAGAGTGGTCAACAGAACTGAGCCCAGCTGTATCTCTTCTATGTTCTTTTCTCACGACAATGCTTCATTCTGTGATGGATTTCAACATGGAAATTTTGAAATGAGTTCCAACGACACCACCGTCTTTCTTAAAATCAAGCGAGTGGATTTCTCCGACGCTGGGCTGTACTTCTGTGGATTTTATATTCGAACACATACAGTCATTTCCAGCGCAACAGAGTTAAGAATTCAAGGTAAGAAAGTGTTTCTGTCTTATCTCTTTTGTTAGATTTCTCATCCTATGTATAGATCTCAAATTGATTACCTTAGCATATTCAGAAAACAAGCTAAAATAAGGGCAATGGGACTCGGAGAGTTTACTGAAGACAATTCACTGCTCATACAAGAACCTTCACAGACATCACCTTAGTGTGAAAACAGTTTGAAAACAAACAGGAAATCAACATAGATATTCACGTTTTTCTTTTTGCAGGTAATGATGAATCCAGTGATGAAGTGGATTCTCAGACTGAAAGTACGTTTTTTTTTTTTCCTTAGTGATTTTTTCGTAGCGCACATTACTATAGAAATGCTAATACTAATACCATACACACTGTAAATTGTTATGTAGAGTCTGACAGGATGACGGATCTAATGAGTTTGATCCTGGGTGGTCTGACTGTTTTCCTCACTATAGTCGTGATAGCTCTCGCTGTAAAAATCTGGAAACTTCAGACAGGTACAGTTGCTTTATAATCTGATGGATGAACCAAGAGCGAAATAGACGGTCATTAACTAATCAGACTTTTGTATTTGTCATTTAGATGGGAACAAAGAATCGCAGAAGAGCAAGGTGAACTATTTTCTTACTCATGATCTGTACTGTTATGCTGAATGTTACGATTTAAAAGCTGCATGTACACATCTGTGAAAAATCAAACTGCAACTTCAGGCAAATAGTGAGTCATAATCTGTCATCTTACTTAACTTCACGTAACTGCTTTTTTTTAAAATAGGGGTTTTAAACTATAATTAATACTATAAACAGTACTATAATACTATATTAGTGATTTAACTAGATTTATTATGAGCAAAACAGAAACTATAGCCACTGTATAGCCATTAACCTTCTAATTTTATTTCCTTATCTGAAAGGTATGGGAATTTCCATCAGTTCAACCAGATGTTATTTACACAAGGAAGAGTAAATTGAGTTTTTCTGGTAGTATTATCATTATCACAACAACTAGTTGTGTATAGTTTCTGAAGCAGGGTGGAAAACAGCAAATGGCTAAACAATAGTCACCTAAAATTCAATCTAAACACTGTAAATCTTAACAATGTTGGTTTTGTGTCTTATCATTTAGCTTTTTATATAGCAGTCAAATATTCACATAAATACTGAATGGCAGTTGTCTGCGGGATTTAATCAGTTAACATGTGATCAATGACACTTTTTATCTGTTCTAAATGTACCTCACGTTTCAAGTTTATAATACTCTTATCAACACAGGAGTGGACAAACAGGCTTGCTTTATGCCAGTGTATGTTATTATTATTGCAACGGTCTAAAACTATGGCTAATACTGTCCAGAATATTATCCAGAATAAGGCAGACATCCATTTTCTTATTGTTGTTGAAAGTTTGTAACTGAGACGCCTGCACAACCTTAGAAGGAACAATTTGTCCACTCTGTAGAACTGTCACACTTCAGATTCCGCTTGCTTTCCACATTTTCTGTTTGGAAATCAGCCAAAATACGGTGCAGACGAGGTCACAGTAACAGAACATGCGTGTATTAACCCATTGATTATATGCCTCCTTTTTGGTGCACCCCACACAGCTTTCAGATTTTGAACAAACTCATGTGTTTGGTAAAGTAACTTTAAACATTCTTATTTTCAGAGCTCAGATGAGCTGAACTACGCAGCTCTAAGTTTCCAGGGGAAAGCAAAAAGAGGCCGCAGTCTTCCATCTGAGAGAGAGATGGAGCCACATGTTGTATATGCTGCCACCAGATAGACACAGGAAGCACCAGGAACTGCAGCTCAGCTTTGTCATATTAACTTTCACAGACTGGCGACCTGTCTGCGACCTTTCACAGGACAAGCAGAAGATGAATGAATGAATGAATGTATGTTGTTTTGTGTGAATAAAATAAAATGTAAATGATTCTGTATTTATGTTCTGGTCTTGGACATTCTTTCAGAACACATTTGTTTGTGCTTTTCTTAACTGCAGTCAAGTATCTGTTCTTATTTTGTTTGCCTTTTGTCTGAGAGCAAAACAAAAGAGAGAGAGACCATAGTTGAAGTGGGATGGAGGAGGAGTCAAAAAAAAAAAGGAATAATTACTCTTGACGCTTCTCAAGAGGAGAGTCAGTGGGAGGAGTGATATACACGTGTTTTACAGGAAGAGACAGTACAGTGTGGTCTGAGTACAACTGAGGGGACAATCACAAGCTCTGCTGAAAGTTATAAAACCAACACGACTGAGACCAGCTATTGTATTTGGACGTGTATAAATAAACTGAATGTGTCAACACAGTGAGGTGATCATTTTTACATATCAGAGAGTACTGCTCCTCAGCACATCAGCCTTATCTGACATCTTTCAATCACTCCACACCCCCATCACTTTACTTGACCTTCATCCTCAAAATTGACGCCTATTGACATCTGTTTATTATTCTGTTCACTAATAAACAGAAGAGAACAGATCCCTCAAATTTTGAACATATACAACCAAATTCCTAGTAGTGATAAGTGTTCACTGAATGAATTGCCTTATAGCACAAAGAGTTGTGATGAATTTATAACCGGTACTCTCATGATTAAGAGCAAAAACAACAGGATAAAGGAGGATGTTAAACAAGACAAGGAGTCTGAAGTCATGCTAGTTGCTCTGTGAGACTGTGCTGAGGTTAGTATTAGCTTTAAGTTAATGCCAGCATGCTAGCATCCCACGATGTCAGTGTTAGCAGTCATAAAGTTCATGAACAGGCTGCTGCTGAAACTTCTCAGACACAGAAGTCAACCTCATGGTGGTGTTGGGGGAAAGGTCAGGAGAGTCCATCATCTGGGACCATGAATGTCTTTACAAAAATAAATATGATAAAAATGGACAACAAAGTAGAAAGAGTCATACTCAATGTTACAAGATTCATGTATAGATTTTCAGCTGCCATTGGGCACATTTTGGTAATCACCATTATTTCATCTCACCCAGTTGTAACAAACCTACAGAGAACAGAAAAGCACATAACCCTAATCTGACATCTTGAGACAAGAACAAGAACAGAGTTTGTGGAGACAGACTCAAGTTATTCCGTAGTTATTCCTCTCTGGACTGACAATGAAACCGTTTAAGGACAAACACTGCCAGAGTGGGTTTCAGCGCCATCAGAGATCAATGTAACAATATTTAATTGATGTACAGTAAGTATAAGCAATAATGAACCACTGGGCTTCTTGACACAAAATGGACCTCTGCAGATATGCAGACCCAAAACAATGATCATCATCTTCCAAGCGTGTAGTAGAATAGTGGATGCAACTACAGTGTAAACACAACTGTGGTAGGTTTGTCCATTCCATGCGACTATAGAAACATGTTGCTGCAATATGGACGTCTCTGTTGAAGAGGATCTTCTCCTTATGTGCTCTTTATACATGCCGGGCAAAAAAGAAAGTCGCCACCTGGATTTAACTAAGCAGGTAGGTACAAGCCTCGTATTGGTTAATTACTGCATGGGCGATTATCTTTCAGCTGGAAACAAGTTATTTACCCCCAACTGATGCAATGAGTAGCTTCTCATTTCTTAAACAACCATGTTGAAAGAGACATCCCGATGTCGTGGAGAAGATGTTAGCCTGTTTGAGAAGGGTCAAATCATTGGCAAGCATCAAGCAGAGAAAACATCTAAGGAGATTGTAGAAACTACTAAAACTGGGTTAAGAACTGTCCAACGCATTATTAAAAACTGGAAGGATAGTAGGGAACCATCATCTTCCAGAAAAAAATGTGGACGGAATAAAATCCTGATTGATCGTAATCGGCGATCAATTAAACATTTAGTGAAATCAAAGGCAAAGGGAAGGGACTCTGGAGCAATGGAAGAAGGTCATGTGGTCTGATGAGTCCAGATTTACCCTGTTCCAGAGTGATGGGGGCATCAGGGTAAGAAGAGAGGCAGATGAAGTGATGCACCCATCATGCCTAGTGTCTACTGTACAAGCCTGTGGGGGCAGTGCTATGATCTGGGGTTGCTGCAGTTGCTCAGGTCTAGGTTCAGCAACATTATGTTGCCCAAAGAATGAGGTCAGCTGACTACCTGAATATACTGAATGACCAGGTTATTCCATCAATGGATTTTTTTCTTCCCTGATGTTCACGGGCATATTCCAAGATGACAATGCCAGGATTCATCAGGCTCAGATTGTGAAAGAGTGGTTCAGGGAGCATGAGACATCATTTTCACACATGGATTGGCCACCACAGAGTCCAGACCTTAACCCCATTGAGAATCTTTGGGATGTGCTGGAGAACGCTTTACGCAGTGGTCAGACTCTCCCATCATCAATACAAGATCTTGGTGAAAATGTTATATTTGAGTGTGTGACCTTTTGTTTGGTGAAGAATACCAATTATAACCACTATGGATTACGTAATTACAGTTTTATATCCAGCAACTACAGAGATAAATCAAAGCTTTCCACACTTGCCTCTTATTTTCATTGTTAGTTTGATCTTTTGGTTCTGTGTCATGTCAGATGTTTGGGGACTTTGTGGCAATGTTTGTCTCAAACTGAATATGGCGGATAAATAACGTAACCACAAGAAGGTGGGTCTCTAAGCATCAAGTAATATTTATGCTACTAGATATTTGAAGATAAAAAAAACAAAAACGTATGCAAATACAGCGCGTTTCATTGGCAGGATATTGTCCGTGGCAAGATGAAAAAGAACAGCCCACCCTCTAAACCCTTTAAAAGGAGCTCAGTGGAACAAAGTATCCTCGCATTAGAACACACATGAACGTATAATGAGGAGCTTTATCTTGGGAACAACTTTATTTATCTGCAGCCTCGGTAAGAGCTGGCACCTAGTCAAATTCAATGAATTATTGCTGTGGATCTGTTACAGTAACAGTTGTATTGTCCACTGGAGGATATAATTAATGTTTTCTCTGCTGTTTCTTCCAGTCTGGACCGCCGCCTCAGGTTCTGAGTTTCAGACTGTGGAGGTTCAATCGGGTGAAGAAGTCACTCTGATGTGCTCCAACATTTCCACAGCTGTAACTCAGACTGACTGGTTCAGAGTGGTCAACAGAACTGAGGCCAGCTGTATCTCCTCTATGTACTTTTCTCACAACGAAGCTTCATTCTGTGATGGATTTCAACATGGAAACTTTGAAATGAGTTCCAACAACATCACCGTCTTTCTTAAAATCAAGCGTGTGGATCTCTCCGATGCTGGGCTGTACTTCTGTGGGTTTTATATGAGAAAACATACAGTCATTTCCAGTGCAACAGAGTTAAGAATTCAAGGTAAGAAAGTGGTTCTGTCTTATAGCTGAGTTTTTTTATTTATTGTATTTACAGGACAACTAACTAAATTTATTGTAAGAATGTGAACCTACCAAGATAAAAATTGTGTCCTCTTGGCTGAATGCTGATAAGTAAGATCTTTTTTGTGCTGTATTTCAGAATTGGAGGAAAACATGGATTTCAAGGCTAAAGGTAAGACTCCTCTTGGCTTTTCTAAAAATGTTGTTACTTCTGTATTCATCGTTTTTCTGTTTCACTGTCTAAGCTTCTGCAGAAGAGCTTGATGGAACTACAAATGTCGTGACTGTGACATTGGGAAGTCTGAGCATTTTCTCTATGATGGCTGTCGTTGGTTTGGCTGTTAAAGTCGTGCAACTTCAAAAAGGTACAGTTGGTGTTAAGTTTTTGAACACCCTCGTGTACAATGCAAGTTCTTACATACAAATGTACATAAAAGTGTCTCTCCTCCCCCCCCCCCCCCCCCCCCCCCCCCCGGCCCCCCGAGTGAGACTTTACTAACAAGACGTTTTGTGTTGTTGTTTAGCAGAAAATGATCCGCATCCTGAAAAAAACAAGGTGAATTCTTCTTTTTATACACGATCCTAAATAATTTTATACACCATGGCATACAAAGTCTGTAATTGCTGTAATTGGCCAGAGTCATTGTAACTGTATCCTACTCCACAGGAGGCAGCAGGAGAATAATGCTCAGAATAGCAGCATTGAATTGCATTGCAGGTTATGAACAGTACATGTTCAGTACATGACTCCAAATACTAAATATTCATTTCCAGAATCTGGGCTCTTATGACCTGAACTCTGCAGCATTGAGGATGTTTCCAATAACTACAAGAAGCAGAAGGCCCGCATTAGAGAGAGAAGTTGAAACGCATGTTATTTATGCTGTGAGCAGATAAACTTGCTGTTCCGTGTGGGTGACTGAAAAATATCTTTGAAATAAAGTTCCCATTTCCATGAAGAGTTTGTGTACGTTTGTCTTATTTGGAACGCCCCTGCTCGTGACCTGAAAAGAACACAAGTGTATTTGACGTTTGATGAGGAGGAGCCACAAAGGACACTGGTGACAGTCTCAGTTATTCATAGTAATAGTCAAATGGTGGTGGGGGGGGGGGGGGGGGGGGGGGGGGGGTGTGAATGAGATACACATGAGTTCACAGGAAGAGACAGAGCCAGTGTGGCCTAAGCATAACTGAAACAAGGTCTTTACAGTCAGTACTTCAGCTTTAAAACTAAGTATAAACAGATCTGCATTTGACTAAACTATATCAGCCTTCATATTTACTCAGACTTTTTCTAAAAAATACTGAAGAAAATAAACATTAATGGAGCAATCAACTGTTAATGACAAACATTATCTGTGTGAGACACTTCCCAACAGGAAGACTTCAGCCCTGACCACAAACATCAAATGACTTGCTGCTCTTAAGACAAAGAACAAAGCTACTTTAGCAAAACGGTCTTTCTTTTCTGGTGCTTGTTTAAGGAAAATGAAACACAAGCATCTCCTGATCCACAAAATGATTGGACCACTTTCATTGGCAGCTCGACGCCTTTCACAGAGAAAAGTGTAAAGCTGCAGCTTGTAATAGTGCCAACATGGTTGTGTCTACAAAAGCCATGTAAATTAGCTTAGCTTTAAGAAGCACCTCTAATGAACACCGTATTTGTGAATGTAACAGCTGCAGCATAAAGTGATTGTCGGTAAAACTTTTATGTTGTGATCGTTTTGTGTTTAGTTTGAGTTGTCAGTCTTTTTAATGTTGGTACTTGACCAGCGCACAGTGATGGCTGACAAACTGTTTGTGGTTCAACCTTCATTTCTATAAGATAAAATGTGAACTAATGTGTTTTCATCAGACTTTTCTCTATTTAATTTACATTTTTGTAATTCTCTTTTGTGTCCTTACACAGTGAGCGTGTCAAGGGGCATGTTTGCAAGCACATGCGAGCAAAAAATAAGTCTTGACCCCTCCCCCTGTCATTTTCCATTGTGGTGAGAACACGTGCATCAGTCAAAGCGAAAACCACACAAAGACTAGCCTTTATCTCAGAGCCAAAATACTGCATGCATCAACAACTGTGCTACTCTCACACAAAAAATGTACTTCTTTATTTTAAAAACTATCTTTAGTCCGTTTCTTACAGATAAAAAATAAATTCTATGGTTCTAAGGTTCTTAGTGGTCTGTTCTAAGACATGCATTTAAACAAAATATCTTACTCACCTACCCTGTGTCATATCACTTATGACAGACAGGCACTCATAAACATTGGATTACAGTACTCAAACTTTTTTTATACGATCACTTTCTTCCGACCCGGCCCCAAGACATCCTGCACCAGGAAGCCGACACAAACAAAGGAGGGCGCGGGAGCCCCAGGTTACGCAGAAGGCCTCGGGGGAAAAGAGCTGGCGTAAGAGAAAGGCTGAGGTGAAGAGCACACCACACGCCACTGCCTAATATCTTACTAGCCAATGTCCAGTCACTGGAGAACAAGCTGGACGAACTCAGGGCCAGGATACAGTACCAGAGGGACATACGGGACTGTAACATCATCTACCTCACAGAGACATGGCTGACTCCTCTCGTACCAGACTTCACCATTCAACCTGCTGGTCGGTAGCCGGGACTTTAACAGTGCTAACTTTGGAAAATCGGATCACGCCGCTGTTCTTCTCATGCCTAAATACAAACAAAGGCTGAAGCAGCCCCTCAATTGGAGGCAGCTTTGCAGGGTGTCAGCTGACTGGGACATGTTTCACAGCAGTGCGGGTGGAGACATCGAGGAGTTTACGGAAGCGGTTGTGGGATTTATCGGAAAAGTTGTGGACGATACCACGCCAAGGAGGACCATCAGGACTTTTCACAACCAGAAGCCGTGGATGGAAAGATCTGTCCGCAACGCTCATCGCCGCCTATACCTCGGGATTTGCCTCTGGGAACATCTCGGAATATAAGTCAGCCTCTTACAGTGTTTGCAGAGCAGTGAAAGAGGCACAACAACGCTACGGCCAAAGACTGGAGAAACTGATGGAACAGTCTGATTCCAGGGGACTGTGGCAGGGACTACGCACCATCGGATTACAAAGCAGCACACACCCCCATGGTGAGTGTCGGCGCTTCTCTGGCTGATGAACTCCACAACTTTTTTTGCGCGCTCGCCGTGACGGAGCGTGACGTGAGGAGGGTGTTTAAAAGTGTGAACACCAGGAAAGCGGCTGGACCAGACGGGATTAGCGAACATGTCCTCAAAACCTGCGCTGATCAGCTGGAACCTCTGTTTACAGTGATTTTCAGCCTCTCACTCAGACAGTGTTTGATACCAACCTGCTTTAAGAAATTCATAATAGTCCCTGTCCCAAAGAAACCACACCCCAGCAGTTCCAAGGACTTCAGGCCCATGTTTTGAGAGACTGATCAAGACATTCATCACGTCCACACTGCCCACCACCCTGGATCCACTACAGTTCGCATACCGGCCGGACAGATCCACAGATGACGCCATAACCTTCCTCCTCCACAAGACCCTCTCCCATGTGGACACTGGTAAGGGAAACTATGTGAGAGTGCTGCTTGTTGACTACAGCTCAGCATCTAATACCGTAGTCCCCTCCAGACTGGCCTCTAAGCTGCATGACTTGGGTCTGGACTCCTCTCTGTGCAGGTGGATCTACAGCTTCCTGACCGGCAGACCACAGGTGGTCCGAGTGGGTCACCACACTTTAGCCACCCTGACTCTCAACACTGGATCCCCCCAGGGCTGTGTGCTCAGCCCTCTGCTGTACTCGCTGTACACACATGACTGGGAGGCCACTTCAGACTCCAACATCATCATCAAGTTTGCTGACGACACCGCTGTTGTAGGACTAATCTCCCACGGCGACGAGACAGCCTACAGGAGGGAGGTGTCCCACCTGGAGGACTGGTGCCGGGAGAACCACCTCCTGCTGAACATCAGCAAAACAAAAGAACTGATTGTGGACTTCAGCAGGAAACAGCAGAGGGACTTCCATCCACTCATTATCTGTGGCTCTGAGGTGGAAAGAGTGGACACCTTCAGATACCTGGGAGTGACCATCTCACAGGACCTGTCATGGACTCACCATCTGAACACCATCGTGAAGAAAGCCAGACAGTGTCTCTACTTCCGCCTCAGAGACTTTAAGCTCCCTCTCTAGGTGCTCAGGAACTTTTACACCTGCACCATCGAGAGCATCTTGTGTGGGAGCATCACCATCTGGACTTCCTGGCCCTCAAAAGGGTGGTCCGTTCAGTGGAGCGGACCATCAGAACCCCCCTCCCCAACCTGCAGGACATTTATACCAAACGTTGCAGGTTAAGGGCCAAGAAGATCCTCAAACAGCCCAGTCACCCCGGACACAATCTCTTCTCGCTCTGTCTTCTCTCTACTGCCATCAGGTCGGCGTTTCCGATGCCTGAGGACAAAGACTGAGAGGCTGAAGAAGAGTTTCTATCCACATGCCATCCGCCTGCTCAACTCTGAGCCATAACCAGACTTAAATACCACTGCACCACTGCACTTTACTCACATAGCTGCTTTCAATACTGTAAATGTGTGTATATATACAAACGACTCCCATCTAAGTTTACACTTGAGTTTACCGTCTATATTTTATTCTATATTACAGTCTATATTTTATTTTATTTTTCTCTGTTTACATTTACACTTATATTGTTTACCTTGTGTGGTAAATGTGCAATTACTACTGTTTTACTGTAATACTTTTTTCTTACTACTGGCTGCAGGTACAAAAATACATCTCACTGTGCATTGTACTATGTATAACTGTGCATGTGACAAATAAAACCTTATCTTATCTCACCACACAGACAGGTAAAGCACCCGTCAGGCCCAGACTGTCATATTGCTGCTGGTATCTTTGCTGCCACAAAAATAGGTCACAGTGTGTGAAACCATACATATTGTACATCCTCCTTGAGCTTCAAACCAACCAAAATGCAATTCAGACAAAGACAAATACCAGAACAGAGTTGTTGTCTCTGTCCCTGAACTGCGACAGAAGCACAAAATCCATATTAAATGCGAATCCACCCTGAGGATTTGGTGTACACTGGTCTCAAAGTTAGTTCAATCACTTCAACTGAATTTGTTCAGCATCTGGCCAGAAGTGGCAGTATTGTGCACAGTGCTGGTGAGTAGGACCAACTTTTCTTGAGAGAAGAAGAAAGAGCTCCATCTCACTAATAAAGCTAGGCATCTCTGAATGTGTGTCTGTGTCTATATTCCCGTTCTCTTAACAACTGTGGATCTGATTCCGGGGAACCAAAATAAGTGAAGCGTCGACTTCAGAGTTACTCAGAACCAAACGTGTTGAGCGGAATCAGATTCAGTAAAACTGAAAACATACCCAAACTTCCACCTAATGGTTTTCCTGACAGTCCTAGATCAGAGATACAGATGTTTTTAGTGTTGTCTCTCCCGTGTTCTCCTGTCAAGGTGTTCTCGTCATCAGAAGCACCACCTTCTAATAAATTAAAAATAAAAATATATATTCATAATCGGTCTCTAGTCCAAAGACATGCTCGTGAGGTTAATTGGTGATTCTAAATGGGACGTAGGTGTGAATGTGAGTGTGAATGGTTGTCTGTGTCTCCAAGCAACCCTTAACAGGAATAAGTGGTTACCGAAGATGAATGATGTCCACCTGGAATGATGTCAAAGTCAATGAAACAAACAAAATGAAACTCCAAGTGCCTGGTCTAACACATGCCTAACTAGCATCAAAGATCTGCTGGATAAACACAGAGATAGCATCGCTGCGGATCTTAAAAACTCCTTCACTGCTCTGGAGTCGAGACAGGAAAAAATGCAGACCATGGTGTTAGATCACGGATAATGTATCATCTCGCTGGAAACCAGTGCCGAGTGGGATGACCAGTGTATTCGTACTCTGGAGGCGAGGTGTGCAGCTTTAGCCGACAGCAACGGCAAGCTGTTAGCGAAAACGTCAGACCTTGCAGGTCGGAGCCGCAGGAACAATATCTGAGGCCTCCCAGAATCAATCGAGGGGCCCACACCGGGGAGGAAATCTTAGAATCCCCACCCGAACCTGACCGAGTGCACAGGGTGCTGACTGTCAAGCCACAGCCAGGAACGAGGCCGCAACCTGTGATTATCCATCTGCATCGCTATCAGATTAAGGACCTAATCATACGAGAGGCCGGCAAAAGAAGAGGGAAACTACGATAACAAGGAGACCCCGTCCAGATCTTTGAAGACTGTGCTCCGGAGGTGGTGGAAAAACATGCTAAATATCGGACGGTGATGGCAGGACTGTACTACTCTTCCTGGCTCGCCTTCAGATAACACTAAACGGTGGGACGAAGAAAAGGTTTCTCTCCCAAGAAGAGGCTGCAGCGTTCGCATCAAACTACAAACAGAGCCTGAGACAAAACGAGCTCAGTCGGCCGGACAGGGAATACACAACATATACCAAGGCATAAGGCATAAGGTCACCATTATGTATAATTTTGATCACTAATGGATATCGGATCGAAGCTATTAAAGAGATTTTATATATATATATAAATATATATCCCTGCTAGTATGTTTACAGGAAATACACTTACGACAGGTTCCTTTCTTAATTTCAACACGTGACCCCTACAGTAACACAACAACAGGTAATGTAAACTACAACTAGACAACATGAAGACGACTGAGGTTATTTTTAAAGCTGAGAATGTGATTCTTCTATCATGGAAATTAAGAGAACATGTAATGTCTTTATTTAGTATGTGTTCACTGTGTCGTAAATACTATCGTTTGAATATCACTTATTCTGTAATGACACAGTCTGAATCAACCCTCACTGCCCTGAAAGCATTAACAGTATGTGGCTAGCTATGAACAACAGGGTAAGCAACACAAAAACACCCCGCCTCTTTACTTTAAAAGCTCACCCTTCCTGGACTCACAACAAATACGGACTTTGCAGAGCTCCAGTCATACGCACAACCATGAACTTCACCCTGATAACAGCTTTTAGTCTCTGCAGCCTCTGTAAGTACTGACTTTACTTGTTCCTAACTTCACTCCTCAAATTATTTACCAAATTATTTACCTCATGTCACCTTAAAACAAGTAACTCTGTTGTTTCTCTGTTGGTTTCAGGCTGGTTCTCTGTCTCAGGTTCTGAGTTTCAGACTATGGACGGTCAGTCGGGTCAAGAAGTCACACTCACGTGCTCCAATGTTAGCCAGTATGATGCTCGGATAATCTGGTTCAGAGTGGTCAACAGAATCTCAGTCAGTGTTATCTCTACTGTGTACCCATCTGACAACAAGCTGCAAAAAAGTGACCGATACGAAACAAGCTCTCACAACTCCTCCGTCTTTCTCAAAATCAAGTCACTGGATTTATCAGACTCTGGGTTGTATTTCTGTGGAATTATCAGAGCTGGAAATCTACTTTTCAGTGGGACATATTTAAAGATTGACGGTAAGTGTATTGTAAAGTCTTTACTTTTATGAGTACGTTTTGTTTGGTCAAGTCATTTTCTACTTATAATACAAAGAGATGCTTTGATGTTGTCTCCATATGTAAAATATCCAGAAATAAAATCAAGAATGAAATTATCTTTATTTATTTAAAAGGCGGCGTTGAGCCCAATGGTAACATGAACAGCAAGCGTAAGAATTTCCTTGATATTTTTCTCCATTTTAATTTTAGCGTAGTCTCAAATCTCTAAGGTGAAAATAGAGACTAACTTTCTTTCTTGTAACTTGTCTTTGTTCTAAAGAGTCTGATGGAATGGTAAAGCTGATGAGTGTGGTCCCGCATGTACTGGCTGGTGTCCTTCTAATGGTCAGCATTGGTCTGGTTGTTCAAACATTGAGGCTTAAAAAAGGTACTTATGGCTTTACATTTATGGTCTATTCTTAAAAATACTTAATGTTCAATAACCAGATGTTTTCTTTCTGTCACTCAGCTCAAGAAGAACAGAATCCAGAGCAAATATCGGTAAATCCAACTTTAACATTTATTTTAATTTCTTGTTTAATAAAGCTTAACCAGAATCAGCCTCTTTAGGTTTTGCTTGTCTGCAATACATTGGTATGTACAGTATGTACTGTATATTTAGAAATATACTTGTATTATATTTATATGGGCCGAATACAAACAAGAAACTGACGTTTGTCCACTGAAGAGTACAAACATGTCTCTTTGACAACTGTAACATGTCTTCCTCAACATTACCTGGGACTATGTTGTGATTGTAAATGATCTTTTCACAGAAATATGGCTCTGACGACCTGAACGACGCTGCAGTGACTTTTCAAAAGAGAGCAAAGAGAAGAGAGCTGGAGCCAAATGTTGTTTATCCTGCTACCAGATAGACTGAGAAGAAATTCATTCATTCATTGTCATATTCTTTCTATGGTTAACTTTTAGCACTTCTTTTCTCTCTGTCAAAGTCTATTTAACCAAACAAACATATGATTAGTGTTTAATAGAGAGAGAGCTGGTAAAACCCTGACAACTGTCTGGATTGGCTCATAGCGCAGTCTGAACTGTTAACAGGAAGAGACAGCATGTGGTCTGAACTCAGCCGAGGTGAAAAACTTGAGACCTGTTAACTGGTATCTTTCTGGAAATAGAATCTGAAAGGACGCAGTGAATACTGGCTGACTCTTATCTGTAACACATTTGTATACAAGTATCTGAAGAAACATTTAGGACTAATATATTGGTTATTTTCAGAGTAGTCATTTATACTTTGGTCAGCTGATCTCTAAATAAACATAACTTCCACCATTCAACTTATAAATCTGGACATTTTTTTCATAATGACATATCTGAACATGAATTCTATGAATAAGGAAAATGAAGATTCATTCAGTGCAGACCTCATTGGGAAACATGTTTTTCTTTAATATCCTGCCTTGAAGTAGGAAAGATAGTGTTGAATATGGTTTAATGTTAACGAATTGAGTTGATTGTAAAAGGTTGCATATACACAGGGAGTATTAGGGCAAACTGTTCACAAGTTGCAAATGCACTGAAAGTAGTGTTTTCATACTCAAATTTATGTTTGTCAAGGCAAACACAGCATTCATAGAGCAGCATTCATTAATAAAGCATGTCAACAATTCACCACAGGTTCCTTTTCTGCAATAAACTGTAAACATTTCACAATGTCCCTGTTAGTATGTTTACATTAAATACACTTACTGCAGGTTCCTTCCTCAATCTCAATGTGTGACCCCTACAGCAACACAACAACTGGTTATGTAAACTACAACTAGACAACATGAAGACGACTGAGGTTATTTTTAAAGCTGAGAATGTGATTCTTCTACCATGGAAATAAAGAGAACATGTGATGTCTTTATTTAGTATGTGTTCACTGCGTTGTGAATACTATCATTTGAATATCACTTATTCTGTAATGATCACTGATGGGAGTACCGGTTGTAAAATAAACAGCGTTACTAACGGAGTTATTTTTTTTCAGTAACGGGTAATCTAACTAATTACTATTTCCATTGTTACAACGCCATTACCATTACCGACAATTAAATGTGGTGTGTTATGAATTGTCAAGTAAAGCGACTAATAGTGCTCCGGTATCTGACGTCGCCTTGCACCAGCAATCACAACACCGCCATTTTGGCAGGAAAGCGCACTTTTCAAAATACTACTCGGTTGACAACTGCGAGCAGCTAACTTACTCGTTCTTGTACCAATTTCATCTAAAAATGGTCGACAGCTGTTGTGCCACAGGATGCCAGAATAGTCAGGGACAAGCAAAGGTGAAATCATTTCAAAGGATTCCCAAAGACGGCAGATGTGGACTACTGCAATAAAACGCGCATGAAACAGGCACAAAAAAAAAACAAAAGAATGAAAGAATGAAATTGGGGCTGGAACAGTCAAGGTTGCAACTGATAAGAGAGGGTAAGCTTTCTCCCCGGGGGGTCTGGGGTTGAGGAGTTGGCTTCTGCATGAGGGGGGGTAGATGTTGTAGCTAATCCGCAGTTGGTCCCGAAGTTCAATAAGCAAGATCCGTATTCCTTTTTTACTCTTTTTGAAAGGGTTGCCAATGTAAGAAGGTGGCCAGATGAAGACAGAGTGCTCATGCTTCAGTGTGTCCTCACTGGAAGAGCTCAGGAGGCCTATTCAGCAATATGTGCTGAATTACGATATGGTAAAGGCAGCTGTGTTGAAGGCATACGAGCGAGTCCCTGAAGCTTATCAACAGAAATTTAGGACTTGGGTGAAAAGTGATAAACAAACAAATGTGGAGTTTTTGCGGGATTTGTCTTCCCATTTTCACCATTGGTGCACAGCAGCAGGTATTGATGATGTTGATGGTCTTTGTGAGCTGATTGTGTTAGAGCAGTTTAAAAACTATATCCCTCAACTAGTTGCAACTTATGTGCATGAGCAGAAGCCCTCCACAGCCCTGAAAGCAGCTGAGTTAGCTGATGACTTTGTGTTGACACTTAAAGTTAGTTTTCCTCAGATGCATTTGGGTGGAGAATGGAAAAGTGGGGATGAAAGCTGCAGTAATTCCCGTGGTGGTGCAAAGTTCTCAATGCCAGGGTCCTCATGTAAGCCTGTATTTACAGGGCAACCTGAGGGTGCCAGGGTATGCAATTACTGCCGTGGAGAGGGGCACTGAAGGACCAGTGTCCACTGTTAAAATCTAAGTTGAAGCATCAATTGTCACTGAATGCTCCAGTTTTGTTATGCTCTATGGTTTGGAAGAAAGACCTGCATGTGTGGAACAAAGTGTTTCTGGTTTTGAGCCATTTATTGCAGATGCTTTTGTGTCCTTGGTTGGTAGTGACAAACGTGTCCCAATTAGGTTTTTGCGTGACACAGGGGCTAAACATTCATTTATTGTGGAGTCGATACTGCCTTTTTCACCCAAAATGGAAACTGGAGATTTTGTGTTAATGCACGGTATGGAGCTTGGTTTGATTCCTGTGCCACGCCACAATATTGTATTAGATTGTGAGCTGGTACGGGGTACTGTTCCTGTCGGGGTGCGACCTGCATTACCACTTGATGTGGAAATGATTTTGGGTAACGACCTGGCTGGTAGGGCTGTGTGGGCCTCTGGACCATCGTCACCTGTAGTTGTTTCCAAGCTACTTGAGAGACGTGAGAGTGAGCAGGGAGTACCTGAAGTTCTTCCATCCTGTGCCGTGATCAGGGTACAGAACCGCATTATGTCTGATTCTGACCCTGTTGCATTGGAAAAAGGTCCTGGTATGATGCTTGCTGATCATACGGGTTTCTTGCCTGATCTACCTCCATCTCTTAATAGGGAAGAGTGGGTGGAAAGCCAGAAGACCGATTCGTCCCTGTCTGGTTTGTGGGATGAAGTTTTGCCTTTGGACAAGATCAGGGAGGTTGCTCATGGCTACTTTCTTCAGAAGGACCTGCTTGTACGTAAGTGGGTGCCCTGCAATGACAACTTTGTGGGGAAAATGTCTGTGAAGGTTCTCAGTCATCCAGGTCATGGTATATCCAACAAAGGTTCAAAAAAGGCAACTGGACTTGTAGAGTTTTTTAAGATGTTTCACCACTCATCCGAGTAGCTTCTTCAGTTCTAGGGGACTGGTGGGAAGTCTGAGGTTTAAATAGGAACTCCTCCTGAAAAAACTTGCTTGTTATGCTAATAACCAGAAACTGGTGCAGCTAATTTCCCTTAACGACTGGGTACTTACCTGTTGTTGAGGGGGGACTGTTTTGTCCCTGTCCTCTTCCCTATGAATGGTTCTCTAACGACTCTTGTCCGTCAGAGGCTCCAGTGTCAACGTGTGAATGAAATTGAAACTTCTTGGGGACAGAAGTTAAAACTGTATTATAAATAGATGGGAGATTAAATCTCAGTCCACCTCCTCTGTTTAGTGAAGGTTTCTCCAGTCTGCCATATATGGCTTCCTTTATTCCTCTTTCAAACTATCTGTCTTCTCTGGCTAAGATTTGGATGTTGTTATCTTCAAAGGAGTGTCCTTTGACCTTCAGGTGTAGGTGGACCGCTGAATCGTTTCCTGATGAGCTGGCTCTCCTGTGTTGGTACATGCGTTTGTGGATGGGTGGTTTGGTTTCCCCAGTGTACAAGTCTGTACACTCCGTACTGCACTGAAGACCACATTACTCTGTTTCTGCCTGGGTGTTTTGTCTTGAGGGTGGATCAGTTTTTGCAAGTGGATTCCCTGGTTTGAAATAAACTGGAATGCAGTGTTTCCTGAAAATTCTCTGACACCCCAGCCTCGTAGGGGATGATGATATTCTTCTCTTTGTTGTACTCGTCCTCTCTGTCCTCAAAAAGACATCCCAAAAAGGACAGCCCAAACTTTTTTTTTTTTTTTTTTTTACCATTTAAAGTCAATACTGTTCTTATCTATTATTTGATTCACTCGTCCACTAAAATCCATTCAAATTGAAAAATGTTACTTTTTGGGGCAAATATTGATACGATTAAAATGTGATTAATCGAGATTAATTCATTACAGAGCCTCAAATTAATTAGATTTGTTTTTTTAATTGAGTCCCACCCCTAATTTTTTGATCCATCCACAAAACTTGCAGAGGTAATTTATGCTTCAATAAAAGAATATTTTTGTTTCTTATTTCTGTCGACAAGTTTAGGGTTTACTATTTCCATCACCAGGGTCACCAAAATGTTGGCGTTACAATGCATCAAACAACAGAAGAGTGGAGGACGACACCTGGAATGAATGTGTGTACTTCATTGCAAAGCAGTAGAGTTGGATGTGTTCCTTTTTTGTCTCAAACGTAATCATTTATCTTTTCATATATAACAGCTTCTCAAAAATGTTATTTTTTTATTTCAGCTAAATGTACTGGCTGTTTGACTTTAACTTCCAATGAAGACTTCACGTGTGATTAGATGAAAACAAAAATATAAAACGATAATGGCGCTAACAGCTTGCTGAGATTTAGAATTTCTCTTGATCAAATAGGTTTCCAGAACATTCTCTTCAACATAGTGTGTTTTAATGCAGCTGTGCACCAACTGACATGAACGTTCTTCTACTATAATAAAGTGAAGCTGACAACTAGTTGTTAGGAACCCTTACGATTTAGCACAGCACTTACCATGAGTGGGTTGGAGAGGTCTTCTGTGGGATGACTTTGTTATCCAGGAGTAAAGAAGAGGTAGAGCAGGGGTGAAGCGCTGGAATGCTGCCATCTCTCAAGTCAAATCGGGCTGTGTGCTCCAGTTCCCCTCAATGCCCTATTTCCATGAGGGAGAAGAGGAGAGAGAAGAAAGTTGGATAAACCCATCACAGGAGACATGTTGCTATTATTGTTATGTTGTGCAGTAGAATGACATAAGATCAGCATCAGGCTGCATGGTTCTTCTGGTCCACAGATCTGCTGTTCCTAAATAAAACAAGTCTCCAACTGCACTGGAAACTGAAGGGGTACGCTGCTTCAGTGGGTCATCCAGACCACTTGGTGGTGAGTGAGCATATTAATTGGCTCTTGTCTCTCTTGATTAGTAGCATAAGAGTCGGTTAAGTTTTGTTTCTTTGCCGGCCGAGTGAGTGGCTGCTGACTCTCGGTTAAGCAGAGATCCACGAGTAGCAGTTATGAGTCGGTAAAGTTTCATTTCTCTGCGTATTGTGTCTAAGGGAGTGAGTGCCTGAGTGCCTTAGTTTGCTAGTGGTCAAGGCAGTACGGGCAGTACGTTTTGTTTCTATGCTGACCACTGTAATTTCAAATTAAACTCCACACAATAGACCATGTGAGAGAATGTAACTGCTTTTCTCATACTGGTCTGGATTAAATCTCAAATATTTGAGAAAATGTGAAAATCAACAAAAATGTGGTACAACTATCATGTATATCAGTGGCCTTTCTTCCATGACTCACATGCAGTGACATTTCAGCTTCTTCAAAGAAACGGGCCACACATTTCAGTCTTCTTGTAGCCCTCCTGTGGTCAGCGGTGAAAGAATGAAAACTTCCTCTACATTGGTGGAGTTTGTGCCTGTTTAAACCTGCGCTCTGTTGCACACAAGTGGTTTCAAGCAGGATGTCCTCATTTAGTTGAAGAGAAACTGCAACTCCACCGCTAAGACATTAAGTAAATCAGGGGTCTACTATTTTTGTAATGAAGCTTCATATTTAGACATGTATTGATGTTGCACATCAGAGTGCGTGTGTTTCAGACCTATCGCGGCTCGTCAGCAAAAATCACTGATGTTACGAAGCGCTGTGGTTAGTAAAACCTAACTTCAGTGAGTGCCAGTGCATTCACACACTAACAATACGTGATGGATAATTTTTTTCTGGTCCTGACAGAGCAAAGACTTTTTCATAGAAGCAATGTAAGGTCACATTTGTCCCAACAGTGGCAGTTCTCACCCCTGTGTCCTGTTTGACTGGTCCAGACTGGATCGCAGCTGACAGATGAACTGGTCAAAAAGATGGAATGTTGTAGAAAGGTAACCCAACATTAAATTATTGGCCTAAATTAGTTTCAGACGCCTGAATATATTTTATAGGAAGAAACTTACAGACCCCACAGAGGACCATATAGAGGTGCATCGTCTCAGAGGTCAAAGGGAGTAAATGTTTTGAACAAATGAGCAAACATCATCTTGAAAATGGGATTACATTTGATTGGTCACTAAGAGGGTCAAACTCTGTGACACCAAACATCCGGCTGGCCTCAGTAGGAAATAAACCAATTTGCATCACAGCACAAGAGCTTAGAGGAGATTTAAAAGACGACAAACTGACAATAAGAGTTTGGTAGATCATTTACATATCACAGAAACCTAAAAATGTGGTACATTAGAGACATTAGAGAGAGTGCTACGTCGTCTACTTCTATTTTTTTCTTCTACGATGACAAAGTTGTAAAGCAAGCGAAGTTGAAAGCATCACTAACATTGATGTATACCATTATTCAATGCAGTGGAAACAGTTCTTGAAACAGGAGACTTTGGTAGACAGAGGCCTGAAGCGCCTCCTAGAGGTGACAGGCTGACATACATGGTGAGTAAGAGGGGGTTTTCAGGTGATCGTTCAGGTTACATGTTAACTTCACAATACAAGGATACAGATGATTATCTACTATGACCTCTGAAGAGAGTATGATGCCAGTGTGCGAAAGAGCAATGGCTCCCACAGGTTGTAGGTAGTTAGAGTTGTCTGTAATCCATTGTGTCTTACCCATGTCTGGGCAACTAATTAGCGTGTGGATCAAATCTTGTACTTCTCCCTATAAAACAATATCAGTATATGTAAAGAGTATGGAGAACAAAAGACACATAATGCCCTGATATTTGCTCTTGGTAATTTATCCATTATGTTGTGCTCGTAAAGTAAATACCTTAAACAAAGCTGTTAGGAGTTGGATTTAGAAGACAACACCTGTAACCCAGATAGCCACTAGCTGAAACCTAAGCCTGTAAACATTAGCTGTTGGCCTCTTATCCAAGGCTTGGGTTACAAGTATAGAACTGCCTTAACTTGCCCTCAACTTCAGCAATCAGTCAAAACTTACCTTACTAACAATTAAACAATATCTGGTTCAGGACACACAGCATTAGTATCGGAAGTGGTCATGAGCAGACCAGAAAAGCATTGTTCTTTTCATGGCCCTGGATTCAGCAACACGATTAAGTACAAAATAAGTTTGTAACAGTGTCATGTAGAAGAAGGAGTGCATGTCCAAAAAAATGTTTAAAAAAAGGTGAAGATCACTACCACAGCCGCTGAGGCAGAATATCTCTAGACACATTGTGATATACACAGGTGTGCCTCTGGGCTGTGTACTCAACCCACACATTCACACTATTCTCTTAGTAAGACATTGTAGTGGTGCAAAGGGAAGTGGCTACTTGCACGGTGGAAGCATGGGGACAATAAAGGAGGATATGGAGGGCAGCAAGAAGCATCAATAACCATAGCTAAAGAAAATAGTCTCCTAAACCACACCCCTACAAGTCTCTCTCTATTTTATCTTTTGGTAATATCTGCATGTTATTCCTTCAGAGCATTTTATCTCATACACTTGATAGATTTCAAAAATAAATTAGTTTTTGATGTCTGACTGACATCTTACATGTATATTTTGTCTCATACTGCTTCTAGTACAGACAATAGGTTGTGTAAGACTTGAGCTTTCGAGCAAAACTTTACAATACCACGCCCCCTTTCTAATGAAACCCCCTACAGAATATAAAGTGAACTGGCTGTAGCAGGGCTACACGCAGGATGAGGACCTTCACCTTAATAACAGTTTTGCTTCTCTGCAGCCACGGTAAGTGCCATATTGAACTATTCTCCTCAGCAACAGATACACTATATTAACATTCCAGTAACCCATGGGTATACTTGCAAATGAGCTGAATTCATATTGATCTACTGTTGTAATCTGTACATCTCATTCTTTTTTGTTGTTTTTTTTTTCAGGTTGGACTGCCATCTCAGGTTCTGAGTTTCAGACTGTGGAGGTTCAATCGGGTGAAGAAGTCACTCTGAAGTGCTCCAACATTTCCACAGCTGTAACTCAGACCGACTGGTTCAGAGTGGTCAACAGAACTGAGCCCAGCTGTATCTCCTCTATGTTCTTTTCTCACGACAATGCTTCATTCTGTGATGGATTTCAACATGGAAACTTTGAAATGAGTTCCAACGACACCACCGTCTTTCTTAAAATCAAGCGAGTGGATTTCTCCGACGCTGGGCTGTACTTCTGTGGGTTTTATATTCGAACACATACAGTCATTTCCAGCGCAACAGAGTTAAGAATTCAAGGTAATAAAATGTTTTTCGTCTCATCTCTTCTTAGATTTCTCATCCTATGTATAGATCTCAAATTGATTACCTTAGCATATCCAGAAAACAAGCTAAAATAAGGGCAATGGGACTCAAAGAGTTTCCTGAAGACAATTCACCACTCATACAAGAACCTTCACAGACATCACCTTAGTGTGAAAACAGTTTGAAGACAAACAGGAAATCAACATAGATATTCACGTTTTTCTTTTTGCAGGTAATGATGAATCCAGTGATGAAGTGGATTCTCAGACTGAAAGTACGTTTTTTTTTCCCTAGTGATTTTTTCGTAGCGTACATTACTATAGAAATGCCAATACTAATACCATACACGCTGTAAATTGTTATGTAGAGTCAGACAGGATGACGGAGCTAATGAGTTTGATCCTGGGTGGTCTGACTGTTTTCCTCACTATAGTCGTGATAGCCCTCGCTGTAAAAATCTGGAAACTTCAGACAGGTACAGTTGCTTTATAATCTGATGGACGAACCAAGAGTGAATTATACGGTCATTAACTAATCAGACTTTTGTATTTGTCATTTAGATGGGAACAAAGAATCGCAGAGGAGCAAGGTGAACTATTTTCTTACTCATGATCTGTACTGTTATGCTAACTGTTACGATTTAAAAGCTGCATGTACACATCTGTGAAAAGTCGAACTGCAACTTCAGGCAAATAGTGAGTCATAGTCTGTCATCTTACTTAACTTCACGTAACTGCTTTTTCAAAACAGGGTTTTAAAGACTATAATTAATACCATATAGTAAATAAACTATAATAACCCTAACCCTATCTGTAACTTTGTTTTTGCAATATTAGTGATTTAACTAGATTTATTGTGAGCAAAACAGAAACTATCACCACCGTATATCCATTACCCTTCTAATTTTATTTCCTCATGCAAAGCATGGAAATTTCCATCAGTTCAACCAGATGTTATTTACTCAAGGAAGATAAAATTGAGTTTTTCTGGTAGTATTGTAACCATAGCAACTAGCTGTGTATAGTTTCTGAAGCAGGGTGGAAAACAGCAAATGGCAGAAAAATAGTCACCTAAAATTAAATCTAAACACTGTAAATCTTAATGTTGGTTTTGTGTCTTACCATTTAGCTTTTTATATAAGAGTCAAATATTCAAATAAATACTGAATGGCAGCTGTTTGCATGATTTCATCAGTTAACACGTGATCAATGACACTTTTTATTTGTTCTAAATGCACCTTAAAGGGAAAGGTTTCAAGTTTTTAATACTCTTATCAGCACTCGAGTGGACAAACAGGCTTGCTTTATGCCAGTGTATGTTATTATTATTGTTCTAAAACAATGGCTAATATTCTCCAGAATAAGGCAGATATCCGGGTGGCACAGTGGCAAGGTCTTCCATCTGAGAGAGAGATGGAGCCACATGTTGTATATGCTGCCACCAGATAGACACAGGAAGCACCAGGAACTGCAGCTCAGCTTTGTCATATTAACTTTCACAGACTGGTGACCTGTCTGTGACCTTTCACTGGACAAGCAGTTACAGAAGATGAATAAATGAATGAATGTTGTTTTGGTCTTGGCCATTCTTTCAGAACACATTTGTTTGTGCTTTTCTGAACTGCAGTCAAGTATCTGTTCTTATTTTGTTTGCCTTTTGTCTGAGAGCAAAACAAAAGAGAGAGAGACCGTAGTTGAAGTGTGATGGAGGAGGAGTCAGAAAAAAGGAGTAATTACTCTTGACGCTTCTCAAGAGGAGAGTCAGTGGGAGGAGTGATATACACATGTTTTACAGGAAGAGACAGTACAGTGTGGTCTGAGAACAACTGAGGGACAATCACAAGCTCTGCTGAAAGTTAGAAAAGCAACACAACTAAGACCAGCTATGTCCAGTATTTGGACGTGTATAAATAAACTCACAACTGAATGTGTCAACACAGTGAGGTGATACTCCCCCCCCCAAGTGAGACTTTACTAACAAGATGTTTTGTGTTGTTGTTTAGCAGAAAATGATCCGCATCCTGAAATAAAATAGGTGAATTCTTCTTTTCATACATGATCCTAAATAGTTTTATACAGCATGGCTCACAAAGTCTGTAATTACTGTAATTGGCCAGAGTCATTGTAACTGTATCCTACTCCACAGGAGGCAGCAGGAGCATAATGCTCAGAATAGCAGCATTGCATTGCATTGCAGGTTATGAACAGTACATGTTCAGTACATGACTCTAAATACTAAATATTCATTTCCAGAATCTGGGCTCTTATGACCTGAACTCTGCAGCATTGAGGATGTTTCCAATAACTACAAGAAGCAGAAGGCCTGCATTAGAGAGAGAAGTTGAAACGCATGTTATTTATGCTGCGAGCAGATAAACTTGCTGTTCCGTGTGGGTGACTGAAAAATATCTTTGGAATAAAGTTCCCATTTCCATGAAGATTTTGTGTATGTTTGTCTTATTTGGAATGCCCCTGCTCATGACCTGAAAAGAACACAAGTGTATTTGACGTTTGATGAGGAGGAGCCACAAAGGACACTGGTGACAGTCTCAGTTATTCATAGTAATAGTCAAATGGTGGGGGGTGTGAGGTGTGAATGAGATACACATTAATTCACAGGAAGAGACAGAGCCAGTGTGGCCTGAGCATAACTGAAACAACAAGGTCTTTACAGTCAGTACTTCAGCTTTAAAATTAAGTACAAACAGATCTGCATTTGACTAAACTATATCAGCCTTCATATTTACTCAGACTTTTTCTAAAAAATACTGAAGAAAATAAACATTAATGGAGCAATCAAGCGTTAGTGACAAACATTATCTGTGTGAGACATAAAATCTTCACAACAGGAAGACTTCAGCCCTGACCACAAACATCAAATGACTTGCTGCTCTGAAGACAAAGAACAAAGCTACTTTAGAAAAACGAAACAGAAGCGTCTCATGATCCACAAAATGATTGGACATCTGGATTCTGTGGCAACATGGTTGTTTCTGCAAAAGCCATGTAAATTAGGCTTTAGCTTAGCTTCAGCCTAAGAAGCACTTCTAATGAACACCGTATTTGTGAATGTAACAGCTACAGCATAAAGTGATTGTCGGAAAAAATTTATGTTGTGATCGTTTTGTGTTTAGTTTGAGTTGTCAGTCTCTTTAATGTTAGTACTTGACCAGCGCACAGTGATGACTGACAAACTGTTTGTGGTTCAACCTTCATTTCTATAATAAGATAAAATAAGAACTAATGTGTTTTCATCAGACTTTTCCCTATTTAATTCAATTTTTTGTAATTCTCTTTAGTGTCCTGACACAGTGAGCATGTTAAGGGGCATGTTTGCATGCACATGTGGGCAAAAATAAGTCTTGAGCCCTCCCCCTGTCATTTTCCACTGTGGTGAGAACACCATGCATCAGTCAAAGCGAAAAAAAAAAACACACAAAGACTAGCCTTTACCTCAGAGCAGAAATGCTGCATGCATCAACAACTGTGCTACTCTCATACAAAAAGTGTACTTCTCTATTTCTAAAACTATCTTCAGTCCGTTTCTTTAGCCACCAGCTACTTTACCAATCTCATGTCACTCTTATAAGACTCCATCAGCACCATGCTTACAGATAAAAAATAAAATCTATGGTTCTTAGGTTCTTAGTGGTCTGTTCTCAGCAACACATCTTTAGACATAGCTTTAAACAAAATATCTTACTATGCATCAGGGGAATGCAATTCATTATATGCACCTATATCTGCAACATCAATGATAGCAATTTATTCCAATACAGCGCAGGTGAGTTCAGCAGCTGTCATACCTGCTCCAACACTTTCTTTGTATACAGTGATTTTTGGTTTTATTTTTAACTTATCAGCTCACCTACCCTGTGTCATATCACTTATGACAGACAGGCACCCATAAACATTGGATAACAGTACTCACACGTTTTTATACGACCACTTTCTTCCGACCCGGCGTGACCCCAAGACAATCTGCAGCAGGGAGCCGACACAAACAAAGGAGGGCACGGGAGCCCCAGGTTACGCAGAAGGCCTCGGGGGAAAAGAGCTGGCGAAAGAGAAAGGCTGAGGCGAAGAGCACACCACACGCCACTGCCTAGTATGTTGCTAGCCAATGTCCAGTCACTGGAGAACAAGCTGGACGAACTCAGGGCCAGGATACAGTACCAGAGGGACATACGGGACTGTAACATCATCTACCTCACAGAGACATGGCTGACTCCTCTCGTACCAGACTTCACCATTCAACCTGCGGAGTTCCTTACAGTTCACCGCATGGACAGAACGAGTGAGTCGGGGAAATCAAAGAGAGGTAGAGTGTGCCTTATGTTTAATAGTGACACAGTCACAGTGGACAGATCAATTGGAGGCAGCTCTGCAGGGTGCGCTGGACTCAGGCTACCTTTACACGGAAACTATCTGAACCAAAAGCGCAAAAGTGGCGTTTCGTTTTCACTTTTAACTCCGCATTTAGACGAGCGTTTCTGAAACAAATCTGTGTTCAAACGGAAACGCAAAAGTGTGTGAAATTTCATACACATAGATGCAGTATACCGCCAGATGGCTAGGTGGCAATACTCCCAATAGTGCCTGCGTAGAGGTATTTACTTTTCTTCTACTTTTCCACACTTAGCGTGCGAAATACATTAACCAAAACAACCACTTGGATACAAATTATTGCGGCTAGGGCCTGTTGAACCTCCATCGCGGAGCTCGACATGTTGTTTACTTGTTTTTCCGGTCCTGTCGCATGCTTGTCACGTCATTTCTATTCGACGAGAAACGCAGTTTTGCGTTATTCACCCTTTGCACGGTGACGCGAGGGTGGAGCGTTTTTAAGATTTCCACTCTGGAGGGTGGTTTCACTTTTTTGCGTTTTCAACCCCCAAAAACGCCGTCACCATCTAAACGATATAGGACATCCGATAAAATGTTTTGCGCTTTTCACCTCCAATCGTTTCCGTGTAAAGTGCCCCTCAGCCGACTGGGACATGTTTCACAGCAGTGCAGGTGGAGACATCGAGGAGTTTACGGAAGCGGTTGTGGGATTTATCGGAAAAGTTGTGGATGATACCACGCCAAGGAGGACCATCAGGACTTTTCCCAACCAGAAGCCGTGGGTGGACAGATCTGTCCGCGAGGCTCTGTGTTCCCGCACCGCTGCCTATAACTCGGGATTCCAACATCATCATCAAGTTTGCAGACGACACCGCTGTTGTAGGACTAATCTCCCACGACAACGAGACAGCCTACAGGAGGACCGATGCCAGCAGAACAACCTCTGCTGAACATCAGCAAAACAAAGGAACTGATTGTGGACTTCAGCTGGAAACAGCAGAGGGACTTCCATCCACTCATTATCTGTGGCTCTGAGGTGGAAAGAGTGGACACCTTCAGATACCTGGGAGTGACCATCTCACAGGACCTGTCATGGACTCACCATCTGAACACCATTGTGAAGAAGGCCAGACAGCGTCTCTACCTCCTCAGATGCCTCAGAGACTTTAAGCTCCCTCTCAAGGTGCTCAGGAACTTTTACACCTGCACCATCGAGAGCATCTTGTGTGGGAGCATCACCATCTGGATGGGAAACTGTACCAGGCAGGACTTCCTGGCCCTCAAAAGGGTGGTCCGTTCAGTGGAGCGGACCATCAGAACCCCCCTCCCCAACCTGCAGGACATTTATACCAAACGTTGCAGGTTAAGGGCCAAGAAGATCCTGAAACAGCCCAGTCACTCCGGACACAATCTCTTCTCGCTCTGTCTTCTCTCTATTGCCATCAGGTCGGCGTTTCCGATGCCTGAGGACAAAGACTGAGAGGCTGAAGAAGAGTTTCTATCCACATGCCATCCGCCTGCTCAACTCTGAGCCTTAACCGGACTTAAATACCACTGCACCACCGCACTTTACTCACATAGCTGCTTTCAATACTGTAAATGTGTGTATATATACAAACGACTCCCATCTAAGTTTACACTTGAGTTTACGGTCTATATTTTATTCTATATTACAGTCTATATTTTATTTTATTTTTCTCGGTTTACATTTACACTTATATTGTTTACCTTGTGTGGTAAATGTGCAATTACTACTGTTTTACTGTAATACTTTTTTCTTACTACTGGCTGCAGGTACAAAAATACATTTCACTGTGTATTGTACTATGTATAACTGTGCATGTGACAAATAAAACCTTATCTTATCTCACCACACAGACAGGTAAAGCACCCGTCAGGCCAAGACTGTCATATTGCTGCTGGTATCTTTGCTGCCACAAAAATAGGTCACAGTGTGTGAAACCATACATATTGTACATCCTCCTTGAGCTTCAAACCAACCAAAATGCAATTCAGACAAAGACAAATACCAGAACAGAGTTCTCGTCTCTGTCCTTGAACTGCGACAGAAGCACAAAATCCATAATAAATGGAGGATTCGGTGTACACTGGTCTCAAAGTTAGTTTAATCACTTCAACTGAATTTGTTCAGCATCTGGCCAGAAGTGGCAGTATTGTGCACAGTGCTGGTGAGTAGGACCCCCTTTTCTTGAGAGAAGAAGAAATCCAGAGCTCCATCTCACTAATAGAGCTAGGCATCTCTGAATGTGTGTCTGTGTCTATATTTCTGATCTCTTAATAACTGTGGATCTGATTCCGGGGAACCAAAATAAGTGAAGCGTCGACTTCAGAGTTACTCAGAACCAAATGTGTTGAGCAGAATCAGATTCAGTAAAAGTGAAAACATACCCAAACTTCCACCTAATGGTTTTCCTGACAGTCCAAGATCAGAGATACAGTTGTTTTTAGTGTTGTCTCTCCCGTGTTCTCCTATCAAGGTGTTCTCGTCATCAGAAGCGTGACCTTCTAATAACTTAAAAATAAATATATATATTCATAATCGGTCTCTAGTCCTAAGACATGCTCGTTAGGTTAATTGGTGATTCTAAATTGGACGTAGGTGTGAATGTGAGTGTGAATGGTTGTCTGTGTCTCCAAGCAACCCTTAACAGGAATAAGTGGTTACCAAAGATGAATGATGTCCACCTGGAATGATGTCAAAGGCAACGAAAAAGTCAAAGAAGAGCGAAAATGAAACTCCAAGTGCCTGGTCTAACACATGCCTAACTAGCATCAAAGATCTGCTGGATAAACACAGAGATAGCATCGCGGCAGATCTTAAAAACTCCTTCGCTGCCCTGGAGCCAAGACTGGAAAAAATACAGACCATGGTGTTAGATCACGGATAATGTATCATCTCGCTGGAAACCAGTGCCGAGTCGGATGACCAGCGTATTCGTACTCTGGAGGCGAGGTGTGCAGCTTTAGCCGTCAGCAACGGCAAGCTGTTAGCGAAAACGTCAGACCTTGCAGGCCGGAGCCGCAGGAACAATATCTGAGGCCTCCCAGAATCAATCGAGGGGCCCACACCGGGGAGGAAATCTTAGAATCCCCACCCGAACCTGACCGAGTGCACAGGGTGCTGACTGCCAAGCCACAGCCAGGATCGAGGCCGCAACCTGTGATTATCCGCCTGCATCGCTATCAGATTAAGGACCTAATCATACGAGAGGCCGGCAAAAGAAGAGGGAAACTACAATAGCAAGGAGCCCCCGTCCAGATCTTTGAAGACTGTGCTCCGGAGGTGGTGGAAAAACATGCTAAATATCGGACGGTGATGGCAGGACTGTACTACTCTTCCTGGCTCGCCTTCAGATAACACTCAATGGTGGGACGAAGAAGAGGTTTCCCTCCCAAGAAGAGGTTGCAGCGTTCACATCAAACTACAAACAGAGCCCGTGACAAAACTAGCTCAGTCGGCCGGACAGGGAATACACAACAAATACCAAGGAAGTTCCGGTAAGGCGTAAGGTCACCATTAGGTATAATTTTGATCACTAATGGATATCAGATCGAAGCTATTAAAGAAATTTTATATATATATCCCTGCTAATATGTTTATAGGAAATACACTTACTTACTAGGTTCCTTTCTTAATTTCAACACGTGACCCCTACAGCAACACAACAACTGGTAATGTAAACTACAACTAGACAACATGAAGACTACTGAGGTTATTTTTAAAGCTGAGAATGTGATTCTTCTACCATGGAAATTAAGAGAACATGTGATGTCTTTATTTAGTATGTGTTCACTGTGTCGTAAATACTATCGTTTGAATATCACTTATTCTGTAATGACACAGTCTGAATCAACCTTCACTGCCCTGAAAGCATTAACAGTATGTGGCTAGCTATGAACAAAAGGGTAAGCAACACAAAAACACCCCGCCTCTTTACTTTAAAAGCTCACCCTTCCTGGACTCACAACAAATACGGACTTTGCAGAGCTCCAGTCATACGCACAAGCATGAACTTCACCCTGATAACAGCTTTTAGTCTCTGCAGCCTCTGTAAGTACTGACTTTAATTGTTCCTAACTTCACTCCTCAAATTATTTACCAAATTATTTACCTCATGTCACTTTAAAACAAGTAACTCTGTTGTTTCTCTGTTGGTTTCAGGCTGGTTCTCTGTCTCAGGTTCTGAGTTTCAGACTATGGACGGTCAGTTGGGTCAAGAAGTCACACTCACGTGCTCCAGTGTTAGACAGTATGATGCTCGGATAATCTGGTTCAGAGTGGTCAACAGAACCTCAGTCACTGTTATCTCTACTGTGTACCCATCTGACAACAAGCTGCAAAAAAGTGACCGATATGAAACAAGCTCTCACAACTCTTCCGTCAATCTCACAATCAAGTCACTGGATTTATCAGACTCTGGGTTGTATCTCTGTGGAATTATCAGAGCTGGAAATCTACTTTTCAGTGGGACATATTTAAAGATTGACGGTAAGTGTATTGTAAAGTCTTTGTTGTTTTCTTCTGTCACTCAGCTCAAGAAGAACAGAATCCAGAGCAAAGACAGGTGAATCCAACTTTAACATTTATTTTTATTACTTCTTTAAAAAAGCTTAACCAGAATCAGCCTCTATAGGTTTTGCTTGTCTGCAATACACTGGTATGTACGGTATGTACTGTATATTTAGAAATATACTATACTGTATTTTTATGGGCCGAATGCGAACAGGAAATTGCAGTTTGTCCATTGAAGAACACAAACATGTCTCTTTGACAACTGTAACATGTCTTCCTCAACATTACCTGGGACTATGTTGTGATTGTAAATGTTCTTTTCACAGAAATGTGGCTCTGACGACCTGAACTACGCTGCAGTGACTTTTCAAAAGAGAGCAAAGAGAAGAGAGCCGGAGCCAAATGTTGTCTATGCTGCTACCAGATAGACTGAGGAGAAATTCATTTATTCATTGTCATATTCTTTCTATGGTTAACTTTCAGCACTTCCTTTCTCTCTGTCAAAGTCTATTTAACGAAACAAACATATGATTCGTGTTTAATAGAGAGGGAGCTCATAAAACACTGACAACTGTCTGGATTGGCCCATAGCGCAGTCTGAACTGTTAACAGGAAGAGACAGGATGTGGTCTGAACTCAGCCGAGGTGAAAAACTTGAGATCTTGGCATCTTTCAAGAAACAGAATCTGAAAGGACGCAGTGAATACTGGCTGACTCTTATCTGTAACACATTTGTATACAAGTATCTGAAGAAACATTTAGGACTAATATATTGCTTATTTTCAGAGTAGTTGTTTGTACCTTGGTCAGTTGATCTCTAAATAAACATAAGTTCCACCATTCAACTTATAAATGTGGACATTTTTTAATGACATCTTTAAAAATGAATACAATGAATAAAATACAATGCCTTTTGTATCAAACAAACAAACAAGCTAAGCTAACGTTAGCAGTAACTTGCAATTAAAAATTTCTAACATATATAAACTAACCAGTTTATTTACAAAAATACTCTGTGTATAGTCTTGGTTAGCTTTAATTTGTCGTAAAATCTAGACAATCTAGAATCAGAGAGTAGGCAACCAAATATGGACTTGACTTGTGTGATTCTTTTTTTGACTTGTGTGATACTTTCTTGGCTACAGAACACTCTCCTGAAGTCAAAAGGTCAGCCTGAAAGTAAACTTGCTGACATAGAGCCATCTTCTTCCAGTCCGGCAGTTGTGAAGCTGCCAGCCACTCGGGAAGCATTCATCACAGCACAAAAAGGTGAAACCTCCTCAGTCCAAGAGGGGAAAGCTGCAGTCTCACCTGTGGCACCCAGTCGGAAGGTGAGCTCTCCTGATGATGATGGGTTAGTGATGTGTAATGCCACACCACAGAGAGCAAGGTTAAGCAACACAGACGTTTTGTCTAACTTGACTCACTACCTCTCTCACCTCCCTTATGACCAGTGTGAAGATGTGACTCAAATCATCTCTGAATTCCTGTGTCTGTTTAATCAAACCTGTCATTACTCATGACATTGTCCTAACTAACTCAACACCAATAAAGCAGCACGCCTATCAGGTTAGTCCAGCTAAGAGAGAAGTCCTGAAGAAAGAGGTTGACTATCTTGTGGAAAGTGGATTTGCAGTGCCCAGTTCAAGTCCCTGGAGTTCTCCTTGCCTCCTCGATATTAAGTCTCATGGAAGCCCCAGGTTCCGCACTGACTTTCGCAAGGTGAACGCATTAACTGTTCCCGATGCCCATCCATTACCCCTTATTGATGATTGTACAGATGAGATTGGCCCCACAACATACATCAGCAAACTTGACACGTTTGGCAAGTTCCTTTAACTTCACATGCATCTGACATTTCAGCTTTCGTGACCCCACATAATTTCCTACAGTATACCATCATGCCCTTCGGTATGTGTAATGCTCCTACCTTTCAAAGGTTAGTAAACAAAGTACTGGGAGATGCTAAGGACTGCAAGGCCTATCTGGATGATATTCTGCTGATAAGGCCACCCACACAGCTACACCGAGGGAAGTTTTCAAACGCTTATCAAATGCCTCTCAAACATTCAATCTTGCCAAATGTGAGTTTGGAAAAGGTACTGTCCTCTACCTTGGCCAGCAGGTACGTTGAGGGCAAGTGTGTCCTGCAGATGCAAAGATCAAGGCCATTGCTGTATTTCCTGTGCCGACCACCAGGAGAGAGCTAAGACGTTTAGTTGGGATGTCTAGATACTATCAGCGGTTCTGTAAAAACTCCTCCACTGTAGCGGTCCCGCTGACAGCTTTAACCAGTCCTGTAAGCCCTTTAATTGCACTGGTGAGTGTACACAATCATTTGAGAGCCTGAAAGGTAGGCTGTGTTGCGTTCCTGTCCTGTCTGCCCCAGATTTCTCCGTGCCATTCAAGCTTGACGTAGATGCCAGACCACTTGGAGCTGGAGCTGTCCTTCTACATGGGGATGACCAGGACATCGATTATCCTGTGAGCTACTTGTCACGCAAATTTAATAAATATCAACTCAAGTACTCCACCATAGAAAAGGAAACTCTTGCATCGTTTCCTGTGCAACATCTTGAGGTTTATGTTAGAACTAATGCTGACCATAACCCTCGAGTGCTTCTCTCCCGAATATTCAACAGCAACCAACGTCTTATGTGTTGGGCCTTTGATTACTCAAAATTTCAATCTAGAAATTTCTCACAAAAAGGGGTCTGACAATATTATTGCGGATGCTTTGTCCCAAGCTATGTAATCTAGTCGTCAGAGATCACTTGTAGGATATAGTTCCTAACTTTGTTCGGACTTATATGGGTGGGGGTGTTAGGTGACATGCAGGGTCAGAGAGCAGAATTGTTTGTGTATATGTATTTTCCCTCCTGTTCTCTTCTCCTCCTCCTCCTTCTCACTGCTTATTTTGGTTTATTTGGCCCAACCACACCGTCCCACACTCCTCCACAATTTGGCTACCTGTATTAGTAGATTCGCTTAGTTAATAAAACATTTTTCTTTTTCCCACACAAACTCTGGCTTCATTTATTGTGATTGTCGTGTTTATGTCTCCTTGCCCTTTAAACATCTTAGGAGTCATAACACTTAAAACAAATAACTCTGTTGTTTCTCTGTTGGTTTCAGGCTGGTTCTCTGTCTCAGGTTCTGAGTTTCAGACTGTGGACGTCCATTCGGGTCAAGAAGTCACACTCAGGTGCTCCAATGTTAGCCAGTATGATACTCTGATAATCTGGTTCAGAGTGGTCAACAGAACCTCAGTCAGTGTTATCTCTGTGTATTCATATGGCAACGAGCAGCAAACAAGTGATCCATTCCCAAATGGAAAATATAAAAAAGGCTCTGAGAACTCCTCTGTCTTTCTCAAAATCAAGTCACTGGATTTATCAGACTCTGGGTTGTAACATATTTTCTATATAAGTTTCTGAAGAAACATTTAGGACTCATATAGTGCTAATTTTCAGACTAGTCATTTCCACCTCATTCAGCTTATTCTATGCGCACCTTTGGTGAGGCGTCAACCAGACAAAGGCCAAACAACTAATGCAGAAGATCAGAGGACATGGGGAAAGAGATCAGGGGAGCCAAGAACCTCAGGTCAGCAGCAATGTCAGCTCCACTCATGCTCCACCTCTTTGTCCAGTTTAGACTAAGACAGGAGTCAGATTCTTCCAAGATGTGGACAGCCAGAGTCACCACACTGAGCTTCAAAAGGACTCTTTAGGAAACTTATGGTTGACGTCACAGAGGGTTCCGATAATTGGCCTCATGTATAAATGTTTTCTTACATTTCTCTCACATTCAGCCTACTCAAAAAAAGACAATAATATAGACAATGAGCCAAATTTGTTCTTACCCATCTGTTCATATGTTGTCGAATCCCACTTGAACTTAGACTGGTTTTACGTGGCAGGGCCGGTTTTTGCTATGGGCAATGTGGGCGACCGCCCAGGGAGCAATCCACGTGAGGGCGCACGAGCGCCCCCAAAAAAAAAAAAAAAAGGAAACAAAAGTTTTCTAGACTACCGCTCATTTCCATGTCAAGTTAGAGGAGTGGGCGCTGGGGCGCCCTCATTGTCACGTCAACTTGCTGCTGAGAGTCATACGGGTTGTGTGTGTGTCAGAAGAGGCAAGGAGGAGGGGGGCGAGGGATAGACTGATCCCAGGCCACACAACACAAACTGCTTCCAAATAAATTGTATTTCATTCCTAAAATTAACATAGACCCATAGACCCATACATACATGTAATTAATTGGGTTATATGTAAAATGACAAAAAAAATAATAAATAAATCTGTGCAGTCATCTACGTGACTCCGGTAACTCCGGATGTGTCGAGTCTTCATCTTCATCATGGATCAAAGTAAAAGACCAAAGAAGCCATCAGTTGCCCAGTTCAGAAAAAGAAGAAAAGAGAAGAGGAGAAACGGGCAAAATATAAAGGTATGCAGATTTCTATGAGTGACGTACTGACAGTAGCAGAGCCCGTCTACGGAGAGCCTCGCCACTCTCTATTAAGTCCCATTGTAACGAACAGTTCAGAAGCCGAAGTTCACTGAGAGTGGAACTTCTCCCCATATTAGACATTCTCTGGCTATAGGCTATTTATTAGCCTCTTGCTAATATGTTGCTATTAGCCACAGAAGACGACTGTATTGGTTTTTAGTTTTGCTGAACTAGCAACTATTAGAACTGAGGCAATTGCACTTCACACCTGTTGTTAATGTTAATGCCAGTTGTAAACAGGGTGAAAAACCCAGGTTGAAAAATCTGCTACAGTCTGAGCACTGAATTCAGATTATGTTAATTATCTGCTGTTTCTCTATGTACAAAACTGGTGTGTTATCATAACTGGAACGGTTCAGATGGTATTAGGATGATGCAAAACAAAACTCGTATGTAAAATACGAAATAGTTGTATTAGTGCAGGAACCTTTTTTATGAAGTTTAGGCGCCAAGGGATGGTTCGCCCAGGGCGTAAATCTAGCCAGGACTGCCTCTGCACTTTGCAATTAGATTGAAGAAATGCCCCAGTGAAATCATGTCAGGGCAGCAGACTTCACTGCCACAATAATTTGATAGGTAATGTTACATCCAACAAAGTAAGATTTAAAAAAAAGAAAAAAAAAAACTATTCATTTATTTATTCAATTGTGTACAGTGGTATCATAAACCCAGAGAGGTGCAAAGCCTGCCATATCATCAAGGCATTGTGTGCAAATTAACTACTTCAATCTGATAAACAACGCCAATTTATTAATTTATTATAAGTTGAGTTCAGGAACTAAACCACGCCCAATGTCATTCCATTTCCCACTCTTACATATAAAAGTGTATCCTAACTCTCTGTCTCTGTTTATCTCTGTTCTCAACCCCTTCATTGCTTATCCCTCTTTATTCTTGTCTTCCTCTTCCACCTTTCATTACAGGAACCAGGGGACAAGGATCGGAAGTGTCCTGGGAATATTATTATAAATTATGAAATGAGTGAATGATGGTAGATTATTTTCTTCTGCAGTGTTATTTCTCACACGTCTTTCAAAATTCCTTAGAACAAACAGGTGGTACGCAGGTATTGATGAATGCCACAAAACTTATTCAACTGTGCATGTGAGCGAGTTAACAATTAAAGTTGCGGACACACATTATTCATGCATCGGGTCTGATGAGTATAGCCCAACATCACAGCTACTGTGGTAATGAATTGTACTGAGGAAGAGTATCTCCAATGAATCACTGTAATAGTGCAGGAATCATCCACAGATGTCTCCAGGATCACCCAACTCATCATGTCTCACTGGTATCAGCATCCAAACAACATTCATAGAGCAGCATTCATTAATAAAGCATGTCAACAATTCACTACAGGTTCCTTTTTCTTCAATAAATTCTAAAGATATCACATTAGTCCTGTTACTGTGTTTAATTGAAATTCACTTACGACAGGTTCTTTTTTCAATCTCAATGTGCGACTCCTACAGCAACACACCAACTGGTTATGTAATCTACAACTAGACAACATGAAGACTACTGAGGTTATTTTTAAAGCTGAGAATGTGATTCTTCGACCATGGAAATTAAGAGAACATGTGATGTCTTTATTTAGTATGTGTTCACTGAGTTGTGAATACTATTGTTTGAATATCACTTATTCTGTAATGATACAGTCTGAATCAACCCTCACTGCCCTGAAAGCATTAACAGTATGTGGCTAGCTATGAACAACAGAGTAAGCAACACATAAACACCCCGCCTCTTTACTTTAAAAGCTCACCCTTCCTGGGCTCACAACAAATACGGACTTTGCAGAGCTCCAGTCATACGCACAACTATGAACTTCACCCTGATAACAGCTTTTAGTCTCTGCAGCCTCTGTAAGTACTGACTTTAATTGTTCCTAACTTCACTCCTCAAATTATGTACCAAATTATTTACCTCATGTCACTTTAAAACAAGTAACTCTGTTGTTTCTCTGTTGGTTTCAGGCTGGTTCTCTGTCTCAGGTTCTGAGTTTAAGACTATGGACGGTCAGTCGGGTAAAGAAGTCACACTCACGTGCTCCAATGTTGATCAGTATGATACTCGGATAATCTGGTTCAGAGTGGTCAACAGAACCTCAGTCAGTGTTATCTCTACTACGTACCCAAAAGGCAACAAGGAGCAAAATGAAAAATATGAAACAAGCTTAAACAGCTCCTCCGTCTTTCTCACAATCAAGTCACTGGATTTATCAGACTCTGGGTTGTATCTCTGTGGAATTATCAGAAAAACAGAACTATTTTTAAGTGAGACATATTTAAAGATTGACGGTAAGTGTATTGTAAAGTCTTTACTTTAATAGGTACGTTTTGTTTGGTCAAGTCATTTTCTACTTATAATACAAAGAGATGCTTTGATGTTGTCTCCACATGTAAAAAATCCAGAAATAAAATCAAGAATGACATTATCTTTATTTATTTAAAAGGCGGCGATGAGCCTGATGGTAACATGGACAACAAATGTGAAAGTAAGAATTTCCTTAATATTTTTCTCCATTTTAATTTAAGCGTAGTCTCAAATCTCTAAAGTGAAAATAGAGACTAACTTTCTTTCTTGTAACTTGTCTTTGTTCTAAAGAGTCTGATGGAATGGTAAAGCTGATGAGTGTGGTCCCGCATGTACTGGCTGTTGTCCTTGTAATGGTCAGCACTGGTCTGGTTGTTCAAACATTGAGGCTTAAAAAAGGTACTTATGGCTTTACATTTATGGTCTACTCTTAAAAATACTTAATGTTCAATAACCAGATGTTTTGTTTCTGTCACTCAGCTCAAGTTAAACAGAATCCAGATCAAAGACAGGTAAATCCAACTTTAACATTTATTTTTATTTCTTGTTTAATAAAGCTTAACCAGAATCAGCCTCTATAGGTTTTGCTTGTCTGCGATACATTGGTATGGACAGTATGTACTGTATATTTAGAAATACACTTGTATTATATTTATATGGGCCGAATACAAACAAGAAATATCAGTTTGTCCATTAAGAGCACAAACATGTCTCTTTGACAACTGTAACATGTCTTCCTCAGCATTACCTGGGACTATGTTGTGATTGTAAATGTTCTTTTCACAGAAATGTGGCTCTGACGACCTGAACGACGCTGCAGTGACTTTTCAAAAGAGAGCAAAGAGAAGAGAGCCGGAGCCAAATGTTGTTTATGCTGCTACCAGATAGACTGAGAAGAAATTCATTCATTCATTGTCATATTCTTTCTGTGGTTAAATTTCAGCACTTCCTTTCTCTCTGTCAAAGTCTATTTAAGCAAACAAACATATGAGTAGTGTTTATTAGAGAGGGAGCTGGTAAAACACTGACAACTGTCTGGATTGGCTCATAGCGCAGTCTGAACTGTTAACAGGAAGAGACAGCATGTGGTCTGAACTCAGCCGAGGTGAAAATCTTGAGACCTGTTAACTGGTATCTTTCTGGAAATAGAATCTGAAAGGACGCAGTGAATACTGGCTGACTCTTATCTGTAACACATTTATAGACAAGTTTCTGAAGAAACATTTAGGACTAATATATTGATTTTCAGAGTAGACATATGACATAATGACATATTTTTAACATGAATTCTATGAATGAGGAAAATGAAGATTCATTCAGTGCAGACCTCATTAGGAAACATGTTTTTTTTTTTGTTGTTGTTTTTTTTTTTTTTTTTTTTTTTAATATCCTGCCTTGAAGTAGCAAAGATAGTGTTAAATATGGTTTAACGTTAACGGCTTCGGCTGATTGTAAAAGGTTGCATATACACAGGGAGTATTGGGGGAAACTGTTCTAAAGTTGCAAAAGTATGAGCATGTGAGCTAGTTAATATTAAATGACACACATTATTCATGCATCAGGTCTCATGAGTATAGCCCAACATCAGAGCTACTGCAGTAATGAATGATACTGAGGAAGAATATCTCCAAAGAATCATTGTAATAGTGCAGGAATCACCCACAGATGTCTCCAGGATCACCTAACTCATCATGTCTCACCAGGGGCGTTACTAGACCTTATTCACTGGGGCACGTGCCTTAGTAAAAGTCTCCAGTGCCCCAGTAAAATTCAAGCGCTGCTCTCGCTGGAAACGGCATTCATGAGCGCATCTCCGTGCCTGCTTTAGTCATGACTCGAGCCTGTCACTATCCTTGTATCGTTACCAGTGGTTTAATATAGCCTACAGTATGACAGTGACAATAATGATTTTGAAGCTTGTACCCGTAGGCTAGCCATTTATTTCATATTGCGCACACATTTAATTATTTTTTTTTTTTTTTTAATGTATTGGGAGTTGGGGGCCTGTGCCCCAGCAAAGCTCTCGGTCTAGAATCGCCCCTGTGTCTCACTGGTATCAGCATCCAAACACAGCATTCATAGAGCGCCATTGTTACCTACTCTCGGGTAAAATGAGCCTAATTAACCTACACCTGTGGAGCGATGCTGGCCAATCATAAAAGGGCCATGTCAGCGGTGATCATACTCTACCTGTGCTGTAATTTGTTGAGTGAACTTCGCTGTTTAAAAACTGTAGTGCTGTGGAGTGAGTATGTGTGGTTAGGTAAGTTTTGGGGTACTCCATACATTTTTAAATCACGTAGCACTCTTTTGTCTATAAATACTAGGTTTTAGGGTTGCTGCCACTTTTGTATTTATTTTTTGGTTAAGCACGGTTTCTAGATGAGAGAGTCAGGCTTTTGTTCGCATTTTGTTTCAAGTCTAGCCTCAGTTTAAGACCAGTTTTGTTGTCTGCTTATTTTGGTTTATTTGGCCCAACCACATCGTCCCACACTTCTTCACAATTCTTCTGTATTAGTAGATTTGCTTAGTTAATAAAACATTTTTCTTTTTCCCACACAAACTCTGGCTCCATTTATTTTAATTGTCGTGTTTATGTGTCCTTGCCCTTTAAACATCTAAGGAGTTGTAACACATCTCACTTCAAAACAAGTAACTCTGTTGTTTCTCTGTTGGTTTCAGGCTGGTTCTCTGTCTCAGGTTAGGTTCGGTCAGTTTCAGACTGTGGACGTCCATTCGGGTCAAGATGTCACACTCAGGTGCTCCAGTGTTACCCAGTATGATGCTTTGATAATCTGGTTCAAAATGGTCGACAGAACCTCAGTCAGTGTTATCTCTGTGTATTCATCTGGCAATGAGCACCAAACAAGTGATCAATTCCCAAATGGAAAATATGAAAAAGGCTCTGAAAACTCCTCTGTCTTTCTCAAAATCAAGTCACTGGATTTATCAGACTCTGGGTTGTAACATATTTTCTATATAAGTTTCTGAAGAAACATTTAGGACTCATATATTAGTTATTTTCAGACGAGTCATTCTCATCTTATTCATCTTATTCTATGCGCACCTTTGGTGAGGGGTCAACCAGACAAAGGCCAAACAACTAATGCAGAAGAACAGAGGGCATGGGGAAAGAGATCAGGGGTGCCAAGGACCTGAGTTCCACAGCAATGTCAGTTCCACTCATGCTCCACCTCTTTGCCCAGTTTAGACTAAGACAGGAGTCAGATACAACCAAGATGTGGACAGCCAGAGCCACCACACTGAGCTTCAAAAGGACTCTTCAGGAAACTTATGGTTGACGTCACAGAGGGTTCAGACAATCGGCCTCATGCATAAATGTTTTCTTATATTTCTCTCACATTCAGCCTACTGAAAAAAGACAATCATATGTGGGATTCAAGAGACGCAAGACGATGAGCCAAATCTGTTCTTATCCATCTGTTCATATGTTGTCGAATCCCATTTGAACTTAGACTGGTTTCAGGTGACAGGCAAACACTTCCATCGCTTTTCATACCATCCCCTTGACCACTTTTCATCCCATACTCCCTGCCCCTTTTGTCCCTCCATCCATTTCTCTCACAACCTGTGTACCAATACATTTATTTGCATCAATCAAGGCATGGTCTTTGTTAGTGAAAGTGACAGTCAACTACCGTGCAAACTATTACAGACACAGGAGGAAACCAGGAAGCTTTAGACATGGATAAGTGCATAAGCTACACAACATCTTTAAGTATATTAATACATAAAAATAACATCTGGTTCTTATTTTGGTTCTTATTTTATCTCTCTGATTTAATTAGGTCCAGTTTATCACCTACCACAGCACACCTGGATCATCAGAATGATCCGCCTGACCTAAACCAAAATATCTTCAGGATACAGATTTTTTTCCCCACTTACCCACTATGTGATGACACTATAATATGTTTCTTGTTATACGTAAGTGGGAATATTATTTTAAATTGTGTGAAATGAGTGAATGATGGTAGAGTATTTTCATCTGTAGGGAAATTTCTCAGATGTCACAGTCGTAAAATTGCTCAGAACAAACAGGTAGTACGCAGGTATTGATAAATGCCACAAAAGTTATTCAGTTGTGCATGAGAGCTACTTAATATTAAATGTGCGGACACACATTATTCATGCATCAGGTCCGATGAGTATAGCCCAACATCACAGCTACTGCAGTAATGAATGATACTGAGGAAGAGTATCTCCAATGAATCACTGTAATAGTGCAGGAATCAACCACAGATGTCTCCAGGATCACCCAACTCATCATGTCTCACTGGTATCAGCATCCAAACAACATTCATAGAGCAGCATTCATTAATAAAGCATGTCAACAATTCACTACAGGTTCCTTTTTCCTCAATAAATTCTAAATATATCACATTAGTCCTGTTACTGTGTTGAATAGAAATACACTTACTACAGGTTCCTTTTTCAATCTCAATGTGCGACTCATACAGCAACACACCAACTGGTTATGTAATCTACAACTAGACAACATGAAGACTACTGAGGTTATTTTTAAAGCTGAGAATGTGATTCTTCTACCATGGAAATTAAGAGAACATGTGATGTCTTTATTTAGTATGTGTTCACTGCGTTGTGAATACAATAGCTTGAATATCACTTATTCTGTAATGATACAGTCTGAATCAACCCTCACTGCCCTGAAAGCATTAACAGTATGTGGCTAGCTATGAACAACAGGGTAAGCAACACATAAACACCCCGCCTCTTTACTTTAAAAGCTCACCCTTCCTGGGCTCACAACAAATACGGACTTTGCAGAGCTCCAGTCATACGCACAACCATGAACTTCACCCTGATAACAGCTTTTAGTCTCTGCAGCCTCTGTAAGTACTGACTTTAATTGTTCCTAACTTCACTCCTCAAATTATTTACCAAATTATTTACCTCATGTTACTTTAAAACAAGTAACTCTGTTGTTTCTCTGTTGGTTTCAGGCTGGTTCTCTGTCTCAGGTTCTGAGTTTAAGACTATGGACGGTCAGTCGGGTAAAGAAGTCACAATCACGTGCTCCAGTGTTGACCAGTATGATACTCGGATAATCTGGTTCAGAGTGGTCAACAGAACCTCAGTCAGTGTTATCTCTACTACGTACCCAAAAGGCAACAAGGAGCAAAATGAAAAATATGAAACAAGCTCTCACAACTCCTCCGTCTTTCTCACAATCAAGTCACTGGAATTATCAGACTCTGGGTTGTATCTCTGTGGAATTATCAGAAAAACAGAACTATTTTTAAGTGAGACATATTTAAAGATTGACGGTAAGTGTATTGTAAAGTCTTTACTTTTATGGGTACGTTTTGTTTGGTCAAGTCATTTTCTACTTATAATACAAAGAGATGCTTTGATGTTGTCTCCACATGTAAAACATCCAGAAAAAAAATCATTAATGAAACTATCTTTATTTATTAAAAAGGCGGTGACGAGCCTGATGGTAACATGGACAACAAATGTGAAAGTAAGAATTTCCTTTATATTTTTTCTCCATTTTAATTTTAGCGTAGTCTCAAATCTCTAAAGTGAAAATAGAGACTAACTTTCTTTCTTGTAACTTGTCTTTGTTCTAAAGAGTCTGATGGAATGGTAAAGCTGATGAGTGTGGTCCTGGGTGGACTGACTGTTGTCCTTGTAATGGTCATCATTGGTCTGGTTGTTCAAACATTGTGGCTTAAAAAGGGTACTTATGGCTTTTACTTTTATGGCCTATTCTTAGTTCTATAATTCTATAATGTTCAATAACCACATGTTTTCTTTCTGTCACTCAGCTCAAGAAAAACAGAATCCAGAGCAAAGACAGGTAAATCCAACTTTAACATTTATTTTTATTTCTTTATTTGTTTAATAAAGCTTAACCAGAATCAGCCTCTATAGGTTTTGCTTGTCTGCAATACATTGGTATGTACAGTATGTACTGTATATTTAGTATAAGTATATTATTTATACTTGTATTATATTTATATAATACAAACAAGAAACTGAAGTTTGTCCATTGAAGAGCACAAACATGTCTCTTTGACAACTGTAACATGTCTTCCTCAACATTACCTGGGACTATGTTGTGATTGTAAATGTTCTTTTCACAGAAATGTGGCTCTGACGACCTGAACTACGCTGCAGTGACTTTTCAAAAGAGAGCAAAGAGAAGAGAGCCGGAGCCAAATGTTGTTTATGCTGCTACCAGATAGACTGAGGAGAAATTCATTCATTCATTGTCATATTCTTTCTATGGTTAACTTTCAGCACTTCCTTTCTCTCTGTCAAAGTCTATTTAACCAAACAAACATATGATTAGTGTTTAATAGAGAGGGAGCTGGTAAAACACTGACAACTGTCTGGATTGGCTCATAGCGCAGTCTGAACTGTTAACAGGAAGAGACAGCATGTGGTCTGAACTCAGCCGAGGTGAAAAACTTGAGACCTGTTAACTGGTATCTTTCTGGAAATAGAATCTGAAAAGACGCAGTGAATACTGGCTGACTCTTATCTGTAAAACATTTGTATACAAGTATCTGAAGAAACATTTAGGACTAATATATTGGTTATTTTCAGAGTAGTTGTTTGTACCTTGGTCAGTTGATCTCTAAATAAACATAACTTCCACCATTCAACTTATAAATCTGGACATTTTTTTCATAATGACATATCTGAACATGAATTCTATGAATAAGGAAAATGAAGATTCATTCAGTGCAGACCTCATTAGGAAACATGTTTTTCTTTAATATCCTGCCTTGAAGTAGGAAAGATAGTGTTGAATATGGTTTAATGTTAACGAATTGAGTTGATTGTAAAAGGTTGCATATACACAGGGAGTATTAGGGCAGACCGTTCACAAGTTGCAAAAGCACTGAAAGTAGTGTTTTCATACTCGACTTTGTGTTTGTCAAGGCAAACACAGCATTCATAGAGCAGCATTCATTAATAAAGCATGTCAACAATTCACCACAGGTTCCTTTTCTGCAGTAAATTGTAAACATTTGACAATGTCCCTGTTAGTATGTTTACATTAAATACACTTACTACAGGTTCCTTCCTCAATCTCAATGTGTGACCCCTAAAGCAACACAACAACTTTTTATGTAAACTACAACTAGACAACATGTAGACTACTGAGGTTATTTTTAAAGCTGAGAATGTGATTCTTCTACCATGGAAATTAAGAGAACATGTGATGTCTTTATTTAGTATGTGTTCACTGCGTTGTGAATGCTATCGTTTGAATATCACTTATTCTGTAATGATCAGTGATGGGAGTACCGGTTGTAAAATAAACAGCGTTACTAACGGAGTTATTGTTTTCAGTAACAGGTAATCTAACTAATTACTATTTCCGTTGTTACAACGCTGTTACCGTTACCGACAATTAAATGTGGTGCGTTATGAAGTGTGAAGTGAAGCAACTAATGGACCTCCGGTAGCTGACGTCATTTTGGCAGGAAAGTGCACTTTTCAAATTGCTACTCGGTTGACTACTGCGAGCAGCTAACTAATTCGTTGTTGTACCAGTTACATCCAAAAATGGTCGACAGCTGTTGTGCCCCAGGATGCCAGAATAATCAGGGACAAAGGGGAAATCATTTTAAATTCCTAAAGATAATGCAAGATGGCAGATGTGGACTACTGCAATAAAACGCGCATGAAACTGGCACAAGAAAACGGAGCAGTGGGATCCCTCAAGAAACAGATGTCGCTTGTGTAGTGATCAGTTTATATCAGGTACAGAATACAGCGTTTTCCAAGTGTAATGTCTTCTTTATTTTGCATGTTTTTAACACGATGTCCAACAGATTTCTTTTCATGGAGGCAAGTTAGGCTAAACTTTATAACGTGGATTACAAGGGCGTGTTGCTCATTCAGAACTAAAACCATCCACTATGAGAAAGAAATTCAGGATTAAACAGTTACATGTTATTGTAGTTGCGTTCCTGTCATGAACCTCCTAAGTTTTCCTGCCAATAAAGTTGTTTCAACAAAAAACTAACGTGAGGCCCGGAGCTTTATTGAAGACATTCAACTTGGCCACAAGCAAGAGCTGTAAAAAAAAATAAAAAATAAATAAATAAAATTAACATAGTTATTTTTCCTGGTAACTAGTTACTTTTATAGTGGAGTAATTCAGTTACTAACTCAACAGTATGTGGCTGGCTTGAACAACAGGGTAAGCAACACAAACACCCCGCCTCTTTACTTTAAAAGCTCACCCTTCCTGGACTCACAGCAAATACGATTTTGCAGAGCTCCAGTCATACGCACAACCATGAACTTCACCCTGATAACAGCTTTTAGTCTCTGCAGCCTCTGTAAGTACTGACTTTAATTGTTCCTAACTTCACTCCTCAAATTATTTACCAAATTATTTACCTCATGTCACTTTAAAACAAGTAACTCTGTTGTTTCTCTGTTGGTTTCAGGCTGGTTCTCTGTCTCAGGTTCTAAGTTTAAGACTATCGACGGTCAGTCGGGTAAAGAAGTCACACTCACGTGCTCCAATGTTGACCAGTATGATACTCTGATAATCTGGTTCAGAGTGGTCAACAGAACCTCAGTCAGTGTTATCTCTACTATGTACCCAAAAGGCAACAAGGAGCAAAATGAAAAATATGAAACAAGCTCTCACAGTTACTACTTGCAGAGCTGTTTCCTTTAATCACCTCAATGTGGTTGTAGTCAAAAAGTGATAATCTGTGGTTGTGTGAAGCTGGTACTCTGCATCATAATATCTGCCAGCTGTGTCTAGAAGTGTACTGACACACAACAAATGATTTTTCCTAGGCTGGTGAAGGTGGCCTTGCACAAATATGTTGATTAAAAAGCATAATTCTAAGAAAGTGATGTTTTAAACGAGTAAAATATCACTCAGAGGTTAACATGTGGTCCCTAAGATCCATTTCAGAGAGGTTCAGGAGGAAGACTTCACATGTGGTTTATATCAGAACAAACACAAAGTTACAATGGTGCTAACAGCTTGCTCAGATTCTGAATTTCTCTTGATCAAATAGGTTTCCAGAACATTCTCTTCAACATAACATAAGATCAGCATCAGACTGCATGGTTCTTCTGGTCCAGAAATCTGCTGGTGACCATGTGATCTGTGGCTTTCACCATATTTACAATCACACGCTTGTTCACTACTTCAAGGGGTAATATGTCTTTCCTGATTTAAATGCCAATACTCCTGCTGGATCAGGAGCTAGCATTAGAATCTTGTAAAGACACATTTGTGGTCAGGTGCTGCTACAGGTTTGTCATGACAATACTTTTAGTTTTTATAAACTCTTCACAAACGTATAGGCTGTTGCATAGTTTGCGAGAAGTATGTAATAGCAGCCCAAGTTTGGGAGTTCTTGCAGCTGGTTCTCGACACATCAACCGGGCATTTCACATCAACTTTTTTCTCGTGGGGTGTCCAGCAACTATTCTGTGATTGGTCAGAAATTGGAGTGGGTGTGGTTAATGCAAAAATGCTAGCGGCTACTATGTGAGCTCCCAGATGCTAATATTCACAGTGTGACTGCTAATCTTTCCGGGGTAGCAGCATACTGTGTGTCAGTAAAAAATTCAAAGTAAGAAAGTGGTTACGTTTTATCTCTTTTGTTAGATTTCTCATCCTATGTATGGATCTCAAATTAATTACCTTAGCATATTCAGAAAACAAGCTGAAACAAAGGCAATGGGACTGAGAGTTTATTGAAGACCATTCACCACTCATCCAAGAAGCTTCACAGACATCACCTTAGCATGAAAACAGTTTGAAGACAATCAGGAAATCAACATGCATATTTGCATGTTTTTCTTTTTGCAGGTAATCAGACTTTTGTATTTGCCAAATAGATGAGAACAAAGAATTGCAGAGGAGCAAGGTGAACTATTTTCTTACTCATGATCTGTACTGTTATGCTGACTGTTACGATTTAAAAGCATCTGTACACATCTGTGAAAAATCAAACTGCAACTTCAGGCAAATAGTGAGTCATAATCTCTCATCTTATTTAAGGTCACGTAACTGCTTTTTTAAAAAAGGATTTTAAACTATAATTGACATTATGAACTAAAAAAACTATAATAACCCTAACCCTATCTGAAACTTTCAGTTTTTGCAATATTAGTGATTTAACTAGATTTATTGTGAGCAAAACAGAAACTATCGCCACTGTATATCCATTACCCTTATAATTGTATTTCCTCATCTGAAAAGCATGGAAATTTCCATCAGTTCAACCAGATGTTAGTTACTCAAGGAAGAGTACATTGATTTTTTTTCTGGTAGTATTGTAACCATAGCAACTAGTTGTGTATAGTTTCTGAAGCACAGTGGAAAACGGCAAGTAGTCACCTAAAATTCAATCTAAACACTGTAAATCTTAACAATATTGGTTTTGTGTCTTACCATTTAGGTTTTTATATAGCAGTCAAATATTCAAATAAATACTGAATGGCAATTGTCTGCATGATTTCATCAGTTAACACGTGATCAGTGACACTTTCTATCTGTTCTAAATGCAGCTTAAAGGGAAAGGTTTCAAGTTTTTAATACTCTAATCAACATTGGAGTGGACAAACAGGCTTGCTTTATGACAGTGTATGTTATTATTATTGCAACGGTCTAAAACAATGGCTAATACTGTCCAGAATATTCTCCAGAATAAGGCAGACATCCATTTTCTTATTGTTGTTGAAAGTTTGTAACTGTGACGCCTGCACAACCTTATGAGGAACAATTTGTCCACTCTGTACAACTGCCACACTTCAGATTCTGCTTGCTTTCCACATTTTCTGCTGGGAAATCAGCCAACTTTAAACATTATTATTTTCAGAGCTCAGATGAGCTGAACTACGCAGCTCTAAGTTTCCGGGGGAAAGCAAAAAGAGACCGCAGTCTTCCATCTGGGAGAGAGATGGAGCCACATGTTGTATATGCTGCCACCAGATAGACACAGGAAGCACCAGGAACTGCAGCTCAGCTTTGTCATATTAACTTTCACAGACTGGCAACCTGTCTGCGACCTTTCACAGGACAAGCAGAAGATGAATGAATGGATGAATGTTGTTTTGTGTGAATAAAATAAAATGTAAATGATTCTGTATTCATGTTCTGGTCTTGGCCATTCTTTCAGAACACATTTGTTTGTGCTTTTCTTAACTGCAGTCAAGTATCTATTCTTATTTTGTTTGCCTTTTGTCTGGGAGCAAAACAAAAGAGAGAGAGAGACCATAGTTGAAGTGTGATGGAGGAGGAGTCAAAAAAAGGAATAATTACTCTTGACGCTTCTCGAGAGGAGAGTCAGTGGGAGGAGTGATATACACATGTTTTACAGGAAGAGACAGTACAGTGTGGTCTGAGAACAACTGAGGGGACAATCACAAGCTCTGCTGAAAGTTAGAAAAGCTACACGACTGAGACCAGCTATTGTATTTGGACGTGTATAAATAAACTCACAACTGAATGTGTCAACACAGTGAGGTGATATCCCCCTGAGTGAAACTTCACTTACAAGACGTTTTGTGTTGTTGTTTAGCAGAAAATGATCCACACCCTGAAAAAAACAAGGTGAATTCTTCTTTTCATCCATGATCCTAAATAGTTTTATACACCATGGTTCACAAAGTCTGTAATTGCTGTAATTGGCCTGAGTCATTGTAACTGTATCCTACTCCACAGGAGGCGGCAGGAGCATAACGCTCAGAATAGCAGCATTGCATTGCATTGCATTGCATTGCAGGTTATGAACAGTACATGACTCTAAATACTAAATATTAATTTCCAGAATCTGGGCTCTTATGACCTGAACTCTGCAGCATTGAGGATGTTTCCAATAACCACAAGAAGCAGAAGGCCTGCATTAGAGAGAGAAGTTGAAACGCATGTTATTTATGCTGCGAGCAGATAAACTTGCTGTTCCGTGTGGGTGACTGAAAAATATCTTTGGAATAAAGTTCCCATTTCCATGAAGAGTTTGTGTACGTCTTATTTGGAACGCCCCTGCTCGTGACCTGAAAAGAACACAAGTGTATTTGACGTTTGATGAGGAGGAGCCACAAAGGACACTGGTGACAGTCTCAGTTATTTATAGTAATAGTCAAATGGTGGGGGGTGTGAGGTGTGGATGAGATGCACATCAGTTCACGGGAAGAGACAGAGCCAGTGTGGCCTGAGCATAACTGAAACAACAAGGTCTTTACAGTCAGTACTTCAGCTTTAAAACTAAGTCTCAACAGATCTGCATTTGACTAAACTATATCAGCCTTCATATTTACTCAGACTTTTTCTAAGGGCCCGTCCACACGGAAACGCAAAAACGCCGAAACGCAGAAGTTTTTCATCGTTTTGGCCTTTCGTCCACACGTATCCTGTAAACGCATAGCCCTAAAACGCACTTTTCTGAAAACGGGTCCCCAGGGTGGAGAAATTCGCAAACGCGGCTCTTGCGTTTTCATGTGGACGGCGAATATGGGGGAAAACGATGACGTCATCGCCACACTCCCGAGCAGCCTTCCACATCCCGCGAGACGTCTCGTAACAACATCAACAACAATGGCGGACTACATGCTAGTTTTCATGCTGGAGAAGATATTGAGCCTATTAGGGTTACTAGGGCAAAATATCACGCTCCTGTGCCACCACGCTGAGCAAAAAAGGCGATTTGTAAACAGCGCTGAAGATTTGTGCGCATGCTCCGCCTCTTCCTCTCGGTTTTTGGTGAATTTCTGAAACTGAAACAGCGCCACCTATAGGCCTGGAATATGAAGTAGCGTTTTCGGTCGAGCTAAAACGGACCTGTGTGGACGCGGATATTTCTTGAAACGATGATCGAAAACGTAGAGGGAAAAGATCGTTTTCGTACGTGTGGACGAGGCCTAAAAAATACTGAAGAAAATAAACATTAATGGAGCAATCAAGCAAGTGTTAATGACAAACATTATCATTGTGAGTCATAAAATCTTCACTTCAGGAAGACTTCAGCCCTGACCACAAACATCAAATGACTTGCTGCTCTTAAGACAAAGAACAAAGCTACTTTAGAAAAACGGTCTCTCTTTTCTGGTGCTTGTTTAAGAACAAAAAATGAAACACAAGCGTCTCATGATCCACAAAATGATTGGACATCTGGATTCTGTGGCAACATGGTTGTTTCTACTAAAGCCATGTAAATCAGGCTTTAGCTTAGCTTTAGCCTAAGAAGCACTTCTAATGAACACCGTATTTGTGAATGTAACAGCTACAGCATAAAGTGACTGTTGGCAAAAGTTTTATGTTGTGATCGTTTTGTGTTTAGTTTGAGTTGTCAGCCTCTTTAATGTTAGTACTTGACCAGTGCACAGTGATGGCTGGCAAACTGATTGTGGTTCAACCTTCATTTCTATAATAAGATAAAATGTGAACTAATGTGTTTTCATCAGACTTTTCTCGATTTAATTTAAATTTTTGTAATTCTCTTTAGTGTCCTGACACAGTGAGCGTGTTAAGGGGCATGTTTGCATGCACATGTGGGCAAAAATAAGTCTTGACCCCTCCCCCTTTCATTTTCCACTGTGGTGAGAACACGTGCATCAGTAAAAGCAAAAAACACACAAAGACTAGCCTTTATCTCAGAGCAGAAATGCTGCATGCATCAACAACTGTGCTACTCTCACACACAAAGTGTACTTCTCTATTTCTAAAACTATCTTCAGTCCGTTTCTTAAGCCACCAGCTACTTTACCAATCTCATGTCACTCTTATAAGAGTCCATCAGCACCATGCTTACAGATAAAAAATAAAATCGATGGTTCTTAGGTTCTTAGTGGTCTGTTCTCAGCAACACATCTTTAGTCATGATTTTAAACAAAATATCTTACTATGCATCAGGGGAATGCAATTCATTATATGCACCTCTATCTGCACCATCAATGATACCAATTTATTCCAATACGGCGCTGGTGAGGTCAGCAGCCGTCGTACCTTCTCCGACACTTTCTTTGTATGTAGTGATTTTTGCTTTTATTTTTAACTTATTCAGCTCACCTACCCTGTGTCATATCACTTATGACAGACAGGCACTCATAAACATTGGATTACAGTACTCAAACTTTTTTATATGAACACTTTCTTCCGACCCAGCGTGACCCCAAGACAATCTGCGGCAGGGAGCCGACACAAACAGAGGAGGGCGTGGGAGCCCCAGGTTACGCAGAAGGCCTCAGGGGAAAAGAGCTGGCGTAAGAGAAAGGCTGAGGCGAAGAGCACACCACACACCACTGCCTGGTATTTTGCTAGCCAATGTCCAGTCACTGGAGAACAAGCTGGACGAACTCAGGGCCAGGATACAGTACCAGAGGGACATACGGGACTGTAACATCATCTGCCTCATCGAGACATGACTGACTCATCTCGTACCAGACTTCACCATTCAACCTGCGGAGTTCCTTACAGTTCACCACACGGACAGAACGAGTGAGTCAGGGTAATCAAAGGGGGGTGAAGTGTGCCTTATGGTTAATAACAACTGGTAGGTAGTAGGAACGTTGTCCCTCTCAAACACTCATGCTTGCCTAACCTGGAGCTCCTAACCATAAAATGTCGTCCCCACTACCTGCCCAGCGAGTTTACTTCGGTCATCATCAGGGCCGTCTATATTCGACCCCAGGTAGCCTCGGACGCTGTACTGTCCAAGCGTTAGGGATTTAGACCACGCCCTGATTGATTTGCCCCATGCAACCCAAAAAGGAGAAAGTTAAACTTGTATGGAAAACAAGCTGTCCACAAGTTTATCCAGGCACAACCTCCCACAGTCAGCGATGACTACACTGAGCTCTGTCAAGCACTGATGGAAGAATTCTCTTCTACTGCTGATGAGATCGGCTCAATGGTTGCAGCCCTTCAAATTAAACATACCCGTCATGAGCATCCTAGAGATTACAACAAACGTTTGAGACGTGTACTTCCAGGGCAAGAATGCACCAGAATTAGAAGAAAACTCCACTGTCAAGTCCTTATTCTTGCAGAACCTTCACCCATGTGTGCGCACTCACGTTATACTCATGACACGCCAAGGTGACCGCTCGATGCAGGACATCAGGAAGATGACACACATGGCTTGGGAAACTGTTGTCACTTCCAAAGCAAGAGGGAAGACAGTTGAGCCCTCCAGCTCAAACACCAAGGCAACATCCCTGTCTACCACCTTTAAACATCACCCTCACAAAAGACCAAAGGGGGGTGATAAAGGGCCACACAGGGACACTGAGCATAGCCCTTGTGTCCGCCAACTTCCCCGACATAGGCATTCACACAGTCAAAGCTGTAGAAAGCCTTACTCTGAAATTATGGCCCAGAAGTATGATCAACCAATAGACTGCTCAGATGATGATCGAAGCATCTCTGAGTGCAGCTTAGATGATCATAATTCAGCAGACAGTGACAACGCCTCTGAATACCTCTGTGCCTCTGGCTCCACGGAGCGTTACAGCCCTGAGCCACGAGTTCATAAAAACTTAAGGCAACACAAATTCAGAGTTCCTTCTTCACAGTGATAACAGTCCATCCCTGTACTGCCAATAAGTACTAAGTACTTTACTTTCTTTGCAGTTAAGTAGGCAAACTTGTTGATTTGTTAGCAACAGCAGCAAACTCCATAGTTTTCAACTCACTAATAGTCACACCTGCCACTATTAGCTGAGAAAAGCCTAAATTCTGATGGGACCCAGACCCACTGTCTAACTTTGCAAATACACCTGAACCAACTCCTCGGTAGTATTTTGCTAGTCATACATGTCTTTATCCAACACAATTTTTAGGACACATTCAGACGATGATACACCCATTGACCACCAAAATGTGATGACATCCTTCTGCAGCAACATCTGCATGAAGGACAAAATTGTTATTTCTGTTAAGATCAGACTGAGTACTGCATTGAATAATAATTATTCTGATAGGATCCAATGAGTAAACCACAAAACTCATCGACGTTTGGAGATGGTTTTATCATTGTAGATGCCACAATCTTTCTACATCTTATTCTAACAATTTACATCACTGGCACTCGTCTTTTTCTCACTAACACTGTTAGTAACTGTCAATGTGCTTATGTGTATTTCAGTTCTGTCACCTGATAATTTTGCCTTGCTTAGCTAAGATAGATAGTGTCAACCACAGCCCAGTTGGTAAACAGACTGCCCAGACGTCATTACTATCAATGAACTTTTCCAACTTGGATTATACACGGACACTTGTGCTCTCACGACCACACATCGAGTGAGATCGTGAGACCAAAGGGGGAAATGTTGGGACCTGAACATGGTGGTAAGCTATGGAAGCTCACCATGCATAACCAAGTTAACCACATGTCTGTCTTTGTCTTGGAAACAGAGGGGAACACTGGAAACCTCAAGTCCAAGAATCCTCCAGGTGTGAAAACTGACCAAGCAGTTCACTGGCTGACAGTGGCATGTGACCTCTGAGGTCATCAGGTCATATAAAATGCGCGTTTGGCCTTTGTTCTCTCTCTTACCCTCTTACTCTCTTACTCTTCTACCTCTTCAACTCCACACCTCCCCGGTGGAGACCCACAGCTGCTCGGCTGCAGCTGGGTGCCAGGTAGTCTGCTAACAAAGGGCAACTACTCCAGGCCCGTTGTCCTTACAGCAGCGAAGTGAGATCTTGCTTGAGGAATCTGCACCAGCTCTTTTGGCAAACAAACAGAAGGTTTGCAGGCTAAACGCCCAACCAACAGGAGCCACAGCTAGTTAGCACCGAGCTGCTAACAAGCCACTTCAAAGGACTCGAGGAGCGGCCAGTTTCCCTCCAACGTCTGCCATCAGGAATACACAGCAAGGACTTCAACTTTTCCCAGCTCGGCCCTTCGATCAGGAACCGCCAGCTGAAGGAGCAACACACCAGAAATGGACTTTCCACCAAACTGGTAGTATGACCTGGGCCTAGTCTCGTTAAGCTAAGCACTGAACTCTTATCAGAATCACAATCAGAATCAGCTTTAATGGCCAAGAATGTACACATACAAGGAATTTGACTCCGGCAACTTTTCTCTCTAGTACAGAAGCAACTTAAATGAGTGAAATAAAATAAGATAAAATAAAATAACTGAGGCAGGTTGAACTTCCTGAGCTGACGCAGAAAGTACAGCCTCTGCTGGGCCTTCTTCCTTATGGAGACTATGTGGGAGGTCCACTTCAGGTCCCGTGCGATTGTGGACCCTAGGAACCTGAATGAATCCACTGTGGGGACTGTCCTGTTGAGTATTGTGAGAGGAGGGGTTGATGGGGGACTCTTCCTGAAGTCCACTGTCATCTCCACAGTTTTGAGCGGGTTTAGCTCCAGGTGGTTCTGACTGCACCAGAGGACCAGCTGTTCCATTTCCCTTCTGTATGCAGACTCATCGCCGTCCCGGATGAGTCCAATGACTGTGGTGTCATCTGCAAACTTCAGGAGTTTCACAGAATGGTCCTTTGAGGTGCAGTCAGTGGTGTAAAGGGAGAAGAGCAGTGGTGGGGAGAACACATCCCTGGGGGGCGCCAGTGCTGAGGGACCGGGTGCTGGATGTGAAGTTACCCAGTTTCACCTGCTGCCTCCTGTCAGTCAGGAAACTGGTGATCCACTGACAGGTGGAGGGGGGCACAGTGAGCTGGGACAGTTTTTGGTGGAGGAGCTCCGGGACGATGGTGTTGAATGCAGAGCTGAAGTCAACAAATAGGACCCGTGCGTAGGTCCCTGCAGAGTCTAGGTGGTGCAAGATGTAGTGGAGAGCCATGTTGACTGCAGCATCCACTGACCTGTTTTCTCTGTAGGCAAACTGCAGGGGGTCTAGCTGGGGATCCGTGACGTCCTTCAGATGGGCCAGCACCAGTCATTCAAAGGATTTCATGACCACAGACGTCAGGGCAACTGGTCTGTAGTCGTAGGCCTTTTGTGATAGAGATGGTGGAGGAAGTGGAAGGTGTGAAAGTCCTTTCAAACCTGGAGTAAAAGTCACTGAGGTCCTCAGCCAGGCCGGGGCTCCCCACAGGGTGGGGGGATGGTCTCCTGTAGTTGGTAATGGTCTGCAGGCCTTTCCAAACTGCAGAAGAGTCGTCGAACGGTCCTTCAGCTTTTCAGTGTAGTTCGTCTTTGCTGCCTTGATCTCCTTTGTCAGTTTGTTCCTGGCCTGCTTGTACAGATCCCGATCCCCATGCCTATAGGCCTCCTCCTTATCCTGGCGTAGTCGTCTCAGTTCTGCAGTGAACCATGGTTTGTTGTTGTTGAACGTGCAGAAGGTTTTGGTCAGCACGCACATATCCTCACAAAAACAGATATAAGATGTCACAGTGTCAGTCAGTTCATCCAGGTCTGAGGCTGCTGCTTCAAAGACGCTCCAATCAGTGCAGTCAAAGCAGGCCTGTAACTGCATCTTTGACTCGTCTGTCCACCTCTTCACTGAAGGTCGCTCTGTTGCAAGCCAGACGCTTCACTCCTTTGCTCTCCGCTTTTATTGTTTTCATCTATCTTTTCCCACTGCAATCGATTCCTTCTGCGTATAAACTTATTGAAAGTGGATCCTGGACACCCATATATCACTTGGAGTTTTATTTTTGAAAGTTCCTGAAGGCTACCGCTGTTATTTTAAACTGTTTTACTTCGTGAGCGTGGCCTACAAGGACACCTATACCAGCTGCAGTGATTGGGATCGAGGAGCTAAGCTAAGCTAAGCTAAGCTAATTGGCAGTAAGATGCCTCCCTTTTCCGAAGATGACCTCTGCAAACTTCTCCAGAAAATAGCAGTGCTGGAGATAAAAATTCAACGTTTGGAAATAAATGCAGAGGTGAATGGACTTTGTGGAAATGACAGCACTTTGTCGCTGACTCAAAACAATGGACAGGGGAATGCTAACACACCGCTAATTAGCTCTGATACAGCTCCTACAAAACAAAAAGGCTGTGTGCTGGGTAGTAGTTCTTCCAGTATCAGTCCTCCCTGGAATGCTCTCGGGGCGAGGCCTAAGAATAAATCACCTGCTATGGGGAGACGTCTAACGGGTAGAATCCAGCGCCCAGAGATCAGTGATGCAACAGGCTGGCCTGCGTTATCATCATCCTCAACGCCAGTGCAGAATAAGACACAGCCGTGGATAAAAGCTAAAGGGAACAGGAGCAACGAACCTCCCAAACCCTCAAGTGTGCAGCTGCAAAATCGCTTTGCTCCACTACTGCAGGACCCTGGATTTCCAACTGAAGACCTGGATAACTTCACTGACTCGCAGAGAAGGGTAAGGCCTGACCGAAAGTCTGAAGTCCGAAAGCTACAAGGAAAGCTACTGACTGGGCCTCAGACTCTTGTTGTTGGTGATTCTGCAATTAAAGACATGGGAAGCATGTTTGGCAGAAACACTAAAGTGTTGTGTTTTCCTGATGATACCGTCTCCAATATGACCGACAGAATCCTCAGTATTGTAGCAGAGATTCCAACTCTGAAATATCTCGTGCTGCACACTGGAGCAAATGATATTGTGAAGCGACAATCTGAAGTGCTTAAGCGAGATTTAGGTAATCTGCTTCTTCAGTGGGCCTTTACCACCAGTCAGAGGAGGATGTGAAAGATTCAGCAGATTGTTTGCACTAAACAGATGGCTCTCAACTGCATGTGATGTCCACTCAGTTCATTTTATTGACAATTTTAACTTTTTCTGGGACCGGAGACACTTTTTCAAAGGAGATGGAATGTCTCTGAACAAGGCAGGAGTTAAACTTTTCTGTGGCAACCTATCTTCCTGCCTGCGTCATACTGCTCCCATTCCCGAGGACAAGAGATATGAGGAATCCAAACAAAAGGAGCAAACACCAAAACAAGGAGAAGTGACTCTCCCCCCACCTGTAAGCTCTGACCATGAGGGATGTCAGAGCAAAAAAGAGGATGCCTCATGTCCTCCACCAGGGGTGGATGCTGGAGTTTACTGACCAAATGAACAGACTTGTCAGTGTCGGCATTAAATTTACCCCTCGCCCATCTGAGATTCTGTCCCCCCAAATTCCACCTCGGCCCTCACAACCACCCACTCGCCGACGGGCACCACTACCACCCCCTCCAAAGCTGACGCTATTCCAATCCCCCAATACGAGCCCAACTGGCCCATCTGAGATCCTGTCCCCCCAAATTCCACCTCGGCTCTCACAACCACCCACTCCCCGCCGACGGGCATCACCACCACCCCCTCCAAAGCTGACGCTACTCCAATCCCCCAATACGAGCCCAACACAGCTTGTTACCTGTGTTGGGAATTGATGTGCTCTGGGTCCAGGTTTTAAGGCAAATGTAGTGCCTGACTTTTCCAAGGAAAATCCAGGGCCCATTGTGTCGGAAGCTGCATTGATTCATGTATCTATAGGTCGGAGGAGAAGATTGGTTCATCTTTCTAGAAAAATGTCATCATCAAATTTAATTCGCATTCCATGTCAGCCACAGTCTGTTTCCAAACATGGGAATGATCAACTTTTTAGCGCATTTAACTTAGCTCTTTTAAATGTTAGGTCTCTGGCAGGCAAATCATTCTTAATCAATGATTTTATAATCAAGCACAAGCTGGATATTATGTTCTTAACTGAAAGTTGGCTAACACAAGACAACAGTTCAACAGTTCTTAATGAGTCAGCCCCTCCAAACTTCAGCTTCATGAGTGAAGTAAGAAGGCATAAGAAAGGAGGTGGAGTCGCCGTGTTGTTTAATGACAGCATTCAGGGCAAGAAAGCTTCTTATGGGCAATTTGACTCGTTTGAATATGTTGCTATTCAATTAAAATCTCCCTGTCGATCTCTCTTTGTAACCATCTACAAACAACCAAAATACAATGCAAAGTTTCCAGACGAGTTTGTCAAACTACTGTCTATTGTTTGCATTGATTTTGACTGCGTTGTCTTAGTGGGTGACTTCAACATTCATGTCGATAATCTCAAAGATAGATGTGCTATTGAACTTTTGGGCATTCTGGATAATTTTGGGCTTTCTCAGCATGTAACATGTCCAACACACAATAAAGGGCATATATTAGATTTGGTCATTTCCAAAGGGCTTAATATCTCTGAGGTTGTGGTGACGGACGTTGCTCTTTCTGATCATTACTGTGTGTCATTTAAAATAACTACGCCTGCTATCAATAACAAAAATGTCACAGAGGTAATCAAAAAACGTTATATTAATGATAACACCTGTGCAGTCTTCGCTCAGTCTTTTACACCATCACCAACACTGCCCTCAGCTTCGATTGATGATCTTGTCAATAGTTTCAGTTCCAAAGTTACAACTATTATTGACTCCATTGCCCCTATTAGGACCAAAATTTTGACAGGAAGGAAAAAGGCCTCTTGGAGGAACACAGCACTGGTCAAAGACCAGAAAAGAGTCTGCAGACAGGCAGAACGCAGGTGGCGAAAAAACAAACTCCAGGTTCATTTTGAGATTTACAAAAACAGTCTCCACACCTATAATTATGAGCTGAAGAAGGCAAGACAAGCATTCTTTTCCGAGATTATTAACAGAAACTGTAACAATTCCCGCACTTTGTTTTCTGTTGTGGATGGGCTGACAAATCCCAAAACATCAGTCCCTCCGGAACTGCTATCCAGCAAGTCATGTAATGACTTCGCAGCCTTTTTCACAGATAAAATTTCAAGGATAAGACAAACAGTTTGCAGCTCCAGCTCAGGCAAAATTGTAACTCCTCTTGTGCCTTCTTTTTCTCCAGTTAATCTGGCACATTTTGACCTTCTAGATCACAGAGCTCTGACGGAAGCTGTATCGCAGCTAAAATCCACAACATGCTGCCTTGATATTCTGCCAACAAACTTTTTTAAAAATGTTTTTAATAGTATAGCTTCAGATGTATTGCAGATAATAAATAACTCTATTCAGTCCGGTCAGTTTCCTCAAGCACTGAAAACTGCAGTAATAAAACCTCTCCTAAAAAAGTTTAATCTGGATGCTTCAGTAATAAGTAACTACAGGCCAATATCAAATCTTCCCTTTCTAGGAAAAATCATTGAAAAGATTGTTTTTCAGCAAACTCATGCTTTCATGACGCAGAACAATCTCTTTAATGCATTTCAGTCTGGTTTTCGTCCACACCACAGCACTGAGACTGTACTTATCAAAGTTCTAAATGACATACATCTCAATAATGATGCTTCTATGACTTCAGTCTTGGTATTATTAGATCTTAGTGCTGCCTTTGATACAGTTGATCATGATATACTGCTTGACAGACTAGAGAAGTGGGTGGGACTAACTGGCACTGTACTACACTGGTTCAAATCATATCTACAAGATAGGGAATACTTTGTGTCAATTGGTGAACATGTGTCTGAACGACAAAAGATTATGTGTGGGGTGCCGCAAGGTTCCATTCTTGGACCACTTCTCTTCAATATCTACATGCTGCCCCTTGCCCAGATTATGGAGGACCATAATATTTCTTATCATACGTATGCAGATGACACACAACTTTATATCTCGATGTCGTCAGATGATTACGGTCCCTTACTTTCACTGAGCAAGTGCATTCATCAAATCAATGAGTGGATGTGCCAAAATTTTCTCCAGCTTAATGCAGATAAGACTGAAGTGATTGTCTTTGGCCCAAAAAGTGAAAGATCAAAGATCAGGGCTCACCTTAACTCCATGTCATTGACATCAACTGATAAAGCCAGAAATCTTGGTGCAATTATTGACTCTGACTTGAATTTTAATGACCATCTAAAGCTCATTACCAGATCAGCGTATTACCACCTGAAAAACATAGCCAGAATTAAGGGATTTTTGTCCAAAGAAGATATGGAAAAACTTGTTCATGCATTTATTTTCAGTAGATTGGACTATTGCAATGGTGTCTTTACTGGTCTGAACAAAAAATCCATTAGACAACTACAGCTGATCCAGAACGCTGCTGCAAGAGTGCTAACAAACACTAGGAAAATGGATCATATCACACCAGTGCTCAGATCACTGCACTGGCTTCCTGTGAGCCAAAGGATAGAGTTTAAAATCTTACTGCTGGTCTACAAAGCACTAAATGGTCTGGCACCAAGATATATTGTTGACTTACTAATTCCATATGAAGCATCCGGACCCCTTAGGTCGTCAGGGACAGGTCTATTGTGTGTTCCCAAAATTAGAACCAAACAAGGTGAAGCAGCTTTCAGTTATTCTGCTCCTCACCTGTGGAACAAACTCCCTGCACACCTGAGGTCCGCACCAACTGTTCATTCATTTAAATCAGGCTTGAAAACATTGTTATTTGCAGCAGCTTTTGCTTAGACACATTTTATTATTTTATTGATTTTAAATCAGTCTTTTATGATTCCAATTACTGTAATTATTTTATTTAAAATAATTTGTTTTTATTTCCTTTTGTGTTTTCTATATTCTATGTTCTATGCTTTTAAATCTGCTTTTATATCTTCTGCTTCTGTAAAGCACTTTGAATTGCCTTGTGTACGAATTGTGCTATACAAATAAACTTGCCTTGCCTTGCCTTCACAGTTCTCACTGCAGGCTTAGCAGATCTCAGCTTTTGCCTGTAAGATGGGATGAGGTGGACCAGTCAGAAAGTCCCAAAGCAGCGCGGGGGACAGAGCGATATGCGTCCCTTATTGTGGTGTAGCAGTGGTCCAAAGTGTTCATGTCCCTGGTGGGACACGTCACGTGCTGTCTATATTTAGGCATTTCAAGTTTGAGATTTGCTCTGTTAAAATCCCAGAGAATGTTTAGCAGAGAGTCCGGGTGTGTTTTCTCCACATCTGTAATCTGGTTGGCGAGGTGTTATAACGCCTCTGTTACGCATGCCTGTGGTGGAATGTACACACCGACCAGCACAAACGAGGCGAACTCCCGCGGTAAATAAAATGGTCTACAGTTTATGAAAAAAGACTCCAAATGAGGGCTGCATGTCTTCTTTAACCCTATGAAATCTGTACACCAACCTTCATTAATGTAGAAGCACGTTCCTCCTCCCTTGGACTTCCCAGACAGTTACACGCAGCGGTCCGCATGGAACAGCTGGAAGCCCGGCAGCCGTAGTGCGCTGTTCGGGATGTGTTTGCTGAGCCAGGTTTCAGTGAAGCACAGGGCGGCTGAACAGCGAAAGTCTGAGTTCTTGGTTAGGAGAAGGAGCAATTCATCCATTTTGTTAGGCAGAGAGCGGACGTTCCCCAGGTGTATGCACAGGAGAGCGGTGCGTAATCCCCGCTGCCGCAACTTGACGAGCGCTCCAGCTCGTTTCCAGCGCCGGCGTCTCCGTCTAAATCCACAGAGCGCTGCTGCTCCTCCGACCAGAATCTCCAAAAAACAGTGTGGCTGAGTAAAAGCCGGTGAAAAAAATCCGGTACTGGATAGTCCTATTTTCAAGAGTTCCTCTCTGCTAATTTTAATAGCAGAGGGAGTGCAGAAAACTACACTAAAAAGTAAAACAGCAACAAGTACTTGAGAGCATAGTACTGAGGCGTCCGTCCGCGGCGCCATCTTGGATCATCCAAGATTTGATTTGATTTGATGTGATATTTGTTTTTATTGAGTTGTTGTGATCATTTGGTTGTATGGTTAGATTATTGTTAAGTTGATGTTAGTTTAGAAGCAACACATAGACTCAGGGTCTCTTCCATGCTAAACTAACCATTCTTCCTCTAACCTGGCACCTCATAAACCCATATCACATTCCACACATCTGCTAGCCAGCACATGGTCTGAGTGTCCTTACTCAGCAGCCATCTTGTTTCCTTTGTGTTCAAGGCCATAGACATATATAGATAGACGCGACATTGAGCACTGCCGTCTACTACAGCGGCGTGCCTACAGGGCGGCCATCTTGGAACAGGGCCACTCGCTCCTACAGTGCATTACATCTATGGAGGAATGGGGTTTCTACACAATAAAAGTGATCATAAATCGCTCGGTTGAAGTCCGGCATCTTTTCTTTACAATCCTCTGTCAGAAGCTAGTCTGCTGATAACATTAAGTAAAAATTGTATTTGGGTAGTAAAACCATATTTTTATCATAGCTACATGTGTGACGTTTTTAACAGTTCAATACGTTTTGAAATCGGTCCAAAATTCAGCGAATAATTCTATTTTGAGATTGAGGAGTACCTCTTTCCTTCGTATGTTCATGCACCGCTGCCTCTGCGAGCCCTGTACCAAGATGGCGGCGCTTTAGGCACGTCCCTCCACAGTCAATGTCGCGTCTATCTATATATGTCTATGTTCAAGGCGTCAAGGTCCCAGCGGCCATCTTGACACACCCACAACCAGCGGCCATCTTGACACACCCACAACCAGCAGCCATTTTGACACACACACACGTATAGAGTACACTGTAGTTAGATTGTATATTTTACTTTTATTCTTGTTAATAAATGTCTTTGAAACATACCTGTTGTCTGTTTAATGTTGCACAAGAATGAATATTGCCAACCTTAACACTGTCAAGAACTCCAAATTCCTTCACCTTAACTAGTTGTTAATGTGGTAATTTGGTTATAGTTATTAAGTTAATTATTAATCAGAATCCATGAGAGACTGATTTGATTAATTGGCTATCTTTTCCCTTCTTAGAAGGGTGGTGCCCTGAGGTGATCTAGTAATTCAGATCCAATTATTTAAAAATAAATAATTATTTTTGATAATTATTAATTATTCATGATAGCCAAACCCCAATATTGAGTGCCTTAGTACACAGGCCCAACAGTACTTATGGATTTACATTTACGATCCATTGTTAAAAATAGTCACTGATCAATAACCAGATGTTGTCTTTCTATCACTGAGCCCAAGAAGAACAGAATCCAGAGGAAAGACAGGTAAATCCAACTTTACCATTTATTTTTATTTGTTTAGTAAAGCTTAACCAGAATCAGCCTCTCATCTCAGTTTTCAACCCCACATAATTTATGCATCAGGTCCAATCACTACAGCTCAACAACACAGCTACTGCAGTAATGAATGATACTGAGGGAGAGTATCTCCAAAGAAACACTGTAATAGTGCAGGAATCATCCACAATTATCCAAAAAGTCAAAATAGTCAACAATTCTACAAGTCCAGTTGCCTTTTAAACACTTTTTGGATATACCATGACCAGGATGACTGGAAACTTTGGAGACATCATCCACACATGAGTTGGGTGCATCCAGGATCACCCAACTCATCAATTTCATTGATATCATGTCTCAGTGATATCAGCATCCAGTATCTACAGCATCGAGCAGCATTCACTAATAAAGCACCACAGGTTCCTTTTCTGAAATATAATGAAAAAAAAAAATAATAATATATCCCTGCTAGTATGTTTACAAGAAATACACTTACTGCATGTTCCTTTCTTAATTTCAACATCTGACCCCTGGAGTAACACAACAACTGTTTATGTAAACTACAACTACACAACATGAAGACTACAGAGGTTATTTTTAAAGCTGAGAATGTGATTCTTCTACCATGGAAATTAAGAGAGCATGTGATGTCTTTATTTAGTATGTGTTCACTGCGTTGTGAATACTATTGTTTGAATATCACTTATTCTCTAATGATACAGTCTGAATCAACCCTCACTGCCCTGAAAGCATTAACAGTATGTGGCTAGCTATGAACAACAGGGTAAGCAACACATAAACACCCCGCCTCTTTACTTTAAAAGCTCACCCTTCCTGGGTTCACAACAAATACGGACTTTGCAGAGCTCCAGTCATACGCACAACCATGAACTTCACCCTGATAACAGCTTTTAGTCTCTGCAGCCTCTGTAAGTACTGACTTTAATTGTTCCTAACTTCACTCCTCAAATTATTTACCAAATTATTTACCTCATGTCACTTTAAAACAAGTAACTCTGTTGTTTCTCTGTTGGTTTCAGGCTGGTTCTCTGTCTCAGGTTCTCAGTTTCAGACTATGGACGTCCAGTCGGCTCAAGAAGTCAAACTTACGTGCTCCGATATTAGAGAGCATGATACTATGATAATCTGGTTCAGAGTGGTCAACAGAACCTCAGTCAGTGTTATCTGTACTGTGGCAGGTGGCAACACGCAGCAAAAAAGTGATCAATTCGAAAAAAAGTATGAAACAAGCTCTCACAGCTCCTCTGTCTTTCTCACAATCAAGTCACTGGATTTATCAGACTCTGGGTTGTATCTCTGTGGAATTCTCAGAAATGGAAATCTACTTTTCAGTGGGACACATTTAAAGATTGACGGTAAGTGTATTGTAAAGTCTATACTTTTATGGGTACGTTTTGTTTGGTCAAGTCATTTTCTACTTATAATACAAAGAGATGCTTTGATGTTGTCTCCACATGTAAAAAATCCAGAAATAAAATCAAGAATGAAATTATCTTTATTTATTTAAAAGGCGGTGTTGAGCCTGATGGTAACACGGACAAGAAATGTCAAAGTAAGAATATCATTAATATTTTTCATTAGTATTTTAGCGTATTCTCAGTTCTCTAAAGTGAAAACAGAGACTAACTTTCTTTCTTGTAACTTGCCTTTGTTCTAAAGACTCTTTATATATTTTTATATTCAAAAGGCAGTGATGAGCCTCATAGTAACATGGACAACAAATGTCCAAGTAAGAATTTCCTTAATAATTTTCTCCATTTTAATTTTAGTGTAGTCTCAAACCTCTAAAGAGAAAATAGAGACTAACTTTCTTTCTTGTAGCTTGTCTTTGTTCTAAAGAGTCTGATGGAATGGTAAAGCTGATGAGTGTGGTCCCGCATGTACTGGCTGGTGTCTTTCTAATGGTCATCATTGGTCTGGTTGTTCAAATCTTGAAGCTTAAAAAAGGTACTTATGGCTTTACATTTCTGGTCTATTCTTAAAAATAGTCAGTGATCAATAACCAGATGTTTTCTTTCTGTCACTCAGCTCAAGAAGAACAAAATCCAGAGCAAAGACAGGTGAATCCAACTTTAACATTTATTTGTATTTCTTCTTTAATAAAGCTTAACCAGAATCAGCCTCTACAGGTTTTGCTTGTCTGCAATACATTGGTATGTACAGTATGTACTGTATATTTAGAAATATACTTGTATTCTATTTATATGGGCCGAATACAAACAAGAAATTGACGCCTGTCCATTGAAGAGCACAAACATGTCTCTTTGACAACTGTAACATGTCTTGCTCAACATTACCTGGGAATATATTGTGATTGTAAATGTTCTTTTCACAGAAATGTGGCTCTGACGACCTGAACTATGCTGCAGTGACTTTTCAAAAGAGAGCAAAGAGAAGAGAGCCAGAGCCAAATGTTGTTTATGCTGCTACCAGATAGACTGAAAAGAAACTGGGAAAGATTCTGTGTGGTATAAATATGCTCTGTGGCTTTAGATGGCCTGTTGACGTGAGGAAGAAAAATCTAATTCTGCAATAAAGATCCAATATTCATTCATTGTCATATTCTTTCTATGGTTAACTTTCAGCACTTCGTTTCTCTCTGTCAAAGTCTATTTAACCAAACAAACATATGATTAGTGTTAAATAGAGAGGGAGCTGGTAAAACACTGACAACTGTCTGGATTGGCTCATAGCGCAGTCTGAACTGTTAACAGGAAGAGACAGCATGTGGTCTGAACTCAGCCGAGGTGAAAAACTTGAGATCTGTTAACTGGTATCTTTCTGGAAATAGAATCTGAAAGGACACAGTGAATACTGGCTGACTCTTATCTGTAACACATTTATAGACAAGTATCTGAAGAAACATTTAGGACTAACATATTACTTATTTTCAGAGTAGATGTTTGTACCTAGGTCAGTTCATCTCTAAATAAACATAACTTCCATCATTCAACTTATAAATTCAGACATTTTTTTCATAGTGACATATTTTAACATGAATTCTATGAATAAGGAAAATGAAGATTCATTCAGTGCAGACCTCATTAGGAAACATGTTTTCTTTTTTAATATCCTGCCTTGAAGTAGCAAAGATAGTGTTGAATATGGTTTGAGCGGATGACGGGTCTACTAGAGTATTAAATTTGGGAAGTGTGTATAGCAGTAGTCAGAATGTATGACTCATACACTCAGATAGATCTGGTTAGCTTCATATACAGCTATGCTGCCCATGAGAGCTCAGGCTCCTATGCATTAACAAAACCACTGTGGCCCCATAGTTCCCTACTTGTTAAAAGGAAATACATTATGACAAATATACTTTGAGAAGCACACATAACATTTATTGTTGACCTGGTGGTCCCCACCTTTGAATTTAATATCAATTAAGTCCATCAATTAAGTAAATTAGTCTATGGTACCAAACTGTTGGCACACATGCATGTTGGAGCTCATTTGAATCCAGTTTGCGGTGTCCTAATAGTACTCACAATTCCTGGGATGCAGGATGCCGTTAGATATAATTTGGCAAAACCCTCCTTCAGCAGTGCCCCGTCACTGTGTTGCAGAAACACGTCCTCAGGCTCTGTCCACGTTCTTAAGCATCCAGTAGATTCTCTGCAGCTTGGTGCAATAAATGTTTCCCAAGCATAAGTCTCTCATACTGCTAGCACAAGGAGCTAGCTAGCAACAGTCCACAGTGAGGTCACGGTTTAGCATCAATCAAGTAGAATTCCGAACGGAAAAAAAGCTCCCACTCTGTGTCCAGTCTCTCCAGCAAACACATATCAGGTAGGCACGTAACCAAATCACACTAACTTAAAACACTATAGCTTACTGAACTGACTTTCTTTCTCACTCCATCTCTCTCCTCTCTGTCCCACCCACCTGGAAACCTGGTAAATTAACATGAACATCACTAATTGGCTAGTCAAACAGATTGACACCCATCCATATAATTTACAACACAAGACTATGGTGCGTTCAGGAACCAGGTTGAACATAGGACATTCCATATACTTAATGGACCTGGCCTACTTGGTCGACACAATCCTCCATGTGTGGCAGGGGAAATGAATAGGGTTTAGCAACAGCGTTCACTTTACGACAATCAGTACAGAATCTGGGGGTGTTATCTGATCTGGGCACTAAAAGACAAGGTGAGACCCAACTGGATGATGAGGGCTCAGCAGTACCATGGTCCAACATATACTGTACACTGTATTTCAGAATCAAGATATTTACGCTTTTCAGGGTTTACCTTATAAAACTGCCGTCTGACCGGCTGAGCATTGCCTACATCTATATCCTGCTCTATTAAATGTGTCTGGGTGGGAGTGTTACGGAACAAACAAGGATATGAGCCAATCAACCCTGATAAATCCGTCTGCTTTGACTTTGACAAATGACCCAATAACACATGCAAATTACAACAATGACTCCGAGTTCTTCAGGGGGCCCTGTAACAAAGTGGGATCCAGACATGGCAACCCATCCTCCACCTCAGCTGCCACATACTGAGGGGCATGGACAGCAGACACCTATAATAGGTAATAGGTACTACTACTACTTCACATGGACCCAAGAACTTAACTTACAAAGGCGAGGTGATTATTGGCAGCAGTGCTAAAACCCGGTCCCTCACACTAAACATTCAGCACGCCGATTGAACATTTACTTCATTTTACAGGATTTGTCCAGAATTGTGCAGATGACAAATCCTGTTTTGCCATCTCCCCAGCTCCACAGAGTCTATACCGTTAACGTAGTCAATCAGATTTTGCGGAGTCTCCACCAGGGCAACATTCCTCCCAGTCTCTCTCCATCTCAATGCAGTAAGCAGGGACTTCAAGGTCTGATGGAACCGCTCTAAAGCCTCCTGGCTCTGCACATGGTATGCAGAGGCTTTATTATGTTTGATATGCAACTGCTTCACGATCTGAGAGAACAGATGGGAAGAAAAGTTTAACCCTGATCTGACTGGATGATTTTTGGAATCCCAAAAACCAAAATGACCTTAGACCAAATTGTAACTTCCTTTTTGTGGGCGGGTAGGCACTCTAGATTAGGGAAGTCTTAATTGCAAAGGTTTTCATCTGATTGTGGCCACTCCTTACCAGATTTTCTGTTGTTATTGGTCAGCACAGATGCATTAACTGATTTACTGGCTTCAATCTTCACAATCATTATGGAGTAGGCTAGAGACTCAGTCATTTTTCTCATCTTCACTCACAGCCTTACTCACATCTTCATTGCCTGTCCATTCAAATTTTTACAAAGAATCCTATGGTGCAGATTTATGTTCAGATTTTAATTTACCCACATCCCATTGACACTATATTGCCAAAAGTATTCACTCAGCCATCCAAATAATTGAATTCAAGTATTCCAATCACTTCCATGGCCACAAGTGTATAAAATCCAGCAGCTAGGCATGCAGACTGCTTCTGCAAACATTTGTGAAAGAATGGGTCACTCTCAGGAGCTAAGTGAAATCCAGCGTGATACTGTGATAAGAGGCCACCTGCCAAGTCCAGTCGTGACATTTCCTCGCTATTCAATATTCCACAGTCAGTGGTACTGTAACAAAGTGGAAGCGATTGGGAACAACAACAACTCAGCCACAAAGTGGCAGGCTATATAAAATGACAGAGTGGGGTCAGCGGATGCTGAAGCACGTAGTTTGCAGAGGTCGGCAACTTTCTGCAGAGTCAGTCGCAACAGACCTCCAAACCTCATGTGGCCTTCAGACTAGCTTGAGAACAGTGCAACGAGCGCTTCATGGAATGGGTTTCCATGGCCAAGCAGCTGCATCCAAGCCATACATCACCAAGTGCAATGCAAAGCATCGGATGCAGTGGTGTAAAGCATGCCGCCACTGGACTCTAGAGCAGTTGAGACGCGTTCTGTGGAGTGACGAATGACACTTCTCCATCCGGCAATCTGATGGACCAATCTGTGTTTGGCGGTTGCCAGGAAAACGGTACTTGTCTGACTGCACTGTGCCAAGTGTGAGATTTGGTGGAGGAGGGATTATAGTGTGGGGTTGTTTTTCAGGAGCTGGCCTTGGCCCCTTAGTTCCAGTGAAAGGAACTCTGAATGCTTCAGCATACCAAGAGATTTTGGACAATTCCATGCTCTCAACTTTGTGGGAACAGTTTGAGGATGGCCCCTTCCTGTTCCAAAATCACTGCGCACCAGTGCACATGACTGGCCTGCACAGAGTCCTGACCTCAACCCAATAGAACAGCTTTGGGATGAATTAGAGCAAACACTGTGAGCCAGGCCTTCACGTCCAACATCAGTGTCTGACCTCACAAATGTGCCTCTGGAACGATGGACAAAAATTCCCCAAAACACACTCCTAAGCCTTGTGGAAAGCCTTCCCAGAAGAGTTGAAGCTGTTATAGCTGCAAAGGATAGGCCAACGTCATATTAAAGACTATGGATTAAGAATGGGATGTCACTTAAGTTCATATGCAAGTAAAGGTAAGTGAGCGAATACATTGTGCCGCTTCTCTTTTTCCATGCTATCCCTCCCTCCCTTTCAACCAACCGTGGGATGACTTTCTGACTTTAGATCTCCACCAGAAATCGTTAATATCTAAGATTTATAGCAAACTTATGGCTCTTGATAATTACTCAGTCATCAAAACTAAAGACACTTGGGAACACGAACTTTCAGTTAATTTTACAGATAGTTGGTGGGATAAAGCTTTGTACGCTATACGTTCATCTATTCCTTGTGCCAGATTGCAGCTGATATAGTTCAAGGTGTTGCACAGAACCCATTTTAGCAGACTATCTGAAATATATCCTAACATCGCAGACCAATGTGACAGATGCCATGCTTCTTCTTGTAATTTGGCCCACAAGTTTTTCTCTTGTAATAGACTACAAAAGGTCTGGACAGATTATTTTACAATACTAACCAAGGATTTAGGGACCCAAATAAAGTTGGACCCCTTCATTACCATATTTGGAATCTCCCCTGAACAAATCCAAATTAACGCTTTACAGTAAGGGGTGATAGCCTTTACTTCTCTTCTGGCTAGGCGTCGCATTCTACTCCTCTGGAAGTCCTAAACCACCATCCATATCAACAGCATCCATCCAATATTTTTTTTTCAAAAATGGACACCTTTCTTAAACTATTTTATTATTTTTTATTAGTTTTATCATAGTTATTTGTGTTTAATATTTATTTTATTAGTGTTGTTTAAAATTAATTAAGTTTTATTTAACACAGTTTATACGACACGGGTATGCAGCTGGATAGCGAGTAGTTTGACACATCACAATGTGAAGGTAAACTGCACCAGACCGAGAAGGAGGCAACAGAAACACACAATCAGTGATCAAGTGTTCAAAAGGCTGGCTGACAGCTGGAAAAGGAAATAGAGGCGTAGCCATTATCCTTTCATTAGGCTTGCCTGAGAGTTGACACGTATGACGTGTCCTAATGTGTGCAACAACATCCAGGCCAAAAGAAATGCCACAAGACCCTACCATGTGCCAACTTCAACACAACCTCCTGAAATTTAGCTGGCACCACGATCTGGATAACGGGGTCGCCAATGAAACTGTCACCGTGCGGAACCCACTTTCTCACAAGAACCTCCTCGTGAACAAAATAGCCTTGAGAGCTATTATTCACTACCCCTCCCGGAAGCACCTGCTAAAACAAGGCTGTCAGAGAGGGATCAGTGGTGAATCATCATCCCAAACCCGGCCTCCAGCCACAACATTTCCCAAAATGAACGTGATGCCCTCAATCGGCAGTGCCAGCCGCACACCAACAGCCACTTCACCCTAAACCAGATCCACAGATATGGGTAGGAATATTCCCAGGAATAGAGTTTTTCAACTGCTCCAAAACTATTAGATCACACAAATCCTGAAAACACTCAACCATCAATGCAGAGCACGAGCACGTAAAATGATCGGTCAGATCACAGGCAAACTCCAGATGCGTTTGTTTCTCAGCTTTCCTCCAAGTCGGAAAATGCTGGTGGTAAGCTTCAGGAACCATCTCATACACATTCAGAACAGAAGACTTCACCAACGGATAATTTTGTCTATCAGCGAAAGACAACGACGAATAGGCCTCCTGCGCTCTGCCAGTTAATGCGCACTGCAGCATCAACGTGCGTGCAGACTCCACCCACTTTCTTTACTCGGACATCTTTCATTACATCTTGGCAGCAAGCGCAAGTTGCCCAACACATCAAAACAGTTTTGTGGATGTTCATGAAGAAACGACGAGCCTTCAAGCTCAACAGAAGCATCAGTTACGTGCTTTCCCTTTTTTATTAACTCAAGTTTGAACTGTTGCAGAGAAAATTTTGCCTGCTCAGTCTGGTAACAGAGCTTTTCAACCATCAACTGCTTCTCAATCTCTGCTGTCTTTATCATCTTGTCATGCTCTAATTTTAACACCAGCAACTCCTTTTGCTGCTCAAATGTCAAATTATTCGCAAACAATAAAGGAGCCAAACCACCGGCATTAGTGGCGGAAGGAGGTTTCTCCCCACCAGCAGTTAACACACCCATCTCACTCAAATTAAAATGCCCTTTACTGTGTCCTTTAACTTTTTACCAGATATCTCAACCTCATAGTGATCCGCTAACTTTAATAATTGCTCCTTCGTGCACCTATCCAAAAACTCCGACCATTCACTGATAACAAACCCATAACCACGGCCATGCTACTAATACGAAGCTCTAACCGTTTTCACCCCAACACTACAGGAAAAAAAAACAAAGCAGCGAATCTCAAAGGAGAAACGCTGCTAACCCCTTATAGGGGAAAATGGCTCCAACACGCACAGTGAACACCAGCCAACACTCACCTAACTTCCAGCCAAACACTGAACTCAACTTAATTTACTAAACCTTTACAAATTTACCATGTCTCCAAAATACACACAATGTGTAAAACCACCTACTCAAAGCTTCCATTTTCACACAAACAAAGTGAACAGACTGAAGCCAACAGAACAAAAACGCGACACTACCACTTTAGCTCGTAAGCCGTGACAAAAAACGGAGGGACACGGTCTAAACGTAAAGGTTAACCAATTTATTTAAATACAGTCAAAAATCAACCCATAAGAAGTAATGAGGTTTCAGTGGAAAACCCACTAAGGTACCTGCAGAAACAGACAAGCAACAACACAAGGGGAAAAGACGCCCTATAGCAGCAGGCGGCCGTCACAATTCTAAAGATATCACATTATTTCTGTTACTATGTTTACAAGAAATACACTTACTACAGGTTCCTTTCTCATTCTCAATGTGTGACCCCTACAGTAACACAACAATTCTATATGTAAACTACAACTAGACAACATGACAACTACTGAGGTTATTTTTAAAGCTGAGAATGTGATTCTTCTACCATGGAAATTAAGAGAACATGTAATGTCTTTATTTAGTATATGTTCACTGCGTTGTGAATACTATCGTTTAAACATCACTTATTCTGTAATGACACAGTCTGAATCAACCCTCAATGACCTGAAAGCATTAACAGTATGTGGCTAGCTATGAACAACAGGGTAAGCAACACATAAACACTCCGCCTCTTTACTTTAAAAGCTCACCCTTCCTGGACTCACAACAAATACGGACTTTGCAGAGCTCCAGTCATACGCACAACCATGAACTTCACCCTGATAACAGCTTTTAGTCTCTGCAGCCTCTGTAAGTACTGACTTTATTTGTTCCTAACTTTACTACTCAAATTATTTACCAAATTATTTACCTCGTGTCACTTTAAAACAAGTAACTCTGTTGTTTCTCTGTTGGTTTCAGGCTGGTTCTCTGTCTCAGGTTCTAAGTTTCAGACTATGCACATCCAGTCGGGTCAAGAAGTCCCACTCAGTTGCTCCAATGTTAGCCAGCATGATACTCTGATAATCTGGTTCAGAGTGGTTGACAGAACTTCAGTCAGTGTTATCTCTACTGTGGACCCATCTGGCAACGAGAAGGAAAAAAGTGATCAACTCCCAAAAGGAAAATATGAAACAAGCTCTCACGGCTCCTCCATCTTTCTCACAATCAAGTCACTGGATTTATCAGACTCTGGGTTGTATATCTGTGGAATTCTCAGAAATGGAAATCTACTTTTCAGTGGGACATATTTAAAGATTGACGGTAAGTGTATTGTAAAGTCTTTACTTTTATGGGTATGTTTTGTTTGGTCAAGTCATTTTCTACTTATAATACAAAGAGATGCTTTGATGTTGTCTCCACATGTAAAAAATCCAGAAATAAAATCAAGAATAAAATTATCTTTATTTATTTAAAAGTCAGTGATGAGCCTGATGGTAACATGGACAACAACTGTCCAAGAAAGAATTTCCTTAATATTTTTCTCCATTTTAATTGTAGCGTAGTCTCAAATCTCTAAAGTGAAAATAGAGACTAACTTTCTTTCTTGTAACTTGTCTTTGTTCAAAAGACTCTGATGGAATGGTAAAGCTGATGAGTGTGGTCCCGCATGTACTGGCTGGTGTCCTTCTAATGGTCAGCATTGGTCTGGTTGTTCAAACATGGAGGCTTGAAAAAGGTACTTACGGCTTTACATTCATGGTCTATACTTAAAAACAGTCAGTGATCAATAACCAGATGTTTTGTTTCTGTCACTCAGCTCAAGAAAAACAGAATCCAGATCAAAGACAGGTAAATCCAACTTTAACATTTATTTTTATTTCTTCTTTAATAAAGCTTAACCAGAATCAGCCTCTATAGGTTTTACTTGTCTGCAATACATTGGTATGTACAGTATGTACTGTATATTTAGAAATATATTTGTATTATATCTATATGGGCCGAATACAAACAAGAAATATCAGTTTGTCCATTGAAGAGGACAAACATGTCTCTTTGACAACTGTAACATGTCTTCCTCAACATTACCTGGGACTATGTTGTGATTGTAAATGTTCTTTTCACAGAAATGTGGCTCTGACGACCTGAACGACGCTGCAGTGACTTTTCAAAAGAGAGCAAAGAGAAGAGAGCCGGAGCCAAATGTTGTTTATGCTGCTACCAGATAGACTGAGGAGAAATTCATTCATTCATTGTCATATTCTTTCTATGGTTAACTTTCAGCACTTCCTTTCTCTCTGTCAAAGTCTATTTAACCAAACAAACACATGATTAGTGTTTAATAGAGAGGGAGCTGGTAAAACACTGACAACTGTCTGGATTGGTTCATAGCGCAGTCTGAACTGTTAACAGGAAGAGACAGCATGTGGTCTGAACTCAGCCGAGGTGAAAAACTTGAGATCTGTTAACTGGTATCTTTCTGGAAATAGAATCTGAAAGGACGCAGTGAATACTGGCTGACTCTTATCCGTAACACATTTGTATACAAGTATCTGAAGAAACATTTAGGACTAATATATTGATTTTCAGAGTAGACATATGACATAATGACATATTTTTAACATGAATTCTACGAATGAGGAAAATGAAGATTCATTCAGTGCAGACCTCATTAGGAAACTTTTTTTTTTTTAATATCCTGCCTTGAAGTAGCAAAGATAGTGTTAAATATGGTTTAACGTTAACGGCTTCTGCTGATTGTAAAAGGTTGCATATACACAGGGAGTATTGGGGGAAACTGTTCTGAAGTTGCAAAAGTATGAGCATGTGAGCTAGTTAATATTTAATGACACACATTATTCATGCATCAGGTCCAGTGAGTATAGACCCAACATCACAGCTACTGCAGTAATGAATGATACTGAGGAAGAGTATCTCCAATGAATCACTGTAATAGTGCAGGAATCATCCACAGATGTCTCCAGGATCACCCAACTCATCATGTCTCACTGGTATCAGCATCCAAACACAGCACTGATAGAGCGCCATTGTTACCGACTCTCGGGTAAAATGAGCCTAATTAACCTACACCTGTGGAGCCATGCTGGCCAATCATAAAAGGGCCGTGCCAGCGGTGATCACACTCTACCTGTGCTATAATTTGTTGAGTGAACTTCGTTTTTTAAAAACTGTAGTGCTGTGGAGTGAGTATATGTGGTTAGGTAAGTTTTGGGGTACTCCATACATTTTTAAATCACGTAGCACTCTTTTGTCTATAAACACTAGGTTTTAGGGTTGGTGCCACTTTTGTATTTGTTTTTGGTTAAGCATCGTTTGTAGATGAGAGAGTCAGGCTTTTATTTGCATTTTGTTTCAAGTCTAGACTGAGTTTAAGACCAGTTTTGTTGTCTGCTCATTTTGGTTTATTTGGCCCAACCACACCGTCTCACATTTCTTCACAATTTGGCTACCTGTATTAGTAGATTCGCTTAGTTAATAAAACATTTTTCTTTTTCCCACACAAACTCTGGCTCCATTTATTTTAATTGTCGTGTTTATGTCTCCTTGCCCTTTAAACATCTAAGGAGTCATAACACATCTCACTTCAAAACAAGTAACTCTGTTGTTTCTCTGTTGGTTTCAGGCTGGTTCTCTGTCTCAGGTTAGGTTAGGTCAGTTTCAGACTATGGACGTCCATTCGGGTCAAGATGTCACACTCAGGTGCTCCAGTGTAACCCAGTATGATGCTCTGATAATCTGGTTCAGAGTGGTCGACAGAACCTCAGTCAGTGTTATCTCTGTGTATTCATCTGGCAATGAGCACCAAACAAGTGATCAATTCCCAAATGGAAAATATGAAAAAGGCTCTGAAAACTCCTCTGTCTTTCTCAAAGTCAAGTCACTGGATTTATCAGACTCTGGGTTGTAACATATTTTCTATATAAGTTTCTGAAGAAACATGTAGGACTCATATATTGCTTATTTTCAGACTAGTCATTCCCATCTTATTCATCTTATTCTATGCGCACCTTTGGTGAGGGGTCAACAGGAAAACGGCCAAAAATCTAATGCAGAAGAAGACAGGGCATGGGGAAAGAGATTGGGGAGCCAAGGACCTCAGCTCAGCAGCAATGTCAGCTCCACTCATGCTCCATCTTTGCCCAGTTTAGACTAAGACAGGAGTCAGATACAACCAAGATGTGGACAGCCAGAGCCACCACACTGAGCTTCAAAAGGACTCTTCAGGAAACTTATGGTTGACGTCACAGAGGGTTCAGATAATCGGCTTCATGCATAAATGTTTTCTTATATTTCTCTCACATTCAGCCTACTCAAAAAAGACAACAAGAAACGCAAGACAATGAGCCAGATCTGTTCTTACCCATCTGTTCATATGTTGTCGAATCCTATTTGAACTTAGATTGGTTTCAAGTGACAGGCAACCCCTTCCATCCCTTTTCATGCCATCCACTTGACCACTTTTCATCCCATACTCCCTGCCACTTTTTGTCCCTCCATCCATTTCTCTCACAACCTGTGTACCAATAATTTGCATCCAAATAAAGCATGGTCTTTTTTAGTGAAAGTGACAGTCAACTACCGTGCAAACTATGACAGACACAGGAGGAAACCAGGAAGCTTTAGACGTGGATAAGTGCATAAGATACACAACATCTTTATGTATATGAATACATAAAAATAACATTTGTATTAATGTTTTTTATTTTATCTTTCTGATTTAATTAGCTCCAGTTTATCACCTACCACAGCACACCTGGATCATCAGAATGATCCGCCTGACCTAAACCAAAATATCTTCAGGATACAGATTTTTTGCCAAACTTACCCACTATGTCATGACACTATAATATCTTTCTTGTTATACATAAGTGGGAATATTGTTTTAAATTATGAAATGAGTGAATGATGGTAGAGTATTTTCTTCTGTAGGGAAATTTCTCAGATGTCGCAGTCGTAAAATTCCTCACAACAAACAGGTAGTACGCAGGTACTGATGAATACCACAAAAGTTATTCAGTTGTGCATGTGAGCTACTTAATATTAAATGTGCGGACACATATTATTCATGCATCAGCTCCGATGAGTATAGTCCAACATCACAGCTACTGCAGTAATGAATGATACTGAGGAAGAGTATCTCCAATGAATCACTGTAATAGTGCAGGAATCATCCACAGATGTCTCCAGGATCACCCAACTCATCATGTCTCACTGGTATCAGCATCCAAACACAGCATTCATAGAGCAGCATTCATTAATAAAGCATGTCAACAATTCACTACAGGTTCCTTTTTCCTCAATAAATACTAAAGATATCACATTAGTCCTGTTACTGTGTTTAACTGAAATACACTTACTACAGGTTCCTTTCTCATTCTCAATGTGCGACTCCTACAGCAACACACCAACTGGTTATGTAATCTACAACTAGACAACATGAAGACTACTGAGGTTATTTTTAAAGCTGAGAATGTGATTCTTCGACCATGGAAATTAAGAGAACATGTGATGTCTTTATTTAGTATGTGTTCACTGCGTTGTGAATACAATGACTTGAATATCACTTATTCTGTAATGACACAGTCTGAATCAACCCTCACTGCCCTGAAAGCATTAACAGTATGTGGCTAGCTATGAACAACAGGGTAAGCAACACATAAACACCCCGCCTCTTTACTTTAAAAGCTCACCCTTCCTGGGCTCACAACAAATACGGACTTTGCAGAGCTCCAGTCATACGCACAACCATGAACTTCACCCTGATAACAGCTTTTAGTCTCTGCAGCCTCTGTAAGTACTGACTTTAATTGTTCCTAACTTCACTCCTCAAATTATTTACCAAATTATTTACCTCATGTCACTTTAAAACAAGTAACTCTGTTGTTTCTCTGTTGGTTTCAGGCTGGTTCTCTGTCTCAGGTTCTAAGTTTCAGACTATGGACGTCCAGTCGGGTCAAGAAGTCAAACTTACGTGCGATATTACAGAGGTTGATACTGTGATAATCTGGTTCAGAGTGGTCAACAGAACCTCGGTCAGTGTTATCTCTACTATGGACCCATCTGGCAGCAAGAAGCAAAACAATGATCAACTCCCAAAAGGAAAATATGAAACAAGCTCTGACGGCAAATCCTTCGTCTTTCTCAAAATCAAGTCACCGGTTTCATCAGACTCTGCGTTATATCTCTGTGGAATTATCAGAAATGGAAATCTACTTTTCAGTGGGACACATTTAAAGATTGACGGTAAGTGTATTGTAAAGTCTTTACTTTTATGGGTACGTTTTGTTTGGTCAAGTCATTTTCTACTTATAATACAAAGAGATGCTTTGATGTTGTCTCCACATGTAAAATATCCAGAAATAAAATCAAGAATGAAATTATCTTTATTTATTTAAAAGGCGGTGATGAGCCTGATGGTAACATAGACAGCAACTGTCCAAGTAAGAATTTCCTTAATATTTTTCTCCATTTTAATTTTAGCGTAGTCTCAAATGTCTAAAGTGAAAATAGAGACTAACTTTCTTTCTTGTAACTTGTCTTTGTTCTAAAGAGTCTGATGGAATGGTAAAGCTGATGAGTGTGGTCCTGCGTGGACTGACTGTTGTCCTTGTAATGGTCAGCATTGGTCTGGTTGTTCAAATCTTGAAGCTTAAAAAAGGTACTTATGGCTTTACATTTATGGTCTATTCTTAAAAATAGTCAATGATCAATAACCAGATGTTTTCTCGCTGTCACTCAGCTCAAGAAGAACAGAATCCAGATCAAAGACAGGTAAATCCAACTTTAACATTTAATTTTATTTATTCTTCAATAAAGCTTAACCAGAATCAGTCTCTATAGGTGTATGTACAGTATGTACTGTGTATTTACAAAAATACTTGTATTATATTTATATGGGCCGAATACAAACAAGCAATTGACACTGGTCCATTGAAGAGCACAAACATGTCTCTTTGACAACTGTAACATGTCTTCCTCAACATTACCTGGGACTATGTTGTGATTGTAAATGTTCTTTTCACAGAAATGTGGCTCTGACGACCTGAACGATGCTGCAGTGACTTTTCAAAAGAGAGCAAAGAGAAGAAAGCCGGATCCAAATGTTGTTCATGCTGCTACCAGATAGACTGAGGAGAAATTCATTCATTCATTGTCATATTCTTTCTATGGTTAACTTTCAGCACTTCCTTTCTCTCTGTCAAAGTCTATTTGTCCATTTGAGAGCACCATCATGTTTCTTTTACAAATGCAAAGTGGCTTGCTCAATATTAATTTTGGCGTTATGATAACTATAAATGTTCTTTTCACAGAGTTGTGGTTTTGACGACCTGAACTACGCTGCACAGTCAATTTGAAAGAGAGCTAAAAGATAGTAGATAGACTGAAGAGAAAACTGGAAGTGATACTACCTCATATTAATATGCTCTGTGGAAATCTAATACTGCAATAAAGATCTAATATTCATTCATTGTCATATTTTTTCTATGTTTCTAATTTCCAGCACTTACTTTCTCTCTGTAAAACTCTTTTTAGCCAAACAAACATATGATTAGTGTTTAATAAAGAGGGAGCTGGTAAAACACTGACAACTGTCTGGATTGGCTCATAGCGCAGTCTGAACTGTTAACAGGAAGAGACAGCATGTGGTCTGAACTCAGCCGAGGTGAAAAACTTGAGACCTGTTAACTGGTATCTTTCTGGAAATAGAATCTGAAAGGACGCAGTGAATACTGGCTGACTCTTATCTGTAACACATTTATTTACAAGTTTCTGAAGAAACATTGAGGACTAATATATTGCTTATTTTCAGAGTAGACATTTGTATCTTGGTCATCTTATTCTATGTGCACCTTTAGTGAGGTGGCAACCAGAGAAAGGCCAAACAACTAACACAGAAGAACAGAGGGCATGGGGAAAGAGATCAGGGGAGCCAAGGACCTCAGGTCAGCAGCAATGTCAGCTCCACTCATGCTCCACCTCTTTGCCCAGTTTAGACTAAGACAGGAGTCAGATTCAGCCAAGATGTGGACAGCCAGAGCCACCACACTGAGCTTCAAAAGGACTCTTCAGGAAACTTATGGTTGACGTTAGGATTGGGCGATAAAACGACAACAATATCTATCCCGATAGACACGTGATCAATATCAATAGAATGTTCAATAATTTCACTTGAACTTCGTTAGAGAAAAATAGGACAAAAACCCAGAGCGAGAACTGCAAGTCATTCTGGGGGATGGAGGGAAATGACAGACAACGAAAAATTCTCGCGCAACCTCTGATCAAGAGGTACACGGCAGCAGTGCCATACGACAAAACATCAACGCCATATAAAGAAATAACGGACGTAGTGGCGTATCATTTAGCAAAGGACATGCTCCCGCTCAGCACAGTTGAGAAGTCTGGGTAGAATAGGTTAAAAAAACGAATCAATAATTATCGATATCGACTGATATGAAACACTTATATCGTGATACATTTTTCAGCCATATCGCCCAGCCCTAGTCCGAACTATCTCTTTCTCTGTTTATATCTGTTCTCAAACCCTACCCTGCCTATCCCTCTCTATTCTTGTCTTCCTCTTCCACCTTTCATTACAGGAACCAGGGGACAAGGACCGGAAGTGTACTGAGAAGTTCCCCCACCCTGAGTCTCACTCCCTGGGTTCCTCTACTATCATCAGCCTACACATTCCTCTCCTTTCATCATATCCCCTCAACCCCTTTTCACCCCATCCACTTGACCACTTTTCATCCCATACTCTCTGCCCCTTTTTGTCCCTCCATCCATTTCTCTCACAACCTGTGTACTAATGAATTTATTTGCATCAATCAAGGCATGGTCTTTGTTAGTGAAAGTGACAGTCAACTACCGTGCAAACTATTACAGACACAGGAGGAAACCAGGAAGCTTTAGACATGGATAAGTGCATAAGATACACAACATTTTTATGTATATGAATACATAAAAATAACATTCGTATTAATGTTTTTTATTTTATCTTTCTGATTTAATTAGCTCCAGTTTATCACCTACCACAGCACACCTGGATCATCAGGATGAGAATCATTGTAATAGTGCAGGAATCACCCACAGATGTCTCCAGGATCACCTAACTCATCATGTCTCACTGGTATCAGCATCCAAACACAGCATTCATAGAGCAGCATTGTTACCTACTCTCGGGTAAAATGAGCCCAATTAACCTACACCTGTGGAGCACTGCTGGCCAGTCATAAAAGGGCCATGCCAGTGGTGATCACACTCTACCTGTGCTATAATTTGTTGAGTGAACTTCGTTGTTTAAAAACTGTAGTGTTGTGGAGTGAGTATGTGTGGTTAGGTAAGTTTTGGGGTACTCCATACATTTTTAAATCACGTAGCACTCTTTTGTCTATAAACACTAGGTGTTAGGGTTGCTGCCACTTTTGTATTTATTTTTTGGTTAAGCACGGTTTCTAGATGAGAGAGTCAGGCTTTTGTTTGCATTTTGTTTCAAGTCAAGCCTCAGTTTAAGACCAGTTTTGTTGTCTGCTTATTTTGGTTTATTTGGCCCAACCACACCGTCCCACACTTCTTCACAATTTGGATACCTGTATTAGTAGATTCGCTTAGTTAATAAAACATTTTTCTTTTTCCCACACAAACTCTGGCTCCATTTATTTTAATTGTCGTGTTTATGTCTCCTTGCCCTTTAAACATCTAAGGAGTCATAACACATCTCACTTTAAAACAAGTAACTCTGTTGGTTTCAGGCTGGTTCTCTGTCTCAGGTTAGGTTAGGTCAGTTTCAGACTATGGACGTCCAGTCGGGTCAAGATGTCACACTCAGGTGCTCCAGTGTTACCCAGTATGATGCTCTGATAATCTGGTTCAAAGTGGTCGACAGAACCTCAGTCAGTGTTATCTCTGTGTACTCATCTGGCAACGAGCACCAAACAAGTGATCAATTCCCAAATGGAAAATATGAAAAAGGCTCTGAAAACTCCTCTGTCTTTCTCAAAATCAAGTCACTGGATTTATCAGACTCTGGGTTGTAACATATTTTCTATATAATTTTCTGAAGAAACATTTAGGACTCATATATTGATTATTTTCAGACTAGTCGTTTCTATCTTATTCATCTTATTCCATGCGCACCTTTGGTGAGGGGTCAACCGGAAAAAGGCCAACAATCTAATGCAGAAGAACAGAGGGCATGGGGAAAGAGATCGGGGTGCCAAGGACCTGAGTTCCACAGCAATGTCAGCTCCACTCATGCTCCACCTCTTTGCCCAGTTTAGACTAAGACAGGAGTCAGATACAACCAAGATGTGGACAGCCAGAGCCACCACACTGAGCTTCAAAAGGACTCTTCAGGAAACTTATGGTCACAGAGGGTTCAGATAATCGGCTTCATGCATAAATGTTTTCTTATATTTCTCTCACATTCAGCCTACTCAAAAAAGACAACAAGAAACGCAAGACAATGAGCCAGATCTGTTCTTACCCATCTGTTCATATGTTGTCGAATCCTATTTGAACTTAGAGTGGTTTCAAGTGACAGGCAACCACTTCCATCCCTTTTCATGCCATCCACTTGACCACTTTTCATCCCATACTCCCTGCCACTTTTTGTCCCTCCATCCATTTCTCTCACAACCTGTGTACCAATAATTTGCATCCAAATAAAGCATGGTCTTTTTTAGTGAAAGTGACAGTCAACTACCGTGCAAACTATTACAGACACAGGAGGAAACCAGGAAGCTTTAGACGTGGATAAGTGCATAAGATACACAACATCTTTATGTATATGAATACATAAAAATAACATTTGTATTAATGTTTTTTATTTTATCTTTCTGATTTAATTAGCTCCAGTTTATCACCTACCACAGCACACCTGGATCATCAGAATGATCCGCCTGACCTAAACCAAAATATCTTCAGGATACAGATTTTTTGCCCCACTTACCCACTATGTCATGACACTATAATATCTTTCTTGTTATACATAAGTGGGAATATTATTTTAAATTATGAAATGAGTGAATGATGGTAGAGTATTTTCTTCTGTAGGGAAATTTCTCAGATGTCGCAGTCGTAAAATTCCTCACAACAAACAGGTAGTACGCAGGTACTGATGAATACCACAAAAGTTATTCAGTTGTGCATGTGAGCTACTTAATATTAAATGTGCGGACACATATTATTCATGCATCAGCTCCGATGAGTATAGCCCAATATCACAACTACTGCAGTAATGAATTGTACTGAGGAAGAGTATCTCCAAAGAATCACTGTAATAGTGCAGGAATCATCCACAGATGTCTCCAGGATCACCCAACTCATCATGTCTCACTGGTATCAGCATCCAAACACAGCATTCATAGAGCAGCATTCATTAGTAAAGCATGTCAACAATTCATTACAGGTTCCTTTTTCTTCAATAAATACTAAAGATATTACATTATTCCTGTTACTGTGTTTAATTGAAATTCACTTACGACAGGTTCCTTTCTCATTCTCAATGTGCGACTCCTACAGCAACACACCAACTGGTTATGTAATCTACAACTAGACAACATGAAGACTACTGAGGTTATTTTTAAAGCTGAGAATGTGATTCTTCGACCATGGAAATTAAGAGAACATGTGATGTCTTTATTTAGTATGTGTTCACTGCGTTGTGAATACTATCCTTTGAATATCACTTATTCTGTAATGACACAGTCTGAATCAACCCTCACTGCCCTGAAAGCATTAACAGTATGTGGCTAGCTATGAACAACAGGGTAAGCAACACATAAACACCCCGCCTCTTTACTTTAAAAGCTCACCCTTCCTGGGCTCACAACAAATATGGACTTTGCAGAGCTCCAGTCATACGCACAACCATGAACTTCACCCTGATAACAGCTTTTAGTCTCTGCAGCCTCTGTAAGTACTGACTTTAATTGTTCCTAACTTCACTCCTCAAATTATTTACCAAATTATTTACCTCATGTCACTTTAAAACAAGTAACTCTGTTGTTTCTCTGTTGGTTTCAGGCTGGTTCTCTGTCTCAGGTTCTAAGTTTCAGACTATGGACGTCCAGTCGGGTCAAGAAGTCAAACTTACGTGCGATATTACAGAGGTTGATACTGTGATAATCTGGTTCAGAGTGGTCAACAGAACCTCGGTCAGTGTTATCTCTACTACGGACCCATCTGGCAGCAAGAAGCAAAACAATGATCAACTCCCAAAAGGAAAATATGAAACAAGCTCTGACGGCAAATCCTTCGTCTTTCTCAAAATCAAGTCACCGGTTTCATCAGACTCTGCGTTATATCTCTGTGGAATTATCAGAAATGGAAATCTACTTTTCAGTGGGACACATTTAAAGATTGACGGTAAGTGTATTGTAAAGTCTTTACTTTTATGGGTACGTTTTGTTTGGTCAAGTCATTTTCTACTTATAATACAAAGAGATGCTTTGATGTTGTCTCCGCATGTAAAAAAATCCAGAAAGAAAATCAAGAATTAAATTATCTTTATTTATTTAAAAGGCGGTGATGAGGCTGATGGTAACATAGACAGCAACTGTCCAAGTAAGAATTTCCTTAACATTTTTCTCCATTTTAATTTTAGTGTAGTCTCAAATCTCTAAAGTGAAAATAGAGACTAACTTTCTTTCTTGTAACTTGTCTTTGTTCTAAAGAGTCTGATGGAATGGTAAAGCTGATGACTGTGGTCCTGGGTGGACTGACTGTTGTCCTTGTAATGGTCATCATTGGTCTGGTTGTTCAAAACGTGAAGCTTAAGAAAGGTACTTATGGCTTTACATTTATGGTCTATTCTTAAAAATGAGTTAATGATCAATAACCAGATGTTTTCTTTCTGTCACTCAGCTCAAGAAGAAAACAATCCAGAGCAAAGACAGGTGAATCCAACTTTAGCATTTATTCTTATTTATTCTTTAGTAAGAATTAACCAAATTCAGCCTCTATATGTGTTGCTTTTCTGCGACACACTGGTATGTACAGTATGTACTGCATATTTAGAAATTGTAGGATTAGTATTGTAGTTGTAGAAATTGCAGTTTGCCCATCAAAAAGCACAAACATGTCTGTGTACTGTAACATGTCTTGCTCAACATTACCTGGGACTATGTTGTGATTGTAAATGTTCTTTTCACAGAAATGTGGCTCTGACGACCTGAACTACGCTGCAGTGACTTTTCAAAAGAGAGCAAAGAGAAGAGAGCCGGAGCCAAATGTTGTTTATGCTGCTACCAGATAGACTGAGGAGAAATTCATTCATTCATTGTCATATTCTTTCTATGGTTAACTTTCAGCACTTCCTTTCTCTCTGTTAAAGTCTATTTAACCAAACAAACATATGATTAGTGTTTAATAGAGAGGGAGCTGGTAAAACACTGACAACTGTCTGGATTGGCTCATAGTGCAGTCTGAACTGTTAACAGGAAGAGACAGCATGTGGTCTGAACTCAGCCGAGGTGAAAATCTTGAGACCTGTTAACTGGTATCTTTCTGGAAATAGAATCTGAAAGGACGCAGTGAATACTGGCTGACTCTTATCTGTAACACATTTGTATACAAGTTTCTGAAGAATCATTTAGGACTAATATATTGCTTATTTTCAGAGTAGTCGTTTGTACCTTGGTCAGTTGATCTCTAAATAAACATAACTTCCACCATTCAACTTATAAATTTGGACATTTTTTTCATAATGACATATTTTAACATGAATTCTATGAATAAGGTAAATGAAGATTTGTTCAGTGCAGACCTCATTAGGAAACAATTTTTAATATCCTGCCTTGAAGTAGAAAGATAGTGTTGAATATGGTTTAACGTTAAAGTCTTGAGCTGATTGTAAAAGGTTGCATATACACAGGGAGTATTGGGGGAAACTGTTCTGAAGTTGCAAAAGCACTGAAAGCAGTGTTTCCATACTAGACTTTATGTTTTGAGAAGGTTCACAAAGGTCCTCAGTCATCTACGTCATGGTATTTGAAAAACAACAACAAAGTTTAAACAAGGACAACTGGATTTGGGTATCTTGAAGATGTTACACCACTTATCCAAGTATCCTCATCTGTTGGTGGTTCCCACAAGAAATAAGAGTTTCAGGTGAGCACCACCTACAGATGTTCCTCATAAAACCTCAACTCCCCACCAGTCATTTTGAACTGATGAAGCTCCTTGAATGAGAGGTGAAACATCTTCAAGTAATCCAACAAGTCCAGTTAACCTTGTTCTAGTTCTGTTTTATTGGATATCCTAGGCCAGGAGTGTCAAACTCAATTTAGTTCAAGCACCACATACAGCTCAATGTGATCTAAAGCAGGCCGGACCAGAAATATTATAATAAAATAACTTACAAAGGACGACAACACCAAATGTTCCTTTATTTTAGTGCAAAGAAGTATAAGTACATCATTACAAATTATTAAATTGTGAACAACGTGGAATTTCTTTAAAAAAACAAAAACAAAAAAAACTGCAGTTTTATTGCCATCATCCGTTTAGTTCTGGATGTTGTGTTCTGTCCGCTACTCTTACTAAAACAGTGGATAAATTAGGAATAGCAATTACTTTTATAGCACTCTGCTCTCTTATTTTACAGGAGAGTCAAAGCTATTCTGAGTAATCACTCTTTGCATGTGAGGTTAGCGGATGATGGGTCAACTAGAGTATTAAATTTGGGAAGTGTGTACAGCAGTAGTCAGAATGTATGACTCATACATTCAGATAGATCTGGTTAGCGTCATATACAGCTATGCTGCCCATGAGTGCTCAGCCTCCCATGCAATTAAAAAAACCACTGTGGCCCCATAGTTCCCTACTTTTAAAAGGAAATACATTATTGACAATTTTAACTTGTTCTGGGATCATGACTCTCTTTTTAAACGAGATGGGATCCATCCAAATAAGAGGGGTAGCCAAATGCTGTCTGCTAACCTGCTGCATGCGGTGCACACCTTTCCATGTGACTGACTCCTTACATCCCTCACCCCCACACCGGATCCCCCTTCTTCGCTGACAGCACATTCACAGCTTCCTGTTTTCCATGAGAGCTCCCCCTTCAGGTCCCTCCTGCCACATGCACGCACATCTACTCTCAGCCAGTTCTCAGTTTCATCTCACGGTCCTACATCTCCTACTCCTGCATCAAGGCATATTCCAGTCAGAATCACCAAGTCCCATCAAAAAACAATCAGAGTGCCCAGACCAGTACTCCACAACAACATACGGTATGTCACGGTAGGAAATATTATATCACTTCCATCATCCCCGCTTAAAAATCGGACTGACATACCCTCTCACATCACCACCATCATTTCCTACCACGGACCCTCGACAGCATGCTCAACTTCACACCTCTCTGCTGCCAACCACAACAATTTAATTCAGGTCCCCCGAAATACCCATGTTTCCCCTGTTTTGAATCCAAAACTAGCTAATTTCGGTCTTCTGAATGTCAGATCTCTTAATAACAAATCTTTTTTATGGCATGATTTTATCACCTCGAAGAAGTTAGACTTGTTTATATTGACAAAGACATGGCTCTCTCAGGGAGACTGCAGCCCTCTCATTGAGGCGACACCCCCTGATTACACACACCTCCATAAACCCCACCTGTCTGGCAGGGGAGGGGGGATTCTGAGTACAGAAGAAACACGACAGTAATAGGGTTTCACATGGCACAGTTGAGTTTTTCTTCTGCGTTCAGGAGTGGAAATTATGTAGTTTAGCTCAGATACCTGCTTCACTACTTCATATGGACCCAAGAACTTAACCTGCAAAGGTGAGGTGATTATTGGCAGCAGCGTTAAAACCCGGTCCCCCACACTGAACATTCAGCGCTCAGTACGCTGATCGAACATTTTCTTCATTTTACTCTGTGCAGATGACAACTTCTGTTTCACCAACTCCCCAGCTACATAGAGTCTATGCCGAAAACCATTAACGTAGTCAATCAGATTTTGTGGAGTTTCTGCTTCCTTCCACTGATCATAAAGCAAAGTCAGCGGGCTGCGCACCCTGTGACCAAGTCATTCGGGCTGAACCCAGTACTTTCCTGCGTAACCTCTCTGACAGCCAGCAATAACCAGGGCAAACCTTCCTCCCAGTCTCTCTCCATCTCACTGCAGTAAGCACGCAGCAGGGACTTCAACATCTGATGGAACCGTTCTAAAGCCTCCTGGCTCTGCGCATGGTATGCAGAGGCTTTATTCTGTTGCAGAGAAACCTTTGCCTGCTCAGTCTGGTAACAGAGATTTTCAACCATCAACTGCTTCTCAATCTCTGCTGTCTTTATCATCTTATCATGTTCTAATTGTAACACCAGCAACACCTTTTGCTGCTCAAATGTCAAATTATTTGCAAACAATAACGAAGCCAAACCACCCGCATTAAGGGTGGAAGGAGGTTGCTCCCCACAACACAAGACAAAGTGAGTGATAGCAAGGTGAACACAAGGCCCATCAGGACCGCAAACAGAGCACATGATCCCCTCTAACTAAACTACGTGACCAACACTAACTAAACTCAATCACCTTCATGTGGTGACTTGCTGGCGTGGGAAAGTGACCATTCACTGGTAACAAACCCATAACCACGGCCATGCGCCTGATACAAAGCTCTCACTGCTTTCACCCCAACACTACAGAAAAAAAAAAAAAAAAACAAAAAAAAAAACAGAGAAGCTCAAAGTAGCAACACCTAACACCTAATAGGGGAAAATGGCTCCAACACGCACAGTGAACACCAGCCAACACTCACCTAACTTCCAGCCAAACACTGAACTCAACTTAATTTACTAAACCTTTACAAATTTATCACGTCTCCACAATGGCACACAACGTGTAAAACCAACCACTCAAAGCTTCCATTTTCACACAATAAAAACACAACGCTGCTTCGTCGAAAATGTACTTACGCCACTTCAAATCGTGAATGGACGTGTCATGACCTGGCTCGTTAGCCGTGACAAAATACGGAGAGTCACGGTCTAAACGTAAAGGTTAACTAATTTATTGAAATAAAGTCAAAAATCAACCCATAAAAAGTAATGAGGTTTCAGGGGGAGTATCAGCGTGTCTGTCGATGGGTGCATGATAGTGTATGTGTATTGTTGAATGGTGCTAACATAAAGTGAATAGGCTGAAGCCAACAGAACAAAAACTCGATGCCGGAGGGATCAAGGTTGAGATGCAGAGAGAGAGTGAGGACTGAGACTGCCAGATCTTAAAAGATCAGGGAGACTGGCTAGGTGCTCCTGATTACCCAAACTGAGACCTGCCCACTAAGGTACCTGCAGAAACAGACAAGCAACAACACAAGGGGACAAGACGCCCTATAGCAGCAGGCGGCCGTCACAATTCTAAAGATATCACATTAACCCTGTTACTATGTTTACAAGAAATACACTTACTACAGGTTCCTTTCTCATTCTCAGTATGTGGCACCTACAGCAACACAACAACTGTATATGTAAACTACAACTAGACAACATGAAGACTACTGAGGTTATTTTTAAAGCTGAGAATGTGATTCTTCTACCATGGAAATTAAGAGAACATGTGATGTCTTTATTTAGTATGTGTTCACTGCGCTGTGAATACTATTGTTTGAATATCACTTATTCTGTAAAGACACAGTCTGAATCAACCCTCACTGCCCTGAAAGCATTAACAGTATGTGGCTAGCTATGACCAACAGGGTAAGCAACACAAAAACACCCCGCCTCTTTACTTTAAAAGCTCACCCTTCCTGGGCTCACAACAAATACGGACTTTGCAGAGCTCCAGTCATACGCACAACCATGAACTTCACCCTGATAACAGCTTTTAGTCTCTGCAGCCTCTGTAAGTACTGACTTTAATTGTTCCTAACTTCACTCCTCAAATTATTTACCAAATTATTTACCTCATGCCACTTTAAAACAAGTAACTCTGTTGTTTCTCTGTTGGTTTCAGGCTGGTTCTCTGTCTCAGGTTCTGAGTTTCAGACTATGGACATCCAGTCGGGTAAAGAAGTCACACTCACGTGCTCCAATGTTACCCAGTATGATACTCTGATAATCTGGTTCAGAGTGGTCAACAGAACCTCAGTCAGTGTTATTTCTACTACGGACCCAAAAGGCAACAAGCAGCAAAATGAAAAATATGAAACAAGCTCTCACAACTCCTCCACCATCTTTCTCACAGTCAAGTCACTGGGTTTATCAGACTCTGGGTTGTATATCTGTGGAATTCTCAGAAATGGAAATCTACTTTTCAATGGGACACATTTAAAGATTGACGGTAAGTGTATTGTAAAGTCTTTACTTTTATGGGTACGTTTTGTTTGGTCAAGTCATTTTCTACTTATAATACAAAGAGATGCTTTGATGTTGTCTCCATATGTAAATAATCTTTATTTATTTAAAAGGCAGTGATGAGCCTGATGGTAACATGGACAACAAATGTGAAAGTAAGAATATCGTTAATATTTTTCATTAAAATTTTAGCGTATTCTCAGTTCTCGAAAGTAAAAATAGAGACTAACTTTCTTTCTTGTAACTTGTCTTTGTTCTAAAGACTCTTTATATATTTTTATATTCAAAAGGCAGTGATGAGCCTGATGGTATCATGGACAACAAATGTCCAAGTAAGAATTTCATTAATATTTTTCTCCATTTTAATTTTAGTGTAGTCTCAAATCTCTAAAGTGAAAATAGAGACTAACTTTCTTTCTTTTAGCTTGTCTTTGTTCTAAAGAGTCTGATGGAACAGCAAAGCTGATGAGTGTGGTCCTGGGTGGACTGACTGGTGTCCTTGTAATGGTCATCATTGGTCTGGTTGTTCAAATCTTGAAGCTTAAAAAAGGTACTTATGGCTTTACATTTATGGTCTATACTTAAAAATAGTCAATGATCAATAACCAGATGTTTTCTTTCTGTCACTCAGCTCAAGAAGAACAGAATTCAGAGCAAAGACAGGTAAATCCAACTTTAACATTTATTTTTATTTCTTCTTTAATAAAGCTTAACCAGAATTAGCCTCTATAGGTTTTGCTTTTCTGCAATACATTGGTTTGTACAGTATGTACTGTATATTTAGAAATATACTTGTATTATATTTATATGGGCCGAATACAAACAAGAAATTGACGTTTGTCCATTGAAGAGCACAAACATGTCTCTTTGACAACTGTAACATGTCTTCCTCAACATTACCTGGGACTATGTTACGATTGTAAATGTTCTTTTCACAGAAATGTGGCTCTGACGACCTGAACTACGCTGCAGTGACTTTTCAAAAGAGAGCAAAGAGAAGAGAGCCGGAGCCAAATGTTGTTTATGCTGCTACCAGATAGACTGAGAAGAAACTGGGAATGATTCTGTGTGGTATTAATATGCTCTGTGGCTTTAGATGGCCTGTTGACGTGAGGAAGAAAAATCTAATTCTGCAATAAAGATCTAATATTCATTCATTGTCATATTCTTTCTATGGTTAACTTTCAGCACTTCCTTTCTCTCTGTCAAAGTCTATTTAACCAAACAAACATATGATTAGTGTTTAATAGAGAGGGAGCTGGTAAAACACTGACAACTGTCTGGATTGGCTCATAGCGCAGTCTGAACTGTTAACAGGAAGAGACAGCATGTGGTCTGAACTCAGCCGAGGTGAAAATCTTGAGACCTGTTAACTGGTATCTTTCTGGAAATAGAATCTGAAAGGACGCAGTGAATACTGGCTGACTCTTATCTGTAACACATTTATATACAAGTTTCTAAAGAAACATTTAGGACTAATTTATTGCTTATTTTCAGAGTAGATGTTTGTACCTTGGTCAGTTGATCTCTAAATAAACATAACTCCTACCATTCAATAAATTAGACATTTTTTTCATAGTGACATATTTTAACATGAATTCTATGAATAAGGAAAATGAAGATTCATTCAGTGCAGACCTCATTAGGAAACATGTTTTCTTTTTTAATATCCTGCCTTGAAGTCGGAAAGATAGTGTTGAATATGGTTTGAGCGGATGACGGGTCTACTAGAGTATTAAATTCAGGAAGTGTGTATAGCAGTAGTCAGAATGTATGACTCATACACTCAGATAGATCTGGTTAGCTTCATATACAGCTATGATGCCCATGAGAGCTCAGCCTCCCATGCATTAACAAAACCACTGTGGCCCCATAGATCCCTACTCGTTAAAAGGAAATACATTATGACAAATACACTTCGAGAAGCACACATAACATTTATTGTTGACCCGGTGGTCCCCACCTTTGAATTTAACATCAATTAAGTCCATCAATTAAGTAAATTAGTCTATGGTACCAAACTGTTAGCACACACGCATGTTGGAGCTCATTTGAATCCAGTTTGCGGTGTCCTAATAGTACTCACAATTCCTGGGATGCAGGATGCCGTTAGATGTAATTTGGCAAAACCCTCCTTCAGCAGTGCCCCGTCACTGTGTTGCAGAAACACGTCCTCAGGCTCTGTCCACGTTCTTAAACATCCAGTAGATTCTCTGCAGCTTGGTGCAATAAATGTTACCCAAGCACAAGTCTCTTATACTGCTAGCACAAGGAGCTAGCTAGCAACAGTCCACAGTGAGGTCACGGTTTAGCATCAATCAAGTAGAATTCCGAACGGGAAAAAAAGCTCCCACTCTGTGTCCAGTCTCTCCAGCAAACACATACTCTAAGTCAGATAGGTAGGCACGTAACCAAATCACACTGACTAATAAAAAACTATAGTTTACTGAACTGACTTTCTTTCTCACACGATCTCTCTCCTCTCTGTCCCACCCACCTGAAAACCTGGTAAATTAACATGAACATCACTAATTGGCTAGTCAAACAGACTGACACCCATCCATATCATTTACAACACAAGACTATGGTGCGTTCAGGAACCAGGTTGAACATAGGACATTCCATATACTTAATGGACCTGGCCTACTTGGTCGACACAATCCTCCATGTGTGCGGGGGAAATGAATAGGGTTTAGCAACAGCGTTCTCTTTACGACAATCAGTACAGAACCTGGGGGTGTTATCTGGGTACTAAAAGACAAGGTGAGGCCCAACTGGACAATGGGGGCTCAGCAGTACCATGGTCCAACATATACTGTATACTGTATTACAGAATCAAGATATTTACGCTTTTCAGGGTTTACCCTATAAAACTGCTGTCTGACCGGCTGAGCATTGCCTACATCTATATCCTGCTCTATTAAATGTGTCTGGGTGGGAGTGTCACGGAACAAACAAGGATATGAGCCAATCAACCCTGATAAATCCGTCTGTTTAGACTCTGACAAACTCTGGCAGCAGTGCTAAAACCCGGTCCCTCACACTAAACATTCAGCACTCAGCACGCCGATCGAACATTTTCTTCATTTTACAGGATTTGTGCAGATTTGTGCAGATGACAAATCCTGTTTTGCCAACTCCCCAGCTACACAGAGTCTATACCGAAAACCATTAACGTAGTCAATCAGATTTTGCGGAGTCTCCACCAGGGCAAACCTTCCTCCCAGTCTCTCTCCATCTCAATGCAGTAAGCAGGGACTTTGTAATGTTTCATATGCAACTGCTTCAGGATCTGAGAGAACAGATAGGAAGAAAAGTTGATCCGAATGGATGATTTTTGGAATCCCAAAAACTGAAGTGACCTTAGACCAAATTGTAACTTCCTTTTTGTGGGCGGGTAGGCACTCTAGATTAGGGAAGTCTTTATTGCAAAGGTTTCCATCTGATGGTGGCCTCGCCTTACCAAATGTTCTGCTGTACTATTGGTCAGCACAGAAGCATTAACTGATTTACTGGCTTCAATCTTCACAACCGTTATGGAGTAGGCTAGAGACTCAGTCATGTGTCTCATCTTCAATCACAGCCTTACTCACATCTTCATTGCCTGTCCATTAAAATTTTTACAAAGAATCCTGTGGTGCAGATTTATGTTCAGATTTTAATTTACCCACATCCCATCTACACTATATTGCCAAAAGTATTCACTCCATCACACCATCCAAATAATTGAATTCAAGTATTCCAATCTCTTCCATGGCCACAAGTGTATAAAATCCAGCATCTAGGCATGAAGACTGCTTCTACAAACATTTGTGAAAGAATGGGTCACTCTCAGGAGCTAAGTGAAATCCAGCGTGGTACTGTGATAGGATGCCACCTGTGCAACAAGTCCAGTCGTGACATTTCCTCGCTACTAAATATTCCACAGTCAACTGTCAGTGGTACTGTAACAAAGTGGAAGTGACTGGGAACGACAACAACTCAGCCACAAAGCGGCAGGCTATATAAAATGACAGAGTGGGGTCAGGGGATGCTGAAGCACATAGTTTGCAGAGGTCGGCAACTTTCTGCAGAGTCAGTCGCAACAGACCTCCAAACTTCATGTGGCCTTCAGATTAGCTTGAGAACAGTGCAAAGAGAGCTTCATGGAATGGGTTTCCATGGCCAAGCAGCTGCATCCAAGCCAGACATCACCAAGTGCAATGCAAAGCATTGGATGCAGTGGTGTAAAGCATCCCTCCACTGGCCTCTAGAGCAGTGGAGGCGCGTTCACTGGAGTGACGAATGACACTTCTCCATCTGGCAATCTGATGGACCAATCTGTGTTTGGCGGTTGCCAGGAAAACGGTACTTGTCTGACTGCATTGCGCCAAGTGTGAAGTTTGGTGGAGGAGGGATTATGGTGTGGGGTTGTTTTTTCAGGAGCTGGCCTTGGCCCCTTAGTTCCAGTGAAAGGAACTCTAAATGCTTCAGCATACCATGAGATTTTGGACAATTCCATGCTCTCAACTTTGTGGGAACAGTTTGATGATGGCCCCTTCCTGTTCCAAAATTGCTGCGCACCAGTGCACATGACTGGCCTGCACAGAGTCCTGACCTCAACCCGATAGAACAGCTTTAGGATGAATTAGAGCGAACACTGTGAGCCAGGCCTTCTCGTCCAACATCAGTGTTAGACCTCACAAATGTGCTTCTGGAACGATGGTCAAAAATTCCCCAAAACACACTCCTAAGCCTTGTGGAAAGCCTTCCCAGAAGAGTTGAAGCTGTTGTAGCTGCAAAGGATGGGCCAACGTCATATTAAACCCTATGGATTAAGAATGGGATGTCACTTAAGTTCATATTAATGTAAAGGTAAGTGAGCAAATACATTGTGACATTGTGCCGCTTCTCTTTTTCCATGCTATCCCTCCTTCCCTTTCACCAATTGTGGGATGACTTTCTGACTTTAGATCTCCACCAGAAATCGTTAATATCTAAGATTTATAGCAAACTTATGGTTCTTGATAATTACTCAGTCGTCAAAACTAAAAACACTTGCGAACACAAGCTTTCAGTTAATTTTACAGATAGTTGGTGGGATAAAGCTTTGTACGCTATACGTTCATCTATTCCTTGTGCCAGATTGCAGCTGATACAGTTCAAGGTGTTGCACAGAGCCCATTTGAGCAAATCTAGACTATCTGAAATATATCCTGACATCGCAGACCAATGTGACAGATGCCATGCTTCTTCTTGTAATTTGGCCCACAAGTTCTTCTCTTGTAATAGACTATAAAAGGTCTGGACAGATTATTTTACAATACTAACCAAGGTTTTAGGGACCCAAATAAAGTTGGACCCCTTCATTACCATATTTGGAATCTCCCCTGAACAAATCCAAATTAACGCTTTACAGTTAGGGGTGACAGCCTTTACTTCTCTTCTGGCTAGGTGTCGCATTCTATTCCTCTGGAAGTCCTAAACCACCATCCATATCAACAGTATCCATCCAATATTCTTTTTCAAAAATGGACATCTTTCTTAAACTACTTTATTATTTTTTATTAGTTTTATCATATTTATTTGCGTTTAATATTTATTTCATTAGTGTTGTTTAAAATTCATTTATTTTTATTTAACACAGTTTATACGCACGGGTATGCAGCTGGATAGCGAACAGTTTGACACGTCACAATGAGAAGGTAAACTGCACCAGACCGAGAAGGAGGCAACAGAAACACACAATCAGTGATCAAGTGTTCAAAAGGCTGGCTGACAGCTGGAAAAGGAAATAGAGGCGTAGCCATTATCCTTTCATTAGGCTTGCCTGAGAGTTGACACGTATAACATGTCCTAATGTGTGCAACAACATCCAGGCCAAAAGAAATGCCACAGGACCCGACCATGTGCCAACTTCAACACAACCTCCTGAAATTTAGCTGGCACCACGATCTGGATAACGGGGTCGCCAATGAAACTGTCACCGTGCGGAACCCACTTTCTCACAAGAACCTCCTCGTGAACGAAATAGCAAGGGCCATTGTTCCCTACCCCTACCGGAAGCACCTGCTCAAACAAAGCCGACAGAGAGGGATCAGAGGTAAACCATCAGCCCAAACCCGGCCTCCAGCCACACTATTTCCCAAAATGAATGTGATGCCCTCAATCAGCAGTGCCGGCCGCACACCAACAGCCACTTCACCCTGAACCACATCCACAGATATGGGTAGGAATATTCCCAGGAATAGAGTTTTTAAACTGCTCCAAAACTATGAGATCACACAAATCCTGAAAACACTCGTAAAAAGCACGTAAAATGATCAGTCAGATCACAGGGAAACTCCAGATGCGTTTGTCTCTAAGCTTTCCTCCAAGTCGGAAAGCGTTGGTGGTAAGCTTCAGATACCAGCTCATACACATTCAAAACAGCAGACTTCACCAACAGATAATTTTGTCTGTCAGCGAAAGACAACGACGAATAGGCCTCAAATTGCAAGTTGTGCAAGTTGCCCAACACATCAAAACAGTTTTCTGGATGTTCATGAAGAAACGACGAGCCTTCAATCTCAACAGAAGCATCAGTAACATGCTTTCCATTTTTTATTAACTCAAGTTTGAACTGTTGCAGAGAAACCTTTGCCTGCTCAGTCTGGTAACGGAGCTTTTCAACCATCAACTGCTTCTCAATCTCTGCTGTCTTTATCATGTTATCCTGCTCGAATTGTAACACCAGCAACTCCTTTTGCTGCTCAAATGTCAAATTATTTGCAAACAATAACGGAGCCAAACCACCCGCACTAGTGGTGGAAGGAGGTTGCTTCCCACCACCCATCTCACTCAAATTAGCCTTTAAAATGCCCTTGACGTGTCCTTTAACCTTTTACCAGATATCTCAACCTCATAGTGATCCACTAACTTTAATAATTGCTCCTTCGTGCACCTATCCAAAAACTCCGACCATTCACTGGTAACAAACCCATGACCACAGCCATGCTCCTGATACGAAGCTCTAACCATTTTCACCCCAACACTACAGAAAAAAAACAAACCAGCGAAGAGAGAAATGCTGCTAACACCTAATAGGGGAAAGTGGCTCCAACACGCACAGTGAACACCAGCCAACACTCATCTAACTTCCAGCCAAACGCTGAACTCAGTTTATTAAACCTTTACAAATTTACCACGTCTCCACAATGGCACACAACGTGTAAAACCAGACACTCAAAGCTTCCATTTTCACACAAAAACAAAAAAACAAAGTAAACAGGCTAAAGCCAACAGAACAAAAATGAGACGCCACCACTTTGTCGTGACCTGGCTCGTAAGCCGTGACAAAAAACGGAGAGACACTGTCTAAACATAAAGGTTAACCAATTTATTTATACAAAGTCATAAGTCAACCCATAAGAAGTAATGAGGTTTCAGTGGGAGTATCAGTGTGTCTGTCGATGGGTGCATGATAGTGTATGTGTATTGTTGAAAGGTGCTAACATAAAGTGAATAGGCTGAAGCTAACAGAACAAAAACGTGATGCTGGAGGGATCAAAGTTGAGAAGCAGAGAGAGAGTGAGGACTGAGACTGCCAGATCTTAAAAGATCAGGGAGACTGGCCAGGTGCTCCTGATTACCCAAACTGAGACCTGCCCACTAAGGTACCTGCAGAAACAGACAAGCAACAATACAAGGGGACAAGACGCCCTATAGCAGCAGGCGGCCGTGACAATTCTAAAGATATCACATTATCCTTGTTACTATGTTTACAAGAAATATTCTTACCACCTGTTCCTTTCTCATTCTCAATGTGTGACGCCTACAGCAATACGACAATTGTATATGTAAACTACAACTAGACAACATCAAGACTACTGAGGTTATTTTTAAAGCTGAGAATGTGATTCTTCTACCATGGAAATTAAGAGAACATGTGATGTCTTTATTTAGTATGTGTTCACTGTGCTGTGAATACTATCGTTTGAATATCACTTATTCTGTAATGACACAGTCTGAATCAACCCTCACTGCCCTGAAAGCATTAACAGTATGTGGCTAGCTATGAACAACAGGGTAAGCAACACATAAACACCCCGCCTCTTTACTTTAAAAGCTCCCCCTTCCTGGGTTCACAACAAATACGGACTTTGCAGAGCTCCAGTCATACGCACAACCATGAACTTCACCCTGATAACAGCTTTTAGTCTCTGCAGCCTCTGTAAGTACTGACTTTAATTGTTCCTAACTTCACTCCTCAAATTATTTACCAAATTATTTACCTCATGTCACTTTAAAACAAGTAACTCTGTTGTTTCTCTGTTGGTTTCAGGCTGGTTCTCTGTCTCAGGTTCTGAGTTTCAGACTAAGGATGTCCAGTCGGGTCAAGAAGTCAAACTCAGGTGCTCCGATATTGGAGAGTATGATACTCTGATGATCTGGTTCAGAGTGGTCAACAGAACCTCAGTCAGTTATATCTCTACTATGGACCCATCTGGCAACAAGCAGCAAAAAAGTAAACACTTACCAAATGGTAAATATGAAACAATGTCTGACCGCTCCTCCAATGTTCTCACAATCAAGTCACTGGATTTATCAGACTCTGGGTTGTATCTCTGTGGAATTGTAAGAAATGGAAATCTACTTTTCAGTGGTACACATTTAAAGATTGACGGTAAGTGTATTGTAAAGTCTTTACTTTTATGGGTACGTTTTGTTTGGTCAAGTCATTTTCTACTTATAATACAAAGAGATGCTTTGATGTTGTCTCCACATGTAAAATATCCAGAAATAAAATCAAGAATGAAATTATCTTTATTTATTTAAAAGGCGGTGATCAGCCTGATGGTAACATAGACAGCAACTGTCCAAGTAAGAATTTCCTTAATATTATTCTCCATTTTAATTTTAGCGTAGTCTCAAATCTGTGAAGTGAAAATAGAGACTAACTTTCTTTCTTGTAACTTGTCTTTGTTCTAAAGTCTCTGATGGAATGGTAAAGCTGATGAGTGTGGTCCTGGGTGGACTGACTGTTGTCATTGTAATGGTCATCATTGGTCTGGTTGTTCAAATCTTGAAGCTTAAAAAAGGTACTTATGGCTTTACATTTATGGTCTATTCATAAAAATAGTCAACGATCAATAACCAGACGTTTTCTTTCTGTCACTCAGCTCAAGAAGAACAAAATCCAGAGCAAAGACAGGTAAATCCAACTTTAACATTTATTTGTTGTTTAGCAGCGTGGTCACGTTACTTTAAAAAAGTAATTAGTTATAGTTATTAGTTACTTCTCCCAAAACATAACTGAGTTAGTAACTGAATTACTTCACTAAAAAAGTACCTTGTTACCAGGGAAAGTAACGATTGCGTTGCCAACTGAACGCTGCCCTGCCGCTGATTGGCTTACCATGAAATCTTACCCTACCTTAGCCAATCATCATTACTTATGCGGCTACCCCCCCCCCCACCCCGACCCCACCGCACACAGAGGGGAAAAAAAAACACCTTCGGAGCCCTTGTGGTTGGCTGACAGCGGAACGTAACACACCACATTTAACTGTTGGTAACGGTAATGGTGTTGTAACGGAGGAAATAGTAATTAGTTAGGTTGCTTGTTACTGAAAGAAATAACGCCGTTATTCCTATCACTGTTGTTTAGTAAATTTTAACCCAAATCAGCCTCTATAGGTTTTGCTTGTCTGCGATGCACTGGTATGTACAGTATGTACTGTATATGTGGAAATATACTTGTATTATATTTATATGGGCCGAATACAAACAAGAAATTGACGTTTATCCATTGAAGAGCACAAACATGTCTCTTTGACAACTGCACATTATGGTGCATCAGGTCCAATGAGTATAACCCAACATCACAGCTACTGCAGTAATGAATTGTACTGAGGAACAGTATCTCCAAAGAATCACCGTAATAGTGCAGGAATCATCCACAGATGTCTCCAGGTTCACCCAACTCATCATGTCTCACTGGTATCAGCATCCAAACACAGCATTCATAGAGCAGCATTGTTATGTGACAGGCAGGGTCAGGGGGCAGAATTGTTTGTGTATGTGTATTTTCCCTCCTCTTCCTCTCTTCTCCTCCTCCTTCTCACTGCTCTCATTTAAAATGAGCCTAATTAACCTACACCTGTGGAGCGCTGCTGGACAATCATGCAAGGTTCCAGCATAAAAGGACCGTGCCAGCAGTGATCATGGGCGACTCTCTGCCTGCCCCCAGCCTGAGTCTCACTCCCTGAGTACTTGCACTATTATCAGTCTACACATTTCTCCCCCTTCATGTCTTTCCCTCAACCTTTTCACCCCACCCCCTCTGACCCTTTTTATCCCATCCTCTCAACCCTTTCCATCACTTTTCATGCCATCCACTTGACCACTTTTCAACCCATACTCCTTGCCACTTATTGTCCCGTCATCCATTTCTCTAACAACCTGTGTACCAGTAAATTTATTTGAATCAGTCAAGGCATGGTCTTTCTTAGTGAAAGTGACAGTCAACTACCGTGCAAACTATTACAGACACAGGAGGAAACCAGGAAGCTTTAGACATGGATAAGTGCATAAGATACGCAACATCTTTATGTATATGAAAACATAAAAATAACATCTGTATTAATGGTTCTTATTTTATCTTTCTGATTTAATTAGAAAGATAAAATGTGATGTCTTTATTTAGTATGTGTTCACTGTGCTGTGAATACTATCGTTTGAATATCACTTATTCTGTAATGACACAGTCTGAATCAACCCTCACTGCCCTGAAAGCAACAAACAGGTAGTACGCAGGTATTGATGAAAAAAGTTATTAAATTGTGCATGTGAGCTAGTTAATATTAAATTAAATAATGGAAACACATTATTCATGCATCAGGTCGATGAGTATAGCCCAACATCTCAGCTACTGCAGTAATGAATGATACTGAGGAAGAGTATCTCCAATGAATCACTGTAATAGTGCAGGAATCATCCACAGATGTCTCCAGGATCACCCAACTCATTATGTCTCACTGGTATCAGCATCCGAACAACATGCATAGAGCAGCATTCATTAATTAAGCATGTCAACAATTCACTACAGGTTCATTTTTCCTCAATAAATTCTAAAGATATCACATTATTCCTGTTACTGTGTTTAATCGAAATACACTTACTACATGTTCCTTTCTCAATCTCAATGTGCGACTCCTACAGCAACACACCAGCTGGTTATGGTAAATGGTAAATGGCCTTGCTTTTATATAGCGCTTTTCTACCTATTGGTACTCAAAGCGCTTTACAGTCACAGACACATCTACCCATTCGCTCACACAAGCACACACACATTCACACACCAGTGTCACGCACTGGGAGCAACTGGGGGTTCAGTGTCTTGCTCAAGGACACTTCGACATGTGGCACATTCCGGGGATCGAACCACTAACCCTCTGGTTCGTGGACAACCCGCTCTACCTACTGAGCCACAGCCGCCCCAGTCTACAGTCTACAACCAGACAACATGAAGACTACTGAGGTTATTTTTAAAGCTGAGAATGTGATTCTTCTACCGTGAAATTAAGAGAACATGTGATGTCTTTATTTAGTATGTGTTCACTGAGTTGTGAATACTATCGTTTGAATATCACTTATTCTGTAATGACACAGTCTGAATCAACCCTCACTGCCCTGAAAGCATTAACAGTATGTGGCTAGCTATGAACAACAGGGTAAGCAACACATAAACACCCCGCCTCTTTACTTTAAAAGCTCACCCTTCCTGGGCTCACAACAAATACGGACTTTGCAGAGCTCCAGTCATACGCACAACCATGAACTTCACCCTGATAACAGCTTTTAGTCTCTGCAGCCTCTGTAAGTACTGACTTTAATTGTTCCTAACTTCACTCCTCAAATTATTTACCAAATTATTTACCTCATGTCACTTTAAAACAAGTAACTCTGTTGTTTCTCTGTTGGTTTCAGGCTGGTTCTCTGTCTCAGGTTCTGAGTTTAAGACTATCGACGGTCAGTCGGGTAAAGAAGTCACACTCACATGCTCCAATGTTGACCAGTATGATACTCGGATAATCTGGTTCAGAGTGGTCAACTGAACCTCAGTCAGTGTTATCTCTACTACGTACCCAAAAGGCAACAAGCAGCAAAATGAAAAATATGAAACAAGCTCTAACAGCTCCTCCGTCTTTCTCACAATCAAGTCACTGGAATTATCAGACTCTGGGTTGTATCTCTGTGGAATTATCAGAAAAACAGAACTATTTTTAAGTGAGACATATCTAACGATTGACGGTAAGTGTATTGCAAAGTCTTTACTTTTATGGGTACGTTTTGTTTGGTCAAGTCATTTTCTACTTATAATACAAAGAGATGCTTTGATGTTGCCTCCACATGTAAAAAATCCAGAAATAAAATCAAGAATGGCATTATCTTTATTTATTTAAAAGGCGGCGATGAGCCTGATGGTAACATGGACAACAAGCGTAAGAATTTCCGTAATATTTTTCTCCATTTTAATTTTAGTGTAGTCTCAAATCTCTAAAGTGAAAATAGAGACTAAGTTTCTTTCTTGTAACTTGTCTTTGTTCTAAAGAGTCTGATGGAATGGTAAAGCTGATGAGTGTGGTCCCGCATGTACTGGCTGTTGTCCTTGTAATGGTCAGCATTGGTCTGGTTGTTCAAACATTGAGGCTTAAAAAAGGTACTTATGGCTTTACATTTATGGTCTACTCTTAAAAATACTTAATGTTCAATAACCAGATGTTTTCTTCTGTCACTCAGCTCAAGAAAAACAGAATCCAGAGCAAAGACAGGTAAATCCAACTTTAACATTTATTTTTATTTCTTGTTTAATAAAGCTTAACCAGAATTAGCCTCTATAGGTTTTGCTTGTCTGCGATACATTGGTATGTACAGTATGTACTGTATATTTAGAAATATACTTGTATTATATTTATATGGGCCGAATACAAACAAGAAATATCAGTTTGTCCTTTAAGAGCACAAACATGTCTCTTTGAAATCTGTAACATGTCTTCCTCAACATTACCTGGGACTATATTGTGATTGTAAATGTTCTTTTCACAGAAATGTGGCTCTGACGACCTGAACGACGCTGCAGTGACTTTTCAAAAGAGAGCAAAGAGAAGAGAGCCAGAGCCAAATATTGTTTATGCTGCTACCAGATAGACTGAGGAGAAATTCATTCATTCATTGTCATATTCTTTCTATGGTTAAATTTCAGCACTTCCTTTCTCTCTGTCAAAGTCTATTTAACCAAACAAACATATGATTAGTGTTTAATAGAGAGGGAGCTGGTAAAACACTGACAACTGTCTGGATTGGCTCATAGCGCAGGCTGAACTGTTAACAGGAAGAGACAGCATGTGGTCTGAACTCAGCCGAGGTGAAAAACTTGAGACCTGTTAACTGGTATCTTTCTGGAAATAGAATCTGAAAGGACTCAGTGAATACTGGCTGACTCTTATCTGTAACACATTTATAGACAAGTTTCTGAAGAAACATTTAGGACTAATATATTGATTTTCAGAGTAGACATATGACATAATGACATATTTTTAATATGAATTCTATGAATGAGGAAAATGAAGATTCATTCAGTGCAGACATCATTAGGGAAACATGTTTTGTTTTTGTTTTTTTAATATCCTGCCTTGAAGTAGCAAAGATAGTGTTAAATATGGTTTAACGTTAACGGCTTCGGCTGATTGTAAAAGGTTGCATATACACAGGGAGTATTGGGGGAAACTGTTCTGAAGTTGCAAAAGTATGAGTATGTGAGCAAGTTAATATTAAATGACACACATTATTCATGCATCAGGTCCAGTGAGTATAGCCCAACATCAGAGCTACTGCAGTAATGAATGATACTGAGGAAGAGTATCTCCATAGAATCTCTGTAATAGTGCAGGAATCACCCACAGATGTCTCCAGGATCACCTAACTCATCATGTCTCACTGGTATCAGCATCCAAACACAGCATTCATAGAGCAGCATTGTTACCTACTCTCGGGTAAAACGAGCCTAATTAACCTACACCTGTGGAGCACTGCTGGCCAATCATAAAAGGGCCATGCCAGCGGTGATCATACTCTACCTGTGCTATAATTTGTTGAGTGAAATTCGTTGTTTAAAAACTGTAGTGCTGTGGAGTGAGTATGTGTGGTTAGGTAAGTTTTGGGGTACTCCATACATTTTTAAATCACGTAGCACTCTTTTGTCTATAAATACTAGGTTTTAGGGTTGCTGCCACTTTTGTATTTATTTTTTGGTTAAGCGCCGTTTGTAGATGAGAGAGTCAGGCTTTTGTTTGCATTTTGTTTCAAGTCTAGCCTCAGTTTAAGACCAGTTTTGTTGTCTGCTTATTTTGGTTTATTTGGCCCAACCACATCGTCCCACACTTCTTCACAATTCTTCTGTATTAGTAGATTTGCTTAGTTAATAAAACATTTTTCTTTTTCCCACACAAACTCTGGCTCCATTTATTTTAATTGTCGTGTTTATGTGTCCTTGCCCTTTAAACATCTAAGGAGTCGTAACACACGTCACTTCAAAACAAGTAACTCTGTTGTTTCTCTGTTGGTTTCAGGCTGGTTCTCTGTCTCAGGTTAGGTTAGGTCAATTTCAGACTATGGACGTCCATTCGGGTCAAGATGTCACACTCAGGTGCTCCAGTGTTACCCAGTATGATGCTCTGATAATCTGGTTCAGATTGGTCGACAGAACCTCAGTCAGTGTTATCTTTGTGTATTCATCTGGCAATGAGCACCAAACAAGTGATCAATTCCCAAATGGAAAATATGAAAAAGGCTCTGAAAACTCCTCTGTCTTTCTCAAAATCAAGTCACTGGATTTATCAGACTCTGGGTTGTAACATATTTTCTATATAAGTTTCTGAAGAAACATTTAGGACTCATATATTAGTTATTTTCAGACTAGTCATTCCCATCTTATTCATCTTATTCTATGCGCACCTTTGGTGAGGGGTCAACCAGACAAAGGCCAAACAACTAATGCAGAAGAACAGAGGGCATGGGGAAAGAGATCAGGGGAGCCAAGGACCTGAGTTCCACAGCAATGTCAGCTCCACTCATGCTCCACCTCTTTGCCCAGTTTAGACTAAGACAGGAGTCAGATACAGCCAAGATGTGGACAGCCAGAGTCACCACACTGAGCTTCAAAAGGACTCTTCAAGAAACTTATGGTTGACGTCACAGAGGGTTCAGACAATCGGCCTCATGCATAAATGTTTTCTTATATTTCTCTCACATTCAGCCTACTGAAAAAAGACAATCATGTGGGATTCAAGAGACGCAAGACGATGAGCCAAATCTGTTCTTACCCATCTGTTCATATGTTGTCGAATCCTATTTGAACTTAGACTGGTTTCAAGTGACAGGCAAACACTTCCATCCCTTTTCATCCCATCCCCTTGACCACTTTTCATCCCATACTCCCTGCCCCTTTTTGTCCCTCCATCCATTTCTCTCACAACCTGTGTACCAATACATTTATTTGCATCAATCAAGGCATGGTCTTTGTTAGTGAAAGTGACAGTCAACTACCGTGCAAACTATTACAGCTACAGGAGGAAACCAGGAAGCTTTAGACATGGATAAGTGCATAAGATACGCAACATCTTTATGTATATTAATACATAAAAATAACATCTGGTTCTTATTTTGGTTCTTATTTTATCTTTCTGATTTAATTAGCTCCAGTTTATCACCTACCACAGCACACCTGGATCATCAGAATGATCCGCCTGACCTAAACCAAAATATCTTCAGGATACAGATTTTTTTCCCCACTTACCCACTATGTGATGACACTATAATATCTTTGCTGTTATACGTAAGTGGGAATATTATTTTAAATTGTGTGAAATGAGTGAATGATGGAAGAGTATTTTCTTCTGTAGGGAAATTTCTCAGATGTCGCAGTCGTAAAATTGCTCAGAACAAACAGGTAGTACACAGGTATTGATAAATGCCACAAAAGTTATTCAGTTGTGCATGAGAGCTACTTAATATTAAATGTGCGGACACATATTATTCATGCATCAGGTCCGATGAGTATAGCCCAACATCACAGCTACTGTGGTAATGAATTGTACTGAGGAAGCGTATCTCCAAAGAATCACTGTAATAGTGCAGGAATCATCCACAGATGTCTCCAGGATCACCCAACTCATCATGTCTCACTGGTATCAGTATCCGGAAAACATGCATAGAGCAGCATTCATTAATAAAGCATGTCAACAATTCACTACAGGTTCCTTTTTCTTCAATAAATTCTAAAGATATCACATTAGTCCTGTTACTGTGTTTAATTGAAATACACTTACTACAGGTTCCTTTTTCAATCTCAATGTGCGACTCCTACAGCAACACACAAACTGGTTATGTAATCTACAACTAGACAACATGAAGACTACTGAGGTTATTTTTAAAGCTGAGAATGTGATTCTTCTACCATGAAAATAAGAGAACATGTGATGTCTTTATTTAGTATGTGTTCACTGAGTTGTGAATACTATTGTTTGAATATCACTTATTCTGTAATGATACAGTCTGAATCAACCCTCACTGCCCTGAAAGCATTAACAGTATGTGGCTAGCTATGAACAACAGGGTAAGCAACACAAAAACACCCCGCCTCTTTACTTTAAAAGCTCACCCTTCCTGGACTCACAACAAATACGGACTTTGCAGAGCTCCAGTCATACGCACAACCATGAACTTCACCCTGATAACAGCTTTTAGTCTCTGCAGCCTCTGTAAGTACTGACTTTAATTGTTCCTAACTTCACTCCTCAAATTATTTACCAAATTATTTACCTCATGTCACTTTAAAACAAGTAACTCTGTTGTTTCTCTGTTGGTTTCAGGCTGGTTCTCTGTCTCAGGCTCTGAGTTTCAGACTATCGACGGTCAGTCGGGTAAAGAAGTCACACTCACGTGCTCCAATGTTGACCAGTATGATACTCGGATAATCTGGTTCAGAGTGGTCAACAGAACCTCAGTCAGTGTTATCTCTACTACGTACCCAAAAGGCAACAAGGAGCAAAATGAAAAATATGAAACAAGCTCTAACAGCTCCTCCGTCTTTCTCACAATCAAGTCACTGGAATTATCAGACTCTGGGTTGTATCTCTGTGGAATTATCAGAAATACAGAACTATTTTTAAGTGGGACATATTTAAAGATTGACGGTAAGTGTATTGTAAAGTCTTTACTTTTATGGGTATGTTTTGTTTGCTTATAATACAAAGAGATGCTTTGATGTTGCCTCCACATGTAAAAAATCCAGAAATAAAATCAAGAATGAAATTATCTTTATTTATTTAAAAGGCGGTGATGAGCCTCATGGTAACATGGACAACAACTGTCCAAGTAAGAATTATATATTTTTCTCCATTTTAATTTTAGCGTCGTCTCAAATCTCTGAAGTGAAAATAGAGACTAACTTTCTTTCTTGTAACTTGTCTTTGTTCTAAAGAGTCTGATGGAATGGCAAAGCTGATGACTGTGGTCCTGGGTGGACTGACTGTTGTCCTTGTAATGGTCATCATTGGTCTGGTTATTCAAAACTTGAAGCTTAATAAAAAGCTAAAGAAAGGTACTTTTAGATTTTTGTTATGTAAAACTGCTTTAACAAAGACAACAATCAATAACCAGATGTTTTCTTTCTGTCACTCAGCTAAGGAAGAACAGAATCCAGAGCAAAGACAGGTGAATAATTTTTTCTCTTCATGATTTGCTAATGTAGGCTACGTCCATTGGAGAGCACCAACATGTTTCTTTTACAACTGTAAAATGTTTTGCTCAATATTAATTTGGCTTTATGATAACTGTAAATGTTCTTTTCACAGAGTCGTGGTTTTGACGACCTGAACTACGCTGCAGAGTCATTTCGAAAGAGAGCTAAAAGAAGAGAGCTGGAGACAAATGTTGTTTACGCTGCTACCAGATAGACTGAAGAGAAAACTGGAAGTGATACTGTGTCATGTTCTGGATGGATTGTTGAAGTGAGGAAGAAAAATCTAATTCTGCAATAAAGATCCAATATTCATTGATTGTCATATTCTTTCTATGGTTAACTTTCAGCACTTCCTTTCTGTCTGTCAAAGTCTATTTAACCAAACAAACATATGATTAGTGTTTAATAGAGAGGGAGCTGGTAAAACACTGACAACTAGGCCTGTCACAATAATCAATAAATCAATTAATTGTACGAGAAATGAAAATGAACTCGATAATTTTGCCAGCCTCGATATATTGCCATGTACATGCGTATTTGTTTTCTTCGTCTCTCTCTACCAAACAGGCTGGATGACAAGAGGGTTCACTCTGTGCATCGGTCTCAGCACCTGGATGCATTGGTTCCATTGGATAATGAATGGAGTGAACCCTCCTGTCAGTCATCCAGTCTCTTTGTCTCAGTGGGGGGAGGCGGGGCCGCTAGCATACACACACAGAGACTGCAGCAAGTGAGCCTCATGAGGGGTAGAGAGTAAGGTAACATGAGTAGAAATTTGTCGGAATAAAAGGGATGATTTCAAAGAAGAATGAGACAGCCCCAGTGTGGGAACATTTCAGATTTAAACCGAATGGACAAGGTGAGTCCATTAACACGGTATGTCGTATTTGTTTGAAAGTAGTGGCAACAAAAAAAGCCAATACAACCAACTTGTACGCACACCTGAAACACAACCATCCATTTTCCCAGCTGGAGAAAAAAAAAACAGCTCGAGATGCAGAGGAGCCTTCACCCCGACAGTCACAAAAACAAGACAAAGTGAATGATAGCAAGGTGAACACAAGGCCCAAATGGACAGCAAACAGAGCATATGATCCCCTCTAACTAAACTACCTAACCACAACTAACTACACTCAATCACCCCTAGTCTTCATGTGGTGACTTGCGGCTGGTATTTATGCACTAAAGACAGCTGGCATGGGAAAGTGACCATTCACTGGTAACAAACCCATAACTACGGCCATGCTCCTGATACAAAGCTCTAACTGCTTTCACTCCAACACTACAGAAAAAAAGAAGCCAGTGAAGCTCAAAGGAGCAACGCTGCTAACACCTAATAGGAGAAAATGGCTCCAACACGCACAATGAACACCAGCCAACACTCACCTAACTTCCAGCCAAACGCTGAACTCAACTTAATTTACTAAACCTTTACAGATTCATCATGTCTCTACAATGGCACACAACGTGTAAAACCAGCCACTCAAAGCTTCCATTTTCACACACACAAAAAAAACACAACAGCAAATGTACTTATGTCACTACATTCATAAAAGTCATGGACCAATTCACCTTTGGCTAAACCCCGCCCCCCTTAGTTACTGTTGCTACGTCCGACATTCTCTTCTGGGCTGTGGTTTTCTGGTTATCTATAAGGCTCTGGTATCAACATGGCTTATGCTGTGACAGCTCTTCCTGCTGAACTTTTGTCAAACTTTTATAAAGCAGCAAATAAAGCGTCCGATAGAAGTAGGCAAAAGGGGCTGCAATATGCGTTCGAAGGCTATATTCAGGACATACAAGTGAAACGCAACGAACAACAAGGCATCCAAATAGAGGCAAAAGCTACCGGTCACAGTCAAAAAATGAATCACCGCATATCCTATTAATCGAGACAGAGGCTGGGACTGACAATATCAAGGAGCAACACTGTTCATGCAAAGCTGGGTACGTCTCTATTCACTTCTATAATCGTTATTACGAAGCAAACGGACTAACGTTACGCACGTATAACGTTGTATTTCTTCAGCGTGTGCTAGCGTATCAACAACTATGCAACTTAAGCTGTAGCGGTGATGTTTTGGTTAGCTCCACAGGGTTTTGCGCGCACATCATTGGGCTTATCCATACCCTGGATATATACCGACAGTATAGCCTGCCGAGACCCAAAATATGAGACGCCTGCGTTAAAGTCAATGGAGCGCTGTGGAAAAAGTGTCGGACCCCTGTGGGAGCTCTCTTGGCTGTGATTGGTCAATCTACATTCTAGGGTGTGGCTTAGCCAAAGGTGAATTGCACAACAAATTGTGAATGAACGAGCCCCCACTTTCTCGCGACCTGGCTCGTAAGGCAGGACATCTGAACGTAAAGGTTAACCAATTTATTTATAAAAAGTCAAATTTCAACACATAAGATGTAATGAGGTTTCAGTGGGAGTATCAGTGTGTCTGTCGAAGGGTGCATGATAGTGTATGTGTATTGTTGAAAGGTGCTAACATAAAGTGAATAGGCTGAAGCCAACAGAACCACCGCAGGGATCAAGGTTGAGAAGCAGACAGAGAGTGAGGACTGAGACTGCCAGATCTTAAAAGATCAGGGAGACTGGCCAGGTGCTCCCAATTACCCGAACTGAGACCTGCCCACTAAGGTACCTGCAGAAACAGACAAGCAACAACACAAGGGGAAAAGACGCCCTATAGCAGCAGGTGGTGGTCACAATTAAATATGTCACATTATCCCTGTTACTATATTTACAACAAATACACTTACTACAGGTTCCTTTCTCAACGTGTGGCCCCCACAGCAACACAACAATTGTATATGTAAACTACAACTAGACAACATGAAGACTACTGAGGTTATTTTTAAAGCTGAGAATGTGATTCTTCGACCATGAAATTAAGAGAACATGTGATGTCTTTATTTAGTATGTGTTCACTGCGTTGTGAATACTATCGTTTGAATATCACTTATTCCGTAATGATACAGTCTGAATCAACCCTCACTGCCCTGAAAGCATTAACAGTATGTGGCTAGCTATGAACAACAGGGTAAGCAACACAAAAACACCCCGCCTCTTTACTTTAAAGGCTCCCCCTTCCTGGGCTCACAACAAATACGGACTTTGTAGAGCTCCAGTCATACGAACAACCATGAACTTCACCCTGATAACAGCTTTTAGTCTCTGCAGCCTCTGTAAGTACTGACTTTAATTGTTCCTAACTTTACTCCTCAAATTATTTACCAAATGATTTACCTCATGTCACTTTAAAACAAGTAACTCTGTTGTTTCTCTGTTGGTTTCAGGCTGGTTCTCTGTCTCAGGTTCTGAGTTTCAGACTATGGACGTCCAGTCGGGTCAAGAAGTCACACTCACGTGCTCCAATGTTGACCAGTATGATACTCTGATAATCTGGTTCAGAGTGGTCAACAAAACCTCAGTCAGAGTTATCTCTACTGGGGACCCAGCTGGCAAAAAACAGAATGAAAGTGATCAACTCCCAAAGGGAAAATATGAAAGAAGGGCTGACAGCTCCTCCGTCTTTCTCACAATCAAGTCACTGGATGTTTCAGACTCTGGGTTGTATCTCTGTGGAATTATCAGAAATGGAAATCTACTTTTCAGTGGGACACATTTAAAGATTGACGGTAAGTGTATTGTAAAGTCTTTACTTTTATGGGTACGTTTTGTTTGGTCAAGTCATTTTCTACTTATAATACAAAGAGATGCTTTGATGTTGTCTCCACATGTAAAATATCCAGAAATAAAATCAAGAATGACATTATCTTTATTTATTTAAAAGGCGGTGATGAGCCTAATGGTAACATAGACACCAACTGTCCAAGTAAGAATTTCCTTAATATTTTTCTCCATTTTAATTTTAGTGTAGTCTCAAATCTCTAAAGTGAAAATAGAGACTAACTTTCTTTCTTGTAACTTGTCTTTGTTCTAAAGAGTCTGATGGAATGGTAAAGCTGATGAGTGTGGTCCTGCGTGGACTGCCTGGTGTCTTTCTAATGGTCAGCATTGGTCTGGTTTTTCAAACATGGAGGCTTAAAAAAGGTACTTATGGCTTTACATTATGGTCTATTCTTAAAAATAGTCAGTGATCAATAACCAGATGTTTTCTTTCTGTCACTCAGCTCAAGAAGAACAGAATGCAGATCAAAGACAGGTAAATCCAACTTTAACATTTATTTTTATTTCTTCTTTAATAAAGCTTAACCAGAATTAGCCTCTATAGGTTTTGCTTGTCTGCAATACATTGGTATGTACAGTATGTACTGTATATTTAGAAATATACTTGTATTATATTTATATGGGCCGAATACAAACAAGAAATATCAGTTTGTCCATTAAGAGCACAAACATGTCTCTTTGACAACTGTAACATGTCTTCCTCAACATTACCTGGGACTATGTTGTGATTGTAAATGTTCTTTTCACAGAAATGTGGCTCTGACGACCTGAACGACGCTGCAGTGACTTTTCAAAAGAGAGCAAAGAGAAGAGAGCCGGAGCCAAATGTTGTTTATGCTGCTACCAGATAGACTGAGGAGAAATTCATTCATTCATTGTCATATTCTTTCTATCAAATCAAATCAAAGTTTATTTATATGGCACTTTTCATACTTTAAAAGCAATACAAAGTGCCTCACAGAGGCTAAATACAGCAAGGATAAAACCCAACCCTCCCACCCCCGTAAAAAACACAGAGACACAGAGACACACACGCACCCACACACACACACACACACACACACACACACAGGCTCACACTCACGGTACACGCTAGAGAGAGACATGGCCGGGCACGGAGACCTGGAGCAAGGAGAAAGCCACCTTTGGGGCCAACCACACTGAGAGGGCCTCCAGCCCATGACTACAAGGAGCACCACAATAGATACAGCCCCGACCCAGGCAGACAGGAGGCCCTGGGCTGGAGGGCTGGAGGGCTCTGAGCCGCCCACAGGACAGCAGCCCCGTCAGTAGACCAGCAGCAACTCCCAGTGTGGTAGGCCCCCGTGAGGAGACACTGGAGCTCAAAACTGAGGGACTAAAACTGTAAAATAGGAAATAAAAAAAAGAAAAAAAAAAGGTTAACTTCTGGTTAACTTTCAGCACTTCCTTTCTCTCTGTCAAAGTCTATTTAACCAAACAAACATATGATTAGTGTTTAATAGAGAGGGAGCTGGTAAAACACTGACAACTGTCTGGATTGGCTCATAGCGCAGTCTGAACTGTTAACAGGAAGAGACAGCATGTGGTCTGAACTCAGCCGAGGTGAAAATCTTGAGACCTGTTAACTGGTATCTTTCTGGAAATAGAATCTGAAAGGACGCAGTGAATACTGGCTGACTCTTATCTGTAACACATTTGTATACAAGTTTCTGAAGAAACATTTAGGACTAATATGTTGCTTATTTTCAGAGTAGTCGTTTGTATCTTGGTCAGTTGATCTCAAAATAAACATAACTTCCACCATTCAATAAATTTGGACATTTTTTAATGACAAATGTTAACATGAATTCTATGAATAAGGAAAATGAAGATTCATTCAGTAAAACCTCATTAGGAAATCTGTTTTTTTTAATATCCTGCCTTGAAGTAGCAAAGTTCAAGGAATATCATTCAATTTGAATATGGTTTAACGTTAACGGCTTGAGCTGATTATAAAAGGTTGCATGTACACAGGGAGTATTGGGGGAAACTGTTCACAAGGTGCAAAAGCAATGAAAGCAGCGTTTTCATACTAGACTTTATGTTTGAGAAGGTTCACAAAGGTTCTCAGTCATCCACGTCATGGTATTTACAAAACATCAACAACCACACCTTTCATGATTGTATTTGAGCTTTTTAATTAACATCAGCAGGAGACTCCATGACTGGAGATGAGTGTAATTAACTGTGTCACTGTATTCCATGCAAATCAACATGACATAAACAACGTCATCAGTTACATGGACACATGGTTGGAGCTCTAGATATAACTGTGACATAGCATGTGTATGGGTAATAATATGATACATCAGCCGTGTTATTGTGGTAATGATGAGTGGCCCAAAACTTATTAAACTGTGTTAATTTAAAATTAAATGTGTGCTTACACATATTTCATGCATCAGGTCCAATGACTATAGCCCAACATCACAGCTACTGCAGTAATGAATGATACTGTGGAACAGTATCTCCAAAGAATCACTGTAATAGTGCAGGAATCACCCACAGATGTCTCCAGGATCACCCTACTGATCATGTCTCACTGGTATCAGCATCCAAACACAGCATTCATAGAGCAGCATTGTTATGTGACAGGCAGGGTCAGGGGGCAGAATTGTTTGTGTATATGTATTTTCCCTCCTGTTCTCTTCTCCTCCTCCTTCTCCTCCTCCTCCTCACTGCTCTCAGGTAAAATGGGCCTAATTAACCTACACCTGTGGAGTGCAGCTGGCCAATCATCCAAGGTTCCAGCATAAAAGGACTGTGCCTGCAGTGATCATGGGCGACTCTCTGCCTGCCTGTGCTACTGGTTACATGTTCCTGTGCTATGCCCATAACTAGCCCTCTATATGATTTGATAATGTAGGCTATGTCCATTGGAGAGCACCAACATGTTTGTCTTACAACTGTAAAATGTCTTGCTCAATATTAATTTTAGCTTTATGATAACTGTAAATGTTCTTTTCACAAAGTTGTGGTTTCGACGACCTGAACTATGCTGCAACGTAATCTCGAATGTTGTTTACGCTGCTACCAGATAGACTGAAGAGAAAACTGGAAGTGATACTGTGTCGTATTAATATGCTCTGTGGAAATCTAATTCTGCAATAAAGACCCAATTTTCATTCATTGTCATATTCTTTCTATGGTTAACTTTCAGCACTTCTTTTCTCTCTGTCAAAGTCTATTTAACCAAACAAACATATGATTAGTGTTTAATAGAGAGGGAGCTGGTAAAACACTGACAACTGTCTGGATTGGCTCATAGCGCAGTCTGAACTGTTAACAGGAAGAGACAGCATGTGGTCTGAACTCAGCCGAGGTGAAAATCTTGAGACCTGTTAACTGGTATCTTTCTGGAAATAGAATCTGAAAGGACGCAGTGAATACTGGCTGACTCTTATCTGTAACACATTTATATACAAGTTTCTAAAGAAACATTTAGGACTAATTTATTGCTTATTTTCAGAGTAGATGTTTGTACCTTGGTCAGTTGATCTCTAAATAAACATAACTCCTACCATTCAATAAATTAGACATTTTTTTCATAGTGACATATTTTAACATGAATTCTATGAATAAGGAAAATGAAGATTCATTCAGTGCAGACCTCATTAGGAAACATGTTTTTCTTTAATATCCTGCCTTGAAGTAGCAGTGACAGTGTTGAATATGGTTTAACATTAACGGCTTGAGCTGATTGTAAAAGGTTCGATATACTGTACACAGGGAGTATTGGGGGAAACTGTTGACAAGTTGCAAAAGCAGAGAAAGCAGTGACTTTATGTTTGAGAAGGTTCACAAAGGTTCTCAGTCATCCACATCATGGTATATAAAAAACAGCAACAAAGCTTAAATGAGGGCAACTGGACTTAGGTTTCTTGAAAATGTTATGGCACTTATCCAAGTATCAAAAAAAGGCATAAAATGCCCGCACTCTACTCAAAAACTCCCATACATTTTCTTCAGGCCTTTTGCCTGAAGAAGACCCAGCCGGGTCGAAACGTTGCAATACAAATAAATATATGGGAGTTTTTGAGTAGAGTGCGGGCATTTTATTCCTTTTTTGTGTTCTAGTTACATTTGCCCTGCACCTCACCGGTGGGGATGTGCACACTACTACAACTACTTACCCAAGTATCTCCATCTGTGGGTCGTGCCCATGGGCGTGGTAGTGGGGGGAAAAAGGCACCTGACTACCCAGGGCCTGAGTAGGGAGAGGGCCCATGAAAATCCTGAATTTTTATTATTTATTTATTTATTTGAATAAATTGGGCCCTACAGTTAATTGGTGTCATAATGTATTTCAAATATACTGATAACATCAACTGAGAGAATGAACTTTGTGTCACAGCCTTCCCAACATATTGGACGTTCCGGGGGCCCCCTCTTGGAGACGTAAAATGGTACTGCTGACTGGTAGAATTTCTGCCTAAATGCGATTTGTTCACCAAAAGTATCGCAACCTCTTCTTCCCTGACGCCCCAAAAGTGTCACATCTGATTTCACGGCGTGTGCATCCAGCTGTGCTGTATAAACTCCGGCATGTTTAGTGTCCTCAGAAACATCTCAGCTAAAAGCCGATATAAACCATTTCTACAACCACCAAACACAGCTAAAGCGACAAACAATTAAAAAAGCCCCCGGCGCTTTGTAAACAAACAAACGAGGTCTCTTGAGGTCTGATTATAAAACAAGTTTCATCAAGCTCAAGGTACTACAAGAGGAAATGCAGGCTCTTCGTAATAGATGGGACTCGCTGCTTGCAGAGGCCTCCATACTAGAACAAGCAATGGACGTTCCTTAACATTTTTGGAGTGAAGAGAGACGAAAACGGAAAAGGAAACAAATGCCTGATGAGATGACACAAGAAGATGCAACTACTGAAGACAACTACTGTGCCACAGAAAACATATGTGAAACATTTGCATGTATTCTGAAGCTGACCGATAAGACTGAAGCGCAGATAAAACCACATTTTCAGCTTGCACATTTCAGTGGTGATCCTCCCCAGTAGTTCACGTAAATCCCCCCAGAACAAAAAATATTAGTGTCATCTATAAATAACACTAATTTTAATGTTCTTGAAACTTTGCATATGTCATTTATGTAAAGTATAAATAGTTTTGGACCTAATCCGGACCCCTGTGGGACACCACAAGCAATCTCCAAGCATGACGATGAATGTTCCCCCAACTTTACAAATTGTTTTCTGTTACTTAAATAACTTCTCACCCAGTGCAATGCTAACCCCCTGATCCTGTACCATTCAAGTTTATTGATTAATATGTTGTGATTAATTATATCAAAAGCTTTTTTGAGACCTATGAATACTCTAACTGAATGCAGTTTGTGATCTATAGCGTTTGTGATCTCCTCAACTGATTCTGTTAATGCCAGTGATGTTGAGCTGTTTGCTCTAAATCCATACTGACTGTCAGAGTAATTTATGTTTGTTTATGAATGTGTCTAATCTGTTATTCAATCATTTTTCTAGAATTTTGGAGAATTGTGGAAGTAAAGAAACTGGCCTGTAATTTGTGAAGTGGTGTCTATCCCCAGTTTTATACAGCGGCACAACTTAAGCTATTTTCATGTTATTAGGAAAATTTCCGGTTTTGAATTATAAGTTACACACGTATGTAAGTGGTCCAGAAATCCCCTCAATGACAAATAAAATCAAGAATGAAATTATCTGTATTTATTTAAAAGGCGGTGATGAGCCTGATGAGTTTGGTCCTGGGTCACAAAGGTTCTCAGTTATTCACGTCATATTTATAAAACAACAACAAAGCTTAAGGGGCTACTGGACTTATTGGGTTTCTAGAAGATGTGACATAGTAGTTTTATGATTAATAATATAATAAATCAATCAGCAACACTATGTATTATTGTGTTATTGATGAGTGGCCCAAAACCTATTAAACTGTGTGTTAATTTAAAATTAAATGTGTGCATACACATAATTCATTCATCAGGTCCAGTGAGTATAGCCCAACATCTCAGCTACTGCAATAATGAATCATACTGAGGAACAGTATCTCCAATGAATCACTGTAATAGTGCAGGAATCATCCACTGATGTCTCCAGGATCACCTAATTCATCATGTCTCACTGGTATCAGCATCTAAACACAGCACTCACTAATATTTTAATGACAAATAGGGTCTATGCACTAAGGCAGAATATCGGAAATACTGATTCTAATATCTGAAGCTGATAAAAAATAATGTGATGTTAGATAAGAGTTGCACTTTTCAGTTGAAAAGTGTGGAAGAGCGGGAAGTAAGGAAGTTGTTGAAGTCTCAGCCTGAACACAGCTCAGTGGGTACTGACATGCTGAACAGTAAACTACTTGGGCTGGCAGCTGATTATGTTTATGGTCCAATATTATCATATATTAAATGCATGCTTAATGAAAGGTATTTTTCCCACTATCTGGAAAGAAGGTAAAATGATTCCCTTACCTAAAGATAGCAGACTTGCACTCACTGGGAAGAACAGTAGACCCATTACTATTCTCCTAGTTCTTGGTAAACTGATGGACAGAATAGTCCACTCACATATACAGGAATACTTTGACAGTAATGGCTTGAATACAGATTTCCAACATGCTTACAGACATAACCATTCAACTTGTTCTGCCCTTACAGTAATGACAGATGATTGGCTTAAGGAAATGGATAATGCTAAGATGACTGGCGCCGTATTACTTGATTTTAGTGCAGCATTTGATGTCATAGATCACAATCTACTCATAGGTAAACTAGAATGCTATGGGTTTAGTCCAATCGCCATCCAATTTATGAAGAGTTATCTCACAGGAAGGACGCAACGGGTTTATTATACTGGCAGCTGGTCTCAAGGTCTTGGATTTCGGAGTCCCGGAAGGGAGCTGCCTGGGACCACTTTTATATGCTAGATTCACAAACGATTTACCATCGGTTTTGTGTAAAGCGACTGTACAATTGTATGCTGATGATTCTACATTGTATTATGCTGTGAAAACTGTCAGTGAACTGGACAATGTTTTATCAGCTGAATTAAATGTGGTTTTTGATTGGATAAAACAAAATAAGTTTTTTTATTGAATATCTTGAAAACTAAATCAGTTATCTTGGGATTGAGTCATAAACTGTCATCTACACCAAAGATGAGTTTGAACTTGTCTGGGGAACCCATAGAACAGGTAGACAAAGTAAAAATATTGAGCACAATAATTGATAGTTGGTTGTCATGGGCAGAACACATTGATACCATAGTGAAGAAGATGGGTTGTGGTATCTCCATGGTGAGGAAATGTCTTTTTATGTCCCTACACACAGTGTGGTACATGTGACTAAATCGTTAATTTTATGTCACCTGGATGATTGTGCACCTGTATGGTCCTCAGCATCTACGGGTCAACTAAAGAAATTACAAACTGCTCACAATAGAGCTGCCAGGTTGGTATTACATTGTCCCATAAGAACAAATACTATCAGTATGCACCGTCAACTTTCCTGGTTAACGGTAGAGAATAGGCTGGCTTTCAATACGACTACATTTTTCAGAGCATTGTCCTTTCTTCTCGACCCATTTTTTTATATAAACAAATTGTCAGATATGATCAGGTTCATTCTCATTTGAGTAGCTCAGCCGGTGGTGGCCAGATGATGTTACCGTGTCCAAAATCAAATGCATTAAAAGCGACAGTCATTTATCGTGCCATCAATCATTGGAATAATTGTCCACCGGATATACGTAAGCTGAATAGGAAAATATCTTTCAAGTATCATTTGAGAATGCAATATTTAAATTTGTGAGAAGGGAATGGACTGTATGAATGTAATAATGAATGTAATAACTTATTTTGAATAATTTCTGATGATGTTTTAATGATGTCTACAATGTTTTATTGTTTTTAAATTATCATTGTTAATCATTTGTTGTTGTTTTTTTGTTTTGTTTTTTTGGACCCCAGGAAGACTAGCTTGTCCGACTTTGGTGACAGCTAATGAGGATCCTTTAACAATACACACTAAACAATAAACTGTCTGGATTGGCTCATAGCGCAGTCTGAACTGTTAACAGGAAGAGACAGCATGTGGTCTGAACTCAGCGGAGGTGAAAATCTTGAGACCTGTTAACTGGTATCTTTCTGGAAATAGAATCTGAAAGGACGCAGTGAATACTGGCTGACTCTTATCTGTAACACATTTATATACAACTTTCTGAAGAAACATTTAGGACTAATATATTGCTTATTTTCAGAGTAGACATTTGTACCATGGTCATCTTATTCTATGTGCACCTTTAGTGAGGCATCAACCAGAGAAAGGCCAAACAACTAACACAGAAGATCAGAGGGCATGGGGAAAGAGATCAGGGAAGCCAAGGACCTCAGGTCAGCAGCAATGTCAGCTCCACTCATGCTCCACCTCTTTGCCCAGTTCAGACTAAGACAGGACTCAGATACAACCAAGATGTGGACAGCAAGAGCCACCACGCTGAGCTTCAAAAGGACTCTTCAGGAAACTTATGGTTGATGTCACAGAGGGTTCAGATAATCGGCCTCATGCATAAATGTTTTCTTATATTTCTCTCACATTCAGCCTACTGACAAAAAGACAATCATGTGTGATTCAAGAAACACAAGATCATGAGCCAAATCTGTTCTTACCCATCTGTTCATATGTTATTGAATCCTAATTCAATTTAGACTGTTTGCACATGGCAGGCACTTTGCAGTGAAGAAATGCCCCAATGAAATCATGTCAGGGCAGCAGACTTCACTGCCACAGTGATTTGATAGGTAATGTTACACCCAAGCAGTAGAAGTAAAAAAAAGAAAAAAAACACAGAGGAACATTCATTTATTTATTCAATTGTGTACAGTGGTATCATCCACCCAGGGAGGCGCAAAGCCTGCCATATCATAAATGCATTGTGTGCAAATTACCTACTTCAATCTGATAAACAACGCCAATGCATTAAATTATAAGTTGAGTTCAGTAACTAAACCACGCCCCATATCATTCCATTTCCCTCTCTTACATATAAAAGTACGTCCTAAATCTCTCTCTCTCTGTTTATCCATCTCTTCTCTTGTCTTCCCCTTCCACCTTTCATCACAGGAACCAGGGGACAAGGATCGGAAGCGTCCTGAGAAATTCCCCCACCCTGAGTCTTACTCCCTGGGTTCCTCTACTATCATCAGCGTACACATTCCTCCCTTTTGACCGCACCCCCTCTAACCCTTTTCATCCCATCCCCTTGACCACTTTTCATCCCATACTCCCTGCCCCTTTTTGTCCCTCCATCCATTTCTCTCAAAACCTGTGTACCAATACATTTATTTGCATCAATCAAGGCATGGCCTTTGTTAGTGAAAGTGGCAGTCAACTACCGTGCAAACTATTACAGACACAAGAGGAAACCAGGAAGCTTTAGACATGGATAAGTGCATAAGATACGCAACATCTTTATGTATACAAATACATAAAAATAGCATTTGTATTAATTTTTTTATTTTATCTTTCTGATTTAATTAGCTCCAGTTTATCACCTACCACAGCACACCTGGATCATCAGAATGATCAACCTAAGATCATCTGACTCAGTCCTAAACCAAGATATCTTCAGGATACATTTTTTTCCCCACTCACCCATTATATGATGAAAATACAATATCTAATATCTTACTTATTCTACGTAAGTGGGAATGTTATTTTAAATTATGAAATGAGTGAATGATGGTAGAGTATTTTCTACTGCAAGGAAATTTCTGACATGTCACACTCTTAAAATTCCTGAGAACAAACAGATAGTACGCAGGTATTGATGGATGCCACAAAAGTTATTAAACTGTGCGTGTGAACTATTTAATATAAAGTGTGTGTACACACATTATTCATGTACACACATTATTCATGCATCAGGTCTGATGAGATTAGCCCAACATCACAGCTATTGCAGCAATGAATGATACTGAGGAAGAGTATCTCCAAAGAATCACTGTCATAGTGCAGGAATCATCCACAGATGTCTCCAGGATCACCCAACTCATCATGTCTCACTGGTATCAGCATCCAAACACAGCATTCATAGAGCAGCATTCATTAATAAAGCATGTCAACAATTCACCACAGGTTCCTTTTCTGCAATAAACTGTAAACGTTTCACAATATCCCTGTTAGTATGCTCTCACGAAACGCAGTTACTACAGGTTCCTTTCTCACACTTATTCTGTAATGACACAGTCTGAATCAACTCTCACTGCCCTGAAAGCATTAACAGTATGTGGCTAGCTATGAACAACAGGGTAAGCAACACATAAACACCCCGCCTCTTTACTTTAAAAGCTCACCCTTCCTGGGCTCACAACAAATACGGACTTTGCAGAGCTCCAGTCATACGCACAACCATGAACTTCACCCTGATAACAGCTTTTAGTCTCTGCAGCCTCTGTAAGTACTGACTTTAATTGTTCCTAACTTCACTCCTCAAATTATTTACCAAATGATTTACCTCATGTCACTTTAAAACAAGTAACTCTGTTGTTTCTCTGTTGGTTTCAGGCTGGTTCTCTGTCTCAGGTTCTGAGTTTCAGACTATGGACGGTCAGTTGGGTAAAGAAGTCACACTCGCGTGCTCCAATGTTACAGAGTATGATACTCTGATAAGCTGGTTCAGAGTGGTCAAAGGAACCTCAGTCAGTTTTATCTCTACTGTGGACCCATCTGGCAAAAAGCAGCAAAACATTGATCAACTCCCAAAAGAAAAATACGAAACAAGCTCCAACAGCTCCTCCGTCTTTCTCAAAATCAAGTCACTGGATTTATCAGACTCTGGGTTGTATTTCTGTGGAATTATCAGAAATGGAAAACTACTTTTCAGTGGGACATATTTAAATATTGACGGTAAGTGGCTTTACTTTAATAGGTACGTTTTGTTTGGTCAAGTCATTTTCTACTTATACAAAGAGATGCTTTGATGTTGTCTCCACATGTAAAATATCCAGAAATAAAATCAAGAATGAAATTATCTTTATTTATTTAAAAGGCAGTGATCAGCCTCACGGTAGCATAGACAGCAACTGTCCAAATAAGAATTTCCATAATATTTTTTTCCATTTTAATTTTAGCGTAGTCTCAAATCTCTAAAGTGAAAATAGAGACTAACTTTCTTTCTTGTAACTTGTCTTTGTTCTAAAGAGTCTGATGGAATGGTAAAGCTGATGAGTGTGGTCCTGGGTGGACTGACTGTTGTCCTTGTCATGGTCATCATTGGTCTGGTTGTTCACTTGAAGCTTAAAAAAGGTACTTATGGCTTTGCATTTATGGTCTATTCTTAAAAATAGTCAGTGATCAATAACCAGATGTTTTCTTTCTGTCACTCAGCTCAAGAAAAACAGAATCCAGAGCAAAGACAGGTAAATCCAACTTTAACATTTATTTTTATTTATTGTTTAGTAAAGCTTAACCAGAATCAGCCTCTATAGGTTTTGCTTGTCTGCAATACATTGGAATGTACAGTATGTACTGTATATTTAGAAATATATTTGTATTATATTTATATGGGCCGAATACAAAAAAGAAACTGCAGTTTGTCCATTGAAGAGCACAAACATGTCTCTTTGACAACTGTAACTTGTCCTGCTCAACATTACCTGGGACTGTGTTGTGATTGTAAATGTTCTTTTCACAGAAATGTGGCTCTGACGACCTGAACGACGCTGCAGTGACTTTTCAAAAGAGAGCAAAGAGAAGAGAGCTGGAGCCAAATGTTGTCTATGCTGCTACCAGATAGACTGAGGAGAAACTGGGAATGATTCTGTGTGGTATTAATATGCTCTGTGGCTTTAGATGGCCTGTTGACGTGAGGAAGAAAAATCAAATTCTGCAATAAAGATCCAATATTCATTCATTGTCATATTCTTTCTATGGTTAACTTTCAGCACTTCCTTTCTCTCTGTCAGAGTCTATTTAACTAAACAAACATATGATTAGTGTTTAATAGAGAGGGAGCTGGTAAAACACTGACAACTGTCTGGATTGGCTCATAGCGCAGTCTGAACTGTTAACAGGAAGAGACAGCATGTGGTCTGAACTCAGCTGAGGTGAAAATCTTGAGACCAGTTAACTGGTATCTTTCTGGAAATAGAATCTGAAAGGACGCAGTGAATACTGGCTGACTCTTATCTGTAACACATTTATATACAGGTTTCTAAAGAAACATTTCGGACTAATATATTGATTTTCAGAGTAGACATATGACATAATGACATATTTTTAACATGAATTCTACGAATGAGGAAAATGAAGATTCATTCAGTGCAGACCTCATTAGGAAACATGTTTTTTTATTTTTTTTTTTTTTTTTTAATATCCTGCCTTGAAGTAGCAAAGATAGTGTTAAATATGGTTTAACGTTAACGGCTTCGGCTGATTGTAAAAGGTTGCATATACACAGAGTATTGGGGGAAACTGTTCTGAAGTTGCAAAAGTATGAGCATGTGAGCTAGTTAATATTTAATGACTCACATTATTCATGCATCAGGTCCAGTGAGTATAGACCCAACATCAGAGCTACTGCAGTAATGAATGATATTGAGGAAGAGTATCTCCAAAGAATCACTGTTATAGTGCAGGAATCACCCACAGATGTCTCCAGGATCACCCAACTCATCATGTCTCACTGGTATAAGCATCCAAAAACAGCACTGATAGAGCGCCATTGTCACCGACTCTCGGGTAAAATGAGCCTAATTAACCTACACCTGTGGAGCCATGCTGGCCAGTCATAAAAGGGCCGTGCCAGCGGTGATCACACTCTACCTGTGCTATAATTTGTTGAGTGAACTTCGTTGTTTAAAAACTGTAGTGTTGTGGAGTGAGTATGTGTGGTTAGGTAAGTTTTGGGGTACTCCATACATTTTTAAATCACGTAGCACTCTTTTGTCTATAAACACTAGGTTTTAGGGTTGGTGCCACTTTTGTATTTGTTTTTGGTTCAGCACGGTTTCTAGATGAGAGAGTCAGGCTTTTATTTGCATTTTGTTTCAAGTCTAGACTGAGTTTAGGACCAGTTTTGTTGTCTGCTCATTTTGGTTTATTTGGCCCAACCACACCGTCTCACATTTCTTCACAATTTGGCTACCTGTATTAGTAGATTCGCTTAGTTAATAAAACATTTTTCTTTTTCCCACACAAACTCTGGCTCCATTTATTTTAATTGTCGTGTTTATGTCTCCTTGACCTTTAAACATCTAAGGAGTCATAACACATGTCACTTCAAAACAAGCAACTCTGTTGTTTCTCTGTTGGTTTCAGGCTGGTTCTCTGTCTCAGGTTAGGTTCGGTCAGTTTCAGACTATGGACGTCCATTTGGGTCAAGATGTCACACTCAGGTGCTCCAGTGTTACCCAGTATGATACTCTGATAATCTGGTTCAGATTGGTCGACAGAACCTCAGTCAGTGTTATCTCTGTGTACCCATCTGGCAATGAGCACCAAACAAGTGATCAATTTCCAAATGGAAAATATGAAAAAGGCTCTGAAAACTCCTCTGTCTTTCTCAAAGTCAAGTCACTGGATTTATCAGACTCTGGGTTGTAACATATTTTCTATATAAGTTTCTGAAGAAACATTTAGGACTCATATATTGCTTATTAGTGATGCAGTGCTACGCAATGCAAACTATTGACCCTCATAGCAAAGCTATGGGTGTCAATAGTTTGCAGTGCGAAGCACTGCAAACTATTGTTCTTCACTACGTTTTTTCTTTTTATTAGTGATGCAGTGCTACGCAATGCAAACTATTGTTCTTCACTACGTTTTTTCTTCTTATTATTAAACTTTTTCCACACCCGATTTTTCGAAACTTTTCAACTCAAATACCGTTCGTCGCACACAGACACAAAATACATCAAAACGTGCGTCTCGATCGGACTCGGTGTGCTTCTATACAGTTCTTTCAAACAAGATTTTTTCGCGACGTAGTCGATAAATTTCCCATTGAAATGAATGGAGAAGCCCGAAAAAAGCGGCAACATTCCAAAATTTACAGCTTGGCTTTGTCGAGTGATTACTCGGCCATGCTTTGTAGTAGAAACTTGCTTGGAAGTTTGTACGAGGCACGGGAAGTGTATCTTTCTCTTCCTGAAAACGGCGTTTCGATACCTTTTACGGTTTGGTCAGGGTCGCAGTTTACGTTTTGGTGAAATTTGGGGAAAAAAATTAAAAATCAGCGTTTATAATGGGGCTCTATGGGCCCACTCTGACCGACACTCTAACTTCAGAGTTTCGGTGATATTCTGAAAAAAAAAGGTTCAATCTCACGTGGTGGCCACAGATTTTGAGGTACAGAGATAAAACATACGTAAAAACGTAGGGATTTTTGTTGGCTTTCAGATGGTGTGGGTTTTATTTGTGTGAGACGTACGGTTTGGGCTGCAGGCTCCTCCGAGCGAGGAGTGCGCCGACCAGTTTTCGAATTTTTCCCCATGTGTGTGTATGTGGAAAGCGAGAGCGATTTTTCGACGATTTTTCACGTCGCATACTTTTTTTCTAAAACGACTACGGCCACAACTTTCGCAGTAGGCGCGTGGGAACAACACTAAATTGTAGAAAACCCTCGGCTGACGCTCACGATGTGTTCGTTTTCCCGATAGGACTTGTAGTTTTTGATTTATGAGCATTTGTTCGGAGGGCAAATCCTAGTTTGCACTTTCCCTCTGACTCAGGCAGAGGTGAGAGAGAGAAGGAGACTTCAGCGTCAGTTGACCCTGGTAGCCATGACAACCAGACCCCAACCAGCTTACACACGCAGCAGGAGGGGACGAGAGGCGGGAAAAGAGCTCTCAGTGGAAAACATGATCTGCCAAAACATTAAAACCCCCCAAACCACCCCTGTCTCCCTTGGTGCTTTCACACAGCTGCTGGGCCTCTTAGCTATAGCTCTTCTCATTGACTGACTGACAATTTCTCAGTCATGTTTGACCTTTTCCTTTATTTTAAACACAAATTATATCTGGCTGCTTTGCTGAAACTCCTGACACAACATCCCTGACCCGTTTCCTTCATCTTATTAGGTCAGTGAATAGCTCAACTGGTAACAGACGCTAACTACTAGCCGCCCAGTGATTTAGCCGACGACTAGCCTTCCAGCATAGCTCATGTATGTTAGCAAGCTAGCGGAGCTAACGGAGCTAGCTAGCCGCTAGCTAACCGCCGCGGACTCAACCGCGGAGTTAGCCTCGAGCTAACCGCGAGCTAGCCTCGAGCTAACCGCGAGCTAACCGGGATTTAACCGCTAGCTAACCGGGATTTAACCGCGGACCCGCGGGAGTTAAACAAGAATTAGCCGCGGCAGTTAGCCGTGAGCTAACGCGGAGGCTAGTGGGGTTAGCCGCCGGCTAATTCGCCGCCTTGCTAGCGGGTGCTTATCAAAGTAATAGTGTTGAAGTTTTACAATTTAAAGGGAAGATATTTTTAAATTAAACTGTGTCAAACTGAAAAATATATTATTCCACCACATAAAGTAGGAAACATTTATGGCTTGTAACAACATTAATGACAGTATATATTTATAATTGGAGTCATTTAATATAATATGATATTTTTAATTAAATAAATAATAAGCTGTTGAACACTCATAAGAGTTATATTCAGTATGTTACATAACATTATTTGACATGTCTATTTGTCTGTGTATAGTTTTCCTCCAGCTGATCCAGACAGACTGCAGTGACGTCCAACATGAGACAAAGAGCTGGACTAACAGGACATTTTGAAGGTCTTCACTTCATCGCTGATTCCTTGTTACAGCCTGGATGTGTTAAGTTTAATATTGATGTTTTTCTAACTGTAAGACTGTGCCGTAAACTGTTAAACTATTGCTCAGGTAGGAGTAATGAGTTTTATTGTTAAAATTATCATGATTAACGAGCAAATTGTAATAATTGATCGTTAATCATAATAATTCACCTGTTCATATAGTCATAATATAATCCTGGTGGGGGTGTGACGATCCGTCCCACTCTCTTCCTTATTTGATGCTGGCTTTCAGGTGGAGCTGGGAGGGGTCTGCTGCCTGTACCTGCCCTTCAGTTTGTAGAAGGCGAAGCATAAAGGACGACCCTTCTCAGTGCCTCTCTCTCTCAGCCAGGCCTACTGCATCCTCCTCATCCTGTTTGGTTTGTTGTACCCTGCATGACATCAAACTCACACCCATCCAGTCAGTAGGAACCAGGCCTTAAATGACTATTTGAGTTGTGCTTTTTGTTATAGCTGCTGCTCATGGTAGTAAAGACATGCTACTTAGTAAAGACATTCGCGACGTAAGTCGCGAATACTTTCATACCTGTCTTGACGTGACCATTACTTTTTGTAGTCAAACATGAAATTATTTGCGACGTAAATCGCAAATAATTTCACCAGGATTATATTATGACTATATGAACAGGTGATCATTAAAGCATCATAGCATCTTAGTATAATTGCATTGTAGCATCTTAGCATCGTAGCAACATAGTATCTTAGCTTTGTAGCATCTTAGTGTCATAGCATCTTAGTATCTTAGCATCATAGCGTTGTAGCATCTTGGCATAGTAGCATCATCATAGCATCGTAGCATCGTACTATCACAGCAATATAGCATGGTATCGCAGACTGCTGCGGCCACTGCATCACTCTCGCGATTTCCCGCAGGGGAATTGTCTAGTTAGTGATGCAGTGCTACGCAATGCAAACTATTGACCCTCATAGCAAAGCTATGGGAGTCAATAGTTTGCAGTGCGAAGCACTGCAAACTATTGTTCTTCACTACGTTTTTTCTTCTTATTAGTGATGCAGTGCTACGCAATGCAAACTATTGACCCCCTCATAGCAAAGCTATGGGGGCCAATAGTTTGCAGTGCGAAGCACTGCAAACTATTGTTCTTCACTACGTTTTTTCTTTTTATTATTATTAGTGATGCAGTGCTACGCAATGCAAACTATTGACCCCCCTCATAGCAAAGCTATGGGGGTCAATAGTTTGCAGTGCGAAGCACTGCAAACTATTGTTCTTCACTACGTTTTTCTTCTTATTAGTGATGCAGTGCTACGCAATGCAAACTATTGACCCTCATAGCAAAGCTATGGGAGTCAATAGTTTGCAGTGCGAAGCACTGCAAACTATTGTTCTTCACTACGTTTTTCTTCTTATTATTATTAAACTTTTTCCTACGGCCGATTTTCGAAACTTTTCAACTCAAATACCGTTCGTCGCACACAGACACAAAATACATCAAAACGTGCGTCTCGATCGGACTCGGTGTGCTTCTATACAGTTCTTCCAAACAATATTTTTTCGCGACGTAGTCGCGAAAAAAACGCGATAAATTTCCCATTGAAATGAATGGAGAAGCCCGAAAAAAGCGGCAACATTCCAAAATTTACAGCTTGGCTTTGTCGAGTGATTACTCGGCCATGCTTTGTAGTAGGAACTTGCTTGGAAGTTTGTACGAGGCACGGGAAGTGTAGCTTTCTCTTCCTGAAAACGGCGTTTCGATACCTTTTACGGTTTGGTCAGGGTCGCAGTTTACGTTTGGTGAAATTTGGGGAAAAAAATTAAAAATCCCTCCCTCTGAGCCTCACTCTAACTTCAGAGTTTCGGTGATATTCTGAAAAAAAAAGGTTCAATCTCACGTGGTGGCCACAGTTTTTGAGGTACAGAGATAAAAAATACATAAAAACGTAGGGATTTTTGTTGGCTTTAAGATGGTGTTGGTTTGATATGTGTGGGACGTACGGTTTGGACTGGAGGCTCCTCTGAGAGAGGAGTGCGGCGACAGCTTTTCGAATTTTTCCCCATGTGTGTGTATGTGGAAATCGAGAGGGATTTCTCGACGATTTTTCGTGTCGCATACTTTCTTTCCAAAACGACTACGGCCACAATTTTGGCAGTACGCGCATGGCGACAACACTAAATTGTAGAAAACCCTTGGCTGACGCTCACGATGTGTTTGTTTTCTCGATAGCACTTGTAGTTTTTGAGATACAAGCATTTGTTCGGAGGGCAAATCCTAGTCTGCACTTTCCCTCTGACTCAGGCAGAGGTGAGAGGGAGAAGGAGAAGGAGCAGCAGTTGACCCTGGTAGCCATGACAACCAGACCCGAGTGGCGGGAAAAGAGTTCTCAGTGGATAACAGGATCTGCCAAAACATTAAAACCCCCTCAAACCATTACTGCAGTACTGTAGGGGGCCAGAACCTGACATTATGACCCCCCCACTCCAACCCCCCCCCACCCCCCCTCCCACTATAGCATTACAGACACAGACTGCCAAAACATTATGACCCCTCAACCCATTACAGGACTATAGTAGGGAGCCAGAATCTGACACTATGACCCCCCCCCCCCACACTCCATTTAAGCATTACAGACACAGACTGCCAAAACATTATGACCCCCTAAACCCATTACAGGACTATAGTAGGGAGCCAGAACCTGACACTACCTGCTAGAGTGGCAGGTAGAGTGAGGAGGAGAGAAGAAAATAGGCAAAAAATAAAACAGAAACTGCTCCCGTGGCCACAAATTTCACACCTCAGACATAATTTATACATAGAAACGTAGGAAAATTTGTCTTCTCGCTCAAATTCGTCTGCTAAAGCTGTAAAGTCTTATAGTTTTGGCGTGAGACGCAAAGATGCGCCAGCAACACCCATCCACAGCTTCATAGACTGCCATGTTAAATTTCTGGAGCAAAGCAGAAGCAATCCTTTCTTTGAATCGCTCTTTATAGCTCACATTTCTTCATTTTACCCACAAACTGCATATCTAGACGTTCAGGAAAGACTCAAGATGCCCAAAGTGAAGTCGGTTCAATGATTGGAAACACGGTTTGGCCACAAGGCCTTCCTGTTCGAGGAGGTTTGTTTCAGCATTTTCTCTCCCTCTAGCCATCTTCTAACTGAAATTCAAACTGGTAACCGTGACAACAAGGCCCCAACGGGCATACACACGCTCACACGCAGCAGAAGAGGAGGGTCTCCACAGAAAGAGGCGGGAAACTTCCAACTGACATAAGTAACTGGTATGTGGGGCAGCCATTTTGGCTTTTGGCACCTAAGTTGAACAATGACAGGTGTCTGTCTGTCATTGGCTAGCGCGTCATGTTAATTGCTAACATTAGCGGCTAATGCTACTTTTTAGTGGCAAGAAATTGGTGGTAGCATTAGTGGCAGCATTAGCATGTTAGCGAATAGCATATTAGCAATTAGCATGTTAGCAATTAGCATGTATTTAATTTTTAGTGGCTTAAAAGACATGCTAACACTAAACCAATGTTAAAATTAGTGGCTAGCGCGTCATGTTAATTGTTACCATTAGCGGCTAATGCTACTTTTTAGTGGCAAGAAATTGGTGGTAGCATTAGTGGCAGCATTAGCATGTTAGCGAATAGCATATTAGCAATTAGCATGTTAGCAATTAGCATGTATTTAATTTTTAGTGGCTTAAAAGACATGCTAACACTAAACCAATGTTAAAATTAGTGGCTAGCGCGTCATGTTAATTGTTACCATTAGCGGCTAATGCTAATTTTTAGTGGTAGAAATTGGTGGTAGCATTAGTGGCACCATTAGCATGTTAGCGAATAGCTAGCCACTAATTTCTTGCCACTAAAAATTAAAGACATGCATTAACCTAATGCTAACATTAGGCAGCCATTTTAGTAGTTCTTAGCACTTAATTTGAATCTGCGTGTGTAAAATGACAGACAGAGAAAGCAGAGCAGCTAGCGCGTCAGCGCTAGCCACTATTTAAGCTCCCAGTGGAAAACAGGATCTGCCAAAACATTAAAACCCCCCAAACCATCCCTGTCTCCCTTGGTGCTTTCACACAGCTGCTGGGCCTCTTAGCTATTGCTCTTCTCATTGACTGAATGACAACTTCTCAGTCATGTTTGACCTTTTTTCTTTATTTTAAACACAAATTATATCTGGCTGCTTTGCTGAAACTGCTGACACAACATCCCTGACCCGTTTCCTTCATCTTATTAGGTCAGTGAATAGCTAAACTGCTAACAGACGCTAACGACTAGCCGTCCACCATAGCTCATGTATGTTAGCGAGCTAGCGGAGCTAACGGAGCTAGCTAGCCGCTACCTTAACGCCGCGGACTCAACCGCGGAGTTAGCCTCGAGCTAACCGCTAGCTAACCGCTAGCTAACCGGGATTTAACCGCAGACCCGCGGGAGTTAAACACGAATTAGCCGCGGTGGTTAGCCGTGAGCTAATGCGGAGGCTAGTGGGGTTAGCTGCCGGCTAATTCGCCGCGTTGCTCGCGGGAGCTTATCACAGTAATAATGTTGACGTTTTACTATTTAAAGGGAAGATATTTTTAAATTAAACTGTGTCAAACTGAAAAATATATTATTCCACCACATAAAGTAGGAAACATTTATGGCTTGCAACAACATTAATGACAGTATATATATATAATTGGAGTAATTTAATATATGATGTTTTTAATTAAATAAATAATGAGCTGTTGAACACTCATAAGAGTTATATTAAGTATGTTACATAACATTATTTGACAGGTCTATTTGTCTGCGTATAGTATTCCTCCAGCTGATCCAGACAGACTGCAGTGACGTCCAACGTGAGACGAAGAGCTGGACTCACAGGACAATTTGAAGGTCTTCACTTCATCGCTGATTCCTTGTTACAGCCTGGATGTGTTAAGTTTAATATTGATGTTTTTCTAACTGTAAGACTGTGCCGTGAACTGTTAAACTATTGCTCAGGCAGGAGTAATGAGTTTTATTGTTAAAATTATTATGATTAACGATCAATTATCACGATTTGCTGTTCTTTGTCTGGGGATCCTAGTGAGGACACCCCTCTTAAAGGTGGGGGTGTGACGATCCGTCTCGCTCTCTTCCTTATTTGATGCTGGCTTTCAGGTGGAGCTGGGAGGGGTCTGCTGCCTGTACCTGCCCTTCAGTTTGTAGAAGGCGAAGCATAAAGGACGACCCTTCTCAGTGTCTCTCTCTCTCAGCCAGGCCTACTGCATCCTCCTCATCCTGTTTGGTTTGTTGTACCCTGCATGACATCAAACTCACACCCATCCAGTCAGAAGGAACCAGGCCTTAAATGACTATTTGAGTTGTGCTTTTTGTTATAGCTGCTGCTCATGGTAGTAAAGACATGCTACTTAGTAAAGACATTCGCGACGTAAGTCGCGAATACTTTCATACCTGTCTTGACCTGACCATTACTTTTTGTAGTCAAACATGAAATTATTTGCAACGTAAGTCGCAAATATTTTCACCAGGATTATATTATGACTATATGAACAGGTGATCATTAAAGCATCATAGCATCTTAGTATAATTGCATTGTAGCATCTTAGCATCGTAGCAACATAGTATCTTAGCTTTGTAGCATCTTAGTATCATAGCATCTCAGTATCTTAGCATCATAGCATTGTAGCATCTTGGCATAGTAGCATCATCGTAGCATCGTAGCATCGTACTATCACAGCAATATAGCATGGTATCGCAGACTGCTGCGGCCACTGCATCACTCTCGCGATTTCCCGCAGGGGAATTGTCTAGTTATTAGTGATGCAGTGCTACGCAATGCAAACTATTGACCCCCCTCATAGCAAAGCTATGGGGGTCAATAGTTTGCAGTGCTACGCAATGCAAACTATTGTTCTTCACTACGTTTTTCTTCTTATTATTAGTGATGCAGTGCTACGCAATGCAAACTATTGACCCCCTCATAGCAAAGCTATGGGGGCCAATAGTTTGCAGTGCGAAGCACTGCAAACTATTGTTCTTCACTACGTTTTTTCTTTTTATTATTATTATTATTAAACTTTTTCCTACGCATTTTCGAAACTTTTCAACTCAAATACCGTTCGTCGCACACAGGTCAAAATACATCAAAACGTGCGTCTCGATCGGACTCGGTGTGCTTCTATACAGTTCTTTCAAACACGATTTTTTCGCGACGTAGTCGCGAAAAAACTGCGACAAATTTCCCAATTGAAATGAATGGAGAAGCCCGAAAAAAAAAAAAATTCAACAGACATTTTCAACAATGAACTGCTCTGGCATACTTTATCCGAGAGACTTCATTTAAACTTTAAAACGTAGGTACTCTTGCCTTCTCTTCAGAGATTCACTTCACTTGTCGACAACTTTTACCGTTTTTAAACTATGAAGCCTCAGAGTTGTGTAGGTTTTTACTCAAATTTCAGGGTTTATAATGGGTGTGTATTGCGCGGAATGTTTGTGCTAGAGTGGATGACATCATCAGCTAGAGTGAGGAGGGGAGAAGAAAGTTAGTCAAAAAACTGCACAGAAACTGCTCCCGTGGCCACAAATTTCACACGACAGACATAATTTATACATAGAAACGTAGGAAAATTTGTCTTCTCACTCAAATTCGTCTGCTAAAGCTGTAAGTCTTATAGTTTTGGCGTCAGACACAAAGATGCGCCAGCAACACCCATCCACAGCTCCATAGACTGCCATGTTAAAAAGGCAGGGAAATTTCTGGAGGAAAGCAGACGTAACCTTTCTTTGAATCGCTTAGAATAGGTCACATTTCGTCATTTTACCCACAAACTGCATATGTAGACGTTCAGGAAAGCCTCAAGATGCCCAAAGTTAAGTCGGTTCAATGATTGGAAATACGGTTTGGCCACAAGTCCTTCCTGTTCGAGGCGATTTTTCAGCATTTTCTCTCTCTTTCCCCGTCTTCCAACTGACATTCTAACAGGAGCAGTTGACCCTGGTAGCCATGACAACCAGACCCCAACCAGCTTACACACGTTCACACACGCAGCTGCTGGGGACGAGAGGCGGGAAAAGAGCTCTCAGTGGAAAACATGATCTGCCAAAACATTAAAACCCCCCAAACCATTACTGCAGTACTGTAGGGGGCCAGAACCTGACATTATGACCTTTTCCTTTATTTTAAACACAAATTATATCTGGCTGCTTTGCTGAAACTCCTGACACAACATCCCTGACCCGTTTCCTTCATCTTATTAGGTCAGTGAATAGCTAAACTGGTAACAGACGCTAACGACTAGCCGCCCAGTGATTTAGCCGACGACTAGCCTTCCAGCATAGCTCATGTATGTTAGCAAGCTAGCGGAGCTAACGGAGCTAGCTAGCCGCTAGCTTAACGCCGCGGACTCAACCGCGGAGTTAGCCTCGAGCTAACCGCTAACTAACCGCTAGCTAACCGGGATTTAACCGCGGACCCGCGGGAGTTAAACACGAATTAGCCGCGGCAGTTCGCCGTGAGCTAACGCGGAGGCTAGTGGGGTTAGCCGCCGGCTAATTCGCCGCCTTGCTAGCGGGTGCTTATCACAGTAATAATGTTGAAGTTTTACAATTTAAAGGGAAGATATTTTTAAATTAAACTGTGTCAAACTGAAAAATATATTATTCCACCACATAAAGTAGGACACATTTATGGCTTGCAACAACATTAATGACAGTATATATATATAATTGGAGTAATTTAATATAATATGATGTTTTTAATGAAATAAATAATGAGCTGTTGAACACTCATAAGAGTTATATTAAGTATGTTACATAACATTATTTGACATGTCTATTTGTCTGCCTATAGTTTTCCTCCAGCTGATCCAGACAGACTGCAGTGACGTCCAACATGAGACAAAGAGCTGGACTCGCAGGACAATTTGAAGGTCTTCACTTCATCGCTGATTCCTTGTTACAGCCTGGATGTGTTAAGTTTAATATTATTGTTTTTCTAACTGTAAGACTGTGCCGTAAACTGTTAAACTATTGCTCAGGTAGGAGTAATGAGTTTTATTGTTAAAATTATTATGATTAACGAGCAAATTGTAATAATTGATCGTTAATCATAATAATTCACCTGTTCATATAGTCATAATATAATCCTGGTGGGGGTGTGACGATCCCTCCCACTCTCTTCCTTATGTGATGCTGGCTTTCAGGTGGAGCTGGGAGGGGTCTGCTGCCTGTACCTGCCCTTCAGTTTGTAGAAGGGCGTAAAGGACGACCCTTCTCAGTGTCTCTCTCTCTCAGCCAGGCCTACTGCATCCTCCTCATCCTGTTTGGTTTGTTGTACCCTGCATGACATCAAACTCACACCCATCCAGTCAGAAGGAACCAGGCCTTAAATGACTATTTGAGTTGTGCTTTTTGTTATAGCTGCTGCTCATGGTAGTAAAGACATGCTACTTAGTAAAGACATTCGCGACGTAAGTCGCGAATACTTTCATACCTGTCTTGACCTGACCATTACTTTTTGTAGTCAAACATGAAATTATTTGCAACGTTAGTCGCAAATATTTTCACCAGGATTATATTATGACTATATGAACAGGTGATCATTAAAGCATCATAGCATCTTGGTATAATTGCATTGTAGCATCTTAGCATCGTAGCAACATAGTATCTTAGCTTTGTAGCATCTTAGTATCATAGCATCTTAGTATCTTAGCATCATAGCATTGTAGTAGCATCTTGGCATAGTAGCATCATCATAGCATCGTAGCATCGTACTATCACAGCAATATAGCATGGTATCGCAGACTGCTGCGGCCACTGCATCACTCTCGCGATTTCCCGCAGGGGAATTGTCTAGTTATTAGTGATGCAGTGCTACGCAATGCAAACTATTGACCCCCCTCATAGCAAAGCTATGGGGGTCAATAGTTTGCAGTGCGAAGCATTGCAAACTATTGTTCTTCACTACGTTTTTCTTCTTATTATTATTATTATTATTATTATTAAACTTTTTCCTACGCATTTTCGAAACCTTTCAACTCAAATACCGTTCGCCGCACACAGACACAAAATACATCAAAACGTGCGTCTCGATCGGACTCGGTGTGCTTCTATACAGTTCTTTCAAACAAGATTTTTTCGCGACGTAGTCGCGAAAAAACTGCGACAAATTTCCCTATTGAAATGAATGGAGAAGCCCGAAAAAAAAAAAAATTCAACAGACATTTTCAACAATGAACTGCTCTGGCATACTTTAACCGAGAGACTTCATTTAAACTTTAAAACGTAGGTACTCTTGCCTTCTCTTCAGAGATTCACTTCACTTAGCGACAACTTTTACCGTTTTTAAACTATGAAGCCTCAGAGTTGTGTAGGTTTTTACTCAAATTTCAGGGTTTATAATGGGTGTGTATTGCGCGGAATGTTTGTGCTAGAGTGGATGACATCATCAGCTAGAGTGAGGAGGGGAGAAGAAAGTTAGTCAAAAAACTGCACCGAAACTGCTCCCGTGGCCACAAATTTCACACGACAGACATAATTTATACATAGAAACGTAGGAAAATGTGTCTTCTCACTCAAATTCGTCTGCTAAAGCTGTAAGTCTTATAGTTTTGGCGTCAGACACAAAGATGCGCCAGCAACACCCACCCACAGCTCCATAGACTGCCATGTTACAAAGGCAGGGAAATTTCTGGAGGAAAGCAGACGTAACCTTTCTTTGAATCGCTTTGAATAGGTCACATTTCTTCATTTTACCTACAAATTACACATCTAGACGTTCAGGAAAGCCTCAAGATGCCCAAAGTTAAGTCGGTTCAATGATTGGAAATACGGTTTGGCCACAAGTCCTTCCTGTTCGAGGCGATTTTTCAGCATTTTCTCTCTCTTTCCCCGTCTTCCAACTGACATTCTAACAGGAGCAGTTGACCCTGGTAGCCATGACAACCAGACCCCCACCAGCTTACACACGTTCACACACGCAGCTGCTGGGGACGAGAGGCGGGAAAAGAGCTCTCAGTGGAAAACATGATCTGCCAAAACATTAAAACCCCCCAAACCATTACTGCAGTACTGTAGGGGGCCAGAACCTGACATTATGACCTTTTTCTTTATTTTAAACACAAATTATATCTGGCTGCTTTGCTGAAACTCCTGACACAACATCCCTGACCCGTTTCCTTCATCTTATTAGGTCAGTGAATAGCTAAACTGCTAACAGACGCTAACGACTAGCCGCCCAGTGATTTAGCCGACGACTGGCCTTCCAGCATAGCTCATGTATGTTAGCAAGCTAGCGGAGCTAACGGAGCTAGCTAGCCGCTAGCTTAACGCCGCGGACTCAACCGCGGAGTTAGCCTCGAGCTAACCGCTAACTAACCGCTAGCTAACCGGGATTTAACCGCGGACCCGCGGGAGTTAAACACGAATTAGCCGCGGCAGTTCGCCGTGAGCTAACGCGGAGGCTAGTGGGGTTAGCCGCCGGCTAATTCGCCGCCTTGCTAGCGGGTGCTTATCACAGTAATAATGTTGAAGTTTTACAATTTAAAGGGAAGATATTTTTAAATTAAACTGTGTCAAACTGAAAAATATATTATTCCACCACATAAAGTAGGAAACATTTATGGCTTGCAACAACATTAATGACAGTATATATATATAATTGGAGTAATTTAATATAATATGATGTTTTTAATTAAATAAATAATGAGCTGTTGAACACTCATAAGAGTTATATTAAGTATGTTACATAACATTATTTGACATGTCTATTTGTCTGCCTATAGTTTTCCTCCAGCTGATCCAGACAGACTGCAGTGACGTCCAACATGAGACAAAGAGCTGGACTCGCAGGACAATTTGAAGGTCTTCACTTCATCGCTGATTCCTTGTTACAGCCTGGATGTGTTAAGTTTAATATTATTGTTTATCTAACTGTAAGACTGTGCCGTAAACTGTTAAACTATTGCTCAGGTAGGAGTAATGAGTTTTATTGTTAAAATTATTATGATTAACGATCAATTGTTACGATTTGCTCGTTCTTTGTCTGGGGATCCTAGTGAGATCCCTCCCACTCTCTTCCTTATTTGATGCTGGCTTTCAGGTGGAGCTGGGAGGGCTCTGCTGCCTGTACCTGCCCTTCAGTTTGTAGAAGGCGAAGCATAAAGGACGACCCTTCTCAGTGTCTCTCTCTCTCAGCCAGGCCTACTGCATCCTCCTCATCCTGTTTGGTTTGTTGTACCCTGCATGACATCAAACTCACACCCATCCAGTCAGAAGGAACCAGGCCTTAAATGACTATTTGAGTTGTGCTTTTTGTTATAGCTGCTGCTCATGGTAGTAAAGACATGCTACTTAGTAAAGACATTCGCGACGTAAGTCGCGAATACTTTCATACCTGTCTTGACCTGACCATTACTTTTTGTAGTCAAACATGAAATTATTTGCAACGTAAGTCGCAAATATTTTCACCAGGATTATATTATGACTATATGAACAGGTGATCATTAAAGCATCATAGCATCTTAGTATAATTGCATTGTAGCATCTTAGCATCGTAGCAACATAGTATCTTAGCTTTGTAGCATCTTAGTATCATAGCATCATAGCATTGTAGTAGCATCTTGGCATAGTAGCATCATCATAGCATCGTAGCATCGTACTATCACAGCAATATAGCATGGTATCGCAGACTGCTGCGGCCACTGCATCACTCTCGCGATTTCCCGCAGGGGAATTGTCTAGTTATTAGTGATGCAGTGCTACGCAATGCAAACTATTGACCCTCATAGCAAAGCTATGGGAGTCAATAGTTTGCAGTGCGAAGCACTGCAAACTATTGTTCTTCACTACGTTTTTTCTTCTTATTATTATTATTAGTGCCGAGTGCCTATGACACGAGGCCACTCCTCCCATAGCAAGCTATGGGAGGAGTGGCCTCGTGCCATAGGCACGAGGCCACTATTGATCTTCTGCGTGTTTCTTTGCAGTTTTATTTTTACTTATTATTCATTTTCCGCCCTTTTTCGCCGATTAATGCGGCCCGAACCGGCGAGAGGACCCCAACACATGATATATCAAAACGTGTGTTTTGATCCCGAATCCCGTGCTATTACTTTTATAAGGGATTGACGAGTTTTTCGCGAATTTATTCGCGAAAAACCGCGATAAATTTCCCATTGAAATGAATGGAGAAGCCCGAAAACAAAAAAAAAACAACAGACATTTTCAACAATGAACTGCTCTGGCATACTTTAACCGAGACACTTCATTTAAACTTTAAAACGTAGGTACTCTTGCCTTCTCTTCAGAGATTCACTTCACTTATCGACAACTTTTACCGTTTTTAAACTATGAAGCCTCAGAGTTGTGTAGGTTTTTACTCAAATTTCAGGGTTTATAATGGGTGTGTATTGCGCGGAATGTTTGTGCTAGAGTGGATGACATCATCAGCTAGAGTGAGGAGGAGAGAAGAAAATTAGTCAAAAAACTGTACAGAAACTGCTCCCATGGCCACAAATTTCACACGACAGACATAATTTATACATAGAAACGTAGGAAAATTTGTCTTCTCACTCATATTCGTCTGCTAAAGCTGTAAGTCTTATAGTTTTGGCGTCAGACACAAAGATGCGCCAGCAACACCCATCCACAGCTCCATAGACTGCCATGTTAAAAAGGCAGGGAAATTTCTGGAGGAAAGCAGAAGTAACCTTTTTTGAATCGCTTTAAATAGGTCACATTTCTTCATTTTACCCACAAATTGCACATGTAGACGTTCAGGAAAGCCTCAAGATGCCCAAAGTTAAGTCGGTTCAATGATTGGAAATACGGTTTGGCCACAAGTCCTTCCTGTTCGAGGCGTTTTTTCAGCATTTTCTCTCTCTCTCCCCGTCTTCCAACTGACATTCTGACAGGAGCAGTTGACCCTGGTAGCCATGACAACCAGACCCGAGTGGCGGGAAAAGAGCTCTGAGTGGATAACAGGATCTGCCAAAACATTAAAACCCCCTCAAACCATTACTGCAGTACTGTAGGGGGCCAGAACCTGACATTATGACCCCCCCACTCCAACCCCCCCCCCACCCCCCCTTCCACTATAGCATTACAGACACAGACTGCCAAAACATTATGACCCCTCAACCCATTACAGGACTATAGTAGGGAGCCAGAATCTGACACTATGACCCCCCCCCCCTCCACTCCATTTAAGCATTACAGACACAGACTGCCAAAACATTATGACCCCCTAAACCCATTACAGGACTATAGTAGGGAGCCAGAACCTGACACTATGACCCCCCCCACTCCAACCCCCCCACCTCCCCTCCCACTATAGCATTACAGACACAGACTGACAAAACATTAGGGACTCTCAGACTGTTACAATGGGGAGACAGAACACTCCATGACCCCCCCCCCCCCTCTCTCCCTCTCCCTCTCCCTCCTTCCCTCTCTCTCTCTCTCTCCCTCCTCTGTTGGTGCTATCACTTTATTAGGTAAGTGAGTTTCTAGAATTATTTATATGTTAAGTGTTTGTGCCCAACATAGCTGAACTGTTAATAGAAGTTAACTACTAGCTGCCCAATGTTTTAGCCTTAGGCTAGCCTTCCAGCATACACAGTAAACTGTTAAACTATTGCTCAGGTAGGAGTAATGAGTTTTATTGTTAAAATTATGATGATTAACGATCAATTATTACGATTTGCTTGTTCTTTGTCTGGGGATCCTAGTGAGGACGCCCCTCTTAAAGGTGGGGGTGTGACGATCCCTCCCACTCTCTTCCTTATTTGATGCTGGCTTTCAGGTGGAGCTGGGAGGGGTCTGCTGCCTGTACCTGCCCTTCAGTTTGTAGAAGGGCATAAAGGACGTCCCTTCTCATGGTAGTAAAGACATGCTAATTGCTAACATTTGTGGCTAATGCTAGAATTAGTGGCTCATGTGTGTAAATATACATGTTAAAAATTACTATTTGAGGGTATTGTGAAGCTATACCACACTAAGCCAATGCTAAAATTAGTGGCTAGCGCATCATGCTAATTGCTAACATTTGTGATTAATGCTTTACTGCCATGAGTAGCTAGCGTGCTAGCCGCTCGTGGTAGTAAAGACATGCTAATTGCTAACATTTGTGGCTAATGCTGTACTGCCATGAGTAGCTAGCATGCTAGCCGCTCGTGGTAGTAAAGACATGCTAATTGCTAACATTAGCGGCTAATGCTTGACTGCATGTAAAGACATGCTAATTGCTAACATTTGTGGCTAATGCTAGAATTAGTGGCTCATGTGTGTAAATATACATGTTAAAAATTACTATTTGAGGGTATTGTGAAGCTATACCACACTAAGCCAATGCTAAAATTAGTTGTTAGCGCATCATGCTAATTGCTAACATTAGCGGATAATGCTTGACTGCATGTAAAGACATGCTAATTGCTAACATTTGTGGCTAATGCTAGAATTAGTGGCTCATGTGTGTAAATATACATGTTAAAAATTACTATTTGAGGGTATTGTGAAGCTATACCACACTAAGCCAATGCTAAAATTAGTGGCTAGCGCATCATGCTAATTGCTAACATTTGTGGTTAATGCTTTACTGCCATGAGTAGCTAGCGTGCTCGCCGCTCGTGGTAGTAAAGACATGCTAATTGCTAACATTAGTGGCTAATGCTTTACTACCAAGAGCAGCCAGCGTGCTAGCTGCTCATGGTAGTAAAGACATGCTAATTGCTAACATTTGTGGTTAATGCTTTACTGCCATGAGTAGCTAGCGTGCCAGCCGCTCGTGGCAGTAAAGACATGCTAATTGCTAACATTAGCGGCTAATGCTTGACTGCATGTAAAGACATGCTAATTGTTAACATTTGTGGCTAATGCTAGAATTAGTGGCTCATGTGTGTAAATATACATGTTAAAAATTACTATTTGAGGGTATTGTGAAGCTATACCACACTAAGCCAATGCTAAAATAAGTGGCTAGCGCATCATGCTAATTGCTAACATTTGTGGTTAATGCTTTACTGCCATGAGTAGCTAGCGTGCTAGCCGCTCGTGGTAGTAAAGACATGCTAATTGCTAACATTAGTGGCTAATGCTTTACTACCAAGAGCAGCCAGCGTGCTAGCTGCTCATGGTAGTAAAGACATGCTAATTGCTAACATTAGCGGCTAATGCTTGACTGCATGTAAAGACATGCTAATTGCTAACATTTGTGGCTAATGCTAGAATTAGTGGCTCATGTGTGTAAATATACATGTTAAAAATTACTATTTGAGGGTATTGTGAAGCTATACCACACTAAGCCAATGCTAAAATTAGTGGCTAGCGCATCATGCTAATTGCTAACATTAGCGGCTAATGCTTGACTGCATGTAAAGACATGCTAATTGCTAACATTTGTGGCTAATGCTAGAATTAGTGGCTCATGTGTGTAAATATACATGTTAAAAATTACTATTTGAGGTGTGCTTTTTCAATGCAGAACCCCGGCAACAGCCCACTCGGCACTCTCAAAATTTCCTGCGGGAATTTTCTAGTTATTATTAAACTTTTTCCTACGCATTTTCGAAACCTTTCAACTCAAATACCGTTCGTCGCACACAGGTCAAAATACATCAAAACGTGCGTCTCGATCGGACTCGGTGTGCTTCTATACAGTTCTTTCAAACAAGATTTTTTCGCGACGTAGTCGCGAAAAAACTGCGACAAATTTCCCAATTGAAATGAATGGAGAAGCCCGAAAAAAAAAAAATTTCAACAGACATTTTCAACAATGAACTGCTCTGGCATACTTTAACCGAGAGACTTCATTTAAACTTTAAAACGTAGGTACTCTTGCCTTCTCTTCAGAGATTCACTTCACTTGTCGACAACTTTTACCGTTTTTAAACTATGAAGCCTCAGAGTTGTGTAGGTTTTTACTCAAATTTCAGGGTTTATAATGGGTGTGTATTGCGCGGAATGTTTGTGCTAGAGTGGATGACATCATCAGCTAGAGTGAGGAGGGGAGAAGAAAGTTAGTCAAAAAACTGCACAGAAACTGCTCCCGTGGCCACAAATTTCACACGACAGACATAATTTATACATAGAAACGTAGGAAAATGTGTCTTCTCACTCAAATTCGTCTGCTAAAGCTGTAAGTCTTATAGTTTTGGCGTCAGACACAAAGATGCGCCAGCAACACCCACCCACAGCTCCATAGACTGCCATGTTAAAAAGGCAGGGAAATTTCTGGAGGAAAGCAGACGTAACCTTTCTTTGAATCGCTTTGAATAGGTCACATTTCTTCATTTTACCTACAAATTACACATCTAGACGTTCAGGAAAGCCTCAAGATGCCCAAAGTTAAGTCGGTTCAATGATTGGAAATACGGTTTGGCCACAAGTCCTTCCTGTTCGAGGCGATTTTTCAGCATTTTCTCTCTCTTTCCCCGTCTTCCAACTGACATTCTAACAGGAGCAGTTGACCCTGGTAGCCATGACAACCAGACCCCAACCAGCTTACACACGTTCACACACGCAGCTGCAGGGGACGAGAGGCGGGAAAAGAGCTCTCAGTGGAAAACATGATCTGCCAAAACATTAAAACCCCCCAAACCATTACTGCAGTACTGTAGGGGGCCAGAACCTGACATTATGACCTTTTCCTTTATTTTAAACACAAATTATATCTGGCTGCTTTGCTGAAACTCCTGACACAACATCCCTGACCCGTTTCCTTCATCTTATTAGGTCAGTGAATAGCTAAACTGCTAACAGACGCTAACGACTAGCCGCCCAGTGATTTAGCCGACGACTAGCCTTCCAGCATAGCTCATGTATGTTAGCAAGCTAGCGGAGCTAACGGAGCTAGCTAGCCGCTACCTTAACGCCGCGGACTCAACCGCGGAGTTAGCCTCGAGCTAACCGCTAACTAACCGCTAGCTAACCGGGATTTAACCGCGGACCCGCGGGAGTTAAACACGAATTAGCCGCGGCAGTTCGCCGTGAGCTAACGCGGAGGCTAGTGGGGTTAGCCGCCGGCTAATTCGCCGCCTTGCTAGCGGGTGCTTATCACAGTAATAATGTTGAAGTTTTACAATTTAAAGGGAAGATATTTTTAAATTAAACTGTGTCAAACTGAAAAATATATTATTCCACCACATAAAGTAGGAAACATTTATGGCTTGCAACAACATTAATGACAGTATATATATATATAATTGGAGTAATTTAATATAATATGATGTTTTTAATTAAATAAATAATGAGCTGTTGAACACTCATAAGAGTTATATTAAGTATGTTACATAACATTATTTGACATGTCTATTTGTCTGCCTATAGTTTTCCTCCAGCTGATCCAGACAGACTGCAGTGACGTCCAACATGAGACAAAGAGCTGGAATGGCAGGACAATTTGAAGGTCTTCACTTCATCGCTGATTCCTTGTTACAGCCTGGATGTGTTAAGTTTAATATTATTGTTTATCTAACTGTAAGACTGTGCCGTAAACTGTTAAACTATTGCTCAGGTAGGAGTAATGAGTTTTATTGTTAAAATTATTATGATTAACGAGCAATTGTTACGATTTGCTCGTTCTTTGTCTGGGGATCCTAGTGAGATCCCTCCCACTCTCTTCCTTATTTGATGCTGGCTTTCAGGTGGAGCTGGGAGGGGTCTGCCGCCTGTACCTGCCCTTCAGTTTGTAGAAGGGCGTAAAGGACGACCCTTCTCAGTGTCTCTCTCTCTCAGCCAGGCCTACTGCATCCTCCTCATCCTGTTTGGTTTGTTGTACCCTGCATGACATCAAACTCACACCCATCCAGTCAGAAGGAACCAGGCCTTAAATGACTATTTGAGTTGTGCTTTTTGTTATAGCTGCTGCTCATGGTAGTAAAGACATGCTACTTAGTAAAGACATTCGCGACGTAAGTCGCGAATACTTTCATACCTGTCTTGACGTGACCATTACTTTTTGTAGTCAAACATGAAATTATTTGCGACGTAAGTCGCAAATAATTTCACCAGGATTATATTATGACTATATGAACAGGTGATCATTAAAGCATCATAGCATGGTAGCATCATTAAAGCATCTTAGCATCATAGCATTGTAGCATCATTAAAGCATCTTAGCATTGTAGTATCTTCGTATCATAGCATCTTAGTATCATAGCATCTTAGTATCTTAGCATCATAGCATTGTAGTAGCATCTTGGCATAGTAGCATCATCGTAGCATCGTAGCATCGTAGCATCGTACTGTCACAGCAATATAGCGTGGTATCGCAGACTGCTGCGGCCACTGCATCACTCTCGCGATTTCCCGCAGGGGAATTGTCTAGTTATTATTATTAGTGATGCAGTGCTACGCAATGCAAACTATTGACCCCCCTCATAGCAAAGCTATGGGGGTCAATAGTTTGCAGTGCGAAGCACTGCAAACTATTGTTCTTCACTACGTTTTTCTTCTTATTGGTGGCCAAGCAGCGAAGCTGCGTAGGACACCTATTGTGTTTGTACGTTTTCTTCCCTATTATTATTATTATTATTCCGCCATGGGAGTCTATGGCAGCCCATAGAACCGTATGGTAAAAAGTTGTCAAATTTTGCACACAGCTTAAGGACAGTCTCAACATTACTTTGACTGAGTTTCATGTAAGCACTAACCACGCTCTAGCGCCACCAACGGGTCAAAGTTTGAAGTACATTTGTGCATGTAACTTTTGAACCGTATGTCCGATTTTTGAAAACAAGGTATCCTCGGCATCCTTGGACCAAGCCGAGTTCAACGCACCATATGGCGTCAATTTCCGTCATGATGGATTTTCCGCCATTTTGGATTTCATCAAAAACACGAAAAAAGTTTCAGCGGTCACAAATTTTGTCCGATTCTCACGAAAATTGGCACAGACCGTCTTCTGACCAATGCGCACAAAAGTTATCAGAAGGAATCTTCAGATTCGAAACCGTTTGGCCGTAACAGCCAATCAAAATTGGCGGCGAAGGCGCCGTTTTCCATTTGAGCTCTTATCTCGGCAACGTTTTGGTGCAATGAAACCAAATTTGGTACCACGCTTCCAGACTCTGTCCCAAGTGCACGATAAAAATCTGGTGTCATTTCTCCACTAGGGGGCGCTATAATTAGCAAAACATTGTTTTTGCTCATATCTCTTGATGCGTTTTTATTTGAAATGAAATTGCGATATCCGCACATACCGTGGGTTGCCCCAGTGACAGTTCATGCCAACTTTTCGCGTTAGCCAATCGCAGTCGCCGGCAACGCCGCCAAACAGGAAGTTTTCTTATATCTCGGCGACGCTTTGACTTCCGAAGACCAAACTCGGTCACGGGCTTCGACACTCCCCTAGAAGTGCGCAATAAAAATTTGGTGTCATTCGGCCACTAGGGGGCGATGTAATTAGCAAAATTGCGTTTTTCCTCATAACTTTTGACCCGTATGCCTGATATTCAAAAACTTGGTACTGTTGGACTCCTTGGATCATGCCGAGATCGACGATACCTATGATGTTAATTTCGCCCCATTGGAATTTCCGCCATTTTGGATTTAATCAAAAACACTTCAAAGTTTTCACGGGTCACAACTTTTGTCCGATCGACACCAAACTTCACACACGTCATCTACGGACCGTGCTACATTAATGCGTTACTTTTTGTCTTCGGAACTAAAACCGTTTGCCCGTAACAGCCAATCGAAATTTGCGGCGAAGCCCCTAACAGGAAGTGAGCTCATATCTCAGCAGCCCTTGCGTGTATCAGAGCCAAACTCGGTGCATGGACTCAGGACCCGATCAGGGGGACGCTCAAGAAATGTTGGCGACCTTTGACCTCTAGGGGGCGCTGCAATTAGCAACCATGCATTTTGGCCTGCAGCTGTTGATGTGTTTGGAATTCAAATGTACTAATGGTGTCTGGTAATACTGTTAGACGTCCTTAGGCCGACCCGCGTCAACTTGTGATGTCATCGTAATTGATTCGGCCGCCATATTGGATTTAATCAGAAACATCAAAACGTTTTCACAGGTCACAAATTTCATCTGATCTTCACCAAAATTGGAACAGGCCATCTTCGGACCATGTCTTATCAATGCGTTTGCTTTCTGGAGCAATTGGCAAAAGCATTCGCCAAACAGGAAGTGACCTTATATCTCAACCGATCCTGGCTTTTTTGGCTCGAAACCTGCTGTGACTGCTTAATGCTTTATGTCTGATGCGACTGCATTGAGTTACGTGGCAAATCTGCACTGCTGAACTTTCTGCTTGGCCACCTCAATGCTGCTTGCAGCTTTAATTAGTGATGCAGTGGTACGCAATGCAAACTATTGACCCCCCTCATAGCAAAGCTATGGGGGTCAATAGTTTGCAGTGCGAAGCACTGCAAACTATTGTTCTTCACTACGTTTTTCTTCTTATTATTATTATTATTATTATTATTATTAAACTTTTTCCTACGCATTTTCGAAACCTTTCAACTCAAATACCGTTCGCCGCACACAGACACAAAATACATCAAAACGTGCGTCTCGATCGGACTCGGTGTGCTTCTATACAGTTCTTTCAAACAAGATTTTTTCGCGACGTAGTCGCGAAAAAACTGCGACAAATTTCCCTATTGAAATGAATGGAGAAGCCCGAAAAAAAAAAAAATTCAACAGACATTTTCAACAATGAACTGCTCTGGCATACTTTAACCGAGAGACTTCATTTAAACTTTAAAACGTAGGTACTCTTGCCTTCTCTTCAGAGATTCACTTCACTTAGCGACAACTTTTACCGTTTTTAAACTATGAAGCCTCAGAGTTGTGTAGGTTTTTACTCAAATTTCAGGGTTTATAATGGGTGTGTATTGCGCGGAATGTTTGTGCTAGAGTGGATGACATCATCAGCTAGAGTGAGGAGGGGAGAAGAAAGTTAGTCAAAAAACTGCACAGAAACTGCTCCCGTGGCCACAAATTTCACACGACAGACATAATTTATACATAGAAACGTAGGAAAATGTGTCTTCTCACTCAAATTCGTCTGCTAAAGCTGTAAGTCTTATAGTTTTGGCGTCAGACACAAAGATGCGCCAGCAACACCCACCCACAGCTCCATAGACTGCCATGTTAAAAAGGCAGGGAAATTTCTGGAGGAAAGCAGACGTAACCTTTCTTTGAATCGCTTTGAATAGGTCACATTTCTTCATTTTACCTACAAATTACACATCTAGACGTTCAGGAAAGCCTCAAGATGCCCAAAGTTAAGTCGGTTCAATGATTGGAAATACGGTTTGGCCACAAGTCCTTCCTGTTCGAGGCGATTTTTCAGCATTTTCTCTCTCTCTCCCCGTCTTCCAACTGACATTCTAACAGGAGCAGTTGACCCTGGTAGCCATGACAACCAGACCCCCACCAGCTTACACACGTTCACACACGCAGCTGCTGGGGACGAGAGGCGGGAAAAGAGCTCTCAGTGGAAAACATGATCTGCCAAAACATTAAAACCCCCCAAACCATTACTGCAGTACTGTAGGGGGCCAGAACCTGACATTATGACCTTTTTCTTTATTTTAAACACAAATTATATCTGGCTGCTTTGCTGAAACTCCTGACACAACATCCCTGACCCGTTTCCTTCATCTTATTAGGTCAGTGAATAGCTAAACTGCTAACAGACGCTAACGACTAGCCGCCCAGTGATTTAGCCGACGACTGGCCTTCCAGCATAGCTCATGTATGTTAGCAAGCTAGCGGAGCTAACGGAGCTAGCTAGCCGCTAGCTTAACGCCGCGGACTCAACCGCGGAGTTAGCCTCGAGCTAACCGCTAACTAACCGCTAGCTAACCGGGATTTAACCGCGGACCCGCGGGAGTTAAACACGAATTAGCCGCGGCAGTTCGCCGTGAGCTAACGCGGAGGCTAGTGGGGTTAGCCGCCGGCTAATTCGCCGCCTTGCTAGCGGGTGCTTATCACAGTAATAATGTTGAAGTTTTACAATTTAAAGGGAAGATATTTTTAAATTAAACTGTGTCAAACTGAAAAATATATTATTCCACCACATAAAGTAGGAAACATTTATGGCTTGCAACAACATTAATGACAGTATATATATATAATTGGAGTAATTTAATATAATATGATGTTTTTAATTAAATAAATAATGAGCTGTTGAACACTCATAAGAGTTATATTAAGTATGTTACATAACATTATTTGACATGTCTATTTTTCTGCCTATAGTTTTCCTCCAGCTGATCCAGACAGACTGCAGTGACGTCCAACATGAGACAAAGAGCTGGACTCGCAGGACAATTTGAAGGTCTTCACTTCATCGCTGATTCCTTGTTACAGCCTGGATGTGTTAAGTTTAATATTATTGTTTATCTAACTGTAAGACTGTGCCGTAAACTGTTAAACTATTGCTCAGGTAGGAGTAATGAGTTTTATTGTTAAAATTATTATGATTAACGATCAATTGTTACGATTTGCTCGTTCTTTGTCTGGGGATCCTAGTGAGATCCCTCCCACTCTCTTCCTTATGTGATGCTGGCTTTCAGGTGGAGCTGGGAGGGCTCTGCTGCCTGTACCTGCCCTTCAGTTTGTAGAAGGGCGTAAAGGACGACCCTTCTCAGTGTCTCTCTCTCTCAGCCAGGCCTACTGCATCCTCCTCATCCTGTTTGGTTTGTTGTACCCTGCATGACATCAAACTCACACCCATCCAGTCAGAAGGAACCAGGCCTTAAATGACTATTTGAGTTGTGCTTTTTGTTATAGCTGCTGCTCATGGTAGTAAAGACATGCTACTTAGTAAAGACATTCGCGACGTAAGTCGCGAATACTTTCATACCTGTCTTGACCTGACCATTACTTTTTGTAGTCAAACATGAAATTATTTGCGACGTAAGTCGCAAATATTTTCACCAGGATTATATTATGACTATATGAACAGGTGATCATTAAAGCATCATAGCATCTTAGTATAATTGCATTGTAGCATCTTAGCATCGTAGCAACATAGTATCTTAGCTTTGTAGCATCTTAGTATCATAGCATCTTAGTATCTTGGCATAGTAGCATCATCATAGCATCGTACTATCACAGCAATATAGCATGGTATCGCAGACTGCTGCGGCCACTGCATCACTCTCGCGATTTCCCGCAGGGGAATTGTCTAGTTATTATTATTATTATTATTAAACTTTTTCCTACGCATTTTCGAAACCTTTCAACTCAAATACCGTTCGTCGCACACAGACACAAAATACATCAAAACGTGCGTCTCGATCGGACTCGGTGTGCTTCTATACAGTTCTTTCAAACAAGATTTTTTCGCGACGTAGTCGCGAAAAAACTGCGACAAATTTCCCTATTGAAATGAATGGAGAAGCCCGAAAAAAAAAAAAATTCAACAGACATTTTCAACAATGAACTGCTCTGGCATACTTTAACCGAGAGACTTCATTTAAACTTTAAAACGTAGGTACTCTTGCCTTCTCTTCAGAGATTCACTTCACTTAGCGACAACTTTTACCGTTTTTAAACTATGAAGCCTCAGAGTTGTGTAGGTTTTTACTCAAATTTCAGGGTTTATAATGGGTGTGTATTGCGCGGAATGTTTGTGCTAGAGTGGATGACATCATCAGCTAGAGTGAGGAGGGGAGAAGAAAGTTAGTCAAAAAACTGCACAGAAACTGCTCCCGTGGCCACAAATTTCACACGACAGACATAATTTATACATAGAAACGTAGGAAAATGTGTCTTCTCACTCAAATTCGTCTGCTAAAGCTGTAAGTCTTATAGTTTTGGCGTCAGACACAAAGATGCGCCAGCAACACCCACCCACAGCTCCATAGACTGCCATGTTAAAAAGGCAGGGAAATTTCTGGAGGAAAGCAGACGTAACCTTTCTTTGAATCGCTTTGAATAGGTCACATTTCTTCATTTTACCTACAAATTACACATCTAGACGTTCAGGAAAGCCTCAAGATGCCCAAAGTTAAGTCGGTTCAATGATTGGAAATACGGTTTGGCCACAAGTCCTTCCTGTTCGAGGCGATTTTTCAGCATTTTCTCTCTCTTTCCCCGTCTTCCAACTGACATTCTAACAGGAGCAGTTGACCCTGGTAGCCATGACAACCAGACCCCAACCAGCTTACACACGTTCACACACGCAGCTGCTGGGGACGAGAGGCGGGAAAAGAGCTCTCAGTGGAAAACATGATCTGCCAAAACATTAAAACCCCCCAAACCATTACTGCAGTACTGTAGGGGGCCAGAACCTGACATTATGACCTTTTCCTTTATTTTAAACACAAATTATATCTGGCTGCTTTGCTGAAACTCCTGACACAACATCCCTGACCCGTTTCCTTCATCTTATTAGGTCAGTGAATAGCTAAACTGCTAACAGACGCTAACGACTAGCCGCCCAGTGATTTAGCCGACGACTAGCCTTCCAGCATAGCTCATGTATGTTAGCAAGCTAGCGGAGCTAACGGAGCTAGCTAGCCGCTACCTTAACGCCGCGGACTCAACCGCGGAGTTAGCCTCGAGCTAACCGCTAACTAACCGCTAGCTAACCGGGATTTAACCGCGGACCCGCGGGAGTTAAACACGAATTAGCCGCGGCAGTTCGCCGTGAGCTAACGCGGAGGCTAGTGGGGTTAGCCGCCGGCTAATTCGCCGCCTTGCTAGCGGGTGCTTATGACAGTAATAATGTTGAAGTTTTACAATTTAAAGGGAAGATATTTTTAAATTAAACTGTGTCAAACTGAAAAATATATTATTCCACCACATAAAGTAGGAAACATTTATGGCTTGCAACAACATTAATGACAGTATATATATAATTGGAGTAATTTAATATAATATGATGTTTTTAATGAAATAAATAATGAGCTGTTGAACACTCATAAGAGTTATATTAAGTATGTTACATAACATTATTTGACATGTCTGTTTGTCTGCCTATAGTTTTCCTCCAGCTGATCCAGACAGACTGCAGTGACGTCCAACATGAGACAAAGAGCTGGACTAACAGGACAATTTGAAGGTCTTCACTTCATCGCTGATTCCTTGTTACAGCCTGGATGTGTTAAGTTTAATATTATTGTTTTTCTAACTGTAAGACTGTGCCGTAAACTGTTAAACTATTGCTCAGGTAGGAGTAATGAGTTTTATTGTTAAAATTATTATGATTAACGATCAATTGTTACGATTTGCTCGTTCTTTGTCTGGGGATCCTAGTGAGATCCCTCCCACTCTCTTCCTTATTTGATGCTGGCTTTCAGGTGGAGCTGGGAGGGGTCTGCTGCCTGTACCTGCCCTTCAGTTTGTAGAAGGGCGTAAAGGACGACCCTTCTCAGTGTCTCTCTCTCTCAGCCAGGCCTACTGCATCCTCCTCATCCTGTTTGGTTTGTTGTACCCTGCATGACATCAAACTCACACCCATCCAGTCAGAAGGAACCAGGCCTTAAATGACTATTTGAGTTGTGCTTTTTGTTATAGCTGCTGCTCATGGTAGTAAAGACATGCTACTTAGTAAAGACATTCGCGACGTAAGTCGCGAATACTTTCATACCTGTCTTGACCTGACCATTACTTTTTGTAGTCAAACATGAAATTATTTGCAACGTAAGTCGCAAATATTTTCACCAGGATTATATTATGACTATATGAACAGGTGATCATTAAAGCATCATAGCATCTTAGTATAATTGCATTGTAACATCTTAGCATCGTAGCAACATAGTATCTTAGCTTTGTAGCATCTTAGTATCATAGCATCTTAGTATCTTAGCATCATAGCATTGTAGCATCTTGGCATAGTAGCATCATCATAGCATCGTAGCATCGTACTATCACAGCAATATAGCATGGTATCGCAGACTGCTGCGGCCACTGCATCACTCTCGCGATTTCCCGCAGGGGAATTGTCTAGTTATTATTATTATTATTATTATTATTAAACTTTTTCCTACGCATTTTCGAAACCTTTCAACTCAAATACCGTTCGTCGCACACAGACACAAAATACATCAAAACGTGCGTCTCGATCGGACTCGGTGTGCTTCTATACAGTTCTTTCAAACAAGATTTTTTCGCGACGTAGTCGCGAAAAAACTGCGACAAATTTCCCTATTGAAATGAATGGAGAAGCCCGAAAAAAAAAAAAATTCAACAGACATTTTCAACAATGAACTGCTCTGGCATACTTTAACCGAGAGACTTCATTTCAACTTTAAAACGTAGGTACTCTTGCCTTCTCTTCAGAGATTCACTTCACTTGTCGACAACTTTTACCGTTTTTAAACTATGAAGCCTCAGAGTTGTGTAGGTTTTTACTCAAATTTCAGGGTTTATAATGGGTGTGTATTGCGCGGAATGTTTGTGCTAGAGTGGATGACATCATCAGCTAGAGTGAGGAGGGGAGAAGAAAGTTAGTCAAAAAACTGCACAGAAACTGCTCCCGTGGCCACAAATTTCACACGACAGACATAATTTATACATAGAAACGTAGGAAAATTTGTCTTCTCACTCAAATTCGTCTGCTAAAGCTGTAAGTCTTATAGTTTTGGCGTCAGACACAAAGATGCGCCAGCAACACCCACCCACAGCTCCATAGACTGCCATGTTAAAAAGGCAGGGAAATTTCTGGAGGAAAGCAGACGTAACCTTTCTTTGAATCGCTTTAATAGGTCACATTTCTTCATTTTACCCACAAACTGCATATGTAGACGTTCAGGAAAGCCTCAAGATGCCCAAAGTTAAGTCGGTTCAATGATTGGAAATACGGTTTGGCCACAAGTCCTTCCTGTTCGAGGCGATTTTTCAGCATTTTCTCTCTCTCTCCCCGTCTTCCAACTGACATTCGAACAGGAGCAGTTGACCCTGGTAGCCATGACAACCAGACCCCAACCAGCTTACACACGTTCACACACGCAGCTGCTGGGGACGAGAGGCGGGAAAAGAGCTCTCAGTGGAAAACATGATCTGCCAAAACATTAAAACCCCCCAAACCATTACTGCAGTACTGTAGGGGGCCAGAACCTGACATTGTGACCTTTTCCTTTATTTTAAACACAAATTATATCTGGCTGCTTTGCTGAAACTCCTGACACAACATCCCTGACCCGTTTCCTTCATCTTATTAGGTCAGTGAATAGCTAAACTGCTAACAGACGCTAACGACTAGCCGCCCAGTGATTTAGCCGACGACTAGCCTTCCAGCATAGCTCATGTATGTTAGCAAGCTAGCGGAGCTAACGGAGCTAGCTAGCCGCTACCTTAACGCCGCGGACTCAACCGCGGAGTTAGCCTCGAGCTAACCGCTAACTAACCGCTAGCTAACCGGGATTTAACCGCGGACCCGCGGGAGTTAAACACGAATTAGCCGCGGCAGTTCGCCGTGAGCTAACGCGGAGGCTAGTGGGGTTAGCCGCCGGCTAATTCGCCGCCTTGCTAGCGGGTGCTTATCACAGTAATAATGTTGAAGTTTTACAATTTAAAGGGAAGATATTTTTAAACTGTGTCAAACTGAAAAATATATTATTCCACCACATAAAGTAGGAAACATTTATGGCTTGCAACAACATTAATGACAGTATATATATATAATTGGAGTAATTTAATATAATATGATGTTTTTAATTAAATAAATAATGAGCTGTTGAACACTCATAAGAGTTATATTCAGTATGTTACATAACATTATTTGACATGTCTATTTGTCTGCCTATAGTTTTCCTCCAGCTGATCCAGACAGACTGCAGTGACGTCCAACATGAGACAAAGAGCTGGACTCGCAGGACAATTTGAAGGTCTTCACTTCATCGCTGATTCCTTGTTACAGCCTGGATGTGTTAAGTTTAATATTATTGTTTATCTAACTGTAAGACTGTGCCGTAAACTGTTCAACTATTGCTCAGGTAGGAGTAATGAGTTTTATTGTTAAAATTATTATGATTAACGATCAATTGTTACGATTTGCTCGTTCTTTGTCTGGGGATCCTAGTGAGATCCCTCCCACTCTCTTCCTTATTTGATGCTGGCTTTCAGGTGGAGCTGGGAGGGCTCTGCTGCCTGTACCTGCCCTTCAGTTTGTAGAAGGCGAAGCATAAAGGACGACCCTTCTCAGTGTCTCTCTCTCTCAGCCAGGCCTACTGCATCCTCCTCATCCTGTTTGGTTTGTTGTACCCTGCATGACATCAAACTCACACCCATCCAGTCAGAAGGAACCAGGCCTTAAATGACTATTTGAGTTGTGCTTTTTGTTATAGCTGCTGCTCATGGTAGTAAAGACATGCTACTTAGTAAAGACATTCGCGACGTAAGTCGCGAATACTTTCATACCTGTCTTGACCTGACCATTACTTTTTGTAGTCAAACATGAAATTATTTGCAACGTTAGTCGCAAATATTTTCACCAGGATTATATTATGACTATATGAACAGGTGATCATTAAAGCATCATAGCATCTTAGTATAATTGCATTGTAGCATCTTAGCATCGTAGCAACATAGTATCTTAGCTTTGTAGCATCTTAGTATCATAGCATCTTAGTATCTTAGCATCATAGCATTGTAGTAGCATCTTGGCATAGTAGCATCATCATAGCATCGTAGCATCGTACTGTCGCAGCAATATAGCATGGTATCGCAGACTGCTGCGGCCACTGCATCACTCTCGCGATTTCCCGCAGGGGAATTGTCTAGTTAGTGATGCAGTGCTACGCAATGCAAACTATTGACCCTCATAGCAAAGCTATGGGAGTCAATAGTTTGCAGTGCGAAGCACTGCAAACTATTGTTCTTCACTACGTTTTTCTTCTTATTATTATTAAACTTTTTCCTACGGCCGATTTTCGAAACCTTTCAACTCAAATACCGTTCGTCGCACACAGACACAAAATACATCAAAACGTGCGTCTCGATCGGACTCGGTGTGCTTCTATACAGTTCTTTCAAACAAGATTTGTTCGCGACGTAGTCGCGAAAAAACCGCGATCAATTTCCCATTGAAATGAATGGAGAAGCCCGAAAAAAGCGGCAACATTCCAAAATTTACAGCTTGGCTTTGTCGAGTGATTACTCGGCCATGCTTTGTAGTAGAAACTTGCTTGGAAGTTTGTACGAGGCACGGGAAGTGTAGCTTTCTCTTCCTGAAAACGGCGTTTCGATACCTTTTACGGTTTGGTCAGGGTCGCAGTTTACGTTTGGTGAAATCTGGGGAAAAAAATTAAAAATCCCTCCCTCTGACGCTCACTCTAACTTCAGAGTTTCGGTGATATTCTGAAAAAAAAAGGTTCAATCTCACGTGGTGGCCACAGTTTTTGAGGTACAGAGATAAAAAATATGTAAAAACGTAGGGATTTTTGTTGGCTTTCAGATGGTGTGGGTTTTATTTGTGTGGGACGTACGGTTTGGGCTGCAGGCTCCTCCAAGCGAGGAGTGCGCCGACCAGTTTTCGAATTTTTTCCCATGTGTGTGTATGTGGAAAGCGACAGCGATTTTTCGACGATTTTTCACGTCGCATACTTTTTTTCTAAAACGACTACGGCCACAATTTTCGCAGCAGGCGCGTGGGAACAACACTAAATTGTAGAAAACCCTCGGCTGACGCTCACGATGTGTTCGTTTTCCCGATAGGACTTGTAGTTTTTGATTTATGAGCATTTGTTCGGAGGGCAAATCCTAGTTTGCACTTTCCCTCTGACTCAGGCAGAGGTGAGAGAGAGAAGGAGACTTCAGCGTCAGTTGACCCTGGTAGCCATGACAACCAGACCCCAACCAGCTTACACACGCAGCAGGAGTGGACGAGAGGCGGGAAAAGAGCTCTCAGTGGAAAACAGTATCTGCCAAAACATTAAAACCCCCCAAACCATTACTGCAGTACTGTAGGGGGCCAGAACCTGACATTATGACCTTTTCCTTTATTTTAAACACAAATTATATCTGGCTGCTTTGCTGAAACTCCTGACACAACATCCCTGACCCGTTTCCTTCATCTTATTAGGTCAGTGAATAGCTCAACTGGTAACAGACGCTAACTACTAGCCGCCCAGTGATTTAGCCGACGACTAGCCTTCCAGCATAGCTCATGTATGTTAGCAAGCTAGCGGAGCTAACGGAGCTAGCTAGCCGCTAGCTAACCGCCGCGGACTCAACCGCGGAGTTAGCCTCGAGCTAACCGCGAGCTAGCCTCGAGCTAACCGCGAGCTAACCGGGATTTAACCGCTAGCTAACCAGGATTTAACCGCGGACCCGCGGGAGTTAAACACGAATTAGCCGCGGCAGTTAGCCGTGAGCTAACGCGGAGGCTAGTGGGGTTAGCCGCCGGCTAATTCGCCGCCTTGCTAGCGGGTGCTTATCACAGTAATAATGTTGAAGTTTTACAATTTAAAGGGAAGATATTTTTAAATGAAACTGTGTCAAACTGAAAAATATATTATTCCACCACATAAAGTAGGAAACATTTATGGCTTGCAACAACATTAATGACAGTATATATATATATATAATTGGAGTCATTTAATATAATATGATGTTTTTAATTAAATAAATAATGAGCTGTTGAACACTCATAAGAGTTATATTAAGTATGTTACATAACATTATTTGACATGTCTATTTGTCTGCCTATAGTTTTCCTCCAGCTGATCCAGACAGACTGCAGTGACGTCCAACATGAGACAAAGAGCTGGACTCGCAGGACAATTTGAAGGTCTTCACTTCATCGCTGATTCCGTGTTACAGCCTGGATGTGTTAAGTTTAATATTATTGTTTATCTAACTGTAAGACTGTGCCGTAAACTGTTCAACTATTGCTCAGGTAGGAGTAATGAGTTTTATTGTTAAAATTATTATGATTAACGATCAATTGTTACGATTTGCTCGTTCTTTGTCTGGGGATCCTAGTGAGATCCCTCCCACTCTCTTCCTTATTTGATGCTGGCTTTCAGGTGGAGCTGGGAGGGGTCTGCTGCCTGTACCTGCCCTTCAGTTTGTAGAAGGCGAAGCATAAAGGACGACCCTTCTCAGTGTCTCTCTCTCTCAGCCAGGCCTACTGCATCCTCCTCATCCTGTTTGGTTTGTTGTACCCTGCATGACATCAAACTCACACCCATCCAGTCAGTAGGAACCAGGCCTTAAATGACTATTTGAATGCTATGATGCTAAGATGCTACCATGCTATGATGCTAAGATGCTTTAATGATGCTACAATGCTATGATGCATTGTAGTATCTTAGCATCATAGCATCTTAGTATAATTGCATTGTAGCATCTTAGCATCGTAGCAACATAGTATCTTAGCTTTGTAGCATCTTAGTGTCATAGCATCTTAGTATCTTAGCATCATAGCATTGTAGCATCTTGGCATAGTAGCATCATCATAGCATCGTAGCATCGTACTATCACAGCAATATAGCATGGTATCGCAGACTGCTGCGGCCACTGCATCACTCTCGCGATTTCCCGCAGGGGAATTGTCTAGTTAGTGATGCAGTGCTACGCAATGCAAACTATTGACCCTCATAGCAAAGCTATGGGAGTCAATAGTTTGCAGTGCGAAGCACTGCAAACTATTGTTCTTCACTACGTTTTTTCTTCTTATTATTATTAAACTTTTTCCTACGGATTTTCGAAACTTTTCAACTCAAATACCGTTCGTCGCACACAGACACAAAATACATCAAAACGTGCGTCTCGATCGGACTCGGTGTGCTTCTATACAGTTCTTCCAAACAAGATTTTTTCGCGAATTTATTCGCGAAAAAACTGCGATAAATTTCCCATTGAAATGAATGGAGAAGCCCGAAAAAAGCGGCAACATTCCAAAATTTAAAGCTTGGCTTTGTCGAGTGATTACTCGGCCATGCTTTGTAGTAGAAACTTGCTTGGAAGTTTGTACGAGGCACGGGAAGTGTAGCTTTCTCTTCCTGAAAACGGGGTTTCGATACCTTTTACGGTTTGGTCAGGGTCGCTGTTTACGTTTTGGTGAAATTTGGGGAAAAAAATTAAAAATCAGCGTTTATAATGGGGCTCTATGGGCCCACTCTGACCGACACTCTAACTTCAGAGTTTCGGTGATATTCTGAAAAAAAAAGGTTCAATCTCACGTGGTGGCCACAGATTTTGAGGTACAGAGATAAAAAATACGTAAAAACGTAGGGATTTTTGTTGGCTTTCAGATGGTGTGGGTTTTATTTGTGTGGGACGTACGGTTTGGGCTGCAGGCTCCTCCGAGCGAGGAGTGCGCCGACCAGTTTTCGAATTTTTCCCCATGTGTGTGTATGTGGAAAGCGAGAGCGATTTTTCGACGATTTTTCACGTCGCATACTTTTTTTCTAAAACGACTACGGCCACAATTTTCGCAGTAGGCGCGTGGGAACAACACTAAATTGTAGAAAACCCTTGGCTGACGCTCACGATGTGTTTGTTTTCCCGATAGGACTTGTAGTTTTTGATTTATGAGCATTTGTTCGGAGGGCAAATCCTAGTTTGCACTTTCCCTCTGACTCAGGCAGAGGTGAGAGAGAGAAGGAGACTTCAGCGTCAGTTGACCCTGGTAGCCATGACAACCAGACCCCAACCAGCTTACACACGCAGCAGGAGGGGACGAGAGGCGGGAAAAGAGCTCTCAGTGGAAAACATGATCTGCCAAAACATTAAAACCCCCCAAACCATTACTGCAGTACTGTAGGGGGCCACTGCTAACAGACGCTAACGACTAGCCGCCCAGTGATTTAGCCGACGACTAGCCTTCCAGCATAGCTCATGTATGTTAGCAAGCTAGCGGAGCTAACGGAGCTAGCTAGCCGCTACCTTAACGCCGCGGACTCAACCGCGGAGTTAGCCTCGAGCTAACCGCTAACTAACCGCTAGCTAACCGGGATTAAACCGCGGACCCGCGGGAGTTAAACACGAATTAGCCGCGGCAGTTCGCCGTGAGCTAACGCGGAGGCTAGTGGGGTTAGCCGCCGGCTAATTCGCCGCCTTGCTAGCGGGTGCTTATCACAGTAATAATGTTGAAGTTTTACAATTTAAAGGGAATTTTAAATTAAACTGTGTCAAACTGAAAAATATATTATTCCACCACATAAAGTAGGAAACATTTATGGCTTGCAACAACATTAATGACAGTATATATATATAATTGGAGTAATTCAATATAATATGATGTTTTTAATTAAATAAATAATGAGCTGTTGAACACTCATAAGAGTTATATTAAGTATGTTACATAACATTATTTGACATGTCTATTTGTCTGCCTATAGTTTTCCTCCAGCTGATCCAGACAGACTGCAGTGACGTCCAACATGAGACAAAGAGCTGGACTCGCAGGACAATTTGAAGGTCTTCACTTCATCGCTGATTCCTTGTTACAGCCTGGATGTGTTAAGTTTAATATTATTGTTTATCTAACTGTAAGACTGTGCCGTAAACTGTTAAACTATTGCTCAGGTAGGAGTAATGAGTTTTATTGTTAAAATTATTATGATTAACGATCAATTGTTACGATTTGCTCGTTCTTTGTCTGGGGATCCTAGTGAGATCCCTCCCACTCTCTTCCTTATTTGATGCTGGCTTTCAGGTGGAGCTGGGAGGGGTCTGCTGCCTGTACCTGCCCTTCAGTTTGTAGAAGGGCGTAAAGGACGACCCTTCTCAGTGTCTCTCTCTCTCAGCCAGGCCTACTGCATCCTCCTCATCCTGTTTGGTTTGTTGTACCCTGCATGACATCAAACTCACACCCATCCAGTCAGAAGGAACCAGGCCTTAAATGACTATTTGAGTTGTGCTTTTTGTTATAGCTGCTGCTCATGGTAGTAAAGACATGCTACTTAGTAAAGACATTCGCGACGTAAGTCGCGAATACTTTCATACCTGTCTTGACCTGACCATTACTTTTTGTAGTCAAACATGGATTATATTATGACTATATGAACAGGTGATCGTTAAAGCATCATAGCATGGTAGCATCATGGTAGCATCATTAAAGCATCTTAGCATCATAGCATTGTAGCATCATTAAAGCATCTTAGCATTGTAGTATCTTAGCATCATAGCATCTTAGTATAAGGAAAACACACACTTTATGACAACTACAGATGTTTAACATGTGTCTGCTTTGTTATTAGCTTGTTGCTTACATTTACTTATAACATTTGAAAGACATTTCAATTTTTTTGCATTGTCTTTGATATGATTAAAGGGTTCCTGTGCTTCGACAGCTGAGAGTGATCATCGTTGATTCATCGCCCTCATCCATCGCAGAGCAGTATCGCCACCTCACCCACACACATACATTCACCACACCTTCATCTACACAGATTTAATTTAAGTATAACATATTACATTAATTTGTCTTAGATTAGATTATTTTACATTAGGTAGTTAGAGTTTAGGTAAAGGTTAGGGTTTAGGTTAGTTTGATAGGTTTGATAGCCTGTTAAGCTTTGAAAAGTATTTTGTCTTGTTTTTTTTTTCTGTCTATTTTTTGTCAGCAGGATGCCTAGGAAGTCCAGACGTTCCATGGCGGTGAAGCAGCGCTGGAGGAGGCTCGACCTGGAGGAGCTGAGGTCCACCCCTTCCCCCCTGGAGGTATTTACACAGTAGATAAGCTTCTGTGCCACAATGACATCTGTCTGCGTGAAAATGGCTCTAGAAATCTATTGTTTTCTCCTTAACTGCTGAGTTCTGTATGTGTTTGGTCTTAATGTTTCATCAGACGTCCCCCCCGGCCGGAGAGGAGCCTTCCCACCGACCCTGCTCTCAAGCTCGTCCCCCCGTTCGTGCTCGTGAGTATCTCTCAATGATCAATAAATTCATTCATTCATTCAGCATTGTAGCATCTTGGCATAGCAGCATCATCGTAGCATCGTAGCATTGTACTATCACAGCAATATAGCATGGTATCGCAGACTGCTGCGGCCACTGCATCACTCTCGCGATTTCCCGCAGGGGAATTGTCTAGTTAGTGATGCAGTGCTACGCAATGCAAACTATTGACCCCCCTCATAGCAAAGCTATGGGGGTCAATAGTTTGCAGTGCGAAGCACTGCAAACTATTGTTCTTCACTACGTTTTTCTTCTTATTATTAGTGATGCAGTGCTACGCAATGCAAACTATTGACCCTCATAGCAAAGCTATGGGAGTCAATAGTTTGCAGTGCGAAGCACTGCAAACTATTGTTCTTCACTACGTTTTTCTTCTTATTATTATTATTATTAAACTTTTTCCTACGCATTTTCGAAACCTTTCAACTCAAATACCGTTCGTCGCACACAGACACAAAATACATCAAAACGTGCGTCTCGATCGGACTCGGTGTGCTTCTATACAGTTCTTTCAAACAAGATTTTTTCGCGACGTAGTCGCGAAAAAACTGCGACAAATTTCCCAATTGAAATGAATGGAGAAGCCCGAAAAAATAAAAAATTCAACAGACATTTTCAACAATGAACTGCTCTGGCATACTTTAACCGACAGACTTCATTTAAACTTTAAAACGTAGGTACTCTTGCCTTCTCTTCAGAGATTCACTTCACTTATCGACAACTTTTACCGTTTTTAAACTATGAAGCCTCAGAGTTGTGTAGGTTTTTACTCAAATTTCAGGGTTTATAATGGGTGTGTATTGCGCGGAATGTTTGTGCTAGAGTGGATGACATCATCAGCTAGAGTGAGGAGGGGAGAAGAAAGTTAGTCAAAAAACTGCACAGAAACTGCTCCCGTGGCCACAAATTTCACACGACAGACATAATTTATACATAGAAACGTAGGAAAATGTGTCTTCTCACTCAAATTCGTCTGCTAAAGCTGTAAGTCTTATAGTTTTGGCGTCAGACACAAAGATGCGCCAGCAACACCCACCCACAGCTCCATAGACTGCCATGTTAAAAAGGCAGGGAAATTTCTGGAGGAAAGCAGACGTAACCTTTCTTTGAATCGCTTAGAATAGGTCACATTTCTTCATTTTACCCACAAATTACACATCTAGACGTTCAGGAAAGCCTCAAGATGCCCAAAGTTAAGTCGGTTCAATGATTGGAAATACGGTTTGGCCACAAGTCCTTCCTGTTCGAGGCGATTTTTCAGCATTTTCTCTCTCTTTCCCCGTCTTCCAACTGACATTCTAACAGGAGCAGTTGACCCTGGTAGCCATGACAACCAGACCCCAACCAGCTTACACACGTTCACACACGCAGCTGCTGGGGACGAGAGGCGGGAAAAGAGCTCTCAGTGGAAAACATGATCTGCCAAAACATTAAAACCCCCCAAACCATTACTGCAGTACTGTAGGGGGCCAGAACCTGACATTGTGACCTTTTCCTTTATTTTAAACACAAATTATATCTGGCTGCTTTGCTGAAACTCCTGACACAACATCCCTGACCCGTTTCCTTCATCTTATTAGGTCAGTGAATAGCTAAACTGCTAACAGACGCTAACGACTAGCCGCCCAGTGATTTAGCCGACGACTAGCCTTCCAGCATAGCTCATGTATGTTAGCAAGCTAGCGGAGCTAACGGAGCTAGCTAGCCGCTACCTTAACGCCGCGGACTCAACCGCGGAGTTAGCCTCGAGCTAACCGCTAGCTAACCGGGATTTAACCGCGGACCCGCGGGAGTTAAACACGAATTAGCCGCGGCAGTTCGCCGTGAGCTAACGCGGAGGCTAGTGGGGTTAGCCGCCGGCTAATTCGCCGCCTTGCTAGCGGGTGCTTATCACAGTAATAATGTTGAAGTTTTACAATTTAAAGGGAAGATATTTTTAAATGAAACTGTCAAACTGAAAAATATATTATTCCACCACATAAAGTAGGAAACATTTATGGCTTGCAACAACGTTAATGACAGTATATATATAATTGGAGTAATTTAATATAATATGATGTTTTTAATTAAATAAATAATGAGCTGTTGAACACTCATAAGAGTTATATTAAGTATGTTACATAACATTATTTGACATGTCTATTTGTCTGCCTATAGTTTTCCTCCAGCTGATCCAGACAGACTGCAGTGACGTCCAACATGAGACAAAGAGCTGGACTCGCAGGACAATTTGAAGGTCTTCACTTCATCGCTGGTTCCTTGTTACAGCCTGGATGTGTTAAGTTTAATATTATTGTTTTTCTAACTGTAAGACTGTGCCGTAAACTGTTAAACTATTGCTCAGGTAGGAGTAATGAGTTTTATTGTTAAAATTATTATGATTAACGATCAATTGTTACGATTTGCTCGTTCTTTGTCTGGGGATCCTAGTGAGATCCCTCCCACTCTCTTCCTTATTTGATGCTGGCTTTCAGGTGGAGCTGGGAGGGCTCTGCTGCCTGTACCTGCCCTTCAGTTTGTAGAAGGCGAAGCATAAAGGACGACCCTTCTCAGTGTCTCTCTCTCTCAGCCAGGCCTACTGCATCCTCCTCATCCTGTTTGGTTTGTTGTACCCTGCATGACATCAAACTCACACCCATCCAGTCAGAAGGAACCAGGCCTTAAATGACTATTTGAGTTGTGCTTTTTGTTATAGCTGCTGCTCATGGTAGTAAAGACATGCTACTTAGTAAAGACATTCGCGACGTAAGTCGCGAATACTTTCATACCTGTCTTGACGTGACCATTACTTTTTGTAGTCAAACATGAAATTATTTGCAACGTAAATCGCAAATAATTTCACCAGGATTATATTATGACTATATGAACAGGTGATCATTAAAGCATCATAGCATGGTAGCATCATTAAAGCATCTTAGCATCATAGCATTGTAGCATCATTAAAGCATCTTAGCATTGTAGTATCTTAGCATCATAGCATCTTAGTATAAGGAAAACACACACTTTATGACAACTACAGATGTTTAACATGTGTCTGCTTTGTTATTAGCTTGTTGCTTACATTTACTTATAACATTTGAAAGACATTTCAATTTTTTTGCATTGTCTTTGATAGGATTAAAGGGTTCCTGTGCTTCGACAGCTGAGAGTGATCATCGTTGATTCATCGCCCTCAACCATCGCAGAGCAGTATCGCCACCTCACCCACACACATACATTCACCACACCTTCATCTACACAGATTTAATTTAAGTATAACATATTACATTAATTTGTCTTAGATTAGATTATTTTACATTAGGTAGTTAGAGTTTAGGTAAAGGTTAGGGTTTAGGTTAGTTTGATAGGTTTGATAGCCTGTTAAGCTTTGAAAAGTATTTTGTCTTGTTTTTTTTTTCTGTCTATTTTTTGTCAGCAGGATGCCTAGGAAGTCCAGACGTTCCATGGCGGTGAAGCAGCGCTGGAGGAGGCTCGACCTGGAGGAGCTGAGGTCCACCCCTTCCCCCCTGGAGGTATTTACACAGTAGATAAGCTTCTGTGCCACAATGACATCTGTCTGCGTGAAAATGGCTCTAGAAATGTTACATCTATTGTTTTCTCCTTAACTGCTGAGTTCTGTATGTGTTTGGTCTTAATGTTTCATCAGACGTCCCCCCCGGCCGGAGAGGAGCCTTCCCACCGACCCTGCTCTCAAGCTCGTCCCCCCGTTCGTGCTCGTGAGTATCTCTCAATGATCAATAAATTAATTCATTCATTCAGCATTGTAGCATCTTGGCATAGTAGCATCATCGTAGCATCGTAGCATCGTTCTATCACAGCAATATAGCATGGTATCGCAGACTGCTGCGGCCACTGCATCACTCTCGCGATTTCCCGCAGGGGAATTGTCTAGTTAGTGATGCAGTGCTACGCAATGCAAACTATTGACCCTCATAGCAAAGCTATGGGAGTCAATAGTTTGCAGTGCGAAGCACTGCAAACTATTGTTCTTCACTACGTTTTTTCTTCTTATTATTATTAAACTTTTTCCTACGGATTTTCGAAACTTTTCAACTCAAATACCGTTCGTCGCACACAGACACAAAATACATCAAAACGTGCGTCTCGATCGGACTCGGTGTGCTTCTATACAGTTCTTCCAAACAAGATTTTTTCGCGACGTAGTCGCGAAAAAACTGCGATAAATTTCCCATTGAAATGAATGGAGAAGCCCGAAAAAAGCGGCAACATTCCAAAATTTACAGCTTGGCTTTGTCGAGTGATTACTCGGCCATGCTTTGTAGTAGAAACTTGCTTGGAAGTTTGTACGAGGCACGGGAAGTGTAGCTTTCTCTTCCTGAAAACGGGGTTTCGATACCTTTTACGGTTTGGTCAGGGTCGCTGTTTACGTTTTGGTGAAATTTGGGGAAAAAAATTAAAAATCAGCGTTTATAATGGGGCTCTATGGGCCCACTCTGACCGACACTCTAACTTCAGAGTTTCGGTGATATTCTGAAAAAAAAAGGTTCAATCTCACGTGGTGGCCACAGATTTTGAGGTACAGAGATAAAAAATACGTAAAAACGTAGGGATTTTTGTTGGCTTTCAGATGGTGTGGGTTTTATTTGTGTGGGACGTACGGTTTGGGCTGCAGGCTCCTCCGAGCGAGGAGTGCGCCGACCAGTTTTCGAATTTTTCCCCATGTGTGTGTATGTGGAAAGCGAGAGCGATTTTTCGACGATTTTTCACGTCGCATACTTTTTTTCTAAAACGACTACGGCCACAATTTTCGCAGTAGGCGCGTGGGAACAACACTAAATTGTAGAAAACCCTTGGCTGACGCTCACGATGTGTTTGTTTTCCCGATAGGACTTGTAGTTTTTGATTTATGAGCATTTGTTCGGAGGGCAAATCCTAGTTTGCACTTTCCCTCTGACTCAGGCAGAGGTGAGAGAGAGAAGGAGACTTCAGCGTCAGTTGACCCTGGTAGCCATGACAACCAGACCCCAACCAGCTTACACACGCAGCAGGAGGGGACGAGAGGCGGGAAAAGAGCTCTCAGTGGAAAACATGATCTGCCAAAACATTAAAACCCCCCAAACCATTACTGCAGTACTGTAGGGGGCCACTGCTAACAGACGCTAACGACTAGCCGCCCAGTGATTTAGCCGACGACTAGCCTTCCAGCATAGCTCATGTATGTTAGCAAGCTAGCGGAGCTAACGGAGCTAGCTAGCCGCTAGCTTAACGCCGCGGACTCAACCGCGGAGTTAGCCTCGAGCTAACCGCTAGCTAACCGGGATTTAACCGCGGACCCGCGGGAGTTAAACACGAATTAGCCGCGGCAGTTCGCCGTGAGCTAACGCGGAGGCTAGTGGGGTTAGCCGCCGGCTAATTCGCCGCCTTGCTAGCGGGTGCTTATCACAGTAATAATGTTGAAGTTTTACAATTTAAAGGGAAGATATTTTTAAATGAAACTGTGTCAAACTGAAAAATATATTATTCCACCACATAAAGTAGGAAACATTTATGGCTTGCAACAACATTAATGACAGTATATATATATAATTGGAGTAATTTAATATAATATGATGTTTTTAATTAAATAAATAATGAGCTGTTGAACACTCATAAGAGTTATATTAAGTATGTTACATAACATTATTTGACATGTCTATTTGTCTGCCTATAGTTTTCCTCCAGCTGATCCAGACAGACTGCAGTGACGTCCAACATGAGACAAAGAGCTGGACTCGCAGGACAATTTGAAGGTCTTCACTTCATCGCTGATTCCTTGTTACAGCCTGGATGTGTTAAGTTTAATATTATTGTTTATCTAACTGTAAGACTGTGCCGTAAACTGTTAAACTATTGCTCAGGTAGGAGTAATGAGTTTTATTGTTAAAATTATTATGATTAACGATCAATTGTTACGATTTGCTCGTTCTTTGTCTGGGGATCCTAGTGAGATCCCTCCCACTCTCTTCCTTATTTGATGCTGGCTTTCAGGTGGAGCTGGGAGGGCTCTGCTGCCTGTACCTGCCCTTCAGTTTGTAGAAGGGCGTAAAGGACGACCCTTCTCAGTGTCTCTCTCTCTCAGCCAGGCCTACTGCATCCTCCTCATCCTGTTTGGTTTGTTGTACCCTGCATGACATCAAACTCACACCCATCCAGTCAGAAGGAACCAGGCCTTAAATGACTATTTGAGTTGTGCTTTTTGTTATAGCTGCTGCTCATGGTAGTAAAGACATGCTACTTAGTAAAGACATTCGCGACGTAAGTCGCGAATACTTTCATACCTGTCTTGACCTGACCATTACTTTTTGTAGTCAAACATGAAATTATTTGCAACGTAAGTCGCAAATATTTTCACCAGGATTATGACTATATGAACAGGTGATCATTAAAGCATCATAGCATCTTGGTATAATTGCATCGTAGCAACATAGTATCTTAGCTTTGTAGCATCTTAGTATCATAGCATCTTAGTATCTTAGCATCATAGCATTGTAGCATCTTGGCATAGTAGCATCATCGTAGCATCGTACTATCACAGCAATATAGCATGGTATCGCAGACTGCTGCGGCCACTGCATCACTCTCGCGATTTCCCGCAGGGGAATTGTCTAGTTATTATTAAACTTTTTCCTACGCATTTTCGAAACCTTTCAACTCAAATACCGTTCGCCGCACACAGACACAAAATACATCAAAACGTGCGTCTCGATCGGACTCGGTGTGCTTCTATACAGTTCTTTCAAACAAGATTTTTTCGCGACGTAGTCGCGAAAAAACTGCGACAAATTTCCCTATTGAAATGAATGGAGAAGCCCGAAAAAAAAAAAAATTCAACAGACATTTTCAACAATGAACTGCTCTGGCATACTTTAACCGAGAGACTTCATTTAAACTTTAAAACGTAGGTACTCTTGCCTTCTCTTCAGAGATTCACTTCACTTAGCGACAACTTTTACCGTTTTTAAACTATGAAGCCTCAGAGTTGTGTAGGTTTTTACTCAAATTTCAGGGTTTATAATGGGTGTGTATTGCGCGGAATGTTTGTGCTAGAGTGGATGACATCATCAGCTAGAGTGAGGAGGGGAGAAGAAAGTTAGTCAAAAAACTGCACCGAAACTGCTCCCGTGGCCACAAATTTCACACGACAGACATAATTTATACATAGAAACGTAGGAAAATGTGTCTTCTCACTCAAATTCGTCTGCTAAAGCTGTAAGTCTTATAGTTTTGGCGTCAGACACAAAGATGCGCCAGCAACACCCACCCACAGCTCCATAGACTGCCATGTTAAAAAGGCAGGGAAATTTCTGGAGGAAAGCAGACGTAACCTTTCTTTGAATCGCTTTGAATAGGTCACATTTCTTCATTTTACCTACAAATTACACATCTAGACGTTCAGGAAAGCCTCAAGATGCCCAAAGTTAAGTCGGTTCAATGATTGGAAATACGGTTTGGCCACAAGTCCTTCCTGTTCGAGGCGATTTTTCAGCATTTTCTCTCTCTTTCCCCGTCTTCCAACTGACATTCTAACAGGAGCAGTTGACCCTGGTAGCCATGACAACCAGACCCCCACCAGCTTACACACGTTCACACACGCAGCTGCTGGGGACGAGAGGCGGGAAAAGAGCTCTCAGTGGAAAACATGATCTGCCAAAACATTAAAACCCCCCAAACCATTACTGCAGTACTGTAGGGGGCCAGAACCTGACATTATGACCTTTTTCTTTATTTTAAACACAAATTATATCTGGCTGCTTTGCTGAAACTCCTGACACAACATCCCTGACCCGTTTCCTTCATCTTATTAGGTCAGTGAATAGCTAAACTGCTAACAGACGCTAACGACTAGCCGCCCAGTGATTTAGCCGACGACTGGCCTTCCAGCATAGCTCATGTATGTTAGCAAGCTAGCGGAGCTAACGGAGCTAGCTAGCCGCTAGCTTAACGCCGCGGACTCAACCGCGGAGTTAGCCTCGAGCTAACCGCTAACTAACCGCTAGCTAACCGGGATTTAACCGCGGACCCGCGGGAGTTAAACACGAATTAGCCGCGGCAGTTCGCCGTGAGCTAACGCGGAGGCTAGTGGGGTTAGCCGCCGGCTAATTCGCCGCCTTGCTAGCGGGTGCTTATCACAGTAATAATGTTGAAGTTTTACAATTTAAAGGGAAGATATTTTTAAATGAAACTGTGTCAAACTGAAAAATATATTATTCCACCACATAAAGTAGGAAACATTTATGGCTTGCAACAACATTAATGACAGTATATATATAATTGGAGTAATTTAATATAATATGATGTTTTTAATTAAATAAATAATGAGCTGTTGAACACTCATAAGAGTTATATTAAGTATGTTACATAACATTATTTGACATGTCTGTTTGTCTGCCTATAGTTTTCCTCCAGCTGATCCAGACAGACTGCAGTGACGTCCAACATGAGACAAAGAGCTGGACTCGCAGGACAATTTGAAGGTCTTCACTTCATCGCTGATTCCTTGTTACAGCCTGGATGTGTTAAGTTTAATATTATTGTTTATCTAACTGTAAGACTGTGCCGTAAACTGTTAAACTATTGCTCAGGTAGGAGTAATGAGTTTTATTGTTAAAATTATTATGATTAACGATCAATTGTTACGATTTGCTCGTTCTTTGTCTGGGGATCCTAGTGAGATCCCTCCCACTCTCTTCCTTATTTGATGCTGGCTTTCAGGTGGAGCTGGGAGGGGTCTGCTGCCTGTACCTGCCCTTCAGTTTGTAGAAGGGCGTAAAGGACGACCCTTCTCAGTGTCTCTCTCTCTCAGCCAGGCCTACTGCATCCTCCTCATCCTGTTTGGTTTGTTGTACCCTGCATGACATCAAACTCACACCCATCCAGTCAGAAGGAACCAGGCCTTAAATGACTATTTGAGTTGTGCTTTTTGTTATAGCTGCTGCTCATGGTAGTAAAGACATGCTACTTAGTAAAGACATTCGCGACTTAAGTATACGAATACTTTCATACCTGTCTTGACCTGACCATTACTTTTTGTAGTCAAACATGAAATTATTTGCAACGTAAGTCGCAAATATTTTCACCAGGATTATATTATGACTATATGAATAGGTGATCATTAAAGCATCATAGCATCTTAGTATAATTGCATTGTAACATCTTAGCATCGTAGCAACATAGTATCTTAGCTTTGTAGCATCTTAGTATCATAGCATCTTAGTATCTTAGCATCATAGCATTGTAGTAGCATCTTGGCATAGTAGCATCATCGTAGCATCGTACTATCACAGCAATATAGCATGGTATCGCAGACTGCTGCGGCCACTGCATCACTCTCGCGATTTCCCGCAGGGGAATTGTCTAGTTATTAGTGATGCAGTGCTACGCAATGCAAACTATTGACCCTCATAGCAAAGCTATGGGAGTCAATAGTTTGCAGTGCGAAGCACTGCAAACTATTGTTCTTCACTACGTTTTTCTTCTTATTATTATTATTATTAAACTTTTTCCTACGCATTTTCGAAACCTTTCAACTCAAATACCGTTCGTCGCACACAGACACAAAATACATCAAAACGTGCATCTCGATCGGACTCGGTGTGCTTCTATACAGTTCTTTCAAACAAGATTTTTTCGCGACGTAGTCGCGAAAAAACTGCGACAAATTTCCCAATTGAAATGAATGGAGAAGCCCGAAAAAAAAAAAAATTCAACAGACATTTTCAACAATGAACTGCTCTGGCATACTTTAACCGAGAGACTTCATTTAAACTTTAAAACGTAGGTACTCTTGCCTTCTCTTCAGAGATTCACTTCACTTAGCGACAACTTTTACCGTTTTTAAACTATGAAGCCTCAGAGTTGTGTAGGTTTTTACTCAAATTTCAGGGTTTATAATGGGTGTGTATTGCGCGGAATGTTTGTGCTAGAGTGGATGACATCATCAGCTAGAGTGAGGAGGGGAGAAGAAAGTTAGTCAAAAAACTGCACAGAAACTGCTCCCGTGGCCACAAATTTCACACGATAGACATAATTTATACATAGAAATGTAGGAAAATGTGTCTTCTCACTCAAATTCGTCTGCTAAAGCTGTAAGTCTTATAGTTTTGGCGTCAGACACAAAGATGCGCCAGCAACACCCACCCACAGCTCCATAGACTGCCATGTTAAAAAGGCAGGGAAATTTCTGGAGGAAAGCAGACGTAACCTTTCTTTGAATCGCTTTGAATAGGTCACATTTCTTCATTTTACCTACAAATTACACATCTAGACGTTCAGGAAAGCCTCAAGATGCCCAAAGTTAAGTCGGTTCAATGATTGGAAATACGGTTTGGCCACAAGTCCTTCCTGTTCGAGGCGATTTTTCAGCATTTTCTCTCTCTTTCCCCGTCTTCCAACTGACATTCTAACAGGAGCAGTTGACCCTGGTAGCCATGACAACCAGACCCCAACCAGCTTACACACGTTCACACACGCAGCTGCTGGGGACGAGAGGCGGGAAAAGAGCTCTCAGTGGAAAACATGATCTGCCAAAACATTAAAACCCCCCAAACCATTACTGCAGTACTGTAGGGGGCCAGAACCTGACATTATGACCTTTTCCTTTATTTTAAACACAAATTATATCTGGCTGCTTTGCTGAAACTCCTGACACAACATCCCTGACCCGTTTCCTTCATCTTATTAGGTCAGTGAATAGCTAAACTGCTAACAGACGCTAACGACTAGCCGCCCAGTGATTTAGCCGACGACTAGCCTTCCAGCATAGCTCATGTATGTTAGCAAGCTAGCGGAGCTAACGGAGCTAGCTAGCCGCTAGCTTAACGCCGCGGACTCAACCGCGGAGTTAGCCTCGAGCTAACCGCTAACTAACCGCTAGCTAACCGGGATTTAACCGCGGACCCGCGGGAGTTAAACACGAATTAGCCGCGGCAGTTCGCCGTGAGCTAACGCGGAGGCTAGTGGGGTTAGCCGCCGGCTAATTCGCCGCCTTGCTAGCGGGTGCTTATCACAGTAATAATGTTGAAGTTTTACAATTTAAAGGGAAGATATTTTTAAATTAAACTGTGTCAAACTGAAAAATATATTATTCCACCACATAAAGTAGGAAACATTTATGGCTTGCAACAACATTAATGACAGTATATATATAATTGGAGTAATTTAATATAATATGATGTTTTTAATTAAATAAATAATGAGCTGTTGAACACTCATAAGAGTTATATTAAGTATGTTACATAACATTATTTGACATGTCTATTTGTCTGCCTATAGTTTTCCTCCAGCTGATCCAGACAGACTGCAGTGACGTCCAACATGAGACAAAGAGCTGGACTCGCAGGACAATTTGAAGGTCTTCACTTCATCGCTGATTCCTTGTTACAGTCTGGATGTGTTAAGTTTAATATTATTGTTTATCTAACTGTAAGACTGTGCCGTAAACTGTTAAACTATTGCTCAGGTAGGAGTAATGAGTTTTATTGTTAAAATGATTATGATTAACGAGCAAATTGTAATAATTGATCGTTAATCATAATAATTCACCTGTTCATATAGTCATAATATAATCCTGGTGGGGGTGTGACGATCCCTCCCACTCTCTTCCTTATTTGATGCTGGCTTTCAGGTGGAGCTGGGAGGGGTCTGCTGCCTGTACCTGCCCTTCAGTTTGTAGAAGGGCGTAAAGGACGACCCTTCTCAGTGTCTCTCTCTCTCAGCCAGGCCTACTGCATCCTCCTCATCCTGTTTGGTTTGTTGTACCCTGCATGACATCAAACTCACACCCATCCAGTCAGAAGGAACCAGGCCTTAAATGACTATTTGAGTTGTGCTTTTTGTTATAGCTGCTGCTCATGGTAGTAAAGACATGCTACTTAGTAAAGACATTCGCGACGTAAGTCGCGAATACTTTCATACCTGTCTTGACGTGACCATTACTTTTTGTAGTCAAACATGAAATTATTTGCAACGTAAGTCGCAAATATTTTCACCAGGATTATATTATGACTATATGAACAGGTGATCATTAAAGCATCATAGCATCTTGGTATAATTGCATTGTAGCATCTTAGCATCGTAGCAACATAGTATCTTAGCTTTGTAGCATCTTAGTATCATAGCATCTTAGTATCTTAGCATCATAGCATTGTAGCATCTTGGCATAGTAGCATCATCATAGCATCGTAGCATCGTACTATCACAGCAATATAGCATGGTATCGCAGACTGCTGCGGCCACTGCATCACTCTCGCGATTTCCCGCAGGGGAATTGTCTAGTTAGTGCCGAGTGCCTATGACACGAGGCCACTCCTCCCATAGCAAGCTATGGGAGGAGTGGCCTCGTGCCATAGGCACGAGGCCACTATTGATCTTCTGCGTGTTTCTTTGCAGTTTTATTTTTACTTATTATTCATTTTCCGCCCTTTTTCGCCGATTAATGCGGCCCGAACCGGCGAGAGGACCCCAACACATGATATATCAAAACGTGTGTTTTGATCCCGAATCCCGTGCTATTACTTTTATAAGGGATTCGTGAGTTTTTCGCGAATTTATTCGCGAAAAACCGCGATAAATTTCCCATTGAAATGAATGGAGAAGCCCGAAAAAATAAATAAATCAACAGACATTTTCAACAATGAACTGCTCTGGCATACTTTAACCGAGAGACTTCATTTGAACTTTAAAACGTAGGTACTCTTGCCTTCTCTTCAGAGATTCACTTCACTTATCGACAACTTTTACCGTTTTTAAACTATGAAGCCTCAGAGTTGTGTAGGTTTTTACTCAAATTTCAGGGTTTATAATGGGTGTGTATTGCGCGGAATGTTTGTGCTAGAGTGGATGACATCATCAGCTAGAGTGAGGAGGAGAGAAGAAAATTAGTCAAAAAACTGTACAGAAACTGCTCCCATGGCCACAAATTTCACACGACAGACATAATTTATACATAGAAACGTAGGAAAATTTGTCTTCTCACTCATATCCGTCTGCTAAAGCTGTAAGTCTTATAGTTTTGGCGTCAGACACAAAGATGCGCCAGCAACACCCATCCACAGCTCCATAGACTGCCATGTTAAAAAGGCAGGGAAATTTCTGGAGGAAAGCAGAAGTAACCTTTTTTGAATCGCTTTAAATAGGTCACATTTCTTCATTTTACCCACAAATTGCATATGTAGACGTTCAGGAAAGCCTCAAGATGCCCAAAGTTAAGTCGGTTCAATGATTGGAAATACGGTTTGGCCACAAGTCCTTCCTGTTCGAGGCGTTTTTTCAGCATTTTCTCTCTCTCTCCCCGTCTTCCAACTGACATTCTGACAGGAGCAGTTGACCCTGGTAGCCATGACAACCAGACCCCAACCAGCTTACACACGTTCACACACGCAGCTGCTGGAAAACATGATCTGCCAAAACATTAAAACCCCCTCAAACCATTACTGCAGTACTGTAGGGGGCCAGAACCTGACATTATGACCCCCCCACTCCAACCCCCCCCCCACCCCCCCTCCCACTATAGCATTACAGACACAGACTGCCAAAACATTATGACCACTTAAGCCATTACAGGACTATAGTTGGGCTGCAGAATCTGACACTATGACCCCCCTCCACTCCATTTAAGCATTACAGTAATAGACTGCCAAAACATTATGACCCCCTAAACCCATTACAGGACTATAGTAGGGAGCCAGAACCTGACACTATGACCCCCCCACTCCAACCCCCCCCACCTCCCCTCCCACTATAGCATTACAGACACAGACTGACAAAACATTAGGGACTCTCAGACTGTTACAATGGGGAGACTAAACCGCGGAGTTAGCCTCGAGCTAACCGCGAGCTAGCCTCGAGCTAACGGCAAGCTAACCGGGATTTAACCGCGAGCTAACCGGGACTTAACCGCGAGCTAACCGGGATTTAACCGCAGACCCGCGGGAGTTTGCTGCGAGCTAACGTGGAGGCTAGTGGGGTTAGCCACTAAAACTGTGTCAAACTGAAAAATATATTATTCCATCACATAAAGTACGAAACGTTTATGGCTTGTAACAACATTAATGATAGTATATATATATATAATTGGAGTAATTTAATATAATATGATGTTTTTAATGAAATAAATAATGAGCTGTTGAACACTCATAAGAGTTATATTCAGTATGTTACATAACATTATTTGACATGTCTATTTGTCTGCATATAGTTTTCCTCCAGCTGATCCAGACAGACTGCAGTGACGTCCAACATGAGACAAAGAGCTGGACTAACAGGACAATTTGAAGGTCTTCACTTCATCGCTGATTCCTTGTTACAGCCTGGATGTGTTAAGTTTAATATTGATGTTTTTCTAACTGTAAGACTGTGCCGTAAACTGTTAAACTATTGCTCAGGTAGGAGTAATGAGTTTTATTGTTGAAATTATTATGATTAACGATCAATTGTTACGATTTGCTCGTTCTTTGTCTGGGGATCCTAGTGAGGATGCCCCTCTTAAAGGTGGGGGTGTGACGATCCCTCCCACTCTCTTCCTTATTTGATGCTGGCTTTCAGGTGGAGCTGGGAGGGCTCTGCTGCCTGTACCTGCCCTTCAGTTTGTAGAAGGGCATAAAGGACGACCCTTCTCATGGTAGTAAAGACATGCTACTTAGTAAAGACATGCTAATTGTAAACATTAGTGGCTAATGCTTTACTACCAAGAGCACCCAGCATGCTAGCTGCTCATGGTAGTAAAGACATGCTAATTGCTAACATTTGTGGTTCATGCTTTACTGGCATGAGTAAGCTAGCGTGCTAGCCGCTCGTGGTAGTAAAGACATGCTAATTGCTCACATTTGTGGCTAATGCTTGACTGCATGTAAAGAAATGCTAATTCTGACGATCCCTCCCACTCTCTTCCTTATTTGATGCTGGCTTTCAGGTGGAGCTTGGAGGGGTCTGCTGCCTGTAACTGCCCTTCAGTTTGTAGAAGGGCATAAAGGACGACCCTTCTCAGTGTCTCTCTCTCTCAGCCAGGCCTACTGCATCCTCCTCATCCTGTTTGGTTTGTTGTATCCTCCAACATGCATGACATCAAACTCACACCCATCCAGTCAGTAGGAACCAGGCCTTAAATGACTATTTGAGTTGTGCTTTTTGTTATAGCTGCTGCTCATGGTAGTAAAGACATGCTACTTAGTAAAGACATGCTAATTGCTAACATTAGTGGCTAATGCTTTACTACCAAGAGCATCCAGCGTGCCAGCTGCTCATGGTAGTAAAGACATGCTAATTGCTAACATTAGCGGCTAATGCTTGACTGCATGTAAAGACATCCTAATTGCTAACATTTGTGGCTATTTGAGGTGTGCTTTTTCAATACAGAACCCCGGCAACAGCCCACTCGGCACTTCAAAAATTTCCGCGGGAATTTTCTAGTTATTATTATTATTAAACTTTTTCCTACGGCCGATTTTCGAAACCTTTCAACTCAAATACCGTTCGTCGCACACAGACACAAAATACGTCAAAACGTGCGTCTCGATCGGACTCGGTGTGCTTCTATACAGTTCTTTCAAACAAGATTTTTTCTCGACGTAGTCGCGAAAAAACTGCGACAAATTTCCCAATTGAAATGAATGGAGAAGCCCGAAAAAAAAAATATTTCAACAGACATTTTCAACAATGAACTGCTCTGGCATACTTTAACCGAGAGACTTCATTTAAACTTTAAAACGTAGGTACTCTTGCCTTCTCTTCAGAGATTCACTTCACTTGTCGACAACTTTTACCGTTTTTAAACTATGAAGCCTCAGAGTTGTGTAGGTTTTTACTCAAATTTCAGGGTTTATAATGGGTGTGTATTGCGCGGAATGTTTGTGCTAGAGTGGATGACATCATCAGCTAGAGTGAGGAGGGGAGAAGAAAGTTAGTCAAAAAACTGCACAGAAACTGCTCCCGTGGCCACAAATTTCACACGACAGACATAATTTATACATAGAAACGTAGGAAAATGTGTCTTCTCACTCAAATTCGTCTGCTAAAGCTGTAAGTCTTATAGTTTTGGCGTCAGACACAAAGATGCGCCAGCAACACCCACCCACAGCTCCATAGACTGCCATGTTAAAAAGGCAGGGAAATTTCTGGAGGAAAGCAGACGTAACCTTTCTTTGAATCGCTTTAATAGGTCACATTTCTTCATTTTACCCACAAACTGCATATGTAGACGTTCAGGAAAGCCTCAAGATGCCCAAAGTTAAGTCGGTTCAATGATTGGAAATACGGTTTGGCCACAAGTCCTTCCTGTTCGAGGCGATATTTCAGCATTTTCTCTCTCTCTCCCCGTCTTCCAACTGACATTCGAACAGGAGCAGTTGACCCTGGTAGCCATGACAACCAGACCCCAACCAGCTTACACACGTTCACACACGCAGCTGCAGGGGACGAGAGGCGGGAAAAGAGCTCTCAGTGGAAAACATGATCTGCCAAAACATTAAAACCCCCCAAACCATCCATGTCTCCCTTGGTGCTTTCACACAGCTGCTGGGCCTCTTAGCTATAGCTCTTCTCATTGACTGAATGACAACTTCTCAGTCATTTTTGACCTTTTCCTTTATTTTAAACACAAATTATATCTGGCTGCTTTGCTGAAACTCCTGACACAACATCCCTGACCCGTTTCCTTCATCTTATTAGGTCAGTGAATAGCTAAACTGCTAACAGACGCTAACGACTAGCCGCCCAGTGATTTAGCCGACGACTAGCCTTCCAGCATAGCTCATGTATGTTAGCAAGCTAGCGGAGCTAACGGAGCTAGCTAGCCGCTACCTTAACGCCGCGGACTCAACCGCGGAGTTAGCCTCGAGCTAACCGCTAACTAACCGCTAGCTAACCGGGATTTAACCGCGGACCCGCGGGAGTTAAACACGAATTAGCCGCGGCAGTTCGCCGTGAGCTAACGCGGAGGCTAGTGGGGTTAGCCGCCGGCTAATTCGCCGCCTTGCTAGCGGGTGCTTATCACAGTAATAATGTTGAAGTTTTACAATTTAAAGGGAAGATATTTTTAAATTAAACTGTGTCAAACTGAAAAATATATTATTCCACCACATAAAGTAGGAAACATTTATGGCTTGCAACAACATTAATGACAGTATATATATATAATTGGAGTAATTTAATATAATATGATGTTTTTAATTAAATAAATAATGAGCTGTTGAACACTCATAAGAGTTATATTAAGTATGTTACATAACATTATTTGACATGTCTATTTGTCTGCCTATAGTTTTCCTCCAGCTGATCCAGACAGACTGCAGTGACGTCCAACATGAGACAAAGAGCTGGACTCGCAGGACAATTTGAAGGTCTTCACTTCATCGCTGATTCCTTGTTACAGCCTGGATGTGTTAAGTTTAATATTATTGTTTATCTAACTGTAAGACTGTGCCGTAAACTGTTAAACTATTGCTCAGGTAGGAGTAATGAGTTTTATTGTTAAAATTATTATGATTAACGATCAATTGTTACGATTTGCTCGTTCTTTGTCTGGGGATCCTAGTGAGATCCCTCCCACTCTCTTCCTTATTTGATGCTGGCTTTCAGGTGGAGCTGGGAGGGCTCTGCTGCCTGTACCTGCCCTTCAGTTTGTAGAAGGCGAAGCATAAAGGACGACCCTTCTCAGTGTCTCTCTCTCTCAGCCAGGCCTACTGCATCCTCCTCATCCTGTTTGGTTTGTTGTACCCTGCATGACATCAAACTCACACCCATCCAGTCAGAAGGAACCAGGCCTTAAATGACTATTTGAGTTGTGCTTTTTGTTATAGCTGCTGCTCATGGTAGTAAAGACATGCTACTTAGTAAAGACATTCGCGACGTAAGTCGCGAATACTTTCATACCTGTCTTGACCTGACCATTACTTTTTGTAGTCAAACATGAAATTATTTGCAACGTAAGTCGCAAATATTTTCACCAGGATTATATTATGACTATATGAACAGGTGATCATTAAAGCATCATAGCATCTTAGTATAATTGCATTGTAGCATCTTAGCATCGTAGCAACATAGTATCTTAGCTTTGTAGCATCTTAGTATCATAGCATCATAGCATTGTAGTAGCATCTTGGCATAGTAGCATCATCATAGCATCGTAGCATCGTACTATCACAGCAATATAGCATGGTATCGCAGACTGCTGCAGCCACTGCATCACTCTCGCGATTTCCCGCAGGGGAATTGTCTAGTTATTATTAAACTTTTTCCTACGCATTTTCGAAACCTTTCAACTCAAATACCGTTCGTCGCACACAGACACAAAATACATCAAAACGTGCGTCTCGATCGGACTCGGTGTGCTTCTATACAGTTCTTTCAAACAAGATTTTTTCGCGACATAGTCGCGAAAAAACTGCGACAAATTTCCCAATTGAAATGAATGGAGAAGCCCGAAAAAAAATATATTTCAACAGACATTTTCAACAATGAACTGCTCTGGCATACTTTAACCGAGAGACTTCATTTAAACTTTAAAACGTAGGTACTCTTGCCTTCTCTTCAGAGATTCACTTCACTTGTCGACAACTTTTACCGTTTTTAAACTATGAAGCCTCAGAGTTGTGTAGGTTTTTACTCAAATTTCAGGGTTTATAATGGGTGTGTATTGCGCGGAATGTTTGTGCTAGAGTGGATGACATCATCAGCTAGAGTGAGGAGGGGAGAAGAAAGTTAGTCAAAAAACTGCACAGAAACTGCTCCCGTGGCCACAAATTTCACACGACAGACATAATTTATACATAGAAACGTAGGAAAATGTGTCTTCTCACTCAAATTCGTCTGCTAAAGCTGTAAGTCTTATAGTTTTGGCGTCAGACACAAAGATGCGCCAGCAACACCCATCCACAGCTCCATAGACTGCCATGTTAAAAAGGCAGGGAAATTTCTGGAGGAAAGCAGACGTAACCTTTCTTTGAATCGCTTTAATAGGTCACATTTCTTCATTTTACCCACAAACTGCATATGTAGACGTTCAGGAAAGCCTCAAGATGCCCAAAGTTAAGTCGGTTCAATGATTGGAAATACGGTTTGGCCACAAGTCCTTCCTGTTCGAGGCGATTTTTCAGCATTTTCTCTCTCTCTCCCCGTCTTCCAACTGACATTCGAACAGGAGCAGTTGACCCTGGTAGCCATGACAACCAGACCCCAACCAGCTTACACACGTTCACACACGCAGCTGCTGGGGACGAGAGGCGGGAAAAGAGCTCTCAGTGGAAAACATGATCTGCCAAAACATTAAAACCCCCCTTTCACACAGCTGCTGGGCCTCTTAGCTATAGCTCTTCTCATTGACTGAATGACAACTTCATGTTTGACCTTTTCCTTTATTTTAAACACAAATTATATCTGGCTGCTTTGCTGAAACTCCTGACACAACATCCCTGACCCGTTTCCTTCATCTTATTAGGTCAGTGAATAGCTCAACTGGTAACAGACGCTAACGACTAGCCGCCCAGTGATTTAGCCGACGACTAGCCTTCCAGCATAGCGCATGTATGTTAGCAAGCTAGCAGAGCTAACGGAGCTAGCTAGCCGCTACCTTAACGCCGCGGACTCAACCGCGGAGTTAGCTTCGAGCTAACCGCTAACTAACCGCTAGCTAACCGGGATTTAACCGCGGACCCGCGGGAGTTAAACACGAATTAGCCGCGGCAGTTAGCCGTGAGCTAACGCGGAGGCTAGTGGGGTTAGCCGCCGGCTAATTCGCCGCCTTGCTAGCGGGTGCTTATCACAGTAATAATGTTGAAGTTTTACAATTTAAAGGGAAGATATTTTTAAATTAAACTGTGTCAAACTGAAAAATATATTATTCCACCACATAAAGTAGGAAACGTTTATGGCTTGCAACAACATTAATGACAGTATATATATATAATTGGAGTAATTTAATATAATATGATGTTTTTAATTAAATAAATAATGAGCTGTTGAACACTCATAAGAGTTATATTAAGTATGTTACATAACATTATTTGACATGTCTATTTGTCTGCGTATAGTTTTCCTCCAGCTGATCCAGACAGACTGCAGTGACGTCCAACATGAGACAAAGAGCTGGACTCGCAGGACATTTTGAAGGTCTTCACTTCATCGCTGATTCCTTGTTACAGCCTGGATGTGTTAAGTTTAATATTATTGTTTTTCTAACTGTAAGACTGTGCCATAAACTGTTAAACTATTGCTCAGGTAGGAGTAATGAGTTTTATTGTTAAAATTATTATGATTAACGATCAATTGTTACGATTTGCTCGTTCTTTGTCTGGGGATCCTAGTGAGATCCCTCCCACTCTCTTCCTTATTTGATGCTGGCTTTCAGGTGGAGCTGGGAGGGGTCTGCTGCCTGTACCTGCCCTTCAGTTTGTAGAAGGCGAAGCATAAAGGACGACCCTTCTCAGTGTCTCTCTCTCTCAGCCAGGCCTACTGCATCCTCCTCATCCTGTTTGGTTTGTTGTACCCTGCATGACATCAAACTCACACCCATCCAGTCAGTAGGAACCAGGCCTTAAATGACTATTTGAGTTGTGCTTTTTGTTATAGCTGCTGCTCATGGTAGTAAAGACATGCTACTTAGTAAAGACATTCGCGACGTAAGTCGCGAATACTTTCATACCTGTCTTGACGTGACCATTACTTTTTGTAGTCAAACATGAAATTATTTGCGACGTAAATCGCAAATAATTTCACCAGGATTATATTATGACTATATGAACAGGTGATCATTAAAGCATCATAGCATGGTAGCATCATTAAAGCATCTTAGCATCATAGCATTGTAGCATCATTAAAGCATCTTAGCATTGTAGTATCTTAGCATCATAGCATCTTAGTATAAGGAAAACACACACTTTATGACAACTACAGATGTTTAACATGTGTCTGCTTTGTTATTAGCTTGTTGCTTACATTTACTTATAACATTTGAAAGACATTTCAATTTTTTTGCATTGTCTTTGATAGGATTAAAGGGTTCCTGTGCTTCGACAGCTGAGAGTGATCATCGTTGATTCATCGCCCTCAACCATCACAGAGCAGTATCGCCACCTCACCCACACACATACATTCACCACACCTTCATCTACACAGATTTAATTTAAGTATAACATATTACATTAATTTGTCTTAGATTAGATTATTTTACATTAGGTAGTTAGAGTTTAGGTAAAGGTTAGGGTTTAGGTTAGTTTGATAGGTTTGATAGCCTGTTAAGCTTTGAAAAGTATTTTGTCTTGTTTTTTTTTTCTGTCTATTTTTTGTCAGCAGGATGCCTAGGAAGTCCAGACGTTCCATGGCGGTGAAGCAGCGCTGGAGGAGGCTCGACCTGGAGGAGCTGAGGTCCACCCCTTCCCCCCTGGAGGTATTTACACAGTAGATAAGCTTCTGTGCCACAATGACATCTGTCTGCGTGAAAATGGCTCTAGAAATGTTACATCTATTGTTTTCTCCTTAACTGCTGAGTTCTGTATGTGTTTGGTCTTAATGTTTCATCAGACGTCCCCCCCGGCCGGAGAGGAGCCTTCCCACCGACCCTGCTCTCAAGCTCGTCCCCCCGTTCGTGCTCGTGAGTATCTCTCAATGATAAATAAATTCATTCATTCATTCAGCATTGTAGCATCTTGGCATAGTAGCATCATCGTAGCATCGTAGCATCGTACTATCACAGCAATATAGCATGGTATCGCAGACTGCTGCGGCCACTGCATCACTCTCGCGATTTCCCGCAGGGGAATTGTCTAGTTAGTGATGCAGTGCTACGCAATGCAAACTATTGACCCTCATAGCAAAGCTATGGGAGTCAATAGTTTGCAGTGCGAAGCACTGCAAACTATTGTTCTTCACTACGTTTTTTCTTCTTATTATTAAACTTTTTCCACACCCGATTTTTCGAAACTTTTCAACTCAAATACCGTTCGTCGCACACAGACACAAAATACATCAAAACGTGCGTCTCGATCGGACTCGGTGTGCTTCTATACAGTTTTTTCAAACAAGATTTTTTCGCGAATTTATTCGCGAAAAACCGCGATAAATTTCCCATTGAAATGAATGGAGAAGCCCGAAAAAAGCGGCAACATTCCAAAATTTACAGCTTGGCTTTGTCGAGTGATTACTCGGCCATGCTTTGTTGTAGAAACTTGCTTGGAAGTTTGTACGAGGCACGGGAAGTGTAGCTTTCTCTTCCTGAAAACGGCGTTTCGATACCTTTTACGGTTTGGTCAGGGTCGCAGTTTACGTTTTGGTGAAATTTGGGGAAAAAAATTAAAAATCAGCGTTTATAATGGGGCTCTATGGGCCCACTCTGACCGACACTCTAACTTCAGAGTTTCGGTGATATTCTGAAAAAAGAATGTTCAATCTCACGTGGTGGCCACAGTTTTTGAGGTACAGAGATAAAAAATATGTAAAAACGTAGGGATTTTTGTTGGCTTTCAGATGGTATGGGTTTTATTTGTGTGGGACGTACGGTTTGGGCTGCAGGCTCCTCCGAGCGAGGAGTGCGCCGACCAGTTTTCGAATTTTTCCCCATGTGTGTGTATGTGGAAAGCGAGAGCGATTTTTCGACGATTTTTCACGTCGCATACTTTTTTCCTAAAACGACTACGGCCACAATTTTCGCAGTAGGCGCGTGGGAACAACACTAAATTGTAGAAAACCCTCGGCTGACGCTCACGATGTGTTCGTTTTCCCGATAGGACTTGTAGTTTTTGATTTATGAGCATTTGTTCGGAGGGCAAATCCTAGTTTGCACTTTCCCTCTGACTCAGGCAGAGGTGAGAGGGAGAAGGAGAAGGAGCAGCAGTTGACCCTGGTAGCCATGACAACCAGACCCGAGGCGGGAAAACAGTTCTCAGTGGATAACAGTATCTGCCAAAACATTAAAACCCCCCAAACCATTACTGCAGTACTGTAGGGGGCCAGAACCTGACATTATGACCCCCCCACTCCAACCCCCCCACCCCCCTCCCACTATAGCATTACAGACACAGACTGCCAAAACATAATGACCCCTCAACCCATTACAGGACTATAGTAGGGAGCCAGAACCTGACATTATGACCCCCCCCACTCCAACCCCCCCACCTCCCCTCCCACTATAGCATTACAGACACAGACTGACAAAACACTAGGGACTCTCAGACTGTTACAATGGGGAGACAGAACACTCCATGACCCCCCCCCCCCCCCCCCCCCCCCTCCTTCCCTCTCTCTCTCCCTCCCTCCTCTGTTGGTGCTATCACTTTGTTAGGTAAGTGAATTTCTAGAATTATTTATATGTTAAGTGTTTGTGCCCAACATAGCTGAACTGTTAATAGAAGTTAACTACTCGCCGCCCAATGTTTTAGCCTTAGGCTAGCCTTCCAGCATAGCTCATGTATGTTAGCGAGCTAGCGGAGCTAGCAGCTAAACCGCGGAGTTAGCCTCGAGCTAACCGCGAGCTAGCCTCGAGCTAACAGCAAGCTAACCGGGATTTAACCACGAGCTAACCGGGACTTAACCGCGAGCTAACCGGGATTTAACTGCGGACCCGCGGGACTTAACCGCGAGTTAGCCGCGGGAGTTAGCCGCGAGCTAACGCGGAGGCTAGTGGGGTTAGCCACTAAAACTGTGTCAAACTGAAAAATATATTATTCCATCACATAAAGTAGGAAACGTTTATGGCTTGTAACAACATTAATGACAGTATATATATATATAATTGGAGTAATTTAATATAATATGATGTTTTTAAATAAATAAATAATGAGCTGTTGAACACTCATAAGAGTTATATTCAGTATGTTACATAACATTATTTGACATGTCTATTTGTCTGCGTATAGTTTTCCTCCAGCTGATCCAGACAGACTGCAGTGACGTCCAACATGAGACAAAGAGCTGGACTAACAGGACATTTTGAAGGTCTTCACTTCATCGCTGATTCCTTGTTACAGCCTGGATGTGTTAAGTTTAATATTGATGTTTTTCTAACTGTAAGACTGTGCCGTAAACTGTTAAACTATTGCTCAGGTAGGAGTAATGAGTTTTATTGTTAAAATTATTATGATTAACGATCAATTATTACGATTTGCTCGTTCTTTGTCTGGGGATCCTAGTGAGGACAGCCCTCTTAAAGGTGGGGGTGTGACGATCCCTCCCACTCTCTTCCTTATTTGATGCTGGCTTTCAGGTGGAGCTGGGAGGGGTCTGCTGCCTGTACCTGCCCTTCAGTTTGTAGAAGGCGAAGCATAAAGGACGACCCTTCTCAGTGTCTCTCTCTCTCAGCCAGGCCTACTGCATCCTCCTCATCCTGTTTGGTTTGTTGTACCCTGCATGACATCAAACTCACACCCATCCAGTCAGTAGGAACCAGGCCTTAAATGACTATTTGAATGCTATGATGCTAAGATGCTACAATGCTATGATGCTAAGATGCTTTATTGATGCTACCATGCTATGATGCTTTAATGATGCTACAATGCTATGATGCATTGTAGTATCTTAGCATCATAGCATCTTAGTATAATTGCATTGTAGCATCTTAGCATCGTAGCAACATAGTATCTTAGCTTTGTAGCATCTTACTATCATAGCATCTTAGTATCTTAGCATCATAGCATTGTAGCATCTTGGCATAGTAGCATCATCATAGCATCGTACTATCACAGCAATATAGCATGGTATCGCAGACTGCTGCGGCCACTGCATCACTCTCGCGATTTCCCGCAGGGGAATTGTCTAGTTATTAAACTTTTTCCACACCCGATTTTTCGAAACTTTTCAACTCAAATACCGTTCGTCGCACACAGACCCAAAATACATCAAAACGTGCGTCTCGATCGGACTCGGTGTGCTTCTATACAGTTTTTTCAAACAAGATTTTTTCGCGACGTAGTCGCGAAAAAACTGCGATAAATTTCCCATTGAAATGAATGGAGAAGCCCGAAAAAAGCGGCAACATTCCAAAATGTCCAGCTTGGCTTTGTCGAGCGATTACTCGGCCATGCTTTGTAGTAGAAACTTGCTTGGAAGTTTGTACGAGGCACGAGAAGTGTAGCTTTCTCTTCCTGAAAACGGCGTTTCGATACCTTTTACGGTTTGGTCAGGGTCGCAGTTTACGTTTGGTGAAATTTGGGGAAAAACATTAAAAATCCCTCCCTCTGACCCCTCACTCTAACTTCAGAGTTTCGGTGATATTCTGAAAAAAAAAGGTTCAATCTCACGTGGTGGCCACAGTTTTTGAGGTACAGAGATAAAAAATACATAAAAACGTAGGGATTTTTGTTGGCTTTAAGATGGTGTTGGTTTGATTTGTGTGGGACGTACGGTTTGGACTGGAGGCTCCTCTGAGCGAGGAGTGCGGCGACAGCTTTTCGAATTTTTCCCCATGTGTGTGTATGTGGAAATCGAGAGGGATTTCTCGACGATTTTCGTGTCGCATACTTTCTTTCCAAAACGACTACGGCCACAATTTTGGCAGTACGCGCGTGGCGACAACACTAAATTGTAGAAAACCCTTGGCTGACGCTCACGATGTGTTTGTTTTCTCGATAGCACTTGTAGTTTTTGAGATACAAGCATTTGTTCGGAGGGCAAATCCTAGTTTGCACTTTCCCTCTGACTCAGGCAGAGGTGAGAGGGAGACTTCAGCAGCAGTTGACCCTGGTAGCCATGACAACCAGACCCCAACCAGCTTACACACGCAGCAGAAGGGGACCAGAGGCGGGAAAAGAGCTCTCAATGGAAAACAGTATCTGCCAAAACATTAAAACCCCCCAAACCATTACTGCAGTACTGTAGGGGGCCAGAACCTGACATTATGACCTTTTCCTTTATTTTAAACACAAATTATATCTGGCTGCTTTGCTGAAACTCCTGACACAACATCCCTGACCCGTTTCCTTCATCTTATTAGGTCAGTGAATAGCTCATCTGCTAACAGACGCTAACTACTAGCCGCCCAGTGATTTAGCCGACGACTAGCCTTCCAGCATAGCTCATGTATGTTAGCAAGCTAGCGGAGCTAACGGAGCTAGCTAGCCGCTAGCTAACCGCCGCGGACTCAACCGCGGAGTTAGCCTCGAGCTAACCGCGAGCTAACCGCGAGCTAACCGGGATTTAACCGCTAGCTAACCGGGATTTAACCGCGGACCCGCGGGAGTTAAACACGAAGTAGCCGCGGCAGTTAGCCGTGAGCTAACGCGGAGGCTAGTGGGGTTAGCCGCCGGCTAATTCGCCGCCTTGCTAGCGGGTGCTTATCACAGTAATAATGTTGAAGTTTTACAATTTAAAGGGAAGATATTTTTAAATGAAACTGTGTCAAACTGAAAAATATATTATTCCACCACATAAAGTAGGAAACATTTATGGCTTGCAACAACATTAATGACAGTATATATATATATAATTGGAGTAATTTAATATAATATGATGTTTTTAATTAAATAAATAATGAGCTGTTGAACACTCATAAGAGTTATATTAAGTATGTTACATAACATTATTTGACATGTCTATTTGTCTGCCTATAGTTTTCCTCCAGCTGATCCAGACAGACTGCAGTGACGTCCAACATGAGACAAAGAGCTGGACTCGCAGGACAATTTGAAGGTCTTCACTTCATCGCTGATTCCTTGTTACAGCCTGGATGTGTTAAGTTTAATATTATTGTTTATCTAACTGTAAGACTGTGCCGTAAACTGTTAAACTATTGCTCAGGTAGGAGTAATGAGTTTTATTGTTAAAATTATTATGATTAACGAGCAAATTGTAATAATTGATCGTTAATCATAATAATTCACCTGTTCATATAGTCATAATATAATCCTGGTGGGGGTGTGACGATCCGTCCCACTCTCTTCCTTATTTGATGCTGGCTTTCAGGTGGAGCTGGGAGGGGTCTGCTGCCTGTACCTGCCCTTCAGTTTGTAGAAGGGCGTAAAGGACGACCCTTCTCAGTGTCTCTCTCTCTCAGCCAGGCATACTGCATCCTCCTCATCCTGTTTGGTTTGTTGTACCCTGCATGACATCAAACTCACACCCATCCAGTCAGTAGGAACCAGGCCTTAAATGACTATTTGAGTTGTGCTTTTTGTTATAGCTGCTGCTCATGGTAGTAAAGACATGCTACTTAGTAAAGACATTCGCGACGTAAGTCGCGAATACTTTCATACCTGTCTTGACGTGACCATTACTTTTTGTAGTCAAACATGAAATTATTTGCGACCTAAGTCGCAAATAATTTCACCAGGATTATATTATGACTATATGAACAGGTGATCATTAAAGCATCATAGCATGGTAGCATCATTAAAGCATCTTAGCATCATAGCATTGTAGCATCATTAAAGCATCTTAGCATTGTAGTATCTTAGCATCATAGCATCTTAGTATAAGGAAAACACACACTTTATGACAACTACAGATGTTTAACATGTGTCTGCTTTGTTATTAGCTTGTTGCTTACATTTACTTATAACATTTGAAAGACATTTCAATTTTTTTGCATTGTCTTTGATAGGATTAAAGGGTTCCTGTGCTTCGACAGCTGAGAGTGATCATCGTTGATTCATCGCCCTCAACCATCGCAGAGCAGTATCGCCACCTCACCCACACACATACATTCACCACACCTTCATCTACACAGATTTAATTTAAGTATAACATATTACATTAATTTGTCTTAGATTAGATTATTTTACATTAGTTAGTTAGAGTTTAGGTAAAGGTTAGGGTTTAGGTTAGTTTGATAGCTTTGATAGCCTGTTAAGCTTTGAAAAGTATTTTGTCTTGTTTTTTTTTTCTGTCTATTTTTTGTCAGCAGGATGCCTAGGAAGTCCAGACGTTCCATGGCGGTGAAGCAGCGCTGGAGGAGGCTCGACCTGGAGGAGCTGAGGTCCACCCCTTCCCCCCTGGATGTATTTACACAGTAGATAAGCTTCTGTGCCACAATGACATCTGTCTGCGTGAAAATGGCTCTAGAAATGTTACATCTATTGTTTTCTCCTTAACTGCTGAGTTCTGTATGTGTTTGGTCTTAATGTTTCATCAGACGTCCCCCCCGGCCGGAGAGGAGCCTTCCCACCGACCCTGCTCTCAAGCTCGTCCCCCCGTTCGTGCTCGTGAGTATCTCTCAATGATCAATAAATTAATTCATTCATTCAGCATTGTAGCATCTTGGCATAGTAGCATCATCGTAGCATCGTACTATCACAGCAATATAGCATGGTATCGCAGACTGCTGCGGCCACTGCATCACTCTCGCGATTTCCCGCAGGGGAATTGTCTAGTTCATCTTATTCTATGCGCACCTTTGGTGAGGGGTCAACAGGAAAACGGCCAAAAATCTGATGCAGAAGAAGAGAGGGCATGGGGAAAGAGATCAGGGAGCCAAGGACCTCAGGTCAGCAGCAATGTCAGTTCCACTCATGCTCCATCTTTGCCCAGTTTAGACTAAGACAGGAGTCGGATACAACCAATATGTGGACAGCCAGAGCCACCACACTGAGCTTCAAAAGGACTCTTTAGGAAACTTATGGTTGACGTTACAGAGGATTCAGATAATCGGCCTCATGCATAAATGTTTTCTTATATTTCTCTCACATTCAGCCTACTGAAAAAAAGACAACAAGAAACGCAGGACAATGAGCCAGATCTGTTCTTACCCATCTGTTCATATGTTGTCGAATCCTATTTGAACTTAGACTGGTTTCAAGTGACAGGCAAACACTTCCATCCCTTTTCATGCCATCCACTTGACCACTTTTCATCCCATACTCCCTGCCCCTTTTTGTCCCTCCATCCATTTCTCTCACAACCTGTGTACCAATAATTTGCATCCAAATAAAGCATGGTCTTTCTTAGTGAAAGTGACAGTCAACTATCGTGAAAACTATTACAGCCACAGGAGGAAACCAGGAAGCTTTAGACGTGGATAAGTGCATAAGATACGCAACATCTTTATGTATATGAATACATAAAAATAACATCTGTATTAATGGTTCTTATTTTATCTCTCTGATTTAATTAGCTCCAGTTTATCACCTACCACAGCACACCTGGATCATCAGAATGATCCACCTGACCTAAACCAAGATATCTTCAGGATACAGATTTTTTTCCCCACTTACCCACTATGTGATGACACTATAATATCTTTCTTGTTATACGTAAGTGGGAATATTATTTTAAATTATGAAATGAGTGAATGATGGTAGAGTATTTTCTTCTGGAGGGAAATTTCTCAGATGTCGCAGTTGTAAAATTCCTCAGAACAAACAGGTAGTACGCAGGTATTGATGAATGCCACAAAAGTTATTCAATTGTGCATGAGAGCTACTTAATATTAAATGTGCGGACACACATCATTCATGCATCAGGTCCGATGAGTATAGTCCAACATCACAGCTACTGCAGTAATGAATGATACTGAGGAAGAGTATCTCCATAGAATCACTGTAATAGTGCAGGAATCAACCACAGATGTCTCCAGGATCACCCAACTCATCATGTCTCACTGGTATCAGTATCCGGAAAACATGCATATCAAATCAAATCAAATCAAATTTATTTATATGGCACTTTTCATACCTTTTAAAAGCAATACAAAGTGCCTCACAGAGGCTAAAAACAGCAATAACAAAAATCCAACCCCCCCCCCCCATAAAAACACAGAGACACTCACATCCCCCCCCCCCCCCCCCCGAAAACAAACACACACACCCCCACACCCACCCACACGAGAGAGACATGGCCGGGCACCGAGACCTGGAGCAAGGAGAAAGCCACCTTTGGGGGCTGACCACACCGAGAGCCCACGACGACAGGGAGCACCGCAATAGACACAGCCCGGACTAAAACTAAAACTGTAAAATGGGATAGAAATGAACAATATAGAGAAAATGCTTTCAACTTGTACCATAAAAACATGTAGTTAAAGCATATAGTTAAAATGATAAAAAAAAAGACTGATTAAAAGGAGGAAGATAATTAAGAGAATCAATTAAAAGCCTGGTTGAAAAGGTGGGTCTCGAGCCTCTTTTTAAAAACATCAACAGTCTCTGCGGCCCTGATGTTCTCCGGCAGGCTGTTCCACAATCGGAGACCATAATAACTAAAAGCCGCCTCCCAGTGTGTTTTTGATCTAACTTTGGGTATGATTAAAATGCTTGTGCCGGAAGATCTCAGGGTCCGCGAGGGTTGATATGGTAAAGGTAAGTCAGATAAATAAGAAGGCCCAAGACTGTTAAGACACTTAAAAACAAGTAAAAGAACCTTGAAATCAATCCTGAAGCGCACGGGAAGCCAATGCAGCGATTTTAAAACCGGTGTAATGTGCTCCCGCCCTCTGGTCCTCGTCAGCACTCGTGCAGCTGAGTTCTGTAGTAGCTGGAGATTTGGGAGGAGGCCATCTTGTTTAAAAAGGTGAGGCCTGTTTAAAAAAGCTGCGAAATTGTCAACAAACGGTATGCTGTTGTTGAGGCAGTACCCCTTCAGCCACAGGTGCAGCTGACGAAGGCGGCTGGTGGTGACGTCACCATACCGAGGTGGGGGAAGCGGGCCAGAGCAGCAAGCGGCATAGAGCAGCATTCATTAATAAAACATGTCAACAATTCACTACAGGTTCCTTTTTCCTCAATTAATTCTAAAGATATCACATTATTCCTGTTACTGTGTTTAATTGAAATACACTTACTACAGGTTCCTTTTTCATTCTCAATGTGCGACTCCTACAGCAACACACAAACTGGTTATGTAATCTACAACTACACAACATGAAGACTACAGAGGTTATTTTTAAAGCTGAGAATGTGATTCTTCTACCATGGAAATTAAGAGAACATGTGATGTCTTTATTTAGTATGTGTTCACTGCGTTGTGAATACAATGACTTAAATGTCACTTATTCTGTAATGATACAGTCTGAATCAACCCTCACTGCCCTGAAAGCATTAACAGTATGTGGCTAGCTATGAACAACAGGGTAAGCAACACATAAACACTCCGCCTCTTTACTTTAAAAGCTCACCCTTCCTGGACTCACAACAAATACGGACTTTGCAGAGCTCCAGTCATACGCACAACCATGAACTTCACCCTGATAACAGCTTTTAGTCTCTGCAGCCTCTGTAAGTACTGACTTTAATTGTTCCTAATTTTACTCCTCAAATTATTTACCAAATTATTCACCTCGTGTCACTTTAAAACAATTAACTCTGTCGTTTCTCTGTTGGTTTCAGGCTGGTTCTCTGTCTCAGGTTCTAAGTTTCAGACTATGCACATCCAGTCGGGTCAAGAAGTCCCACTCAGTTGCTCCAATGTTAGCCAGCATGATACTCTGATAATCTGGTTCAGAGTGGTTGACAGAACCTCAGTCAGTGTTATCTCTACTGTGGACCCATCTGGCAACGAGAAGGAAAAAAGTGATCAACTCCCAAAAGGAAAATATGAAACAAGCTCTCACGGCTCCTCCATCTTTCTCACAATCAAGTCACTGGATTTATCAGACTCTGGGTTGTATCTCTGTGGAATTCTCAGAAATGGAAATCTACTTTTCAGTGGGACACATTTAAAGATTGACGGTAAGTGTATTGTAAAGTCTTTACTTTTATGGATACATTTTGTTTGGTCAAGTAATTTTCTACTTATAATACAAAGAGATGCTTTGATGTTGTCTCCACATGTAAAAAACTCCAGAAATAAAATCAAGAATGAAATTATCTTTATTTATTTAAAAGGCGGTGATTGAGCCTGATGGTAACATGGACAGCAAATGTAAAAGTAAGAATTTCCTTAATATTTTTCTCCATTTTAATTTTAGCGTAGTCTCAAATCTCTAAAGTGAAAATAGAGACTAACTTTCTTTCTTGTAACTTGTCTTTGTTCTAAAGAGTCTGATGGAATGGTAAAGCTGATGAGTGTGGTCCTGGGTGGACTGACTGTTGTCCTTGTAATGGTCATCACTGGTCTGGTTGTTCAAATCTTGAAGCTTAAAAAAGGTACTTTTCTTTTATGCCATATTCTTAAAAATAGTCAATGATCAATAACCAGATGTTTTCTTTCTGTCACTCAGCTCAAGAAGAAAAGAACCCAGAGCAAAAACAGGTGAATCCAACTTTAATCTAAATCAGCCATTATAGGTTTTTCTCATCGGTAATATACTTATTTATATGGGCTGAATACAAATAGGAAATTGCTGTTTGTCCATTGAACATTACCTGGGACTATGTTGTGATTGTAAATGTGCTTTTCACAGAAATGTGACTCTGACGACCTGAACTACGCTACAGTGACTTTTCCAAAGAGAGCTAAAAGAAGAGAGCTGGAGACAAATGTTATTTACGCTGCTACCAGATAGACTGAGGAGAAACTGGAAATGATGCTGTGTCGTATTAATATTCTCTGGGGTTTTGGATGGCTTGTTGCTGTGAGGAAGAAAAAAATAATTCTGCAATAAAGATATTTTCTATAGTTAACTTTGAGCACTTCCTGTCTCTCTGTCAAAGTCTTTTTAACCAAACAAACATATGATTAGTGTTTAATAGAGAGGGAGCTGGTAAAACAATGACTACTGTCTAGATTGGCTCATAGCACAGTCTGTACTGTTAACAGGAAGAGACAGCATGTGGTCTGAACTCAGCCGAGGTCATATTCTTAAGACCTGTTAACTGGTATCTTTCTGGAAATAGAATCTGAAAGGACACAGTGAATACTGGCTGACTCTTATCTGTAACACATTTATATACTAGTTTCTGAAGAAAGATTTAGGACAGTGTGGAAAATATAGAACTAACAGATAATTCATGTATCAATCATCCGTCCTTCAAGTTTCCAAAAACAAACTAAGCATGGCTGTACAATTACAAGATAAAACATCACAGCAAAACAACTGGCCATCTACATACAGTATGAGTTCAGAAATTGATAGGAATATATTATGAGACTGAATTTGCCATTTCCCTGTTGCTTGGCTTATGCTGCATAATTATTAATACAAAATCATATTGTGAGTCTAGTAATGAAGAAAAAATTGTATAAGTATTAATTATTGCTAGTTTGTACTCAACCACAGTAAGAAGCAGGAGGCCTGCATTAAAAAGAGAAACGGAGGCTCATGTTATTTACACAACGACTGTCCAGAGTCTGTGACAGTTAGATTTAGATTAGCATCTGCAGCAGAGTGTGAGGTTTACATTCCTTGTTTGACAGGAAGAGACAACACTGTGTGGTCTCAACACAACCGAAGCAAAGACTGTGAGGCTTGTTAGAGCAAAGGTTTCTAAAACAGGCAACCAAAGCCATTTCAACCAGAAAACGTGAACATAACTCCCCACTGTTCACCTCAAAGATGCTCAATATCATTCATCAGTTTAACATTCTTAACCCTGTTCTTCTCCAGGGTTCTTGTACCATTTTCATAGTCAAATTTAAGGGTTTTTAAGACCTTTTTAAGACCTCAACAAATATAATTTAAGACCCAAAAATGTCACGACAATTTATGTGGTAGAAAATACTCCACTTATTTTAATCAAAAAAGCAAAAAGACTTTTTTATTAGGGACCTTTTTTTTCCCATATAAAGAAACAGAATAATAACACTAGCTTATTAGTCCTTACGTCAACGTTTACTGTTACTATGGCAACAAGAGACAGCCGACGCTAGATTTGGCCATTAATGGTTGGGTACTTACCCTGTTTTGTCCCTGTCCTCTTTCCCTATGAATGGTGCTCTAACAACCCTTGTCCATTAGAGGCTCCAGTGTCAAGGTGTGACTTCACGTGTGGTTTAGATGAGAACAAAAATATAAAACTATAATGGCGCGAACAGCTTGCTCAGATTTTGAATTTCTCTTGATCAAATATGTTTCCAGAACATTCTCTTCAACATAGTGTGTTTTAATGCAGCTGTGCACAAACTGAAGTGAACGTTCTTCTACTATAATAAAGTGACGCTGACAACTAGTTGTTAGGATCCCTTATGATTTAGCACAGACTTACCATGAGTGGGTTGGAGAGGTCTTCTGTGGGATGACTTTGTTATCCAGGAGTAAAGAGGTAGAGCAGGGGTGAAGTGCTGGAATGCTGCCATCTCTCAAGTCAAATCGGGCTCTGTGCTCTAGTTCCCCTCAATGCCCTATTTCCATGAGGGAGAAGAGGAGAGAGAAGAAAGTTGGATAAACCCATCACAGGAGACATGTTGCGATTATTGTTATGGTGCACAGTAGAATGACATAAGATCAGCATCAGGCTGCATAGTTGTTCTGGTCCAGAGACCTGCTGTTGCTAAATAAAACGAGTCTCCAACTGCACTGGAATCATATTTTGATGTACTGAAGGGGTACGCTGCTTCAGTGGGTCATCCAGACCACTTGAGCATATTAATTGGCTCGTCTCTCTTGATAAGTAGTGTAAGAGTTGGTTAAGTTTCGTTTCTCTGCGTATTGTGTGTAAGGGAGTGAGTGTCTGAGTGCCTTAGTTTGCTAGTGGTCAAGTCGGGTTTATTGATTATATATCAATCAAACGCGGTAGGACTCAACTGATCCGGTTAAACAGACGTCTAGATTCATGATTCTTAAGTCGTCTTTGATGGCCAAAAAACATAGATTATGATGGGATTTTCATGACCCTGTTAGTCAAAATGACAGACAACGAAAAAGTCTAGTGCAACCTGTGATCAGGAGCTAGCAGTAGAATCTTGTAAAGACACACATTTGTGCTCAGGTGCTGCTACAGGTTTGTCATGACAGTACTGTTAGTTTTTATAAACTCTTCACAAACGTTAAGGATGTATGTAATAGCAGCCCAAGTTTGGGATTTCTCACAGCTTGTTCTCGACACATCAACTGGGCATATCACATCAACTTTTTTTCTTGTGGGGTGTCGGAAACTATTCTGTGATTGGTCAGAAATTAGAGTGGGTGTGGTTAATGTGGACATGCTAGCAGCTACTCTGTGAGCTTCCAGATGCTAATATTCACAGTGTGACTGCTAATTTGTCCGGGGTAGCAGCATATTGTGTGTGGTTGCATGCTGAATGAACGGCATGATCCAACAGACATGGCCGTCAAAACCACCGTACAACATCCGAAAATACTAAGTGCCTCTCGTCGTCCATCCGTCTCCCGCATCTCCCACAATAATAAGCACATGTGACGTATGCTGTAGATGGAGGGCCGTATGAAGACTTCCCCGGAGTTGGGCACAATGGCATGGTGGTTAGCACTGATGCCTCACACCAAGAAGGTTCCTGTGTGGAGTTTGCATGTTCTCCCTGTGTCTGCGTGGGTTCTCTCTGGGTACGCTGGCTTCCTGTCACCATCCAAAGACATGCTGGTTAGGTTAATTGGTGATTCTAAATTGGCCGTAGGAGTGTGTGTATGTGTTGATAGACCAGCAACCTGTCCAGCATGTACCCCGCCAATGACAGCTGGGATAGGCTCCAGCACCCTGCCACCCTCCGGAGAACAAGCAGTTACAGAAAATGAATGAATGAATGAATGCTGACAGTATTACACAAGTTAAATTAAACTGTTGAGTTCATGTTCTTTGTTTGAAGGAAAAGTTGCCAAATCACTTGATCTGAAGCCCAACTGTTGTTGCACTGATGCTTTTGAACATCAGTCTTGGGGTGGTGACACTTCTACCCGGTGGACACAAGAAAGAACCCATAAGTATGTCAACCCCTGAATATCTCTCTATATATGTATATACTGTATATATTTGCAGTGTGCAAAGTGTATGTTCAGATATGTGACAGTTTTCTTTGTTTTCAGCATCATCCAGATCCTGCAATGAATCTCCAGAGGTCGATCAAGTAAGGGAGTCATTTCTGACACTTCCAGTTTTATACTTTAAGATGCCTTCTAGTGGTTAGCGTCCAATCACTCCATTCAAGAACAAGTATAAACATTTGTATTTTCATGTCTTTCAGACTAGAGATCCCGTTATCTATGCAGCAGTCTGTTCTGCTTCCAGAATCTCCTCCAGTAGATCAGCTTGGGTGAAACAAAACGAAGACATGATCATTTATTCTGATGTCAGATTCTGCCAACAAGACAGAGAATTCAAAGGAAAGAATGTAGAAAGAAAAACAACTGGACTATTGTAAAGTAGTAGGTGTATGTCAGCACATTCATGAGGATGGTTGTTTTTTAATATGCTGTATAGTAGATAAGTGATCAAAGTAGTTCAACATAAAAAAGTCAAAAAAAGTTTTTTGTATTTATATTTAAGATGTTTTTAAAAAAAAAAAAAAAAAAATACCTAAGTCATTTTTTTTATTTAGCTCTCCTTTTCATTTCATATGATCATTTTATAGACTGCAGTTGTATCACTGTTGAACAACTTCTAAAAAAAACGAAACTACAAATTTGTGAGACACCAATCCTTCATATACAATGTCAACATAAAATACTCTATTTCTGTGTTACCTATAAACTACATATGACTATGACTATGCTGACCACTGTAATTTCAAATTAAACACCACAGAGAATGTAACTGCTTTTCTCATACTGGTCTGGATTAAATCTCAAATTTTTGAGAAAATGTGACAATCAAAAAAATATATAAATAACTGTGTGGTACAACTATCATGTATATCCGTGGCCTTTCTTCCATGACTCACATGCAGTGACATTTCAGCTTCTTCACAGAAAGAGGCCACACATTTCAGTCTTCTTGTAGCCCTCCTGTGGTCAGCGGTGAAAGAATAAAAACTTCCTCTACATTGGTGGAGTTTGTGCCTGTTTAAACCTGCGCTCTGTTGCACACAAGTGGTTTCAAGCAGGATGTCCTCATTTAGTTGAAGAGAAACTGCAACTCTACCGCTAAGACATTGAGTAAATCAGGGGTCTACTATTTTTGAAATGAAGCTTCATATTTAGACATGTATTGATGTTGCACATCAGAGTGCGTGTGTTTCAGACCTATCGCGGCTCGTCAGCAAAAATCACTGATGTTATGAAGCGCTGTGGTTAGTAAAACCTAAATTCAGTGAGTGCCAGTGCATTCACACACTAACGATACGGTACGGCAAAGTTTTTCTGGTCCTGTCAGAGCAAGGTTTTTTTTTTACAGAAGCAATCTAAGGTCACATTTGTCCCAACAGTGGTGGTTCTCACCCCTGTGTCCTGTTTGACTGGTCCAGACTGGATCGTAGCTGACAAATGAACTGGTCAAAAAGATGGAATGTTGTAGAAAGGTAACCCGACATTAAATTATTGGCCTAAATTAGTTTCAGACGCCTGAATGTATTTTATAGGAAGAAACTTACAGTCTCCACAGAGGATCATATAGAGGTGCATTGTCTCAGAGGTCTTGGGAAGTAAATGTTTTGAACAAATGAGCAAACATCATCTTGAAAATGGGGTTACTTTTGATTGGTCGCTAAGAGGGTCAAAGTCTGTGACACCAAACATCCGGCTGGCCTCAGTAGGAAATAAACCAATTTGCATCACAGCACAAGAGCTTAGAGGAGATTTAAAAGAAGACAAACTAATAATAAGAGTTTGGTAGATCATTTATATATCACAGAAACCTCAAAATGTGATACATTAGAGACATCAGAGAGAGTGCTACATCGTCTACTTCTATTTTTTCTTCTACTATGACAAAGTTGCAAAGCAAGTAAAGTTGAAAGCATCACTAACACTGATGTATACCGTTATTCAATGCAGTGGAAACAGTTCTTGAAACAGGAGACTTTGGTAGACAGAGGCCTGAAGCGCCTCCTAGAGGTGACAGGCTGACATACATGGTGACTAAGAGGTGATTTTCAGGTGATCGTTCAGGTTACATGTTAACTTCACAATACAAGCATACAGATGATTATCTACTATGACCTCTGAAGAGAGTATGATGCCCGTGTGTGTGAAAGAGCAATGGCTCCCACAGGTTGTGGGTATTTAGAGTTGTCTGTAATCCACTGTGTCTTACACATGTCTGGGCAACTAATTAACGTGTGGATCAAATCTTGCAATTCTCCCTATAAAACAATATCGGTATATATAAAGAGTATGGAGAACAAAAGAGACATAATGCCCTGATATTTGCTCTTGGCCAGCTATCCATTATGCTGTGCTCGTAAAGTAAATAGAGTTGGATTTAGAAGACACCACCTGTAACCCAGACAGCCACGAGCTGAAACCTAAGCCTGTAAACATTAGCTGTTGGCCTCTTATCCAAGGCTTGGGTTCCCAGAGTAGAACTGCCTTAACTTGCCCTCAACTTCAGCAATCAGTCAAAACTTACCTTACTAACAGTTAAACAATATCAGGTTAAGGACACCCAGAATTAGTATCAGAAGTGGTCATGAGCAGACCAGAAAAGCATTGTTCTTTTCATGGCCCTGGATTCAGCAACATGATACAGTACAAAATAAGTTTGTAACAGTGTCATGTAGAAGGAGGAGTGCATGTCCAAAAAATATATTCAAAAAAAGGTGATCATCACTACCACAGCCGTTAAGGCAGAATATCTCTAGACACATTGTGATATACACAGGTGTGCCTCTGGGCTGTGTACTCAACCCACACATCCACAGTATTCTCTTAGTAAGACATTGTAGTGGTGCAAAGGGAAGTGGCTACTTGCACGGTGGAAGCATGGGGACAATAAAGGAGGATATGGAGGGCAGCAAGAAGCATCAATAACCATAGCTAAAGAAAATAGTCTCCTAAACCACACCCCTACAAGTCTCTCTCTCTTTTATCTTTTGGTGATATCTGCATGTTAGTCCTTCAGAGCATTTTATCTCATACACTTGATAGATTTCAAAAATAAATTAGTTTTTGATGTCTGACTGACATCTCCCATGTATATTTTGTCTCATACTGCTTCTAGTACAGACAATAGGTTGTGTAAGACTTGAGCTTTCGAGCAAAACTTTACAATACCACGCCCCCTTTCTAATGAAACCCCCCTACAGAATATAAAGTGAACTGGCTGTAGCAGGGCTACACGCAGGATGAGGACCTTCACCTTAATAACAGTTTTGTTTCTCTGCAGCCACGGTAAGTGCCATATTGAACTATTCTCCTCAGCAACAAATACACTATATTAACATTCCAGTAACCCATGGGTATACTTGCAAATGAGTTGAATTAATATTGATATACTGTTGTAATCTGTACATCTCATTCTTTTTTGTTGTTTTTTTCAGGTTGGACCGCCACCTCAGGTTCTGAGTTTCAGACTGTGGAGGTTCAATCAGGTGAAGAAGTCACTCTGATGTGCTCCAACATTTCCGGGGCTGTAACTCAGACCGAGTGGTTCAGAGTGGTCAACAGAACTGAGGCCAGCTGTATCTCCTCTATGTACCATTCTCACAACGAAGCTTCATTCTGTGATGGATTTCAACATGGAAACTTTGAAATGAGTTCCAACAACATCACCGTCTTTCTTAAAATCAAGCGAGTGGATTTCTCTGACGCTGGGCTGTACTTCTGTGGGTTTTATATTCGAAAACATACAGTCATTTCCAGCGCAACAGAGTTAAGAATTCAAGGTAAGAAAGTGGTTCTGTCTTATCTCTTTTGTTAGATTTCTCATCCTATGTATAGATCTCAAATTGATTACCTTAGCATATCCAGAAAACAAGCTGAAGTAAGGGCAATGGGACTCGGAGAGTTTATTGAAAACGATTCCTTGGATGAGTGGTGAAAAAAGTTTGAAAACAAACAGGACATCAACATAGATATTCACGTTTTTCTTTTTGCAGGTAATGATGAATCCAGTGATGAAGTGGATTCTCAGAGTGAAAGTATGTTTTTTTCTCCCTAGTGTTTTTTTCAAAGCGCACATTACTATAGAAATGCCATTACTAATACCATACACACTGTAAATTGTTATGTAGAGTCTGACAGGATGATGGATCTAATGAGTTTGATCCTGGGTGGTCTGACTGTTTTCCTCACTATAGTCGTGATAGCTCTGGCTGTAAAAATCTGGAAACTTCAGACAGGTACAGTTGCTTTATAATCTGATGGAAGAACCAAGAGCAAAGTATACGGCCATCAACTAATCAGACTTTTGTATTTGTCATTCAGATGGGAACAAAGAATCGCAGAGGAGCAAGGTGAACTATTTTCTTACTGATGATCTGTACTGTTATGCTGACTGTTACGATTTAAAAGCTGCATGTACACATCTGTGAAAAATCAAACTGCAACTTCTGGCAAATAGTGAGTCATAATCTGTCATCTTACTTAACTTCACGTAACTGCTTTTTCAAAACAGGGTTTCGAAGACTATAATTAATACCACATAGTAAATAAACTATTATAACCCTAACCCTATCTGTAACTTTCAGTTTTTGCAATATTAGTGATTTAACTAGATTTATTCTAAGCAAAACACAAACGATAGCCACCGTATATCCATTACCCTTCTAATTTTATTTCCTCATGCAAAACATGAAAATTTTGATTATTTCAACCAGATGTTATTTACTCAAGGAAGAGAAAATTGAGTTTTTCTGGTAGTATTGTAACCATAGCAACTAGCTGTGTATAGTTTCTGAAGCAGGGTGGAAAACGGCAAATGGTAGAAAACACCTAAAATTCAATCTAAACACTATAAATCTTAACAATGTTCGTTTTGTGTCTTACCATTTAGCTTTTTATATAATAGTCAAATATTCAAATAAACACTGAATGGCAGCTGTTAATACGTGATCAGTGACACTTTATCTGTTCTAAATGTACCTTAAAGGGAAAGGTTTCAAGTTTGTAATACTCTTATCAACACTGGAGTGGACAAACAGGCTTGCTTTATGCCAGTGTATGTTATTATTATTGCAATGGTCTAAAACAATGGCTAATACTGTCCAGAATATTCTCCAGAATAAGCCAGACATCCATTTTCTTATTGTTGTTGAAAGTTTGTAACTGAGACGCCTGCACAACCTTATAAGAAACAATTTGTCCACTCTGTAGAACTGCCACACTTCAGATTCTGCTTGCTTTCCACATTTTCTGCTGGGAAATCAGCCAAAGTACGGTGCAGGCGAGGTCACAGTAACAGAACATGCATGTGTTAACCCATAGATTATATGATTTATTTTTGGTGCACCCCACATGGCTTTCAGATTTTGAACAAACTCATCTACAGTGTGTGTGGTTAAGTAACTTTAAACATTCTTATTTTCAGAGCTCAGATGAGCTGAACTACGCAGCTCTAAGTTTCCAGGGGAAAGCAAAAAGAGGCCGCAGTCTTCCATCTGAGAGAGAGATGGAGCCACATGTTGTATATGCTGCCACCAGATAGACACAGGAAGCACCAGGAACTGCAGCTCAGCTTTGTCATATTAACTTTCACAGACTGGCGACCTGTCCGCAACCTTTCACAGAACAAGCAGAAGATGAATAAATTAATGAATGTTGTTTTGTGTGAATAAAATAAAATGTAAATGATTCTGTATTTATGTTCTGGTCTTGGACATTCTTTCAGAACACATTTGTTTGTGCTTTTCTTAACTGCAGTCAAGTATCTGTTCTTATTTTGTTTGCCTTTTGTCTGAGAGCAAAACAAAAGAGAGAGAGACCGTAGTTGAAGTGTGATGGAGGAGGAGTCAAGAAAAGGAATAATTACTCTCAACGCTTCTCAAGAGGAGTGTCAGTGGGAGGAGTGATATACACATGTTTTACAGGAAGAGACAGTACAGTGTGGTCTGAGAACAACTGAGGGACAATCACAAGCTCTGCTGAAAGTTAGAAAAGCAACACAACTGAGACCAGCTATTGTATTTGGACGTGTATAAATAAACTCACAACTGAATGTGTCAACACAGTGAGGTGATAACCCTGCATTAGAGAGAGATGTTGAAACGCATGTTATTTATGCTGCAAGCAGATAAACTTGCTGTTCCGTGTGGGTGACTGAAAAATATCTTTGGAATAAAGTTCCCATTTCCATCAAGAGTTTGTGTACGTTTGTCTTATTTGGAACGCCCCTGCTCGTGACCTGAAAAGAACACAAGTGTATTTGACGTTTGATGAGGAGGAGCCACAAAGGACACTGGTGACAGTCTCAGTTATTCATAGTAATAGTCAAATGGTGGGGGGTGTGAGGTGTGAATGAGATACACATCAGTTCACAGGAAGAGACAGAGCCAGTGTGGCCTGAGCATAACTGAAACAAGGTCTTTACAGTCAGTACTTCAGCTTTAAAACTAAGTATAAACAGATCTGCATTTGACTAAACTATATCAGCCTTCATATTTACTCAGACTTTTTCTGAAAAACACTGAAGAAAATAAACATTAATGGAACAATCAAGCAAGTGTTAATGGACAAACATCATCTGTGTGAGACATAAAATCTTCACAACAGGAAGACTTCAGCCCTGACCACAAACATCAAATGACTTGCTGCTCTTAAGACAAAGAACAAAGCTACTTTCTGATGCTTGTTTAAGAACAAAAACGAGACACAAGCGTCTCATGATCCACAAAATGACTGGACCACTGGATTCTGTGGCAATAAGGTTGTTTCTACAAAAGCCATGTAAATCAGGCTTTAGCTTAGCTTTAGCCTAAGAAGCACTTCTAATGAACACCGTATTTGTGAATGTAACAGCTACAGCATAAAGTGATTGTTGGGAAAAGTTTTATATTGTGATCGTTTTGTGTTTAGTTTGAGTTGTCAGTCTCTTTAATGTTAGTACTTGACCAGCGCACAGTGATGGCTGACAAACTGTTTGTGGTTCAACCTTCATTTCTATAATAAGATAAAATATGAACTAAACTGTTTTCATCAGAGTTTTCTCTATTTAATTAAAATTTTTGTAATTCTCTTTAGTGTCCTGACACCGTGAGCATGTTAAGGGGCATGTTTGCAAGCACATGTGGGCAAAAATAAGTCTTGACCCCTCCCCCTGTCATTTTCCACTGTGGTGAGAACACCATGCATCAGTCAAAGTGAAAAAAACACACAAAGACTAACCTTTACCTCAGAGCAGATATGCTGCATGCATCAACAACTGTGCTACTCTCATACAAAAAGTGTACTTCTCTATTTCTAAAACTATCTTTAGTCCGTTTCTTAAGCCACCAGCTACTTTACCAATCTCATGTCACTCTTTTAAGAATCCATACGCACCATGCTTACAGATAAAAAATAAAATCTATGGTTCTTAGGTTCTTAGTGGTCTGTTCTCAGCAACACATCTTTAGACATGATTTTAAACAAAATATCTTACTATGCATCAGGGGAATGCAATTCATTGTATGCACCTATATCTGCACCATCAATGATACCAATTTATTCCAATATGGAGCTGATGAGGTCAGCAGCCGTTGTACCTGCTGCGACACTTTCTTTGTATATAGTGATTTTTACTTTTGTTTTTAACTTATTCAGCTCACCTACCCTGTGTCATATCACTTATGACAGACAGGCACTCATAAACATTGGATTACAGTACTCAAACCCCAAGACATCCTGCTCCAGGGAGCTGACACAAACAAAGGAGGGCGCGGGAGCCCCAGGTTACGCAGAAGGCCTCGGGAGGAAAAGAGCTGGTGTAAGAGAAAGGCTGAGGTGAAGAGCACACCACACGCCACTGCCTAGTATGTTGCTAGCCAATGTCCAGTCACTGGAGAACAAGTTGGACGAACTCAGGGCCAGGATACAGTACCAGAGGGACATACGGGACTGTAACATCATCTACCTCACAGAGACATGGCTGACTCCTCTCGTACCGGACTTTGCCATTCAACCTGTGGAGTTCCTTACAGTTCACCGCACGGACAGAACGAGTGAGTCTGGGAAATCAAAGGGAGGTAGAGTGTGCCTAACAACTGGTAGGTAGTAGGAACGTTGTCCCTCTTAATCACTCATGCTCACCTAACCTGGAGGTCCTAACCATAAAATGCTGTCCCCACTACCTGCGATCACGGACGCTGCACTGTCCAAGCTACATGAAGCGTTTTCCACCCTTCACGCTAAGCGACCCTCATTGTAGCCGGGGACTTTAACAGTGCTAATTTGAAAAAGGTGATACCGGAGTTTACTCAACACATCAACTGCCCCACCAGAGGAGTAAGGACTCTAGACCACTGCTACTCTCCATTCAAAGAAGGCTACAAAGCGAAACCTCTCCCCGCATGGAAAATCAGATCACACCACTGTTTTTCTCATGCCTAAATACAAACGAAGGCTGAAGCAGGAACCCCCTGCAGTGAGAGAAGTGACACAGTGGACAGCTCTGCAGGGTAAGCTGGACTCAGCCGACTGGCACATGTTTCACAGCAGTGTGGGTGGAGACATAGAGGAGGAGTTTACGGAAGCGGTTGTGGATGATACCACGCCAAGGAGGACCATCAGGACTTTTCCCAACCAGAAGCCGTGGGTGGATAGATCTGTCCGCGACGCTCTGCGTTCCCGCACCGCTGCCTATAACTCGGGATTCGCCTCTGGGAACATGGAGGAATATAAGTCAGCATCTTACAGTGCTCGCAGAGCGGTGAAAGAGGCTCAACACCGCTACGGCCAAAGACTGGAGAAACTGATGGAACAGTCTGATTCCAGGGGACTGTGGCAGGCACTACGCACCATCACGAATTACAAAGCAGCACACACCCCCCCGGTGAGTGCCGATGCCTCTCTGGCTGACGTACTGAACAACCGTTTTGCGTGTTTTAAGTCGGGAAATGGACTGTCCGCTGTGCTCCCAGCCAGAGGGGAGGACACACTCACTGTGACGGAGCGTGACGTGATGAGGGTGTTTAAAAGTGTGAACACCAGGAAAGTGGGTGGACCAGACGGGATGAGCGGATGTGTCCTCAAAACCTGCGATGATCAGCTGGCACCTCTGTCATCAGTGATATTCAACCTCTCACTAAGACAGTGTGTGATCCCAACCTGCTTCAAGAAGTCCATAATAGTCCCTGTCCCAAAGAAACCACACCCAAGCAGTTCCAGCGACTTCAGGCCCATAGCCCTCACATATGTGGTGATGGTGGAAAGAGTGGACACCTTCAGATACCTGGGAGTGACCATCTCACAGGACCTGTCATGGACTCACCATCTGAACACCATCGTGAAGAAGGCCAGACAGCGTCTCTACCTCCTCAGACGCCTCAGAGACTTTAAGCTCCCTCTCAAGGTGCTCAGGAACTTTTACACCTGCACCATCGAGAGCATCTTGTGTGGGAGCATCACCACCTGGATGGGAAACTGTACCAGGCAGGACTTCCTTGCCCTCAAAAGGGTGGTCCGTTCAGTGGAGCGGACCATCAGAACCCCCCTCCCCAACCTGCAGGACATTTATACCAAACGTTGCAGGTTAAGGGCCAAGAAGATCCTCAAACAGCCCAGTCACCCCGGAAACAATCTCTTCTCGCTCTATCTTCTCTCTACTACCATCAGGTCGGCGTTTCCGATGCCTGAGGACAAAGACTGAGAGGCTGAATTAGAGTTTCTATCCACATGCCATCCGCCTGCTCAACTCTGAGCCTTAACCAGACTTAAATACCACTGCACCACCGCACTTTACTCACATAGCTGCTTTCAATACTGTAAATGTGTGTATATATACAAACGACTCCCATCTAAGTTTACACTTGAGTTTACCGTCTATATTTTATTCTATATTACAGTCTATATATTTTATTTTATTTTTCTCGGTTTACATTTACACTTATATTGTTTGCCTTGTGTGCTAAATGTGCAATTACTACTGTTTTACTGTAATATTATTTTCTTACTACTGGCTGCAAGTACAAAAATACATTTCACTGTGCATTGTACTATGTATAACTGTGCATGTGACAAATAAAACCTTATCTTATCTTACCACACAGACAGGTAAAGCACCCGTCAGGCCCAAACTGTCATATTGCTGCTGGTATCTTTGCAGCCACAAAAATAGGTCACAATGTGTGAAACCATACATATTGTACATCCTCCTTGAGCTTCAAACCAACCAAAATGCAATTCAGACAAAGACAAATACCAGAACAGAGTTCTCGTCTCTGTCCCTGAACTGCGGTAGAAGCACAAAATCCATATTAAATGTGAATCCACCCTGAGGATTTGGTGTACACTGGTCTCAAAGTTAGTTCAATCACTTCAACTGAATTTGTTCAGCGTCTGGCCAGAAGTGGCAGTATTGTGCACAGTGCTGGTGAGTAGGACCTCCTTTTCTTGAGAGAAGAAGAAATCCAGAGCTCCATCTCACTAATGGAGCTAGGCATCTCTGAATGTGTGTCTGTGTCTATATTTCCGTTCTCTTAACAACTGTAGATCTGATTCCGGGGAACCAAAATAAGTGAAGCGTCGACTTCAGAGTTACTCAGAACCAAATGTATTGAGCAGAATCAGATTCAGTAAAACTGAAAACATACCCAAACTTCCACCTAATGGTTTTCCTGACAGTCCTTGATCAGAGATACAGTTGTTTTTAGCGTTGTCCCTCCCGTGTTCTCCTATCAAGGTGTTCTCGTCATCAGAAGCGTGACCTTCTAATAAATTAAAAATAAATATATATATTCATAATCGGTCATGCTCGTTAGGTTAATTGGTGATTCGAAATTGGACGTAGGTGTGAATGTGAGTGTGAATGGTTGTCTGTGTCTCCTTAGCAAGCAACCCTTAACAGGAATAAGTAGTTACCGAAGTTGAATGATGTCCACCTGGAATGATGTCAAAGGCAATGAAACAGTCAAAGAAGAGCGAAAATGAAACTCCAAGTGCCTGGTCTAACACATGCCTTACTAGCATCAAAGATCTGCTGGATAAACACAGAGATAGCATAACGGCGGATCTTAAAAACTCCTTCGCTGCCCTGGAGTCGAGACTGGAAAAAATACAGACCGTGGTGTTAGATCACGGATAATGTATCATCTCGCTGGAAACCAGTGCCGAGTGGGATGACCAGCGTATTCGTACTCTGGAGGAGAGGTGTGCAGCTTTAACCGTCAGCAACGGCAAGCTGTTAGCGAAGACGTCAGACCTTGCAGGCCGGAACCGCAGGAACAATATCTGAGGCCTCCCAGAATCAATCGAGGGGCCCACACCGGGGAGGAAATCTTAGAATCCCCACCCGAACCTGACCGAGTGCACAGGGTGCTGACTGCCAAGACACAGCCAGGATCGAGGCCGCAACCTGTGATTATCCGCCTGCATCGCTATCAGATTAAGGACCTAATCATATGAGAGGCCGGCAAAAGAAGAGGGAAACTACAATATCAAGGAGCCCCCGTCCAGATCTTTGAAGACTGTGCTCCGGAGGTGGTGGAAGAACATGCTAAATATCGGACGGTGATGGCAGGACTGTACTACTCTTCCTGGCTCGCCTTCAGATAACACTCAACGGTGGGATGAAGAAGAGGTTTCCCTCCCAAGAAAAGGCTGCAGCATTCGCATCAAACTACAAACAGAGCCCGAGACAAAACTAGCTCAGTCGGCCGGACAGGGAATACACAACATATACCAAGAAAGCTCCGGTAAGGCGTAAGGTCACCATTAGGTATAATTTTGATCACTAATGGATATCAGATCGAAGCTATTAAAGAGATTTTATATATCCCTGCTAGTATGTTTACAGGAAATACACTCACTACAGGTTCCTTTCTTAATTTCAACACGTGACCCCTACAGTAACACAACTGGTAATGTAAACTACAACTAGACAACATGAAGACTACTGAGGTTATTTTTAAAGCTGAGAATGTGATTCTTCTACCATGGAAATTAAGAGAACATGTGATGTCTTTATTTAGTATGTGTTCACTGTGTCGTAAATACTATCGTTTGAATATCGCTTATTCTGTAATGATACAGTCTGAATCAACCCTCACTGCCCTGAAAGCATTAACAGTATGTGGCTAGCTATGAACAACAGGGTAAGCAACACAAAAACACCCCGCCTCTTTACTTTAAAAGCTCACCCTTCCTGGACTCACAACAAATACGGACTTTGCAGAGCTCCAGTCATACGCACAACCATGAACTTCACCCTGATAACAGCTTTTAGTCTCTGCAGCCTCTGTAAGTACTGACTTTAATTGTTCCTAACTTTACTCCTCAAATTATTTACCAAATGATTTACCTCATGTCACTTTAAAACAAGTAACTCTGTTGTTTCTCTGTTGGTTTCAGGCTGGTTCTCTGTCTCAGGTTCTGAGTTTCAGACTATGGACGTCCAGTCGGGTCAAGAAGTCACACTCAGCTGCTCCAATGTTAGACAGTATGATGCTCTGATAATCTGGTTCAGAGTGGTCAACAGAACCTCAGTCGATGTTATCTCTGCTACGGACCCATCTGGCAACAATCAGCAAAAAAGTGATCAACTCCCAAATGGAAAATATGAAACAAGCTCTCACAGGTCTCACAGCTCTAACAGCTCCTCCATCCTTCTCAAAATCAAGTCACTGGATTCATCAGACTCTGGGTTGTATCTCTGTGGAATTCTCAGAAATGGACATCTACTTTTCAGTGGGACATATTTAAAGATTGACGGTAAGTGTATTGTAAAGTCTTTACTTTTATGGGTACGTTTTGTTTGGTCAAGTCATTTTCTACTTATAATACAAAGAGATGCTTTGATGTTGTCTCCGCATGTAAAATATCCAGAAATAAAATTAAAAATGAAATTATCTTTATTTATTTAAAAGGCGGTGATGAGCCTAGTGGTAACATAGACACCAACTGTCCAAGTAAGAATTTCCTTAATATTTTTCTCCATTTTAATTTTAGCGTAGTCTCAAATCTCTAAAGTGAAAATAGAGACTAACTTTCTTTCTTGTAACTTGTCTTTGTTCTAAAGAGTCTGATGGAATGGTAAAGCTGATGAGTGTGGTCCCGCATGTACTGGCTGGTGTCCTTCTAATGGTCAGCATTGGTCTGGTTGTTCAAACATTGAGGCTTAAAAAAAGGTACTCATGGCTTTACATTATGGTCTATTCTTAAAAATAGTCAATGATCAATAACCAGATGTTTTCTTTCTGTCACTCAGCTCAAGAAGAACAGAATCCAGAGCAAAGACAGGTAAATCCAACTTTAACATTTATTTTTATTTCTTCTTTAATAAAGCTTTACCAGAATCAGCCTCTATAGGTTTTGCTTGTCTGCAATACATTTGTATGTACAGTATATACTGTATATTTAGAAATATACTTGTATTATATTTATATGGGCCGAATGCAAACAAGAAATTGACGTTTTTCCATTGAAGAGCACAAACATGTCTCTTTGACAACTGTAACCTATCTTGCTCAACATTACCTGGGACTATGTTGTGATTGTAAATGTTCTTTTCACAGAAATGTGGCTCTGACGACCTGAACGACGCTGCAGTGACTTTTCAAAAGAGAGCAAAGAGAAGAGAGCCGGAGCCAAATGTTGTTTATGCTGCTACCAGATAGACTGAGGAGAAATTCATTCATTCATTGTCATATTCTTTCTATCAAATCAAATCAAAGTTTATTTATATGGCACTTTTCATACTTTAAAAGCAATACAAAGTGCCTCACAGAGGCTAAAAACAGCAAGGATAAAACCCAACCCTCCCACCCCCGTAAAAAACACAGAGAGACACAGAGACACACACGCACCCACACACACACACAGGCTCACACTCACGGTACACGCTAGAGAGAGACATGGCCGGGCACGGAGACCTGGAGCAAGGAGAAAGCCACCTTTGGGGGCCAACCACACTGAGAGGGCCTCCAGCCCATGACTACAAGGAGCACCACAATAGATACAGCCCCGACCCAGGCAGACAGGAGGCCCTGGGCTGGAGGGCTGGAGGGCTGGAGGGCTCTGAGCCGCCCACAGGACAGCAGCCCCGTCAGTAGACCAGCAGCAACTCCCAGTGTCGTAGGCCCCCATGAGGAGACACTGGATCTAAAAACTGAGGGACTAAAACTGTAAAATAGGAAATAAAAAAAAGAAAAAAAAAAAGGTTAACTTCTGGTTAACTTTCAGCACTTCCTTTCTCTCTGTGAAAGTGTATTTAACCAAACAAACATATGATTAGTGTTTAATAGAGAGGGAGCTGGTAAAACACTGACAACTGTCTGGATTGGCTCATAGCGCAGGCTGAACTGTTAACAGGAAGAGACAGCATGTGGTCTGAACTCAGCCGAGGTGAAAAACTTGAGACCAGTTAACTGGTATCTTTCTGGAAATAGAATCTGAAAGGACGCAGTGAATACTGGCTGACTCTTATCTGTAACACATTTGTATACAAGTTTCTGAAGAAACATTTAGGACTAATATGTTGCTTATTTTCAGAGTAGTCGTTTGTATCTTGGTCAGTTGATCTCAAAATAAACATAACTTCCACCATTCAATAAATTTGGACATTTTTTAATGACAAATGTTAACATGAATTCTATGAATAAGGAAAATGAAGATTCATTCAGTAAAACCTCATTAGGAAATCTGTTTTTTTTAATATCCTGCCTTGAAGTAGCAAAGTTCAAGGAATATCATTCAATTTGAATATGGTTTAACGTTAACGGCTTGAGCTGATTGTAAAAGGTTGCATGTACCCAGGGAGTATTGGGGGAAACTGTTCACAAGGTGCAAAAGCAATGAAAGCAGTGTTTTCATACTAGACTTTATGTCTGAGAAGGTTCACAAAGGTTCTCAGTCATTCACGTCATGGTATTTACAAAACATCAACAACCACACCTTTCATGATTGTATTTGAGCTTTTTAATTAACATCAGCAGGAGACTCCATGACTGGAGATGAGTGTAATTAACTGTGTCACTGTATTCCATGCAAATCAACATGACATAAACAACGTCATCAGTTACGTGGACACATGGTTGGAGCTCTAGATATGACTGTGACATAGCATGTGTATGGGTAATAATATGATACATCAGCCGTGTTATTGTGGTATTGATGAGTGGCCCAAAACTTATTAAACCGTGTTAATTTAAAATGAAATGTGTGCATACACATATTTCATGCATCAGGTCCGATGACTATAGCCCATCATCACAGCTACTGCAGTAATGAATGATACTGTGGAACAGTATCTCCAAAGAATCACTGTAATAGTGCAGGAATCATCCACAGATGTCTCCAGGATCACCCAACTCATCATGTCTCACTGGTATCAGCATCCAAACACAGCATTCATAGAGCAGCATTGTTATGTGACAGGCAGGGTCAGGGGGCAGAATTGTTTGTGTATATGTATTTTCCCTCCTGTTCTCTCCTCCTCCTCCTCCTCCTCCTCCTCCTCCTCCTCCCTGCTCTCAGGTAAAATGGGCCTAATTAACCTACACCTGTGGAGTGCAGCTGGCCAATCATCCAAGGTTCCAGCATAAAAGGACTGTGCCTGCAGTGATCATGGGCGACTCTCTGCCTGCCTGTGCTACTGGTTACATGTTCCTGTGCTATGCCCATAACTAGCCCTCTATATGATTTGATAATGTAGGCTATGTCCATTGGAGAGCACCAACATGTTTGTCTTACAACTGTAAAATGTCTTGCTCAATATTAATTTTAGCTTTATGATAACTGTAAATGTTCTTTTCACAAAGTTGTGGTTTCGACGACCTGAACTATGCTGCAACGTAATCTCGAATGTTGTTTACGCTGCTACCAGATAGACTGAAGAGAAAACTGGAAGTGATACTGTGTCGTATTAATATGCTCTGTGGAAATCTAATTCTGCAATAAAGACCCAATTTTCATTCATTGTCATATTCTTTCTATGGCTAACTTTCAGCACTTCTTTTCTCTCTGTCAAAGTCTATTTAACCAAACAAACATATGATTAGTGTTTAATAGAGAGGGAGCTGGTAAAACACTGACAACTGTCTGGATTGGCTCATAGCGCAGACTGAACTGTTAACAGGAAGAGACAGCATGTGGTCTGAACTCAGGAGAGGTGAAAATCTTGAGACCTGTTAACTGGTATCTTTCTGGAAATAGAATCTGAAAGGACGCAGTGAATACTGGCTGACTCTTATCTGTAACACATTTGTATTCAAGTTTATGAAGAAACATTTGAGACTGATATATTGCTTATTTTCAGAGTAGATGTTCGCACCTTGGTCATCTTATTCTATGTGCACCTTTAGTGAGGCGTCAACCAGAGAAAGGCCATTTCTTGTAGTATGTTTAAAAGAAATACACTTACTACTAACAAAGAAGAACAGAGGGCATGGGCAAAGAGATCAGGGGAGCCAATTACCTCAGGTCAGCCCCAATGTCAGCTCCACTCATGCTCCACCTCTTTGTCCAGTCTAGACTAAGACAGGAGTCAGATACAACCAAGATGTGGACAGCCAGAGCCACCACACTGAGCTTCAAAAGGACTCTTCAGGAAACTTATGGTTGACATCACAGAGGATTCAGATAATTGGCCTCATGCATAAATGTTTTATGTTTCTCTCACATTCAGCCTAGTCTAAGCTCTGAGACACAAAAAAAGATGATCATATGTGTGATTCATGAAACGCAAAATGACGAGCCAAACCTGTTCTTACCCATCTGTTCATATTTTGTTGAATCCTATTTGAACTGAGATTGTTTGCACGACAGGCACTTTGCAATTAGAATGAAGAAATGCTCCAGTGAAATCATGAAAGGGCAGCAGACTCCAGTGCCACGATCCACAAGAATTATGTTACACTCAAGCAGAAGAAGTAAGATAGCGAGAAAAAACAAAAAAAAACAAACACCCAGGCACTCGCATTTATCACCCGTCCAGAAAAGAAAAGTAAATTAAGTTACTATAACTTAAGTTCGGCAAGTAGACCACGCCCCATATCATTCTATTTTCTGCACTTATATATAAAAGTTTGTCCTAGTTAGGGGTGTGCCGATACATCGATCATTAGATCGTGACGATTCGATGATGATTCATAAATGTCCGAAAAAGGTTATTTTCCATAATAACTAGTAGCATATAACTCGGATCTTTCAAGGGATTCACTCACTGATATGAACCGGGTTGTGCGACTCACTTGACCCAAAATGGCCCGATTGCGAAACAAAGTGTTTCCAGTACATTCACTCGAGACATAATAAAGCATAGTAAACACCTAAGAATGGTAGCCTATTAATTGACAAATGGAGAGAGAGGGAACCAGGGGATATTGAGAAATGGATCGACGAATGAAGCCACGAGCTGCCCGCAACCAGGAATCCGGTTATGAGTTATGGTTACGGTTAGCTTTGGTTTGGATATTCTAGTGGTCATCAGTTAGGTACTCTGTGAGTAACGCTATGATATTGAATCTCACTCGGTAGTCTAGAAGAATACAGACAGTCTGTGATTAATGATCTCAATTTTAAAATATGGTCAGTTTTTTTTCGTCTGTCGGCGACAACAGATTAAGAGCATTTGTGTTTTCTCTGAGATGAGAATGGCGCTTCATTCGCCCACTCACTTGGGAGAGAATTGAAACTTATCACTGCCCTCAGGTTAAGCGGGGATCCACGAGCAGCGGTTATGGGTCAGTTAAGTTTCGTTTCTCTGCGCATTGTGTGCAAGTGAATGAGTGGCTTGAGTGCCTGAGTTTGTGCCGCTTGCTAGTGGTCAAGTCTGATAGTACTTTTTGTTTCTCTGCTGAGCGAGATGTAAGATGTTTGAATGGTACCGTTTATTGATTATATGTCAATCGAATGTGCTAGGACTCAACTGAGGCGGTTAAATAGACGTCTAGATTCATGATTCTTGAGTCGTCTTTGATGGCCTATTATATGAGCTGGATCCAAATCTTTTTTCCACTGCTAATAATAACTAAATGACAGGAACACAAGTCGCTTGCTTTTGATACAGCAAATGTTTTACACTCAAGGAAGGTAACTGGCAATCTTTATTTGTTGTGAATAAGAGTAGCTTTTTCTTGTATAGGCCGCTGCTACAGATACACTATTTTCCTGTTGGTTCCAACATGGAAAATGCAGTCATGGAAAAAATTATTAGACCACCCTTGTTTTCTTCAATTTCTTGTTCATTTTAATGCCTGGTACAACTAAAGGTACATTTGTTTGGACAAATATAATGATAACAACACAAATAGTTCATAAGAGTTCAATTTAAGAGCTGATATCTAGCCAATTTCCATGGTTTTCTTGATAATAACCAAAATCACTTAAGTTCTTACATCAATAGCTATGGCATTGTAGCGCCAAAAGCAGTGCTTTTAGGCATCCCATGTTTTCTTTTCTGTCTGTTTTAGTCACATGATACACACAGGAGTTAGTACTTGATTGCATAACCATTGTTTTTGATGACTGCAGCCATGCGTCTTGGCATGCTCTCCACCAGCTTCTGACATTGTTCTGCTGTCACAGCAGCCCATTCCTGTTGCACAAATTCAAACAAATTTGCTTTGTTTTTGGGCTTGTTTTGGGTTCTCTATTTTGAGTTTGATGATTTTCCACAGGTTTTCAATTGGATGTAAATCTGGTGATTGAGCAGGCCAAGGCATGGTTCGAATGTTCTGGTTCTCCCTCCAGGCCTCAACTGACCTTGCCGTGTGGCAAGGGGCATTGTCTTGTTGGAAAATCCAGTCATTCGAGGCAGGAAAGAGTTTTCCAGCTGATGGAAGAAGACTGTTTTCAAGAGTAGCCCTGTATGTGACCTGGTTCATTCACCCGTCACACAATTGCATTTGCCCTGTTCCACCCATACTGAAACGACCACAGATCATCACAGATCCACCCCCATGTTTTACTGTAGGGGCAAGACAGTCTGGTTTGTAGGCTTCTCCAGGCTTCCTCCGAACTAGTAAGTTGGCATCAATTCAAAATAGGATTCATCACTGAAGAGGACCTTAGCCCAGTTATCAACAGGCCAATCCTTGTGATCCCCAGCAAAGAGTCCCCAGAGCCTTCCTCTGCCTTTCGTTGATAAAGGGCTTCTTCCGTGCCCTGTGTGACTTCAGGCCAGCTTCAAGAAGTCAGTTTCGAACTGTCCTTGCCAAACAAGTCACATTTCTCGACAGTGCCCACTCATTTTTAAGGTCCCTGGAGGTCTGACGACGATTCCTGACACAGGAACGGATGAGTGCACAGTCATCTCGTGGGGTAGAAAGACGTTTCCAGCCTCGACCAGCTAGCAATTGGTAGTACCATGTTTGGTTTGTTTTTTCTTGGTGTAATGAACGGCTGTCTTGGAGATCTTCAGTTTTTTGGCTACCTGTCTCTCACTCATGCCACTTTGCCATTATGTGAGAGCTGACAACTTCTGAGTTGTGCTACGGCTTGAATGTAAGCAGGAAACCACTCTCGGCCGTTGCATGTGCAGTGCAGCTTGTGACATGAAATGGCCTCTTTTATACCCTGGGATTACAATTAAGCTTAAGCATGTCAAATAGGACATAAAGTATCATGTAGTCAGCTGCATATTTTTTGTCGGGTTCATTGTATTCTTCAGGTAATATACCTTTAGTTGTAACAGGCATTAAAATAAACAAGAAACTGAAGAAAACAAGGGTGGTCTAATCATTTTTTCCATGAATGTATGTTGGATCATTTGGTGGTTTGACCTAAATAAAAGAAACTGGAGATACTTTTGTTTGGTTACTTTAATTAATGGATACTGACAAATACCATGTTTAAAAGTATGAAGTAGCCACAGATTATCGCGATTATCATGATAATCTGTGGCTAGTTATCTGTGGCTATTTCATGCAATTGTTGCATATTCGAATCGCAGCACTCCGAGTCGTAATCGAATCGAATCAAATTGAATCTCTCTCTCTCTCTCTCTCTCTGTTCATCTCAGTTCTCAACCCCTACCCTGCCTATCCCTCTCTATTCTTGTCTTCCTGTTCATTACATTTACACATTTACATTCCATTACAGGAACCAGGGGACTGGGATATAAAGCTTCCTGAGATGTGCCCTGTGGAGGGGGCGTGGTGCATCAGCTGCAGGAGATGTGGGGAGGGCTCAGGAGAGCAGCGCCAGGTGAGAGTGATTGGCACACCTGCATCCTGTTGGACTAATCACTCTCTCCTTTTAACACAGTAGCGTGCTGAACCTGGGAGAGACCAGACACGATGTAGAGAGACACACACACGGCTGTCGACAGGGTAGAATTGAGTGTATGCCTTCGAACGACAACAAATACCGTGTGGACGTGTTGTGACCTACAATAAAGCAACTAAAACGTCATCGCTCTCCAGTTGATTCTCTGCTGTAGAACCCACTGTGGCATCAGAATATGCCACATGCCCCCAGCCTGAGAATCACTCCAAGGTTTCCTATAGTATCAGCAGTCCTCCACCTTCATGTCTTTCCCTCCGACCTTTTTCATCCCATCCCCTCCAACCTCTTTCACTCCACCCCCCAACCTCTTTCATCCCAACCCCTTCGACGCTTTGTTCCATCCCCTCCGACCATTTCATCCCATCCCCTCTACGTTTTCTATCCATTTCTCACACAGCCTGTGCACCAACAAACCATTTTGCATCAATTAAGGAGTGGCAACGACCGTGTAGACAATTCCACAAGTCCAGCTGCCTTTTTAAACACTTTTTGGATATACCATGACCTGAATGAAAAAGAACCTTCAGAGATATCACCCACACATCCACACATGCGTTGGGTGTCTCCAGGATCACCCAACTCATTATTCTCATTGATATCATGTCTCACTGGTATCAGCATCCACAGCATCGAGCAGCATTCACTAATAAAGCATGTCAACAATTCACTACAGGTTCCTTTTCTGCAATACAATGTAAAAAACATTAAAATATCCCTGCTAGTATGTTTACAAGAAATACACTTACTACGGGTTCCTTTCTTAATTTCGATGTGTGGCACCTACAGCAACACAACAACTGTTCATGTTAAATAAAACTAGACAACATGACGACTACTGAGGTTATTTTTAAAGCTGAGAATGTGATTCTTCTACCATGGAAATTAAGAGAACATGTGATGTCTTTATTTAGTATGTGTTCACTGTGTTGTGAATACTATCGTTTAAATATCACTTATTCTGTAATGACACAGTTTGAATCAACCCTCACTGCTCTGAAAGCATTAACAGTATGTGGCTAGCTATGAACAACAGAGTAAGCAACACAAAAACACCCCGCCTCTTTACTTTAAAAGCTCACCCTTCCTGGGCTCACAACAATTACGGACTTCGCAGAGCTCCAGTCATACGCACAACCATGAACTTCACCCTGATAACAGCTTTTAGTCTCTGCAGCCTCTGTAAGTACTGACTTTAATTGTTCCTAACTTTACTCCTCAAATTATTTACCAAATTATTTACCTCATGTCACTTTAAAACAAGTAACTCTGTTGTTTCTCTGTTGGTTTCAGGCTGGTTCTCTGTCTCAGGTTCTGAGTTTCAGACTATGGACGTCCAGTCGGGTCAAGAAGTCACACTCAGTTGCTCCAATGTTAGACAGTATGATGCTCTGATAATCTGGTTCAGAGTGGTCAACAGAACCTCAGTCAGTGTTATCTCTACTACGGACCCATCTGGCAACAATCAGCAAAAAAGTGATCAACTCCCAAATGGAAAATATGAAACAAGCTCTCACAGGTCTCACAGCTCTAACAGCTTCTCCATCTTTCTCAAAATCAAGTCACTGGATTCATCAGACTCTGGGTTGTATCTCTGTGGAATTCTCAGAAATGGACATCTACTTTTCAGTGGGACATATTTAAAGATTGACGGTAAGTGTATTGTAAAGTCTTTACTTTTATGGGTACGTTTTGTTTGGTCAAGTCATTTTCTACTTATAATACAAAGATATGCATTGATGCTGTTTCCGCATGTAAAAAATCCAGAAATAAAATCAAGAAATTATCTTTATTTATTTAAAAGGCGGTGATGAGCCTGATGGTAACAAGGACAATGAATGTCAAAGTAAGAATTTCCTTAATATTTTTCTCCATTTTAATTTTAGTGTAGTCTCAAATCTCTAAAGAGAAACTAGAGACTAACTTTCTTTCTTGTAACTTGTCTTTGTTCTAAAGAGTCTGATGGAATGGTAAAGCTGATGAGTGTGGTCCTGGGTGGACTGACTGTTGTCCTTGTAATGGTCATCATTGGTCTGGTCGTTCAAAATGTGAATCTTAAGAAAACGCTAAAGAAAGGTACTTTTGAATTTTTATTATGTAAAACTGCTTTAAGAAAGACAACAGTCAATAACCAGATGTTTTGTTTCTGTCACTCAGCTAAAGAAGAACAGAATCCAGAGCAAAGACAGGTAAATCATTTTTTTGTTTGATAAAGATTGCCCAAAACTAGCGTCTTCATGATTTGCTAATGTAGGCCATGTCCATTGGAGAGCACCGACATGTTTCTTTTACAACTGTAAAATGTCTTGCTCAATATTAATTTGGCTTTATGTTAACTGTAAATGTTCTTTTCACAGAGTCGTGGTTTTGACGACCTGACCTGCGCTGCGGAGTCATTTCGAAAGAGAGCTAAAAGAAGAGAGCTGGAGACAAATGTTGTTTATGCTGCTAGCATATAGACTGAAGAGAAAACTGGAAGTGATACTGTGTCGTGTTAATATGCTCTGTGGAAATCTAAAACTGCAATAAAGATCCAATATTCATTCATTGTCATATTCTTTCTATAGTTAACTTTCAGCACTTCCTTTCTCTCTGTCAAAGTCTATTTAACCAAACAAACATATGATTAGTGTTTAATAGAGAGGGAGCTGGTAAAACACTGACAACTGTCTGGATTGGCTCATAGCGCAGTCTGAACTGTTAACAGGAAGAGACAGGATGTGGTCTGAACTCAGTCAAGGTGAAAATCTTGAATAGCAGTGAATACTGGCTGACTCTTATCTGTAACACATTTGTATACAAGTTTCTGAAGAAACATTTAGGACTAATATATTGCTTACTTTCAGAGTAGTCGTTTGTACCATGGTCATCTTATTCTATGTGCACCTTTAGTGAGGCGTCAACCAGAGAAAGGCCAAACAACTAACACAGAAAAACAGAGGGCATGGGGAAAAAGATCAGGGGAGCCAATTACCTCAGGTCAGCAGCAATGTCAGCTCCACTCATGCTCCACCTCTTTGCCCAGTTTAGACTAAGACAGGAGTCAGATACAACCAAGATGTGGACAGCCAGAGCCACCACACTGAGCTTCAAAAGGACTCTTCAGGAAACATATGGTTGACGTCACAGAGGGTTCAGATAATCGGCCTCATGCATAAATGTTTTCTTACATTTCTCTCACATTCAGCCTACTGAAAAAAAGACAATAATATGTGGGATTCAAGAAACGCAAGACAATGAGCCAAATCTGTTCTTATCCATCTGTTCATATGTTGTCGAATCCCATTTGAACTTAGACTGGTTTCACGTGGCAGGTACTTTGCAATTAGAATGAAGAAATGCCCCAGTGAAATGATGTCAGGGCAGCAGACTTCACTGCCACAGTAATTTGATTGGTAATGTTACACCCAAGCAAGTAAGATCTAAAAAAAAAAAAAAAACACATTCATTTATTTATTCAATTATGTACAGTGGTATCATCCACCTGGAGAGGCGCAAAGCCTGCCATATCATCAAGGCATTGTGTGCAAAATAACTACTTCAATCTGATAAACAATGCCAATAATTTAATTTATTATAAGATGAGTTTAGGAACTAAGCCACGCCCCATATCATTCCATTTCCCACTCTTACATATAAAAGTATGTCCGAACTGTCTCTCCGTTTATCTCTGTTCTCAACCCCTACCCTCCCTATCCCTCTCTATTCCTGTCTTCCTCTTCCACCTTTCATTACAGGAACCAGCGGACAAGGACAAACCCAAATCAATGCTTTACAGTTAGGGGTGATAGCCTTCTCTTCTGGCTAGGTGTCACATTCTATTGATACGTATGAAATGTCCTAATGTGTGCAACACCATCCAGGCCAAAAGAAATGCCACAGGCCCCGACCACAAGTTTTACTGACCCCCCCTCCCAGTGACCAGCCTCATTATGTGCCAACTTCAACACAACCTCCCAAAATTTAGCTGGCACCATGATCTGGATAACGGAGCCGCCAATGAAACTGTCACCGTGCGGAACCCACTTTCTCACAAGAACCTCCTTGTGAACAAAATAGCCTCAAAAGCTATTGTTCACTACCCCTACTGAAAGCACCTGCTTTAAACAAACCTGTCAGAGAGGGATCAGTGGTGGACCATCAGCTCAAACCCGGCCTCCTGCCACACCATTTCCCAAAATGAACGTGATGCCCTCTCCCCCCCTATGGAAAATCGGATCACGCCGCTCTTTCTCATGCCCAAATACAAACAAGGGCTGAAGCAGGAACCCCCTGCTGTGAGAGAAGTGACGCGGTGGACAGATCAATCGGAGGCCAATCTGCAGGGTGCGCTGGATTCAGCCGACTGGGACATGTTTCACAACAGTGCGGGTGGAGATATCGAGGAGTTTACGGACGCGGTTGTGGGATTTATCGGTTAAGTTGTGGATGATACCACGCCGAGGAGAACCATCAGGACTTTTCCCAACCAGAAGCCGTGGGTGGATCCATCTGTCCGCGACACTCTGCGTTCCCGCACCGCTGCCTATAACTCCGGACTCGCCTCTGGGAACATGGAGGAATACAAGTCGGCCTCTTACAGTGCTCGCAGAGTGGTGAAAGAGGCAAAACACCGCTACGGCCAAAGACTGGAGAAACTGATGGGACAGTCTGATTCCAGGGGACTGGGGCAGGGACCACGTACAATCACAGACTACAAAGCAGCACCCACCCCCCCGGTGAGTGCCGACACCTCTCTGGCTGACGAACTGAACACCTTTTTTGCGCGCTTTGAGTCGGGAAACCGACTGCCTGCTGCGCTTCCAGCCGGAGGGCAGGACACACTCACTGTGACGGAGCGCAACGTGATGAGGGTGTTTAAAAGTGTGAACACCAGGAAAGCGGCTGGACCAGACGGGATTAGTGGGCGTGTCCTCAAAACCTGCGCTGATCAGCTGGCACCTCTGTTCACAGTGATATTCAACCTCTCACTCAGACAGTGTGTGATCCCAACCTGCTTCAAGAAGTCCACAATCTTCCCTGTCCCAAAGAAACCACACCCCAGCAGCTCCAATGACTTCAGGCCCATAGCCCTCACATCTGTGGTGATGAAATGTTTTGAGAGACTGATCAAGACATTCATCACGTCCACACTGCCCACCACCCTGGATCCACTACAGTTCGCATACCGGCCGGACAGATCTACAGATGACGCCATAAACCTCCTCCTCCACAAGACCCTCTCCCATGTGGACACTGGTAAGGGGAACTATGTGAGAGTGCTGTTTGTTGACTACAGCTCAGCTTTTAATACCATAGTCCCCTCCAGACTGGCTGCTAAGCTGCATGACCTGGGCCTGGACTCCTCTCTGTGCAGGTGGATCTACAGCTTCCTGACCGGCAGACCACAGGTGGTTCGAGTGGGTCACCACACTTCAGCCCCCCTGACTCTCAACACTGGATCCCCCCAGGGCTGTGTGCTCAGCCCTCTGCTGTACTCGCTGTACACACACGACTGCGAGGCCACGTCAGACTCCAACATCATCATCAAGTTTGCTGACGACACCGCTGTTGTAGGACTAATCTCCCACGGCGACGAGACAGCCTTCAGGAGGGAGGTGTCCCACCTGGAGGACTGGTGCAGGGAGAACCACCTCCTGCTGAACGTCAGCAAAACAAATGAACTGATTGTGGACTTCAGCAGGAAACAGCAGAGGGACTTCCGTCCACTCATTATCTGTGGCTCTGAGGTGGAAAGAGTGGACACCTTCAGATACCTGGGAGTGACCATCTCACAGGACCTGTCATGGACTCACCATCTGAACACCATCGTGAAGAAGGCCAGACAGCGTCTCTACCTCCTCAGATGCCTCAGAGACTTTAAGCTCCCTCTCAAGGTGCTCAGGAACTTTTACACCTGCACCATCGAGAGCATCCTGTGTGGGAGCATTACCACCTGGATGGGAAACTGTACCAGGCAGGACTTCCTGGCCCTCAAGAGGGTGGTCCGTTCAGCGGAGCGGACCATCAGAACCCCCCCCCCCCCAACCTGCAGGACATTTATACCAAACGTTGCAGGTTAAAGGCCAAGAAGATCCTCAAACAGCCCAGTCACCCCAGACACTCTCTCTTCTCTCTACTGCCATCAGGCCGGCGTTTCCGATGCCTGAGGACAAAGAATGAGAGGCTGAAGAAGAGTTTTTATCCTCATGCCATCCGCCTGCTCAACTCTGAGCCTTAACCGGACTCAAATATCACTGCACTTTATTCATGTAGCTGCTTAATACTGTAAATTTATGTACATATACAACTACCCCCCCCCCCCCCCCCCCAGTTTACCAGTCTATATTTTTATTCAGTCTATATTTTTATTCTTATTTTTATTTTTTATTTTATTTCTCTATCAGTGTACATTACACTTATATTGCTTACCTTGTGTGCAAACTACTGTTTACTGTAGTACTTATATTTTTTTTACTACTGGCTGCAGGTACAACAATACATATCACTGTGGATTGTACTATGTATAACTGTGCATGTGACAAATAAAACCTAGCTATCTATCAATCGGCAGTGCCGGCCACACACCAACAGCCACTTCACCCTAAACCAGATCCACAGATATGGGTAGCAATATTCCCAGGAACTGAGTGTTTAAACTGCTCCAAAACTATGAGATCACACAAATCCTGAAAACACTCAACCATCAATGCAGAGCACCAGCACGTAAAACGATCGGTCAGATCACGGGCAAACTCCAGATGCATTTGTTTCTCAGTTTTCCTCCACATCGGAAAACGTTGGCAGTAAGCTTCAGGAACCAGCTCAAACACATTCAGAACAGCAGACTTCACCAACAGATAATTTTGTCTGTCAGCGAAAGACAACGACGAATAGGCCTCCTGCAAATACCAAGGCCATTGCTGCATTTCCTGTGCCGACCACCAGGAGAAAGCTAAGACGTTTCGTTGGGATGTCAAGATAATATCAGCAGTTCTGTAAAAACTTCTCCACTGTAGCGGCCCCGCTGACGGCTTTAACCAGTCCTTCAAAGCCCTTTAATTGGACTGCTGAGTGTATACAATCATTTGAGAGCGTGAAAGGTATGCTGTGTTGCGCTCCTGTCCTGTCTGCCCCAGATTTCTCCATGCCATTCAAGCTTGAAATAGATGCCAGCGCACTCAGAGCTACATGAGGATGACCAGGGCATTGATTATCCTGTGAGCTACTTGTCACGCAAATTTAATAAACATCAACTCAAGTACTCCACCATAGAAAAGGAAACTCTTGTACTGATTGCTCTGCAGCATTTTGAGGTTTACGCTGGATCGAGTGCTAAGCCTGTTAAGGTGATCACTGACCATAACCCTCTACTGACCTTCCATCCATTTCTCTGACAACCTGTGTACCAATACATTTATTTGCATCACAATAAGGCACGGTCTTTCTTAGTGAAAGTGACAGCCAACTACCATGCAAACTATTACAGACACAGGAAGAAACCAGGAAGCTCCAGACATGGATACGTGCATAAGCTACACAACATTTTTATGTATATAAATACATAAAAGTAACATCCGTATTAATGGTTCTTACTTTATCTTTCTGATTTAATTAGCTCCAGTTTATCACCTACCACAGCACACCTGGATCATCAGAATGATCCACCTAAGATCATCTGACTCAGTCCTAAACCAAAATATCTTCAGGATACAGATTTTTTTCCCCCACTTACTCACTATGTGATGACACTATAATATCATTCTGATTATACATAAATGGGAATATTAATTTAAATTATGAATAGAGTGAATGATGGTAGAGTATTTTCTTCTGTAGGGAAATTTTTCACATCACACTCTTAAGATTCCTTACAATAAACAGGAAGTATGCAGGTATTGATGAAAAAAGTTATTACATTGTGCATGTGAGCGAGTTAATATTAAAAGTGCGGACACACATTATTCATGCATCAGGTCCAATGAGATTAGCCCAACATCTCAGCTACTGCAGTAATGAATGATACTGAGGAAGAGTATCTCCAAAGAATCACTGTAATAGTGCAGGAATCATCCACAGATGTCTCCAGGATCACCCTACTCATCATGTCTTACTGGTATCAGCATCCAAACAACATGCATAGAGCAGCATTCATTAATAAAGCATGTCAACAATTCACTACAGGTTCTTTTTTCCTCAATAAATTCTAAAGATATCACATTATTCCTGTTACTGTGATTAATCGAAATACACTTACTACAGGTTCCTTTCTCAATCTCAATGTGTGACTCCTACAGCAACACATCAATTGGTTATGTAATCTACAACTAGACAACATGAAGACTACTGAGGTTATTTTTAAAGCTGAGAATGTGATTCTTCTACCATGGAAATTAAGAGAACATGTGATGTCTTTATTTAGTATGTGTTCACTGAGTTGTGAATACTATCGTTTGAATATCACTTATTCTGTAATGATACAGTCTGAATCAACCCTCACTGCCCTGAAAGCATTAACAGTATGTGGCTAGCTATGAACAACAGGGTAAGCAACACATAAACACCCCGCCTCTTTACTTTAAAAGCTCACCCTTCCTGGGCTCACAACAAATATGGACTTTGCAGAGCTCCAGTCATACGCACAACCATGAACTTCACCCTGATAACAGCTTTTAGTCTCTGCAGCCTCTGTAAGTACATACTTTAATTGTTCCTAACTTCACTCCTCAAATTATTTACCAAATTATTTACCTCATGTCACTTTAAAACAAGTAACTCTGTTGTTTCTCTGTTGGTTTCAGGCTGGTTCTCTGTCTCAGGTTCTGAGTTTCAGACTATGGACGGTCAGTCGGGTAAAGAAGTCACACTCACATGCTCCGATATTAGAGAGCATGATACTGTGATAATCTGGTTCAGAGTGGTCAACAGAACCTCAGTCAGTGTTATCTCTACTACGGACCCAAAAGGCAAGAAGCAAAATGAAAAATATGAAACAAGCTCTCACAGCTCCTCCATCTTTCTCAAAATCAAGTCACTGGATTTATCAGACTCTGGGTTATATCTCTGTGGAATTATCAGAGCTGGAAAACTACTATTAAGTAAAATATATTTAAAGATTGACGGTAAGTGTATTGTAAAGTCGTTACTTTTATGGGTACGTTTTGTTTGGTCAAGTCATTTTCTACTTATAATACAAAGAGATGCTTTGATGTTGTCTCTGCATGTAAAATATCCAGAAATAAAATTAAGAATGAAATTATCTTTATTTATTTAAAAGGTGGTGATGATCCTGATGGTAACATGGAAAACAAATGTGAAAGTAAGAATTTCCTTAATATTTTTCTCCATTTTAATTTTAGTGTAGTCTCAAATCTCTAAAGTGAAAATAGAGACTAACTTTCTTTCTTGTAACTTGTCTTTGTTCTAAAGAGTCTGATGGAATGGTAAAGCTGATGAGTGTGGTCCTGGGTGGACTGACTGTTGTCCTTGTAATGGTCAGCATTGGTCTGGTTGTTCAAAATGTGAAGCTTAATAAAAAGCTAAAGAAAGGTACTTTTGGATTGTTTTATGTAAAACTGCTTTAACAAAGACAACAATCAATAACGAGATGTTTTGTTTCCGTCACTCAGCTAAAGAAGAACAGAATCCGCAGCAAAGTCAGGTAAATCATTTTATTGTTTGATAAAGATTGCCCAGAACTAGCCTCTATGTGATTTGCGAATGTAGGCTATGTCCATTGGAGAGCAACATGTTTCTTTTACAACTGTAAAATGTTTTGCTCAATATTAATTTAGCTTTATGATAACTGTAAATGTTCTTTTCACAGAGTCGTGGTTTTGACGACCTGAACTACGCTGCGGAGTCATTTCGAAAGAGGGCTAAAAGAAGAGAGCTGGAGACAAATGTTGTTTATGCTGCTACCAGATAGACTGAAGAGAAAACTGGAAGTGATACTGTGTCGTGTTAATATGCTCTGTGCTTTTGGATGGATTGTTGAAGTGAGGAAGAAAAATCTAATTCTGCATTAAAGATCCAATATTCATTCATTGTCATATTCTTTCTATGGTTAACTTTCAGCACTTCCTTTCTCTCTGTCAAAGTCTATTTAACCAAACAAACATATGATTAGTGTTTAATAGAGAGGGAGCTGGTAAAACACTGACAACTAGGCCTGTCACAATAATCAATAAATCAATTAATTGCACGATAAATGAAAACGAACTTGATAATTTTGCCAGCCTCGATATGTGGCCATGTGCATACGTCTTTGTTTTCCTTCGTCTCTCTCTACCAAACAGGTTGGATGACAAGAGGGTTCACTCTGTGCACCTGGACGCGTTGGTTCCATAGGATAATGAATGGAGTGAACCCTCCTGTCAGTCATCCAGTCTCTTTGTCTCAGTGGGGGGAGGCAGGGCCGCGAGCATACACACAGAGAGAGTGCAGCAAGTGAGCCTCATGAGGAGTAGAGAGTAAGGGCGTATTCACACCAGGAAGGTCCGTTAGTTCACTTGCTTTGGTCCGGACCAATTTTTTTTTTCTTTTTTCTTTTTTAGTGCGGTTCGCTTTCACACTGTGATTAATTGCAACCGGACCAGAATTTATAAACAAAAACACATGTGCTAAGGTCGTTCAGCCATTGGCTGGTAAACGTATAGGCGGGGTAAAGAAGGAAGCCAAATGTCCCACGTAAATAGGCTACAATGGAGACTTTGCGTACTGTAGGTCTACTTGTTATTATGCTAGCAATATGGTTTATAAACTTACAGCTTGTCTGGACATCTGCCCAGATATCTAGGAGGCAGCGTGTCTCCTCAGAGCTCGGTTAAGCCACGGCTCATCTCTACCTAACCTACCTGCGTTTGTTTGCTTCACGTGTCTCTCTCTGTTGTGTGTGTCACTGGGCTATCCTACATTTCACATAATGCGCGAAAACTACGGGAGCTCGTCAAATCCAAAAAGGTAGATTTTTGCAACTTGGGTCGGATCGAGGTCGGGCTGCTTTCACACCATAAAGGAACCGCACCAGGGTTCGGTAGGAACCGCTCCGAGACCACCTCCTCAGCTGGGTCTCGGTCCGCTTGTTTGGTCCGCACCAGAGTTTGAGTGATTGTATTCACACCAGTCAAAAAGGTCCGAACCAAGCAGGGAAACGAACTTGAGTTCGTTTTAATCGAACTAAACAAGGCAGGTGTGAATACACCCTAAGGTAACATGAGTAGAAATGTGTAGGAATAAAAGGGATGATTTCAAAGAAGAATGCCACAGCCCCAGTTTTCGAACATTTCGTATTTAAACTGAATGAACAAGGTGAGTCCATTAACATGAATGAGCCAGTATGTCGTATTTGTTTGAAAGTAGTGGCAACGGGAAAAAAAAAACAATACAATGAACTTGTACGCACACCTGAAACACAATCATCCAGTCCAGTTTTCCCAGCTGGAGAAAAAAACTGCAGCTTGAGATTCAGAGGAGCCTTCACCCTGACAGTCACAAACACAAGACAAAGTGAGTGATAGCAAGGTGAACAAGACAAAGTGAGTGATAGCAAGGTGAACACAAGGACCGCAAACAGAGCACATGATCCCCTCTAACTAAACTACCTAACCACAACTAACTAAACTCAATCACCCCTAGTTTTCATGTGGCAACTTGCGGCGGGTATTTATGCACTAAAGACTGCTGGCATGGGAAAGTGACCATTCACTGACAACAAACCCATAACCACGGCCATGCTCCTGATACAAAGCTCTAACTGCTTTCACCCCAACACTACAGAAAAAAAGAAGCCAGTGAAGCTCAAAGTAGCAACGCTGCTAACACCTAATAGGGGAAAATGGCTCCAACACACACAGTGAACACCAGCCAACACTCACCTAACTTCCAGCCAAACACTGAACTCAACTTAATTTACTAAACCTTTACAAATTTATCACGTCTCCACAATGGCACACAACGTGTAAAACCAACCACTCAAAGCTTCCATTTTCACACACAAAAAAAAACACAACGGCGATTCGTAGAAAATGCACTTAAGTCATTTCAGTCATGAAAGTCACAGACCAATTGCACAACAAATCGTGAATGGACGAGCCCCTACTTTGTCAAGACCTGCCTCGTAAGCCGTGACAAAAAAAGGAAAGACAGGATCTAAACGTAAAGGTTACTTTATTTAAAAAAGTCATAAATCAACCCATAAGAAGTAATGAGGTTTCAGTGGGAGTATCAATGTGTCTGTCGATGGGTGCATGATAGTGTGTGTATTGTTGAAAGGTGCTAACATAAAGTGAATAGGCTGAAGCCAACAGAACAAAAAACACGATGCTGGAGGTATCAAGGTTGAGAAGCAGAGAGAGAGTGAGGACTGAGACTGCCAGATCTTAAAAGATCAGGGAGACTGGCCAGGTGCTCCTGATTACCCAAACTGAGACCTGCCCACTAAGGTACCTGCAGAAACAGACAAGCAACAACACAAGGGGACAAGACGCCCTATAGCAGCAGGTGGTGATCACAATTCTAAAGATATCACATTATCTCTGTTACTATGTTTACAAGAAATACACTTACTACAGGTTCCTTTCTCATTCTCAATGTGTGACTCCTACAGCAACACAACAATTGCATATGTAAACTACAACCAGACAACATGAAGACTACTGAGGTTATTTTTAAAGCTGAGAATGTGATTCTTCTACCATGGAAATTAAGAGAACATGTGATGTCTTTATTTAGTATGTGTTCACTGAGTTGTGAATACTATCGTTTAAATATCACTTATTCTGTAATGATACAGTCTGAATCAACCCTCACTGACCTGAAAGCATTAACAGTATGTGGCTAGCTATGAACAACAGGGTAAGCAACACATAAACACCCCGCCTCTTTACTTTAAAAGCTCACCCTTCCTGGGCTCACAACAAATACGGACTTTGCAGAGCTCCAGTCATACGCACAACCATGAACTTCACCCTGATAACAGCTTTTAGTCTCTGCAGCCTCTGTAAGTACATACTTTAATTGTTCCTAACTTCACTCCTCAAATTATTTACCAAATTATTTACCTCATGTCACTTTAAAACAAGTAACTCTGTTGTTTCTCTGTTGGTTTCAGGCTGGTTCTCTGTCTCAGGTTCTGAGTTTCAGACTATGGACGGTCAGTCGGGTAAAGAAGTCACACTCACATGCTCCGATATTAGAGAGCATGATACTGTGATAATCTGGTTCAGAGTGGTCAACAGAACCTCAGTCAGTGTTATCTCTACTACGGACCCAAAAGGCAAGAAGCAAAATGAAAAATATGAAACAAGCTCTCACAGCTCCTCCATCTTTCTCAAAATCAAGTCACTGGATTTATCAGACTCTGGGTTATATCTCTGTGGAATTATCAGAGCTGGAAAACTACTATTAAGTAAAATATATTTAAAGATTGACGGTAAGTGTATTGTAAAGTCTTTACTTTTATGGGTACGTTTTGTTTGGTCAAGTCATTTTCTACTTATAATACAAAGAGAAGCTTTGATGTTGTCTCTGCATGTAAAATATCCAGAAATAAAATTAAGAATGAAATTATCTTTATTTATTTAAAAGGTGGTGATGATCCTGATGGTAACATGGAAAACAAATGTGAAAGTAAGAATTTCCTTAATATTTTTCTCCATTTTAATTTTAGTGTAGTCTCAAATCTCTAAAGTGAAAATAGAGACTAACTTTCTTTCTTGTAACTTGTCTTTGTTCTAAAGAGTCTGATGGAATGGTAAAGCTGATGAGTGTGGTCCTGGGTGGACTGACTGTTGTCCTTGTAATGGTCAGCATTGGTCTGGTTGTTCAAATCTTGAAGCTTAAAAAAGGTACTTATGGCTTTACATGTATGGTCTATTCTTAAAAATAGTCAATGATCAATAACCAGATGTTTTCTTTCTGTCACTCAGCTCAAGAAGAACAGAATTCAGAGCAAAGACAGGTAAATCCAACTTTAACATTTAGTTTTATTTATTGTTTAGTAAAGCTTAACTAGAATCAGCCTCTTAAGGTTTTGCTTGTCTGCAATACATTGGTATGTACAGTATGTACTGTATATTTAGAAATATACTTGTATTATATTGATATGGGCCGAATACAAACAGAAAATTGCAGTTTGTCCATTGAAGAGCACAAACATGTCTCTTTGACAACTGTAACATGTCTTCCTCAACATTACCTGGGACTATGTTGTGATTGTAAATGTTCTTTTCACAGAAATGTGGCTCTGACGACCTGAACTACGCTGCAGTGACTTTTCAAAAGAGAGCAAAGAGAAGAGAGCCGGAGCCAAATGTTGTTTATGCTGCTACCAGATAGACTGAGGAGAAATTCATTCATTCATTGTCATATTCTTTCTATGGTTAACTTTCAACACTTCCTTTCTCTCTATCAAAGTCTGTTTAACTAAACAAATATATGATTAGTGTTTAATAGAGAGGGAGCTGGTAAAACCCTGACAACTGTCTGGATTGGCTCATAGCGCAGTCTGAACCGTTAACAGGAAGAGACAGCATGTGGTCTGAACTCAGCCGAGGTGAAAATCTTGAGATCTGTTAACTGGTATCTTTCTGGAAATAGAATCTGAAAGGACGCAGTAAATACTGGCTGACTCTTATCTGTAACACATTTATATACAAGTATCTGAAGAAACATTTAGGAATAATATATTGCTCATTTTCAGAGTAGTTGTTTGTACCTTGGTCAGTTGATCTCTAAATAAACATAACTTCCATCATTCAACTTATAAATTTCGACATTTTTTCATAATGACATATTTTAACATGAATTCTATGAATAAGGAAAATGAAGATTCATTCAGTGCAGACCTCATTAGGAAACATGTTTTTCTCTAATATCCTGCCTTGAAGTAGCAAAGATAGTGTTGAATATGGTTTGAGCGGATGACTAGTCTACGAGAGTATTAAATTCAGGAAGGGTGTCTGGCAGTAGTCAGGATGTATGACTTATACACTCAGATAGATCTGGTTAGCTTCATATACAGCTATGCTGCCCATGAGAGCTCAGCCTCCCATGCATTAACAAAAGCACTGTGGCCCCATAGTTCCCTACTTGTTAAAAGGAAATACATTTTGACAAAAATACTTCGAGAAGCACACATAACATTTATTGTTGACCCGGTCGTCCCCACCTTTGAATTTAATATCAATTAAGTCCATCAATTAAGTAAATTAGCCTATGGTACCAAACTGTTAGCACACACGCATGTTGGAGCTCATTTGAATCCAGTTTGCGGTGTCCTAATAGTACTCACAATTCCTGGGATGCAGGATGCCATTAGATATAATTTGGCAAAACCCTCCTTCAGCGGTGCCCCGTCACTGTGTTGCAGAAACACGTCCTCAGGCTCTGTCCACGTTCTTAAGCGTCCAGTAGATTCTCTGCAGCTTGGTGCAATAAATGTTTCCCAAGCACAAGTCTCTTATACTGCTAGCACAAGGAGCTAGCTAGCAACAGTCCACAGTGAGGTCACGGTTTAGCATCAATCAAGTAGAATTTCGAATGGAAAAAAAGCTTCCACTCTGTGTCCACTCTCTAGCAAACACATACTCTAAGTCAGGCAGGTCGGCATGTAACCAAATCACACTAACTTAAAACACTATAGCTTACTGAACTGACTTTCTTTCTCACTCCATCTCTCTCCTCTCTGTCCCACCAACCTGGAAACCTGGTAAATTAACATGAACATCACTAATTGGCTAGTCAAACAGATTGACCCCCATCCATATCATTTACAACACAAGACTATGGTGCGTTCAGGAACCAGGTTGAACATAGGACATTCCATATACTTAATGGACCTGGCCAACTTGGTCGACACAATCCTCCATGTGTGGCAGGGGAAATGAATAGGGTTTAGCAACAGCGTTCACTTTACGACAATCAGTACAGAATCTGGGGGTGTTATCTGATTTGGGCACTAAAAGACAAGGTGAGGCCCAACTGGACAATGAGGGCTCAGCAATACTATGGTCCAACATATACTGTATACTGTATTTCAGGATCAAGATATTTACGCTTTTCAGGGTTTACCCTATAAAACTGCTGTCTGACCGGCTGAGCATTGCCTACATCTATATCCTGCTCTATTAAATGTGTCTGGGTGGGAGTGTTACGGAACAAACAAGGATATGAGCCAATCAATCCTGATAAATCCGTCTGTTTAGACTCTGACAAATGACCCAATAACACATGCAAATTACAACAATGACTCTGAGTTCTTCAGGGGGCCCTGTAACAAAGTGGGATCCAGACATGGCAACCCATTCTCCACCTCAGCTGCCACAGACTGAGGGGCATGGACAGCAGACACCTATAATAGGTAATAGGTACTACTACTACTTCACATGGACCCAAGAACTTAACTTACAAAGGCGAGGTGATTATTGGCAGCAGTGCTAAAACCCGGTCCCTCACACTAAACATTCAGCACACAGCACGCCGATCGAACATTTTCTTCATTTGTGCAGATTTGTGCAGATGACAAATCCTGTTTTGCCATCTCCCCAGCTACACAGAGTCTATACCGAAAACCATTAACATAGTCAATCAGATTTTGCGGAGTCTCCACCAGGGCAAACATTCCTCCCAGTCTCTCTCCATCTCAATGCAGTAAGCAGGGACTTCAAGGTCTGATGGAACCATTCTAAAGCCTCCTGGCTCTGTGCATGGTATGCAGAGGCTTTGTAATGTTTCATATGCAACTGCTTCAAGATCTGAGAGAACAGATGGGAAGAAAAGTTTGAACCCTGATCTGAATGGATGATTTCTGGAATCCCAAAAACTGAAGTGACCTTAGACCAAATCGTAACTTCCTTTTTGTGGGCGGGTAGGCACTCTAGATTAGGGAAGTCTTTATTGCAAAGGTTTTCATCTGATGGTGGCCTCACCTTACCAAATGTTCTGCTGTACTGTTGATCAGCACAGAAGCATTAACTGATTTACTGGCTTCAATCTTCACAACCATTATGGAGTAGGCTAGAGACTCAGACATGTGTCTCATCTTCACTCACAGCCTTACTCACATCTTCATTGCCTGTAAATTCAAATTTTACAAAGAATCCTATGGTGCAGATTTATGTTCAGATTTTAATTTACCCACACCCCATCTACACTATATTTCCAAAAGTATACACTCCATCACACCATCCAAATAATTGAATTCAAGTATTCCAATCACTTCCATGGCCACAAGTGTATAAAATCCAGCAGCTAGGCATGCAGACTGGTTCGACAAACATTTGTGAAAGAATGGGTCACTCTCAGGAGCTAAGTGAAACCCAGCGTGGTACTGTGACAGGATGCCACCTGTGCAACAAGTCCAGTCGTGACATTTCCTCACTACTAAATATTCCACAGTCAACTGTCAGTGGTACTGTAACAAAGTGGAAGCGATTGGGAACGACAACAACTCAGCCACAAAGTGGCAGGCTATATAAAATGACAGAGTGGGGTCAGCGGATACTGAAGCACATAGTTTGCAGAGGTCGGCAACTTTCTGCAGAGTCAGTCGCAACAGACCTCCAAACCTCATGTGGCCTTCAGATTAGCTTGAGAACAGTGCGACGAGCGCTTCATGGAATGGGTTTCCATGGCCAAGCAGCTGCATCCAAGCCATACATCACCAAGTGCAATGCAAAGCATCGGATGCAGTGGTGTAAAGCATCCCTCCACTGGACTCTAGAGCAGTGGAGACGCGTTCACTGGAATGATGAATGACACTTCTCCATCTGGCAATCTGATGGACCAATCTGTGTTTGGCGGTTGCCAGGAAAACGGTACTTGTCTGACTGCATTGTGCCAAGTGTGAAGTTTGGTGGAGGAGGGATTATGGTGTGGGGTTGTTTTTCAGGAGCCGGGCTTGGCCCCTTAGTTCCAGTGAAAGGAACTCTCAATGCTTCAGCATACCATGAGATTTTGGACAATTCCATGCTCTCAACTCTGTGGGAACAGTTTGATGATGGCCCCTTCCTGTTCCAAAATCGCTGCGCACCAGTGCACATGACTGGCCTGCACAGAGTCCTGACCTCAACCCGATAGAACAGCTTTGGGATGAATTAGAGCGAACACTGTGAGCCAGGCCTTCACGTCCAACATCAGTGTCTGACCTCACAAATGTGTTTCTGGAACGATGGTCAAAAATTCCCCAAAACACACCCTAAGCCTTGTGGAAAGACTTCCCAGAAGAGTTGAAGCTGTTATAGCTGCAAAGGACAGGCCAACGTCATATTAAAGCCTATGGATTAAGAATGGGATGTCACTTAAGTTCATATGCATGTAAAGGTAAGTGAGCGAATACATTGTGACATTGTGCCGCTTCTCTTTTTCCATGCTATCCCTCCTTCCCTTTCACCAATTGTGGGATGACTTTCTGACTTTAGATCTCCACCAGAAATCATTAATATCTAAGATTTATAGCAAACTTATGGCTCTTGATAATTACTCAGTCGTCACAACTAAAAACTCTTGCGAACACAAGCTTTCAGTTAATTTTACAGATAGTTGGTAGGACAAAGCTTTGTACTCTATACGTTCATCTATTCCTTGTGCCAGATTGCAGCTGATACAGTTCAAGGTGTTGCACAGAGCCCATTTGAGGAAATCTAGACTATCTGAAATATATCCTGACATCGCAGACCAATGTGACAGATGCCATGCTTCTTCTTGTAATTTGGCCCACAAGTTCTTCTCTTGTAATAGACTATAAAAGGTCTGGACAGATTATTTTACAATACTAACCAAGGTTTTAGGGACCCAAATAAAGTTGGACCCCTTCATTACCATATTTGGAATCTCCCCTGAACAAATCCAAATTAACGCTTTACAGTAAGAGGTGATAGCCTTTACTTCTCTTCTGGCTAGGCATCGCATTCTATTCCTCTGGAAGTCCTAAACCACCATCCATATCAACAGTATCCATCCAATATTCTTTTTCAAAAATGGACATCTTTCTTAAACTACTTTATTATTTTTTATTAGTTTTATCATATTTATTTGCGTTTAATATTTATTTCATTAGTGTTGTTTAAAATTCATTTATTTTTATTTAACACAGTTTATACGACACGGGTATGCAGCTGGATAGCGAACAGTTTGACACGTCACAATGAGAAGGTAAACTGCACCAGACCGAGAAGGAGGCAACAGAAACACACAATCAGTGATCAAGTGTTCAAAAGGCGGCTGACAGCTGGAAAAGGAAATAGAGGCGTAGCCATTATCCTTTCATTAGGCTTGCCTGAGAGTTGACACGTATGACATGTCCTAATGTGTGCAACAACATCCAGGCCAAAAGAAATGCCACAGGACCCGACCATGTGCCAACTTCAACACAACCTCCTGAAATTTAGCTGGCACCACGATCTGGATAACGGGGTCGCCAATGAAACTGTCACCGTGCGGAACCCACATTCTCACAAGCACGCCAATAGCCACTTGACCCTGAACCAGATCCACAGATATGGGTAGGAATATTCCCAGGAATAGAGTTTTTAAACTGCTCCAAAACTATGAGATCACACAAATCCTGAAAACACTCGTAAAAAGCACATAACATGATCGGTCAGATCACAGGCAAACTCCAGATGGGTTTGTCTCTCAGCTTTCCTCCAAGTCGGAAAACGTTGGTGGTAAGCTCCAGGGACCAGCTCATACACATTCAGAACAGCGGACTTCACCAACAGATCATTTTGTCTGTCAGCGAAAGACAACAACGAATAGGCCTCCTGCGCTCTGCCAGTTAATGCGCACTGCAGCATCAACGTGCGCGCAGACTCCGGCCACTTTCTTTACTCGGACATCTCTCATTAAATCTTGGCAGCAAGCGCAAGTTTCCCAACACATCAAAACAGTTTTCTGGATGTTCATGAAGAAACGACGAGCCTTCAATCTCAACAGAAGCATCAGTAACATGCTTTCCATTTTTTATCAACTCAGGTTTGAACTGTTGCAGAGAAACCTTTGCCTGCTCAGTCTGGTAACAGAGCTTTTCAATCATCAGCTGCTTCTCAATCTCTGCTGTCTTTATCATCTTGTCATGCTCTAATTTTAACACCACACTGTAAAATCTAATTAGTTGACCTTACTTAAAAAAAGTATGCAAACTCGTTGCCTCAAAAAAATTAAGCAAAGTAATCTTAAGATTAGTGAGTTAGAAAAGCTTGTTTATTTTAAGTGTGCAGTACTAAATGGAGTAGTACAACTAAAAAGAAAATATTAAGTTCATGTAACTTAATAGCCATGCTTACTGTTAACTTCATTTTTTCATGTTGTGTGGACTGCTTGATATAAATTTAACCTCACTTAGAATTACTAAATACCTACAACTTACTACTCACTCATTTTTATAAAGTTCACTTAAATTAAACAAATCAACTTCCTTGAATGGGTCCTTGTCCTTCTTCTCTCTCTCCCATTTCTTATCTATTTTAGCTGTTATTATCTAATAAATCAAAAACACCACAAAAATATACTTAAAAAAAAACACTCACTGGTTGATTCAGCTGTATTACAACATTTATTAAAAAAAATAATTGCATCATTGAGAGATCTAGGCTGAAGAATAAACGTTTTATTACTCTAATAACCTTACAATAAGGCATTCATTATTCATTACATTCATTGCATTTCTGATCAAAACTACAAGTACAACAAATGCTTTTGTGTCCCAAAGCGAGCATCAGTCCAAGGTTTAAACCAACCAATCCAAATGCAAAGCATATGTAAGCCCAAGTAACAGACAAACTGCCTGAGGCAAGTTTTTAATACAGTCCATGACAATACCTCCCTCCAGAATGGTGGCAGTGGAGATGGGCTGGAGGTCCACAAAACTTGGACCCTCGTGAGGACTATCTTCACTGACACCTGTCAGCACACCAACAGTGATGCATTCTAGGGCCTCGTCTCTCGCTGTATCCTACAAAGACACACACGTTCTTCAGCATGGCAATTTGTACTCTTCTAAAATATTCATTTTTAGTGTTGAAAGCATTTGATAGAGAATATGATTTTAAATATGTGTTCACACTGGATTGCTGTAATATAGCCAACAAAATAAATGTGGTATAGTTTAAACTAAAGCTATGGTCCACAAGGTCCATATATTCTTAAACAGTGACACTGACTTTTCAACCTTGACTCCTGCTCCTTAGATTTAAAATGTATTAATGTGTACAACGTTTATGTGGCAAATTTCATTTTTATTTACTGGCTGTTTAAATACCTCTTAGATTAGCTGTGGAGGAAATGCTATACAAAATACATCAATCACACTCAAATGTATATTGTATATTGTGCAGATAGAATTACATCTTCTATGTCAGCACAGATACAGTTCTATATTAATGCAGACCAAACTTTTTCTTATGTGCAAGTACTTACAGAGCACGTCTTGAAGAATTCACAGGAGTCGTCACCATGTAAAATGGGAATGCCTTTGAGGACAACAGAGCGAAGTGCTGTCACGTCTGGTGTCCAATAATACACAGAGAGAGAAAAGACCAGTTAACAGAGTAATTTGCAAGGCACAAGCACAAGTCAGACAGGAAATAGAATAGGTTGGTCTGGATCATCTCATTTAGAATTTGATTGATGAACTATCATATAGATCAAAAGCAAAATTAACCTACTTACCATCCAGCTCATGTGCTGCATCAGCTCACTGAGTTTCTGGCCAACAGTTCCCTCAAAGAAGTCTCCCTCAAGATTCTTACTGGCGATTCTATTAAACTCAGCAAACACCTGAAAAAGTATTGAGAGGGGTGGGTAGGGATGGAGAGATGGTAGAGGTGTTAACATTCCAACAATGTACATCTACACAGTCTTTGACGAGCACAGACTGTTATTGTTGGTAGCTAAAGTTAGCTAAGTTAGCATCGTTCCTAACTTAATAGCCTAGCTTAAAATAAAATGACACATCCAGACTTGTTCTGATGTTCTGCCATGTGAATGACCTCCTGTACAAACCGCCGGGATCAGTCTCTCATCTTAAGTCAGTACTGACAAAAAATAAAATAAAATCAACTCCGACAGCGGGTGTGCGTGCACTTGACGAGCACGCCCGCGACCGTTACGCTAAAGTTTCTCCTCAACTTTAACGTGACAAAAGTCTTCAATGTTACCTATTTTCAATAACAAGCAAGTCGTGGTTTGAAAAAATAATAAAGTATTGACCAAGTTTCATTAAAATTTAGCCACATTATGTCTATAAGTTAAGCTAGCGTTAACCGACATTACAACACTCATCATTACTAGCTAGCACGAAAGATATGGCGCTTACTTACAGAAACAAAACGGTCTAAACAAGGGTAAAATATTACTCACCAAATGAGTGTGCCAAGCACAAGAATGCTGAAAATAATTATCCGTTGCAGCAATAAGGTCCAGCTCCACCGCGTCCGTTGCGGGTGAGTTGTTGACATGAATCGTCAAGCGCAGAGAGGACGGGTCTGCGCATGCCCAAAGGTCGAAAAAAGTTTTCAAATCCATAGAAAAAGAGCACAATTATCAAAAACGTACTTTTTCTAAGTGAACCCAGCTCAAGTAGACTGAGCTGATGAGATTTTTCAACCACAAATTACACGTAACTTACTAAAAGCGAGTGTTAATAGCAATTTGATAAAAACTGATTTAAGTCAATTTACTATTTTTAATTAAATACCATGTTTGCATTTACAGTGCAGCAACTCCTTTTGCTGCTCAAATCTCAAATTATTTGCAAACAATAACGGAGCCAAACCACCCGCATTAGTGGCGGAAGGAGGTTGCTTCCCACCAACAGTTAACACACCCATCTCACTCAAATTAGCCTTTAAAATGCCCTTGACGTGTCCTTTAACCTTTCATCAGATATCTCAACCTCATAGTGATCCGCTAACTTTAATAATTGCGCCTTCGTGCACCTATCCAAAAACTCCGACCATTCACTGGTAACAAACCCATAACCACGGCCATGCTCCTGATACGAAGCTCTAACCATTTTCACCCCAACACTACAGAAAAAAAACAAACCAGCGAAGAGAGAAATGCTGCTAACACCTAATAGGGGAAAGTGGCTCCAACATGCACAGTGAACACCAGCCAACACTCATCTAACTTCCAGCCAAACGCTGAACTCAGTTTACTAAACCTTTACAAATTTACCACATCTCCACAATGCACACAATGTGTAAAACCAGACACTCAAAGCTTCCATTTTCACACAATAAAACAAAACAAAGTAAACAGGCTAAAGCCAACAGAACAAAAATGAGACGCCACCACTTTGTCGTGACCTGGCTCATAAGCCGTGACAAAAAACGGAGAGACACTGTCTAAACATAAAGGTTAACCAATTTATTTATACAAAGTCATAAGTCAACCCATAAGAAGTAATGAGGTTTCAGTGGGAGAATCAGTGTGTCTGTCAATGAGTGCATGATAGTGTATGTGTATTGTTGAAAGGTGCTAACATAAAGTGAATAGGCTGAAGCCAACAGGACAAAAACGCGATGCCGGAGGGATCAAGGTTGAGAAGCAGAGAGAGAGTGAGGACTGAGACTGCCAGATCTTAAAAGATCAGGGAGACTGGCCAGGTGCTCCTGATTACCCAAACTGAGACCTGCCCACTAAGGTACCTGCAGAAACAGACAAGCAACAACACAAGGGGAAAAGACTAGGGGTGCACCGATCCGATATTGGGATCGGATATCGGCCCCGATATTGACAAAATAGCTGGATCGGGGATCGGAAAAATTAACAGATCCAAGGGCCGATCCAGTTTTTTTTTTTTTTTTTCTCCGTCGCAGCAGATCCTAGCAGCACGTGTGTCGCATGCTGGAACGAGTTGGAGGTCCTGTGTAGTAGTCCAGTAGGTGGCGGTATATGTCGTGAAGATATGATCCGCCATTAAACAGAAGAAGAAGAATAAGAACGAGTTGGAGCATTTAAGCAATATGGAGCGAGCCAAAGAGTCGGCTGTGTGGAGATATTTCACGCTTGCCACGCCAACTAGTTTGACGGCTGTTTGCATTCAACAATAGAGAGCCGAAGTCCCGCCCCTCTACTTCCGGGTCATGGGACCTATCTTTCGAAAAAATATGAACGGCAGTCTATGGAGAGATCATAATTATTTTTTGGTCCCGTTCGAATTGTGGCATGAATTTCACATATGATGTGTGTGAATTTAAAAGATAATTTTTCACGTCAAGAGATAAATTATTTGACGTAAATAAGCTGAACAACATTAGGTTTTCTATGAGATCGCTTAGTGAACTACATCTCTCATCTCGAACAATGTACTTCACTAGAGAACTATGGCTGTCTCCTTGTTGAGCTTTACCGTCTTCTTCCAGGATGAAGGCAGAAGCATCAAACGAGGTGAAAATCATTATAAATCGGGTCATGTCGAGAGCTGTAGTTACACGAAGGGAGTTTTGGTCGGTTCTGTACGCGCCAGCATGCGGGACATTCCGGCACAAAACACACCGGCATCGTTAGCTGTATCTTTTACTGTAACTTAACAGAAGGACAGACAAAACCGAAGAGTGGAAGGAAAATGTGGTGACGTAATGTAAGCGACTTGGACTTGTAGTTCGTTTAATTACGTATTTTCCATAGCGTTTCACTTAACTATCTTGCGACAAACTGTGACATTCTTGACATGTAAAATCATTTTTTATTCTGAAAAACAATATATGTATAATCCAAGGCACAAGTCGATCGGGACCAGAAAATAATTTATCTTTCGCCATAGACTGCCGTTCATATTTTTTCGAAAGATGGGTCCCATGGACCGGAAGTAGAAGGGCGGGACCTCGGCTCTCTATGGTATCGGATCGGTATCGGGCATTGACAGATATACAAAGCCCAGGCATCGGTATCGGTATCGGGGCTGAAAAAGTCGGATCGGTGCATCCCTAGACAAGACGCCCTATAGCAGCAGGCAGCCCTGACAATTCTAAAGATATCACATTATCCCTGTTATTATGTTACAATAAATACTACTACTAATACTAATACTAATAATACTAATACCACTTACTACAGGTTCCTTTCTCATTATCAATGTGTGACGCCTACAGCAACACAACAATTGTTTATGTAAACTACAACTAGACAACATGACGACTACTGAGGTTATTTTTAAAGCAGAGAATGTGATTCTTCTACCATGGAAATTAAGAGAACATGTGATGTCTTTATTTACTCAACTCAACTCAACTTTATTTATAAAGCACTTTAAAAACAACCACAGCTGAAACAAAGTGGTGTACATTGGTGAGGCAAACTATTAAAAAACAAACACATTTAGTATGTGTTCACTGTGTTGTGAATACTATCATTTGAATATCACTTATTCTGTAATGATACAGTCTGAATCAACCCTCACTGCCCTGAAAGCATTAACAGTATGTGGCTAGCTATGAACAACAGGGTAAGCAACACATAAACACCCCGCCTCTTTACTTTAAAAGCTCCCCCTTCCTGGGCTCACAACAAATACGGACTTTGCAGAGCTCCAGTCATACGCACAACCATGAACTTCACCCTGATAACAGCTTTTAGTCTCTGCAGCCTCTGTAAGTACTGACTTTAATTGTTCCTAACTTCACTCCTCAAATTATTTACCAAATTATTTATCTCATGTCACTTTGAAAAAAGTAACTCTGTTGTTCCTCTGTTGGTTTCAGGCTGGTTCTCTGTCTCAGGTTCTCGGTTTCAGACTATGGACATCCAGTCGGGTCAAAATGTCACACTCAGGTGCGCCAATGTTAGCAAGTATGATAATTTGATAATATGGTTCAGAGTAGTTGACAGAACCTCAGTCAGTTATATCTATACTGTGTACCCATCGGGCAAAGTTGCCAGAAGAAATGATCAATTCCCAAATGGAAAATATGAAACAAGTTCCAACAACTTCACTGTCTTTCTCACAATCAAGTCGCTGGATTTATCAGACTCTGGGTCATATCTCTGTGGAATTGTCGAAAATGGAAATATATTTTTAAATGGGACACATTTAAAGATTGACGGTAAGTGTATTGTAAAGTCTTTACTTTTATGGGTACGTTTTGTTTGGTCAAGTCATTTTCTACTTATAATACAAAGAGATGCTTTGATGTTGTAAAATCCAGAAATAAAACCAAGAATGAAATGATCTTTATTTATTTAAAAGGCGGTGATGAGCCTGATGGTAACATGGACAACAAATGTCAAAGTAAGAATTTCCTTAATATTTTTCTCCATTTGAATTTTAGCGTAGTCTCCAATCTAAAGTGAAAATAGAGACTAACTTTCTTTCTTGTAACTTGTCTTTGTTCTAAAGAGTCTGATGGAACGGTAAAGCTGATGAGTGTGGTCCTGGGTGGACTGACTGTTGTCCTTGTAATGGTCATCATTGGTCTGGTTGTTCAAAATGTGGAGCTTAAGAAAGGTACTTTTCTTTTATGCCATATTTTTGAAAATAGTCAATGATCAATAACCAGATGTTTTCTTTCTGTCACTCAGCTCAAGAAGAACAGAATCCAGAGCAAAGACAGGTGAATCCAACTTTAATCCAAATCAGCCTCTATAGGTTTTGCTTGTCTGAAATATACTTATTTATATGGGCCGAATACAAACAAGAAATTGCCGTTTGTCCATTGAAGATTACCTGGGACTATATTGTGATTGTAAATGTTCTTTTCACAGAAATATAGCTCTGACGACCTGAACTACGCTGCAGTGACTTTTCAAAAGAGAGCTAGAAGAAGAGAGCCAGAGCCAAATGTTATTTACGCTGCTACCAGATAGACTGAGGAGAAACTGGAAATGATACTGTGTCGTATTAATATGCTCTGTGCTTTGGATGGCTTGATGCTGTGAGGAAGAAAACACAAATTCTGCAATAAAGATCCTTTCTATGGTTAACTTTCAGCACTTCCTTTCTCTCTGTCAAAGTCTATTTAGCCAAACAAACATATGATTAGTGTTTAATAGAGAGGGAGCTGGTAAAACACTGACAACTGTCTGGATTGGCTCATATCGCAGTCTGAACTGTTAACAGGAAGAGACAGCATGTGGTCTGAACTCAGCCGAGGTGAAAATCTTGAGATCTGTTAACTGGTATCTTTCTGGAAATAGAATCTGAAAGGACGCAGTGAATACTGGCTGACTCTTATCTGTAACACATTTATATACAAGTTTCTGAAGAAAGATTTAGGACAGTGTGGAAAATATAGAACTAACAGATAATTCATGTATCAATCATCCATCCTTCATGTTTCCAAAAACAAACTAAGCATGGCTGTACAATTACAAGATAAAACATCACAGCAAAACAACTGGCCATCTACATACAGTATGAGTTCAGAAATTGATAGGAATATATTATGAGACTGAATTTGCCATTTCCCTGTTGCTTGGCTTATGCTGCATAATTATTAATACAAAATCATATTGTGAGTCTAGTAATGAAGAAATTTTTTTATAAGTATTAGTTATTGCTGGTTTGTACTCAACCACAGTAAGAAGCAGGAGGCCTGCATTAAAAAGAGAAACGGAGGCTCGTGTTATTTACACAACCACTGTCCAGAGTCTGTGACAGTTAGATTTAGACTAGCATCTGCAGCAGAGTGTGAGGTTTACATTCCTTGTTTGACAGGAAGAGACAACACCGTGTGGTCTCAACGCAACCGAAGCAAAGACCGTGAGGCTTGTTAGAGCAAAGGTTTCTAAAACAGGCAACCAAAGCCATTTCAACCAGGAAATGTGAACATAACTCCCCATTGTTCACCTCAAAGATGCTCAATATCATTCATCAGTTTAATATGCTTAACCCTGTTCTTCTCCAGGGTTCTTGCACTATTTTAATAGTCAAATAGCCTTTTTAAGACCTCAACAAATATAATTTCAGACCCAAAAATGTCATGACAGTTTCTGTGGTAGAAAATACTCCATTTATTTTAATCAAAAAAGCAAAAAGACTTTTTTATTAGGGACCTTTTTTTTCCCATATAAGGAAACAGAATAATAACACTAGCTTATTAGTCCTTACCTCAACGTTTACTGTTGCTATGGCAACAAGAGACAGCCGACGCTAGATTTGGCCAACCGTCCGAAAAACATCCCATAAACAGTTACACTGAGCTAATGTGTTGTTACCTGCCAGGTTGTCATAGTGACCATAGACTGTCATGTCTCTGGACTGACCCATAAACTCTGACCCGTAGCAGCGGAGATGATAGGGTGTGTGCCCGTCTCATCATCAGTAGTCCAGAACCGCAAAATAAGGTCTATTTGTTTGCTCTTTGTCGTTTTATTCATGATTTCGTACGGCTTCTCACTAACGCAGTAAGACCACAAAGCATAGCGCCCACTACTCTGAAGGTGTGAGTAGTCTTTCATGGTTTCAGATTGTCAGTTTTGTTCACTAATGATGATATAGCAATAAAAAAAAAAAATGAAGCTAACTGATCAATGTTTCTACAAAAATCCACAAATCTCTGAAGCACACACACACACACACACACACATGTACATACACAAACTGAGAATATTACTGAGGCATCTGCGTATTACACAGGTCAAAATATTTGAGAAGACATTTGAGAAAACCGCCCGCTTCTTCGTAGTGAATGCAGCCTTACTGGACCATAGTTCATAGGTGGACACTGCTTCCCTGCAGTCATACACAAGATGGTTCAGACTGATCGACAGAAGTGACGCATGATGATGCATGGTGATGCATGGTGATGCATTTCCGTTTAGTACAGTGCTGACAGTGGTACTCGATACTGTGAGGACTTTAAAAAGGGGTCATTTGAAACTTTCTACACGCCACTCTAAAGCAGGATCTCAAACAACCAAAGGAACCATTCAGTCTAATTAGTGGCCTCTTCAGTTCTAGGGGACTGGTGGGAAGTTTGAGGTTTAAATAGAAACTCCTACTGAAACGTGCTTGTTGTGTAAACAACCAGAAACCGGTGCAGCAAATGTCCATCAATGGTTGGGTACTTACCCGTGGGGTGGGGGTGGGGGGGCTGTTTTGTCCCTGTCCTCTTTCCCTATGAATGGTGCTCTAACAACCCTTGTCCATTAGAGGCTCCAGTGTCAAGGTGTGACTTCACGTGTGATTAGATGAGAACAAAAATATAAAACTATAATGGCGCTAACAGCTTGCTCAGATTTTGAATTTCTCTTGATCAAATATGTTTCCAGAACATTCTCTTCAACATAGTGTGGCAGAAAAACATTGTCACACCAGGCGTGAAAAAAAAAAAAAACTCGGAATCTGAATTCAAAACAACGTTTACAAGCAAACACTTTTACCAAAAATAATTCCCATACAGGTTCGAATATTAAGAGATCCCTAAAATTTGTTCGAATATCTTCAATTTTTAAAATAATCGAATTATATTCGAATAACGAAGTTCGGAGTCAAAGGCCTACCCAACAGTGGCGGTTCTCACCCCTGTGTCCTGTTTGACTGGTACAGACTGGATCGCAGCTGACAGATGAACTAAATTAAATTATTGGCCTAAATTAGTTTCAAACGCCTGAATATATTTTATAGGAAGAAACTTACAGACTCCACAGAGGATCATATAGAGGTGCATCGTCTCAGAGGTCTTGGGAAGTAAATGTTTTGAACAAATGAGCAAACATCATGGGATTACATTTGATTGGTCGCTAAGAGGGTCAAACTCTGTGACACCAAACATCTGGCTGGCCTCAGTAGGGAATAAACCAATTTGCATCACAGCACAAGAGCTTAGAGGAGATTAAAAAGAAGACAAACTGATAATAAGAGTTTGGTAGCTCATTTACATATCACAGAAACCTCAAAATGTGATACATTAGAGACATCAGAGAGAGTGCTACGTCGTCTACTTCTATTTCTTCTTCTACTATGACAAAGTTGCAAAGCAAGCAAAGTTGAAAGCATCACTAACACTGATGTATACCATTATTCAATGCAGTGGAAACAGTTCTTGAAACAGGAGACTTTGGTAGACAGAGGCCTGAAGCGCCTCCTAGAGGTGACAGGCTGACATACATGGTGAGTTAGAGGTGATTTTTTAGGTGATCGTTCAGGTTACATGTTAACTTCACAATACAAGGATACAGATGATTATCTACTATGACCTCTGAAGAGAGTATGATGCCAGTGTGTGAAAGAGCAATGGCTCCCACAGGTTGTGGGTATTTAGAGTTGTCTGTAATCCATTGTGTCTTACCCATGTCTGGGCAACTAATTAACATGTGGATCAAATCTTGCAATTCTCCCAATAAAACAATATCGGTATATATAAAGAGTATGGAGAACAAAAGAGATATAATGCCCTGATATTTGCTCTTGGCAAGCTATCCATTATGTTGTGCTCGTAAAGTAAATACAGTCGGATTTAGAAGACAACACCTGTAACCCAGATAGCCACTAGCTGAAACCTAAGCCTGTAAACATTAGCTGTTGGCCTCTTATCCAAGGCTTGGGTTCCCAGAGTAGAGCTGCCTTAACTTGCCCTCAACTTCAGCAATCAGTCAAAACTTACCTTACTAACAATCAAACAATATCAGGTTCAGGACACCCAGAATTAGTATCAGAAGTGGTCATGAGCAGACCAGAAAAGCATTGTTCTTTTCATGGCCCTGGATTCAGCAACACGATACAGTACAAAATAAGTTTGTAACAGTGTCATGTAGAAGAAGGAGTGCATGTCCAAAACAATGTTTAAAACCACAGCCGTTGAGGCAGAATATCTGTAGACACATTGTGATATACACAGGTGTGCTTCTGGGCTGTGTACTCAACCCACACATTCACACTATTCTCTTAGTAAGACATTTTTGTGGTGCAAAGGGAAGTGGCTACTTGCACGGTGGAAGCATGGGGACAATAAATGGAGGGCAGCAAGAAGCATCAATAACCATAGCTGAAGAAAATAGTCTCCTAAATCACACCCCTACAAGTCTCTCTCTATTTTATCTTTTTGTAATATCTGCATGTAAGTCCTTCAGAGCATTTTATCTCATACACTTGATAGATTTCAAAAATTATTTTTTGATGTCTGACTGATGTCTTTCATATGGATTTTGTCTCATACTGCTTCTAGTACAGACAATAGGTTGTGTAAGACTTGAGCTTTCTAGCAAAAAATTTACAATACCACGCCCCCTTTCTAATGAAACCCCCTACAGAATATAAAGTGAACTGGCTGTAGCAGGGCTACACGCAGGATGAGGACCTTCACCTTAATAACAGTTTTGCTTCTCTGCAGCCACGGTAAGTGCCATATTGAACTATTCTCCTCAGCAACAAATACACTATATTAACATTCCAGTAACCCATGGGTATACTTGCCAATGAGTTGAATTAATATTGATTTACTGTTGTAATCTGTACATCTCATTCTTTTTTGTTGTTTTTTTCAGGTTGGACCGCCGCCTCAGGTTCTGAGTTTCAGACTGTGGAGGTTCAATGGGGTGAAGAAGTCACTCTGATGTGCTCCAACATTTCCACAGCTGTAACTCAGACCGACTGGTTCAGAGTGGTCAACAGAACTGAGCCCAGCTGTATCTCCTCTATGTTCTTTTCTCACGACAATGCTTCATTCTGTGATGGATTTCAACATGGAAACTTTGAAATGAGTTCCAACGACACCACCGTCTTTCTTAAAATCAAGCGAGTGGATTTCTCCGACGCTGGGCTGTACTTCTGTGGGTTTTATATTCGAACACATACAGTCATTTCCAGAGCAACAGAGTTAAGAATTCAAGGTAAGAAAGTGGTTCCGTCTTATCGCTTTTGTTAGATTTCTCATCCTATGTATAGATCTCAAATTGATTACCTTAGCATATCCAGAAAACAAGCTGAAGTAAGGGCAATGGGACTCAGAGAGTTTACTGAAGATGATTCACCACTCATACAAGAAACTTCACATACATCACCTTAGCGTGAAAACAGTTTGAAGACAAACAGGAAATCAACATAGATATTCACGTTTTTCTTTTTGCAGGTAATGATGAATCCAGTGATGAAGTGGATTCTCAGACTGAAAGTACGTTTTTTTCTCCCTAGTGTTTTTTTTTTTGTAGCGTACATTACTATAGAAATGCCAATACTAATAACATACACACTGTAAATTGTTATGTAGAGTCTGACAGGATGATGGATCTAATGAGTTTGATCCTGGGTGGTCTGACTGTTTTCCTCACTATAGTCGTGATAGCCCTCGCTGTAAAAATCTGGAAACTTCAGACAGGTACAGTTGCTTTATAATCTGATGGATGAACCAAGAGCAAAGTATACGGCCATTAACTAATCAGACTTTTGTATTTGCCATTTAGATGGGAACAAAGAATCGCAGAGGAGCAAGGTGAACTATTTTCTTACTCATGATCTGTACTGTTACGCTGACTGTTACGATTTAAAAGCTGCATGTACACATCTGTGAAAAATCAAACTGCAACTTCAGGCAAATAGTGATCTGTCATCTTACTTCACTTCACGTAACTGCTTTTTCAAAACGGGGTTTTAAAGACTAAATAAACTATAATAACCCTAACCCTATCTGTAACTTTGAGTTTTTGCAATATTAGCGATTTAACTAGATTTATTGTGAGCTAAACTGAAACTATAGCCACTGTATATCCATTACCCTTATAATTTTATTTCCTCATGCAAACCATGGAAATTTCCATCGGTTCAACCAGATGTTAGTTACTCAAGGAAGAGAAAATTGAGTTTTTCTGGTAGTATTGTAACCATAGCAACTAGCTGTGTATAGTTTCTGTAGCAGGGTGGAAAACAGCAAATGGCAGAAAAATTGTCACTTAAAATTCAATCTAAACACTGTAAATCTTAACAAGGTCTTCCATCTGAGAGAGAGATGGAGCCACACGTTGTATATGCTGCCACCAGATAGACACAGGAAGCACCAGGAACTGCAGCTCAGCTTTGTCATATTAACTTTCACAGACTGGTGACCTGCCTGTGACCTTTCACAGGACAAGCAGAAGATGAATGAATGAATGAATGTTGTTCTGGTCTTGGCCATTCTTTCAGAACACATTTGTTTGTGCTTTTCTTAACTGCAGTCAAGTATCTGTTCTTATTTTGTTTGCCTTTTGTCTGAGAGCAAAACAAAAGAGAGAGAGACCATAGTTGAAGTGTGATGGAGGAGGAGTCAAGAAAAGGAATAATTACTCTTGACGCTTCTCAAGAGGAGAGTCAGTGGGAGGAGTGATATACACATGTTTTACAGGAAGAGACAGTACAGTGCGGTCTGAGAACAACTGAGGGGACAATCACTAGCTCTGCTGAAAGTTAGAAAAGCAACACAACTAAGACCAGCTATGTCCAGTATTTGGACGTGTATAAATAAACTCACAACTGAATGTGTCAACACAGTGAGGTGATACTCCCCCCCCCAAGTGAGACTTCACTAACAAGATGTTTTGTGTTGTTGTTTAGCAGAAAATGATCCGCATCCTGAAATAAAATAGGTGAATTCTTCTTTTCATCCATGATCCTAAATAATTTTATACACCATGGCTCACAAAGTCTATAATTGCTGTAATTGGCCAGTGTCATTGTAACTGTATTCTACTCCACAGGAGGCAGCAGGAGCATAATGCTCAGAATAGCAGCACTGCATTGCATTGCCGGTTATGAACAGTACATGTTCAGTACATGACTCTAAATACTAAATATTCATTTCCAGAATCTGGGCTCTTATGACCTGAACTCTGCAGCATTGAGGATGTTTCCAATAACTACAAGAAGCAGAAGGCCTGCATTAGAGAGAGAAGTTGAAACGCATGTTATTTATGCTGCGAGCAGATAAACTTGCTGTTCCGTGTGGGTGACTGAAAAATAGCTTTGGAATAAAGTTCCCATTTCCATGAAGAGTTTGTGTAAGTTTGTCTTATTTGGAACGCCCCTGCTCGTGACCTGAAAAGAACACAAGCGTATTTGACGTTTGATGAGGAGGAGCCACAAAGGACAGTGATGACAGTCTCAGTTATTCATAGTAATAGTCAAATGGTGGGGGGTGTGAGGTGTGAATGAGATACACATTAATTCACAGGAAGAGACAGAGCCAGTGTGGCCTGAGCATAACTGAAACAAGGTCTTTACAGTCAGTACTTCAGCTTTAAAAAAAAAGTATAAACAGATCAGCATTTGACTAAACTATATCAGCCTTCATATTTACACAGACATTTTCTGAAAAACACTGAAGAAAATAAACATTAATGGAGCAATCAAGCGTTAGTGACAAACATTATCTGTGTGAGACATAAAATCTTCACAACAGGAAGACTTCAGCCCTGACCACAAACATCAAATGACTTGCTGCTCTTAAAACAAAGAACAAAGCTACTTTAGAAAATCGGTCTCTCTTTTCTGATGCTTGTTTAAGAACAAAAAACGAAACAGAAGTGTCTTATCCACAAAATGATTGGACCACTGGATTCTGTGGCAACATGGTTGTGTCTACAAAAGCCATGTAAATCAGGCTTTAGCTTAGCTTTAGCCTAAGAAGCACTTCTAATGAACACCGTATTTGTGAATGTAACAGCTACAGCATAAAGTGATTGTCGGAAAAAGTTTATGTTGTGATCGTTTTGTGTTTAGTTTGAGTTGTCAGTCTCTTTAATGTTAGTACTTGACCAGCGCAGTGATGACTGACAAACTGTTTGTGGTTCAACCTTCATTTCTATAATAAGATAAAATAAGAACTAATGTGTTTTCATCAGACTTTTCTTTATTTAATTAATTTTTTTGTAATTCTCTTTAGTGTCCTGACACAGTGAGCATGTTAAGGGGCATGTTTGCATGCACATGTGGGCAAAAATAAGTCTTGAGCCCTCCCCCTGTCATTTTCCACTGTGGTGAGAACACCATGCATCAGTCAAAGCGAAAAAAAAAAACACACAAAGACTAGCCTTTACCTCAGAGCAGAAATGCTGCATGCATCAACAACTGTGCTACTCTCATACAAAAAGTGTACTTCTCTATTTCTAAAACTATCTTCAGTCCGTTTCTTTAGCCACCAGCTACTTTACCAATCTCATGTCACTCTTATAAGAGTCCATCAGCACCATGCTTACAGATAAAAAATAAAATCTATGGTTCTTTGGTTCTTAGTGGTCTGTTCTCAGCAACACATCTTTAGACATAGCTTTAAACAAAATATCTTACTATGCATCAGGGGAATGCAATTCATTGTATGCACCTATATCTGCAACATCAATGATAGCAATTTATTCCAATACAGCGCAGGTGAGTTCAGCAGCTGTCATACCTGCTCCAACACTTTCTTTGTATACAGTGATTTTTGGTTTTATTTTTAACTTATTCAGCTCACCTACCCTGTGTCATATCACTTATGACAGACAGGCACCCATAAACATTGGATTACAGTACTCACACGTTTTTATACGACCACTTTCTTCCGACCCGGCGTGACCCCAAGACAATCTGCAGCAGGGAGCCGACACAAACAAAGAAGGGCACGGGAGCCCCAGGTTACGCAGAAGGCCTCGGGGGAAAAGAGCTGGCGTAAGAGAAAGGCTGAGGCGAAGAGTACACCACACGCCACTGCCTAGTATCTTACTGGCCAATGTCCAGTCACTGGAGAACAAGCTGGACGAACTCAGGGCCAGGATACAGTACCAGAGGGACATACGGGACTGTAACATCATCTACCTCACAGAGACATGGCTGACTCCTCTCGTACCAGACTTCACCATTCAACCTGCGGAGTTCCTTACAGTTCACCACATGGACAGAACGAGTGAGTCGGGGAAATCAAAGAGAGGTAGAGTGTGCCTTATGTTTAATAGTGAACAAAACAGTGGACAGATCAATTGGAGGCAGCTCTGCAGGGTGCGCTGGACTCAGGCTACCTTTACACGGAAACTATCTGAACCAAAAGCGCAAAAGTGGCATTTCGTTTTCACTTTTAACTCCGCATTTAGACGAGCGTTTCTGAAACAAATCTGTGTTCAAACGGAAACGCAAAAGTGTGTGAAATTTCATACACATAGATGCAGTATACCGCCAGATGGCTAGGTGGCAATACTCCCAATAGTGCCTGCGTAGAGGTATTTACTTTTCTTCTACTTTTCCACACTTAGCGCGGGAAATACATTAACCAAAACAACCACTTGGATACAAATTATTGCGGCTAGGGCCTGTTGAACTTCCATCTCGGAGCTCGACATGTTGTTTACTTGTTTTTCCAGTCCTGTCGCATGCTTGTCACGTCATTTCTATTCGACGAGAAACGCAGTTTTGCGTTATTCACCCTTTGCACGGTGACGCGAGGGTGGAGCGTTTTTAAGATTTCCACTCTGGAGGGTGGTTTCACTTTTTTGCGTTTTCAACCCCCAAAAACGCCGTCACCATCTAAACGATATAGGACATCCGATGAAATGTTTTGCGCTTTTCACCTCCAATCGTTTCCGTGTAAAGTGCCCCTCAGCCGACTGGGACATGTTTCACAGCAGTGCAGGTGGAGACATCGAGGAGTTTACGGAAGCGGTTGTGGGATTTATCGGAAAAGTTGTGGATGATACCACGCCAAGGAGGACCATCAGGACTTTTCCCAACCAGAAGCCGTGGGTGGACAGATCTGTCCGCGAGGCTCTGTGTTCCCGCACCGCTGCCTATAACTCGGGATTCCAACATCATCATCAAGTTTGCAGACGACACCGCTGTTGTAAGACTAATCTCCCACGACAACGAGACAGCCTACAGGAGGACCGATGCCAGCAGAACAACCTCTGCTGAACATCAGCAAAACAAAGGAACTGATTGTGGACTTCAGCAGGAAACAGCAGAGGGACTTCCATCCACTCATTATCTGTGGCTCTGAGGTGGAAAGAGTGGACACCTTCAGATACCTGGGAGTGACCATCTCACAGGACCTGTCATGGACTCACCATCTGAACACCATCGTGAAGAAGGCCAGACAGCGTCTCTACCTCCTCAGATGCCTCAGAGACTTTAAGCTCCCTCTCAAGGTGCTCAGGAACTTTTACACCTGCACCATCGAGAGCATCTTGTGTGGGAGCATCACCATCTGGATGGGAAACTGTACCAGGCAGGACTTCCTGGCCCTCAAAAGGGTGGTCCGTTCAGCAGAGCGGACCATCAGAACCCCCTATTGCAGCTTAGTCTCAAAACTTCTGAAGTGACAAGACGAGACTCCGTTCTTTCCGTTTAACCACTTTAATGAACTAAAGACATGTTAACTCGCGTAACTAAAAAACACAGCCGTAGCTCACTTGCTAACAACAACAAACTTCACTTTTTTTTTACGTCCTTGTGCGTCCATCTACGCTCCAAGAGCATCATGGGAAAAGAAGTCCTTCAAGCACAACATCATACATTTACTTGTAAATAATATTCTGTAGCCATTAATTAAATCAAATATTCAAATGAAATGTACGGTCCCTTTTTAACTTATTATTTACTGTATTTAATATTTAAATGAATTAACTTATTAACCCAAGTAAATTATGTTCTTCCAAAATAAATTCTCAACATCCTCCCCCCGATAAACCATTGTTTATCTAAATCTCCAAAGGATATAGCAGTTGAATCGGTCTCCGCAGCAGAATCCCTGAGGCAGTGCGGACTGCACATGACCGCACAAGTCCATCACGACCTGGAAACAGCTCCTCAATTCTCCCCAGCTTCCAGCTCTGCCTTGGTGTGTTATCCTCTCCGATGAGAGCAACATCGCCCACTTTCAGCGGAGAAGACTGTGGTGTCTCGCAGCAATGAGCTGATTTTAATTCCAGCAAATATTCTTTCCGCCAGCTATTCCAGAAGCTGGTCATAAGTCTCTGTCTGTATCGCCACCTCCGTGTCATCTCCTCCTTACTCGCTGTTGGATGGTTGGTGTCAACCGGAAATGGCTTAGGGGGCAGACAAGTCAGTCTCTGGCCCACCAAGAAGTGAGCAGGTGTCAGTGGTTGTGGGTCATCCACATCATTGTGCACAAAGGTAAGAGGCCTTGAGTTGATTATGGCTTCAACTTCAGTCAAGATGGTGCACATTTCCTCAAATTTCAGTTTAGCTCTGCCAAGCACCTTTCTCAGAATGACCTTTACTGACCTTACAAGCCTCTCCCAAAATCCGCCCCACCAAGCTGCTCTTTCAGCGATAAACCGCCAGGTGATGCCCTTCTCTGAGAAGAATGTTCGTAGCTGTGGATCTTTGATGCTCCTCCAAAGCTCCTTCAAATCCTGATCAGCCCTCTTGAATGTCCGCGCATTGTCTGAATATATCACCTTGCACAACCCTCTTCTTGAAATGAATCTTTTCAGGGCTAGCAGGAAGTTTTCAGTGGACAGATCAGAAACCAGCTCTAAGTGTACTGCTCTGGTTACAGCACAGGTGAACAATGCAATATATGATTTTGTCATAGAGCCCTTCTCCTTCACATAAAGTGGGCCTGCAAAATCCACACCTGTGACCTCGAATGGTGGTGACTCTGTTACTCTGTCTTTTGGCAGCGGCGCAGTAATCTGTTGTCCGGCCTTTGCTTTGAATTTCTTACAGAGAGCACATTTTGACACAACCCTCTTGACTATCTGCCGCGCCCTCAAAATCCAGTATTTCTCTCTGATTTGCACTAGTGTGTCTCGTACACCGGCGTGCATTATCCTTTCATGCTGATATTGCACCAACATCTCCGTGTATCTATGGTTGTTGGGCAGAATCCATGGGTGCTTTTCTCTGTATGAGAAGTCAGAATGCTGGAGCCTTCCTCCTACACTGAGCAGCTCATCTTCATCCAGAAACGGCTTCAACTCTCGGATTCTGGAGTCAGTGTTGAGGCGTTTTCCCGATTTCAGAAGATCAATTTCGGGGCTGAAGCTCTGACTCTGAGTTACTTTGATCCAGTATTTTTCTGCTTCATGCAGCTCTTCTGCTGTCAGTTCACCACACATTTTCATGTTTGAGCCTGTGTTGGTGATGAACCTCTTTATCCAGGCTGTTACTCGGAACACACTTTTAAGTTTACTGTATCTTTCCAGACATAATACAGGTTTTAGGAGCTCCGTGTCCTGATTGACCAGTTGTACAGCAACCTGGTATCTGGTTCTCAGTTCAGCGTTCATCTCATCTTCTTGAACATCCTCCTGAATGCTCTCTGAATAGTCAGGTGATATCAGATCACAAGGTCCGTTCCACCACAGTGTGCTCTGCCTCAGATCCTGCACAGTTAGACCTCTAGTGGGAGGATCAGCTGGGTTCATTTTCCCTTGACAGTGTGACCAGGACTGCGGGTCAGTTAGAGACTGGATTTCTGTCACCCTGTTTAACACAAACTGTTTCCATTTGTGAGCAGAACTGCGGATCCAGTGTAGTACGATCATGGAGTCTGTCCAGTATCTGATTTGTGTCTTGTCCATCTGCAGTGTTTTTATGAGGGTGCTCCCTAGCCTGGCTGCTAGTACAGCTCCCATGAGTTCCAGGCGTTGCAGGGTCACCCTTTTGAGTGGGGCCACTCTGGACTTGGATGCAACCAGGCTTGTGGTCATTTCTCCATCCTTCGTTTCTCCTTGTAAATAAGCAACTGCACTGTAAGCCCTTTCACTTGCGTCACCGAATATATGTAGTTTTAAATCACGGCTGTTCTGCAGCTGCATGTGTGTTCTGTACCACCGTGGGATTGATAACTGGTGCAGTTGAGGAAGCTCTGAACACCACTGCTGCCATTTTTCTGTCAGATCAGGTGGTAATTCCTCATCCCACCTAAGCCCTCTTTCCCACATTTCCTGAAACAGGCACTTGATCCTGATGGTGAAGGGGGTCAAGAATCCCAGAGGGTCAAAAATACGAGCGGAGGACTGCAGAACACTCCGTTTTGTGTTTCCTCTTTCTTTCAGAATTGCAAGCAGCCCTCTGAGGTCGAACACAAAATCATCAGTTGCTGGTCTCCAGACCAAGCCCAGGACTTTCAGCACTGACCTGTGTGTTTCTGTCTCTTCAGTGCAGTCCATCGAGCTCTCTCGCCATTTTTCTTGGAGCTCAAGTGAATTAGTCCTCCATTTACATAGATCCATTCCTGCATCTGACATAATGTTCTTTGCTGTGGTAGTTACTGCATGGGCCTCTGTCACCTCACTTGCACTTGCAATAAAATCATCCACATAGAGTGAGGAGCTAATAGTTTCTACCACTTGTGGGTGTTCTGACCTGTATTGTCTCAGATGCTTCCTTATGGTGGCTGCGAGCAAGAATGGGCTTGACGAAGCTCCAAACACCACTCTTGTCATTCTCAGTACACGGATTCTCTCATCATGCTCCTCTGTTGGTGGGACTGCAAACCACAGAAACCTTACAGCATCCCTGTCGCGTTCTGATAGGGATATCTGCAGAAACGCCTTCTTGATGTCTGCCATATATGCGATTTCATGTAGTCTGAACTTGATCAAAACACTCATCAGATCTGGATTCAGATTGGGTCCTGTTAGAAGACAGTCATTTAATGAGGGACTTCCTTCTTTGTGGGATGAAGCATCAAACACGACACGCAATTTAGTTGTCGCTTTGTCCTCCCTCAATACAGCGTGATGAGGTAAGTAGTATGTCTCACTGCCTGGTAGTGGAGTATGCTCCTTTGGCACATCCTCAGCCATTCCTTGCTTTAGGTAGTCCTCCACTACATCATTGTATCTGCTGTAGAGTGTGACATCCTTTCTTAGTTGCCTTTTCAATCCCTCCAACCTCTTTTTTGCAATGTGGTAATTGTCTTGAAGTGGAGGATGGTTTTGTCGCCATGGCAACTCCACTTGGTAACGGCCATCTTTGAAGATGGAGGTTTCCTCGAACCGCTGCTGTGCCTCCACATCCTCTGGACTCTCAAGATTCTCACTTGTGATGCCCAGCGATTCGAGCTCCCAGAATGCACGTAGTTGCTTGTTGATTTGTGCATCCTCACTGAGCTGAAGGTGCATACACGCGGTCTCTGTCATACTGGACACTGCTACTGGACCCTGCACTGCCCATCCAAAAGTGCTCTCTAATGCCACCAGGCTCTCTGTCAGTCTCTCTACCCTGCCTGACACTATCCTCCGGTAATAATCTGGGCCAATTAGCACGGAAAGTTCAGGTTCGTCATCTCCAGGAAAGTCTGCAAGTCGGAGACCTCTATTTTTCATCTCCTTCTGTATGTGTTCACCTGGGACCTTCATCACTGCGGTACACACTTGGGGGGTCACAACTGCCTCTATTTCCATGCTCTGCTGATTATCCCAAACATTCTCCAAGCTAACTTTCACTATGTTGCGACTCACTATTGTTGGAGTAGGGGAGCCAAATGTGTGGAGTGTGAATGTTCCCTTTTTGATGACAGGTAACTGCAACACCTTTGCCACATTCTCATGCACAAAACTTCCCTGGCTGCCTCCATCGAGCAAGCAACGGACCATCTTCCTGCCTGCGGGCCCTACCACCCATGCCTTGACGGTTTGTAGCAGTACAGTGTTCTCACAGCCAGGCTCCCCTTTCTCTGTTTGGGGAATTACTGAGGAAATGACAGTGTCTGTATTTTCTGAAGTAGTTGGTGGGGGTGCTTCATTTACCTCACAAATTGCTGCATGGTGTCTGCCTCCACAAGTGGCACATGACACTCCCTTGGATCGGCAGAATCTTGCGATGTGTTTGGGTCCTAAACAGATATAGCACCTGCCAAGCTTCTTCAGTCTTTCTTTGCGTGCTGCCACTTGGTAGTCAGGACAATTTTCAGATTTGTGGTCGGCACTATCACAAAAAAGGCAGTTTTGTATCTTCTGGTGGGCTGTGTGCAGTGCAGCTGCTGATATCATGCTTGGTTTTTTCAGTTTCATATCACTGGCTGGGTATGATTTGCTCAGTGGTTTTTGAACAGACTGGCTCTCTCTGTGGCTGCATGATCTCATCATTTGCAACGCTCTCTCTCGGCTTTGTACCTCCTTCTGCAAGAACTTAAGCACATGAGGTACCTTCCACTCATCATCATCTCCCTTCTGACGACTGTACTCGAGAGCCATGTCCTCTGGCATCATCTGGAGCAATATGGGACACAACATACCTCCATAGGTGTCTGATACCACTCCCAGCGACTCCAAGCTCCTGATCTGGATCTCACATTCATCATGTAACTTCCTCAGAGCGCTAACATCAGAAGATTTCTTCACTGGAATGAGATTAAGCAGCTTTGACATGTGAGCATTTACTATTAGATCCTTTCTTCCAAATCTCTTTTGGAGTATATCCACTGCAGCATCATAATTACTGTCCGACAGTGTGAGCCCTGCTACTGCCTTTGCAGCCGTTCCTGTGAGGTAAGTTTTGAGGTAGGTAAACTTTTCTCTCTTGCTAAGGGCATCATTACTATGAATAGCAGTCTCATACTGGCTCCAAAATTCCTGCCATAAACTTACATCTCCGTTAAATTTCTCAATAATCAGCTTTGGCAGTCTCACTGTCGGGTTACTGTGCTGGGAGCCGGTGGAAGCAGCGCTAGCATCACTTAGCCGAGCAGGCTGGGGATTGTCATTACTCACAGTCTCATGTGTCCTGAGTACTCGATGAGCTTGCGTCTTCATACTTATGATGCGGTCTCTGTACTCCTCTGCGAGTTCGATCTCAGCCTCCACGTCCTTTAGCGAAGTGTGCTCCTCAATCATACGGTCAAGCTCACACAAGCCGTCCTCCTTCGCTGCTAACACGGCGAGCATCTCTCTCACGCGACCAACATCCAGATTTTCTTTTAGTAATTCAACGTCCATCTGATTCAGCAGTTTCGTGGTGGAACTCCGTATTGTCCGACGCTTTATCTTTAACTTTTCAATACGTTGTCCCTCAACGTCTTCGTCCGCCATCGCTACAACTCTTCCCGGGTTTCGGCACCAAAAATATTGCAGCTTAGTCTCAAAACTTCTGAAGTGACAAGACGAGACTCCGTTCTTTCCGTTTAACCACTTTAATGAACTAAAGACATGTTAACTCGCGTAACTAAAAAACACAGCCGTAGCTCACTTGCTAACAACAACAAACTTCACTTTTTTTTACGTCCTTGTGCGTCCATCTACGCTCCAAGAGCATCATGGGAAAAGAAGTCCTTCAAGCACAACATCATACATTTACTTGTAAATAATATTCTGTAGCCATTAATTAAATCAAATATTCAAATGAAATATACGGTCCCTTTTTAACTTATTATTTACTGTATTTAATATTTAAATGAATTAACTTATTAACCCAAGTAAATTATGTTCTTCCAAAATAAATTCTCAACACCCCCCTCCCCAACCTGCAGGACATTTATACCAAACGTTGCAGGTTAAGGGCCAAGAAGATCCTGAAACAGCCCAGTCACCCTGGACACAATCTCTTCTCGCTCTGTCTTCTCTCTACTGCCATCAGGTCGGCGTTTCCGATGCCTGAGGACAAAGACTGAGAGGCTGAAGAAGAGTTTCTATTCACATGCCATCCGCCTGCTCAACTCTGAGCCTTAACCGGACTTAAATACCACTGCACCACCGCACTTTACTCACATAGCTGCTCAATACTGTAAATGTGTGTATATATACAAACGACTCCCATCAAAGTTTACACTTGAGTTTACGGTCTATATTTTATTCTATATTACAGTCTATATTTTATTTTATTTTTCTCGGTTTACATTTACACTTATATTGTTTACCTTGTGTGGTAAATGTGCAATTACTACTGTTTTACTGTAATACTTTTTTCTTACTACTGGCTGCAGGTACAAAAATACATTTCACTGTGTATTGTACTATGTATAACTGTGCATGTGACAAATAAAACCTTATCTTATCTCACCACACAGACAGGTAAAGCACCCGTCAGGCCCAGACTGTCATATTGCTGCTGGTATCTTTGCAGCCACAAAAATAGGTCACAGTGTGTGAAACCATACATATTGTACATCCTCCTTGAGCTTCAAACCAACCAAAATGCAATTCAGACAAAGACAAATACCAGAACAGAGTTCTCGTCTCTGTCCTTGAACAGCGACAGAAGCACAAAATCCATAATAAATGGAGGATTCGGTGTACACTGGTCTCAAAGTTAGTTTAATCACTTCAACTGAATTTGTTCAGCATCTGGCCAGAAGTGGCAGTATTGAGCACAGTGCTGGTGAGTAGGACCCCCTTTTCTTGAGAGAAGAAGAAATCCAGAGCTCCGTTTCACTAATAGAGCTAGGCATCTCTGAATGTGTGTCTGTGTCTATATTTCCGTTCTCTTAACAACTGTGGATCTGATTCCGGGGAACCAAAATAAGTGAAGCGTCGACTTCAGAGTTACTCAGAACCAAACGTGTTGAGCAGAATCAGATTCAGTAAAACTGAAAACATACCCAAACTTCCACCTAATGGTTTTCCTGACAGTCCTAGATCAGAGATACAGTTGTTTTTAGTGTTGTCTCTCCCGTGTTCTCCTGTCAAGGTGTTCTCGTCATCAGAAGCACCACCTTCTAATAAATTAAAAATAAAAATATATATTCATAATCGGTCTCTAGTCCAAAGACATGCTCGTGAGGTTAATTGGTGATTCTAAATTGGAGGTAGGTGTGAATGTGAGTGTGAATGGTTGTCTGTGTCTCCAAGCAACCCTTAACAGGAATAAGTGGTCACAGAAGATGAATGATGTCCACCTGGAATGATGTCAAAGTCAATGAAACAGTCAAAGAAGAGCGAAAATTAAACTCCAAGTGCCTGGTCTAACACATGCCTAACTAGCATCAAAGATCTGCTGGATAAACACAGAGATAGCATCGCTGCGGATCTTAAAAACTCCTTCACTGCTCTGGAGTCGAGACAGGAAAAAATGCAGACCATGGTGTTAGATCACGGATAATGTATCATCTCGCTGGAAACCAGTGCCGAGTGGGATGACCAGCGTATTCGTACTCTGGAGGCGAGGTGTGCAGCTTTAGCCGACAGCAACGGCAAGCTGTTAGCGAAAACGTCAGACCTTGCAGGCCGGAACCGCAGGAACAATATCTGAGGCCTCCCAGAATCAATCGAGGGGCCCACACCGGGGAGGAAATCTTAGAATCCCCACCCGAACCTGACCGAGTGCACAGGAGGCTGACTGCCAAGACACAGCCAGGAACGAGACCGCAACTTGTGATTATCCGTCTGCATCGCTATCAGATGAAGGACCTAATTTTATGAGAGGCCGGCAAAAGAAGAGGGAAACTACAATATCAAGGAGCCCCCGTCCAGATCTTTGAAGACTGTGCTCCGGAGGTGGTGGAAAAACATGCTAAATATCGGACGGTGATGGCAGAACTGTACTACTCTTCCCGGCTCGCCTTCAGATAACACTCAACGGTGGGACGAAGAAGAGGTTTCCCTCCCAAGAAGAGGCTGCAGCGTTCGCATCAAACTACAAACAGAGCCCGAGACAAAACTAGCTCAGTCGGCTGGACAGGGAATACACGACATATACCAAGGCAGCTCCGGTAAGGCGTAAGGTCACCATTAGGTATAATTTTGATCACTAATGGATATCAGATCGAAGCTATTAAAGAGATTTTATATATCCCTGCTAGTATGTTTACAGGAAATACACTCACTACAGGTTCCTTTCTTAATTTCAACACGTGACCCCTACAGTAACACAACTGGTAATGTAAACTACAACTAGACAACATGAAGACTACTGAGGTTATTTTTAAAAGCTGAGAATGTGATTCTTCTACCATGGAAATTAAGAGAACATGTGATGTCTTTATTTAGTATGTGTTCACTGTGTCGTAAATACTATCGTTTGAATATCACTTATTCTGTAATGACACAGTCTGAATCAACCCTCACTGCCCTGAAAGCATTAACAGTATGTGGCTAGCTATGAACAACAGGGTAAGCAACACAAAAACACTCCGCCTCTTTACTTTAAAAGCTCACCCTTCCTGGGTTCACAACAAATACGGACTTTGCAGAGCTTCAGTCATACGCACAACCATGAACTTCACCCTGATAACAGCTTTTAGTCTCTGCAGCCTCTGTAAGTACTGACTTTAATTGTTCCTAACTTCACTCCTCAAATTATTTACCAAATTATTTACCTCATGTCACTTTATAACAAGTAACTCTGTTGTTTCTCTGTTGGTTTCAGGCTGGTTCTCTGTCTCAGGTTCTGAGTTTCAGACTATGGACGGTCAGTCGGGTCATGAAGTCACACTCACGTGCTCCAATGTTAGACAGTATGATGCTCGGATAATCTGGTTCAGAGTGGTCAACAGAACCTCAGTCAGTGTTATCTCTACTATGTACCCATCTGACAAGCTGCAAAAAAGTGACCGATATGAAACAAGCTCTCACAACTCCTCCGTCAATCTCACAATCAAGTCACTGGATTTATCAGACTCTGGGTTATATCTCTGTGGAATTATCAGAGCTGGAAATCTACTTTTCAGTGGAACATATTTAAAGATTGACGGTAAGTGTATTGTAAAATCTTTACTTTTATGGGTACGTTTTGTTTGGTCAAGTCATTTTCTACTTATAATACAAAGAGATGCTTTGATGTTGTCTCCGCATGTAAAATATCCAGAAATAAAATCAAGAATGACATTATCTTTATTTATTTAAAAGGCGGTGTTGAGCCTCAGAGTAACATAGACAGCACCTGTCCAAGTAAGAATTGCCTTAATATTTTTCTCCATTTTAATTTTAGTGTTGATTTTAAGAGAAAATAGAGACTAACTTTTTTTCTTGTAACTTGTCTTTGTTCTAAAGAGTCTGATGGAATGGTAAAGCTGATGAGTGTGGTCCTGGGTGGACTGACTGTTGTCCTTGTAATGGTCATCATTGGTCTGGTTGTTCAAATCTTGAAGCCTAAAAAAGGTATTTATGGCTTTTCTTTTACGATCCATTCATAAGAATAGTCAGTGATCAATAACCAGATGTTTTCTTCTGTCACTCAGCTCAAGAAGAACAGAATCCAGAGCAAAGACAGGTGAATCCAACTTTAACATTTATTTTTATTACTTCTTTAAAAAAGCTTAACCAGAATCAGCCTCTATAGGTTTTGCTTGTCTGCAATACATTGGTATGTACGGTATGTACTCTATATTTAGAAATATACTTGTACTGTATTTTTATGGGCCGAATGCGAACAGGAAATTGCAGTTTGTCCATTGAAGAACACAAACATGTCTCTTTGACAACTGTAACATGTCTTCCTCAACATTACCTGGGACTATGTTGTGATTGTAAATGTTCTTTTCACAGAAATGTGGCTCTGACGACCTGAACTACGCTGCAGTGACTTTTCAAAAGAGAGCAAAGAGAAGAGAGCCGGAGCCAAATGTTGTTTATGCTGCTACCAGATAGACTGAGGAGAAATTCATTCATTCATTGTCATATTCTTTCTACGGTTAACTTTCAGCACTTCCTTTCTCTCTGTCAAAGTCTATTTAACGAAACAAACATATGATTCGTGTTTAATAGAGAGGGAGCTCATAAAACACTGACAACTGTCTGGATTGGCTCATAGCGCAGTCTGAACTGTTAACAGGAAGAGACAGCATGTGGTCTGAACTCAGCCGAGGTGAAAAACTTGAGATCTTGGCGTCTTTCAAGAAACAGAATCTGAAAGGACGCAGTGAATACTGGCTGACTCTTATCTGTAACACATTTGTATACAAGTATCTGAAGAAACATTTAGGACTAATATATTGCTTATTTTCAGAGTAGTTGTTTGTACCTTGGTCAGTTGATCTCTAAATAAACATAACTTCCACCATTCAACTTATAAATGTGGACATTTTTTAATGACATCTTTAAAAATGAATACAATGAATAAAATACAATGCCTTTTGTATCATACAAACAAACAAGCTAAGCTAACGTTAGCAGTAACTTGCAATTAAAAATTTCTAACATATGTAAACTAACCAGTTTATTTACAAAAATACTCTGTGTATAGTCTTGGTTAGCTATAATTTGTCGTAAAATCTAGACAATCTAGAATCAGAGAGTAGGCAACCAAATATGAACTTGACTTGTGTGATTCTTTCTTTGACTTGTGTGATACTTTCTTGGCTACAGAACACTCTCCTGAAGTTCTGCTGACTGGGCCACCCACACAGTTACACCGAGGGAAGTTTTCAAACGCTTATCAAATGCCCCTCTAACATTCAATCTTGCCAAATGTGAGTTTGGAAAAGGTACTGTCCTCTACCTTGGCCAGCAGGTACGTTGAGGGCAAGTGTGTCCTGCAAATGCCAAGATCAAGGCCATTGCTGCATTTCCTGTGCCGACCACCAGGAGAGAGCTAAGACGTTCAGTTGGGATGTGTAGACACTATCAGCAGTTCTGTAAAAACTCCTCCACTGTTGTGGTCCCGCTGACGGCTTTAACCAGTCCTTCAAATCCCTTTAATTGGACTGGTGTGTGTACACAATCATTTGAGAGCCTGAAAGGTATGCTGTGTTGCGCTCCTGTCCTGTCTGCCCCAGATTTCTCCGTGCCATTCAAGCTTGACGTAGATGCCAGACCACTTGGAGCTGGAGCTGTCCTTCTACATGGGGATGACCAGGGCATCGATTATCCTGTGAGCTACTTGTCACGCAAATTTAATCAACATCAACTCAAGCACTCCACCATAGAAAAGGAAACTATTGCATTGTTTGCTCTGCAACATCTTGAGGTTTATGTTGGAACTAATGCTGACCATAACCCTCCAGTGTTTCTCTCCCGAATATTCAACAGCAACCAACGTCTTATGTGTTGGGCCTTTGATTACTCAAAATTTCAATCTAGAAATTTCTCACAAAAAGGGGTCTGACAATATTATTGTGGATGCTTTGTCCCAAGCTATATAATCTAGTCGTTAGAGATCACTTGTAGGATATAGTTCCTAACTTTGTTCGGACTTATATGGGTGGGGGTGTTAGGTGACATGCAGGGTCAGAGGGCAGAATTGTTTGTGTATATGTATTTTCCCTCCTGTTCTCTTCTCCTCCTCCTCCTCCTCACTGCTCTCAGGTAAAATGGGCCTGATTAACCTACACCTGTGGAGTGCATCTGGCCAATCACACAAGGTTCCAGCATAAAAGGACTGTGCCTGCAGTGATCATGGGCGACTTTCTGCCTGCCTGCGCTACTGGTTACATGTTCCTGTGCTATACTTCATTGAGTGAACTTCGTTGTTAAAAAAACTGTAGGGTTGTGGAGTGCGTACGTGTGGCTACGTAAGTTTTGGGGTACTCCATACAATTTTCAAGCACTTTTGTCTATAAACACTAGGTTATAGGGTTGGTGCCAATTTTGTATTTATGTTTGGTTAAGCTCTGTTTGTAGATATGAGAGTCAGCCTTTTGTTTGCATTTTCTTTCAAGTCTAGCCTCGGTTTAGGACCAGTTTTGTTGTATGCTTACTTTGGTTTATTACCACACCGTTCCACACTCCTCCACAATTTGGATACCTGTATTAGTAGATTCGCTTAGTTAATAAAACATTTTTCTTTTTCCCACACAAACTCTGGCTCCATTTATTGTGATTGTCGTGTTTATGTGTCCTTGCCCTTTAAACATCTTAGGAGTCATAACACTTAAAACAAATAACTCTGTTGTTTCTCTGTTGGTTTCAGGCTGGTTCTCTGTCTCAGGTTCTGAGTTTCAGACTGTGGACGTCCATTCGGGTCAAGAAGTCACACTCAGGTGCTCCAATGTTAGCCAGTATGATACTCTGATAATCTGGTTCAGAGTGGTCAACAGAACCTCAGTCAGTGTTATCTCTGTGTACTCATCTGGCAACGAGCACCAAACAAGTGATCCATTCCCAAATGGAAAATATGAAGAAGGCTCTGAGAACTCCTCTGTCTTTCTCAAAATCAAGTCACTGGATTTATCAGACTCTGGGTTGTAACATATTTTCTATATAAGTTTCTGAAGAAACATTTAGGACTCATATATTGCTAATTTTCAGACTAGTCATTTCCACCTCATTCAGCTTATTCTATGCGCACCTTTGGTGAGGCGTCAACCAGACAAAGGCCAAACAACTAATGCAGAAGATCAGAGGACATGGGGAAAGAGATCAGGGGAGCCAAGAACCTCAGGTCAGCAGCAATGTCAGCTCCACTCATGCTCCACCTCTTTGCCCAGTTTAGACTAAGACAGGAGTCAGATTCTTCCAAGATGTGGACAGCCAGAGTCACCACACTGAGCTTCTAAAGGACTCTTTAGGAAACTTATGGTTGACGTCACAGAGGGTTCAGACAATTGGCCTCATGCATAAATGTTTTCTTACATTTCTCTCACATTCAGCCTACTCAAAAAAAGACAATAATACAGACAATGAGCCAAATTTGTTCTTACCCATCTGTTCATATGTTGTCGAATCCCACTTGAACTTAGACTGGTTTTACGTGGCAGGTACTTTGCCAGGGCTGGTTTTTGCTATGGGCAATGTGGGCGACCGCCCAGGGAGCAATCCATGTGAGGGTGCACGAGCGCCCTAAAAAAAAAAAAAAAAAAAAAAAAAAAAAAATGGAGACAAAACTCGCCAGTTTTCTAGACTACCGCTCATTTCCATGTCAAGTTAGAGGAGTGGGCGCTGGGGCGCCCTCATTGTCACGTCAACTTGCTGCTGAGAGTCATACGGGCTGTGTGTGTGTCAGAAGAGGCAAGGAGGAGGGGGGCGAGGGATAGACTGATCCCAGGCCACACAACACAAACTGCTTCCGAATAAATTGTATTTTATTCCTAAAATTAACATAGACCCATAGACCCATACCTACATGTAATTAATTGGGTTATATGTAAAATGACAAAAAAAATAAAAAAATAAAAAAATAAATCTGTGCAGTCATCTACGTGACTCCGGTAACTCCGGATGTGTCGAGTCTTCATCTTCATCATGGATCAAAGTAAAAGACCAAAGAAGCCATCAGTTGCCCAGTTCAGAAAAAGAAGAAAAGAAGAAGAGGAGAAACGGGCAAAAGATAAAGGTATGCAGATTTCTATGAGTGACGTACTGACAGTAGCAGAGCCCGTCTACGGAGAGCCTCGCCACTCTCTATTAAGTCCCATTGTAACGAACAGTTCAGAAGCCGAAGTTCACTGAGAGTGGAACTTCTCCCCATATTAGACATTCTCTGGCTATAGGCTATTTATTAGCCTCTTGCTAATATGTTGCTATTAGCCACAGAAGACGACTGTATTTGGTTTTTAGTTTTGCTGAACTAGCAACTATTAGAATTGAGGCAATTGCACCTGTTGTTAATGTTAATGCCAGTTGTAAACAGGGTGAAAAACCCAGGTTGAAAAATCTGCTACAGTCTGAGCAGTGAATTCAGATTATGTTAATTATCTGCTGTTTCTCTATGTACAAAACTGGTGTGTTATCATAACTGGAACTGTTCAGATGGTATTAGGATGATGCAAAACAAAACTCGTATGTAAAATACGAAATAGTTGTATTCGTGCAGGAACCTTTTTTATGTAGTTTAGGCGCCAAGGGATGGTTCGCCCAGGGCGTAAATCTAGCCAGGACCGCCTCTGCACTTTGCAATTAGATTGAAGAAATGCCCCAATGAAATCATGTCAGGGCAGCAGACTTCACTGCCACAGTAATTTGATAGGTAATGTTACATCCAAGAAAGTAAGATTTAAAAAAGAAAATAAATAAATAAATAAAATATTCATTTATTTATTCAATTGTGTACAGTGGTATCATAAACCCAGAGAGGTGCAAAGCCTGCCATATCATCAAGGCATTGTGTGCAAATTAACTACTTCAATCTGATAAACAACGCCAATTTATTAATTTATTGTAAGTTGAGTTCAGGAACTAAACCACGCCCAATGTCATTCCATTTCCCACTCTTACATATAAAAGTGTATCCTAACTCTCTGTCTCTGTTTATCTCTGTTCTCAACCCCTTCATTGCTTATCCCTCTCTCTTCTTGTCTTCCTCTTCCACCTTTCATTACAGGAACCAGGGGACAAGGATCGTAAGTGTCCTGGGAATATTATTATAAATTATGAAATGAGTGAATGATGGTAGATTATTTTCTTCTGCAGTGAAATTTCTCACACGTCTTTCAAAATTCCTTAGAACAAACAGGTAGTACGCAGGTATTGAAGAATGCCACAAAACTTATTCAACTGTGCATGTGAGCGAGTTAATAATAAATGTGCGGACACACATTATTCATGCATCAGGTCCGATGAGTATAACCCAACATCACAGCTACTGTGGTAATGAATTGTACTGAGGAAGAGTATCTCTAATGAATCACTGTAATAGTGCAGGAATCATCCACAGATGTCTCCAGGATCATCCAACTCATCATGTCTTACTGGTATCAGCATCCAAACAACATGCACAGAGCAGCATTCATTAGTAAAGCATGTCAACAATTCACTACAGGTTCCTTTTTCTTCAATAAATACTAAAGATATCACATTATTCCTGTTACTGTGTTTAATCGAAATACACTTACTACAGGTTCCTTTTTCAATCTCAATGTGCGACTCCTACAGCAACACAACAACTGGTTATGTAATCTACAACTAGACAACATGAAGACTACTGAGGTTATTTTTAAAGCTGAGAATGTGATTCTTCGACCATGGAAATTAAGAGAACATGTGATGTCTTTATTTAGTATGTGTTCACTGAGTTGTGAATACTATTGTTTGAATATCACTTATTCTGTAATGATACAGTCTGAATCAACCCTCACTGCCCTGAAAGCATTAACAGTATGTGGCTAGCTATGAACAACAGGGTAAGCAACACATAAACACCCCGCCTCTTTACTTTAAAAGCTCACCCTTCCTGGGCTCACAACAAATACGGACTTTGCAGAGCTCCAGTCATTCGCACAACCATGAACTTCACCCTGATAACAGCTTTTAGTCTCTGCAGCCTCTGTAAGTACTGACTTTAATTGTTCATAACTTCACTCCTCAAATTATTTACCAAATTATTTACCTCATGTCACTTTAAAACAAGTAACTCTGTTGTTTCTCTGTTGGTTTCAGGCTGGTTCTCTGTCTCAGGTTCTGAGTTTCAGACTATGGACGGTCAGTCGGGTAAAGAAGTCACACTCACGTGCTCCAATGTTGACCAGTATGATACTCGGATAATCTGGTTCAGAGTGGTCAACAGAACCTCAGTCAGTGTTATCTCTACTACGTACCCAAAAGGCAACAAGGAGCAAAAGGAAAAATATGAAACAAGCTCTAACAGCTCCTCCGTCTTTCTCAAAATCAAGTCACTGGATTTATCAGACTCTGGGTTGTATCTCTGTGGAATTATCAGAAAAACAGAACTATTTTTAAGTGAGACATATTTAAAGATTGACGGTAAGTGTATTGTAAAGTCTTTACTTTAATAGGTACGTTTTGTTTGGTCAAGTCATTTTCTACTTATAATACAAAGAGATGCTTTGATGTTGTCTCCACATGTAAAAAATCCAGAAATAAAATCAAGAATGAAATTATCTTTATTTATTTAAAAGGCGGCGATGAGCCTGATGGTAACATGGACAACAAGCGTAAGAATTTCCTTAATATTTTTCTCCATTTTAATTTTAGTGTAGTCTCAAATCTCTAAAGTGAAAACAGAGACTAACTTTCTTTCTTGTAACTTGTCTTTGTTCTAAAGAGTCTGATGGAACGGTAAATCTGATGAGTGTGGTCCCGCATGTACTGGCTGTTGTCCTTGTAATGGTCAGCATTGGTCTGGTTGTTCAAACATTGAGGCTTAAAAAAGGTACTTATGGCTTTACATTTATAGGTCTATTCTTAAAAATACTTAATGTTCAATAACCAGATGTTTTCTTTCTGTCACTCAGCTCAAGAAAAACAGAATCCAGAGCAAAGACAGGTAAATCCAACTTTAACATTTATTTTTATTTCTTGTTTAATAAAGCTAAACCAGAATCAGCCTCTATAGGTTTTGCTTGTCTGCAATACATTGGTATGTACAGTATGTACTGTATATTTAGAAATATACTTGTATTATATTTATATGGGCCGAATACAAACAAGAAATATCAGTTTGTCCATTAAGAGCACAAACATGTCTCTTTGACAACTGTAACATGTCTTCCTCAACATTACCTTGGACTATGTTGTGATTGTAAATGTTCTTTTCACAGAAATGTGGCTCTGACGACCTGAACGACGCTGCAGTGACTTTTCAAAAGAGAGCAAAGAGAAGAGAGCCGGAGCCAAATGTTGTTTATGCTGCTACCAGATAGACTGAGAAGAAATTCATTCATTCATTGTCATATTCTTTCTGTGGTTAACTTTCAGCACTTCCTTTCTCTCTGTCAAAGTCTATTTAAGCAAACAAACATATGATTAGTGTTTAATAGAGAGGGAGCTGGTAAAACACTGACAACTGTCTGGATTGGCTCATAGCGCAGTCTGAACTGTTAACAGGAAGAGACAGCATGTGGTCTGAACTCAGCCGAGGTGAAAATCTTAAGACCTGTTAACTGGTATCTTTCTGGAAATAGAATCTGAAAGGACGCAGTGAATACTGGCTGACTCTTATCTGTAACACATTTATATACAAGTTTCTGAAGAAACATTTAGGACTAATATATTGATTTTCAGAGTAGACATATGACATAATGACATATTTTTAACATGAATTCTATGAATGAGGAAAATGAAAATTCATTCAGTGCAGACCTCATTAGGAAACATGTTTTGTTTTTGTTTTTTTAATATCCTGCCTTGAAGTAGCAAAGATAGTGTTAAATATGGTTTAACGTTAACGGCTTCGGCTGATTGTAAAAGGTTGCATATACACAGGGAGTATTGGGGGAAACTGTTCTGAAGTTGCGAAAGTATGAGCATGTGAGCTAGTTAATATTAAATGACACACATTATTCATGCATCAGGTCTAGTGAGTATAGACCCAACATCAGAGCTACTGCAGTAATGAATGATACTGAGGAAGAGTATCTCCAAAGAATCTCTGTAATAGTGCAGGAATCACCCACAGATGTCTCCAGGATCACCCAACTCATCATGTCTCACTGGTATCAGCATCCAAACACAGCATTCATAGAGCAGCATTGTTACCTACTCTCGGGTAAAATGAGCCTAATTAACCTACACCTGTGGAGCCATGCTGGCCAATCATAAAAGGGCCATGCCAGCGGTGATCACACTCTACCTGTGCTATAATTTGTTGAGTGAACTTCGTTGTTTAAAAACTGTAGTGTTGTGGAGTGAGTATGTGTGGTTAGGTAAGTTTTGGGGTACTCCATACATTTTTAAATCACGTAGCACTCTTTTGTCTAAAAACACTAGGTTTTAGGGTTGGTGCCACTTTTGTATTTATTTTTCGGTTAAGCGCCGTTTGTAGATGAGAGAGTCAGGCTTTTGTTTGCATTTTCTTTCAAGTCTAGCCTCAGTTTAGGACCAGTTTTGTTGTCTGCTTATTTTGGTTTATTTGACGCAACCACACCGTCCCACACTTCTTCACAATTCTTCTGTATTAGTAGATTTGCTTCATTAATAAAACATTTTTCTTTTTCCCACACAAATTCTGGCTCCATTTATTTTAATTGTCGTGTTTATGTCTGCTTGCCCTTTAAACATCTAAGGAGTCGTAACACATCTCACTTCAAAACAAGTAACTCTGTTGGTTTCAGGCTGGTTCTCTGTCTCAGGTTAGGTTCGGTCAGTTTCAGACTATGGACGTCCATTCGGGTCAAGATGTCACACTCAGGTGCTCCAGTGTTACCCAGTATGATGCTCTGACAATCTGGTTCAAAATGGTCGACAGAACCTCAGTCAGTGTTATCTCTGTGTACTCATCTGGCAACGAGCACCAAACAAGTGATCAATTCCCAAATGGAAAATATGAAAAAGGCTCTGAAAACTCCTCTGTCTTTCTCAAAATCAAGTCACTAGATTTATCAGACTCTGGGTTGTAACATATTTTCTATATAAGTTTCTGAAGAAACATTTAGGACTCATATATTGCTTATTTTCAGACGAGTCATTCCCATCTTATTCATCTTATTCTATGCGCACCTTTGGTGAGGGGTCAACCAGACAAAGGCCAAAAATCTAATGCAGAAGAAGAGAGGGCATGGGGAAAGAGATCAGGGGAGCCAAGAACCTCAGGTCAGCAGCAATGTCAGCTCCACTCATGCTCCACCTCTTTGCCCAGTTTAGACTAAGACAGGAGTCAGATACAACCAAGATGTGGACAGCCAGAACCACCACACTGAGCTTCAAAAGGACTCTTCAGGAAACTTATGGTTGACGTCACAGAGGGTTCAGATAATCGGCCTCATGCATAAATGTTTTCTTATATTTCTCTCACATTCAGCCTACTCAAAAAAGACAATAATATGTGGGATTCAAGAGACGCAAGACGATGAGCCAGATCTGTTCTTACCCATCTGTTCATATGTTGTCGAATCCTATTTGAACTTAGACTGGTTTCAAGTGACAGGCAAACACTTCCATCCCTTTTCATCCCATCCCCTTGACCACTTTTCATCCCATACTCCCTGCCCCTTTTTGTCCATCTATCCATTTCTCTCACAACCAAAGTACCAATAATTTGCATCCAAATAAAGCATGGTCTTTTTTAGTGAAAGTGACAGTCAACTACCGTGCAAACTATTACAGACACAGGATGAAACCAGGAAGCTTTAGACATGGATAAGTGCATGAGCTACACAACGTCTTTATGTATATGAACACATAAAAATAACATCTGGTTCTTATTTTGGTTCTTATTTTATCTCTCTGATTTAATTAGGTCCAGTTTATCACCTACCACAGCACACCTGGATCATCAGAATGATCCGCCTGACCTAAACCAAGATATCTTCAGGATACAGATTTTTTTCCCCACTTACCCACTATGTGATGACACTATAATATCTTTCTTGTTATACGTAAGTGGGAATATTATTTTAAATTGTGTGAAATGAGTGAATGATGGTAGAGTATTTTCTTCTGTAGGGAAATTTCTCAGATGTTGCAGTCGTAAAATTCCTCAGAACAAACAGGTAGTACGCAGGTATTGATGAATACCACAAAAGTTATTCAGTTGTGCATGAGAGCTACTTAATATTAAATGTGCGGACACACATTATTCATGCATCAGGTCCGATGAGTATAGCCCAACATCACAGCTACTGCAGTAATGAATGATACTGAGGAACAGTATCTCCAAAGAATCACTGTAATAGTGCAGGAATCATCCACAGATGTCTCCAGGATCACCCAACTCATCATGTCTCACTGGTATCAGTATCCGGAAAACATGCATAGAGCAGCATTCATTAATAAAGCATGTCAACAATTCACTACAGGTTCCTTTTTCTTCAATAAATTCTAAAGATATCACATTAGTCCTGTTACTGTGTTTAATCGAAACACACTTACTACAGGTTCCTTTTTCAATCTCAATGTGCGACTCCAACAGCAACACACAAACTGGTTATGTAATCTACAACTAGACAACATGAAGACTACTGAGGTTATTTTTAAAGCTGAGAATGTGATTCTTCTACCATGAAATTAAGAACATGTGATGTCTTTATTTAGTATGTGTTCACTGCGTTGTGAATACTATTGTTTGAATATCACTTATTCTGTAATGATACAGTCTGAATCAACCCTCACTGCCCTGAAAGCATTAACAGTATGTGGCTAGCTATGAACAACAGAGTAAGCAACACAAAAACACCCCGCCTCTTTACTTTAAAAGCTCACCCTTCCTGGGCTCACAACAAATACGGACTTTGCAGAGCTCCAGTCATACGCACAACCATGAACTTCACCCTGATAACAGCTTTTAGTCTCTGCAGCCTCTGTAAGTACTGACTTTAATTGTTCATAACTTCACTCCTCAAATTATTTACCAAATTATTTACCTCATGTCACTTTAAAACAAGTAACTCTGTTGTTTCTCTGTTGGTTTCAGGCTGGTTCTCTGTCTCAGGTTCTGAGTTTAAGACTATCGACGGTCAGTCGAGTAAAGAAGTCACACTCACGTGCTCCAATGTTGACCAGTATGATACTCGGATAATCTGGTTCAGAGTGGTCAACAGAACCTCAGTCAGTGTTATCTCTACTACGTACCCAAAAGGCAACAAGGAGCAAAATGAAAAATATGAAACAAGCTCTAACAGCTCCTCCGTCTTTCTCACAATCAAGTCACTGGAATTATCAGACTCTGGGTTGTATCTCTGTGGAATTATCAGAAAAACAGAACTATTTTTAAGTGGGACATATTTAAAGATTGACGGTAAGTGTATTGTAAAGTCTTTACTTGTATGGGTATGTTTTGTTTGCTTATAATACAAAGAGATGCTTTGATGTTGCCTCCACATGTAAAAAATCCAGAAATAAAATCATTAATGAAATTATCTTTATTTATTAAAAAGGCGGTGATAAGCCTGATGGTAACATGGACAACAAATGTGAAAGTAAGAATTTCCATAATATTTTTCTCCATTTTAATTTTAGTGTAGTCTCAAATCTCTAAAGTGAAAATAGAGACTAACTTTCTTTCTTGTAACTTGTCTTTGTTCTAAAGAGTCTGATGGAATGGTAAAGCTGATGAGTGTGGTCCTGGGTGGACTGACTGTTGTCCTTGTAATGGTCATCACTGGTCTAGTTGTTCAAATCTTGAAGCTTAAAAAAGGTACTTATGGCTTTTACTTGTATGGCCTATTCTTAGTTCTATAATTCTATAATGTTCAATAACCAGATGTTTTCTTTCCGTCACTCAGCTCAAGAAAAACAGAATCCAGAGCAAAGACAGGTAAATCCAACTTTAACATTTATTTTTATTTCTTTATTTGTTTAATAAAGCTTAACCAGAATCAGCCTCTATAGGTTTTGCTTGTCTGCAATACATTGGTATGTACAGTATGTACTGTATATTTAGAAATACACTTGTATTATATTTATATAATACAAACAAGAAACAGAAGTTTGTCCATTGAAGAGCACAAACATGTCTCTTTGACAACTGTAACATGTCTTCCTCAACATTACCTGGGACTATGTTGTGATTGTAAATGTTCTTTTCACAGAAATGTGGCTCTGACGACCTGAACTACGCTGCAGTGACTTTTCAAAAGAGAGCAAAGAGAAGAGAGCCGGAGCCAAATGTTGTTTATGCTGCTACCAGATAGACTGAGGAAAGATTCATTCATTCATTGTCATATTCTTTCTATGGTTAACTTTCAGTACTTCCTTTCTCTCTGTTAAAGTCTATTTAACCAAACAAACATATGATTAGTGTTTAATAGAGAGGGAGCTGGTAAAACACTGACAACTGTCTGGATTGGCTCATAGCGCAGTCTGAACTGTTAACAGGAAGAGACAGCATGTGGTCTGAACTCAGCCGAGGTGAAAATCTTGAGACCTGTTAACTGGTATCTTTCTGGAAATAGAATCTGAAAGGACGCAGTGAATACTGGCTGACTCTTATCTGTAACACATATATATACAAGTTTCTGAAGAAACATTTAGGACTAATATATTGCTTATTTTCAGAGTAGACGTTTGTACCTTGGTCAGTTGATCTCTAAATAAACATAACTTGTACCATTCAACTTATAAATTTGGACATTTTTTTCATAATGACATGTTTTAACATGAATTCTATGAATAAGGTAAATAAAGATTCGTTCAGTGCAGACCTCATTAGGAAACAATCTTTAATAACCTGCCTTGAAGTAGAAAGATAGTGTTGAATATGGTTTAACGTTAAAGTCTTGAGCTGATTGTAAAAGGTTGCATATACACAGGGAGTATTGGGGGAAACTGTTCTGAAGTTGCAAAAGCACTGAAAGCAGTGTTTCCATACTAGACTTTATGTTTTGAGAAGGTTCACAAAGGTTCTCAGTCATCTACGTCATGGTATTTGAAAAACAACAACAGAGTTTAAACAAGGACAACTGGACTTGGGTATCTTGAAGATGTTACACCACTTATCCAGGTATCCTCATCTGTTGGTGGTTCCCACAAGAAATAAGAGTTTCAGGTGAGCACCACCTGCAGATGCTCCTCATAAAACCTCAACTCCCCACCAGTCATTTTGAACTGATGAAGCTACGTGAATGAGAGGTGAAACATCTTCAAGTAGTCCAACAAGTCCAGGTAACCTTGTTCTAGTTCTGTTTTATTGGATATCCTTGACCAGGAGTGTCAAACTCAATTTAGTTCAAGCACCACATACAGCTCAATGTGATCTAAAGCAGGCCGGACCAGAAATATTATAATAAAATAACTTACAAATAACGACAACACCAAATGTTCCTTTATTTTAGTGCAAAGAAGTACAAGTACATCATTACAAATTATTAATTTGAGAACAACCTGGAATTTCTTTAAACAAAAAAACTGCAGTTTTATTTCCATCTACCGTTTAGTTCTGGATGTTGTGTTCTGTTCGCTACTCTTACTAAAACAGTGGATAAATTAGGAATAGCAATTACTTTTGCAGCACTCTGCTCTCTTATTTTACAGGAGAGTCAAAGCTATTCTGAGTTATCACTCTTTGCATGGGAGGTGAGCGGATGACAGGTCTACTAGTGTATTAAATTTGGGAAGTGTGTACAGCAGTAGTCAGAATGTATGACTCATACACTCAGAGAGACCTGGTTAGCTTCATATACAGCTATGCTGCCCATGAGTGCTCAGCCTCCCATGCATTAACAAAACCACTGTGGCCCCATAGTTCCCTACCTGTTAAAAGGAAATACATTATTGACAATTTTAACTTGTTCTGGTATCATGACTCTCTTTTTAAACGAGATGGGATCCATCCAGATAAGAGGGGTAGCCAAATGCTGTCTGCTAACCTGCTGCATGCGGTGCACACCTTTCCATGTGACTGACTCCTTACATCCCTCACCCCCACACCGGATCCCCCTTCTTCACTGACAGCACATTCACAGCTTCCTGTTTTCCATGAGAGCTCACTATGGAATTAGAACGCTGCCATAAATCGTGCGCGCGCAATGAGACTCGCGCGAGCGCAAATCAAACATCCGCGCGCGCAATGAGACTCGCGCGAGCGCAAATCAAACATCCGCGCGCGCATTTTTGCCCCCCGAGCCCTTTTCCAAGCACTCGCGAGCTATTTTGTAGCTCGCGCGCGCGCAGAGTCCGCTCGCAAAACTTTCCCCTGCTCGCTCGCGAAACTCTCCTCTCCTCGCGCGGAAAACTGTCCCCTGCTCGCGCGCGAGTTATTTCTTTTAGTGGGCGTTTTTGTCAGTGAGGGGGACGGGCCTGGGGGCATGCCAATCACCATTGTATCCCCGAATATAATTGGTTGAGCGTATTGGCCAGTTGAACAGCAGGGTACGGCAACACTACTAGGACAAACGGGACAAACCACACAGCCCCGAATGCCTGAATGACATGTATTGTGATTTGGTGTCTTGACTTGAAAGTTTGCAAAATGTCACACAGAGCAATGAACTTCAGTATGTTTGACTGAGTGCTGTCTTTCCTTCCCTCCATCGTCGACATTAATCTGATAAAATGCTGATCATTTTTTGTAACTTGGATTCTGTTGCACAACGACATTTTTTATTTTGGTAAAACTGTTTTGTTCATATTCTCGATCTAGACTACTTCTTTCTCCCTGAAAATTATAAACGTAATGTTAAAAAAATCCTAAAAATAAATAAAAAAGATAGAAGGCCTGTAGTTTATATAGGCGTCAGCAACTCTCGATATGATCAGCATATAGACGTATGGTCCAGATGCAGATGTGTGTCAAAATATAGTAGGCTATTTCTTATTAAAATCTTATTAAGGCAAATATGCCCATGGACACTCTTTTTAAGAGACACAACCCTGCAAACATTTCGACGTCTAATAAACGTTGAAACAACGTCTAAACGTACACGTCGCCAGGAGGTCTAAAAGTAATCTTGAAAGGCAAATTGAAACGACGTCGCGTTGCAACCTCGACGTCTTTTTAACGGTCATAAACAACGTCCCGTTGTAACACAGATGTCTTCTAAGCGCGCATTATTCACCTTCTAAAAACGATCCAGTAAATATTCTGATATATATTTACAGCTGTATGTGTCGAGTTTTAGATGTTGTTTCTGCAGTGAAGTTAAAAAGAGGTTGACAAATGCAGGTAGAGAAGATGTTGACGTTGCGATCTGACGTCTTTTCAACCTGCATTTCAGCATTACTTTTAAAGCCCCTGGCTGCGTCTCGGTCTCGACGTCGTTTTAACGTTTGTTCAACGTCGAAATGTTATCTGTTCAAACTGACTGATTAACTGTAAAAACAATTACAGTGTTTACATATAGATACTACATTTAATGAATAATAAATGATATTAAAAATATTTTTTGCTATAAATAAACACATTTATATAAATACAATGTATTAACAGAACCTACCTTTGGGGGGAAATTATAAGTTTGACAACACAAAAGTGCAATTTCTTTAAAGTTTTATTACACAAACAATCAGAACACTTGAAAAACTAAAAACTAATGAGACCAACATGATTCTTACACATACAGCTCTGGAAAAAGTTAAGACACCACTTCAAAATGATCAGTTCCTCTGGTTTTACTATTCATAGCTATGTGTTTGAGTAAAATGAACAGTTTTGTTTCATTCTATAACCTACTGACAAAATTTCTCCCAAATTGGAAATAAAAATATTATCATTTAGAACATGTATTTGCAGAAAATGGCAACAGGTCAAAATGACAAAACAATTCTGGTGTTTTCAGACGTTGTATAATGCAAAGAAAACAGGTTCATATTCATTTTAGAACACAACACTACTTTTCAAACTTAGGAGGAGTTTAGAAATCAACATTAGTGGAATAATCCCAATTTAATCGCAGCAGTGGTCTCTTTATTTTTAGCTGTATGTGCAATAAACATAAAAACACCAACACAGTTGAAAAACACTTTGTAGGCGATCACGATCTCCTCTGGACCCCTCTCCCTCCTATCAATGGCTCCTTCACCTGGAGTGGAGATCCTCACTCTGTCATGTGAAGCTGGAAAAACATTTGAAGTATATTACTTAACAATTCTTAAACACATCTTGGAAAATTATACACCGTTTTACCATCTAATTCACCTACGTACATACTACATACATCACATGAATGTTAAGTCATGAAACAGACATAAATTGCTTTTTGGTTATATTTACATAGGCCAAAAAGTCCCAGATAATGATAAAATAAAAACATTACATGATTTTAAATAGAAGAAGCATTGTTGATTAACAAAGCAGACAATTAGGCATTGCATTGGGAGTCAAATTTTTATGTTCACAATCCACTGAATATTAACATTTTAACAGCTAATCAATAGATTAGGCTACTATTGTTTTTTTTGTTTGTTTGTTTTTTAATGAAGATAAATTAACATTTTCAAATTATCTTGGGGAAAAAAATGCATTTTCTGGACACCTCCATGTCAGCTCGTCTGTATAAGTGCTTCACTGATTTATGTCTGGATTTCTAAACTCCAATAGTCCAAAAATATCAGAATATTAGACAGAAAGCACACTGAAGAGGTCTGTTTCATGTTAGCCGAGTGAGCAGCTAGCTTGAAATCCACTCGACAGTTAAACACATAACGCACGGTCGGTCAATGACACTTTTTAAAACACAGAAAGTTGCAATATGAACCTACAGTCTATGATATGAACACATAAACCGTCTCTAATGTTTTATGTCAACGAACTTACCGAAAAAACTGTTCGGTACGTGCCGTACTTGCTTCTCTGCAGTCGTTCCGCTGCCAGGTTTGGAGTAGAAGGTCCCGCCCTTTCCGCCTCTGATTGGCTAGAAGGGCTCACCCGATTGGTTGTATAATTTAATTTTTTCTTCTAGTTGGTTTGTGGTCGAGGTGCAACCTAGACCTACATTTATTTTTTTCATCAAGTTGGTTTGTGGTCGAAGCGCGACCTAGACCTATTTTAAACTCGTTTCACGCTAGAGGTCGCCCCTTAGACCTACCGTCAAGGTTGATGAAATGTTTGCAGGGTACTGTCTTTGACGTTACCTGAATGGCGGTTCGGCAACCAGCTTTTTGGTGCATTACCGCCACCTTCTGTTCTGGAGTGTGAATAAGTGTGGTTTGTCCCGTTTGTCCTAGTAGCGTTGCCGTACCCTGCTGTTCAACTGGCCAATACGCTCAACCAATTATATTCGGGGATACAATGGTGATTGGCATGCCCCCAGGCCCGTCCCCCTCACTGACAAAAACGCCCACTAAAAGAAATAACTCGCGCGCGAGCAGGGGACAGTTTTCCGCGCGAGGAGAGGAGAGTTTCGCGAGCGAGCAGGGGAAAGTTTTGCGAGCGGACTCTGCGCGCGCGCGAGCTACAAAATAGCTCGCGAGTGCTTGGAAAAGCGCTCGGGGGGCAAAAATGCGCGCGCGGATGTTTGATTTGCGCTCGCGCGAGTCTCATTGCGCGCGCGGATGTTTGATTTGCGTTCGCGCGAGTCTCATTGCGCGCGCACGATTTATGGCAGCGTTCTAATTCCATAGCTCCCCCTTCAGGTCCTTCCTGCCACATGCACGCACATCTACTCACAGCCAGTTCTCAGTTTCACGGTCCTATATCTCCTACTCCTGCATCAAGGCATATTCCAGTCAGAATCACCAAGTCCCGTCAAAAAACAATCAGAGTGCCCAGACCAGTACTCCACAACAACATACGGCACGTCACGATAGGAAATATTATATCACTTCCATCATCCCCGCTTCAAAATCGGACTGACATACCCTCTCACATCACCACCATCATTTTCTGCCATGGACCCTCGACAGCACGCTCAACTTCACACCTCTCTGCTGCCAACCACAACAATTTAATTCAGGTCCCCCGAAATACCCATGATTCCCCTGTTTTGAATCCAAAACTAGCTAATTTCGGTCTTCTGAATGTCAGATCTCTTAATAACAAATCTTTTTTATGCCATGATTTTATCACCTCGAAAAAGTTAGACTTTTTTATATTGACAAAGACATGTCTCTCTCAGGGAGACTGCAGCCCTCTCATTGAGGCGACACCCCCTGATTACACACACCTCCATAAACCCCACCTGTCTGGCAGGGGAGGGGGGGTTCTGAGTACAGAAGAAACACGACAGTAATAGGGTTTCACATGGCACAGTTGAGTTTTTCTTCTGCGTTCAGGAGTGGAAATTATGTAGTTTAGCTCAGATACCTGCTTCACTACTTCATATAGACCCAAGAACTTAACCTGCAAAGGTGAGGTGATTATTGGCAGCAGCGTTAAAACCCGGTCCCCCACACTGAACATTCAGCGCTCAGCACGCTGATCGAACATTTTCTTCATTTTACTCTGTGCAGATGACAACTTCTGTTTCATCAACTCCCCAGCTACATAGAGTCTATGCCGAAAACCATTAACGTAGTCAATCAGATTTTGTGGAGTCTCTGCTTCCATCCACTGATCATAAAGCAAAGTCAGCGGGCTGCGCACCCTGTGACCAAGTCATTCGGGCTGAACCCAGTACTTTCCTGCGTAACCTCTCTGACAGCCAGCAATAACCAGGGCAAACCTTCCTCCCAGTCTCTCTCCATCTCACTGCAGTAAGCACACAGCAGGGACTTCAACATCTGATGGAACCGTTCTAAAGCCTCCTGGCTCTGCGCATGGTATGCAGAGGCTTTATTATGTTGCAGAGAAACCTTTGCCTGCTCAGTCTGGTAACAGAGATTTTCAACCATCAACTGCTTGTCAATCTCTGCTGTCTTTATCATCTTATCATGTTCTAATTGTAACACCAGCAACACCTTTTGCTGCTCAAATGTCAAATTATTCGCAAACAATAACGAAGCCAAACCACCCGCATTAAGGGTGGAAGGAGGTTGCTCCCCACAACACAAGACGAAGTGAGTGATAGCAAGGTGAACACAAGGCCCATCAGGACCGCAAACAGAGCACATGATCCCCTCTAACTAAACTACGTGACCAACACTAACTAAACTCAATCACCTTCATGTGGTGACTTGCTGGCGTGGGAAAGTGACCATTCACTGGTAACAAACCCATAACCACGGCCATGCGCCTGATACAAAGCTCTCACTGCTTTCACCCCAACACTACAGAAAAAAAAAAACAACAAAAAAAACAGAGAAGTTCAAAGTAGCAACACCTAACACCTAATAGGGGAAAATGGCTCCAACACGCACAGTGAACACCAGCCAACACTCACCTAACTTCCAGCCAAACACTGAACTCAACTTAATTTACTAAACCTTTACAAATTTATCACGTCTCCACAATGGCACACAACGTGTAAAACCAACCACTCAAAGCTTCCATTTTCACACAATAAAAACACAACGCTGCTTCGTCGAAAATGTACTTACGCCACTTCAAATCATGAATGGACGTGTCATGACCTGGCTCGTAAGCCGTGACAAAATACGGAGAGTCACGGTCTAAACGTAAAGGTTAACTAATTTATTGAAATAAAGTCAAAAATCAACCCATAAAAAGTAATGAGGTTTCAGTGGGAGTATCAGCGTGTCTGTCGATGGGTGCATGATAGTGTATGTGTATTGTTGAAAGGTGCTAACATAAAGTGAATAGGCTGAAGCCAACAGAACAAAAACTCGATGCCGGAGGGATCAAGGTTGAGATTCAGAGAGAGAGTGAGGACTGAGACTGCCAGATCTTAAAAGATCAGGGAGACTGGCCAGGTGCTCCTGATTACCCAAACTGAGACCTGCCCACTAAGGTACCTGCAGAAACAGACAAGCAACAACACAAGGGAAAAAGACGCCCTATAGCAGCAGGTGGTGGTCACAATTCTAAAGATATCACATTAACCCTGTTACTATGTTTACAAGAAATACACTTACTACAGGTTCCTTTCTCATTCTCAATATGTGGCACCTACAGCAACACAACAACTGTATATGTAAACTACAACTAGACAACATGACGACTACTGAGGTTATTTTTAAAGCTGAGAATGTGATTCTTCTACCATGGAAATTAAGAGAACATGTGATGTCTTTATTTAGTATGTGTTCACTGCGCTGTGAATACTATTGTTTGAATATCACTTATTCTGTAATGACACAGTCTGAATCAACCCTCACTGCCCTGAAAGCATTAACAGTATGTGGCTAGCTATGAACAACAGGGTAAGCAACACATAAACACCCCGCCTCTTTACTTTAAAAGCTCACCCTTCCTGGGCTCACAACAAATACGGACTTTGCAGAGCTCCGGTCATACGCACAACCATGAACTTCACCCTGATAACAGCTTTTAGTCTCTGCAGCCTCTGTAAGTACTGACTTTAATTGTTCCTAACTTCACTCCTCAAATTATTTACCAAATTATTTACCTCATGTCACTTTAAAACAAGTAACTCTGTTGTTTCTCTGTTGGTTTCAGGCTGGTTCTCTGTCTCAGGTTCTGAGTTTCAGACTATGGATGTCCAGTCGGGTAAAGAAGTCACACTCACGTGCTCCAATGTTACCCAGTATGATACTCTGATAATCTGGTTCAGAGTGGTCAACAGAACCTCAGTCAGTGTTATCTCTACTACGGACCCAAAAGGCAACAAGCAGCAAAATGAAAAATATGAAACAAGCTCTCACAACTCCTCCACCATCTTTCTCACAGTCAAGTCACTGGGTTTATCAGACTCTGGGTTGTATATCTGTGGAATTCCCAGAAATGGAAAACTACTTTTCAATGGGACACATTTAAAGATTGACGGTAAGTGTATTGTAAAGTCTTTACTTTTATGGGTACGTTTTGTTTGGTCAAGTCATTTTCTACTTATAATACAAAGAGATGCTTTGATGTTGTCTACAGATGTAATTAATCCAGAAATAAAATCATGCAAGAAATTATCTTTATTTATTTAAAAGGCAGTGATGAGCCTGATGGTAACATAGACAGCAAACGTAAGGTTTTCCTTAAATTTTTTCTCCATTTTAATTTTAGCGTAGTCTCAAATCTCTAAAGTGAAAATAGAGACTAACTTTCTTTCTTGTAACTTGTCTATGTTCTTAAGACTCTGATGGAATGATAAAGCTGATGAGTGTGGTCCTGCGTGGACTGCCTGGTGTCTTTCTAATGGTCAGCATTGGTCTGGTTTTTCAAACATGGAGGCTTAAAAAAGGTACTTATGGCTTTACTTTTATGGTCTATTCTTAACAATAGTCAGTGATCAATAACCAGATGTTTTCTTTCTGTCACTCAGCTCAAGAAAAATAGAATCCAGAGCAAAGACAGGTAAATCCATTTTAACATTTATTTTTATTTATTCTTTAGTAAAGCTTAACCAGAATCAGCCTCTATAGGTTTTGCTTGTCTGCAATACATTGGTATGTACAGTATGTACTGTATACTGAGAAATACACTTGTATTATATTTTTATGGGCCGAATACAAACAAGAAACTGCAGTTTGTCCATTGAAGAGAACAAACATGTCTCTTTGACAACTGTAACATGTCTTCCTCAACATTACCTGGGACTATGTTGTGATTGTAAATGTTCTTTTCACAGAAATGTGGCTCTGACGACCTGAACTACGCTGCAGTGACTTTTCAAAAGAGAGCAAAGAGAAGAGAGCTGGAGCCAAATGTCGTTCATGGTGCTACCAGATAGACTGAGGAGAAATTCATTCATTCATTGTCATATTCTTTCTATGGTTAACTTTCAGCACTTCCGTTCTCTCTGTCAAAGTCTATTTAACCAAACAAACATATGATTAGTGTTTAATAGAGAGGGAGCTGGTAAAACACTGACAACTGTCTGGATTGGCGAATAGCGCAGTCTGAACTGTTAACAGGAAGAGACAGCATGTGGTCTGAACTCAGCCGAGGTGAAAATCTTGAGACCTGTTAACTGGTATCTTTCTGGAAATAGAATCTGAAAGGACGCAGTGAATACTGGCTGACTCTTATCTGTAACACATTCATATACAAGTTTCTCAAGAAACATTTAGGACTAATATATTGCTTATTTTCAGAGTAGTCGTTTGTACCTTGGTCAGTTGATCTCTAAATAAACATAACTTCCTCCATTCAACTTATAAATTTGGACATTTTTTAATGACATATTTAAACATGAATTCTATGAATAAGGAAAATGAAGATTCATTCAGTGCAGACCTCATTAGGAAACATGTTTTTCTTTAATATCCTGCGTTGAAGTAGGAAAGATAGTGTTGAATATGGTTTAATGTTAACGGCTTGAGTTGATTGTAAAAGGCTGCATATACACAGGGAGTATTGGGGGAAACTGTTCACAAGTTGCAAAAGCAGTGAAAGCAGTGTTTTTATACTAGACTTTATGTTTGAGAAGGTTCACAAAGGTTCTCAGCAATGTTCCCTCTAATTTTTCATATATCTGGGCATACACAAAAACTCCCTGAGTACACTGTGGACCACTGTGAACAACGTCAGACGCTGTGGCCACACACCAGTATCACACTTGTCCAAAACCCAGGATCATAGCAAGTTACATGGTTTTGTTAAAATAAACAATACAGCAGTAATTTCCATTAGTTTACTTTTAATATAAGTGATTTGGCCCACTGAATATGAAAAAGACAAATATCTTGTTGTCCATGAGCTGTGTAGTATGTTATATGTCAGTGTGAGGGTCTTGCTGTCGTCTGGGTGAGGGAGAGTCCTGCTCTAGAAGAATTGAGACATGTACACCTTTCAGAGATAAAATTTTGTTTACATTAAAACATTGACATTTTGCACAATGACACGTGTACCGTAGCACAAACATGTGATACAGTGTAAATCCCTGTAACTCTTTGTCTGTAAAATGATTTTTATTGCGTTCTACTACCCATGAATTATCTAGTAGTAACAGCATTTTTTGGAGGGCAGATCTTTCTCACTCGAAAAAGAAAAAATGTCACCCATTTTCAGCATAGGTTCCTATTCTGCAATAAATTGAAAACATTTCACAATATCCCTGTTACTATGTTCACATGAAATACACTTACTACAGGTTCCTTTCTCATTCTCAGTGTGTGACACCTACAGCAACACAACAATTGTTTATGTAAACTACAACTAGACAACATGACGACTACTGAGGTTATTTTTAAAGCTGAGAATATGATTCTTCTACCATGGAAAGTAAGAGAACATGTGATGTCTTTATTTAGTATGTGTTCACTGCGTTGTGAATACTATCGTTTGAATATCACTTATTCTGTAATGATACAGTCTGAATCAACCCTCACTGCCCTGAAAGCATTAACAGTATGTGGCTAGCTATGAACAACAGAGTAAGCAACACATAAACACCCCGCCTCTTTACTTTAAAAGCTCACCCTTCCTGGACTCACAACAAATACGGACTTTGCAGAGCTCCAGTCATACGCACAACCATGAACTTCACCCTGATAACAGCTTTTAGTCTCTGCAGCCTCTGTAAGTACTGACTTTAATTGTTCCTAACTTCACTCCTCAAATTATTTACCAAATTATTTACCTCATGTCACTTTAAAACAAGTAACTCTGTTGTTTCTCTGTTGGTTTCAGGCTGGTTCTCTGTCTCAGGTTCTGAGTTTCAGACTATGGACGGTCAGTTGGGTCAAGAAGTCACACTCACATGCTCCAGTGTTACAGAGTATGATACTCTGATAAGCTGGTTCAGAGTGGTCAACAGAACCTCAGTCAGTTTTATCTGTACTGTGGACCCATCTGGCAAAAAGCAGCAAAACAATGATCAATTCCCAAAAGAAAAATATGAAACAAGCTCTCACAGCTCCTCTGTCTTTCTCAAAACCAAGTCACTGGATTTATCAGACTCTGGGTTGTATCTCTGTGGAATTATCAGAGCTGGAAACCTACTTTTCAGTGGGACATATTTAAAGATTGACGGTAAGTGTATTGTAAAGTCTTTACTTTTATGGGTACGTTTTGTTTGGTCAAGTCATTTTCTACTTATAATACAAAGAGATGCTTTGATGTTGTCTCCACATGTAATTAATCCAGAAATTAAATCAAGAATGAAATTACCTTTATTTATTTAAAAGGCAGTGATAAGCCTGATGGTAATATAGACAACAAACGTAAGAATTTCCTTAATATTTTTCTCCATTTTAATTTCAGTGTAGTCTCAAATCTCTAAAGTGAAAATAGAGACTAACGTTCTTTCTTGTAACTTGTCTTTGTTCTAAAGAGTCTGATGGAATGGTAAAGCTGATGAGTGCGGTCCCGCATGTACTGGCTATTGTTCTTGTAATGGTCAGCATTGGTCTGGTTGTTCAAACATTGAGGCTTAAAAAAGGTAGTTATGGCTTTACATTTATGGTCTATTCTTAAAAATAGTCAATGATCAATAACCAGATGTTTTCTTTCTGTCACTCAGCTCAAGAAAAATAGAATCCAGAGCAAAGACAGGTAAATCCAACTTTAACATTCATTTTTATTTCTTCTTAAATAAAGCTGAACCAGAATCAGCCTCTATAGGTTTTGCTTGTCTGCATTACATTGGTATGTACAGTATATTTAGAAATACACTTGTATTATATTTAAAAGGCAGTGATGAGCCTGATGGTAACATAGACAGCAAACGTAAGGTTTTCCTTAAATTTTTTCTCCATTTTAATTTTAGCGTAGTCTCAAATCTCTAAAGTGAAAATAGAGACTAACTTTCTTTCTTGTAACTTGTCTATGTTCTTAAGACTCTGATGGAATGATAAAGCTGATGAGTGTGGTCCTGCTCTGATGACCTGAACTACGCTGCAGTGACTTTTCAAAAGAGAGCAAAGAGAAGAGAGCCGGAGCCAAATGTTGTTTATGCTGCTACCAGATAGACTGAGGAGAAATTCATTCATTCATTGTCATATTCTTTCTATGGTTAACTTTCAGCACTTCCTTTCTCTCTGTCAAAGTCTATTTAACCAAACAAACATATGATTAGTGTTTAATAGAGAGGGAGCTGGTAAAACACTGACAACTGTCTGGATTGGCGAATAGCGCAGTCTGAACTGTTAACAGGAAGAGACAGCATGTGGTCTGAACTCAGCCGAGGAGAAAATCTTGAGACCTGTTAACTGGTATCTTTCTGGAAATAGAATCTGAAAGGACGCAGTGAATACTGGCTGACTCTTATCTGTAACACATTTGTAGACAAGTTTTTGAAGAAACATTTAACGTAAAGTATTCAACTTGTAAATTTGGAATTTTTTTTCATAATGACATATTTTAACATGGATTCTATGAACAAGGAAAATGAAGATTCATTCAGTGCATACCTCATTAGGAAACATGTTTTTCTTTAATAACCTGCCTTGAAGTAGCAAAAATAGTGTTTGGTTTAATGTTAACGACTTGAGGTGACTTGAGGTGGAAACTGTTCACAAGTTACAAAAGCACTGAAAGCAGTGTTTCCATACTAGACTTTATCTTTGAGAAGGTTCACAAAGGTTCTCAGTCATTCACGTCATGGTATATAAAAAAACAACAACAAAGCTGAAACAAAGGCAACAGGACTTCGGTTTCTAGAAGATGTTACACCACTTACCCAAGTATCTTTATCTGAGGGTGGTGCCCAAAAGATAGAACAGTTTCAGGTGAGCACCACCTACAGATGTTCCTCATAAAAACCTCAACTCCCCACCAGTCATTTAGAACTGATGAAGCCACTTGAATGAGAGGTGAAACATCTTCAAGTAGTCCAACAAGTCCAGTTAACCTTGTTCTAGTTCTGTTTTATTGGATATCCTAGACCAGGGGTGTCCAGCTCATTTCAGTTCAGGGGCCACATACAGCTCAATGTGATCTAAAGCAGGCCGGACCAGAAATATTATAGTATGATTACTTACAAATAACGACAACTCCAAATGTTTCCCTTTATTTTAGTGCAAAGAAGTACAAGTACATCATGAAAATTATTAAATTTACTGAGCTATCCTTTTACAAAACATTTGTAAACAACCTGAAATGTCTTTATAATAAAGGTGCAATTTTATTGCCATCTACCGTTTAGTTCTGGATGTTGTGTTCTGTTTGCTACTCTTGCCAAAACAGTGGATAAATTAGGAATAGAAATTACTTTTGTAGCGCTGTGTTCTCTTATTTTATAGGAGGGTCATATCTGTTCTGAGTAATCACTCTTTGCATGGGAGGTGAGCGGACAACGGGTCTACTAGAGTATTAAATTTGCGAAGTGTGTATGTGTTGGGATCTGAACCTGGTGGTGAGCTATGGATGCTCACCACGCATAATCAAGTTAACCACATGGCTGCCTTTGTCTTGGAAACAAAGGGAAGCACCAGAACTGTATGTCCCACAATCCTCCAGGTGTGAAACTGACCAAGCAGTTCACTGGCTGACAGTGGCATGTGACCTCTGAGGTCATCAGGTCATATAAAATGCGCTGTTTTGCCAGTGTTCTCTCTCTTATTCTCTTATCCTCTTACCCTCTACAACTCCACACCTCCACGTGGAGAACCCCAGCTGCTTGGCTGCAGCTGGGTGCCAGGCCTGTTCTCCTTACAGCAGCGAAGCGAGATCCTGCTGAGGAATCTACACCAGGTCTTTTAGCCAACAAACAGAAGGTTTGCAGGCTAAACTCCCAAACAACAGGAGCCACACGGCTAGTTAGCACCGAGCTGCTAACAAGCCACTTGAAAGGACTTCAAGGAGCGGCCAGTTTCCCTCCAACGTCTGCCATCAGGAAAACACAGCAAGGACTACAACTTTTCCCAGTTTGGCCTTCCATCAGGAACTGCCAGCTAAAGGAGCAACACACCAGAAATTGACTTTTCACCAAATCTGGTAGTATGACCTGGGCCTAGTTAAGCTAAGCAAAGCATAGAACTTAAACTTTGATTGAATGTGATATTTGTGTTTATTGAGTTGTTTATAGTATAGTGGTTTGATGTTAGTTTAGATTATGCAACACATAGACTCAGGGTCTTGCATGCTTAACTAACCACTCTTCCTCTAACCTGGCACCTCATAAAACCCTTATCACATTCCACATATCTACTGGCCAGCACATGGTCTGAGTGCCCCCACTCAGCAGCCATTGTTTCCTTTGTGTTCAAGACCTCAAGGCCCAGCGGCCATCTTGGCACGCCCACAACCGGCGGCCATTTTGGCTCACACACAACCAGCGGCCATTTTGGCTCACACACACACACACACCCATACACGTGAACCAGGCTAACAGTGGACTGTCATTCTTCATTGGCTAACAGGGGACTTGGGTTTCTGGGCATTTTTAATCAAAAACAATTACATAGAAAATTTACTTTAAAGGCCTTTTACCACATTATTACTTAAAATGTGCTTTTTAATTTTTTTTGAAGAAAAAGCAAAGAGGGTACTTGCATCTTTGAGCGATCTCTACCTATCAAGCAGGGGACCTCCCACTGCTACAGTGACACTATCTGCAGCCATTGTTTCACCTAATGAGTGCCTGTTTACTGCCAAGCCTTTGATTCTTTCAAATGATAATTTAACTTTAATGTTATCAACATTTAAACCTTTCTCTGTGATACAAATATTAAATAATCATGGCCACTGGAATTCTGAGAATAAAAAATGTTTATCTTCAAATTAGGAGTAACTTCGCTGCATGCACTAATTTCAAATGCTGCAGTATTAGCAGCAAAATTGACTTTTATCTGGGATTCATAATAATTAAAAATAAATCTCAAAGTTACTAAACATAAGTGTGCAGTTCATCTGGGGTGTTTTAACCACTGGTGCAGAGTAGTAATGTTCCCAAATCTGTGTACAAAATGTGCCAGAACACATCAGGCAAGATAAGCCATAAGATATTGATGTGGAATAGGCAGTCATTTTGAGTTACGCTGAGCCAAGTTAGATCTGTCTTTGCATATAGTAATCACTCTTTCCTGCATTAGAACATGTTTCCAACCTGATCTGATCTGTCCTCCTATGGAATCAATTACAACCTCTGTCAGAGCTAGTACAACAAGAGGCACAACCGTAAAGAGGACATGTCACCGTTCAAAAAACTAAACAAGAGGGAAAAGAAAAACAACCAGGATGAAGTTACAAATAAAATGGGCAGGCGTAAGATAATTTATTTATATTTTTAATCACTCTGATCACTTTTATTAGACATTCAAAGCTGTCTAATCCAAATTTTAAAAAAAACTGCTGCTGAGATTTTACAAGCCCTGGATTCCAATTTATAATAATAATTCACACATATAGTAATTTGCACATAAAGGGCTGCAACATTTGCTCATACACATTACCAAAAAAAGGACATGAGTCCACTGTTGGCTGGCAAATTATGACACAAGTTCCCTCTTGGATAGCACACAGCGACAGTCACATTCCAGCATGGGTGAAAAGAAGAAATAAGCAAGATTATTTAAAACTTAACTCAATATCTCAACTAAATAATTCAAGAATTAAACATGATTAGTTAATATGTTCTTTGTTTTTGTTTTTGAATACAGCATGATGGCTCTATTAAAGCGTAATTAAAATGAAAAGCTACCCAGAGGGCAACGGAGTACCTGAAAATCTAAAAATGGGGAAAGAAAAGAAAAACAACTAGGAAGAAATAATAAAATGGTTTATAGCCAGATCTTCTATACTTATAGAAGACTATTTGTTGTACTATTTGTTCATTTACATTAGAGCAAAAGGTCCACACTTAAATAGTGTGTAACGACACAAGTCCACTGTTGGCTGGCAAATAATGACACAAGTTCCCTCTTGGATAGCATGGAGCGATACACTCCAAAATGGATGAATAACAGAAAAAAGCAAAATGAATGGTAGTTTTTTGTTTGTTTTGTTAGTTTTTTTCCAGCGTAATAGTCTCTTGAGAGATGATTTAATATGTTTTTTGTAACAAAACACAAAGACTTCCTGACCAGTTTCAAGTTTGAGTTGTTTTAAATGAAGGGCAACCCATGAGGCAGCAGAGAATTTTTAAAACTTAGAAGAAAAAAGTTTCACATGATCTGTGTTTTTTTTGTGTGTGCATTGAAGTAACATCCTGTAGGGTTAAGGGGGGTTAGGTTGGGAAAGAAAATGCTGCAGAGGGACGGGGGAATAAAATGTATAAAATATGTTTGTTTGGCTCCTTTTGATGAACCAATGCTGGTTAAAAAGCGTAGGAAAAGAATATATTAAAAGTTATAAACATAATAAAAACAACATCAAAATAATAAAAAAAGGTAATGACAGTTAGTAATAAAATAGACAAACATATTAATGGTTCTAAGACACAAGGGTGTTGTGGTGAGCTTCTAATAAAATTCCATGGTAGGGGATCCCCTCTGAAAGCTGATGCCTGGAAATTGGGGTGACTAAAAAGATAATTCCTCTCTGTGGGTTTAACATAAATAAATAAATGTTACGGAAATTCTTTTATCAAGAGTCACAGAGTCACTGGAGTTTCGTTTAAAAGTTTTACTTGCAGCAAGGAGTTGACACATGCACTACAGCAAGTACAGAGTCAACCGGCAATAATAAGATTACATACACTTTTGTCTAATAGGTGGTCCTGACCTAGTGATGGTTACAGAGAGACAGCCTTGCTAAATTTGTCATAATAAACAGAGCCATAATAAAAGTAGACCTGGCACATCGGTGCCCCACCTGTGGGAAGAAGACGGAAGCAAACATTTTTTTTTGCGACCGTTTAAACTTGGTATTTTTCCAATAAATAAATAAATAAGGAAACTCATATGGTGAGGCAAAGTCAAAATCAGCATGCACAATACAAATATTTTTATTAAAATATTAATAAAATCACATCAAATCAACATGCATTTAAAATAAAACACACTAAAACAATACTCATGTTGTCCCAACTCCCCTAAAATGGTTAGGAGGAACAGGCGTTGCCATTGCAGACCACGTAAAGTGGCAGCCAAATGGAGCTCTCTACTTGGAGATGGTCCGATGGCTGCAGCTCTTTGAATCCCTCCTTGTCAAGGACGACCATGTAGTTCTCTGGAGTCTCTGTCTGTGTAAGTCCATACTCCTGGTGGTCTCCCTACTCCTCTGGTCGTGCATGCGGAGGTTAGGTTGATGGTTAGGTCCCCGTCCTCTCCATGGAGGACAAAGGAGTGCACTATTTTGAAGACTGATTTTCGGGGTCCCATACTTAGAAGTTTTGGTGGGAAATTTTTCTAGCAGATTGATATGTATACATAGGGAAATACAAATATGTGCAAATATTTGACCCCTCTAGACTTGTTTCTTGGGCCCTAAGACATCAAGCAAAGCCTTCTGGATCTCCAAGTTCTGGTGGCCATCGGGCACCTTTGACACTGTGATCTTGGTGGCTTTGTTGAGAGCGCTGACCCACTCCACAAGGTCCTGCTGATCACTGGCCTGCAGGAAGAACTTCCTCATCCCGGCATTGATAACAAAGCAGAACTCTGCTTTATGCCTCAGCTTAGTGACATCGCTGACCTTAGAAATGTAAGTGAGCTTAAGGGAGCCAACACACAATTTTGGCAAAGGCAGTGATGTCCTTTTCGATGTTGTACTTCTCCATGGCATCCTGCTGCATTTCATCAGACATATTTGTGTTCTTGATCACTGCCTTCTTGTCAGACATGATGGCTTTCTGGCGTCTTTCAGCAAAGTCTTAATATTGGAATGGGGTTAGGCAGAAAATAAAATAAAATAACTAAACTTTACTGTTATGATTCAAACAAAGGGAAAAACAGGTAAAAGGTCCCATGAAGGCCGGTCCTGGCTTTGAAATTATGCGGTTGACATTGTTTGCTCTTATCCACAAGGAGAGAAAAAAGGCAAAGTCCACATTCAGCCTGTCCGCTATTGAGGTGACCCTTTTGGCTACAATTTTTCCACTCAGAGATGTTCTCCTTGATCCATTTCAGGACAGCTGGTTCTGCATACAGGTTATCAAGGTTAGGGGGTAAGGAACTGAACCCGTCTCCCTTGTGGTCCCTGTCTGGTTCGAGGTAGTGGCAAAGCAGCTGGTTGTGTAACAAACGTATACCACCAATTAACATTAGCCCTCCATTCATGACATGGATGCTGTAATCAAACAGAGAGTACATAGCATACCTTTATCTTTTGCTCGTTTCTCCTCTTCTTTTTGTCCTAAATTGGGCACCTGATGGCTTTGACCTTTTTCTGTCCATCTCTGTTTATTTGGCACTCGATTCTACGGACACCTTTCATCAACCTGATAACGGATTCCATAGATTAACAGGTTATTCGCTGTACCTTTTACAGATGCTTCTGTCAATGCTTAAACGGATAATTCCGTGGATTTACAGGTTCCATTTAGTTGAATTGTTCATAGTCATCTTTTTTCTTCTAAGTTTTAAAAATTCTTTGCTGCCTCATGGGTTGCCCTTCATTTGAAACAGTCTCAAACTTGAAACTGGTCAGGAAGTCTTTGAGTTTTGTTACAAAAAACATATTAAATCATCTCTCAAGAGACTATTAAGCTGGAAAAAAAACTAACAAACAAAAAACTATCATTCATTTAGTTTTTTTCTGTTATTCATCCATTTTGGAGTGTAAGTATCGCTCCATGCTATCCAAGAGGGAACTTGTGTCATTATTCGCCAGTCAACAGTGGACTTGTGTCGTTCCACACTATTTAAGTGTGGACCTTTTGCTCTAATGCACATAAACAAATAAAATTGATTTGTATAAGTATAGAAGATCTGGCTATAAACCATTTTATTATTTTTTCCTAGTTGTTTTTCTTTTCTTTTCCCATTTTTAGATTTTCAGGTACTCTGTTGCCCTCTGGGTAGCCCTTTATTTTAATTCCGCTTTAATAGAGCCATCATGCTGTATTTAGGACAAAAACAAAAAACAAAGAACATAATAACTAATCATGCTTAATTCTTGAATTATTTAGTTGAGATATTGAGTTATGTTTTAAATAATCTTGCTTATTTCTTCTTTTCACCCATGCTGGAGTGTGACTGTCGCTCTGTGCTATCCAAGAGGGAACTTGTGTCATAATTCGCCAGCCAACAGTGGATTCATGTCCTTTTTTTTTTTGGTAATGTGTATGAGCAAATATTGCAGCCCTGTATGTGCAAATTACTATATGTGTGAATTATTTATGCTATAAAACTAAAGAAAGTCCCAGAAATATGTACTGTTCAACAAATTCAACTCTTTCTCCGAGCAAAATGACATAGGTCGCCTATGCAATGGTGGAACACTCATACTCCTCCATGTATACTTTAGGACAGAAAACCATGTATTGCTGATTATTGTGTTTCCTGCTCTGCTTCTCCTGAGGGGAATAAACATTTGCCTAAAATAGAGAGGACTATATTTGTTTGAAGTTTCTGAACTTGTTGAAATTGTTCTGAATTTGGATTGCTTTCAGCAGGATATTCAGTTGGTGAGTTGTTGATTGACCGTCTGGGGGTGGGGGGTGGGGTGTAAAGACTAGAGTGGAGTGGTGGGGGGGTGGAGGGCCAGCAGGGGGTCCAGAGCTGAATCTGTTGCTTGGCTTTGATGTTGAAGCCGGTGATCAACTTCATGTCCCTCCACACATCCCGGGAGTTGTTCTGTTGGAGTTTGGCCTCCAGCTTCCTCCTATAGTCGTCCTTACATTCCCTCAGCTTGACCTTGAGTTGCCACTGTATCCTCTTCAACTTGTCCTCATCTCCAGATCTAAAGGCCTGCTCCTTCTTGTTCAGCAGACCCTTCATCTGGCTGGTGATCCAAGGCTTGTTGTTAGGATAACAGCGGACAGTCCTTGTAGGGATTGCTGTATAAGTTGATATAGTCCATGATACAGTAAGTACTGCCTTGGAAGACCAGTATGTTATAAGTTTATTAGAGATGATATATAGGACAAATCAGATGGAGGCTAGATTAACCCCAAGACTTGCACTGATGAAAAACTGCAAGATTATGTTTTACAATCATAAGATATTGGATTTGCTGCTGTTTCTTACTATCCATCTCCATTTTTGTCATGGGTATAAATACACTAACCTTTAGTTAATTTTTTTTTTCTGATCACGATAGACTGTATCACACAATACTGGGCACATATGATGAAGAAAATCTGAAATGAAACAATTAGGACAACAATATACTGATGGGGCTTATTTTAAGACAGAAAGGGCCACGTAGCCACACAAATTCCAGTAGACCATAAGCATCTTACTGTTGTCCAAAATATTAACCTCAAAACACAGGTCACACTTATTGATGAAATTAAACTCATATATTAGTGTTGCAATTGCTTCTGAAATATTGTCAGTAAAACAAGAAACACAAAATATTTAATCCTAAATCCTGGACTTGTATAGTTTAACTTGTATGGAAATGGGCTGCTAAAACGGACCTCTGAAGGAGTCACACAAAGCTTCTTTCAGGATCAGCACAAATTCTGAAACTTCATCTATTCACTGAGTTTGGTTAACTAGAGTTGTATTGTGTGCCACTGAGATACAAGTGTATAGTTCATTTAAAGTGTTTCACCTCACACTTCAAAAGTGTGGAGTGAACCACTGCAGTTAAAAAGTTTGCTTAGAACTGAGATCACGCTTCTCTGGTGCAATTTTTTTTCACGAAATGTTTATTGCACTGATGAACTTTAACAAAACAAAAAAACATAAGATGACTGAGGAAACTTGTAATGCTGCAACGAGGGCAAAACACACTTAACTATGCACCTCACACTGTTTGTCATCGTGTGGCTTAAATCCAAAATACTTCCACACTGCTGAATGACAACCTTTTATGGGCATGAGTTTGGTTCGGGTGGGTGGATGACTCTCACCACTACCACCTGGGTTTTCGTTGCCATCCATTTAACCCTCCTTATCGCAGACTTTCCTCCGCTCTATCTCTCACTTACTCTTTCCAAACACTCAATTTTTTGCAAACCTTTCTGTGTTAAATCAAATCATTTTCATTTCACGTGAGTTGTGTCTCAGTCTGAATTGGAAATGTCATCTTGGCTATGAGTAGCTAGCAGCCCTGAAGCCCAAGGTAGAGAGGCCCAATGGTTACCATCCCCCACGATGCAGACAGTGAAGGACTGATAGCTTCATTACCACAAATTCACACTCTCTCTCTGCTTGATGTCACTCACTTTCAGACAGCACTCACTACAATTCAACCTTAAAAGTTTGGATCTGTGAGGACCTTAGATGCTGTGTCACTTCACTGTTTCTATGTAGAGGTTCCTGTAGACCCATAAAAAATATGCAACTCTTCCTAAAAAAAAAAAAAAAAAAAGTACAATTACATTGCTTACTACAACATATATATGGTTTATATGAAACATACGAAGAGAATAAAGAATCTACATGCTTAGGAATGTATAGCTGCATACATTAAAGCACTCACCACAATTCAACATTAAAAGTTGGGATCTGTGCTGTGTCATTTCGTTGTTTCAATGTAGAGGTTTTTTTTCTAGCTAGGTAATTATATGAAACATACGAAGAGGATAAATGATCTATTCCCTTATTCCCGAAACATCCATCAAAATTACATTCACATTACTAGTTTAAGAGACAAATTTCTTCAAACAGTGTGACCTAAGTTTTCAGGTTAATATTAAGACATAAGTAATATGCTCATGGTGGCCATGCAGGCCTTTGTGTCTTGAATCATTAATGTTTATTCCAATTGTCCACATCAGCCACAGAATATTTTATACTAGAGCATTTTATTCGTCTGATTAAGTGTTTCAGTTCAGTCTCTAAATGTCTTTTTCTGTACTATGGGAGTGTAAATGTCGCTCCTCACCATCTAACAGGGGACACGTGTCCTTTAGTTCTATCAAACAGGGGAATTAGGGCATTTCAATGTGTACAATGTCCAACTCCACTTTTAAACTGTGCATAAGCCCAGAGCAAAGAAAGATACAACGTCCAAAGGTGTTGCATTTAGTCTCTTAATTAATCATAGGAGTGTTTTGGGCGTTACATGAACTAAAACAGTCATAGTGTTATCTCCCATTCCCCTTACAAGCTCGGTGCACTGGTACTTTAATATTTGGGACAGGTTTGTGATCATTGGTCGACCCTCTGCCTCCTTCATCTCCCAGTACTCTATCTTATCAACAACTGCATCTGACAGCATACAGTATAGGCTACAGAAGCATCCAGTTTTGCTGAGGGACAGGTTTGTGATTGTTGGTGGTATAAAATAGGGCTGTCTATGTCTTTTTCTGTACTATGGGAGTGTGAATGTCACTTCTCACCATCTAACAGGGGACACGTGTCGTTTAGTGCAAAACTTCCAAAATGCAACAAAGACTCCTGTGAACCTTCTGTGAGATAGCGAATATATACCATCCTGGCCAACTATCTGGACAGTGACTGGTCCTTTGGATGAAGCACAAATTGCTAACTAATACCTGGTACTGTGAAGCAAATCTTATAACAAACTTCCTCCCAAATTTGGGTTTTATGTTGGATTACACTGGTGAGGACCATAGTTGTACTGGGTCATTTATATTGGTTGAGGAAAATTTCTTTCCTTGCTTAGTAATTATCATTATCAGTAATTATCAACTTTTGTCTGTATACACTATAAATATGGACATGTAATTCATCAATTTCTCTCAGAGCCAACACAAAGAGCTTTGTGTGTCAAACAATGTTTTGAACTTTATCCTATACAACTAAAGAAAGTCCCAGAAATATGTAATGATCAACAAATTGACATAGGTCTCCCATGCAATAGTGGAACACTCATACTCCTGCATGTATACTTCAGGACAGAAAACCATGTATTGTTGATTATTGTGTTTCCTGCTCTGTATCTCCTGAGGGAAATAAACATTTCCCTAAAATAGCAAAAAATATTTAATTTCCTAAATCCTGTACTTCCAGTATTTGGGAAATATTTTGTGTTTCCAGCGATGGGTCACAACACTCTATTCCCATCCAAATATAACATTTTAAAAGCAATTGTAACACTAATTTAAAAGTTTAATTTCATCAAAGAGTAGGATCTAAATTTCCAGGTCAATATTGGGATATGAGTAATATGCTTTTGGTCTACTGAAGTTCGTGTGGCCATGCAAGCTTGTGTGAAATTTTTTGCAAACCTTTCTGTGTTAAATCAATCATTTTCATTTCACGTGAGTTGTGTCTCAGTCTGAGTTGGAAATGTCGTCTTGGCTATGAGTAGCTAGCAGCCCTGAAGCCCTTGGTAGAAAGGCCCAATGGTTACCATCCCCCACAATGCAGACACTGAAGGACAGATTCACACTCTCTCCCTGCTTGATGTCACTCACTTTTAGACAGCAGCACTCACTACAATTCAACCTTAAAAGTTCAGATCTGTGAAGACCTTGGATGCTGTGTCACTTCACTGTTTCCCATAAAAAATATGCAACTCCTCCTAAAAAATTAAGTAAAATTACATTGCTTACTACAACATATGTATGGTTTATATGAAACATACAAAGAGAATAAAGAATCTACATGCTTAGGAATGTATAGCTGCATACATTAAAGCACTCACCACGATTCAGCATTAAAAGTTGGGATCTGTGCTGTGTCACTTCACCGTTTCGATGTAGAGTTTTCTTTTCTATCTCGGTAATTATATGAAACATACGAAGAGGATAAATAATCTATTCCCCTATTCTCAAAACAACCGTCAAAATAACATTCACATTACTAGTTCATTCATTCATTTTCTATACCCGATTATTCCTGTTAATGGTCACGGGGGTCTGCTGGAGCCTATCCCAGCTGTCATCGGGCGAGAGGCAGGGGTACACCCTGGACAGGTCGCCAGTCCATCACAGGGCTGACATTACTAGTTTAAGAGACAAATTTGTTCAAACAGTGTGACCTAAGTTTTCAGGTTAATATTAAGATGTAAATAATATGCTCATGGTGGCCATGCAGGCCTTTCTGTCTTGAAACATTAATGTCTTTGTGTTTTGTTACAAAAAACACATTAAATCATCCCACAAAACAAACAAAAAACTACCATTCATTTTGCTTTTTTCTGTTATTCATCCATTTTGGAGTGTAAGTATCGCTCTATGCTATCCAAGAGGGAACTTGTGTCATTATTCGGAAGCCAAGAGTGGACTTGTGTTGTTCCACACTATTTAAATGTGGACCTTTTGCTGTAATGCAAATGAAAAAATAAAATAGATTTCTATAAGTATAGAAGATCTGGCTATAAACCATTTTATTTTTTTTTTATTTTCTTTGCCCATTTTTAGATTTTCAGGTCCTTATCACTCTGTTGCCCTTTGAGTAGCCCTTCATTTTAATTCCGCTTTAATAGAGCCATCATGCTGTATTTAAAACAAAAACAAAGAACATATTAACTAATCATGTTTAATTCTTATTTAATTATTTAGTTGAGATATTGAGTTAAGTTTTAAATATTCTCGCTTATTTCTTCTTTTCACCCATGCTGGAGTATGACTGTCGCTCTGTGCTATCCAAGAGGGAACTTGTGTCATAATTCGCCAGCCAACAGTGGACCTTTTTTGTTTTTGGTAATGTGTATGAGCAAATATTGTATCCCTGTATGTGCAAATTACTATATCTGTGAATTATTATTATAAACTGGAATCCAGGGCTTGTAAAATCTCAGCAGCAGTTTTTTGAGATTTGGATTAGACAGCTTTGAATGTCTAATAAAATTGATCAGAGTGAATAAAAATATAAATAATCTTACCCATTTTATTTGTAACTTCATCCTGGTTGTTTTTCTTTTCCTTCTCGTTTAATTTTTAAATACTTATTAATTAAATATTGGGTGTTATTTTATTTTGTATACTATTTTGTATACTATAATACTTAATTATTATATAATACAAATTATTTTGCTGCCTTGTGGGTAGCATTTTGTTTAAGACAGTCATAAGCTTGAAACTGATTAGGAAATGCACATTAAGCTTTAGTTTCACACAAGTATCATAAATTAAATTTAGTTTCTTTTATTTATCCATGCTGGAGTGTGCCTTTTGCTCTATGCTATCCAAGAACGAACTTGTGTCATTATTCGTCAGCTATCAGTGGACTTGTGTCGATCCATGCTATATAAGTGTGGACGTTTTTCCGTAATGTACAACAACAAACAAATTATATTCCTTTAGGTAAAGACTGAGCATACACGTTGAAAACTGACATCCAGGCCTTGTGAAAACTGGTTTGGTGAGTATTTTGAAATGGTCTACGGTCTAGTCAAAATCTGATATTAAGTCAGACTCTAAATAAGGTATTACTGCTTACTTAAAACCGAAAAGAGGTTAATTCGTCTGACCATTTTATTTCCAATTTACTTAATCTCCTGCTTCCTGGGCAGTCCTTTATTTTAATAGTGTCAAGCTCGAAACTTATCTACTTGATATCTTCTAAAGCTGAACCTTTATATTTTGTTTCAAATGCATGATGAATTGTGTTTCAATAGAGTGGTTTCTTCACTACGTAGTTTGATGAATAGCCCTACTACTATCTGAATGACTGGCTGGGGCTGCAAGCCATTCAGACAATGGAGGAGTGTTAAGAAACGACGCGTGTGAATGACGTGTGAAAATCCATGCTCCAGTCAGCAGAGGCACCGCTGAGTATGGGGTTTAACACTCACATACCTGCAAGTCCCCACTTTGCTTAATATTAAAAAATTTCACGAGAGCGTCTTAGACATGATTTTAGCTTGATTTAAGGCATAACAAACAGGGGACTTAAAAAATGTGCCCTGTTCAACTGTAAGCCCCCTGTTTGTTGGTGTGTAACGACGCCGATGTCCACTGTTACGCTGGTTGACAAGTGCACCCACACACACACACACACACACACACACACACCTGTATTGAGTACACTGTAGTTAGCTTGTATGTTTACTTTTATTCTTGTTAATAAATGTCTTTTAAACATACCTGTCTGTTTAATATTGCACAAGAGTGAATGTTGCCAACCTCTACACTGCCAAGAACTCCAAATTCCTTCAACTGTAACTAGTTGTTAACATGGTAATTTTGGTTATAGTTATTAAGTTAATTATTAATCCGAACTCCAAATTGACAATTTAGTATAATTTATGAGACTGTTTTGATTAATTGGCTATCTTTTCCCTTCCTAGAAGGGTGGTGCCCCGAGGTGATCTAGTAATTCAGATCCAATTATTTAATAATAAATAATTATTTTTGATAATTATTAATTATTCATGATAGCCAAACCCCAATACTGAGTGCCTTAGTACCAGGCCCAACAGTATGGCAGTAGTCAGAATGTATGACTCATATTCAGAGAGATACAGTTAACGTTATATACAGCTATGCAGCCCATGAGAACTCAGCATCCCATACATTAACAAAACCACTGTGGCCCCATAGTTCCCTATTCAGTAAAAGGAAATACATTACGACAATTATACTTCTAGAAGCACACATAACATTTATTTTTGACCTGGTATTCCCCATCTTTGAATTTAATATCAATTAAGTCCGTTAGATATAACAGCATCCACAGTGTGATGAAACAAGTCCTCAGGCTCTGTCCACGTTCTTAAGCATCCAGTAGGTTCTCTGCAGCTTGGTGCAGTTAGTGTTTCCCAAGCATAAGTCTCTCATACTGCTAGCACAAGGAGCTAGCTAGCAACAGTCCACAGTGAAGTCACGGTTTAGCATCAATCAAGTAGAATTCCCAAGGGAAAAAGGCTCCCTCTGAGTGTCCAGTCTCTCCAGCAAACAAATACACTAAGTCATGCAGGTAGGCACATAACTAAATCACACTAACTTAAAACACTGTAGCTTACTGAACTGACTTTCCGAGAGGGTAAATTACCTTGAACATCCATATTGACTAGTCAAACAGATTGACACCCGTCCATACCATTTACAACACAAGACTATGGTGCATTCAGGAACCAGGTTGAACATAGGACATTCCATATACTTAATGGACCTTCTTCCCAAATACTTGTAGTCAGTGTAATTTCCACAATTTCCAAATTTCCTAACATACTTTGCCTGGCCTACTTGGTCGACTCAATCCTCCATGTGTTGCAGGGGAAACGAACAGGGTTTAGTAAAGGCATTCACTTACGAAAATCAGTACAGAATCTAGGGGTGTTATCTGATTGGGGCACTAAAAGACAAGGCGAGGCCCAACTGGATAATGAGGGCTCGGCATTACCATGGTCCACAATACAATGTATTTCAAAATCAAGATATTTATGCTTTTCAGGGTTTACTTCATAAAACTGCTGTCTAACTGGCTGAGCATTGCCAACATCTATACTATGCTCTATTAAATGTGTCTGGGTGGGAGTGTCAAAGAACAAACAAGGATATGAGCCAATCAACCCTGATAAATCCGGCTGTTTAGACTCCGACAAATGACCCAATAACACATGCAAATTACATAATGACTCTGAGTTCTTCAGGCGGCCCTGTAACACAGTGGGATCCAGACATGGCAACCCATCCTCCACCTCAGCTGCCACATACTGAGGGGCATGGACAGCAGACACTCTACCCGCTGAACAAACCAGACACGCACCTCCCAAAGGAGACGGAGCAGCGGTACAAGACTCAGAAGAAACACAACAGTAATAGGGTTTCAACAGATTCACATGGCACTGTTGAGTTTTTTCTTCTGCATTTCCAGAGTGGAAAATATGTAGTTTAGCTCAGATACCTGCTTCACTACTTCATATGGACCCAAGAACTTAAGCTTCAAAGGTGAGGTGATTATTGGCAGCAGCGCTAAAACCCAATCCCTCACACTGAACATTCAGCCCTCAGCACACCGATCGAACATTTTCTTCATTTAACTTCTGTTTCGCCACCTCCCCAGCTACATAGAGTCTTTGCCGAAAATCATTAACCTTCCACTGATCATAAAGCAAAGTCAGCGGGCCGCGCACCCTGTGCCCAAACACCAAGTCATTCGGGCTGAACCCAGTATTTTCCTGTGTAACCTCTCTGGCAGCCAGCAATAACCAGGGCAAACCTTCCTCCCAGTCTCTCTCCATCTCAGTGCAGTAAGTATTACCGGCCTCAGACCTAGGGGAATCTGGGCAGGTATAAGGCCACAGGCTAAATAGCACTGTGGGTTAGAAAGCAGTGGAGACGAACAAAATTAATCTTTCTCAAGCGCTGGACGTTTATTTCTTTAAAGTGAACCATACAACGGATCAGAGGCTACATTGGACTACTTATATGACATACATTACAATACAAACAAACTATTATATAGTTATATAGAATACTATAGAGGATTTAACTGTTTGTGTGACTGTTAATCAATCACCAACACAACGCATCGGTCTGCCGTTTGCGTGTGTGTCAACAGGCACGCGCACATCCACTAACGGCGGCATAACCTCCATAGAACATTGACAGGTTCTGGCTAACGAAATGTATACTGAACAGAGCACCGGCAATAAACAAAATTATACCAAGTACAGGGAGACCAAAACATTATAGATTACACATACTGATGTTACCTATGTTAATCAACACAACACTGTTTACAGTCCGTACAGAAAGACGAAAGAACAAAACCTTCACTGACGGTTACAGGCTAATACATATACATATAAACACATCATAATAACCTTTCTTCACCAGACATGACAACATACATCACATAGGCAACCGTACTGGATATATTGATATATATTAACAGGGATTGGAAAGGTTTAAACATACCTGTGGGTTAGAAAGCAGTGGAGACGAACAAAATTAATCTTTCTCAAGCGCTGGACGTTTATTTCTGAGCGCTCGAGCTACCGTCTCCATGGTAACCCACTATGGTGATACAGTGAAACAGCGCCATCTAGCGGCATGAAGTGGAATAAATGGAACACTTAAATTAATAAAATAAAAAAATAGAAGGGGGTAACTGTGTTAATTAAATATAATAGGACATTTTCTCTACCCATTACACTCTCCCCTACTTTAAAAGATGTCTCCTGACATCCAGAACTAACTAAACTGGACTACTAACTACAGTGGTACTCACAGGTATGGTAAGTACGGTCAGGTAAGTAACCAGTCACCAGTCTGAACAGGAAGTAAGCGTGCAGTATGTCAGTCACAGGTAAGTAGTATGAAGGTAGGGTTGTATGTCAATGTCAAGGTCTTTTATGTCCTGGTCAATGTCAGTTCTACCGTACGTCCATACAGCTGGGGGAGGATAGTAGCACATCTCATGAAACACTGGGTAGGCAGGCAAGGACGAAGGGGTACAGTACATAGCATTAGTTCCCATTCTCCAAGGCTGGTAGGAAGGTTCTCCTGACTGGTCATACATGAAGATGCTTCTGGGTTTGACTGGTCGGGTGGACCTCCTCAGTTGCTGATCTACCTCTCTTACTGGTTGAGGAACAGGCACAACATCTAGCTCAGGATCCTGTGGACTTCCACTCTCCTCAGAATCATGCCTTTGTTGTTCCGGTCCTTCCACAGCTGGGGCACTCCTTGGTGCAGGAGTTGGCTCTGCTGTCACCAAAGAGTCAGATGATCCTGGCCGCCACACATCCTCAGACTCAGGTGCTCGGCTCGACGGTTTGTATTCTGGAGCCACAGCCCGCAGCTCACTGTGTAGCTCTGACTGAGGCAGGTGGTGTCTGACAGTCCTCCTCTCATACACAGGCAAGGGTCTGAGGTTGTAGGAGCTCTCCGCCTCATCATCTGAGGTGTTGCCATCCGACTTGGTTGCTTCTCTGGGTGGCATATGGCGTCTCTGTCTTTGGGGCTTCAGCTCCACACCAGTGTCACGTTCCTCATGGCTGACTGGCAAGTCACTGACAGGCAAGAGGAGGTTGCGGTGGAGCACCCGGAGGGTCTTGTCACCTGTTTCAGCTTGGATTCGATATACAGGTCCATCTCCCAGCCTCTCAATGACATGGTGAATCTTTTGTTCCCAATAAGATCGAAGTTTGCCTGGGCCACCTCTCTCAGACAGGTTCTTGACAAGCACACGATCACCAGGTTGCAGCAAGGCTCCTCTGGCACCTTGGTCGTAGTGCCTTTTCCCTTTCTCTGAAGACTTCTTGCTGTTCTCAGAGGCAATCCGGTATGCATCCTGCATCCGGGAAGCCCAGGTCTGTGCATATTCCTGCCGTGTCTGTGCCAGCCGATCTGGGTCCAGATTGAATATGAGGTCAATGGGCAGCTGTGGATGTCTTCCGAAGAGGAGGAAGAATGGTGAGTAGCCTGTAGACTCATGCTTCGTGCAGTTGTAGGCATGGACTATGCTGGGGAGATGGTCTTTCCACTCTGCCTTCTTTTCCTCATGAAGCGTCCTGAGCATCTGGAGAAGTGTTCTGTTCAGGCGTTCAACAGGGTTCCCCTGCGGATGGTAAGGAGTAGTTTGGGAGTGAGAGATTCCTGCCAGCTGCTGAAGTCTTTGGAACAGAGTGTTCTCGAATTCCCGGCCCTGGTCATGGTGGAGCTTTTGAGGGTACCCGAAGCGTGGAATGAAATCGTAGAAGATCTTTTCGGCCGCTGTTTTACCAGACTTGTTTCGAGTTGGGTAGGCCTGAGCAAAACGGGTAAAGTGGTCTACTATCACCAGGACGTACTCGTAGCCTCCTTTACTGCGATCAAGGTGAAGATAATCAACAGAGAGCAGCTCAAACGGTGCACTAGTTGTGATTGAGCCCATTGGTGCTTTCTGATGTACGGCAGGTCGCTTCTGCTTGATGCATGAGCACTGACGGATGACGTGGTCCTCGATTTCGCGCTGCATAAAAGGCCAGTAGAACCGTTGCCTTGCCAGGTGGATGACTTTATCAGCGCCAATGTGTCCCATGTCATCGTGCAGGTGTTTAAGCACAGTTGACTTTAGTGCTTTGGGAAGGACCAGTTGTTGATTTTCTCCTGCCTGCCTGTACAGAATTCCATTATCCAGTTTGAGCCTGTTCCACTCATGTATCAGCCGTCGTGTTCCTGGTTGTATTGGACTCTGGACTTTGTCTCTCGGATTCCATCCGCTCCCTTTCAACTGGATCACCTCGGAAATGGACTCATCTCCTTTCTGGGCAGCCCTGATATCTTCTGGGGTAAACATGTGCGTACTCACCGGAGGAGGGTTGTCATCACAAGCGGCGATCTGAAGGGTGGCAGCCCAGGACACATCCTCATCTCTCTGAGCTTTATTCCCCTGCCAGATGGCAGATACAACCTCGGGTGGCATTGTCTCAGTGTATTCCCTCAGGTGGTCTTGGAGCTTCACTGGAAACCTGGACAGGGTATCCGCATCAACATTCACCTTGCCTGGCCTGTACTTGATGTTGAAGTGGAAGTCGGCTAATTCACCGACCCAGCGATGTCCAACAGCATTCAACTTGGCCGTGCTCAGGACGTAGGTGAGGGGATTGTTATCTGTATACACAGTGAATGTTGTTGCATAATACAGATAATCACGGAATTTATCGCATATGGCCCACTTCAGAGCGAGAAACTCAAGCTTACTGGAATGGAGGTGGTAATTCTTTTCAGCAGCCGTGAGTGACCTGGACCCATATGCAATAACCCGGAGTTTGCTGTTCTGTTCCTGGTAGAGCACAGCCCCCAAACCTTCATTGGATGCATCAGTGTGCAGGATGAATGGCAAATCGAAGTCGGGGTAGGCCAAGATGGGAGGTTTGATCAACATGTCCACAAGGCGGGACACAACAGCACTGTGTTCGGGGGTCCAATGAACTGGTGTCCTGGATGGTAATTGACCACTGCTCTTGCCTTTTTGGGTGGACTTGGCTGCGACAGGGCTCTTGTTGGACGGAGCAGGATGTTCTTGAAGCTTAAACAGTGGCCGGGCTATTCTGGAAAAATCCTGGATGAATGAGCGATAGTAGCCCAAGAAACCAAGTAGAGCTCGGACCTCTCCGACGTTCTTTGGCTTTCTCTCCTTCATCTGCAACACAGCTTCGAGGTCTTCGGGATCTACCTGAACACCGTCACTCGTGACCAGGCGTCCAACATATCTCACTTGGCGTTTGAACAGCTCACACTTTTTCGGGCGCAGCTTCACACCGTGCTCTCTTAAGCGACACAGAACTTGTCTTAAGTCCTCAACATGGCCCTGGAAAGTCTTGGAAAAGCAGAGCACATCATCCAAGTAAGGCGAACAGCATTCATCTCTTAAACCGGCCAGCACGTCCTCCATGCAGCGTTGGAAGGCTGCTGGAGCGTTGGTGAGGCCAAATGGGAGGCGTACCCACTCGTAAAAACCCCACGGAGTGCTAAAAGCTGTCAGGTGCCGGCAGCTCTCTTCAACAAAGCCTTGGTGATAAGCACTGCCCTGGTCAAGTATGGAAAACCATGAGTTGCCACCTAAATTGTCAAGCAGGTCTTGGATGCGTGGAAGTGGGTGGCGGTCAGGGATGGTTTTACTGTTCAGCCCCCGGAAGTCAACACAGAGACGTAGGCTCATGTCCTTTTTTCTCACACAGACCACAGGAGAAGAGTATGCTGAGGTGGATTTTCTGATCCAACCACGGTCAAGCAAGTTCTGAACATAGTCTTTTACCTCTTGATACAAGGGCTTGGGGATGGAATTGTAAGACTTTTGGACTGGTGTTTCATCTGTAAGGTTGATTCTAAGCTGGAGGTCAGGAATACAACCAATGTCAGCATCGTCTTTGGCAAACACATCAGACTGCTCAAACAACATTTCTCTGACTAATCTCTGTTCATCCTCAGCTAGATGTGATACGTCAACGGGAGGGTGCCACTTGTTTTCGGCTTTAGACCTAGTCTGTCTGTCTTGCTTTTTGTTCAGGTGAGTCGATGGATCTGTGCGTAACTGAGCTGAAAAGGTTTGAACATCATGTGGCATGTGCTCAAGACTCGAGACAGGTTCCACGTCAGCCATTTCCTCAAGAGTGCCGAGAGTGATTCTTTGGGTCAAATAAATGGCATGTCGGGTTGCATTTTGGATGGGAATTTTAATGCATTTTGAGGATCCACCAGGAATGTCAACTAACGCAGGAAACAGTTCTAGACCCTCAGGGCAGGTGTTTTCTATTAGAGGCTCGAACAGCATGGTACGAGTCCCTGGCAACCCCCTAACCCGGCACCTGACTTCATAGATTCTACCAGCAGGGATAGTGACACCTTTCTTTCCTGTGTGTACAGTACACGGGGCTGTCTCGTCAGTGGTTGTTATCTGAAGGGCAGAGACCAAAGCCTCAACTGTATTCTCGGGGACACTTAAAGCGTCAGTCAGGATAGCAGTCACGTTCACAGTGTTGTCATGCTCCTTGATGATCTCAGCTATGACGTTACTACCTAACAGGGGAAAGTGGCAATTTTGACTGACCAGGAGGGGCACTCTAATTGTCACAGATCCATGGCGCTCACTACAAATCTGCAGATCGACCTCAGCCCATCCATCAAGAGGAACTTGTGTACCATTTGCTGCTGATATTTCCAAAGGCTGATTGGCAAAGAGGGACTGAAGTGGTTGGATTTTGACATTGGGTGATGCTCTGTCTACCCAGGTTTTGCTGACCATTGTTACCTGAGCCCCTGAGTCTAAAAGCATTTCAATTGGCACACCATTGATGTTGCAAGAGACAGTACAACGTTTCCCTATGAGCTGGGCAATGCGTTTGTTTGAATCTGCTTGGCATAGGATGGGTGGTGGCTTAAACTTAACAGTGGGCTGAATGCTGTTCACAGTCACTGGCTGCCCTGCTCCAGTGACCTCTTCCCGTTTCCCGACGACTTCCTCTGCAAACAGCCAATAGCTCTGTGTCCTGCCTGGCCACAGACAAAACAATGGGGACAGCTCATGGTTCCACTTGCTACGCAGTTGTGGCATCTACCCTTTTTGTCAGCTGACAGTGACTGTGGACGACTACCAGATGTGCTAGGGCGGCCAGACTGTACACGTTCTGCAGACCTGTCAACGAGTGTCATGTGTCTAGTCAGTGAGGACACTTGGGCAGTTAGCTCTCTGATAGCTTCACGGTTAGCCTGTAACTCAGCATCAACTTGACTCGGTTTTGTCTTGTCAGTCTGTCCATCATGGTCATATTGGGCAATGTTTACAGTCACAGGTCTAGACTTAGCTACAGCACCCAGGCGTTTTAACCTCCCCTCTTCCTCAGTCATGGACTTGGTCATCTGTACTAACAGAAAGTCATCGCTAACCTGCATGTCAGAAAGAAAAGGTTTGATGTCATGTCTAACATAAGTGTTTCTCTCATTTAGACCTTGGTAGAGTGTGTGTAAAAAAGTACCCTGTACAAGCCTTTTGTCATAGCTAAACTCTACACCAGGTTGCTGTGACTCAAAAATAACTCTCTGTTTTAACCCCATGAGCCTGTAGAGAAACTGCTGTGGACCCTCCTTGTCATGTTGTCTAGCATTACTGAGCTCTTGAAAGAGCTCGGTTACACTTTTATCCCTGATGTGAGAACGGAGAAACCTTTTTAACCCACTCAATGTTAAATCATCATGGTTAGTGAGCATTTCCCTGAATGTACCTGGCTTAATTATCTTAAGGACAGCCCTAATAATTTCAGCCTCGCTAAACCCTTCTTGTAAAGCAGCGTCCATCTGCTTACAGAAACCATTAAAGCAAATGTCAGAACCTGTGTCAGATACTTGACCACCATGTATTTTACACTCTCTACGTGGAAGTAGTGCAGTAACATCAGACAGTCTTACTACCTGGTCTGTTACAGTTGAGGATAGGCTTGTCCTATCATGGTGGGCACCACGGGTGCCAGTGACGCTCGGCTGGGCTGGTCTCCATGTAGTAACAGGTGCATGAATGTCTCTGTCCATGAGTGACGTGTGTGTGTGCATGTCCACTGATGACAAACGCGTCTCAGTGTCCGTGGACAACGGGTGTGTGTGAAGGTCCGTGGACGACGGGTGGTTGTGAATGTCCACTGATGAACGTGTGTGGATGTCCCTTGTGGAGGGAGGTAAGAGTTGGTGTGTAGGCGTCAGTATGCCGTCCATGTGAACGGTAGAAACACCAACCTCACCAGACCCGGGGTCTGTCGATGTCAGTTCCTGCAGCAGGTCCTGGAGGGAGAGGAGTTGAGCCATGCCTTCATCTTCCCTCGCCTTCAACCTCTCGCTCCTGGTGTAGTCGATGATGACGTCATACAGCTCTGGCTCACTGAGGCCCTCAGTGCTTTCGCTGCCATCTTCAACTGACTTGGCGACCAACTGCAATTGACTGAAACTCAGCGCTGGGAGCTGTTTGATGATCTGGAAGGTCAACATTCGCCGTGGGGTTACTGTAGTCATCGTGACGTCTCACCGGTGGCCGTTACTCTCTGGATGACGCTCAACACAGCAGCCTTCCCTGAAGCTTGGACACCTGGTCTCACCGTCGCAGTGACTGCTCAGCTCACTTTCCGAAACTTTATCCCGGACGAGCCCCCAATTATTACCGGCCTCAGACCTAGGGGAATCTGGGCAGGTATAAGGCCACAGGCTAAATAGCACTGTGGGTTAGAAAGCAGTGGAGACGAACAAAATTAATCTTTCTCAAGCGCTGGACGTTTATTTCTTTAAAGTGAACCATACAACGGATCAGAGGCTACATTGGACTACTTATATGACATACATTACAATACAAACAAACTATTATATAGTTATATAGAATACTATAGAGGATTTAACTGTTTGTGTGACTGTTAATCAATCACCAACACAACGCATCGGTCTGCCGTTTGCGTGTGTGTCAACAGGCACGCGCACATCCACTAACGGCGGCATAACCTCCATAGAACATTGACAGGTTCTGGCTAACGAAATGTATACTGAACAGAGCACCGGCAATAAACAAAATTATACCAAGTACAGGGAGACCAAAACATTATAGATTACACATACTGATGTTACCTATGTTAATCAACACAACACTGTTTACAGTCCGTACAGAAAGACGAAAGAACAAAACCTTCACTGACGGTTACAGGCTAATACATATACATATAAACACATCATAATAACCTTTCTTCACCAGACATGACAACATACATCACATAGGCAACCGTACTGGATATATTGATATATATTAACAGGGATTGGAAAGGTTTAAACATACCTGTGGGTTAGAAAGCAGTGGAGACGAACAAAATTAATCTTTCTCAAGCGCTGGACGTTTATTTCTGAGCGCTCGAGCTACCGTCTCCATGGTAACCCACTATGGTGATACAGTGAAACAGCGCCATCTAGCGGCATGAAGTGGAATAAATGGAACACTTAAATGTAATAAAATAAAAAAATAGAAGGGGGTAACTGTGTTAATTAAATATAATAGGACATTTTCTCTACCCATTACATAAGCACGTAGCAGGGACTTCAAGGTCTGATGGAACCGCTCTAAAGCCTCCTGGCTCTGCACATGGTATGCAGAGGATTTATTATGTTTGATATGCAACTGCTTCAACAACAGATGTGAAGAAAAGTTTGAACCCTGATCCGACTGGGTGATTTTTGGAATCCGAAAAAACTAAATGACCTTAGACCAAATTGTAACTTCCTTTTTATGCACTTTTTAGGCACTCTAGATTAGGGAAGTCTTTATTGCAAAGGTTTTCATCTGATGGTGGCCTCGCCTTACCAAATTTTCTGTTGTACAATTGGTCAGCACAGATGCATAAACTGATTTACTGGCTTCAATCTTCACAGCCGTTATGGAGTAGGCTAGAGACTCAGTCATGTGTCTCATCTTCACTCGCAGCCTTACTCACATCGTCATTGCCTGTTAATTTTTCTAATTTTACAAATGATCCTATGGTGCAGATTTATGTTCAGATTTTAATTTAGCTGTAGCATTAGTATTTAGTTTCGCAGCTAAGCGTAGGAGGAGCCTAGGAGATGAGGGCAGATTTAAATGGACAACTGGTTATGCCAACCGAGATAGCTAGCACCCGACTACGGCCAGATCTGCTGTTGTGGTCTGAGCCAGAGAAAGTCTATTTCATAGAGCTGACTGTCCCGTGGGAAGATAGAGTCGAGGAGGCTAACGAGCGTAAGAGAGCTAAGTATGCAGAGTTAGCAGCAGATGCCGAGCAGAATGGATGGAAGGTTTATCTCCGCCCGGTAGAAGTGGGATGACGTGGATTTGTAGCAAAATTGGCGATTGCTCTTCTGAGCGACCTGGGCATACGGGGAAAAAGACAGGACTGTGGTATCTAACATGTCTCGGGCAGCAGGGAGAGCGAGCCAGTGGCTATGGGTACGTAGGAAGCATGCTAGCTGGGGAGTTAGCTAAAGGTAAGGATGGCTGTGTGATGTTAGTGTGCTTGCAAATCATTATAGATGTGGTCGATTGGTTTGTGTTTCATTTGTTTGTTTGTTTCGTGTTTCAGGCCGCATCAACAGGGCGATTCACAGTAGATTTGTTTGTTTGGTTCGTGGTTTAGTCCGCATCAACGGGGCGAACCATGGTTGATTTGTTTGTTTTGTGATTCGTAAAAGGACTAGGCTAATTATTGAAATATTAGTTGTTGTCTCATATTAATGGTGAGAAAAACAGGTTTTGCAGTGGCAGTGTGGAGGGGGGGTGACTCCAGGAAACTGGAATTCACTGTTAAGCCTTCTTGAGGTGTCATGGGCCTAACTTAACGAAACATCGGTGAAGGGAGGTGCCCACTTGAAAATCCCAATGACATGCTGCATACTGCTGTTGTTTAGGCCAGGTTCCTGATGTCTTCATATTGCTTGGTAGCTATGGTTAGCTGCTGAGCAGGACATACAAGCCAGCAGCGTTAGGTTAACTTATGTTTCACAATGTTTGAATTATCCTCTGCTGCTCTGTGGGCCTACAAGCCAGCAGCATTTACCAAGATGGCGCCGGTGAGGTCAGCGGCCGTCGTACCTGCTCCGACACTTTCTTCGTACATAGTGCTTTTTGCTTTTATTTTTAACGTATTTAGCTCACCTACCTTGTGTCATATCACTTATGACAGACACTGTGCATTGTACTATGTATAACTGTGCATGTGACAAATAAGCTATCTATCTATCTATCTATCTAACATTTGGTTAGCTTATATTTCACAAGGTTTGAGTTAGCGTCTGCTGTTGAGCGGGGCATACAAGCCAGCAGCATTTACTTTCATTCATTCATTTAGATTGTAAGTTAAGCGTCATATCACATGACCGTAGGTTTGTTAGGATTTCTCAGCTGGACAGGGCCTCTAAATGTGTTTTGCCTGGGATTTTGGCACAAGGGATTGTTACATCTAATCCTGTGTATTAATGAATATTACCCACATCCCATCTACACTATATTGCCAAAAGTATTCACTCAGCCATCCAAATAATTTAATTCAAGTGTTCCAATCACTTCTATGGCAAACTGTATAAAATCAAGCATCAAGGCATGAAGACTGCTTCTACAAACATTTGTGAAAGAATGGGTCACTCTCAGGAGCTAAGTGAAATCCAGCGTGGTACTGTGATAGGATACCACCTGTGCAACAAGTCTAGTTGTGACATTTCCTTGCTACTAAATATTCCACAGTCAACTGTCAGTGGTATTGTAAGAAAGTAGAAGTGATTGGGAACGACAACAAGTCAGCCACAAAGTGGCAGGCTATATAAAATTACAGAGTGGGGTCAGCGGATGCTGAAGCACATAGTTTGCAGAGGTCAGCAACTTTCTTTCTTTTTTTTTTTTTCCATGTATTTTTATTGGGCATTTATAATACAAACATAATTACAGAACACGTAAACAGAGACAACAGAAACAGTACATGACAGGTTGACCAAAAAAAATAAAAAATACCCAACCACCCCCCACCCCCTGGAGAAGACCTGCATGGAAAATATCACGAGAACCATGCTATGCATAGGAGACCGAATGTTAAGTTAGGTTCGTATTAGCAAGGTACTGTATAAGAGGTTGCCAAGTTGCGTCAAAATGTTGGAGTCTGTCTTTCAGAACATACCTTATTCTTTCCAGATGGAGTGTATTAGTTAATTCCTCCAGCCACATCTTAGATGTTGGTGCATTTACACTCTTCCATAACATAAGAATCAGTTTTTTCGCTATTATAAGACCATATGAAATAAAACATTGTTGTGCTTTGTTTAATTTGTTAAAGGTTTCAGACACCCCAAGAATAATAAGTAAGGGTTCTGGCTTTATCACAAACCTCATAACCTCAGACATTATACCAAAAACACCAGACCAGAAAGAGTAAATTTTGGGGCATAGTGCATAACTATGAAGATGGGTTGCAATGGAAGATTTGCATTTATCACACATAGGTGATACTTCTGGAAATATATTATGTAATTTTTCCTTGGAGAAGTGGAGCATGTGTATAATTTTAAATTGAATAAGACAATGTCTTGCACTGTGTGAACAGGTGTTGATCTTCTCAAGGGCTCTGTCCCATAGCTCAACTGTGATTGGTTCACCAAATTCTTTCTCCCATTTGCATTTATGCATATGGGCAGAGGGGGGACTTAATGACAGGAGATTATTATAGATACGTGTTATCAATTTAGGTTCATTTATTGGCAATTTCAGACAGTCATCTATTAATGTTTTCGATTCGGTCTGAAAATCCTCCAAGTGTCTGCGTATATAGTCCCTAATTTGCAGATATTGAAAGAAATTGTTATTTTCCAATCCAAATTTCTGCTGTAATTGAGAAAACGAGGCAAATACACCTTGTATATGCAGATCTCCAACACATTTAATACCTTTCTGATTCCACTTAGAAAAGGCTCCACCCAAACCAGATGGGGCAAAAGTGGGGTTTCTATCTATGGGTAATGCAGAGGATATGGATTTAAAACTATAACTGGATTTGATTTGTTTCCAGATACAAATCATGTTATGAATGATAGGATTGTTGTTATATAACAACCTACTGATCTTAGTTGGCGCTAATAGAATTGTAGCCAGTGAATATGGGTAGCATTCCTCCTGTTCCATCAGTAGCCAATTAGGTGGGGATTTTGTGGTGTTTAGCCAGAAAATAAAAGTCTTAATCGCTGAGGCCCAGTAGTAAAACAAAAAATTTGGAAGTGCTAATCCTCCTGCAGATTTAGGCCTGCAGAGATACTTCTTACCTATTCCGGGAGCTTTGTGTCCCCACAAAAAAAGGAGTTATTAAAGAGTCTAATTGTTTAAAAAATGTCTTTTTAAGGAATATTGGGAGGTCAGCAACTTTCTGCAGAGTCAGTGGCAACAGACCTCCAAACCTCATGTGGCCTTCAGATTAGCTTGAGAACAGTGTGTCGGACCTTACTATATATTTTTTATTAGTTTTATCGTATTTATTTCTGTTTTATTTTATTAGTGTTGTTATTATTGTTATTATTTTTCTTTTTTTTAAATTCAGTTAATTTTATTTGATACGGTTTATATGACAAATTGTAATATGCAATACAGAGACAATGTTCACTTTTTTTCTGTTATCCTCTGATTAGGCTTGCCTGAGAGTTGACACGTATGACATCTCCTAACGTGTGCAACAAACTATTAGATCACACAAATCCTGAAAACACTTAACTTTCAGTGCTGAGCAAGATTACATAAAATGAACGGTCAGATCACGGGCAAACTCCAGATGCGTTTGTTTCTCAGCTTTCCTCCAAGTCGGAAAACGTTGGCCGTAAGCTTCAGGAACCAGCTCATATGCGTTCAGAACAGCAGACTTCACCAACAGATCATTTTGGCTATCAGCGAAAGACAACGACGAATAGGCCTCCTGCGCTCTGCCAGTTAATGCACACTGCAGCATCAATGTGTGCACAGACTCCGGCCACTTTCTTGACTCGGATCTCTCTCATTAAATTTTGGCAGCAAGTGCAAGTTGCCCAACACGTCAAAACAGTTTCCTGGATGTTCATGAAGAACTGACAAGCCTCCAAGCTCAACAGAAGCATCAGTAACATGCTTTCCCTTTTTTATTAACTCAAGTTTGAACTGTTGCAGAGAAACTTTTTCCTGCTCAGTCTGGTAATGGAGCTTTTCAATCATCAGCTGCTTCTCAATCTCTGCTGTCTTTATCATCTTATTCAAAATCAATAACGGAGCCAAACCACCCTCATTAGTGGTGGGAGGAGGTTGCTCCCCACCAACAGTTAACACACCCATCTTACTCAAATTAAATAAAATGCCCTTTACTGTGTCCTTTAACCTTTTACCAGATATCTCAACCTCATAGTGATCCACTAACTTTAATAGTTGCTCCTTCGTGCACCTATCCAAAAACTCCTCAGATGGAGCCCTAACAAATTCAGCCAATTAAGCCATGAAAGAAAAACCCGCAGTTACTTCTCTCAAACACAAGACAAAGTGAGTGATAGCAAGGTGAACACAAAGCCTGTCAGGACCGCAAACAGAGCACATGATCCCCTCTAACTAAACGAGCTAACCGAAACTAACTAAACTCAATCACCCCAAGTCTCCATGTGATGACATGCGGTGAGTATTTATGCACTAAAGACCGCTGGCATGGGAAAGTGACCATTTACTGGTAACAAACCCATAACCACGGCCATGCTCCCAAGACAAAGTTCTAACCGCTTTCACCCCAACACTACCGGGAAAAAACAAAAAAAAAAAGAGTGAAGACCAAAGACCCTGCTAACACCTAATAGGGGAATATGGCTCCAACAAGCACAGTGAACACCAGCCAACACTCACCTAACTTCCAGCCAAACACTGAACTCAACTTAATTTACTAAACCTTTACAAATTTACCACGTCTCCACAATGGCACACAACGTGTAAAACCAGCCACTCAAAGCTTCCATTTTCACACAATAAAAACACAACGCCACTTCGTCGAAAATGTACTTACGCCACTTCATTCATAAAAGTCGCGGACCGATTGCGCAACAAATTGTGAATGGACGAGCCACCACTTTCTCTTGACCTGGCTCTTAAGCCAGGTCAAGAGAAGCCAAAAAAAAAAAAAAAACGGAAAGACACAGTCTAAACGTAAAAGTTAACCAATTTATTTAAATAAAGTCAAAAATCAACCCATAAGAAGTAATGAGGTTTCAGTGGAAGTATCAGCGTGTCTGTCGATGGGTGCATGATAGTGTATGTGTATTGCTGAAAGGTGCTAACATAAAGTGAATAGGCTGAAGCCAACAGAACAAAAACTCGATGCTGGAGGTATCGAGGTTGAGAAGCAGAGAGAGAGTGAGGACTGAGATTGCCAGATCTTAAAAGATCAGGGAGACTGGCCAGGTGCTCCTGATTACCCAAACTGAGACCTGCTCACTAAGGTACCTGCAGAAACAGACAAGCAACAACACAAGGGGAAAAGACGCCCTATAGCAGCAGGTGGTGGTCACAATTCTAAAGATATCACATTATTTCTCTTATTATGTTTACTCGAAATACACTGACTACAAGTTCCTTTCTCAATCTCAATGTGTGACGCCTACAGCAACACAACAATTGTATATTTAATCTACAACAAGACAACATGAAGACTACTGAGGTTATTTTTAAAGCTGAGAATGTGATTCTTCTACCATGGAAATTAAGAGAACATGTGATGTCTTTATTTAGTATGTGTTCACTGCGTTGTGAATACTATTGTTTGAATATCACTTATGCTGTAATGATACAGTCTGAATCAACCCTCACTTCCCTGAAAGCGTTAACAGTATGTGGCTAGCTATGAACAACAGGGTAAGCAACGAAAAAACACCCCGCCTCTTTGCTTTAAAAGTTCACCCTTCCTGGGCTCACAACAAATACGGACTTTGCAGAGCACCAGTCATACGCACAACCATGAACTTCACCCTGATAACAGCTTTTAGTCTCTGCAGCCTCTGTAAGTACTGACTTTAATTGTTCCTAACTTCACTCCTCAAATTATTAACCAAATTATTTATCTCATGTCACTTTAAAACAAGTAACTCTGTTGTTTCTCTGTTGGTTTCAGGCTGGTTCTCTGTCTCAGGTTCTGAGTTTAAGACTATGGACGGTCAGTTGGGTCAAGAAGTCACACTCACGTGCTCCAATGTTAGCCAGTATGATACTCTGATAATCTGGTTCAGAGTGGTCAACAGAACCTCAGTCAGTGTTATCTCTACTACGGACCCAAAAGGCAACAAGCAGCAAAATGAAAAATATGAAACAAGCTCTCACAACTCCTCCACCATCATTCTCACAATCAAGTCACTGGATTTATCAGACTCTGGGTTATATCTCTGTGGAATTCTCAGAAATGGAAATCTACTTTTCAGTGGGACACATTTAAAGATTGACGGTAAGTGTATTGTAAAGTCTTTACTTTTATGGGTTCGTTTTGTTTGGTCAAGTCATTTTCTACTTGTAATACAAAGAGATGCTTTGATGTCATGTAAAAAATCCAGAAATAAAATCAAGAATGAAATTATGTTTATTTAAAAGGTGCTGATGAGCCTGATGGTAACATGGACAGCAAAAGTAAAAGAAAGAATTTCCTTAATATTTTTCTCCATTTTAATTTTAGTGTAGTCTCAAATCTCTAAGGTGAAAATAGAGACTAACTTTCTTTCTTGTAACTTGTCTTTGTTCTAAAGAGTCTGATGGAATGGTAAAGCTGATGAGTGTGGTCCTGCGTGGACTGACTGTTGTCCTTGTAATGGTCAGCATTGGTCTGGTTGTTCAAATCTTGAAGCTTAAAAAAGGTACTTATGGCTTTACATTTACGGTCTATTCTTAAAAATAGTCAGTGATCAATAACCAGATGTTTTGTTTCTGTCACTCAGCTCAAGAAAAACAGAATCCAGAGCAAAGACAGGTAAATCCAACTTTGTTTAATAAAGCTTTGGCAACCTTGTTTAATAAAGCTTAACTAGAATCAGCCTCTATAGGTTTTGCTTGTCTGCATTACATTGGTATGTACAGTATGTACTGTATATTTAGAAATATACTTGTATTATATTTATATGGGCCGAATGCAAACAAGAAATTGATGTTTGTCCATTGAAGAACACAAACATGTCTCTTCGACAACTGTAACATGTTTTGCTCAACATTACCTGGGACTATGTTGTGATTGTAAATGTTCTTTTCACAGAAATGTGGCTCTGACGACCTGAACGACGCTGCAGCGACTTTTCAAAAGAGAGCAAAGAGAAGAAAGCCTGGATTGGCTCATAGCGCAGTCTGAACTGTTAACAGGAAGAGACAGCATGTGGGCTGAACTCAGCCGAGGTGAAAATCTTGAGACCTGTTAACTGGTATCTTCCTGGAAATAGAATCTGAAAGGACGCAGTGAATACTGGACTCTTATCTGTAACACATTTGTATACAAGTTTCTGAAGAAACATTTAAAATATTGCTTATTTTTAGAGTAGTTGTTTCTACATGGTCAGTTGATCTCTAAATAAACATGACTTCCATCATTCAACTTATAAATTTGGACATTTTTTGTCATAATGACATATTTCAACATGAATTCTATGAATAAGGAAAATGAAGATTCATTCAGTGCAGACCTCATTAGGAAACATGTTTTTCTTTAACATCCTGCCTTGAAGTAGCAAAGATAGTGTTGAATATGTTTTAACGTTAACGGCTTGAGCTGATTGTAAAAGGTTGCATACACACAGGGAGTACTGGAAGAAACTGTTCACAAGTTACAAAAGCACTGAAAGCAGTGTTTTCATACTAGACTTTATGTTTGAGAAGGTTTACAAAGGTTCTCAGTCATCCACGTCATTGCATTTAATAAATAACAAAAGTTCAAACAAGGGCAACTGAACTTGGGTTTCTAGAAGATATTTTACGCCACTAACCCAAGTATCTTCATGTGTGGTTGGTGCCCACAAGACATAAGAGTTTCAGGTGAGCACCATCTACAGATGCTCTTAATAAAACCTTAACACCCCACCAGTCATTTTGAACTGATGAAGCTACTTGAATGAGAGGTGAAACATCTTCAAGTAATCCAACAAGTCCAGTTAACCTTGTTCTAGTTCTGTTTTATTGGATATCCTAGACCAGGGGTCTGAAACTCATTTTAGTTCAAGTACCACATGCAGCTCAATGTGATCTAAAGCAGGCCGGACCAGAAATATTATAGTATAATTACTTACAAATAACGACAAATTCAAATGTTTCCCTTTAGTGCAAAGAAGTACAAGTACATCATGAAAATTATTACATTTACTGAGCTATCTTTTTACAAAACTTTTATTAACAACCTGGAATTTCTTTAAAATAATAAGTGCAATTTTATTGCCATCTACCGTTTAGATCTGGATGTTCTGTCCACTACTCTTAATAAAACAGTGGATAAATTAGGAATAGCAATTACCTTTGTAGCACTGTGTTCTCTTATTTTACAGGAGGGTCAAAGCTATTCTGAGTAATCACTCTTTGCATGGGAGGTAAACGGATGACGGGTCTACTAAAGTATTAAGTTTGGGAAGTGTGTACAGCAGAATGTATGACTCATACATTCAGATACATCTGGTTAGCTTCATATACAGCTATGCTGCCCATGAGAGCTCAGCCTCCTATGCATTAACAAAACCACTGTGGCCCCATAGTTCCCTACTCTTTAAAAGGAAATACATTATGACAAATATACTTCGAGAAGCACACATAATATTTATTTTTGACCCAATGGTCCCCACCATTGAATTTAATATCAATTAAGTCCATCAATTAAGTAAATTAGCCTATGGTACCAAACTGTTGGTGCACATGCATTTTGGAGCTCATCTGAATGCAGTTCACAGTGTCTTAGTGGGCTGATCAATTAATTGCATTTGCGATAATATCGCAATATGATAAAACGCAATTTTCTAACCATAACTTGCACGATTACAAGGTGGTCACATGATGCGAGCAACGCGGATGATAAGCTTCTGACCTGGACGATGTCTCTGAGCAGCACGTGCACCCGCGACGGTCGGCTTGTTTACCTGTAATTTGCTACTGCTAGTTTTTTGCAACATGGCTGAATATTTGTCCGACTCTGAGGTTGTGGACGCACCATAGCAGTAGCAAATTACAGGTAAACAAGCTGACCGTCGCGGGTGCACACGCTGCTCAGAGGTCAGAAGACATCATCCGGGGTCTGTAGGTCACTCTACAGAGCTGGATGCTGTTAACACGTAACTCCGGACTCAACGGAGAATAGCACTAGCGTATCATAAGAAGTATCGGCGGAATTAACAAGTTTCGCTGCAGATAATGTGTTATTTAGAGGCTGCGTTATGATGCCCTGACTACTCCCGCTATATGGATATACGCTGATCTAATTATCTCCTGAACAAGTGCAAATGAAACAAAACTGATATTGGTGAGTAAACAATGATATTTTATGCTAGAAATAAGGTCCAGGTTGTAAAAAACAGTAGTTTCCCTTTAAATGCACAGTGGCAAAGCCACAGATCTTTCTGTAATGAACAGTTAAATAAAAATGTCATTTAATTCTAACAAATAGGCCCAGCCTATGGGAAAGAACATTTTACACTAAATATATCTAATATTGTGTTGTTCATATTAAAATCTTTCATTATGTTTTGTTGGGGAAAAAAAGAGGATAAAATAAAAAATAAATAAAAAAATCACATATTAAATCGCAATCGCAATATTGGGGGAAAAAAATCGCAATTACATTATTTTCCCAAATCATTCAGCCGTAGATGCAGGATGCCGTTAGATATAATTTGGCAAAACCCTGCTTCAGCAGTGCCCCGTGACTGTGGTGAAGAAACACGTCCTCAGGCTCTGTCCACGTTCTTAAGCATCCAGTAGGTTCTACAAAAACGTTCCATAAGTACTCATTCACGGAAAAGTTCAGATGTATCAAGAGTGAAATGTCCGCAAACTTTGTATGTGCCTACACCAAGGCCATGGCTGGCGTACGCTGGCTTCTACAGATGTCGATCCTTTGGCGACACTTAGAGGTGATGCCGGTAAAGTGTCATTAATGTGAAAACAATTAGTCCGACCGATCGTGACTGTGCCGGTTGACCCTGAGCAGAGCCACGCCAGGCGTGTGGGACGGAATTATCCGCACGTCAGCCAGGTATATCAAATTCCCATACAATGTATCTGAACAGGTCAACATTAAAGAGCAATTTGCAGCGAGAACCGGTTTTCTGAATGCAATCGAAGCCATCGACTGCACACACATTTATGTAAAAGCGCTATCACATGATGAATTTGTAAATGTTGAATGAACATAGGACATCCCAAATACTTAATGAAACTTTCCAAATACCGTCAGAGGATCTAATTTGGCCCGTAGGCCGTATGTTTGACACTCCAGTATGAGACTTTAGCGCCTGCACTTGGTAGTATTTTTGTATTTTTTTTTAAGTAAACACAGTGGACGAGGACACAATGACTCCCAGGCACAGACCATCAATCAACAATCAGACCAGACTCACTATGACATTCCAAATACTGTCATTCTGAAGTCTGAAAGATGATACATATTCTCTGTTGAGATGTTTGCACGTAGCATTTGTGCTGCTGTGTTGCTGTTTCATGATTGTATTTGAGCGTTTTAATTAACATCAGCGGGTGGCACAGTGGCGAGGTGGTCAGGACTGATGCCTCACAACAAGAAGGTCACCGGTTCGTTGACCGTAGGTGTGCGTGTGAGTGTGAATGGTTGTCTGTCTCTGTGTTAGCCCTGCGATGGACTGGCAACCTGTCCAGGGTGTAACCCTGCCTCTCGCCCGATGACAGCTGGGATAGGCTCCAGCAGACCCCCGCGACCCTTAACAGGAATAACCGGGTATAGAAAATGAATGAATGAATGAATTAACATCAGCAGGAGACTCCATGACTGGAGATGAGCGTTATAACTGTGTCACTGTATTCCATGCAAATCAACATGAAATAAACAACATAATCCGTTATGTGGACACATGGTTCCAACCCTAGATATGACTGTGACATAGCATGTGTATGTGTATGTGTAATAATATGATAAATCAGTCAGCAACACCATGTGTTATTGTGTTATTGATGAGTGGCCCAAAACGTATTAAACTGTGTGTTAATATAAAATTAAGTGTGTGCATACACATAATTCATGCATGAGGTCCAATGAGTATAGCCCAGCATCAAAGCCACTGTAGTAACGAATAATACTGTGGAAGAGCATCTCCAATGAATCACTGTAATAGTGCAGGAATCACCCACAGATGTCTCCAGGATCACCCAACTCATCATGTCTCACTGGTATCAGCATCTAAACACAGCATTCATAGAGCAGCATTCATTAATAAAGCATGTCAATAATTCACTACAGGTTCCATTTCTGCAACAAATTGTGAACGTTTCACTTCAGTCAGTTATATCTATACTGTGTACCCATCGGGCAAAGTTTCCACAAAAAATGATCAATTCCCAAATGGAAAATATGAAACAGGCTCCAACAACTTCACTGTCTTTCTCACAATCAAGTCATTGGATTTATCAGACTCTCGGTCGTTTCTCTGTGGAATTGTCAAAAATGGAAATATATTTTTAAATGGGAGACATTTAAAGACTGACAGTAAGTGTATTTTAAAGTTTTAAAGTTAACTTTCATCACTTCCTTTCTCTCAACAATGAATGAATGAATGAATGAATGAAAGTTTTGAGATCTGTTAACTGGTATCTTTCTGGAAATAGTACAGTAGTACAATAGTACAATAGTACAATTTAGGACAGTGTGGAAAATATAAAACTAACAGATAATTCCTGTATCAATCATCCGTCCTTCATGTTTCTAGAAACAAACTAATCATGGCTGTACAATTACAAGATAAAACATCACAACAAAACAACTGGCCATCTACATACAGTATGAGTTCAGAAATTGATAGGAATATTTTATGAGAGTGAAATTGTCATTTGGCCCCCTGTCGTTGGACCCTGTTGCTTGGGTACATACCTGTAGTTGGGGGGGGGGGGGGGGCAGTATTGAATTTAACATTTAAATTCAATACTGTTCTTATCCATTATTTGATTCAGTCGTCCACTAAAATCCATTCAAATTAAAAAAAATGAGCCCCAGACTTGCAGTAACTTAGAGAGAGAGCTACAAGTCAACTATAGTAATGAGGTGGAAACAAAGCTTAAGTCAGCAAAAGCAGAACTAGATGATATACTTAGGCAGCCGGTTGAATCTCTGATGCACAACACCAAACATAGATATTATACTGATAGTAGTAAACCAAGCCGTCTCCTTGCTTTAACATTGAAACGGCAAGAAAACCAACTCAATATTCCATCTATTAACTGCCCGGTGAAGGGACTGGTTACTAAAACAGCTGATATTAATAATACATTCAAATCATTCTTTGAGAATCTGTACTCTTCAGAGGACAGACTTTCACCGGGATCATTCGACTCAGTCTTTGATAAGCTGAATTTACCCACATTATCTGACAACGAATCTAAGGAAATGGATGTTCCGATAACTTTAGATGAACTATATACAGCAGTTAAATTAACCAATAGGGGGCGCTCCCCAGGAATTGATGGGATCCCTGCCGAATTATATTTAGAACTATAGAATATTATAGGTCCGATTTGGTTAGATACCATTAATTCCGCTATAAGTAAGGGCTACTTTCACAAAGATCTTAACACAGCGCTTATTTCAGTGCTCCTTAAGCCTGGCAAGGATCCCCAGAATTGTGCAAGTTATCGCCCTATCTCACTAATAAATGCAGATATTAAAATTTACTCCAAAGTTATTGCTATGCGTCTGGACAAAGTCGTGGGGAAGTTAATCAATCTGGACCAAACCGGCTTCCTTAAAGGACGGTTGGCATCAGACAATGTCCGCCGGCTTCTGCATGTCGTCGCTGATGCCAAGAAGACAGGCGTGCCAGGTGGACTCCTATTTCTCGACGCGGAAAAAGCGTTTGATCGTTTGGAATGGGGATATTTGTGGAAAGTCTTGGAAAAATTCTAATTTGGTCCAAATTTTATTAAAATGATTCAAGTTTTATATTCTAACCCTTCTGCTAGAGTTGTTACTACTAGGCAACTTTCTGATCTTTTTAGTATAGGTCGCGGTTCTAGACAGGGGTGCCCAGCATCTCCCGCTATTTTCAATCTATCATTTGAACCATTAGCCCAATACATACGACAAAGCACTCTGGTTACTCCAATTCAAATAGGGTCCACATCACATTCCATTTCAATGTATGCTGATGACACACTTGTTTACCTTTCCAATATACAACAGTCCCTCCCAAATGTGCTGAAAATCATAGAACAGTTCGGTGCATTTTCTGGTTATAAGATTAATTACTCCAAGTCGATCTTACTATTGTTGAATGCAGATCTGAAGAAACTGGAAATCCAACCCCGTATACCGGTAGCACAAAAAGCAATATATTTAGGTATAGAAATCAATCCCTGTGTCCAGGCAATAGCGAAAAATAATTACTCATCCATTTTGAAGAAAGTTGGGGATGATCTTGAGAGATGGGCAGCACTCCCTTCATCAATGCCAGCCCGGGTAGCTACAATCAAAATGAATGCGCTTCCACGCATAAATTTTATAAGCTCTATGCTCCCTTTACCAGCCCCAGCTGGATTTTGGCAGAAACTTGACTCAAAGCTTAGAAAGTTTATTTGGAATGGAAAGAAGCCCCGCATTAAATGGTCAACATTACAACGAGACAAACCCCAGGGAGGATGGGCTTGCCCAAACTTAAAGTTATATCATTGGGCATTCGTGCTGCGTTCCTTGAAACAATGGTTTGATATAGAAGTAATTTCACCTTGGAAGACATTAGAACAGGAGCTGGTTTATCCTTTAAGACTTAAAGATGTAGCTTTCTCTGGATTCAAACATAAGAAATGTTATTCTCAATTTGGTCCAGTAATATCATATGTTATACAAACTATGGGGAATGTAGAGAAATATATGGGTTTTAAATCAAAATGGCACAAACACTCCCCTATTTGGTATAACGCCAATCTATTAACAGGTGGCGAACCATTCATTTCACAATTATGGTCTCAACATGGCATTTGGACATTGGGGGATATTTCGGGTCAAAATGCAATTTTAGATTTCCCCGACCTAATGTCCCATTTTGGCATCTCAAGAAGTTCACAGTTCCTCTACTTTAGAGTAAGGTCAGCTCTTAATTCTCTCAAGGTTCCTTGGGGGGCTGAATTGAGGACTCACCCTTTAATATCACTGATAGAGAAAGCTCCCCGAAAGAAAACAGTCTCTTATATTTATATCAATCTCCTGTCATACGTTCCTGCAGAATCCCCCGAACGCAGATCTTGGGAGGCAGATATACATCCAGGAAAAGAGTCCATTGATTGGGATACTGTGTGGGAAAATGTCTTTCGGTCATCTAAAAACCCAAATCACCAATTAATCCACTACAAAATTTGTCACAGGACCTACTTAACACCACGTAAAAGACATATGATGGGTTTAGCGCCCAATCCTGACTGTACATTCTGTAATCATGGCGTTATGGGTATATTGTTGCATGTCCTGTGGGAGTGTCCAGATGTGCGAAGGTTCTGGGTTAAAGTAGTGGATAAAGTGTCTGTTCTGATAGGGAGGAAAGTCCCGCTGGAACCGGCTCTACTTCTTTTAAACGACGACTCCAGGTTTAAGATTGCTGAGGTAGAACGTAAACTCTGGTTGGCTGGCATGACTGCAGCGAAAAAAAATTATAGTTTTAAGGTGGCTTCCACCGCACCAGCTATCAATAACACATTGGCTACAAATTCTCCTCGAAGTGATCTACCTGGAGTGGTCATCAGCTCGCATTAATAATTCTAAGCAACAAATGTTGGAGATGTGGAAAAAAGCTGCGGAAGATGTTAAAACACTGTTGTCATGACACTTGAGGCTCACCTGTGGTATCGCTGTTTGCTTGTAACCCTGTATTTTACATCATCCTATTTGATTATTTTGATTCTGATTTTCTAAGTATGTTTTTGTACAACTGTGTGTTCCGTGGGGGGGGCGGGCTATTTGTGTACCCTATTGGGGAATGGTGTGTCTTATGTGACCTGTGGGGAGGGGGATGTAGAGGGGAGGGATATATGGGGGTGTTTCTTGTCTTATGTCTGTTTGATTCTGGTGTACTTAATGTTTAATGTTTAAAATTAATAAAAAAAAGTTGACTATATAAAAAAAATGACCCCTAATTTTTTGATCCATCCACAAAACTTGTAGAGGTAATTTATGCGTCAATAAAAGAATATTTTTGTTTGTTTGTTTATTTCTGTCAACAAGTTTAGGGTTTACTATTTCTATCACCAGGGTCACCAAAATGTTGGCGTTACAATGCGTCAAGGGAGAACAACAGAAGACTGGAGGGCGACACCTGGAACGAATGTGTGTACTTCATTGTAAAGCAGTAGAGTTGGATGTGTTCCTTTTTTGTCTCAGACGTAATCATTTATCTTTTAATATATAACACAGCTTCTCAAAATTGTTATTTTCTTTATTTCAGCTAAATGTATTGACTGTATGACTTTGACTTCCAATGAACTTATTAAACATGTTTTTCTAAGAACAGAATGTATGTTCCTGGGCTGATTATTTGACAGAAAATTATCCAGGAACAGTAATTCACAATGAAAGACCTACAACCTACATAAGTACAAAAAATGCATCACAGTCGCCAAACACAGCAACACACCCAGAGCTGTTTCCTTTTATTGTCTCCATGTGGTTGTAGTCAAAAGGTGATAAACTGTGGTTGTGTGAAGCTGGTACTCTGCATCATAATATCTGCCAGCTGTGTCTACAAGTGTACTGACACACAACAAATTATTTTTGCTAGGCTGGTGAAGGTGGCCTTGCATGAATATGTTCATTAAAAAGCATAATTCTAAGAAAGTGATGTTTTAAACTAGTAAAATATCACTCAGAGGTTAACATGTGGTCCCTAAGATCCATTTCAGAGAGGTTCAGGAGGAAGACTTCACATGTGGTTTATATGAGAACAAACACATAAAGCTATAATGTTGCTAACAGCTTGCTCAGATTTCGAATTTCTCTTGATCAAATAGGTTTCCAGAACATTCTCTTCAACATAGTGTGTTTTAATACACCTGTGCACCAACTGAAGTGAACGTTCTTCTACTATAATAAAGTGACGCTGACAACTAGTTGTTATGATCCCTTACGATTTAGCACAGTACTTACCGTGAGTGGGTTGGAGAAGTCTTCTGTGGGATGACTTTGTTATCCATGAGTAAAGAAGAGGTGGAGCAGGGGTGAAGCGCTGGAATGCTGCCATTTCTCAAGTCAAATCAGGCTTGTTCCCGCCAATGCCCTATTTCCATGAGGGAGAAGAGGAGAGAGAAGAAAGTTGGATAAACCCATCACAGGAGACATGTTGCAGTCACTGTTACGTTGCGCAGTAGAATGGCATAAGAACAGCATCAGACTGCATGGGTCTTCTGGTCCAGAAATCTGCTGGTGACCATGTGAACTATGGCTTTCACCATCTTTACAATCACACGCTTCTTCACTATTTCAAAGGGTAATATGTCTTTCCTGATTTAAATGCTAATACTTCCGCTGGATCAGGAGCTAGCATTAGAATCTTGTAAAGACACATTTGTGGTCAGATGCTGCTACAGGTTTTAGTTTTTATAAATTCTGGCTGTTGCATAGTTTGCGAGAATTATGCAATAGCAGCCCAAGTTTGGGAGTTCTCGCTGCTTGTTCTCGACACATCAACCGGGCATGTCACATCAACTTTTTTCTCGTGGGGTGTCCGGCAACTATTCTGTGATTGGTCAGAAATTCAAATAAATACTGAATAGCAATTGTCTGCATGATTTCATCAGTTTCCACGTGATCAATGACACTTTTTATGCGTTCTAAATGCACCTTAAAGGGAAAGGTTTCAAGTTTGTAATACTCTTATCAACACTGGAGTGGACAAACAAGCTTGCTTTATGCCAGTGTATGTTATTATTATTGCAAAGGTCTAAAAAAATTGTCTTATTGTTGTTGAAAGTTTGTAACTGAGACCCCTGCACAACCGTATAAGGAACAATTTTTCCACTCTGTACAACTCCCACACTTCAGATTCCGCTTGCTTCACACATTTTCTGCTGGGAAATCAGCTAAAGTACGTTGAACTACGATGATTCCTTTTTGGGAAAGGATTCATCTAAATTCAAACTCATCTAAAATGTGTGTGGTTAAGTAACTTTCTTATTTTCAGAGCTCAGATGAGCTGAACTACGCAGCTCTAAGTTTCCAGGGGAAAGCAAAAAGAGGCCGCAGTCTTCCATCAGAGAGAGGGATGGAGCCACATGTTGTATATGCTGCCACCAGATAGACACAGGAAGCACCAGGAACTGCAGTTCAGCTTTGTCATATTAACTTTCACAGACTGGTGACCTGTCTGTGACCTTTCACAGGACAAGCAGAAGATGAATGAATGAATGAATGTTGTTTTGTGTGAATAAAATAAAATGTAAATGATTCTGTATTTATGTTCTGGTCTTGGCCACTCTTTCAGAACACATTTGTTTGTGCTTTTCTTAACTGCAGTCAAGTATCTGTTCTTATTTTGTTTGCCTTTTGTCTGAGAGCAAAACAGAAGAGAGAGAGACCATAGTTGAAGTGTGATGGAGGTGGAGTCAAAAAGAAGGAATAATTACTCTCGACGCTTCTCAAGAGGAGAGTCAGTGGGAGGAGCGATATACACATGTTTAACAGGAAGAGACAGTACAGTGTGGTCTGAGAACAACTGAGGGACAATCACAAGCTCTGCTGAAAGTTAGAAAAGCAACACGGCTGAGACCAGCTATTGTATAAATAAACTCACAACTGAATGTGTCAACACAGTGAGGTGATACCACCCGCCCCCCAAGTGAGACTTCGCATCCTGAAAAAAATAAGATGAATTCTTCTTTTTATACATGATCCTAAATAATTTTATACAGCATGGCTCACTGTGACAAAGTGGGCTAATAAATGCCACTTGTCAAGTGGATACATGTTTATTTCTCTGCCATGTTTAGTTTAGTTCTTTGTCTGTTATGTTAGCCATGAATCTCATATAGTGCAATACACATAACTATCCCGGGTTTGTTTGTGTTTAGTATTATATTTTGTTGACATGGTTATCACCTTTAACACCTGGTTAAACAGTAACGACAAACAAGCATGGTTGATATTTCAGTTATTTTTATTTATGTTTCTTCAAGCAGTTTTCTGGTTTATTGAGTTAAAATGATTTCCTTTGTTTGAGTTACTTACCTCCTTACCTGGGCAGGAAGCCATTGTGGGGGAAAGGGGGCGGCCCCACAATTCCCAGTCTTTTATGTACTGGATGACATCACCAGTGATGTCATGGGTGATACCATGTTGGAAGGGGGGAATGTAATAAAGTATATTATATGTAAGTCTCTGAACAGAAGAGATATGGGAGATCTGGCATGAGGAGTGATAGTAGAGCTTAGTGAGAACTTTGAGTACAGGTGGTAACGATTTCTGGGTGTCTGTTATGCTGAAATGCTGAACTGTTTAATTTGTTGACCCCTGTAGTGAAGAATGGTAAGGTCGTAAGGTACCTGACTGAGAGACAGGGAGGGAGATATTCAGTGGTCTTTGGGGAGACCGGAGAGAAGGGAGTGAGCACAGCAGCTACCAGGGCTTGTGCAGTTATTTGAGAATTATTATGAGTTGATTAATCCTCAGTTACTTATGTTGATACTTTGTTTAGTTTATTTATTTATTTTTTTGTGGTTTTTGGCACATTCCTGGAAGCACTGTAAATAAATGCCCACCAACGGGACCATCAACTAAGCCTTTTGAGTCTGCCTCTTACTTCCTTAAAGACCCTTGGTGACGCAATCTTACACTCACAAAGTCTGTAATTGCTGTAATTGGCCAGAGTCATGGTAACTGTATCCTGCGGCAGGAGCATAACGCTCAGAACAGCAGCATTGCATTGCATTGCAGGTTATGAACAGTACATGTTCAGTACATGACTCTAAATACTAAATATTCATTTCCAGAATCTGGGCTCTTATGACCTGAACTCTGCAGCATTGAGGATGTTTCCAATAACTACAAGAAGCAGAAGGCCTGCATTAGAGAGAGAAGTTGAATCGCATGTTATTTATGCTGCGAGCAGATAAACTTGCTGTTCCGTGTGGGTGACTGAAAAATATCTTTGAAATAAAGTTCCCATTTCCATGAAGAGTTTGTGTACGTTTGTCTTATTTGGAACGCCCCTGCTCGTGACCTGAAAAGAACACAAGTGTATTTGATGTTTGATGAGGAGGAGCCACAAAGGACACTGGTGACAGTCTCAGTTATTCATAGTAATAGTCAAATGGTGGGGGGTGTGAAGTGTGAATGAGATACACATCAGTTCACGGGAAGAGACAGAGCCAGTGTGGCCTGAGCATAACTGAAACAAGGTCTTTACAGTCAGTACTTCAGCTTTAAAACTAAGTATCAACAGATCAGCATTTGACTAAACTATATCAGCCTTCATATTTACTCAGACATTTTCTGAAAAATACTGAAGAAAATAAACATTAATGGAGCAATCAAGCAAGTGTTAATGACAAACATCTGTGTGAGTCATAAAATCTTCACAACAGGAAGACTTCAGCCCTGACCACAAACATCAAATGACTTGCTGCTCTTAAGACAAAGAACAAGCTACTTTAGAAAAACTGTCTCTCTTTTCTGATGCTTGTTTAAGAACAAAAAACGAAACACAAGCGTCTCATGATCCACGAAATGATTGGACCACTGGATTGTGCGTCAACTGGATTCTGTGGTAACACTGTGTCTATAAAAGTCATGTAAATTAGGCTTTAGCTTAGCTTTAGCCTAAGAAGCACTTCTAATAAACACCGTATTTGTGAATGTAACAGCTACAGCATAAAGTGATTGTCGGCAAAAGTTTATGTTGTGATCGTTTTGTGTTTAGTTTGAGTTGTCTGCCTCTTTAATGTTAGTACTTGACCAGTGCACAGTGATGGCTGACAAACTGTTTGTGGTTCAACCTTCATTTCTATAATAAGATAAAATATGAACTAATGTGTTTTCATCAGACTTTTCTTTATTTAATTTACATTTTTGTAATTCTCTTTTGTGTCCTGACACAGTGAGTGTGTCAAGGGGCATGTTTGCAAGCACATGTGAGCAAAAATAAGTCTTGGCACCTCCCCCTGTTATTTTCCATTGTGGTGAGAACACCATGCATCAGTCAAAGCGAAAAACACACAAAGACTAGCCTTTATCTCAGAGCAGAAATGCGGCATGCATCAACAACTGTGCTACTCTCACACAAAAAGTGTACTTCTCTATTTTAAAAACTATGTTCAGTCTGTTTCTTTAGCCACCAGCTACTTTACCATTCTCATGTCACTCTTATAAGAGTCCATCAGCACCATGCTTACAGATAAAAAATAAAATCTATGGTTCTTAGGTTCTTAGTGGTCTGTTCTCAGCAACACATCTTTAGACATAATTGTAAACAAAATATCTTACCCACAAATCCTGTGTCATATCACTTATGACAGACAGGCACTCATAAACATTGGATTACAGTACTACTTTTTTTATACGATCACTTTCTTCTGACCCGGCCTCAAGACATCCTGCGCCAGGGAACCGACACAAACAAAGGAGGGCGCGGGAGCCCCAGGTTACGCAGAAGGCCTCGGGGGAAAAGACCTGGCGTAAGAGAAAGGCTGAGGCGAAGAGCACACCACACGCCACTGCCTAGTATTTTGCTAGCCAATGTCCAGTCACTGGAGAACAAGCTGGACGAACTCAGGGCCAGGATACAGTACCAGAGGGACATACGGGACTGTAACATCATCTACCTCACCGAGACATGGCTGACTCCTCTCGTACCAGACTTCGCCATTCAACCTGTGGAGTTCCTTACAGTTCACCATATGGACAGAACGAGTGAGTCTGGGAAATCAAAGGGAGATGGAGTGTGCCTTATGGTTAATAACAACTGGTAGGTAGTAGGAACGTTGTCCCTCTCAAACACTCATGCTCACCTAACCTGGAGCTCCTAACCATAAAATGCTGTCCCCACTACCTGCCCCAAGAGTTTACTTCAGTCACCATCAGTGCCGTTTATATTCCACCCCAGGCGGCCACGGGCGCTGCCTTGTCCAAGCTACATGAAACATTTTCCTCCCTTCATGCTAAGCGGCCCTCATTGTAGCTGCGGACTTTAACAGTGCAAACTTGAAAAAGGTGATACCAGAGAGTTTACTGAAACATATCGACTGCCCCACCAGAGGAGTAAGGACTCTAGACCACTGCTACTCTCCATTCAAAGAAGGCTACCAAGCGAACACCCCCCCTCCCCCCTTTGGAAAATCGGATCGTGCCGCTGTTGTGGAGTTGTGGATGATACCACGCCAAGGAGGAACATCAGGACTTTTCTCAACCAGAAGCCGTGGGCGGACAGATCTGTTCGCGACGCCCACCGCTGCCTATAACTCGGGATTCGCCTCTGGGAACATCTAGGAATATAAGTCGGCATCTTACAGTGTTTGCAGAGCGGTGAAACAGGCTCAACACCACTACGGTCAAAGACTGGAGAAACTGATGGAACAGTCTGATTCCAGGGGACTGTGGCAGGGACTACGCACCATAACGGATTACAAAGCAGCACACACCACCGCTGAGTGCCGACACTTCTCTGGCTGACGAACTCAACAACTTTTTTTGCGTTTTGACTCGGGAAACCGACTACCCGCTGCGCTCCCAGCCGGAGGGGAGGACACACTCGCCATGATGGAGCGTGACGTGAGGACGGTGTTTAAAAGTGTGAACACCAGGAAATTAGCCCTCACATCTGTGGTGATGAAATTATTTGAGAGACTGATCAAGACATTCATCACCTCCACATTGCCCACCACCCTGGATCCACTACAGTTCACATACCGGCCAGACAGATCCACAGATGACGCCATAACCTTCCTCCTCCACAAGACCGTCTCCCATGTGGACACTGGTAAGGGAAACTATGTGAGAGTGCTGTTTGTTGAATACAGCTCAGCATTTAATACCATAGTCCCCTCCAGACTGGTCTCTAAGCTGCATGACCTGGGTCTGGACTCCTCCCTGTGCAGGTGGATCTACCTCGCTCGCACACTTCTTTTCAGATCTGCCCACAAATTTTCTATGGGATTGAGATCGGGTCTTTGTGATGGCCAAAACTTTGATTTTGTTGTCCTTAAGCCACTTTGTAACTACTTTGGCACTATGGTTAGGGTCACTGTCCATTTGGAAGACGCATTTGCGTCCAAGCTTCAACTTCCTGGCTGACGTCTTGAGATTGCTTCAATATTTCCACATAATGTTCTTTCCTCATGATGCCGTCTATTTTATGAAGTGCACCAGTTCCTCCTGCGGCAAAACAGCCCCACAACATGATGCTACCACCCCCATACTTCACAGCTGGGATGGTGTTCTCAGGCCAAACAGTTCCACTTTAGTCTAATCAGACCACAGGACATGTCTCCAAAAATTAAGGTCTTTGTCTCTGTGTGTATTCGCAAACTGTAATCTGGCTTTTTTATGTTTCTTTTGGCGTAATGGCTTCTTCCTCGCTGAGTGGCTTTTCAGCCCGTGTCGGTACAGGACTTGTTACACTGTGGAGAATGACACTCTCTTACCAGCTTCAGCCATCATCTTGACAAGGTCTTTAGCTTTTGTTCTGGGGTTGATTTGCACATTTCGGACCAAAACATGTTCATCTCTGTGACGTAGAACCCATTTCCTTCCTTAGCGGTATGACGGCTTGACATTCCCATGGTGTCTATACTTGCGTATAATTGATGAACGTGGCACCTTCAAGCATCTGGAAATTGTACCCAAAGATGAACCAGACTTGTGGAGCTCCACAATTCTCTTCCTGATATCTTGGCTGATTTCTTTTGATTTTACCATGATGTCAAACAAGGAAGCAGTGTGTAGGTGTAGCAGTGTTTCCCATCAAAAACCATAAAGAAATAAAATAAATAAATAATAATAATAATAATGATGATGATGATGATGATGCTGCTGATGCTGCTGATGATAATGGACAGTATTTCACCATCTCTAATCACTGTCAGTCAGCCCATCCTGGTGTACTCGGTCTCTCCAGCCCGCAAGTGAGAGCACTCGCACTCACACACACACGCATAGGTCGCGCTGCATTGTCTGGAGCTTTCCTGGCTGCACCTGCCGCTATCCAGTCATATATCTGAGGACAGCAGGACGGCATTTGAAGAGAATTTGAGAATTTTTTTGAAAAGAGAAACGACGAGATGATCTATGGCAGGGGTGCTCATTAAGTTGATCGCGATCGACCAGTAGATTGCGAAAGTAGTGCGGGTAGATGTTAGTCTAAAACATTTATCTGTTGCAACTCCAAAACAAACAGCAAGACAAACGTTCATCTTTATTTATTTTTACTTTATATTTGCAACGTGCCCACAGTTCAGCGGCACACATCCACAGCCACGAACAACTTCAACAACTCAAGACGACCGTCTTTCTCAAAGAGACAGCGCTATTTTTGTAAAGTTTTTCTTGATGAAAATAAAAACAAAGATGGATAGAGCTTTTAAGACTGTAGCACCAATTAATATGACTAATATATATATATATATATATATATATATATTATGACCTGGCTATACCATGACCTGGATGACTAAGAACCTTCAGAGACATCATCCACACACGAGTTGGGTGCCCCCAGGATTACCCAACTCATCATTCTCGTTGATATCATGTCTATGGGATATCAGCATCCACATTGTCTACAGCATCGAGCAGCATTCACTAATAAAGCAAGTCAACAATTCACCACAGGTTCCTTTTCTGCAATATCATGTAAAAAATAAAAAATAAAAAAAATAACAATATATATATATATCCTGCTAGTATGTCCACAAGAAATACACTTACTACAGGTTCCTTTCTTAATTTCAACGTGTGACACAACAACTGTTTATGTAAACTACAACTAGACAACATGAGGACTACTGAGGTTATTTTTAAAGATGAGATTGTAATTCTTCTACCATGGAAATTAAGAGAACATGTGATGTCTTTATTTAGTATATGTTCACTGCGTTGTGAATACTATCGTTTGAATATCACTTATTCTGTAATGATACAGTCTGAATCAACCCTCACTGCCCTGAAAGCATTAACAGTATGTGGCTAGCTATGAACAACAGGGTAAGCAACATAAAAACACCCCGCCTCTTTACTTTAAAGGCTCCCCCTTCCTGGGCTCACAACAATTACGGACTTTGCAGAGCTCCAGTCATATGCACAACCATGAACTTCACCCTGATAACAGCTTTTAGTCTCTGCAGCCTCTGTAAGTACTGACTTTAATTGTTCCTAACCTCACTTCTCAAATTATTTACCAAATTATTTACCTCATGTCACTTTAAAACAAGTCACTCTGTTGTTTCTCTGTTGGTTTCAGGCTGGTTCTCTGTCTCAGGTTCTCAGTTTCAGACTATGGACGTCCAGTCGGGTCAAGATGTCACACTCACGTGCTCCAATGTTACCCGGTATGATGCTCAGATAATCTGGTTCAGAGTGGTCAACAAAACCTCAGTCACTGTTATCTCTACTGTGTACCCATCTGGCAACAAGGAGCAAAAAAGTGACCGATATGAAACAAGCTCTCACAGCTCCTCCATCATTCTCACAATCAAGTCACTGGATTTATCAGACTCTGGGTTGTATCTCTGTGGAATTGTCAGAAATGGAAATCTACTTTTCAGTGGGACATATTTAAAGATTGACGGTAAGTGTATTGTAAAGCCTTTACTTTTATGGGTACGTTTTGTTTGGTCAAGTCATTTTCTGCTTATAATACAAAGAGATGCTTTGATGTTGTCTCCACATGTAAAAAATCCAGAAATAAAATCAAGAATAAAATTATATTTATTTATTTAAAAGGCGGTGATGAGTCTGATGGTAACATGGACAGCAACTGTCCAAGTAAGAATTATATATTTTTCTCCATTTTAATTTTAGTGCAGTCCTACATCTTTAAAGAGAAAATAGAGACTAACTTCCTTTCTTGTAACTTGTCTTTGTTCTAAAGAGTCTGATGGAATGGTAAAGCTGATGAGTGTGGTCCTGGGTGGACTGACTGTTGTCCTGGTAATGGTCATCATTGGTCTGGTTGTTCAAAACGTGAAACCTAAAAAAGGTACTTATGGCTTTTCTTTTACGATCCATTCTTAAAAATAGTCAGTTATCAATAACCAGATGTTTTCTTTCTGTCACTCAGCTCAAGAAGAACAGGATGCAGAGCAAAGACAGGTAAATCCAAGTTTATCATTTATTTTTATTTATTGTTTAATAAAGCTGAACCAGAATCAGCCTCTTTAGGTTTTGCTTGTCTGCATGTACAGTATGTACTGTATATTTAGAAATATACTTGTATTATATTTATATGGGCTGAATACAGGAAATTGCAGTTTGTTCACTGAAAAGCACAAACATGTCTCTTTGACAACTGTAACATGTCTTGCTCAACATTACCTGGGAATATGTTGTGATTGTAAATGTTCTTTTCACAGAAATGTGGCTCTGACGACCTGAACTACGCTGTAGTGACTTTTCAAAAGAGAGCAAAGAGAAGAGAGCCGGAGCCAAATGTTGTTTATGCTGCTACCGGATAGCCTGAGGAGAAATTCATTCATTCATTATCATTTTCTTTCTCTCTGTCAAAGTCTATTTAACCAAACAAACATATGATTAGTGTTTAATAGAGAGGGTAAAAAACTGACAACTGTCTGGATTGGCTCATAACACAGTCTGAACTGTTAACAGGAAGAGACAGCATGTTGTCTGAACTCAGCCGAGATCAAAATCTTGAGATCTTGGCATCTTTCAAGAAATAGAATCTGGATCAGTTTTGTTGTGTTTTTTTTTTTTTTTTTTTGGTTTATTTGTGCCAACCACACCGTCCCACACTCCTCCACAATTTGTATACCTATATTGGTAGTCACTTAGTTAATAAAACATTTTTCTTTCTTTTCCACACAAACTCTGGCTCTATTTACTTTGATTGTCGTGTTCATGTCTCCTTGACCTTCAAACATCTAAGGAGTCGTAACACAAGTGGGGGCCCGGCTGGGATATTTTTCCCTGAGAAAGGATGATCACAATTGATAGGTCACTGTGGTTGTGATAGTAATAGTAGTGGTAAAAATGATTTTCAGTTTGCAACACTTTCTTGACAGTCCTACTCTTGAGAAGGTTGATGCTTGCTGTAAAAATGATCTGTTGTGTGTTGCAGCACACTTTAACATTCCTATAAGAAAGTATGGGGTTAAAAGAGAAATCAAGACAAGTGTGATTCAAAAGCTAAGGCTGTTCCCTCTGAGGAACCATGTGCTCCTTCCCTTGTAGATAGTCAGGGGGAAGAGGCCATCTTGGCTACACCTACTATGTCTTGGGGTGGTGTGCTTGAACGTGAGGCTCCTCCTGCAACTTTGCCCCATTTTGAGCCCATCTTGGCACTTTCTCGCCACAGTGGAGTGGTTCAGGTGTGGATGCGAAATTAGTTCACTTGGTCAGTCTTCAGCTTGAGGCACAAGAAAAGGAGCGTATAGCGGAGTATGACCTTACACTAGCAATTACTAATCCTGCACTGTCACAGCCAATCCTACATAAACAGGGGTTTGATGTAAGCAAGAATATTGCTTTAGTGCAAACTTTTCAGGGGTATGAAGTTGACTCCTAGTGAGACCTGAACTAGTCACCCTCCTTTTGAAGTATGAGGGACCACTGTCCCCACCTCGTGAAGCTCCAGAGTGCTTTTACTGTTATATGAAGTGTCATGTTATCGCTAACTGCCTTACTCTGAAGCATAAGCAACAGACTCCACCAAGCTTGCTACAACCGAAAGGCATGGGGTTGTTGAAGAGTGTGTCACTACCAGACAATGACGTATCACAGAACAACAATAAACTTGATCCTTGTTTTAAACCGTTCATTCTAAATGGTTTTGTTTCACTAACAGGAGATCCAAAAGATCCAGTAGTGATGCTAAGACAGACAGGGGGCTCCCAGTCTATAATTTGAGAAGGCATCCTACCCTTATCATCCATCTTTTCATGTCACTCAAGCGCAATTGTTCAAGGTGTTGGAATGGCTTTTGTATCTGCACCTCTGCATAATGTCCATGTTCAAACTTCCCTGGTAAATCAAAGGTATTGATTTTATCCTCAGTAATGACCTAGCTGGGGGTAAGGTGATGCCAGTCCTGGAGATCCTGGAGATCCTGGACAACCCTAGTTTGAATACTGACTCTAACTCAGCACAAATACTTCCTGACATTCCTGCATGTGTGGTTACACATGCCCAGGCAAACAAATATGGACTTGACTTGTGTGAGTCTTTCTTGGCTACAGAACACTCTCCTGAAGTTGTGCTAAGTCAAAAGGTCAGCCTGAAACTAAACTTGCTGACATAGAGCCATCTTCTTCCAGTCCGGCAGTTGTGAAGCTGCCAGCCGCTCGGGAAGCATTCATCACAGCACAAAAAGTTGAAACCTCCTCACCTGTGGCATCCATTCGGAAGGTGAGCTCTCCTGATGATGATGGGTTAGTGATGTGTAATGCCACACCACAGGGAGCAAGGTTAAGCAACACAGAAGTTTTGTCTAACTTGACTCACTACCTGTCTCACCTCCCTTATGACCAGTGTGACAATGTGACTACAGTCATCTATGAACTCCCGTGTCTGTTTAATGAATTCCCTCTCAAACTTCGGTCATTGCACATGATATTGTCCCAACTAATCCAACACCAATAAAGCCGCACGCCTATCAGGTTAGTCCAGCTAAGAGAGAAGTCCTGAAGAAAGAGGTTGACTATCTTACGGAAAATGGATTTGCAGTGCCCAGTTCAAGTCCCTGGAGTTCTCCTTGCCTCCTCGATACCAAGTCTCATGGAAGCCCCAGGTTCTGCACTGACTTTTGCAGGGTGAACGCATTAACTGTTCCCGGTGTCCATCCATTACCTCTTATTGATGATTATATAGATGAGAATGGTCCCACAACATACATCCACAAACCTGACATGTTAAAGGGATACTGTCAAGTTCCTTTAACTTCACATGCATCTGACATTTCAGCTTTCTTGACCCCAGATAATTCCCTACAGTATACCGTCATGCCCTTCGGTATGTGTAATGCTCCTGCTGAGATGTTAAGGACTGCAAGGCATATCTGGATGATATTCTGCTGATTGGGCCACCCACACAGCTACACCGAGGGAAGTTTTCAAATGCTTATCAAATGCCCCTCTAACACTCAATCTTGCCAAATGTGAGTTTGGAAAAGGTACTGTCCTCTACCTTGGCCAGCAGATACGTTGAGGGCAAGTGTGTCCTACAGATGCAAAGATCAAGGCCATTGCTGCATTTCCTGTGCCGACCACCAGGAGAGAGCTAAGACGTTTAGTTGGGATGTCTAGATACTATCAGCGGTTCTGTAAAAACCCCTCCACTCTAGTGGTCCCGCTAACAGCTTTAACCAGTCCTTCAAATCCCTTTAATTGGACTGCTGAGTGTACACAATCATTTGAGAGCCTGAAAGGTATGCTGTGTTGCGCTCCTGTCCTGTCTGCCCCAGATTTCTCCGTGCCATCCAAGCTTGAAGTAGATGCCAGAGCACTTGGAGCTGGAGCTGTCCTTCTCCATAAGGATGACCAGGACATCGATTATCCTGTGAGCTACTTGTCAGACAAATTTAATAAACATCAACTCAAGTACTCCACCATAGAAAAGGTGGAGTACTTGCGCTGTTTGCTCTGCGACATTTTGAGGTTTATGTTGGAACTGGTGCTAAGCCCGTTAAGGTGATCACTGACCATAACCCTCTAGTGTTTCTCTCCCGAATGTTAAACAGCAACCAACGTCTTATGTGTTGGGCCTTTGATTACTTAAAATTTCAATCTAGAAATTTCTCACAAAAAGGGGTCTGACAATATTATTGCAGATGCTTTGTCCCAAGCTATGTAATCTAGTCGTTAGAGATCACTTGTAGGATATAGTTCCTAACTTTGTTCAGACTTATATGGGTGGGCGTCTTATGTGACAGGCAGGGTCAGAGGGCAGAATTGTTTGTGTATGTGTATTTTCCCCCCTGTTCTCTCCTCCTCCTCCTCCTCACTGCTCTCAGGTAAAATGGGCCTAATTAACCTACACCTGTGGAGTGCAGCTGGCCAATCACACAAGGTTCCAGCATAAAAGGACTGTGCCTGCAGTGATCATGGGCGACTTTCTGCCTGCCTGTGCTACTGGTTACATGTTCCTGTGCTATACTTCATTGTGTGAACTTCATTGTTAAAAAACTGTAGGGTTGTGGAGTGAGTACATGTGGCTACGTAAGTTTTGGGGTACTCCATCGCCAATTTTGTATTTATTTTTGGTTAAGCTCTGTTTGTAGACATGAGAGTCAGGCTTTTGTTTGCATTTTCTCTGAAGTCTAGCCTCGGTTTAGGACCAGTTTTGTTGTATGATTATTTTGGTTTATTTGGCCCAACCACATCATCCCACACTCCTCCACAATTTGGCTACCAGTATTAGTAGAGTTGCTTGGTTAATAAAACATTTTTCTTTTTCCCCACACAAAGTCTGGCTCCATTTATTTTGATTGTCGTGTTTATGTGTCATTCATTAATAAAGCATGTCAACAATTCACTACAGGTTCCTTTTTCCTCAATAAATTCTCAAGATATCACATTATTCCTGTTACTGCGTTTAATCGAAATACACTTACTACAGGTTCCTTTCTCAATCTGAGAAGACTACTAAGGTTATTTTTGAACCTGAGAATGTGATTCTTCTACCATGGAAATTAACAGAACATGTGATGTCTTTATTTAGTATGTGTTCACTGTGCTGTACATACAGCGACTTCAATATCACTTACTCTGCAATGATACAGTCTGAATCAACCGCACAATTAACGGAAACAAACTTGATAATTTTGCCAGCCTCGATATTTGCCATGTGCATGCGTGTTTGTTTTCCTTCGTCTCTCTCTACCAAACAGGCTGGATGACAAGAGGGTTCACTCTGTGCATCGGTCTCAGCACCTGGACACGTTGGTTCCATAGGTTAATGAATGGAGTGAACCCTCGTGTCAGTCATCCAGTGTCTTTGTCTCAGTGGGGGGAGGCGGGGCCACTAGCATACACACACACAGAGAGAGTGCAGCAAGGCAGCCTCATGAGGAGTAGAGAGAGAGGTAACACGAGTAGAAATGTGTACTGGATGAGCCAGTATGTCGTATTTGTTTGAAAGTAGCGGCAATGAAAAAAGCCAATACAACCAACTTGTATGCACACCTGAAACACAACCATCCAGTCCATTGTTCCCAGCTGGAGAAAAAAACTGCAGCTCGAGATGCAGAAGAGCCTTCACCCCGACAGTCACAAAAACAAGACAGAGCTCGCAAGGTGAACACAAGGCCCGTCAGGACCGCAAACAGAGCAGACGATCCCCTCTAACTAAACTATCTAACCAAAACTAACTAAACTCAATCACCCCCACTCTTCATGTGGCGACTTGTGGCGGGTATTTATGCATTAAAGGCCTGCCGAAACCCCCCCCCCCCCCCCCCCCCCTTTAATATAATACTAAATAATATATATATGGGAGTATTTGGCCGCTATTCGCGGAGAATTTAGTAACGTCAATGATTCTGATAAGCTCAGGCCGGTCGCGTTCGCCTCGCGGCCACTCAATTTGTGATCCGCTGCGTAAAGCCTTCGGTCCGATTGCCACTCCGCCCCTGGCCCCATTTCTGATACAGAGGCGGCAAAAAATTAAACCATGGCGGGCCGCCGCTCCAAAATCAACATAGAGGAAACACTGCAAAGCTCTAACTGCTTTCACCCCAACACTACAGAAAAAAAAACCCCAAACCAACGAAGATCAAGTAGCAACGCTGCTAACACCTAATAGGGGAAAATGGCTCCAACATGCACAGTGAACACCAGCCAACACTCACCTAACTTCCAGCCAAACACTGAACTCAACTTAATTTACTAAACCTTTACAAATTTACCACGTCTCCACAATGGCACACAACGTGTAAAACCAGCCACTCAAAGCTTCCATTTTCACAAAATAAAAACTGCTTTGTAGAAAATGTACTTGCACCACTTCCAGTCATAAAAGTCGCAGATCAATTGAGCAACAAATACACTTACTACAGGTTCCTTTCTCATTGTCAATGTGTGACGCCTACAGCAACACAAGAAATTCTTTATGTAAACTACAACTGGACAACATGACGACTACTGAGGTTATTTTTAAAGCTGAGAATGTGATTCTTCTACCATGGAAATTAAGAGAACATGTGATGTCTTTATTTAGTATGTGTTCACTGCGATGTAAGTACAATGACTTGAATATCACTTATTCTGTAATGACACAGTCTGAATCAACCCTCACTGCCCTGAAAGCATTAACAGTATGTGGCAGGCTATGAACAACAGGGTATGCAACACATAAACACCCCGCCTCTTTACTTTAAAAGCTCACCCTTCCTGGGCTCACAACAAATACGGACTTTGCAGAGCTCCAGTCATACGCACAACCATGAACTTCACCCTGATAACAGCTTTTAGTCTCTGCAGCCTCTGTAAGTACTGACTTTAATTGTTCCTAACTTTTATTTACCAAATTGTTTACCTCATGTCACTTTAAAACAAGTAACTCTGTTGTTTCTCTGTTGGTTTCAGGCTGGTTCTCTGTCTCAGGTTCTGAGTTTCAGACTATGGACGGTCAGTTGGGTCAAGAAGTCACACTCACATGCTCCAATGTTAGCCAGTATGATACTCTGATAATCTGGTTCAGAGTGGTCAACAGAACCTCAGTCAGTGTTATCTCTACTACGGACCCAAAAGGCAACAAGCAGCAAAATGAAAAATATGAAACAAGCTCTCACAACTCCTCCACCATCATTCTCACAATCAAGTCACTGGATTTATCAGACTCTGGGTTGTATCTCTGTGGAATTCTCAGAAATGGAAATCTACTTTTCAGTGGGACACATTTAAAGATTGACGGTAAGTGTATTGTAAAGTCTTTACTTTTATGGGTACGTTTTGTTTGGTCAAGTCATTTTCTACTTATAATACAAAGAGATGCTTTGATGTTGGCTCCACATGTAATTAATCCAGAAATAAAATCAAGTATGAAATTCTCTTTATTTATTTAAAAGGCGGTGATGAACCTGATAGTAACATGGACAACAAATGTCAGCGTAAGAATTTCCTTAATATTTTTCTCCATTTTAATTTTAGTGTAGTCTCAAATCTCTAAAGAGAAAATAGAGACTAACTTTCTTTCTTGTAACTTGTCTTTGTTCTAAAGAGTCTGATAGAATGGTAAAGCTGATGAGTGTGGTCCTGGGTGGACTGACTGTTGTCCTTGTAATGGTCATCATTGGTCTGGTTGTTCACTTGAAGCTTAAAAAAGGTACTTATGGCTTTACATTTATGGTCTATTCTTAAAAATATTCAATGATCAATAACCAGATGTTTTCTTTCTGTCACTCAGCTCAAGAAGAACAGAATCCAGAGCAAAGACAGGTAAATCCAACTTTAACATTTATTTTCATATATTGTTCAGCAGTGTTGGGCACGTTACTTTAAAAAAGTAATTAGTTATAGTTATTAGTTATTTCTCCCAAAACACAACTGAGTTAGTAACTGAATTACTTCACTATAAAGGTACCTACTTACCAGGGAAAGTAACTATTGCGTTGCCGACTGAACGCTGCCCTGTGGCTGATTGGCTTACCATGAAATCTTACCCTACCATAGCCAATCATGCGGCTACACCAAGCTACACCAAGCTCTTGTGGCTGGCTGACAGCGCAACGTAACGCACCACATTTAACTGTTGGTAACGGTAATGGTGTTTTAACGGAGGAAATAGTAATTAGTTAGATTACTTGTTACTGAAAAAACTAATGCCGTTAATAAAGCCATTTATTTTATCGCCGTTATTCCCATCTCTGTTGTTTCGTAAAGTTTAACCCACATCAGCCTTTATACGTTTTGCTTGTCTGCAATACATTGGTATGTCCAGTATGTACTGTATATTTAGAAATATACTTGTATTATATTTATATGGGCTGAATACAAACAAGAAAATTGACGTTTGTCCATTGAAAAGCACAAACATGTCTCTTTGACAACTGTAACATGTCTTGCTCAACATTACCTGGGACTATGTTGTGATTGTAAATGTTCTTTTCACAGAAATGTGGCTCTGACGACCTGAACTACGCTGCAGTGACTTTTCAAAACAGAGCAAAGAGAAGAGAGCCGGAGCCAAATGTTGTTTATGCTGCTACCAGATAGACTTAGGAGAAATTCATTCATTCATTGTCATATTCTTTCTATGGTTAACCTTCAGCACTTCCTTTCTCTCTGTCAAAGTCTATTTAACCAAACAAACATATGATTAGTGTTTAATAGAGAGGGAGCTGGTAAAACACTGACAACTGTCTGGATTGGCTCATAGCACAGTCTGAACTGTTAACAGGAAGAGACAGCATGTGGTCTGAACTCAGCCGAGGTGAAAATCTTGAGACCAGTTAACTGGTATCTTTCTGGAAATAGAATCTGAAAGGACGCAGTGAATACTGGCTGACTCTTATCTGTAACATATTTATATACAAGTTTCTGAGGAAACATTTAGAACTAATATATTGCTTATTTTCAGAGTAGTTGTTTGTACCTTGGTCAGTTGATCTCTAAATAAACATAACTTCCACCATTCAACTTATAAATTTAGACATTTATTTCATAATGACATATTTTAACATGAATTTTATGAATAAGGAAAATGAAGATTCATTCAGTGCCTTGAAGTAGCAAAAATAGTGTTGAATATGGTTTGAAGTTAACGGCTTGAGCGGATTCTAAAAGGTTGCATATACACAGGGAGTATTGGGGGAAACTGTTCACAAGTTACAAAAGCACTGAAAGCAGTGTTTTCATACGAGACTTTATGTTTGAGAAGTTTCACAAAGGTTCTCAGTCGTTCACATCATGATACATAAAAAACAACAACAAAGCTGAAACAAAGGCAACGGGACTTCCGTTTCGAGAAGATGTTACGCCACTTACCCAAGTATCTTTATCCGAGGGTGGTGCTCAAAAGATATAAGAGTTTCAGGTGAGCACCACCTACAGATGCTCTTAATAAAACCTCAACTAACACACCAGTCATTTAGAACTGATGAAGCTACTTGAATGAGAGGTGAAACATATTCAAGTAATCCAACAAGTCCAGTTAATGTTGTTCCAGTTCTGTTTTATTGGATATCCTAGACAAGGAGTGTCAAACTCATTTCAGTTCAGGGGCTACATACAGCTCAATGTGATCTAAAGCAGGTCAGACAATATTATAGTATGATTACTTACAAATAACGACAACTCCAAAAGTTTCCCTTTATTTTAGTGCAAAGAAGTACAAATACATCATGAAAATTATTAAATTTACTGAGCTATCTTTTTACAAAACATTTGTAAACAACCTGGAATTTCTTTATAAAAAAGGTGCAATTTTATTGCCATCTACAGTTTAGTACTGGATGTTGTGTTCTGTTCACTATTCTTACTAAAACAGAGGATAAATTAGGAATAGCAATTGCTTTTGTAGCACTGTGTTCTCTTATTTTACAGGGTGGTCACATCTATTCTGAGTAATCACTCTTTGCATGGGAGGTGAGCGGATGACGGGTCTAATAGAGTATTTAATTTGGGGGGTGTGTTGTTGTGGATTTTTTCACAACTTCGAATTAAAAGATCTCAAAACAAAGGTTTTGTCTTTGTGAGTTTTATTGCAAAAAACAAAGGTATACCGTTCATGAAGGGGGAAGAATCATCTGTGAAAAACCACCGCAGATTCTCTTCTGCAGTTATAGTTTTGCAGACAGTTTTTATGTTTGAAACAAGGTGTTGTACAATTACTTTCTGCTCATTGGTTCTTGTTCCTCTCGTACGATGTTTTGTCTCTGTTAGTTTGCTCAATAACAGTGGGACCTTGAGAAGGTTCTCGCAGAGACGGCTGAGCAGGTGCAGATATGTTTTGTCTTGTGTGAGCAAAAGCATGACAGTCAGCACTTAAGGTTTTTTCCATTACAGGAGTGAATGGGGCATCGAAACACAGCTTCTAAATAACACATTATCTGCCACAAAACTCGTTCATTTCATCAATATTTTGTTATGATAGTCAGCACTAAAAATTTCCACTACAGTGTAGCAGCATTCAGAATGTATGACTCATATATTCAGAGAGATACAGTTAGCTTCATATACAGCTATGCAGCCCATGAGAGCTCAGCCTCCCTGCATAAACAAAACCGCTGTGGCCACATAGTTCCCTATTTGGTAAAAGCAAATACATTATGACCAATATACTTCTAGAAGCACACATAACATTTATTTTTGACCCGGTATTCCCCATCTTTGAATTTAATATCAATTAAGTCGGTTAGATATAACAGCATCCACAGTGTGAAGAAACACGTCCTCAGGCTCTGTACACGTTCTTAAGCATCCAGTAGGTTCTCTGCAACTTGGTGCAGTTCGTGTTTCCCAAGCACAAGTCTCTCATACTGCTAGCACAAGGAGCTAGCTAGCAACAGTCCACAGTGTGGTCACGGTTTAGCATCAATTAAGTAGAATTCCCGATGGAAAAAGGGTCCCTCTGACCGTCCAGTCTCTCCAGCAAACAAATACACTAAGTCATGCAGGTAGGCACATAACTAAATCACACTATAGTTTACTGAAGTGACTTTTTTTTTCTCACTCCATCTCTCTCCTCTCGGTCCGAGAGGGTAAATTACCTTGAACATCACTAATTGGCTAGTCAAACAGATTGACACCCATCCATCCCATTTACAACACAAGACTAACGGTGTTCACTTTACGAAAATCAGTACAGAATCTGGGGGTGTTATCTGATTTGGGCACTAAAAGACAAGGTGAGGCCCAACTGGACTATGAGGGCTCGGCAATACCATGGTCCAACATACTGTATACTGTATTACAGAATCAAGATATTTACGCTTTTCGTGGTTTACCCTATAAAATTGTTTTCTAACCGGCTGAGCATTGCCTACATCTATATTCTGGTCTATTAAATGTGTCTGGGTGGGAGTGTCACGGAACAAACAAGGATATGAACCAATCAACCCTAATAAATTCATCCATTTTAACTCCGAGAAATGACCCAATAACACATGCAAATTACACAATGACTGAGTTCTTCAGGCGGATCCCACTGTGGTACAGGGCGTACCACAGTGGGATCCAGACATGGCAACCCATCCCCCACCTCAGCTGCCACAGACTGAGGGGCATGGACAGCAGACACTCTACCCACTGAACAAACCGGATGCGCGCCTCTCGAAGGAGACGGAGCAGCGGTACAAGGCTCAGAAGAAACACGACAGTAATAGGGTTTCAACAGATTCACATGGCACAGTTGAGTTTTTTCTTCTGCAGTGGAAATTATATAGTTTAGCTCAGATACCTGCTTCACTACTTCATATGGACCCAAGAACTTAACCTGCAAAGGTGAGGTGATTATTGGTAGCAGCGTTAAAACCCGGTCCCTCACTCTGAACATTTGGCGCTCAGCACGCCGATCAAACATTTTCTTCATTTTACTCTGTGCAGATGGCAACTCCTGTTTCGCCACCTCCCCAGCTACATAGAGTCTATGCCGAAAACCATTAACGTAGTCAATCAGATTTTGCGGAGTCTCTTGCTTCCTTCCACTGATCATAAAGCAAAGTCAGCGGGCCACGCACCCTGTGACCAAGTCATTTGGGCTGAACCCAGTACTCCTGCGTAACCTCTCTGACAGCCAGTAATAACCAGAGCAAACCTTCCTCCCAGTCTCTCTCCATCTCACTGCAGTAAGCACACAGCAGGGACTTCAAGGTCTGATGGAACTGTTCCAAAGCCTCCTGGCCCTGTGCATGGTATGCAGATTCTTTATTATGTTTGATGCAACTGCTTCAGGATCTGAGAGAACAGATGGGAAGAAAAGTTTGAACCCTGATCTGACTGAATGATTTTTGGAATCCCAAAAACCGAAATGACCTTAGACCAAATTGTAACTTCCTTTTTGTGGGCGAGTAGGCACTCTAGATTAGGGAAGTCTTTATTGCAAAGGTTTTCATCTGATGGTGGCCTCGCCTTACCAAATGTTCTGCTGTACTATTGGTCAGCACAGATGCATAAAGTGATTTACTGGCTTCAATCTTCACAACCGTTATGGAGTAGGCTAGAGACTCAGTCACGTGTCTCATCTTCACTCACAGCCTTACTCACATCTTCACTGCCTGTCAATTTTTGTAATTTTACAAAGAATCCTATGGTGCAGATTTATGTTCAGATTTTAATTTACCCACATCCCATCTCCACTATATTGCCAAAAGTATTCACTCAGCCATCCAAATAATTGAATTCAAGTGTTCCAATCACTTCCATGGCCACAGGTGTATAAAATCAAGCATCAAGGCATGAAGACTGCTTCTACAAACATTTGTGAAAGAATGGGTCACTCTCAGGAGCTACGTGAAATCCAGCGTGGTCCTGTGATAGGATACCACCTGTGCAACAAGTCTAGTTGTGACATTTCCTCGCTACTAAATATTCCACAGTCAACTGTCAGTGGTATTGTAACTAAGTGGAAGCGATTGGGAACGACAACAACTCGGCCACAAAGTGGCAGCTATATAAAATGACAGAGTGGGGTCAGCGGATGCTGAAGAACATAGTTTGCTGAGGTCGGCAACTTTCTGCAGAGTCAGTCGCAACAGACCTCCAAACCTCATGTGGGTTTCAGATTAGCTTGAGAACAGTCCAGCACATCAAAACAGTTTTCTGGATGTTCATGAAGAACCGATGAGCCTCCAAGCTCAACAGAAGCATCAGTAACATGCTTTCTTTTTTTTAATAACTCAAGTTTGAACTGTGTCAGAGAAACTTTTGCCTGGTCAGTCTGGTAATGGAGCTTTTCAACCATCAACTGCTTCTCAATCTCTGCTGTCTTTATCATCTTATCATGTTCTAATTGTAACACCAACAACTCCTTTTGCTGCTCACATGTCAAATTATTCGCAAACAATAACGAAGCCAAACCACCTGCATTAGTAGCGGGAGGAGGTTGCTCCTTCGTGCACCTATCCAAAAACTCCTCAGATGGAGCCCTAACAAATTCAGCCAATTAAGCCATGAAAGAAAAACCCGCAGACAGAGCACATGATCCCCTCTAACTAAACTATCTAACCAAAACTAACTAAACTCAGTCAGCCCTGGTCTTCATGTGGCGACTTGCGGCAGGTATTTATGCACTAAAGACAGCTGGCATGGTAAAGAGACCATTGATTGACAACAAACCCATAACCACAGCCATGCTCCTGAGACAAAGCCCTGACCGCTTTCACCTCAACACTACAGAAAAAAAAACAAAAAAACAACGAAGATCAAAGGAGCAACGCTGCTAACACCTAATAGGGGAAAATAGCTCCAACACGCACAGTGAACACCAGCCAACACTCACCTAACTTCCAGCCAAACACTGAACTCAAATTTACTAAACCTTTACAAATTTACCACGTCTCCACAATGACACAGAGCGTGTACAACCAGCCACTCAAAGCTTCCATTTTCACAAAAAAAAAAAAAAACATAACGCTGCTTCGTCGAAAATGTACTTACGCCACATCATTCATAACAGTCGCGAAACGATTGCACAACAAATCGTGAATGGACGTGTGGACAAGCACCCACTTTGTCGTAACCTGGCTCGTAAGCCATGACAAAAAACGGAGAGACACAGTCTGAACGTGAAGGTTAACCAATTTATTTAAATAAAGCCAAAAATCAACCCATAAGAAGTAATGAGGTTTCAGTGGGAGTATCAGTGTGTCTGTCAATGGGTGCATGATAGTGTGTGTATTGTTGAAAGGTGCTAACATAAAGTGAATAGGCTGAAGCCAACAAAACAAAAACGTGATGCTGGAGGTATCGAGGTTGAGAAGCAGAGAGAGAGTGAGGACTGAGACTGCCAGATCTTAAAAGATCAGGGAGACTGGCCAGGTGCTCCTGATTACCCAAACTGAGACCTGCCCACTAAGGTACCTGCAGAAACAGACAAGCAACAACACAAGGGGAAAAGACGCCCTATAGCAGCAGGCGGCCGTCACAATTCTAAAGATATCACCTTATCCTTGTTACTATGTTTACTCGAAATACACTTACTACAGGTTCCTTTCTCATTCTCAATGTGCGGCACCTACAGCTACACAACAATTAGTTATGTGAACTACAACTAGACAACATGACGACTACTGGAGTTATTTTTAAAGCTGAGAATGTGATTCTTCTACCATGGAAATTAAGAGAACATGTGATGTCTTTATTTAGTATGTGTTCACTGAGTTGTGAATACTATCGTTTGAATATCACTTATTCTGTAATGATACAGTCTGAATCAACCCTCACTGCCCTGAAAGCATTAACAGTATGTGGCTAGCTATGAACAACAGGGTAAGCAACACAAAAACACCCCGCCTCTTTACTTTAAAAGCTCACCCTTCCTGGACTCACTACAAATACGGACTTTGCAGAGCTCCAGTCATACGCACAACCATGAACTTCACCCTGATAACAGCTTTTAGTCTCTGCAGCCTCTGTAAGTACTGACTTTAATTGTTCCTAACTTCACTCCTCAAATTATTTACCAAATTATTTACCTCATGTCACTTTAAAACAAGTAACTCTGTTGTTTCTCTGTTGGTTTCAGGCTGGTTCTCTGTCTCAGGTTCTGAGTTTCAGACTATGGACGGCCAGTTGGGTCAAGAAGTCAAACTTACGTGCTCCGATATTACAGAGTATGATACTCTGATAATCTGGTTCAGAGTGGTCAACAGAACCTCAGTCAGTGTTATCTGTACTATGGACCCATCTGGCAACAATCAGCAAAACAATGATCAACTCTCAAAAGGAAAATATGAAACAAGCTCTCACAGCTCCTCCGTCTTTCTCAAAATCAAGTCACTGGATTTATCAGACTCTGCATTGTATCTCTGTGGAATTATCAGAGCTGGAAAACTACTTTTCAGTGGGACACATTTAAAGATTAACGGTAAGTGTATTGTAAAGTCTTTACTTTTATGGGTACGTTCTGTTTGGTCAAGTCATTTTCTACTTATAATACAAAGAGATGCTTTGATGTTGTCTCCACATGTGAAAAATCCAGAAATAAAATCAAGAATGAAATTACCTTTGTTTATTTACAAGGAGGTGATGAGGCTGATGGTAACATAGACAGTAACTGTCCAAGTAAGAATTTCCTTAATATTTTTCTCCATTTTAATTTTAGCGTCGTCTCAAATCTCTAAAGTGAAAATAGAGACTAACTTTCTTTCTTGTAACTTGTCTTTGTTCTAAAGAGTCTGATGGAATGGTAAAGCTGATGAGTGTGGTCCTGGGTGGACTGACTGTTGTCCTTATAATGGTCATCATTGGTCTGGTAGTTCTAATCTTGAAGCTTAAAAAAGGTACTTATGGCTTTACATTTATGGTCCATTCTTAAAAATAGTCAATGATCAATAACCAGATGTTTTCTTTCTGTCACTCAGCTCAAGAAGAACAGAATCCAGAGCAAATACAGGTAAATCCAACTTTAACATTTATTTTTATTTCTTGTTTAACCCTCATACCTGATATGGACAAAAGTGTCCTTTTCTGATTTTATTTTTTTGATTACTCAGTGTTGGTTATGCTTGCTGCTATGATATTTGGTCAAGGTGTGTATTTTTGAACAAATTTTGATATTCCAAAAACAAATCCCATAATACTCTATTTTTACAGTGTAATCTAAATACTTACGTTGTTACCACTAAGGGACAAAAGTGTCCTCTTTTAAAATGCCATAAAAATGGCATATGTTAATATTTTTTTCTGCTTTTTTTTACATAAATCTTTTCATCTACTTCAGTCCTAATCATAAATACCAAATGTTTGATTATTTTCAATATTTTAACCCTTTATATGCTAGTGTTTGTGATGGCATCCAAAATTTATCGTAAAAAAACACACAAAAAATGAAATATTTTCAATAATCTGAATGCAAAACTGATTTTTCTTGGGGGGATTATTAGAGCCTTGGATATGACAATGAACAGTAGCAAGATTGATTTTGATGGATTTTTAGTTTTTTTGTAGTGTCAGATTTACAAAAATAGTTACGTTGTTACCACTAAGGGACAAAAGTGTCCTCTTGTAAAATGCCATAAAAATGGCATATGTTAATATTTTTTTCTGCTTTTTTTTACATAAATCTTTTCATTTACTTCAGTCCTAATCATAAATACCAAATGTTTGATTATTTTCAATATTTTAACCCTTTATATGCCAGTGTTTGTGATGGCATCACAATGCATTACATACAATGCATTTCAATTAGGAGTGCAGTGTCCAACAACTTCGACCTCTAGAAGTAAAACATAAATACATAAATATTTAAAAATGTGGAACAGAAAAGTACATGAATGGCATCAGGAATGTTGTGTGTGTTTGTGCGTGTGTGTACATGTGTATGAGTTCAGTTCACCCTCATACACAGGAACTGCAGCAAAAGGATGTGTGAACTTTGCAAATGTGTTTTCCACAGTTGCTGTGATTTGCAGCTCCCAAGTTTCTTATGATATGAAAGTGATGTTATTGGTCATGAGGAGAAAGGGATCCTTGCATTGATTGTGTGTGTGTGTGTGTGTGTGTGTGTGTGTGTGTGTGTGTGTGTGTGTGTGCGCATGTGTATGTTCAAGATTCAAAGAGTTTATTTTCATGTGCTCAGTGTAGAAACATGTTTCCCTGTACAATGAAATTCTTCTTTTGCCGTCCACCCAAATGCCTACGAATATAAAACAATCTTACAATTAGAATATAAAAAGATACATATAATACAAAAATATAAGATAACTAGTGCAAATATTGTATCAAGTGAAGGTAGGAGGGAGCAGGAGATCACCAGGCGGATCGGAGCAGTATCTGCAGTGATGTGGATACTTAACCGGTCGGTCGTGGTGAAGAGAGAGCTAAGCCGAAAGGCGAAGCTCTCAATTTACCGGTCGATCTACGTTCCAACCCTCACCTATGGTCATGAACTTTGGGTAATGACCGAAAGAACAAGATCGCAAATACAAGCGGCCGAAATGAGTTTCCTTCGTAGGGTGGCCGGGCTCAGCCATAGAGATTGGGTAAGGAGCTCGGACATACGGGAGGAGCTCAGAGTAGAGCCGATGCTCCTCCACATCGAGAGGAGTCAGTTGAGGTGGCTAGGGCATCTGGTAAGGATGCCTCCTGGACGCCTCCCGGGAGAGGTGTTTCGGGCATGTCCCACCGGAAGGAGACCTCGGGTCGGACACAGGACACGATGGAGAGATTACATCTCTCGTCTGGCCTGGGAACGCCTGGGGGTTCCTCCGGAGGAGCTGGCTGAAGAGGCTGGGGAGAGGGCTGTCTGGGATTCCCTGCTGAAACTGTTGCCCCCGTGACCCGGACAAGCGCGAGAAGATGAAGACGAAGTGCAAATATCGATATGCAAATGAAATGAAAACAATGTACTGAAAAAATTTAAACAAAAGCTGGAAAGTGAACATGGCATGATTTTAGTCTGTGATTGTAGACTTCTGTCAGCTCTTGAGGACTCTGATGGCAGTGGGGAAGAAGAAAAGTCTCGAGGTCTTATATTTCACACTCCTGTACCTCCTTCCTGAAGGTAGGGGTGTGAACAGTCTGTGTTGGTGGCAGGTGGGGTCTTTAGTTATGGAGGCAGCTCTCCTGCGGACTCTATGCTTGTAGATATTCTGCAGAGAGGGCAGTAGAGTCCTGGTGATCCTCTCTGCAGGCGTTTGGGGTCCCGGCCATAGTGCTGCCATACCACACGGTGATGCAGTATGTGTCTAATTGAGGCGTTTGATCTATAACATGTGTCCTTTTACTTCAAAGACACACAGGTGCAGGTGCAAAGTACAAAACAGTAGGTTCATTGGATTTCAATGGGAGTTGTTTGTACACAGCACAAAAAAACAATACTAATACTACTAATAATAATCCATCAAAATCAATCTTGCTTCCATTTATTGACATATCCAAGGCTCTAATAATCCCCCCAAGAAAAATCCACTTTGCATTTAGATTATTGAAAATATTTCATTTTTTGTGTGTTTTTTTACGATAAATTTTGGATGCCATCACAAACACTGGCATATAAAGGGTTAAAATATTGAAAATAATCAAACATTTGGTATTTATGATTAGGACTGAAGTAGATGAAAAGATTTATGTAAAAAAAAGCAGAAAAAAATATTAACATATGCCATTTTTATGGCATTTTAAAAGAGGACACTTTTGTCCCTTAGTGGTAACAACGTAACTATTTTTGTAAATCTGGCATTACAAAAAAACTAAAAATCCATCAAAATCAATCTTGCTACTGTTCATTGACATATCCAAGGCTCTAATAATCCCCCCAAGAAAAATCCACTTTGCATTCAGATTATTGAAAATATTCCATTTTTTGTGTGTTTTTTTACAATAAATTTTGGATGCCATCACAAACACTGGCATATAAAGGGTTAAAATATTGAAAATAATCAAACATTTGGTATTTATGATTAGGACTGAAGTAGATGAAAAGATTTATGTAAAAAAAAGCAGAAAAAAATATTAACATATGCCATTTTTATGGCATTTTAAAAGAGGACACTTTTGTCCCTTAGTGGTAACAACGTAACTATTTTTGTAAATCTGACACTACAAAAAAACTAAAAATCCATCAAAATCAATCTTGCTACTGTTCATTGACATATCCAAGGCTCTAATAATCCCCCCAAGAAAAATCAGTTTTGCATTCAGATTATTGAAAATATTTCATTTTTTGTGTGTTTTTTTTACAATAAAATTTGGATGCCATCACAAACACTGGCATATAAAGGGTTAAAATATTGAAAATAATCAAACATTTGGTATTTATGATTAGGACTGAAGTAAATGAAAAGATTTATGTAAAAAAAAAGCAGAAAAAAAATATTAACATATGCCATTTTTATGGCATTTTAAAAGAGGACACTTTTGTCCCTTAGTGGTAACAACGTAACTATTTTTGTAAATCTGACACTACAAAAAAACTAAAAATCCATCAAAATCAGTCTTGCTACTGTTCATTGACATATCCAAGGCTCTAATAATCCCCCCAAGAAAAATCAGTTTTGCATTCAGATTATTGAAAATATTTCATTTTCTGTGTGTTTTTTTACGATGAATTTTGGATGCCATCACAAACACTGGCATATAAAGGGTTAAAATATTGAAAATAATCAAACATTTGGTATTTATGATTAGGACTGAAGTAGATGAAAAGATTTATGTAAAAAAAAGCAGAAAAAAATATTAACATATGCCATTTTTATGGCATTTTAAAAGAGGACACTTTTGTCCCTTAGTGGTAACAACGTAACTATTTTAAAATCAGGTATGAGGGTTAATAATGCTTAACCAGAATCAGCCTCTATAGGTTTTGCTTGTCTGCAATACATTGGTATGTACAGTATACTGCATATTTAGAAATATACTTGTATTATATTTATGGGCTGAATACAAACAACAAACTTACGTTTGTCCATTAAGAGCACAAACATGTCTCTTTTACAACTGTAACATGTCTTCCTCAATATTACCTGGGACTATGTTGTGATTGTAAATGTTCTTTTCACAGAAATGTGGCTCTGACCACCTGAACTACGCTGCAGTGACTTTTCAAAAGAGAGCTAGAAGAAGAGAGCTGGAGACAAATGTTATTTATACTGCTACCAGATAGACTGAGGAGAAACTGGAAATGATGCTGTGTCGTATTAATATGCTTTGTGGTTTTGGATGGCTTGTTGATGTGAGGAAGAAAAAACAAATTCTGCAATAAAGATCTTTTCTATAGTTAACTTTCAGCACTTCCTTTCTCTCTGGCAAATTCTATTTAGCCAAACAAACATATGATTAGTGTTTAATAGAGAGGGAGCTGGTAAAACACTGACAACTGTCTGGATTGGCTCATAGCGCAGTCTGTACTGTTAACAGGAAGAGACAGCATGTGGTCTGAACTCAGCCGAGGTGAAAATCTTGAGACCTGTTAACTGGTATCTTTCTGGAAATAGAATCTGAAAGGACACAGTGAATACTGGCTGACTCTTATCTGCAACACATTTATACACTAGTTTCTGAAGAAAGATTTAGGACAGTGCGGAAAATATAAAACTAACAGATTGTTTTTGGAAACATGAAGGATGGATGATATATGAATTAAGCATGGCTATACAATTACAAGATAAAACATCACAGCAAAACAACTGGCCATCTACATACAGTATGAGTTCAGAAATTGAGAGGAATATTTTACGAGACTGAATACAAAATCATATTGTGAGTCTAATAATGAAGAAAAATCTTTATAAGTATTAATTATTACTAGTACTTTGTACTCTACCACAGTAAGAAGCAGGAGGCCTGCATTAAAAAGAGAAATGGATGCTCGTGTTATTTACACAACGACTGTCCAGAGTCTGTGACAGTTAGATTTAGATTAGCATCTGCAGCAGAGTGTGAGGTTTACATTCCTTGTTTGACAGGAAGAGACAACACCGTGTGGTCTCAACACAACCGAAGCAAAGATCGTGAGTCTTGTTAGATCAAACGTTTCTAAAACAGGCAACTGAAGCCATTTCAACCAGAAAACGTGAACATAACTCCCCATTGTTCATGATATAGCAAAAAAAAACAAAAAAACATTAAGCTAACTGATCAATGCTTCTACAAAAATCCACAAATCTCTGAAATACACACATACATATGTATGAAGACGTTTCACCACTCATCCGAGTAGCTTCTTCAGAACTGAAGAAGCTACTCGGATGAGTGGTGAAAGGTCTTCTGAAAAAACTCTACAAGTCCAATTGCCTTTTTTGGATATACCATGACCTGGATGACTGAGAACCTTCACAGACACGTACATATGTACATACACAACCTGAGAATATTACTGAGGCATCTGTTTATTACACAGGTCAAAATATTTGAGAAGACATTTGAGAAAACCCCCTGCCTCTTTGTAGTGAAAGCAGCCTTACTGGAGCACAGTTGGACACAGGGAAGCAGGTGGACACTGCTTCCCTGCAGTCATACACAAGATGAACAACTTTACCTTGATGACAGTTTTACTTCTCAACAGCTTTAGTGAGTGTAGTGCAAATTATCCAGGAACAACAGTAATTCGCAATGAAAGTCCTAAAACTTACATAAATACAAAATCTGCATCACAGTCGCCAACCACAGCGACACACCCAGAGCTGTTTCCTTTTATCGCCTCAATGTGGTTGTAGTCAAAAAGTGATAATCTGTGGTTGTGTGAAGCTGGTACTCTGCATCATAATATCTGCCAACTGTGTCTACAAGTGTACTGACACACAACAAATGATTTTTCCTAGGCTGGTGAAGGTGGCCTTGCATGAATATGTTGATTAAAAAGCATAATTCTAAGAAAGTGATGTTTTAAACTAGTAAAATATCACTCAGAGGTTAACATGTGGTCCCTAAGATCCATTTCAGAGAGGTTCAGGAGGAAGACTTCACATGTGGTTTATATGAGAACAAACACATAAAGTTATAATGGTGCCAACAGCTTGCTCAGATTTTGAATTTCTCTTGATCAAATAGGTTTCCAGAACATTCTCTTCAACATGACATAATATCAGCATCAGACTGCATTGTTCTTCGAGTCCAGAAATCTGCTGGTGACCATGTGATCCATGGCTTTCACCATCTTTACAATCACACGCTCAAGGGGTAATATGTCTTTCCTGATTTAAATGCCAATACTCCCGCTGGATCAGTAGCTAGCATTAGAATCTTGTAAAGACACATTTGTGCTCAGGTGCTGCTACAGGTTTGTCATGACAATACTTATAGTTTTTATAAACTCTTCACAAACGTAAAGGCTGTTGCATACTTTGCGAGATGTATGTAACAGCAGCCCAAGTTTGGAATTCTTGCAGCTTGTTCTCGACACATCAACCGGGCATGTCACATCAACTTTTTTCTCGTTGGGTGTCCGGCAACTATTCTGTGATTGGTCAGAAATTGGAGTGGGTGTGGTCAATGCAAAAATGCTAGTGGCCACTATGTGAGCTCCCAGATGCTAATATTCACAGTGTGACTGCTAATCTGTCCGGGGTAGCAGCATACTGTGTGTCAATAAAAAATTCAAGGTAAGAAAGTGGTTACGTCTTATCTCTTCTGTTAGATTTCTCATCCTATGTATGGATCTCAAATCAATTACCTTAGCATATCCAGAAAACAAGCTGAAACAAAGGCAATGGAACTTGAAGAGTTTATTGAAGACCATTCACCACTCATCCAAGAAGCTTCACAGACATCACCTTAGCGTGAAAACAGTTTTAAGACAGTCAGGAAATCAACATGCATATTTGCATGTTTTTCTTTTTGCAGGTAATCAGACTTTTGTATTTGTCATTTACATGAGAACAAAGAATTGCAGAGGAGCAAGGTGAACTATTTTCTTACTCATGATCTGTACTGTTATGCTGACTGTTACGATTTAAAAGCTGCATGTACACATCTGTGAAAAATCAAACTGCAACTTCAGGCAAATAGTGAGTCATAATCTGTCATCTTATTTAACGTCATGTAACTGCTTTTTTTTTAAAATACGATTTTAAGAACTATATTTGACATTATCAACTAAATAAACTATGATAACCCCAACCCTATCTGTAACTTTAAGTTTTTGCAATATTAGTGATTTAACAAGATTTATTGTGAGCAAAACAGAAACTATCACCACTGTATATCCATTACCCTTCTAATTGTATTTCCTCATCTGAAAAGCATGGAAATTTCCATCAGTTCAACCAGATGTGGTTTACTCAAGGAAGAAAAAAATTGAGTTTTTCTGGTAGTACTGTAACCATAGCAACTACTTGTGTAAAGTTTCTGAAGCAGGGTGGAAAACGGCAAATAGCAGAAAAATAGTCACCTAAAATGCTATCTAAACACTGTAAATCTTAACAATGTTGGTTTTGTGTCTTACTATTTAGCTTTTTATATAATAGTCAAATATTCAAATAAATACTGAATGGCAACTGTTTGCATGATTTCATCATTTAATACGTGATCAATGACACTTTTTGCGTTCTAAATGCACCTTAAAAGGAAAGGTTTCAAGTTTTTAATACTCTTATCAACACTGGAGTGGACAAACAGGCTTGCTTTATGCCAGTGTATGTTATTATTATTGCAACGGTCTAAAACAATAGCTAATACTGTCCAGAATATTCTCCAGAATAAGCCAGAAATCCATTTTCTTATTGTTGTTGAAAGTTTGTAACTGAGACGCCTGCACAACCTTATGAGGAACAATTTGTCCACTCTGTACAACTGCCACACTTCAGATTCTGCTTGCTTTCCACATTTTCTGCTGGGAAATCAGACAAAGTACGGTGCAGGCGAGGTCACAGTAACATAACATGCTTGTGTTAACCCACAGTTTATATGATTTCTTTTTGGTGCACCCGACATGGCTTTCAGATTTTGAACAAACTAATCTACAGTGAGTGTGGTTAAGTAACTTTAAACATTCTTATTTTCAGAGCTCAGATAAGCTGAACTACGCAGCTTTAAGTTTCCGGGGGAAAGCAAAAAGAGGCCGCAGTCATCCATCTGAGAGAGAGAGATGGAGCCACAAGTTGTATATGCTGCCACCGGATAGACACAGGAAGCACCAGGAACTGCAGCTCAGCTTTGTCATATTAACTTTCACAGACTGGCAACCTGGACAAGCAGTAACAGAAGATGAATGAATGTAGTTTTGGGTGAATAAAATAAAATGTAAATGATTCTGTATGTATGTTCTGGTTTTGGCCATTCTTTCAGAACACATTTGTTTGTGCTTTTCTTAACTGCAGTCAAGTATCTGTTCTTATTGTGTTTGCCTTTTGTCTGAGAGCAAAACAAAAGAGAGAGAGACCATAGTTGAAGTGTGATGGAGGAGGAGTCAAAAAAAAGGAACAATTACTCTCGACGCTTCTCAAGAGGAGAGTCAGTGGGAGGAGTGATATACACGTGTTTTACAGGAAGAGACAGTACAGTGTGGTCTGAGAACAACTGAGGGGAAAATCACAAGCTCTGCTGAAAGTTAGAAAAGCAAGTGAGACTTCACTAACAAGACGTTTTGTGTTGTTTAGCAGAAAATGATCCGCATCCTGAATAAAACAAGATGAATTCTTCTTTTCATACATGATCCTAAATAGTTTTATACAGCATGGCTCACAAAGTCTTGCTGTAATTGGCCAGAGTCATTGTAACTGTATCCTACTCCACAGGAGGCAGCAGGAGCATAACGCTCAGAATAGCAGCATTGCATTGCATTGCAGGTTATGAACAGTACATGTTCAGTACATGACTCTAAATACTAAATATTAATTTCCAGAATCTGGGCTCTTATGACCTGAACTCTGCAGCATTGAGGATGTTTCCAATAACTGCAAGAAGCAGAAGGCCTGCATTAGAGAGAGAAGTTGAAACGCATGTTATTTATGTTGCGAGCAGATAAACTTGCTGTTCCGTGTGGGTGACTGAAAAATATCTTTGGAATAAAGTTCCCATTTCCATGAAGAGTTTGTGTACGTTTGTCTAATTTTGAACGCCCCTGCTCGTGACCTGAAAAGAACACAAGTGTATTTGACGTTTGAAGAGGAGGAGCCACAAAGGACACTGGTGACAGTCTCAGTTATTCATAGTAATAGTCAAATGGTGGGGGGTGTGAGGTGTGAATGAGATACACATCAGTTCACGGGAAGAGACAGCCCAGTGTGGTCTGAGCATAACTGAAACAAGGTCTTTACAGTCAGTACTTCAGCTTTAAAACTAAGTATAAACAGATCAGCATTTGACTAAACTATACCAGCCTTCATATTTACACAGACATTTTCTAAAAAATATTGAAGAAAATAAACATTAATGGAGCAATCAACTGTTAATGACAAACATTATCTGTGTGAGTCATAAAATCTTCACAACAGGAAGACTTCAGCCCTGACCACAAACATCAAATGACTTGCTGCTCTTAAAACAAAGAACAAAGTTACTTTAGAAAAACAGTCTCTCTTTTGTGATGCTTGTTTAAGAACAAAAATGAAACAGAAGCGTCTCATGATCCACAAAATGATTGGACCACTGGATTCTGTGGCAACACTGTGTCTACAAAAGTCATGTAAATCAGGCTTTAGCTTAGCTTTAGCCTAAGAAGCACTTCTAATGAACACCGTATTTGTGAATGTAACAGCTACAGCATAAAAGCGATTGTCGGGAAAAGTTTTATATAGTGATTGTTTTGAGTTTAGTTTGAGTTGTCAGTCTCTTTAATGTTAGTACTTGTCCAGGGCACAGTGATGACTGACAAGCTGTTTGTGGTTCAACCTTCATTTCTATAATAAGATAAAATATGAACTAAAGTGTTTTCATCAGACTTTTCTCTATTTAATTTAAATTTTTGAAATTCTCTTTTGTGTCCTGACACAGTGAGTGTGTCAAGGGCATGTCTGCATGCACATGCGAGCAAAAATAAGTCTTGAGCCCTCCCCCTGTCATTTTCCATTGTGGTGAGAACACCATGCATCAGTCAAAGCGAAAACCACACAAAGACTAGCCTTTATCTCAGTGCAAAAATGCTGCATGCATCAACTACTGTGCTACTCTCACACTAAAAGTGTACTTCTCTATTTTAAAAACTATCTTCAGTCCGTTTCTTAAGCCACCAGCTACTTTACCAATCTCATGTCACTCTTATAAAAGTCTGTACAGTTTATTTTTTATGCTTACAGATAAAAAATAAAATCTATGGTTCTTAGGTTCTTACTGGTCTGTTCTCAGCAACACATCTTTAGGCATGATTTTAAAGCATGATTAAAATTTATATGCACCTATATCTGCACCATCAGTGATACCACACAGACAGGTAAAGCACCCGTCAGGCCCAAACTGTCATATTGCTGCTGGTATCTTTGCTGCAAAAATAGGTCACCATGTGTGAAACCATACATACTGTACATCCTCCTTGAGCTTCAAACCAACCAAAATGAAATTCAGACAAAGACAAATACCAGAACAGAGTTGTTGTCTCTGTCCTTGAACTGCGGTAGAAGCACAAAATCCATATTAAATGTGAATCCACCCTGAGGATTTGGTGTTCACTGGTGTCAAAGTTAGTTCAATCACTTCAACTGAATTTGTTCAGCGTCTGGCCAGAAGTGGCAGTATTGTGCACAGTGCTGGTGAGTAGCACTCCATTTGGTGAGAGAAGAAGAAATCCATCTCACCAATAGAGCAAGGCATCTCTGAATGTGGGTGTGTGTCTATATTCCCGTTCTCTTAACAACTGTGGATCTAATTCCAACCAAACATGTTGAGTGGAATCAGATTCAATAAAAGTGAAAACATACCCAACCTTCCACTTAATGTTTTTCCTGACAGTCCTAAATCAGATATAGTTGTTTTTTAGTGCTGTCCCTCCCAACGTGTTCCCTATCAAGATATTCTCGTCACCAGAAGCGCGACCTTCTAATAAATTATATATATGCAATACCAGTCATCAGATACCTCGCTGGGATCATAAGCTGGCCAAAGGAGGAGATAGAAGCCACAGACATCAAGACAATAAAGCTCCTCACCATGCACGGAGGGTTTCACCCCAAATCCAGCACCCTGAGACTATACACTAAGTGGAAAGAGGGAGGCCGAGGACTCGTGAGCATCAAGGCCACTATCCAGGATGAAACATCAAAAATCCAAGAGTACATCAGAAAGATGGCCACAAAGGACGAACTGCTAAATGAATGTCTCAGGCAACTGAAATCCGATAAGAGTGCAGAGGAAGAGGAGCAGATCACCTGGAGGGACAAGCCCCTACACAGCATGTACCACCGCCAAATTGAAGAAGTGGCTGATATCGAGAAGACCTACCAATGGCTAGAAAAGGCTGGACTCAGAGACAGCACAGAGGCACTGATCATGGCAGCACAAGAACAGGCCCTAGGTACAAGAGCCATAGAGGCCAAGATCTACAAGAGTAGATCAGATCCGAGGTGCAGACTATGCAAAGATGCCCCTGAAACAGTCCAGCACATAATAGCAGGGTGCAAGATGCTAGCCGGGTCAGCATACATGGAGAGACACAACCAAGTGGCTGGAATAGTGTACAGGAACATCTGTACCCAGTATGGAATAGAAGTACCCAAATCCCAATGGGCCGCACCACAGAAGGTGGCTGAGAACAACAGGGCCAAGGTGCTGTTGGACTTCAGCTTCCAGACTGACAAACAGGTCCTGGCTAACCAACCGGACATAGTGGTGGTAGACAAAGAGCAGAAGAAGGCGGTGGTGATAGATGTGGCGATACCAGCAGACGCCAACATCAGAAAGAAGGAACACGAAAAAGTTGAGAAGTACCAAGGGTTGAAAGAACAGCTGGAGCAGATGTGGAAGGTCAAGGCGAGCGTGATCCCCGTGGTAGTAGGAGCACTCGGGGCAGTGACCCCCAAACTGGGGGAGTGGCTCCAACAGATCCCAGGAACAACATCAGAAGCCTCAGTCCAGAAGAGCACAGTCCTAGGAACAGCTAAGATACTGTGCAGAACCCTCAACCTCCCAGGCCTCTGGTAGAGGACCCGAGCTTGAGGATGACACAGATACCACCCCAAGAGGATGAGAGGGACGTTTTATACATATATATATTCTGATTATATATTCATAATCAGTCTCTACACTGGTATTGGAAAAGGGAGTGTAGGAACTAACCGGGTATGCAACAAATAGCTATAGAACCATCTCTTTTTAACCAGAGCCACACACATCAATGTCCTACACATTTAACTAAAAATAAATCAAAAAAATACAGGCACATATCAAACCTCTCTGGACCTCACAGGATTCTTCTCAAGCAGACTAAATGACACAGACTGACCTCTAAACACTGATTAGTATCTGCATTCAGATTTACTAAAAGGTACGAACTCAAAACTGCAGAACTGTGGCAATCTGATATGAAACAATTTACTTTGTGGATATTAAAAGACTCCTGAAGAATATACTGCAAAGAAAAATAAAGGAACACTTTGAAAACCCATCAGATCTCAGTGGGGGAAAATAAATCATGCTGGGTAATGTGTTAGGAGCAAAGGGATACCACATACAGAGGGCTGAATTCAAAGACATCTTGAAAATCCCCATAAAATGATGCGACAAGCTTTATTGCAGCAACTCAAAATGGCACTCAGTACTTTGTATGGTCCCCATGTGCTTATATGCATGCCTGACAATGTCTAGGCATGCTCCAAACAAGACAATGGATGGTGCCCTGGGATATACTGTCCCAAATCTGTACCAGTGCAGTCTGAGGTGCAACCTGGCAGCGCTGGATAGACTGAAACACAGTGTCCCAGAGGTGTTCCATTGGATTTACAGAGGGCCAGTCAACAGTATCAATTCCTACCTCCTCCAGGAACTGGCTGCATACTCTCGCCACATGAGGCCCAGCATTGCCGTGCACCAAAAGAAATCCAGGACCCACTGCCCCAGCGTAGGGTCTGACAGTGGGTCCAAGGGGCAGTGAGGGTGCAGTTGTCTATCCTGTCCCTAGACCATCACTGTTTTGCCACCAAAGCAGTCATGCGGAACGGTACAGGCAACATACAGTATCATTCTCCACAGCTTCTCCAGACCCTGTCACATCTGTGAAACGCACAGGACGTCAGTAGTGGACTTGCCAATTCTGGTGTTCTATGGCAAATGCCAAATGAACTCCACAGTGCTGGGCAGTGAACGCAGGGTCCACTAGAGGACGTCAGGCCCTCAGGTCACCCTCATAAAGTCTGTTTATGATTATTTAATCAGTAACATTCACACCAGTGGCCTGATAGAGATCATTTTGTAGGGCTCTGGAAGTGCTTACCCTGTTTCTCCTTGCACAAAGGAGCAGATACTGGTTCTGCTGATGGATTGAGGACCTTCTGTGGTCCTGCCAACTCTCCTAGGGTAACTCGTCTGTCTCCAGGAACCTCCTCTAGCATTTCTTCTGGAAATGGCACATATTGATGTGCCATCCTGGAGAAGCTGGACTGCCTGTGTAACCTCTGTGAGGTCCAGGTATCGCCCCATGCTACCAGCAGTGAAACAGACCCTAGCCAAATGCAAAACTAGGGAAAATAGTCTGAAAAAATGTGAAGGGAAATAATATCAGTGGCCTCCACCTGTTAAACCATTCCTGTGTTGGGGGTCATCTCATTGTTGCCACTCTTGTGTACCAAAGCAGTTGAAACTGATTAACAAATCACTCTGCTACTTAACTGATCAGATCAATATTCCACGTTTAACTGACTTGATACTATATTCTGGTTAATAAATATTCCTTCAATTCTTTTGAGCAGTGTACTTACACACTCTTATTCCAAAATCCTTTCATATTCATTAGAATTTGACTGACAATATGTGATATGTATGAGTTTAAAAAGGCAAAAGGACTTACATACAAATACATAACAAATTTACAAGTCCTTTTGCTTTTTAAACAATTTCTTTGGATATACCATGACCTGAATGACTAAGAACCTTCAGAGACATCATCCACAGATGTCTCCAGGATAACCCAACTCATCATTCTCACTGATATCATGTCATGCTGATATCAGCATTCACAGCATCCACAGCAGCATTCACTAATAAAACATGTCAACAATTCACCACAGCTTCCTTTTCTGCAATACAATGTAAAACATTTAAAATATCCCTGCTACTATGTTCACAAGAAATACACTTCGTACAGGTTCCTTTCTTAATTTCAATGTGTGGCACCTACAGCTACACAACAACTGTTGTGTCTGTAAATGACAACTAGACAACATGAAGACTACTGAGGTTATTTTTAAAGCTGAGAATGTGATTCTTCAAGCATTAACAGTATGTGGCTAGTTTGAACAACAGGGTAAGCAACACAAAAACACCCCGCCTCTTTACTTTAAAAGCTCACCCTTCCTGGGCTCACAACAAATACGGACTTTGCAGAGCTCCAATCCTACGCACAACCATGAACTTCACCCTGATAACAGCTTTTAGTCTCTGCAGCCTCTGTAAGTACTGACTTTAATTGTTCCTAACTTCACTTCTCAAATTATTTACCAAATTATTTACCTTATGTCATTTTAAAACAACTCTGTTGTTTCTCTGTTGGTTTCAGGCTGGTTCTCTGTCTCAGGTTCTCAGTTTCAGACTATGGACGTCTGGTGTGGTCAAGATGTCACACTCAGGTGCTCCGATGTTGACCAGTATGATACTATAATAATCTGGTTCAGAGTGGTCAACAGAACCTCAGTCAGTTTTATCTCTACTATGGACCCATCTGGCCAGGAACAGCAAAAAAGTGATCGATTCGCAAATGGAAAATATGAAAAAGGCTCTGAGAACTCCGTCTTTCTCAAAATCAAGTCAGTGGACTTATCAGACTCTGGGCTGTATCTCTGTGGGATTGTCAGAGCTGGAAATCTACTTTTCAGTGGGACATATTTAAAGATTGACGGTAAGTGTATTGTAAAGTCTTTACTTTTATGGGTACGATTTGTTTGGTCAAGTCATTTTCTACTTATAATGCAAAGAGATGCTTTGATGTTGTCTCCACATGTAAAAAATCCAGAAATAAAATCAAGAATGAAATTATCATTATTTATTAAAAGGCAGCAATGAGCCTGATGGTAACATTGACAACAAATGTAAAAGTAAGAATTGTCTTAATATTTTTCTCCATTTTAATGTTCATTAAATCTTAATTTCTTGTAACTCGTCTTTGTTCTAAAGAGTCTGATGGAACAGCAAAGCTGATGAGTGTGGTCCTGGGTGGACTGACTGTTGTCCTTGTAATGGTCGTCATTGGTCTGGTTGTTCAAATCTTGAAGCTTAAAAAAGGTACTCATGGCTTTTCTATAATGGTCTATTCTTAAAAATAGTGAATGATCAATAACCTGATGTTTTTTTTTCTGTCACTCAGCTCAAGAAAAACAGAATGCAGAGCAAAGACCGGTAAATCCAACTTTAAAATTTATTTTTATGTATTATTTAGTAAACCTTAACCCAAATCAGCCTCTATAGGTGTTGCTTGTCTGCAATACATGTATGTACAGTATGTACTGTACATTTAGAAATGTACTTTTATTATATATATATATGGGGCGAATACGATCAAGAAATTGCAGTTTGTCCATTGAAGAGCACAAATATGTCTCTTTGACAAGTGTAACCTATCTTGCTCAACATTACCTGGGACTATGTTGTGATTGCAAATGTTCTTTTCACAGAAATGTGGCTCTGACGATCTGAACTACGCTGCAGTGACTTTTCAAAAGAGAGCAAAGAGAAGAGAGCTGGAGTCAAATGTTGTTTATGCTGCTACAAGATAGACTGAGGACAAACTGAGAATGATGCTGTGTCGTATGAATATGCTCTGTGGCTTTGAATGGCTTCTTGTCATTGGTCAGTTGATCTCTACATAAACATAACTTCCACAATTCAACTCGGGACTTTTTTTTTTTCATAATGACATATTTTAACATGAATAAGAAAATGAAGATTCATTCAGTGCAGACCTCATTAGGAAACATGTTTTTCTTTAATAGCAACAGCAATGTTTTCAAACTAGACTTTATTTTTGACAAGGTTCACTAAGGTTCTCAGTCATCCACGTCATGGTATTTAAAAACCAACAACAAAGTTTAAACAAGAACAACCAGACTTGTCAGGTCTCTAAAAAATGTTTTATGCCACTTACCCAAGTATCTTCATCTGTGGGAGGTGCTCACAAGAAATAAGAGTTTCAGGTGAGCACCACCTACAGATTTTCCTCATAAAAATCCTAACTTCCCACCAGTCATTTAGAACTGATCAAGCTACTTGAATGTGAGGTGAAACATCTTCAAGTAATCCAACAACTCCAGATAACCTTGTTCTAGTTATCTTTTATTGGATATCCTAGACCAGGAGTGTCAAACTCATTTCAGTTGAGGGGCCACATACAGCTCAATGTGATCGAAAGCAGGCCAGACCAGAAATATTATAGTACAATAACTTACTAATAACGACAACTACAAATGTTTCCCTTTATTTTAGTGCAAATAAGTACAAGTACATCATGAAAATTATTACATGTACCGAGCTATCCTTTTACAAAACATTTATGAACAACCTGGAATTTCCTTATAAATAAAGTGCAATTTTATTGTCATCATCCGTTTAGTTCTGGATGTTGTGTTCTGTCCGCTACTCTTACTAAAACAGTGGATAAATTAGGAATAGCAATTACTTCTATAGCACTCTGTTCTCTTATTTAACAGGAGGGTCAAAGCTATTTGCATGGGAGGTGAGCAGATGACGGGTCTACTAGAGTATTAAATTTGGGAAGTGTGTACAGCAGCAGTCAGAATGTATGGTTCATACATTCAGATAGATCTGGTTAGCTTCATATACAGCTATGCAGCCCATGAGAGCTCAGCCTCCCTGCATAAACAAAACCACTGTGGCCCCATAGTTCCCTACTTGTTAAAAGGAAATACATTATGATAAATATACTTCTAGAAGCACACATAACAGTTATTTTGACGCAGTGGTCCCCACCTTTGAATTTAACATCAATTAAGTCCATCAATTAAGTAAATTAGCCTATAGTACCGAAGTGTTGGAGCACACGCATGTGGGGGCTCATTTGAATCCAGAAGTGTCTTAACAGTACTCACAATTCCTGGGATGCAGGATGCCGATATAATTTGGCAAAACCCTCCTTCGGCAGTGCCCCGTCTCTGTTGTGAAGAAACACGTCCTCAGGCTTTGTCCATGCGCTTAAGCATCCAGTAGGTTCTCTGCAGCTTAGAGCAGTTGGTGTTTCCCAAACAAAAGCCTCTCATACTGCTAGCACAAGGAGGTAGCTAGCAACAGTCCACAGTATGGTCACGGTTTAGCATCAGTTACGTAGAATTCCCGATAGGGCTGGGCGATTATCGATATAAAAAATATATCGATATATATTTTAATGCGAAACGGAATTAGACCATATCGCATATATCGATATCATTCAAATTTGCGCTGTGATCATTACTCCAGGCAAGCTGCTGACCCGGAGCTCTCTGCACTGCTCCCCGCGAACCCGTGCCTCCTCTTTCATGTACAGAGGAGCGCAACAACGTCTGCGGAGTGTGCGGAGGAGAAACTGGTTAGTAAAGCAGTGGCTCAGTAATTTGGAGATAGTTTGGATTCAAAGTATCAGATGAGCAACAAAATTACATTATATGCAGATGTTGCACTAGACTTTTTCATTGGCTGTCATTTTGACTGACAGGGTCATAAAAATCCATCACTTTAATTTGCTTTAAATGATAATAATGCAATTCAATAGCATTTAATTTTCATTAAAATATCATTAACTTTAAGTACTTTTTTCAGTATTGACAGTATTGAATTTAAATGATAGGAAAAAAAAGTTTGGGCTGCCAACACGTCTTGTCCGTACTCGGACCGGGACTGCTAACACTAACAGCTCTTAGATGGCAACGTAGGGTTGAAATGCTTCTGTGGTATGCAAACGCTTTTATTTTGCACAATTTGCACAAAAACTCATCAGTCCTAGCAATGTGCTTTCATCCGATTCCTCCATTTTGGTAGCCGTTAGCCGCATAGACGGAGACACATACATATTGTATATATGTCTATGGTTAGCCGAGCTCTGACGTGTGCATCAGTATAATCGGTGTACCAGGAAATCGTGCCCTGATAAAAGTTCTGCGATGTTTTGAATGCAAACTGTGATTAGAGACAAGAGCCAATTAATAATGTCACTCGCCACCAAGTGGTCAGGGGTGAAAGTGACAGATTGCCTTCAGATTTTTCCGTCACAGTTTAGAATAAAAAACGGTCAATGACGGAAAATATTCGGTTAATACGACCCATGGTTATATGTAGGTAGTGCCATAAACAAGTTACAGCCAGGGGTACCTTTTACCACCTAAAACAGTAGCCCAAACTGCAGTACAAAGAGTGTGTGAAAATGCGCACTGCAGAAGCCCCAGTCACAAGCCATCCACAACCCGAAAAAGATCCATATCGGGATATATATCGTATATCGATTTTCAGCCTGAATATATCGGGATATGACTTTTGGTCCATATCGCCCAGCCCTAATGCCCAATGGAAAAAGGCTCCCACTGAGCGTCCAGTCTCTCCAGCTTTTACAACACAAGACTATGGTGCGTTCAGGAACCAGGTTGAACATAGGACATTCCATATACTTAATGGACCTTCTTCCCAAATACTTGTCGCCTTCTATGTAATTTCCGCAATTTCCAAATTTGCTGACATACTTTGGCTGGCCTGCTTGGTCGACACAATCTTCCATTCGTGGCAGAGGAAACGACTCGGGTTTAGTAATAGTGTTCACTTTACGAAAATCAGTACAGAATCTGGGTGTGTCATCTGATTTGGGCACTGAAAGACGAGGTGAGGCCCAAATCGACGATAAGTGCTCGGCAATACCATGGTCCAACACATACTGTATACCGTATTTCAGAATCAAGATATTTACCCTATAAAACCCTTGTCTCACCGGCTGAGCATTGCCCACATCTACACCGTGCTCTATTTAAATGTGTCTGGGTGGGAGTGTCACACAACAAACAAGGATATGAGCCAATCAACCCTGATAAATCCGTCTGTTTAGACTCTGACAAATGACCCAATAACCCAAACCCAAATTACACAATGACTCTGAGTTCTTCAGGTGGCCCTGCAACACAGTGGGATCCAGACATGGCCTACTCATTCTCCACCTCAGCTGCCACAGACTGAGGGGCATGGACAGCAGACACCTTACCTGCTGAACAAACCAGATGTGCGCCTCCCGAAGGAGACGGACCAGCGGTACAAGACTCACAGGAAACTCGACAGTAATAGGGTTTCAACAGATTGACATGGCACAGTTGAGTTTTTTGTCTGCGTTCAGAAATTACCTTTGACCAGAATTGTAACTTCCTTTTCGTCGGCGGGTAGGTACCCGAGATTAGGGAAGTCTTTATTGCAAAGGTTTTCATCTGATGGTGGCCTCGGCTTACCAAATTTTCTGCTGTACTATTGGTCAGCACAGATGCATAAATTGATTTACTGGCTTCAATCTTCACTACCATTATGTAGTAGGCCAGAGACTCAGTCATGCGTCTCATCTTCACTTGCAGCCTTACTCACATCTTCACTGCCTGTTAATTTTTCTAATTTTACAAAGAATCTTATGGTGCTTTCTACACTAAAGACTTTTTCCATCAGTTCAAGTGCCACTTTAAGTTCCTTTTGGCGTCCACCTGAGACAACAACCCAGCCACAAAGTGGCAGGCCATATCCTAACATGACCAATGTGACAGATGCCATGCTTCTTCTTGTAATTTGACCCATACGTTTTTCTCTTGTCCTAGACTACAAAAGGTCTGGACAGATTATTTTACGATACTGACCAAGGTTTTAGGGACCCAGATAAAGTTGGACCCCTTCATTGCCATATTTGGAATCTCCTCAGAACAACCCCAAATGAATGCTTTACAGTTAGGGGTGATAGCCTTTACTTCTCTTCTGGCCAGGCGTCGCATTCTATTCCTCTGGAAGTAACAAACCACCATCTATATATCTGTGGCTTAAAGATGTCATGTTCTTTCTTAAATTAGAGAAGGTAAGTTTAACATTGAAAGGCTGTTCTAATAATTTTTTTTCAAAAATGGACACCTTTCTTAAACTACTTTAATTCTTTGGCATCCTTGCCCCCAGGATTAATCTCCCTTACCATATATTTTTTATTAGTTTTATCGTATATATTTGCATTCAATATTTATTTTATTGTTGTTGTTATTATTATTATTGTTACTATTTTTCATTTATTTGTTTATTTTTGTTTTAAAAAAAATTGCTTTTTATACTCACTTGCACAACAAACCAAGCTGTTACTGTGTGCAACGGGTATGCAGCTGGATAGCAAGTAGTTTGACACATCACAGTGAGAAGGTAAACTGCACCAGACCGAGAAGGAGGCAACGGACCCACACAATTAATGATCAAGTGTTCAAAAGGCTGGCTGACAGCTGGAAAAGGAAATAGAGGCGCAGCCTGAGAGTTGACATGTGACATGTCCTAATGTATGCAACAACATCCTTTTTCAGGCGTGGCCAAAAAAAATGCCACGGGACCTGATCATCAGTTTTACTGACCCCCCCCCCCCTTTCAACACAGTCTCCCAAACTTTAGCAAGCACCACGATCTGGATAACAGGGTCGCCAATGAAACTGTCACCGCGTGGAACCCACTTTCTCACAAGAACCTCTTTGTGAACGAAATAGCCTCGAGAGCTATCGTTCACTACCCCCACTGGAAGAACCTGCTCAAACAAAGCCAACAGAGAGGGATCAACTCGTTGTTCATCCCTCCAGCGAAACTGAAAGAGGAATATATGACAGAGAAAATGCACACAATTCTGACGCTTCGTGCTTCACATTGTTCAACTCGTCTTCATGAACGGCATTGGCCATGGCACGGGCTACCGCACACGTCGTAAAAAATTCACTTCACTATCGTATGGCCACTTCCTGACGGGACAGAAGAAACCACTAGAGGTGAACGTGATGCCCCCAGTCAGCAATGCCTCAGACTTCACCAACAGTTCATTTTGGCTACAAATAGGCCTCCTGTGCACTTTGAACTGTTGCAGAGAAACCTTTGAATGCTCAGTCTGGTAACGGAGCTTTTCAACCATCAACTGCTTCTCAATCTCTGCTGTCTTTATCATCTTATCATTTGTAACACCAATTGTAACACCAGCAACTCCTTGTGCTGCTCAAATGTCAACTTATTCGCAAACAATAATGGAGCCAAACCACCCGCATTAGTGGCGGAAGGAGGTTAACACACCCATCTTACTCAAATTAGCCTTTAAAATGCCTTTTACGGTGTCCTTTAACCTTTTATGAGATATATCAACCTCATAGTGATCTGCTAACTTTAATAGCTGGTCCTTTGTGCACCTATCCAAAAACTCCTCAGATGGAGCCCTAACAAATTCAGGAAGTTGAGCCGTGGCACACACCAGAGAAAAACCCACAGTTACTTCTCTGAAACACAAGACAAAGTGAGTGATAGCAAGGTGAACACAAAGCCCATCAGGACTGCAAACAGAGCACATGAACTAAACATAAACATAAACTACCTAACCAAAACTAGACTCAATCACCCCGAGTCTTCATGTGGCGACTTTCTGGCATGGGAAAGCAACCATTCGCTGGCAACAAACCCATAACCACGGCCATGGTCCTGAGACAAAGCTCTAACCGCTTTAACCCAACAAAACAAACCAGCGAAGCTCAAAGGAGCAACACTGCTAACACCTAACAGGGGACAATGACACACACAGTGAACACCAGCCAACACTCACCTAACTTCCAGCCAAACGCTGAACTTAATTTACTAAACCTTTACAAATTTACCACATCTCCACGATGGCACAAAACTTGTAAAACCAGCCACTCAAAGCTTCCATTTTCACACAAAAAAACGCCGCTTCGTAGAAAATGTGCTTACGTCACTTCAATCATAAAAGTCGCGGACTGATTGCGCAACAAATTGTGAATAGACGTGTGAACGCGCCCCCACTTTGTCGTGACCTGACTCGTAACCATGACAAAAAAGACACTAAATATAAAGGTTAACCAACTTATTGAAATAAAGTCAAAAATCAACCCATAAGAAGTAATGCAGTTTCAGTGGGAGTATCAGTGTATGTGTCGATGGGTGCATGATAGTGTATGTGTATTGTTGAAAGGTGCTAACATAAAGTGAATAGGCTGAAGCCAACAGAACAAAAAAACGCAATGCCGGAGGGACGCTTCACTTCTCAGCGCTGTATTCCCCTCCGTTACCATGGACGACGTGGGATCGCTGCCATATAAGACGTTCGAACTGGCCGCACTCTGCAGGCTCTGTGGTGGCGTCGGCCATCCTGTGTGGAGTGGTCTGCTGGAGCAGTGGCATCGCAGAGAGGGAACGGAAGAAGCTGGATAAGATCATCAGGAAGTCCAGCTCTGTCCTGGGCTGCCCCTTGGACTCGGTGGGGGAGGTGAGTGATGGGGGAGTTCTGGCTGAACTGTCCCCCTCCATGGTGACCTGACAGGACTGAGGAGCAGCTTCAGTGGCAGACTGTTTCATCCTCCATGTGTGAAGGAAAGATACAGAAGGTCTTTACTTCCTGCTGCTGTTAGGCTCCATGGCGAGCACTCCTAATATGTGCAATATTATTACACCTTATGGTGTAACAACACCAGTCTGTGCAATATGTCTATTATCTGTTCTATCTCTGTCATTTCTGCATGCTGTTGCAAACTGCAATTTCCCCATCGTGGGACAATTAAAGGTTTTCTTATTCTTATTCTTATATGAACTCAAAATACACTTACTACAGGTTCCTTTCTCATTCTCAATGTGTGACACCGACAGTAACACAACAATTGTATATGTAAACTACAACTAGACAACATGACGACTACTGAAGTTATTTTTAAAGCTGAGAATGTGATTCTGCTACCATGAAATTAAGAGAACATGTGATGTCTTTATTTAGTATGTGTTCACTGTGCTGTGAATACTATTGTTTGAATATCACTTATTCTGTAATGACACAGTCTGAATCAACCCTCACTGCCCTGAAAGCATTAACAGTATGTGGCTAGCTATGAACAACAGGGTAAGCAACACATAAACACCCCGCCTCTTTACTTTAAAAGCTCACCCTTCCTGGGTTCACAACAAATACGGACTTTGCAGAGCTCCAGTCATACGCACAACCATGAACTTCAACCTGATAACAGCTTTTAGTCTCTGCAGCCTCTGTAAGTACTGACTTTAATTGTTCCTAACTTCACTCCTCAAATTATTTACCAAATTATTTACCTCATGTCACCTTAAAACAAGTAACTCTGTTGTTTCTCTGTTGGTTTCAGGCTGGTTCTCTGTCTCAGGTTCTCAGTTTCAGACTATGAACGGTCAGTTGGGTAAGGACATCACACTCACATGCTCCAATGTTACCCAGTATGATACTCTGATAATCTGGTTCAGAGTGGTCGACAGAACCTCAGTCAATGTTATCTCTACTGTGGACCCAGCTGGCAAAAATCAGCATGAAAGGGATCAATCTACAAATAGAAAATATAAAACAAGCTCTCACGACTCCTTTGTCATTCTCACAATCACGTCACTGGATTTATCAGACTCTGGGTTGTATCTCTGTGGAATTCTCAGAAATGGAAATCTACATTTCAGTGGGACACATTTAAAGATTGACGGTAAGTGTATTGTAAAGTCTTTACTTTTATGGGTACGTTTTGTTTGGTCAAGTCATTTTCTACTTATAATACAAAGAGATGCTTTGATGTTGTCTCCACATGTGAAAAATCCAGAAATAAAATCAAGAATGAAATTATCTTTATTTATTTAAAAGGAGGTGATGAGCTTGATGGTAACATGGACAACAAATGGAAAAGTAAGAATTTCCTTAATACTTTTCTCCATTTTAATTTCAAGTCTCAAATCTCTAAAGTGAAAACAGAGACTAAGTTTCTTTCTTGTAACTTGTCTTTGTTCTAAAGAGTCTGATGGAATGGTAAAGCTGATGATTGTGGTCCCGCATGTACTGGCTGTTGTCCTTGTAATGGTCAGCATTGGTCTGGTTTTTCAAACATGGAGGCTTAAAAAAGGTACTTATGGCTTTACATTTATGGTCTATTCTTAAAAATAGTTAATGATCAATAACCAGATGTTTTCTTTCTGTCACTCAGCTCAAGAAGAACAGGATGCAGAGCAAAGACAGGTAAATCCTTGTTTAATAAAGCTTAACCAGAATCAGCCTCTATAGGTTTTGCTTGTCTGCAATACATTGGTATGTACAGTATGTACTGTATATTTAGAAATATACTTGTATTATATTTATATGGGCCGAATACAAACAAGAAATTGACGTTTGTCCATTGAAGAGCACAAACATGTCTCTTTGACAACTGTAACATGTCTTGCTCAACATTACCTGGGACTATGTTGTGATTGTAAATGTTCTTTTCACAGAAATGTGGCTCTGACGACCTGAACGACGCTGCAGTGACTTTTCAAAAGAGAGCAAAGAGAAGAGAGCCGGAGCCAAATACTGAATTTGCTGCTACCAGATAGACTGAGGAGAACTTCATTCATTCATTGTCATATTCTTTCTATGGTTATCTTTCAGCACTTCCTTTCTCTCTGTCAAAGTCTATTTAGCCAAACAAACATATGATTAGTGTTTAATAGAGAGGGAGCTGGTAAAACACTGACAACTGTCTGGATTGGCTCATAGCGCAGTCTGAACTGTTAACAGGAAGAGACAGCATGTGGTCTGAATTCAGCTGAGGTGAAAAACTTGAGACCTGTTAACTGGTATCTTTCTGGAAATAGAATCTGAAAGGACGCAGTGAATACTGGCTGACTATCTGTAACAGATTTGTATAGAAGTATCTGAAGAAACATTTAGGACTAATATGTTGCTTATTTTCAGAGTAGTCGTTTGTACCTTGATCAGTTGATCTCTCAATAAACATAACTTCCACCATTCAACTTATAAATTTGGACATTTTTTTCATAATGACATATTTTAACATGAATTCTATGAATAAGGAAAATAAAGATTCATTCAGTGCAGACCTCATTAAGAATCGTGTTTTTTTTTTTTGTTTTTTTTTTTTATTTCCTGCCTTGGAGTAGCAGATAGATAGTGTTGAATATGGTTTAACGTTAACGGCTTGAGCTGATTGTAAAAGGTTGCATATACACAGGGAGTATTGGGGGAAACTGTTCACAAGGTGCAAAAGCAATGAAATCAGCGTTTTCACACTAGACGTTGAGAAGGTTCACAGAGGTTCTTAGTCATCCACGTCATGGTATTTATAAAACAAGAACAACCACACCTTTCAAGATTGCATTTGAGCTTTTTAATTAACATCAGCAGGAGACTCCATGACTGGAGATGAGTGTAATTAACTGTGTCACTGTATTCCATGCAAATCAACATGACATAAACAACGTCATCAGTTACGTGGACACATGGTTGCAGCTCTAGATATAACTGTGACATAGCATGTGTATGGGTAATAATATGATAAATAAATTGACAACACTATGTGTTATTGCGGTATTGATGACTGGCCCAAAACTAATAAAACTGTGTGTTAATTTAAAATTAAATGTGTGCATTGTTACGCCCCTCTGCTCCTCCACTGGCTGTGCAAGTCTTTGGCTTGTGCTTAATCGCCTTAACCAGCAACACCTGAGAAGACTGAATAAAGGGCCTTGTTGAAGAAGCCTAGGGGGATCACTTTTCAGCTGCAGAGACTCAACATATTTGACCTGTCGTCTTTTTGTCTTTGTTTTTTTTACTTAAAGTTATTTTTCTAACTCCATCATTTGTCTCCACTTTATGTTGCACCTCTCGAGTCGGGTCGTAACAGCATACACATAATTCATGCATCAGGTCCAATGAGTATAGCCCAACATCACAGCTACTGCAGTAATGAATGATACTGTGGAACAGTATCGCCAAAGAATCACTGTAATAGTGCAGGAATCACCCACAGATGTCTCTAGGATCACCCTACTCATCATGTCTCACTGGTATCAGCATTCAAACACAGCATTCATAGAGCAGCATTGTTATGTGACAAGCAGGGTCAGGGGTCAGAATTGTTTGTGTACGTGTATTTTCCCTCCTGTTCCTCTCTTCCCCCTCCTCCTTCTCACTGCTCTCAGGTAAAATGAGTCTAATAAACCTACACCTGTGGTTTAGCAAGGTTTCAGCATAAAAGGACCATGCCAGCAGTGGCTATACTCTCTGCCTGCCTGTGCTGGTTGCGTGTTACTGTGCTATAATTCGTTGAGTGAACTCCATTGTTTAAAAACTGTAGGGTTGTTGAGTGAGTATGTGTGGCTCAGTAAGTTTTGGGGTACATTTTTCAATCACGTAGCACTCTTTTGTCTATAAACACTAGGTTTTAAGGTTGGTGCCAATTTTGTATTTATTTTTGGTTAAGCGCCGTTTGTACATGAGAGTCAGGCTTTTGTGTGCATTTTGTTTCAAGTCTAGCCTCAGTTTTTTTGGTTTATTTGGCACAACCACATCGTCCCACACTCCTCCACAATTTGTATACCTGTATTAGTAGAGTCGCTTAGTCAAAAAAACATTTTTCTTTCTTTTCCACACAAACTCTGGCTCTATTTACTTTGTCGTGTTTATGTCTCCTTGCCCTATTTTTCGCTGAGAAAGGACGATCAAACTTTATGAGTCACTGTGATTGTGATAGTAATAGTAGTAGTAGTAGTAAAAATTATTTTCAGGTTGCAAGACTTTCTTGACAGTCCTACTCTTGAAAAGGTTGGTGCTTGCTGTAAAGATGATCAGTTGTGCGTTGCAGCACACTTTAACATTCCTGTAAGAAAGTAAAGGGTTAAAAGAGAATTCAAAAAAAGTGTGATTCAAAAGCTAAGGCTGTTCCCTCTGAGGAACCATGTGCTCCTTCCCTTGTAGATATTCAGGGGGAAGAGGCCATCTTGGCTACACCTATGTCTCGAGGTGGTGTGCTTGCACATGAGGCTCCTCCTGCAACTTTGCCCCATTTTGAGCCCATCTCGGCACTTTCTCGGCACAACTGAGTGGTTCAGGTGTGACAGTTAGTTCGCTTGGTCGGTCTTCAGCTTGAGGCACAACAAAAGGAGTGTAAAGCAGACTATGACCTTTAACCACAGATTCGCAGGCTAGAGATAGAGGCTGAAAAAGAAGTAAAGCTACAGCAGATTGAAGTAGAAGATAGAATATTTTTTTCTGACCAGACAGCAATTAGTAATCCTGCACTGTCACATCCAATAATACACAAACAGGGTTTTGATGTAAGCAAGAATATTGCTTTGTTTTCTGAAGTTGACTCCTACTTCAACGCATTTGAAAGAATCACCACAGCACTGGACTGGCCTAGAGACATGAGGCCTATCCTACTCCAATGTAAGTTAGTAGGGAAAGCACAGGAGGTTGTGTCGTCGCTTCCCTTAGAAGACAGTTTGAAATATGATGTGTTGAAAGAAGCAATTTTGCGTGCTTATGAACTTGTGCCAGAGGCATATAGGCAAAAGCTCCGCAATCATAAAAAGACCAATGGACAAACATTTGTGAAATTTTCTCGGGGGAAAGAGGTCTTCTTTGACAAGTGGTGTGTCGCTAATGAGGTCAAGAACAGTTTTGAAGCCCTTCATCAGTTAATATAAAGCACTCTGCCGCTTGGGCATTACAGGGGCAGCCAAGAACACCTAGCTGTGCTGTGGTTGGACCTGACCAACACCTACGGGTCCATTCCGCACAAGTTTGTTGAGCTTACTCTACACCTCCACCATGTTCCCAGCAAGATCAAGGACCTGATCCTGGATTATTTATTATTATATTAACAACTTCAGGCTCAGGGTCACTTCTGAGTCAGTAACATCAGACTGGCATCGCCTTGGGAAAGGAATAATAACATGCTGCACAATCTCTGTTACCCTTTTTGCCCCAGAGATGAACATGGTGGTCAAGGCTGCTGAGGTGGAATGCAGAGGACCCCTATCTAAGGAGTCCGACAGCCCTCATCAGAGCCTATATGGATGACCTTACCATCACAACGTCATCAGTCCCATTGAGCAGGTGGATCTTACAAGGGCTGGAGAGACTCATCACATGAGCAAGGATGAGTTTCAAGCCCTCCAGGTCAAGGTCTATGGTGCTGAAGAGCAGGAAGGTGATACATAAGTTCCGATTCTCCATCTCAGGAACTGCAATCCCATCCATCTCAGAGTAACCGGTCAAGAGCTTGGGGAAGCTCTTTAATTCCAGCTTGAAAGACTCTGTTGCCATCCAGAGGTTGAAAGAAGAACTTGGAGCTTGGTTCACAAAGGTGGACAAGTCTGGCCTGCCTGGTAGACTCAAAGCCTGGATCTACCAGCACTCCATCCTGCCCCGAGTCTTGTGGCCGCTCTCGTCTATGCAATCCCTATATCAACAGTGGAATCCCTTGAAAGAAAGATCAGTGTCTTCCTTAGGAAGTGGCTGGGCCTCCCCCGCAGTCTCAAATAATCCAGGATCAGACCATACCCTTCACCAAAGCTGGAGAGAAACCCAGAGCACGCCCACAGACAACAACAGGCCTAGTCCACACAGCCCCAGACTGGCAGCTGCAGGTTGACCTGGGAAAACAGGTGAAGTTCCCCCAGCATATCACAACCACATCCCTCCGGCCAGACATTATCATCACCTCCGAGGTCACAAAACACCTGATCATGCTGGAGCTTATAGTGGCTTGGGAAGAGCGGATGGAGGAAGCCAATGAAAGGAAATGTGCCAAGTACCAGGAGCTGGTGGAGGAGTGCAGGGGCTGGAGGACTTTTCATGAGCCCATAGAAGTTGGCAGTAGGGGCTTTGCAGGACGTTCATTATGTAAAGCACTCGGCCGCTTGGGCATTACAGGGGCAGCCAAGAAGAGGGCCATCCATTCCGCCACTGAAGCTGCAGAGAGAGCCACGAGGTGGCTTTGGATCAAGAGGGCTGATCCGTGGGTTGCTACTGGGACGCAAGTCGCGGTCTGATTAGCCGCGGGTGGGTCGCCTGGGCAAGGGTGTCTGTTGCAAGACCCGAAACACCTGGTGACCCCTAGGAAACAACACTGATGGTGCGTCCCAGTGCATCCAGAAATGTGTCTTAGAGAGTTGGGAGACTTTAAGAGGAAGCTCTTTAATTCCAGCTTGAAAGACTCTGTTGCCATCCAGAGGTTGAAGGAAGAACTTGGAGCTTGGTTCACAAAGGTGGACAAGTCTGGCCTGCCTGGTAGACTCAAAGCCTGGATCTACCAGCACTCCATCCTGCCCCGAGTGTTGTGGCCGCTCTCGTGTATGCAATCGCTATATCACCAGTGGAATCCCTTGAAAGAAAGATCAGTGCCTTACTTAGGAAGTGGCTGGGCCTCCCCCGCAGTCTCACCAGCGACGCAATGTATGGGACCACAAACACCCTGCAGCTACCCCTTCTGTGGGTTTACCAAAGAATTCAAGGTGGTACGCACGAGAGAAGCCCTACAGTATAGGGATTCCAGGGATAGCAAGTTGTCACCAGCCGGGATTGAAGAGTCCTGCCTGAGACGGAAGGAATTGGTGGGTAACTTGGCAACAGGGAAAGCAGGCTTGGGCTACTTCCCAAAGACCCAGGTCAGCAAGGCCCAGGGCAAAGAGAGACACCAGCTACTCCAGGATGAGGTCCGAGCAGGCGCCGAGGAAGTACGAGTGAGCAGGGCAGTAGGACGCCGGCAGCAGGGAGCATGGACAAAGTGGGAGAGTACATTGCAGCGCAAAGTCACCTGGGCAAACATCATGCAGGCGGAATTCCACCACGTCCAGTTCTTGTGCACGTTGTCTACGATGCCCTTCTCTGGTGCCTTAACCAAGTGCTAAAAGCAGTTGCTGGGAGTATAGCCTCAGCCATCAGCACCTGTAAACACCATCATGCGCCAAAGAAGACCATACCCTTCACCAAAGCTGGAGAGAAACCCAGAGCACGCCCACAGACAACAACAGGCCTAGTCCACACAGCCCCAGACTGGCAGCTGCAGGTTGACCTGGGAAAACAGGTGAAGTTCCCCCAGCATATCACAACCACATCCCTCCGGCCAGACATTATCATCACCTCCGAGGTCACAAAACACCTGATCATGCTGGAGCTTATAGTGGCTTGGGAAGAGCGGATGGAGGAAGCCAATGAAAGGAAATGTGCCAAGTACCAGGAGCTGGTGGAGGAGTGCAGGGGCTGGAGGACTTTTCATGAGCCCATAGAAGTTGGCAGTAGGGGCTTTGCAGGACGTTCATTATGTAAAGCACTCGGCCGCTTGGGCATTACAGGGGCAGCCAAGAAGAGGGCCATCCATTCCGCCACTGAAGCTGCAGAGAGAGCCACGAGGTGGCTTTGGATCAAGAGGGCTGATCCGTGGGTTGCTACTGGGACGCAAGTCGCGGTCTGATTAGCCGCGGGTGGGTCGCCTGGGCAAGGGTGTCTGTTGCAAGACCCGAAACACCTGGTGACCCCTAGGAAACAACACTGATGGTGCGTCCCAGTGCATCCAGAAATGTGTCTTAGAGAGTTGGGAGACTTTAAGAGTGCCTTACCAGAAAAAATTATGATGGTCTTAAATGAGTCACTGCATTTTTCAGACTCTGGGTTGTAACGTATTTGTATACAAGTTTCTGAAGAAACATTTAAGACTAATATATTGCTTATTTTCAGACGAGTCATTTCCACCTTATTCAGCTTATTCTATGCGCACCTTTAGTAAGGCACCAACCAGACAAAGGCCAAACAACTAACGCAGAAGAACAGAGGGCATGGAGAAAGATCAGGGGAGCCAAGGACCTCAGGTCAGCAGCAACGTCAGCTCCACTCATGCTCCACCTCTTTGCTCTGTTTAGACTAAGACAGGAGTCAGACTCAGCCAAGATGTGGACAGCCAGAGCCACCACCGCGCTGAGCTTCAAAAGGACTCTTTAGGAAACTTTAGATTGGTTTCACGTGGCAGGCACTTTGCAATTTGAATGAAGAAATGCCCCAATTAAATCATGTCAGGGCAGCAGACTTCACTGCCACAGTAATTTAATAAGTAATGCAAGCAAGTAAGATTTTAAAAAAGACAAAAGACAATTTCTTTGTGGTATCATCCACCCAGAGAGGTGCAAAGCCTGCCATATCATCAGGGCATTGTGTGCAAATGAACTACAGTGGTCCCTCGTTTATCGCGGGTGTTACGTTCTAAAAATAACCCGCAATAGGCGAAATCAGCTTTATTTAGTAGTCAGGCATTAACATTTTCTCACGTTTCTCTCTTGTTTAAACACTCTCAAAGTTCAAACCTTCGTAGAAAAATAAGTACAGTATTATTTTTATTACTATATATATTACGTTTCGTCGACATTGTGGGTTTTGTCGGGGAGAAAACTTGCTAACATACCGCACTTCAGTCACACTGCCGATCAAAGATACTGTATATGTAACTTTGGCAAGCTGAACGCATTCTGTACTGTACAAGAGACACCGTACGGAGGAGATTGATTGACAATGGTCTACAGTCCCTCAGCCAATCAGGACGCAGAAGACGACGAGCGGGCTCTCCCTTAGCCAATCAGGACGCAGTAAACAATGCACAATAAAAAAAAAAAAAAAAGCATGCAAAATTGCACTACAAAAATCCGCGAAACTGCGAAAGGTGAACCGCGTTATAGCGAGGGACAACTGTACTTCAATCTGATAAACGACGCCAATTAATAAATTTATAATAAGTTGAATTCAGAAACTAAACCACGCCCCATGTCATTCAGTTTCCCACTCTTACATATAAAAAGTTGTCCTAACTCTCTTTCTCTGTTTATCTCTGTTCTCAACCCCTACCCTGCCTATCCCTCTCTATTCCTGTCTTCCTCTTCCATCTTTCATTACAGGAGCCAACGGACAAGGATTGGAAGTGTCCTGAGAAGTGCCCCCAGCCCGTGTCTCACTCCCTTGGTTCATGTAGTATTATCAGACTACACGTTCCTCCATCTTCATGTCTTTCCCTCAATCCTTTCATCCCATTCCCTAGACCCTTTTCACCCCACCCCCTCTGACGCTTTTTATCCCATCCCCGCAACCCCTCAACCCCTTTGGAACCTTTTCATTACCATCCCCTCTGCCCCTATTGTCCCATTCCCTCAACCCCTCACATCCCTTTTCATTCCATCTCCTTGACCAATTTTCAACCCATACTCCTTGCCCCTTTTTGTCCCTCCATCCATTTCTCTCACAACCTGTGGACCAATAAATGTATTTGCATCAATCAAAGCATGGTCTTTCTTCCTGAAAGTGACAGTCAACTACCGTGCAAATTATTACATCCATGGGAGGAGACCAGGAAGCTTTAGACATGGATAAGTGCATAAGCTACACAACATCTTTATGAATATGAATACATAAAAATAACATCAGTATTAATGGTTCTTATTTTATCTTTCTGATTTAATTAGCTCCAGTTTATCACCTACCACAGCACACGTGGATCATCAGAATGATCCGCCTAAGATCATCTGACTCAGTCCTAAACTAAAATATCTTCAGGATACAGATTTTTTCCCCACTTACTCACTATGTGATGACACTATACTACCTTACTTATTCTACATTAGTGGGAATAAGGGAGTACGCGGGTATTGATGAATACCACAAAAGTTATTAAATTGTGCATGTGAGCTAGTTAATATTAAATGTGGGGACACACATTATTCATGCATCAGGTCGACTGAGTATAGCCCAACATCACAGCTACTGTAGTAATGAATTGTACTGAGGAAGAGTATCTCCAGTTAATCACTGCAATAGTGAAGGAATCAACCACAGATGTCTCCAGGATCACCCAACTCGTCATTTCTCACTGGTATCAGCATCCAAACAACATGCATAGAGCAGCATTCATTAGTAAAGCATGTCAGCAATTCACTACAGGTTCCTTTTTCCTCAAAAAAATTCTAAGCATATCACTTTAGTCCTGTTACTGTACACTACAGGTTCCTTTCTCAATCTCAATGTGCGACTCCTACGGCAACACACCAACTGGTTATGTAATCTACAACTAGACAACATGAAGACTACTAAGGTTATTTTTAAAGCTGAGAATGTGATTCTTCTACCATGGAAATTAAGAGAACATGTGATGTCTTTATTTAGTATGTGTTGACTGAGTTGTGAATACTATTGTTTGAATATCACTTATTCTGTAATGACACAGTCTGAATCAACCCTCACTGCCCTGAAAGCATTAACAGTATGTGGCTAGCTATGAACAACAGGGTAAGCAACACAAAAACACCCCGCCTCTTTACTTTAAAAGCTCACCCTTCCTGGGCTCACAACAAATACGGACTTTGCAGAGCTCCAGTCATACGCACAACCATGAACTTCACCCTGATAACAGCTTTTAGTCTCTGCAGCCTCTCTAAGTACTGACTTTAATTGTTCCTAACTTCACTCCTCAAATGACTTACCAAATTATTTACAGTAACTCTGTTGTTTCTCTGTTGGTTTCAGGCTGGTTCTCTGTCTCAGGTTCTCAGTTTCAGACTATGGATGTCCAGTTGGGTAAAGAAGTCACACTAGGGCTGGGCAATTAATTGAATTTTGATCACGATTTCGATTCTTGGTTCAAACGATCTCCAAATTAATAAAATCGAGTTGGAACGATTCTTTTGCCATTTTCCGTTGTCTGTGAGGTTTTTCCTGAAAGAGACGCGCATGCGCAATTCAGTCGCTCCCCCAGAGCATTCAACGCGGCCCCACGAGCTCTGTGTGTGTGTGTGTGTGTGTGTGTATGTGTGGTGACCTGCAACACGCATCTTATTCAGAAAACAGCGCGGTCCCGTTTGGTCGATAAAAAGGGTAAAACAAGTTCTCTTGTATGGCAACACATCTGCACCCAGTAGCGGTTTTAGGCACGGGCGAACCGGGCAGTCGCCCGTGCGGCATTTTTTCATGACACAAGGGGGGCGGCACGAGCACTTGGAAAATAAATAAATAAACAAATACATCTGCGCCACTACATGGTTTTCTATTATCTGTCATATCTGTGTGGGGAACTGGCAAATTGTCGCCCCCTGCAGCTGCAGGCGCCCCTGCTTTCTGAGAAGGTGCCATGCACAGAAGGTGTGCGTGAGAAAGGGAAAGAGGAGGGGGGCGCGGGGGACAGTTCACCTCTGGGTCTCTCCCAAATTGGGGGGTTACAGTGAGTTTTTTTTTTTTTTTTTGCCGAAATGCCGAATAAATGCATTTTATTTTCCAACTCAAAAAGAATCGTTTGAAGAATCGTGATTTCAATCTTGACCAAAAAAAATCGTGATTCTCATTTTTTCCAAAATCGACCAGCCCTAAGTCACACTCACGTGCTCCAATGTTAGCCAGTATGATACCCTGATAATCTGGTTCAGAGTGGTCGACAGAACCTCAGTCAGTGTCATCTCTACTGTGGACCCAGCTCTGGCAGTTAATGCGCACTGCAGCATCAACGTGCGCGCAGACTCCGGCCACTTGCTTGACTCGGCTACGCGCTCGAACAGAGAGAAAAACGTTTCTGGATCTCTCTCATCAAATTTTGGCAGTGAGTGCAAGTTGCCCAACACATCAAAACATTCATGAAGAAACAACGAGCCTTCAAGCTCAACAGAAGCATCAGTAACATCCTTTCCATTTTTTATCAACTCAAGTTTGAACTGTTGCAGAGAAACCTTTTCCTGCTCAGTCTGGTAACGGAGCTTTTCAACCATCAACTGCTTCTCAATCTCTGCTGTCTTTATCATCTTATCATGCTCCAATTATAACACCAGCAACTCCTTGTGCTGCTCAAATGTCAACTTATTCGCAAACAATAATGGAGCCAAACCACCCGCATTAGTGGCGGAAGGAGGTTAACACACCCTGAAATTAGCCTTTAAAATGCCCTTTACGGTGTCCTTTAACCTAGTATGAGATATATCAACCTCATAGTGATCTGCTAACTTTAATAGCTGGTCCTTTGTGCACCTATCCAAAAACTCCTCAGATGGAGCCCTAACAAATTCAGGAAGTTGAGCCATGGCACACAGCAGAGAAAAACCCAGTTACTTCTCTGAAACACAAGACAAAGTGAGTGATAGCAAGGTGAACACAAAGCCCATCAGGACTGCAAACAGAGCACATGAACTAAACATAAACATAAACTACCTAACCAAAACTAACTAAACTCAATCACCCTGAGTCTTCATGTGGCGACTTTCTGGCATGGGAAAGCAACCATTCGCTGGCAAAAAAACCATAACCACGGCCATGGTCCTGAGACAAAGCTCTCACCACTTTAACCCAACGAAACAAACCAGCGAAGCTCAAAGGAGCAACGCTGGTTTGCAACAGGGGACAATGACATACACAATGAACACTAGCCAACACTCACCTAACTTCCAGCCAAATGCTGAACTTAACTTAATTTAGTAAACCTTTACAAATTTACCACATCTCCACGATGGCACAAAACTTGTAAAACCAGCCACTCAAAGCTTCCATTTTCACACAAAAAAACGCCGCTTCGTAGAAAATGTGCTTTCGTCACTTCAATCATAAAAGTCGCGGACTGAATGCGCAACAAATTGTGAATAGACGTGTGAACGAGCCCCCACTTTGTCGTGACCTGGCTCGTAAGCCATGACAAAAAAGACACTAAATATAAAGGTTAACCAATTTATTGAAATAAAGTCAAAAATCAACTCATAAGAAGTAATGCGGTTTTAGTGGGAGTATCAGTGTATGTGTCGATGGGTGCATGATACGTGTATGTGTATTGTTGAAAGGTGCTAACATAAAGTGAATAGGCTGACGCCAACAGAACAAAAAAACGCAATGCCGGAGGGACGCTTCACTTCTCAGCGCTGTTTTCCCCTCCGTTACTATGGACGCCGTGGGATCGCTGCCATATAAGACGTTCGAACTGGCCGCACTCTGCAGGCTCTGTGGTGGCGTCAGCCATCCTGTGTGGAGTGGTCTGCTGGAGCAGTGGCATCGCAGAGGGAAAGGATGAAGCTGGATAAGATCATCAGGAAGTCCAGCTCTGTCCTGGGCTGCCCCTTGGACTCGGTGGGGGAGGTGAGTGATGGGGGAGTTCTGGCTGAACTGTCCCCCTCCATGGTGACCTGACAGGACTGAGGAGCAGCTTCAGTGGCAGACTGTTTCATCCTCCATGTGTGAAGGAAAGATACAGAAGGTCTTTACTTCCTGCTGCTGTTAGGCTCCATGGCGAGCACTCCTAATATGTGCAATATTATTACACCTTATGGTGTGATAACACGAGTCTGTGCAATATGTCTATTATCTGTTCTATCTCTGTCATTTCTGCATGCTGTTGCAAACTGCAATTTCCCCATTGTGGGACAATTAAAGGTTTTCTCATTCTTATATGTACTCAAAATACACTTACTACAGGTTCCTTTCTCATTCTCAATGTGTGACACCGACAGTAACACAACAATTGTACATGTAAACTACAACTAGACAACATGACGACTACTGAAGTTATTTTTAAAGCTGAGAATGTGATTCTGCTACCATGAAATTAAGAGAACATGTGATGTCTTTATTTAGTATGTGTTCACAGCGCTGTGAATACTATTGTTTGAATATCACTTATTCTGTAATGACACAGTCTGAATCAACCCTCACTGCCCTGAAAGCATTAACAGTATGTGGCTAGCTATGAACAACAGGGTAAGCAACACATAAACACCCCGCCTCTTTACTTTAAAAGCTCACCCTTCCTGGACTCACAACAAATACGGACTTTGCAGAGCTCCAGTCATACGTACAACCATGAACTTCACCCTGATAACAGCTTTTAGTCTCTGCAGCCTCTGTAAGTACTGACTTTAATTGTTCCTAACTTCACTCCTCAAATTATTTACCAAATTATTTACCTCATGTCACCTTAAAACAAGTAACTCTGTCGTTTCTCTGTTGGTTTCAGGCTGGTTCTCTGTCTCAGGTTCTCAGTTTCAGACTATGGACGGTCAGTTGGGTAACGACATCACACTCACATGCTCCAATGTTAGCCAGTATGATACTCTGATAATCTGGTTCAGAGTGGTCGACAGAACCTCAGTCAGTGTTATCTCTAAAGTGGACCCAGCTGGCAAAAATCAGCATGAAAGTGATCAATCTACAAATAGAAAATATAAAACAAGCTCTCACGACTCCTTTGTCATTCTCACAATCACGTCACTGGATTTATCAGACTCTGGGTTGTATCTCTGTGGAATTCTCAGAAATGGAAATCTACAATTCAGTGGGACACATTTAAAGATTGACGGTAAGTGTATTGTAAAGTCTTTACTTTTATGGGTACGTTTTGTTTGGTCAAGTCATTTTCTACTTATAATACAAAGAGATGCTTTGATGTTGTCTCCACATGTGAAAAATCCAGAAATAAAATCAAGAATGAAATTATCTTTATTTATTTAAAAGGAGGTGATGAGCCTGATGGTAACATGGACAACAAATGTCAAAGTAAGAATTTCCTTAATACTTTTCTCCATTTTAATTTCAGCGTAGTCTCAAATCTCTAAAGTGAGAGAGACTAAGTTTCTTTCTTGTAACTTGTCTTTGTTCTAAAGAGTCTGATGGAATGGTAAAGCTGATGAGTGTGGTCCCGCATGTACTGGCTGTTGTCCTTGTAATGGTCAGCATTGGTCTGGTTTTTCAAACATGGAGGCTTAAAAAAGGTACTTATGGCTTTACATTTATGGTCTATTCTGAAAAATAGTCAGTGATCAATAACCAGATGTTTTCTTTCTGTCACTCAGCTCAAGAAAAACAGAATCCAGAGCAAAGACAGGTAAATCCAACTTAACATTTATTTTCATTTCTTGTTTAATAAATATTAACCAGAATCAGCCTCCATGGGTTTTACTTGTCTGCAATACATTGGTATGTACAGTATGTACTGTATATTTAGAAATATACTTGTATTATATTTATATGGGCCGAATACAAACAAGAAATTGACGTTTGTCCATTGAAGAGCACAAACATGTCTCTTTGACAACTTTAACATGTCTTCCTCAACATTACCTGGGACTATGTTGTGATTGTAAATGTTCTTTTGACAGAAATGTGGCTCTGACGACCTGAACGACGCTGCAGTGACTTTTCAAAAGAGAGCAAAGAGAAGAGAGCCGGAGCCAAATATTGAATTTGCTGCTACCAGATAGACTGAGGAGAAATTCATTCATTCATTGTCATATTCTTTCTATGGTTAACTTTCAGCACTTCCTTTCTCTCTGTCAAAGTCTATTTAGCCAAACAAACATATGATTAGTGTTTAATAGAGAGGGAGCTGGTAAAACACTGACAACTGTCTGGATTGGCTCATAGCACAATCTGAACTGTTAATAGGAAGAGACAGCATGTGGTCTGAACTCAGCTGAAGTGCAAAACTTGAGACCTGTTAACTGGTATCTTTCTGGAAATAGAATCTGAAAGGACGCAGTGAATACTGGCTGACTATCTGTAACAGATTTGTATAGAAGTATCTGAAGAAACATTTAGGACTAATATGTTGCTTATTTTCAGAGTAGTCGTTTGTACCTTGATCAGTTGATCTCTCAATAAACATAACTTCCACCATTCAAATTATAAATTTGGACATTGTTTTCCATAATGACATATTTTAACATGAATTCTATGAATAAGGAAAATGAAGATTCATTCAGTGCAGACCTCATTAGGAAACATGTTTTTTTTTTTTATATCCTGCCTTGGAGTAGCAGATAGATAGTGTTGAATATGGTTTAACGTTAACGGCTTGAGCTGATTGTAAAAGGTTGCATATACACAGGGAGTATTGGGGGAAACTGTTCACAAGGTGCAAAAGCAATAAAATCAGCGTTTTCACACTAGACGTTGAGAAGGTTCACAAAGGTTCTTAGTCATCCACGTCATGGTATTTATAAAACAACAACCACCACACCTTTCAAGATTGCATTTGAGCTTTTTAATTAACATCAGCAGGAGACTCCATGACTGGAGATGAGTGTAATTAACTGTGTCACTGTATTCCATGCAAATCAACATGACATAAACAACGTCATCAGTTATGTGGACGCATGGTTGCAGCTCTACCTATAACTGTGACATAGCATGTGTATGGGTAATAATATGATAAACTAGAAAATTCCCGCGGAAATTTTTGAAGTGCCGAGTGGGCTGTTGCCGGGGTTCTGTATTGAAAAAGCACACCTCAAATAGTAATTTTTAACATGTATATTTACACACATGAGCCACTAATTCTAGCATTAGCCACAAATGTTAGCAATTAGCATGTCTTTACATGCAGTCAAGCATTAGCCGCTAATGTTAGCAATTAGCATGTCTTTACTACCACGAGCGGCTAACACGCTAGCTACTCATGGCAGAAAAGCATTAACCACAAATGTTAGCAATTAGCATGATGCGCTAGCCACTAATTTTAGCATTGGCTTAGTGTGGTATAGCTTCACAATACCCTCAAATCGTAATTTTTAACATGTATATTTACACACATGAGCCACTAATTCTAGCATTAGCTGCTAATGTTAGCAATTGGCATGATGCGCTAGCCACCAATTTTAGCATTGGCTTAGTGTGGTATAGCTTCACAATACCCACAAAATACATTCTGTACAACAAGTAAAATCAAATGGCTTCAACTGAAATAACGAGCATATCATAATAACTGATCATTAAACATAATCATTTTAATAATAAAAGTCATTGCTGCCATCTTAGTCCAGCTCTTCCGTCTGTCTGGATCAGCTGGTGGAAAACTATACACAGACAAATAGACATGTCAAATAATGTTATGTAAGAGGGAGAGAGGGAGGGAGGGGGGTTCATGGGGTGTTCTGCCTCCCTACTGTAGTGAATGTAATGCTGTGAGAGTCCCTAATGTTTTGTCAGTCTGTGTCTGTAATGCTATAGTGGGAGGGGAGGTGGGAGGTTGGAGTGGGGGGGTCATAATGTCAGGTTCTGGCCCCCTACAGTACTGCAGTAATGGTTTGGGGGGTTCTAATGTTTTGGCGGATCCTGTTATCCACTGAGAACTCTTTTCCCGCCACTTTCTGTGGAGCACGTCCTCTTCTGCTGCGTGTGTGAGCGTGTGTAAGCTCGCTAGGGTCTGGTTGTCATGGCTACCAGGGTCAACTGCCGCTGAAGTCTCCTTCTCCCTCTCACCTCTGCCTGAGTCAGAGGGAAAGTGCACCCTAGGATTTGCCCTCCGAACAAATGCTTATATCTCAAAAACTACAAGTGCTATCGAGAAAACAAACACATCGTGAGCGTCAGCCAAGGGTTTTCTACAATTTAGTGTTGTTGCCACGCGCGTACTGCCAAAATTGTGGCCGTAGTCGTTTTGGAAAGAAAGTATGCGACACGAAAAATCGTCGAGAAATCCCTCTCGATTTCCACATACACACACACGGGGAAAAATTCGAAAAGCTGTCGCCGCACTCCTCGCTCAGAGGAGCCTCCAGTCCAAACCGTACGTCCCACACAAATCAAACCAACACCATCTTAAAGCCAACAAAAATCCCTACGTTTTTATGTATTTTTTATCTCTGTACCTCAAAAACTGTGGCCACCACGTGAGATTGAACCTTTTTTTTTCAGAATTTCACCGAAACTCTGAAGTTAGAGTGAGCGCTAGAGTGCGCCCATAGAGCCCCATTATAAACGCTGATTTTTAATTTTTTTCCCAAAATTTCACCAAAACGTAAACTGCGACCCTGACCAAACCGTAAAAGGTATCAAAACGCAGTTTTCAGGAAGAGAAAGCTACACTTCCCGTGTCTCGTACAAACTTCCAAGCAAGTTTCTACTACAAAGCATGGCCGAGTAATCACTCGACAAAGCCAAGCTGGACATTTTGGAATGTTGCCGCTTTTTTCGGGCTTCTCCATTCATTTCAATGAGAAATTTTTCGCGGTTTTTCGCGAATAAATTCGCGAAAAACTCACGAATCCCTTATAAAAATACAAGCACGGGATTCGGGATCAAAACACACGTTTTGATATATCATGTGTTGGGGTCCTCTCGCTGGTTCGGGCTGCATTCTTCGGCGAAAAAGGGCGGAAAATGAATAATAAAACTGCAAAGAAACACGCAGAAGAACAATAGCTAGCTTGCTAGCTATGGGAGTAGTTGCCTCGTGTCATAGGCACTCGGCACTAATTAAATGTGTGCATTGTTACGCCCCTCTGCTCCTCTGGCTGTGCAAGTCTTTGGCTTGTGCTTAATCGCCTTAACCAGCAACACCTGAGAAGACTGAATAAAGGGCCTTGTTGAAGAAGCCTAGGGGGATCACTTTTCAGCTGCAGAGACTCAACATATTTGACCTGTCGTCTTTTTGTCTTTGTTTTCTTTACTTAAAGTTGTTTTTCTAACTCCATCATTTGTCTCCACTTTATGTTGCACCTCTCGAGTCGGGTCGTAACAGCATACACATAATTCATGCATCAGGTCCAATGAGTATAGCCCAACATCACAGCTACTGCAGTAATGAATGATACTGTGGAACAGTATCGCCAAAGAATCACCGTAATAGTGCAGGAATCACCCACAGATGTCTCCAGGACCCTACTTCACCCTACTCATCATGTCTCACTGGTATCAGCATCCAAACACAGCATTCATAGAGCGCCATTGTTATGTGACAAGCAAGGTCAGGGGGCAGAATTGTTTGTGTGTATTTTCCCTCCTGTTCCTCTCTTCCCCCTCCTCCTTCTCACTGCTCTCAGGTAAAATGACCCTAATAAACCTACACCTGTGGAGCGCTGCTGGCCAATCATGCAAGGTTTCAGCATGAAAGGACCATGCCAGCAGTGATCCCGCTATACTCTCTGCCTGCCTGTGCTGTTGGTTGCGTGTTACTGTGCTATAATCCGTTGAGTGAACTCCATTGTTTAAAAACTGTAGGGTTGTTGAGTGAGTATGTGTGGCTCGGTAAGTTTTGGGGTACATTTTTCGATCACGTAGCACTCTTTTGTCTATAAACACTAGGTTTTAAGGTTGGGGCCAATTTTGTATGTATTTTTGGTTAAGCGCCGTTTGTACATGAGAGTCAGGCTTTTGTGTGCATTTTGTTTCAAGTCTAGCCTCAGTTTTTTTGGTTTATTTGGCACAACCACATCGTCCCACACTCCTCCACAATTTGTATACCTGTATTAGTAGAGTCGCTTAGTCAATAAAACATTTTTCTTTCTTTTCCACACAAACTCTGGCTCTATTTACTTTGTCGTGTTTATGTCTCCTTGCCCTATTTTTCGCTGAGAAAGGACGATCAAACTTTATGAGTCACTGTGATTGTGATAGTAATAGTAGTAGTAAAAATTATTTTCAGGTTGCAAGACTTTCTTGAAAGTCCTACTCTTGAAAAGGTTGGTGCTTGCTGTAAAGATGATCAGTTGTGCGTTGCAGCACACTTTAACATTCCTGTAAGAAAGTACAGGGTTAAAAGAGAATTCAAAAAAAGTGTGATTCAAAAGCTAAGGCTGTTCCCTCTGAGGAACCATGTGCTCCTTCCCTTGTAGATAGTCAGGGGGAAGAGGCCATCTTGGCTACACCTATGTCTCGAGGTGGTGTGCTTGCACATGAGGCTCCTCCTGCAACTTTGTCCCATTTTGAGCCCATCTCGGCACTTTCTCGGCACAACTGAGTGGTTCAGGTGTGACAGTTAGTTCGCTTGGTCGGTCTTCAGCTTGAGGCACAACAAAAGGAGTGTAAAGCAGAGTATGACCTTTAACCACAGATTCGCAGGCTAGAGATAGAGGCTGAAAAAGAAGTAAAGCTACAGCAGATTGAAGTAGAAGATAGATTTATTTATTTTTTTTCTGACCAGACAGCAATTAGTAATCCTGCACTGTCACATCCAATAATACACAAACAGGGTTTTGATGTAAGCAAGAATATTGCTTTGTTTTCTGAAGTTGACTCCTACTTCAACGCATTTGAAAGAATCACCACAGCACTGGACTGGCCTCGAGACATGAGGTCTATCCTACTCCAATGTAAGTTAGTAGGGAAAGCACAGGAGGTTGTGTCGTCGCCGTCCTTAGAAGACAGTTTGAAATATGATGTGTTGAAAGAAGCAATTTTGCGTGCTTATGAACTTGTGCCAGAGGCATATAGGCAAAAGTTCCGCAATCATAAAAAGACCAATGGACAAATATTTGTGAAATTTTCTCGGGAAAAAGAGGTCCTCTTTGACAAGTGGTGTGTCGCTAATGAGGTCAAGAACAGTTTTGAAGCCCTTCATCAGTTAATATAAAGCACTCTGCCGCTTGGGCATTACAGGGGCAGCCAAGAACACCTAGCTGTGCTGTGGTTGGACCTGACCAACACCTACGGGTCCATTCCGCACAAGCTTGTTGAGCTTAATCTACACCTCCACCATGTTCCCAGCAAGATCAAGGACCTGATCCTGGATTATTTATTATTATATTAACAACTTCAGGCTCAGGGTCACTTCAGAGTCAGTAACATCAGACTGGCATCGCCTTGGGAAAGGAATAATAACAGAGCGGGAAGGTGATACATAAGTTCCGATTCTCCATCTCAGGAACTGCAATCCCATCCATCTCAGAGTAACTGGTCAAGAGCTTGGGGAAGCTCTTTAATTCCAGCTTGAAAGACTCTGTTGCCATCCAGAGGTTGAAGGAAGAACTTGGAGCTTGGTTCACAAAGGTGGACAAGTCTGGCCTGCCTGGTAGACTCAAAGCCTGGATCTACCAGCACTCCATCCTGCCCCGAGTGTTGTGGCCGCTCTCGTGTATGCAATCGCTATATCACCAGTGGAATCCCTTGAAAGAAAGATCAGTGCCTTACTTAGGAAGTGGCTGGGCCTCCCCCGCAGTCTCACCAGCGACGCAATGTATGGGACCACAAACACCCTGCAGCTACCCCTTCTGTGGGTTTACCAAAGAATTCAAGGTGGTACGCACGAGAGAAGCCCTACAGTATAGGGATTCCAGGGATAGCAAGTTGTCACCAGCCGGGATTGAAGAGTCCTGCCTGAGACGGAAGGAATTGGTGGGTAACTTGGCAACAGGGAAAGCAGGCTTGGGCTACTTCCCAAAGACCCAGGTCAGCAAGGCCCAGGGCAAAGAGAGACACCAGCTACTCCAGGATGAGGTCCGAGCAGGCGCCGAGGAAGTACGAGTGAGCAGGGCAGTAGGACGCCGGCAGCAGGGAGCATGGACAAAGTGGGAGAGTACATTGCAGCGCAAAGTCACCTGGGCAAACATCATGCAGGCGGAATTCCACCACGTCCAGTTCTTGTGCACGTTGTCTACGATGCCCTTCTCTGGTGCCTTAACCAAGTGCTAAAAGCAGTTGCTGGGAGTATAGCCTCAGCCATCAGCACCTGTAAACACCATCATGCGCCAAAGAAGACCATACCCTTCACCAAAGCTGGAGAGAAACCCAGAGCACGCCCACAGACAACAACAGGCCTAGTCCACACAGCCCCAGACTGGCAGCTGCAGGTTGACCTGGGAAAACAGGTGAAGTTCCCCCAGCATATCACAACCACATCCCTCCGGCCAGACATTATCATCACCTCCGAGGTCACAAAACACCTGATCATGCTGGAGCTTATAGTGGCTTGGGAAGAGCGGATGGAGGAAGCCAATGAAAGGAAATGTGCCAAGTACCAGGAGCTGGTGGAGGAGTGCAGGGGCTGGAGAACTTTGCATGAGCCCATAGAAGTTGGCAGTAGGGGCTTTGCAGGACGTTCATTATGTAAAGCACTCGGCCACTTGGGCATTACAGGGGCAGCCAAGAAGAGGGCCATCCATTCCGCCACTGAAGCTGCAGAGAGAGCCACGAGGTGGCTTTGGATCAAGAGGGCTGATCCGTGGGTTGCTACTGGGACGCAAGTCGCGGTCTGATCAGCCCCGGGTGGGTCGCCTGGGCAAGGGTGTCTGTTGCAAGACCCGAAACACCTGGTGACCCCTAGGAAACAACACTGATGGTGCGTCCCAGTTAGGGGTGGGCGATATATATCGTCTGCGATAATATCGTGATTGTTGTGTTAACGATGTGCAAATTCACATTATCGAGTATTTAAATTAGTCCGAAAAAAACACTCCAAAACACGCATTAAAACTCCACACATTCAGAGGTGCGTGCAGCAGAAGCCCTTGGCAGCAGCAGGGCGTCACGTGATTGCTGTAGTGGGCCTACACGTCATCATCTCTCTCACAGGTATGGTTACCGCGGGGAATGTGAGTGAGGGGAGTGGAGCGGCAGGGCGCACCGCTGTCTCCCGACTGCTTTTTGTCAGCTGAGCTGTTTGCATCCCGAGGCCCGGCCGTTATCACAGGCCTCTCCCGCATACTCTAGATAATCCGTTGTCTCGGCATTGATGTGGGCGAACATACAAACTGATCGCTCCATGTTGTGTCAGCTAGCGCTAGCTTGGAAGCTAACGGGTGTTAGCTAGCGTGCAGCCGCTACTTTAAAGTGAACGAGGTTATCCACGGTCATGACGGAAATGAAACTTCAAAATAAATGATAGACGTTGATTTTACTCTCTTTAATTGCTATAAGGTCTCATAGAAGTCATGTTTTCTCAGAGGTCAATGTTCTTACACTAGTTCAATTGGTATTTTGTATTTTGTCTGAATTGTTTTACTTGAATACTTACATGTTAAAGAAAATAAATAAGAACTGTTTTCATTCAACATTGTGCCCATTATTATTATCAGCGATTAAGTAACTCAGACTTTTAAAAACACATTTTTAATGGATATCGTCTAATTATCGTTATCGGTAAAATCGCCAAAAATATCGAGATATTATTTTTTGTCCATATCGCCCACCCCTAGTCCCAGTGCATCCAGAAGATGTGTCTTAGAGAGTTGGAAGACTTTAAGAGTGCCTTACCAGAAAAAATGATGATGGTCTTAAATGAGTCACTGCATTTTTCAGACTCTGGGTTGTAACCAGTGTTGGGGAAGTTACTTTTAAAAAGTAGTGTTTGCTCGTTACTCGTTACTTCTTGAAAAAGTAACCCGTTACTTTACTTAGTTACCCCCTGCAGAAAGTAACTTTTTACGGTACTCGTTACTTTTACGTTACTTTTATGTTGCTTGACTTTGGGCATAACCCAATATCTGTTCCTAAGTGTAGGCCTACATAAAGTTCTACTATGGAGGACATAACAGGTATTTCTGTTGTGCTCTTTATTAAAATATAGTATCAACAGGCTCCTTAGGAACAACATGATAAACTCAAGAACTGGGCCCTCATTAAATTATGGAATAATTAAAATAAATGAATTAATTAAAATAGGCCTATTTGTGGAAAAAAAATGTATAGTATTTGATTTACATAAAAGCTTTTTATTTGTTTTCTTCCTAATTGTCCATGAAATAGTGGTCAAGAACCCCCCCACCCCCAACACAAAAATGGTTTGGCCACTGATCAAAATTTGATGTTGCCGTTTGATTAGAAGTTCAGTACGCTCAAAATGTCCGGTCAGCATAAGTCCGGTGCTCAGAAAAGGAAAGAAAAGAGAAGAAGAGAAGAAGAAAATAGAGGCCTTAAAGACTTTCTTAACAAATATTTAAAAAAAAGTTGGTGATGGTGAAGCTGGGACTAGTAAAATGAACGTAGGTTAGAAACAGCGCAGCCAACGTTTACCAGCCTTGTAACGTAACCTAACAGGCTAGCTCTAATGTTAACGTCCATTAGCTTGTATAAAAGCCTGACACAACACGTTATCTTTGACAGAAACAGGATGAGAGGAGAGAGATCCAGCTGCAGTCAGGTGACAGAGAGAGTGATGCGGGAGGGGACCGCTGTCCCTGGACAGAGTCAGGCTACCGGTGAGAGAGAAGAGCGCGATAGAGAGAGTCACAGTGATGCGTGCGTGCGGGGGGGCAGCAGCGTCGCTGTCAAATCTGTCCCTGGGAAAAGTAACGTTGCCCCGATTTGAAAAAGGAACTACGTTACGTTACCAAATTTTCAGTAGTAGCGCGTTACCCTACTTTTTACCCGAAAAAGTAGTTACGTTACTGTAACGCAACACTGGTTGTAACGTATTTGTATACAAGTTTCTGAAGAAACATTTAAGACTAATATATTGCTTATTTTCAGACTAGTCATTTCCACCTTATTCAGCTTATTCTATGTGCACCTTTAGTAAGGCACCAACCAGACAAAGGCCAAACAACTAACGCAGAAGAACAGAGGGCATGGAGAAAGATCAGGGGAGCCAAGGACCTCAGGTCAGCAGCAACGTCAGCTCCACTCATGCTCCACCTCTTTGCTCTGTTTAGACTAAGACAGGAGTCAGATTCAGCCAAGATGTGGACAGCCAGAGCCACCACCGCGCCTAGCTTCAAAAGGACTCTTTAGGAAACTTTAGATTGGTTTCACGTGGCAGGCACTTTGCAATTTGAATGAAGAAATGCCCCAATTAAATCATGTCAGGGCAGCAGACTTCGCTGCCACAGTAATTTAATAAGTAATGCAAGCAAGTAAGATTTAAAAAAAAGAGAAAAAGACAAAAGACAATTTATTTGTGGTATCATCCACCCAGAGAGGTGCAAAGCCTGCCATATCATCAGGGCATTGTGTGCAAATGAACTACAGTGGTCCCTCGTTTATCGCCGGTGTTACGTTCTAAAAATAACCCGCAATAGGCGAAATCCTCAAAGTAGTCAGCTTTATTTAGTAGTCAGGCATTAACATTTTCTCACATTTCTCTCTTGTTTAAACACTCTCAAAGTTCAAACCTTCGTAGAAAAATAAGTACAGTATTATTTTTATTACTATATATATTACGTTTCGTCGACATTGTGGGTTTTGTCGGGGAGAAAACTTGCTAACATACCGCACTTCATTCACACTGCCAGCGATCAAAGATACTGTATATGTAACTTTGGCAAGCTGAACGCATTCTGTACTGTACAAGAGACACCGTACGGAGGAGATTGATTGACAATGGTATACAGTCCCTTAGCCAATCAGGACGCAGAAGACGAAGAGCGGGCTCTCCCTAAGCCAATCAGGACGCAGAAAACAATGCGCTGTAAAAAAAAAAAAAAAAAAAAAGCATGCAAAATTGCACTACAAAAATCCGCGAAACTGCGAGGCTGCGAAAGGTGAACCGCGTTATAGCGAGGGACAACTGTACTTCAATCTGATAAACGACGCCAATTAATACATTTATAATAAGTTGAATTCAGAAACTAAACCACGCCCCATGTCATTCAATTTCCCACTCTTACATATAAAAAGTTGTCCTAACTCTCTTTCTCTGTTTATCTCTGTTCTCAACCCCTACCCTGCCTATCCCTCTCTATTCCTGTCTTCCTCTTCCATCTTTCATTACAGGAGCCAACGGACAAAGATTGGAAGTGTTCTGAGAAGTGCCCCCAGCCCGTGTCTCACTCCCTTGGTTCATGTAGTATTATCAGACTACACATTCCTCCATCTTCATGTCTTTCCCTCAATCCTTTCATCCCATTCCCCAGACCCTTTTCACCCCACCCCCTCTGACGCTTTTTATCCCATCCCCTCAACCCCTCAACCCCTTTCGAACCTTTTCATTACCATCCCCTCTGCCCCCTTTGTCCCATTCCCTCAACCCCTCACATCCCTTTTCATTCCATCTCCTTGACCAATTTTCAACCCATACTCCTTGCCCCTTTTTGTCCCTCCATCCATTTCTCTCACAACCTGTGGACCAATAAATGTATTTGCATCAATCAAAGCATGGTCTTTCTTCCTGAAAGTGACAGTCAACTACCGTGCAAATTATTACAGCCACAGGAGGAAACCAGGAAGCTTTAGACATGGATAAGTGCATAAGCTACACAACATCTTTATGAATATGAATACATAAAACTAACATCAGTATTAATGGTTCTTATTTTATCTTTCTGATTTAATTAGCTCCAGTTTATCACCTACCACAGCACACGTGGATCATCAGAATGATCCGCCTAAGATCATCTGACTCAGTCCTAAACTAAAATATCTTCAGGATACAGATTTTTTCCCCACTTACTCACTATGTGATGACACTATACTACCTTACTTATTCTACATAAGTGGGAATAAGGGAGTACGCGGGTATTGATGAATACCACAAAAATTGTGCATGTGAGCTAGTTAATATTAAATGTGGGGACACACATTATTCATGCATCAGGTCGACTGAGTATAGCCCAACATCACAGCTACTGTAGTAATGAATTGTACTGAGGAAGAGTATCTCCAATTAATCACTGCAATAGTGAAGGAATCATCCACAGATGTCTCCAGGATCACCCAACTCGTCATGTCTCACTGGTATCAGCATCCAAACAACATGCATAGAGCAGCATTCATTAGTAAAGCATGTCAGCAATTCACTACAGGTTCCTTTTTCCTCAAAAAATTCTAAGCATATCACATTAGTCCTGTTACTGTGTTTAATAGAAATACACTCACTGCAGGTTCCTTTCTCAATCTCAATGTGCGACTCCTACGGCAACACACCAACTGGTTATGTAATCTACAACTAGACAACATGATGACCACTAAGGTTATTTTTAAAGCTGAGAATGTGATTCTTCTACCATGGAAATTAAGAGAACATGTGATGTCTTTATTTAGTATGTGTTCACTGCGTTGTGAATACTATTGTTTGAATATCACTTATTCTGTAATGACACAGTCTGAATCAACCCTCACTGCCCTGAAAGCATTAACAGTATGTGGCTAGCTATGAACAACAGGGTAAGCAACACATAAACACCCCACCTCTTTACTTTAAAAGCTCACCCTTCCTGGGCTCACAACAAATACAGACTTTGCAGAGCTCCAGTCATACGCACAACCATGAACTTCACCCTGATAACAGCTTTTAGTCTCTGCAGCCTCTGTAAGTACTGACTTTAATTGTTCCTAACTTCACTCCTCAAATGATTTACCAAATTATTTACAGTAACTCTGTTGTTCCTCTGTTGGTTTCAGGCTGGTTCTCTGTCTCAGGTTCTCAGTTTCACACTGTGGAAGTCCAGTTGGGTAAAGAAGTCACACTCACGTGCTCCAATGTTAGCCAGTATGATACCCTGATAATCTGGTTCAGAGTGGTCGACAGAACCTCAGTCAGTGTCATCTCTACTGTGGACCCAGCTCTGGCAGTTAATGCGCACTGCAGCATCAACGTGCGCGCAGACTCCGGCCACTTGCTTGACTCGGCTACGCACTCGAACAGAGAGAAAAACGTTTCCGGATCTCTCTCATCAAATTTTGGCAGTGAGTGCAAGTTGCCCAACACATCAAAACATTCATGAAGAAACAACGAGCCTTCAAGCTCAACAGAAGCATCAGTTACATCCTTTCCATTTTTTATCAACTCAAGTTTGAACTGTTGCAGAGAAACCTTTTCCTGCTCAGTCTGGTAACGGAGCTTTTCAACCATCAACTGCTTCTCAATCTCTGCTGTCTTTATCATCTTATCATGCTCCAATTGTAACACCAGCAACTCTATTTGCTGCTCAAATGTCAACTTATTCGCAAACAATAATGGAGCCAAACCACCCGCATTAGTGGCGGAAGGAAGTTAACACACCCTGAAATTAGCCTTTAAAATGCCCTTTACGGTGTCCTTTAACCTAGCATGAGATATATCAACCTCATAGTGATCTGCTAACTTTAATAGCTGGTCCTTTGTGCACCTATCCAAAAACTCCTCAGATGGAGCCTTAACAAATTCAGGAAGTTGAGCCATGGCACACAGCAGAGAAAAACCCACAGTTACTTCTCTGAAACACAAGACAAAGTGAGTGATAGCAAGGTGAACACAAAGCCCATCAGGACTGCAAACAGAGCACATGAACTAAACATAAACATAAACTACCTAACCAAAACTAACTAAACTCAATCACCCCGAGTCTTCATGTGGTGACTTTCTGGCATGGGAAAGCGACCATTTGCTGGCAACAAACCCATAACCACGGCCATGGTCCTGAGACAAAGCTCTGACCGCTTTCACCCAACAAAACAAACCAGCGAAGCTCAAAGGAGCAACACTGCTAACACCTAACAGGGGACAATGACACACACAGTGAACACCAGCCAAGACTCACCTAACTTCCAGCCAAACGCTGAACTTAATTTACGAAACCTTTACAAATTTACCACATCTCCACGATGGCACAAAACGTGTAAAACCAGCCACTCAAAGCTTCCATTTTCACACACAAAAAAAAAAAAACGCCGCCGCTTCGTAGAAAATGTGCTTACGTCACTTCATTCATAAAAGTCGTGGACTGATTGCACAACAAATTGTGAATAGACGTGTGAACGAGGCCCCACTTTGTCGTGATCTGGCTCGTAAACCATGACAAAAAAGACACTAAATATAAAGGTTAACCAATTTATTGAAATAAAGTCAAAAATCAACCCATAAGAAGTAATGCGGTTTCAGTGGGAGTATCAGTGTATGTGTCGATGGGTGCATGATAGTGTATGTGTATTGTTGAAAGGTGCTAACATGAAGTGAATAGGCTGAAGCCAACAGAACAAAAAAACGCAATGCCGGAGGGACGCTTCACTTCTCAGCGCTGTATTCCCCTCCATTACAATGGACGACGTGGGATCGCTGCCATATAAGACATTCGAACTGGCCGCACTCTGCAGGCTCTGTGGTGGCGTGAGTGATGGGGGAGTTCTGGCTGAACTGTCCCCCTCCATGGTGACCTGACAGGACTGAGGAGCAGCTTCAGTGGCAGACTGTTTCATCCTCCATGTGTGAAGGAAAGATACAGAGGGTCTTTACTTCCTGCTGCTGTTAGGCTCCATGGCGAGCACTCCTAATATTTGCAATATTATTACACCTTATGGTGTAACAACACCAGTCTGTGCAATATATCTATTATCTGTTCTATCTCTGTCTTTTCTGCATGCTGTTGCAAACTGCAATTTCCCCATTGTGGGACAATTAAAGGTTTTCTTATTCTTATTCTTATATGTACTCAAAATACACTTACTACAGGTTCCTTTCTCATTCTCAATGTGTGCGCCTGCAGTAACAACAATTGTATATGTAAACTACAACGAGACAACATGACGACTACTGAGGTTATTTTTAAAGCTGAGAATGTGATTCTTCTACCATGGAAATTAAGAGAACATGTGATGTCTTTATTTAGTATGTGTTCACAGCGCTGTGAATACTATCGTTTGAATATCACTTATTCTGTAATGACACAGTCTGAATCAACCCTCACTGCCCTGAAAGCATTAACAGTATGTGGCTAGCTATGAACAACAGGGTAAGCAACACATAAACACCCCGCCTCTTTACTTTAAAAGCTCACCCTTCCTGGACTCACAACAAATACGGACTTTGCAGAGCTCCAGTCATACGCACAACCATGAACTTCACCCTGATAACAGCTTTTAGTCTCTGCAGCCTCTGTAAGTACTGACTTTAATTGTTCCTAACTTCACTCCTCAAATTATTTACCAAATTATTTACCTCATGTCACCTTAAAACAAGTAACTCTGTTCTCTGTTGGTTTCAGGCTGGTTCTCTGTCTCAGGTTCTAAGTTTCAGACTATGGACGGTCAGTTGGGTAACGACATCACACTCACATGCTCCAATGTTAGCCAGTATGATACTCTGATAATCTGGTTCAGAGTGGTCGACAGAACCTCAGTCAGTGTTATCTCTAAAGTGGACCCAGCTGGCAAAAATCAGCATGAAAGTGATCAATCTACAAATAGAAAATATAAAACAAGCTCTCACGACTCCTTTGTCATTCTCACAATCACGTCACTGGATTTATCAGACTCTGGGTTGTATCTCTGTGGAATTCTCAGAAATGGAAATCTACAATTCAGTGGGACACATTTAAAGATTGACGGTAAGTGTATTGTAAAGTCTTTACTTTTATGGGTACGTTTTGTTTGGTCAAGTCATTTTCTACTTATAATACAAAGAGATGCTTTGATGTTGTCTCCACATGTGAAAAATCCAGAAATAAAATCAAGAATGAAATTATCTTTATTTATTTAAAAGGAGGTGATGAGCCTGATGGTAACATGGACAACAAATGTCAAAGTAAGAATTTCCTTAATATTTTTTTCCATTTTAATTTTAGCGTAGTCTCAAATCTCTAAAGTTAAAATAGAGACTAACTTTCTTTCTTGTAACTTGTCTTTGTTCTAAAGAGTCTGATGGAATGGTAAAGCTGATGAGTGTGGTCCTGGGTGGACTGACTGTTGTCCTTGTAATGGTCATCATTGGTCTGGTTGTTCACTTGAAGCTTAAAAAAGGTATTTATGGCTTTTCTTTTATGGTGTATTCTTAAAAATAGTCAGTGATCAATAACCAGATGTTTTCTTTCTGTCACTCAGCTCAAGAAAAACAGAATCCAGAGCAAAGACAGGTAAATCCAATTTTAACATTTTTATTTCTTGTTTAGTAAAGCTTACCCAGAATCAGCCTCTATAGGTTTTGCTACATTGGTATGTACAGTATGTACTATATATTTAGAAATACACTTCAGGGTTCATGCACATTTTTCATGGTCAAATTCAAGCTCTTTTCAAGCACTTTTAAGGGTCATTTTCAAAATTTTCCAGCACGTTATCGCTGGGGTAAAATACATATCTACAGGAATATATGTACTGATGATTTTTTTTTCACTTTTTAATCACAATTATGTAGATTGTATTATGCTGTAAACATCTAAAATTATGTTACATAATTGCAAAAAGTTTAGAAATTAAAGGAGAACAAGTTTTATCCAAAAAAAGGGAAGCCACTCGACGTTCTTCAGGCACACTTGCACCGAGACTAGTAGTGTAAAACCCAGATCTTTTGAGGGATTTGGATCAGCCCGAGTCACTCACTGATATGAGCCGGGTTTTGCAAGTCACTTGAGTCACTTGACCCAAAATGACCTGATTGTGAAAGAAAGTGTTTCCAGTACAATCACTCGAGACATAATAAAGCATAGTAAACACCTAATAAAGGATTATTACAGTTACCTGTTATTGCCATTTATCAGTTGTGATACATGGCGACTGAAAATCAGATCAAGTATCTTACATAAGCCTAAACCTAAAGCACAAAATTAAGCTGTGTAAAAAAAAAAAAATAAAAAAAAATGAATGAGAACAGGGTCACTACTACGAAAGTATATTTTATTTTCTCATGGTCTAAAATGCATGTGGAGTGGATGCAGAGTAGGATATTAATTCTCTCACAACATAGCCTCCAGTGAGAATCAGTGTCATAACGTTACCAGCAGAAAACAAGACATTCTTGTCTGTGATTAATGGTCTAAGTTTTAAAATATGATAATTTTTTCCATCTTGAAATTGGCTATAGGCGGCAACAGATTACGAGCGTTTGTGTTTTCTCTGAGATGAGAATGATCCCTGAGTTGGTTAAGTTTTGTTTCTCTGCTGACCAAGTGAGTGGCTGTTGACTCCCGGCTCTCGGTTAAGCAGGGACTCATGAGTAGCGAATCCGCAGCGGACTCATGAGTAGCAGATGGGACTCATGAGTAGTGAATCTGCTACAGATTCACTACTCATGAATCCCTGCAGGCTGAGTGTAGTTTGTGCTGCTTGCTAGTGGTCAAGTTGGGTCGTACATTTTGCTTCTCTGTCGAGTGAGATAAGATGATAAAATTGAATGGTGCCGTTTATTAATTATATATCAATCAAATGTGGTAGGACTCAACTGAGCCGGTTAAATAGACGTCTAGTTTCATGATTCTTGAGTCTTCTTTGGTGGCCGGTTCAATGAGCCGCATCCCGAATCTTTTTTCCACCGCTCATGTCCACATACAGTTCACTGAATGATTTTATTTATCCTGGTGATAAGCAAACTATGCAGTCTGTTCACAGTTTTGTGAAAGACAGAGTTATAATGTCAAGCACTTTCAGGCACCTTTCAGGCCTTGAAAACACAACATTGAAATTCAAGCATTTTCAAGGATTTCAAGCACCCATATGAACCCTGACACTTGTATTCAAATTCCGAATAGAAACTAGAAATTTACGTTTGTCCATTCAAGAGTACAAACATATCTCTTTGACAACTGTAACATGTCTTGCTCAACATTACCTGGGACTATGTTGTGATTGTAAATGTTCTTTTCACAGAAATGTGGCTCTGATGACCTGAACTACGCTGCAGTGACTTTTCAAAACAGAGCAAAGAGAAGAGAGCTGGAGCAAAATATTGTTTATGCTGCTACCAGATAGACTGAGGAGAAATTCATTCATTCATTGTCACATTCTTTCTATGGTTAACTTTCAGCACTTCCTTTCTCTCTGTCAAAGTCTATTTAACCAAACAAACATATGATTAGTGTTTAATAGAGAGGGAGCTGGTAAAACACTGACAACTGTCTGGATTGGCTCATAGGGCAGTCTGAACTGTTAACAGGAAGAGACAGCATGTGGTCTGAACTCAGCCGAGGTGAAAATCTTGAGACCTGTTAACTGGTATCTTTCTGGAAATAGAATCTGAAAGGACGCAGTGAATACTGGCTGAATCTTATCTGTAACACATTTATATACAAGTTTGTGAAGAAACATTTAGGACTAATATGTTGCTTATTTTCAGAGTAGTCGTTTGTACCTTGGTCAGTTGATCTCTAAATAAACTTAACTTCCACCATTCAGCTTATAAATTTGGACATTTTTTTCATAGTTACATATTTGAACATGAATTCTATGAATAAGGAAAATGAAGATTCATTCAGTGCAGACCTCATTAGGAAACATGTTTTTCTTTAATATCCTGACTTGAAGTAGCAAAAACAGTGTTTAATATGTTTTAACGTTAACGGCTTGAGCTGATTGTAAAAGGGTTGCATATACACAGGGAGTATTGGGTGAAACTGTTCACAAGGTGCAAAAGCACTGAAAGCAGTGTTTTCATACTAGACTTTATGTTTGAGAAGGTTCACAAAGGTTCTCAGTCATCCACGTCATGGTATATAAAAATCAAATAACGAAGCTAAACAAGGGTAACTGGACTTGTCGGGTTTCTAGAAGATGTGACATAGCAGTTGTATGGGTAATAATATGATAAATCAATCAGCAACACTATGTATTATTGTGGTATTGATGAGCGGCCAAAACCTATTAAACTGTGTGTGAATGTAACATTAAATGTGGGTGTGCATACACATAATTCATGCATCAGGTCCAATGAGTATAGCCCCAACACCACAGCCACTGCAGTAATGAATGACACTGAGGATCTCCAAAGAATCACTGTAATAGTGAAGGAAAAATCCACAGATGTCTCCAGGATCATCTAACTCATCATGTCTCACTGGTATCAGCATCCAAACACAGCATTCATAGAGCAGCATTCATTAATATTCAACAATTCACCAGAGGTTCTTTTTCTGCAATAAATTGTGAAGATTTCACAATACCTCTGATAGTATGTTTACACGAAATGCAGTTACTACAGGTTCTTTTCTCAATTTCAATGTGTGACTTCTACAGCAACACAACAGCTGTATAAACTACAACTAGACGACGTTACAACTACTGAGGTTATTTTTAAAGCTGAGAATGTGATTCTTCTACCATGGAAATTAAGAGAACATGTGATGTCTTTATTTAGTATGTGTTCACTGCGTTGTAAATACAATGACTTGAATATCACTTATTCTGTAATGACACAGTCTGAATCAACCCTCACTGCCCTGAAAGCATTAACAGTATGTGGCTAGCTATGAACAACAGGGTAAGCAACACAAAAACACCCCGCCTCTTTACTTTAAAAGCTCACCCTTCCTGGGCTCACAACAAATACGAACTTTGCAGAGCTCCAGTCATACGCACAACAATGAACTTCACCCTGATAACAGCTTTTAGTCTCTGCAGCCTCTGTAAGTACTGACTTTAATTGTTCCTAACTTCACTCCTTCACCAAATTATTTACCTCATGTCAATTTAAAACATTAACTCGTTTCTCTGTTGGTTTCAGGCTGGTTCTCTGTCTCTGGTTCTCAGTTTCAGACTATGGAAAGTCAGTTGGGTCAAGACGTCACACTGAGGTGCTCCGATATTAGAGAGTATGATACTCTGATAATCTGGTTCAGAGTGGTCAACAGAACCTCAGTCAGTTTTATCTCTACTATGGACCCATCGGGAAATGAGAAGCAAAACAGTGATCAATTCCCAAATAGAAAATATGAAACAAAATCTGAGAAGTCCTCTGTCTTTCTCAAAATCAAGTCATTGGATTTATCAGACTCTGGGTTATAACTCTGTGGAATTGTCAGATGGAAATCTACATTTCAATGAGACACATTTAAAGATTGACGGTAAGTGTATTGTAAAGTCTTGACTTTTATGGGTACATTTTGTTTGGTCAAGTCATTTTCTACTTATAATACAAAGAGATGCTTTGATGTTGTCTCCGCATTTAAAAAATCCGGAAATAAAATCAAGTCAAAATCAAGTCATCTTGAAAGAGAGCTAAAAGAAGAGAGCTGGAGACAAATGTTGTTTACGCTGCTACCAGATGGACTGAGGAGAAAACTGGAAGTGATACTGTGTCGTAATAATATGCTCTGTGGAAATCTAATTCTGTAATAAAGATCCAATATTCATTCATTGTCATATTCTTTCTATGGTTAACTTTCAGCATTTCCTTCCTTTCTCTCTGTCAAAGTCTTTTTAGCCAAACAAACATATGATCAGTGTTTAATAGAGAGGGAGCTGGTAAAACACTGACAACTGTCTGGATTGGCTCATAGCGCAGTCTGAACTGTTAACAGGAAGAGACAGCATGTGGTCTGAACTCAGCCAGGGGTCAAAATCTTGAGACCTGTTTACTGGTATCTTTCTGGAAATAGAATCTGAAAGGACGCAGTGAATACTGGCTGACTCTTATCTGTAACACATTTGTATACAAGTTTCTGAAGAAACATTTAGGACAGTGTGGAAAATGAAAAAGTAACAATAATATTGATACTTTTTATACATATATCACAATAATTCATGTATCAATCAAATTAAGTCTTACCTTCAGCCTTTTACATCACAACTACACTACACAAAGTTCCTCATGTTTCCAAAAAAAAAACTATGCCTGGCTGTATAAGTACAAGACACAATATCACAGCAAAACAATTGGCCATCTACGTACAGTATGAGTTCAGAAAGTATTAGTTATTGCTAGTTTGTACTCAACCACAGTAAGAAGCAGGAGGCCTGCATTCAAAAGACAAATGGAGGCTCGTGTTATTTGCACGACTGTCCAGAGCCTGTGACAGTTAGATTTAGATTAGCATCTGCAGCAGAGTGTGAGGTTTACATTCCTTGTTTGACAGGAAGAGACAACACTGTGTGGTCTCAACACAACCGAAGCAAAGATCAAGAGGCTTGATAGATCAAAGATTTCTAAAACAGGCAACTGAAGCCATTTCAACCAGAAAACGTGCACATAACTCCCCATTGTTGACCTCAAAGATGCTCAATATCATTCATCAGTTTAATATTCTTAACTCTGTTCTTGTCATTGATATGGTCTGGTCCAGGCAGTAAGACCACAAAGCACAGTGCCCACTACTCTGAAGGTGTGAGTAGTCTTTCATGGTTTCAGATTGTCAATTTTGTTCACTGGTGATGATATAGCAATTAAAAAAAAAAAAAAAAACATGAAGCTAACTAACAATGCTTCTACAAAAATCTGCAAATCTCTGAAATACACATACACAAATATGTACATACACAAACTGAGAATATTACTGAGTCATCTGCTTATTACACGGGTCAAAAGACGACATTTGAGAAAACCGTCTGCCTCTTTTTAGTAAAAGCAGCCTCACTGTTCAGCGTGGTACACCTAAATGTGAAAGGTAAGACACTAAAACTTAAATATGCCATACTTTCATATATTTTGACGCTTACACAATATATTTTCTCCATTTCCTTAAAAGACAACAATGTATTTGATCATCACATCGACAGCGAGTCTCAAAGTAAGATTTATTTCCACACGCCAATCTAAAGCTTGGTTCTCAAACAACCAAAGGAACCATTCAGTCTAATCATTGTCAGTTACAGAAAAGGGTCATGAAAGTCTGGGTGATCTGAGTGTTTTCCTCATAATGGTCATCATTGGTCGGGTCGTTAAGATCAAGAATCTTCAGACAGGCATGTTAAGAAAGCTACTGCTTCTTATGAGCTAATGTTTGACATCCACTTTTCAGCATCATGGCATTTAAAAAAAAAATAAAATGAGCCGATCCCAGCTGCCATTGGGTGAGAGGTGGGGTACAGTCGCCAGTCTATCACAGGGCTAAGTGAGAAACAAATGATTTTTTATTCAGATCTTGCAAGGGTATATTGTACCATACTTAAGATGGGGCCTTCAAAGCTTATTTCAAAACAAATGGTCTAAACTGATGTAAAAGAGGGTGAGATACCCTGACTTTTATCCTTAAAATTGGTCAAGTTCCAAAACTGCTTTACTGCAGTACTCGGTTCTGGAGTGACCCTTTTCAAGTGAACCAAAATCTGCAGAATTTAGCCACTGCATCCCTTCACTACAGGGGTGAAGGCTTCAGATTTTTCCTTAAATCTGCCACCTGTCATAACCTGCATAATTGCCGGACTGAATTCATATTTGCATATCTGCACTGAAACATGATCATAATCACAATGCCACGTTAACAATTTCCATCTGGAATCTTTTGGCAGTGCAGTTCTTGTCCATCCTATCCTGTGTCAATCGACAGCATGATAGTAGGACACTATGACACTGTGACAGTTCTATTTAACTTGTATGACGTGTTTATTCATACTGCATGTTTAATCAGTTTTGTTGGCCCTCATTCACCACCAGAATATTCATATTCTCTGAATGCTCCATACATATCTGGCTGCACTAGGTAACTACCAAGCCCCAGGTGGCTTGTCCAGTGACAACACCAAATATAACTGCTGACTTCATGGTTTAAGGCCATTTCCTTTTGCATGAAAAGTTTTGTAAGATCACACAATAAGATAGGTCCATGTGTGAGGGAGACATAAGTTAAAACTCAGAATACTTTTATAATCTTTTGTAGCCGTTTGTTCAGTACCTATTCAGTATGATTTTTGTTGTTTACTCTCAGTCACTTCTTTTAACAGTAATGTAATACCACCTAGAATACCCTCTCACACAGAAACAAAACCACAGCTTGTCCATTCTTCTCTCTTTCTCTTCTTTTTTCATATCCTCTCTGATGGCTTGTTGGGTAAAACGAAGGTCCTCTCCAGATATGCTGGAATGTTTCGTTGACCATGAACCACCGCCACCTGAGCTAATTTTAGCCAGCAGCGAGGACGCAAGGTAAACCCTGCTACTGTCAACCCTGAAAACATAGCCACACATGTGCAGGAGAACCTTAAATCTCCCACTTCACAGATTCTTTCATTCTGGTCTCCGTTCCTGTTCTGCACGTGGCAAATATAAGCGAAACGAAGAAACTGTCTTTCAGACGCATACCTGAAACAAACACCTATACATGCTCTCACTCACCCTCTGTTCTTCTGTTAGATTGCATGTATATGCCGTTTTCCATGGTTTTCTTTTTATTAAATGCTTTTGAACATAGAAGCTGGTGTGTTTTAAGAAAATTATCTTTTTCCAGTCCAGCTGTATCATTATAGAATGTGGTTATGAGGTATACTATTCAACATTGTGTAACATGTTTGTTGTGGAAACGATACAAACCTTACTACTAAAATGAACTAAGAGCAAAGCATGTTGATTAACTGCAGACTCAATGTCTCTTTATTTAGCTGCTAAAGAAGAAGATCAGGATCCACAACAGCATCAAGTGAGTCCATTTTAATATCGCCAATTTTTGCTTGTCTCACAAACACATTGGTGTGTGTCTTATTTACAGATTCTGGACTCTGATGAGCTGAAGGCTGCAGCACTGAGTCTGTACTCAACCACAATAAGACGCAAGAGGCCTGCATCAGAGAAAGAAGTGGAGGCTCATGTTATTTACACTTCCTAACTGACACGAAGGACCGCACTGGCTCTATTGCTTTCATCATACTAATCTGCTGTTGTGTTTGTGTTCTTGAAAAATTAATATGTTTTGTTTTCATTGTATTTTTAAATTCACATGTGCCTGGTGTTTAAAGAAACAGATCAAGATTAGCATCTGCAGCAGAGTGTGAGGTTAATGTCCCTTGTTTGACAGGAAGAGACAACACCACGTGGTCTCAAGGTAACTGAAGCAAAGATCATGAGGCTTGTTAGATCAAAGGTTTCTAAAACGGGCAACTGAAGCCATTTCATCCAGGAAACATGAACACAACTCACCAATCTTCAGTGTCATTCATCAGTTTAATATTGTTAACCCTGTTCTTGTCATTAGTACGGTCTGGTCCAGGCAGTAAGTCCACAAAGCATAGCGCCCACTAGTCTGATAATCTGAAACTATGAAAGACTACTCACACATATTTAGTTTACTGGTGATGATGAGCTAACTGATCAAGGCTTCTACTAAAACACACACACACAGCCACCCACACACACACATGCAGAATATTACTGAATAATTTGCCTATTACATTAATCAAAATATTTGACAAAACATTTTTAATTTGGAGGCACTTAAGTTACGTGGAAACCAATGATTCTGCTGTGCAGAACAATGGCCTAAAAATCATTTCATGTTCAAAACTAGTTTTTGAAGGAATTTATATGCAACAGTATATGCAAAACCGCCCGCCTCTTTTTAGTGAAAGCAGCCTTACTGGAGCACAGTTCATAGGTGGACACTGCTTCCCTGCAGTCATACTCAAGATGAAGAACTTTACCTTGATGACAGCTTTACTTCTCAGCAGCTTTAGTGAGTATAGGCTCTTAACTAAGCCGCCAGAATGTAAATTTTAAACTTGTTCATGCTCCTTTTAATACACTGAAAGTAACTTGCTGTTTTTCTGCTTTTTTCAGGTTGGATCTCTATCTCAGGTTCTGAGTCTACGACTGTAGAGGTCCAGGCTGGTGAAGAAGTCACACTGACGTGCTCCAAAGTGTACAACTCTATAACATTCTGGTTCAGACTGATCGACAGAAGCGAGGTTAGCTGCATCTCCGTTATGTACAATGCTGACAGCAGTGTTGCGTACTGTCGGCTTCAAAAAGGGATCATTTGAAATGAGTTCCAACGCCTCCACTGTTTTTCTCAAAATCAATCCAGTGGAATTATCCGACTCTGGACTGTATTTCTGTGGAGTTTACGCAAATGGACTTCCACTTTTCAGCGTGATACAGCTAAATGTCAAAGGTAAGACAGTTCTTCTAAAAATGAAATATGCCATACTTTGTCTTGATGCTTACACAATAATTTTTCTCCATTTCTTTAAAAGACAACAATGAATTTGATGATCACATCGACAGCGAGTGTCAAAGTAAGATTTCTTTCTATGTGCCAATCTAAAGCAGGATCTCAAACAACCAAAGCTAACATTCAGTCTAATTTAATCATTGTTGTTGCAGGGACTTGTCATGAAAACACAAAGCTGTTGAGTGGAAGTCTTGGTGCTCTGAGTGCTTTCCTCATAATGGTCATCATTGGTCTGATAGTTAAGATCAAGAACCTTCAGACAGGTATGTTTTGAACGCTACTGTTTCTTATCAGTTAATGTTTGACATCTAACTTTCAAGCTGGTGGCATTTTCTAATTAAGAGCCCTACGTTCTGCATAAAGGTTTCAGATCATCTGAACAACACTTCATCAATACCTCAACATGTAGAACCATACTTCTTAAAGACTCGTAACGTATAACTCAAAACTTCTAAATTCACGTAACTGAGGCCGAGTTATCCCATATTTGTCCTTAAAACTAGTCAAGTTCCAAAACTACTTCCTTGGTCCTGTAGTGACCCTTCCCAAGTGGAAAAAAATCAGCAAAACAAACCCACTGTATCTCCCTTTTAATTTGTCACCGGTCCAAATTTGATGAAACTTCTACAACTGCATAATTACCAAACACAATATTTGCAGATCTGTGTTGGAACATATTTATAATGACAGTACCAAGTTAACCTGCTGATGTTTACCCTGATTGCTTCGGTTTAATGTTAACATTAACATTAAACTGAAGTTCTGAAGATACATGTGTGAATAAAGTGTGTGAAAGTACATACATCCATGTCAAGCAGTTTGTTATGTATAAGTTTGGTTCAATATGACATTTGCTCAGTTTGGTGCACCCGCTGCGTAAAAAATGTCAGAAGTCTGGCTGAGCAGTGACATGTAAAAAAAAGTATTTGTGAGCTCTGCTTAGATTGAACATTTATTTAATATTCCTCCTCTCCTTCTTGGTGCGAACGTGTCTCTGAAGTGCCGTGTTTTTTTGTTTTTTTTTGTTTGTTTTTTTATTCAAAACTGCTCAAAATGCCTAAATCTCAAAAGCTGAAGCCAGGGCCGGAAGCCTCAGACTCACTTGATATGGATCCAGCAAATGAAGCAGAATATGCTAACCAAGATCGACTCGTCTGTGATGACGGTTGCAGGTAAACTGCACAAGAAACTAGACAACTTGGCGAGTGACTTAAGAACAGAAATCTTGAATGCGCTACATTCTCAACCTGCACTGATGATCTTGAGGAGGAAGTTAATGGACACGCTAACCAGGTTGTAGCACTTGAAGCTGAAGTTGATACGCTTTAACACAAGTCACCCGGTTGGCAGATAAGACCGAAGATTTGGAGTCCCAGCAGTGGCGAGATAACTGCAAACTAGTTGGAGTGGAAGAGGGATTTGGAAATATATGACCGGAGAGAGCCATGGCTGAATTGTTGCCTGAGCTCTGGTACTCGACTATACGCCGACGCTTGATCGGGCGCATAGGAGCCTGCAGCCGAGGCCAAAGAATCAGGGATGCCCCGAGGCCAATAATTATCAAGTTCCACTACTTTCAGGAGTAAGTGGATGTTCTTTGAAAGAACATGTGTGCAGGTCCCATCACCTACAAAGGCAACCGTTTCTACATCTACCCAGATTACTCGGCTGCTGTCAGAAAAAAGAGAGCAGCCTTCACCGAGGTGAGAGGATTGCGTTGTTGGTGTACAGGCGTGAAATTTGGTCTCCTGTACCCAGCCACACTGAAGATCACAGTCCCAGCTGGTGAGCAGGTATCTTTCGAAGACCCGATCAAGGCAAATCACTACATCGAGACCAGTCTGTGCCCACGGAAGATGGAGGGAGAGTGACAGTTAATTCACACGCATCATACACTGCGTGTTAACATTGCATTAGTAGCAGTATTTTGACTGGTAAACGTCACCACACTGCAGTTGGATGCATTTTATGTTTGGACTATGCATAGTTTACCATATGTGAAGGGTTTATGTATCACATGGCCTGGAGAAAATTAGGGCCCAAGTTATCTCTTAGGGATAAAGAACGTTCCAAACTACCGAAAGAGCTGGCTGACAAAATTGCAGATATTGACAGGTGCTTTGCTCTTTCACATACGCCAGATCTTTTTAAGGAGAAATTACTGTTGCAAACTGAATTGAATACACTTATGACATGGAAAGCCTGCAAACGCTCACAATCAATTTCAGTTTTACTAATAAAAGATAAGGATCCTGTAGTAGCTCATACAGTCCAATAAATCTGCTCTGCTGTGACTATAAAATTTGAACTAAAATCACTGCACAACAATTAGACCCTATTATTCCCACCATTATTAATGAGGACCAAACAGGCTTCATTACCAGACGGCAATCGCCTTTTAATGTGAGAACACTATTGAATGTGTTACGACCATAATGATCAACACAGATTGGTCTGAGTCTCTTTTGTCTGTCTGTTTTTTTTTGTATTTGTGTATATTAGTTTTCTTCTTTAGGTGTTCTGTTTGCCCATTGGATTGTGGAGATGCAACCCGGAAGGCAGATTCACAACTTTTAGACGGAATGCTTAACTTATGATGTCAATATTTTTGATATGTATAAAGTTGTAAGAAAATAAAATGCCAGAAGTCTATCAATGTCGACATACCTGACGTCCCAAAAAGAGACTGCAGTTTCAATACAAGTGGGGTCCTGACCACACTCAAAAGTAATGAAAATAGATTGTATGTTTGGTTTCAGTTATAACTGTGTAAAAGGTTATTGCCCAATATGATGACTGGACTGGGATTCTCACAACCTAAAACGCTTTGGATTTTGTGTTCTTCCAATGACAGTTTGGATCCTTGGCATTCATTCAAAGCCTAAAGCTCTCATAAAGGGCACTTAATAATAAAATGCCATTTTAGGAGTTTATGGTGATTGTTTAATGTCTATCTAAGCAGATATTTTCTCTCCCTATTAAGCTTACAACGAAGAAAAAGATCCACAACAAAGTGAGGTACAGTTTGAATATTTATTTTTATGTACAGTATTTGATTTAGCATCATTGCAAACTGTGAGATGACTATTCTTGTTCTTTACAGACTCTGGGTTCTGAAGACTTGAACTATGCCACAGTGACATTTGCTCGTGAGGCAAGAAGAAGAGAGATGGAGTTAAATGTTGTGTATGCTGCCACCAGATAGACTGAAGAAGCAAGCATCAGCTCTATTTTAAGTCTATTCAAAGCTACACTAATCTACAACATATAACCCCATTGTTGAAACGTTAACCTACAACTTTATCACTGTCTGTAAACAGGAGATTCACAAGAGTCACCAATGATGAATGTTTGTCATTAAGTCTGAGTCTTTCCTCGGATTTAATTAAATACCTGCAACATCAGAATGTGCGAGTGTTGATTGAGCAGTTTTACACACACTATCTCCTTCATGGAAACAGGATCGATCAGGATCTAATGAAAAACATTGCTTTGAACTTTCACATTCAGACACAGAGTTGCTTAGTTGGATTATTAATTACAATGTGGCCTTCAAGTTGAGACTTGATCTCCATCATGCCAGTGAATTCATTTTTGTTATACCATTGGTAAAAGTCAGACACGTTTATTAGAGTTAAAAAAAAAAAGAAGAACTTGTTCCTCTCAAAAAGATGCAAAATCTCTTCCTCTGGGCTACTTAAAGGTTTGAGTCAGCTAAATGATCATTAACACGCAAGGTAAACCGATCAACCAAGCACTTATTTATTACAGCTATATTACTTCTATTTTACACTCACTTGCCAAGCATTAGATGCAATAGTACTGACACAGGTCTTGACAACCCCATGAGTTATAAGTTTGTGTGTATTCCAATCCAGTTTAACATCCTCCAGAATGACCACACAGTTGAATTACCACCTTTCTGACACGTTTCAACATATACTAAAAATTACCACAGTAATGAAAGGGATTTAGAGCAGGACTGTTACGTGAAAATGTATTCATTTTCACTAGTGGAAAGTGAGTCTATACTGATCATAAATAATGGGATGCCCTGTGACTTGCAGAATTCAATTTTACAACTTTGACAGTTGATACTGACTGGTGTGTTAAAATAACTGCTCAAGTTTGCTGTATACATCTTAAAGAAGATGAGGCTATTGAAGAGGTGTCAACAGATTCAAATGTGTCACAACACAAAAGCTTCATCAATGTTCGGGCTATTGTTTTTTTACTCCTGCACAATAAATGTTGAATGAAATCTCAGATTTGTATCAGTTCGTTTGTGCCCAAGCACCTGACCATAACTTTTTGGTGGAGCGGTAACTGGGCTGGGCTAGAAATTTCCCAGAAGTTGGGATGTGAGGAAGTTGCACTAAGCCAACAACACCTTAGAGTACTGATATTTACATGCATTAATACATTTCCAAAAGAGAGGAGGAGAATGTGAACCTGTCATGGTGGAAAAGAGGCTAACTTGAGACAACTTAAGGTAATGCTTGTGCCCGTGCTGGTGTCGCAATGATCAACGCATCATTTTATCCACTGACCGGCGGAGGTTATGGGAGAAGCCATGCTGTCAGAAATTTATCCCAGCCTACCTTTTAATGACAGGACAGTTACAACACATCTTTTAACCTCTCTGTGTTACTTACTAGTCCACATGTGAATGTGTGGTCTGAACACAGCTGAGGAGAAAGCTCAAAGCTTTGCAAGAACAAATTCTGTATAGACACCTTTGCAAAACATCATTCTAGACTTATGTGAACGTGTTGTATGTCTAAATTAAAAGTACAATATTTTATTAAAACCAGATATTTGTATTTACAAATGTCTAATACGAATGACCATTGCACTGGTCCGACAAAAAGCACTGTCTGAAACTATCTTATGGCGTCAATAAAACTTGTGAACCTGTGAAATGACACATCACTGTTTTCTCCATGCAGCTGCCAGAATCTCGATATTTTTTAATGTAAAAACCATATTAGTCTAGATCAGTTACTCTACTTGGTATGCAAATTAGGTATGCAACAACAAATCAACAAAGCTCGATTATTAAAAGCTGGCAACAAATTTCGTAATGGAGTCGTTGTGTCGCGCAACTATTACGCCACCCAATAAGTCGCAGACATATTTGACTATAAAAACAAAAAAAAGTTGAGTTGAGCACAGAGCAGAGGAGGAAAGACCATCGCAGAGACCCGTAACGTTGTTCTAAAACATGGCAGAGGAGGAGAAATCAGTACGGCCTAAGTCATTCAAAGTGTGGGAGCATTTCACACTAAATAAATTGAAAAAGTGTATTAATTGCAAGATATGCAAAAGCGACATGGCATGGCACGGGAGCGCCAAGGTGATGATTCAGCACCTGAAACATAAACACGTTGGAGTCCTTGATGAGAAGGCTTCACTAAAATGATCCACACCTTGAACCCTGGCTACACTCTGCCCTCCAGCACCCAGCTCACAAAGTTCATGGAGAGAATATACAAAGAGACATTCAGCAACAACAGCAAACTTGCTCTCACCACTGATGTATGGACAAGTTTAGCAACTGAAACGTACCTTGGCGTTACATGCTACTACATCACAGATTACTGGGACATGCAGTCAATCTGCCTCACCGCCATGCCACTGCAGGACAGACATACTGCATCCAACATTGCACAGTGGTTGGAGAAGGTAGTGGCCAGATTTGAAATTCGTCCCAGCAATATCATTGCTATAGTCCATGACAGTGGTGCTAATATTCTGGCTGCGGCAAATATCCTGGAGGAGAAGCACGGGTGGTCCTCTGTCCGTTGCATTGGCCATACTTTGCAACTTGTAATCAAGGCTGCGTTGAAGCATCCAAGCATTAAAAAAGCTGCCAGGGCTGCAAGATGTCTGGTAGAACATTTTGAGAAAAGCAAGTTAGCCAGCAGTAGAGAAACAACAACAAATGGCCATACCTGAGCACAGCCTTGTTCAAGACATAAGCAGAAGGTGGAATAGCACATTCTATATGATAAGTCGACTGCTTGAGCAAAGGTGGCCTGTAAACAGCAACACTGTCTGACAGCTCTGTCACACAGAGACGCAAAAGGTACCTTGACCTGAAACCAGACCAGTGAAGCCAGCTGGAAGGGCTTTCAACAGTCCTCAAGCCTTTTGAATGTGCCACTGTGTTCATGAGTGGACAGAAGTATGCAACAATATCTGCGATACCTCCACTTGTGAAGGGGCCATTGAAGTCCACCCTGAGTGCTGCCTATGAGTCAGCTCCGCTCCAGCTTTCCAGCTCACTGCTGTGTAGCAGTTGCAGGAGAGATGGAAAAGGGAGACTGCTTTCTCAAGGAGAGCACCAAACTATGATTCTTGCAGTGGTCCTTGACCCAATGTTTAGGAAACTGAAGTTTCTTTCACCTGATGAGGTCCTACATGTCCAAACTAAAGTGCAAACAATGGCACTTGTAGAGAGAAGGAAGATGGATGTGCAGCAGCATGGCAGTTGCAGTGTTACCTCCACCAATACTACAGCTACTGAATCAACACTTCCTGTCTGTAGGAGCTATTTGTAAAGTTAGTTTTTAGTTGTAAATTTAATTTGTTTGATTTACTTAAGTATTTGTTTTGTTTAGATTAGATTTTTTGATGATACTCTTTGTTAGTTATTTGTTTAGGATATTTAGATTTGCATGGTTATCGTCTCTGATTCTTTAGTTGGTTCATCTGTGCTCTTGGCACCACAACAGCCTAGATCACAGGTCGATGATTGCCTTTATAGTCCCATCATCTGACCTGCCACCGTATGTAAAGAGAGAAGCAGAGCTGTCCACTAATCACCACCCGGTGGTGAGTTGGATCAGATGGCAGGGAAAGAGGTCGCACAGATCTGGTAGGCAAGTAGTGAGGGTATGCTGGGAGCGCCTTGTCAAAGAACCTGTCAAGATAGTCTTCAACTCCCACCTCCGACAGAGCTTCAACCGCATCCCAGGGGCGGTAGGGGACATTGAGTCTGAATGGGCCATGTTCCACTCCACCATTGTGGAGGCGGCTGTTGCGAGTTGCAGCCGCATGGTCGCTGGTACTGGTTGCGGCAGAAATCCCCGAACCCACTGGTGGACACCTTCTGTGGGGAGCCGTTAGGCTGAAGGAGGAGGCCATGGCTGGTCTGTGGGTCTCCAGAAGCAGCTGACCGGTACCAGATGGCTAAGCGGTCCGCAGCGAGGGCAACCGCTGAGGCAAAGACTTGAGCGTGGGAGGAGCTTCGTGAGGCTGCGGAAAAAGACTATCGATCGGCTCCGAAGAGGTTCTGGCAAACCGTCTGCCACCTTGGGGGGTAGGCGGCAACTCTCTCACACTGTTTTCAGTGGGGGCAGGGAGCTGCTGATGTCAACTGGGGATATCATTGGGCGATGGAAGGAATACTTTTAGGAGCTCCTTAATCCCACCAACACATATTCTATAGAGGAAAAAGAGACGGAGGGCCTGGGGTTGGACCATCCAATCCCTGGGGCAGAAGTCGTCGAGGCAGTGACACAGCTCCGTGGCAGCGGAGCTCCAGGAGTGGATGAGATCCGCACTGGGTATCTCAAGGCTCTGGATGCTGTAGGGCTGTCCTGGCTGCAACTAACTCTGCAACATTGCACAAACATCAGGGGCAGTGCCTCTGGAGTGGCAGACCGGGACGGTGGTTCCAATCTTCAAAACAGGGAACCAGAGGGTGTGTTCCAACTATAGAGGGCTTTTTGGAGATGACGTGGTGCTATTGCAGTAATGAATGATTCTGAGGAACAGTATCTCCAAAGAATCACTCTAATAGTGCAGGAATCACCCAACTCATTATGTTTCGCTGGTATCAGCATCCAAACACAACATTCATTGAGCACTATTCATTAATAAAGTATGTCAATAATTCACAACTTTATACATGTTACTGTGTTTACTCAAAATACACTTACTACAGGTAGTTGTTCATGTAAACTACAACTAGACAACATGAAGACTACTGACATTTTTAAAGCTGAGAATGTGATTCTTCTACCATGGAAATTAAGAGAACATGTGATGTCTTTATTAAGTATGTGTTCACTGCGTTGTGAATGCAATGGCTTGAATATCACTTATTCTGTAATGACACAGTCTGAATCAACCCTCACTGCCCTGAAAGCATTAACAGTATGTGGCTAGCTTGAACAACAGAGTAAGCAACACATAAACACCCCGCCTCTTTACTTTAAAAGCTCACCCTTCCTGGGCTCACAGCAAATACGGACTTTGCAGAGCTCCAGTCATATGCACAACTATGATCTTCACCCTGATAACAGCTTTTAGTCTCTGCAGCCTTTGTAAGTACTGACTTTGACAATTGTTCCTAACTTTAGTCCTCAAATTATTTACCAAAATATTTATCTCATGTCACTTTAAAACAAGTAACTGTTGTTTCTCTGTTGGTTTCAGGCTGGTTTTCTGTCTCAGGTTCTGAGTTTCAGACTATGGACGTCCAGTTGGGTCAAGACGTCACACTGAGGTGCTCCAATGTTAACCAGTATGATACTTTGATAATCTGGTTCAGAGTTGTCGACAGAACCTCAGTCAGTTTTATCTCTACTATGGACCCATCGGGAAATGAGAAGCAAAACAGCGATCAATTTCCAAATACAAAATATGAAACAACATCTGAGAAGTCCTCTGTCTTTCTCAAAGTCAAGTCACTGGATTTATCAGACTCTGGGTTATATCTCTGTGGAATTGTCAGAGATGGAAAACTACTTTTCAGTGGGACGCATTTAAAGATTGACGGTAAGTGCATCGTAAAGTCTTCACTTTTATTGGTACATTTTGTTTGATCAAGTCATTTTCTACTTATAATACAAAGAGAGCTTTGATGTTGTCTTTGCATGTAAATTATCCAAAAATAAAATCATCATCAAATTATTATTTATTTATTTAAAAGGCAGTGATGAGCCTGATGGTAACATGGACAACAAATGTAAAAGTAAGAATTTCCTTAATATTTTTCTCTATTTTAATTTTAGCGTAATCTCAAATCTCTAAAGAGAAAAAAGAGACTAACTTTCTTTCTTGTAACTCGTCTTTGTTCTAAAGAGTCTGATGGAACAGCAAAGCTGATGAGTGTGGTCCTGGGTGGACTGACTGTTGTCCTTGTAATGGTCATCATTGGTCTGGTTGTTCAAAATGTCAAGCTTAAGAAAGGTACTTTTCTTTTATGCCATATTCTTAACAATAGTCAATGATGAATAACCAGATGTTTCTTTCTGTCACTCAGCTAAACAAGAACAAAATCCAGAGCAAAGACAGGTGAATCCAACTTTAATCCAAATCAGCCTCTATAGGTTTTGCTTGTCTAAAATATACTTGTATTTACATGGGCCAAATACAACATTACCTGGGACTACATTGTGACTGTAAATGTTATTTTCACAGAAATGTGGCTCTGACGACCTGAACTACGCTGCAGTTACTTTTCAAAAGAGAACTAAAAGAAGAGAGCCGGAGCCAAATGTTATTTATGCTGCTACCAGATAGACTCATGAGAAACTGGAAATGATGCTGCCGTATTAATATACTCTGTGGCTTTGGATGGCTTGTTGATGAGAGGAAGAAAAATCTAATTCTGTAATAAACATTCAATATACATTCATTGTTTTCTACGGTCTATTGTCTTTCTATGGTTAACTTTCAGCGCTTCCTTTTTTTCTGTCAAAGTCTATTTAGCCAAACAAACATGTGATTAGTGAGGGAGCTGGTAAAGCACTGACAACTGTCTGGAATGCCTCGTAGCGGAGCAATTCCTAACAGGAAGAGATAGCATGTCGTCTGAAAATCGAGATCTGTTAACTGGTATCTTTCTGGAAACAGAATCTGAAAATACACAGTGAATATCATCTGACTCTTATCTGTAACACATTTCTATACAAGTTTCTGAAGAAACATTTAAGACGGCGTGGAAAATAAAAAACGTCATAAAAAAATTCATGCATCAACCAAGTGAAGTCCGACCTTCAGCCTTTTACATCACAACTATACACCACAAAGTCCCTCATGTTTCCAAAGAAAACTAAGCATGGCTGTACAATTACAAGATAAAACATCACAGCAAAACAACTGGCCATCTACATACAGTATAAGTTCAGAAATTGATAGGAATATATTATTGAATTTGCCATTTGGATGTTGGACCCTGTTGCTTGGGTTATGCCGCATGATTATTAATACAAAATCATATTGTGAGTCTAATAATGAAGAAAAATTTTTATAAGTACTAATCATTGCTAGTTTGTACTCAACCACAGTAAGAAGCAGGCCACAAAGTGTGAGGTTTACATTCCTTGTTTGACAGGAAGAGACAACACCGTGTGGTCTCAAGGCAGCCGAAGCAAAGATCGTGAGGCTTGTTAGATCAAAGGTTTCTAAAACGGGCAACTGAAGCCATTTCACAAAGGAAACATGAACATAACTCCCCACTGTTCACCTCAAAGATGCTCAGTATCATTCAACAGTTTAACATTCTTAACCCTGTTCCTGTCATTAATATGGTCTGGTCCAGGCAGTAAGACCACAAAACATAGCGCCCTCTACTTGGTGGCGTGACTAGTCCTTCATGGTTCCAGATCACTGGTGATGATACAGCAAAAAAAAAAAATAAAAAAACATGAAGCCAACTTCTACAAAAATCCACAAATCTCTGAATACACGCACACATACGTACACAAGCTGAGAATATTACTGAGGCATCTTCTTATTCCACAGGTCAAAAAACCGCCCGCCTCTTTTTAGTGAAAGCAGTCTTACTGGAGCACAGTTCATAGGTGGACACTGCTTCCCTGCAGTCATACTCAAGATGAACAACTTTACCTTGATGACAGCTTTACTTCTCAGCAGCTTTAGTGAGTATAGGCTCTTAACTCAGCCACCAGAATGTAAACTTTAAACTTGTTCATCCTCCTTTTAATACACTGAAAGTAACTTCTTGTTTTTCTGTTTGTTTCAGGTCGGATCTGAAACAAACAGAACAAACGGAGTCTACGACTGTAGAGGTCCAGGCTGGTGACGAAGTCACACTGACGTGCTCCAAAGAGTACAACTCTATAACATTCTGGTTCAGACTGATCGACAAAGCAAGGTTAGCTGCATCTCCGTCTTGTTCAGTGCTGACAACAGTGTTGTGTACTGTGAGGGCTTTGAAAAGGGATCATTTCAAGTGAATTCCAACGCCTCCACTGTGTTTCTCAAAATCAATCCAGTGGATTTATCCTACTCTGGGCTGTATTTCTGTGGAGTTTACACAAATGCATGTCCACTTTTCAGCGTGATACGGCTAAATGTGAAAGGTAAGACAATTCTTCTAAAAATTAAATATGCCATACTTTCACATATTTTGATGCTTACACAATATATTTTCTCCATTTCCTTAAAAAAAAAACAATGAATTTGATGATCACATCGACAGCAAGTCTCAAACTAAGATTTCTTTCTATGCGGCAATCTAAAGCAGGATCTCAAACAACCAAAGGAAACATTCACTTAAATTTAATTGTTGTCAATTACAGAAAAGGGTCATGAAAACACAAAGAGTGCAAGTCTGGGTGGTCTGTTAGATTGGCTGTATATGCCATTTGCCATGGTTGTCTTTTATTAAATGCGTTTGAATATAGAAGCTGGTATATTTAATGCTGAACAAGAGACAACGCCAACCTCTACTATGTAGGACTTCATATGCATTAGTCTTTATTTTTGATTGTTAATGTTTGATTACAGTTATAATTTAAAATATGAATCAAATTTCGAAATTGATAGTTAAGAAATGCTTTTGGTGTCCACTGTAAAGGTGGTGCCCTGGAATAATTTATGTTTTGATTCTGATAATTAATAATATTCCTAAGTAGGGATGTAACGGTATTTGTATTTGTCCCACGGTGTCACGGTTCGGTGCACGCAGTCAAGCGGCGAATACGTCTGAGTGAGTAGTGTATTAAAAAAATAAAAAGTCGAGTCCTCATTTCAGTCCAGGCAGCAGTAATGAGCCTAACAGCTGCCAGCTAACGTCATTAGCCTACAGAAGAATAAAAACAGATGAAGAAAAGCAATTGAGCATGTGGAGCATTGATGGATGTACTAAGAGAAGTGTGGAGTTGGAAGAGCTGCCAGATACATTTAAATCACCAGGGTGAGAACACTTTGGTTTCCTGGTGCAACATGACGCGAGTGGTGTACCGGACAAAGAAGGTCTGCTGACAATGTTTCACGGAGGTGCGGTACATCACTGGAAACACAGTAAACATGCTAACGCACATAAGATGGCATCACCCCGATATATCCGTCACTGGTGCGAGGGAAAAAAAAAAACGTATGTGGAACAAGTTAGTTTAGATAGTTTCTTATAAAGTTACCAAAGTTGCCAGGTGCTACCTGACTACCTCAGTTTATCCCTACAAGAAATTGTGCTTTTGCTTTTCCTCTGTATGAACAAAATGAATGAATGGTATGAGAACCCTCCTAATGCATTACTTTTAGTTTTTACTTTTATAACAGGAGGTGGTTTTTAGTTTTTCCACTCTATTGGTGTCTGTTCAAAATAAATGAAAAAAGCTGGTTTTGTACATGTGAGTTTTTGTTGCTTTTTACCCATTGTACCGCACCGTGACCCCCACACCGAGGTATGTACTGAATCGTGACTTGTGTGTACCGTTACACCCCTAATCTTAAGTAATCTGAGTATTCATTATTACTAATGAGCAAACTTGCTCCTTGTAAAGCCCAGCAACCTTCATTATAATGACATTAGTAAGCTGTGGCGCTGGTATGGGGTGTCCCAGCAGCTCATCTGGCTTTGTTTTTTTTTGTTGTTTTTTTTTTTTTAAATGTCAAACCTGACAAGTGTGATCTCACCACTGTGTCAGTTCTCCACTGACTGGTGAGTTTTGGCCCAGTGGTCAAAATAAGAAAATGCTCTTCTTCCAGTCCAACTGTATCATTATAGAATGAGGTTATGAGGTATACTATTCAACACTGTGTAACGTGTTTATTGTGGAAACAATACAAACCTTACTGCTAAAATGAAGTAGGAGCAAAGCATATTGATTAACTGCAGACTTAAGGTCTCTTTATTTAGCTGCTAAAGAAGAAGATCAGGATGAGCATCAGGTGAGTCCATTTTAATATTGCCAATTTTTGTTTATCTCTGTACTTATTTACAGATTCTCTTCTTGAAAAATTAATGTTTTGTTTTCATTGTATTTTTAAATTCATACATGCCTAATGTTTAAAGAAACTGACGACTGTCCAGAGTCTGTGACAGTCAGATCAAGATTAGCATCTGCAGCAGACTGTGTTCCTCGTTTGACAGGAAGAGACAATACCGTGTGGTCTCAACTCAACTGAAGCAAAGATCATGAGGCTTGTTAGATCAAAGGTTTCTATAACGGGCAACTGATGCCATTTCACAAAGGAAACATGAACACAACTCACCGATCTTCAGTGTCATTCATCAGTTTAATATTGTTAACCCTGTTCTTGTCATTAGTACGGTCTGCTCCAGGCAGTAAATCCACAAAGCATAGCTCCCACTAGTCTCACAATCTGAAACTATAAAAGACTACTCACACATTACATTTGGTTCACTGGTGATGATATGGTAATAAAAAACATGGAGCTAACTGATCAAGGCTTTTATGAAAAATTTCTGAAACACACACACACACACACACGCACGCACACACACACACACACACACACACAATACTACTGAATCATCAGCCTATTAAACTGATTGAAATGTTTGAAGTGCCTCCAAACAAAAATGTTTTGTCAGTTACATGGGAAAAAATGATCCTGCTGTCAAAAACAACGGCTTAAAAATCATTTAAGGTTCAAAAATTCCATCTGCCTTGTTTTTGAAGCCATTTATGTGGTCAGTTTGAGAAACGGTATATGCAAAACCGCCCGCCTCTTTTTCGTGAAAGCAGTCTTACTGGAGCACAGTTCATAGGTGGACACTGCTTCCCTGCAGTCATACTCAAGATGAACAACTTTACCTTGATGACAGCTTTACTTCTCAGCAGCTTTAGTGAGTAAAGGCTCTTAACTAAGCCACCAGAATGTAAACTTTAAACTTGTTCATCGTCCCTTTAATACACTGAAAGTAACTTGCTGTTTTTCTGTTTTTTTTCAGGTTGGATCTCTATCTCAGGTTCTGAGTCTACGACTGTAGAGGTCCAGGCTGGTGAAGAAGTCACACTGACATGCTCCAAAATGTCCAACTCTGTAACATTCTGGTTCAGACTGATAAAGACTGACAAAAGTGAGGTTAGCTGCATCTCCGTTATGTACAATGCTGACAACAGTGTTGTGTACTGCAAGGGCTTTGAAAAGGGATCATTTCAAATGAGTTCAAACAACTCCACTGTGTTTCTCAAAATCAATTCAGTGGATTTATCCAACTCTGGGCTGTATTTCTGTGGAGTTTACACAAATACACGTCCACTTTTCAGCGTGTTACAGCTAAACGTAAAAGGTAAGACAGTTCTTCTAAAAAATGAAATATGCCATACTTTCATATATTTTGATGCTTACACAATATATTTTCTCCATTTCCTTAAAAGACAACAATGAATCTGATGATCACATCGACAGCGAGTCTCAAAGTAAGATTCCTTTCTATGCGCCAATCTAAAGCTGGATCTAAAACAACCAAAGGAAACATTCAGTCTAATTTAATCATTGTTGTTGCAGAGACTTGTCATGAAAACATAAAGCTGATGAGTGCAAGTCTGGGTGCTCTGAGTGTTTTCCTCATAACGGTCATCATTGGTCTGGTTGTTAAGATCAAGAACCTTCAGACAGGTATGTTTTGAAAGTTACCGTTTCTTATTAGTTAATGTTTAACATCCACTTTTCAGCATGATGGCGTTTATTAATTAAGAGTACTTCTTAAAAGGGTTTATAAATTCAAAATGGCCAGCTTTATTCATCTAATTTTAGCCAGCAGCTAGGATGCAATGTCTATCCTGCTTAGCTTACCAGCAAAACAACCTGAGTTACGTGCGGTTTATACGTCTGTGGGAGTTAGACGGCATACCCTGTGCACGTAGCCTACACCAGTGCAAGCTGTATTTACTTGTGTGCTCGTCAGCCTGGCTCACTCTGTAACAACGCCATCCAAATGTTAGTCAACGCTATGTCTTATTTGACAGACGTGTTAATTTTTGCTTCTACTTTCTGCTTCACTTTCTATTTCCTACTTCACGTTCAACAATGGCAACTGAAACTTTCATCAAAGAGCCCTACAAGTGTTAGTATCTCCAGACCTCCTCAGTTAACCTTTCCTCGATGTGTTCCATTTTATTGATCCAAAACAATCAATTCAAAAACTGCAGAGATGGAGAAGCAGTCAGAAAAAGTTAAGTGAAAAAATGCTACTACCAAGTAGACCAGACCGTCAACTTGATGTAGAAGTATAAACCGTGTATTATTGTCAAGCTGTTGACTCTGCCAGGAGACTTGTCATTGTTAAGTTTTGGGTTTAGTTGATGAGTGAGTTCAGATTTACAAAAACACAAGTTTCACATGTAAACTAACTATCCTCTCCTCTGACCGGCACCACCGGGATCACAGATACAGACTGTAAACATCCCTGAAAACATAGCCACACATGTGCAGGGGAGCCTTAAATCTCCTGCTTCACGGATTCCTTCATTCTGCTCTCTGTTCCTGTTTTGCATGTAGCAAAACGAGGCGAAACAAAGAAACCGTTTTTCACATGCATACCTGACACAAACACCTACACATGCTCTCATTCACCCTCTGTTCTTCTGTTAGATTGGATGTACATGCCGTTTTCCATGGTTGTCATTTTATTAAATGCTTTTGAATACAGAAGCTGGTATGTTTAATGCTGAACAAGAGATAATGTCAACCTCTACTGTGTAGGACTCCATATGCATTAGTATTTATTTTTGATTGTTAACGTTTGATTACAGTTATAATTTAAAATATTCATCAAATTTCTAAATTCATAGTTAAGAAACGCTTTTGAAACTGAAGTTGCATTTTGATTATTGGTGTCCACTGTAAAGGAGGTGCCCTGGAATAATTGATGTTCTGATTCTGATAATTAATAATAATCTTAAGCAGGGCTTGACGCTTAGCATTTTCCCAAGTAGTACGTGTGGTCCTACGTTGAAAAATCTAGTAGCACACAAATAATTTTAGGGGCACGATGAAAAGTTACCAAATAATGTGTTTTTCTTTAATAAAGTGATATGAGGTCAACGAGGAGGCATTTATAAGCAAAACAATTAAATTCATAGCTTTTTAAGTTTTAGTTATATTCTCTAAAGAGTGCAGAGAGAATAATACTGTAACAACTCATGTATTGTCAGTTATTTATAGGTGCAAATGTGCACAGTGCAACCGAGACAGTATCAAAACAGCAAGTAAAATTCTCCAAAAAGTGCAGAGAATAATACTGTAACAAGTACTGACAACAGACTTAAGCTTATTTGGCCTGTGTTATAACATAGAACATTCATACAACAGGCAGGGTTCACAATGCGATTTACTGTGTTTCACTAAATTATCTCGTTTTAAGTTCGCGTTGCCTGTGACATAAACAGACTTTCCAGCTGCTTGCTTCTGCGTTTTGCAGTACTTACAATACATTAATTCGTTTTCGTAAAGGAGCGACAGGAATGTTTTCTGCCAGTCAGCAGTAAACCTGTACTTTCACATTAATTGTCATATTAATTGTTGCTACAGTGTTAAAAGCCCTATCCATCTTTGCTTTTATTTTTATCAAGAAAAATTGGTGCACTGCACCTTTAGAAAAATAGCGCTGTCTCTGACGGTAGTCTTGATTGTTGAAGAAGTTGTGCGTGGCTGTGGATTTATGCCGCTGAACTGAGGGTATGTTGCAAATATAAAGTAAAAATAAATAAAGATGAAAGTCTGTCTTGCCGTTTGTTTTGGAGTTGCAACGGATGAATGTTTTAGACTAAAATTTCAATGGCACGCGATCTACCCGCGCTACCTTCAAGATCTACCGGCCGATCGAGATTGACATAGTGAGTACCCCTGCCATAGATACTCCGGCCTTTAACCGCCTTCCGCAGCACGTCGTCAAGCACGCTCACTACGTGTAAATCACGTATTTATTTATTTTTTCAGCTGAGGCTGCATTCAAGTGCACAACCGGCCACAACCTCCAAACATCAGCAACACATCATAAAACATTTATTAAACGGTAAAATTCGGTAGTCGCACACGTGTTACGAATTGCATTTCACAATTCGCACTGAACTGTTTTTTACTAGCATTTGCGACAAGGTGCTCGCACTATCAAGCCCTGATCTTAAGTAATCCAAGTATTCATTATTACTAATAAGCAAACTTGCTCCTTGTAAAACTCAGCAACCTTCATTATAATGACATAAGTAAGCTGTGGCGCTGGCATGGGACGTCGCGGCAGCTCATCTGGCTTTTTTTGTAAAAATGTCACACCTTATGAGTGTGATGTGACCACTGTGTCAGTTCTCCACTGACTGGTGAGCAGTTGTCAAAATAAGAAAATGCTCTTTTTCCAGACCAGCTGTATCATTATAGAATGAGGTTATGAGGTATACTATTCAACATTGTGTAACGTGTTTAACGTGGAAACAATACAAACCTTACTGCTAAAATGAACTAAGAGCAAAGCATGTTGATTAACTGCAGACTCACCGTCTCTTTATTTAGCTGCTAAAGAAGAAGATCAGGATCCACAACAGCATGACGTGAGTCCATTTTAATATCATCAACTTTTTTTTTGATCTCACAAAGACATTGGTGTGTGTACTTATTTATAGATTCTGGACTCTGATGAGCTGAAAGCTGCAGCACTGAGCCTGTACTCAACCACAATAAGACGCAAGAGGCCTGCATCAGAGAAAGAAGTGGAGGCTCATGTTATTTACACTTCCTGCTAACTGACACGAAGGACCGCACTGGCTCTATTGCTTTCATCATACTAATCTGCTGTTGTGTTTGCGTGTGTTCTTAAAAAAATAATATGTTTTGTTTTCATTGTATTTTTAAATTCACATGTGCCTGGTGTTTAAAGAAACTGAAGAATGTCCAGAGTCTGTGACAATCAGATTAAGACTAGCATCTGCAGCAGAGTGTGAGGTTAATGTTCCTTGTTTGACAGGAAGAGACAACACCACGTGGTCTCAACGCAACCGAAGCAAAGATCATGAGGCTTGTCAGATCAAAGGTTTCTAAAACGGGCAACTGAAGCCATTTCACAAAGGAAACATGAACACAACTCACCAATCTTCAGTGTCATTCATCAGTTTAATATTGTTAACCCTGTTCTTGTCATTAGTACGGTCTGGTCCAGGCAGTGAGTCCACAAAGCATAGCGCCCACTAGTCTGATAATCTGAAACTATGAAAGACTACTCACACATTATATTTGGTTCACTGGTGATGATATGGTAAATAAAAAACATGGAGCAAACTGATCAAGGCTTCGACTAAAATTTCTGAAACGCACATACACACACACACACACACACACACATGCACACACCCACACATACAGACACAGACAGAATATTACTGAATCATCTGATCAGTACATTGATCAAATATTTGTCAAAACATTTTTGTTTGGAGGCACTTCAGTAACATGGGAAAAAATGATCCTGCTGTCAAAAACAATGGCTTAAAAATCATTTAAAGTTCAAAAATTCCATCTGCCTTGTTTTTGAAGCCATTTATGTGGTCAGTTTGAGAAACGGTATATGCAAAACCGCCCGCCTCTTTTTAGTGAAAGCAGTCTTACTGGAGCATAGTTCATTGGTGGACACTGCTTCCCTGCAGTCATACACAAGATGAACAACTTTACCTTGATGACAGCTTTACTTCTCAGCAGCTTTAGTGAGTAAAGGCTCTTAACTAAGCCACCAGAATGAAAATTTTGAACATGTTCATCGTCCTTTTAATACACTGAAAGTAACTTGTTGTTTTTCTGTTTATTTCAGGTTGGATTTCTATCTCAGGTTCTGAGTCTACGACTGTAGAGGTCCAGGCTGGTGAAGAAGTCACACTGACATGCTCCAAAATGTCCAACTCTATAACATTCTGGTTCAGACTGATAAAGACTGACAAAAGCGAGGTTAGCTGCATCTCCGTTTTGTTCAGTGCTGACAGCAGTATTGCGTACTGTGAGGGCTTTGAAAAGGGATCATTTCAAATGAGTTCAAACAACTCCACTGTGTTTCTCAAAATCAATCCAGTGGAATTATCTGACTCTGGGCTGTATTTCTGTGGAGTTTACACAAATGCACGTCCACTTTTCAGCGTGGTACAGCTAAATGTAAAAGGTAAGACAATTCTTCTAAAAATGAAATATGCCATACTTTCATATATTCCGATGCTTACATAATATATTCTCTCCATTTCCTTAAAAGACAACGATGAATTTGATGATCACATCGACAGCGAGTCTCAAAGTAAGATTTCTTTCTATGCGGCAATCTAAAGCAGGATCTCAAACAACCAAAGGAAACATTCAGTCTAATTTAATCATTGTTGTTGCAGAGACTTGTCATGAAAACATAAAGCTGATGAGTGCAAGTCTGGGTGCTCTGAGTGTTTTCCTCATAATGGTCATCATTGGTCTGGTAGTTAAGATCAAGAACCTTCAGACAGGTATGTTTTGAAAGCTACTGTTTCCTTTTAGTTAATGTTTGACATCTTACTTTCAAGCTGGTGGCATTTTCTAATTAAGAGCCCTGCCGTCTGCATAAAGGTTTCAGATCATCTGAACAAAACTTCATCAATACCTCAACATGCACCACAGTTCTTAAAGGTTCATAACTTGCAACTGAAAAACTTCTAAATTCACATAACAGACGCCTAAATATTTCAAATTGGTCAAGTTCCAAAACTATTTACTTCTACAACTGTATAATTACCAAACACAATTAATATTTGCAGATCTGTGTTGGAACATATTTATAATGACAGTACCAAGTAAACCTGCTGATGTTTACCCTGATCGCTTGAGAATCTGCATTAAACAGAAGTTCTGAATATACATGTGCGAGTATGTTAAAGTACGTAGATCCATGTCAAGCAGTTTGTTGCGTGTAAGTTAGGTTCAATATGACATTTCCTCAGTTTGGTGCACCCTAGGCGTAAAAAAAATGTCAAAAGTCTGGCTGAGCAGTGACATGTGACAACGTGTATTTGTGAGCTCTGCTTAGACTGAACATTTATTTAATATTCCTCTCCTTCTCGGTGCAAACCTTGTCTCTAAAGTGCGAAGTCCCAAGTCCCTTGAATTAGCTGTGTTTTTTAACTCAAAGCTGCTAAAAATCCTAAACCTAAAAAGCTGAAGCCAGGGCCGGCATGATGTGGATCCGGCCGCAGAAGCGGGGTCAGGGTCGCCATAAAGCAAATGGAGCAGAATGTGCTAACTAAAATTGACTCGTCTGTGATGGCGGCTGCAGGTAAACAGCACAAGAAAATAGACAACTTGGCGAGTGACTTAAGGACAGAAAGCCTGAATGTGCTCGCTGACTATAAAATTTTAAATAAAACTCTTGCACAACAATTAGACCCCATTATTCCCACCATTATAAATGAGGACCAAACAGGCTTAATTCCCAGATGGCAATCTTCTTTTAATGGGAGAACACAACTTTTGTAAGGAATGCTTAATTTATGATGTCAGTGATTATGGAAAAATGACAGTTGAAAAAAACAAAATAATGTCCAAAGTCTATCAATGTTGACATACCAAACCACACTCAAAAAGTAATGAAAATAGACTGGATTTTTGCTTTCGGTCATAATTATGTAAAAGGTTATTGCCCAATATGATGACTGGATTGGGATTCTCACAACCTAAAACGCTTTGAATTTTGTGTTCTTGAGATGATTGTTTGTATCCTTGGAACTGATTCAAAGCCTAAGCTCTCATAAAGGGCATGTAAAAATAAAATGCCATTTTAGGAGTTTATGGTGATTGTTTAATGTCTATCTAAGCAAATATTTTCTCTCCCTATTAAGCTTACAACGAAGAAAAAGATCCACAACAAGGCGAGGTACAGTTTGAACATTTATTTTTATGCACAGTATTTGATTTAGCATTACAGAAAACTATTCTTGTTCTTTACAGACTCTGGGCTCTGAAGACTTGAACTATGCCACAGTGACATTTGCTCGCGAGGCAAGAAGAAGAGAGATGGAGTTAAATGTTGTGTATGCTGCCACCAGATAGACTGAAGAAGCAACTACGCTGCACCTCAGAGTGAAACTGCTATTTTAATCTGTGGTTTGTGTGTTAATGTGAGATTTCAGCTCTATTTTAAGTTCACTGAAAGCTACACTGACCTACAACATATCAACATATCAACCCCATTACAGTTGAAACGTTAACCTACAACTCTATCACTGTCTATAAACTGGAGATTCACAAGAGTCACCAATGATGAATGTTTGTCATTAAGTCTGAGTCTTTCCTCAGATTTAATGAAATACCTGCAACATCAGAATGTGCGAGTGTTGATTGAGCAGTTTTGCATACATTATCTCCTTCATGGAAACAGGATAGATCAGGATCCAATGAAAAACACACTTCACATTCAGACACAGAGTTGCTCAGTTACAATTATATTATTCATTACAACGTGGCCTTCAAGTTGAGACTTGATCTCCCACATGCCAGTGAATTCATTTTTATTATGGTATTTTATCACAGTAAAAGTCTGACACACTTACTTGAGTAAAAAAAAGTAAGAACTTTTTCCTCTCAAAAAGATGCAAAATCTCTTCCTTTGGGCTATTTAAAGGTTTGATACCTTTTTGATACCCAACATAAGCTAAAAATTAGTGCAGTCATGAGAGGAATTTAGTGCAGGACTGTAACATAAAAATTTATTCATTCTCACTAGTGGTAAGTAAGTGTATACTGATCATAAATAATGGGATGCACTGTGACTTGCAGAATTACATTTAACAACTGTGACAATTGATACTGATTGGTGTGTCAACAGTTTCAAATGTGTCACAACACAAAAGCAGAAGCCGTGAGAGCAGACTTGGTCTATTTTTCAAAACCGAACATACACTCTAAAGTGGTATTGCTTCATCGATGTCCGGGCTATTGTATTTTATTCCTGCACAATAAACGTTGAATGAAATCTCAGATTTGTATCAGTTTGTTTGTGCCCAAGCACCTGATCATAACTTTTTGGTGGAGCAGCAACTCACATCATAACTTCTGGACTAGAAATTAAGCCCAGTAAGTTGCACTTAGCCAACAGCGCCAAAGAATACCAATATTTACGTGCATGAATACGTTTCCAAAAGAGAGGAGAACAATGTGGCATGATTGAAAAGAGGCTAACCTGAGACAAGGTACAATACATGCTTGTGATATCGCAATGATCAACACATCATTTCACTGACTGACCGGCGGCGGTTATAGGAGAAGAAATGCTGTCAGAAATCTATCCCAGCCTACGTTTTAATCACATGACAAGTTACAACACTTGTTTTAACCTCTCACAGTATTATTTACGATTCCTGCTTTGGACCACCATGGTTCTTTCACACTGGTTATTAGGACTGGATTTTAAAACTATATTTTATATATCTATATATCTATATATATATATATATATATATATATATATATTATTATGCCCTTCTCTGCACCCTTGTTAGAAATCTTGCTGCATCTCAAAGGACTGGTTTTTCGAGGCCGTGTCTCGCTGAACACAGCTGAGGAGAAAGCTCAAAGCTTTGCAAGAACAAAGTCTGTACAGACACCTTTGCAAAATATTCTAGAATTATGTGAACGTGTTGTATGTCTGAATTAAAAGTACAATATTTTATAAAACCAGATATTTGTGTTTACAAATGTATACGAATGACCCAAACTGTTGCACCTTGCACTGCTGCAACAACAAGCTCTGTCTGCAGCCATCTTACGGCGTCAATAAAACTTGTGAACCTGTGAAACGCCTAAATTAGCATGAAAGTTTAACAGCTTCATATGAAACCGACACTGCTTATATTTACCATGACAAATCACCGTTTTCTCCATGCAGCTGCCAGAATCTTGATATTTCTTAACGTGAAAAATCATATTACTCTAGATCAGTTACACGACTTGGTATGCAAATGTTTTTGAATAAGCCTAACTCCTTCATGGGGGTTTTCCCGACACTCACAAATCTATTCTGTTTAATGTGCACAAATAGATACAACACTTTGGTTTAACAAGCAGTCAGCACACACAGAAAAATTCACAGCTAGCCTAGTGACTATAAACAGCCTCATGCAAACCACCAGTTAGCGAGCCAAAAGACTGCACATGCAAGTTTGGAGTTAGCCAAAAAAGGTAAATGCTACGAAGAACTTTGCTGTGCTTGTTGTGCCATCTGTCCGCTGCCAGCTTAATTTAATTTTGTATGAGCAGCTGACAGCACACAACAAAGTGTTTATTGAATTAAAGGAGATGTTAAATTCAGTATAGCATACCAGTGTAAGTATGACACCATGTGTAAGGCACATGTTCTATGTGCAAACAACACCGCAAGCATAGCAAATGTGACTTTCAGTGACATAACGTTTCTTGGAAAGAGGCTGCATTCACACTAGCGACGACAGACCAGCAAGCAACAATTCATTTTAAATGGAAGTCAACGACATCAAGCATCAAACTGTGACAGGTGTGTTGCGCTAGGTGGTCTTTTTTGACGAATCAACCATACAAACGCACTTGTTTCAGCAGTTAACTTTCAGATGACGTCACCAACAACGCTTGAGCGGAACTTGCAGCATGAGGGTTAGAGTAAGGTTGTAAAATAAATAAATAAATGCCTGTACATCTGCTTTTTGTCTAGTTAACCAATAAACTAATTGGGTGGAATCCGTATTACAGACACAGATAAGCTTGCTGTAGCCAGGAATATTGAGTAACCAGTGACTACCACTTCAGACATTGTTGCGGTCTGTTGCAGTAATTATGACATTATCATTATTATTATTATTTTTGTTAATTGGCAGTATTTTATAGAAATATGTTTTCACTTTCACTGAGAGAAAAGAAAACATCAGGATCATTAAATTGGAAGAAAGGTAATTGAAAAACACAGCACATCAGTGCACCAACAGTATATTTCAATGGGGTCAAACTAAGTGTATTCAATATTAGGGAAGACTCATTAGAAAGCTTGTTTTAATTTAGTATTTAACATCCAAAATCATGAAACAACTGATGTGTCTCTCACGAAGGACATAGCAAAATATTTCTGCTTTCATTCAAGTCCAATTCAGATGTAATCATGTAGTGCGAGTAAACACACTGTGAGAGAATAATGACATTGCACAATGTCTTACTAACACTGCTAACATCCTGTATGTGATAAACGCTGGGTGCACAGATAAAATGTTACGAGTAGATTTTGTTCTGTAGATTTTTTTGTTCTGGGAGCGAAAGCACAAATTGTGAAGATATAAATACTTAATTCACAGGATGTATCAAGTAAAAGTCTCCTATCAAACTAAACGCACCAGATAGGTTCGGGAGAAACCAGTGTGCACCCTTTCACCTCTAGAACTAACTAACCTAATGACAGGAAGTGAACACATCACCATTCAACTGTACTTCTGTAGAGGAGAGATGCTTTGCTGCTCACTGGAGATTCACAAAGGCTGAGCAGTTGTACAAATAAAGGACCACCTCTTTACATTGAGATCACTCTTAACTGGAGCACAGTTCAGTTTTCCCTAAAAATGTGTCACTGCTCGCGTGATCACAGGTCACACTTAACAGACTTTCAGTCTCTGTGTTTAAAAGATGCCAGTAGCAAGGTGACACTTGCACACAGCCTCATATCAAAGCATATTATCTGCTGGCTGCACGTTTTAAGACATGACAGAGTACGTTGAAACCACAGTAGGTGAAGATCCCATCCTTCTGCACTGTTGCATACAACTGAACCTGCAAACATTAACTCAGTAATAATAATTGGTCACATACGATTTAAACTTCTCTTAGTGATCGATTAGGTTATGTGTTAGATTGCACCGATGTGTCCTTCTGTAGCAGGTTTATTAACATTGGCATCAGTGTACAAGTTGCTAAAAGCATTATTCATGTAATGCAGATTATGGCATTAGATTTTCAAACTGGTTTTCCAGTGTAATTAACCAATAAATAAATAAATAAAACAGCAGCACAATCTCATAAGTTTTTTTTAAGGTGAACAAAATGTTGTAAAATTAAGTTTGTGAATTTTGTAAAAAAAAAAACATGGTTCCTTCTGGTAAGCTGAAGGTCACAAAAGTCGTATCACGCTGTGTTACACGTTAAAAAAAATCGGCAGAGAAACGTTAGCTGCAAAAGCTCTATGTTGTAGCTGTCTGTGGCCCAATATAATGCAGACAGAAAGGTTAATCCTCTAGGGGATGTTGCTGGCACAAGCAGTTGCACATATACACTTTTATTGAACAAGGCTTGCTTTAAAGATTATCTCAAGTGTTTTTAACAAGACCACATCGTCTCGTTTTCCTTTCACATGTTGATTTGTACCCATTTCCCTAAAAGCAGTGACAAACAGTGTCAGTCTGAGCAGACGTATAAATGAAGGACCATCCCACCTCTTTATGTTGAGATCACTCTTAACTGGAGCACAGTTCAGTTACTATCATTGTAGTGGTGGAGACTTACTGTACGCACAATGGTGAACTTTACCTTGATACCAGCGTTACTCTGCGCCTTCAGTAAGTACAAACATTACATTTTATGACTACATTTGTCACGATAACTGCTAGCTGATGTTTAATACTTTAATCTGCCAGAACTCAAAAATTTCATTAGTAATATTTTGTTTCAGGTTGGATCTCTGTCTCAGTGTCTGAGTTGCACACCGTGGAAGTTCAGTCTGGTGAAGAAGTCACAATGCAGTGCTCCAACTTTACCAGTTTTCCCGCAAATTTATTCTGGTTCAAACTGGTCAGTGGAACCAATATCAGCCGCATCTCAGCTATGTGCAACTCTGATCAAAATGCTTCGTTCTTTGATGGATTTCAAGATGGCAAATTTAATATGACATCCAACACCACCACTCTCTTTCTGAACATCAAACCTGTGGATTTATCTGACTCTGGGCTGTACCTCTGTGGATTTTACCAAGGAAACAACTCAGTAACTGTCTCAGTAATTGCAACAAATTTAAGTGTTCAAGGTAACACTCCTATAAAGTACTTTTTTATATAAATATAGGTTGAATATTTTATACACGGTTTTATCATTTATCTTTCCTGCAGAAGTGCTAAGTGACGGGTTTACAAATGTGACAAGTGTGATCCTAGGCGGTATAACGGTATTCCTTGTAATGGTCATCATCAGTCTGGTCGTCAAAATCCCAACACATCATACAGGTATTTCTCTGCTTTTATTTAAAATGCACATGCAAACACTTTCACCTACTAACTGATGGATTTTCTGTTTCTGTCAATTAGCTCAACATGAGGAAGTGAATCCCCAACAAACTGAGGTAAACGACATTTTTTACCTTTGATTAACATGGACTGATTAATATATTGTATGATTTAAGTCATTCAACAAGTGATGTTTAAGATTAGTGATTGTAATTATTTTACTTTCAGAACATGGGCTCCGATTCTCTGAACTATGCAGCTCAGGGGCTGTATTCATCAGCTATAAGAAGAAGAAAGCCAGCTTCAGAGAGACTAGTGGAATCTTATGTTATTTATTCTGCCAGAGGATAGCCTCATGAAGATGATTTGACTCTGCATCAGTCATAAACTCTTCCATAACAGATTACCACTGTTTGCGATAACATGCCCTCATTTTTTTCCTGCTAAAGTTTGTGCTTTGAATTTTATCCTTCATGTAAAACATTTTGGATGCTGAAAAGCAATATCTCCATCCCTGCTGCTTCTGTCTGCATGTATGGCCTCTTTAGTTCAGATAATTCACATTCAGTAATAAAGATTTGCTATTTACCAATATTTTGTGTTTAAAGATAATTTGTGTTATATGATGTATTAGTTGCTTTAAACAATAAAAAGTATAAATACTGGTATTGATACAGCTGATATTAGCTCTGGTATTACTGAGAACATTCTGTTTTACTGTTGACCCCGAGTGTCTGCATCTCTACTGTCTAGAGCAGTGTAAGTTCCCCATGACTTGTCTGACAGGAAGAGACAGCTAAACTGAATTATGAAGTGTGTTTGGCACTGATAATGTGTGAAATGAAGAAGTGAATGCTGTTACTTCTGTTTTTTCTTCTATTGAGAAGCAAGCATGGGGCAGTGTTTATCAGAAAACAGCATGTTTGGTTCAGTATTTCACTCCTATTTGCCTCTTGTTGCCGTTTTCTTCCCCTGTGGTGGCATACAGCACTGTCTGCACTGGTTGAGCTTTCACCTGTATATCTGTGTAGTTAATGAGGTCGCAACCAGAGGAAACTCAACTTGCAGCTCTCTGCATCATAACCACACACTACAAAAAGTGTCATGTTCCCACAGACTACAAATCCGTTGCATCTGAAGATATATTTTCGATTGTATTTAAACAGATGCGAAGGGTGGTAGAGGTGGGAATCACCGCCCCGAATCAACCACTTCAGTTCAGATTACTTTCAATACGTGCTGGGGGTGTATATGAGATTCACAGCTCAGTCTGAACCTTCGATTTGGAGTCACCACACTTCAGTTCAGCAGACAAAAGAAATAATGAAACAACAAAGCTGCATTTCTTGTTTTTTTATGAACACAGAGAACACAACCTAAATTAAAAGCCTTTTGCCACCAATCAGGGCAAACTTCACATGCAGCAGAGAGGTTGCAGGTTCTAGCCATGCAGGAAGTCAGATTAAATGATGTAGTGCAAGTTAACACCTTGCAAGAGTCTAATAGGTTACCACAATGTCTTACTAAAACTGACAACATATAAATATGCTTCCAAAATTAATTAGATGGATCACAGAGTTATTAATTAAAAGTTCAATACCAAACTAATCGTACTAATCACTGCATCCTCACACCCCTAACTAACTATGACAGGAAGTGAACATGTCACCATTCGACTGTACTTCTGAAGAGGAGATGCTCTGCTGCTCAGTACTGCTGTGGAGAGTTGTGACCCAAGTTACCACAGTCATCTTCTGTCAGCTACAACTCTGTCTGTCAAGTCTGGAGGAGCCGTTTCTACATGTGCTTTCGATCAGTTTGCATCCTGCTTCTAGATATCAATTTAAAAATGTGTCACTGCTCGCGCGATCACAGGTCACACTTAACAGACTTTCAGACTCTCTGTTGAAAAGATGCCAGTAGCAAGGTGACACTTGCACACAGCCTCATATCAAAGCATATTCTCTGCTGGCTGCACGTTTTAAGACATGACAGAGTACGTTGAAACCACAGTAGGTGAAGATCCCATCCTTCTGCACTGTTGCATACAACCGAACCTGCAAACATTAATTCAGTAATTATCATTGGTCACGTACGATTTAAATGTCTCTTCGTGATCGATTAGGTTATGTGTTAGATTGCACCGATGTGACCTTCTGTAGCAGGTTTATTATTAACATTGGCATCAGTGTACAAGTTGCTAAAAGCATTATTCATGTAATGCAGATTATGGCATTAGATTTTCAAACTGGTTTTCCAGTGTAATTAACCAATAAAAAATAAATAAATCAGCAGCACAATCTCATAACAGTTTTTTTTTTAAGGTGAACTAAATGTTTGTAAAATTAAGTTTGTGAAATTTGTAAAAAAAATAGTTCCTTCTGGTAAGCTGAAGGTCACAAAAGTCGTATCACGCTGTGTTACACGTTAAAAAAAATCTGCGGAGAAACGTTAGCTGCAAAAGCTCTATATTTTAGCTGTCTGTGGCTCAATATAATGCAGACAGAAAGGTTAAACCTCTAGGGGATGTTGCTGGCACAAGCAGTCGCACAAATATATACACTTTTATTGAACAAGGCTTGCTTTAAGATTATCTCGTGTTTTTATCAAGACCACATCGTCCTGTTCTCCTTTCAGATGTTGATTTGTACCCATTTCCCTAAAAGCAGTGACAGTGTCAGTCTGAGCAGACGTATAAATGAAGGACCATCCCACCTCTTTATGTTGAGATCACTCTTAACTGGAGCACAGTTCAGTTACTATCATTGTAGTGGTGGAGACTTACTGTACGCACAATGGTGAACTTTACCTTGATACCAGCGTTACTCTGCGCCTTCAGTAAGTACAAACATTACATTTTATGACTACATTTGTCACTATAACTGCTAGCTGATGTTTAACACTTTAATCTGCCAGAACTCATAAAAATTTCATTAATAATATTTTGTTGCAGGTTGGATCTCTGTCTCAGTTTCTGAGTTGCACACAGTGGAGGTTCAGCCTGGTGAAGAAGTCACACTGCAGTGCTCCAACATTACCAGTTTTACCGCAAATATATTCTGGTTCAAACTGGTCAGTGGAACCAATATCAGCCGCATCTCATCTATGTTCAGCTCTGATCAAAATGCTTCGTTCCATGATGGATTTCAAGATGGCAAATTTAATATGACATCTAACACCACCACTCTCTTTCTGAACATCAAACCTGTGGATTTATCTGACTCTGGGCTGTACCTCTGTGGATTTTACAAAGAAAACAACTCAGTAACTGTCTCAGTAATAGCTACAGATTTAAGGGTTCAAGGTAAGATTGCTTTGAAGCACTTTTTTACACCAATATGTACCCTGTTTCAGACATGATGTATGTACTGGGAGGTTGAATATTTTATACACAGTTTTATCACTTATATTTCTTGTAGAAGTGCCAAGTGATGGGTTGACAAATGTGATGACTGTAATCCTGGGCGGTATAACAGTTTTCCTTCTAATGGTCATCATCTGTCTGGTTGTCAAAATACGGACACTTCATACAGGTATTGATAAGTTTTTATTTAAAATGCACATGCAAACGTTTTTAGTGATTGACAGCTTTTCTGTTTTTGTCATTTAGCTCAACATGAGGAAGTGGTAGTGAATCCACAACACACTGAGGTGATTCTAACTTTAAATTAACATATTGTTTGATTTAATTATTTTAATAAGTGATGTGTGAGATCAGTGACTGTAATTATTTTATTTTCAGAACGATGATTCTCTGAACTATGCAGCACTGAGTTTCCGTCCCAAAGCAAAGAGCAGCAGAAGGCCAGCAGCACAGAGAGAACAGGAACAAGATGTAGTGTACGCTGCCACAAGATAGACTCAAAATAATTTAGCACAACTCATGCTTCATCATAGTGAACTGCAGATGGCCTGTTTGTGTGGCTGGCGGATGGGAGACAATGTCATGACATTTTAAAAAAAATAAAAATCTCATTGTGTAATAAATATTTTATGTAATGCAAATATAATCTCTATACAACACAACAAGACTGATGTTTTATGGAGGTGGAGTCGGTCAGAACATTGGTGACAGTGTCTGAGTTTCTAAAGAATAACGAAATATTTGATATTGAAGTCTGTACTGTATCAATAAGGTTCTTTTTCAAGTTGCATGATTCGATCAGATATTCAATTACACGCACATCAAGCAGTATACGGTAGATGTAGAATTGTGGATGTGAAATTCTCAAATACAAATATTTTGACAAGAGTGATGTGTCAATGGAGTGATGAACAATCAGTGAACACTGTAATAGTTTTGGCTGTAGTAGTTTTGCTGTCCTCGGCAGGATGCAACCTGACACAGGCACACACACACAAAAAACGCAAACACACAAACAAAGTATCTGTGGGATGATCCACAGAGGCCCCTCCCCTCAATCCATAGGACCCAAAGGCCCCCACTAAGAACATTCTGTTGCCAGACATGTCCATGTCCATTTTTTGATGAATCAAAACTGTTCTGGAGGCACAAGGGAGACCTACACAGTAATAGGCAAGTGGTAATAACGTTATACCTGATCAGTGTAAACTATGGACAAAGACTGTAACTGGTGTCCAATGGAGCAGCAACCCCTATGAATAGTGCATTAAAGAATCAAATCTATCAAAACAATGTCATTCACAACAGTTTTCTTTTGTGAATAAAACTTTTTTTGAGTTACTGTTGTACAAATGTGACATGGGGCTTCATGCCTACATTCCGTGGTCCATCTACATGCAACAGACAGCAGAAGGATGATGCCAGTAATTGGAAATGCACTTCTGTTATTTATCTGCAAAAGGTTGCTTACATCCATTTGGAGTGGTGGAAAGTTGAGGGTTCTTGTCTGAAACACAACAGATGAGGACACAATGATGAATCCCAGACCCTGAACACAACCATCAGACATAACTCACCGTTACAATCCAGATACACTCACTGGCCACTATATTCTTTACATCTTGCCAATACTGGGTTGGACACACTGGGTTGTTTTGTTCAGAACTGCCTCAATTCTTTGTGGCATCAATTTAACAACCTACTGAAAACATTGTGAACATTGTTTAGGGACGCAGGTCTGTATCGACATGACAGGATTACAACTGCAGATTCGTCAGCAACACATCCAAGATACCAATCTCCCATTCCACCATGTCCCAAAGGTGCTCTATTGGATTCAGATGGGGTAACGGTGGAGGACATTTAAGTTCAGTGAGCTGAAACAATGTACTGCTCAAGAAACTAGATGATTTCGATTTCAGCTTGGTGACACGTCATGTTATTCTGCTGGACGTAGCCATCAGAAGTTGAGTACACAGTGGTCATAAAAGAAAAGGACTTGGTCAGAAACTTGTGGCATTTAAACGATACTCAAATGGTACCGAAGGGTCCAACATGTGCCAAGAAAAGGTCACTTACACCATTATACCACCAGCCTGAACCACTTTGATTGATTACCTCCGGTGTAACGTTTCAGCACTTGTTGACATGAGCAAACATCTATCTTTACCTGGATGTCGAAGTAAGTCTCGTCCACCAACTGGCTTGGGACAGCTGCATGCAACTTCACACCCCTAGTATATTCCTCAGTGTACAAGAGTAACACAATCTCCAGTCTAGATTGTCCATGGATTCACACAGCTGATGACCAAGTCTGACATCGTGCATAATTCAGCATTAGAATGAATTCATGGGATTAACCATCTTCTTCAGTTCTTCCAGTTTTGATGAACCTGTGCTCACTGATCTCAGATTTCTATTCTTGGCTGGAGGAGTGGAAATCAGTGTGCTCTTCTAATGTCACGTAGATGCTTTGCTGCTCATTTTGGTTGTAAACCGTGGTTATCTGACCTACTGTGGACTCCTTCTGTCAACTCTAACCAGTCCGGTCATTCTTTTCGGACCTCAGCCTCTCTTCGGGACCAGTTGCAGAAAACAAAAAAAAACATGCTACAATCAAAGTTGCTAAAATCAATTTTAAACACTTTCCTAATTTTTAAGAACATTTCCTAAAGTTCCTTACATATACACTGCACCCACATAACTGTCTGGAGAACTGCATGAACAGGAAGGAGTACAGTCGTTTCTACAGTTGCCCTGATAATGAAGACAATGAAGCTCTCCATTATATGCAAGGAGCTCCACTAATGCCCATAAACTCATTTGGATGATTATTCATTTTGGAAGAGATGTTTGTATGTGCTGAACACAGTCACAAGGTGGCTGGACCCTATCCCTGCTGTCACGGGGCGAGAGGCAGGGTACACCATGGACAGGTCTCCAGTCCATCGCTGGGCTAATAGACAGACAACCATTCACACTCACAACTATGGCCAATTTGTAGTCACCATTTAACGTAACGAGCACGTCTTTGTACGATGGGAGGAAGCCGGAGTACGCAGAGAGAACCCACACAGACACAGGGAGAACATGCAAACTCCACAGTCGGCTGATTTAAACCCGGAACACGGAACCTTCTTGCTGTGAGGCATCAGCACTAACCACCACACCACTGTGCCACAAACCAATTTAAACTCTGCAATGAAATGTGTCACCTCTCATGTCATAACGGGTCACACTTAACAGACTTGTACAAACTGAGTTCACACTCACTGTTGAAAAGATGCCAGTAGCAAAGTGACACTAGCACACAGCCTCATATCAAAGCATGTTCTCTGCCGGCAGCACATTTTAAGACATCACAAAACCACAGCAGGTTAAGGTCACAGTGATCTCTAAAAAGATAGTTCCATCTGATAAGCTATAGATCACAAAAGACTTTGTCATGATGTGTTACAAGTCACACAGTCTCTAGTGAATAGCTGTATATCAAAACAATGTGTTATCATTAACTTTGTCTGTGGCTCAATATGATGCAGACAGTAAGGTTAAACCTCTACGCAGTGATGTGTGTGGAAGAAGTATACACTTTTATATAACAACTGTAAGATATCTTATGGAACAGCTGAAGGGACAGATCTTTACATATTACATTTCCTTATTCGTCAAGGCATAATAGAGATCACTTAATCTGTTTTCAACATTTAAAGTTTTGTTTAAAGATTATCTCAAGTGTTTTTAACAAGACCACATCGTCCTGTTCTCCTTTCACATGTTGATTTGTATCCATTTCCTTAAGAGCAGTGACAGTGTCAGTCTGAGCTACTGTACAAATAAAGGACCACCCCACCTCTTTACGTTAAGATCACTCTTAACTGGAGCACAGCTCAGTAACTATCATTGTAGTGGTGGAGTTTTACTGTACGCACAATGGTGAACTTTATCTTGATACCAGCGTTACTCTGGACCTTCAGTAAGTAGATATATTCTGATGATGTTCTGTACTTTAATCTACTAAAAATCATACTGGTAAACATTTCATTAATAATCTTTTGTTTCAGGTTGGATCTCTGTCTCAGTTTCTGAGATTCACACAGTGGAGGTTCAGCCTGGTGAAGAAGTCACACTGCAGTGCTCCAACGTTAGCAGTTTACTTTCTCATATATTCTGGTACAAACTGGACAAAGAAAACAATGTCAGCTGCATCTCATCTATGTTCAAGTCTAATCAAAATGCTTCGTTCTGTGATGGATTTCGAGATGGCAAATTTAATATGACATCCAACACCACCACTCTATTTCTGTACATCAAGCCTGTGGAATTATCTGACTCTGGGCTGTACTTCTGTGGATGTTACAAACAAGAGTCAGTAACCGTGTCAGTAATAGCAACAAATCTAAGGGTTCGAGGTAAGATTGTTACCAATTTCTTTTTTTTTTCTTCTTTTTTGTATATCAATATGTACCCTTTTTCACATGGGATGCACATACACTATATTACCAAAAGTATTCGCTCACCTGCCTTTACTCATTCTATGAACTGAAGTGCCATCCCATTCCTAACTCATAGAATTCAATATGATGTCGGTCCACCTTTTGCAGCTATTACAGCTTCAACTCTTCTGGGAAGACTGTCCACAAGGTTGAGGAGAGTGTTTATAGGAATTTTTGACCATTCTTCCAAAAGCGCATTGGTGAGGTCACACACTGATGTTGGTCGAGAAGGCCTGGCTCTTAGTCTCCGCTCTAATTCATCCCAAAGGTGTTCTATCGGGTTCAGGTCAGGACTCTGTGCAGGCCAGTCAAGTTCATCCACACCAGACTCTGTCATCCACGTCTTTATGGACCTTGCTTTGTGCACTGGTGCACAGTCATGTTGGAAGAGGAAGGGGCCCGCTCCAAACTGTTCCCACAAGGTTGGGAGCATGGAATTGTCCAAAATGTTTTGGTATCCTGAAGCATTCAATGTTCCTTTCACTGGAACTAAGGGGCCAAGCCCAGCTCCTGAAAAACAACCCCATACCATAATTCCTCCTCCACCAAATTTCACAGTTGGCACAATGCAATCTGAAATGTACCGTTCTCCTGGCAACCTCCAAACCCAGACTCGTCCATCAGATTGCCAGATGGAAAAGCGTGATTCATCACTCCAGAGAACGCGTCTCCACTGCTCTAGAGGCCAGTGGCGGCGTGCTTTACACCATTGCATCCGACGCCTTGCATTGCACTTGGTGATGTGTGGCTTGGCTGCAGCTGCTCGGCCATGGAAACCCATTCCATGAAGCTCTCTGCGTACTGTACTTGGGCTAATCTGAAGGTCACATGAAGTTTGTAGCTCTGTAGCAATTGACTGTGCAGAAAGTCGGCGACCTCTTTGCACTATGCGCTTCAGCATCCGCTGACCCCTCTCCGTCACTTTACGTGGCCTACCACTTCGTGGCTGAGTTGCTGTTTTTCCCAAACGCTTCCATTTTGTTATAATAGAGCTGACAGTTGACTGTGGAATATTTAGGAGCGAGGAAATTTCACGACTGGATTTGTTGCACAAGTGGCATCCTATGACAGTTCCACGCTGGAATTCACTGAGCTCCTGAGAGCGGCCCATTCTTTCACAAATGTCTTGTTTCACAGTCTGCATGCCTGAGTGCTTGAATTTATACACCTGGGGCCAGGCCAAGTGATTAGAACACCTGATTCTGATCATTTGAATGGGTGAGCGAATACTTTTGGTAATATAGTGTAAGTACCGACTCCAATCCACAAGAGGTTGAATATTTTATACACAGTTTTATCATTTATCTGTCTTGTAGGAGTGTCAAGTGATGGGTTTACAATTGTGACGATTGTAATCCTGGCCAGTATTACGGTTTTCCTTCTAATGGTCATCATCAGTCTGGTTGTCAAAATCCAGACACTTCATACAGGTATTTATACGTTTTTATTTAAAATGAACATGCAAACGTTTTTAGTGATTAACTGACAGCTTTTCCGTTCCTGTCATTTAGCTCAAGATGAGGAAGTGAATCCACAACACACTGAGGTAATCAAATTCTAACCTTAAATTAAGTTTGACCGATATATGCATGATGTAATTTATTTAATAGACAATGTGTGAGATCAGTGACTGTAATTATTTTATTTTCAGAACGTGGGCTCTGATTCTCTGAACTATGCAGCGCTGAATTTCCGTCCCAAAGCAAAAAGCAGCAAAAGGCCTGCAGCAGAGAGAGAACTGGAACAAGATGTAGTGTACGCTGCCACAAAATAATTCAGCACAACTCAAGCTTTATCTTGTTGAACTGCTTGTGGACAGTTTGTGTGGCTGGTGGATATATATACACAATAAATGTTATGTTTATGCAAACATATGCTGTCTCTACCAATTTAATTGTAATATTCTCAAAGAAAAATATTATGGCTGATGTTTGATGGAGGTGGAGTCAGTCAGGGCTGTGATGACAGGACAGACCATCTTTTAGTGTGAGAGAGTTTCTGCTGCAGAGTTAACAGGAAGACTGTGGTCTGACTACAACTCAAAGCCACGAGGCCTCTCTGACAAGCACAGAAAAAGATGAGCTTTGATTAGATTATAGTAACAGTTACAAAGCAAAGAAATGATTTAATCATCCAGTGTCCACATTCGCATGTCAAATATGCAACAACTACAGGAATACCATCCTCTATTAGCATTAAGTTCTTCAACATACCAACAGTAGTCTGGGTAACAAAGCTGAAGTCAGAGGCAATCTTCAAGCACAGGAAGGCTAACCTCCCACTCTCTTCATCACAAACACACCACTAGGTCTTCAACTTTCCCACAAATGTCACCAAGACCTGTTACCCTGAAACAGTAAGATATTTAAGCCTGAATGCAAATTAGGTTCTTCAATGAGGTTCTTCCTCTATGTCCACTAGTCCGCTACAATTGTGAACTATGCTGGTGGTCTTTGTAAATGGCAGCAGTTTAACGTGCCAACTATCAAAAATGACTGAAAGCCAAGGCCTTTAGATGTTTATACAATGCACTGTCTGTACTTGTAAGATTAGGTTTAAATCTTCCCTTTCTGCTAAAGTTTATCGTTAGGTGCTGCTATAGGCCCAGGCTGCTGGGGGACTTGGGATGATACAACTCTCTACTCTCTTATCTCTTTCTCTCATATGCCAATACTTCAAGCCATTAAAATAGTTCCTCAAAATATGTATCTGAATATACACTCACCGGCCACTTTATTAGGTAAACCTTGCTAGTACCGGGTTGGACCCCCTTTTGCCTTCAGAACTGCTTTAATCCTTCGTGGCATAGATTCAACAAGGTACTGGAAACATTCCTCAGAGAGTGTGGTCCATATTGACATGATAGCATCACGCAGTTGCTGCAGATTTGTCGGCTGCACATCCATGATGCGAATCTCCCGTTCCACCACATCCCAAAGGTGCTCTATTGGATTGAGATCTGGTGACTGTGGAGGCCATTTGAGTACAGTGAACTCATTGTCATGTTCAAGAAACCAGTCTGAGATGATTCGCGCTTTATGACATGGCGCGTTATCCTGCTGGAAGCAGCCATCAGAAGATGGGTACACTGTGGTCATAAAGGGATGGACATGGTCAGCAACAATACTCAGGTAGGCTGTGGCGTTGACACGATGCTCAATTGGTACTAACGGGCCCAAAGTGTGCCAAGAAAATATCCCCCACACCATTACACCACCACCACCAGCCTGAACCGTTGATACAAGGCAGGATGGATCCATGCTTTCATGTTGTTGACGCCAAATTCTGACCCTACCATCCGAATGTTGCAGCAGAAATCGAGACTCATCAGACCAGGCAACGTTTTTCCAATCTTCTATTGTCCAATTTTGGTGAGCCTGTGCGAATTGTAGCCTCAGTTTCCTGTTCTTAGCTGACAGGAGTGGCACCCGGTGTGGTCTTCTGCTGCTGTAGCCCATCCGCCTCAAGGTTCGACGTGTTGTGCGTTCAGAGATGCTCTTCTGCATACCTCGGTTGTAACGAGTGGTTATTTGAGTTACTGTTGCCTTTCTATCAGCTCGAACCAGTCTGGCCATTCTCCTCTGACCTCTGGCATCAACAAGGAATTTGCGCCCACAGAACTGCCGCTCACTGGATATTTTCTCTTTTTCGGACCATTCTCTGTAAACCCTAGAGATGGTTGTGCGTGAAAATCCCAGTAGATCAGCAGTTTCTGAAATACTCAGACCAGCCCGTCTGGCACCAACAACCATGCCACGTTCAAAGTCACCTTAATCACCTTTCTTCCCCATTCTGATGCTCGGTTTGAACTGCAGCAGATCGTCTTGACCATGTCTACATGCCTAAATGCATTGAGTTGCTGCCATGTGATTGGCTGATTAGAAATTTAAGTTAACGAGCAGTTGGACAGGTGTACCTAATAAAGTGGCCGGTGAGTGTATGAGCATACTTCTGTCCCACTGCTCTGTTTTCTGTCTCTCTACCTTACTAGCCTCAAGCAGATGCAGCTTCTGCTTGACGCTATTTCTCTTTCACCATGCAGACCTACAGTCCATTTTCAAACTATCCTAAACCAACAGCTTGCACACGACCCATCACATTATGATTTTATAAGCACAATAAGCTCCTTTTGTGGATTGCACTCTACATACAGCCACATACGGGCTGCAGTTAATTAATCATATAATAATTAGGTAGGCTGTGGTATTTAAATGATACTCAAATGGTAATAAAGTGTCCAACGTGTCCCAAGAGAAGGTCACTTACACCAGTACACCACCAGCCTGAACCACTTCCACCGACTACCTCTGGTGTATTGTTTCAGCACATGCTGACATGAGCAAACATCTATCATTACCTGCATGTCGAAGTACACTACTCACAATAAGTTAGGGATATTGTGAGAGACTCAGTGGATGTCATACATATGGTGTTTGTTTCACTTCAGAGATTTCTGGGATAGGAAGGCAATTGTATTGGGGTGATAGACACACCTCATTTTGCGTTTTCCACGTAATTGGTCTCACTGTGTACAGAGTGTGCCTTACATATTGGGGCCAATACCAAAAAATACTAAAAGACAACCCTTTTCAATGTGGCATCAATTTCAACATTCTGTGGGTATAAAAAGCTGGTATTGTCAGTAAGTCATTCCAAGTTCATCATTCAAACAGCCATGAACACATGACGTCACTTAACAGACGAGTAGCCCCACCTGGCCATAGCGCGCCTTTGGGTCGGTGGCAGGTAGTCAGATGTTGCTCGTGAACTTGGTGTGTCTCCAAGTGTCATCAGCAGACTTGCATCAAGACACAGAACTACTGGCAGAGTTTGTGACAGACCCAGGAGTGGAGCCCCACGAGTGACAGACCGCAACGATGACCAGTACCTAAGGACCTATGCACTCAGACATCGTTATGCAACTGCCACACAGCTGCAGGCCCGTTTACGAGATGTGAGGGGTACTAGGGTTTCCAGACAAACCATTCGTAACCGACTCCACCGCTTTGGCTTGAATGCCAGACGACCGTTGCAGGTGATTCCACTGACACCAAGACACCGCCGTGAACGTTTGCAGTGGGCACAAGTTCTTGTGACCTGGACAATGCAGCAGTGGTCTACCGTCCTGTTCACTGATGAGTGTCAGGTCACCTTGCACAGAAATGATGGTCGTCAGCGTTGCTGGAGAAGGCGAGGTGAGCGATACGCCGAGGTCAACATGGTCCCCAGGGTTCGCTTTGGTGGAGGAGGTGCAACAGTCTGGGCAGGCATCACCAGTCAGCACAAAACAGATGTGGTTATTGTAGATGGCTCAGTCACTGCACACTCTTACCTCAGAGACATCATAGAACCCATCATCATCCCCCAGTTCCGCCAGCACACCCCCAACTTTCTGTTCATGGATGATAATTCTCCACCACATCGTGCCAGAATTGTCACAGCTCGACTTCAGGAAGTCGGAGTGCCTCATATGGTATGGCCAGCACTGTCCCCTGACCTGAACCCCATAGAGCACGTCTGGGACCAGCTGAAGCAGAGACTGGATGATTGTACCCCACCCCCACGTGACCTGGCAGAACTGCGTGTAGCACTTGTGGAAGAGTGGAACGCATTGCCTAAGAACAACATCATGAGGCTAGTGAGGAGCATGAGACGTCGCTGTCAAGCCGTCATTGTGGCAAATGGTGGAAACACCCGCTACTGACATTGTCAGTTTTTGTTATTTGGGGCTGTCCTTGTTATTGTCTAAATTTTTGGGGTAATAAATATTAAACTAATGAAAATAGTGTTTCTTCTCATTCATTATTAGTAATTTCAAAGGGAACTTTTATTTATTTCATTAAAATTCAGACCAAACAGGAAAAGCACTCATGTAAATAACAATATACCTAACTTATTGTGAGTAGTGTAAGTCTCCTCCACCGACTGGTTTGGGACAATTGCATACACTCTCATATCCCTAGTACATGAGTAACACAATCACCGGTCTGGACTGTCCACACAGCTGATGACCAAGGTGACAATGTTGTGTATGATTAAGCACAAGAATGAATTCATGAGATCAACCATCTTCTTCAGTTCTCCAGTTCTGGTGAACCTGTGCTCAGTGCACTCAGATTTCTATTCTTGGCAGAAGGAGTGGAAATCAATGTGGTCTACTGCTGTTATGTAGATGCTTTGCTGCTCATTTTGAGTGTAAACAGTGGTTATCTGACCAACTGTAGGCTGTAGGTCATTCTTTTAGGACCTCACCCTCTCTTCAGGAGAAGAGCAGTTGCAGAAAAAACATGCTACTATCAAAGTTGCTAAAATCAATTTTAGTCTATTTTCTCATTTTTAAGAACATTTACTAAAGTTCCTTACATACACTACATTGCATCCACATAACTGTCTGGATAGCTGCATGAAAAGGAAGAAGTACAGTCATTTCTACATTTGTCCTGATAACCAACCTGATAACCAACCTGAAATTGTCTAAATGAACTAATTCAGACAATTATTCATTTTGGAAGTGTTTTTTTTTTTTTTTTTTCCATTTGCTGAACACCTGTACAGCAAGTTACACTCCACAGTAAAACTGTGTCACCTCTCATGTCATAGCAGGTCACACTTAACGGACCTGCACAAACTGAATTCACACACTCTGTTGAAAAGATTCCAGTAGCAAAGTGACACTTGCACACAGCCCCTTATCAAAGCATGTTCTCTGCTGGCAGCACATTTTAAGACATCACAGAATACACCAAAACCACAACAGGTGAAGGTCACAGCGATCTCTAACAACATAGTACCTTCTGATAAGCTGTAGGTCACAAAAGTATTTTTTATGCCGTGTTACAAATCACAAAATCGTCAGAAAAACCTCTAGCTGTATATCAGAACAATGTGTTATGTATCATTAACGTTGTCTGTGGCTCAATATAATGCAGACAGTAAGGTTAAACCTCTATGCAGTGATGTGTGTGGAAGAAGTATACACTTTTATATAACAACTGTTACATATCTGGAAAAGCTGAAGGAACGGATCTTTACAGATTACATTTCCTTATTCTTCAAGGCTTTAATGTTTTGTTTTAACAAGACCACATCGCCCTGTTCTCCTTTCAGATGATGATTTGCAACCATTTCCCAAAAAGCAGTGACAGTGTCAGTCTGAGCAGCCGCATAAATAAAGGACCACCCCACCTCTTTACGTTGAGATCACTCTTAACTGGAGCACAGTTCAGTTACTATCATTGTAGTGGTGGAGTCTTACTGTACGCACAATGGTGAACTTTACCTTGATACCAGCGTTACTCTGGACCTTCAGTAAGTACATATATTACTATAATAGCTAGCTGATGTTCTATACTTTAATCTGCCAGAACTCATACTTGGAAACATTTCATAAATAATCTTTTGTTTCAGGTTGGATCTCTGTCTCAGTTTCTGAGATTCACACAGTGGAGGTTCAGCCTGGGGAAGAAGTCACACTGCAGTGCTTCAACTTTAGCAGTTTAGTCTCTCATATAGTCTGGTACAAACTCGGCAAAGAATACAATGTCAGCCGCATCTCAGCTATGTTGAGCTCTGATCGAAATGCTTTGTTCTTTGATGGATTTGAAGATAGCAAATTTAATATGACATCCAACATCACCACTGTCTTCTTGAACATCAAACCTGTGGAATTATCTGACTCTGGGCTGTACTTCTGTGGACTTAACAAACAACAAGACTGGATTACCGTGTCAGTAATGGCTACAAATCTAAGGGTTCAAGGTAAGATTGTTACGAATTTCTTTTTTGTATATCAATATGTACCCTTTTTCACACGGGATGTACTGACTCCAACCCACAAGAGGTTGAATACTTTATATAAAGTTTTATCATTTATATTTCTTGTAGAAGTCCTCAGTGATGGGTTTACAAATGTGACGACTGTAATCCTGGCCAGTATAACGGTTTTCCTTCTAATGGTGATCAGTCTGGTTGTCAAAATCCGGACACTTCATACAGGTATTTATATGTTTTTATTTAAAATGAACATGCAACCGTTTTTAGTGATTAACTGACAGCTTTTCTGTTCCTGTCATTTAGCTCAACATGAGGAACTGAATCCACAACACACTGAGGTAATCAAATTCTAAAATTAAATTAATACTGACCGATACTGACTTTATATATCAGTCAATCTTTATATATTGCATGATGTAATTTATTTAATGGCTGATGTGTGAGATCAATCACTATAATTATTTTATTTTCAGAACGTGGGCTCCGATTCTCTGAACAATGCAGCGCTGAGTTTCCGTCCCAAAGCAAAGAGCAGCAGAAGGCCTGCAGCAGAGAGAGAACTGGAACAACATGTAGTGTACACTGCCACAAGATAGACTGAACAGCACAACTCATGCTTCATCATAGTGAACTGCTTGTGGGCAGTTTGTGTGGCTGGTGGATGGGAGGCATTGCTATGATATATATATATTTTTTAAGTATGATAAATGTTATGTTTATGCAAATGTATGCTGTCTCTACCATTTTAATTGTAATATTCTTAGAGCAAAATAATATGGCTGATGTTTGATGGAGGTGGAGTCAGTCAGGGCTGTGATGACAGAAGAGGGCTCGACAGTGCGAGCACCTCGTCGCAAATGCTAGTAAAAAATAGTTCAGTGCGAATTGTGAAATGCAATTAGTAGCAATTGTGCGACTACCGAATTATACCGTTCAATAAATGTTTTATGATGTGTTGCTGACGTTTGGAGGTTGTGGCCGGTTGTGCACTTGAATGCAGCCTCAGCTGAAAAAAGAAAATACGTGATTTACACGTAGTGAGCGTGCTTGCCGGTGTGCTGCAGAAGGCGGTGAAAGGCAGAGGGAGTATCTATGGTAACGAGGCGAAGCCAAACAAACGAAAACAAAACGTATGAACTATGAAGCGCATAAGCGATTATTTTAAAAGGCCGACAGAGCCAGAAGCTGTGGACCCAGGCACCGAGGTCGAAATGGTGGACGAGGAAGAATTAGAGTTAGATGAAGAAGCTAACTGACTGAAGAAACCGGAGGAGCAGGTGAAAACGCAACCATTCCCAGCCGTAAAAAGTACAGGTTTAATGCTGACTGGCAGAAAACATTCCAGTGGCTCCTGGGACGATATCCTTTGTGTTTAAAGAGACCGAGCAGACTTTGATTTTGCATTTAGAACTGTTTGGGTTGTAAATAATTGGTTAATTTCATTTGAAATTCAAGGACATTGACCCCATCCCCTCCCCTTCAAAATTCAAGCACATTCTGTGAACCCTGCCTACTGTATGAATGTTCTATGTTATAACACAGGCCAAATAAGCTTAAGTCGGTTGTCAGTACTTGTTACAGAATTATTCTCTGCACTTTTTGGAGAATTTTACTTGCTGTTTTGATACTGTCTCAGTTGCACTGTGCACATTTGCACCTATAAATACCTGGCAATACATAAGTTGTTACAGTATTATTCTCTCTGGACTCTTTAGAGAATATAACTAAAACTTAAAAAGGAGCACACATGCTACTTGGGAAAATGCTAAGCGTCAAGCCCTGCAGAACAGACTATCTTTTAGTGACCGAGAGTTTCTGCTGCAGAGTTAACAGGAAGACTGTGGTCTGACTACAACTCAAAGCCAAGAGGCCACTCTGACAAGCACAGAAGAAGATCAGCTTTGCACAGATTTTGGTTACGAAGCACACAGTTACGAAGCACACATATGATTTAATCATCCAGTGTCTGTATCTGCATGTCAAATATGCAACAGCTACAAGAATACCATCCTCTATTAGCATTAAGTTCTTCAACATACCAACAATAGTGTGGGTAACGAAGCTGAACTCAGAAGCAATCTTCAAGCACAAGAAGGCTAACCTCCCACTCTCTTCATCACAAACACACCACTTGGTCTTTAACTTTCCTACAAATGTCATCAAGACTTCTTATCTTTAAATAGTAAGATATCTAAGCCTGAATGTAAATTAGGTTCAAAAATGACTTAAACTTAGGTTTAAATCTTCCCTTTTTGCTAAAGTTAATCATTAGGTGCAGCTTCTGCTTGACGCTACTGTCTGTTAAAAGATCCATTAAAGCATCTTGAAACCATTTTGATTGTTTCTGGCTCTATATAAATAAAACTGAAGTGAAGTATCTACTGTTAACCCTCGCTGACAACCTTGCAAAGCTAAAAAAAACAAAAAAAAAAAAACAATCATGCATGGACCGGATTCAACTATTGAACTGCATGCTGCCTATTTCACAATGCAGACCTACAGTCCATTCTCAAACTACCCTACACCAATAGCTTGCACACTGCCCATCACATTATGATTCTACAAGCACAATAAGCTCCTTTTGTGGATTGTATTCTAGATGCGGACACACGGGGTTGAAGTTAATCATATAAGAGCACCACATTCAGCAAAGCACTTTCACACCTCGGTACGAACTAAAATCACAAATAACCATAAAGCAGGACATGAAACAAAATCATAATTTAAGCCCAACATTAATGAAAGTCCTGACAGGCTCTGTCCATGGTGCTGAGTGTAAAAATTTATTTCACAGCAGACATTAGGTGTTGTCTATAATGGCTTTAAAATGTATAAAGATGAATAACAAAACAGCTCCTAAAAAGTGAAGCCAAAGCAAGTAGAGTTCCCTCTGGTGTCTGGCTGTAGTGTCGGTCATAAACTCCAACAAGCCTGATCCACAGAGGCCCCTCCCCTTAATCCATAGGACCCAAAGGCCCCCACTAATAACATTCTGTTGTCAGAAACCACAGGACACCCTCAGAAGGCCCATATCCATTCTCTGAGTCAGAACTGTTCCGCGATTTAAACCGAATGAACAAGGCGAGCCCATTAACACGGACGAGCCAGTATGTCGTATTTGTTTGAAAGTAGCGGCAACGAAAAAAGCTAATACAACCAACTTGTACGCACATCTGAAACACAACCAACCAGTCCAGTTTTCCCAGCTGGGGAAAAAAACTGCAGCTCGAGATGCAGACGAGCCATCGCTACGAGAGTCAACACTCAGTGATGCATTTGTTCGTCAAAGTAAACATAAACGAAACAGCGCAAAATGGTGTGCGCTCACAGAGAGTGTAGTTCACTAAATAGAAATGCAGCCTTTTAATACAGTTGAAAAGTCAGCATTTCAAGAAATGCTACATTGACAAACAGTTGTTTTTTTTGTGTTTGTTTTATTTCTTTAGGATTACATTACTGAAAAAATGGTCTCAAAATAATGTTGACAATAATATCGTTTATCGGCAATAAATTGTGGGACAATATATCGTCCAACAGAATTTGTTATCATGACAGGACTAAGTTTATTAGTATCAAAGCATCAAAATGTCGTCATTCACGACAGTTTTCTTGTTGAATACAACGTATTGGAATTATCGTTCGACAAATGTGACATGGGGCTTCATGCTTATTTCAGTGGTCCTTCTACATGTAGTAGACAGCAGAAAAGGTGCAGGTGATGGCGTGCAGAAAGATGATGCTGCTAACTGGAAATGTATTTCTATTATTTATCTGTAAGAGGTTGCTTATCGAGTGGTGTAAAGTTGAGGGGAATCCATGTTGTTCAGTTTTATAGGTCTGTATAGGCATAAAAACTCCGTACCAGACATTAGCGTCTACATGAGGCAGTCTTTGAGTTGACTTCTTCACTGAAACAGATTCGGACACAACAATGACTCCCAGACCCTTAACACAACCAACCATCAGACATGACTTACTGTAATAGTCCAAATATACTCACTCACCACCTTATTAGTTACATCTTGCTAGTACTGGACGTAAATATCAGAAGATGAGTACAATGTGGTCATAAAAGAGATGGACTTGGTCAGAAATACTGCTTAGGCCAGCTGTGGCATTAAGACAATACTCAAGTGGTAATAAAGTGTCCAAAATATGCCAAGAAAAGGTCACTTACACCATTACACCACCAGCCTGAACCACTTCCACTGATTACCTCTGGTGTATTGTTTCAGCACTTGCTGACATGAGAAAACATCTATCATTACCTGCATGTCGAAGTAAGTCTCCTCCACCGACTGGTTTGGGACAGTTGCATACACACTAAAATCCCTAGTACGAACACCAATGTACATGAGTAACACAATCACCAGTCTGGACTATCCATGGATTCACACAGCTGATGACCAAGGTGACATTGTTGTGTATGATTAAGCACAAGAAAGAATTCATGAGATCAACCATCTTCTTCAGTTCTACGATACGATACAACTTTATTTGTCAGTTTGTGCTGAAATTCTTTTTGCATCCCTGGGCAGCTCATTTAAGGATAATAAACAATACATACATGTAAGACATATAGTTTCACTAGACCGACACGTGGACATACATGTAGGACATAAAGCATCAGCAGACAAACATGAGACATAGCCCCAAATGTCTCCAGTTTTGGTGAACCTGTGCTCAGTGCACTCAGATTTCTATTCTTGGCAGAAGGAGTGGAAATCAGTGTGGTCTTCTGCTGTTATGTAGATGCTTTGCTGCTCATTTTGGAAGAGATGTTGGTACATTTGCTGAACACCTGTGCACCAAGTTACACTCCACAGTAAAAATGTGTCACCTCTCATGTCATAGCAGGTCACACTTAACGGACCTGCACGAACTGAATTCACACTCTCTGTTGAAAAGATGGCAGCAGCAAAGTGACACTTGCACACAGCCTCATATCAAAGCATGTTCTCTGCTGGCAGCACATTTTAAAACATCACAGAATACACCAAAACCACAGCAGGTGAAGGTCACAACGATCTCTAAAAACATAGTTCCTTCTGATAAGCTATAGGTCACAAAAGACTTTGTCATGATGTGTTAAAAGTCACACAGTCTCGAGCGAATAGCTGCATATCAGAACAATGTGTTATGTATCATTAACTTTGTCTGTGGCTCAATATAATGCAGTCAGTAAGGTTAAACCTCTGTGTAGTGATGTGTGTGGATGAAGTATACACTTTTGTATCAATTGTTTTTTAACAGGACCACATCGTCCTGTTCTCACGTCAGATGTTGATTTGCTTCCATTTCCCTAAAAGCAGTGACAGTGTCAGTCTGAGCAGACGTATAAATAAAGGACCACCCCACCTCTTTACGTTGAGATCACTCTTAACTGGAGCACAGTTCAGTTACTATCATTGTAGTGGTGGAGACTTACTGTACGCACAATGGTGAGCTTTACCTTGATACCAGCGTTACTCTGCACCTTCAGTAAGTACATATATTACAATAATAGCTAGCTGATGTTCTATACTTTAATCTGCCAGAACTCATACTTGGAAACATTTCATAAATAATCTTTTGTTTCAGGTTGGATCTCTGTCTCAGTTTCTGAGATTCACACAGTGGAGGTTCAGCCTGGGGAAGAAGTCACACTGCAGTGCTTCAACTTTAGCAGTTTAGTCTCTCATATATTCTGGTACAAACTAGGCAAAGAAAACAATGTCAGCTGCATCTCATCTATGTTGAGCTCTGATCTAAATGCTTCGTTCTTTGATGGATTTGAAGATGGCAAATTTAATATGACATCCAACACCACCACTGTCTTTCTGAACATCAAACCTGTGGAATTATCTGACTCTGGGCTGTACTTCTGTGGACATAACAAACAACAAGACTCGATTACCGTGTCAGTAATGGCAACAAATCTAAGGGTTCAAGGTAAGATTGTTACGAATTTCTTTATTGTATATCAATATGTACCCTTTTTCACATGGGATGCATGTAAGTACTGACTCCAACCCACAAGAGGTTGAATACTTTATATGAAGTTTTATCATTTATATTTCTTGTAGAAGTCCTCAGTGATGGGTTTACAAACGTGACGACTGTAATCCTGGCCAGTGTAACGGTTTTCCTTCTAATGGTCATCAGTCTGGTTGTCAAAATCCATACAGGTATTTATCTGTTTTTATTTAAAATGAACATGCAAACATTTTTAGTGATTAACTGACAGCTTTTCCGTTCCTGTCATTTAGCTCAACATGAGGAAGTGAATCCACAACACACTGAGGTAATCAAATTCTAAAATTAAATTAATATTGACCGATATTTACAATATATATTTCGGTCAATCTGCAATATGCATGATGTAATTTATTTTATGGATGATGTGTGAGATCAATCACTATGATTATTTTATTTTCAGAACGTGGGCTCCGATTCTCTGAACAATGCCGCGCTGAATTTCCGTCCCAAAGCAAAGAGCAGCAGAAGGCCTGCAGCAGAGAGAGAACTGGAACAACATGTAGTGTACGCTGCCACAAGATAGACTGAACATAATTCAGCACAACTCATGCTTCATCACACTGAACTGCTTGTGGGCAGTTTGTGTGGCTGGTGGATTGGAGGCATTGTTATGATATATATATTTTTTAAGTATGATAAATGTTATGTTTATGCAAACATATGCTGTCTCTACCATTTTAATTGTAATATTCTAAAAGAAAAATAATATGACTGAAGTTTGATGGAGGTGGAGTCAGTCAGGGCTATGATGACAGGACAGACTATCTTTTAGTGTGAGAGTTTCTGCTGCAGAGTTAACAGGAAGACTGTGGTCTGACTACAACTCAAAGCCACGAGGCCACTCTGACAAGCACAGAAGAAGATCAGCTTTGATTAGTTTTTGGTTACGAAGCAGACAGTTACGAAGCACACAAATGATTTAATCATCCAGTGTCCGCATCTGCACGTCAAATTTGCAACAGCTACAAGAATACCATCCTCTATTAGCATTACGTTCAACACACCAACAATAGTGTGGGTAACGAAGCTGAACTCAGAAGCAATCTTCAAGCACAAGAAGGCTAACCTCCCGCTCTCGTCATCACAAACACACCACTTGGTCTTTAACTTTCCTACAAATGTCACCAAGACTTGTTACCCTTAAATAGTAAGATATTTAAGCCTGAATGTAAATTAGGTTCAAAAATGACGTAAACTTAGGTTTAAATCTTCCCTTTTTGCTAAAGTTCATCATTAGGTGCAGCTTCTGCTTGACGCTACTGTCTGTTAAAAGATCCATTAAAGCATCTTGAAACCATTTTGATTGTTTCTGGCTCTATATAAATAAAACTGAAGTGAAGTATCTACTGTTAACCCTCGCTGACAACCTTGCAAAGCTAAAAAAAACAAACAAAAAAAAAACAATCATGCATGGACCGGATTCAACTATTGAACTGCATGCTGCCTATTTCACAACGTAGACCTACAGTCCATTCTCAAACTACCCTACACCAATAGCTTGCACACTACCCATCACATTATGATTCTACAAGCACAATAAGCTCCTTTTGTGGACTGCACTCTATATGCGGCCACATGGGGTCGAAGTTAATCCTATAACAGCACCACATTCAGCAAAGCACTTTCATACCTCTGCACAAACTAAAATCACAAATAACCATAAAGCAGGACATGAAACAAAAACATAATTTAAGCCCAACAATATTGAAAGCCCTGACAGGCTCTGTCCATGGTGCTGAGTGTAAAAATTTCTTTCACAACAGATATTAGATGTTGTCTATAACGACATTAAAATGTATACAGATGGATAACAAAACAGCTCCTAAAAAGTGAAGCCAAAGCAAGTAGAGTTCCCTCTGGTGTCTGGCTGTAGTGTAGGTCATAAACTCCAACAAGCCTGATCCACAGAGGCCCCTCCCCTTAATCCATAGGACCCAAAGGCCCCCACTAATAACATTCTGCTGTCAGACACCACAGGACACCCTCAGAAGGCCCATATCCATTCTCTGAGTCAGAACTGTTCCGCGATTTAAACCGAATGAACAAGGCGAGCCCATTAACACGGACGAGCCAGTATGTCGTATTTGTTTGAAAGTAGCGGCAACGAAAAAAGCTAATACAACCAACTTGTACGCACATCTGAAACACAACCAACCAGTCCAGTTTTCCCAGCTGGAAAAAAAACCTGCAGCTCGAGATGCAGAGGAGCCTTCGCCCCGACAGTCAACACTCAGTGATGCATTTGTTCGTCAGAGTAAATATAAACGAAACAGCGCTAAATGGTGTGCGCTCACAGAGAGTGTAGTTCACTAAATAGAAATGCAGCCTTTTAATACAGTTGAAAAGCCAGCATTTCAAGAAATGCTACGTTGACAAACAGTTGTTTTTTGTGTATGTTTTATTTATTTAGGATTACATTAGTGAAAAAAAAGGTCTCAAAAAAATGTTGACAATAATATCGTTTATCTGCAATAAATTGTGGGACAATATATCGTCTAACAGAATTTGTTATCATGACAGGCCAGAGTTTATTAGTATCAAAGCATCAAAATGTCGTCATTCACGACAGTTTTCTTGTTGAATACAACGTATTGGAATTATCGTTCGACAAATGTGACATGGGGCTTCATGCTTATTTCAGTGGTCCTTCTACATGTAGTAGACAGCAGAAAAGGTGCAGGTGATGGCGTGCAGAAAGATGATGCTGCTAACTGGAAATGTATTTCTATTATTTATCTGTAAGAGGTTGCTTATCGAGTGGTGTAAAGTTGAGGGGAATCCATGTTGTTCAGTTTTATAGGTCTGTATACGCATAAAAACTCCGTACCAGACATTAGCGTCTACATGAGGCAGTCTTTGAGTTGACTTCTTGACTGAACCAGATTCGGACACAACAATTACTCCCAGACCCTGAACACAACCAACCATCAGACATGACTCACTGTAATAGTCCAAATACACTCACTCACCACCTTATTAGTTACATCTTGCTGGTACTGGACGTAGATGAGTACACTGTGGTCATAAAAGAGATGGACTTGGTCAGAAACACCAATTAGGCCGGCTGTGGCACTTAAACAATACTCAAGTGGTAATAAAGTGTCCAAAATATGCCAAGAAAAGGTCACTTACACCATTACACCACCAGCCTGAACCACTTCCACTGATTACCTCTGGTGTATTGTTTCAGCACCTGCTGACATGAGCAAACATCTATCATTACCTGGATGTCGAAGTAAGTCTCCTCCACCGACTGGTTTGGGACAGTTGCATACACACTCAAATCCCTAGTACGTACGCCAATGTACATGAGTAACACAATCACCAGTCTCGATTATCCATGGATTCACACAGTTGATGACCAAGGTGACAATGTTGTGTATGATTAAGCACAAGAATGAATTCATGAGATCAACCATCGTCTTCAGTTCTCCAGCTTTGGTAAACCTGTGCTCAGTGCACTCAGATTTCTATTCTTGGCAGAAGGAGTGGAAATCAGTGTGGTCTTCTGCTGTTATGTAGATGCTTTGCTGCTCACATTGGTTGTAAAGAGTGGTTATTTGACCTACTGTAGGCTCCTTCTGTCAGCTCTAACCAGTCTGGTCATTCTTTTCGGACCTCACCCTCTCTTCAGGAGAAGAGCAGTTGCAGCAAAAACATACCACTATTAAAGTTGTTAAAATCAATTTTAGTCTATATCCTCATTTTTAAGAACATTTGCGAAAGTTCCATGCATCCACACATAACTGTCTGGATAGCTGCATGAACAAGAAGTAGTACAGTCATTTCTACATTTGTTCTGATAACCAACCTGACAATGATGCTCTCCATTATATGCAAGAAGCTCCACTAATATCCATCAACTCATATAGACAATTATTCATTTTGGAAGAGATGTTTGTACATTTCCTGAACACCTGTGCACCAAGTTACACTCCACAGTAAAACTGTGTCACCTCTCATGTCATAGCAGGTCACACTTAACGGACCTGCACGAACTGAATTCACACTCTGTTGAAAAGATGCCAGTAGCAAAGTGACACTTGCACACAGCCTCATATCAAAGCATGTTCTCTGCTGGCAGCACATTTTAAGACATCACAGAATACACCAAAACCACAGCAGGTGAAGGTCACAGCGATCTCTAAAAACATAGTTTCTTCTGATAAGCTATAGGTCACAAAAGACTTTCTCATGATGTGTTAAAAGTCACACAGTCTCGAGCGAATAGCTGTATATCAGAACAATGTGTTATGTATCATTAACTTTGTCTGTGGCTCAATATGATGCAGACAGTAAGGTTAAACCTCTGTGTAGTGATGTGTGTGGATGAAGTATACACTTTTATATCAATTGTTTTTTAACAAGACCACATCGTCCTGTTCTCCTTTCAGATGTTGATTTGCAACCATTTCCCTAAAAGCAGTGACAGTGTCAGTCTGAGCAGACGTATATATAAAGGACCACCCCACCTCTTTACGTTGAGATCACTCTTAACTGGAGCACAGTTCAGTTACTATCATTGTAGTGGTGGAGACTTACTGTACGCACAATGGTGAACTTTACCCTGATACCAGCGTTACTCTGGACCTTCAGTAAGTAGATATATTACTATAATAGCTGATGTTCTGTACTTTAATCTGCAAGAACTCATACTTGGAAACATTTCATAAATAATCCTTTGTTTCAGGTTGGATCTCTGTCTCAGTTTCTGAGATTCACACAGTGGAGGTTCAGCCTGGTGAAGAAGTCACACTGCAGTGCTCCAACATTAGCAGTGTACCCATTCATATATTCTGGTACAAACTAGGCAAAGAAAACAATGTCAGCTGCATCTCAGCTATGTTCAAGTCTGATCAAAATGCTTCGTTCTGTGATGGATTTAAAGATAGCAAATTTAATATGACATCCAACACCACCACAGTCTTTTTGAACATCAAACCTGTGGAATTATCCGACTCTGGGCTGTACTTCTGTGGACTTAAACAACAAGACTTGATTACCGTGTCAGTAATGGCTACAAATCTAAGGGTTCAAGGTAAGATTGTTATGAATTTCTTTCACACGGGATGTATAGAAGTACTGATGCCAACCCACAACAGGTTGAATATTTTATACACAGTTTTATAATTTATCTGTCTTGTAGGAGTGCCAAGTGATGGGTTTACAAATATAACAACAGTAATCCTGGCCAGTATAACAGTTTTCCTTCTAATGGTCATCATCTGTCTGGTTGTCAAAATCCGGACACTTCATACAGGTATTTATACGTTTTTATTTAAAATGAACATGCAAACATTTTTAGTGATTAACTGACAGCTTTTACATTCCTGTCATTTAGCTCAACATGAGGAAGTGAATCCACAACACACTGAGGTAATCAAATTCTAACCTTATATTAAGTTTGACCGATATATGCATGATGTAATTTATTTAATAGACGATGTGTGAGATCAGTGACTGTAATTATTTTATTTTCAGAACGTGGGCTCTGATTCTCTGAACTATGCAGCGCTGAATTTCCGCCCCAAAGCAAAAAGCAGCAAAAGGCCTACAGCAGAGAGAGAACTGGAACAACATGTAGTGTACGCTGCCACAAAATAATTCAGCACAACTCAAGCTTTATCTTGTTGAACTGCTTTTGGGCAGTTTGTGTGGCTGGTGGATATATATATATACCTAAAAAGATATATCAGTAATAAATGTTATGTTTATGCAAACATATGCTGTCTCAACCATTTGAATTGTAATATTCTAAAAGAAAAATAATATGGCTGATGTTTGATGGAGGTGGAGTCAGTCAGGGCTGTGATGACAGGACAGATTATCTTTTAGTGAGAGAGAGTTTCTGCTGCAGAGTAACAGGAAGACTGTGGTCCGACTACAACTCAAAGCCTTGAGGCCACTCTGACAAGCACAGAAGAAGATCAGCTTTGATTAGTTTTTGGTTACAAAGCAGACAGTTACGAAGAACACAAATGATTTCATCATCCAGTGTCCGCATCTGCACGTCAAATATGCAACAGCTACAACAATACCATCCTCTATTAGCATTAGGTTCTTCAACATACCAACAATAGTGTGGGTAACGAAGCTGAACTCAGAAGCAATCTTCAAGCACAAGAAGGCTAACCTCCCACTCTCATCATCACAAACACACCAGTAGGTCTTTAACTTTTCTACAAATGTCACCAAGACTAAATTGTAAGATATCTAAGCCTGAATGTAAATTAGGTTCAAAAATGAATTAAACTTAGGTTTAAATCTTCCCTTTTTGCTGAAGTTTATCAATAGATGCAGCTTCTGCTTGACGCTACTGTCTGTTAAAAGATCCATTAAAGCATCTTGAAACCATTTTGATTGTTTCTGGCTCTATATAAATAAAACTGAAGTGAAGTATCTACTGTTAACCCTCGTTGACAACCTTGTTAGAGAATAATTTCTCTTCCCTATGGATAGTTTGTGTGGTTAAATGTGTGATTACTTCTGGCGTCAGTCATCTGCCCTATTTTCTCTCTGAGGAACATACCAAGACCAAGGTCCCTCTGTTGGCGTCTTCAATCTCACTCTCTGGGGGATACTTTGCATTACAGGCATAGCTGTAGAGTTAGATGATAATGCCCTCCGTCATTGTCTGACAATTTGTATTACCTAGCTGGTGTGAATGCTTATCTTCATGTTTATGTACAATAGCCAATGGGATGCTAACACATCTCCCGTTTGCTGCTTCGGCCTTGCTTGCTAGTATAAGAATCTGAGTTCACTGTTTGTCCCTTAGAACTGAGGTGGACTCATGCACTTATGCTGTGATGACGAATCTTCTGTTCTCCTTGTACAAGCCTAAATAAACTCCTTCGGCATAAGACATACGGGACTCTGGTATTTCTGCTTCTTCATCTGCATCACCGCAAATTCCTCCCTAACAACAATCATGCATGGACCGGATTCAACTATTGAACTGCATGCTGCCTATTTCACAATGCAGACCTACAGTCCATTCTCAAACTACCCTACACCAATAGCTTGCACACTACCCATCACATTATGATTCTACAAGCACAATAAGCTCCTTTTGTGGATTGCACTCTAAATGTGGCCACACGGGGTTGAAGTTAATCATATAACAGCACCACATTCAGCAAAGCACTTTCACACCTCTGTACGAACTAAAATGACAAATAAACATAAAGCAGGACATGAAACAAAATCATAATTTAAGCCCAACATTATTGAAAGCCCTGACAGGCTCTGTCCATGGTGCTGAGTGTAAAAATTTCTTTCACACCAGACATTAGGTGTTGTCTATAATGGCATATAAAGAAACTGTATAAAGATGAATAACAAAACAGCTCCTAAAAATTGAAGCCAAAGCAAGTAGAGTTCTCTCTGGTGTCTGGCTGTAGTCTAGGTCATAAACTCCAACAAGCCTGATCCACAGAGGCCCCTCCCCTTAATCCGTAGGACCCAAAGGCCCCCACTAATAACGTTCTGCTGTCAGACACCACAGGACACCCTCAGAAGGCCCATATCCATTCTCTGAGTCAGAACTGTTCCGCAGTTTAAACCGAATGAACAAGGCGAGCCCATTAACATGGATGAGCCAGTATGTCGTATTTGTTTGAAAGTAGTGGTAATGAAAAAAGCTAATACAACCAACTTGTACGCACACCTGAAACACAACCAACCAGTCCAGTTTTCCCAGCTGGGAAAAAAACCTGCAGCTTGAGATGCAGAGGAGCCTTTGCCCCGATAGTCAACACTCAGTGATGCAATTGTTCGTCAAAGTAAATATAAACGAAACAGCGCAAAATGGTGTGTGCTCACAGAGAATGTAGTTCACTATATAGAAATGCAGCCTTTTAATACAGTTGAAAAGCCAGCATTTCAAGAAATGCTACATTGACAAACAGTTGTTTTTTGTGTTTGTTTTATTTATTTAGGATAACATTAGTAAACATTGTCTCAAAATAATGTTGACAATAATATCGTTTATCGGCAATAAATTGTGGGACAATATATCGTCCAACAGAATTAGTTATCATGACAGGCCTAAGTTTATTACCGTCAAAGCATCAAAACAACGTCATTCATGACAGTTTTCTTGTTGAATACAACTTACTGGAATTATCGTTGGACAAATATGACATGGGGCTTCATGCTTATTTCAGTGGTCCTTCTACATGTAGTAGACAGCAGAAAAGGTGCAGGTGATGGCGTGCAGAAAGATGATGCTGCTAACTGGAAATGCATTTCTATTACTTATCTGTAAGAGGTTGCTTATCGAGTGGTGTAAAGTTGAGGGGAATCCATGTTGTTCAGTTTTATAGGTCTGTATACGCATAAAAACTCCGTACCAGACATTAGCGTCTACATGAGGCAGTCTTTGAGTTGACTTCTTGACTGAAACAGATTCGGACACAACAATGACTCCCAGACCCTGAACACAACCAACCATCAGACATGACTTACTGTAATAGTCCAAATACACTCACTCACCACCTTATTAGTTACATCTTGCTAGTACTGGACATAGCTATCAGAAGATGAGTACAATGTGGTCATAAAAGAGATGGACTTGGTCAGAAATACTGCTTAGGCTGGCTGTGGCATTAAGACAATACTCAAGTGGTAATAAAGTGTCCAAAATATGCCAAGAAAAGGTCACTTACACCATTACACCACCAGCCTGAACCACTTCCACCTCTGGTGTATTGTTTCAGCACTTGCTGACATGAGAAAACATCTATCATTACCTGCATATCAAAGTAAGTCTCCTCCACCGACTGGTTTGGGACAGTTGCATACACACTAAAATCCCTAGTACGTACACCAATGTACATGAGTAACACAATCACCAGTCTGGACTATCCATGGATTCACACAGCTGATGACCAAGGTGACATTGTTGTGTATGATTAAGCACAAGAAAGAATTCATGAGATCAACCATCATCTTCAGTTCTACGATACGATACAACTTTATTTGTCAGTTTGTGCTGAAATTCTTTTTGCATCCCTGGGCAGCTCATTTAAGGATAATAAACAATACATACATGTAAGACATATAGTTTCACTAGACCGACACGTGGACATACATGTAGGACATAAAGCATCAGCGGACAAAACATGAGACTTAGCCACACATGACAGTATCAGCAGACAAACATGAGACATAGCCCCAAATGTCTCCAGCTTTGGTGAACCTGTGCTCAGTGCACTCAGATTTCTATTCTTGGCAGAAGGAGTGGAAATCAGTGTGGTCTTCTGCTGTTATATAGATGCTTTGCTGCTCATTTTGGAAGAGATGTCGGTACATTTGCTGAACACCTGTGCACCAAGTTACACTCCACAGTAAAAATGTGTCACCTCTCATGTCATAGCAGGTCACACTTAACGGACCTGCACGAACTGAATTCACACTCTCTGTTGAAAAGATGCCAGTAGCAAAGTGACACTTGCACACAGCCTCATATCAAAGCATGTTCTCTGCTGGCAGCACATTTTAAAACATCACAGAATACACCAAAACCACAGCAGGTGAAGGTCACAACGATCTCTAAAAACATAGTTCCTTCTGATAAGCTATAGGTCACAAAAGACTTTGTCATGATGTGTTAAAAGTCACACAGTCTCGAGCGAATAGCTGCATATCAGAACAATGTGTTATGTATCATTAACTTTGTCTGTGGCTCAATATAATGCAGTCAGTAAGGTTAAACCTCTATGTAGTGATGTGTGTGGATGAAGTATACACTTTTATATCAATTGTTTTTTTAACAGGACCACATCGTCCTGTTCTCACTTCAGATGTTGATTTGCAACCATTTCCCTAAATGCAGTGACAGTGTCAGTCTGAGCAGACGTATAAATAAAGGACCACCCCACCTCTTTACGTTGAGATCACTCTTAACTGGAGCACAGTTCAGTTACTATCATTGTAGTGGTGGAGACTTACTGTACGCACTATGGTGAACTTTACCTTGATACCAGCGTTACTCTGCACCTTCAGTAAGTAGATATATTATTATAATAGCTGATGTTCTATACTTTAATCTGCCAGAACTCATACTTGGAAACATTTCATAAATAATCTTTTGTTTCAGGTTGGATCTCTGCCTCAGTTTCTGAGATTCACACAGTGGAGGTTCAGCCTGGGGAAGAAGTCACACTGCAGTGCTCCAACTTTAGCAGTTTAGTCTCTCATATATTCTGGTACAAACTAGGCAAAGAAAACAATGTCAGCTGCATCTCAGCTATGTTCAGCTCTGATCAAAATGCTTCGTTCTTTGATGGATTTGAAGATGGCAAATTTAATATGACATCCAACACCACCACTGTCTTTTTGAACATCAAACCTGTGGAATTATCTGACTCTGGCCTGTACTTCTGTGGATGTAACAAACAACAAGACTCAGTAACCGTGTCAGTAATGGCTACAAATCTAAGGGTTCAAGGTAAGATTGTTACGAATTTCTTTATTTTTTATTTTTTGTGTATCAATATGTACCCTTTTTCACATAGGACATTTATAAGTACTGACTCCATCCCACAACAGGTTGAATACTTTATATAAAGTTTTATCATTTATATTTCTTGTAGGAGTGCCAAGTGATGGGTTTACAAACATGACGACTGTAATCCTGGCCAGTATTACGGTTTTCCTTCTAATGGTGATCAGTCTGGTTGTCAAAATCCAGACACTTCATACAGGTAGTTATACATTTTTATTTAAAATGAACACGCAAACATTTTTAGTGATTAACTGACAGCTTTTCCGTTCCTGTCATTTAGCTCAACATGAGGAAGTGAATCCACAACACACTGAGGTAATCAAATTCTAAAATTAATACTGACCAATACTGACTTTATATATCAGTCAATCTTTATATATTGCATGATGTAATTTATTTAATGGACGATGTGTGAGATTAATGACTATAATTATTTTATTTTCAGAACATGGGCTCTGATTCTCTGAACTATGCAGCGCTGAGTTTCCGTCCCAAAGCAAAGAGCAGCACAAGGCCTGCAGCAGAGAGAGAACTGGAACAACATGTAGTGTACGCTGCCATAAGATAGACTCAACATAAATCAGCACAACTCATGCTTCATCATTACTGAACTGCTTGTGGGCAGTTTGTGTGGCTGGTGGATGGGAGGCATTGCTATGATATATATATTTTTTAAGTATGATAAATGTTATGTTTATGCAAACGTATGCTGTCTCTACCATTTTAATTGTAATATTCTTAGAGCAAAATAATATGACTGATGTTTGATGGAGGTAGAGTCAGTCAGGGCTGTGATGACAGAACAGGGCTCGACAGTGCGAGCACCTCGTCGCAAATGCTCGTAAAAAATAGTTCAGTGCGTATTGTGAAATGCAATTAGTAGCAATTGTGCGACTACCAAATTTTACCGTTCAATAAATGTTTAATGATGTGTTACTGACGTTTGGAGGTTGTGGCCGGTTGTGAACTTGAATGCAGCCTCAGTTGAAAAAAAATAAAATACGTGATTTACACGTAGTGAGCGTGCTTGCCGGCGTGCTGCGGAAGGCGGTTAAAGGCAGAGGGAGTATCTATGGTAACGAGGCAAAGCCAAACAAACAAAAACAAAACGTATGAACTATGAAACGCATTAGCGATTATTTTACAAGGGCGACAGAGCCAGAAGCTGTGGACCCAGGCACCGAGGCCGAAATGGTGGACGAGGAAGAATTAGAGTTAAATGAAGAAGATAACGTGACTGAAGAAACTGGAGGAGCAGGTGATAACGCAACCATTCCCAGCTGTAAAAGTACAGGTTTAATGCTGACTGGCAGAAAACATTCCCGTGGCTCCTGGGACGATATCCTTTGTGTTTAAAGAGACTGAGAAGACTTTGATTTTGCGTTTAGAACTATTTGGGTTGTAACTAATTGGTTAATTTCATTTGAAATTCAAGGACATTCTGTGAACCCTGCCTGTTGTATGAATGTTCTATGTTATAACACAGGCCAAATAAGCTTAAGTTTGTTGTCAGTACTTGTTACAGTATTATTCTCTGCACTTTTTGGAGAATTTTACTTGCTGTTTTGATACTGTCTTAGTTGCACTGTGCACATTTGCACCAATAAATAACTGATAATACATAAGTTGTGACAGTATTATTCTCTCTGCACTCTTTAAAGAATATAACTAAAACTTAAAAAGGAGCACACGTGCTACTTGGGAAAATGCTAAGCGTCAAGCCCTGCAGGACAGACTATCTTTTAGTGACAGAGAGTTTCTGCTGCAGAGTTAACAGGAAGACTGTGGTCTGACTACAACTCAAAGCCACGAGGCCACTCTGACAAGCACAGAAAAAGATCAGCTTTGAACAGATTTTGGTTACGAAGCACACAGTTACGAAGCACACATATGATTTAATCATCCAGTGTCTGTATCTGCATGTCAAATATGCAACAGCTACAAGAATACCATCCTCTATTAGCATTACGTTCAACACACCAACAATAGTGTGGGTAACGAAGCTGAACTCAGAAGCAATCTTCAAGCACAAGAAGGCTAACCTCCCGCTCTCGTCATCACAAACACACCACTTGGTCTTTAACTTTCCTACAAATGTCACCAAGACTTCTTATCTTTAAATAGTAAGATATCTAAGCCTGAATGTAAATTAGGTTCAAAAATGACTTAAACTTAGGTTTAAATCTTCCCTTTTTGCTAAAGTTAATCATTAGGTGCAGCTTCTGCTTGACGCTACTGTCTGTTAAAAGATCCATTAAAGCATCTTGAAACCATTTTGATTGTTTCTGGCTCTATATAAATAAAACTGAAGTGAAGTATCTACTGTTAACCCTCGCTGACAACCTTGCAAAGCTAAAAAAAACAAAAAAAAAAAAACAATCATGCATGGACCGGATTCAACTATTGAACTGCATGCTGCCTATTTCACAATGCAGACCTACAGTCCATTCTCAAACTACCCTACACCAATAGCTTGCACACTGCCCATCACATTATGATTCTACAAGCACAATAAGCTCCTTTTGTGGATTGTATTCTAGATGCGGACACACGGGGTTGAAGTTAATCATATAAGAGCACCACATTCAGCAAAGCACTTTCACACCTCGGTACGAACTAAAATCACAAATAACCATAAAGCAGGACATGAAACAAAATCATAATTTAAGCCCAACATTATTGAAAGCCCTGACAGGCTCTGTCCATGGTGCTGAGTGTAAAAATTTATTTCACAGCAGACATTAGGTGTTGTCTATAATGGCTTTAAAATGTATAAAGATGAATAACAAAACAGCTCCTAAAAAGTGAAGCCAAAGCAAGTAGAGTTCCCTCTGGTGTCTGGCTGTAGTGTCGGTCATAAACTCCAACAAGCCTGATCCACAGAGGCCCCTCCCCTTAATCCATAGGACCCAAAGGCCCCCACTAATAACATTCTGTTGTCAGAAACCACAGGACACCCTCAGAAGGCCCATATCCATTCTCTGAGTCAGAACTGTTCCGCGATTTAAACCGAATGAACAAGGCGAGCCCATTAACACGGACGAGCCAGTATGTCGTATTTGTTTGAAAGTAGCGGCAACGAAAAAAGCTAATACAACCAACTTGTACGCACATCTGAAACACAACCAACCAGTCCAGTTTTCCCAGCTGGGGAAAAAAACTGCAGCTCGAGATGCAGACGAGCCATCGCTACGAGAGTCAACACTCAGTGATGCATTTGTTCGTCAAAGTAAACATAAACGAAACAGCGCAAAATGGTGTGCGCTCACAGAGAATGTAGTTCACTAAATAGAAATGCAGCCTTTTAATACAGTTGAAAAGTCAGCATTTCAAGAAATGCTACATTGACAAACAGTTGTTTTTTTTGTGTTTGTTTTATTTCTTTAGGATTACATTAGTGAAAAAATGGTCTCAAAATAATGTTGACAATAATATCGTTTATCGGCAATAAATTGTGGGACAATATATCGTCCAACAGAATTTGTTATCATGACAGGACTAAGTTTATTAGTATCAAAGCATCAAAATGTCGTCATTCACGACAGTTTTCTTGTTGAATACAACGTATTGGAATTATCGTTCGACAAATGTGACATGGGGCTTCATGCTTATTTCAGTGGTCCTTCTACATGTAGTAGACAGCAGAAAAGGTGCAGGTGATGGCGTGCAGAAAGATGATGCTGCTAACTGGAAATGTATTTCTATTATTTATCTGTAAGAGGTTGCTTATCGAGTGGTGTAAAGTTGAGGGGAATCCATGTTGTTCAGTTTTATAGGTCTGTATACGCATAAAAACTCCGTACCAGACATTAGCGTCTACATGAGGCAGTCTTTGAGTTGACTTCTTCACTGAAACAGATTCGGACACAACAATGACTCCCAGACCCTAAACACAACCAACCATCAGACATGACTCACTGTAATAGTCCAAATATACTCACTCACCACCTTATTAGTTACATCTTGCTAGTACTGGACGTAAATATCAGAAGATGAGTACAATGTGGTCATAAAAGAGATGGACTTGGTCAGAAATACTGCTTAGGCCAGCTGTGGCATTAAGACAATACTCAAGTGGTAATAAAGTGTCCAAAATATGCCAAGAAAAGGTCACTTACACCATTACACCACCAGCCTGAACCACTTCCACCGATTACCTCTGGTGTATTGTTTCAGCACTTGCTGGCATGAGAAAACATCTATCATTACCTGCATGTCGAAGTAAGTCTCCTCCACCGACTGGTTTGGGACAGTTGCATACACACTAAAATCCCTAGTACGAACACCAATGTACATGAGTAACACAATCACCAGTCTGGACTATCCATGGATTCACACAGCTGATAACCAAGGTGACATTGTTGTGTATGATTAAGCACAAGAAAGAATTCATGAGATCAACCATCATCTTCAGTTCTACGATACGATACAACTTTATTTGTCAGTTTGTGCTGAAATTCTTTTTGCATCCCTGGGCAGCTCATTTAAGGATAATAAACAATACATACATGTAAGACATATAGTTTCACTAGACCGACACGTGGACATACATGTAGGACATAAAGCATCAGCGGACAAAACATGAGACTTAGCCACACATGACAGCATCAGCAGACAAACATGAGACATAGCCCCAAATGTCTCCAGTTTTGGTGAACCTGTGCTCAGTGCACTCAGATTTCTATTCTTGGCAGAAGGAGTGGAAATCAGTGTGGTCTTCTGCTGTTATGTAGATGCTTTGCTGCTCATTTTGGAAGAGATGTTGGTACATTTCCTGAACACCTGTGCACCAAGTTACACTCCACAGTAAAAATGTGTCACCTCTCATGTCATAGCAGGTCACACTTAACAGACCTGCACGAACTGAATTCACACTCTCCGTTTAAAAGATGCCAGTAGCAAAGTGACACTTGCACACAGCCTCTTATCAAAGCATGTTCTCTGCTGGCAGCACATTTTAAAACATCACAGAATACACCAAAACCACAGCAGGTGAAGGTCACAACGATCTCTAAAAACATAGTTCCTTCTGATAAGCTATAGGTCACAAAAGACTTTGTCATGATGTGTTAAAAGTCACAGTCTCGAGCGAATAGCTGCATATCAGAACAATGTGTTATGTATCATTGACTTTGTCTGTGGCTCAATATAATGCAGACAGTAAGGTTAAACCTCTGTGTAGTGATGTGTGTGGATGAAGTATACACTTTTATATCAATTGTTTTTTAACAGGACCACATCGTCCTGTTCTCACTTCAGATGTTGATTTGCAACCATTTCCCTAAAAGCAGTGACAGTGTCAGTCTGAGCAGACGTATAAATAAAGGACCACCCCACCTCTTTACGTTGAGATCACTCTTAACTGGAGCACAGTTCAGTTACTATCATTGTAGTGGTGGAGACTTACTGTACGCACAATGGTGAACTTTACCTTGATACCAGCGTTACTCTGGACCTTCAGTAAGTACATATATTACAATAATAGCTAGCTGATGTTCTATACTTTAATCTGCTAGAACTCATACTTGGAAACATTTCATAAATAATCTTTTGTTTCAGGTTGGATCTCTGTCTCAGTTTCTGAGATTCACACAGTGGAGGTTCAGCCTGGTGAAGAAGTCACACTGCAGTGCTCCAACGTTAGCAGTGTACCCATTCATATATTCTGGTACAAACTAGGCAAAGAAAACAATGTCAGCCGCATCTCATCTATGTTCAGCTCTGATAAAAATGCTTCGTTCTTTGATGGATTTGAAGATGGCAAATTTAATATGACATCCAACATCACCACTCTCTTTCTGAACATCAAACCTGTGGAATTATCTGACTCTGGGCTGTACTTCTGTGGACTTAACAAACAACAAGACTTGATTATCTTGTCAGTAATGGCAACAAATCTAAGGGTTCAAGGTAAGATTGTTAGGAATTTCTTTATTGTATATCAATATGTACCCTTTTTCACACGGGATGTATATAAGTACTGACTCCAACCCACAAGAGGTTGAATACTTTATATAAAGTTTTATCATTTATATTTCTTATAGAAGTCCTCAGTGATGGGTTTACAAACGTGACGACTGTAATCCTGGCCAGTGTAACGGTTTTCCTTCTAATGGTCATCAGTCTGGTTGTCAAAATCCAGACACTTCATACAGGTATTTATCTGTTTTTATTTAAAATGAACATGCAAACATTTTTAGTGATTAACTGACAGCTTTTCCGTTCCTGTCATTTAGCTCAACATGAGGAAGTGAATCCACAACACACTGAGGTAATCAAATTCTAAAATTAAATTAATATTGACCGATATTTACAATATATATTTCGGTCAATCTGCAATATGCATGATGTAATTTATTTTATGGATGATGTGTGAGATCAATCACTATGATTATTTTATTTTCAGAACGTGGACTCCGATTCTCTGAACAATGCCGCGCTGAATTTCCGTCCCAAAGCAAAGAGCAGCAGAAGGCCTGCAGCAGAGAGAGAACTGGAACAACATGTAGTGTACACTGCCACAAGATAGACTGAACATAATTCAGCACAACTCATGCTTCATCACACTGAACTGCTTGTGGGCATTTTGTGTGGCTGGTGGATTGGAGGCATTGTTATGAAATATACAGTACTGTGCAAAAGTTTTAGGCAGGTGTGAAAAAATGCTGTAAACTAAGAATGCTTTCAAAAATATAAATAGTGATTGTTTATTTTTATCAATTTACACAATGCAAAGTGAGCGAACAAAGGAAAAACCTAAATCACATCAATATTTGGTGTGACCACCCTTTGCCTTCAAGACAGCATCAATTCTTCTAGGTACACTTGCACACAGTTTTTGAAGGAACTCAGCTGTTAGGTTGTTCCAAACATCTTGGAGAACTAACCACAGATCTTCTGTGGATGTAGGCTTCCTCACATCCTTCTGTCTCTTCATGTAATCCCAGACACACTCGATGATGTTGAGATGATTGCTCTGTGGGGGCCATGCCATCACTTCCAGGACTTCTTGTTCTTCTTTACGCTGAAGATAGTTCTTAATGACCTTGGCTGTATGTTTGGGGTCGTTGTCCTGCTGCAGAATAAATTTGGGGCCAATCATACGCCTCCCTGATGGTATTGCATGATGGATAAGTATCTGCCTGTATTTCTCAGCATTGAGGGTACCATTAATCCTCACCAAATCTCCAACTCCATTTGCAGAAATGCAGCCCCAAACTTGCAAGGAACCTCCACCATGCTTCACTGTTGCCTGCAGACACTCATTAATGTACCGCTCTCCAGCCCTTCGGCGAACAAACTGCCTTCTGCTACAGCCAAATATTTCAAATTTTGACTCATCAGTCCAGAGCACCTGTTGTCATTTTTCTGCACCCCAGTTCCTATGTTTTTGTGCATAGTTGAGTCGCTTGGCCTTGTTACCATGTCGGAGGTATGGCTTTTTGGCTGCAACTCTTCCATGAAGACCACTTCTGGCCAGACTTCTCCGGACAGTAGATGGGTGTACCTGGGTCCCACTGGTTCCTGCCAGTTCTGAGCTGATGCCACTGCTGGACATCTTCCGATTTCGAAGGGAAATAAGCTTGATGTGTTTTTCATCTGCTGCACTAAGTTTCCTTGGCCGGCCACTGCGTCTATGATCCTCAACGTTGCCCGTTTCTTTGTGCTTCTTCAAAAGAGCTTGAACAGCACATCTGGAAACACCTGTCTGCTTTGAAATATTTGTCTGGTAGAGGCCTTGCTGATGCAGTATAACTACCTTGTGTCTCATTGCTGTGCTCAGTCTTGCCATAGTGTATGACCTGTGACATTAAACTGTCTTCCACAACCACACCTTGGTAACAGAATTTGGCTGTTCCTCACCCAGTTCTGAGCCTCCTACACAGCTGTTTCTATTTCAGTTAATGACTGTGTTTCAACCTACATGTGACATTGATGAGCATTAGCATCTGTCTGGTAGATCATACACCGACTACAATCCTACAAAATCCCTGACTTTTTGCAAGTGTACTTAGAAGAATTGATCCTGGTTTGAAGGGAAAGGGTAGTAACACCAAATATTGATGTAATTTAGGTTTTTCCTTTGTTCGCTCACTTTGCATTGTGTAAATTGATAAAAATAAACAATCACTATTTATATTTTTGAAAGCATTCTTAGTTTACAGCATTTTTTCACACCTGCCTAAAACTTTTGCACAGTACTGTATATTTTTTAAGTATGATAAATGTTATGTTTATGCAAATGTATGCTGTCTAAACCATTTTAATTGTAATATTCTAAAAGAAAAATAATATGACTGAAGTTTGATGGAGGTGGAGTCAGTCAGAGCTATGATGACAGGACAGACTATCTTTTAGTGAGAGAGTTTCTGCTGCAGAGTTAACAGGAAGACTGTGGTCTGACTACAACTCAAAGCCACGAGGCCACTCTGACAAGCACAGAAGAAGATCAGCTTTGATTAGTTTTTGATTACGAAGCAGACAGTTACGAAGCACACAAATGATTTAATCATCCAGTGTCCGCATCTGCACGTCAAATTTGCAACAGCTACAAGAATACCATCCTCTATTAGCATTAAGTTCAACACACCAACAATAGTGTGGGTAACAAAGCTGAACTCAGAAGCAATCTTCAAGCACAAGAAGGCTAACCTCCCGCTCTCGTCATCACAAACACACCACTTGGTCTTTAACTTTCCTACAAATGTCACCAAGACTTCTTATCTTTAAATAGTAAGATATTTAAGCCTGAATGTAAATTAGGTTAAAAAATGACGTAAACTTAGGTTTAAATCTTCCCTTTTTGCTAAAGTTCATCATTAGGTGCAGCTTCTGCTTGACGCTACTGTCTGTTAAAAGATCCATTAAAGCATCTTGAAACCATTTTGATTGTTTCTGGCTCTATATAAATAAAACTGAAGTGAAGTATCTACTGTTAACCCTCGCTGACAACCTTGCAAAGCTAAAAAAAAAACAAAAAAAAAAAACAATCATGCATGGACCGGATTCAACTATTGAACTGCATGCTGCCTATTTCACAACGTAGACCTACAGTCCATTCTCAAACTACCCTACACCAATAGCTTGCACACTACCCAACACATTATGATTCTACAAGCACAATAAGCTCCTTTTGTGGACTGCACTCTATATGCGGCCACATGGGGTCGAAGTTAATCCTATAACAGCACCACATTCAGCAAAGCACTTTCACACCTCTGCACAAACTAAAATCACAAATAACCATAAAGCAGGACATGAAACAAAAACATAATTTAAGCCCAACAATATTGAAAGCCCTGACAGGCTCTGTCCATGGTGCTGAGTGTAAAAATTTCTTTCACAACAGATATTAGATGTTGTCTATTACGACATTAAAATGTATACAGATGGATAACAAAACAGCTCCTAAAAAGTGAAGCCAAAGCAAGTAGAGTTCCCTCTGGTGTCTGGCTGTAGTGTCGGTCATAAACTCCAACAAGCCTGATCCACAGAGGCCCCTCCCCTTAATCCATAGGACCCAAAGGCCCCCACTAATAACGTTCTGCTGTCAGACACCACAGGACACCCTCAGAAGGCCCATATCCATTCTCTGAGTCAGAACTGTTCCGCGATTTAAACCGAATGAACAAGGTGAGCCCATTAACACGAATGAGCCAGTATGTCGTATTTGTTTGAAAGTAGTGGCAACGAAAAAAGCTAATACAACCAACTTGTACGCACATCTGAAACACAACCAACCAGTCCAGTTTTCCCAGCTGGAAAAAAAACCTGCAGCTCGAGATGCAGAGGAGCCTTCGCCCCGACAGTCAACACTCAGTGATGCAATTGTTCGTCAAAGTAAATATAAACGAAACAGCGCAAAATGGTGTGCGCTCACAGAGAGTGTAGTTCACTAAATACAAATGCAGCCTTTTAATACAGTTGAAAAGCCAGCATTTCAAGAAATGCTACGTTGACAAACAGTTGTTTTTTGTGTATGTTTTATTTATTTAGGATTACATTAGTGAAAAAAAAGGTCTCAAAAAAATGTTGACAATAATATCGTTTATCTGCAATAAATTGTGGGACAATATATCGTCTAACAGAATTTGTTATCATGACAGGACTAAGTTTATTAGTATCAAAGCATCAAAATGTCGTCATTCACGACAGTTTTCTTGTTGAATACAACGTATTGGAATTATCGTTCGACAAATGTGACATGGGGCTTCATGCTTATTTCAGTGGTCCTTCTACATGTAGTAGACAGCAGAAAAGGTGCAGGTGATGGCGTGCAGAAAGATGATGCTGCTAACTGGAAATGTATTTCTATTATTTATCTGTAAGAGGTTGCTTATCGAGTGGTGTAAAGTTGAGGGGACTCCATGTTGTTCAGTTTTATAGGTCTGTATACGCATAAAAACTCCGTACCAGACATTAGCGTCTACATGAGGCAGTCTTTGAGTTGACTTCTTGACTGAAACAGATTCGGACACAACAATTACTCCCAGACCCTGAACACAACCAACCATCAGACATGACTCACTGTAATAGTCCAAATACACTCACTCACCACCTTATTAGTTACATCTTGCCGGTTCCTAGACGTAGCTATCAGAAGATGAGTACAATGTGGTCATAAAAGAGATGGACTTGGTCAGAAACACTGCTTAGGCTGGCTGTGGCATTAAGACAATACTCAAGTGGTAATAAAGGGTCCAAAATATGCCAAGAAAAGGTCACTTACACCATTACACCACCAGCCTGAACCACTTCCACTGATTACCTCTGGTGTATTGTTTCAGCACTTGCTGACATGAGCAAACATCTATCATTACCTGCATGTCGAAGTAAGTCTCCTCCACCGACTGGTTTGGGACAGTTGCATACACACTCAAATCCCTAGTACATACGCCAATGTACATGAGTAACACAATCACCAGTCTGGACTGTCCATGGATTCACACAGCTGATGACCAAGGTGACAATGTTGTGTATGATTAAGCACAAGAAAGAATTCATGAGATCAACCATCTTCTTCAGTTCTCCAGTTTTGGTAAACCTGTGCTCAGTGCACTCAGATTTCTATTCTTGGCAGAAGGAGTGGAAATCAGTGTGGTCTTCTGCTGTTATATAGATGCTTTGCTGCTCATTTTGGAAGAGATGTCGGTACATTTGCTGAACACCTGTGCACCAAGTTACACTCCACAGTAAAAATGTGTCACCTCTCATGTCATAGCAGGTCACACTTAACGGACCTGCACGAACTGAATTCACACTCTCTGTTGAAAAGATGCCAGTAGCAAAGTGACACTTGCACACAGCCTCATATCAAAGCATGTTCTCTGCTGGCAGCACATTTTAAGACATCACAGAATACACCAAAACCACAGCAGGTGAAGGTCACAGCGATCTCTAAAAACATAGTTCCTTCTGATAAGCTATAGGTCACAAAAGACTTTCTCATGATGTGTTAAAAGTCACACAGTCTCGAGCGAATAGCTGCATATCAGAACAATGTGTTATGTATCATTAACTTTGTCTGTGGCTCAATATGATGCAGACAGTAAGGTTAAACCTCTGTGTAGTGATGTGTGTGGAAGAAGTATACACTTTTATATCAATTGTTTTTTAACAAGACCACATTGTCCTGTTCTCCTTTCAGATGTTGATTTGCTTCCATTTCCCTAAAAGCAGTGACAGTGTCAGTCTGAGCAGACGTATAAATAAAGGACCACCCCACCTCTTTACGTTGAGATCACTCTTAACTGGAGCACAGTTCAGTTACTATCATTGTAGTGGTGGAGTCTTACTGTACGCACAATGGTGAACTTTACCCTGATACCAGCGTTACTCTGGACCTTCAGTAAGTAGATATATTATTATAATAGCTAGCTGATGTTCTATACTTTAATCTGCCAGAACTCATACTTGGAAACATTTCATAAATAATCTTTTGTTTCAGGTTGGATCTCTGTCTCAGTTTCTGAGATTCACACAGTGGAGGTTCAGCCTGGGGAAGAAGTCACACTGCAGTGCTCCAACGTTAGCAGTGTACCCATTCATATATTCTGGTACAAACTAGGCAAAGAAAACAATGTCAGCTGCATCTCAGCTATGTTCGAGTCTGATCAAATTGCTTCGTTCTGTGATGGATTTAAAGATGGCAAATTTAATATGACATCCAACATCACCACAGTCTTTTTGAACATCAAACCTGTGGAATTATCCGACTCTGGGCTGTACTTCTGTGGACTTAAACAACAAGACTTGATTACCGTGTCAGTAATGGCTACAAATCTAAGGGTTCAAGGTAAGATTGTTATGAATTTCTTTCACACGGGATGTATACAAGTACTGACGCCAACCCACAACAGGTTGAATATTTTATACACAGTTTTATAATTTATCTGTCTTGTAGGAGTGCCAAGTGATGGGTTTACAAATGTAACAACTGTAATCCTGGCCAGTATAACAGTTTTCCTTCTTATGGTCATCATCTGTCTGGTTGTCAAAATCCGGACACTTCATACAGGTATTTATATGTTTTTAATTAAAATGAACATGCAAACATTTTTAGTGATTAACTGACAGCTTTTACATTCCTGTCATTTAGCTCAACATGAGGAAGTGAATCCACAACACACTGAGGTAATCAAATTCTAACCTTATATTAAGTTTGACCGATACATGCATGATGTAATTTATTTAATAGACGATGTGTGAGATCAGTGACTGTAATTATTTTACTTTCAGAACGTGGGCTCTGATTCTCTGAACTATGCAGCGCTGAATTTCCGCCCCAAAGCAAAGAGCAGCAAAAGGCCTGCAGCAGAGAGAGAACCGGAACAAGATGTAGTGTACGCTGCCACAAAATAATTCAGCACAACTCAAGCTTTATCTTGTTGAACTGCTTTTGGGCAGTTTGTGTGGCTGGTGGATACCTAAAAAGATATATCAGTAATAAATGTTATGTTTATGCAAACATATGCTGTCTCAACCATTTGAATTGTAATATTCTAAAAGAAAAATAATATGGCTGATGTTTGATGGAGGTGGAGTCAGTCAGGGCTGTGATGACAGGACAGACTATCTTTTAATGTGAGAGAGTTTCTGCTGCAGAGTTAACAGGAAGACTGTGGTCTGACTACAACTCAGAGCCACGAGGCCACTCTGACAAGCACAGAAGAAGATCAGCTTTGAGTAGTTTTTGGTTACAAAGCAGACAGTTACGAAGCACACAAATGATTTAATCATCCAGTGTCCGCATCTGCATGTCAAATTTGCAACAGCTACAACAATACCATCCTCTATTAGCATTAAGTTCTTCAACATACCAACAATAGTGTGAGTAACGAAGCTGAACTCAGAAGCAATCTTCAAGCACAAGAAGGCTAACCTCCCACTCTCGTCATCACAAACACACCAGTAGGTCTTAAACTTTCCTACAAATGTCACCAAGACTTGCTATCCTTAGATAGTAAGATATTTAAGCCTGAATGTAAATTAGGTTCAAAAATGAATTAAACTTAGATTTAAATCTTCCATTTTTGCTGAAGTTTATCAATAGATGCAGCTTCTGCTTGATGCTACTGTCTGTTAAAAGATCCATTAAAGCATCTTGAAACCATTTTGATTGTTTCTGGCTCTATAGAAATAAAACTGAAGTGAAGTACCTACTGTTAACCCTCGTTGACAACCTTGCAAACCTAAAAAACAAAACAATTGTTAGAGAATAATTTCTCTTCCCTATGGATAGTTTGTGTGGTTAAATGTGTGATTACTTCTGGCGTCAGTTATCTGCCCTATTTTCTCTCTGAGGAACATACCAAGACCAAGGTCCCTCTGTTGGCGTCTTCAATCTCACTCTCTGGGGGATACTTTGCATTACAGGCATAGCTGTAGAGTTAGATGATAATGCCTTCCGTCATTGTCTGACAATTTGTATTACCTAGCTGGTGTGAATGCTTATCTTCATGTTTATGTACAATAGCCAATGGGATGCTAACACATCTCCCGTTTGCTGCTTCGGCCTTGCTTGCTAGTATAAGAATCTGAGTTCACTGTTTGTCCATTAGAACTGAGGTGGACTCATGCACTTATGATGTGATGACGAATCTTCTGTTCTCCTTGTACAAGCCTAAATAAACTCCTTCAGCATAAGGCATACAGGACTCTGGTACTTCTGCTTCTTCATCGGCATCACCGCAAATTCCTCCCTAACAACAATCATGCATGGACCAGATTCAGCTATTGAACTGAATGCTGCCTATTTCACAACGTAGACCTACAGTCCATTCTCAAACTACCCTAAACCAATAGCTTGCACACTACCCAACACATTATGATTCTACAAGCACAATAAGGTCCTTTTGTGGATTGCACTCTAAATGCGGCCACACGGGGTTGAAGTTAATCATATAACAGCACCACATTCAGCAAAGCACTTTCACACCTCTACGAACTAAAATCACAAATAACCATAAAGCAGGACATGAAACAAAATCATAATTTAAGCCCAACAATATTGAAAGCCCTGACAGGTTCTGTCCATGGTGCTGAGTGTAAAAAAATCTTTCACAGCAGACATTATATGTTGTCTATAACGACATTAAAATGTATAAAGATGAATAACAAAACAGCTCCTAAAAAGTGAAGCCAAAGCAAGTAGCATTCCCTCTGGTGTCTGGCTGTAGTGTCGGTCATAAACTCCAACAAGCCTGATCCACAGAGGCCCCTCCCCTTAATCCATAGGACCCAAAGGCCCCCACTAATAACGTTCTGCTGTCAGACACCACAGGACACCCTCAGAAGGCCCATATCCATTCTCTGAGTCAGAACTGTTCCGCAGTTTAAACCGAATGAACAAGGTGAGCTCATTAACACGGACGAGCCAGTATGTCGTATTTGTTTGAAAGTAGTGGCAACGAAAAAAGCTAATACAACCAACTTGTACGCACATCTGAAACACAACCAACCAGTCCAGTTTTCCCAGCTGGGGAAAAAAACTGCAGCTTGAGATGTAGAGGAGCCTTCGCCCCGACAGTCAACACTCACTGATGCATTTGTTCGTCAAAGTAAATATAAACGAAACAGCGCAAAAGGGTGTGTGCTCACAGAGAGTGTAGTTCACCAAATAGAAATGCAGCCTTTTAATACAGTTGAAAAGTCAGCATTTCAAGAAATGCTACATTGACAAACAGTTGTTTTTTGTGTATGTTTTATTTATTTAGGATTACATTAGTGAAAAAAAAGGTCTCAAAAAAATGTTGACAATAATATCGTTTATCTGCAATAAATTGTGGGACAATATATCGTCCAACAGAATTTGTTATCATGACAGGACTAAGTTTATTAGTATCAAAGCATCAAAACGTCATTCACAACAGTTTTCTTGTTGAATACAACGTATTGGAATTATCGTTGGACAAATGTGACATGGGGCTTCATGCTTATTTCAGTGGTCCTTCTACATGTAGTAGACAGCAGAAAAGGTGCAGGTGATGGCGTGCAGAAAGATGATGCTGCTAACTGGAAATGCATTTCTATTATTTATCTGTAAGAGGTTGCTTATCGAGTGGTGTAAAGTTGAGGGGAATCCATGTTGTTCAGTTTTATAGGTCTGTAAACGCATAAAAACTCCGTACCAGACATTAGCGTCTACATGAGGCAGTCTTTGAGTTGACTTCTTGACTGAAACAGATTCGGACACAACAATGACTCCCAGACCCTGAACACAACCAACCATCAGACATGACTCACTATATTAGTCCAAATACACTCACTCACCACCTTATTAGTTACATCTTGCTAGTACTGGACGTAGCTATCAGAAGATGAGTACACTGTGGTCATAAAAGAGATGGATTTGGTCAGAAACACCAATTAGGTAGGCTGTGGCATTTAAACAATACTCAAGTGGTAATAAAGGGTCTAAACTGTGCCAAGAAAAGGTCACTTACACCATTACACCACCAGCCTGAACCACTTCCACTGATCATCTCTGGTGTATTGTTTCAGCACTTGCTGACATGAGCAAACATCTATCATTACCTGGATGTCAAAGTAAGTCTCCTCCACCGACTGGTTTGGGACAGTCGCATACACACTCAAATCCCTAGTACGTACGCCAATGTACATGAGTAACACAATCACCAGTCTGGACTATCCATGGATTCACACAGCTGATGACCAAGGTGACAATGTTTTGTATGATTAAGCACAAAAAGGATTCATGAGATCAACCATCTTCTTCAGTTCTCCAGTTTTGGTGAACCGGTGCTCACTGCACTCAGATTTCTATTCTTAGCAGAAGGAGTGGAAATCAATGTGGTCTTCTGCTGTTATGTAGATGCTTTGCTGCTCACATTGGTTGTAAAGAGTGGTTATTTGACCTACTGTAGGCTCCTTCTGTCAGCTCTAACCAGTCTGGTCATTCTTTTCGGACCTCACCCTCTCTTCAGGACAAGTGCAGTTGCAGAAAAAACATGCCACTATTAAAGTTGTTAAAATCAATTTTAGTCTATATTCTCATTTTTAAGAACATTTGCGAAAGTTCCATGCAACCACACATAACTGTCTGGATAGCTGCATGAACAAGAAGAAGTACAGTCATTTCTACATTTGTTCTGATAACCAACCTGACAATGATGCTCTCCATTATATGCAAAGAGCTCCACTAATATCCATAAACTCATATAGACAATTATTCATTTTTGAAGAGATGTTTGGACATTTCCTGAACACCTGTGCACCAAGTTACACTCCAAAGTAAAAATGTGTCACCTCTCATGTCATAGCAGGTCACACTTAACGGACCTGCACAAACTGAATTCACACTCTCTGTTGAAAAGATGGCAGTAGCAAAGTGACACTTGCACACAGCCTCATATCAAAGCATGTTGTCTGCTGGCAGCACATTTTAAGACATCACAGAATACACCAAAACCACAGCAGGTGAAGGTCACAGCGATCTCTAAAAACATAGTTCCTTCTGAAAAGCAGTAGGTCACAAAATTCTTTTTCATGTGTTATAAGTCACAAAATCAGCAGAGAAAACTCTAGCTGTATATCAGAACAATGCGTGATGTATCATTAAATTAGACTGTGGCTCAATATAATGCAAACAGTAAGGTTGAACCTCCATGCAGTGATGTGTGTCGAAGAAGTATACACTTTTATATCAAGTGTTGTTAACAGGACCACATCGTCCTGTTCTCACTTCAGATGTTGATTTGCAACCATTTCCCTAAAAGCAGTGACAGTGTCAGTCTGAGCAGACGTATAAATAAAGGACCACCCCACCTCTTTACGTTGAGATCACTCTTAACTGGAGCACAGTTCAGTTACTATCATTGTAGTGGTGGAGACTTACTGTACGCACAATGGTGAACTTTACCTTGATACCAGCGTTACTCTGGACCTTCAGTAAGTACATATATTACTATAATAGCTAGCTGATGTTCTATATTTTAATCTGCCAGAACTCATACTTGGAAACATTTCATAAATAATCTTTTGTTTCAGGTTGGATCTCTGTCTCAGTTTCTGAGATTCACACAGTGGAGGTTCAGCCTGGGGAAGAAGTCACACTGCAGTGCTCCAACGTTACCAGATTACTCTCTCATATATTCTGGTACAAACTAGGCAAAGAAAACAATGTCAGCCGCATCTCCTCTATGTTGAGCTCTGATAAAAATGCTTCGTTCTTTGATGGATTTGAAGATGGCAAATTTAATATGACATCCAACACCACCACTGTCTTTTTGAACATCAAACCTGTGGAATTATCTGACTCTGGGCTGTACTTCTGTGGACTTAACAAACAACAAGACTCGATTATCTTGTCAGTAATGGCAACAAATCTAAGGGTTCAAGGTAAGATTGTTACGAATATCTTTTTTGTATATCAACATGTACTCTTTTTCGCACAGGATGTATATAAGTACTGACTCCAACCCACAAGGGGTTGAATATTTTATACACAGTTTTATAATTCTTTCTTGTAGGAGTGTCAAGTGATGGGTTTACAAACGTGACGACTGTAATCCTGGCCAGTATTACGGTTTTCCTTCTAATTGTCATCATCTGTCTGGTTGTCAAAATCAGGACACTTCATACAGGTATTTATACGTTTTTATTTAAAATGAACATGCAAACGTTTTTAGTGATTAATTGACAGCTTTTCCGTTCATATTATTTAGCTCAACATGAGGAAGTGAATCCACAACACACTGAGGTAATCAAATTCTAACCTTAAATTAAGTTTGACCGATACATGCATGATGTAATTTATTTAATAGACAATGTGTGAGATCAGTGACTGTAATTATTTTATTTTCAGAACGTGGGCTCTGATTCTCTGAACTATGCAGCGCTGAGTTTCCGTCCCAAAGCAAAAAGCAGCAAAAGGCCTGCAGCAGAGAGAGAACTGGAACAAGATGTAGTGTACGCTGCCACAAAATAATTCAGCACAACTCAAGCTTTATCTTGCTGAACTGCTTGTGGCTGGTGGATATCTCTCTATATATATATATATATATATAGATATATATATATATAGATATATATAGATATATATAGATATAGATATCTATATATATATATAATAAATGTTATGTTCATGCAAACGTATGCTGTCTCTACCATTTTAATTGTAATATTCTAAAAGAAAAATAATGTGGCTGATGTTTGATGGAGGTGGAGTCAGTCAGGGCTATGACGACAGGACAGACTATCTTTTAGTGAGAGAGTTTCTGCTGCAGAGTTAACAGGAAGACTGTGGTCTGACTACAACTCAAAGCCACGAGGCCTCTCTGACAAGCACAGAAAAAGATCAGCTTTGATTAGATTATAGTAACAGTTACGAAGCAAAGAAACAATTTAATCGTCCAGTGTCCACATTTGCATGTCAAATATGCAACAACTACAAGAATACCATCCTCTATTAGCATTAAGTTCATGAACATACCAACAGTAGTCTGGGTAACAAAGCTGACATCAGAGGCAATCGTCAAGCACAAGAAGGCTAACCTCCCACTCTCTTCATCACAAACACATCACTAGGTCTTCAACTTTCCCACAAATGTCAACAAGACTTTTTACCCTTAAACAGTAAGATATTTAAGCCTGAATGTAAATTAGGTTCTTCAATAAAGTTCTTGCTCTATGTCCACTTGTCTGCTACAATTGTGAACTACAGAGTGATGGTCTTTGTAAATGGCTGCAGTTGCACATGCCAACTAACAAAAACGACTGAAAGCCAAGGCCTTTAGATGTTCATACAATGCATCATCTGTCCTTATAAGTTTAGGTTTAAATCTTCCCTTTCTGCTAAAGTTTACCGTTAGGTGCTGCTATAGGCCCAGGCTGCTGGGGGACTTGGGATGATACAACTCTCTACTCTCCTATCTCTTTCTCTCATATAAAACTGATGTGAAGTATCTAGGGTTAACCATCACTGACAACCTTGCAAACCTAAAAAACAAAACAATCATGCATGGACCAGATTCAACTATTGAACTGCATGCTGCCTATTTCACAACACAGACCTACAGTCCATTCTCAAACTACCCTAAACCAATAGCTTGCACACTACCCATCACATTATGATTCTACAAGTACAATAAGCTCCTTTTGTGGATTGCACTCTACATACGACCACACAGGGTTGAAGTTAATTAATCATAACAATTAGGTAGACTGTGGCATTTAAACGATACTCAAATGGTAATAAAGTGTCCAAAATGTGCCAAGAAAAGGTCACTTACACCATTACACCACCAGCCTGAACCACTTCCACCGACTACCTCTGGTGTATTGTTTCAGCACCTGCTGACATGAGCACACATCTATCTTTACCTGCATGTCAAAATAAGTCTCCTCCAGCGACTGGTTAGGGACAGTTGCATACACACTCAAATCCCTAGTAAATGAGTTAACACAATCACCAGTCTGGACTGTCCACACAGCTGATGACCAAGTGTGACAATGTTGTGTATGATTAAGCACAAGAATGAATTCATGAGATCAACCATCTTCTTCAGTTCTCCAGTTCTGGTGAACCTGTGCTCAGTGCACTCAGATTTCTATTCTTGGCAGAAGGAGTGGAAATCAATGTGGTCTTCTTCTGTTATGTAGATGCTTTGCTGTTCACATTGGTTGTAAAGAGTGGTTATCTGACCTACTGTAGACTGTAGGTCATTCTTTTCGGACCTCACCCTCTCTTCAGGAGAAGAGCAGTTGCTACTATCAAAGTTGTTAAAATCAATTTTAGTCTATTTTCTCATTTTTAAGAACATTTACTTAAGTTCCTTACATACACTACATTGCATCCACACAACTGTCTGTACTTCTTCCTTTTCACGCAGCTATCCAGTCATTTCTACATTTGTCCTGATAACCAACCTGATAATGAAGCTCTCCATTATATACAAGGAGCTCCACTAATATCCATAAACTCATTTAGACAATTGTACACCAGGTTACACTCCACAGTAAAACGGTTATCTCTCATGTCATAACAGGTCACACTTAATGGACCTGCACAAACTGAATTCACACTCTGTTGAAAAGATGCCAGTAGCAAAGTGACACTTGCACGCAGCCTCATATCAAAGCATGTTCTCTGCTGGCAGCATTTTAAGACATCACAGAATACACCAAAACCACAGCAGGTGAAGGTCACAGCGATCTCTAAAAACATAGTACCTTCTTATAAGCTGTAGGTCACAAAAGTCTTTTTTACGGCGTGTGACAAGTCACAAAATCATCAGAGAAACCTCTAGCTGTATATCAGAACAATGTGTTATGTATCATTAACGTTGTCTGTGGCTCAATATAATGCAGACGGTAAGGTTAAACCTCTATGCAGTGATGTGTGTGGAAGAAGTATACACTTTTATATAATAACTGTTACATATCTGGAAAAGCTGAAGGGACAGATCTTTACAAATTACATATCCTTATTCTTCAAGGCTTTAATGTTTTGTTTAAAGATTTTCTCAGTTGTTTTTTAACAAGACCACACTGTCCTGTTCTCCTTTCAGATGTTGATTTGTACCCATTTCCCTAAAAGCAGTGACAGTGTCAGTCTGAGCAGCTGTATAAAGGACCACCCCGCCCCTTTACGTTGAGATCACTCTTAACTGGAGCACAGTTCAGTTACCATCATTGTAGTGGTGGAGACTTACTGTACGCACAATGGTGAACTTTACCTTGATACCAGTTTTACTCTGGACCTTAAGTAAGTACATATATTACAATAATATCTGATGTTCTATACTTTAATCTGCCAGAACTCATACTTGGAAACATTTCATAAATAATCTTTTGTTTCAGGTTGGATCTCTGTCTCAGTTTCTGAGATTCACACAGTGGAGGTTCAGCCTGGGGAAGAAGTCACACTGCAGTGCTCCAACTTTAGCAGATTACCTGCTCGTATATTCTGGTACAAACTAGGCAAAGAAAACAATGTCAGCCGCATCTCAGCTATGTTGAGCTCTGATCAAAATGTTTCGTTCTGTGATGGATTTAAAGATGGGAAATTTAATATGACATCCAACACCACCACTGTCTTTTTGAACATCAAACCTGTGGAATTATCTGACTCTGGGCTGTACTTCTGTGGACATAACAAACAAGAAGACTCGATTACCGTGTCAGTAATGGCTACAAATCTAAGGGTTCAAGGTAAGATTGTTATGAATCCCTTTTTCACACAGGATGTCTACAAGTACTGACTCCAACCCACAAGAGGTTGAATATTTTATACACAGTTTTATCATTTATCTTTCTTGTAGGAGTGCCAAGTGATGGGTTTACAAACGTGACAACTGTAATCCTGGCCAGTATAACAGTTTTCCTTCTAATGGTCATCATCTGTCTGGTTGTCAAAATCCAGACACTTCATACAGGTAATATACGTTTTTATTTAAAATGAACATGCAAACTTTTTTAGTGATTAACTGACAGCTTTTCCATTCCTGTCATTTAGCTCAACATGAGGAAGTGAATCTACAACACACTGAGGTAATCAAATTCTAACCTTAAATTAATTTTGACCGATACATGCATGATGTAATTTATTTAATAGACGATGTGTGAGATCAGTGACTGTAATTATTTTATTTTCAGAACATGGGCTCTGATTCTCTGAACTATGCAGCGCTGAATTTCCGTCCCAAAGCAAAGAGCAGCAAAAGGCCTACAGCAGAGAGAGAACTGGAACAACATGTAGTGTACGCTGCCACAAAATAATTCAGCACAACTCAAGCTTTATCTATATATAATAAATGTTATGTTTATGCAAATGTATGCTGTCTCTACCATTTTAATTGTAATATTCTAAAAGAAAAATAATATGGCTGATGTTTGATGGAGGTAGAGTCAGTCAGGGCTGTGATGACAGGACAGACTATCTTTTAGTGAGAGAGTTTCTGCTGCAGTGTTAACAGGAAGACTGTGGTCTGACTACAACTCAAAGCCACGAGGCCTCTCTGACAAGCACAGAAAAAGATCAGCTTTGAATAGATTTTGGTAACAGTTACGAAGCAAAGAAACGATTTAATCATCCACTGTTTGCATTTGCATGTCAAATATGCAACAACTACAAGAATACCATCCTCTGTTAGCATTAAGTTCTTCAACATACCAACAATAGTGTAGGTAACAAAGCTGAAGTCAGAAGCAATCTTCAAGCACAGGAAGGCTAACCTCCCACTCTCTTCATCACAAACACACCACTAGGTCTTCAACTTTCCCACGAATGTCACCAAGACCTGTTACCCTGAAATAGTAAGATATTTAAGCCTGAATGTAAATTAGGTTCTTCAATAAGGTACTTCCTCTATGTCCACTAGAAACAACAATTGTGAAATTCAGAGTGATGGTCTTTGTAAATGGCTGCAGTTGAACGTGCCAACTATCAAAAATGACTGAAAGCAGAGGCCTTTAGATGTTTATACAATGCACTATCTGTCCTTATAAGTTTAGGTTTAAATCTTGCCTTTTTGTTAAAGTTTATCGTTTGGTGCTGCTATAGGCCCAGGCTGCTGGGGGACTCTGGATGATACAACTCTCTACTCTCCTATCTCTTTCTCTCATATGCCAATACTTCAAGCCATTAAAACAGTTTATCCAAATATTTATTTGAATATATGAGCATACTTCTGTCCCACTGCTCTGTTTTCTGTCTCTCTACACTTGCTAGCCTCAAGCAGATGCAGCTTCTGCTCGACACTACTTTCTGTCAAAAGATCCATTAAAGCATCTTGAACCCATTTTGACTGTCACTGGCTCTATACAAATGAGATTTAAATGAAGTATCTACTGTTAACCATCGCTGACAACCGTGCAAACGTAAAAAAACAAAACAATCATACATAGACTGGATTCAACCATTGAACTGCATGCTGCCTCTTTCACAGCGCAAACCTGCAGTGCATTCTCAAACTACCCTAAACCAATTGCTTGCAAACTATCCATCACATTATGATTCTATAAGCTCCTTTTGCAGATATCACTCTCGATAATTAATCATAAAACAGCACCGCATATAGCAAAGCACTTTCACAATTCTGCAAAAACTAAAATGACAAATAACCATAAAGCAGGACATGAAACAAAATCATAATTTAAACCCAAAATGATTCAAAACCCTGATAGGCTCTGTCCATGGTGCTGAGTGTAGAAAAAAAATTGCAGCAGACACTCGGAGTTGTCTATAACAACAGTGTGTAGACATTAGCGACATAACTCACTGTGCCAGTCCAAATACACTCACTGGCCGCCTTATTGGTTACATCTTGCTAGTAGTGGGTTGGACACACTGGGTTGTTGTGTTCAGAACTGCCTCAGTTCTTTGTGGTATTGATTCAACAAACTGCTGGAAACATTGTGAACTTGTTCAGGGTCTATATCGACATGACAGGATTACACAGTTATTGCAGAACTGTCAGCTATACAGCCACAACACCAATCTCCCTTTCCACTACCTCCCAAACGTGCTCTATTGGATTGCGATTGCCATGGATTACACCACCAGCCTGAACCACTGCCATTGATTACCTCTGTGTAACTCTTGTACATTGACGTACATACTAGTGCTGAAATGAGATACCAATCACCAGTCTGGACTGTCCATGGATTCACACAGCTGATCACCAAGTCTGACAACGTCGTGCATGATTCAGCATTAGAATGAATTCATGAGATCAACCAACTTCTTCCTTTCTCCAGTTTTGGTAAACTTGTGCTCAGTGCACTCAGATTTCTATTCTCGGCTGAAGGAGTGGAAATCAACGTGGTTTTCTGCTGTTATGTAGATGCTTTGGTGCTCACATTGGTTGTAAAGAGTGGTTATCTGACCTACTGTAGACTCCTGTCAACTCTAACCAGTCTGGTCATTCTTTTTGGACCTCACCCTCTCTTCAGGAGAAGAGCAGTTGTTGAAAGAAAGTTGCTAAAATCAATTTTAAGCTATATTCTCATTTTTAAGAACATTTCCTAAAGTTCCTTACATGCACTACACTACACCCACATAACTGTCTGGACAACAGCATGAACAGGAAGGAGCACAGTCGTTTCTACAGTTGTCCTGATAATGAAGGCAATAAAGCTCTCCATTATATACAAGTTCCACTAATGCCCATAAACTCATTTAGACAAAGATGTTTGTACATTTGCTGAACACCTGTGCACCAAGTTACACTCCACAGTAAAAATGTGTCACCTCTCATGTCATAGCAGGTCACACTTAACGGACCTGCACAAACTGAATTCACACTCTCTGTTGAAAAAATGGCAGTAGCAAAGTGACACTTGCACACAGCCTCATATGCATGTTCTCGGCTGGCAGCACATTTTAAGACATCACAGAATACACCAAAACCACAGCAGATGAAGGTCACAGCGATCTCGATTGTGTACATCTGAAGCTACTAAGCCCTGCAAACAATGTGGTCTTCGCTGCTGAATGGTTAACTTAACATAACAATAACACATTCTAATACAAAGGTGAGCAACAGTTTATAATGACCGTATAACAAAAGGACTCTTAAAAACATAGTTCTTTCTCATTAGCTGTAGGCCACAAAAGTCTTTTTCTTGCTGTGTTACAAGTCACAAAATCAGCAGAGAAAACTCTAGCAAATAGCTGTAAATCAGAACAATGTGTTATGTATCATTAACTTTGTCTGTGGCTCAATATAATGCAGAAAGTAAGGTTAAACCTCTATGCAGTGATGTGTGTGGGAATAGTATACACTTTTATATAACACAAGTGTTGGATATCTGATGGAACAGCTGAAGGGACAGATATTTACAGATTACACTTCCTTATTCTGCAATGTTTTTAACAAGAGCACATCGTCCTGTTCTCCTTTCAGATGTTGATTTGTACCCATTTCCCTATAAGCTGTGAGAAACGGTGTCAGTCTGAGCAGACGTATATATAAAGGACCACCCCACCTCTTTGCGTTGAGATCACTCTTAACTGGAGCACAGTTCAGTTACCATCATTGTAGTGGTGGAGTTTTACTGTACACATAATGGTGACCTTAACCTTGATATCAGCATTACTCTGGACCTTCAGTAAGTACATATATTACATTTTATCACTATAACTGCTAGCTAAAGTTCTATACTTCTACACTAATCTGCCAGACCTCATACTTTTACATTTGATAAATAACATTTTGTTTCAGGTTGGATCCCTGTCTCAGTTTCTGAGTTTCACACAGTGGAGGTTCAGCCTGGTGAAGAAGTCACCCTGCAGTGCTCCAACTTTACCGGATTTCCCGCAAACATATTCTGGTTCAAACTGAACAGTGGAACCAATATCAGCTGCATTTCATCTATGGTAAACTCTGATCAAAATGCTTCGTTCTCTGATGGATTTGACACTGGCAGATTTAATATGACATCCAACACCACTGCTCTCTTTCTGAACATCAAATCTGTGGATTTATCCGACTCTGGGCTGTACCTCTGTGGACTTAACAAAGGACAAGACGCAGTAACGGTCTCAGTAATGGCAACAAATTTAAAAGTTCAAGGTGAGATTGCTTTGAAGTATTTTTTATATCAATATGTACCCTTTTTCAGACATGATGTATGCATGTACTGAGAGGCTGAATATTTTATACACAGTTTTATCATTTATCTTTCTAGAAAAGCTTAGTGATGAGTTTACAAACCTGATAACCGTGATCCTGGCGGGTATAACAGTTTTCCTTCTAATGGTCATCATCTGTCTGGTTGTTAAAATCCGGACATTTCATTCAGGTATTTATATGTTTTTAATTAAAATGCACATGCAAATGGTTTTAGTGATTAACTGACAGATTTTCTGTTTCTGTCATTTAGCTCAACATGAGGAAGTGAATCCACAACACGCCGAGGTGATCTAATTCTAACCTTAAATTAAGACTGACTGATATTGTATCATGTCATTTATTTAACAGACTATGTGTGAGATCAGTGACTGTAATTATTTTACTTTCAGAACGTGGGCTCTGATTCTCTGAACTATGCAGCGCTGAATTTCCGCCCCAAAGCAAAGATCATCAAAAGGCCTGCAGCAGAGAGAGAACTGGAACAACATGTAGTGTACGCTGCCACAAAATAATTCAGCACAACTCAAGCTATATCATATTGAACTGCTTTGTGTGGATGGGAGACATTGTTATGATATATATATATATATATTTTTTTTTTCAGTTTAATAAATGTTATGTTTATGCAAATGTATGCTGTCTCAACCATTTTAATTTAATAATCTGAGAGCACACTAATATGACTGATGTTTGATGGAGGTAGATGACAGGACAGACTATCTTTTAGTGTGAGAGTTTCTTCTAAAGAGAAATAGAGAGGTCACAAACTAAAGTTAACAGGAAGACAGTGGTCTGACTGCAACCCAAAGCCACGAGGCCACTCTGAAATGCACAGAAAAAGACCAGCTTTGCGTAGATTTTGGCAACAGTTAAGAAGCACAGCAAACGGTGTCTGCATTTGCATGTCAAATATGCAATAACTACAAGAATACTGTCATCTGTTAGCATTAAGTTCTTAAACATACCAACAATAGTGTAGGTAACAAAGCTGAACTCAGAAGCAGTATCTTCAACCACAGGAAGGCTAACCTCCCACTCGCTTCATCACAAACTTGCCACTTTCCACAAATGTCAAGTACTGCTCCCTTCAAATAGTAAGATATTCAAGGGTGACATTGGCCAATCCCCTTGTTATGCTGCTATAGGCCCAGGCTGCTGGGGTAGGGGGGATACAACTCTCCTATCTCCTTCAAGCTGTTAAAAGTGTCTTGAGAATGCTTTCTGTCTCTCTACCTTGCTAGCCTCATGCAGAAGCAGGTTCTGCTCAAGGCCACTTTCTTTATTACCGTAACCTTAATGCTACCACACGGGGTTTCATCCATTAAAATATAATTAACCCATTTTGATTGTTTGATTGGCTCTATATAAATAAAACTGTAGTGTATTACCTGCTGTTAACCTCGGCTTGAAACCCTTGCAAACCTGAAAAAAAAACATTCATGCATAGACTGGATTCAATCATTGAACGGCATGCTGCCTATATCACAACACATACCTTTAGTGCTTTCTCAAACTACCCTAAACTGATAACTTGCACTGAAAGGCTCTGTCCATGGTGCTGAGTGTACAAGCATGTTTTACAGCAGACATTATGAGTTATCTATAACAGTGATCCCCAACCCCCGGGCTGCGGACCGGTACCGGTCCGTGGGTCATTTGGTACCGGGCCGCACAGAAATAATAAATAACTTCCATTATTTCCGTTTGATTTATTATCTGAATCTGAATGTTTTATTTTGAAAAATGACCGAATTCTCTCCATTACATCCGTCTATGACTCACTCTTGATGCATGTCAAGGCCTCGAGACCATAGATCACGTGATACGTCCCAAGATCGCAAATGACGGGGGCCTTAAACGTCTGTTCGAGAAAACAACTCTGCCGGTGTTCTGGATTAAAGTCATGGCAAAATACCCCGAGATCGCCACAACAGCACTGAAAACGCTGTTGCCATTTCCGACATCTCGTCTGTGTGAAGCAGGGTTTTCTGCAGTGACAGCAACCAAAACAAAATTACGAAGCAGACTGGTCATAAGCAACACACTTCAGGTCTCATTGTCTCCCATTACCCCAAGATGGGACAGTCTTGTTGCATCAAAACAAGCGCAGGGCTCCCACTGATTCAGTGCTATTGTGAGTAGTATTTTCATGCACTTTTTGTTTTGTGGTTTAACGTTACCACAGTGACCAGAGAGCATTGGGGCAGAGACGATGTTACTTATGTCATGTTCTGTTGTTGGTGTGACGTTACGAGGACGCTGCTAATAAAGTTGTACATGAATACACAGTGGATTTACGTTTATTATTATTATTATTATTATTTTATAGAGAAAATACTACAGTTTTTATGCCGGTCTTCATTTTATTTTGTTTTTATCTGCTACACCTTCCGGTCCGTGAAAATACTGTCCGATATTAAACCAGTCCGTGGCGCAAAAAAGGTTGGGGGCCACTGATCTATAAGGAGTACCATAGACTGTATAAAGATGGATGACGAAACAGCTTCTCAAAAGTGAAGCCAAAGCAAGTATAACTTACCTGGTGTCCGGCTTCAGCATAGGTCATAAAATCCACCTCCTCAGTGTTAGTGGATGTGACATGGGCCAAACAAAAACACTACAATACGCGCAAATTTTCTTCAAGTACAGCGTATAATCCAGCACTTCTTTGTGACTGGTGACGGTAGAACAGAGCTCAGTTTTAATTCAACGAAAAACGCGAGTAACTCTGGAGGTAGTGTGGGCGATTGATCGTTATCGCGTCTCTGCTTGGCTCCACTCTCAGACCGTACTGCGCAGACTCCGGCTCCAAACTCGCAAGATGGCGCCCGTATAACCGGGAAAATAGCGTCAGTTTTGACAATGCAAATAAGTGGGGACGTGTTGTCCATATTTATATACAGTCTACGATAAGGACCAGCACTAGCAAAAGTTAAAAACATTAACCACGGTTTCATTTAGTGTCCCAATAGAACATTTAAGTGAGCTAGCATGCAAAAAAAAATGAAGAGCTAACTTTAACCATCATTGTTTTTATATACCTTTGCTTCTGCTGCCACAACTCAAAACGCCAAAATAAATAAGCATTAACTAGTATTAGTGTTGAACAGCAAACAAAGCAGATGTTTGTTTGACTTACCAGCATCTGAAGCCCATCGTCCTTCATAGTCGTGCGTTGTCCAACAATTTAAGGCCGGCCTTAAATCTCTTGCGACTGGTGTTTACATCCTCCACCACAGTGATGTTTTGGGTAATATCCAAGCCTCCTCTATCCACATTGTTTAACGTGTTCCTCTGACGAAAAAAATCCCGTTTCTGGGTGGCTATATGTCTTCCACTGTCCACCATTTTCGACAGTTCGACTCACGCAGAGTTGGCTAAAGTTGGCTTACATTATTAGCAGCAGCCGAAAAAAAAAAAACACGCTCCCGGTTATTTCACATTACATGACACTTCTGACTTTCTAAAGTTTTATTAACGTCGAACCACGATCGTGAAATGTTCCTAGAGTCATTCCTGTGTAGCGTGTCGCTGTGCAGTTGCGTTGCGGTGCGTTTCTAATCAAGGGGTAATCAATTTCCCCTGGATTCATTTGACGTGACTTCCTGTAATGCAGTGCAATACTACGTATGACCACACACGGAGAATAACTACGCAACGTCATATGAGGGGGGCGCTGTTTCACTACTTTTAAATTTAGGAAGCCATGGGGAGGAGTTATACAACTCTGACCCAACTAACAAAATAATGATTGGGTCGGTAATGGGATCACTGAGGAAATTTCCACTCACTGGATGTGTTTTTTGTTTGTTTGTTTGTTTGTTTGTTTGTTTTTGATTTTGTTTTCACACCATTTTGAAAAAAAACACATAAGGCTGCGTTGGGAAAATCCCACAAGAAGAGCGGTTTCAGAAAAAAAACATGCAACAATCAAAGTTGATAAAATTAATTTTAATCTCTGTTCTGATTTCTGAGAACATTTCCTGAAGTTCCTTACATGCATAATGCAGCACCAACATAGCTTTCTAGATAACTGCATGAACAGGAAGGTGTATCGTTGTTTCTGCAGTTCTCCATCATCAGTGAGTAGCTACACTAATGTCCATAAACCTGCTTGGACAGTGACAATGGTGACTGATTTAGTTATTCATTTCAGAAGAGCTGTTTGCACATTTGCTGAACACCTGTATACCAAGTTAGACTCCAGAGAAAAAATGTGTCACTTCTTGTGTGATAACAAGTCACACCGAACAGACATACACAAACTGAATTGACTCTCTCTGTTAAAAAGTTGCCCGTAGCAAAGTGACACTTGCACACAGCCTCATATCAAAGAATGTTCTCTTATGGCTGTTACACTACTTTGAGAAACTGTTTAAGTTTGGGAAGTCATGGAGAGGAGTTACACAACTCAGATCTAACTAACAAAATAATGTTTGGCTAATTAATGGGTAATCAAGTTCTTTACATGCACTGCACTGCACTGCACTGCACCAACATAACTGTCTGGACAACTGCATTATATCACTAAACTAATTTGGACAGTGACAATGGTAACTGACTTAGCTATTCATTTCAGAAAAGCTGTTTGTAAATTGGCTGAACATCTGTACACCAAGTTACATTCCAGAGTAAAATGTGTCACTTCTTGTGTGAACAGGTCACACTGAACAGACATACGCAAAATGATGTAACGCTCTCTGCTCTCTGCCTGTGGCAGTATGACACTTGCACCCTGCCTCATATCAAAGCATGGTTGCTGCATATTTCAAGACATGACAGAGTACATCAAAACCACGGCAGGTGAAGGTACACAGAAGGTGTACTTCTGAAGCTACTATGCCCTGCAAACATGACCTCTGTAATTATTATTGGTACGGTAAGATTTAAACTGCTCATATTGCATTGTATGATCTAATGTGCACATTTTTGACAGAGTGTAGAAGAATTAAGAAGAGCATCAAGCAGTTGGTAAGTAATTTTCTAAATGAAAAAGTCTGTGCAGTCTGTTCTTCTCTACTCCAACAGGTATTCCAATATTATCAGTGAATAAAGATTAACAACAGATGTGAATATGCTACTTGATGTAAGATGAAAGTAAGTACTTTCTAATGTATTTCTTGGCAATACTATAACTTTGAAAAAGAATCCCTTTCTGCTAAATGGTAAACTTAACTTGACCAGCAGCAAAATTACACTTCTCAGATTACACTTCCTTATACTGCAATGTTTTCAGTCAGATCTCATCATTTAAGTTTTGTTTAAAGATTATCTCAGGTATCTTTAACAAAACCACATTGTCCTGTTCTCCTTTCAGATGTTGATTTGTACCCATTTCCCTAAAAGCAGTGACAAAAAGCGTCAGTCTGAGCAGACATATAAATGTAGGACCGCCCCACCTCTTTACATTGAGATCTCTCTCAACTGGAGCACAGTTCAGTTACTATCATTGTAGTGGTGGAGACTTACTGTACCCATAATGATGAACTTTACCTTGATACCAGCATTACTCTGCACCTTCAGTAAGTACATATATTACATTTTGTCACTATAACTGCTAGCTGATGTTTTATGCTTTAATTTCCCAGAACTGATACTCATTAATAACATTTTGTTCCAGGTTGGATCTCTGTCTCGGTTTCTGAGTTTTACACAGTGGAGGTTCAGCCTGGTGAAGAAGTCACACTGCAGTGCTCCAACTTTACCAGTTTACCCACTAATATACTCTGGTTCAAACTGGACAAAGAAAACAATGTCAGCTGCATCTCATCTATGTCCAGCTCTGAACAAAATCCTTCGTACTGTGATGGAATTAAAGAAGGCAAATTTAATATGACATCCAACACCACCACTCTTTTTCTGAACATCAAATCAGTGGATTTATCTGACTCTGTGCTGTACTTCTGTGGATTTTATCAAGGACAACATGCAGTAATTGTCAGTGCAACATATTTGAAAGTTCAAGGTAAGTCCTTTTTTATATCAACATGTACCCTTTTTCAGACATGATGTATATAATTACTGAGAGGTCGAAAATTATCTATACAGTTTTATCATTTCATTTCTTGTAGGAGTGCTAAGTGCGTTAACAAATGCGATGACTGTAATCCTGATTGGTATAACGGTTTTCCTTCTAATGGTCATCATCAGCCTGGTTGTCAAACTCAGGACAGTTTATACAGGTATTTATATGTTTTTATTTAAAATGCACATGCAAACATTTTCAGCTAATAACTAATGGATTTTCTGTTTTTGGCACTTAGCTCATCATGAGGAAGTGAATCCACAACACACTGAGGTGATGATATTTTTACCTCAGATCTATCTTGCATGATTTAATTATTATAATAAATGATGTGTGAGATCAGTGACTGTAATTATTTTATTTTCAGAATGTGGGCTCTGACTCTCTGAACTATGCGGCATTGAGTTTCCGTCCCAAAGCAAAAAGCAACAGAAGGCCAGAAAGAGAACTGGAACAACATGTAGTGTACGCTGCCACAAGATAAAAAATAATTCAGCACAACTCATGCTTTATCATATTGAATTGTGTGTGGGGCGAGAGACTCTTGTGCTGCCATTTAAAAAAAAATAAAAAAATTGTGTCCTGCATAAAAAGTTCCAAATCTCTGCAAAATTGTCTATTTTGGGATCGACCACTGAACTTGAGGACAGTGATCTTTCGTATTATCAGAAAAGATGGATTATTTTGGCTCTGACAAAAGCTAAACGGATACTATTAAGACACTGGAGAAGAAAATACCATCTTCTTCCTTATGAAGAATGGACTACAACAATGGCACAGCCAGCTGCTTATGAGAGACTGGATCAATATATGTTTACTTGGAGCCCTTTTACTGACTGGCTGTCTGTAAGTTAATGGTTGCCTTGATAATGCAGTGCTGTCTATGATTTATAGCGCTTATCAATTAAGAAGTATCAGTGTGGTGGTTTGTGTGTTGTTTTTCCTTTTTGCGTCATTTGTTTTTTGTTTTTATACTCGTTTACAAAAATTTAGGGAGTAAAATTTCTGGCCTTGATGGGTCCTTGATTGAGTGAATCAATCTCTCCCTGCCTGTATTATTTGTCTGTTAAACTTCAATAAAATGTTCAACACAAAAAAAAATTGTAATAAAGATTTTATGTTCATGCAATTGTGTGCGGTCTCTACCATGTTAACTGTAATATTCTAAGAGCAAAAGATTATGACAGACGTTAGATGGAGGCGCAGTCAGTCAGGGCTTTGATGCCAGGACAGGATATCTTTTAGTGTGAGAGAGTGTCTGCTGTCTTCAGAGAAATAGAGAGATCACAGTCTAATGTTAACAGGAAGACTGTGGTCTGACTACAACTCAAGCCACGAGGCCACTCTGAGAAGCACAGAAGAAGACCAGCTTTAAGTCAATTTTGGCAAAAGTAAAGAAGAAAACAATGATTTTATCCCCCAGTGTCTGCATTCGCACCACAAGAATATCATCCTCTCATCCAACAATAGTGTAGCTGAAGTCAGAAGCAATATCTTCAGCCACAGGAAGGCTAACCTACACCCCCTCACTTTATCACAAACACATGATGACAACATAAACCACAAGGCCTTCACATTTAACATACATGACATCAAGTGTTTTTTTTCCCTCATATAGTAGGACATTTGAATGTAAATTAGATTCAAGTTCGTGGGTGATTTTTCTTTGACTCCGCCTCTTCAAAGCCCTTTATATGGAGCGCTCTCATGTGAAGTGGAATTACAGAGAAACAGAGTCATACACACAATGAGGAACTTTATTTTGGTGAGTACAAAATTGCTGCACAGAACTGAGTGCATTGTTGACGACACTGACACAAAAGTATTGCTTTGGATTCTGTTTTATCGGCCAAAGGATCATTAGGTTTTTGGTGGTTGCTTCAGGTTGGATCTCTGTCTCAGTTTCTGAGTTTCGCACCGTGGAGGTTCAGTCTGGTGAAGAGGTTCTGGCAAACTGTTTGACTGTTCAGGATGGAAAACTAGGGCTCAGACCAGGCTGTGCTTAGTCTGGGAGGAGAACTCCTTACCTACACTATGGATGTCTGGAAAGGAGAGTCCGACCAACAGTCAAAAGGATTCAGGAGGAGCAATGCAGGTTTCATCCTGGTAATGAAACAATTGGACCAGCTCTTTACCCTCACAGAGTTGCAATGTCCTGTCCATGGTATTCACGTCGTACAGGATCTCAAGTGCTAAGTGTAACAGTTGGGATGTCAGCACCTCCAAGTCCGAGGCCATGGTGCCATTTTTCAATCCTGCTCTACAAATAGTATTATAACTAGTGTAAGACATTCATTTACTGCATAACAATTTATTTGTGTAATTTACAGTACCTTAATGATTGGTTAATATATTTCATTTTATTTATTGCTCAGGCATTCACTTTTTCACATGTGTGTTGCTAAAGTCCAGGGAATAAGAGACTACCGGTTTGGTTTTAGGGGAGATCAAGAGTGGGATCCGGAAACACACGGGTCGGAGTCTGGGAGAAGGAGTGTGGTTGTGCATGGCTCCTTACTAAAAGTTATTAGAAAGAGCTCTAGTGTCTGCATCTTCTTTAAGAGTACACTCTAATACACCTACAACGTTTACACTAGCAATAGCTATATGGCACACTATAAGCCCCAACCACCAACCACCAAGTTTTGTTTAAAGATTATCTCAGGTGTTTTTAACAAGACCACATCATCCTGTTCTCCTTTCAGGTGTTGATTTGTACCCATTTCCCTAAAAGCAGTGACAAACAGCGTCGGTTTGAGCAGACGTGTAAATGAAGGACCGCCCCACCTCTTTATGTTGAGATCACTCTAACTGCAGCAGAGTTCAGTTACTATCATTGTAGTGGTGGAGTCTGTACACACAATGGTGGACTTCACCTTGATACCAGTGTTACTCTGCACCTTCAGTAAGTACATATATTACATTTTGTCACTATAACTGCTAGCTGATGTTTTATGCTTTAATTTCCCAGAACTGATACTCATTAATAACATTTTGTTCCAGGTTGGATCTCTGTCTCGGTTTCTGAGTTTTACACAGCGGAGGTTCAGCCTGGTGAAGAAGTCACACTGCAGTGCTCCAACTTTACCAGTTTACCCACTAATATACTCTGGTTCAAACTGGACAAAGAAAACAATGTCAGCTGCATCTCATCTATGTCCAGCTCTGAACAAAATGCTTCGTACTGTGATGGAATTAAAGACGGCAAATTTAATATGACATCCAACACCACCACTATCTTTCTGAACATCAAATCAGTGGATTTATCTGACTCTGTGCTGTACTTCTGTGGATTTTACAATTGGCACGACAAAGTAATTGTCAGTGCAACATATTTGAAAGTTCAAGGTAAGTCCTTTTTTATATCAACATGTACCCTCTTTCAGACATGATGTATATAAGTACTCGGATGTCGAAAATTTTATATACAGTTTTATCATTTCATTTCTTGTAGAAGTGCTAAGTGATGGGTTCACAAATGTGAATATCTGGACCGGTATAATGGTTTTCCTTCTAACGGTCATTATCAGTCTGGTTGTCAAACTCAGGACAGTTCATACAGGTATTTATATGTTTTTATTTGAAATGCACATGCAAATGTTTTTAGTTATTAACAGATTTTCTGTTTCTGTCACTTAGCTCATCATGAGGAAGTGAATCCACAACACACTGAGGTGATGATATTTTTACCTCAGATCTATCTTGCATGATTTAATTATTTTAATAAGTGATGTGTGAGATCAGTGACTGTAATTATCTTATTTTCAGAACGTGGGCTCTGATTCTCTGAACTACGCAGCACTGAGTTTCCGTCAGAAAGCACAAAGCATCAGAAGGCCTGCAGCAGAGAGAGAACTGGAACAACATGTAGTGTACACTACCATAAGATAAAAATAATTCAGCACAACTCATGCTTTATCATATTGAATTGCATGTGGGCAGTTTGTGTGGCTGGACGAGATACTCTTGTGATGCTAATTAAAAAAAATACAATTTTTGTAATAAAGATTTTATGTTCATGCGGTCTCGATCATGTTAATTGTAATATTCTGAGAGCAAAATAATATGACAGACGTTAGATGGAGGCGCAGTCAGTCAGGGCTTTGATGCTAGGACAGAATATCTTTTAGTATGAGAGAGTGTCTGCTGTCTTCAGAGAAATGGAGAGATCACAGTCTAATGTTAACAGGAAGACTGTGGTCGTACAACAACTCAAGCCACAGTCACAGAAAGACCAGCTTTAAGTCGATTTTGGCAAAAGTAAAGAAGAAACAATGTTTTAATCACCAAGTGTCTGCATTTGCACGATAAATATGCAGCATCTACAAGAATATCATCGTCTATGAGCATAAAGTTGTGCAACGTTCCAACAACGGTGTAGGTAACAAAGCTGAAGTCGGAAGTAACAGGAAGGCTAAACTACACCCCCTCTCTTTATCACAAGCACATGATGACAACATAAACCACAAGGTATTCACATTTAAAATACATGACATCAAGTATTTTTTCTCCTCAAATAGTAGGACATTTGAATGTAAATTACTTTCAAGTTTGTGGGTGATATTTCTTTGACTTCACCTCTTCAAAGCCGTTTATAGTGAGCGCTCTCTTGTGAAGTAACATTACAGAGAGACAGAGTCATACACACAATGAGGAACTTTATCTTGGTGACACTTTTACTTCTCAGCCTCAGTGAGTACTAAATTGCTGCACAGAACTGAGTGCATTGTTGACTACAATGATGCGAAAGCATTGCTTTGGATTCTGTTGTTTTATCAGGGAAATGATCATCAGGTGTTTGATGGTTGTTTCAGGTTGGATCTCTGTCTCAGTTTCTGAGTTTTGCGTAGTGGAGGTCCAGTATGGTAAAAAAGTCACTCTGCTGTGCTCCAACTTTAGCACTGTTACCTCACAGGTATACTGGTTCAGAGTCATCAAGAGTCATCTTTGAGTCTCTTCAGTCCACTTCATAAAATTTGACGTAAGTTCTCAAAATCAAACACTGAATTCATCCGACTCTGGACTGTATTTCTGTGGCTATTACATATTCAACAAAAATCCTGTTATTATGGAGGCAACAATAGAAGTCCAACATTTGTCAATCTTTCTCAGAAAAGTCTGGTGGAATAACAAATCTAATAAGTGTGGTCCTCAGAGCTCTGATTGTATTCCTTGTACTTGTCATCAATGGTTTGGCTGTTAAAACGAGGAAACTTCAAACAGGTACTTCAGAGAGCTATTAAATAATTTCAGTTCACTGTGTCTGATTTGTCTTTACATCTTCTTTCAAACAATGTCAGACTGGTGGGAAAATGTCAATGTGACCTGATGTAGATGGTTAGCACTGATGCCTCACAGCGAGAAGGCCCCGGTTTCGAATCCATGGGCCGACAGGGCCTTTCTGTGTGGAGTTTGCATGTTCTCCCTGTGTCTGCGTGGGTTCTCTCCGGGTACTCCAGCTTCCTGCCACTGTCCAAAGACATGCTTGTTAGGTTCATTGGTGATTCTAAATTGGCCGTAGGTGTGAATGTGAGTGTGAATGGTTGTCTGTCTCTCTGTGTTAGCCCTGCCATAGACTGGAGACGTGTCCAGGGTGTACCCCGCCTCTCGCCTGACGACAGCTGGGATAGGCTTCAGCAGACCCCGCGATCCTTAACAGGAATAAGCGGTTACAGATGATGAATGAATGAATGAATGCTTAGAATTATCTGTTACATTATTTACAAGTTGCTAAAATCTTCTCACTGTAACATCTGTGACTGTGCTTGTTCTCGTTTGCAGAATCTAGACTCTGAGTTTGTACTTTGCAACAATGAGAAGCAGGAGGCCTGCGTCAGAGAGAGAAGTGGACACTCATGCTCTTTATCGTGCCAAGTCAACTTAACTGACAGTTTGTCATATTAGTAATGGTGCTCTTTGTGTGTCGTTGATGAGTTTCTGTTGATCTTGCTTTCAAATTGTCAATCTTCTTGATCATTAAATTAAAGGGGAACTACTGTTTTTTACAACCTGGACCTTATTTCTAGCATAAAATACCATCGTTTACTCACCAATATCACTTTTGTGTCATTTACACTTGTTCAGGAGATAATTAGATCAGCGTATATCCATTCAGCGAGAGTGATCAGGGCACCGCAACGCAGCCTCTAAATAACACATTATCTGCCGCGAAACTTCATTTCACCAATATTTTGTTGATACGCTAGTGCTATTCCCCGTTGAGTCCGGAGTTACCAGGGCCAGCCTATGCCATACATTCACAAGCACAAAAAACGAAGAAGTACAATACAAACACATGCAGACACACAGGGGAAAAAAGAAGATGAGAACAAAAAATGGGGGGGGGGGGGGGGCATCTACTCTACTAGCCTACTTGTAATGGGTGTTGAATGCTCTCATAGTATGACAAGAAGGGATTCAAAACTCTCTCAAAACTCTGAATGGAACCTTTTTTAGGAATGTCACGGTGTCTGTCATCCATCTATTGAATGTGTGTGGTGTTTGTTCCTTCCATAGCAACAGTATCTGACGTCTAGCAAGAACAGAAGTAAAAGCTATGGTAACATGGGATTTGCCTTTAAGCGAACAGGTTTCATCAGCGAAACCAAAAATGACACATATTGGGTTTGGAGAAATATTAACACCACACATTACTGAAAAGGCCTGAAAGATGTCCTTCCAAAATGCTCTAAGGTGTGGGCAGGACCAGAACATGTGGATATGATCAGCGGGTTGACTTTTTCCCCGGGGACAAGAGGGGTCCACATCAGAAAAAGTTTTGGCCAGTTTGGCCCTAGTCCAGTGCACTCTTAAAATAATTTTTAGTTAAATCAATCCATGTCTAGCACAGGGTGAGGAGGAATGTACTAAGTCCAATGTAGCATCCCACTGGTCATCTTACCAAAGTTGTCTAATTCCCTGCAGTGACTGAGGAGAGATGTTGCTAATGTGATGATAAAGTACTGAGATCAAGCCTCTTCTATGTGGAGATAAAGAGAGAAGATTGTCAATTACATTATCTGGGGGAAGATTTGGGAAGGGAACAAATCTTTCTATGCACAAAATGTCTTACTTGGAGATATCTATACAACTATCTGACGGCACATAAAGCATATTGTTCTATTATAACGACAGTATTACGCCACGGTTTGCATGCTAGGTTTGAGTCAGACGGCTATTTTTGACACCTCTCAGCTGTCTGAGGCCATTATTTACAACCAAGTTTAACAGGGCTATATTGATCTGATGTTTACAATAACATGGATGAAAGAAGATATCTTCAGTACAATAAATTGGAATACCAAAAGTACAAAGGATTTCTTTTATTTAAAGATTTTCAAAAGCATTTGACAATTGAGAATAACTTTTGTGATGGCAATGACAAATAACCCAATGACTTTGTTGAGTACATTTTTATTTTTCAAACAACTCCTTTTTTTCTATTTTAATATTCATGTTGTCTCAAGCGACTGTAGACAGATACACTACTATAGAGTCATCAATGGTTACAATATTTACATGATTACCTTCACCTTTAGTGGCCACAGTAATTATGACAGGAGCAAAGAAGGAAGTGAGGTGGAGCACAGCTACAAACTCAGGAGGTCGGGGTGGATGAATGGGTGAGCAAAGGTCTTTGTCCTCTTTCAAACCGAGTCCTTCATTGCATTCACATGCCAAATAATATTCCAGATCTGAAAGCAGTCGTGTAAGCAGCTATTTCTGTTAGGAAATTTCCAGTCAGGCTTTTATCCAAATGGAGCATTTTCTGATTACTTGCTGCATCTCAGGCCACAGGTTGATGATTGACTTTGTAGTCATATCATCCAATCTGTGGATGTATTTCTCGGACACTGGGGCGAAGAGAGGTGCAGAGCTGTGGACTGATCACCACCTGGTGGTGAATGGGGAAGGCTGCCAGTCAGACCTGGTAAATCCAAATGTGTAGTGATGGTGAACTGGGAATGACCGACAGAGGCCCCTGTCCATGAGAGCTTCAACTCCCACCTCCAGAATAGCTTCTCATTAATTCCATTGGAGGTTGGGGAGATGGAATCTGAGTGGGCCATGTTCAAAAACCCCACTGCAGTTAGTGGGAGCTATCAGTGCCTGTTGTGGAGGCAACCTTCAAATCTGCTGGTGGACACCGGTGGTGAGAAGCTGTCAAGCTGATGAAGGATGTCTTTCGGGCCTGGTTCGCCCAGGGAACTCCAGAAGCAGGAGGCAGGTACCAGAGGGCCAGACAGGCTATGGCTTCTGTAATCACAGAAGCAAAAACTCAGGTGTGGGAGGAGTTCGGAGGGGCTATGAATGAGGATGTTTGGCTTCAGAGAGATTCTGGCAAACTGTTTGACTGTTCAGGATGGAAAAGCAGGGCTCAGACCAGGCTGTGCTTAGTCTGGGAGGAGAACTCCTTTCCGAGACTAGAGATGTCTAGAAAGGAGAGTCCGACCGACAGTCGAACTTCGGATTCAGGAGGAGCAATGTGGGTTTCATCCTGGTCATGAAACAATTGGATCAGCTCTTTACCAAAGTCAAGCGAGTTCCCATTGGGCATTGGACTCCGTCAGGGCTGTCGTTCGTCAGCGGTCCTGTTTATGGTATTCATGTACAGGATCTCAAGGCACAGCTTAGGTGACTAGAGTGTTCGATCTGGGACCTCAGAGTTCACATCCTTGACTTTTGCAGATGATGTGCTTCTGTTGGCTTCATCAGACCGAGGCCTACAGCACGCCCTGAAATGTTTTGCAGCCGAGTGTGAAGCGGTTGGGATGTCAGTACCTCCAAGTCCAAGGTCAATCCTGCTCTACAAATAGTATTAGAGCTAGTGTAAGACATTCATTTACTGCATAACAATTCATTTGTGTAATTTACAGTACCTTAATGATTAGTTAATATATTTCATTTTATTTATTGCTCAGGCATTCAATTTTTTTCACGTGTGCTGCTAAAATCCAGGGAATAAGAGACTACCAGTTTGGTTTTAATAATAATAATAATAATAATAATAATAAGAATAATAAATTTTATTTATAACGCACTTTACATCAAAGCAATGATCTCAAAGTGGGGGAGATCAAGAGTGTGATCCGGAAAGATACGGCTCGGAGTCTGGGAGAGGGAGTGTGGTTGTGCATGGCTCCTTACTAAAAGTTATTAGAAAGAGCTCTAGTGTCTGCATCTTATTTAAGAGTACACTCTAATACACCCACAACGCTTACACTAGAAATAGCTACATAGCACACTATAAGCCCCAACCACCAACTACAAAGAAGCTCAGTCAACACAACACAATTGGCAGTCCATGTCTATGAATTCTTCAACAATTAATTGCCAGCACACAGGCCCTCTGCCACTGTTCTGCTATTCATTATGTGCTATGGCTGACAATAATCTGTGCTACGGTCATTATCAAAGATCTGTTCTGCCTTTTCTTTAACAAATCCACTATGGAGCATATTGGACATCAGCCTTATCCTTATACTGCAATGTGTTATAGAGACTGATACATCAGTTCTCATCATTTAAGTTTTATTTAAAGATTATCTCAGGTATCTTTAACAAGACCACATCGTTTTGTTTTCCTTTCAGATGTTGATTTGCTTCCATTTCCTGAAAAGCAGTGACAAACAGCGTCAGTCTGAGCAGATGTAGGACCGCCCCACCTCTTTATGTTGAGATCACTCTCAACCGGAGCACAGTTCAGTTACTATCATTGTAGTGGTGGAGACTTACTGTACGCACAATGGTGAACTTTACCTTGATACCAGCGTTACTCTGCACCTTCAGTAAGTACATATATTACATTTTATCACTATAACTGCTAGCTGATGTTCTTTACTTTAATCTGCCAGAACTGATACTCATTAATAACATTTTGTTCCAGGTTGGATCTCTGTCTCAGTTTCTGAGTTTTACACAGTGGAGGTTCAGCCTGGTGAAGAAGTCACACTGCAGTGCTCCAACTTTACCAGTTTCCTCTCTCATATATTCTGGTTCAAACTAGGCAAAGAAAACAATGTCAGCTGCATCTCATCTATGTCCAGGTCTGATCAAAATGCTTTGTTCTGTGATGGATTTCAAGATGGCAAATTTAATATGACATCCAACACCACCACTATCTTTCTAAACATCAAATCAGTGGATTTATCTGACTCTGTGCTGTACTTCTGTGGATTTTACCAAGGACAACATGCAGTAACTGTCAGTGCAACATATTTGAAAGTTCAAGGTAAGTCCTCTTTTATATCAACATGTACCCTTTTTCAGACATAATGTATATAAGTATTGAGAGGTTGAATATTTTACATACCGTTTTATCATTTAATTTCTTGTAGAAGTGCTAAGTGATGGATTTACAAATGTGACAACTGTAATCCTGGCTGGTATAATGGTTTTCCTTCTAATGGTCATCATCAGTCTGGTTGTCAAACTCAGGACAGTTCATACAGGTATTTATATATTTTTATTCAAAATGCACCTGCAAACATTTTTAGTGATGAACTGACAGATTTTCTGTTTCTGTCACTTAGCTCAACATGAGGAAGTGAATCCACAACACACTGAGGTGACATGACATTTCACCTCAGATATATCTTGCATGATTTAATTATTTTAATAAGTGATGTGTGAGATCAGTGACTGTAAATATTTTATTTTCAGAATGTGGGCTCTGATTCTCTGAACTATGCAGCGTTGAGTTTCCATCCCAAAACAAAAAGTAACAGAAGGCCAGAGAGAGAACAGGAACAAGATGTAGTGTACGCTGCCACAAGATAAAAAATAATTCAGCACAACTCATGCTTTATTATATTGAACTGCTTGTGGGCAATTTGTGAGGCTGGATGAGAGCCAGCCATCTCAGGCTAATACCCATTTTTTTTTTTTTTTAAATGTAATTTTGTAATTCTGTAATAAAGATTTTATGTTCATGCAATTGTGTGTGGCCTCTACCATGTTAATTGTAATATTCTGGCTTTGATGCCAGGACAGGATATCTTTTAGTGTGAGAGAGTGTTTGCTGTCTTCAGAGAAATAGAGAGATCACAGTCTAATGTTAACGGGAAGACTGTGGTCCGACTACAACTCAAGCCACGATGCTACTCTGACAGGCACAGAAGACCAGCTTTAAGTCGATTTTGGCAATAGTAAAGAAGAAAACAATGATTTAATCACCCAGTGTCTGCATTTGCACGGTAAATATACAGCATCTGCAAGAATATCATCCTCTTTTAGCATAAAGTTGTGCAACGTACCAACAATAGTGTACTAATTGCTTTTGTTCTTGTTTTTACCCTGGAAAGCACCTTGTGCACCATTGGGTGCTGGAAGGTGCTATACAAATAAATATTGATTGATTGATTGATTGAATAGTGTAGCTGAAGTCAGAAGCAACATCTTCAGCCACAGGAAGGCTAACCTACACCCCCTCTCTTTATCACAAACACATGATGACAACATAAACATGACAACATAATGTCTTCACATTTAACATACATGACATCAGGTGTTTTTTTGTTTGTTTGTTTTGTTTTTTTCCATATAGTAAGATATTTGAATGTAAATTAGGTTCAAGTTTGTGGGTGATTTTTCTTTGACTCTGCCTCTTCAAAGCCCTTTACAGGGAGCGCTCTCTTGTGAAGTGACATTACAGAGAGAAAGAGTCATACACACAATGAGGAACTTTATCTTGGTGAGTACAAAATTGCTGCACAGAACTGAGTGCATGGCCTTTCTGTGTGGAGTTTGCATGTTCTCCCTGTGTCTGTGTGGGTTCTCTCCGGGTACTCCGGCTTCCTCCCACCATCCAAAGACATACTGGTTAGGTTCATTGGTGATTCTAAATTGGCCGTAGGTGTGCGTGTGAATGGTTGTCTGTCTCTCTGTGTTAGCCCTGCGATGGACTGGCGACCTGTCCAGGGTGTACCCCCGCCTCTCGCCCGATGACACCTGGGGTAGGCTCCAGCAGACCCCCGCGACCCTTAACAGGACTAAGCGAGTATAGAAGATGAATGAATGAATGAAAGAACTGAATGCATTGTTGACTACACTGATACAAAAGTATTGCTTTGGATTGTGTTTTATCAGCCAAAGGATCATCAGGTGTTTGGTGGTTGTTTCAGGTTGGATCTCTGTCTCAGTTTCTGAGTTTCGCACCGTGGAGGTTCAGTCTGGTGAAGAGGTTCTGGCAAACTGTTTGACTGTTCAGGATGGAAAAGTAGGGCTCAGACCAGGCTGTGCTTAGTCTGGGAGAACTCCTAACCTAGACTATGGATGTCTGGAAAGGAGAGTCTGACCGACAGTCAAACGAATTCAGGAGGGGGGGGTGAAAAGAACGATTGGATAGGGTATGTGCCCTGTGTCTGACCGATGGGGATGGGGGGGGGGGATTCCGAAAGGGATTTCCTAATTCCTAAAGGTTAATAATTTAAAAAAAAATTTAATAATTGGTTACACAGAACTTTATTACATTAATTTTAACACCCTATATCTATCTAATCTATCTAATCTATCTAATAATGCAAGGAGCGTCTGTCTGTGTGTCACTCTGTTGGTTTGTCTGTGGCACGCATATCTCGCGAACTGTTGGCCCGGTTGATTTGAAACTGGGCAGGTGTCTCGCTACGGGCACGAAGATGTGCACTGCTAAGTTTGACGTTGTTTGGATAAGAAATGTAAAATATATCGGTAAAATAGGTTTTCTCCGCTCTAACTGATGACAGTTCTAAATTATTGCGCTGGCTCAAACGCTAGATGGTAACCATGGCAACGGAGACTCAACGTTATTTTACAGTTTATTCATCGCAACAGCAAGACAGACAAAACATGAGTGATTTTATCATCTATCTATAAATCAAGAATTTCTTTTAACTTATTTGGTGAGTTTGTGTGTGTGTGTGTGTGTGTGTGTGTGTGTGTCTGTCTGTGGCACGCATATCTCGAGAAAACCGTTGGCCCGATTGATTTGAAACTGGGCAGGTGTCTCGCTACGGGCACGGAGATGTTTACCAAAACCAGCCAACACAAAGACAGCTTCTTTCCCCAAGCAGTCACTCTGTTGAACACTATTTATTTATTTGTAAATGTACATAGGCTACTGTATTTCTGATTCTGATTCTACATTTGTATTTTGTATGTTACTATGTGGATATACAATTAAAACCACCAGTAAAAACACTACAATTAATGTCTTTGTGGGGAGGAGACATGGGTCACGACAATGGTCACAACTGAAAAATCTTCTTCAGCTCCCACTATGGGAATACATACTTCCGACGGGCACTGCACGAGTATACCGTAATTTCCGGACTATAAGGCGCACCTGAATATAAGCCGCACCAGCTTAATTTTGGGGAAAATACAGATTGTTCCATATATAAACCGCACCCGACTATAAGCCGCACCCGACTATAAACGCACCCACACAATAAATCTTTCAATCAATCAATCAATCAATCGATCGATCAAACTTTCACATCTTTGACATTACAAACAGCATTCGTGCAGTGCACAAATAATACAACGGTGCGCTCCCTGCGCACTTCCTGCAGTCATAGTTCCGTAGTAGTGCAGTAGGCCTATAACAAAAAACAAAGCTTACAACGCTTGACGAGGCAATAACGTTAAATGGCTAAATTTAATTCGTTTTTAAAAGTGCTTGCCTGTAACACGGCAGCAAAAGTGCAGTAACCCGGCTGCTCAACTAAATAACCAGCATCTTTTTCGAAAACAGCCAACACAGCAGTAAAAATAACCAGCCTACTATACCAGAAAAGTCAGCCAGATCGATCGCCTTTAACTTAAAAGCAGCTCTCGTACTGCATTTGGACTCACTTGGTTTGTTTTGCTCTCGTTACCTGGCGCGAACTGTCTGTCTCGCTCTTGCGCTTCCATGATAGTGCGCCCCTGGTGACCGTTAGCTGTAAAAATCCATATATCCGTTGTATAAGCCGCAGGGTCCAAAGCAAGTGACAAAAGTAGCGGCTTATAGTCCGGAAATTACGGTATGTGTGTGTGAGAGAGAGAGACACGTGAGTGACAGAGAGACGAAGAGAGAGCAGGGAAAGGAAATGCAGCTAAACGAATACGCTGCGTGTTTTAAATAGCATAAAAAAAGAATAACGAAACGCAATATGTGACGGTCAGTGTTGAATCTTTTTTTTTTTTTTTTTGGTCTGTGTTGAATCTGTGGCGGTCGGAGTTGAATCTGTGGCGCACCGCCACAGATTCGTCTATGTGTGGGAAACACTGGGTCCTGTTCATGGTGTCCATGTACAGGATCTCAAGGCACAGCTCAGGCGACTAGAGTGTTCGGTCTGGGACCTCAGAATTCACATCCCTGTCTTTTGCAGATGATGTGGTTCTGTTGGCTTCATCAGACTGAGAACTACAGCACGCCCTGGGATGTTTTGCAGCCGAGTGTGAAGAGGTTGGGATGTCAGCACCTCCAAGTCAGTGGCCATGGTGCCATTTTTCAATCCTGCTCTACAAATAGAATTATAACTAGTGTAAGACATTCATTTACTGCATAACAATTCATTTGTGTAATTTACAGTACCTTAATAATTAGTTAATATATTTCATTTTATTTATTGCTCAGGCATTCATTTCTTACATGTGTGTTGCTAAAGTCCAGGGAATAAGAGACTACCGGTTTGGTTTTGGGGGAGATCAAGAGTGTGATCAGGAAACACACGGGTCGGAGTCTGGGAGAAGGAGTGTGCTTCTGTATGGCTCCTTATTAAAAGTTATTAAAAAGAGCTCTAGTGTCTGCATCTTATTTAAGAGTACGCTCTAATACACCCACAACGCTTACACTAGCAATAGCCATGTAGCACAATATAAGCCCCAACCACCAAACACCAAGTTTCGTTTGAAGATTATCTCAGGTATCTTTAACAAGACCACATCGTCCTGTTCTCCTTTCAGATGTTGATTTGTACCCATTTCCCTAAAAGCAGTGACAAACAGCGTCAGTTTGAGCAGACGTGTGAATGAAGGACCGCCCCACCTCTTTATGTTGAGATCACTCTTAACTGGAGCACAGTTCAGTTACTATCATTGTAGTGGTGGAGACTTACTGTACGCACAATGGTGAACTTTACCTTGATACCAGCGTTACTCTGCACCTTCAGTAAGTACTTAGATTACATTTTGTCACTATAACTGCTAGCTGATGTTTTATACTTTAATCTGCCAGAACTGATACTCATTAATAACATTTTGTTTCAGGTTGGATCTCTGTCTCAGTTTCTGAGTTTTACACAGTGGAGGTTCAGCCTGGTGAAGAAGTCACACTGCAGTGCTCCAACTTTACCAGTTTACCCACTAATATACTCTGGTTCAAACTAGGCAAAGAAAACAATGCCAGCTGCATCTCATCTATGTCCAGGTCTGATCAAAATGCTTCGTACTGTGATGGATTTCAAGACGGCAAATTTAATATGACATCCAACACCACCACTCTCTTTCTGAACATCAAATCAGTGGATTTATCCGACTCTGTGCTGTACTTCTGTGGATTTTACAAAGGACAAGACACAGTAATTGTCAGTGCAACATATTTGAAAGTTCAAGGTAAGTCCCTTTTTATATCAACATCTACCCTTTTTCAGACATGATGTATATAAGTACTCAGAGGAAAATTTTATATACAGTTTTATCATTTAATCTCTTGTAGGAGTGCTAAGTGATGGGTTCACAAATGTGAATATCCTGACCGGTATAATGGTTTTCCTTCTAACGGTCATCATCAGTCTGGTTGTCAAACTCAGGACGGTTCATACAGGTATTTATATGTTTTCATTTAAAATGTACATGCAAATGTTTTTAGTTATTAACAGATTTTCTCTTTCTGTCACTTAGCTCATCATGAGGAAGTGAATCCACAACACACTGAGGTAATGACATTTTTACCTCAGATATATCTTGCATGATTTTGCAATTCTTTTAATAAGTGATGTGTGAGATCAGTGACTGTAATTATTTTATTTTCAGAACATGGGTTCTGATTCTCTGAACTATGCAGCGCTGAGTTTCCGTCACAAAGCAAAAAGCAACAGAAGGCCAGAGAGAGAACTGGAACAACATGTAGTGTACACTGCCACAAGATAAAAATAACACAGCACAACTCATTCTTTATTATACTGAATTGCATGTGGGCGAGAGACTCTTGTGATGCCATTTAAAAAAAAATGTAATTTTGTAATAAAGATTTTATGTCCATGCAATTGTGTGCGGTCTCTACTATGTGAATTGTAATATCTGGCTTTGATGTCAGGACAGGATATCTTTTAGTGTGAGAGATCGTCTGCTGTCTTCAGAGAAATAGAGAGATCACAGTCTAATGTTAACAGGAAGACTGTGGTCTGAATACAACTCAAGCCATGAGGTCACTCTGACAAGCACAGAAGAAGACCAGCTTTAAGTCAATTTTGGCAAAAGGAAAAGAAGAAAACAATGATTTAATCACCCAGTGTCTGCATTTGTACGGTAAATATGCAGCATCTACAAGAATACCATCCACTTTTAGGATAAAGTTGTGCAACGTACCAACAATAGTGTAGCTGAAGTCAGAAGCAATATCTTCAGCCACAGGAAGGCTAACCTACACCCCCTCTCTTTATCACAAACATATGATGACAACATAAACCACAAAGTCTTCACATTTAACATACATGGCAGTATTTATGTGTTCCCTCAAACAGTAGAATATTTGAATGTAAATTAGGTTCAAGTTTACGGGTGATATATCTTTGACTTCACCTCTTCAAAGCCCTTTATAGTGACCGCTCTCTTGTGAAGTGACATTACAGAGAGACAGAGTCATACACACAATGAGGAACTTTATCTTGGTGACACTTCTCAGCCTCAGTGAGTACTAAATTGCTGCACAGAACTGAGTGCATTGTTGACTACATTGATACGAAAGCATTTCTTTGGATTCTGTTGTTTTATCAGCCAAAGCAGGTGTTTGATGGTTATTTCAGGTTGGACCTCTGTCTCAGTTTCTGAGTTTTGCGCCAAGGAGGTTCAGTCTGATGAAAAAGTCCATCAGCTGTGCTCCAACTTTAGCACTGTTCCCTCACAGGTATACTGGTTCAGAGTCGTCAAGAGATCCAAGCTCCACTGTGTCGCCTTCACGTTTGAGTCTGTTCAGTCCACTTCATACAGTGATGGCATTTGAAATGGAAAATTTGACGTTAGTTCTCAAAATCAAATCACTGAATTCATCCGACTTTGGACTGTATCTCTGTGGCTATTACATATTCAACAAAAATCCTGTTATTATGGAGGCAACAAACTTAGAAGTCCAACATTTGTCAATCTTTCTCATAGAAAAGTCTGGTGGAATAACAAATCTAATAAGTGTGGTCCTTAGAGCTCTGATTGTATTCCTTGTACTTGTCATCAGTGGTTTGGCTGTTAAAATGAGGAAACTTCAAACAGGTATTTCAGAGAGCTATTAAATAATTTCAGTTCACTGTGTCTGATTTGTCTTTACATCTTCTTTCAAACAACTAGTGCAGTGCCCGTCGGAAGTATGTATTCCTATAGTGGGAGCTGAAGAAGATTTTTCAGTTGTGACCATTGTCGTGACCCATGTCTCCTCCCCACAAAGACATTAATTGTAGTGTTTTTACTGGTGGTTTTAATTGTATATACACATAGTAACATACAAAATACAAATGTAGAATCAGAATCAGAAATACAGTAGCCTATGTACATTTACAAATAAATAAATAGTGTTCAACAGAGTGACTGCTTGGGGAAAGAAGCTGTCTTTGTGTTGGCTGGTTTTGGTAAACATCTCCGTGCCCGTAGCGAGACACCTGCCCAGTTTCAAATCAATCGGGCCAACGGTTCGCGAGATATGCGTGCCACAGACAGACACACACACACACACACACACACACACACACACACACACACACACACAAACTCACCAAATAAGTTAAAAGAAATTCTTGATTTATAGATAGATGATAAAATCACTCATGTTTTGTCTGTCTTGCTGTTGCGATGAATAAACTGTAAAATAACGTTGAGTCTCCGTTGCCATGGTTACCATCTAGCGTTTGAGCAGGCGCAATAATTTAGAACTGTCATCAGTTAGAGCGGAGAAAACCTATTTTACCGATATATTTTACATTTCTTATCCAAACAACGTCAAACTTAGCAGTGCACATCTTCGTGCCCGTAGCGAGACACCTGCCCAGTTTCAAATCAACCGGGCCAACAGTTCGCGAGAAATGCGTGCCACAGACAGACAGACAGACAGACAGACAGACACACAGACGCTTCTTGATTTATAGATAGATGGCAGACTACATGCTAGTTTTCCTGCTGGAGAAGATATTGAGCCTATTAGGGTTACCAGGGCAAAATATCATTTCTCCTTGAGTTTGGTTTCTTCTAAAGCCGATTTGTAAACAGTGCTCAAGATTTGTGCGCATGCTCCGCCTCTTCCTCTCCGTTTTTGGTGAATTTTTGAAAGTGGCTGTTTTTGATGCCATGGCAACCGGAGTAGTGGAAATATTAGAGCGGAGAAAACCTATTTTACTGATATATTTTACATTTCTTATCCAAACAACGTCAAACTTAGCAGTGCACATCTTCGTGCCCGTAGCGAGACACCTGCCCAGTTTCAAATCAATCGGGCCAACGGTTCGCGAGATATGCGTGCCACAGACAGACAGACAGACACACAGACGCTTCTTGATTTATAGATAGATGTCAGACTGGTGGGAAAATGTCAGTGTGACCTGATGTAGGTGGTTAGCACTGATGCCTCACAGTGAGAAGGTCCCGGTTTCGAACAGGGCCTTTCTGTGTGGAGTTTGCATGTTCTCCCTGTGTCTGCGTGGGTTCTCTCCGGGTCCTCTGGCTTCCTCACACCTTTCAAAGACATGCTTGTTAGGTTCATTGGTGATTCTAAATTGGCCGTAGGTGTGAATGTGAGTGCGAATGGTTGTCTGTCTCTCTGTGTTAGCCCTGCAATAGACTGGAGACGTGTCCAGGGTGTACCCCGCCTCTCGCACGACGACAGCTGGGATAGGTCTACAGCCGACCCCGCGACCCTTAACAGGAATAAGCGGTTACAGAAGATGAATGACTGAATGTTTGCTATTATCTGTTACATTATTTACAAGTTGCTAAAATCTTCTCACTGTAACATCTGTGACTGTGCGTGTTCTCGTTTGCAGAATCCGGACTCTGAGTTTGTACTTGGCAACAATGAGAAGCAGGAGGCCTGCGTCAGAGAGAGAAGTGGACACTCATGCTCTTTATAGTGCCAAGTCAAGTTAACTGACAGTTTGTCATATTAGTAATGGTGCTCTTTGTGTGTAGTTGATGAGTTGCAGTTGATCTTGCTTACAAATTGTCAATCTTCTTGATCATTAAATTAAAGGAGAACTACTGTTTTTTACAACCTGGACCTTATTTCTAGCATAAAATACCATAGTTTACTCCCCAATATCACTTTTGTGTCATTTACAAAGATAATTAGGTCAGTGTATATATACATTCAGTGAGAGTGATCAAGGCACCACAACGCAGCCTCTAAATAACACATTATCTGCCGCGAAACTCGTTTATTTCGACAATATTTTGTTGATACGCTAGTGCTATTCCCCGTTCAGCCCGGAGTTACCAGGGCCAGCCTATCCCATACATTCACAAGCACAAAAAACAAAGAAGTACAATACAAACACATGCAGACAGACAGGAAAAAAAAGAAGATGAGAACAAAAAAAAGGGGGGGGGGGGGGCATCTACTCTACTAGCCTACTTGTAATGGGTGTTGAATGCTCTCATAGTATGACAAGAAGGGATTCCAAACTCTCAAAACTCTGAATGGAACCTTTCAAAGTGTATCCAATTTTAGGAATGTCATGGTGTCTGTCATCCATCTATTGAATCTGTGTGGTGTTTGTTCCTTCCATAGGAACAGTATCTGACGTATAGCGAGAAGAGAAGTAAAAGCTATGATAACATGGGATTTGCCTTTAAGCGAACAGGTTTCATCAGCGAAACCAAAAATGGCACATATTGGGTTTGGAGAAAAATTAACACCACACATTATTGAAAAGGCCTGAAAGATGTCCTTCCAAAATGGATATGATCAGCGGGTTGACTTTTACCCTGGGAGGGGTCCACATCAGAAAAAGTTCTGGCCCGTTTGGCCCTAGTCCAGTGCACTCTTAAAATAATTTTTAGTTGAATCAATCTATGTCTAGCACAGGATGAGGAGGAATGTACTAAGTCCAATGCAGCATCCCACTGATCCTCTCTCATTGCCATTCCAAGGTCATCTTACCAAAGTTGCCTAATTCCTTGCAGTGACTGAGGAGAGATGTTGCTAATGTGATGATAAAGTACTGAGATCAAGCCTCTTCTATGTGGAGATAAAGAGAGAGATTGTCAATTACATTATCTGGGGGCAGATTTGGGAAGGAAACAAATCTTTCTATGCACAAAATGTCTTACCTGGAGATATCTATACAACTATCTGACGGCACATAAAGCATATTGTTATGTTATAACAACAGTATATAAGTATATATTATAACATTACGCCATGGTTTGCATGCTAGGTTTGAGTCAGATGGCTATTTTTGACACCTCTCAGCTGTCTGAGGTCATTATTTACAACCAAGTTTAACAGGGCTATATTGATCTGATGTTTACAATAACATGGATGGAAGGACATATCTTCAGTACAATAAATTGGAATACCAAAAGTACAAAGGATATCTTTTATTTAAAGATTTTCAAAAGCCTTGACTTTGTTGAGTACATTTTTATTTTTGCGTTGTCTCAAGCGACTGTAGACAGATACACTACTATAGAATCATCAGTGTTTTTATAGTAGTGTAGTATAGTAATATTTACATGATTACCTTCACCTTTAGTGGCCGGAGTTCAGAGGGGCTATAAATAAGGATGTTTGGCTTCAAAGAGGTTCTGGAAAACTGTTTGACTGTTCAGGATGGAAAAGCAGGGCTCAGACAGGGTTGTGCTTAGTCTGGGAGGAGAACTCCTTTCCTAGACTATGGATGTCTGGAAAGGAGAGTCTGACCGACAGTTGAACTTCGGATTCAGTCGGAGCAATGCGGGTTTCATTCTGGTCATGAAACTATTGAACCAGCTCTTTACCAATGTCAAGCGTGTTCCCAGAGGGCGTTGGACTCCGTCAGGGCTGTCCTTTATCAGCGGTCCTGTTCGTGGTATTTACGTGCAGGATCTCAAGGCACAGCTTGACTAGAGTGTTCGATCTCGGACCTCAGAGTTCACATCCTTGACTTTTGCAGATGATGTGCTTCTGTTGGCTTCATCAGACCGAGGTTTGCAGCACGCCCTGAAATTTTTTGCAGCCGAGTGTGAAGAGGTTGGGATGTCAGCTCCTCCAAGTCTGAGGCCATGGTGCTATTTTTCAATCCTGCTCTACAATAGTATTATAACTAGTGTAAGATATTCATTTACAGAGACTACCGGTTTGGTTTTAGGGGCGATCAAGAGTGGGATCCGGAAATACACGGGTCGGAGTCTGGAAGAAGGAGTGTGGGTGTACATGGCTCTTTTCTAAAAGTTATTAGAAAGAGCTCTAGTGTCTGCATCTTCTTTTAGAGTAGACTAATACACCTACAACACTTACACAAGCAATAGCTATATAGCACATTATAAGACCCGACCACCAACCACCAAGTTTTGTTTAAAGATTATCTCAGGTGTTTTTAACAAGACCACATCGTCCTGTTCTCCTTTCACATGTTGATTTGTAACCATTTCCCTATAAGCGGTGACAAACAGCGTCAGTTTGAGCAGACGTGTGAATGAAGGACCGCCCCACCTCTTTACGTTGAGATCACTCTTGACTGGAGCACAGTTCAGTTACTATCATTGTAGTGGTGGAGTCTGTACACACAATGGTGAACTGTATGTTGATACCAGCGTTACTCTGCACCTTCAGTAAGTACATAGATTACATTTCATCACTATAACTGCTAGCTGATGTTTTATACTTTAATCTGCCAGAACTGATACTCATTAATAACATTTTGTTTCAGGTTGGATCTCTGTCTCAGTTTCTCAGTTTTACACAGTGGAGGTTCAGCCTGGTGAAGAAGTCACACTGCAGTGCTCCAACTTTACCAGTTTACCCACTAATATACTCTGGTTCAAACTAGGCAAAGAAAACAATGCCAGCTGCATCTCATATATGTCCAGGTCTGATCAAAATGCTTCGTACTGTGATGGATTTAAAGACGGCAAATTTAATATGACATCCAACACCACCACTCTCTTTCTAAACATCAAATCAGTGGATTTATCCGACTCTGTGCTGTACTTCTGTGGATTTAAACGAGAACAAGACACAGTAATTGTCAGTGCAACATATCTGAAAGTTCAAGGTAAGTCCTTTTTTATATCAACATGTACCCTTTTTCAGACATGATGTAAATAAGTACTGAGAGGTCGAACATTTTATATACAGTTTTATCAATTAATTTCTTGTAGGAGTGCTAAGTGATGGGTTCACAAATGTGAATATCCTGTCCGGTATAATGGTTTTCCTTCTAATGGTCATCATCAGTCTGGTTGTCAAACTCAGGACAGTTCATACAGGTATTTATGTGTTTTTATTTAAAATGCACATACAAACATTTTCAGCTAATAACTGATGGGTTTTCTGTTTCTGTCACTCAGCTCATCATGAGGAAGTGAATCCACAACACACTGAGGTGATGATATTTTTACCTCAGATCTATCTTGCATGATTTAATTCTTTTAATAAGTGATGTGTGAGATCAGTAACTGTAATTATTTTATTTTCAGAACGTGGGCTCTGATTCCCTGAACTATGCAGCGCTGAGTTTTCGTCCCAAAGCAAAAAGCAACACAAGGCCTGCAGCAGAGAGATAAATTTTGTAATAAAGATTTTCTGTCCATGCAATTGTGTGTGGTCTCTACCATGTTAATGTAATATTCTGAGAGCAAAACAATATGACAGACGTTAGATTGAAGTGCAGTCAGTCAGGGCTTTGATGTCAGGACAGGATATATTTTAGTGTGAGAGGGTCTCTGCTGTCTTTAGAGAAATAGAGAGATCACAGTCTAATGTTAACAGGAAGACTGTGGTCTAACAACAGCTCAAGCCACGAGGCCACTCTGACAAGCACAGAAGACCAGCATTAAGTCAATTTTGGCAAAAGTAAAGAAGAAAACAATGATTTAATCACCCAGTGTCTGTATTTGCACGGTAAATATGCAGCATCTCCAAGAATATCATCCTATTTTAGCATGAAGTTGTGCAATGTACCAAAAATAGTGCAGCTGAAGCAATATCTTCAGCCACAGGAAGGCTAACCTACACCCCCTCTCTTTATCACAAACACATGATGACAGCTTAAACCACAAGGTCTTCACATTTAACATACATGACAGTATTTACGTTTTCCCTCAGGTAGTAGGACATTTGAATGGAAATTGGGTTCAAGTTCGTGGGTGATTTTTCTTTGACTCCGCCTTTTCAAAGCTCTTTATAGGAAGCGCTCTTTTGTGAAGCGGCATTACAGAGAGACAGAGTCATATACACAATGAGGAACCTCAGTGAAAACTAAATTGCTGCACAGAACTGAGTGCATTGTTGACTGCACTGATACGAAAGCATTGCTTTGGATTCTGTTGTTTTATCAGCCAAAGGATCATCAGGTGTTTGACGTTTGTTTCAGGTTGGATCTCTGTCTCAGTTTCTGAGTTTTGCACCGTGGAGGTTCAGTCTGGTGAAGAAGTCACACTGCTGTGCTCCAACTTTAGCACTGTTCCCTCACAGGTATACTGGTTCAGAGTCATCAAGAGATCCAAGCTCCACTGTGTTGCCTTAATGCTTCACACCGTGGAGGTTCAGTCTGGTGAAGAGGTTCTGGCAAACTGTTTGACTGTTCAGGATGGAAAAGCAGGGCTTACACTAAGCTGTGCTTAGCCTGGGCGGAGAACGCCTTAACTACACTATGATTGTCTGGAAAGGAGAGTCTGACCAACAGTCAAACGGATTCAGGAGGAGCAATGCAGGTTTCATCCTGGTCATGAAACAATTGGACCAGCTCTTTACCCTCACAGAGTTGCCATGTCAAGCGTGTTCCCAGTGGGCGTTGGACTCCGTCAGGGCTGTCCTTTGTCAGTGGTCCTGTTCATGGTATTCACGTACAGGATCTCAAGGCTTCCCAGATAGCCACTGGACGCTGTAACGGAACAGGGCCGCAACCGCAAAACGATAGAGCCGGGTCTGGCCCGCATCCGCCTCACGGACTCGTTCCTGAGTCCAAACGCACATCGGGCCGAAGCCGTTTCTGGTCTGTTTTTAGGGGTTGTTGCGGATATGTGCCAGCGCCGATCCAGCACCGCCTGATCATCCCGTTACAGATGCGTAACGGGTGCGTGAAACGATTCCGCCTACCGGCGCTGTGCCGGATGTGTTACGATTCCGCTTAAATCACCACTGGATTGTCCTTTTGCCTTATTTTCGCCAGGTTTCAGTTGGAGCAATGCGTATAGGCTATAGCTGAAATAAATCGTTTTAATGATTAAAACGCATAGCCTATTAAAACAACGTGAACAAAGTTAACAAACACAGAGTTAATGACCACGAATTCAAAGATTTAATTATAAAAAACGAACAACAAAGTCATGAACAAAGTCAACAATTAACACAGAACACAGAGAACAACAAACACAGAATAATGGATAAAAAAAAACGCACAGGCTATTAACACAACGTGAAAAACAAAACAAAACATGCACTTAAACAAAATCACTAGGTGGGTGCTGTGGCAGCTGTTGCTGTTGCTGCTCCTGCTGCTGACGCCCTCCTCGATCCTGTCCGCCGACCAGATGTCCGAGACCAAAACCGGGGACAGAATCCCAAAATTTTGGAAAAAACGGGGACATTTTTAGTTTGACTGTCAATCTGATTGAAATACATACAAGTTTCATCTTCAAAAAACAGGGACATAGGTAGTTTTTTCTGTATTTTCCCGGAGGCAACCAAAAACGGGGACTGTCCCCTGAAACCGGGGACGTCTGGTCATCCTAAACTAAGACCACCTTTTAAAATTCAGCACATTAGCGCAAATATATGATATTAAAAAGTTGATTCGGTTATCCTATAATTGGGTCTATTCTGTGCAACACTCATGCTAGCCTATTTGTATAGCGCAGTAGCGCTATAGATGCGGCTTTAACATCAAACGGCTAACACAAACTCGTGGTGCGCAAATAACAGCCTGTAACTGCTATCAAAGCAAACAGCATTTCACTTGCACGTTTAAGTAATAGTAAATTAGAATAAACATACAAATAGATGTACATAATAAACACAGAATACATAAAAACTTACGTGTGCATAGCTGGTCAGATAAATCTGCGTTGACAGCTTGGTTTGATGATATTTTTGTTATTATTTTTTGGCGCTTCTGGCTGAAGTCCGTAGTACGGATGTGGGCCGTATCTGCAAGACGACAGTCAAGCGAGACCCAACGTTCACTTGGCACTTTGGGCGCTGTCGTAAAACGGACCTAAAACGGAACTCAAACGGACCTGTGCTGTAACGGACCTTATAGCATCACAAAATGTTGCTGTATTATTTTGTTTTTAAACACTGATAATATTGCTCAGCTTAATGACAATGCATTTATCACATGCTCTAGATAGAAAAAATAAATATGCAGACAGGTAACCATGTTGTTTTGAAAATGTTTATTCCACGGAGTTCTTCACACAGTTTGAGAAAAGTATTTTGGATGTGGTCCACATCATCCCTAACTGACAAAAATGCCGAAAACAAGGCAAAAGGTGATTTAAGCGGAATCGTAACACATCCGGCACAGCGCCGGTAGGCGGAATCGTTTCACGCACCCGTTACGCATCTGTAACGGGATGATCAGGCGGTGCTGGATCGGCGCTGGCACATATCCGCAACAACCCCTAAAAACAGACCAGAAACGGCTTCGGCCCGATGTGCGTTTGGACTCAGGAACGAGTCCGTGAGGCGGATGCGGGCCAGACCCGGCTCTATCGTTTTGCGGTTGCGGCCCTGTTCCGTTACAGCGTCCAGTGGCTATCTGTCTCTGTCAGAACAGTGTTGGCTCAAATCCGTTTTGCAGATATGGGCCAGAGCAGTTTTTAGCCCTTTTTAAAATGCACTCAGCTCAGATATGTATCACAGATTCGGGCCACACCAGTGTAGCCTATGTGAAAACAGTATCGGCTCAGATTCATATTGCAGATCTGGACCAAATCAATGTCAGACACAGCTAATGTCTTTCGGTTACCTATCGGAAAAGTGATCTGGGCCAGATCTGTAAAATGATATAAATACTGAACTGATGGCAGTTAGAATGTTTAAGCTGAAACCTCTATCTGGCACTGATCTGGTTCACAATCAGAAAACGTCTCTAAGCTAGAAACGGAGGCAAGGGCCTTAAAACGGATCCGGGCCAAATGTAATTGCTATCTGGGTTAGCTCAGGTGACTAGAGTGTTCGATCTGGGACCTCAGAATTCGTGTCCCTGTCTTTTGCAGATGATGTGCTTCTGTTGGCTTCATCAGACCGAGACCTACAGCACGTCCTAAGATGTTTTGCAGCCAAGTGTGAAGCGGCTCAGGCATGCATATTTTACATGTGTGCTGCTAAAGTTCAGGGAACAAGAGACTACGGGTTCGGTTTTGGGGGAGATCAAGAGTGGGATCCGGAAACACAAGGGTCGGAGTCTGGGAGAACGAGTGTACTTGTGCATGGCTCCTTACTAAAAGTTATTAGAAAGAGCTCTAATGTCTGCATCTTCTTTAAGAGTACACTAATACACCTACAACGCCTACACTAGCAGTACCTATGTAGCACACTATAAGCCCTGACCACCAACCACCAAGTTTTGTTTAAAGATTATCTCAGGTGTTTGTAACAAGACCACATCGTCCTGTTCTCCTTTCAGGTGTTGATTTGTACCCATTTCCCTAAAAGCAGTGACAAACAGCGTCAGTTTGAGCAGACGTGTGAATGAAGGACCACCCCACCTCTTTACGTTGAGCTCACTCTTAACTGGAGCACAGTTCAGTTACTATCATTGTAGTGGTGGAGTCTCTACGCACAATGATGAATTTTACGTTGATACCAGCGTTACTCTGCACCTTCAGTAAGTACATAGATTACATTTTATCACTACGAGTGCAGTGCCCGTCGGAAGTATGTATTCCTATAGTGGGAGCCTACAGGTGCTGTGTATGAGGATTAGTGGAAATATTAGAGCGGAGAAAACCTATTTTACCGATATATTTTACATTTCTTATCCAAACAACGTCAAACTTAGCAGTGTACATCTTCGTGCCCGTAGCGAGACACCTGCCCAGTTTCAAATCAATCGGGCCAACGGTTCGCGAGATATGCGTGCCACAGACACACACACACACACACACACACACACACACACACACACACACACACACAGACGCTTCTTGATTTATAGATAGATGGCAGACTACATGCTAGTTTTCCTGCTGGAGAAGATATTGAGCCTATTAGGGTTACCAGGGCAAAATATAATTTCTCCTTGAGTTTGGTTTCTTCTAAAGCCGATTTGTAAACAGTGCTCAAGATTTGTGCGCATGCTCCGCCTCTTCCTCTCCGTTTTTGGTGAATTTCTGAAAGTGGCTGTTTTTGATGCCATGGCAACCGGAGTAGTGGAAATATTAGAGCGGAGAAAACCTATTTTACTGATATATTTTACATTTCTTATCCAAACAACGTCAAACTTAGCAGTGCACATCTTCGTGCCCGTAGCGAGACACCTGCCCAGTTTCAAATCAATCGGGCCAACGGTTCGCGAGATATGCGTGCCACAGACAGACAGACGGACAGACACACAGACGCTTCTTGATTTATAGATAGATAACTGCTAGCTGATGTTTTATACTTTAATCTGCCAGAACTGATACTCATTAATAACATTTTGTTTCAGGCTGGATCTCTGTCTCACATTCTCAGTTTTACACGTCGGAGGTTCAGCCTGGTGAAGAAGTCACACTGCAGTGCTCCAACTTTACCAGTTTACAGTCTCATATATTCTGGTTCAAACTGGACAAAGAAAACAATGTCAGCTGCATCTCATCTATGTCCAGCTCTGATCAAAATGCTTCGTATTGTGATGGATTTAAAGACGGCAAATTTAATATGACATCCAACACCACCACTCTCTTTCTGAACATCAAATCAGTGGATTTATCCGACTCAGTGCTGTACTTCTGTGGATTTTACAAAGAACAAGAGGCAGTAATTGTCAGTGCAACATATCTGAAAGTTCAAGGTAAGTCCTTTTTTTATATCAACATGTACTCTATTTCAGACATGATGTATATAAGTACTTGGAGATCAAAAATTTTATATACAGTTTTGTCATTTCATTTCTTGTAGAAGTGCTAAGTGATGAGTTCACAAATGTGAATATCCTGACCGGTATAATGGTTTTCCTTCTAACGGTCATCATCAGTCTGGTTGTCAAACTCAGGACGGTTCATACAGGTATTTATATGTTTTTATTTGATATGCACATGCAAATGTTTTTAGTTATTAACAGATTTTCTGTTTCTATCACTTAGCTCATCATGAGGAAGTGAATCCACAACACACTGAGGTAATGACATTTTTAGCTCAGATATATCTTGCATGTTTTTGCAATTCTTTTAATAAGTGATGTGTGAGATCAGTGACTGTAATTATTTTATTTTCAGAACATGGGTTCTGATTCTCTGAACTATGCAGCGTTGAGTTTCCGTCACAAAGCAAAAAGCAACAGAAGGCCAGAGAGAGAACAGGAACAACATGTAGTGTACACTGCCACAAGATAAAAATAACTCAGCACAACTCATTCTTTATTATACTGAATTGCATGTGGGCGAGAGACTCTTGTGATGCCATTTAAAAAAAAATGTAATTTTGTAATAAAGATTTTATGTCCATGCAATTGTGTGCGGTCTCTACTATGTGAATTGTAATATTCTGGCTTTGATGTCAGGACAGGATATCTTTTAGTGTGAGAGAGTGTTTGCTGTCTTCAGAGAAATAGAGAGATCACAGTCTAATGTTAACGGGAAGACTGTGGTCCGACTACAACTCAAGCCACGATGCTACTCTGACAGGCACAGAAGACCAGCTTTAAGTCGATTTTGGCAAAAGTAAAGAAGAAAACAATGATTTAATCACCAAGTGTCTGCATTTGCACGGTAAATATACAGCATCTGCAAGAATATCATCCTCTTTTAGCATAAAGTTGTGCAACGTACCAACAATAGTGTAGCTGAAGTCAGAAGCAACATCTTCAGCCACAGGAAGGCTAACCTACACCCCCTCTCTTTATCACAAACACATGATGACAACATAAACATGACAACATAATGTCTTCACATTTAACATACATGACATCAGGTGTTTTTTTGTTTATTTGTTTTGTTTTTTTCCATATAGTAAGATATTTGAATGTAAATTAGGTTCAAGTTTGTGGGTGATTTTTCTTTGACTCTGCCTCTTCAAAGCCTTTTATAGGGAGCGCTCTCTTGTCAAGTGACATTACAGAGAGAAAGAGTCATACACACAATGAGGAACTTTATCTTGGTGAGTACAAAATTGCTGCACAGAACTGAGTGCATGGCCTTTCTGTGTGGAGTTTGCATGTTCTCCCTGTGTCTGCGTGAGTTCTCTCCGGGTACTCCGGCTTCCTCCCACCATCCAAAGACATACTGGTTAGGTTCATTGGTGATTCTAAATTGGCCGTCGGTGTGAATGTGAGTGTGAATGGTTGTCTCTCTCTCTGTGTTAACCCTGCAATGGACTGGCGACCTGTCCAGGGTGTACCCCCGCCTCTCGCCCGATGACAGCTGGGGTAGGCTCCAGCAGACCCCCGCGACCCTTAACAGGAATAAGCAGGTATAGCAGATAGATGAATGAATGAATGAATGAAGGAACTGAGTGCATTGTTGACGAACCTGATACAAAAGCATTGCTTTGGATTCTGTTGTGTACAGCCAAAGGATCATCAGGTGTTTGATGGTTGTTTCAGGTTGGATCTCTGTCTCAGTTTCTGAGTTTTGCACCGTGGAGGTTCAGTCTGGTGAAAAAGTCACTCTGCTGTGCTCCAACTTTAGCACTGTTCCCTCACAGGTATACTGGTTCAGAGTTGTCAAGAGATCCAAGCTCCACTATGTCACCTTCATGTTTGAGTCTCTTCAGTCCACTTCATACGGTGATGGAATTTAAAATGGAGAATTTGACGTTAGTTCTCAAAATCAAATCACTGAATTCATCCGACTCTGGACTGTATCTCTGTGGCTATTACATATTCAACAAAAATCCTGTTATTATGGAGGCAACAAACTTAGAAGTCCAACATTTGTCAATCTTTCTCATAGAAAAGTCTGGTGGAATAACAAATCTAATGAGTGTGGTCCTCAGAGCTCTGATTGTATTCCTTGAACTTGTCATCAGTGGTTTGGCTGTTAAAATGAGGAAACTTCAAACAGGTATTTCAGAGAGCTATGAAATAATTTCAGTTCACTGTGTCTGATTTATCTTTACATCTTCTTTCAAACAATGTCAGACTGGTGGGAATTCAAATCCATGGGCCGACAAGGCCTTTCTGTGTGGAGTTTCCATGTTCTCCCTGTGTCTACGTGGGTTCTCTCCGGGTACTCCAGCTTCCTCCCACTGTCCAAAGACATGCTTGTTTGGTTCATTGGTGATTCTAAATTGGCCGTAGGTGTAAATGTGAGTGTGAATGGTTGTCTACCTCTCTGTGTTAGCCCTGCCATAGACTGGAGACGTGTCCAGGGTGTACCCCGCCTCTCGCCCGATGACAGCTGGGATAGGCTACAACAGACCCTTAACCGGAATAAGCGGTTACAGAAGATGAATGACTGAATGTTTACTATTATCTGTTACATTATTTACAAGTTGCTAAAATCTTCTCACTGTAACATCTGTGACTGTGCGTGTTCTCGTTTGCAGAATCTAGACTCTGAGTTTGTACTTTGCAACAATGAGAAGCAGGAGGCCTGCGTCGGAGAGAGAAGTGGACACCCATGCTCTTTATAGTGCCAAGTCAACTTAACTGACAGTTTGTCATGTTAGTAATGGTGCTCTTTGTGTGTCGTTGAGTTTCTGTTGATCTTGCTTTCAAATTGTCAATCTTCTTGATCATTAAATTAAAGGGGAACTACTGTTTTTTACAACCTGGACCTTGTTTCTAGCATAAAATACCATCGTTTACTCACCAATATCACTTTTGTGTCATTTACACTTGTTCAGGAGATAATTATATTAGCGTATATCCATTCAGCGAGAGTGATCAGGGCACCACAACGCAGCCTCTAAATAACACATTATCTGCCGCGAAACTTCATTTCACCAATATTTTGTTGATACGCTAGTGCTATTCCCCGTTGAGTCCGGAGTTACCAGGGCCAGCCAATGCCATACATTCACAAGCACAAAAAACGAAGAAGTACAATACAAACACATGCAGACACACAGGAAAAAAAGAAGATGAGAACAAAAAAAAGGGGGGGGGGGGGGGCATCTACTCTACTAGCCTACTTGTAATGGGTGTTGAATGCTCTCATAGTATGACAAGAAGGGATTCAAAACTCTCTCAAAACTCTGAATGGAACCTTTCAAACTGTATCCAATTTTAGGAATGTCACGGTGTCTGTGATCCATCTATTGAATGTGTGTGGTGTTTGTTCCTTCCATAGGAACAGTATCTGACGTATAGCGAGAAGAGAAGTAAAAGCTATGGTAACATGGGATTTGCCTTTAAGCGAACGGGTTTCATCAGCGAAACCAAAAATGACACATATTGGGTTTGGAGAAATATTAACACCACACATTACTGAAAAGGCCTGAAAGATGTCGTTCCAAAATGCTCTAAGGTGTGGGCAGGACCAGAACATGTGGATATGATCAGCGGGTTGACTTTTTCCCCGGGGACAAGAGGGGTCCACATCAGAAAAAGTTTTGGCCAGTTTGGCCCTAGTCCAGTGCACTCCTAAAATAATTTTTAGTTAAATCAATCCATGTCTAGCACAGGGTGAGGAGGAATGTACTAAGTCCAATGTAGCATCCCACTGGTCATCTTACCAAAGTTGTCTAATTCCCTGCAGTGACTGAGGAGAGATGTTGCTAATGTGATGATAAAGTACTGAGATCAAGCCTCTTCTATGTGGAGATAATGTCACGTCTGCCGATATAATTCGGACACAAGTCTCAAACACGAAACCCGAAGCCAGTGTAGTTGTGATAAAACCGGTTTATTGAAGGAACAAAGCTGGCTAGTCAGAAGCAGGTTGTGTGGTATTCCGGAGAGAACGGGGGAGGAGGTGCAGGGAAGAAGGCTGGCAGAATGGTGGAGCTGGTGAGGATCCCAAGGAGATGACAAGAGAACTGAATGAGTGGATTGGTCCAGGAGCACTATGGTAAGCAGACGATCTGGCGACGAGTGGAGGACTGAACCAGGATTATATTGATGAGGTGAGTAGGTGGCTGATGAGGCTCCATTGCTTGCAGGTGTGTTAGCAGGTGGCTCCAGCTCCGCCCAGCCTTCAGAGAGAGACAGGCAGAACAAATCCACACAGAAACATAGATCCTGACAGTACCCCCCCCTTAATGGGTCGCCTCCTGGCGACCCCCAGGCTTGGATGGATGAGCAGCGTGGAATTCCCTAACCATGGCAGCATCCAGGACAAAAGACCGCGGCACCCAAGACCGCTCCTCTGGTCCATAACCCTCCCAATCGACCAGATACTGGAGACCACGACCCCTCCGCCGCACATCCAAGAGGCGCCTAACAGTGAATGCAGGGTGGTTGTCGATGAGCCGGGGGGGAGGCGGGGGTTCGGTTGGAGGGCAAAGCACACTGTGACGAACAGGTTTCAACTGAGAAACATGGAAAGTTGGATGGATCCTAAGAGTCTTGGGCAGTTCCAGACGGACAGCAGTGGGACTGATAATTTTCAAAATCTTAAAGGGACCAAGGAAACGAGGTGACAACTTGCGGGAATCCGTCTTCAGGGGTACATCTTTGGAAGATAACCAAACTGACTGACCTGCTTGGTACTGAGGAGCAGGAGTTCTGTGTCGGTCAGCTGCTCTCTTGGTCTGGGCAGAGGAACGAAGAAGAGAAGTGCGGGCCTTCTCCCATGCTCTCTGACAGCGCAGAAGATGCTGCTGAACGGATGGCACTGCCAGCTCTTTCTCCTGACTGGGAAACAAAGGGGGCTGGTAACCCAGCGATGCTTCAAATGGTGACATACCTATGGCAGATGAGACCAGGGAATTGTGGGCATATTCGATCCAGGGGAGGAAAGTGCTCCAGGAAGCAGGGTTTGCCGACACCATACAACGCAGGGTTGTCTCCAGATCCTGGTTTGCTCGTTCTGTCTGGCCATTTGACTGAGGGTGGAAACCGGAAGACAGGCTGGCCGTGGCCCCGATGCCCTGACAAAAGGCTCGCCAAACCTGTGACACAAACTGAGGTCCCCTGTCAGAGACAATGTCCACTGGGATGCCATGTAAACGAATGACATGGTTAGTAAGTAGTTCAGCTGTCTCCTTGGCAGATGGCAGTTTGGAAATGGCAATGAAATGTGCTGCTTTAGAAAAACGATCTACCACAGTAAGGATGGCAGAGTTACCTTGAGATACAGGGAGTCCGGTCACAAAGTCCAGGGCAATGTGGGACCACGGCCGACCTGGGATGGGCAGAGGCTGAAGGAGACCCGATGGTGGTGAATTTGAGGTTTTCCCTCTAGCACAAACTGAACAGGCCAAAACATATGAGCGAGTGTCTTGGTCCATCGTGGGCCACCAGAAGCTGCGTTTCAACAAAGTCAGTGTTCTATTTATTCCTGGATGACAGGAGAATTTGCTACCATGAATCCATTGAAGTACTTGGGCTCGGGCAGAATCGGGGACAAACTGAAGGCCAGGGGGACCACTTCCTGGATCGGGTTGAGTACGAAGTGCCTCCTGGATGCAAGACTCAATCTCCCAGGTGATGGGAGCGACTAGGCAGGAGGGAGGGAGAATATTCTCTGGTTTATCTGGCGACTCCTCCTGGCAGAACTGGCGGGAAAGGGCATCTGGTTTGGTATTGCGGGAACCAGGGCGATAGGTAAGTGTAAAGTTAAATCTGCTGAAGAAGAGTGCCCACCTAGCTTGCCGGGGATTTAATCTCTTGGCAGACTGGATATAAGCCAGGTTTTTGTGGTCTGTCCAAACTACAAATGGTTGTACAGAGCCCTCCAACCAATGTCGCCACTCTTCCAGGGCCATCTTCACCGCCAGCAGTTCCCTGTTGCCCACATCATAGTTTTGTTCTGCTGGAGATAGTCGTTTAGAGAAAAACGCGCAGGGGTGGAGCTTGTAGTCTGGACCATGGCGTTGAGAGAGGACTGCTCCCACTCCTGCATCAGAAGCATCCACCTCTACAATGAATGGCAAGGAGGAATCAGGATGAACGAGAACAGGGGCTGTGGTGAAGAGTCTCTTGAGGAGGAGAAAAGCAGCGTCAGCTTCCAAGGACCACTGGAAAGGCACTGCAGAAGAGGTAAGACGAGTGAGAGGTGCAATAACTGTGCTAAAGTTCTTGATAAACCTCCTGTAGAAGTTGGCAAATCCAATAAACCTCTGCAATTCCTTACGGTTGCCAGGAACGGGCCACTTTGTCACTGCTTCCACCTTCTCTGGGGCAGTCTTGACCTGTCCTTCCTCGATAATAAACCCCAGGAAACTGACCTCCTTTGCATGAAATTCACACTTCTCCGCCTTAGCATAGAGTTTGTTCTCCAGGAGGCGCTGAAGAACGGCCTGTACATGCTGCTGGTGCTCCTCTAGGGATTGGGAAAAAATCAGAATGTCATCAAGATATACAAAAACAAATCTGTTCAAGAAATCCCGTAGGACATCATTAATCAAGGCTTGGAAAACTGCGGGGGCATTGGTGAGTCCAAAAGGCATCACTAGGTACTCAAAATGACCCAGAGGGGAGTTAAACGCAGTCTTCCATTCGTCCCCTTCCTTAATCCGAACCAAATGATAAGCATTCCGGAGATCCAGCTTGGTGAATATGGTTGCACCGTGGAGTGGAGTAAAAGCAGAATCAATGAGGGGCAGAGGGTATTTATTCTTAACTGTAATATTGTTAAGTGGCCTGAAATCTATGCAAGGTCTTAATGTAGAGTCTTTCTTGGGTACAAAAAAGAACCCAGCTCCAAGTGGGGACGAGGAAGGTCGGATAATGCCGGCTGCCAGGGAATCCCGGATGTATCGCTCCATTGCCTCGTGCTCAGGTCTGGAGAGATTGTACAGGCGGCTAGAAGGAAGGGGAGCACCAGGGAGCAGGTCGATAGAGCAATCATAGGGCCTATGTGGGGGCAGAGAGAGTGCTTTAGACTTACTAAAGACTTGCTGAAGACCATGGTAAACCTCAGGGATGCCGCTAAGGTCTGGAGGCTCAGGAGAGGGATCCAATTCTGTAGGAGGACAGTAGGCAGACTTTAAACAGTTCTCAAAACAAAAAGAGCTCCAACTTAAAACTTTCCCACCAGACCAATCCATGTTGGGGTTGTGGAGTTTCAACCAGGGGAGTCCAAGAATGAGTGGTGAACTAGGTGAGGATATAACGAGGAGGCGAATAGATTCTCTATGGTTTCCTGAAACAATAAGCAAGAGGGGCTGGGTGCAGTGAGTTACCCTGGCCAGGACTCTCCCATCCACAGCTAGAGCAGTCCGAGGCTCCTTCAAAGGCTCTAGCGTTAAGCCGGCTTGTTCTGCCACCTGTTGATCTAGGAAATTCTCCTCTGCCCCCGAGTCCACCAACGCCAACATGGGTAAAGAAAATGTGTTACAACAGAGGGAAGCCGGCAACTGAAAACGATTAAGCGGTTCTTGGGGGAACGTCGTTTGGCTCACCAGGACCCCCACTGCTACTGGTGAGCTTGGTCTTTTGGTCGAATTGGGCAGAAGGCAATAAAATGTCCTCTTTTGCCACAATAGAGGCACTCACCTGCCTGGCGCCTTTGTTGCCTCTCCTCAGGGGTAAGGCGAGCCCGACCCAGCTGCATGGGCTCTACAGGGGTACTGGATGGTAAGGCAAGAGCTGTAGCAGAAGCGGTCGGCTGGTGGCTGGTGGTCGGCAGTGGCAGAAGAGACTTAGACCTGGGGCCTGGAGTCTTCTCCAAACGACGTGAGCGAAGCCTGGCATCAATCCTATTAGTCAATGAAATCAAAGAATCCAAGCTGGCCGGCTCATCTCTTGAGACCAGCTCGTCCTTCAATTGTTCATTAAGTCCTTTAACAAAAGCCGTTCTCAGAGCATTATCAGTCCAATCTACCTCCTCTGCCAGAGTCCAGAACTCAATGATGTATTCAGAAACTGGCCTAGATCCCTGGGACAAATTCATTAATTTCATTGAAGCGTCGCTCTGATAATCTGGGTGATCAAATACTCCTTTGAATTCCGCCAAAAAATCCTCAAAACTCAGATCAGAAAAAGAGCGACGAGAAAAGCGGGCCTCAGCCCAGGTTAGTGCTTTTCCTCTTAACAGACTACAAATATACTGCACTTTGGAGACATCAGAGGCAAAAGAAACAGGTCTTAACTGGAAAACGGTGGAGCACTGGAAGATGAAGCCTCTACAAAGATTGGGCTGACCAGAGTACGGTTCCGGGTCTGGGGCTTTGGTGTCCCTGGGTTCAGGACTCACTGGAACTGCAGCAGCAACAGCAGCGGTGAGGGGAGCTGAGGTCTGCAAGGTAAGAAGGGTGGTAATCTGAGAGGTTAGTTGCGATATGTGTTGACATACTTCTTGGTTGTGTTTGAAAAGGTCACGAATGTTCTGCTCGTGTTGTCCAAGGAGGTGTCCTTGCTGGGAAACAGCATGGCGGAGGCGAGTTGATTCAGGGTCTGTGTCTGAGGTGTCCATATTGTGGCCAGATCGTACTGTCACGTCTGCCGATATAATTCGGACACAAGTCTCAAACACGAAACCCGAAGCCAGTGTAGTTGTGATAAAACCGGTTTATTGAAGGAACAAAGCTGGCTAGTCAGAAGCAGGTTGTGTGGTATTCCGGAGAGAACGGGGGAGGAGGTGCAGGGAAGAAGGCTGGCAGAATGGTGGAGCTGGTGAGGATCCCAAGGAGATGACAAGAGAACTGAATGAGTGGATTGGTCCAGGAGCACTATGGTAAGCAGACGATCTGGCGACGAGTGGAGGACTGAACCAGGATTATATTGATGAGGTGAGTAGGTGGCTGATGAGGCTCCATTGCTTGCAGGTGTGTTAGCAGGTGGCTCCAGCTCCGCCCAGCCTTCAGAGAGAGACAGGCAGAACAAATCCACACAGAAACATAGATCCTGACAGATAAAGATAGAACATTGTCAATTACATTATCTGGGGGAAGATTTGGGAAGGGAACAAATCTTTCTATGCACAAAATGTCTTACTTGGAGATATCTATACAACTATCTGACGGCACATAAAGCATATTGTTCTATTATAACGACAGTATTACGTCATGGTTTGCATGCTAGGTTTGAGTCAGACGGCTATTTTTGACACCTCTCAGCTGTCTGAGGCCATTATTTACAACCAAGTTTAACAGGGCTATATTGATCTGATGTTTACAATAACATGGATGAAAGAACATATCTTCAGTACGATAAATTGGAATACCAAAACTACAAAGGATTTCTTTTATTTAAAGATTTTCAAAAGCATTTGACAATTGAGAATAACTTTTGTGATGGCAATGACAAATAACCCAATGACTTTGTTGAGTACATTTTTATTTTTCAAACAACTCCTTTTTTTCTATTTTAATATTCATGTTGTCTCAAGCGACTGTAGACAGATACACTACTATAAAGTCATCAATGGTTACAATATTTACATGATTACCTTCACCTTTAGTGGCCACAGTAATTATGACAGGAGCAAAGAAGGAAGTGAGGTGGAGCACAGCTACAAACTCAGGAGGTCAGGGTGGATGAATGGGTGAGCAAAGGTCTTTGTCCTCTTTCAAACCGAGTCCCTCGTTACATTCACATGCCAAATAATATTCCAGATCTGAAAGCAGTCGTGTAAGCAGCTATTTCTGTTAGGAAATTTCCAGTCAGGCTTTTATCCAAATGGAGCATTTTCTGATTACTTGTTGCATCTCAGGCCACAGGTTGATGATTGACTTTGTAGTCATATCATCCAATCTATGGATGTATTTCTCGGACACTGGGGCGAAGAGAGGTGCAGAGCTGTGGACTGATCACCACCTGGTGGTGAATGGGGAAGGCTGCCAGTCAGACCTGGTAAATCCAAATGTGTAGTGATGGTGAACTGGGAATGACCGACAGAGGCCCCTGTCCATGAGAGCTTCAACTCCCACCTCCAGAATAGCTTCTCATTAATTCCATTGAAGGTTGGGGAGATGGAATCTGAGTGGGCCATGTTCAAAAACCCCACTGCAGTTAGTGGGAGCTATCAGTGCCTGTTGTGGAGGCAACCTTCAAATCTGCTGGTGGACACCGGTGGTGAGAAGCTGTCAAGCTGATGAAGGATGTCTTTCGGGCCTGGTTCGCCCAGGGAACTCCAGAAGCAGGAGGCAGGTACCAGAGGGCCAGACAGGCTATGGCTTCTGTAATCACAGAAGCAAAAACTCAGGTGTGGGAGGAGTTCGGAGGGGTTATGAATGAGGATGTTTGGCTTCAGAGAGATTCTGGCAAACTGTTTGACTGTTCAGGATGGAAAAGCAGGGCTCAGACAGGGTTGTGCTTAGTCTGGGAGGAGAACTCCTTTCCTAGACTATGGATGTCTGGAAAGGAGAGTCTGACCGACAGTTGAACTTCGGATTCAGGAGGAGAAATGTGGGTTTCATCCTGGTCATGAAACAATTGGATCAGCTCTTTACCAATGTCAAGCGTGTTCCCAGAGGGCGTTGGACTCCGTCAGGGCTGTCCTTTATCAGCGGTCCTGTTCATGGTATTTACGTGCAGGATCTCAAGGCACAGCTTGACGAGAGTGATCGATCTCGGACCTCAGAATTCGCATCCCTGTCTTTTGCAGATGATGTGGTTCTGTTGGCTTCATCAGACTGAGAACTACAGCACGCCCTGGGATGTTTTGCAGCCGAGTGTGAAGCGGTTGGGATGTCAGCACCTCCAAGTCAGTGGCCATGGTGCCATTTTTCAATCCTGCTCTACGAATAGAATTATAGCTAGTGTAAGACATTCATTTACTGCATAACAATTCATTTGTGTAATTTACAGTACCTTAATAATTAGTTAATATATTTCATTTTATTTATTGCTCAGGCATTCATTTCTTACATGTGTGTTGCTAAAGTCCAGGGAATAAGAGACTACCGGTTTGGTTTTGGGGGAGATCAAGAGTGTGATCAGGAAACACACGGGTCGGAGTCTGGGAGAGGGAGTGTGCTTGTGTATGGCTCCTTATTAAAAGTTATTAAAAAGAGCTCTAGTGTCTGCATCTTCTTTAAGAGTACGCTCTAATACACCCACAACGCTTACACTAGCAATAGCCATGTAGCACAATATAAGCCCCAACCACCAAACACCAAGTTTCGTTTGAAGATTATCACAGGTGTTTTTAACAAGACCACATCATCCTGTTCTCCTTTCAGATGTTGATTTGTACCCATTTCCCTAAAAGCAGTGACAAACAGCGTCAGTTTGAGCAGACGTGTGAATGAAGGACCGCCCCACCTCTTTACATTGAGATCTCTCTCAACTGGAGCACAGTTCAGTTACTATCATTGTAGTGGTGGAGTCTGTACGCACAATGGTGAACTGTACGTTGATACCTGCGTTACTCTGCACCTTCAGTAAGTACATAGATTACATTTTATCACTATAACTGCTAGCTGATGTTTTATACTTTAATCTGCCAGAACTGATACTCATTAATAACATTTTGTTTCAGGTTGGATCTCTGTCTCAGTTTCTGAGTTTTACACAGTGGAGGTTCAGCCTGGTGAAGAAGTCACACTGCAGTGCTCCAACTTTACCAGTTTACTCTCTCATATATTCTGGTTCAAACTGGACAAAGAAAACAATGTCAGCTGCATCTCATATATGTCCAGCTCTGATCAAAATGCTTCGTATTGTGATGGATTTAAAGACGGCAAATTTAATATGACATCCAACACCACCACTCTCTTTCTGAACATCAAATCAGTGGATTTATCTGACTCTGTGCTGTACTCCTGTGGATTTTACAAAGAACAAGACACAGTAATTGTCAGTGCAACATATTTGAAAGTTCAAGGTAAGTCCCTTTTTATGTCAACATCTACCCTTTTTCAGACATGATGTATATAAGTACTCAGAGGAACATTTTATATACAATTTTATCATTTAATCTCTTGTAGGAGTGGTAAGTGATGGGTTCACAAATGTGAATATCCTGACCGGTATAATGGTTTTCCTTCTAACGGTCATCATCAGTCTGGTTGTCAAACTCAGGACGGTTCATGCAGGTATTTATATGTTTTCATTTAAAATGTACATGCAAATGTTTTTAGTTATTAACAGATTTTCTCTTTCTGTCACTTAGCTCATCATGAGGAAGTGAATCCACAACACACTGAGGTAATGACATTTTTACCTCAGATATATCTTGCATGTTTTTGCAATTCTTTTAATAAGTGATGTGTGAGATCAGTGACTGTAATTATTTTATTTTCAGAACATGGGTTCTGATTCTCTGAACTATGCAGCGCTGAGTTTCCGTCCCAAAGCAAAAAGCAACAGAAGGCCTGCAGCAAAGAGAGAACAGGAACAACATGTAGTGTACACTGCCACAAGATAAAAATAACTCAGCACAACTCATTCTTTATTATACTGAATTGCATGTGGGCGAGAGACTCTTGTGATGCCATTAAAAAAAAAATGTAATTTTGTAATAAAGATGTTATGTCCATGCAATTGTGTGCGGTCTCTACTATGTGAATTGTAATATCTGGCTTTGATGTCAGGACAGGATATCTTTTAGTGTGAGAGAGTGTTTGCTGTCTTCAGAGAAATAGAGAGATCACAGTCTAATGTTTACAGGAAGACTGTGGTCTGACTAAAACTCAAGCCATGAGGTCACTCTGACAAGCACAGAAGAAGACCAGCTTTAAGTCGATTTTAGCAAAAGGAAAAGAAGAAAACAATCTTTTAATCACCCAGTGTCTGCATTTGTACGGTAAATATACAGCATCTACAAGAATACCATCCTCTTTTAGCATAAAGTTGTGCAACGTACCAACAATAGTGTAGCTGAAGTCAGAAGCAATATCTTCAGCCACAGGAAGGCTAACCTACACCCCCTCTCGTTATCACAAACACATGATGACAACATAAACCACAAGGTCTTCACATTTAACATACATGGCAGTAGTTATGTGTTCCCTCAAACAGTAGAATATTTGAATGGAAATTGGGTTCAAGTTCATGGGTGATTTTTCTTTAACTCCTCCTCTTCAAAGCCCTCTAAAGGGAGTGTTCTTTTGTGAAGCAGCATTACAGAGAGACAGAGTCATACACACAATGAGGAACTTTATCTTGGTGACACTTTTACTTCTCAGCCTCATTGAGAACTAAATTGCTGCACAGAACTGAGTGCATTGTTAACCACACTGATACAAAAATATTGCTTTGGATTCTGTTTTATCAGCCAAAGGATCATCAGGTGTTTGGTGGTTGTTTCAGGTTGGATCTCTGTCTCAGTTTCTGAGTTTTGCACCGTGGAGGTTCAGTCTGGTGAAGAGGTTCTGGAAAACTGTTTGACTGTTCAGGATAGAAAAGCAGGGCTTAGACCAGGCTGTGCTTAGTCTGGGAGGAGAACTCCTTACCTAGACTGTGGATGTCTGGAAAGGAGAGTCTGACTGACAGTCAAACGGATTCAGGAGCAGCAAAGAAGGTTTCATCCTGGTCACGAAACAACTGGACCAGCTCTTTACCCTCACAGAGATGCAATGTCAAGCGTGTTCCCAGTGGGCGTTGGACTCCGTTAGGGCTGTCCTTTGTCAGCGGTTCTGTTCATGGTGTTCATGTACAGGATCTCAAGGCTTAGCTCAGGTGACTAGAGTGTTCGATCTGGGACCTCAGAGTTCACATCCTTGACTTTTGCAGATGATGTGCTTCTGTTGGCTTCATCAGACCGAGGCCTACAGCACGCCCTGAAATGTTTTGCAGCCGAGTGTGAAGCGGTCCAAGTCCGAGGTCAATCCTGCTCTACAAATAGTTTTATAACTAGTGTAAGATATTCATTTACAGCATGACATTTAATTTGTGTAATTTACAGTACCTTAATAATTAGTTAATATATTTCATTTTATTTATTGCTCAGGCATTCATTTCTTACATGTGTGTTGCTAAAGTCCAGGGAATAAGAGACTACCGGTTTGGTTTTGGGGGAGATCAAGAGTGGGATCAGGAAACACACGGGTCGGAGTCTAGGAGAAGGAGTGTGCTTGTGCATGGCTCCTTACTAAAAGTTATTAGAAAGAGCTCTAGTGTCTGCATCTTCTTTAAGAGTACACTAATATACCTACAATGGTTACACTAGCAATAGCTATATGGCACACTATTAGCTCCGACCACCAACCACCAAGTTTTGTTTAAAGATTATCTCAGGTGTTTTTAACAAGACCACATCATCCTGTTCTCCTTTCAGATGTTGATTTGTACCCATTTCCCTAAAAGCAGTGACAAACAGCGTCAGTTTGAGCAGACGTGTGAATGAAGGACCGCCCTACCTCTTTATGTTGAGATCACTCTCAACTGGAGCAGAGTTCAGTTACTATCATTGTAGTGGTGGAGACTTACTGTACGCACAATGGTGAACTTTACCTTGATACCAGCGTTACTCTGCACCTTCAGTAAGTACTAATACAGAATTACATTTTATCACTATAACTGCTAGCTGATGTTTTATACTTTAATCTGCCAGAACTGATACTCATTAATAACATTTTGTTGCAGGTTGGATCTCTGTCTCAGTTTCTCAGTTTTACACAGTGGAGGTTCAGCCTGGTGAAGAAGTCACCCTGCAGTGCTCCAATTTTACCTGTTTACTCGCTCATATATTCTGGTACAAACTAGGCAAAGAAAACAATGTCAGCTGCATCTCATCTATGTCCAGCTCTGATCAAAATGCTTCGTATTGTGATGGATTTAAAGACGGCAAATTTAATATGACATCCAACACCACCACTATCTTTCTGAACATCAAATCAGTGGATTTATCCGACTCTGTGCTGTACTTCTGTGGATTTTACAAAGAACAAGAGGCAGTAATTGTCAGTGCAACATATCTGAAAGTTCAAGGTAGGTCCTTTTTTATATCAACATGTACCCTCTTTCAGACATGATGTAAATAAGTACTCGGAGATCAAAAATTTTATATACAGTTTTGTCATTTCATTTCTTGTAGAAGTGCTAAGTGATGGGTTCACAAATGTGAATATCCTGACCGGTATAATGGTTTTCCTTCTAACGGTCATCATCAGTCTGGTTGTCAAACTCAGGACAGTTCATACAGGTATTTATATATATTTATATGGTTTTATTTGTGATGCATGCAAATGTTTTTAGTTATTAACAGATTTTCTCTTTCTGTCACTTAGCTCATCATGAGGAAGTGAATCCACAACACACTGAGGTAATGATATTTTTACCTCAGATATATCTTGCATGATTTAATTCTTTTAATAAGTGATGTGTGAGATCAATGACTGTAATTATTTTATTTTCAGAACGTGGCCTCTGATTCTCTGAACTATGCAGCGTTGAGTTTCCGTCACAAAGCAAAAAGCAACAGAAGGCCAGAGAGAGAACTGGAACAACATGTAGTGTACGCTGCCACAAGATAAAAATAATTCAGCACAACTCATGCTTTATCATATTGTGGTTGGTTTGTGTGGCTGGACGAGAGACTCTTGTGATGCTAATTAAAAAAAAATAAAAAATTTGTAATAAAGATTTTATGTTCATGCAATTGTGTGCGGTCCCTACCATGTTAATTGTAATATTCTGAGAGCAAAATAATATGACAGACGTTAGATGGAGGCGCAGTCAGTCAGGGCTTTGATGCTAGGACAGAATATCATTGTCAGGTTCAACCAGCCTAAGACATACAAAGTCTTATACACAAAGTTAATGCCTGGTTCAATTAACCTGAAACATTCAAAACACCACAAAGAAGAGAAAGACAAGAGGGTTAGATTTCTTACTCGCGAGGAGAACGGACAGAGACACGCTGTTACAATCTCATGCCGTTCTGAAGCGTGTTCAGCCGTCTCCTCTCTTTTTATTTCCTTAGGGTGGTCCCTAGTTACAGAAGAAGAGTTGCAGCACTACAAGAAAGGGGGGACACACAGCTGCAACCTCTCAATCTATATTTCTCGTTTCTTGTCTGCACACGCCGCTCCGTCCTTGACCGCGCGTCCTGTTCTCAGTCGTTCCTTCATTGTTGGGGTCCGGCTCCTTTTTCCTTTGGCTCCGTTTTTCTTGCATCTGGCGGCAATCCACCTTGCTCTTACATTCCTAAGAAAACAACTTCTGAACAAACAGGCAGTTCTCACACACACTAAAATAGATCAGTAGTAATACTTCTAGGTAATGTAATACTTTTAGGTAATAGAGTAAATATGGGATAACTTATATGCATTTATTCCAACAATCATTTCGGCCCCGTTTACATGTACATGGTTATTTTGAAAAACGGAGACATTTACCTTCGTTTGAGCCCTTCATTTACACGCAAACGGAGAATTCGCCTCTGAAAACGATGCTTTCTAAAAACTCCGGCCAGAGTGGATATTTTGGAAAACTTCGGTTGCACGTTTGCATGTAAACTGACAAAAACGAAGGTTTAGGCAGCCGACGTCACAGTATGCGCCAGAATGTGCACCTGCATGCTCCAAAAGTGCGACCTATGTTCATGTTTAGTCGTCGATTGCTTTCTATTTTCAAGATTCTGATTGGCTAACGTGGGCTTGAGCTTCTCGTTACACTGCCACCTACAGGGTTGGCATGCTCTTGACGGCATATACACGGGTTCGTGTAAACGAAAACTTTTCTGAAAACTGATAGGTGTGCACGATGTTATTTTTGAAAACGAAGAGGGTGAAATGTCCGTTTATGAAAATAACCGGCCACGTGTAAACGTAGTCTTAGTGTGAGAGAGTGTCTGCTGTCTTCAGAGAAATAGAGAGATCACAGTCTAATGTTAACAGGAAGACTGTGGTCGTACAACAACTCAAGCCACAGTCACAGAACGACCAGCTTTAAGTCGATTTTGGCAAAAGTAAAGAAGAAACAATGTTTTAATCATCCAGTGTCTGCATTTGCACGGTAAATATACAGCATCTACAAGAATATCATCCTCTCTGAGCATAAAGTTGCGCAACATACCAACAATAGTGTAGGTAATAAAGCTGAAGTCAGAAGCAACAGGAAGGCTAACCTCCACCCCCTCTCTTTATCACAAACACATGATGACAACATAAACCACAAGGTATTCACATTTAAAATACATGACGTCAAGTATTTTTTTTCTTCTCAAATAGTAGGACATTTGTATGTAAATTAGGTTCAAGTTTACGGGTGATATTTCTTTGACTTTATCTCTTCCAAGCCCTTTATAGTGAGCGCTCTCTTGTGAAGACATTACAGAGAGACAGAGTCATACACACAATGAGGAACTTTATCTTGGTGACACTTTTACTTCTCAGCCTCAGTGAGAACTAAATTGCTGCACAGAACTGAGTGCATTGTTGACTACATTGATACGAAAGCATTGCTTTGGATTCTGTTGTTTTTTCAGCTAAAGCAGGTGTTTGATGGTGTGGCGTACTTCGATGCCACCGTGAGTCCTTCAGCAGAAAATCACCCAGAGAGCTACGACGTTTCAGTTCTTTTATTTACAGCACAACACACTACACAACATTTGTGGTCGTTTGCAGGCTGGATCTCCTTTCTCCGCTGCCGACAGTCATGAGTGTGTCTTTCTGCCTTGTATCCTCCAGGTCCAGTACGCTACTGTGTTTTAAAAGGAGAGAGTGATTAGTCCAACAGGATGCCGGTGTGCCAATCACTCTCACCTGGTGCTGCTCTCATGAGCCCTCTCCACACCTCTCTCCACGCCCCCTCCACAGATGGTTGTTTCAGGTTGGATCTCTGTCTCAGTTTCTGAGTTTTGCGCCGTGGAGGTTCAGTCTGGTGAAGAAGTCACTCTGCTGTGCTCCAACTTTAGCACTGTTCCCTCAAAGGTATACTGGTTCAGAGTCGTCAAGAGATCCAAGCTCCACTGTGTCACCTTCATGTTTGAGTCTGTTCAGTCCACTTCATACAGTGATGGATTTCAAAATGGAAAATTTGACGTTAGTTCTCAAAATCAAATCACTGAATTTATCTGACTCTGGACTGTATCTCTGTGGCTATTACATATTCAACAAAAATCCTGTTATTATGGAGGCAACAAACTTAGAAGTCCAACATTTGTCAATCTTTCACGTAGAAAAGTCTGGTGGAATAACAAATCTAATGAGTGTGGTCCTCGGGGTTCTGATTGTATTCCTTGTACTTGTCAACAATGGTTTGGCTGTTAAAATCAGGAAACTTCAAACAGGTACTTCAAAGAGCTACAGTGTTGGGAGTAACGCATTACAAAAGTAATGTAATTACTGTAATGTATTGCTTTTTGCTGTAACGTGGAAATGGAAGACATTCCAAAAAAAAAACTGTGTAATATTTTACTCGGTACAAAGGTCAGTAACGCGCGTTACAATGCATTTTAACCCGAAATTAAGTGGTGTTTTATTTTTATACTATCGCCAATAATACCACGAGATCAGCAGAGGAGAAAAATTCAGCGCACATTGTAAAGCGTTTCTTCCTGTCGGGCTGAAGCAGGCTCGACGTCGGACAGTACATTTTCGAGATGGACATACTCTCATAGTTTTCAGTTTGTTAGAGACAAAGATATGAGGAGCATAGTAGTTGAGTGCACTTTCTGTGCGAAACCAAAAGATCTATCTACGTCGCAAAATAGCACAAGTTATCCAACGAAACATTTAGAGCGGTGCCACACTAACATTAAGTTAGTGAAAAGAAAGCAAACTGAGGATGAAAGTGGAGACAAAGCAGTGAAAGGTCTGTTTTAAACTAAATTCTGGCTATGATTGTTCCTTGTATTGCATTACGACCCATCACTGCGTCCATAGTCGTGTCTAGCCCGTTTTTAGGGGTGCCCAAGCACCCCTAAACTTTGTCCCAGCACCCCTAAAAATAAGAGTTGAAAAAAAATGGTTGTTTTATTTTAAAAGGGTTTGTCTATGATAAGATGACAAAAAAAAATAGCACAATCGAAGAAAGTATGTGGTTAAAATAATATTTTTTAGTGGTATGATCCACCTTTCTCGTTTACCCCTCCCTCCCCGATGCACGCAGCGCGCACACACCTTAGGTTTGGCTGATCACCTGAGGCGTGTGGCTCCTATAAATTACCAAACGATCCATTTACTTTATCACTCAGCACCAACACATTCCAGTCATTAGCAACAGCCCTAACTTTTACTGTTGTTGTTATTGTTCAGTAGGAGTTTACTAGCTGACATTTTTTTCTCTCTCTGGTAAACTAATAGTGCAGGTTGTCAATCAACCACTGTCCACAGTTTATATTAAGCTTTTGGTTTGTGCATATGTGTTGATGTTAAAGCCAAGGTTTAAGACTAATACTGCCTATCAACAGAGGACATTTACAGCTTTTGCAATGATAACAAATGTAAAGGAGTGGGGCTTTGGTAAATTTCTCATTAAGGAAAATGTCATCCATCAGTTATATGAAATCTTAAAAATAAAAACTTATTTAATTATTATTATTTTTTTTTTTTTCAGCATTCTTATTGCCTTATAAAGATTGGGGAATTTAAAAAAATGTGATTGGATAATATATATATTTTTTTCCTGGTAGTCAGGAGGTTAGGTAGGGTTGCTTTTTTGACATTTATTGACCTTGATTTTTTTTTTTTTTTTTGCACTTATTGCTCCTACCTCATCTTCTCATTTAAATGCAATTTATTTTCTTTATTTTTTAAACTGCACCTATTACATTCTTCTGTTGTTAGCCTAAAGCCTAGGAGAATAATAAGATACATTTAGAATAAGTATATATTGAAATGACAGTAACAAGTAATACATAATGTATTACGTTTTTGAAGTAACTTGCCCAACACTGAAGAGCTATTAAATCATTTTAGATCACTGTGTCTGATTTGTCTTTACATCTTCTTTCAAACAATGTCAGACTGGTGGGAAGATGTCAATGTGACCTGATGTAGGTGGTTAGCACTGATGCCTCACAGCGAGAAGGTCCCGGATTCGAATCCATGGGCCGACTGGGCCTTTCTGTGTGGAGTTTGCATGTTCTCCCTGTGTCTGCGTGGGTTCTCTCCGGGTACTCCAGCTTCCTCCCACCTTCCAAAGACATGCTGGTTAGGTTCATTGGTGATTCTAAATTGGACGTTGGTGTGAATGTGAGTGTGAATGGTTGTCTGTCTCTCTGTGTTAGTATATCCATTCAGTGAGAGTGATCAAGGCACCGCAAAGCAGCCTCTAAATCAGGGGTGGCCAACCAGTCAGAGACTAAGAGCCACAATTCTTACTGTGTTACTGCAAAGAGCCAGATTTACTGTAAATGTCATACATCAACATGATGATGACAAAAATTGACACCCACAGAAGTAAGACCACTGTCATTTCGCTGTTTGCATTTTTTCCCTGCCATTTTGAGGGCAAACTTGGTAGGCCCACACCAGGGATGGGCAACCTAAAAAATGGAGAGGGCCACAGTTTCTCATTGACACTACCACAGGGCCACATAAGACACTTAACCAGATATGACAAAACTTCCATTTTATATATGTTTGTGTGTGTATAATTAGATTTGTATTTGTGTGTGTGTTTATTGAAGCAAACAAAAAATAACCACTTACTGTGATTTTTTTTATTATTATTATTAATTTGTGCATTTTTACACCAAGAAAGAGTTCAACATTTTCCCTCCCACATAGCAAAACTGGTGTAGCCCAGGCTACGATAGCAGCCCTTGCAGCTTCAGTATACTTCTCATATTTAACTTTATGCAACGTATTGTAGCGACGACTTAAATTTAAATCTTTCATGGCAGATAACGTCTCTAAGCAGAATAAGCACATAGGTTTGCCTTGACATTCTGTGAACAGATAATCTTCTTTCACCTGAAAGGCACGATTTTCTCGATCAAGTTTTCTCTTTCCTCCGCTCTTAGCCACGGCTCAACGTCTTCTTCTCTGGTAGAGAAGACCCGGTGGAAGCGTGTACGAGGCGGCGTCTGCATTAGAGGTGCCATCTAGTGGCCAACTGTGTCATTACAACTGCCACAGAGGACACAATTTTCAAGGGCCACGTCGAAACACAAAATTCGACATGAACGTAAGAGCCGCATGAAACCGGGCAAAGAGCCACATGCGCCTTGGGAGCCGCGGGTTGGCCAGGCCTGCTCTAAATGACGCATTATCTGCCGCGAAACTCGTTCATTTAAACAATATTTTGTTATGATGCGCTAGTGCTATTCCCCATTGAGTCCGGAATTACCCGGGCCAGCCTATCCCATACATTCACAAGCACAAAAAACAAAGAAGTACAATACAAACACATGCAGACAGACAGGAAAATAAAGAAGACAGGAACAAAGGGGGGGGGGGGGGGGGCATCTACACAACTGGTCTACTTGTAATGGGTGTTGAATGCTCTCATAGTATGACATGAAGGGATTCAAAACTCTCTCAAAACTCTGAATGGAACCTTTCAAACTGTATCTAATTTTAGGAATGTCATGGTGTCTGTGATCCATCTATTGAATGTGGGTGGTGTTTGTTCCTTCCATAGGAACAGTATCTGACGTCAAGCAAGAAGAGAAGTAAAAGCTATGATAACATGGGATTTGCCTTTAAGCGAACGGGTTTCATCAGCGAAACCAAAAATGGTACATATTGAGTTAGGAGAAATATTAACACCACACATTATTGAATAGGCCTGAAAGATGTCCTTCCAAAATGGATATGATCAGCGGGTTGACTTTTAGCCTGGGAGGGGTCCACATCAGAAAAAGTTCTGGCCCGTTTGGCCCTAGTCCAGTGCACTCTTAAAATAATTTTTAGTTGAATCAATCTATGTCTAGCACAGAGTGAGGAGGAATGTACTCAGTGTAACGCAGCATCCCACTGATCCTCTCTCATTGCCACTCCAAGGTCATCTTACCAAAGTTGTCTAATTCCCTGCAGTGACTGAGGAGAGATGTTGCTAATGTGATGATAAAGTACTGAGATCAAGCCTCTTCTACACTATATTACCAAAAGTATTCGCTCACCTGCCTTTACTCATTCTATGAACTGAAGTGCCATCCCATTCCTAACTCATAGAATTCAATATGATGTCGGTCCACCTTTTGCAGCTATTACAGCTTCAACTCTTCTGGGAAGACTGTCCACAAGGTTGAGGAGAGTGTTTATAGGAATTTTTGACCATTCTTCCAAAAGCGCATTGGTGAGGTCACACACTGATGTTGGTCGAGAAGGCCTGGCTCTCAGTCTCCGCTCTAATTCATCCCAAAGGTGTTCTATCGGGTTCAGGTCAGGACTCTGTGCAGGCCAGTCAAGTTCATCCACACCAGACTCTGTCATCCACGTCTTTATGGACCTTGCTTTGTACACTGGTGCACAGTCATGTTGGAAGAGGAAGGGGCCCGCTCCAAACTGTTCCCACAAGGTTGGGAGCATGGAATTGTCCAAAATGTTTTGGTATCCTGAAGCATTCAATGTTCCTTTCACTGGAACTAAGGGGCCAAGCCCAGCTCCTGAAAAACAACCCCATACCATAATTCCTCCTCCACCAAATTTCACAGTTGGCACAATGCAATCTGAAATGTACCGTTCTCCTGGCAACCTCCAAACCCAGACTCGTCCATCAGATTGCCAGATGGAAAAGCGTGATTCATCACTCCAGAGAACGCGTCTCCACTGCTCTAGAGGCCAGTGGCGGCGTGCTTTACACCATTGCATCCGACGCCTTGCATTGCACTTGGTGATGTGTGGCTTGGCTGCAGCTGCTCGGCCATGGAAACCCATTCCATGAAGCTCTCTGCGTACTGTACTTGGGCTAATCTGAAGGTCACATGAAGTTTGTAGCTCTGTAGCAATTGACTGTGCAGAAAGTCGGCGACCTCTTTGCACTATGCGCTTCAGCATCCGCTGACCCCTCTCCGTCACTTTACGTGGCCTACCACTTCGTGGCTGAGTTGCTGTTTTTCCCAAACGCTTCCATTTTGTTATAATAGAGCTGACAGTTGACTGTGGAATATTTAGGAGCGAGGAAATTTCACGACTGGATTTGTTGCACAAGTGGCATCCTATGACAGTTCCACCCTGGAATTCACTGAGCTCCTGAGAGCGGCCCATTCTTTCACAAATGTCTTGTTTCACAGTCTGCATGCCTGAGTGCTTGAATTTATACACCTGGGGCCAGGCCAAGTGATTAGAACACCTGATTCTGATCATTTGAATGGGTGAGCGAATACTTTTGGTAATATAGTGTATGTGGAGATAAAGAGAGAGAGATTGTCAATTACATTATCTAGGGGCAGATTTGGGAAGGAAACAAATCTTTCTATGCACAAAATGTCTTACCTGGAGATATCTATACAACTATCTGACGGCACATAAAGCATATTGTTATCTTATAACAACAGTATATAAGTATATTATAACATTACGCCATGGTTTGCATGCTAGGTTTGAGTCAGACGGCTATTTGTGACACCTCTCAGCTGTCTGAGGCCATTATTTACAACCAAGTTTAACAGGGCTATATTGATCTGATGTTTACAATAACATGGATGGAAGGACATATCTTCAGTACAATAAATTGGAATACCAAAAGTACAAAGGATATCTTTTATTTAAAGATTTTCAAAAGCCTTGACTTTGCTGAGTACATTTTTATTTTTTGAACAACTCATTTTTTTCTATTTTAATGTTTGCGTTGTCTCAAGCGACTGTTGACAGATACACTACTATAAAATCATCAATGTTTTTATAGTAGTGTAGTATAGTAATATTTACATGATTACCTTCACCTTTAGTGGCCGGAGTTCGGAGGGGCTATAAATAAGGATGTTTGGCTTCAAAGAGGTTCTGGAAAACTGTTTGACTGTTCAGGATAGAAAAGCAGGGCTCAGACCAGGCTGTGCTTAGTCTGGGAGGGGAACTCCTTTCCTAGACTAGAGATGTCTGGAAAGGAGAGTCCAACTGACAGTCGAACCTCGGATTCAGGAGGAGCAATGCAGGTTTCGTCCTGGTCATGAAACAATTGAACCAACTCTTTACCAACGTCAAGTGTGTTCCCAGTGGGCGTTGGACTCCGTCAGGGCTGTCCTTTATCAGCGGTCCTGTTCGTGGTATTCACGTACAGGATCTCAAGGCGCAGCTTGACTAGAGTGTTCGATCTGGGACCTCAGAGTTCACATCCTTGACTTTTGCAGATGATGTGCTTCTGTTGGCTTCATCAGACCGAGGCCTACAGCACGCCCTGAAATGTTTTGCAGCCGAGTGTGAAGCGGTCCAAGTCCGAGGTCAAACCTGCTCTACAAATAGTATTATAGCTAGTGTGAGACATTCATTTACTGCATAACAATTCATTTGTGTAATTTACAGTACCTTAATGATTAGTTAATATATTTCATTTTATTTATTGCTCAGGCATTCATTTTTACATGTGTGTTGCTAAAGTCCAGGGAATAAGAGACTACTCGTTTGGTTTTGGGGGAGATCAAGAGTGGGATCTGAAAACACATGGAATCGGAGTCTGGGAGAACGAGTGTGCTTGTGCATGGCTCCTTATTTAAAGTTATTAAAAAGAGCTGTAGTGTCTGCATCTTCTTTAAGAGTACACACTAACACACCTACAACGCTTACACTAGCAATAGCTATATAGCACACTATAAGCCCCAACCACCAACCACCAAGTTTTATTTAAAGATTATCTCAGGTGTTTTTAACAAGACCACATCATCCGGTTCTCCTTTCAGATGTTGATTTGTACCCATTTCCCTAAAAGCAGTGACAAACAGCGTCAGTTTGAGCTTACGTGTGAATGAAGGACCGCCCCACCTCTTTAAGTTGAGATCACTCTTAACTGGAGCACAGTTCAGTTACTATCATTGTAGTGGTGGAGTCTGTACACACAATGGTGAACTTTACCTTGATACAAGTGTTACTCTGCACCTTCAGTAAGTACATATATTACATTTTATCACTATAACTGCTGGCTGATGTTTTATACTTTAATCTGCCAGAACTGATACTCATTAATAACATTTTGTTTCAGGTTGGATCTCTGTCTCAGTTTCTCAGTTTTACACAGTGGAGGTTCAGCCTGGTGAAGAAGTCACACTGCAGTGCTCCAACTTTACCAGTTTACCCTTGAATATACTCTGGTTCAAACTAGGCAAAGAAAACAATGCCAGCTGCATCTCATCTATGTTCAGTTCTGATCAAAATGCTTCGTACTGTGATGGATTTCAAGACGGCAAATTTAATATGACATCCAACACCACCACTCTTTTTCTAAACATCAAATCAGTGGATTTATCTGACTCTGTGCTGTACTTCTGTGGATTTTACAAAGAACAAAAAGCAGTGATTGTCAGTGCAACATTTCTGAAAGTTCAAGGTAAGTCCTTTTTTATATCAACATGTACCCTTTTTCAGACATGATGTATATAAGTACTGACAGGTCGAACATTTTATATACAGTTTTATCATTTAATTTCTTGTAGGAGTGCTAAGTGATGGGTTCACAATTGTGAATATTCTGTCCGGTATAATGGTTTTCCTTCTAATGGTCATCATCAGTCTGGTTGTCAAACTCAGGACAGTTCATACAGGTATTTATATGTTTTTATTTAAAATGCACATACAAACATTTTCAGCTAATAACATAGGTTTAATAATATAGGTTTTCTGTTTCTGTCACTTAGCTCACCATGAGGAAGTGAATCCACAACACACTGAGGTGACATGACATTTTTACCTCAGATATATCTTGCATGATTTAATTCTTTTAATTAGTGATGTGTGAGATCAGTGACTATAATTATTTTATTTTCAGAACGTGGGCTCTGATTCTCTGAACTATGCAGCGCTGAGTTTCCGTCCCAAAGCAAAAAGCAACACAAGGCCTGCAGCAGAGAGATAAATTTTGTAATAAAGATTTTCTGTCCATGCAATTGTGTGTGGTCTCTACCATGTTAATGTAATATTCTGAGAGCAAAATAATATGACAGACGTTAGATGGAAGTGCAGTCAGTCAGGGCTTTGATGCCAGGACAGGATATATTTTAGTGTGAGAGAGTCTCTGCTCTCTTTAGAGAAATAGAGAGATCACAGTCTAATGTTAACAGGAAGACTGTGGTCTAACAACAGCTCAAGCCATGAGGCCACTCTGACCAGCATTAAGTCAATTTTGGCAAAAGTAAAGAAGAAAAGAATGATTGTCTGCATTTGCACGGTAAATAGTACAGTATCTCCAAGAATATCATCCTATTTTAGCATGAAGTTGTGCAACGTACCAACAACAGTGTAGCTGAAGTCAGAAGCAATATCTTCAGCCACAGGAAGGCTAACCTACACCCCCTCTCTTTATCACAAACACATGATGACAGCTTAAACCACAAGGTCTTCACATTTAACATACATGACAGTATTTATGTTTTCCCTCAAATAGTAGGACTTTTGAATGGAAATTGGGTTCAAGGTCGTGGGTGATTTTTCTTTGACTCCGCCTCTTCAAAGCTCTTTATAGGAAGTGCTCCTTTGTGAAGCGGCATTACAGAGAGACAGAGTCATACACACAATGAGGAACCTCAGTGAGAACTAAATTTGTTGCACAGAACTGAGTGCATTGTTGACTGCACTGATACGAAAGCATTGCTTTAGATTCTGTTGTTTTATCAGCCAAAGGATCATCAGGTGTTTGATGTTTGTTTCAGGTTGGATCTCTGTCTCAGTTTCTGAGTTTTGCACCGTAGAGGTTCAGTCTGGTGAAGAAGTCACACTGCTGTGCTCCAACTTTAGCACTGTTCCCTCACAGGTATACTGGTTCAGAGTCGTCAAGAGATCGAAGCTCCACTATGTTGCCTTAATGTTTCACACTGTGGAGGTTCAGTCTGGTGAAGAGGTTCTGGCAAATTGTTTGACTGTTCAGGATGGAAAAGCTGGGCTTAGACCAGGCTGTGCTTAGTCTGGGAGGAGAACTCCTAACCTAGACTATGGATGTCTGGAAAGGAGAGTCTGACCGACAGTCAAACGGATTCAGGAGGAGCAATGAAGGTTTCATCCTGGTCATGAAACAATTGGATCAGCTCTTTACCCTCACAGAGTTGCAATGTCAAGCGTGTTCCCAGTGGGCGTTGGACTCCGTCAGGGCTGTCCTTTGTCAGCGATCCTGTTCATGGTAATCACTAGGGTGTTCAATCTCGGACCTCAGAGTTCACATCCTTGACTTTTGCAGATGATGTGGTACTGTTGGCTTCATCAGACCGAGGCCTACAGCACGCAGTGAAATGTTTTGCAGCCGAGTGTGAAGCGGTTGGGATGTCAGTACCTCCAAGTCCGAGGTCAAACCTGCTCTACAAACAGTATTATAGCTAGTGTAAGAGTGTTCGATCTGTGTCTGAAAAGTTATTAGAAAGAGCTCTAGTGTTTGCATCTTCTTTAAGAGTACACTCTAATACACCCATAACGCTTACACTACACAACAATAGCAATATTGTACACTATAAGCCCCGACCACCAACTATTAATAGACTACAAAGAAACTCAGTCAACACAACATAATTGACAGTCCATGTCTGAATTCTTCTACGATTAATTGCCAGCACACAGGCCCTCTGCCACTGTTCTGCTGTTCATTATGTGCTATGGCTGACAATAATCTATGCTACGTCATTAACAAAGATCTTTTCTGCCTTTTTGTTAACAGTTCCACTATGGAGCATATTGGACATCAGCCTTATCCTTATACTTCAATGTGTTATAGAGACTGATACATCAGTTCTCATCACAAAGATCCTTTTTAGGATTTACTTTCATAATCAGTCACACTCACAGCCAGTCACAACAAGGCTTCATGCTCCACCACAGATTTAGCACCCCAAATGACCTTTCAAATGTGAAACTTGACTTCTGAAGTAATATTTGGTGAACTTCCCTTGGGTCTCAGTCCATCCCACTTATAAATGTGATTAGGGGCGCACCGTCAGGACACACAAACCAAGCTTTGGTTTGGGGCCCCGTGGAAAAAATTTAGAAAGGGAGCCCCAGATGCCTACCTTCAGGCGTTCTTTCAATGACTACCGTAAACCGCTTTAAACCTACCTAAGGCCCTACAGTTGTTATGACGGGCCAAAGGGGAAACCAGTACGCTTTCCTCTGCTCCCAAGAGAAACTAGGTCCACAATAACTTTGCAGTACAGTCTAATATGTATTTGCCATAAGGTAAAAACAAACAAAACATCTAACCAACACAATTTCTAACTCACTGCAAACTTACTTAACATGTATATTTATTAGAATCCATGTTTTTGTCATTCCACAGGTCATTCGAATTCAAACAATTATGAGCTGACATTGTCATACCAAGCAAACCATAAGTCAGCCCTTAATGCACTGAGCTTGTGAGTGATTTTTCTTTAACTCCACCTCTTCAAAGCCCTTCATATGAACTCTGTGTAAAGCGCCATTACAAAGAGACAGAGTCACATTCACAATGAGGAACCTTATCTTGGTGACACTTTCACTTCTCGGGAGCCTCTGTGAGTACTAACATTAAATTACTGCACAGAACTGGTAGCATTGCTGACTACATTTGATTTAAGACACCATATCTGATTATATTTTTTTATCAGTCAAATAATCATCAGGTGTCTGATGATTGTTTCAGGTTGGATCTCTGTCTCAGCTTCTGTGTTTCGCACCATGGAGGTTCAGTCTGGTGAAGAAGTCACACTGCTGTGCTCCAATTTTACCACTGGTCGCTCACAGATATTCTGGTTCAGAGTCGTCAAGAGATCCAAGCTCCACTGTGTTGCCTTCATGTTTAACTCTGTTCGCTCCGCTTCATACTGTGATGGATTTAAAAATGGAAAATTTGACGTTAGTTCCAACATGACCACTGTCTTTCTCAGAATCAAATTGCTGAATTCATCTGACTCTGGACTGTATTTCTGTGGCTATTACACATTGAATAATCCTATTATTATGGAGGCAACCAATTTAGAGGTCCAAGGTAAGAATTTCATCTTCTTTTGTTTGATATTGTTGAACGTCATGAGGACATGAATCCAAGTTTAAGGTTTTACATTTATGAGAAGATCTCGATTCTTCCTTTCCTTGCATTACAATTGCTCAAGTGTATTGTGCCATTTTATTTATTTCATAAACTTAAAGCCAGAAGACATATAACATTTAATTTAATTTAACAATCTGTCTTATAGAGGCGATTCAGGAGTTAACATATCTGATGAGTGTGATCCTCGGAGCTTTGACTGTTTTCCTTGTTGTGATCGTCATCAGTCTGGTCGTTAAAATCAAAAAGCTTGAGAAAGGTACCTTTGTTTAAGCTGATGTTAATGATTTTAATGTTTCACATCTCTTTTTTTAGCTGTTTTTATGATGACAGACCAATCCACAACTTCCTAATCAAATGTATGAGCAGCAATATTGCTAACCACTCAAACTCTGACTCTTTACAGTAGCTCATATTGAAGAAGAGGAGCCGCACGAGACACAGGTAAAGTTCATTAAGTATTTACATTCATGTGTTTCAGCAATCACGACACTAATCACTTTGTCATGTGTCACTGAATGTTTTTCTTGACTGAAAATGCTTTCTTTCCACAGAGGCAGAGCTCAGACGACCTGAACTATGCAGCTGTGACTTTTCATCCCAAAACTGAAAGACTCTACATACGTGCCTCAGACAGAGAAGTGGACACAAATGTTATTTATTCAGCCACAAAATAGTCTCAGGAAGCACCTGGAGCTGCAGAACAGTCTGGAACTGCTGCTTTATCACGAGTCCACTGGATAGTGTGTTCCACTGCAGTTAAACAAAAGGTTTGACTTTTGACAGAGTTTCGCACAAAGTGGACATTACTCTTTTTTTATGTTCCTGTCTGCTTCTGCTTTTCATTCTGTACGTCCTAATCTCGACAGCTTTTTTAATACGATTGGTGTTTTGTGGATACAGTTGAACAGTGATCTACTGTATATTCTCTTACACCGAGAGTTTATGCAACGGTGCAGTTTCACACTTAACAGTCATTCAACCATAAAAAGCCAACTGTGGTCGTTGGTCATCTGTCATACAGCCAAAAAAAGAGCAGACTTTACAGCCGGTCTATAAGCACTGTAGAACTATAAATGCATTGACACTATTGTCAGAGACGCCCTGAACTCTTAAACTTCCGAAAATATTCCGCACAGGTTCGTGGGAAATTTAAATTAACTGAATGCTGAACTGCTTGAACTGGTAACAGCAAAGCCACAGCAGAAGCACTTAGCATCCATCTCTACTGCACTATGCTGAGGTGTGTTTGCAGCTATGCGGTAAATGTCGGTCTTACATAAATAGTGTGATTGCAAATGTGAAGCTCTATTTATCCACAGCTATGTGAGAATATCTGACAGTATATGACATTTGACTGATGTTTCTGTCCTTCTGGCCTATTACTGTCCTCTGAACAACATTTGAAGCAAAATATGTAATATTTTTATTGCTTTCTTTTAGGCGATTTATGGCGATACAGATATTGGTTATGTAAGAGAGAGTAGGAGGCGTAAACATTGGGGGAAAGCAGCTTAGTCCTTGCTTAATTCTGTTCAAATAAAGGTCCGGCTTCAGCCCAAATTGGACCCAACTGGAATATGTGGTTTCTTACGACCTTGAGTACCTTTGTTTCAATTCAATTCAATTCAAAGCACTTTATTTGTCCCCAAGGGGCAATTTAAAAAGGCGCATAGTAGTAGTTTATTCAAACAAGGGACAAGAGACACAGTCAACAACAAAAGCAGCACGCATACTGTACAATCAACCAGCACATATTCCACAGGCACACTGCACAATCATACACTGCATACCACATATCGTCATTCATCGCATAGTAGTGGTTCTAAAAGTTCTAAGAGTTCTTAAAGTGCTTCCTTAGTGCTTCAATTAAAACAAGGTGCATAAGAGGCAGTTAAAATCATATGTTCATGAGTCTGTTGTCATTCAAAAGCTGGACAGCCCTCGGGATGAAGGTTGCCTTCCTCCTCTGTGTCCGGCAAGGCGGACAGCGGAGTCTGCGTCCTGAGGGGAGCCTCTCGAACTCAGAAAACAGGATGTGAGAGGGGTCCTGCATAATCCTGCGTGCTGCCTTTACGATCTGATGGTCACATAGGGCAGTGAGAGTTCGGACGGGCTGCTCAATGATTTTTGAGCAGACCTTAACCACACTCAACAGGCGGTTTCTGTTTTGCAGGGTAATGGAGTGGAACCAGCTAGTGAAAGAGAAGGTTATTACATTTTCAATAAAAGCATAGTAGAATGTGGTGAGAATGTCTTTGTTAATCCCAAATGACTTCAGCTTCCTGAGTAAATATTGTCTCTGATGGCACTTTTTAAGGATTTCCTCTGTGTTAGAGGAGAACCTTAGCAGGTTGTCAAAGGCTTTTCCCAGGTATTTGTATACCTCCACTGTCTCCACTGGCTCCTGCTGGATGATAGTGGTGACTGCCTCAGCCAACTGTCTCTGTTTGGGTGAAAAGGTTACAATCATGTCCTTGGTTTTGCTTACGTTCAGCTCAAGACAAGACTTTTCGCACCAAACTATAAAGTCCTGCAGCGCTGGGCTGTGATGTTGTGTATGGCTGGGAAGCAGAGACAGGAGGACTGTGTCATCAGCAAATTTCAAAGTGGCAGTTCGGCTGGGTGGATCTGCAGTCATCAGTGTAGAGGATGAAGAGAAGTGGGGAGAGGACACAGCCTTGTGGAGAGCCAGTGGAGGTGGAGAGGGTGTCGGACAAGGTGTGGTTCACCAACACTCTCTGTGATCTGTTGGTGAGGAAGTCTATAATCCACAGAATGAGTTGGTGGTTGAGGTGGAAGCGTGTGATGAGCTTCTCTGCCAGAATGTGTGGCTGCATTGTGTTGAATGCTGATGAGAAGTCTGCAAACAGAAGTCTGGCTGTGGTGTTGGGTATTTCCAGGTGCTTGTGGATGGTGTTTAAGATGAATATTTTTGCGTCGTCGACACCCCTGCCAGCCTGGTAAGCAAACTGCAGTGGGTCCATCATTGAGCTAGTTGCCTTGGTGATGTGCTCCTTGATGATCCTCTCCATGGCCTTCATGACCAGGGAGGTGAGAGCCACTGGTCTAAGGTCATTCAGGACCTTGGTGGTGCCCTTCTTTGGGATGGGAATCACTGTTGAGTTTTTCCACATCGCGGGGATTGTGCTGCTGGTCAAAGAGCCCTGGAACAGATGCTGGAACACACCTCCCAGCTGCTCAGCACAGTGCCATAGGGTCCGCCCACAGATGTCATCTGGCCCTGGAGCTGTGTTCTTTTTAGTCCTTTTGAGAGCTCTCACCACCTCTGATGTGCTGATGTTGAGGCCAGAGTCATCAGGTCTGAGAGTGGAGATGATCGATTCTAGCTGGGTGCTATTGTCCTTTTCAAATCTGGTGTAGAATGCGTTGAGGTCATTCAGGAGTGAAGTGGAGCTGCTTCCTGCTACCTGGATGGGTTTGCGGCTGGAAGAGACAGAGTTCACTGCTGCCATGTTCTTGATGCCCTGCCAAGCCGCACCGAGGTTCCCTTTTTCAAAGGTCTACTCCACTTTGTTCTTATATTTCAGCTTGGCAATTTTTATGGCTCGCTTGACCTCTCTATTTACCTCCTTTTTCTCAGCTTCGGAACCGGTAAAAAATGTTCTCTTTTTCTTATTCAGTATGTTTTTCAGATCTTTAGTCACCCAGGGTTTATTGTTAGGGAAGATTGTAACCTTCTTGAAGGGGATAATATTATCTACACAGAAAGTGATGTATGCTGAGACTGTATCCACTTGCTCACTGATGTTGGTGGAGCAGGATGTGAGGGTCTTCCAGTCCGTGGTTTCAAAACACCATTGGAGCCTGTCAATGCTGTCCGGTGTCCACTGCTTGATGTCCTTGATGACTTTCTCTGTTCTCTTGACCACAGGTGTATAGGCGGGAGCAAGCAGTATGCTGCTGTGGTCAGCAGAGCCTATAGGGGGGAGGGGAACAGCTCTGTTGGCGTCTGGGACTGACCCATAGCATTTGTCCAGTGTTTTCCCTAGACGGGTGGTGCAGTTGACATACTGGTAGAATCCTTTAAGTGCCTTGTCTATTGAACAGTTATTGAAGTCACCCATGATGAATTTGGGGGCATCCGGAGATATCAGTTCGAGTTTGTCGAGCGTATTTCTTACATGATCTGTAGCAGTGGATGCATTTGCTCTGGGGTGGATATAAACCAGAATGAAAAACAGTTGTGGAAATTCCCTGGGAAGGTAGAACGGACGCAGGGAAACAGCCAAGAGTTCAATGTCAGGGTTGCACAGTTCTTCTCTGACAACAACTGTTTTGCACCAACGTGGATTAATGTAGAGGCAGACACCACCGCCATGGTGCTTGCCAGTCAGTTCAGTATCACGATCTAACCTTACAGGGGACCCGAAGCCAACTATGTACATGCTGTCACTGTTGTCCCTTCCAGTTAGCCACGTTTCAGTGAGAGCAAGAATGGAAGCAGTCCGGTATTCATACATGTGAAAAACGTTAGCTTGCAGTTCATCAGTCTTGTTACGCAATGAGCGCACATTAGCAAGGATCACTGAGGGGTGTGCACGGTGCTTATTATCTCCTCGCCTAAGTTTTGCTTTGATTCCACCCTTCTTCTTCCTCCCCCGTCTCGTTACCTTCTTTCTGTTGTTGTGCAGAGTGTCTGTCTGGCCGGTTGGGAGTTTACGTTGTAGCTCCTCCGGCAACTTGTCCGTGACGGGGGCTTGGGGAGAGTGAAATTGCAGCTTAAGTAAAAAGTCCCTGGAGTAAGTAATCCGTTGGATGTCCAGAAGAGTATATCCATATAGATAATCCAAGACGAAAAGTAGGAGCATAAGAGTCCATAGCGTCCGTGTAAAGTCCATACTTGGAGCAGTGAGCGCAAAGCTAGCTGGCTTAATTAACGTTAGCTTGTTGGTCCGGCGTGTGTGTGAGGAGGTGGCAGCGCCCGCACAACACAACACGAAAATACTGAACTAGACCTATACGGTAGCAGTAGACAGTCAAAACTCACGTAACGAAGAAACAAACATTAAAACAAACATTAAAAGCTACTTTCTGCACCGACCGGTCAGCTGCACGAGCAGTGACCCGGAAACGGAAGCCTGTCTGGTCACTGAGGAAACAGCATAAGACGGTAAATAACATCTGTGCTCAGCGTAGCGTGAGTGGGAAGTTGTGTCTGTTTTTAGTTTAATAAAAATAGATCTGCATTCTGGGAGGGTTATGAAACTTGCAGTAGTGGAAGTGTTCCCTAAGCCTTATTGCACTGTGGCCACTATACATACTTCACTGCAACAAGCCAGTCCATCAATCGGCAAAGCATGTTGCATGTCTCACCTATTAATTGCAGAAAACACAGAGATATGATATTGAAAATGTCATAGGTGTGCCAGGGGAAAAGGAAGACCCAAATGCAGGACACACTCACGGACACAGCGCTAAGAGAAATATTAAAGTTCAGTTTAATGAGACGTACACTGAAGGTAACAAGAGTGACACAAGGTAATCCAAAGAGAAAACAGGTAAGGAATAACAACTAAAAACACAGAGAAATCTCCAGGGAAGAGCACAGACCAAGTGGTAAAGTAAGAGGTGGGACAATATATATACACTCAGGACTAATGAGGGAAGGAGACACAGGTGAGATCAATAAGTGAGGAGCATAGGGATGTAGACAAATACAGGAAGTACAAGTAACTGAAAGACACAGGGTAAGGGACCATTTCAAAATAAAACAGGAAATGCGTAATCCAAAACTCAGTACCCTGAAGGAGCAGAAAGGGTTCAAAAGTCAATATCATGACAGAATACGGAAGCAATGTTTTCAAAGCTTCCGTTGCTCATGTCCAAATATTCAGCCCTGACTTTTATGCAGAAGGGGAACAATACTTTTTTCTGTAATATTCTGTAAAGCGGGGTCAAAATATTGTGTAATGTCGGAACCATGTCGCCATCCACGTGGTTCCACTTTGGATGCAGTTCACTGAGCAAATTGAAGATGACAGCTTACCATCACCCAAATTTTGTGTCAGGAGATATAAATCTCTAAGGTAGTTTAAAAACACGAACCATTTGTCTTCGACTTGTGGTGAGGGGAAGATGCAGCGCAGACTGACTGTTAAGCGGAAGGATTTAGAATATGAGGGGTCTGAGATCAGCTTTCAAGATTATTCTTTAGTGTTGAATGTGTGAATGTTGCGAACAACAAGATAGGCATCAAAGACTCCACGCCTCTTTCAACGCCTTCACAATGTGCGGTTGCAGCCATGCACCATGTCATGCAAAAACACAATCCTCCCTTTGGTAACAGCTTCACTTCTGTGCTCAGCATCTACTGTGCTGCAGACTATTAATTAACTCATGTAAACGTATTGATTTGTTTCTAATTTAAATCTTTGTTAATCGCATATGATGCTTGTTCCAAGTTGGAAAATGTCACACAGATGTGCTCCAACCAGCTATCCCACATGGAGCTTGTGGTTCAAATTCACCAACAGAAGCCATCCCAAGTAGAAACCGGCGTTTGCTCTATGTATAAATCTCCTGAGCCTGCTTCATAAATTATGTTTTTTTTTTGTTTGTTTTTTGTTTTAATGAGATACAACATTTCCAATCTTTCTCCAAATCGTTGAGGTGAATTGAATCGTTGAGGTGAATGCATCTGACTTGAGGCTGTATTTCTGTGGTTATCATGTAAGCAGACACCCAATTATTGTGATCGCAGTGTATTTAGAGGTTCAAGGTAAGTTTTGTCTTTGTGTGAAAAAAAAAAATCACATGTGTCTTCTTTGATGAATATTGAAATAAGGATTTTGTGGAATAGTTGTAAACAATAGTATCATATGATATTGTATCATAACTCTGTGAACTGTGAGCGCTGACCGTCTTCCTCTTCACGGTCGTCATTTGTCTGGTTGTAAAAATTAGATGGCTCCAGGCACGTGTTAGTCAATATGAGCTTTCTTGTATATTTTATCATATTTATACATCCAGTTTGTCTTTTAGTTCATGGAGAACAGAATATACACAGGACAGATTACTTCAAAAGTCTCTTTAAGAGTGACCTGCAGCAGGGACACAAATGGAGCTAAATGTGAGTTATACTGCCACCTCACAGATTCAGGAAGCAACTGGAATTGCAGCTCAGAATAAATGCAACGTCAACCACTTGTGCCATGTGTGGGAAGGTGTTTCCATCACTTCAAGTTCAAGTCCCTTTCTTCTTTTCTCTCGCTTATTTTTTTTTGCTTTTGATTATTATTATTTTTTTTTAAATCCTCTGGATCCTTACAGTCTTGTGCATGGTGTTTGGTGGGGAGCGTAGTGACTCTGAGGACTGTCCATACTCTTGCATGGAGAGAGTTAGATTCCGGTCTGCAGCAGTGGAGCGCTGAGGGGTGGCTCACATCACTTGTTGACAGGAAGAGACAGCACAGTGTGGTCTGAGGTGAAAACGAGGAGGTCAAATGTGCCATTACATAAATAAAGATGAAGTGTGTGATTGAGTATGAACTGGGTGAATTCTAAACCACTGGTTTCAGCACATTATATTTACACAAAATGCTTTTTCAGCACATTATATTTACACAAATTGCTTGGCTTCTAGGTTACTGTTGGTGTCCAGGTTTTTAAAAGTTTGGAGAAATTTGGAGAAATTTTCACTCATAATGCTCTTTCCTTTTCTGGATCATCTGGCGGTTGTGTTTTTTGTTTTGTTTTGTTTTTTTCTGGAGAAATGAGGAAAAATAAGATAGATAATCATTTCATTTAACGCACAGTGGGATATAAATCAATATGGACAAATGTGTGTGTTGCAGACCACCTCTGAATGTGGTCACAGATCAAATCACTCAAATGTGTCCTCAATGCGTCCTGGGTGCGTTCACACTTTAAACTGGTCACAGAATGGATGTTAATGCAAGATCTAAACGTCGCTAAAAATGGGCGTCATTTGCTGCTATATGCTCACTTCTGATCGCTATAAACCTAATTGGCTGTTTATTAATAATGATGCAAAGTTAGTACTGCACTGTGGCCTTCATAACCTCGAGCCACTGATACTATGATTGAACATTTCCTGTCCATAAGTCATTTACTCTCCGCCTCTTTCCAACTAAGCCCCCTTCACAAGATCTGAGAAATACAGTGTCATAGCAGTGAAACCATCAGATGCACGATGAGGAGCTTCACCATGATAACAGCTTTGCTTCTCTGCAGCCTCAGTAAGTGCTAACGCAATTATTCAATATCCACTGCGATATTAAAAACTCATTAATGTCATTGCTTTATTAGCTGAAGAGTAAGGCTATTGCTGCTTGCCTCAGGTTGGATCTCTGTCTCAGAGTCTCAGACTGTGAACGTCCATCCTGGGGAAGAAGTCACTCTGATGTGCTCCAACTTTTCCAGCGTTGCTACTGAAATAATCTGGTTCAGAGTCGTCGAGAGATCCAAGCTCCAGTGTGTCGCCAAAATGTTCCAGTCTCTCCAGTCTGCTACATACTCTGATGGATTTGAAACTGGAAAATTTGAAATGACTTCCAACATGTCCACTGTCTTTCTCAAAATCAAACCGGTAAATTTATCTGACTCTGGACTGTATTTCTGTGGATTTTACATGTTTCGCAACTATTCTGTTATCGTCAAGACAACATATTTAGAGGTCCAAGGTAAGATTTTTATCTTCATTCATTTAATTTTGTTGAAAGTCACGAAGAACTGGATGAAATTTGTAAGATTTTAGATTTATCATATTAACTCAGTTCTTCTTTTCCTCACTTTAAAACAATTGTAGTATACTGTGCCAGTTCAGATTTAACTCGTATCCAAAGCTACAAGACATATAAAGCTTTATTTAACTTAGTAATCTGTCTTGTAGAGGCGATTCAGGAGTTAATTTATCTGATGAATGTGATCCTCGGAGCTCTGATGGTTTTCCTGGTTATGGTCGTCATCTCTCTGGTCGTTAAAATCAAAAGGCTTCAGAAAGGTACTTGCGTTTCAGTTGATGTTGATCACCTATCCACAACTTTCTACTAAATCTATAAGTAGCAAAATTACTGAATATTGCTCCAACTGTCATTTACAGTAACTCATATTGAAGAACAGAAGCCACAAGAGAGACAGGTAGTGTTCATTAAGTACTGTTTCAGCAATCACTACAATCACTTTGCCAATGAATGTTTTTCTTGACTGAAAATGCTTTCTTTCTTTCCACAGAGACAGAGCTCAGACGACTTGAACTATGCAGCTGTGACTTTTCATCCCAGAAATGAAAGACACTACATACATTCTTCAGACGGAGAAGTGGACACAAATGCTTTTTATTCAGCACCTGGAGCTGCAGAACAGTGGAGCTGATGCTTAACCGTGAATGCCCTGGTTGGTGTGTTCTTTCGCAGTTCTCAAGCCAAAATGGCGCAGGATCCAGCTGAACTGTGGCCTACTGTAGATTCTCTTACAGTGGGAGTTCATTTGAGGTCTGCAACAGTGCAGTTTCACATTTAACTGTTGTGTCACCCACTCAGCAGCAGTTTAATGCACTGCGACATGCTGTAACATTAATGTGAGAAAAACCCTAACCTCTAAACACACTGAGTGTGAAACCCCCAGAGCAAGGGCATGAGATGGTCTACATATTGATGTACTCATACTCCAGTCTTGTCTTTGTATTTCAATTTCTTGACGTTGCACTTTGCAGTCTTGACACCAAATCCTCTGCTGACGGGCGTCTGACGAACTACATTGTTTTGGGTGGGGAGGAGCTTATGTAATTTTCTTCTTCTCTGTCTTAGTTGTACTTATTTGTTTCCTTGAGATTTCAGTCATGAATCTCTGTCTTTTCAATGTGATTTGTGTTTGGCGGGAGAGAGTGTAATAACTCGAGGGCTCTGAGTGAGGCTCGTGTCACTTGTTGACAGGAAGAAACACTATAATGTGGTCTGAGATGAAGGCTAGGTGGTCAAAGCTGCCTTTAAAGGAATAAACAATGAAGCAGTAAATACTGTGTGGCTGTCTTCGATAATGGAAACTGAATTTTCAAACTACATACATCACCAGCAGCCCACGGTTGAGTGCTAAATTGAACAACAAAAGATACGGCTTGAGTGTAAACACAGCCAAACGCGTGACTGAGTGTAAACACAGGTGAAATCTAAACCACAGGAAGAGGTCATGGGCTGCATGGTATTTTTTCCTGTGCATTAAGTTCACATTGCTGCAGCCTCAGAGCAACCTTCATCAAACAGCTAGTGAACTCATAGCTTCCCTGCCAGCCTGACGATTCTCGCTCAAAAAACTTTTAAAGATTGGTCTGGAGTCACTTCGTTGGGAACTGATTATGCTCCAGCAAAGACCAATCAGATTGTATTGGTGAGCTTTATGAGGTGAAGGACAAAAGAGCAACATCAGCACACACGACATCTCATTAGTTTTCAACTAAATTACTCCAATTGCAGTGGCGGCTGGTGAATTTTATGTTAGGGGGGCCACAAAGTTTGTAAATCAAACCCCTGTAGGGGGGTCTGGGGGCATCCTCCCCCAGTAGATTTTTTTTGTGATTTTCACATACAAACTAAGCATTCTGACAAAATAATTAGACAAAACAGAACATTTCCTTACAAAGACAAATGGGGCCATGGAACTAAGTTTTAACTTAATTTATTTGCCTTGTAAAATCCAGCAAGTTTAAAAGTGCTAACGTCAATAAAAATAGGAATTATACACAAGTTAACATTCTCTCTCTGTTTGTATGTGTGTTTGAGAGAGAGTGAGAGAGAGAGAGTGTGAGAGAGTGAGAGTGTGTGTGTGTGTGAGAGAGAGAGAGAGAGAGAGAGTGAGTGAGAGAGAGAGCAATGCTAAGCCTTCCAAAAAAATGTAGCTTCAAGCTATTATCAAGGTGGCTGCGGCTGCACTCGTGTTTCTTGACTTTCTCGGTAAAATGTTTTAAGTCCTTCATCCCCGTTGTAGTCCATAACATCTCTGTCCCGGGACTTTGAAACAGCACGCGGGGGACACAAAAAAAAGCATTACCTACTGCACATCCAGCTAGCCAATTCCGTTTAGCATACACATTTGAGGTGAAGCTCCTTGTGTATGTCCTGCCACGATCAGTAGCCTGCTGCAAAATGTTTAAGTCCGGACAGTCCAGTCCCAACTCCTTCACCCTTTTCTTCTCCACAGCCGACCGACGAAAAAATTACTTAAAGTTTTTTTAAGTGAAATAATTGAGTTTTCCTTAAGCATCATTGAGTCTCCGCTACTAACGTTAGCCATCTTGTCTCTTAGAACGAGTTACAGCTGTGGCGCGAATGCTTGCTGAAGGACGTGATTGATTGATGAATTGTCCAATCATGCTAAGATTAAAAAAATAGAAGAGACAGCACAGTGCGGTCTGAGGTGAAAGTTAAGTGGTCAAAGCTGCCTTTAAAGGAATAAACAATACTGCAGTAAATACTGTGTGGCTTTCTTCGATAATGGAAACTGAATTTTCAAAGTACCTACATTGCCAGCAGCCCGCGGTGGAGTGCTAAATTGAACAACAAAAGATACAGCTTAGGAACTTAGTACGTGATTGAGTGCAAACACGGTGAAATCTAAACCACAGGAAGAGGTCGTGAGCTGCATGGTATTTCTTCCTGTGCATTAAGTTCACATTGCTGCAGCCTCAAAGCAACCTTCATCAAACAGGTAGTGAACTCATAGCTTCCCTGTCAGCCTGACTATTCCCGCTCACAAAACTTTTAAAGATTGGTCTGGAGTCACTTTGTTGGGAACTGCTAATACTCCGGCAAAGACCAATGAAATAGTTTTGAGGGCTTTATGAGGTAAAGGACAAAAGAGCAACATCAGCACACACGACATCTCATTAGTTTTTAACTAAATTGCTCTGATTGGCTGTAAGAGCATCCCATTGCATGCAAAGATATATGTTTTTCCAAATCCAAACGGTGTGCTACTCTTCTTGTGTGTTCTGTTAAGTTGCACTGTTGCTTCCTGCAGCAGCTTTCAAACATCGTACATTGAGATTCTTTAAACTTTAGTTCATCACAGTCATAGTTCATATTTAATGTCATTTTTAATGTCCCTAAATGCCAAAATTTATGATATTTGTCCCTCTAGTTTATCCTTTCAAGGCCTGGACACACTCACTCAAAGAACTGATGGAGACAAGGGCCAGTGTTACCTAACATCGCTTATGTCTGGACTAAAAAGTTGTATTTGAACACAGGGTCTGCCAGTGAGCACTTATGGTCTGCACCTGTGCAAGAGGAAATAACTCTCCATACCAGCAGGTGGCAGCAGTCTGTACTTGTCATTCAAATACACTGCCTGGCCAAAAAAAAGGTCACTAATATTTCGCCTTTAGCTTTGATAACAGCACGCATTCGCTGTAGCATTGTTTCAATAAGCTTCTGCAATGTCACAAGATTTATTTCCATCCAGTGTTGCATAAATTTTTTGCAAAGATCTTGTATTGATGATGGGAGAGTCTGACCACTGTACAAATCCTTCTCCAGAACATACCAAAGATTCTCAATGGGGTTAAGGTCTGGATGATGTCTTATGCTCTCTGAATCACTCTTTCACAAACTGAGCCCGATGAATCCTGGCATTGTCATCTTGGAATATGCCCGTTCCATCAGGGAAGAAAAAATCCATTGACGATATAACCTGGTCATTCAATATATTCATTGCTCGAGAGTCCAAACTTCATGCTCCCTAGGATATTGAAGCCTTTTTTTCAGGTTGGTCTCACTGATTAGTGGTTTTCTTAAGGCTACACAGCTGTTCAGTCCCAATCCCTTGAGTTCCCTTCACATTGTACGTGTGGAAATCCTCTTACTTTCACTATTAAACATAGCCCTGAGTTCTACTGTTGTTTTTCTTCCATTTGATTTCACCAAACGTTTAAGTGATCGCCGATCACGGTCAACCAAGATATTTTTCCCACCACATTTCTTCCTCAAAGACGATGGTTCTCTACTATCCTTCACGTTTTTAATAATGCGTTGGACAGTTCTTAACCCAATTTTAGTAGTTTCTACAATCTCCTTAGATGTTTTCTCTGCTTGATGCATGCCAATGATTTCACCATAAGAAATGAGAAGCTACTCATTGCATCAGTTGGGGTTAAATAACTTGTTGCCAGCTGAAAGATAATTGCTCATGCAGTAATTATCCAATAGGAGGCTCGTACCTATTTGCTTAGTTAAATCCAGGTGGCAACTTCTTTTCTGGCCAGGCGGTGTATTTCTGAATGAAAATCTGTTGAAGCTGGTCCCTAGTGACCATCAGTGATATTGCACTTTAAGACACTTCAGATTTAGTGACCACTGCCATCTTTTACATACAGTCTATGGAGCCAATATAACCTCATAAGCAGCATCTGGTCAAAATGCTGAAAAGCTCTTTTAAGCAACAGATACATGGGTGTGCACCATTTGTCGCTCGTGTGATCACTTCTCACCTTCACCTCTGTACTGAGGCAGCAGCTCAGCATACAGGCTAAGCTTTGAACAGGCGTGCACCACATTCACTTTATTCTTTAGCAATAAATGTTAGTTGTGTATGTTAACCATTTATTTGTAATTTTGTAAATGAATTGACGATTAGAGAAACATTAGATGCTCAAATACATCACAGGCTGACGTATCCCTCAGTGCAGAGTATGTGCTGTACTTAAAACAACACCCCGCCTCTTTCCGACTAAGCCCCCTGTATAAGAGCTGATAAATAAAGCGTCACTGCAGTGAGAGGATCAAATGCACAATGAGGAGCTTCACAGTGACGACAGCTTTACTTCTCTGCAGCCTCAGTAAGTTCTTAGACTTTACTCAATATCCACTGCTGTGATAAAACTATTGATTACAGCTGTTACTCACTCTCCTGTTGTGTGTTTCAGGCTGGATCTCTGTCTCAGGTTCTCAGACTGTGAACGTCCAGCTTGGTGAAGAGGTCACACTGATGTGCTCCAACGACTCTGATTCTCCAACTCACACATTCTGGTCCAAACTGGACAACACAACCAAGATCAGCTGCATCTCTTCTATGTACGGGTTTAGTGGCACTCCTAAGTTCTGTACGGGATTTCAAAATGGAAAATTTAACATGAGCTCCAACATTTCTGTTGTCTTCCTCAAAATCAAACAAGTGGACTCATCTGACTCTGGACTGTACCTCTGTGGATATTACAAGGGAGGACACACGATCATGGATGTGAGACGGTTAAATGTTCAAGGTGAGAGTGGAGTCTTGGTGCTCTTTTTGTCCAGCATGTCCTTTTGAGTAGATTCACATTTGATTCTCATAATAACTCCAGGTAAAGGCAATGACGAACCCCCCAGCGATTATGATGATGCCCATTGTAAAGGTAGGAATCTTATAAATGTTTCTATGTAGGGAAATTGCTGTCCTGAAACGTCAAACTTTGATGATTCCAGTTTTGTTCAAAACATTCTGCAAACTGCTGATGTAAAATCTGATGTTATTTCTAAAACTTATTTTTATTTCCTTGTAGAAGAGTCTGACGTAACAGCAAGGGTGACGAGTGTGATCCTTGGTGGAGTGACTGCTCTCCTGTTACTAGTCACCGTTGTTCTGATTGTTGAAAACGGGAAACTTCATAGAGGTAGCTTTTCTGTGCTTCTATGTCTGTCTGCAGGTGAAGTGAAGAAGGTGGCCTGGTCTGACAAATCATATTTTCTCTTATATCATACGGATGGTTGGGTTCGTCTCCAACCAGCACCTCCCCCCATGTCAATGCCGTGGGGGAGGGGTGATTCATATCGGAATAAAATCCACATAAACACCAGTACCCGTGTCTCCCAGAAGCACAATGCATCATAATGGGGTCATCTGTGTTATTTACTTTACTAGTTGGTGGCTTTAATGTTGTGGCTGATCAATGTATTGCTGTGTAATCTATTTATGTTTATGTCTAATTATCTCTCTTTTAGCCAAGAATGAAAAACAATATCCACAAAAAGATCCGGTGAGTCCGTCTGTCCGTTTCAGGATCATTTGTGTTCTGTACATTCAATCACCTGAAACTGTTTGCCTCTGAGTGTGAGTTGATTGACTCTTGTTCACAGGATCTGGACTCTGATGAGCTGAAGGCTGCAACCATCAGAAGGAGGATGAGGTCTGCATCAGAGAGAGAGGTGGAGGCTCATGTCATCTATACTGCCAGCAGATAGACTCAGGCAACAACTTCTGCAGCAAAGCTTTGTCGTATGGTTTTGTGTAACCGAGGGGAGGGGTTACATGTTGTCCAAACAAATCTGAATCTGCAATAAAGAGCCCTTTTATTCTTGCATATATGTGGTAGAGTTTTAATTCTTCCTCGTTGTCTCTTCCGCTCTCTCTCTCTCTCTCTCTCTCTCGCAAAAAGTTGTATTGTTTGAAGACTGTGATTGGTGCCTGATGGAGGAGGAGGTCCAGACTGTGTTGCAGTCAGAGCGAGGTGGACGTGTGCAGCAGGGGAGTGATTGTCGTGCAGAGCAGCTTCTTAGACAGGAAGAGACAGCGCAGTGTGGTCTGAGCTCAGATGAGGTGAAGATCGTGAGGCAGTGAATCTGTGAATACTGGCACACTGTCTCGTGCAGAAGGAGACTAGCGTGTGCACTTATCGACACACATTTTAAAACATGAAAACGTAGACGGCTGACTTTTCCGGATGAGGGTATTACCTGGACAACTGAGTGGCAAAAGTGGGAAAGATTACACATTATACCCCAACAGTGGTAGATGGAAGTAAACTGATGCAGAAGAATCAGCAAAGGTTTTTCTTTCCCACCTACATATTTATCTCCCCACCTTCCTTACAATGCAACCTGAATGCTGGCAACTCTGTGTGTGTCACATGCAGCTAACGCACAGTAGACTCATGCCTAAAGCAGAGGTGTGGAGCAGACTGCAGACACCTGCTGAGATAATTTCTTTTTCAACCCCACCCCCACTCCCCTGGTTGATTTTCAAACCTGCCACATCCACGTTGCACAGCTCCCTCTAGAGCCAGCAATGGTTCACACAGCTCTGTTCACATGCAGCAGTCCCTGATGTAAACACCTCTGCGTGTACTTTAATATTAACTGCGGTTGCCTCACATTCATATGCCTCTTTCTTTGACCACACTCTTAAGATATGTCTGTGCAGAAAACTTGGCAGGAAATGAATAAAAGTGTTTTTGCAGATGATCATGATTCTGCAAGTGAAGTTGACCTTTGACCTTTTGGATATAGTTTATCTTTTGTCATTATAAGTTGATGAATGCTTGACACATGGCCAGACACATGTATTATGAGGTCACTATGACTTTTGACCTTCAAACACCAAAGTCAAACCACTTCCTTCTCGAGCCCAAGTTTATGGGACGGACAGACAGCGTGTGAATGCAAAGCCTCCAACCACATGTGTTACCTGTCGCCAGCTTTGAGTCATCAATGTGGAAACTAAACATTGTTTTCTAGCAGTGAGAATAAAACTAAAGGTCTCACAGCCTGAATTTTTTCTACTCGTCAAGTTCCTTGAAGACCAAGGGAGCCCTCACTACACCACCTCCACAAAAGGCAGGAAATACCAGGAGATGCAGCCACTTCACTGCAGCAGGCTTGATGCTCCGTGGTTGCCGTGGCCACATGTTTGTTACAACTGACCTGCTTAATGCTGAAATGCGTCATTATTGCATTTTAATAAAAAAAAAGTCATCGCCAAGTTAAGTGACACACATCGTTTCCTATTCGGGTCTTTGAAATGCTAAACAAAGAAAAGCTGACTATCTACACACGATCATGGACTGGACTGCATTCACACTTTGATATATTGTTGTGGCGAAAAAAGGCTGAACTGTAAAAGAGCTGTCTGCTTTTTTTAGGTTAAACATTTCCTACAACACCCCGCCTCTTTCCAACTATGCCCCTGTTTAAGACTTGAGAAATGAAGTCTCATCACATTGAGACAATCAAAGACGACGCGATGAGGAGCTTCACAGTGACGACAGCTTTACTTCTCTGCAGCCTCAGTAAGTTCTTAGACATCATTCAAGATCCACTGCTGTGATAAAACTATTGATTACAGCTCTTACTCACTCTCCTGTTGTGTGGTTCAGACTGCATCTCTGTCTCAGGTTCTCAAACCGTGAACGTCCAGCTTGGTGAAGAAGTCACGCTGATGTGCACAAGCAACTCTGAAACTCACACTTTCTGGTTCAGACTGGACAACACAATCAAGATCAGCTGCATCTCTTCTATGTACGGGTTTAGTGGCGTTCCTGAGTTCTGTAAGGGATTTCAAAATGGAAAATTTCACATGAGCGCCAACATTTCCATTGTCTGGCTTAACATCAAACAAGTGGACTTATCTGACTCTGGACTGTACCTCTGTGGATATTACAATGAAGGACACACAATCATTGATGTGAGACAGTTGAATGTTCAAGGTAAGGGTGGAGTCTTGGTGCTCTTTTTGTCCACCATGTACTTTTGAGTAGATTCACATTTCAGTCTCATATTTAACTCTAGGTAAAGGCAATGACGAACCCCCCAGCAATCATGATGATCCCCAGTGTAAAGGTAGGAAACTTAAATGTTTCCACATAGGCAGATTGCTTTTGGGAAATGTCAAACTTAGATTAACCCAGTTTTGACCATATGAACGTTCTTGTAGAGCCCGACGGGGTTGCAGTGCTGACGAGTGTGATCTGGGCTGCCGTGGCTGTTCTTCTTATAATGGTCATCGTTGGTCTGCTTATCAAAGTGAGGAAACTTCAAAAAGGTACATTTGAAAATCTACACGTGGTTCTGGTTTGGTTGGTTGTGTGGTTGAACAGCCTCAAACTTTTTCATTTTGCCAAGACTGTCTTGATATCTAACTGACTGGAGATTTGACTTTTTGTCACTTACCTGTAGCCGCTGGTGAAAATCCCAATCCGGAAGAGCTGAACTATGCAGCGATCAGTTTCCAAAAAAAATCAAGAAGAACCCAAAGGCCTGCACCAGAGAGACAGCTGGAGCCAAACGTGGGGTACGCTGCCACCAGATAGACTCAACTGCAGAAGAAGCCACTCAGAGCAGATCTCAGTCTGGTCTTGATGTCTCACCACAGCTGAAGGTGAAGGAGTGCAAATGTAGTACGTTCGTGTGTCTAGATTTAACAGATTTTACGCTAACATGACTATTTCATTTACATACACGGATCAGGCATAACTTTATGACCACCTTCTTAATATTGTGTAGGTCTCCCTTGTGCCTCCAAAACAGTTGTGACTCATCAGAGAATGGACATGGGTCTTCTGAGGGTGTCCTGTGGTGTCTGGTAACAGAATGTTGTTAGTGGGGGCGTTTGGGTCATAAGGGTTGAGGGAAGGGGCCTCTGTGTGTTTGGTGTCTGATCTAGGTGATGTCTAAGTAACATCCACACAAATGAATGCCAGGTCCAAAAGTTTGAATTGTCACAAGATGGTCAATGTTATTTACTTCACCTGTCAGCTAGGTTATCTCACAGATAATATAATTGGAAAGCAGGAGGAAGTTGTGTATAATGACCATACTCCATCTGCTGGCCTACAATGGTACCTGAAGACAAAGACAAGACTACTTGTATCAAAAATAAATGTGTTTCTATGATTTTTTATGAAATTATTTCTTAACGTGATTTGTGATAACTTGTGTGATAATGTGATAACTTTAAAAGAAAGCCACCTGTGTTCAGCTTTTAACCATAGCTGGGTGTAAAACCACAGCCCTTTTATGGTAGCAACCAAAGTGTGTTCCTGTTTTGTGGAATCCTCAACTGCAACATTAAAAATAAATCTTGTGGTGGAACACAGGAGTGCAAATGTGTTATTTATGTTGTTTTATACAATTTGGTAATATATTTTTCTGGATCCTTTCTATACACAGTCTTATTTTCAGGGACTTGACGCAAACAAACGCAACCACAAACAAAACGTTAATTTCTAACACAATGCAGAGAACCAATTAAAACTTAATGATTCGATTAAAAGGTAATGATTTGCCTGCCTCCCAGAGGGCGAGAGGCGGAGTACAGCCTGGACAGGTCTCCAGTCTATCACACAGAGAGAACACAGAGAGACAGACAACCATTCACATTCACACCTACGGCCAATTTAGAATCACCAATGAACCTAACGAGCATGTCATGACGGCGGGACACTTTTAGCAACAGATGGTATTCAGAGGAAGCAGAGGAAGGCTAACCTCCCACTCTCATTATTATAAACACATGATGACAGCATAAACCACTAGGCCTTCACATTTCCAGTACATGACATCAAGTATTTTTTTTTTCCCTCAAATAGTAGGACATTTACATATAAATCAGGTTCAAGTTTGTGTTTTTTGGTGATTTCTCTTTAACTCCGCCTCTTCAAAGCCCTTTATAGGGAACACTCTGTTGTGAAGCGGCATTACAGAGAAATAGAGTCATTGACACAATGAGGAACTTTATCTTGGTGACACTTCTCAGCCTCAGTGAGTACTAAATTGCTGCACAGAACTGAGTGCATTGTTGACTACATTGAAACGAAAGCAATGCTTTGGATTCTGTTTTATCAGCCAACTGATCATCAGGTGTTTGATGGTTGTTTCAGGTTGGATCTCTGTCTCAGCTTCTGTGTTTCGCACCGTGGAGGTTCAGTCTGGTGAAGAAGTCACTCTGCTGTGCTCCAACTTTACCACTGTTCCCTCACAGATATTCTGGTTCAGAGTCATCAAGAGATCCAAGCTCCACCGTGTTGCCTTCATGTTTGACTCTGTTCACACTGCTTCATACTGTGATGGATTTAAAAATGGAAAATTTGATGTTAGTTCCAACATGTCCACTGTCTTTCTCAGAATCAAATCGTTGAATTCATCTGACTCTGGACTGTATTTCTGTGGTTATTACATATTTAATAATAAACCTATTATTATGGAGGCAACCAATTTAGAGGTCCAAGGTAAGAATTTCATCTTCTTTCATTTGACACTGTTGAACATCATGAGGACATGAATCCAAGCTTAAGGTTTTACACTCAGAAGATCTAAATTCTTCCTTTTCTCACATTACAATTGCTCTAGTATATTGTGCCATTTATTTATTAAGTACACAAAGCTACAAGACATATAACAATTAATTTAATCGTAGCAGTGATTATCTGATGAGTGTGATCCTTGGAGCGCTGGCGGTTTTCCTTGTTGTGGTTGTCATCAGTCTAGTTGAAACCAAAAAGCTTAAGAAGGGTACTTTTGTTTTAGTTGATGTTGACGATTTTAATGCTTCACGGTGCTACTATTAGCTCGATGGCTAGGAAGCTAGGAAGAGCTACAAACTGTCATACAGAGCAGGCCTCTCCTCAATCAGCTGATCAGTTGGTCTACATCAGGGGTGCCCAAATACTTCTCAGTGGAGGGCCAAAAATGAATCAGGGTACAGGGTCACGGGCCAAAACTAAACATTCATGTTGCAGTGCATTTAATTAAATATGACTATGATATAACTTTGCAAAATAAACAGTCATACAAAGTAATTTTGAAAATGAATGGCACTTCTGTTTATTGAAAGCAGAAAAATAATAATAAGGCTACCAGGCCTATGTCTTCAACAACATGGGACAACATGCCCCTACAAGACTGAAATATTACACTCTCTGCTGCCTTGAACAATCATTTTAAAATAGTAATATAATTGGACAACAGCTTCAGCTTTTTAGCTTTTTTTTTTGACGATTTCCTATTGCAATCAGCCTCGAAAGCAGCTGACTGAATAATGACATGCAATATGAATTCATCATTAGCCTAATAATCAGCCTGCAAGGCACTACTCTCTGCAATTAGCCTTGAAGGCTGGTGCCTTTTGTATTAACAAACAAACAAGCTAAGCTAACGTTAGCAGTAACTTGCAATTAAAAATTTCTAACATATATAAACTAACCAGTTTATTTACAAAAATACTCTGTGTAGTCTTGGTTACCTATAATTTGTAAAAATTATATTTGTAATTTCGTAAAATCTATCTCTTGTTTGCATTAGTCGAAGCAATATTAGCTTAAATATCTAACTTACTTCAAAAAGCAGTTTGCATCTAACTTAAAGCAGTTCGCTCGGTGGCTCACTCCGCTTATCGCTTCGTGTTCAAACCATTGACTGTAGGTTCAAACGAGTCGCGCTCACTCGCTTCGAATGGATGCCGCATGAGCTCTGATTGGTTGTGCTGATTGTTGTTGAGGGTGGCGCTTGTGCAGCCTCCCAGGCTGAGCAGCCTGGAAGTCGACGGCTGAAGGCAGATTCACCCTGGAGCCACTGACTGTATATACTAGAGGGCCTGGAGCTATGATTGAGCCCATGCTCTCCATCCCAGCATCTTCTCACTCTCTGGTCATGGGCTTCCGGCCGGATTTGAGCTGACGGGAGCTAAACAGCGCCACCCTACCCCCAATGTAACACAATGCTAAGTTGTGGTCAGGAGAGGAAGTGCAACAATAAATAAACATTAAAAGAGATATTCCGACTGCTGGCAGTGGGAAAATAATAATAATTTAATTATTAAAAATATGAGCATGGGCCGCGGGCCAAAAATAATCAGTCGCGGGCCAACTTTGGCCCGCGGGCCCCAAATTGGGCAGCCCTGGTCTACACTTTATTCATTCTTAATCATCATGTTGATGTGGAAGTATTTCTGGATTTGAATGTTCAGATGAGATGAAGATTGAAAATAAGAAGTCTTCTGTTTGATTTTTGAACTTTGATGTTTTGTTTGTTTTCATCACTTCCTGTTTCTCTTCTCGTGATGTGGTTCTCTAAATTGTCCAGCCAATAAGAGTGATCTCTCCATCCGACTTATTCCTCAAGGTAAACATCCAACTCGGTCTAACTGTTCAGGACACAATCCAAAAACTAGTGTCACTAACTCACTGATGGGCTGACCATCTTCTTGCTTCATCATGGCCCTAAGAATAACTAACAAAGCCATAGACAGTTTAACCCCTTCAGGGTTAACAGTCACATTACAAGAAATAAAATATCCCAGTGATCTTTAGTAATTTAACTCCATGTCTTCAATAGACGTGTTTCAATCATGTTTTGTGTAATATACAAGTACTTCAGATTTCTTCTTCTCAGTTTTTTTTCTTTAATATGGCTTCCAGAATAATATTAAAGACTTGTCTCCATCGTCCTCCAGATGCTTCAGAGCTTCCCTCTTTATCTTTAATGATTCCCCCAACACTGATGATCGTCATCAGGTTGACTCCGGTTGTCCTGATGTTAATTCCACTGCTCATCTTGATTCTGTGGATGAGGTAAAAGAATATCATCTGCAGAAAATCCATCAGTTCCATCACTCTTCTTTTACATCTTCTATAGATTTAGTAAGTTTGAGAAACATAAATTTGATTTTCTTAAATACTGAATTTGTTTTTGATCTTTTTTAATCCAGGGAGAAGAAAACTGTGAGCTCAAGGGCTGAACGGAATGACTCCGTAGAGGTGACAGAGGTGATTATAATATGTTTATAATAAAACACTATTTGAATGCACTGGAAAGGCTTTTGTTTTCACAAACTGATTTTAAATTAGATGAGTGAAGCTAATTAGTGTAATTAAATCGAATGAAGCTCTTTTAGTCTCATTATTTCCTCTCTCCTCTTCAGTTAACCTCTCATCCTGATTAACATGAATGTCGACAAAGAGGAGAGCTGTGAAGTTCAGTCGTCCACTGTAAAATCTGGGGGAAAACAAAATGAGATTTAAATAATGATCTGAACTGAGATAGCATACTCTGAGGAAGACTGACCTCTACTTTCTAAGATGATTCAAAGTCCAGGAAGACTGAATCCCACATAATTCAGTTCTGAACATGTTAGAACTCAGCCACACATATATAGGAGAGGCTCAAATCTCCCGCTCCACAATGTTTTTTGTTCATACTTTGCTTATGTTCAAGTCCACACAGACACACACCATTTGTTCTTCAGTTACATCAGTTTCTACATTGTGTGTTTCACATTTATTATCTTTGAATAAATGTTTTTGAATATGTAAGCTGGTCTGTTTAATGTTGAACAAGAGTAAATGTTACCATCCTCTATCATAGAGTACTCTAAAACCCTTCAACTATTGATAAGGTCATTTTGATTATTGTCATTTAATGAGTTATTGATTGGAATTCCAACATTAGATTATCTTATGAGACAGATCTGAATAACACTCTGGTCCAACAATAGTACTTGCTGTCTGTTTGAGGCCCAGCAAAAGTGAAATGTATTTTTCTCTGTCACTGATCCTTCATCTGCTGAAACTACTGAATTAAATCCATGTGACTGACATAGTGTTGCCTCACTTATACAGTAGTCAGTCCAAAGCAAAGACAGTAATATGTTGAACTTAATGTACACTGATAACAGAGATCATACAAGTCGACGGGAAGGAACAGAAATGTAATTTAACAAAATAAATCTTAAATCGTCTTAGAGAGCATGTTATATGAAGAGTGATTTTGATATTTCTCAGAATCTGTGAACTTTTCTTGGTTTGCTCAGTCTGACTTCAGGTTGCTGCTTACTCCTCTATGATATACTCAATGAAGACAAACATTTGCTGTTAAATTTGTCAAGCTAATATTACACTCATCTAATACTAACAGAACATGGAGGCTAGAAGCTACTGTAAAAGTGAAGTGACTGTGTAACATCCTCTTAAAGAATGAGTTCACTGAGATAAAAGTAGCTGCAGACGGACTTGACTTATTTACAACAGGAACCAGGTCAGTTTCAGCACACAAGATCGTTTCTTTTATGAGGAACTGTTCATTGTTCAAGTTCATAGTTCATTTTATTTTATTTTTTTTTTTAAATGAGCAGCTTTGAACTATTCTTGTTCAGTAGAATCTCTGACTGGCCTGCCCATCCATCCCCAGCCCATGATATATATATATTTTTTTGAATAACCATTGACTGTATATACTATGAAAAAATGAAGCGTTCATTTCAGTTTACGAAAGTATGAACGACGTTCAAGTTATCATGAAGCAGCATCTCAGTGTTGGACATCCATCAGAAATCTAATCATGGCGCCGCCATTATATGGACTGATCTAAATAACATGGGCCAGGCTTGTTAAATGTTCTTTCATGAGGTTTTGTCTACTATGAATTAAGATATATCCCTTCATTTGTTCACATGTGAATAATGTATAGAGGAAGAAAGACAGAGTTAACATTGTCATCTCTAAATCAAAACAAAGAACAAACTGTCTTTAAACCCCTCGACCGAGAAATGTGTGCTGTCTTTAACTCTGTTTTACTGATGAATGTGAGGAGCAGCGATGAATTTAACCACAGCAACGAGTGGATTCTTTGTCTTCCTTCTCTCTGTCAGGCACTATACGTCCACATTAATATTCCAAGAAATACCTTATTTAGACTCATTACATATGACTTTTAATATAAGAGACTTTTGCAGTTGTTTCAAACTTGACATGAGTTTCAGTTCATACTCTGCTACAACCACCCTTCTAGCTGGGTTCATCTAAACTCATCTTTGTCTGAACATTTTCAATAAACTACATCATCAATAAAAAAAACAAAAAAAAACACAGTGATCTTCATGTTCCTCATCTACGATAGTAGACTGTTGTGTTTAAAGTTTGTTCTGATTCTAGTTTCTGGTGTTTTCTGTATTCCAGTGGTGCAGGGTCAGAATGGTTATGGAGTGACTTAAGAAAAGATCTTGAGTGTTGAAACTGACCTGGTTCCTGTTGTAAATCAGTCAAGTCCGTCTGCAGCTACTTTTATCTCAGTGAACTCATTCTTTAAGAGGATGTTACACAGTCGCTTCACTTTTACTGAAGCTTCTAGCCTCCATGTTCTGTTAGTATTAGATGAGTGTGATATTAGCTTGACAAATTTAACAGCAAACAGCAAATGTTTGTCTTTATTGAGTATATCATACAGGAGTAAGCAGCAACCTGAAGTCAGGCTGAGCAAACCAAGAAAAGTTCATAGATTCTGAGGAATATTAAAATCCCTCCTCATATAACATGCTCTCTAAGACGATTCAAGATTTATTTTTGTTAAATTACATTTCCGTTCCGTTCCGTCAACTATGATCTCTGTTATCAGTGTACATCAAGTTCAACATATTACTGTCTTTGCTTTGGACTGACTACTGTATAAGTGAGGCAACAATATGTCAATCACATGGATTTAATTCACAATTATTAAAATGTCAAAAATAAGTAGCAAGATAAGTAGCAACCTCAGCAGATGAAGGATCAATGACAGAGAAAAATACATTTCACTTTGCTGGGCCTCAAACAGACAGCAAGTACTATTGTTGGGCCAGAGTGTTATTCAGATCTGTCTCATAAGATAATCTATTGTTGGAATTCCAATCAACAACTCATTAAATGACAATAATCAAAATGACCTCATCAATAGTTAACGGGCTTTAGAGTTCTCTATAGTAGAGGATGGAAACATTTACTCTTGTTCAACATTAAACAGACCAGCTTACATATTCAAAAACATTTATTCAAAGATAATAAATGTGAAACACACGATATAGAAATTGATGTAACTGAAGAACAAATGGTGTGTGTCTTTTTCTGTAATATTCTGTAAAGTGCGGGTTTTGTGGTTCAAGTAATCAGAAAAGACTTTATTGCCAAGTATGTTTGTACATTTGTATGTTTGTTATTTGTTTTGGTGTTGTTGCACCCATTATGCATAAACAAATAAAATAAAATTGTTCAGCAGACGCACTGCGGATGGGAAAAAACTGTTCGCCATGCGAGTGGTCCTGCACTCAATAGATCGCAGCCGGGGAGTCTGTTAAATAGTCTGTGTCCAGGGTGAGAGGGATCAGCCACAATCTTCCTATTAAATAAAATTTCTGATGAATCTTCGCCTTAGTCCTGGAAGCGTACACCTCGTCGAGAGACTTCAGACTGCAGTCGATCACCTTCTTTGCAGAGCGAATGACACGCTGCAGTCTGCTCTTGTCCTTAGCAGAGGCTGCAGCATACCAGGTGGTGTGGTGATGGAGTTGGTGAGGATGGACTTAATGATGGCAGTGTAGAAGTGAACCATCATTGTCTTTGGCAGGATAAATTTCTTCAGCTGCCGCAGGAAGTACATCCTTTGTTGTGCTTTTTTAGTTAGGGCACTGATGTGCAGCTCCCATTTGAGGTCTTGGGAGATGATGGTGCCCAGGAAACGGAAGGACTCCACAGCGTTGACTGTAGAGTCACTTTTTATCTGTTCTAAATGTACCTTAAAGGGAAACGTTTCAAGTTTTTAATACTCTAATCAACACTGGAGTGGACAAACAGGCTTGCTTTATGCCAGTGTATGTTATTATTATTGCAACGGTCTAAAACAATGGTTAATACCGACCAGAATATTCTCCAGAATAAACCAAACATCCATTTTGTTATTGTTGCTGAAAGTTTGTAACTGGGACGCCTGCACAACCTTACAAGGAACAATTTGTCCACTCTGTACAACTGCCACACTTATAGATTAGATAGATAGATACTTTATTGATCCCGAAGGAAATTCAAGCATCCAGTAGCAGTAACATACATTGAACATACTTTAGAGTTAATTTATAACACAGTAACCATACCCTCAAATTGACCTGAGATAAATGTAAATTAAAATGTGTGCAGAGAAATCAAAGAAATTAAAAATATGTAGTAAAATTAAACATTTGCATAGAATTTAAATATGTACAGAGAATCAGCTTTAATGACCAAGTATGTGCACATACAGGGAATTTGACTCCGGTAACTTTACTCTCTTGTACATAAACACACAAACTTAAATAAGTGAAAGAAAATTAAAGTAAAAATAGAATAAATCTCAATCTATACACATAAAATATAGAATAAGAGCAGATATATACACCAAAACCAGGGTTTTGTACAGTGACTATATACAGTTAATGCAGAGTTGTTGTTATTGACATGGATGGTCTTGCACTCTGTGACTACTCAGGGCTCATCAGAGCGACAGCCCGGGGGAAGAAACTGTCCTTGTGGCGGGTTGTTTTTGGCGTACACTGCTCTGTAACCCTTGCCTGGGGGAGGAGTCTGAACAGATTGTGACCAGGGTGTGAGGGGTCTGTGGAGATTTTCCTGGCCCGCTTCCTGACCCTGGACTGGTACAGGTCCTGGATGGAGGGAAGGTCAATGTCAATGATCTTCTCTGCAGACCTGATTGTTCTCTGCAGTCTGTCCCTGTCATGCCTGGTGGCGGATCCAAACCAGACAGTGATGGATGTGGTCAGGACAGACTGGACTATTGCAGTGTAGAAGACAGACATGTGGACTCGAGTCACATGACTTGGACTCGAGTCAGACTCGAGTCATGATTTTAATTACTTCAGACTCGACTTGATAAAATTCGCCATAACTTGCGACTCGACTTGGACTTGAATGCTATTCACTCGAGACTTGAATCGGACTTGGCCTCTTTGACTTGTAATGACTTGACATGTCTCGAGTCAAAAACTACATTTCCTGATCGTGGACCAAGACACCCCAGAGACTCATTCACTTCCGCGAGGAAAAAAAAAAAAAAAAAACATGCGAGACGAACGGGCAGAGCCTGCTGGCCGATACAGAGACATGCAGCCGAGCGTCCGGTCTGCATGACAAACAAAATACCGTAAATCCTCTAATAGAGGCCCGGGCCTTTATTTGACTCAAGCGCATCGCGGCCCCGGCCTTTATTGGAAGGAGGCCAGAATTAGAGGCAGGCCTCTATTTCTATTTGAGCAAAACGAACTACCAGTAGAATGAATAAAAACAAGATTTTGTGTCTATTTGAACCTATAAAATACCAGGTTCATTTATTGAAAACGTAGTTACCATAACATGGTATGCTTACAGAACATTAACAACAAATACCGGTAATTCAGGCTAAATTCCAGTGTAGAAATACAACGCAAACAAAAACGCAGCAAACATACCGGTAGTGCATTGTAAACACTTAACCATACACGGTGATAATTACCGGTAGGTTATCATAACAGAAAGCAACAGACACCTTACCACTCCAAAGTTTAACCATTCCTGTCTCGTTTGGTTTGAATCAAAAAAAAAAAAAAAAAAAAAAAATCCTCCAATTCAATTTAATCCTCGTCCTCCTCAGTTTCCTCCTCCTCTTCATCTCTCCCTGTAATCTCCTCATCACTTGCGCCAGCCTCTACAACAAGTTCATTATTGTATCCCGTGACGAGCGTTCCTCCGCTCGCCATGACTACGCTGTGTGCGCACAATTTATTTTATTTATTTTTTTATAAATCAATCCGCGGATCACGTGTGTTCCGAACCGAAGACATTGATCCGAACGGATCACGGATAGGGTGACCAGATGTCCCGCTTTGTGCGGGACAGTCACGCATTTTCATTACTTTTCACACGTCCCGCAAATTGAGACGTTGTCCCGCATTGTTATTGACAGTCAGACTCCAGTTTCGAAATGCATGTTTTACAATCTGGCATTTATCAAACAGCTGTTTGGAGAAAGCAGTGAGGGCTGTCATCAGGGGTCGGGGCGGGCTGTTTGATCATGTCAATCAAACTGAGACGCGGACGCAGGTTAACGGCGCGCCCACCAACAACAAACAATGCAAATCAGATCAGAACGGCATGCAGCGCGAGACATGGAGGGAAGCACAACCCGTACGACTGAGAAGAGGAAATGCAGCTATAATAAAGACTGGGAAACTATCTATCCCTGGGTGAAACCCATGCAAGGCGAGTCTGGTAAAGTTTGCTGTGAAGTTTGCTTGAGTCATTTTTCCGTTTCACACGGAGGTGAATACGACGTGAAACGACACAGACAATGCGAGACAAAACGTGTTGCTCACCTTGTGAACTTGGGAAATTTGCATTTAAGCAAGTTTTTATATATATTTATATTGTAAAATATATTTGTTAAGTTTTTATTTGCAGGCTGTTATGTCCTACTGAATCAATCAGATGGCAAAGTAATGCCATAAGCAAAGGGGCAGAATAGAAATGTTTATTTTTTCTCATAGTTCTTTTAGACTACCTTGATGCATTGGTATCTCACATTGTCCCACATTGTCCCACACAAACGTAGTCTTTGTCCCACGTCTGGCGAATTGGGATCTGGTCACCCTAATCACGGATCAATGATCGTTTTTCAGTCACGGGTAAAAAATACACGTAGGCTACACAGTCAACATAGTAAATTATCTAAATGTACAATGTACAAACAATTTAGACCTTAATTGTTTTAGGGCTTTATGGTTTTATTTATTTTCATTGATAACCAGTGCCTTTGGTTGCAGCTTATTTTTACTATTTCTCTCTCTCTCTCTCTCGCTCTCTCTCTCAAGTCTGCTGTTTTTGTTATGCAGATTAAACATTGTTTTATTGAAATATTAAGTTTCATTGTGATGTTGACCTAACTGGCATCCACTGAAGCATCCAGTAGATGCCAGTTACATGCATCCACACAGTTCATGCCTCACTAGTCAAGGCGCTTTACCAACTTTAGGATGACAGTGGGGCCTTCCGTGCTAATACATTTCCAACCCACCATTCACACACAATACTTTGAAGGTCTTTGGGCGCATGTGTATATACAGATAAATAAAATATATGCATATTTTAATTTGTGTTTATAATAAAAATAAAATACTGTAGATTAGGTTGATATGTTGAAATTATGATAGTCTAATAATGGCATTATTAAGTGAAGAGTACATGATGACTTGTTCAGGACTCGAAGAAGCTTGGGACTTGGACTTGGACTCGACTTGGCTTTGGTGTTACTTGGACTTGGACTCGACTTGCCCTTCTCTGTCTTTACTTGGGACTCGACTTGGACTTGACTGCTAAGACTTGGGACTTACTTGGGACTTGCCAAACAGTGACTTGGTCCCACCTCTGGTAGAAGATGATCAGCAGCTCCTGAGGCAGGTTGAACTTCATGAGCTGACGCAGAAAGTACAGCCTCTGCTGGGCCTTCTTCCTTACAGAGTTTATGTGGGCGGTCCACTTCAGGTCCCATGAAACTGTGGACCCCAGGAACCTGAATGACTCTACTGTAGGGACTGTCCTGTTGAGGATTGTGAGAGGAGGGGTTGATGGGGGTCTCTTCCTGAAGTCCACTATGGATGTAAAGTAAAGTAAAGTTTGAGGCAGGAGGGGACCTCGCACAGCTCCAGGGAGTTGTTGAAGATCTGGGTGAAGATGGGAGCCAGCTGGTCAGCACAGCCTTTCAGGCAGGACGGAGACACTCCATCGGGTCCTGGAGCCTTTCTAATCCTCTGTCTCTGAAAGAGTTGACGCACACCCAGTTCGCAGATCCTCAGTTGGGTACGGGGACAGTTTGGGGTGCAGCTAGGCCTTTTGTGATGGAGATGGGGGGGGGGGGGGGGGGGGGGGGTGAAAGGTGTAAAAGTCCTTTTGAACCTGGAGTAGAAGTCACTGAGGTCCTAAGCCAGGCAGGGGCTCCCCTCAGGGTGGGGGATGGTCTCCTGTAGTTGGTAATGGTTTGCAGGCCTTTCCAAACTGCAGAAGAGTCGTTGGACATGCGTGTGTTAACCCACAGATTATATGACTCCTTTTTGGTGCACTCCACACAGCTTTCAGATTTTGAACAAACTCATCTACAATGTGTTTGGTTAAGTAACTTTAAACTTTCTTATTTTCTGTGCTCAGATGAGCTGAACAACACAACTCCAAGTTCTATGAAGCAAAAAGAGGCCGCAGTCTTCCATCTGAGAGAGAGATAGAGCCACATGTTGTATATGCTGCCACCAGATAGACGCAGGAAGCACCAGGAACTGCAGCTCAGCTTTGTCATATTAACCTTCACAGACTGGCAACCTGTCTGAGACCTTTCACAGGACAAGCAGTTACAGAAGATGAATGAATGAATGAATGAATGTTGTTTTGTGTGAATAAAATAAAATGTAAATGATTCTGTATTTATGTTCTGGTCTTGGACATTCTTTCAGAACACATTTGTTTGTGCTTTTCTTAACTGCAGTCAAGTATCTGTATTTGTTTGCCTTTTGTCTGAGAGCAAAACAAAAGAGAGAGAGACCGTAGTTGAAGTGTGATGGAGGAGGAGTCAAGAAAAGGAACAATTACTCTCGACGCTTCTCGAGAGGAGTGTCAGTGGGAGGAGTGATATACACATGTTTTACAGGAAGAGACAGTACAGTGTGGTCTGAGAACAACTGAGGGGACAATCACAAGCTCTGCTGAAAGTTATAAAACCAACACGACTGAGACCAGCTATTGTATTTGGACGTGTATAAATAAACTCACAACTGAATGTGTCAACACAGTGAGGTGATCATTTCTCACATCAGAGAGTACTGCTCCTCAGCACATCAGCCCTATCTGACATCTTTTAATCACTCCACACCCCCATCACTTTACTTGACCTTTATACTCAAAATTGACATCTATGATTCAGTAATAAACAGAAGAGAACAGATCCCTCCCATTTTTAACGTATACGGCCAAATTCCTAGTAGTGATAGGTGTTCACTGAATTAATTTCCTTACAGCACAAAGAGCTGTGATGAATTTATAACAGGTACTCTCATGATTAAGAGCAAAAACAACAGGATAAAGGAGTGTTAGCAGTCATAAAGTTAAAAATAGGCTGCTGCTGAAACTTCTCAGACACAGAAGTCAGCCTCATGGTGGTGCTGGGGAAAGGTCAGGAGATCGCTAAGGTCAGTAGTGTCCATCATCTGGGGACCATAAATGTCTATACAAAAATAAATAACATGGCAAAACTGGATAACAAAGTAGAAAATGTGATCTTGAAACAGATCTTTACTCATGTCACAGGACTGATGTATAGATTTCCAGCTGCCATTGACCACATTTTGGTAATCACCATTATTTCATCTCACCCAGTTGTGACAAACCTACAGAAAACAGAAAAGCACATAACCCTAATCTGACATCTTGAGACAATTCATTAATACACAGGATTAGATGTTACAATCCCTTGTGCCAAAATCCAAGGCAAAACACATTTAGAGGCCCTGTTCAACTGAGAAACCCTAACAAACCTATACTCATGTGATATGAAGCTTAACCTACAATCTAAATAAACTAAGTAAATGCTGCTGGCTTGTAGGCCCACAGAGCAGCAGAGGATAGTTCAAACCTTGTGAAATATGAGCTAACCTAACGCTGCTGGCTTGTATGGCCCGCTCAGCAGCTAACCATAGCTACCAAGCAACATAAAGACATCAGGAACATGGCCTAAACAACAGCAGTATGCAGCATGTCATTGGGGTTTTCAAGTGGGCACCTCCCTTCACCGATGTTTCATTAAGTTAGGCCCACGACACCTCGAGAAGGCTTAACAGTGACTTCCAGCGTCCTGGGGTCACCCCCCTCCACGCTGCCACTGCACAACCCTGTTTTCCTCATCATTTTTCACCATTAATATTAGACAACAGACAACAGCGGACTGAACCACGGACTGAACCACGCAACAAACAAACAATCGCATTTCGCCCCGTTGATGCGGGCTGAAACATGAACCAAACAAACAAATCAACCATGGTTCGCCCCGATAATGCGGACTGAAACACGAACCAATCGACCACATTTATAATGATTTGTAAACATTTACAATAATTTGTAAACACACTAAAGTCACGCAGCCACCCTTACCTTTAGCTAGCTCCCCAGCTAGCATGCTTCCTACGTGTCCAGAGCCACTCAGTTGCTCTCTGCTGCCCGAGACATGTTAGATATCGCAATCCTCTGGCTTTTTCCACGTATGCCCAGCTCGCTCAGAACGGCAAATGCCAATTTTGCAACAAATCCACCGCAGCCGACTTCGACCGGGCGGAGAAAAGCCCTCCAGCCATTCTGCTCCGCGTCTGCTGCTAACTCTGCATACTTAGCTCTCTTGCGTTCGTTAGCCTCCTCAACTCTATCTTCCCACGGGACAGTCAGCTCTATAATATAGACTACTTTCTCTGGCTCAGACCACAGCAGCAGATCTGGCCGTAGACGTGTGCTAGCTATCTCAGCTGGAATAACTAGTTGTCCATTTAAATCCGCCCTCATCTCCCAGGCTCCTCCTACTCTTAGCTGTCCCGTGTTATGCCTGATGCCTGCTAGTCTAGCCTTTTCTCCCTCCCGTACAAACTTAATATGTGTAATACCTCTGTTAACGGCCATGGAATTTACATTCACCCGTTTTTCCTCAATTGCAGCTGCTAAACATTTCAGTACCTGGTTGTGACGCCAGGTATAACGTCCTTGGGAAAGACTAACCTTACGACCTGTCAGAATATGGCTAAGCGTGCGTACACAAGTGCACAGTGGGCAGGCAACATCCTCACCTACCCACTGGTTTAGGTTCTGGGGAGTTGGCAGCACATCATAAGTAGCCCCTATCATCAATCTAATCCTGCTGGCCTCCATGCTCCAAAGCTCTATCCACTTCAACTTCCTTTTCTCCACAGTCTCCCAGTTCACCCATTGACCCTGCTTAGCCTGCGACACTGTCTTAGTGCATCTTACTGCTTCCTCTTGTTTCTGTACCTCTTCCACTACCATCTTTCTCCTTTCGAATGCTGATGCCTTGCTCCACAGAGGTTTCCCTGCACATAGCCCTAAGAACAAGAACAGAGTTTGTGGAGACAGACTCAAGTTATTCCGTAGTTATTCCCGTCTGGACTGACAATGAAACCATTAACAGTTTAAGAACAAATACTGCCACAGAGGTTTTCAGCGCCATCAGAGAACAATGTCATAATTTTTAACTGATGTACACTAAGTATGAGCAATAATGAACCACTGGGCTTCTTGACACAAAATGGATTTCTGCAGATATGCAGACCCAAAACAATGATCATCATCTTCCAAGCGTGTAGTAGAATAGTGGATGCAACTACAGTGTAAACACAACTGTGTTTGGTTTGTCCATTCTGTGCGACTATAGAAACATGTTGCTGCAATATGTGTATCAATCTGTTGAAGAGGATCTTCTCCCTATGTGCTCTATATACACTGCCGGGCCAAAAAGAAAGTCGCCATCTGGATTTAACTAAGCAAATAGGTACAAGCCTCCTATTGGATATTTACTGCATGGGTGATTATCTTTCATATGGCAACAAGTCATTTAACCCCAACTGATGCAATGAGTAGCTTCTCATTTCTTAAACAACCATGTCGAAAGACAAATCCTGCGGTCGTGGAGAAGATGTTGGTCTGTTTGAGAAGGGTCAAATCATTGGCATGCATCAAGCAGATAAAACATCTAAGGAGATTGTAGAAACTACTAAAGTTGAGAAGTTGAAATGTTATTTATTCTGCGAGCAGATAAACTTGCTGCTCCGTGTGGATGACTGAAAAATATCTTTGAAATAAAGTTCCCATTTCCATGAAGAGTTTGTGTATGTTTGTCTTATTTCGAACGCCCCTGCTCATGACCTGAAAAGAACACAAGAGTATTTGACGTTTGATGAGGAGGAGCCACAAAGGACACTGGTGACAGTCTCAGTTATTCATAGTAATAGTCATATGGTCTGCCTGGGGGGTGTGAGGTGTGAATGAGATACACATCAGTTCACAGGAAGAGACAGAGCCAGTGTGGCCTGAGCATAACTGAAACAAGGTCTTTACAGTCAGTACTTCAGCTTTAAAACTAAGTATAAACAGATCTGCATTTGACTAAACTATATCAGCCTTCATATATACTCAGACATTTTCTAAAAACTACTGAAGAAAATATATATTAATGGAAAAATCAATCAACTGTTAATGACAAACATTATCTGTGTGAGTCATAAAATCTTCACAACAGGAAGACTTCAGCACTGACCACAAACATCAAATGACTTGCTGCTCTTAAGACAAAGAACAAAGCTACTTTAGAAAAATGGTCTCTCTTTTCTGATGCTTGTTTAAGAACAAAAACGAGACACAAGCGTCTCCTGATCCACAAAATGATTGGACCACTGGATTCTGCGGCAACATGGTTGTTTCTACAAAAGCCATGTAAATCAGGCTTTAGCTTAGCTTTAGCCTAAGAAGCACTTCTAATGAACATCGTATTTATGAACGTAACAGCTACAGCATAAAGTGATTGTCGGGAAAACTTTATGTTGTGATCGTTTTGTGTTTAGTTTGATTTGTCAGTCTCTTTAATGTTAGTGTAACGAGGGTGAGAGGGAAGATGATGAATGACACGGTTCAAGTCCGTGCCTCTGTTTGGCGTCCTTCTCCCATATTGGCCCTCTCCTTTTTCCAAATCGTGCCTCTCTTTATATATCATGAGCCACAATCTGCTGCTGCCAATTGGTTGTTGTGAAAGGGCGGGACCTCCCAGGTGTAATAAAAAGGTGTGTTCACAGGCAGTAATTAAAAAAAAAAAACGCATGCATTAAAAACATAAATATAAATAAAAAAAATAAAACAATTAAAAACACAACACAAGTAAAAGTATGCAATAGTAAAAACTTAATAAAATATAAAACCCAAACAAAAAAATACAATCATGCTAAAAAGAACTTTTCTGCCCTGTGACATTAGTACTTGACCAGCGCACAGTGACGGCTGTCGTTCAACCTTCATTTCTATGAGATAAAATATGAACTAATGTGTTTTCATCAGACATTTCTCTATTTAATTCAAATTTTTGTAATTCTCTTTTGTGTCCTGACACAGTGAGCGTGTCAAGGGGCATGGTTGCATGCACATGTGGGAGACAATAAGTCTTGAGCCCTCCCCCTGTCATTTTCCACTGTGGTGAGAACACCATGCATCAGTCAAAGCGAAAACCACACAAAGACTAGCCTTTACCTCAGTGCAAAAATGCTGCATGCAACAACAGCTGTGCTACTCTCATACAAAAAGTGTACTTCTCTATTTTTAAAACTATCTTCAGTCCGTTTCTTAAGTCACCAGCTACTTTACCAATCTCATGTCACTCTTATCAGAGTCCATCAGCACCATGCTTACAGATAAAAAATAAAATCACCGTACTCTTGAGTTCTTAATGGTCTGTTCTCAGCAACACATCTTTAGGCATGACTTTAAACAAAATATCTTACTGTGCATCAGGGCAATCCAATTCATTACACCTATATCTGCACCATCAGTGATCCCACACCAGAAAACAGGTAAAGCACCCGTCAGGCCCAAACTATCATATTGCTGCTGATAGCTTTGCTGCCACAAAAATAGGTCACCATGTGTCAAAGCATACATACTGTACATCCTCCTGGAGCTTCAAACCAACCAAAATGCAATTCAGACAAAGACAAATACCAGAACAGAGTTCTTGTCTCTGTCCCTAAACTGCGGTAGAAGCACAAAATCCATATTAAATGTGAATCCACAGTTTAATGAGGATTTGGTGTACACTGGTCTCAAAGTTAGTTCAATCACTTCAACTGAATTTGTTCAGCATCTGGCCAGAAGTGGCAGTATTGTGCACGGTGCTGGTGAGTAGCACTCCATTTGGTGAGAGAAGAAGAAATCCAGCGCTCCATCTCACTAATAGAGAAAGGCATGCCTGAATGTGTGTCTTTGTCTAGGTTTCCATTCTCTTAACAACTGTGGACCTAATCTTCTGACCACAGGAGTATTCCGGGGAACAAAATAAGTGAAGCGTCGACTTTACAGTTACTCAGAACCTAATGTGTTGAGCAGAATCAGATTCAATAAAACTGAAAACTTACCCAACCTTACACCTAATGGTTTTCCTGACAGTCCTAGCTCAGAGATGCAGATGTTTTCAGCATTGTCCCTCCCAACGTGTTTTCCTATCAAGATGTTCTCATCACCAGAAGCGCGACCTTCTAAAGGCTAATGAATTAAATATAAATATATACGTTCATATTCAGTCTCTATACTGTATATGTACAGGTGCACTGGAAAAAGGAGTGTAGGAACTAACCGGGTAGGCAACAAATAGCTATAGAAACATCTCCCACACAGGGAGACTATTTATTAACCAGAACTACACACATCTAAGACCTACATAAAAATATAATATAAAATATACAGGCAGATATCAAACCTCTCTGGATCTCACAAGATTCTTCTCAAGCAGACAAAATGACGCAAACTGACCTTCAAACACTGATTAGTATCTGCAGTGAACGCAGGGCCCACTAGAGGACGTCAGGCCCTCAGGTTACCCTCATAAAGATGTCACACTCAGGTGTTCCAATGTTAGCCAGTATGATGCTCTGATAATCCGGTTCATAGTGGACAACAGAACCTCAGTCAGTGTTTGTGTTGTAATGGTGTTATATGGGGTTACGCAGGGCGTGGGAACTATAGCGGTTGTACAAAGCCGGACCTATGTTGTAACACAAGTGAGTCCGGCCCCGCGAAAACACAGTTGCTAGTCATTCCAGTGTTATGTTCTACAGAGTCAATAAAGGACCAAAAGGTGATCGCCGAGTGACTGCGAATCTTTTGCATAACACTACATGGTGTCAGAATTCATCGGACAATGGCTACGTTCCCACCTCCAGAGAATTTCAACTTTTCCCAGCCGGAACAATGGCCCGAATGCCGCCAGAGGTTTCACCGACACAGGATAACTACGAAGCTGAACAAGGAAGATGGAGAGGTGCAGGTCTGTACACAGCTCTACACGCTGAGGAAAGAAGCCAAACAAGTTTACAAGACTTTTACGCAAACGTGCGCCATGCAGGGTGAAGCAGAGGCACATAAATGGACACGGACACAATAAAGGGGACAGAGGAAAACAAGGACATAAATGCTCCAGATGTGGCCAGGCACTTTTGTTCCAGAACACTCACTGAGGCTGAGCAGCGCTACACGCAAATTGAAAAAGAGTGTCTTTCTGCAGTCTGGGCTTGCGAGAAGTTTTCCAGATATCTGGTATCACAAGCCCCTCATCCCATTAATAAACTGTAAAGATCTCAACTGATGAGATGCCAGAGACTGTTGCTACGCATGATGCGCTATAACCACACAGCTGAATATGCACCAGGGAAAGAACTAGTTATAGCTGATACCCTTTCCAGACACCCACAGGCAGCTGAGACACAAGAAGTCGCAGAGCTGACAAGTGAAATACAGCCCTATGAGGAAGCAGTCCACACAGCATGGCCCATCTCACCGACCAAGCTCGACCTGCTCAAGCAGCAGACCCTGCAAGATGCTGAACTGCAAATGGTCCAGCATTATGTGATGACAGGTTGGCCCAAGTATGCAGTTAAAGTGCCTGACAAGGTAAAAGCCTACTACACTTCCACACATTGCCTGACTACATCCAATGGACTGGTATTGTACAATGATAGAATAGTAGTACCACACAAGATGAGGTCAGAGATACTGCAGCGCATATACGATGGGCACTAGCGCATTGTGAAATGTAGAGAACGTGCTAAGTGTAGTGTGTGGTCGCCTAGGATAAGTAGAGATATTCAGGAAATAGCCAGCACATGTAAACACTGTCAAGAGTCCAGGCCCACACAGAAAAGAGAACCCCTGATCACTTCCCCACTTCCCAGCCGTCCATGGGAAAGAGTAGCAGCTGACATATGTGAGTTAAATAAACAAAACTATCTGGTAGTAGTTGACTACTTTTCAAGGTACATAGAAATAGCCTATCTCAAAGACATGTCCAGTGAAACTACTAGAGCTAAACTGAAAAACATATTTGCCAGATGGGGATGTCCAAACGAATTAGTCACAGATAATGGTCCCCAGTTCTCAAGCAGAACTTTTGCACAGTTTTCTCAGGAGTACGATTTTAGACACATAAAAACTAGTCACATAAAAAAAACTCACTATGCTCAGGCTAATGGAGAGGCTGAGAGAGCTGTACAGACAGACAAACAAATCCCAAAACAGACTGATCCTTTCTTAGCCCTCATGAGCTATAGAGCGACCCCGCTGCAGGCCACAGGTGTGAGTCCATCTCAGCTCATGCTTGGTAGGCAGATCCGCACCACAGTTCCTACTTTGGAATCTAACCTACAACCTGCGTGGCCAGATCTCCAACAAGTGAGACAGACTGATGAAAAGGCTAAACAGAGCTACAAGCGTGCCTATGACAACAGGCATGATGTCAAACTCCTGCCATACCTTGAACCTGGAAATAGTGTTGCTGTGAAGCTTGGCAATGAACGTGGATGGACAAAGACAGCTACAGTCCTCAAACAATGTGACTCTCCAAGGTCATATTTAGTCCAGACAGACAGAGGAGTGCTGCGCAGGAACCGTTGTCACATGCGGCCCCTCCTGTCTGCTCCAGAGACTTCAGTGAGGGGTGGAGAAGGAAGCATTGAGTGAGATGAACAGTTGCACCCACCTGCTCCAGAGGTTGATCCACCTCTTGCCACACCTCCAGTAACTGTGCCACCAACTCCAGCACGTGTTACCTCCAGTGGCAGACTTGTGAGACCACCAGATAGATACGGAGACTATGTACAGTAGTTGTGACAAAACTACATGATATTGCCTGATGATGAATTTGTGTAAAGAGACTGTAAAGAGAAAAGAATTACTGAAAGTGTTCTGTCAACAATAAGTTAATGGTCTGCCGGAAAAAAAAAAAAAAAGCTGCACACCTGAAAATGTGGATGGTAGTAAATTCATAGTTATGATGTTTCGAGTTGGTCTGTTAACAATAATTAATGCTGATGTGTTTCAATATAGTATGCATTCTGTGCACATGTCTTAAAATGACTCAAAGAAAGGGTGATGTGTTGTAATGGTGTTATATGTGGTTACGCAGGGCGTGGGAACTATAGCGGTTGTACAAAGCTTGACCTTTTATGTTGTAACACAAGTGAGTCCAGCCCCACGAAAACACAGTTGCTAGTCATTCCAGTGTTATGTTCTACAGAGTCAATAAAGGACCAAAAGGTGATCGCCGAGTGACTGCGAATCTTTTGCATTAAACTACAGTGTTATCTCTACTGTGGACCCATCTGGCAACAAGCAGCAAAAAAGTGGTCGATTCACAAAGGGAAAATATGAAACAAGCTCTCACAGCTCTGTCGTTCTCAAAATTAAGACACTGGATTCATCAGACTCTGGGTTGTATCTCTGTGGAATTGTCAGTGCTGGAAATCTACTTTTCAGTGGGACATATTTAAAGATTGACGGTAAGTGTTCTGTAAAGTCTTTACTTTTATGGGTATGTTTTTTTTTTTGGTCAAGTCATTTTCTACTCATAACACAAAGAGATGCTTTGATGTTGTCTCCGCACGTAAAAAATCCAGAAATAAAATCAAGAATCACTCCAAGGGTTCCTCTACTATTATCAGTCTACACATGCCTCAACCTTCACGTCTTTCCCTCTGACCCTTTTCTTCCCACACCGTCAACCCCATTCGGACCTTTTCATTACCATCCCCTTGACCACTTTTCATCCCATACTCCCTGCCCCTTTTTGGCCCTCCATCCATTTCTCTCACAACCTGTGTACTAATTAATTTATTTACATCAAAATAAGGCATGGTCTTTCTTAGTGAAAGTGACAGTCAACTACCGTGCAAACTATTACAGACACAGGAGGAAACCAGGAAGCTTTAGGCATGCATAAGACACACAATATTTTTATGTATATGAACCAAAGGTGTGGACTCGAGTAATGTGACTTGGACTCGAGTCAGACTCGAGTCATGAATTTGATGACTTCAGACTCGACTCGACAAAATGTACAAAGACTTGCAACTGGACTTGGACTTTAACATCAATGACTTGTGACTTCACTTGGACTTGCGCCTTTTGACTCGAGAAGACTTGCTACTTCCCATGAAAACTGAAAAAAAAATTCCCGCGCCGCTCTCAGTTTATCTGCAGCCGTGGAAAAAAATGTGCACCACCTGTATGCATGCAGAGAGCACGCGCGCTCTCTCGAGCGCTCGCTCTCTCTCTCTCTCTCGAGCGCTCGCGTTCGCGCTCTCTCTCTCTCTCGCGCTCGCGCTCTCTCTCGAGCTCTCTCTCTCTCTCTCTCGCGCGCGCTCTCGAGCAATATGAGGTCAATACAATACAGGACTGAAGCTCCTGTGCATTGTTCTAGTGCAATATGCTGTTGAAATACAAGCATTTTTGTGAAAATTACATTTTCTGTTTTTTACTGTATTTGATTAAAGGGGTCCTAGAATCAAAACCACATTTACGTTGTTCCTGTTGAATTTAGGCTCCGAGTGGTGTCTAAGGACCACACCAAAAACTTCACCGCCTTCTCCAGCCTGCTTTCGTATGCAAATTCAAAACTAGAAACGGCCGTGTTGAAATGGGCAAATCTGAACAGAGCTCCGATATTACGTAATAGGCGCCCAGCCCTTTTGGATACACCCTCTCTCATTTGCATGTTCCAGCCCACTGTAAGGGCGGAGGCGTTAGCTAGCTAGTCCCAGCGACAGCTAACCGCAGTTTCTGACAAGAGGGATACGGTATGTCGGACTATGCGTGTAATGTTCCAGGATGTTTGGGGCAGGTCAAGACTCTACACAGACTTCCCCAAGAACTCAACTGTCAGCGGGAATGGTTGATGTTCATTTACAACCGCGTTCCACAGAGCTTCAACCCGAGGTTGGTAGTTTGTTCTGCCCCCTTCACCCCGGAGTGTTTCTCCAACCTCGGACAGTATCAAGCCGGCTGTGTCGCCGGGATAGCTCAGTGGGTAGAGCTGGCGACCCATGTGCCGAGGATGAGTCCTTGTTGCAGCAGCCTAGGGTTCGAGTCCGACCTGTGGCTTTTTGCTGCGTGTTATCCCCTCTCTCTCTGCCCCCTTTCCTGTCTATCTTCAGCTATCTCTATAATAAAGGCAACAAAAAGCCCCCAAAAAATATATTTAAAAAAAAAAAAAAAAGTATCAAGCCGGCTTTGGCTCTAGCTTCAGCCCGGTGGATTAGGCCAATCAGCTTTCAGGATATGTGGGCCAATCAGCCTTTGGGTAAACTGGCCAATCAGCACGCAGCTCATTTCATTATTCATGAACTTGCTGAGTGGGCGGGAAAAACAAACTGTTTCATTGCAGGGCTTATTTATGACCTTGTATTAGGCTCTCTAGCAGTGCTCCTGGGGCGTTTTCAGCCCCACAAATTTACATATGCCATTATTTAGGCTCAAAGATCAATTCCTAATGGTCAAAAAATGTGTTCTAGGACCCCTTTAATGTTATTGTATAAAAAGAGGTTTAAATAAATACAAATCTTACCGACATACATGATTTGTATAAATTTTATTTCTGTGGTAAGAGGACTTGAAATGACTCGAAACTAAAATGGTAGGACTTTGGACTCGAGTTGAGACTTGTTGGCTTTGACTTTTGACTCGACTCGGGACTTGCCTCATCTTTGACTCGACTTGACTCGGGACTCGAGGGCAAAGACTTGAGACTTACTTGTGACTTGCATAACAATGACTTTGTCCCACCTCTGATATGAACACATAATAATAACATCCATATTAATGGTTCTTATTTTATCTTTCTGATTTAATTGGCTCCAGTTTATCACCTACCACAGCACACCCGGATCATCAGGATGATCCACCCAAGATTATCTGACTGTCAGGGACCAAGCAAAAAGGCAAAAGGACAACGGTGTAAAAAGAAGAATTATTTTTAATGTCTTGAACAAAATAATAAAATAAAGTCATTCAAATAACTTAAACAACTAAGAAAAAATAAGCTATCAAAAATTTGGGCCCGAAATCAAAATGAGGTCAACTAAGCAATAAAGAACTAAGGCTTCAACCTAACACAACATAACTAAACCAGACCTCTCCTCAAATGACACACAAGGGGATTATATAGACAAAGACTAAACCTAGACAGAAACATGGGGAGCTTAACTGACAACAACAACACTAAACATTCAACAAACTTAAAGATACCTAAATATACCCAACCATCAAAAGCAACTATATCCCGAAAAATAATTATCTTTACAGGAAACAAAATCAAAAAAACCAAACACAGATTTCTCTTAGAATTTCAAATCAAGTCCCCCCTGTTCCACTCTCCCTCCTGGCTCCTTCCACTTCCTGTGGGCTGTCCTTAAAAGGCCCTCTTGACCAGGTCTCCAGCCTTTTGCCCGTGGAGCTCGGAGAAACAAAAAGGTAAGTATTAATTGCAACTTAAAACCCATGTGACAGAATGTTAACTAAATTGTGTGCACCCAAATTAGACAACAAACTGTCAAAATGAATAAAGTGTGTGGTATGAACATAAAAGACTATGTGTAATGTCATTATTTGATGAAATGTCTGAGTGTAAAAAGTGTAAAAGTATAAAAGAAATACTAACACTAGCGTGCAGCAGCTGATGCAGCCGCCACACACTCCCCCTCCTCTGGACACTCGCTGGGACAGCGGGAAAGGTAGTCAGCAGTGGAGTTCTGTTTGCCTGGAATGTGATGAACCTCAAACTTGAAGGGCTGCATAGCAAGGTACCAGCGGGTTATTCTGCTGTTCGTGTCCTTCATCCTGTCCAGCCACTTCAAGGCCTTGTGGTCCGTTTCCAGAATGAACTGTCTTCCCAAGAGATAGTATTTTAAAGAGTCCAAGGCCCATTTGACAGCCAGGCATTCCTTCTCCACTGTAGAATAGCGGGTCTCCCTGGGGTAGAGCTTCCGACTTATGAATGCAACAGGATGGCGGTCCTCCAAAGGGCCTTGGAGGAGGACTGCACCCAGCCCACGATCTGAGGCGTCAGTTTGCAAAATAAAGGGCTGCTGAAAGTCAGGGCAATGCAACACCGGATGTCCACTCAAAGCCTGCTGGATGTCTTTGAAGACCTTCTTTGCTTCCTCTGACCACAGAAGCTGGTTAGGCCCCTTTAAACTGGTCATATCTGTAAGCACAGCAGCTCTAGTAGAGAAGTTTGGGATAAACCTGTGATACCAACCTGACATGCCCAGGAAGGATTTGAGTTGTGTTCTAGTCTGGGGCAGAGGGCAGGATTGAATAGCCTGGACTTTCTGGACCTGAGGCTTGATAACACCATTGCCGATGACATAGCCAAGGTACTCTGTCTCGCTTTTGGCAAGGGTGCACTTGGCTGGGTTAACTGTGAGACCTGCAGTGCGGAGACACTCAAAAACCACTTTAAGATGTTCCAGGTGTTCTTCCCAGCTGTTACTGTACACTACAATGTCATCTAGATAAGCTGATGCAAAATGTGACAAACCTCTCAATACCTTGTCCATGAGTCTCTGGAATGTAGCTGGAGCTCCATGTAACCCAAAAGGCATGACTGTGAACTGGTAGAGTCCCCAAGGTGTCCTGAATGCAGTCAGCTCCCGAGATCTGGTAGTAAGAGGAACCTGCCAATAGCCTTTGGAAAGGTCGATAGTGGTGAGGTATTTTGCCTTGCCTAGGCGCTCAATCAGATCATCAATGCGCGGCGTAGGGTAGGAATCAAATCTTGAAATAGAATTCAAATAACGGAAGTCTATGCAAAACCTGATTGTGCCATCCTTCTTCGGAACCAGGACAATGGGGTTACACCACTCACTCTGGGAGGCTTCAATGATACCCAGGGAAAGCATTAGGTCAATTTCCTTTTTAAGGGGCACAAGGAGACGCTCTGGAATCCTATAGCTCATACGCTTGGGTACAGCATTCTCTTTCAAAACAATGTCATGCATGATCAGATTGGTGCAGCCAGGATTTTCCTTGAACACATCAGAGGTACAGAGGGCTCTCACCTGCGACTGCTGCTGTTCACACAGATGGTCCAGGCTGAGGTCAGAGGTCACTGGCAGAGGCAAATATTGCTCTTCTACCTCTTCATCTGCAACACTCCTGATGAGCAACACAGATTTCTTCTCCACTCTTGGGACCCACTCTTTCAGCAGGTTGATGTGGAGAACCCGAGTGGCACGCCCCTGGCCTGGAGTAGTAATTTTATAAGTGGTAGGCCCCAATTTCTGTGTTACCTCATATGGTCCTTGCCATTTAGCAAGAAGCTTGCTCTCATCTGTGGGCAGCATCACCAGGACTCTCTGACCGGGATGAAACTCCCTCTCACGAGTAGCTTGATCGTACCAGGTTTTCTGTTGCTGTTGAGAGGCCACCATGTGCTCCTGGGCCAACCTGGTCATTTTGTCCAACTTCTCCCTCATCTGGAGGACATAAGAGACAACACTAACAGGCTCATTGCTCCCTTTGTTACCCTCCCAGGTTTCCCTCAAGAGAGTTAGAGGTCCCCTTACCTCATGACCAAAAAGCAACTCAAACGGTGAAAAGCCTGTGGAGGCCTGTGGAACTTCCCTATAAGCAAAAAGGAGATAGGGGAGCCACTGATCCCAACCTGAGCCTGTTTCATTAACAAATTTACGAAGCATTTGCTTCAGAGTCTGATTAAACCTCTCTGTGAGTCCGTCAGTCTGTGGGTGGTACGGTGTTGTCCTCAGCCCCCTGATGCCCAGCAGTTGATACACATCTTTTAGCAGTTTTGACATGAAGTTCGTTCCTTGATCCGTCAATATTTCCTGAGGAAACCCCACCCTCGAAAAAAACTGAACAAGGCAGAATGCAACAGCTTTGGCTTTGATTGACTTCAAGGGGAACACTTCTGGGTACTTTGTGGCATAATCTGTTATAACCAGCATGAATCTGTTACCTGACTTGCTCCTTTCCACAGGGCCCACAATGTCCATGCCCAGGCGTTCAAAAGGGGTGCCAATAACTGGAAGAGGCTGGAGGGGAACTCTGGTAGGGAACCGGGCTGATGTTTTCTGGCATTGAGGGCAACTCCTACAAAAATGAGCAACATCTTTACGTAAACCAGGCCAGTGAAAACAACGATTAATACGTGCCACAGTTTTATGCTTCCCCAGGTGGCCAGCCCAGGGAATAGAGTGGCCCAAGCCCAGGACAGTTTCTCTTGCTACTCTGGGAACCACCAGCTGTTTCACTGACCCATGCTGCCTGTAAAGAATCCCATTATGCAAACAGTACCCATCTTCATTCCCCCCTCCTTTGTTCTCTCTAGCCTTCTGAAGGCACTCCGCCAGGCTCTTATCCTGGTGCTGCAGCTCAACAATGTTACCAGGAATCTTGAAACCCAGCGGTACATCAGGCTCTGGTGGTAAAGACGAAGTCACAGTGGTTTGCTGAAACTTTTCTCCCTTCCGTTGTCTGCGGGACTTGCGCTCTTTGGCTGGCAGGGCATCAATCTCAGCATTATAAAATGGTAAAGCACTCAGAGTGGGTTCCTTCTCATCTGACTGCTTTGCCTGGGCTCGAGTTAGAACAACATTGCAATGCTGAGGTTGTAACAGATCAAGTAGCACTGGCAGGTCATCACCTAAGACAACAGGATGAGATAAGTCGTCTGCAACACCAACATTTAACAGGTACGTATTCCCTCGCACCTTTATGTAGACATCTGCAGTAGGATATGGCTTCTCGTCTCCGTGGACACAGCAGATAGGTATGGTTTCAGTGGGGCAGATGGAATGAGGTGAAACATACCTGCGTTGCACAAGGGTCTGTGTACTCCCTGTGTCAATGAGTGCTTTGAGAGTCTGGCCATTCACCTCCACAGATGTCTCCCTTAGAGGCTGCACAACTCCAGCTGGCTCAAACCTCTTCCTGGGCACAAAGCATGTCTGAGAGAGTTTAACTGGGTTCTGGGGACACATTGGCTTGGTGTGGCCCTCTTGTCCACACAAATAACAAATAGGGGATCTACCAGAAGCTTTTGGAGCATTCTGGTTGAAGGATCTCTCCCTTGTGGGAGGCTTACCCATACTGACTGGTCTTGGGCCCGGCTGGGCCGAGACAGGATCCTGGCTGTCCCTTTTCCAGCCTTTGCAGGCCCATGACTGGTTTTTACGTCTTGCTGCCACAAATACATCTGCCAAGGAGGCAGCCTCAGCTGCAGTCTTTGGGTTACGCTCCTTAATCCAGACCTGGAGTTCTGGAGACAACATTCGTAAATACTGTTCAAGTATAATAATTTCATTGATTTCTTCAACAGTTTTACCCTGTGGTTGAACCCATTTCCCATAAAGCTCCTTCAACCTCACATACAACTCTTTGGGGGTCTCATCTGGTTCAACATGGAGAGAGCGAAACTTCTGACGGTGAGTTTCCTTGTTGATGTCATACTTTTGGAGAACAGCAGACTTAACATGATCATAATTCATTGATTCATCAACATCCATATGCACATAAGCACTCCTCGCTTTACCTGTTAACAGTGGAATCAAGTGGAAAGCCCAATCTGATTTTGGCCATCGGCAGGCAACTGCTATGCGTTCAAAAGTGATAAGGAAATGTTCAATATCATCTTCATCACTCAGTTTTTGCAATTTTGGTTCTTTAAAGTAGTGAGAGCGAACATAAGAAGAGTCACCTGCTTGGGAGGATCCTGATGGGACTGTTGTTTCGGATGAAGGCCCACCCGGGCCTATGTCCCCCGGAGGCCTCTGTAGTGGTGCAGGCGACAACCTGGGAGAGATAGGGGCCTGTACTTGCTGTACCTCCAGCTGAAGGAGGCTAAACTGATGCTGAAGGACCTTAAAACGTTGGTCTAGTCGCACAACCTCTTTATCCCAGTGAGCCTCTCGAGCTTTCTGCTGCCCCATGTGGGCCTGAAGAATGTTTGCCAGGTCTGAGATTGTAGGCTCCCTGTCCTCTTCACCCTCAATGCCAACTGGCCCCCCAGCAGCACCACACTCTTCATTATCATTATCTGTTTGGCCCTCTTTATTTCTCTGGATACAGATTTTTCCCCCAGTTACTATGTGATGACACTATAATATCTTACTTATTATAAATAAGTGGGAGTATTATTTTAAATTATGAAATGAGTGAATGATGGTAAAGTATTTTGTTGTGTAAGGAAATTTCTCACATGTCACACTCTTAAAATTCCTCAGAACAAACAGGTAGTACACAGGTATTGATGAATGCTACAAAAGTAATTGAATTCTGCATGTCAACTATTTTATATTAAATATGTGCATACATATTATTCATGCATGAGGTCCAATGTGTTTAGCCCCACATCACAACTACTGCAGTAATGAATGATACTGAGGAAGAGTATCTCCAAAGAATCACAGTAATATTGTAGGAATCATCCACAGATGTCTCCAGGATCACCCAACTCATCATGTCTCACTGGTATCAGCATCCAAACATTCATTAATTATTATTCATTTCATCGCCATTCATTAATAAAGCATGTCAGCAATTAGGGCTGGGCGATAAAACGATAACGATATATATTGCGATAGACATGTGATCATTATCAATAGAAAATACGTTGGATTTCACTCGAACTCGAAAAATAGGAAGAAAACCCCGAGCCAGAACTGCAAGTCATTCTGGGGGGTGTAGGCAGAGGAAGGGCTTTAGCCTTTCAACCTATCACTGGCGGCATCAACAACAACAAAAAAAGAACGGCGTGGAGTGAAAGGAGAATATGTGTGCGACAGCGCGAGAGGAAATTGTAGATAAAAAAGGAAAGGTCACATCACCAGTCTGACAATATTTTGGTTATTTTAAGTCTGACTGTTGTCTGCTAACTTGGTGGCGAGTGAGCATATTAATTGGCTCTTGTCTCTTGATTAGTAGTCGGTTAAGTTTTGTTTATCTGCCGGCCGAGTGAGTGGCTGCTGACTCGGTTAAGCGGATCCACGAGCAGCGGTTCTGAGTGCAATTAGTTTGCCGGTTATATGAGCCGAATCTTTTTTTCCACCGCTACTGAATATTAATTAAAATGCATGAAAATTAAATGCTATTGAATATGTCATTGTTATAATTTTTTTTTAAATAAAGTGACGGGTAAAAATGGGTTATGACGTGATTTTTATGACCCTGTCAGTCAAAGTGACAGACAACGAAAAAGTCTAGCGCAACATCTGATCTAGAGGTACACGGCAGCAGTGCCATACGACAAAACATCAAAGCGATATAAAGTAGCCTAATAACGGATGCAGTTTATCACAGTTGAGAAGTCTGGGTAGAAGGTTAAAAAAACGAATCAATAATTATCGATATCAACTATGAAACTCTTATATCGTGATACATTTTTCAGCCATATCGTCCAGCACTATCAACAATTCACCACAGGTTCCTTTTCTGCAATAAATTGTCCATTTCACTTTATACTTGTTACTGTGTTTACTCGAAATACGCTTACTACAGGTAATTCTTTATGTAATCTACAACTAGACAACGTGAAGACTACTAGGGTAATTTTTAAAGCTGAGAATGTGATTCTTCTAGTATGGAAATTAAGAGAACATGTGATGTATTTATTTAGTATGTGTTCATTGCGTTGAAAATACTATCATTTGAATATCTCTATACAGTCTGAATCGACACCGACTGTTCTAAACACGATAATGTGGCTTACAACAGGGTAAGCAACACAAAAATACCCCGCCTCTTTACTTTAAAAGCTCCGCCTTCCTGGGCTCACAACAAATATGGACCTTGCAGAGCTCCAGTCATACGCACAACCATGAGCTTCACCCTGATAACAGCTTTTAGTCTCTGCAGCCTTTGTAAGTACTGACTTTAATTGTTCCTGGCTTTCTCACAGTCAAGTCACTGGATTTATCAGACTCTGGGTTGTATCTCTGTGGAATTGTTGAAAATGGAAATATATTTTTAAGAAGGACACATTTAAAGATTGACGGTAAGTGTATTGTAAAGTCTTTACTTTTATGGGTACGTTTTGTTTGGTCGAGTAATTTTCTACTTATAATACAAAGAGATGCTTTGATGTTGTCTCCACATGTGAAAAATCCAGAAATAAAATCAAGAATGAAATTATCTTTATTTATTTAAAAGGAGGTGATGAGCCTGATGGTAACATGGACAACAAATGTAAAAGTAAGAATTTCCTTAATATTTTTCTCCATTTTAATTTTAGTGTAGTCTCAAATCTCTACAGGGAAAATAGAGACTAACTTTCTTTCTTGTAACTTGTCTTTGTTTTTCAAAGACTCTGATGGAATGGTAGAGCTGATGAGTGTGGTCCTGGGTGGACTGACTGTTGTCCTTGTAATGGTCATTGGTCTGGTTGTTCAGATAATGAAGCTTAAAAAAGGTACTTATGGCTTTCTTTTATGTTATATTCTTAAAAATAGTCAATGATCAATAACCAGATGTTTTCTTTCTGTCACTCAGCTCAAGAAGAACAGAATCCAGAGCAAAGACAGGTAAATCCAACTTTAATCCAAATCAGCCTCTATAGGTTTTGCTCGTCTGTAATACACTCGTATTTATATGGGCCGAATACAAACAAGAAATTGCCGTTTCTCCATTGAACATTACCTGGGACTATATTGTGACTGTAAATGTTCTTTTCACAGAAATGTGGCTGTGACGACCTGAACTACGCTGCAGTGACTTTTCAAAAGAGAGCTAAAAGAAGAGAGCCAGAGCCAAATGTTATTTATGCTACTACCAGATAGACTGAGAAGAAACTGGAAAAGATGCTGTGTTGTATAAATATGCTCTGTGTTTTTGGGTGGCTTGTTGCTATGAGGAAGAAAATCTAATTCTGCAATAAAGATCCTTTTTATGGTTAACTTTCAGCACTTCCTTTCTCTCTGTCAAAGTCTATTTAGCCAAACAAACATATGATTAGTGTTTAATAGAGAGGGAGCTGGTAAAACAATGACAACTGTCTGGATTGGCTCATAGTGCAGTCTGTACTGTTAACAGGAAGAGACAACATGTGGTCTGAACTCAGCCGAGGTGAAAATCTTGAGACCTGTTAACTGGTATCTTTCTGGAAACAGAATCTGAAAGGACGGAGTGAATACTGGCTGACTCTTATCTGTAACACATTTATATACAAGTTTCTGAACATACATTTAGGACAGTGTGGAAAATGAAAAAGTAACAGATAATTCATGTATCAATCAAATGAAGTCTTACCTTCAGCCTTTTACATGACAATTACACGCCACAAAGGTCCCTCATGTTACCAAAGAAAACTAATCATGGCTGTACAATTACAAGATACAACATCACAGCAAAAAATCTGGCCATCTACATACAGTATGAGTTAAGAAATTGATAATATTTCTTGAGACTGAATTTGCCATTTGGTTGTTGGTCCCTGTTGCTTGGGTTATGGCAAATAATTATTAATATAAAATCATATTCTGTGTCTAATAATGAAGAAAACTCTTTGTAAGTATTAATTATTACCAGTTTGTACTCAACCACAGTAAGAAGCAGGAGGCCTGCATTAAACGGAGAAATGGAGGCTCATGTTATTTACACAACGACTGTCCAGAGTCAGTGACAGTTAGATCAAGATTAGCATCTGCAGCAGAGTGTAGGTTTACATTCCTTGTTTGACAGGAAGAGACAACACTGTGTGGTCTCAACACAACCGAAGCAAAGATCGTGAGGCTTGTTAGATCAAAGGTTTCTAAAACAGGCAACCGAAGCCATTTCAACCAGAAAACGTGAACATAACTCCCCATTGTTGACCTCAAAGATGCTCAATATCGTTCATCAGTTTAATATTCTTAACACTGTTCTTGTCATTGATATGGTCTGGTCCACGCAGTAAGACCACAAAGCATAGCGCCCACTACTCTGAAGGTGTGAGTCATCGTTCATGGTTTCAGATTGTCAGTTTGGTTAACTGGTGATGATATGGCAATAAAATAAACATGAAGCTAACAGATCAATGCTTCTACAAAAATCCACAATTCTCTGAAACACACATACGTACATACACAAACTGAGAATATTACTGAAGCATCTGCTTATTACACAGATCAAAATATTTGAGAAAACATTTTAGTTTAGAGGCACTTCCATTACATGGAAAACATTTCATTCTACAATCACCATAAGCATGTTGACCATTATTTCAATATTCATAATTTTTACAACAGAAGTTGCTGTTGTAAAACTGTCAAGGCTTAAGAATAAAAAAAAAATTGGGCCACTCATGCAGCGGGTAAGCTCGCATCCTTTGCAGCTAACAATCCTCCTCCGACGGCAGAGGTGGCTATGGACCAATTGTCTGCTAAATTCGCTAAACAGAGAACCACACTTAAGGGGGATGTTTCCACCCTGATTCAAGATGCTATTAAACCAATACAAGACTCACTGGACTCAGTACAGACAACAGTGACCTCTTTCCAGAAACGTCTTACTTCCGTCGAGTCTGTAGGTGATAACTTTGAACTGCTAACAGTAACGGAGTCCACCATCAAGACGCTCCAGAGCCAGAACCAGTCGCTGCTGGACCGATGCGACGACCTCGAGAACTGCTCAAGGAGATCTAATCTCCGTGTATTGAACATTCCCAAAGGTAGTGAAGATTGCAAAGATCCCCTAAAGTTCGTGTCAGATGTTTTGATGGAAGCGATGGGCCCCGATGTTTTCCCGACACCGCCTGAATTAGAGAAAGCCCACTGTACCCCGACCTCCAAAGACGGCCAGAGACCAGCTTCTCTAGATTCCAACAGAAGGAAGCTCTGCACTGGGCCAGGAATAGGGTTGGGTATCGTTTGAATTTGAACGATTCCGATTCCGATTCCTTGTTTCGATTCCAGTTCCTAACGATTCTCGATTCCGATTCTTTTAAGAGGCAGGGTCAAAAAAAGTTTAGGATATTTTAAATGAGCTAGCTAGCCAACGGTCTTTCTGAAGGAAATAGTCTGACCTTCTCCATCAATTTTAATTCTATTAACTTTTTCCTTTTTATGAACTCTATACGTGGGCTAATTTGTTAGCTGCCTCAATGTTGGCGCAAGACATATTATTTAATGTATATGTATTGTTTTTTAAGACATATTATTTAATGTATATGTATTGTTTTACTTACCGGATTCGGCAGCTGCCGGATGCAGCGGAGGACGGTAGGCAGAGGCAGAGGCCAGCGGAGGCAGCGGAGGATGGTCGGCGCAGCGCGTCAAAGACGGGGCACACATTTATTTCTACTCCATGAATTCGCAGGTGCTTTATCATGTTCGACGTGCACCCTCCTATGCACGAAACAATCTTGTCGCAAATGTTGCATTTTGCCGAGATTTCGTTCTGTTTAAAAAAGTGAAGCCACACTTTCGACCTCCGACGCACGCTATCCATGTTCGACCATAGACATTCGGTTAAGCCAACACTTCCGGTGGACGCTTCTTCGTTGGTGTTCAGCGGTTTCTTCTTCCAGTCGGCGGACTGGGAATCGAAACTAGGAATTGAAAATTAAACTTTTGAACGATTCTGGGAAAATTGCAAGGCTAGTCCCGGTTCCAATCGATTCTCGATACTCGATACCCAAGCCTAGCCAGGATACCAAGGTGCCACTATAAGGGTCTATCAGGATGTCTGCACAGCACTCGCTAAAAAAAGAGCTGCCTTTAATGGCATCAAGCAAGCCCTGCATCAGAAGAACATCAGATTCCACCTGCTCTACCCGGCCTGGCTGCGAGTGATGTGCGGAGACGATGTGGTCACCTTTGACTCACCTGATTCAATTCGATTCAATTCAATTTTATTTATATAGCGTCAATAACAATACAAATCGTCTCAAGACGCTTTACAAAAACCCGGCCTGAAACCCCAGAGCAAGCCTGAAGGCAACGGTGGCAAGGAAAAACTCCCTTTTAACAGGAAGAAACCTTGAGCAGAACCCAGCTCATATGGAGGGACCCATCTGCCTAAGGCCAGCCGGGTACAGACAGAAGAAAGAGAGAAGAGAACAGCAAAGAGAGAAGAGAACAGCAAGATAAACATACATCTGTCATAGATACACATATCTGACTAAAGCGTACATGTGGAATCTTATGATACAAACTGATGATGTTACATGACAGTTTGAAAATGTAAGAGGACACAGCAGTAAACATTCTATACAGTAATAGCACAGAATTGCATGACTAGTAGTAGATAGGAAATTAGAGGGCAAGAGTTCTGTGCCAGAGAAAAGAAAGTGATGAAGCCCAGGAATTTCTCAATCGGAGGTCCGGTAAAGAATAGGATTACGAGCCATGATTTGGGCTGCACAACCTGCCGATGATTAATTTGCCTGAGTTGGATGACGTGTAAGTTCACCTCTTTGGCATACAATGTCAACCTGCGGTCTGCTGACCCGAGGTATGGACATTCAGTGATATTAATGCCGGACTAATTAATATTAGGCTGAATTATACCTGGTATTCTTCCTCTATAAAGACTACCTCTGTTGCCTCTTAACATCGAGGTTATATACATTTTCTTATGTGAATATGTATGTACATGTATATATGTATGTGTATGTGTATGTGTATATTACATACAGTATATGTATATGTGCGGGTGTGTGTGCACTTGTTTGACAGTTATTGTGCTACCAGAAGTTTATGGAAGTAGTGTTTAGCCTGCAGCTTGCTTCAGAGAGAGCGACAAGTATAGGCTTAGTTCTAGTTTTGCTTTTGTCTTTGGACAAGGTTAGGGAAAGGGACACCACCATTTTTTTTTGGCAACAGATACTTGTCTTTATTAATGTAAGAGAACAAATTAACCAAACTGTGCACTCTAATACGATCATTGCTTTACCTTGTTATTATTCACCTCTCTCTCCTCACTTTATTTTCTTAAGTTAACTATGGTGAACCCGCACTTCATGTACGTATAGGGTGACCAGATCCCAATTCAACAGATGTGGGACAAAGGCTACGTTTGTGTGGGACAATGTGGGACAATGTGGGACAATGTGAGATACCAGTGCATCAAGGTACCCTAAAAGAACTAACAGAAAAAATAAACATTTCTATTCTGCCCCTTTGCTTATAACATTACTATGCATTGCCATCTGATTGATTCAGTAGCACATAACAGCCGGCAAATAAAAATCTCATATCTATCTATCTATCTATATATATCTATCTATATCTATCTATATATATATAAACGTATTTAAATGCAACTTTCCCAAGTTCCCAAGTTGAGCAACACGTTTTGTCTCGCATTGTCTGTGTTGTTTCATGTCGTATTCACCTCCGTGGAAACGGAAAAAATGACTCAAGCAAACGTCACAGCAAACTTTACCAGACTCGCCTTGCTCTGGTTTCACCTAGGGATAGATAGTTTCCCAGTCTTTATTATAGCTGTATTAACTCTTCTTAGCCGTACGGGTTGTGCTTCCCTCCATGTCTCGCGCTGCATGCCGTTGTGATCTGATTTGCATTGTTTGTTGTTGGTGGGCGCGCCCTTAACCTGCGTCCGCGTCCCAGTTTGATTGACATGATCAAACAGCCCGCCCCCCTGATGACAGCCCTCACTGCTTTCTCCAGATTCTCTATTTGATAAATGCCAGATTATAAACACGCATTTCAGAACTGGAGTCTGACTGTCAATAACAATGCGGGACAACGTCTCAATTTGCGGGACGCGTGAAAAGTAATGAAAATGCGTGACTGTCCCGCACAAAGCGGGACATCTGGTCACCCTATGTACGTATCTGTGCCCTCCGTCCCCTGCACTTTTTACAGCCATTACAACAACTTAATTAATTTTTAACATGTTGAAACGCGTTTTTCCGAGCCACCTCTAAACGCATCATGAGTATCGCCGGGCTAAGGTGGCAAACAAATGCCGCTGACGTGTGTCAGCAGAGAGGGACGTTGTGCTTCAAACATGTTCAGCAAACCAGCCAAGAGGCAAAAAACTTTAGACAGTTTTTTCCAAACAAACCGTGCAAGTTGAGTAATGCTGTTACATGTAGATAATGTTTAACTAAAACAGAGACATTCTATATTGTAAATTATTGCCTAGGACTTTGGCTAAAAGATGACAAATAGATGTCAATTTAGTTAGCTAAGCTAGCTATTTATAAACCCACTCTTCCTTAATTTCTGCACAGAACATGTGCTCACTATTTTTTTGCACATATTTTTTAAATCTTTATACAATAGAAAAAGCAGAAAAAGCTGGACGTTTATTAGCACACCAACTTAAATGCCGCTCAGCCTCTCAACAAATCCCACAAATACGTAAAGATGATGAACTATTGACCCAGAAGAAATTAAGGAAACATTCCACCACATTGTACTTAAATCTATATACATCAGAGATGACAAATGATTACTCTGACATGGAACATTTCATCAATAACCTCCAGGTTCCTTCTATAACAACAGTTCATAGGACTAAGACTGAGCTTCCACTAAACTGTACAGAAATCATCACTGCATCACCTCTAAGTGTCGCCAAAGGATCGACATCTGTAGAATCCAACGTACGCCAGCCACATCGTTGGCGTAGGCACGTACAAAGTTACCAGACATTTCACTCTTGATACATCTGAACTTTTCCGTGAGCGAGTACGTACGTAACGTTTTCGTACGCACATAACCTTCGTACATGAGGCCCCAGGTGTGTGTTATTCCCTCATTATCCCATTTACAAGGAGCAGATAAAAGGTCTAGAGTTCATTTCAAGTGTGCTATTTGCATTTGGAATCTGTTGCTGTCAACTCTCAACATGAGATCCAAAGAGCTGTCACTATCAGTGAAGCAAGCCATCATTAGGCTGAAAAATCAAAACAAACCCATTAGAGAGATAGCAAAAACATTAGGCGTGGCCAAATCAACTGTTTGGAACATTCTTAAAAAGAAGGAACGAACCGGTGAGCTCACCAACACCAAAAGACCTGGAAGACCACGGAAAACAATTGTGGTGGATGACTGAAGAATTCTTTCACTGGTGTAGAAAACACCCTTCACAACAGTTGGCCAGATCAAGAACACTCTCCAGGAGGTAGGTGTATGTGTGTCAAAGTCAACAATCAAGAGAAAAATTCACTAGAGTAAATACAGAGGGTTCACCACAAGATGTAAACCACTGGTGAGCCTCAAAAACAGGAAGGCCAGATTAGAGTTTGCCAAACAACATCTAAAAAAGCCTTCACAGTTCAACTTGTACCAGAGTGATGGGAAGAGAAGAGTATGGAGAAGGAAAGGAACTGCTCATGATCCAAAACGTACCACCCCATCAGTGAAGCATGGTGGTGGTAGTGTCATGGCGTGGGCATGTATGGCTGCCAATGGAACTGGTTCCCTTGTATTTATTGATGATGTGACTGCTGACAAAAGCAGCAGGATGAATTCTGAAGTGTTTTGGGCAATATTATCTTGGTGTGTGTACTTATTTACAGATTCTGGACTCTGATGAAGGCTGCAGCACTGGGTCTGTACTCAACCACAATAAGACGCAGGAGGCCTGCATCACAGAAAGAAGTGGAGGCTCATGTTATTAACACTTCCTGCTAACTGACACAAAGGATCTGAATCAGGATTTTCATCGTATTTTAAATTCATATGTGCCTGGTGTTTAAAGAAACTGACAGTCAGATCAAGATTAGCATCTGCAGCAGAGTGTGAGGTTAATGTTCCTTGTTTGACAGGAAGAGACAACACCATGTGGTCTCAACACAACCGAAGCAAAGATCATGAGGCTTGTTAGATCAAAGGTTTCTATAACGGGCAACTGAAGCCATTTCACCCAGGAAACATGAAAACAACTCACTGATGTTCAGTGTCATTCATAAGTTTAATATTGTTAACCCTGTTCTTGTCATTAGTATGGTCTGGTCCAGGCAGTACGTCCACAAAGCATAGTGCCCACTAGTCTGATAATCTGAAACCATTAAAGACTACTCACACATTACATTTGGTTCACTGGTGATGTTATGGTAATAAAAAACTTTGAGCTAACTGATCAAGGCTTCTACTAAAATTTCTGAAACACACACACCGACACACACCCACACGGAATATTACCGAATCATCTGCCTATTACATTGATCAAAATATTTGACAAAACATTTTTGTTTGGAGGCACTTCAGTTACATGGGGGAAAAAAATATTCTGCTGTCAAAAACAAAGGCTTAAAAATCATTTAAAGTTCAAAAATTCCATTTGCCTGGTTTTTGAAGGCATTTATGTTGTCAGTTTAAGCAACGGTATATGCAAACCCCCCGCCTCTTTTTAGTGAAAGCAGTCTTACTGGAGCACAGTTCATAAGTGGACACTACTTCCCTGCAGTCATACACAAGATGAAGAACTTTACCTTGATGACAGCTTTACTTCTCAACAGCTATAGTGAGTATAGGCTCTTAACTAAGCCACCAGAATGTAAACTTTAAACTTGTTCATCCTCCTTTTAACAAACTGAAAGTAACTTGTTGTTTTTCTATTTTATTTTATTTTTTTCAGGTTGGATCTCTATCTCAGGTTCTGAGTCTATGATTGTAGAGGTCCAGGCTGGTGAAGAAGTCACACTGACGTGCTCCAAAATGTCCAACCCTAATTCTGTAAGATTCTGGTTCAGACTGATCGATAGAAGCGAGGTTAGCTGCATCTCCGTTATGTACAATGCTGACAACAGTGTTGTGTACTGTGAGGGCTTTGAAGAGGGATCATTTGAAATGAGTTCCAACGACTCCACTGTGTTTCTCAAAATCAATCCAGTGGATTTATCCGACTCTGGACTGTATTTCTGTGGAGTTTACACAAATGCACGTCCACTTTTCAGCCTGATACAGCTAAATGTGAAAGGTAAGACAATTCTTCTAAAAATTAAATACGCCACACTTTCATATATCTTGATGCTTACAGAATATATTTTCTCCATTTACTTAAAAGACAACAATGAATTTGATGATCACATCGACTGCGAGTCTCAAAGTAAGATTTCTTTCTATGTGCCAATCTAAAGCAGGATCTCAAACAACCAAAGGAAACATTCAGTCTAATTTAATCATTGTTGTTGCAGAGACTTGTCATGAAAACATAAAGCTGATGAGTGCAAGTCTGGGTGCTCTGAGTGTTTTCCTCATAATGGTCATCATTGGTCTGGTAGTTAAGATCAAGAACCTTCAGACAGGTATGTTTTGAAAGCTACTGTTTCTTATGAGTTAATGTTTGACATCTAACTTTCAAGCTGGTGGCATTTTCTAATTAAGAGCCCTACGTTCTGCATAAAGGTTTCAGATTTTCTGAACAAAACTTCATCAATACCTCAACATGTAGAACCATAGTTCTTAAAGGCTCATAATGTACAACTCAAAATTTCTAAATTCACGTAACAAAGGTTGCGATATCCCAACCTTTGTCCTTAAAACTGGTCAAGTTCCTAAACTACTTCGTTGGTCCTGGAGTGACCCTTCCCAAGTGGACCAAAATCAGCAAAACAAAGCCACTGTATCTCCCCTTTAATTTGTCCAGGTTTTGTGAAACTTCTACAACTGCATAATTGCCAAACACAATTACTATGTAGATCTGTGTTGGAACATATTCATAATGACAGTACCAAGTTAACCTGCTGATGTTTACCCTGATCGCTTGAGAATTTGCATTAAACAGAAGTTCTGAAGATACATATAAAGTGTGTGAAAGTAAGTACATCCATGTCAAGCAGTTTGTTATGTGTAAGTCAGGTTCAATATGACATTTTATGCAAAGCTGCTCAAAATGTCTAAATCTCAAAAGCCGAAGCCAAGGCCGGACGCCGCAGGCTCGCTTGATGTGGAAAATAGACAACTTGGCGAGTGACCTAGGGACAGAAATCCTGAATGTGCGTGCAAAGTTTACGAAGGTAATTGAAAAAGTGCAGAAAGAAAGCGCCACATTCTCAACACGCATTGATGATCTTGAGGAGGAAGTTAATGGCCACGCTAACCAGGTTGTAGCACTTGAAACTGAAGTTGATATGCTGTCTACACAAGTCACCCGGTTGGCAGATAAGACTGAAGATTTGGAGTTCTGGCAGAGGCGAGACTAGTTGGAGTGGAAGAGGGATTTGGAAATATACAACCGGAGAGAGTCGTGGCTGAATTGTTGAAGAAAGCTCTGGCCCTTGACTAGATAGGGCTCGATAGGGAGCACAGGAGCCTGCAGCCAAGTCCAAAGAATGGGGATGCCCCGAGGCCAATAATCGTCAAGTTCCACTACTTTCAGGAGAAAGTGCCACGGTGCAGGTCCCATCAACCACAAAGGCAAGCATTTTTACATCTACCCAGATTACTTTGCCGCTGTCAGGAAAAAGAGAGCAGCCTTCTTAGAGATGAGAGGATTGCTTCGTCAGTGTACGGGTGTCAAACATGGTCTCCTGTATCCAGCCACTCTGAAGATCAGGCGAGCAGGTATCTTTTGAAGACCCGATTAAGGCAAAGCACTACATCGAGACCAATCTGCGCCCAGGGGAGACGGAGGGAGAGTGACAGTTAATTCACGGGGTCATAACAGGTATCATACACTGCATGCTAACATTGCAGTAGTCTTCACATGCTGACTTATATTTGACCACACAGCAGTTGGATGAATGTTCGGATTATGTTCCGACTATGCATGGTTTACAAAAATATGTGAACAATATGTGAAGGGTTTATGTAGCACATGGCCTGGAGAATATCTTATTTTTGTGGGAGTCTATGAAAGCCTATATTAGGGGCTAAGTTAACTCTTATGTAGCACACAGGGGTAAGGAGTGTTCCAAACAACCTAAAGAGCTGGCTGACAAAATTGCAGATATTGACAGGTGCTTTGCTCTTTCGCATACGCCAGATCTTTTTAAGGAGAAATACCTGTTGCAAACTGAATTGAATACACTTATGACGTGGAAAGCCAAAAAAATATTTATAAATCCAGACAGGTATATTATGAACATGGAGATAAAGCGGGGAGGCTCCCTGCACTTCAACTTAAACAGCCGACAGCTGAACAAATGATCTCAGGAATTGATATAGGCGCTGATTTGATATCTTGCAGTCCCCGAGTCATTAATGACCTGTTTAAACAATATTATTCTTAGGCCTGTCGCGATAATCAATAAATCAATTAATCGTACGATTAATGAAAACTAACTCGATAATTTTGCCAGCCCCGATATATTGCCATGCGCATGCGTGTTTGTTTTCCTCGTCTCTCTCTACCAAACAGGCTGGATGACAAGAGGGTTCACTCTGTGCGTTGGTCGTCAAAGTAAATATAAACGAAACAGCGCAAAATGGTGTGCACTAACAGAGAGTGTAGTTCGCTACATTACGTTTCTTTTATTTATTTAGGATATTTAAAAGTTCTTGACATTCCAATTACAATGTTAAATACTCCTGAGAAATAAAAGTTTATTGCTTTTGAAAGGGTGTACTTGCATTACTATGCCATATTATCATTGCATTTGTGGAAAAAATGGTCTCAAAATAATGTTGAGAATAATATTATCTGCAATAAATTGTGGGACAATATATTGTCCAGCAAAATTTGTTATCGTAACAGGCCTAATTATTCTATCCTGTACAGGTGAAGCTCACACAGGGCAATAAGTCTGCTGTGCTCTGACTATAAAATTTTAAATAAAACCTTTGCACAACAATTAGACCCCATTATTCCCACCATTATTAATGAGGACCAAACAGGCTTCATTCCCGAGATGGCAATCATCTTTTAATGTGAGAAGACTATTTAATGTGTTAGGATCATAATTATCATCACAGATAGGTTTGAGTCTCTTTTGTCTGGTTCAGTTTTTTGTATTTGTGCGTATTTGTTTTTTCTTTTTGTGTTCTGTTTGCCTGTTTGATACATGAGTGTTTATGTGGATGTGTTTGTGGGGATGCCACCTGGATGGGGTGTGGTCTGGGTTCACAACTTTTGTAAGAAATGCTTAACTTGTGTCAATGATTTCGATATGGAAAAATGATAAAGTTAGTAAAAAAAAAAAAAGACAAATGCCAGAAGTCTATTAATGTTGACATAACTGACATTCCGGAAAGAGAGTGCAGTTTCAATTCAAATGGGGTTGTGATCACACTCAAAAAGTGTCAGTCATAATTATGTAAATGGTTATTGCCCAATATGATGACTTAATTGGGATTCTCACAAACTAAAACGCTTTGAATTTTGTGTTCTTCAGATGATTGTTAGGATCCTTGCCATTGATTCAAAGCCTAAAGCTCTCATAAAGGGCACTTAATATTAAAATGCTATTGTAGGGGTTTATGGTGATGGTTTAATGTCTATCTAAACAGATATTTTCTCTCCCCATTAAGCTTACAATGAAGAAAAAGATCCACAACAAAGTGAGGTACAGTCTGAACATTTATTTTTATGTACAGCATTTGATTTAGCATCGTAGCAAACTGTGAGATGACAATTATTGTTCTTTACAGACTCTGGGCTCTGAAGACTTGAACTACGCCACAGTGACATTTGCTCGCGAGGCAAGAAGAAGAGAGATGGAGTTAAATGTTGTGTATGCTGCCACCAGATAGACTAAAGAAGCAACCACGCTGCACCTCAGAGTGAAACTGCTATTTTAATCTGTGGTTTGTGTGTCACCGTGAGATTTTAGCTCTATTTTAAGTTTATTGAAAGCTACACTGATCTACACTGTTGAAACATTAACCTACAACTTTATCACTGTCTGTAAACAGGAGATTCACAAGAGTCACCAATGATGAATGTTTGTCATTAAGTCTGAGTCTTTCCTCAGATGTAATGAAATACCTGCAACATCGGAATGTGCGAGTGTTGATTGAGCAGTTTTACACACATTATCTCCTTCATGGAAACAGGATCGATGAGGATCTAATGAAAGACATTGCTTTGTACTTTCACATTCAGACACAGAGTTGCTCAGTTACAGTTATATTAGTCATTACAATGTGGCCTTCAAGTTGAGACTTGATCTCCATCATGCCAGTGAATTTATTTTTATTATACTGTGGGTAAAAAAAAAAAAATACAAACTTTTTCCTCTCAAAGAGATGCAAAATCTCTTCCTTTGGGTTATTTAAAGGTTTGATACCTTTTTGATACCCAACATCAACTAAAAATTAGAACAGTCATGGAAGGGACTTTGTGCGGGACTGTTACATAAAAGGTTATTCATTTTCACTAGTGCTAAGTTTGCTGTATATCTTAAAAAAATATGAGGCTATTGAAGACGTGTCAACAGATTCAAATGGGTCACAACACAAAAGCTTCATTATTGTCCAGGCTATTGTGTTTTACTCCTGCACAATAAACGTTGAATGAAATCTCAGATTTGTGTCATTTTGTTTGTGCCTAAGCATCTGATCATAACTTTTTGGTGAAGAAGTAACTCACATCATAACTTCTGGGCTAGAAATTTCCCAGAAGTTGGGATGTGTTGCACTAATCCAACATCTTAGAACATTCATTAATACACAGGATGAGATGTTACAATCCCTTGTGCCAAAATCCCAGGCAAAACACATTTAGAGGCCCTGTCCAACTGAGAAACCCTAACAAACCTACAGTCATGTCATATGACACTTAACCTACAATCTAAATAAAGTAAGTAAATGCTGCTGGCTTGTAGGCCCACAGAACAGCAGAGGATAATTCGAATCTTGTGAAATATAAGCTAACCTAACGCTGCTGGCTTTTATGGCCCGCTCAGCAGCTAACCATAGCTACCAAACAACATGAAGACATCAGGAACCTGGCCACAGGTAAACAACAGCAGTATGCAGCATGTCATTGGGGTTTTCAAGTGGGCACCTCCCTTCACCGATGTTTCATTAAGTTAGGCCCACGACACCTCAAGAAGGCTAAACAGTGAATTCCAGCGTCCTGGAGTCACCCACCTCCACGTTGCCACTGCAAAACCCCGTTTTTCTCACCATTTCTCACCATTAATATTAGACAACAACTAATATTTCTATAATTAGCCTAGTCCTTTTATGAATCACGACACAAACAAATCTAGCATGGTTCGCCCCGTTGATGCGGACTAAACCACGAAACAAACAAACAAATCTACCGTGGTTCGCCCCGTTGATGCGGACTAAACCACGAAAACAAACAAATCTACCGTGGTTCTCCCCGTTTTTGAGGACTGACCCACGAAACAAACAAACAAATCTACCGTGGTTCGCCCCGTTGATGCGGACTAAACCACGAAACAAACAAATCTACCGTGGTTCTCCCCGTTGATGCGGACTGAGCCACGAAACAAACAAACAAATCTACCGTGATTCACCCCGATGATGCGGACTGAACCATGAACCAATCGACCACATCCATAATGATTTGCAAACACACAAAAGTCACGCAGCCACCCTTACCTTTAGCTAGCTCCCCAGCTCGCATGCTTCCTACGTGTCCAGAGCCACTCACTCGCTCCCTCTGCTGCCCGAGACATGTTACATACCGCAGTCCTCTGGCTTTTTCCCCATATGCCCAGCTCGCTCAGAAGGGCAATCGCCGATCTTGCTACAAATCTACGGCAGCCCACTTCTACCGCCATTCTGCTCTGCGTCTGTTGCTAACTCTGCATACTTGGCTCTCTTACACTCGTTAGCCTCCTCAACTCTATCTTCCCACGGGACAGTGAGTTCTATGAAATAGACTTTCTCTGGCTCAGACCACAACAGCAGATCTGGCCATAGACAGGTGCTAGCTATCTCGGTTGGAATAACCAGCTGTCTCATCTCCTAGGCTCCTCCTACTATTAGCTGTCCCGTGTTATGCCTGATGCCTGCTAGTCTAGCCTTTTCTCCCTCCCGTACAAACATAATGCGTTTATTCCCTCTGTTAACGGCCATGGAATTTACATTCACCCGTTTTTCCTCAATTGCAGCTGCTAAACATTTCAGTACCTGGTTGTGACACCAGGTGTAACGTCCTTGGGAAAGACTAACCTTACAACCTGTCAGAATATGGCTAAGCGTGCATACACACTTACCCACTGGTTTAGGTTCTGGGGAGTTGGCAGCACATCATAAGTAGCCCCTATCATAAATCTAATCCTGCTGGCCTCCATGCTCCAAAGCTCTATCCACTTCAACTTCCTTTTCTCCACACTCTCCCAGTTCACCCATTGACCCTGCTTAGCCTGCGACACTGCCTTAGAGCATCTTACTGCTTCCTCTTGTTTCTGTACCTCTTCCACTACCATCTTTCTCCTTTCTACTGCTGATGCCTTGCTCCACAGAGGTTTCCCTGCACACAGCCCTAAGCCTCCACACCCTTTTTGTTTGTTTGTTTGTTTGTTTTTTGTTTTTTTGCTGCGCCGATTGAAGCTGGCAGCTGCTTGCAACAGCTCTTTCTAGATCTTTTCCAAATTGAATTCACTGTTTGCTTCCCTTTTTGTAGAGATTACTTTTGTATATACTTTTTCAGACAGCATTGCACTTTTTTTAGTTTTTTAGTTTTGTTTTTTATTGGGAGTCTCACCATAGCCATATATTTTTAACAACATACAGGCCGTTACTGTGCAGGAAGCCAGTGACGTAACTATGCAAGAAGCGGCCAGCGTGCGCATTGGTTACAGGAGGGAGCGGCTGATCGCCCTGCGTGGCGCTGTGGTGGTCCCTCGGGACGGACATGGGATCCCCACGGAGATGCTTCGTGGGACCCGCCATGGATGCCGAGCAGGAAAATAACAACGAGAAGAGAAGAGATGCTTTACTTCTCAGCGCTGTTCTCCCTTCCGTTACCATGGGCAACGTGAGATCACTGCCATATAAGACGTTCGAACTGGCCGCACTCTGCAGGCTCTGTGGTGGCGTCGGTGTGGAGTGGTCTGCTGGAGCAGTGGCATAGCAGAGAGGGAAAGGAAGAAGCTGGATAAGATCATCAGGAAGTCCAGCTCTGTCCTGGGCTGCCCCCTGGACTCGGTGGGGGAGGTGAGTGACGGGGGAGTTCTGGCTGAACTGTCCTCCATGCTAGACGATTAGTCCTACCCCCCCCCCCCCCCCCCCCCCCCCCCCATGGTGACCTGACGGGACTGAAGAGCAGCTTCAGTGACAGACTGCTTCACCCTCCATGTGTGAAGGAAAGATGCAGAGGGTCTTTCCTTCCTGCTGCTGTTATGCCATGGCGAGCACTCCTAATATGTGCAATATTATTACACCTTATGGTGTAATAACACCAGTCTGTGCAATATGTCTATTATCTGTTCTATCTCTGCCATTTTTGCATGCTGTTGCAAACTGAAATTTCCCCATTGTGGGACAATTAAAGGTTTTCTTATTCTTATTATTCTTATTATATCCCTATGCCTAAGAGCTGCCTGTGCTTGCTGTACTGCCTCTTTTGGGTTCCACTTCCTCCCTGTCCCTCCCTTAACAGTGGGCACTGCACTCCTAACCACTGGATCCTTTGACTGAATAAGAGTAATTTCCAGTCTAACGTTAGCACACTTAAACTCCTCTGTTAGGCTGGTAACTGGGAGCTCCAATATGCCTTTCCCATACAAGGCTGTGCCACTTAAGCAGCGTGGGACACCGAGTCATTTTCTGATAGATGAATTAATCGTCCTTTCTAACTTTTCTACCTCATACACTGTTAGCGGCCACATTAGCAGTAGTAGTAGTAGCGGGGCAGTAAACCAAATTGCAAGCACCATAATTTTAACTTCCCTGGTAGCCCTGACCGCTCTATGCTTGAAATGCCTTGAACCGTCTCCTGCCTCAACCCTTCAAACTGCGCCTTATCACTGAGACTTGCATCATACCATCGTCCCAAACTCTTCACTGGCTTCTCCAGCACTGTGGGAACCACCTCATCATTTATAACAAACTTCTTATCTACTACCTTTCCTTTAACAATGGAAATACTCCTAGATTTAATAGGCTTCACTTTCATCCTAGCCCACTGCAGGTTACTGTTTAGCTTATCCAGCAATCTTCTGGTACAAGGAGTGGTTGACGTTGTAGTCATCATGTCGTCCATGTAGGCCCTAATTGGGGGGAGGCAAAGCCCTCCCTGCAGCCTTTCTCCACCTACCACCCATTTGGAAGCCCTAATAATGACCTCCATTGCCATTGTAAAGGCTAGTGGAGAGAATGTACACCCTGCCATGAAGCCTACCTCCAGTTGCTGCCATATTGTAGTGTACTCTGCTGTGGTAAAGCAGAGTTGAATGTCTAAAAAGTAGGCTTTGACTAAGTTTTTTATACTACCTGGAACTCTAAAGAAGTTAAATGCATCCCATAACAAACTGTGTGGTACTGACCCAAAAGCATTAGCCAGGTCTAAGAATACAACATGCAGGTCTCTCTTCTCTTGCTAACTGAATTTGGTGCCAAATCATACTGGTGTGCTCTAAGCATCCAGAGAAGCCACGGATCCCAGCCTTTTGCACCGACGTATCAACTAGTCTGATGCCTGCTAGTCTTGCCTTTTACATGATATTTACATGCAGGAATACGTTTTCAAAAAAGAGGAGGTGAATGTGGCCCTGTCATGGCTGCCATGATGGAAAAGAGGCTCACTTAAAACAACTTAAGGTACAATACATGCTTGTGATGTCGCAATGATCAACGCATCATTTCACCCACTGACCGGCGGAGGTTATAGGAGTAGCCATGCTGTCCCAGCCTACCTTTTAATGACAGGACAGTTACAGCACGCGTTTTAACCTCTCACAGTGTTACTTACGATTCCTGTTTTGGAGCTTTGACTGAAGATATCACCATGAATCTTTCACACTGGTTATTAGAACTGGATATTATTTATTTAATGAAAGTCAACGACATCAAGCATCAAACTGTGACAGGTGTGTTGCGCTACATGTCTCGGTTTAGCTGGCCTCAACGTCTTTTTGACGTATCAACTATACAAACGCACTTGTTTCAGCAGTTAACTTTTGACGTCACCAACAATACTTGAGCAGAACTTTAGAAGTATGAGGGTTAGAGTAAGGTTGTAAAAAAAAAAAAAAAAGCCTGTACATCTGCTTTTCGCCTACACATCAGTGTACCAACAGTATATTTCAATGGGGTCAAACTAAGTGTATTCAATATTAGGGAAAACTCATTAGAAAGCACAGCCAGGGACACAGCCATTTGTTAAAAGATTTGTGCTTTCATTCAAGTTAAATTCAGATGTAATCATGTAGTGCGAGTGAACACACTGAGAGAATAATGACGTTGCACAATGTCTTACCAACACTGCTAACATCCTGTATGTGATAAACGATGGGTGCACAGATAAAATGTTACGAGTAGATTTTGTTCTGTAGATTTTTTTGTTCTGGGAGTTCAAGTATGCAGATATACTGTAAATACAGTCACAGGACGTATCAAGTAAAAGTAAATGCACTGCATCAAATGGGTTTGGGAGAAACCAGTGTGCACCCTTTCACCTCTAGAACTAACTAACCTAATGACAGGAAGTTAACACATCACCATTCAACTGTACTTCTGTAGAGGAGAGATGCTATGCTGCTCACTGGAGATTCAGAAAGGCTGAGCAGCTGTATAAATAAAGGACCACCTCTTTACGTTGAGATCACTCTTAACTGGAGCACAGTTCAGTTACTATCATTGTAGTGGTGGAGACTTACTGTACGCACAATGGTGAACTTTACCTTGATACCAGCGTTACTCTGCACCTTCAGTAAGTATACCAACTACATGTGCGAAATATAAAAGCTAGCTGATATTCTGTACTTTAATCTGCCAGAACTGACACTTGGAAACATTTCATGAATAACATTTTGTTTCAGGTTGGCTCTCTGTCTCAGTTTCTGAGTTGCACACAGTGGAGGTTCAGCCTGGTGAAGAAGTCACAATGCAGTGCTCCAACTTTACCAGTTTTTCCGCAAATATATTCTGGTTCAAACTGGTCAATGGACACAATATCAGCCGCATCTCATCTATGTTCAGCTCTGATCAAAGTGCTTCATTCTATGAGGGATTTCAAGACGGCAAATTTAATATGACATCCAACACCACCACTCTCTTTCTGAACATCAAACCTGCGGATTTATCAGACTCTGGGCTGTACCTCTGTGGATTTTACCAAGGACAAGACTCAGTAACTGTCTCAGTAATGGCAACAAATTTAATTGTTCAAGGTAACATTCCTATAAAGTACTTTTTTATGTAAATATAGGCTGAATTTTTTATACACAGTTTTATTATTGATCTTTCCTGTAGAAGTCCTAAGTGACGGGTTTACAAATGTGACGACGAGTGTGATTCTGGCCGGTATGACGGCATTCCTTGTAATGGCCATCATCAGTCTGGTCATCAAAATCCGAACACATCATACAGGTATTTATCCGTTTTTATTTAAAATGCACATGCAACTGTAACTGATGGATTTTCTGTTTCTGTCAATTAGCTCAACATGAGGAAGTGAATCCCCAACACACTGAGGTAAATGACATTTTTACCTTTGATTAACATGGACTGATTTAAATACTGTATGATTTAATTCATTTAACGAGTGACGTGTGAGATTAGTGACTGTAATTATTTTACTTTCAGAACATGGGCTCCGATTCTCTGAACTATGCAGCTCAGGGGCTGTATTCATCAGCTATAAGAAGAAGAAAGCCAGCTTCAGAGAGACTAGTGGAATCTTATGTCATATATTCTGCCAGAGGATAGCCTCATGAAGATGATTTGACTCTGCATCAGTCATAAACTCTTCTATAACAGATTACCACTGTCTGCGATACCATGCCCTCATTTTTTCCTGCTGAAGTTTGTGTATCTACATCCCTGCTGCTTCTGTCTGCATGTACGGCCTCTTTGGTTCAGATAATTCACATTCAATAATAAAGATCTGCTATTTACCATTATTTTGTGTTTAAAGGTGAAGAATTACGACGTATTAGCTGCTTTAAACAATGAAAAGTACAAACATTGGTATTGATAGAGCTGATCTTAGGTCTGGTTATACTAAGAACATTCTGTTTTACTGTTGACCCCTAGTGTCTGCATCTCTACTGTCTAGAGCAGTGAAAGTTCCCCATGACTTGTCTGACAGGAAGAGACGGCTAAACTGAGTTATGAAGTGTGTTTGGCACCAATAATGTGTGAAATGAAGCAGTGAATGCCATTACTTCTGTTTTTCTCTTCTATTGAGAAGCACGCATGGGGCAGTGTTTATCAGAAAACAGCATTTTTGGTTCAGTATTTCACTCCTATTTGCCTCTTGTTGCCGTTTTCTTCCCCTGTGGTGGCATACAGCACTGTCTGCACCGGTTAAGCTTTCACCTGTATATCTGTGTAGTTAATGAGGTCGCAACCAGAGGAAACTCATCTTGCAGCTCTCTGCATCATAACCACACACTACAAAAAGTGTCATGTTCCCACAGACTACAAATACTTTGCATATGAAGATATATTTTCGACTGTATTTAAACAGATGCGAAGGGTGGTAGAGGTGGGAATCACCGCCCCGAATCAACCACTTCAGTTCAGATTACTTTCATTACATGCTGGGGATGTAACGGTATAGGAGATTCACAGCTCAGTCTGAACCTTCGATTTGGAGTCACCACACTTCATCTCAGCAGACAAAAGAAATAATGAAACAACAAAGCTGCATTTCTTGTTTTTTTATGAACACAGAGGACACAACCTAAATTAAAAGCCTTTTGCCACCAATCAGGGCAAACTTCACATGCAGCAGAGAGGTTGCAGATTCTAGCCATGCAGGAAGTCAGATTAAATGATGTAGTGCAAGTTAACACCTTGCAAGAGTCTAATAAGCTTACACAATGTCTTACTAAAACTGACAACATATAAATATGCTTCCAAAATGAATTGGATGGATCACAGAGTTATTAATTAAAAGTTCAATACCAAACTAATCGTACTAATCACTGCATCCTCACACCCCTAACTAACTATGACAGGAAGTGAACATGTCACCATTCAACTGTACTTCTGAAGATAAGATGCTTTGCTGCTCAGTACTGCTGTGAAGATTTGTGACCCAAGTTACCACAGTCATCTTCTGTCAGCTACAACAAGTCTGGAGGAGCCGTTGCTTTAGATCTGCTTGCATCCTGCTTGTAGATATCAATTTAAAAATGTGTCACCGCTCGCGTGATCACAGGTCACACTAAACAGACTCTTAGTCTCTGTGTTTAAAAGATGCCAGTAGCAAGGTGACACTTGCACACAGCCTCATATCAAAGTATATTCTCTGCTGGCTGCACGTTTTAAGACATGACAGAGTACGTTGAAACCACAGTAGGTGAAGATCCCATCCTTCTGCACTGTTGCATACAACTGAACCTGCAAACATTAACTCAGTAATTATCATTGGTCACGTGCGATTTAAACTGCTCTTAGTGATCGATTAGGTTATGTGTTAGATTGCACCGCTGTGACCTTCTGTAGCAGGTTTATTATTAACATTGGCATCACTGTACAAGTTGCTAAAAGCATTATCCATCTAATGCAGATTGTGGCATTAGATTTTCAAACTGGTTTTCTAGTGTAATTAACCAATAAAGAAACTGCAGCACAATCTCATAACATTTTTAAGGTGAACAAAAAGTATAAAAATCCTCCTTGATGTGAAATTAATTTTGTGAAAAACATAGTTTCTTCTGGTAAGCTGTAGGTCACGAAAGTCTTGTCACACTGTGTTACAAGTTAAAAAATCGTCAGAGAAACCTTAGCTGGAATAGCTGTATGTTGTAGCTGTCTGTGGCTCAATATAATGCAGACAGAACGGTTAAACCTCTAGGGTATGTTGCTGGCACAAGCAGTCGCACAAATATATACACTTTTATTGAACAAGGCTTGCTGTAAGATTATCTCAACCACATCATCCTGTTTTCCTTTCAGATGTTGATTTGTACCCATTTCCCTAAAAGCAGTGACAAACAGTGTCAGTCTGAGCAGACGTATAAATGAAGGACCATCCCACCTCTCTACGTTGAGATCACTCTTAACTGGAGCACAGTTCAGTTACAATCATTGTAGTGGTGGAGACTTACTGTACGCACAATGGTGAACTTTACCTTGATACCAGCGTTACTCTGCATCTTCAGTAAGTACATATATAACATTTTATCACTATAGCTGCTAGCTGATGTTTAATACTTTAATCTGCCAGAACTGATACTCATTAATTACATTTTGTTGCAGGTTGGATCTCTGTCTCAGTTTCTGATTTTTACATCGTGGAGGTTCAGCCTGGTGAAGAAGTCACACTGCAGTGCTCCAACTTTACCAGTTTTCCCGCAAATATATTCTGGTTCAAACTGGTCAGTGGACACAATATCACTCGCATCTCATCTATGTTCAGCTCTGATCAAAATGCTTCGTTCTGTGATGGATTTCAAGATGGCAAATTTAATATGACGTCCAACACCACCACTCTCTTTCTGAACATCAAACCTGTGGATTTATCTGATTCTGGGCTGTACTTCTGTGGATTTTACCGAGGACAAGACTCAGTAATTGTCTCAATAATAGCTACAGATTTAAGGGTTCAAGGTAAGATTGCTTTAAAGTACCTTTTTTACATCACTATGTACTCATTTTTGGACATGATGTACATAAACCCTGAGAGGTTAAATATTTTATACACAGTTTTATCATTTATTCTATATATTCATGTTTCTTGTAGGAGTGCTAAGTTATGGGTTGACAAATGTGATGACTGTAATCCTGGGCGGTATAACAGTTTTCCTTCTAATGGTCATCATCTGTCTGGTTGTCAAAATACGGACACTTCATACAGGTATTTATATGTTCTTATTTAAAATGCACATGCAAAATTTTTTAGTGATTAACTGACAGCTTTTCTGTTTCTGTCACTTAGCTCAACATGAGAAAGTGGAAGTGAATCCACAACACACTGAGGTAATCAAATTCTAACTTTAAATTAATATATTGCTTGATTTAATTCTTTTAATAAGTGATGTGTGAGATCAGTGACTGTAATTATTTTATTTTCAGAACGTGGGCTCTGATTCTCTGAACTATGCAGCGCTGAGTTTCCGTCCCAAAGCGAAGAGCAGCAGAAGGCCTGCAGCAGAGAGAGAACAGGAACAAGATGTAGTGTACGCTGCCACAAGATAGACTCAAAATAATTTAGTACAACCCATGCTTCATCATAGTGAACTGCAGATGGCCTGTTTGTGTGGCTGGTGGATGGGAGACATTGTCATGACATTTAAAAAACTAAAAATCTCATTGTGTAATACATATTTCATGTAATGCAAATATAATCTCTATACAGCACAACAAGACTGATGTTTAATCGAGGTGGAGTCGGTCAGAACATTGTTGACAGTCTTTGAGTTTCTAAAGAATGACCAAGAAATATTTGATATTGAAGTCTGTACTAGGGGTGGGCGATATATATCGTCTGCGATAATATCGTGATTGTTGTGTTAACGATGTGCAAATTCACATTATCGAGTATTTAAATTAGTCTGAAAAAAACACTCCAAAACACGCATTAAAACTCCACACATTCAGAGGTGCGTGCAGCAGAAGCCCTTGGCTGCAGCAGGGCGTCACGTGATTGCTGTAGAGGGCCTACACGTCATCATCTCTCTCACAGGCATGGTTACCACGAATGTGAGTGAGGGGAGTGGAGCGGCAGGGCGCATCGCTGTCTCCCGCTTTTTGTCAGCTGAGCTGTTTGCATCCCGAGGCCCGGCCGTTATCACAGGCCTCTCCCGCATACTCTAGATAATCCGTTGTCTCGGCATTGATGAGTGCTCTACAGCACAGCGTTGCCTTTAGGCAACAGAAAGTTTTTTTAAGCCCCATGCCCAGTACATGTGAATTTAAATGATGCCAACCAATGAGATTGATGTAAAAAGTATCAAATTTCAGTCCAACAAAATGTGGGATTCACTATGAAGCATGATTTGAAGGCGGGACGTCCTTTTCTGACACATGGTCACAGGAGGACATGGTGTGAGAACAAGGTAAGAGTATTTACCCTAATAATCATATTTAACATTACATAAACTGTAAATAAAAAATATATTTGTGTGTATGAAGTTGTAGAGAAGGTTATTGTCAGGTTTTATGAAGTTTTTTTTATTTTGCATGTTCAGAAATTCAGTTTTTCTTTTCGTTGCCTCAGGGCAACGTTGTGCGGTAAGGGGTACTTCTTGAGGGAGATTTTGCTAATGGTATATTTGAATGTGATCATATATTATTTCATGTATTTTTGCACAAAACTGGCTGTAAATGCAATAATATTGTATTTATACTGAATTTGACTTCTTTTAACACATTTTGACATAAAAATGGAGGACCCACTTCAAATCAGGATGTCCACTTGGACAACACATCACACAGGCCGACAATGTGTGACAACAAGGGAAGATGCAGGGTTCCTGGGTGCACAGGAACACCAAAAGTGATGTGTAAAAAGTGTAATGTGCACCTCTTTTTCATAGCACAGAATAAATGCTTTTTGAAGTTTCACACTGAGTGACAGCAATGTCTAACATGAGAATAAACATGACATGAGGATGGACTATACGAAGCTAAGCTTGTACTGGGTTAGATATGTAAATATGTTTAATGTGTTTTAAATTCTTTGTTTCATGATTTGTTGACATTTTAGGAAGATTTTCTGATGTTTTTATTGCTCTCTAAAAGTTGCTTTATAATGTATGAATTAAAGATTTCCTCTGTTGTTTTGCACCATTGCTGAAAAAATATCTTGAAGTGGGGGGGTCTGAAATATAAAAAAAAATATTTTGACAATAAAATGGTCCAAAATGAATCAGTAAATGACATTGAATCATTTTTAGCATGTACCATCAAAATGTGTGCAGTAGAGGGTTTTAAAGTGAACGAGGTTATCCACGGTCATGACGGAAATGAAACTTCAAAATAAATGATAGACGTTGATTTTACTCTCTTTAATTGCTATAAGGTCTCATAAAAGTCATGTTTACTCAGAGGTCAATGTTCTTACACTAGTTCAATTGGTATTTTGTCTGAATTGTTTTTACTTGAATACTTACATGTTAAAGAAAATAAATAAGAACTGTTTTCATTCAACATTGTGCCCATTATTATTATCAGTGATTAAGTAACTCAGACTTTTAAAAACACATTTTTAATGGATATCGTCTAATTATCGTTATTGTTAAAATCGCCAAAAATATCGAGATATTATTTTTTGTCCATATCGCCCACCCCTAGTCTGTACTGTATCAATAAGGTTTTTTTCTTCAAGTTGCATGATCGGTCAGATATTAAATTACACGCAAATCAAGCAGCAAAGATGTAGAATTGTGGATGTGAAATTCTCAAATACAAATACTTTGACAAGAGTGATGTTTCAATGGAGTGACGAAAAATCTGTGAGCATTGTAAATACCTGTTTTGGATGGCTGCTGCCATCAAGGACACTTCTTGAAGGCAGCAGCCGTCCCCGCCAGGATGCAGCCTGACACAGGCACACACACAAAAACGCAAACACACAAACTGATCAAGTATCAGTGGGATGAGCCACAGAGGCCCCGTCCCCTCAATCCATAGGACCCAAAGGCCCCCACTAACAACATTCTGTTGCTAGACAAGTCCATGTCCATTTTCTGATGAATCAAAACTGTTCTGGAGGCACAAGGGAGACCAACACAATATTATGCAGGTGGTCATAATCTTATACCTTATCAGTGTAAACTATGGATAAAGAATACAACTGGTATCCAATGGAGCAGCAACCAGTAAGAATAGTGTAAAGTATCAAATCTATCAAAACAATGTCATTCACCACAGTTTTCTTGTGTGAATAAACCTTTTGGAGTTATCGTTGTACAAATGTGACAAGGGGCCTCATGCCTACGTTCCGTGGTCCATCTACATGCAACAGACAGCAGAAGGATGATGCCAGTAATTTGAAATGCACTTGTATTATTTATCTGCAAAAGGTTGCTTACATCCATTTGGAGTGATGGAAAATTGAGGGGAATCCATGTTGTTTAGTTTCATAAGTCTGCATATGCATAAAAAACTCTTTACAACTAGCAAGTAAACTGGGAGGCGTGTTTCCGTACCAGACAAAAGCATCTGCACTAAGCAGTCTATGAGCTGAGTCTGAAACACAACAGATGAGGACACAATGATGACTCCCAGACCCTGAACACAACCATCAGACATAACTCACCGTAACAGTCCAAATACACTCACTCGCCACCTTATTAGTTACATTTTGCTAGTGCTGGGTTGGACACACTGGGTTATTGTGTTCAGAACTGCCACAGTTTTTTGTGGTATTGATTCAACAAGCTGCTGGAAACATTGTGAACATTGCTTAGGGACTTAAGTCTATATCGACATGACAGTATTACACGGTTGCTGCAGATTTGTCAGCAACACATCCAAGATACCAAACTCCCATTCCACTATGTCCCAAAGGTGCTCTATTGGATTGTGATCTGGTATCAGTGGAGGACATTTATGTTCAGTGAGCTGAAACAATGTACTGTTCAAGAAACCAGTTTAGATGATTTCAGCTTGGTGACACGTCATGTTATTCTGCTGGACGTAGCTATCAGAAGATGAGTACAGTGTGGTCATAAAAGAGATGGACCTGGTCAGAAACACTGCTTAGGCTGGCTGTGGCATTTAGACGATACTCAAAAGGTACCAAAGGGTCCAACATGTGCCAAGAAAAGGTCATTTACACCATTACACCACCAGCCTGAATCACTTCCACTGATTACCTCCGGTGTATCGTTTCAGCACTTGTTGACATGAGCAAACATCTATCTTTACCTGTACGTTGAAGTTAGTCTCGTCCACCAACTGGTTTGGGACAACTATATACACACACTCAAATCCCTAGTATGTACGCCAATGTACAAGAGTAACACAATCACCAGTCTGAACTGTCCATGGATTCACACAGCTGATGACCAAGTCTGACAACATCATGCATGATTTCATCTATGCCAAGCTCGAATCAAAATGCTTCGTTCTGTGATGGATTTGACACTGGCAGATTTAATATGACATCCAACACCACCACTCTCTTTCTGAACATCAAACCTGTGGATTTATCTGATTCTGGGCTGTACCTCTGTGGACGTAACAAAGGACAAGACACAGTAACTGTCTCAGTAATGGCAACAAATTTAAAGGTTCACGGTAAGATTGCTTTGAAGTACTTACATCAATATGTACCCTTTTCAAACATGATGTATGCATACACTGAGAGGTTGAATATTTTATACACAGTTTTATCATTTATCTTTCTTGTAGAAAAGCTTAGTCATGAGTTTACAAATCTGATAACCGTGATCCTGGGCGGTATAACAGTTTTCCTTCTAATGGTCATCATATGTCTGGTTGTCAAAATCCGAACACTTCATACAGGTATTTATATGTTTTTAATTAAAATGCACATGTATATGCATATTTTTAATGTTTTTAGTGATTAACTGACAGATTTTCTGTTTCTGTCTTTTAGCTCAACATGAGGAAGTGAATCCACAACACGCCGAGGTGACCTAATTCTAGCCTTGAATTATGATTGACTGATATTGTATCATGTCATTTATTTAACAGATTTGTGAGATCAGTGACTGTAATTATTTTACTTTCAGAACGTGGGCTCTGATTCTCTGAACTACGCAGCGCTGAGTTTCCGTCCCAAAGCAAAGAGCAGCAAAAGGCCTGCAGCAGAGAAAAAATTGAAACAACATGTAATGTACACTGCTATAAAATAATTCAACACAATTCATGCTTTATCATATTGAACTGCTTGATGACAGTTTGTGCGGCTTGTGGATGGGAGGCATTGTTATAATATATATATATATTTTTTTTTAAGTGTAATAAATGTTATGTTTATGCAAATGTATGCTGTCTCAACCATTTTATGACTAACCAATAATATGACTGATGTTTGATGGAGGTGGATGACAGGACAGACTATCTGTTAGTTTCTTCTGCAGAAAAATAAAGAGATCATGAACTAAAGTTAACAGGAAGACAGTGGTCTGACTACAACACAAAGCCACAAGGCCACTCTGAAATACACAGAAAAAGACCAGCTTTGAGTAGATTGTGGCAACAGTTAAGAAGCAAACAAACGCTGTAATCACCTGGAGTATGCATTTGCATTTCAAATATGCAATAACTACAAGAATATTATCCTCTGTTAGCATTAAGTACTTAAACATACCAACAATAGTGTAGGTAACAAAGCTGAACTCAGAAGCAGTATCTTCAACCACAGGAAGGCTAACCTCCCACTCGCTTCATCACAAACATGCCACTTCCCACAAATGTCAAGAATTGCTCTCCTCAAATAGTAAGATATTCAAGGGTGAATGTAAATTATGTTCTTCAGTAAGGTTCTTCATAGTGCCCACCCCTTTGACCAGTACAAATAAAGCAGCAACGTATTTTCCTCATCACCAGAGCCGGGAATGTCCTCTAGCAACAATTATGAACTACAGAGCAATGGGCTTTGTATATGGCTGCAGTTTAACATGCCAACTATCAGAAATGACTGAATGCCTTTAGATGTTCATACACTGCACGGTATGTACTTTGGAGTTCAGGTTTAAAACTTCCCTTTTTGACAAAGTTTATCATTATGGCTTGTTGAGATGACACTGACCAATCCCCTTGTTACGCTGCTATAGGCCCAGGCTGGGAGGGGGTGAAACAACTCTCCACTCTATCTTCTTCAAATCGTTAAATTAAAACTGTCTCTCTATTTGTTTACTTGACTTTTTGAGAATGCTTCCTTCCCCGCTGCCCTCTTTTTTCTGTCTCTCTACCTTGCTAGCCTCAAGCAGAAGCAGGTTCTGATCAAGGCCACTTTCTGTCAAAAGGTTTTTCTTTACTACCGTCACCGTAATGCTACCACATGGGTTTCATCCATTAAAATATCAGAACGGCGTACAGGAGCGCACTGGTCACCACAGACTCATAGAACATCCTCAACATTGTCCGACAGATGTTGAAGGACCTCAGTCTCCTCAAAAGGTAGAGTCGACTCTGGCCCTTCTTGTAGAGTGCCTCAGTGTTATAATGAACCCATTTTTATTGTTTTTGGCTCTACATAAATAAAATTGAAGTGAATTACTGGTTGTTAACCTCGGCTTGAAACCCTTGCATATACCAGATTCAATCATTGAACGGCATGCTGCCTATTTCACAACGCATTAGTGCATTCTCAAACTAGCCTAAACCGATAACTTAAACTGAGAGGCTCTGTCCATGGTGCTGAGTGTACAAACATGTTTTACAGCAGACATTATGAGTTATCTATAAGGAGTACCATAGAGTGTATAAAGATGGATGACGAAACAGCTTCTCAAAAGTGAAGCCAAAGCAGAACTCACCTGGTGTCTGGCTGCAGTATAGGTCATAAGATCCACCTCCTCAGTGTTAGTGGATGTGACATGAGCCAAACTAAAACATGCGCAAATTCAACACTTCTTTGTGACAGGTGATGGTAGAACAGAGCTCAGTTTTAACTCAACGAAAAACGCAAGTGACTCTGGCGGGAGTGTGGGCGAGTGATCGTTATCGCGTCTCCGCTTGGCTCCACTCTCAGACCGTACTGCGCAGAATTCGCAAGATGGCGCCCGTATCCCCGTGAAAATAGCGTCAGTTTGGCCAATGCAAAAATAAATGTAGGGACGCATTGTCCACATTTATATGCAGTCTATGATAAGGACCAGCACTAGTGAAGTTAAAAACATTAACTACGATTTCATTTAGTGTCCCAGTAGGACATTTAAGTGAGCTAGCATGTAGAAAATTGAGGAGCTAACAAACCATCATTAACTGATTATACACCTGTGCTTCTGCTGCCACGACAACTCAAAACGCCAAAATACATTTCACTAAACTAATATAAGTATTGAACAGCAAACAATGTAGACGTTTGTTTGACTTACCAGCATCTGATGCCCACTGTCCGTCATGGTTGTGCGTTGTCCAACAATTTAAGGCCGGCCTTAAATCTCTTGCTTCATCTTCTGTAACCGCATATTCACGGGGTCTACAGGAGCCTATCCCAGCTGTCATTGGGCGAGAGGCAGGGTACACCCTGGATAGGTCGCCAGTCCATCGCAGGGCTTCAAAGTTGATACCATCAATTTTAATCTCTATCCTGATTTTTACGGACATTTCCTGAAGTTCCTTACATGCTCTATGCTGCACCAACATAACTTTCTGGATAACTGCATGAACAGGCAGGTGTACAGTTGTTTCTGCAGTTCTCCATCATCAGTGAGTAGCTTCACTAATGTCCATAAACCCGCTTGGACAGTAACAATGTTGACTGATTTAGAAGAGCTCTTTGCACATTTGCTGAACACCTGTATACCAAGGTAGACTCCAGAGAAAAATGTGTCACTTCTTGTGTGATAACAAGTCACACCGAACAGACATACACAAATTGTACTGACTCTCTCTGTTAAGAAGTTGCCCGTAGCAAAGTGACACTTGCTCACAGCCTCATATCAAAGCATGTTCTCTGGTGGCTGTTTCACTACTTTGAGAAACTGTTTAAGATTGGGAAATCATAGGGAGGAGTTACACAACTTAGATCTAACTAACAAAATAATGATTGGTTAGTTAATGGGATGTACAATAAATTTCCACTCACTGGATGTGTTTATTTTTGACACCATTCTGAAAAACCACTTGAGGCTGCTTTGAGAAAATCCCATGAGAAATTTCAGAAAAAAAAATGCAACAATCAAAGTTGATACATTCATTTATATATATAATTCATTCATCTTCTGTAACCGCATATTCACGGGGTCTACAGGAGCCTATCCCAGCTGTCATTGGGCGAGAGGCAGGGTACACCCTGGATAGGTCACCAGTCCATCGCAGGGCTTCAAAGTTGATACAATCAATTTTAATCTCTATCCTGATTTTTACGGACATTTTCTGAAGTTCCTTACATGCACTACACTGCACCAACATAACTGTCTGGATAACTGCATGAACAGGAAGGTGTACAGTTGTTTCTGCAGTTCTCTGTCTTCAAAGAGTATCTCCAGTTATGTCAATAAACCAATCTGGACAGTGACAATTTTGACTGACTTAGCTATTCATTGCAGAAGACCTGTTTGTACATTTGCTGAACATCTGTACGCCAAGTTGCATTCCAGAGTAAAATGTGTCACTTCTTGTGTGAACAGGTCACACCCAACATATATACACAAAATGAGGTAACGCTCTCTGTTAAAGCATTGCCTGTAGCAAAGTGACACTTGCACCCAACCTCATATCAAAGCATGTTCTCTGGTTGCTGCATATTTCAAGACATGACAGAGTACATCAAAACCACAGCAGGTGAAGGTACACAGAAGGTGTACATCTGAAGCTACTATGCCCTGCAAACATGAACTCTGTAATCATTATTAGTAAGGTAAGATTTAAATTGCTCATATTGCATTGCATGAACTAATGTGCACATTGTTGACCTAGTGTAGAAGGATTAAGAAGAGCATCAAGTAGCTGGTAAATAATTTTCTAAATGCAGTGTGTTGCTTTTAAAGTTCTTCTCTACTCCAACAGGTATTCCAATATGATCAATGAAAAAAATGAAAAACGGATGTGAATATGTTCCTTAATGTAAGATGAAAGTAAGTACTTTGAAATATATTTGCTGGCGATATTACTACTTGAGAAAGAATCCCTTTCTGCTGAATGGTAAATGGAACTTAACCAGCAACAAAATTACACTCCAGAGATTACGCTTCCTTATACTGCAATGTTTTTAGAGACTGATACATCAGTTCTCATCATTTAATTTTTTTTAAAGATTACATATCTCAGGTATTTTTAACAAGACCACATCGATCTGTTCTCCTTTCTGTTGCTGGTTTGCTTCCATTTCCTTAAAAGCACTGACAATCATCGCCCCACCTCTTTACGTTGAAATCACTCTTAACTGGAGCACAGTTCAGTTACCATCATTGTGGTGGTGGAGTCTTACTGTACGCACAATGGTGAACTTTACCTTGATACCAGCGTCACTCTGGACCTTCAGTAAGTACATATATTACATTTTATCACTATAACTGCTAGCTGTATTATATCTGCCAGTACCGATACTCATTAATAACATTGTGTTTCAGGTTGGATCGCTGTCTCAGTTTCTGAGTTTTATACAGTGGAGGTTCAGCCTGGTGAAGAAGTCACACTGCAGTGCTCCAACTTTACCAGTTTACTCTCTCATATACACTGGTTCAAACTCGGCAAAGAAAACAATGTCAGCTGCATCTCATCTATGTTCAGCTCTGATCAAAATGCTTCATTCTGTGTTGGAATTAAAGACGACAAATTTAATATGACATCCAACACCACCACTATCTTTCTGAACATCAAATCAGTGGATTTATCCGACTCTATGCTGTACTTCTGTGGATTTTACAAAGAACAAGACGCAGTCATTTTCAGCGCAACATATCTGAAAGTTCAAGGTAAGTCCTTTTTTATATCAACATGTACCCTTTTTCAGACATGATGTATGTAAGTACTGAGAGGTCGAAAATTTTCTGTACAGTTTTATCATTTCATTTCTTGTAGAAGTGCTAATTGATGAATTTACAAATGTGACGACTGTAACCCTGGCTGGTGTAACAGTTTTCCTTCTAATGGTCATCATCAGTCTGGTTGTCAAACTCAGGACAGTTCATACAGGTATTTATATGTTTTTATTTACAATGCACATGCAAATCTTTTTAGTGATTAACTGATGGATGTTCTGTTTCTGTCACTTAGCTCATCATGAGGAAGTGAATCCACAACACGCTGAGGTAATGACATTTTCACCTCAGATATATCTTGCATGATTTAATTATTTTATGAAGTGATGTGTGAGATCAGTGACTGTAATTATTTTATTTTCAGAACGTGGGCTCCGATTCTCTGAACTATGCAGCGTTGAGTTTCCGTCCCAAAGCAAAAAGCAACAGAAGGCCTGCAGCAGAGAGAGAACTGGAACAAGATGTAGTGTACACTGCCACAAGATAAAAATAATTCAGCACAACTCATTCTTTATTATACTGAATTGCATGTGGGCGAGATACTCTTGTGATGCCATTTAAAAAAAATGTAATTTTGTAATAAAGATTTTATGTTCATGCAATTGTGTGCGGTCTCTACTATGTGAATTGTAATATTCTGGCTTTGATGCCAGGACAGGATATCTTTTAGTGTGAGAGAGTGTCTGCTGTCTTCAGAGAAATAGAGAGATCACAGTCTAACGTTAACAGGAAGACTGCGGTCTGAATACAACTCAAGCCACGAGGCCCATCTGACAAGCACAGAAGAAGACCAGCTTTAAGTCGATTTTGCCAAAAGGAAAAGAAGAAAACAATGATTTAATCCCCCAGTGTCTGCATTTGTACGGTAAATATGCAGCATCTCCAAAAATATCATCCTATTTTAGCATAAAGTTGTGTAACGTACCAACAATAGTGTAGCTGAAGTCAGAAGCAATATCTTCAGCCACAGGAAGGCTAACCTACGCCAATTCTTTTTATCACAAACACACGATGACAAAATAAATCACAAGGTCTTCACATTTAACATACATGACATCAAGTGTTTTTTTTTCCTCAAATAGTAGGTTATTTGAATGTAAATTAGGTTCAAGTTTGTGGGTGATTTTTGTTTGACTCTGCCTCTTCAAAGCCCTCTATAGGGAGCGCTCTCTTGTGAAGTGACATTACAGAGAGACAGAGTCATACACACAATGAGGAACTTTATTTTGGTGAGTACAAAATTGCTGCACAGAACTGAGTGCATTGTTGACTACACTGATACAACAAAAGCACTGCTTTGGATTCAGTTTTATCGGCCAAAGGATCATCAGGTTTTTGGTGGTTGCTTCAGGTTGGATCTCTGTCTCAGTTTCTGAGTTTCACATCGTGGAGGTTCAGTCTGGTGAAGAGGTTCTGGCAAACTGTTTGACTGTTCAGGACAGAAAAGTAGGGCTTAGACCAGGCTGTGCTTAGTCTGGGAGGAGAACTCCTTACCTAGATTAGGGATGTCTGGAAAGGGGAGTCCAACCGACAGTCGAACTTCAGATTCAGGAGGAGCAATGCGGGTTTCATCCTGGTCATGAAACAACTGGACCAGCTCTTTACCCTCACAGAGTTGCAATGTCAAGTGTTCCCAGTGGGCGTTGGACTCTGTTAGGGCTGTCCTTTGTCATTGGTCCTGTTCATGGTATTCACGTATAGGATCTGGGACCTCAGAATTCACGTCCCTGCCTTTTGCAGATGATGTGGTTCTGTTGGCTTCATCAGACCGAGACCTACAGCACACCCTGAGATGTTTTGCAGCCGAGTATGAAGCGGCCGGGATGTCAGCTCCTCCAAGTCTGAGGCCACGGTGCCATTTTTCAATCCTGCTCTCCGAATAGTATTATAGCTAGTGTAAGACATTCATTTACTGCATAACAGTTCATTTGTGTAATTTACGATACCTTAATGATTGGTTAATATGTTTCATTTTATTTATTGGGGTGATACAGTGGCGAGGTGGTTAGCACTGATGCCTCACAGCGAGAAGGTCATCAGTTAGAATCCATGGGCCGGCTGGGCCTTTCTGTGTGGAGTTTGCATGTTCTCCCTGTGTCTGGGTGGGTTCTCTCCAGGTACTCCGGCTTCCTCCCATCATCCAAAGACATCCTCATTAGGTTAATTGGTGATTCTAAAGTGGCCGTAGGTGTGCGTGTGAGTGTGAATGGTTGTCTCTCTCTGTGTTAGCCCTGCGATGGACTGGCGACCTGTCCAGGGTGTACCCCCGCCTCTCACCCAATGACAGCTGGGATAGGCTCCAGCAGACCCCCGCAACCCTTAACAGGACTAAGCGGGCATAGAAGATTATTTATTCATTCATTTTTTTCACATGTGTGTAGCTAAAGTCCAGGGAATAAGAGACTACCGGTTTGGTTTTGGGGGAGATCAAGAGTGTGATCCGGAAACACACAGGTCGGAGTGTGGTTGTGCATGGCTCCTTACTTAAAGTTATTAGAAAGAGCTCTAGTGTCTGCATCTTCTTTAAGAGTATACTCTAATACACCCATAACACTTACCCTCTGCTACACCACTGTCCTACTGTTCATTATGTGTTGTGGCTGACAATAATCTGTGCTACGGTAATTAACAAAGATCCTTTCTGTCAACAATTCCTCAGAGAAGCATATTGGAGATCAGCCTTTTAAGGATTTACTTTCATATTCAGTCGCACTCACAGCCAGTCAAAACAAGGCTTCATGTTCCACCACAGATTTAGCAGCCCAAATGACCTTTCAAATGTGGACTTGACTTCTGAAGTAATACTTGGTGAACTTCCTATTGGGTCTCAGTCCATCCTGCTTATAAACGTGACTAGGGGCGCACTGTCAGCACATGCAAACCAAGCTTTTGTTTGGAGCCCCATGGAAAAAAATTTAGAAAGGGGACCCCCAGATGCCTACCTTCAGGCATTCTTTCAATGACTACCATAAACCACTTTAAACCTACCTAAGACCGTAGAGTTGTACAGACGGGCGAAAGGGGTAACCAGTACGCTTTCCTCTGCTCCCAAGAGAAACTACATATACAATAACTTTGCAGTCCAGTCTAATATGTATTTGCAATAAGGTAAAAAAAAAAATAAAAAAAATCTAACCAACACAATTTCTGACTCACTACAACCTTACTTAACATGTATAAGTATTAGAATCCATGATTTTGTCATTTATGAGTTTACATTTTCATACCAAGCAAACCATAAGTCAGCCCTTAATGCACTGAGCTTGTGGGTGATTTTTCTTTAACTCCACCTCTTCAAAGCCTTTCATATGAACTCTGTGTAAAGCACCATTTCAAAGAGACAGAGTCACATTCACAATGAGGAACTTTATCTTGATGACGCTTTCACTTCTCGGGAGCCTCTGTGAGTACTAACATTAAATTACTGCACAGAACTGGCAGCATTGCTGACTACATTTGATTTATGACACCATATTTAATTCTGTTGTTTTATCAGCCAACTGATCATCAGGTGTTTGATGGTTGTTTCAGGTTGGATCTCTGTCCCAGATTCTGTGTTTCGCACCGTGGAGGTTCAGTCTGGTGAAGAAGTCACACTGCTGTGCTCCAACTTTAGCACTGTTCCCTACCAGATATACTGGTTCAGAGTCGTCAAGAGATCCAAGCTCCACTCTGTCGCCTTCATGTTTGACTCTGTTCAGTCCACTTTGTACAGTGATGGATTTGAAAATGGAAAATTTGAAGTTAGTTCCAACATGACTACTGTCTTTCTCAGAATCAAATCACTGAATTCATCTGACTCTGGACTGTATTTCTGTGGCTTTTACATATTTAACAATAATCCCATTATTATGGAGGCAACCAATTTAGAGGTCCAAGGTAAGAATTTCATCTTCTTTCATTTGATATTGTTGAACGTCATGAGGACATGAATCCCAGTTTATAGTTCATGAGAAGATCAAAATTCTTCCTGTCCTTGCATTACAATTGCTCAAGTGTATTGTTCCATTTTATTTATTAATTACACTTAAAGCTAGACGACATATAACATTTAATTTAATTTAACAATCTGTCTTGTAGAGGCAATTCAGGAGTTAACATATCTGATGAGTGTGATCCTCGGAGCTTTGACGGTTTTCCTTGTTGTGATCGTCATCAGTCTGGTCGTTAAAATCAAAAAGCTTGAGAAAGGTACTTTTGTTTAAGCTGATGTTGATGATTTTTTTTTTGTTTTACAATTTTTTTTAGCTGTTTTTGTATGACAGACCAATCCACAACTCCCTAACCAAATCTATGAGCAGCAATATTGTTAACCACTCAAACTCTGACTCTTTACAGTAGCTCATATTGAAGAACAGGAGCCGCACGAGACACAGGTAAAGTTCATTAAGTATTTACATTCATGTGTTTCAGCAATCACTACACTAATCACTTAGTCATTTGCAGTGTTGGGCACGTTATTTTTAAAAAGTATAGTTATTAGTTACTTCTCCCAAAAAGTAACTGAGTTAGTAACTGAGTTACTCCACTATTAAAGTAAGTAGTTCCCAGGGAAAGTAACTATTGTGTTACTAAAAATATGTTTAAATATGCCTAAGAATTAGAATTTTTTTCTGAACGTAATGTACACTTCATGTGTATGTTAGTGCCTATACTTCCACCTTGAAAACAGCAACTTTACCTCTTTACCCCCCACCACCACCATTTATTTTAATGGCGCGTTTATTTTAACACCGTTATTCCCATCCCTGGTCATTTGTTAATGAACGTTTTTCTTGACTGAAAATGCTTTCTTTCTTTCCACAGAGGCAGAGCTCAGACGACCTGAACTATGCAGCTGTGACTTTTCATCCCAACACTGAAAGACTCTACATACGTGCCTCAGACAGAGAAGTGGACACGAATGTTATTTATTCAGTCACAAAATAGTCTCAGAAGGCACCTGGAGCTGCAGAACAGAGTGGAGCTGCTGCTTTATCACAAGTCCACTGGTTGGTGTGTTCCTTCGCAGTTATCCAAAAAGTTTGACTTTTGACAGAGTTTCACACAAAGTGGACATTACTCTTCTTTTATGTTCCTGTCCGCTTCTGCTTTTCATTCTGTACGTCATAATCTTGACAGCGTTTTTAATACGATTGGTGTTTTGTGGATACAGTTGAACAGTGACCTACTGTATATTCTCTCACACCAAGAGTATATGCAACGGTACAGTTTCACACTTAACAGTCATTCAACCATAAAAAGCCAACTGTGGTCAACAGTCATCTGTCATACAGACAAAAAAAGCACTTGGCATCAATCTCTACAGCACTATGTTGAGGTGTGTTTGCAGCTATGCGGTAAATGTCTGTGACACATAAATAGTGTGATTACAAATGTGAAGCTTTATTTATCCACAGCTATGTGAGAATGCCTTACAGAATATAATGTTTTAACCCACCTATTACTGTCTTCTGGCAGTTATGAGCAACATTTGAAGCAAAATATGTAATATTTTTATTGCTTTCTTTGAGATGATTTATGGCAATACAGATATTGGTTATGTAAGAGAGAGTAGGAGGTGTCGACGGTGTAAACTAACATTGGGCAAAGCAGCTTAGTCCTTGCTTAATTCTGTTCAAATAAAGGTCCGGCTTCAGCCCAAATTGGTCCCAATTGGAATATGTGGTTTCTTACAACCTTGAGTACCTTTGATTTGTTTGTTTGTCCATGTCGTTTTAAATTGGGATTTTCCAAGAACTAAGGCGGTGGTTGGTGTTTCTTATTATCCTGGTTAGAAGGATTTAGTGTCATAGTTATTGTCAATGAAAGGTTGTCTGGTCTTACAACATTGAGGAAACAGCATGAGATGGTGAATAACATCTGTGCTCAGCATATTGTGAGTGGGCAATGTGGGCAACCGCCCAGGGCGGAATCTATGTGAGGGTGCACGAGCCCTCAAAAAAAAAAAAAAAAAACTCAAAACAAAACTCGCCAGTTTTCTAGACTACTCATTTCCATGTCAAGTTAGTGGAGTGGGCGCTGGGGCACCCTCATTGTCACGTCAACTTGCTGCTGAGAGTCATACAGGTTGTGTGTGTGTGTCAGAAGAGGGGGGCGAGGGATAGACTGATCCAAGGCCAAACAACACAAACTGCTTCCAAATAAGTTGTATTTAATTCCTAAAAGTAACATAGACCCATATACCTACATGTAATTAATTGGATTATGTGAAAAAAGAAAAAAAAAAAGAAAAAAATCTGTGCAGTCATCTATGTGACTCATGTAACTCCGGTTGATTGACGGGCGAACGGACGGTGTTGGCAAAAGGAGATGCAAAAGTTAATGATGTTGAGTCTTCATCTTCATCATGGATCAAAGTAAAAAACCAAAGAAGCCATCAGGTGCCCAGTTCAGAAAAAGAAGAAAAGAAGAAGAGGAGAAACGGGCAAAGGATAAAGGTATGAAGATTTCTATGAGTGAAGGCTATGGGCTATTTATTAGCCTCTTGCTAATATGTTGCTATTAGCCACAGAAGACGACTGTATTTGGTTTTTAGTTTAGGAAAAAGCACTTTGCATGTCTCACCTATTCATTGCAGAAAATACTTCATAGAGGTATGATGTTGAACATGTCATAGGTGTGCCAGGGGAAAGGAAGGACCCAAATGCATGACACACTCACAGACGCAGGGCTAAGAGAAATATTAAAGTTCATTTTAATGAGATGTACAATGAAGGTAACGAAAAACGCTGCAGAGTGACACATGGTAATCCAAAAAGAAAACAAAAGACAGAGAAGCAGGGAAAACAGGTAAGGAATAATAATTAAAAATACAGAGAAACCTCCAGGCAAGATCACAGGCCAAGTAAAAAAAAAAAGTGAGAGGTGGGATGATATATATGTGTACACTGAGGACTAATGAGGGAAGGAGACACAGGTGAGATCAATAAGGGAGGAGCAAACGAAAGTAAACAAATATAGGAAGTACAAGTAACTAAAAGACACAGGGTAATTGACCATTTCAAAATAAAATAGGAAACAAGTAAAACCAAAACTCAGTATCCTGAAGGAGCAGAAAAGGTTCAAACGTCAATATCAAGACAGAATATGAAAGCAATGTTTTCAAAGCTTCCACGGCTCATGTCAGAATATTCAGCCCTAACTTTTATGTAGAAGGGAAAGAATACTTTTTTTCTGGAATATTCTGTAAAGTGGGGTCAAAATATTGTGTAGTGTCGGAACCATGTCGCCATCCACATGGTTTCACTTTGGATGCAGACATTTCATGTAAGTTCATTGAGCAAGCTGAAGATGACAGCTTACCATCACCCAAATTTTGTGTCAGTGGAAATAAATCTCTACAGCAGTTTAAAAACACTAAACAGTTGTCTTCAACTTGTGGTGAGGGGAAGATGCAGCGCAGACTGACTGTTAAGCTGAAGGATTTAGAATATGAGGCGTCTGTGATCAGCTTTTAAGATTAGTCTTTAGCATTGAAATGCTTCTGTGATTGTTATGAGTGAATGTTGCGAACAACGAGAGAGGCATCAAAGACTCCACGCCTCTTTCAACGCCTTCACAATGTGCGGTTGCAGCGACACCATGTCATGCAAAAACATGATCCTCCGTTTGCTAACAGCTTCACTTCTGTGCTCAGCATCTACTGCACTGAAGACTATTAATTAACTCATATAAAGGTATTGATTTGTTTCTAATTTAAAACTTCATTAATCTCATTCGATGTTTGTTCCAAGTTGGAAAATGTCACACAGATGTGCTCCAACCAGCTATCCCACGCGGAGCTTGTGGTTCAAATTCACCAACAGAAGCCATCCCAAGCAGAAATTGGCATTTGCTCTATATATAAATCTCCTGAGCCTGTTTCATAAATGATGTTTTTTTTTGTTTTTTTTTAATGAGATATAAACTTTCCAATCTCTCTCCAAATCGTTTAGGTGAAACGGATCATTGAGGTGAATGTGTCTGACTTGAGGCTGTATTTCTGTGGTTATCGTGTAAGCAGACACCCAGTTATTGTGATCGCAGCATATTGAGAGGTTCACGGTAAGTTTTGTCTTTGTCTATGTGAAACAAAAAATCATATCTGTCTTCTTTGATGATTATTGAAATAAGGACTTTGTGGAATAGTTGTAAACAATAGTATTATATGATATTGTATCATAACTCTGTGAACTGAGCTCTGACTGTCTTCCTCTTCACTGTGATCATTTGTCTGGTTGTAAAAATTAGATGGCTCCAGGCACGTGTTGGTCAATATGAGCTTCCTTGTATATTTTACCATATTTTTACATCCAGTTTGTCTTTCAGCTCATGGAGAACAGAATATACACAGGACAGATTACTTCAAAAGTCTCTTTAAGAGTGACCTGCCGTCAGAGACACAAATGGAGCTAAATGTGAGTTATACTGCCCCCTCACATATTCAGGAAGCAACTGGAATTGCAGCTCAGAATAAAAGCAACGTCAACCACTTGTGCCATGTGTGGGAAGGTGTTTCCATCACTTCAGGTTCAAGTCCCTTTCTTCTTTTCTCTCACTTAGTTTGTTTGTTTTTGATTATTTATTTTTTTAAATCCTCTGGATCCATTCAGTCTTGTACATGGTGTTTGGTGGAGAGCGTAGTGACTCTGAGACCCTTGCATGGAGAGGGTTAGATTCCGGTCTGCAGCAGTGGAGCGCTGAGGGGAGGCTCACATCACTTGTTGACAGGAAGAGACAGCACAGTGTGAGCTTAGGTGAAAATGAGGAGGTCAAAGGTGCCATTACATAAATAGAGATGAAGTGTGTGATTGAGTATGAACTGAGTGAATTCTAAACCACTGGTTTCAGCACATCATATTCACGCAAAATGCTTTTTCAGCACATTATATTTACACAAATTGCTTGGCTTCTAGGTGACTGTTGGTGTCCAGGTTCTTAAAAGGTTGGAGAAATTTGGAGAAATTTTCACTGATAATGCTCTTTCCTTTTCTGGTGATCATTTAGAATAGCGGTTTTGTGTTTTGTTTTGTTTCTGAAAAAATTAGGCAAAAATAAGATAGATAATCATTTCTTTTAATGCACAGTGGGATATAAATCAATATGGACAAATGTGTGTGTTGCAGACCACCTCTGAATGTGGTCACAGATCAAATCACTCAAATGTGTCCTCAGTGCGTCCTGGGTGCGTTCACACTTGTACTTTAAACTGGTCACAGAATGGATGTTAATGCAAGATCTAAACGTCGCTAAAAATGGGCGTCATTTGCTGCTATGTGCTCACTTCTGACCACTGTAAACCTAATTGGCTGTTTATATTAATGATACAAAGTTAGTGCTGCACTGTCACCTTCATAACCTCGAGCCACTGATACTACGATTGAACATTTCCTGTCCATAAGTCATTTACTCTCCGCCTCTTTCCAACTAAGCCCCCTTTACAAGCTCTGAGAAATACAGTGTCATAGCAGTGAAACCATCAGATGCACGATGAGGAGCTTCACAGTGATACCAGCTTTACTTCTCTGCAGCCTCAGTAAGTGCTAACGCAATTATTCAATATCCACTGCAATATTAAAAACTCATTAATGTCATTGCTGTATTGGCTGAAGAGTAAGTCTATTGATGTTTGCCTCAGGTTGGATCTCTGCCTCAGAGTCTCAGACTGTGGACGTCCATCCTGGGGAAGAAGTCACTCTGATGTGCTCCAACTTTTCCAGCGTTGCCACCGAAATAATCTGGTTCAGAGTCATCGAGAGATCCAAGCTCCAGTGTGTCGCCAAAATGTTCCAGTCTCTCCAGTCTGCTACATACTCTGATGGATTTGAAACTGGAAAATTTGAAATTACTTCCAACATGTCCACTGTCTTTCTCAAAATCAAACCGGTAAATTCATCTGACTCTGCGCTGTATTTCTGTGGATTTTACATGTTTAACTATTCTGTTATTGTCTAGACAACACATATAGAGGTCCAAGGTAAGATTTTCATCTTCATTCATTGAATTTTGTTGAACGTCATGAAGAACTGGATGAAAATTTTAAGATTTTAGATTCACCATATTAGCTCAGTTCTTCTTTTCCTCACTTTAAAACAACTGTAGTATACTGTGCCAGTTCATATTTAACTCATATCTAAAGCTACAAGACATACAGAGCTTAATTTAACTTAAAAATCTGTCTTGTAGAGGCGATTCAGGAGTTAACTAATCTGATGAATGTGATCCTCGGAGCGCTGATGGTTTTCCTGGTTATGGTTATGCTTTCTTTCTTTCCACAGAGACAGAGCTCAGACGACGTGAACTATGCAGCTGTGACTTTTCATCCCAGAAATGAAAGACACTACATACATTCTTCAGACAGAGAAGTGGACACACTTGTTATTTATTCAGCACCTGTAACTGCAGAACAGAGTGGAGCTGATGCGTAATTGTGAATCCACTGGTTGGTGTGTTCCTTCGCAGTTCTCAAGCCAAAATGGCGCAGGATCCAGCTGAACTGTGCCCTACTGTAGATTCTCTTACAGTGAGAGTTCACTTGAGGTCTGCAACAGTGCAGTTTCACATTTAACTGTTGTGTCACTCACTCAGCAGCAGTTTAATGCAGTGCGATGTACTGTAACATTAATGTGAGAAACACCCTAACCCCTAAACGCACAGAGTGTGAAACCCCCAGAGCAAGGGCCAAAGATTGTTTGGTCTACATATTGATGTACCCATACTCCAGTCTTGTCTTTGTGTTTCAGTTTCTTGACGTGGCACATTGCAGTCTTGACACTAAATCCTCTGCTGACGGCCGTCTGATGAACTGCAGCAAGAGATCGTTTTGGGTGGGGAGGAGCTTATGTAATTTTCTTCTTCTCTGTCTTAGTTGTACTTATTTTGTTTTCTTTAGATTTCAGTCAGATGACTATAAAGCATGATTCTCTGTCTTTTCAATGTAATTGGTGTTTGGCGGGAGACAGCGTAATAACTCGAGGGCTCTGAGTGAGGCTTGTGTCACTTGTTGACAGGAAGAGACAGCACAGTGTGGTCTGAGGTGAAAGTCAGGTGGTCAAAGCTGCCTTTAAAGGAATAAACAATGAAGCAGTAAATACTGTGTGGCTGTCTTCGATAATGGAAACTGAATTTTCAAAGTACCTACATTGCCAGCAGCCCACAGTGGAGTGCTAAATTGAACAACAAAAGATACAGCTTAGGAACTAGTGCATGACTGAGCGTAAACACGGTGAAATCTAAACCACAGGAAGAGGTCGTGAGCTGCATGGTATTTTTTCCTGTGCATAAAGTTCACATTGCAGCAGCCTCAAAGCAACCTTCATCAAAAAGCTAGTGAACTCTTAGCTTCCCTGTCAGCCTGACTATTCCCACTAACAAAACTTTTAAAGATTGGTCTGGAGTCACTTCGTTGGGAACTGATTATGCTCTGGCAAAGACCAATCAGATTGTTTTGGCGGCTTTATGAGGTGAAGGACAAAAGAGCAACATCAGCACACATAACATCTGATTAGTTTTCACCTAAATTACTCAAATTGGCTGTAAGAGCATCCCATTGCATGCAAAGATATATATTTATTCCAAACCCAAATGGTGTGTTACGAGACTCATATTTATGTGGACTCTTCTTGTGTGTTGTGTTGAGTTGCACTGTTGCTTCTTGCAGCAGCTTTCAAACATTGTACACTGAGATTCTTTAAATTTTAGTTCATATTTAATGTCCCTAAATGCCAAAATTCTTGATATTTGTCCCTCTAGTTTAGCCACATCCACTCAAAGAACTGACGGAGACAAAGGCCAGTGTTACCTAACGTCAATGTCTGGACTAAAAAGTTGCATTTGAACACAGGGTAAAGACTAAAACCAACTGCCAGCAAGCACGTATGATCTGCACCTGTGCAAGAGGAAATAACTCAATATACCAGCAGGTGGCAACAGTCTGTATTTGGCGTTCAAATACACTGCCAGGCCAAAAAAAAAAAAAGGTCACCACCCAAAAAAAATAAAATATCACACACTACAGCACTCATTTGCTGTGGCATTGTTTCAGTAAGCTTCTGTCACCAGTTTTATTTCCAGACAGTGTTTCATTAATTTTTCACCAAGATCTTGTATTGATGATGGGAGAATCTGACCACTGTGCAAAGCCTTCTCCAGCACATCCTAAAGATTCCCAATGGGGTTAAGGTCTGGACTCTGAGGTGGCCATGTGAGAAAATGATGCCTCATGCTCCCTGAACCACTCTTTCACAATCTGAGCCTGATGAATCCTGGCATTGTCCTCTTGGAATATACCTGTTAACATCAGGGAAGAAAACATCCATTGATGGAATAACCTGGTCATTCAGCATATTCAGGTACTCAGCTGACCTCATTCTTTGGACACATAATGTTGCTGAACCTAGACGTGAGCAACTGCAGCAACCCCAGATCATAGCACTGCCCCCACAGGCTTGTACAGTAGGCACTAGGCATGATGGGTGCATCACTTCATCTGCCTCTCTTCTTACCCTGATGCCCCCATCACTCTGGAACAGGGTAAATCTGGACTCATCAGACCACATGACCTTCTTCCATTGCTCCAGAGTCCAATCTTTACTCTCCCTAGCAAACTGAAGCCTTTTTTTCCGGTTAGCCTCACTAATTAGTGGTTTTCTTAAGGCTACACAGCTGTTCAGTCCCAATCACTTGAGTTCCCTTCACATTGTACGTGTGGAAATGCTCTTACTTTCACTATTAAACCTAGCCCTGAGTTCTAGTGTTGTATTTCTTCCATTTGATTTCACCAAAAGTTTAAGTGATCGCCAATCAAGATCAATCTGGATTTTTTCCAACCACGTTTATTCCTCAAAGACGATGGTTGCCCACTATCCTTCCAGTTTTTAATAATGTATTGGACAGTTCTTAACCCAATTTTAGTAGTTTCTACAATCTCCTTAGATGTTTTCTCTGCTTGATGCATGCCAATGATTTGACCCTTCTCAAACAGACTAACATCTTTTCCAGGACCACAAGACGTGTTTTTAGACATGGTTGTTTAAGAAATGAGAAGCTACTCATTGCATCAGTTGGAGTTAAATAACTTGTTTCCAGCTGAAAGATAATTGCCCATGCAGTAATTATCCAGTTGGAGACTCATACCTATTTGCTTAGTGAAATCCAGGCGGCAACTTCTTTTTTGGCCAGGTGGTGTATTTCCGAATGCAAATCTGCTGAAGCCGGCCCCTAGTGACCATCAGTGGTATTGCACTTTAAGACACTTCATTAGATTCACTCTTCAGATTTAGTGACTACTAACATCTTTTACATACAGTCTATGGAGCCAATATAACCTCATACGCAGTAGCTTCTGATCAAAATGCTGAAAAGCTCTTTTAAGCAACAGATACATGGGTGTGCACCATTTGTCGCTCGTGTGATCACTTCTCACCTTCACCTCTGTACTGAGGCAGCAGCTCAGCATACAGGCTAAGATTTGAACAGGCGTGCACCACATTCACTTTATTCTTTAGCGTTAAATATTAGTTGTGTGTGTTGACCATTTATTTGTAATTTTGTAAATTAATTGACGATTAGAGAAACATTAGATGCTCAAATACATCACAGGCTGACGTATCCCTCAGTGCAGAGTATGTGCTGTACTTAAAACAACACCCCGCCTCTTTCCGACTAAGCCCCCTGTATAAGAGCTGATAAATAAAGTGTCACTGCAGTGAGAGGATCAAATGCACAATGAGGAGCTTCACAGTGACGACAGCTTTACTTCTCTGCAGCCTCAGTAAGTTCTTAGACATTACTCAAGATCCACTGCTGTGATAAAACTATTGATTACAGCTGTTACTCACTCTCCTGTTGTGTGTTTCAGGCTGGATCTCTGTCTCAGGTTCTCAGACTGTGAACGTCCAGCCCGGTGAAGACATCACGCTGATGTGCTTCAACAACTCTGGTTCTCCAACTCACACATTCTGGTCCAAACTGGACAACACAACCAAGATCAGCTGCATCTCTTCTATGTACGGGTTTAGTGACACTCCTGAGTTCTGTACGGGATTTGGAAACGGAAAATTTAACATGAGCTCCAACATTTCCGTTGTCTTCCTCACAATCAAACAAGTGGACTTATCTGACTCTGGACTGTACCTCTGTGGATATTACAAGAAAGGACACACAATCATCGATGTGAGACAGTTAAATGTTGAAGGTAAGAGTGGAGTCTTGGTGCTCTCTTTGTCCAGCATGTCCTTTTGAATAGATTCACAATTCAGTCTCATAATTAACTCTAGGTAAAGGCAATGACGAACCCCCCAGCGATTATGATGATACCCAGTGTGAAGGTAGGAATCTTATAAGTTTCTACGTCCAACACATTCTGCAAACTGCTAATGTAAAATTTGATGTTATTTCTAAAACGGACTAAATAATTTAATAAATGTATCTTCCTTGTAGAAGAGTCTAACGTAACAGGAAGGGTGATGAGTGCGATCCTTGGTGGAGTGACTGCTCTCCTGTTACTTGTCACCGTTGTTCTGATTGTTGAAAACGGGAAACTTCATAGAGGTAGCTTTTCTGTGCTTCTACGTCTGTCTGCATATCTTCATACAGATTGATCAGCCATAATATTGTGACAGGTGAAGTGAATAAGGTGGCCTGGTCTGATAAAACACATTTTCTCTTACATCGTACAGATGGCTGGGTGCATCTCCACACAGCCCCTCCCCCCATGCCAGTGCTGTGGGGGAGGAGGTGGTGATTCATATCAAAGTAAAATCCACATAAACATAAACCCATGTTTCCCAGAAGCACAATGCATCATAATGTGATCATCTGTTGCTGATCAGTGTATTTGCTGCCTAATCTATTCATGTTTATGCCTAATTATCTCTCTTTTAGCCAACAATGAAAAACAATATCCACAAAAAGATCCGGTGAGTCCGTGTGTCCATTTCAGGATCATTTGTGTTCTGTACATTCAATCACCTAAAACTGTTTGCATCTGAGTGTGAGTTGATTGACTCTTGTTCACAGGATCTGGACTCTGATGAGCTGAAGGCTGCAACCATAAGGAGGAGGATAAGGTGTGCATCAGAGAGAGAGGTGGAGGCTCATGTTATCTATACTGCCAGCAGATAGACTCAGGCAACAACTTCTGCAGCAAAGCTTTGTCGTATGGTTTTGTGTAACCGAAGGGAGGGGTTACATGTTGTCCAAACAAATCTGAATCTGCAATAAAGAACCCTTTTATTCTTGCATATAAGTGGTAGAGTTTTAATTCTTCCTCGTTGTCTCTCTCTCGCTCTGTCGCAAAAAGTTGTATTGTATAAAGACTGTGATTGGTGCCTGATGGAGGAGGAGGTCCAGACTGTGTTGCAGTCAGAGCGAGGTGGACGTGTGCAGCAGTGGAGGTGTGATTGTCGTGCAGAGCAGCTTCTTAGACAGGAAGAGACAGCGCAGTGTGGTCTGAGCTCAGATGAGGTGAAGATCGTGTGGCGGTGAATCTGTGAATACTGGCCCATTGTCTCATGCAGAAGGAGACCAGCGTGCGCACTTATCAACACACATTTTAACATCCTAAAAACTCAATGAATAAACAGTAGAGATCGCAGACCGCTGACTTTTCCAGATGAGGATATTACCTGGAGAACTGAGTGGCAAAAGTGGGAAACATCACGCACTACACCCCGACAGCAGTAGATGGAACTAAACCGATGCAGAAGAATCAGAAAAAGTTTTTCTTTCCCTCTACATATTCATCTCCCTACCTTCCATACAGTGCAACCTGTATGCTGGCAACTCTGTGTGTGTCACATGCAGCTAACACACAGTAGACTCATGCCTAAAGCAAAGGTGTGGAGCAGACCACAGACACCTGCTGAGATCATTTTCTTTTTCAACCCCACCCCCACTCCCCTGGTTGTTTTCATTTTCAAACCTGCCACATCCACGTTGCACAGCTCCCTCTCGAGCCAACAACAGTTCACACAGCTCTGTTCACATGCAGCAGTCCCTGATGTAAACAACTCTGCATGTACTTAAATATTAACTGTGGTTGCCTCAAATTCATATGCCTCTTTGTTTGACCACACTCACAAGATACGACATGTGCAGAAAACTTGGCAGGAAATGAATAAAAGTGTTTTTGCAGACGGTCATGATTCTGCAAGTGAAGTTGACCTTTGACCTTTTGGATATGGTTTAATTGTTTTGTCATTATAAGTTCATGAATGCTTGACACATGGGCAGACACATGTACTATGAGGTCACTATGACTTTTGACCTTCGTACACCAAAGTCAAACCACTTCCTTCTCGAGCCCAAGTCTATGGGATGGACAGACAGCGTGAGAATGCAAAGCCTCCAACCACATGTGTTACCTGTCGCCAGCTTTGAGTCATCAATGTGGAAACTAAACACTGTTTTCTAGCAGTGAGAATAAAACTACAGGTCTCATGGCCTTAAACTTTTCTGCCGGTCAAGTTCCTTGAAGACCAAGGGAGCCCTCACTACACCACCTCCACAAAAGGCAGGAAATACCAGGAGATGCAGCCACCTCACTGCAGCAGGCTTGATGCTCCATGGTTGCCATGGCCCCATGTTTATTACCGTTGACCTGCTGAATGCTGAAATGTTGCGTCATTATTGCATTTTAATAAAAACAAAAGTCACTGCCAACTTAAGTGACACACAAGTTAGTAGCCATGAGTCCAATTCATATTTTAGATTGTTTCCTGTTCGGGTCTTTGAAATGCTAAACAAAACCTTATTATCTACACACAATTATTGACTGGACTGCATTCACACTTTGATATATTGCTGTGGCGAAAAAAGGCTGAACTGTAAAAGAGCTGTCTGCTTTTTTTAGGTTTAACATTTCCTACAACACCCCGCCTCTTTCCGACTAAGCCCCCTGTATAAGACCTGAGAAACGAAGTGTCATCACATTGAGACGATCAAAGACGACACGATGAGGAGCTTCACGGCAACGACAGCTTTACTTCTCTGCAGCCTCAGTAAGTTCTTAGACTTTACTCAATATCCACTGCTGTGATAAAACTATTGATTACAGCTGTTACTCACTCTCCTGTTGTGTGTTTCAGGCTGGATCTCTGTCTCAGGTTCTCAGACTGTGAACATCCAGCTTGGTGAAGAAGTCACGCTGATGTGCTCCAACAACTCTGGTTCTCCAACTCACACATTCTGGTCCAAACTGGAGAACACAACCAAGATCAGCTGCATCTCTTCTATTTACGGGTTTAGTGGCACTCCTGAGTTCTGTACGGGATTTCGAAACGGAAAATTTAACATGAGCTCCAACATTTCTGTTGTCTTCCTCAAAATCAAACAAGTGGATTTATCTGACTCTGGACTGTACCTCTGTGGATATTACAATGAAGGACACACAATCATAGATGTGAGACAGTTAAATGTTCAAGGTAAGAGTGGAGTCTTGGTGCTCTTTTTGTCCAGCATGTCCTTTTGAGTAGATTCACATTTGATTCTCATAATAACTCTAGGTAAAGGCAATGACGAACCCCCCAGCAATCATGATGATCCCCAGTGTGAAGGTAGGAATCTTATAAATGTTTCCACGTAGGCAGATTGTTGTTGTGAAATGTCAAACTTAGATGAATCCAGTTTTGTCCATTTGAAAGTTCTTGTAGAGCCCGACGGGGTTACAGTGCTGACGAGTGTGATCCTGGCCGCCCTGGCTGTTCTTCTTATAATGGTCGTCGTTGGTCTGCTTATCAAAGTGAGGAAACTTCAAAAAGGTACATTTGACAATCTATACGTGGTTCTGGTTTGGTTGGTTGTGTGGTTGAATTTTCTCAAACTTTTTATTTTTGCCAAGACTGTCTTGATACCTAACTGATTGGAGATTTGATTTTTTGTCACATACTTTTAGCCGCTAGTGACAGCCCAAATCCGGAAGAGCTGAACTATGCAGCGCTCAGTTTCCAAAACAAATCAAGAAGAACCCGTAGGCCTGCGCCAGAGAGACAGCTGGAGCCAAACGTGGTGTACGCTGCCACCAGATAGACTCAACTGCAGAAGAAGAAGCTCAGGGCAGATCTCACGCTTTCTCACATCAGTTTGGAAATGCAGTCACTGTTGTCGCATTTGTTCTATTTGTCCAACAATCAGACATTCTGTCATTTTTTTTCTTCATATTTTTCTTATTTTATCTGAGGAGAAAACACCATGATTGAAGTAGGTATAGTCGTTAGATAGTTAGATAGAGGAGAGACCAATGTAAAGATTATTTTCAACAGGAAGCAGAGCTGATATACGTGCGGGTAATAATGGGCATGAGGAAATACTCATTTTCCATTGTGGTGATAAACGCTGAGGTAAGTGAAGTTCCAACCACAGGCCTTCAGCTCACTGCTGTACAACCACGAACAATCGAAAAAACAAAAGTTTTATCTATTTTTACCGTCTTTACCTGAATTTGATCCACTTGATCTTTTACTGCGCAAGAAAGATGTCTGATGGAACCACGACTGAGCACGTACAAAACCACAACTGTGTGCTGCTTTGAGGCTACTTTGATGTCTCACCACAGCTGAAGGTAAAGGAGTGCACATGTAGTACGTTTGTGCGTATAGATTTTACGGATTTTACGCCAAGATGACTATTTCATTTACATACACAGATCAGGCATAACATTATGGCCACCTTCCTAATATTGTGTAGGTCTCCCTTGTGCCTCCAAACCAGTTGTGACTCATCAGAGAATGGACATGGGCCTTCTTAGGGTGTCCTGTGGTGTCTGGTAACAGAATGTTGTTAGTGGGGGCCTTTGGGTCCTGTGGGTTGAGAAGAGGGGCCTTTGTGGATCATCCCACAGATACTTGATCAGTTTGGGATCTAGTTCTGTTCTTGTTCTTCATGTTTTTTATTAGTTGTTCCTAAAGCATTTTTGTGTGTGCAACCTGCTGGGGATGACTGCTGCCATCAAGGATGGCATGGGGTGGGGGTGCCTGGTCTGGTCTAGGTGGGTGCTACATGTCTAAGTAACATCCACATTAATGCCATGTCCAAAAGTTTCCCGGCAGAACACTGTATTGTCACAAGATGGTCAATGTTATTTACTTCACCTGACAGTGGTTGTAATGTTGTGGCTGATGTGTGTAAAACTCTGTTAGCATTATGTAATAGATCTTGTCAAGAGCTGGGTTATCTCACAGAAAATAATAGATAATTAGAAAGCAGGAGGAAGTTGTGTATAATGACCATACTAGATCTGCTGGCCTACAATGGTACCTGAAGACAAAGACAAGACTACTTGTATAAAAAAATATATATATATTTCGTGTTTGTTTGTTTTGTTTTTGTTTTTTGTTTTTTTTTATATAAAATTATTTCTAAATGTGATTTGTGATAACTTGCGTGATAATGTGATTAGCTTCATTTTTAGTGAGTGGGTGTAAAACCACAGCCCTTTCATGGTAGCAACCAAAGTGTGTTCCTCTGTTGTGGAATCCTCAACTGTAACATAAAAAATAAATCTTGTGGTGGAACAAAGGAGTGGAAATGTGTTATTTTTTATTATTTTTTTTTTTTTTTTACAATTTGGTCAACATATTTTTCTGGATCCTTTCTATACACAGTCTTATTTTCAGGGACTTGACACAAACGAACACAGTCATAAATAAAATTACTACTCTTCAAATAATAGGATATTTCAGTGTAAATTAGATTCAAGTTCGTGGGTGATTTTTCTTTGACTCCGCCTCTTCAAAGCCCTTTATAGGGAACACTCTGTTGTGAAGCGGCATTACAGAGAGACAGAGTCATACACACAATGAGGAACTTTATCTTGGTGACACTTCTCAGCCTCAGTGAGTACTAAATTGCTGCACAGAACTGAGTGCATTGTTGACTGCATTGAAACGAAAGCATTGCTTTGGATTCTGTTGTTTTATCAGCCAACTGATCATCAGGTGTTTGATGGTTGTTTCAGGTTGGATCTCTGTCTCAGCTTCTGAGTTTCGCACCGTGGAGGTTCAGTCTGGTGAAGAAGTCACACTGCAGTGCTCCAACTTTACCACTGTTCCCTCACAAATAATCTGGTTCAGAGTCGTCAAGAGATCCAAGCTCCATTGTGTCGCCTTCATGTTTAACTCTGTTCGCTCCGCTTCATACAGTGATGGATTTAAAAATGGAAAATTTGACGTTAGTTCCAACATGACCACTATGTTTCTCAGAATCAAATCGTTGAATTCATCTGACTCTGGACTGTATTTCTGTGGCTATTACACATTTAACAATAAACCTATTATTACGGAGGCAACCAATTTAGAGGTCCAAGGTAAGAATTTCATCTTCTTTCGTTTGATATTGTTGAACGTCATGAGGACATGAATCCAAGGTTTTATGAGAAGATCTAGATTCTTCCTTTCCTCACATTAAAATTGCTCAAGCGCATTGTGTCATTTTATTTATTAATCACACTTAAAGAACTAGAAGACATACAGCATTTAATTTAATTTAACAATCTGTCTTGTAGAGGCGATTCAGGAGTTAACATATCTGATGAGTGTGATCCTCGGAGCTTTGACTGTTTTCCTTGTTGTGATCGTCATCAGTCTGGTCGTTAAAATCAAAAAGCTTGAGAAAGGTACTTTTGTTTAAGCTGATTTTGACGTTTTACATCTCTTTTTTAGCTGTTTTTGTATGACAGACCAATCCACAACTTCCTAACCAAATGTATGAGCAGCAATATTGCTAACCACTCAAACTCTGACTCTTTGCAGCAGCTCATATTGAAGAAAAGGAGCCGCACGAGACACAGGTAAAGTTCATTAAGTATTTACATTCGTGTTTTTCAGCAATCACTGCATTAATCACTTTGCCACTGAATGTTTTTCTTGACTGAAAATGCTTTCTTTCTTTCCACAGAGGCAGAGCTCAGACGACCTGAACTATGCAGCTGTGACTTTTCATCCCAAAACTGAAAGACTCTACATACATGCCTCAGACAGAGAAGTGGACACAAATGTTATTTATTCAGCCACAAAATAGTCTCAGGAAGCACCTGGAGCTGCAGAACAGATTGGAGCTGCTGCTTAATCACGAGTCCACTGGCTGGTGTGTTCCACTGCAGTTAAACAAAAGGTTTGACTTTTGACAGAGTTTCACACAAAGTGGACATAACTCTTTTTTTATGTTCCTGTCTGCTTCTGCTTTTCATTCTGTACGTCATAATCTTGACAGTTTTTTTTAATACGGTTGATGTTTTGTGGATACAGTTGAACAGTGACCTTCTGTATATTCTCTTACACTACGTGTCAGAGCCAACTGTGGTCGATGGTCATCTGTCATACAGAAAAAAAAGAGCAGACTTTACAGCCAGTCTAGAAGCACTGTGGAACTGTAAATGCATTGACACTATCGTCAGAGACACTCTTGCAAAATTTGTGAAAATAGTCTGCACAGGCTTGCGGGAAACTGAATGTTGCGTGCTTGAACTGGTAACAGCAAAGCCACAGCAGAAGTACTTAGCATCCATCTCTACGGAACTATGCTGAAGTGTGTTTGCAGCTATACAGTAAATGTCTGTCACACATAAATAGTGTGAAATGTGAAGCACTATTTATCTGCAGCTGCATATTTGTGACAATGCCTGACAGTATATAATGTTTAAACCCACCTATTACTGTCCTTTGGCAGCTATAAGCAACATTTGAAGCAAAATATGTAATATTTTTATTGCTTTCTTTGAGCCGATTTATGGCGATAAAGATATTGGTTATGTAAGAGAGAGTAGGACAGTGTAATATTAGGGAAGGCAGCTTAGTCCTTGCTTAATTTTGTTCAAATAAAAGTCCAGCTTCAGTCCAAATTGGAATATGTGGTTTCTTACAACTTTGAGTACCTTTGTCTTGTTTGTTTGTCCATGTCTTTTTAAATTGGGTTTTTCCAAGAACCAAGACAAAAAGCTGCTTTATACGGTGGCTGGTGTTTTTTATTATCCTGGTTAGAAGTATTAAGTGTCACAACACTGAGGAAACAGCATGAGATGGTGAATAACATCTGTGCTCAGCGTAGTGTGAGTGGGAAGCTGTGTCTGGTTTTAGTTTATCAAAAATAAATCTGCATTCTGGGAGGGTCATGAAACTTGTTGCAGTGGAAGTGGGTCCCTAAGCCTTATTGCATTGTGGCCAGCATACATACTTCACTGCAACAAGACAGTCCATCAATGGGCAAAGCATGTCTCACCTATTAATTGCAGAAAATACTTCATAGAGATATGATGTTGAAAATGTCATAGGTGTGCCAGGGGAAAGGGAGGACCCAAATGCAGGACACACTCACAGACACAGAGCTAAGAGAAATATTAAAGTTCAGTTTCATGAGACGTACAATGAAGGTAACAAAAAACACTGCATAGTGACGCAAGGTAATTCAAAAAGAAAACAAAAGACAGAGAAGAAGGGAAAACAGGTAAGAATAACAATTAAAAACACAGAAAAAAAACTCCAGACAAGAGCACAGGCCACATGGTAAAGTGAGAGGTGGGACTATATATATATACACTGAGGACTAATGAGGGAAGGAGACACAGGTGAGATCAATCAGGGAGGAGCAAAGGAATGTAGACAAATACAGGAAGTACAAGTAACTGAAAGACACATGGTAAGAGACCATTTCAAAATAAAACCAAAACTCAGTACCCTGAAGGAGCAGAAAAGGTTCAAAAGTCAATATCGTGACAAAAATGGAAGCAATGTTTTCAAAGCTTCCATGGCTCATGTCAGAATATTCAGCCCAGACTTTTATGCAGAAGGGAAACAATACGTTTTTCTGTAATATTCTGTAAAGTGGGATCATGTGGTTCAAGTAAAGAGATTGACTCTTTACCAGCAGAGATTGTCACAAAATACTGTGTAATGTTGGAACCACGTCGCCATCCACACGCTTCCACTTTGGATGCAGACATTTTATACAAGTTCACTGAGCAAGTTGAAGATGACGGCTTACCATCACCCAAAATTTGTGCCAGTGGAAATAAATCTCTATAACAGTTTAAAAACACTCACCAGTTGTCTTCTCTTTGTGGTGAGGGGAAGATGCAGCGCAGACTGACTGTTAAGAGTAAGTTAAGAGTAATTGCTGCACAAACAACCTAATAAGGTATATCCTTATTATTCAGGATAACAGACACTATATGGAGAGTGGGAGTTCCCGCTTCTTATTGAGGTTTTTCCACGAAAACTGAAAATGTACTTGTGGACAACTGGAAGATCATTCTTCGGCAGCGTCGACAATCTTCTGAAAGTAACTTAAAGCTGAAGGATTTAGAATATGAGGGGTCTGATAGCAGCTTTTAAGATTATTCTTTAATGTTAAAATGCTTGTGTGATTGTTATGTGTGAATGTTGTGAACGAGATAGGCATCAAAGACTCCACGCCTCTTTCAACGTCTTCACAACGTGTGATTGCAGTGACACCATGTCATGCAAAAACATGATCCTCCCTTTGATAACAGCTTCACTTCTGTACTGCCGCAGTAAGTGCCAGCACTGAATTACTGTGAATTACTGTACAATGTGTCTTCTTTGATGATTATTGAAATAAGGATTTTGTGGAACAGCTGTAAAAAATAGTATCACATGATTTCATATCATAACTCTGAAATGAGCTCGGACCTGTCTTCCTCTTCACAGTCGTCATTTGTCTGGTTGTAAAAATTAGATGGCTTCAGGCACGTGTTAGTCAATATGAGCTTTCTTGTATATTTTATCATATTTGTACATCCTGTGCAGTTTGTCTTTTAGCTCATGGAGAACAGAATATACACAGGACAGAGTACTTCAAAAGTCTCTTCAAGAGTGACCTGCGACAGAGACACAAATGGAGCTAAATGTGAGTTATACTGCCACCTCACTGATTCAGGAAGCAACTGGAATTGCAGCTCAAAATAACTTTTCATCCCAGAATTGAAATACACTACATACGTTCCCCAGACAGAGAAGTGGACCTAAATGTTTTTTATTCAGCACCTGGAGCTGCAGAACAGAGTGGAGCTGATGCTTAGTCTTGAATCCACTGGTTGGTGTGTTCCTTCACAGTTCTCAAGCCAAAATAGCACGGGATCCAGCTGAACTGTGCCCTACTGTAGATTCTCTTACAGTGGGAGTTCACCTGATGTCTGCAACAGTGCAGTTTCACATTTAACTGTTGTGCCATCCACCCAGCAGCAGCTTAATGCACTGCGATGTGCTGTAAGATTGATGTGAGAAACACCCGAACCTCTAAACACACAGTGTGTGAAACCCCCAGAGCAAGGGCCTAAGATTGTTTGGTCTACATATTGATGTACTCATACTCCAGTTTTGTCTTTGCATTTCAATTTTTTGACGTTGCACTTTGCAGTCTTGACACAAGCCCTGTATTTAAAAATCCTCTCCTGGAGGCTGTCTGATGAACTGCAGCAAGAGATCGTTTTGGGTGGGGAGGAGCAGCCATCACCTGAAGCTTATGTAATTTTCTTCTTCTCTGTCTCAGTTGTACTTTTTCTTTTTTTTTTTTTGCTTTAGATTTCAGTCAGATGACAAAAAAAAGCATGGTTTTCTCTGTCTTTTCAATGTGATTGGTGTTTGGCGGGAGAGAGTGTAATAACTCGAGGGCTCTGAGTGAGGCTCTTGTCACTTGTTGACAGGAAGAGACAGCACAGTGCGGTCTGAGGTGAAGGTTAGGTGGTCAAAGCTGCCTTTAAAGGAATAAACAATGAAGCAGTAAATACTGTGTGGCTTTCTTCGATAATGGAAACTGAATTTTCAAAGTACATACATTGCCAGCAGCCCACGGTGGAGTGCTAAATTGAACAACAAAAGATACAGCTTATAGGAACTGAGTACGTGATTGAGTGTAAACACAGTGAAATCTAAACCACAGGAAGAGGTCGTGAGCTGCATGGTATTTCTTCCTGTGCATTAAGTTCACATTGCAGCAGCTTCAAAGCAACCTTCATCAAACAACTAGTGAACTCATAGCTTCCCTGTCAGCCTGACTATTCCCACTCACAAAACTTTTAAAGATTGGTCTGGAGTCACTTTGTTGGGAACTGATAATACTCCGGCAAAGACCAATCAAACTGTTCAAATTGTTTTGGCGGGCTTTATGAGGTGAAGGACAAAAGAGCAACATCAGCACACATCTGATTAGTTTTCAACTGGATTGCTCTGACTGGCTGTAAGAGCATCCCATTGCATGCAAAGATATATATGTTTTTCCAAATCCAAATGATGTGTTACCAGACTCATATTCATGTGGACTTGTTTGTTCTGTTGAGTTGCACTGTTGCTTCCTGCAGCAGCTTTCAAACATTGTACATTGAGATTCTTAAAATTTTATTTCATCACAGTCATAGTTCATATTTAATGTCATTTTTAATGTTCCTAAATGCCAAAATTTGTGATATTTGTCCCTCTTGTTTAGCCTTTTAAGGCCTGGAGAAGAACTGACGGAGACAAAGGCCAGTGTTACCTAACGTTGCTTATGTCTGGACTAAAAAGTTCCATTCGAACACAGGGCAAAGACTAAAACCAACTGCCAGCGAGCACTTGTGGTCTGCACCTGTGCAAGAGGAAATAACTCTCCATACCAGCATGTGGCAGCAGTCTCTACTTGTCATTAAAATACACTGCTAGGCCAAAAGTAAAGGAAAAAAGGTCACACACTAATATTTCGTTGGACCGCCTTAAGCATTACTTTTTGCACGCATTTGCTATGGCATTGTTTCAAGAAGCCTCTGCAGTGTTGCAAGATTTATTTCCATCCAGTGTTACATTCATTTTTCACCTGTATACTGAGGCAGCAGCTCAGCATACAGGCTAAGCTTTGAACAGGCGTGCACCAAGTCCAATTTATTCTTTAGCGTTAAATGTTAGTTGTGTATGTTGACCATTTATTTGTAGTTTTGTAAATAATTTTGGCAATTAGAGAAACATTAGATGCTCAGATACATGACAGGCTGACGTATCCCTCAGGGCAGAGTATGTGCTGTACTTAAAACAACACCCCGCCTCTTTCCGACTAAGCCCCCTGTATAAGACTTGAGAGAAAGTGTCACTGCAATGAGAGGAACAATAGCACAATGAGGAGCTTCACAGTGACGACAGCTATACTTCTCTGCAGCCTCAGTAAGTTCTTAGACATTACTCAATATCCACTGCTGTGATAAAACTATTGATTACAGCTGTTACTCACTCTCCTTTTGTGTGTTTCAGGCTGGATCTCTGTGTCAGGTTCTCGGACTGTGAACGTCCAGCCCGGTGAAAAAGTCACGCTGATGTGCTCCAACAACTCTGATTCTCCAACTCACACATTCTGGTTCAAACTGGACAACACAGCCAAGATCAGCTGCATCTCTTTTATGTACGGGTTTAGTGGCACTCTTGAGTTCTGTGAGGGATTTCAAAATGGAAAATTTCACATGAGCTCCAACATTTCCGTTGTCTTCCTCAAAATCAAACAAGTGGATTTATCTGACTCTGGACTGTACCTCTGTGGATATTACAAGAAAGGACAGATAATCATGGATGTAAGACAGTTAAATGTTCAAGGTAAGAGTGCAGTCTTGGTGTGGTTTTGCAGTCCTTTGTTCTAATATGTTCTTTTATATTTAGTCTCCCAATTGATAAACTAAAAGACAGTTCATATGATTTTTATCTCATCAAAGGCATTGGGGATTCCTGTAATAGTAATAAGGATTATATTGAGTGTGAAGGTAAGAATGTAGTTATTATCTTATTGTGCAAATGACTAATGTAAAATTTGATGTTATTTCTAAAATAATTCTAAATAATTAAATAAATGTATCTTCCTTGTAGAAGAGTCTGACGTAACAACAAGGCTGACGAGTTTGATCTTTGGTGGAGTGACTGCTCTCCTGGTACTAGTCACCGTTGTTCTGATTGTTGAAAACGGGAAACTTCAAAGAGGTAGCTTTTCGGTGCTGCTGCGTCTGTCTGCACATCTTCATACACTGATCAGCCACATAATTATGACCACAGACATAAGTGAAGTGAATGACACTCATTATCACGGCACCTGTCAGTGGGTGGGATATATTAGGCAGCAAATGAATGTTTTGTCCACGTAGCTGATGTGTTAGAAGCAGGAAAAATGGCCAAGAGGATATGGGCGACTTTGACAAGGGCCAAATTGTGATGACTGGACGACTGGGATGGAAGATATCCAAATCTGGAGGGGGGAGGGGTGATTCATATCAAAGTAAAGTCCACATAAACACCAGTCCCCATGTTTCCCAGAAGCACAATGCATCGTAATGAGATCATCTGTGTTATTTATTTCACTAGTTGGTGGTTTTAATGTTGTGGCTGATCAGTGTATATGCTGTCTAATCTATTCATGTTTATGCCTAATTATCTCTCTTTTAGCCAAGAATGAAAAACAATATCCACAGAAAGATCTGGTGAGTCCATCTGTCAGTTTCAGGATCATTTGTGTTCTGTACATTCAATCACCTGAAACTGTTTGCCTCTGAGTGTGAGTTGACTGACTCTTGTTCACAGGATCTGGACTCTGATGAGCTGAAGGCTGCAACCATCAGAAGGAGGATGAGGTCTGCATCAGAGAGAGAGGTGGAGGCTCATGTCATCTATACTGCCAGCAGATAGACTCAGGCAACAACTTCTTCAGCAAAGCTTTGTTGTATGGTTTTGTGTAACCGAGGGGAGGGCTTACATGTTGTCCAAACAAATCTGAAACTGCAATAAAGATCCATTTTACTCTTGAATGGTATGGGAGTTTTAATTCTTCCTCATTGTCTCTCTTTCGCTCTGACGCAAAAAGTCGTATTTTATAAAGACTGTGATTGGTGCCTGATGGAGGAGGAGGTCCAGACTGTGTTGCAGTCAGAGCGAGGTGGACGTGTGCAGCAGTGGAGGAGTGATTGTCGTGCAGAGCAGCTTCTTAGACAGGAAGAGACAGTGCAGTGTGGTCTGAGCTCAGATGAGGTGAAGATCATGAGGCGGTGAATCTGTGCCCACTGTCTCGTGCACAAGGAGACCAGCATGTGCACCTATCGACCCCAACAGCAGAAGGTGGAACTAAACCGATGCAGAAGAATCAGAAAAAGTTTTTCTGTCCATCTTAAATTAAAAACCTGGTCATTCAGTATATTCAGATAGTCAGCTGACCTCATTCTTTGGGCACATAATGTTGCTGAACCTAGACCTGAGCAACTGCAGCAACCCCAGATCATAGCACTGCCTCCACAGGCTTGTACAGTAGACACTAGGCATGATGAGTGCATCACTTCATCCGCCTCTTTTCTTGGTGATGGTTCTCTACTATCCTTCCAGTTTTTAATAATGTGTTGAACAGTTCTTAACCCAGTTTTAGTAGTTTCTACAATCTCCTTAGATGTTTTCTCTGCTTGGTGCATTCCAATGATTTGACCATTCTCAAACAGACTAACATCTTTTCCACGACCACAAGATGTGTCTTTGGACATGGTTGTTCAAGAAATGAGAAGCTACTCATTGCATCAGTTGGGGTTAAATAACTTGTTGCCAGCTGAAAGATAATCACCCATGCAGTAATTATCCAATAGGAGGCTCGTACCTATTTGCTTAGTTAAATCCAGGTGGCGACTTCTTTCCTGACCAGGCGGTGTATTTCTGAATGAAAATCTGTTGATGCCGGCCCCTAGTGACCATCAATGGTATTGCACCTTAAGACACTTCTTCATTAGATTCACTCTTCAGATTTAGTGACTACTGCCATCTTTTACATACAGTCTATGAAGCCAATATAACCTCATACGCAGCAGCTTCTGATCAAAATGCTGAAAAGCTCTTTTAAGCAACAAATACATGGGTGTGCATCATTTGTATCTCGTGTGATCACTTCTCACCTTCACCTCTGTACTGAGGCAGCAGCTCAGCATACAGGCGAAGCTTTGAACAGGAGTGCACCACATTCACTTTATTCCTTAGTGTTAAATGTTAGTTGTGTATGTTGACGATTTATTTGTAATTTTGTAAATTAATTGGTGATTAGAGAAACATTAGATGCTCAAATACATCACAGGCTGACGTATCCCTCAGTGCAGAGTATGTGCTGTACTTTAAACAACACCCCGCCTCTTTCCGACTAAGCCCCCTGTATAAGAGCTGATAAAGTGTCACTGCAGTGAGAGGATCCACCTCAATTCTGAGGTTCAACAGTAAAGCTCAGATTCTTATACCAGAAAGGAAGGCCGAGGCAGCAAGGGGAGATGTGTTAACATCCAATTGGCTATAGTACATAAACATGAAGATAAGGATTCACACCAGCTAGGAAATACAAAGTGTCCTCCAGTGACGGAGGGCGTTATCATCTAACTCTACAGCTATGCCTGTAATGCAAAGGGTCCTCCAGAGAGTGAGATTGAAGACGCCAAAGAGGGACCTTGGTCAACCTTGGGTTGTGTGATTCAGGCGGGATCTCTGCCTCTGGTTCTCAGACTGTGAATGTCCAGCCCGGTGAAGAACTCGTACTGATGTGCTCCAACAACTCTGGTTCTCCAACTCACACATTCTGGTCCAAACTGGACAACACAACCAAGATCAGCTGCATCTCTTCTATGTACGGGTTTAATAGCACTCTTGAGTTCTGTACGGGATTTGGAAACGGAAAATTTCACATGAGCTCCAACCTTTCCGTTGTCTTCCTCAAAATCAAACAAGTGGATTTATCTGACTCTGGACTGTACCTCTGTGGATATTACAAGGAAGGACACACAATCATGGATGTGAGAGAGTTAAATGTTGAAGGTAAGAGTGCAGTCTTGGTGCTCTTTTTGTCCAGCATGTACTTTTGAATAGATTCACATTTCAGTCTCATAATTAACTCCAGGTAAAGGCAATGACAAAATCCCCAGCGATCATGATGATGCCCAGTGTGAAGGTAGGAATCTTATAAGTTTCTATGTAGGCAGATTGTTGTTGTGAAATGTCAAACTTCGATGAATCCAGTTTGGTCCAACACATTGTGCAAACTGCTTATGTAAAATTTGATGTTATTTCTAAAACGGACTAAATAATTAAATAAATGTATCTTCCTTGTAGAAGAGTTTGACGTAACAGGAAGGGTGACGAGTGTGATCCTTGGCGGAGTGACTGCTCTCCTGTTACTAGTCACCGTTGTTCTGATTGTTGAAAACGGGAAACTTCATACAGGTAGCTTTTTGGTGCTTCTACGTCTGTCTGCATATCTTCATACATTGATCAGCCATAATATTGTGACAGGTTAAGTGAATAAGGTGACCTGGTCTGATAAATCACATTTTCTCTTACATAGTACAGATGGCTGGGTGTGTCTCCTCCGAGCCCCTCCCCCCATGTCAGTGCTGTGGGGGAGGGATGGTGATTCATATCAAACTACAATCAAAGTACAATGCATCATAATGTGATTGTCTGTTGCTGATCAGTGTATATGCTGTCTAATCTATTTATGTTTATGTCTAATTATCTCTCCTTTAGCCAACAATGAAAAACAATATCCACAAAAAGATCCGGTGAGTCCGTCTGTCCATTTCAGGATCATTTGTGTTCTGTACATTCAATCACCTGAAACTGTTTGCCTCTGAGTGTGAGTTGATTGACTCTTGTTCACAGGATCTGGACTCTGATGAGCTGAAGGCTGCAACCATAAGAAGGAGGATGAGGTCTGCATCAGAGAGAGAGGTGGAGGCTCATGTCATCTATACTGCCAGCAGATAGACTCAGGCAACAACTTCTACAGCAAAGCTTTGTCGTATGGTTTTGTGTAACCGAGGGGAGGGGTTACATGTTGTCCAAACAAATCTGAATCTGCAATAAAGAACCCTTTTATTTTTGCATATATGTGTTAGAGTTTTAATTCTTCCTCTTTGTCTCCTCCTCTCTCTCTCTCTGTCTCGCTCTGTCGCAAAAAGTTGTATTGTATAAAGACTGTGATTGGTGCCTAATGGAGGAGGAGGTCCAGACTGTGTTGCAGTCAGAGCGAGGTGTGATTGTTGTGCAGAGCAGCTTCTTAGACAGGAAGAGACAGCGCAGTGTGGTCTGAGCTCAGATGAGGTGAAGATCGCGTGGCGGTGAATCTGTGAATACTGGCCCACTGTCTCATGCAAAAAGAGACCAGCGTGTGCACTTATCAACACACATTTTAGCATCATAAAAACTGAATGAATAAACAGTAGATGACGCAGACGGCTGACTCTTCCAGATGACGGTATTACCTGGAGAACTGAGTGGCAAAAGTGGGAAAGATTACACATTATACCCCGACAGTGGTAGATGGAAGTAAACCGATGCAGAAGAATCAGAAAAAGTTTTTCTTTCCCACCTACATATTTATCTCCCAACATACAATGCAACCTGAAATGCTGGCAACTCTGTGTGTGTCACATGCAGCTAACACACAGTAGACTCATGCCTAAAGCAGAGGTGTGGAGCAGACTACAGACACCTGCTGAGATAATTTCTCATTTCAACCCCACCCCCACTCCCCTGGTTGTTTTCATTTTCAAACCTGCCACATCCATGTTGCACAGCTCCCTCTAGAGCCAACAACGGTTTACACAGCTCTGTTCACAGGCAGCAATCCCTGATGTAAAGACCTCTGCATGTACCTTAATATTAACTGTGGTTGCCTCACATTCATATGCCTCTTTGTTTGACCACACTCTTAAGATACGACATGTGCAGAAAACTTAAGAGGAAATGAATAAAAGTGTCTTTGAGAACAATCATGATTCTGCAAGTGAAGTTGACCTTTGACCTTTTGGATATAGTTTAATTTTTTTGTCATTATAAGTTCATGAATGCTTGACACATGGCCAGACACATGTATTATGAGGTCACTATGACTTTTGACCTTCGAACACCAAAGTCAAACCACTTCCTTTTCGAGCCCAAGTTTATGGGACGGACAGACAGCGTGTGAATGCAAAGCCTGCAACCACGTGTTACCTGTTGCCAGCCTCGAGTCATCAATGTGGAAACTAAACATTGTTTTCTAGCAGTGACAATAAAGCTAAAGGTCTCACGGCCTTAAGCTTTTCTACTCGTCAAGTTCCTTGAAGACCAAGGGAGCCCTCACTACACCACCTCCACAAAAGGCAGGAAATACCAGGAGATGCTGCCACCTCACTGCAGAAGGCTTGATGCTCCGTGGTTGCCGTGGCCACATGTTTATTACCATTGACCTGCTGAATGCTGAAATGTTGCGACATTATTGCATTTTAATAAAAAAATTATAAGTCACCGACAAGTTAAGTGACACACAATATAGTAGCCATGTGTCCAGTTCATATTGGAGATCGTTTCCTATTCGGGTCTTTGAAATGCTAAACAAACAAAAGCTGACTATCTACACACGATTATGGACTGGACTGCATTCACACTTTGATACATTGCTGTGGCGAAAAAAGGTTGAACTGTAAAAGAGCTGTCTGCTTTTTTTAGGTTTAACATTTCATACAACACCCCGCCTCTTTCCGACTAAGCCCCCTGTATAAGACCTGAGAAACGAAGTGTCATCACATTGAGACGATCAAAGACGACACGATGAGGAGCTTCACGGCAACGACAGCTTTACTTCTCTGCAGTCTCAGTAAGTTCTTAGACTTTACTGCTTTGATAAAACTATTCATTACAGCTCTTACTCTCTCTCCTGTTGTGTGTTTCAGACTGGATCTCTGTCTCAGGTTCTCAGACTGTGAACGTCCAGCCCGGTGAAGAAGTCACGCTGATGTGCTTCAACAACTCTGGTTCTCCAACTCACACATTCTGGTCCAAACTGGACAACACAACCAAGATCAGCTGCATCTCTTCTATGTACGGGTTTAATGGCCCTCTTCAGTTCTGTACGGGATTTCAAAACGGAAAATTTAACATGAGCTCCAACATTTCCGTTGTCTTCCTCAAAATCAAACAAGTGGACTCATCTGACTCTGGACTGTACCTCTGTGGATATTACAAGAAAGGACACACAATCATAGATGTGAGACAGTTAAATGTTGAAGGTAAGAGTGGAGTCTTGGTGCTCTTTTTGTCCAACATGTCCTTTTGAATAGAATCACATTTTAGTCTCATATTTAACTCTAGGTAAAGGCAATGACAAACCCCCCAGCAATCATGATGATGCCCAGTGTGAAGGTAGGAATCTTAAAAATGTTTCCACGTAGGCAGATTGTTGTTGTGAAACTTAGATGAATCCAGTTTGGTCAATTTGAACGTTCTTGTAGAGACTGTAGGGGTTACAGTGCTGACGAGTGTGATCCTGGCCGCCCTGGCTGTTCTTCTTATAATGGTCGTCGTTGGTCTGCTTACCAAAGTGAGGAAACTTCAAAAAGGTACATTTGAAATCTATACGTGGTCCTGGTTTGGTTGGTTGTGTGGTTGAATTTTCTCAAACTTTTTCTTTTTGCCAAGACTGTCTTGATACCAAACTGATCGAAGATTTGACTTTTTGTCACTCACCTGTAGCCGCTGGTGAAAACCCCAATCCGGAAGACCTGAACTATGCAGCGCTCAGTTTCCAAAAAAAATCAAGAAGAACCCATAGGCCTGCACCAGAGAGACAGCTGGAGCCAAACGTGGTGTACGCTGCCACCAGATAGACTCAACTGCAGAAGAAGAAGCTCAGAGCAGATCTCAGGCTTTCTCATATCAGTCTGGAAATGCAGTCACTGTTGTCGCATTTGTTCAACCTGTCCAACAATCAGACTTTCTGTCATTTTTTTTCTTCATATTTTTCTTATTTTATCTGAGGAGAAAACACCATGATTGAAGTAGGTATAGTCGTTAGATAGTTAGATAGAGGAGAGACCAATGTAAAGATTATTTTCAACAGGAAGCAGAGCTGATATACGTGCGGGTAATAATGGGCATGAAGAAATACTCATTTTCCATTGTGGTGATAAACGCTGAGGTAAGTGAAGTTCCAACCACAGGCCTTCAGCTCACTGCTGTACAACCACGAGCAATCGAAAAAACAAAAGTTTTATCTATTTTTACCGTCTTTACCTGAATTTGATCCACTTGATCTTTTACTGTGCATGAAAGATGTCTGATGGAACCACGACTGAGCACGTACAAAACCACAGCTGTGTGCTGCTTTGAGGCTACTTTGATGTCTCACCACAGCAGAAGGTGAAGGAGTGCACATGTAGTACGTTTGTGCGTATAGATGTTACGGATTTTACGCCAAGATGACTATTTCATTTACATACACTGATCAGGCATAACATTATGGCCACCTTCCTAATATTGTGTAGGTCTCCCTTGTGCCTCCTAAACAGTTGTGACTCATCAGAGAATGGACACGGGCCTTCTGAGGGTGTCCTGTGGTGTCTGGTAACAGAATGTTGTTAGTGGGGGCCTTTGGGTCCTATGGGTTGAGGGGAGGGGCCTTTGTGGATCATCCCACAGATACTTGATCAGTTTGGGATCTAGTTCTGTTCTTGTTCTTCATGTTTTTTATTAGTTGTTCCTAAAGCATTTTTGTGTGTGCATCCTGCTGGGGATGACTGCTGTCATCAATGGTGGCATGGGTGGGGGTGCCTGGTCTGGTCTAGGTGGGTGGTTCGTGACTAAGTAACATCCACACAAATTAATGCCATGTCCAAAAGTTTCCCAGCAGAACACTGAATTGTCACAAGATGGTCAATGTTATTTACTTCACCTGTCGGTGGTTTTAATGTTGTGGCTGATGTGTGTAAAACTCTGTTAGCATTATGTAATAGGTCTTGTCAAAAGCTGGGTTATCTCACAGAAAATAATAGATAATTAGAAAGCAGGAGGAAGTTGTGCATAATGACCATACTCCATCTGCTGGCCTACAATGGTACCTGAACACAAAGAGAAGACTACTTGAATCAAAAAATATATATATATATTTTGTGTTTCTATGTTATGTTTTTTTTATATATAATTATTTCTAAATGTGATTTGTGATAACTTGTGTGATAATGTGATTAGCTTCATTTTTAGTGAGTGGGTGTAAAACCACAGCCCTTTCATGGTAGCAACCAAAGTGTGTTCCTCTGTTGTGGAATCCTCAACTGTAACATGAAAAATAAATCTTGTGGTGGAACAAAGGAGTGGAAATGTGTTATTTTTTTTATTATTATTTTTTTATTTTTTTACAATTTGGTCGATATATTTTTCTGTATCCTTTCTATACACAGTCTTATTTTCAGGGACTTGACACAAACGAACACAGTCATAAATAAAATTACTATTCAAATAGGATATTTCAGTGTAAATTAGGTTCAAGTTTGTGGGTGACTTTTCTTTAACTCCGCCTCTTCAAAGCCCTTTATAGGGAACACTCTGTTGTGAAGCGGCATTACAGAGAGACAGAGTCATACACATAATGAGGAACTTTATCTTGGTGACACTTCTCAGCCTCAGTGAGTACCAAATTGCTGCACAGAACTGAGTGCATTGTTGACTACACTGATATAAAAGCATTGCCTTGGATTCTGTTGTTTTATCAGCCAGTTGATCATCAGGTGTTTGATGGTTGTTTCAGGTTGGATCTCTGTCTCAGCTTCTGAGTTTCGCACCGCGGAGGTTCAGTCTGGTGAAGAAATCACACTGCTGTGCTCCAACTTTACCACTGTTCCCTCACAGACATTCTGGTTCAGAATCGTCAAGAGATCCAAGCTCCACTGTGTCGCCTTCATGTTTAACTCTGTTCGCTCCACTTCATACAGTGATGGATTTAAAAATGGAAAATTTGACGTTAGTTCCAACATGACCACTGTCTTTCTCAGAATCAAATCGCTGAATTCATCTGACTCTGGACTGTATTTCTGTGGCTATTACATATTTAACAATAAACCTATTATTATGGAGGCAACCAATTTAGAGGTCCAAGGTAAGAATTTCATCTTCTTTCATTTGATACTGTTAAACGTCATGAATGGGACATGAATACAAGTTTAAGGTTTTATGAGAAGATCTAGATTCTTCCTTTCCTAGCATTAAAATTGCTCAACTGTATTGTGCCATTTTATTTATTAATTACACTTAAAGCATTAAGACATATAACATTTAATTTAATTTAACAATCTGTCTTATAGAGGCGATTCAGGAGTTAACATATCTGATGAGTGTGATCCTCGGAGCTTTGGCGGTTTTCCTTGTTGTGGTTGTCATCAGTCTGGTCGTTAAAATCAAAAAGCTTGAGAAAGGTACTTGTGTTTTAGTTGATGTTGATGATTTTGATGTTTCACATCTCTTTTTTAGCTGTTTTTGTGATGACTGACCAATCCACAACTTCCTAACCAAATCTATGACTCTTTATAGTTGCTCATATTGAAGAACAGGAGCCACACGAGACACAGGTAAAGTTCATTAAGTATTAACATTCATGTGTTTCAGCAATCACTGCACTAATCACTTCGTCATTTTTCACTGAATGTTTTTCTTGACTGAAAATGCTTTCTTTCTTTCCACAGAGGCAGAGCCCAGACGACCTGAACTATGCAGCTGTGACTTTTCATCCCAAAACTGAAAGACTCTACATACGTGCCTCAGACAGAGAAGTGGATCCAAATGTTATTTATTCAGCCACAAAATAGTGTCAGGAAGCCACCTGGAGCTGCAGAACAGAGTGGAACTGCTGCTTTATCATGAGTCCACTGGTTGGTGTGTTCCACTGCATTTAAACAAAAAGGTTTGACTTTTGACAGAGTTTCTCACAAAGTGGACATTACTCTTTTTATGTTCCTGTCTGCTTCTGCTTTTCATTCTGTACGTCATAATCTTGACAGTTTTTTTTAATACGATTGGTGTTTTGTGGATACAGTTGAACAGTGACCTACTGTATATTCTCTTACACTGAGAGTGTATGCAACGGTGCAGTTTCACACTTAACTGTCATTCAGCCATAAAAAGCCAACTGTGGTCAACGGTCATCTGTCATACAGCCAAAAAAAGAGCAGACTTTACAGCCAGTCTAGAAGCACTGCGGAACTGTAAATGCAGTTTACATTTACATGAATGTTGCATGCTTGAACTGGTAACAGCAAAGCCACAGCAGAAGTACTTAGCATCCATCTCTACGGAACTATGCTGAGGTGTGTTTGCAGCTATGCGGTAGATGTCTGTCACACATAAATGGTGTGAAATATGAAGCACTATTTATCCACAGCTACGTGAGAATGCCTGACAGTATATGTTTAAACCCGCCTATTACTGTCCTCTGGCAGCTATAAGCTACATTTGAAGCAAAATACATAATATTTTTATTGCTTTCTTTGAGCCGATTTATGGCAATAAAGATATTGGTTATGTAAGAGAGAGTAGGACAGTGTAATATTAGGGAAGGCAGCTTAGTCCTTGCTTAATTTTGTTCAAATAAAGGTCTGGCTTCAGTCCAAATTGGAATATGTGGTTTCTTACAACCTTGAGTACCTTTGTTTTGTTTGTTTGTCCATGTCTTTTTAAATTGGGGTTTTCCAAGAACTAAGGAAAAAAGCTGCTTTACACGGTGGTTGGTGTTTCTTATTATCCTGGTTAGAAGGATTAAGTGTCACAACACTGAGGAAACAGCATGAGATGGTGAATAACATCTGTGTTCAGCGTAGTGTGAGTGTGAAGCTGTGTCTAGTTTTAGTTTATCAAAAATAGATCTGCATTCTGGGAGGGTCATGAAACTTGCTGCAGTGGAAGTGGGTCCCTAACCGTTATTGCATTGTGGCCAGCATACATACTTCACTGCAACAAGACAGTCCATCAATGGGCAAAGCATGTTGCATGTCTCACCTATTAATTGCAGAAAATACTTCAAAGAGATATGATGTTGAAAATATCAGAAGCAGGGCTAAAAGAAATATTAAATTTCAGTTTAATAAGACGTACAATGAAGGTAACATAAAACACTGCAGATTGACACATGGTAACCCAAAAAGTAAACAAAAGACAGAGTAGAAGGGAAAACAGGTAAAGAATAACAATTAAAAACACAGAAAAACCTCCAGGCAAGAGCACAAGCCAAGCGGTAAAGTGAGAGGTGGGACTACATACACTGAGGACTAATGAGGGAAGGAGACACAGGCAAGTTGAAGATGACGGCTTACCATCACCCAAATTTTGTGTCAGTGGAAATAATTTGTCTTCAACTCATGGTGAGGGGAAGATGCAGCGCAGACTGACTGTTATGCTGAAGGATTTAGAATATGAGGGGTCTGACATCAGCTTTTAAGATTATTCTTTAGTGTTGAAATGCTTGTGTGATTGTTATGTGTGAATGTTGCGAACAACGAGATAGGCATCAAAGACTCCACTCCTCTTTCAATGTCTTCACAACGTGTGATTGCAGCGACACCATGTCATGCAAAAACATGAGCCTCCCTTTGATAACAGCTTCACTTCTGTGCTCAGCATCTACTGAACTGCAGATATTAATTAACTCATGTAAAGGTATTGATTTGTTTCTAATTTAAATATTTGTTAATCTGATTTGATGTTTGTTCCAAGTTGGAAAAGGTCACACGGATGTGCTCCAACCAGCTATCCCACATGGAGCTTGTGGTTCAAATTCACCAACAGAAGCCATCCCAAGCAGAAACCGGCGTTTGCTCTATGTATAAATCTCCTGAGCCTGCTTCATAAATGATGTTTGTTTTTTTTTTTGTTTTTTTTTTAATGAGATACAACATTTCCAATCTTTCTCCAAATCGTTGAGGTGAATCGGATCATTGAGGTGAATGTGTCTGACTCAAGGCTGTATTTCTGTGGTTATCATGAAAGCAGACACCCAGTTATTGTGATCGAAGCGTATTTAGAGGTTCAAGGTAAGTTTCGTATTTGTCTGTGTGAAAAAAAAAAATCATATGTGTCTTCTTTTTATTATTATTTTATTATTATTATTGAAATAAGGATTTTGTGGAATAGTTGTAAACAATAGTATCATATGATATTGTATCATGACTCTGTGAACTGAGCGCTGACTGTCTTCCTCTGCACGGTCGTCATTTGTCCAGCTCCAGGCACGTGTTAGTCAATATGAGCTTTCTTGTATATTTTATCATATTTTTATATGCACAGGACAGATTACTTCAAAAGTCTCTTTAAGAGTGACCTGCGGCAGAGACACAAATGGAGCAAAATGTGAGTTATACTGCCACCTCACAGATTCAGGAAGTAACTGGAATTGCAGCTCAAAGTAAATGCAACGTCAACCACTTGTGCCATGTGTGGGAAGGTGTTTCCGTCACTTCAAGTTTTTCTCTCACTTTTTTTGTTTGCTTTTGATTATTATTATTTTTTTTTTTTTTAAATCCTCTAGATCCTTACAGTCTTGCATGGTGTTTGGTGGGGAGCGTAGTGACTATGAGGACTGCCTAGACTCTTGCATGGAGAAAGTTTCCGGTCTGCAGCAGTGGAGCGCTGAGTGGAGGCTCACATCACTTGTTGACAGGAAGAGACAGCACAGTGTGGTCTGAGGTGAAAACGAGGAGGTCAAAGGTGCCATTAAATAAATAAAGATGAAGAGCGTGATTGAGTATGAACTGGGTGAATTCTAAACCACTGGTTTCAGCACATTATATTTACACAAAATGCTTGGTTTCAAGGTGACTGTTGGAGTCCAGGTCCTTAAAAGGTTGGAGAAATTTGGAGAAATTTTCACTTATAATGCTCTTTCCTTTTCTGGTGATCATTTAGAATAGCGGTTGTGTGTTTTGTTTTGTTTTTTTCTGAAAAAACGAGGCAAAAATAAGATAGATAATCATTTAATTTATCCCACAGATATAAATCAATATGGACAAATGTGTGTGTTGCAGACCACTTCTGAATGTGGTCACAGATCAAATCACTCAAATGTGTCCTCAATGCGTCCTGGGTGCGTTCACACTTGTACTTTAAACTGGTCACAGAATGGATGTTAATGCAAGATCTAAACGTCACTAAAAATGGGCGTCATTTGTTGCTATGTGCTCACGTCTAACTGCTGTAAACCTAATTGGCTGTTTATATTAATAATAATACAAAGTTAGTACTGCACTGTCACCTTCATAACCTTGAGCCACTGATACTATGATTGAACATTTCCTGTCCATAAGTCATTTACTCTCCGCCTCTTTCCAACTGAGCCCCCTTTACAAGATCTGAGAAATACTGTGTCATAGCAGTGAAACCATCAGATGCACGATGAGGAGCTTCACCATGATAACAGCTTTACTTCTCTGCAGCCTCAGTAAGTGCTAACGCAATTATTCAATATCCACTGTGATATCAAAAATTCATTAATGATGTTGCTTTATTAGCTGAAGAGTAAGTCTATTGATGTTTGCCTCAGGTTGGATCTCTGTCTCAGAGTCAGCGTCTCAGACTGTGAACGTCCATCCTGGGGACGAAGTCACTCCAACTGATGGAGTGACTTCTTTTCCAACTCCAACTTTTCCAGCGTTGCTACTGAAATAATCTGGTTCAGAGTCGTCGAGAGATCCAAGCTCCAGTGTGTCGCCAAAATGTTCCAGTCTCTTCAGTCTGCTTTTTAGATTTATCATATTAGCTCAGTTCTTCTTTTCCTCACATTAAAACAATTGTAGTATACTGTGCTAGTTCATATCTAACAAATAACTAAAGCTACAAGACATACAGAGCTTAATTTAAAGGAACAGTATGTAAGAAATGTATTTCAATTAATCATAAAATGGCCCTGATATGTCACTAGACATGAAGAAATCATGTTCATTTCAAATGCTTATATCACTGACAACAGTGGTCCGGCCAGGATATTGTCATTTAAAAGTGAAAGTTGCAGCCCTCAACTGATGTTGATGTTGTCATGTTGTGTTTTGGTCTGAGGCGCCACCCTCAAGCTATCTACTAATCACGAAGTCAGTAGAGTTTCGTCTTCCGGGTTGCCAGCTCTGCTCTAGTTACCACAGCTGCAGCTACGAACGTGTCGGATAAAACATTTATAACGTTACTAAACCTAAAAGACCTCATTATGAATCCGAAATACGTTGTGACAAAGTCCGGAATGGCATGGAATTGACCCTCGACTTTTGGATGCTATATTCTACCATGTTTGTTGGTATAGGCTAAAAGCCCCGTGCTTCCGTACATATAGACAGTGGATTTTCCATGGTCGCCCGTGCTAAATGCGTTCATAAAAAGCGCTATTGCACCACTAGCAGGGTATGAAAACAATCTATGTTCCGACTGAAATGTGGTATTACAGTACATCTTTACGAAATATTTGGTTAATCACCATTAGTAGATTTTTGCGATACATAATTACTTCGCAAAACATCTCTCATGAAGCATAAACTTTATTAACAGAAAAAAAAAAACTTACTGTGTAGGACTCGTCACTTGCCATTGGAAGCTCCTTGTAGCAGCCTACGTTCCTGCTGGATCCTGCAGCTTAGCTGGCAACCTGGAGTCAGGGGGGAGGCTGAGGGGATACACCGTTCTACAGTATTTTGAAAGTGATTGCAGTACCAGTTTTGGCCAGTTTTGGCCACAATCCTACATACTGTTCCTTTAACTTAAAAATCTGTCTTGTAGAGGCGATTCAGGAGTTAACTAATGTGATGAGTGTGATCCTCGGACCTCTGATGGTTTTCCTGGTTATGGTCGTCATCTCTCTGGTCGTTAAAATCAAAAGGCTTCAGAAAGGTACTTGTGTTTTAGTTGACGTCGATGACCTGTCCACAACTTTCTAACTAAATCTATAAGTAGCAAAATTACTGAATCTTGCTCCAACTTTACAGTAGCTCATATTTAAGAACAGAAGCCACAAGAGACACAGGTAGTGTTCATTAAGTATTGTTTCAGCAATCACTACAATCACTTTGCCACTGAATGTTTTTCTTGACTGAAAATGCTTTTTTTCTTTCCACAGAGACAGAGCTCTGACGACGTGAACTATGCAGCTGTGACATTTCATCCGAAAACTGAAAGACACTATATACGTTCATCAGACAGAGAAGTGGACCCAAATGTTTTTTATTCAGCACCTGGAGCTGCAGAACAGAGTGGAGCTGATGCTTAATTGTGAATGCCCTGGTTGGTGTGTTCCTTCGCAGTTCTCAAGCCAAAATGGCGCAGGATCCAGCTGAACTGTGGCCTACTGTAGATTCTCTTACAGTGAGAGTTCACTTGAGGTCTGCAACAGTGCAGTTTCACATTTAACTATACTCTTTCACCCACTCAGCAGCAGTTTAATGCAGTGCGATGTGCTGTAACATTAATGTGAGAAACACCGTAACCTCCAAACACAGTGTGTGAAACCCCCAGAGCAAGGGCCTAAGATTGTTTGTTCTACATATTGATGTACTCATACTCCAGTCTTGTCTTTGTATTTCAATTCCTTGACGTTGCACTTTGCACTCTTGATGCCAAATCCTCTGACGGCCGTCTGATGAACTGCAGCAAGAGATCGTTTTGGGTGGGGAGGAGCTTATGTAATTTTCTTCTTCTCTGTCTCAGTTGTACTTATTTTGTTTCCTTTAGATTTCAGTCAGATGACAATAAAGCATGATTCTCTCTGTCTTTTCAATGTGATTGGTGTTTGGCGGGAGACAGTGTAATAACTCGAGGGCTCTGAGTGAGGCTCGTGTCACTTGTTGACAGGAAGAGACAGCACAGTGTGGTCTGAGGTGAAAGTCAAGTGGTCAAAGCTGCCTTTAAAGAAATAAACAATGAAGCAGTAAATACTGTGTGGCTTTCTTCGATAATGGAAACTGAATTTTCAAAGTACCTGCATTGCCAGCAGCCCACAGTGGAGTGCTAAATTGAACAACAAAAGATACAGCTTAGAAACTTAGTGTGTGATTGAGTGTAAACACGGTGAAATCTAAACCACAGGAAGAGGTCATGAGCTGCATGGTATTTTTTCCTGTGCATTAAGTTCACATTGCAGCAGCCTCAAAGCAACCTTCATCAAACAACTAGTGAACTCATAGCTTCCCTGCCAGCCTGACTATTCCCACTAACAAAACTTTTAAAGATTGGTCTGGAGTCGCTTCATTGGGAACTGATTATGCTCTGGCAAAGACCAATGAAATAGTTTTGGCGGGCTTTATGAGGTGAAGGACAAATGAGTAACATCAGCACAGATGACATCTGATTAGTTTTCACCTAAATTACTCTGATTGACCGTTTGGATTTGGAAAATATCCAAATGGTGTGTTACCTAAAGTTGTTTATATCTGGACTAAAAAGTTGCATTTGAACACAGGGCAAAGACTAAAACCAACTGCCAGCAAGTACTTATGGTTTACACCTGTGCGAGAGGAAATAACTCTCCATACCAGCAGGTGGCAGCAGTCTGTACTTGTCATCCAAATACACTGGCCAAAAAAAAGGTCACTAATATTTCGCCTTTAGCTTTGATAACAGCACGCATTCGCTGTAGTATTGTTTCAATAAGCTTCTTCAATGGCACCAGATTGATTTCCATCCAGTGTTGCATTAATTTTTCACCAAGATCTTGTATTGATGATGGGAGAGTCTGACCACTGCACAAAGCCTTCTCCAGCACATCCCAAAGATTCTCAATAGTGTTAAGGTCTGGACTCTGTTGTGGCCAATCCATGTGTGAAAATGATGTCTCATGCTCCCTGAACCACTCTTTCACAATCTGAGCCTGATGAATCCTGGCATTGTCATCTTGTAACATGCCTGTACCATCAGGCAAGAAAACATCCATAGATGGAATAACCTGGTCATTCAGTATATTCAGAGTCAGCTGACCTCATTCTTTGGGCACATAATGTTGCTGAACCTAGACCTGAGCAACTGCAGCAACCCCAGATCATAGCACTGCCCCCACAGGCTTGTACAGTAGACACTGGGCATGATGGGTGCATCACTTCATCTGCCTCTCTTCTTACCCTGATGCCCCCATCACTCTGGAACAGGGTAAATCTGGACTCATCAGACCACATGACCTTCTTCCATTGCTCCAGAGTCCAATCTTTATGCTCCCTAGCAAATTGAAGCCTTTTTTTCCGGTTAGCCTCACTGATTAGTGGTTTTCTTAAGGCTACACAATGCTAAACAAAGCAAACAAAAGCTTACTATCTACACACAATTATTGACTGGACTGCATTCACACTTTGATATATTGCTGTGGCAAAAAAAGGCTGAACTGTAAAAGAGCTGTCTGCTTTTTTTAGGTTTAACATTTCCTACAACACCCCGCCTCTTTCCGACTAAGCCCCCTGAATAAGACCTGAGAAACGAAGTGTCATCACATTGAGACGATCAAACACGACACGATGAGGAGCTTCACAGTGACGACAGCTTTACTTCTCTGCAGCCTCAGTAAGTTCTTAGACATCACTCAATATCCACTGCTGTGATAAAACTATTGATTACAGCTGTTACTCACTCTCCTGTTGTGTGTTTCAGGCTGGATCTCTGTCTCAGGTTCTCAGACTGTGAACGTCCAGCCCGGTGAAGAAGTCACACTGATGTGCTCCAACAACTCTGGTTCTCCAACTCACACATTCTGGTCCAAACTGGACAACACAACTAAGATCAACTGCATCTCTTCTATTTACGGGTTTAGTGGCACTCCTGAGTTCTGTACGGGATTTCAAAACGGAAAATTTCACATGAGCTCCAACATTTCTGTTGTCTTCCTCAAAATCAAACAAGTGGATTTATCTGACTCTGGACTGTACCTCTGTGGATATTACAATGAAGGACACACAATCATAGATGTGAGACAGTTAAATGTTCAAGGTAAGAGTGGAGTCTTGGTGCTCTTTTTGTCCAGCATGTCCTTTAGAATAGATTCACATTTGATTCTCATAATTAACTCTAGGTAAAGGCAATGACGAACCCCCCAGCGATCATGATGATGCCCAGTGTGAAGGTAGGAAACTTAAAAAAGTTTCAACGTAGGCGGATTGCTGTTGTGAAATGTCAAACTCAGATAAATCCAGTTTGGTCCAACACATTGTGCAAATTGCTAATGTAAAATTTGATGTTATTTCTAAAACGGACTAAATAATTAAATAAATGTATCTTCCTTGTAGAAGAGTCTGACGTAACAACAAGGGTGATGAGTGTGATCCTTGGTGGAGTGACTACTCTCCTGTTACTAGTCACCGTTGTTCTGATTGTTGAAAACGGGAAACTTCATAGAGGTAGCTTTTCTGTGCTTCTACGTCTGTCTGCATATCTTCATAGATTGATCAGCCATAATATTGTGACAGGTGAAGTGAATAAGGTGGCCTGGTCTGATAAAACGCATTTTCTCTTACATTGTACAGATGGCTGGGTGCGTCTCCACCCAGCCCCTCCCCCCAAACCAGTTCCGTGGGGGAGGGGGAGGGGGAGGTGATTCATATCAAAGTAAAATCCACATAAAAACCAGTACCCATGTTTCCCAGAAGCACAATGCATCATAATGTGATCATCTGTATTATTTACTTCACTCGTCGGTGGTTTTAATGTTGTGGCTGATCGATGTATTTGCTGTCTTATCTATTCATGTTTATGTCTAATTACCTCTCTTTTAGCCAACAATGAAAAACAATATCCACAAAAAGATCCGGTGAGTCCGTCTGTCCGTTTCAGGATCATTTGTGTTCTGTACATTCAATCACCTGAAACTGTTTGCCTCTGAGTGTGAGTTGATTGACTCTTGTTCACAGGATCTGGACTCTGATGAGCTGAAGGCTGCAACCATAAGAAGGAGGATGAGGTCTGCATCAGAGAGAGAGGTGGAGGCTCATGTCATCTATACTGCCAGCAGATAGACTCAGGCAACAACTTCTGCAGCAAAGCTTTGTCATATGGTTTTGTGTAACTGAGGGGAGGGGTTACATGTTGTCCAAACAAATCTGAATCTGCAATAAAGAACTCTTTTATTCTTGCATATATGTGTTAGAGTTTTAATTCTTCCTCATTGTCTCTTCCGCTCTCTCTCTCTCGCTGTCGCAAAAAGTCGTATTGTATAAAGACTGTGATTGGTGCCTGATGGTGGAGGAGGTCCAGACTGTATTGCAGTCAGAGCGACGTGTGATTGTCATGCAGAGCAGCTTCTTAGACAGGAAGAGACAGCGCAGTGTGGTCTGAGCACAGATGAGGTGAAGATCGTGTGGCAGTGAATCTGTGAATACTGGCCCACTGTCTTGTGCAGAAGGAGACCAGCGTGTGCACTTATCAACACACATTTTAACATCCTAAAAACTGAATGAATAAACAGTAGGGATTGTAGACAGCTGACTCTTCTGGATGAGGGTATTACCTGGAGAACTGAGTGGCAAAAGTGGGAAAGATTACACATTAGACCCTTGACAGTGGTAGATGGAAGTAAGCCGATGCAGAAGAACCAGAAAGTTTTTCTTTCCCACCTAAATATTTATCTCCCTACCTTCCTTACAATGCAATCTGAATGGTGGCAACTCTGTGTGTGTCACATGCAGCTAACGCACAGTAGACTCATGCCTAAAGCAAAGGTGTGGAGCAGACTACAGACACCTGCTGAGATCATTTCTCATTTCAACCCCACCCCCACTCCCCTGGTTGTTTTCATTTTCAAACCTGCCACATCCACGTTGCACAGCTCCCTCTAGAGCCAACAACGGTTCACACAGCTCTGTTCACATGCAGCAGTCCCTGATGTAAACACCTCTGCGTGTACTTTAACTGTGGTTGCCTCACATTTATATGTCTCTTTGTTTGACCACACTCATAAGATACGGCATGTGCAGAAAACTTGGAGGGAAATGAATAAAAGTGTTTTTGCAGACGGTCATAATGGTGCAAGTGAAGTTGACCTTTGACCTTTTGGATATAGTTTATTTTTTTGTCATTATAAGTTGATGAATGCTTGACACATGGCCAGACACATGTATTATGAGGTCACTATGACTTTTGACCTTCGAACACCAAAGTCAAACCACTTCCTTCTCGAGCCCAAGTTTATGGGACGGACAGACAGCGTGTGAATGCAAAGCCTACAACCACATGTGTTACCTGTTGCCAGCCTCGAGTCATCAATGTGGAAACTAAACATTGTTTTCTAGCAGTGACAATAAAGCTAAAGGTCTCACAGCCTTAAACTTTTCTACTCGTCAAGTTCCTTGAAGACCAAGGGAGCCCTCACTACACCACCTCGACAAAAGGCAGGAAATACCAGGAGATGCAGCCACCTCACTGCAGCAGGCTTGATGCTCCGTGGTTGCTGTGGCCGCATGTTTATTACCGTTGACCTGCTGAATGCTGAAATGTCATTATTGCATTTTAATAAAAAAATTATAAGTCACGACAAGTTATGTGACACACAAGATAGTAGCCATGTGTCCAATTCATATTGGAGATCGTTTCCTATTCGGGTCTTTGAAATGCTAAACAAAAGCTGACTATCTACACATGATTATGGACTGGACTGCATTCACAGTTTGATACATTGCCGTGGCGAAAAAAGGCGGAACTGTAAAAGAGCTGTCTGCTTTTTTTAGGTTTAACATTTCCTACAACACCCCGCCTCTTTCCGACTAAGCCCCCTGTATAAGACCTGAGAAACGAAGTGTCATCACATTGAGACGATCAAAGACGACACGATGAGGAGCTTCACGGTGACGACAGCTTTACTTCTCTGCAGTCTCAGTAAGTTCTTAGACTTTACTGCTTTGATAAAACTATTGATTACAGCTGTTACTCACTCTCCTGTTGTGTGTTTCAGGCTGGATCTCTGTCTCAGGTTCTCAGATTGTGAACGTCCAGCTTGGTGAAGAAGTCACACTGATGTGCTCCAACATCTCTGGTTCTCCAACTCACACATTCTGGTCCAAACTGGACAACACAACCAAGATCAGCTGCATCTCTTCTATGTACGGGTTTAGTGGCACTCCTGCGTTCTGTACGGGATTTCAAAACGGAAAATTTCACATGAGCTCCAACATTTCTGTTGTCTTCCTCAAAATCAAACAAGTGGATTTATCTGACTCTGGACTGTACCTCTGTGGATATTACAATGAAGGACACACAATCATAGATGTGAGACAGTTAAATGTTGATGGTAAGAGTGGAGTCTTGGTGTTCTTTTTGTCCAGCATGTCCTTTTGAGTAGATTCACATTTGATTCTCATAATAACTCTAGGTAAAGGCAATGATAAACCCCCCAGCAATCATGATTGTCCCCAGTGCAAAGGTAGGAATCTTAAAAATGTTTCCACGTAGGCAGATTGTTGTTGTGAAATGTCAAACTTAGATGAATCCAGTTTTGTCCATTTGAAAGTTCTTGTAGAGCCTGATGGGGTTACGGTGCTGACGAGTGTGATCCTGGCCGCCCTGGCTGTTCTTCTTATAATGGTCGTCGTTGGTCTGCTTATCAAAGTGAGGAAACTTCAAAAAGGTACATTTGACAATCTATACATGGTTCTGGTTTGGTTGGTTGTGTGGTTGAATTCCCTCAAACTTTTTATTTTTGCCAAGACTGTCTTGATACCTAACTGATCGGAGATTTTATTTTTTGTCACATACTTATAGCCGCTGGTGAAAACCCCAATCCGGAAGAGCTGAACTATGCAGCGCTCAGTTTCCAAAAAAAATCAAGAAGAACCCATAGGCCTGCGCCAGAGAGACAGCTGGAGCCAAACGTGGTGTACGCTGCCACCAGATAGACTCAACTGCAGAAGAAGCAGCTCAGAACAGATCTCAGGCTTTCTCACATCAGTTTGGAAATGCAGTCACTGTTGTCGCATTTGTTCTATTTGTCCAACAATCAGACATTCTGTCATTTTTTTTCTTCATATTTTTCTTATTTTATCTGAGGAGAAAACACCATGATTGAAGTAGGTATAGTCGTTAGATAGTTAGATAGAGGAGAGACCAATGTAAAGATTATTTTAAACAGGAAGCAGAGCTGATATATGCATGTGGGTAATAATGTGCATGAAGAAATACTCATTTTCCATTGTGGTAATAAACGCTGAGGTAAGTGAAGTTCCAACCACCGGCCTTCAGCTCACTGCTGCACAACCACGAGCAATCGAAAAAACTGAAGTTTTATCTATTTTTACCCTCTTCACCCGAATTTGATCCACTTGATCTTTTACTGTGCATGAAAGATGTCTGATGGAACCACGACTGAGCACGTACAAAACCACAACTGTGTGCTGCTTTGAGGCTACTTTGATGTCTCACCACAGCTGAAGGTAAAGGAGTGCACATGTAGTACGTTTGTGCGTATAGATTTTACGGATTTTACGCCAAGATGACTATTTCATTTACATACACAGATCAGGCATAACATTATGGCCACCTTCCTAATATTGTGTAGGTCTCCCTTGTGCCTCCTAAACAGTCGTGACTCATCAGAGAATGGACATGGGCCTTCTGAGGGTGTCCTGTGGTGTCTGGTAACAGAATGTTGTTAGTGGGGGCCTTTGGGTCCTATGGGTTGAGGGGAGGGGCCTCTGTGGATCATCCCACAGATACTTGATCAGTTTGGGATCTAGTTCTGTTCTTGTTCTTCATGTTTTTTATTAGTTGTTCCTAAAGCATTTTTGTGTGTGCATCCTGTTGGGGATGACTGCTGTCATCAATGGTGGCATGGGTGGGGGTGCCTGGTCTGGTCTAGGTGGGTGGTTCGTGACTAAGTAACATCCACACAAATGAATGCCATGTCCAAAAGTTTCCCGGCAGAACACTGAATTGTCACAAGATGGTCAATGTTATTTACTTCACCTGTCGGTGGTTTTAATGTTGTGGCTGATGTGTGTAAAACTCTGTTAGCATTATGTAATAGGTCTTGTCAAAAGCTGGGTTATCTCACAGAAAATAATAGATAATTAGAAAGCAGGAGGAAGTTGTGCATAATGACCATACTCCATCTGCTGGCCTACAATGGTACCTGAACACAAATAGAAGACTACTTGAATCAAAAAATATATATATATATTTTGTGTTTCTATGTTATGTTTTTTTATATAAAATTATTTCTAAATGTGATTTGTGATAACTTGTGTGATAATGTGATTAGCTTCATTTTTAATGAGTGGGTGTAAAACCACAGCCCTTTCATGGTAGCAACCAAAGTGTGTTCCTCTGTTGTGGAATCCTCAACTGTAACATTAAAAATAAATCTTGTGGTGGAACAAAGGAGTGGAAATGTGTTATTTTTTTTATTATTATTTATTTATTTTTTTACAATTTGGTCAATAAATTTTTCTGAATCCTTTCTATACAGTCTTATTTTCAGGGACTTGACACAAACGAACACAGTCATAAATAAAATTACTATTCAAATAGGATATTTCAGTGTAAATTAGGTTCAAGTTTGTGGGTGATTTTTCTTTAACTCCGCCTCTTCAAAGCCCTTTATAGGGAACACTCTGTTGTGAAGCGGCATTACAGAGAGACAGAGTCATACACATAATGAGGAACTTTATCTTGGTGACACTTCTCAGCCTCAGTGAGTACCAAATTGCTGCACAGAACTGAGTGCATTGTTGACTACACTGATATAAAAGCATTGCCTTGGATTCTGTTGTTTTATCAGCCAACTGATCATCAGGTGTTTGATGGTTGTTTCAGGTTGGATCTCTGTCTCAGCTTCTGAGTTTCGCACCGCGGAGGTTCAGTCTGGTGAAGAAGTCACACTGCAGTGCTCCAACTTTACCACTATTCCCTCACAGACATTCTGGTTCAGAATCGTCAAGAGATCCAAGCTCCACTGTGTCGCCTTCATGTTTAACTCTGTTTGCTCCGCTTCATACTGTGATGGATTTAAAAATGGAAAATTTGACGTTAGTTCCAACATGACCACTATGTTTCTCAGAATCAAATCGCTGAATTCATCTGACTCTGGACTGTATATCTGTGGCTATTACATATTTAACAATAAACTTATTATTATGGAGGCAACTAATTTAGAGGTCCAAGGTAAGAATTTCATTTTCTTTCATTTGATACTGTTGAACATCATGAGGACATGAATCATAGTTTAAAGTTTAACATTCATCAGAAGATCTAGATTCTTCCTTTCCTCACATTAAAATTCCTCAAGTGTATTATGCCATTTTATTTATTAATTACACTTAAAGCTAGAAGACATATAACATTTAATTTAATTTAACAATCTGTCTTGTAGAGGCAATTCAGGAGTTAACATATCTGATGAGTGTGATCCTCGGAGCTTTGACTGTTTTCCTTGTTGTGGTCGTCATCAGTCTGGTCGTTAAAATCAAAAAGCTTGAGAAAGGTACTTTTGTTTAAGCTGATGTTGATGATTTTGATGTTTCACATCTCTTCTTAGCTGTTTTTGTGATGATTGACCAATCCACAACTTCCTAACCAAATGTATGAGCAACAATATTGCTAACCACTCAAACTCTGACTCTTTACAGTAGCTCATACAGAAGAACAGGAGCCGCACGAGACACAGGTAAAGTTCATTAAGTATTTACATTCATGTGTTTCAGCAATCACTGCACTAATCACTTTGTCACTGAATGTTCTTCTTGACTGAAAATGCTTTCTTTCTTTCCACAGAGGCAGAGCTCAGACGACCTGAACTATGCAGCTGTGACTTTTCATCCCAAAACTGAAAGACTCTACATACATGCCTCAGACAGAGAAGTGGACACGAATGTTATTTATTCAGCCATAAAATAGTCTCAGGAAGCACCTGGAGCTGCAGAACAGATTAGAACTGCTGCTTAATCACGTGTCCACTGGTTGGTGTGTTCCACTGCAGTTAAACAAAAGGTTTGACTTTTGACAGAGTTTCACACAAAGTGGACATTACTCTTTTTTATGTTCTTGTCTGCTTCTGCTTTTCATTCTGTATGTCATAATCTTGACAGTTTTTTTTTAATACGATTGGTGTTTTGTGGATACAGTTGAACAGTGACCTTCTGTATTTTCTCTTACACCGAGAGTTTAACGGTGCAGTTTCACACTTAACTGTCATTCAGCCATAAAAAGCCAACTGTGGTCGATGGTCATCTGTCATACAGACAAAAAAAAGAGCAGACTTTACAGCCAGTCTGGAAGCACTGTACAACTATAGATGCATTGACACTATGGTCAGAGACACTTGCGAAAATATTCTGCACAGGTTCGTGGGAAACTTATTAACTGAATGTTGCATGCTTGAATTGGTAACAGCAAAGCCACAGCAGAAGCACTTAGCATCCATCTCTACGGAACTATGCTGAGGTGTGTTTGCAGCTATGCGGTAGATGTCTGTCACACATAAATAGTGTGAAATGTGAAGCACTATTTATCTGCAGCTTCATATTTGTGACAATGCCTGACAGTATATAATGTTTAAACACACCTATTACAGTCCTTTGGCAGTTATGAGCAACATTTGAAGCAAAAACTGTAATATTTTTATTGCTTTCTTTAAACCAATTTATGGCGATACAGATATTGGTTATGTCAGAGAGAGTAGGACAGTGTAAACTAATATTAGGTAAGGCAGCTTAGTCCTTGCTTAATTCTGTTCAAATAAAGGTCCAAATTGGAATATGTGGTTTCTTACAATCTTGAATCAGTACCAGTTTGTTTCGTTTGTTTGTCAGTGTCTTTTTAAATTGGGGTTTTTCCAAGAACTAAGGCAAAAAGTTGCTTTACACGGTAGTTGGTGTTTATTATCCTGGTTAGAAGGATTAAGTGTCATAGTTATTGTCAGTGAAAGGTTGTCTGGTCTTACAAAATTGAGGAAACAGCATGAGATGGTGAATAACATCTGTGCTCAGCGTAGTGTGAGTGGGAAGCTGTGTCTGGTTTTAGTTTATCAAAAATAGATCTGCATTCTGGGAGGGTCATGAAACTTGCTGCAGTGGAAGTGGGTCCCTAAGCCTTATTGCATTGTGGCCAGCATACATACTTCCCTGCAACAAGACAGTCCATCAATGGGCAAAGCATGTTGCATGTCTCACCTATTAATTGCAGAAAATACTTCATAGAGATATGATGTTAAAAATGTCATAGGTGTGCCAGTGGAAAGGGAGGACCCAAATGCGGGACACACTCACAGACACAGAGCTAAGAGAAATTAAAGTTCAGTTTAATGAGACGTACAATGAAGGTAACAAAAAACACTGCATAGTGACGCAAGGTAATTCAAACAGAAAACAAAAGACAGAGAAGAAGGGAAAACAGGTAAGAATAACAATTAAAAACACAGAAAAAACTCCAGACAAGAGCACAGGCCAAGTGGTAAAGTGAGAGGTGGGACTATATATATATACACTGAGGACTAATGAGGGAAGGAGACACAGGTGAGATCAATCAGGGAGGAGCAAAGGAATGTAGACAAATACAGGAAGTACAAGTAACTGAAAGACGCATGGTAAGAGACCATTTCAAAATAAAACAGGAAACAAGGAAAACCAAAACTCAGTACCCTGAAGGAGCAGAAAAGGTTCAAAAGTCAATATCGTGACAGAAAATGGAATCAGTGTTTTCAAAGCTTCCGTGGCTCATGTCAGAATATTCAGCCCTGACTTTTATGCAGAAGGGAAACAATACGTTTTTCTGTAATATTCTGTAAAGTGGGATCATGTGGTTCAAGTAAAGAGATTGACTCTTTACCAGCAGAGATTGTCACAAAATACTGTGTAATGTTGGGACCACGTCGCCATTCACACGCTTCCACTTTGGATGCAGACATTTTATACAAGTTCACTGAGCAAGTTGAAGATGACGGCTTACCAGAACCCAAATGTTGTGCCAGTGGAAATAAATCTCTATAACAGTTTAAAAACACTCACCAGTTGTCTTCCCTTTGTGGTGAGGGTAAGATGCAGCGCAGACTGACTGTTAAGAGTAAGTTAAGAGTAATTGCTGCACAAACAACCTAATAAGGTATATCCTTATTATTCAGGATAACAGACACTATATGGAGAGTGGGAGTTCCCGCTTCTTATTGAGGTTTTTCCACGAAAACTGAAAATGTACTTGTGGACAACTAGAAGATCATTCTTCGGCAGCGTCGACTAGCTTCTGAAAGTAACTTAAAGCTGAAGGATTTAGAATATGAGGGGTCTGAGATCAGCTTTTAAGATTATTCTTTAGCATTGAAATGCTTCTGTGATTGTTATGTGTGAACAACGACTCCACCCCTCTTTCAACGTCTTCACAATGTGCGGTTGCAGCGACACCATGTCATGCAAAAACATGATCCTCCCTTTGATAACAGCTTTACTTCTGTACTGCCGCAGTAAGTGCCATCACTGAATTACTGTGAATTACTGTACAATGTGTCTTCTTTGATGATTTTTGAAATAAGGATTTTATGTAATAGCTGTAAAAAATAGTATCATATGATATTGTATCGTAACTCTGTGAACTGTGAGCTCTGACTGTCTTCCTCTTTTCGTCTGGTTGTCAAAATTAGATGGCTTTAGGCAAGTGTTAGTCAATATGAGCCTGAGTATATTTTATCATATTTGTACATCCTTTGATCACTGTGCAGTTTTTCTTTTAGTTCATGGAAAACAGGATATACACAGGACAAAGTACTTAGTACAAGTCTCTTCAAGAGTGACCTGCAGCAGGGACACAAATGGAGCTAAATGTGAGTTATACTGCCACCTCACAGATTCAGGAAGCAACTGGAATTGCAGCTCAGAATAAATGCAACGTCAACCACTTGTGCCATGTGTGGGAAGGTGTTTCCATCACTTCAAGTTCAAGTCCCTTTCTTCTTTTCTCTTGCATATTTTGTTTGCTTTTGATTATTTATTTTTTAAAATCCTCTGGATCCTTACAGTTTTGTGCATGGTGTTTGGTGGAGAGCGTAGTGACTCTGAGGACTGTCCAGACTCTTGCATGGAGAGAGTTAGATTCCGGTCTGCAGCAGTGGAGCGCTGAGGGGAGGCTCACATCACTTGTTGACAGGAAGAGACAGCACAGTGTGGGCAAAGGTGAAAATGAGGAGGTCAAAGGTGCCATTACATAAATAAAGATGAAGTGCGTGATTGAGTGTAAACTGGGTGAATTCTAAACCACTGGATTCAGCACATTATATTTACACAAAATGCTTGGCCTCTAGGTGACTGTTGGTGTCCAGGTTCTTAAAATGTTGGAGAAATTTGGAGAAATTTTCACTCATAATGCTTTCCTTTTCTGGTGATCATTTACAATAACGGTTGTGGGTTTTGTTTTGTTTTGTTTTGTTTTGTTTTTTTTGAAATGAGGCAAAAATAAGATAGATAATCATTTCATTTATCCCACAGTGGGATATAAATAAATATGGACAAATGTGTGTGTTGCAGACCACCTCTGACTGTGGTCACAGATCAAATCACTCAAATGTGTCCTCAATGCGTCCTGGGTGCGTTCACACTTGTACTTTAAACTGGTCACAGAATGGATGTTAATGCAAGATCTAAACGTCGCTAAAAATGGGTCATTTGTTGCTATGTGCTCACTTCTGACCGCTGTAAACCTAATTGGCTGTTTATTAATAATGATGCAAAGTTAGTGCTGCACTGTGGCCTTCATAACCTCGAGCCACTGACACTATGATTGGCTTTCCAACTAAGCCCCCTTCACAAGATCTGAGAAATACAGTGTCATAGCAGTGAAACAATCAGATGCACGATGAGGAGCTTCACCATGATAACAGCTTTACTTCTCTGCAGCCTCAGTAAGTGCTAACACAATCATTCAATATCCACCGTGATATCAAAAACTCATTAATGTCATTGCTTTATTAGCTGAAGAGTAAGTCTATTGATGTTTTCCTCAGGTTGGATCTCTGTCTCAGAGTCAGAGTCTCAGACTGTGAACGTCCATCCTGGGGAAGAAGTCACTCTGATGTGCTCCAACTTTTCCAGCGTTGCTACTGAAATAATCTGGTTCAGAGTCGTCGAGAGATCCAAGCTCCAGTGTGTCGCCAAAATGTTCCAGTCTCTCCAGTCTGCTTCATACTGTGATGGATTTGAAACTGGAAAATTTGAAATGACTTCCAACGTGTCCACTGTCTTTCTCAAAATCAAACCGTTAAATTTATCTGACTCTGGACTGTATTTCTGTGGATTTTACATGTTTCACAACTATTCTGTTATCGTCCAGACAACACATTTAGAGGTCCAAGGTATGATTTACATCTTCATTCCTTTAAATTTGTTGAACGTCAATGTCAAATTTTAAGATTTTAGATTTATCATATTAGCTCAGTTCTTCTTTTCCTCACATTAAAACAATTGTAGTATACTGTGCTGGTTCATATCTAACAAATATCCAAAGCTACAAGACATATAAAGCTTAATTTAACTTAAAAATCTGTCTTGTAGAGGTGATTCAGGAGTTAACTAATGTGATGAGTGTGATCCTCGGAGCTCTGATGGTTTTCCTGGTTATGGTCGTCATCTCTCTGGTCGTTAAAATCAAAAAGCTTCAGAAAGGTACTTGTGTTTTAGTTGACGTCGATGACCTGTCCACAACTTTCTAACTAAATCTATAAGTAGCAAAATTACTGAATATTGCTCCAACTGTCATTTACAGTAGCTCATATTGAAGAACAGAAGCCGCAAGAGACACAGGTAGCGTTCATTAAGTATTGTTTCAGCAATCACTACAATCACTTTGCCACTGAACGTTTTTCTTGACTGAAAATGCTTTTTTTCTTTCCACAGAGACAGAGCTTAGATGACGTGAACTATGCAGCTATGACTTTTCATCCGAAAACTGAAAGACACTACATACGTTCATCACACAGAGAAGTGGACCCAAATGTTTTTTATTCAGCACCTGGAGCTGCAGAACAGAGTGGAGCTGATGCTTAATTGTGAATGCCCTGGTTGGTGTGTTCCCTCGCAGTTCTCAAGCCAAAATGGCGTGAGAGTTCACTTGAGGTCTGCAACAGTGAAGTTTCACATTTAACTATACTCTTTCACCCACTCAGCAGCAGTTTAATGCAGTGCGACATGCTGTAACATTAATGTGAGAAACACCCTAACCTCTAAACACAGTGTGTGAAACCCCCAGAGCAAGGGCCTAAGATTGTTTGTTCTACATATTGATGTACTCATACTCCAGTCTTGTCTTTGTATTTCAATTCCTTGACGTTGCACTTTGTAGTCTTGACGCCAAATCCTCTGCTGACGGCCGTCTGATGAACTGCAGCAAGAGATCGTTTTGGGTGGGAAGGAGCTTATGTAATTTTCTTCTTCTCTGTCTCAGTTGTACTTATTTTGTTTCCTTTAGATTTTAGTCAGAGGACAATAAAGCATGATTCTCTCTGTCTTTTCAATGTGATTGGTGTTTGGCGGGAGACAGCGTAATAACTAGAGGGCTCGTGTCACTTGTTGACAGGAAGAGACAGCACAGTGTGGTCTGAGGTGAAAGTTAAGTGGTCAAAGCTGCCTTTAAAGGAATAAACAATGAAGCAGTAAATACTGTGTGGCTGTCTTCGATAATGGAAACTGAATTTTCAAAGTACCTGCATTGCCAGCAGCCCGCGGTGGAGTGCTAAATTGAACAACAAAAGATACAGCTTAGAAACTTAGTGTGTGATTGAGTTTAAACACAGGTGAAATCTAAACCACAGGAAGAGGTCATGAGCTGCATGGTATTTTTTCCTGTGCATAAAGTTCACATTGCTGCAGCCTCAAAGCAACCTTCATCAAACAACTAGTGAACTTATAGCTTCCCTGTCAGCCTGACTATTCCCACTAACAAAACTTTTAAAGATTTTCACTTAAATTGCTCTGATTGACCGTTTGGATTTGGAAAATATCCAAATGGTGTGTTACCAGACTCATATTCATGTGGACTCTTCTTGTGTGGTCTGTTAAGTTGCACTGTTGTTTCCTGAAGCAGCTTTCAAACATTGTACACTGAGATTATTTAATTTTTAGTTCATGATTAATGTCACTTTTAATGTCCCTAAATGCCAAAATTTGTGATATTTGTCCCTCTAGTTTATCCTTTTAAGGCCTTGACACACCCACTCAAAGAACGGACGGAGACAGGGGCCGGTGTTACCTAAAGTTGTTTATATCTGGACTAAAAAGTTGCATTTGAACACAGGGCAAAGACTAAAACCAACTGCCAGTGAGCACTTATGTTTTGCACCTGTGCAAGAGGAAATAACTCTCCATACCAGCAGGTGGCAGCAGTCTGTACTTGTCATCCAAATACACTGGCCAAAAAAAAAGGTCATTAATATTTTGCCTTTAGCTTTGATTAAGCTTCTTCAATGGCACAAGATTTATTTCCAGCCAGTGTTGCATTAATTTTTCACCAAGATCTTGTATTGATGATGGGAGAGTCTGACCACTGTGCAAAGCCTTCTCCAGCACATCCCAAAGATTCTCAATGGGGTTAAGGTCTGGACTCTGTGGTGGCCAATCCATGTGTGAAAATGATGTCTCATGCTCCCTGAACCACTCTTTCACAATCTGAGCCCCATGAATCCTGGCATTGTCATCTTGTAACATGCCCGTGCCATCAGGGAAGAAACAATCCATTGATGTAAAAACCTGGTCATTCAGTATATTCAGGTAGTCAGCTGACCTCATTCTTTGGGCACATAATGTTGCTGAACCTAGACCTGAGCAGAGCAACTGCAGCAACCCCAGATCCCAGATCATAGCACTGCCCCCACAGGCTTGTACAGTAGGCACTAGGCATGATGGGAGCATCACTTCATCTGCCTCTCTTCTTACCCTGATGCCCACATCACTCTGGAACAGGGTAAATCTGGACTCATCAGACCACATGACCTTCTTCCATTGCTCCAGAGTCCAATCTTTATGCTCCCTAGCAAATTGAAGCCTTTTTTTCCGGTTAGCCTCACTGATTAGTGGTTTTCTTAAGGCTACACAATGCTAAACAAAGCAAACAAAAGCTGACTATCTACACACAATTATGGACTGGACTGCATTCACACTTTGATATATTGCTGTGGCGAAAAAAGGCTGAACTGTAAAAGAGCTGTCTGCTTTTTTTAGGTTTAACATTTCCTACAACACCCCGCCTCTTTCCGACTAAGCCCCCTGTATAAGACCTGAGAAAGTGTCATCACATTGAGACGATCAAACACAACACGATGAGGAGCTTCACAGCGACGACAGCTTTACTTTTCTGCAGCCTCAGTAAGTTCTTAGACATCATTCAATATCCACTGCTGTGATAAAACTATTGATTACAGCTGTTACTCACTCTCCTGTTGTGTGTTTCAGGCTGGATCTCTGTCTCAGGTTCTCAGACTGTGAACGTCCAGCCCGGTGAAAAAGTCACACTGATGTGCTCCAACAACTCTGGTTCTCCAACTCACACATTCTGGTCAAAACTGGACAACACAACCAAGATCAGCTGCATCTCTTCTATGTACGGGTTTAGTGGCACTCCTGAGTTCTGCACGGGATTTGGAAACGGAAAATTTCACATGAGCTCCAACATTTCCGTTGTCTTCCTCAAAATCAAACAAGTGGATTTATCTGACTCTGGACTGTACCTCTGTGGATATTACAATGAAGGACACACAATCATAGATGTGAGACGGTTAAATGTTGAAGGTAAGAGTGGAGTCTTGGTGCTCTTTTTGTCCAGCATGTCCTTTTGAGTAGATTCACATTTGATTCTCATAATAACTCTAGGTAAAGGCAATGATGAACCCCCCAGCAATCATGATGATCCCCAGTGTGAAGGTAGGAATCTTAAAAATGTTTCTATGTAGGCAGATTGTTGTTGTGAAATGTCAAACTTAGATGAATCCAGCTTTGTCCATTTGGAAGTTCTTGCAGAGCCCGACGGGGTTACAGTGCTGACGAGTGTGATCCTGGCCGCCCTGGCTGTTCTTCTTATAATGGTCGTCGTTGGTCTGCTTATCAAAGTGAGGAAACTTCAAAAAGGTACATTTGACAATCTATACATGGTTCTGGTTTGGTTGGTTGTGAGGTTGAATTTTCTCAAACTTTTTATTTTTGCCAAGATTGTCTTGATACCTAACTGATCGGAGATTTTATTTTTTGTCACATACTTATAGCCGCTGGTGACAACCCCAATCCGGAAGAGCTGAACTATGCAGCGCTCAGTTTCCAAACAAAATCAAGAAGAACCCGGAGGCCTGCGCCAGAGAGACAGCTGGAGCCAAACGCGGTGTACGCTGCCACCAGATAGACTCAACTGCAGAAGAAGCAGCTCAGAGCAGATCTCAGGCTTTCTCACATCAGTCTGGAAATGCAGTCACTGTTGTCGCATTTGTTCACCCTTTCCAACAATCAGACTTTCTGTCATTTTTTGTCTTCATATTTTTCTTATTTTAACTGAGGAGAAAACACCATGATTGAAGTAGGTATAGTTGGTTAGACAGAGGAGAGACCAATGTAAAGATTATTTTCAACAGGAAGCAGAGCTGATATATGCATGTGGGTAATAATGGGCATGAAGAAATACTCATTTTCCATTGTGGTAATAAACGCTGAGGTAAGTGAAGTTCCAACCACCGGCCTTCAGCTCACTGCTGCACAACCACGAGCAATCGAAAAAACAGAAGTTTTATCTATTTTTACCCTCTTCACCCGAATTTGATCCACTTGATCTTTTACTGTGCATGAAAGATGTCTGATGGAACCACGACTGAGCACGTACAAAACCACAACTGTGTGCTGCTTTGAGGCTACTTTGATGTCTCACCACAGCTGAAGGTAAAGGAGTGCACATGTAGTACGTTTGTGCGTATAGATTTTACGGATTTTACGCCAAGATGACTATTTCATTTACATACACAGATCAGGCATAACATTATGGCCACCTTCCTAATATTGTGTAGGTCTCCCTTGTGTCTCCTAAACAGTCGTGACTCATCAGAGAATGGACATGGGCCTTCTGAGGGTGTCCTGTGGTGTCTGGCAACAGAATGTTGTTAGTGGGGGCCTTTGGGTCCTATGGGTTGAGGGGAGGGGCCTTTGTGGATCATCCCACAGATACTTGATCAGTTTGGGATCTAGTTCTGTTCTTGTTCTTCATGTTTTTTATTAGTTGTTCCTAAAGCATTTTTGTGTGTGCATCCTGCTGGGGATGACTGCTGTCATCAATGGTGGCATGGGTGGGGGTGCCTGGTCTGGTCTAGGTGGGTGGTACATGTCTAAGTAACATCCACACAAATGAATGCCATGTCCAAAAGTTTCCCAGCAGAACACTGAATTGTCACAAGATGGTCAATGTTATTTACTTCACCTGTCGGTGGTTTTAATGTTGTGGCTGATGTGTGTAAAACTCTGTTAGCATTATGTAATAGGTCTTGTCAAAAGCTGGGTTATCTCACAGAAAATAATAGATAATTAGAAAGCAGGAGGAAGTTGTGCATAATGACCATAGTCCATCTGCTGACCTACAATGGTACCTGAACACAAAGAGAAGACTACTTGAATCAAAATATATATATATATATTTTGTGTTTCTATGTTATGTTTTTTTATATATAATTATTTCTAAATGTGATTTGTGATAACTTGTGTGATAATGTGATTAGCTTCATTTTTAATGAGTGGGTGTAAAAACCACAGCCCTTTCATGGTAGCAACCAAAGTGTGTTCCTCTGTTGTGGAATCCTCAACTGTAACATGAAAAATAAATCTTGTGGTGGAACAAAGGAGTGGAAATGTGTTATGTTTTTTATTATTTATTTATTTATTTATTTACAATTTGGTCGATATATTTTTCTGGATCCTTTCTATATCAAATCAAATTAAATCAAATCAAATCAAATCAAATCAAATCAAATTTTATTTATATGGCACTTTTCATACCTTTTAAAAGCAATACAAAGTGCCTCACAGAGGCTAAAAACAGCAATGACAAAAACCCAACCGTCCCATCCCCGTAAAAACACAGAGACACACACACAAACACACCCCCGCCCACCCCCCCACACATACAAACACACGCAGACTCACAAACAGTCTTATTTTCAGGGAGTTGACACAAACGAACACAGTCATAAATAAAATTACTGTTAGCAGAGATGGTATTCAGAGGAAGCAGAGAAAAATGCTAACCTCCCACTCTCTTAATTATTAACACATGATGACAACATAAACTACTAGGCATTCAGGTTTCCAAAACGTGACATCAAGTATTTTTTTTTTCTTCAAATAGTAGGATATTTCAGTGTAAATTAGGTTCAAGTTTGTGGGTGATTTTTCTTTGACTCCGCCTCTTCAAAGCCCTTTATAGGGAACACTCTGTTGTGAAGCGGCATAACAGAGAGACAGAGTCATTGACAGAATGAGGAACTTTATCTTGGTGACACTTCTCAGCCTCAGTGAGTACTAAATTGCTGCACAGAACTGAGTGCATTGTTGACTACATTGAAACGAAAGCATTGCTTTGGATTCTGTTGTTTTATCAGCCAACTGATCATCAGGTGTTTGATGGTTGTTTCAGGTTGGATCTCTGTCTCAACTTCTGTGTTTCGCACCGCGGAGGTTCAGTCTGGTGAAGAAGTCACTCTGCTGTGCTCCAACTTTACCAGTTTTCCCTCACAGATATTCTGGTTCAGAATCGTCAAGAGATCCAAGCTTCACTCTGTCGCCTTCATGTTTGACTCTGTTCGCTCCGCTTCATACAGTGATGGATTTAAAAATGGAAAATTTGACGTTAGTTCCAACATGACCTCTATCTTTCTCAGAATCAAATCGCTGAATTCATCTGACTCTGGACTGTATTTCTGTGGCTATTACATATTTAACAATAAACTTATTATTATGGAGGCAACCAATTTAGAGGTCCAAGGTAAGAATTTCATTTTCTTTCATTTGATACTGTTGAACGTCATGAGGACATGAATCATAGTTTAAAGTTTAACATTCATCAGAAGATCTAGATTCTTCCTTTCCTCACATTAAAATTCCTCAAGTGTATTGTTCCATTTTATTTATTAATTACACTTAAAGCTAGAAGACATACAGCATTTAATTTCATTTAACAATCTGTCTTGTAGAGGCGATTCAGGAGTTAACATATCTGATGAGTGTGATCCTCGGAGCTTTGACTGTTTTCCTTGTTGTGATCGTCATCAGGCTGGTCGTTAAAATCAAAAAGCTTGAGAAAGGTACTTTTGCTTAAGCTGATGTTAATGATTTTGATGTTTTTCTCTTTTTTTTTTTAGCTGTTTTTGTGATGAATGACCAATCCACAACTTCCTAACAACTTGCTAACCACTCAAACTCTGACTCTTTACAGTAGCTCATATTGAAGAACAGAAGCTACAGGAGACACAGGTAAAGTTCATTAAGTATCTACATTCATGCGTTTCAGCAATCACTACAATCACTTTGTCACTGAATGTTTTTCTTGACTGAAAAGGCTTTCTTTCTTTCCACAGAGGCAGAGCTCAGAAAACCCGAACTATGCAGCTGTGACTTTTCATCCCAAAACTGAAAGACTCTACATACATGCCTCAGACAGAGAAGTGGACACGAATGTTATTTATTCAGCCACAAAATAGTCTCAGGAAGCACCTGGAGCTGCAGAACAGATTGGAGCCGCTGCTTTATCATGAATACACTGGTTGGTGTGTTCCGTTGCAGTTATCAAGCCAAAAATGTTCACACGAAGTGGACATTACTCTTTTTTTATGTTCTTGTCTGCTTCTGCTTTTCATTCTGTATGTCATAATCTCGACAGCTTTTTTAAATACGATTGGTGTTTTGTGGATACAGTTGAACAGTGACCTACTGTATATTCTCTTACACTGAGAGTGTATGCAATGGTGCAGTTTCACATTTAACTGTCATTCAGCCATAAAAAGCCAACTGTGGTCGACGGTCATCTGTCATACAGACAAAAAAAGAGCAGACTTTGCAGCCGGTCTAGAAGCACTGTACAACTATAGATGCATTGATACTATGGTCAGAGACACTCTTGCGAAACTTGTGAAAATATTCTGCACAGGCTCGCAGGAAACTTATTTACTGAATGTTGCATGCTTGAACTGGTAACAGCAAAGCCACAGCAGAAGCACTTAGCATCCATCTCTACGGAACTATGCTGAGGTGTGTTTGCAGCTATGCGGTAGATGTCTGTCACACATAAATAGAGTGAAATGTGAAGCACTATTTATCTGCAGCTTCATATTTGTCAGAATGCCTGACAGTATATAATGTTTAAACCCGCCTATTACAGTCCTCTGGCAGTTATGAGCAACATTTGAAGCAAAATATGTAATGTTTTTATTGCTTTCTTTGAGGCGATTTATGGCGATAAAGATATTGGTTATGTAAGAGAGAGTAGGACAGTAAACTACTATCAGGGAAGGCAGCTCAGTCCTTGCTTAATTCTGTTCAAATAAAGGTCCAAATTGGGATATGTGGTTTCTTACAACCTTGAATCAGTACCTTAGTCAGCTGACCTCATTCTTTGGACACATAATGTTGCTGAACCTAAACCTGAGCAACTGCAGCAACCCCAGATCATAGCACTGCCCCCACAGGCTCGTACACTAGGCATGATGGGTGCATCACCTCATCTGCCTCTCTTCTTGACGATGGTTCCCCACTATCCTTCCAATTTTTAATAATGCGTTGGACACTTCTTAGCCCAATTTTAGTAGTTTCTACAATCTCCTTAGATGTTTTCTCTGTTACCAGCTGAAAGATAATCGCCCATGCAGTAATTATCCAATAGGAGGCTCGTACCTATTTGCTTAGTTAAATCCAGGTGGCAACTTCTTTTCTGGCCAGGCGGTGTATTTCTGTATGAAAATCTGTTGAAGCCGGCCCCTAGTGACCATTAGTGGTATTACACCTTAAGACACTTCTTCATTAGATTCACTTTTCAGATTTGGTGACTACTGCCATCTTTTACATACAGTCTATGGAGCCAATATAACCTCATAAGCAGCAGCTTCTGATCAAAATGCTGAAAAGCTTTCTAAGCAACAGATAGTGAGCTCGTGTGCTCACTTCTCACCTTCACCTCTGTACTCAGGCAGCAGCTCAGCATACAGGCTAAGCTTTGAACAGGCGTGCACCACATTCACTTTATGTGGTCCTCCCCCCACCCATACCAGTGCGGTGGGGGAGGGGGGAGGGGTGATTCATATCAAAGTAAAATCCACATAAACACCAGTATCCGTGTTTCCCAGAAGAACAATGCATCACAATGTGATCATCTGTTGTTGGTCAGTGTATATGCTGTCCAATCTATTCATGTTTATGTCTAATTATCTCTCTTTTAGCCAACAATGAAAAACAATATCCACAAAAAGATCCGGTGAGTCCATCTGTCCGTTTCAGGATCATTTGTGTTCTGTACATTCAATCACCTGAAACTGTTTGCCAGTGGCGGTTCGACATTGAATTGCGCCCCGGGCGAGACCACCTGCGAGCGCCCCCCCCCGCACGCGAAGAGAAAAGAACATCCATGAATTACAAATTTAAATAAACATGCCCTTACATGCTAAGTGTCTGTCATTAGACGCTATACTAATCTATCTTTCAGGGAGGAACAATTAGCTACTTGATTACTGCCTCCAATTCTATGCTTGCCACACTTTTAGTTATGACTGGTTAAACTATGTTTTGACACGAAATAGAGTTGTAGTAAATGGCAAATGTTCATCTTTGAAACTACCTACGGATATGAAAATTCCGTTGGCTAATTAGGACCCAACGTGATGGAAATAAATAATAACTGAACTTGGAACAGTTTTGTTGCAAAGCACAATCTTAAGGTGAAATTAGATCTGGTGTTTGTTAAGACGAATTACTGTTGTATAAGCATTGCAAGCATCGTAGCAAAAAGTCTAACAAACGTATACCACCAGTTAACATTAGCCCTTGATTCATGACATGATAATGTAATCACACAGAGAGAACATAGCATACCTTTATCTTTTCTTTTTCTGTCCATCTCTGCGTTTATTTGACACTCGACAATCAACAGATTTCCATCCTCCAACGCTGTCACTCACGACCAGAAGTCAAGACTAAACCAATTCACCTTGGTGACCACATAATCGTTTTGTATTCCCTATTTTTATTTTTTATTTGGCCATTTCACACAATTCATAAAAACAAAAACATGCAGGAATTATAGGCTTGTATTTATAATATTATGAATGAAATGTGCGTTATATGGAAGAAAGTCAAGGTGTGACTGACTTTAGCCCTTTATACAGTGGACCCCCGTCCGTTGGGAGAGACCCAGAGGTGAACTGTCTCCACCCCCTTCTCACACACAGGTTCTGTGCACGGCACCTTCTCAGCAGCAGGGGCGACTGCAGCTGCAGGGGGCGCCAATTTGCCAGTTCCCCACACAGATATGACAGATAATAGAAAACCATGTAGCGGTGCAGATTTATTTATTTATTTTATTTTTTTCTCCAAGTGCTCGTGCCGCCCCCCTTGTGTCATGAAAAAATGCCGCCCCGGGCGGCTGCCCGGTTCGCCCGTGCCTAAAACCGCTACTGCTGTTTGCCTCTGAGTGTGAGTTGATTGACTCTTGTTCACAGGATCTGGACTCTGATGAGCTGAAGGCTGCAACCATAAGAAGGAGGATGAGGTCTGCATCAGAGAGAGAGGTGGAGGCTCATGTCATCTATACTGCCAGCAGATAGACTCAGGCAACAACTTCTGCAGCAAAGCTTTGTCGTATGGTTTTCTGTAACCGAGGGGAGGGGTTACATGTTGTCCAAACAAATCTGAATTTGCAATAAAGAACCCTTTTATTCTTGCATATATGTGGTAGAGTTTTAATTCTTCCTCATTGTCTCTTCCTCTCTCTCTCGCTGTCGCAAAAAGTTGTATTGTATAAAGACTGTGATTGGTGCCTGATGGTGGAGGAGGTCCAGACTGTCTTGCAGTCAGAGCGAGGTGGACGTGTGCAGCAGTGGAGGAGTGATTGTCGTGCAGAGCAGCTTCTTAGACAGGAAGAGACAGTGCAGTGTGGTCTGAGCTCAGATGAGGTGAAGATCGTGTGGCGGTGAATCTGTGAATACTGGCCCACTGTCTCATGTAGAAGGAGACCAGCGTGCGCACTTATCAACACACATTTTAACATCCTAAAAACTGAATGAATAAACAGTAGAGATCGTAGACGGCTGACTCTTCTGGATGAGGGTATTACCTGGAAAACTGAGTGGCAAAAGTGGGAAAGATTACACATTAGACCCTTGACAGTGGTAGATGGAAGTAAGCCGATGCAGAAGAATCAGAAAAAGTTTTTCTTTCCCACCTACATATTCATCTCCCTACCTTCCTTACAGTGCAACCTGAATGCTGGCAACTCTGTGTGTGTCACATGCAGCGAGCGCACAATCGACTCATGTCTAAAGCAAAGGTGTGGAGCAGACTACAGACACCTACTGAGATCATTTCTTTTTCAACCCCACCCCCACTCCCCTGGTTGTTTTCATTTTCAAACCTGCCACATCCACGTTGCACAGCTCCCTCTAGAGCCAACAACGGTTCACACAGCTCTGTTCACATGCAGCAGTCCCTGATGTAAACACCTCTGCATGTACTTTAATATTAACTGTGGTTGCCTCACATTCATATGCCTCTTTGTTTGACCACACTCACAAGATACGACATGTGCAGAAAACTTGGCAGGAAATGAATAAAAGTGTTTTTGCAGACGATCACGATGGTGCAAGTGAAGTTGACCTTTGACCTTTTGGATATAGTTTATTTTTTTGTCATTATAAGTTCATGAATGCTTGACTCATGGCCAGACACATGTATCATGAGGTCACTATGACTTTTGACCTTCGAACACCAAAGTCAAACCACTTCCTTCTCGAGCCTAAGTTTATGGGATGGACAGACAGCGTGTGAATGCAAAGCCTCCAACCACATGTGTTACCTGTCGCCAGCTTCGAGTCACCAATGTGGAAACTAAACATTGTTTTCTAGCAGTGACAATAAAGCTAAAGGTCTCACGACCTTAAACTTTTCTACCCGTCAAGTTCCTTGAAGACCAAGGGAGCCCTCACTACACCACCTCCACAAAAGGCAGGAAATACCAGGAGATGCTGCCACCTCACTGCAGCAGGCTTGATGCTCCATGGTTGCCGTGGTCGCATGTTTATTACCATTGACCTGCTGAATGCTGAAATGTTGCGTCATTATTGCATTTTAATAAAAAAAATTATAAGTCACCGACAAGTTAAGTGACACACAAGATAGTAGCCATGTGTCCAATTCATATTGGAGATCGTTTCCTATTCGGGTCTTTAAAATGCTAAACAAACAAAAGCTGACTATCTACACACGATTATGGACTGGACTGCATTCACACTGTGATATATTGCTGTGGCGAAAAAAGGCTGAACTGTAAAAGAGCTGTCTGCTTTTTTTAGGTTTAACATTTCCTACAACACCCCGCCTCTTTCCGACTAAGCCCCCTGTATAAGACCTGAGAAACGAAGTGTCATCACATTGAGACGATCAAAGACGACACGATGAGGGGCTTCACGGTGACGACAGCTTTACTTCTCTGCAGTCTCAGTAAGTTCTTAGACATCACTCAATATCCACTGCTGTGATAAAACTACTGATTACAGCTGTTACTCATTCTCCTGTTGTGTGTTTCAGGCTGGATCTCTGTCTCAGGTTCTCAGACTGTGAACGTCCAGCTTGGTGAAGAAGTCACACTGATGTGCTCCAACAACTCTGGTTCTCCAACTCACACATTCTGGTCCAAACTGGACAACACAACCAAGATCAGCTGCATCTCTTCTATGTACGGGTTTAGTGGCACTCCTGAGTTCTGTACGGGATTTCATAATGGAAAATTTCACATGAGCTCCAACATTTCCGTTGTCTTCCTCAAAATCAAACAAGTGGATTTATCTGACTCTGGACTGTACCTCTGTGGATATTACAATGAAGGACACACAATCATAGATGTGAGACAGTTAAATGTTCAAGGTAAGAGTGGAGTCTTGGTGCTCTTTTTGTCCAGAATGTCCTTTTAAGTAGATTCACATTTGATTCTCAAAGTAACTCTAGGTAAAGGCAATGATGAACCCCCCAGCAATCATAATGATCCCCAGTGTGAAGGTAGGAATCTTAAAAATGTTTCCACGTAGGCAGATTGTTGTTGTGAAATGTCAAACTTAGATGAATCCAGTTTTGTCCATTTGAAAGTTCTTGTAGAGCCTGATGGGGTTACAATGCTGACGAGTGTGATCCTGGCCGCCCTGGCTGTTCTTCTTATAATGGTCGTCGTTGGTCTTTTTATCAAAGTGAGGAAACTTCAAAAAGGTACATTTGACAATCTATACGTGGTTCTGGTTTGGTTGGTTGTGTGGTTGAATTTTCTCAAACTTTTTCTTTTTGCCAAGACTGTCTTGATACCTAACTGATTGGAGATTAGATTTTTTGTCACTTACCTGTAGCTGCTGGTGAAAACCCCAATCCGGAAGAGCTGAACTATGCAGCGCTCAGTTTCCAAAAAAAATCAAGAAGAACCCATAGGCCTGCGCCGGAGAGACAGCTGGAGCCAAACGTGGTGTACGCTGCCACCAGATAGACTCAACTGCAGAAGAAGAAGCTCTGAGCAGATCTCAGGCTTTCTCACATCAGTCTGGAAATGCAGTGACTGTTGTCGGATTTGTTCAACCTGTCCAACAATGAGACTTTCTGTCATTTTTTTTTCTTCATATTTTTCTTATTTTATCTGAGGAGAAAACACCATGATTGAAGTAGGTATAGTCGTTAGATAGTTAGATAGAGGAGAGACCAATGTAAAGATTATTTTCAACAGGAAGCAGAGCTGATATATGCGTGCGGGTAATAATGTGCATGAAGAAATACTCATTTTCCATTGTGGTGATAAACGTAAGTGAAGTTCCAACCGCAGGCCTTCAGCTGACTGCTGCACAACCACGAACAATCGAAAAAACAAAAGTTTTATCTATTTTCACCATCTTCACCTGAATTTGATCCACTTGATCTTTTACTGCGCATGAAAGATGTCTGATGGAACCACGACTGAGCACGTACAAAACCACAACTGTGTGCTGCTTTGAGGCTACTTTGATGTTTCACCACAGCAGAAGGTGAAGGAGTGCACATGTAGTACGTTCGTGTGTCTCGATTTTACAGATTTTACGCTATTTCATTTACATACACAGATCAGGCATAACTTTACAATCACCTTCCTAATATTGTGTAGGTCTACCTTGTGCCTCCAAAACAGTTGTGACTCATCAGAGAATGGACATGGACCTTCTGAGGGTGTCCTGTGGTGTATGGCAACAGATTCTTGCTAGTGGGGGGCCTCTGAGTCCTGTGGGTTGAGGGAAGGGGCCTCTGTGGATCATACCACAGATACTTGATCAGTTTGGGATCTAGTTCTGTTCTTGTTCTTGTGTTTTGTTTTTAGTTGTTCATAAAGCGTTTTTGTGTGTGTATGCTGCTGAGTGTCATTGCTATGGGGTACTTCATCTGCTGGCCTACAGTGGTACCTGAAGACAAAGACAAGACTACTTGTAAAAAATATATATAGTTTTTCTATGTTTTTTTATAAAATTATTTCTGAATGTGATTTGTGATAACTTGTGTGATAATGTGATAACTTTAAAAGAAAGCTATCAGTGTTTAGCTTCATTTTTAACCATAGCTGGGTGTAAAACTAAAGCCCTTTTATGGTAGCAACCAAAGTGTGTTCCTATGTTGTGGAATCCTCAACTGTAACATTAAAAATAAATCTTGTGGTGGAACAAAGGAGTGGAAATGTCTTTTTTTTTTTTTTTTACAATTTGGTTGATATTTTTAATCTGGATCCTTTCTATATGCAGTCTTATTTTCAGGGACTTAAATAAAATGACTGTTAGCAGAGATGGTATTCAGAGGAAGCAGGCTACCTCCCACTCTCTTTATTATTAACACATGATGAAAGCATAAACCACTAGGCATTCACATTTCCAATACATGACATCAAGTATTTTTTCCCTCAAATAATAGGATATTTGAATGTAACCCTAACCCTAAGGTTCAAGCTCGTGGGTGATTTTTCTTTAACTCCGCCTCTTCAAAGCCCTTTATAGAGAACACTCTGTTGTGAAGCGGCATTACAGACAGACAGTCATTGACAGAATGAGGAACTTTATCTTGGTGACACTTCTCAGCCTCAGTGAGTACTAAATTGCTGCACAGAACTGAGTGCATTGACTACATTGATATGAAAGCATTGCTTTGGATTTTGTTGTTTTATCAGCCAAAGGATCATCAGGTGTTTGATGGTTGTTTCAGGTTGGATCTCTGTCTCAGCTTCTGTGTTTCGCACCATGGAGGTTCAGTCTGGTGAAGAAGTCACTCTGCTGTGCTCCAACTTTACCAGTATTCCCACACAGATACACTGGTTCAGAGTCGTCAAGAGATCCAACCTCCACTGTGTCGCTTTCATGTTTAACTCTGTTCGCTCCGCTTCACATTGTGATGGATTTATAAATGGAAAATTTGACGTTAGTTCCAACATGACCACTATGTTTCTCAGAATCAAATCGCTGAATTCATCTGACTCTGGACTGTATTTCTGTGGCTATTACACATCGATGGATCCTGTTATTGTGGAGGCAACTAATTTAGAGGTCCAAGGTAAGAATTTTATCTACTTTCATTTAATATTGTCATGTGGACATGAATCCCAGTTTAAGGTTTTACATTCATGAGAAGATCTAGATTCTTCCTTTCCTCACATTAAAATTGCTCAACTGTATTGTTCAATTTTTTTCATTAATTACACTTAAAGCTAGAAGACATATAACATTTAATTTAATTTAACAATTTGTCTTGTAGAGGCAATTCAGGAGTTAACATATCTGATGAGTGTGATCCTCGGAGCTTTGACTGTTTTCCTTGTTGTGATCGTCATCAGTCTGGTAGTTAAAATCAAAAAGCTTGAGAAAGGTACTTTAGTTTTAGCTGATGTTGATGATTTTGATGTTTCACATCTCTTTTTTAGTATTACTGACCAATCCACAACTTCCTAACCAAATCTATGACTCTTTACAGTAGCTCACATTGAAGAACGGGAGTCGCACGAGACACAGGTAAAGTTCATTAAGTATCTACATTCATGTGTTTCAGCAATCACGACACTAATCACTTTGTCATTTGTCATTGAATGTTTTTCTTGACTGAAAATGCTTTCTTTCTTTCCACAGAGGCAGAGCTCAGACGACCTGAACTATGCAGCTGTGACTTTTCATCCCAAAACTGAAAGACTCTACATACATGCCTCAGACAGAGAAGTGGATCCAAATGTTATTTATTCAGCCACAAAATAGTGTCAGGAAGCACCTGGAGCTGCAGAACAGAGTGGAACTGCTGCTTTGTCACAAGTCCACTGGTTGGTGTGTTCCACTGCATTTAAACAAAAAGTTTGACTTTTGACAGAGTTTCACACAAAGTGGATATTACTCTTTTTATGTTCCTGTCTGCTTCTGCTTTTCATTCTGTACGTCATAATCTTGACATTTTTTTTTAATACGATTGATGTTTTGTGGATACAGTTGAACAGTGACCTTCTGTATATTCTCTTACACTGAGAGTGTATGCAACGGTGCAGTTTCACACTTAACTGTCATTCAGCCATAAAATGCCAACTGTGGTCGACGGTCATCTGTCATACAGACAAAAAAAGAGCAGACTTTACAGCCGGTCTAGAAGCACTGCGGAACTGTAAATGCATTGACACTATGGTCAGAGACACTCTTGCGAAATTTGTGAAAATATTCTGCACAGGCTTGCGGGAAACTTATTAACTGAATGTTGCATGCTTGAACTGGTAACAGCAAAGCCACAGCAGAAGTACTTAGCATCCATCTCTACGGAACAATGCTGAGGTGTGTTTGCAGCTATGTGGTAGATGTCTGTCACACATAAATAGTGTGAAATGTGAAGCACTATTTATCTGCAGCTTCATATTTGTCAGAATGCCTGACAGTATATAATGTTTAAACCTGCCTATTACTGTCCTCTGGCAGCTATAAGCAACATTTGAAGCAAAATATATAATATTTTTATCGCTTTCTTTGAGCCGATTTATGGCGATAAAGATATTGGTTATGTAAGAGAGAGTAGGACAGTGTAATATTAGGTAAGGCAGCTTAGTCCTTGCTTAATTTTGTTCGAATAAAGGTCCGGCTTCAGTCCAAATTGGAATATGTGGTTTCTTACGACCTTGAGTACCTTTGTTTTGTTTGTTTGTCCATGTCTTTTTAAATTGGGGTTTTCCAAGAACTAAGGCAAAAAGCTGCTTTACACGGGGGTTGGTGTTTCTTATTATCCTAGTTAGAAGAATTAAGTGTCACAACACTGAGGAAACAGCATGAGATGGTGAATAACATCTGTGCTCAGCGTAGTGTGAGTGGGAAGCTGTGTCTGGTTTTAGTTTATCAAAAATAGATCTGCATTCTGGGAGGGTCATGAAACTTGCTGCAGTGGAAGTGGATCCCTAAGCCTTATTGCATTGTGGCCAGCATACATACTTCACTGCAACAAGACAGTCCATCAATGGGCAAAGCATGTTGCATGTCTCACCTATTAATTGCAGAAAATACTTCATAGAGATATGATGTTGAAAATATCATAGGTGTGCCAGGGGAAAGGGAGGACCTAAATGCAGGCCACACTCACAGACACAGAGCTAAGAGAAATATTAAAGTGCAGTTTAATGAGACGTACAATGAAGGTAAAAAAAAACACTGCAGAGTGACGCAAGGTAACCCAAAAAGAAAACAAAAGACAGAAAAGAAGGGAAAACAGGTAAGGAATAACAATTAATAACAGAAAAACCTCCAGGCAAGAGCACAGGCCAAGTGGTAAAGTGAGAGGTGGGACTATATATAATGTACACTGAGGACTAATGAGGGAAGGAGACACAGGTGAGATCAATAAGGGAGGAGCAAGGGAACGTAGACAAATACAGGAAGTACAAGTAACTGAAAGACACAGGGTAAGAGACCATTTCAAAATAAAACAGGAAACAAAGAAAACCAAAACTCAGTACCCTGAAGGAGCAGAAAAGGTTCAAAAGTCAATATCGTGACAGAAAATGGAAGCAATGTTTTCAAAGCTTCCGTGGCTCATGTCAGAATATTCAGGCCTGACTTTTATGCAGAAGGGAAACAATACGTTTTTCTGTAATATTCTGTAAAGTGGGATCATGTGGTTCAAGTAAAGAGATTGACTCTTTACCAGCAGAGATTGTCACAAAATACTGTGTAATGTTGGAACCACGTCGCCATCCACACGGTTCCACTTTGGATGCAGACATGTTATACAAGTTCACTGAGCAAGTTGAAGATGACTTACCATCACCCAAATGTTGTGCCAGTGGAAATAAATCTCTATAACAGTTTAAAAACCCTCACCAGTTGTCTCCCTTTGTGGTGAGGGGAAGATGCAGCGCAGACTGACTGTTAAGAGTAAGTTAAGAGCAATTGCTGCACAAACAACCTAATAAGGTATATCCTTATTATTCAGGATAACAGACACTTATGGAGAGTGGGAGTTCCCACTTCTTATTGAGGTTTTTCCACGAAAACAGAAAATGTACTTGTGGACAACTGGAAGATCATTCTTCAGCAGTGTCGACTAGCTTCTGAAAGTAACTTAAAGCTGAAAAGTTAGAATATGAGGGGTCTGATAGCAACTTTTAAGATTATTCTTTAATGTTAAAATGCTTGTGTGATTGTTGTGTGAATGTTGTGAACAACGAAATAGGCATCAAAGACTCCACGACCTCTTTCGACGTCTTCACAACGTGTGATTGCAGTGACACCATGTAATGCAAAAACATGATCCTCCCTTTGATAACAGCTTCACTTCTGTACTGCCGCAGTAAGTGCCAGCACTGAATTACTGTGAATTACTGTACAATGTGTCTTCTTTGATGATTATTGAAATAAGGATTTTGTGGAATAACTGTAAAAAATAGTATCATATGATTTCATATCATAACTCTGAAATGAGCTCTGACCTGTCTTCCTCTTCACAGTCGTCGTTTGTCTGGTTGTAAAAATTAGATTGCTTAAGGCACGTGTTAGTCAATATGAGCTTTCTTGTATATTTTATCACATTTGTGCATCCTTTTAACGCTGTGCAGTTTGTCTTTTAGCTCATGGAGAACAGAATATACACAGGATAGAGTACTTCAAAAGTTTCTTTAAGAGTGAACTGCGACAGACACAAATGGAGCTAAATGTGAGTTATACTGCCACCTCACTGATTCAGGAAGCAACTGGAATTGCAGCTCAAAATAACTATCACTCCCTCAGGAAATACACGGAACCAGGGTTGTCAATTACTGATAGATTTAATCGCAGCTTCAGTCATCATCCATGAAATCCACCGTCGAACTACATGAAATACATATAATCGCACACAGAATATACTTATTACACACACTGTAACGTTCAGACAGACACGCATCTGCTAATTAACTTAACGAGCAATTAAACATTCGCAAACAATGCGTGACCGGCATATTCAGACATAAAACACATATACCTCGCTAGCTGCAATTCACCATGAGGGAATGAGAAGCAAAACGGAAGGAACGGGCTTTGTCTTAAACTTCTTCTAATCAAGGCGTAACAACTGCTGCCATTCATCAACTTGGTTGTGTGTATAACCATTGACTGTATGCTGTATATGCGTGTATAACGTAAACTTCCTGGTTGTTACTACTTTAAGTGTCCCCGTGCAACACAGAAATACATAAAATAAACGTTCCTCTCATATAATTGCATCAAAATCGGTCAGTATGCATTAAACAATAAACAAAAAATAATACATGCAAACTAACAAAAAATAACAACATAAATAATATTTATGGCAGTTAAAATAACTTTTCATCCCAAAACTGAAATACACTACATACGTTCCTCAGACAGAGAAGTGGACACAAATGTTGAGCTGATGTTTAATCTACTGAATCCACTGGTTGGTTTGTTCCTTCGCAGTTCTCAAGCCAAAATGGAGCAGGATCCAGCTGAACTGTGGCCTACTGTAGATTCTCTTACAGTGAGTGTTCACTTGAGGTCTGCAACAGTGCAGTTTCACATTTAACTGTTCATCCACTCAGCAGCAGCTTAATGCAGTGCGACGTGGTGTAGCATTAATATGAGAAACACCCTAACCTCTAAACACACAGTGTATGAAACCCCCAGAGCAAGGGCCTAAGATTGTTTGGTCTACATATTGATATACCCATACTCCAGTTTTGTCTTTGCATTTCAATTTCTTGACGTTGCACTTTGCAGTCTTGACACAAGCCCTGTATTTAAAAATCCTCTCCTGGAGGCTGTCTGATGGACTGCAGCAAGAGATCATTTTGGGTGGGGAGGAGCAGCCATCACCTGAAGCTTATGTAATTTTCTTCTTCTCTGTCTCAGTTGTACTTATTTTTTATTTTTTATTTTTTTTGCTTGAGATTTCAGTCAGATGACAAAAAAAGCATGGTTTTCTCTGTCTTTTCAATGTGATTTGTGTTTGGCGGGAGAGAGGCTCTGAGTGAGGCTCATGTCACTTGTTGACAGGAAGAGACAGCACAGTGTGGTCTGAGGTGAAGGTTGGGTGGTCAAAGCTGCCTTTAAAGGAATAAACAATGAAGCAGTAAATACTGTGTGGCTTTCTTCGATAATGGAAACTGAATTTTCAAAGTACATACATTGCCAGCAGCCCACGGTGGAGTGCTAAATTGAACAACAAAAGATACAGCTTATAGGAACTGAGTGCGTGATTGAGTGTAAACACAGTGAAATCTAAACCACAGGAAGAGGTCGTGAGCTGCATGGTATTTCTTCCTGTGCATTAAGTTCACATTGCAGCAGCCTCAAAGTAACCTTCATCAAACAGCTAGTGAACTCATAGCCTCCCTGCCAGCCTGACTATTCCCACTCACAAAACTTTTAAAGATTGGTCTGGAGTCACTTTGTTGGGAACTGATAATACTCCGGCAAAGACCAATCAAATTGTTAAAATTGTTTTGGCGGGCTTTATGAGGTGAAGGACAAAAAAGCAACATCAGCACACATGACATCTGATTAGTTTTCAACTGGATTGCTCTGACTGGCTGTAAGAGCATCCCATTGCATGCAAAGATATATATGTTTTTCCAAATCCAAATGATGTGTTACCAGACTCATATTCATGTGGACTTGTTTGTTCTGTTGAGTTGCACTGTTGCTTCCTGCAGCAGCTTTCAAACATTGTACATTGAGATTCTTTAAATTTTATTTCATCACAGTCATAGTTCATATTTAATGTAAAAATTTGTGATATTTGTCCCTCTAGTTTAGCCTTTTAAGGCCTGGACACACCCACTCAAAGAACTGACGGAGACAAAGGCCAGTGTTACCTAACGTTGCTTATGTCTGGACTAAAAAGTTCCATTCGAACACAGGGCAAAGACTAAAACCAACTGCCAGCGAGCACTTGTGGTCTGCACCTGTGCAAGAGGAAATAACTCTCCATACCAGCATGTGGCAGCAGTCTGTACTTGTCATTCAAATACACTGCCAGGCCAAAAGTAAAAGAAAAGTTGACATAAAAAAAAAGGTCACACACTAATATTTCGTTGGACCGCCTTAAGCATTACTTTTTGCACACATTTGCTATGGCATTGTTTCTAGAAGCTTCTGGAATGTTGCAAGATTTATTTCCATCCAGTGTTGCATTAATTTTTCACCTCTGTACTGAGGCAGCAGGTCAGCATACAGGCTAAGCTTTGAACAGGCGTGCACCAAGTCCAACTTATTCTTTAGCGTTAAATATTAGTTGTGTATGTTGACCATTTATTTGTAGTTTTGTAAATTATTTGACAATTAGAGAAACATTAGATGCTCAAATACATCACAGGCTGACGTATCCCTCAGTGCAGAGTATGTGCTGTACTTAAAACAACACCCCGCCCCTTTCCAACTATAAGACTTGAGAGAAAGTGTCAATGAGAGGACCAAATGCACAATGAGGAGCTTCACAGTGACGACAGCTTTATTTCTCTGCAGCCTCAGTAAGTTCTTAGACATTACTCAAATGCTGTGATAAAACTATTGATTACAGCTATTACTCACTCTCCTGTTGTGTGTTTCAGGCTGGATCTCTGTGTCAGGTTCTCGGACTGTGAACATCCAGCCCGGTGAAGAAGTCACGCTGATGTGCTCCTTCTCTGGAACTACAACTCACACATTCTGGTTCAAACTGGACAACACAGCCAAGATCAGCTGCATCTCTTCTATGTACGGGTTTAGTGGCACTCTTGAGTTCTGTGAGGGATTTCAAAACGGAAAATTTCACATGAGCTCCAACCTTTCCGTTGTCTTCCTCAAAATCAAACAAGTGGATTTATCTGACTCTGGACTGTACCTCTGTGGATATTACAAGGAAGGACAGATAATCATGGATGTAAGACAGTTAAATGTTGAAGGTAAGAGTGGAGTCTTGTTGTGGTTTTGCAGTCCTTTGTTCTAATATGTTCTTTTATATTTAGTCTCCCAATTGATAAACTAAAAGACAGTTCATATGATTTTTATCTCATCAAAGGCATTGGGGATTCCTGTAATAGTAATAAGGATTATATTGAGTGTGAAGGTAAGAATGTAGTTATTATCTTATTGTGCAAATGACAGGTAAGAGTGGAGTGTTGGTGCTCTTTTTGTCCAACTTCTTGTCCTTTTGAATAGATTCACATTTCAGTCTCATAATTAACTCTAGGTAAAGGCAATGACGAACCCCCCAGCGATTATGATGATGCCCAGTGTGACGGTAGGAATCTTATAAGTTTCTATGTAGGCAGATTGTTGTTGTGAAATGTCAAACGTAGATAAATCCAGTTTGGTCCAACACATTGTGCAAACTGTTAATGTAAAATTTGATGTTATTTCTAAAATAAAACGGACTAAATAATTAAATAAATGTATCTTCCTTGTAGAAGAGTCTGATGTAACAGCAAGGCTGACGAGTTTGATCCTTGGTGGAGTGACTGCTCTCCTGGTACTAGTCACCGTTGTTCTGATTGTTGAAAACGGGAAACTTCAAAGAGGTAGCTTTTCAGTGCTGCTGCGTCTGTCTGCACATCTTCATACACTGATCAGCCACATAATTATGACCACAGACATAAGTGAAGTGAATGACACTCATTATCACGGCACCTGTCAGTGGGTGGGATATATTAGGCAGCAAATGAATGTTTTGTCCACGTAGCTGATGTGTTAGAAGCAGGAAAAATGGCCAAGAGGATATGGGCGACTTTGACAAGGGCCAAATTGTGATGACTGGACGACTGGGATGGAAGATATCCAAATCTGGAGGGGGGAGGGGTGATTCATATCGGAATAAAATCCACATAAACACCAGTCCCCATGTTTCCCAGAAGCACAGTGCATCGTAATGAGATCATCTGTGTTATTTATTTCACTAGTTGGTGGTTTTAATGTTGTGGCTGATCAGTGTATATGCTGTCTAATCTAGTCATGTTTATGTCTAATTATCTCTCTTTTAGCCAACAATGAAAAACAATATCCACAGAAAGATCCGGTGAGTCCATCTGTCCGTTTCAGGATCATTTGTGTTCTGTACATTCAATCACCTGAAACTGTTTGTCTCTGAGTGTGAGTTGATTGACTCTTGTTCACAGGATCTGGACTCTGATGAGCTGAAGGCTGCAACCATAAGAAGGAGGATGAGGCCTGCATCAGAGAGAGAGGTGGAGGCTCATGTCATCTATACTGCCAGCAGATAGACTCAGGCAACAACTTCTTCAGCAAAGCTTTGTCGTATGGTTTTGTGTAACCGAGGGGAGGGGTTACATGTTGTCCAAACAAATCTGAAACTGCAATAAAGATCCATTTTACTCTTGAATGGTATGGGAGTTTTAATTCTTCCTCATTGTCTCTCTTTCGCTCTGTCGCAAAAAGTCGTATTGTATAAAGACTGTGATTGGTGCCTGATGGAGGAGGAGGTCCAGACAGTGTTGCAGTCAGAGCGAGGTGGACGTGTGCAGCAGTGGAGGAGTGATTGTCGTGCAGAGCAGCTTCTTAGACAGGAAGAGACAGTGCAGTGTGGTCTGAGCTCAGACGAGTTGAAGATCATGAGGCGGTGAATCTGTGCCCACTGTCTCGTGCACAAGGAGACCAGCATGTGCACCTATCGACCCCAACAGCAGAAGATGGAACTAAACCGATGCAGAAGAATCAGAAAAAGTTTTTCTGTCCATCTTAAATTAAAAACCTGGTCATTCAGTATATTCAGGTAGTCAGCTGACCTCATTCTTTGGGCACATAATGTTGCTGAACCTAGACCTGAGCAACTGCAGCAACCCCAGATCATAGCACTGCCTCCACAGGCTTGTACAGTAGACACTAGGCATGATGAGTGCATCACTTCATCTGCCTCTTTTCTTGGTGATGGTTCCTCTACTATCCTTCCAGTTTTTAATAATGTGTTGAACAGTTCTTAACCCAATTTTAGTAGTTTCTACAATCTCCTTACATGTTTTCTCTGCTTGGTGCATTCCAATGATTTGACCCTTCTCAAACAGACTAACATCTTTTCCACGACCACAAGATGTGTCTTTGGACATGGTTGTTCAAGAAATGAGAAGCTACTCATTGCATCAGTTGGGGTTAAATAACTTATTGCCAGCTGAAAGATAATCACCCATGCAGTAATTATCCAATAGGAGGCTCGTACCTATTTGCTTAGTTAAATCCAGGTGGCGACTTCTTTCCTGGCCAGGCGGTGTATTTCTGAATGAAAATCTGTTGAAGCCGGCCCCTAGTGACCATCAGTGGTATTGCACCTTAAGACACTTCTTCATTAGATTCACTCTTCAGATTTAGTGACTACTGCCATCTTTTACATACAGTCTATGAAGCCAATATAACCTCATACGCAGTAGCTTCTGATCAAAATGCTGAAAAGCTCTTTTAAGCAACAGATACATGGGTGTGCACCATTTGTCGCTCGTGTGATCACTTCTCACCTTCACCTCTGTACTGAGGCAGCAGCTCAGCATACAGGCTAAGCTTTGAACAGGCGTGCACCACATTCACTTTATTCTTTTGTGTTAAATGTTAGTTGTGTATGTTGACCATTTATTTGTAATTTTGTAAATGAATTGACGATTAGAGAAACATCAGATGCTCAAATACATCACAGGCTGACGTATCTCTCAGTGCAGAGTATGTGCTGTACTTAAAACAACACCCCGCCTCTTTCCGACTAAGCCCCCTGTATAAGAGCTGATAAATAAAGCGTCACTGCAGTGAGAGGATCAAATGCACAATGAGGGGCTTCACAGTGACGACAGCTTTACTTCTCTGCAGTCTCAGTAAGTTCTTAGACATCATTCAAGATCCACTGCTGTGATAAAACTATTGATTACAGCTGTTACTCACTCTCCTGTTGTGTGTTTCAGGCTGGATCTCTGTCTCAGGTTCTCAGACTGTGAACGTCCAGCCCGGTGAAGAAGTCACGCTGATGTGCTCCAACAACTCTGGTTCTCCAACTCACACATTCTGGTCCAAACTGGACAACACAACCAAGATCAGCTGCATCTCTTCTATGTACGGGTTTAGTGGCACTCCTGAGTTCTGTACGGGATTTGGAAATGGAAAATTTAACATGAGCTCCAACATTTCCGCTGTCTTCCTCAAAATCAAACAAGTGGACTTATCTGACTCTGGACTGTACCTCTGTGGATATTACAAGAAAGGACACACAATCATGGATGTGAGACAGTTAAATGTTGAAGGTAAGAGTGGAGTCTTGGTGCTCTTTTTGTCCAATATGTCCTTTTGAATAGATTCACATTTGAGTCTCATAATTAACTCCAGGTAAAGGCAATGACGAACCCCCCAGCGATTATGATGGTGCCCAGTGTGAAGGTAGGAATCTTATAAGTTTCTATGTAGGCAGATTGTTGTTGTGAAATGTCAAACTTAGATGAATCCAGTTTGGTCCAAAACATTGTGCAAACTGCTCATGTAAAATTTGATGTTATTTCTAAAAGTAATTTTTATTTCCTTGTAGAAGAGTCTGACGTAACAGGAAGGGTGACGAGTGTGATCCTTGGTGGAGTGACTGCTCTCCTGTTCCTTGTCACCGTTGTTCTGATTGTTGAAAACGGGAAACTTCATAGAGGTAGCTTTTCTGTGCTTCAACGTCTGTCTGCATATCTTCATACATTGATCAGCCATAATATTGTGACAGGTGAAGTGAAGAAGGTGGCCTGGTCTGATAAAACGCATTTTCTCTTACATCGTACAGATGGCTGGGTGCGTCTCCACACAGCCCCTCCCCCCATGCCAGTGCCATGAGGGGGAGGGGGATAGGTGATTCATATCAAAGTAAAATCCACATAAACACCAGTACCCGTGTTTCTCAGAAGCATAATGCATCATAATGGGATCATCTGTATTATTTACTTCACTAGTTGGTGGTTTTAATGTTGTGGCTGATCGATGTATTTGCTGTCTAATCTATTTATGTTTATGTCTAATTATCTCTCTTTTAGCCAACAATGAAAAACAATATCCACAAAAAGATCCGGTGAGTCCGTCTGTCCGTTTCAGGATCATTTGTGGTCTGTACATTCAATCACCTGAAACTGTTTGCCTCTGAGTGTGAGTTGACTGACTCTTGTTCACAGGATCTGGACTCTGATGAGCTGAAGGCTGCAACCATAAGAAGGAGGATGAGGCCTGCATCAGAGAGAGAGGTGGAGGCTCATGTCATCTATACTGCCAGCAGATAGACTCAGGCAACAACGTCTGCAGCAAAGCTTTGTCGTATGGTTTTCTGTAACTGAGGGGAGGGGTTACATGTTGTCCAAACAAATCTGAATCTGCAATAAAGAACAATTTTATTCTTGCATATATGTGGTAGAGTTTTAATTCTTCCTCATTGTCTCTTCCTCTCTCTCTCTCTCTGTCTCGCTCTGTCGCAAAAAGTTGTATTGTATAAAGACTGTGATTGGTGCCTGATGGAGGAGGAGGTCCAGACTGTGTTGCAGTCAGAGCGAGGTGGACGTGTGCAGCAGTGGAGGTGTGATTGTCGTGCAGGGCAGCTTCTTAGACAGGAAGAGACAGTGCAGTGTGGTCTGAGCTCAGATGAGGTGAAGATCGTGTGGCGGTGAATCTGTGAATACTGGCCCACTGTCTCGTGCAAAAAGAGATCAGCGTGCGCACTTATTAACACACATTTTAACATCCTAAAAACTCAATGAATAAACAGCAGAGATCGTAGACGGCTGACTCTTCTGGATGAGGGTATTACCTGGAGAACTGAGTGGCAAAAGTGGGAAAGATTACGCATTAGACAGCGGTAGATGGAACTAAACCGATGCAGAAGAATCAGAAAAGGTTTTTCTTTCCCACCTAAGTATTCATCTCCCTACCTTCCTTACAGTGCAACCTGAATGCTGGCAACTCTGTGTGTGTCACATGCAGCGAGCGCACAATCGACTCATGTCTAAAGCAGAGGTGTGGAGCAGACCACAGACACCTGCTGAGATCATTTCTCATTTCAACACCACCCTCACTCCCCTGGTTGTTTTCATTTTCAAACCTGCCACATCCACGTTGCACAGCTCCCTCTAGAGCCAGCAACGGTTCACACAGCTCTGTTCACATGCAGCAGTCCCTGATGTAAACACCTCTGCATGTACTTTAATATTAACTGTGGTTGCCTCACATTTATATGCCTCTTTGTTTGACCACACTCAAAAGATACGGCATGTGCAGAAAACTTTGAGGGAAATGAATAAAAGTGTTTTTGCAGACGGTCATAATGGTGCAAGTGAAGTTGACCTTTGACCTTTTGGATATAGTTTAATTTTTTTGTCATTATAAGTTCATGAATGCTTGACTCATGGCCAGACACATGTATTATGAGGTCACTATGACTTTTGACCTTTGAACACCAAAGTCAAACCACTTCCTTCTCGAGCCTAAGTTTATGGGATGGACAGACAGCGTGTGAATGCAAAGCCTCCAACCACATGTGTTACCTGTCGCCAGCTTTGAGTCATCAATGTGGAAACTAAACATTGTTTTCTAGCAGTGAGAATAAAACTACAGGTCTCATGGCCTTAAACTTTTCTGCTGGTCAAGTTCATTGAAGACCAAGGGAGCCCTCACTACACCACCTCCACAAAAGGCAGGAAATACCAGGAGATGCTGCCACCTCACTGCAGCAGACTTGATGCTCCATGGTTGCCGTGGCCGCATGTTTATTACCGTTGACCCGCTGAATGCTGAAATGTTGCGTCATTATTGCATTTTAATAAAAAAAGTTTATAAGTCACTGCCAGCTTAAGTGACACACAAGTTAGTAGCCATGTGTCCAATTGATATTTTAGATTGTTACCTATTCGGGTCTTTGAAATGCTAAACAAACAAAAGCTGACTATCTACACACAATTATTGACTGGACTGCATTCACACTTTGATATATTGCTGTGGCGAAAAAAGGCTGAACTGTAAAAGAGCTGTCTGCTTTTTTTAGGTTTAACATTTCCTACAACACCCCGCCTCTTTCCGACTAAGCCCCCTGTATAAGACCTGAGAAACGAAGTGTCATCACATTGAGACGATCAAAGACGACACGATGAGGAGCTTCACGGCAACGACAGCTTTACTTCTCTGCAGCCTCAGTAAGTTCTTAGACATCATTCAATATCCACTGCTGTGATAAAACTATTGATTACAGCTGTTACTCACTCTCCTGTTGTGTGTTTCAGGCTGGATCTCTGTCTCAGGTTCTCAGACTGTGAACGTCCAGCCCGGTGAAGAAGTCACACTGATGTGCTCCAACAACTCTGGTTCTCCAACTCACACATTCTGGTCCAAACTGGACAACACAACCAAGATCAGCTGCATCTCTTCTATGTACGGGTTTAATGGCCCTCTTCAATTTTGTAAGGGATTTCGAAATGGAAAATTTAACATGAGCTCCAACATTTCCGCTGTCTTCCTCAAAATCAAACAAGTGGACTTATCTGACTCTGGACTGTACCTCTGTGGATATTACAATGAAGGACACACAATCATAGATGTGAGACAGTTAAATGTTCAAGGTAAGAGTGGAGTCTTGGTGCTCTTATGTCCAGCATGTCCTTTTGAGTAGATTCACATTTGATTCTCATAATAACTCCAGGTAAAGGTAATGACGAACCCCCCAGCAATCATGATGATCCCCAGTGTGAAGGTAGGAATCTTAAAAATGTTTCCACGTAGGCAGATTGTTGTTGTGAAATGTTAAACTTAGATGAATCCAGTTTTGTCCATTTGAAAGTTCTTGTAGAGCCTGATGGGGTTACAGTGCTGACGAGTGTGATCCTGGCCGCCCTGGCTGTTCTTCTTACAATGGTCGTCGCTGGTCTGCTTATCAAAGTGAGGAAACTTCAAAAAGGTACATTTGACAATCTATACGTGGTTCTGGTTTGGTAGGTTGTGTGGTTGAATCTTCTCAAACTTTTTATTTTTGCCAAGACTGTCTTGATACTTAACTGATCGGAGATTTGACTTCTTGTCACTTACCTGTAGCCGCTAGTGAAAACCCCAATCCGGAAGAGCTGCACTATGCAGCGCTCAGTTTCCATAAAAAATCAAGAAGAACCCATAGGCCTGCACCAGAGAGCCAGATAGACTCAACTGCAGAAGAAGCAGCTCAGAGCAGATCTCAGGCTTTCTCACATCAGTCTGGAAATGCAGTTTCTGTTGTCGCATTTGTTCTGTGTGTCCAACAATCAGACTTTCTGTCATTATTTTTTCATAGTTTTCTTATTTTATCTGAGGAGAAAACACCATGATGGACGTAGGTATAGTCGGTTAGATGGATAAGAGAGATAGAGGAGAGACCAATGTACAGATTATTTTCAACAGGAAGTACAGCTGATATATGCGTGCGGGTAATGATGGACATGAAGAAATACTCATTTTCCATTGTGGTGATAAACGCTGAGGTAAGTGAAGTTCCAACCACAGGCAGACATGCCTTCAGGTCACTGCTGCACAACCACGAACAATCGACAAACAAATCTATTTAATCTATTTTTACCATCTTCACCTGAATTTGATCCACTTTATTTTGTACTGCGCATGAAAGATGTCTGATGGAACCACGACTGAGCATATACAAAACCACTACTGTGTGCTACTTTGATGTCTCACCACAGCTGAAGGTGAAGGAGTGCACATGTAGTACGTATGTGTGTCTAGATTTTACGGATTTTACGCTAACATGACTATTTCAATAACCTTTACCTTTGGGTCTTATGGTTTGAGGGAAGGGGCCTCTGTGGATCATCGCACAGGTACTTGATCAGTTTGGGATCAGCAAAGCTCGTTTCTGTCCATTCATACATTTTATTCAAAATGACTCAAAGATTTAAGGAATAACGTAGCTGGTTTCAAGAGAATTCGACTGAGGAAGCTTTGCTCATACACATGAGCATCAGAACTGGACCACAAAGCAACAGAAGAAGGTGTCCTGGTCTGAAAAATCACATTCTTTCTTAAATCGTAAGTATGGCTGGGTGTGTCTCCAGCCCCTACCCCATACCAGTGCGGTGGGGGAGGGGTGATTCATATCAAAGTAAAATCCACATAAACACCAGTACCCATGTTTCCCAGAAGAACAGTGCATCATAATGGGATTATCTGTGTTATTTACTTTACTAGTTGGTGGCTTTAATGTTGTGGCTGATCAGTGTATTGCTGTGTAATCTATTTATGTTTATGTCTAATTATCTCTCTTTTAGCCAAGAATGAAAAACAATATCCACAAAAAGATCCGGTGAGTCCATCTGTCCGTTTCAGGATCATTTGTGTTCTGTACATTCAATCACCTGAAACTGTTTGCCTCTGAGTGTGAGTTGATTGACTCTTGTTCACAGGATCTGGACTCTGATGAGCTGAAAGCTGCAACCATAAAAAGGAGGATGAGGTCTGCATCAGAGAGAGAGGTGGAGGCTCATGTCATCTATACTGCCAGCAGATAGACTCAGGCAACAACTTCTACAGCAAAGCTTTGTTGTATGGTTTTGTGTAACCAAGGGGAGGGGTTACATGTTGTCCAAACAAATCTGAATCTGCAATAAAGAACCCTTTTATTCTTGCATATATGTGGTAGAGTTTTAATTCTTCCTCATTGTCTCTTCCTCTCTCTCTCTCTCTGTCTCGCTCTGTCGCAAAAAGTTGAATTGTATGAAGACTGTGATTGGTGCCTGATGGAGGAGGAGGTCCAGACTGTGTTGCAGTCAGAGCGAGGTGGACGTGTGCAGCAGTGGAGGAGTGACTGTCGTGCAGAGCAGCTTCTTAGACAGGAAGAGACAGCGCAGTGTGGTCTGAGCTCAGATGAGGTGAAGATCGTGTGGCGGTGAATCTGTGAATACTGGCCCACTGTCTCGTGCAAAAAGAGATCAGCGTGTGCACTAATCAACACACATTTTAACATCATAAAAACTGAATGAATAAACAGTAGAGATCGTAGACGGCTGACTCTTCTGGATGAGGGTATTACCTGGAAAACTGAGTGGCAAAAGTGGGAAAGATTACACATTATACCCCAACAGTGGTAGATGGAACTAAACCAATGCAGAAGAATCAGAAAAAGTTTTTCTTTCCCACCTACATATTCGTCTCCCTACCTTCCTTACAGTGCAACCTGAATGCTGGCAACTCTGTGTGTGTCACATGCAGCTAACGCACAGTAGACTCATGCCTAAAGCAAAGGTGTGGAGCAGACTACAGACACCTGCTGAGATCTTTTCTCATTTCAACCCCACCCCCACTCCCCTGGTTGATTTCATTTTCAAACCTGCCACATCCACGTTGCACAGCTCCCTCTAGAGCCAACAACAGTTCACACAGCTCTGTTCACATGCAGCAGTCCCTGATGTAAACACCACTCCATGTACTTTAATATTAACTGTGGTTGCCTCAAATTCATATGCCTCTTTGTTTGACCACACTCTTAAGATACGTCTGTGCAGAAAACTTGGAAGGAAATGAATAAAACTGATTTTGCAGACGGTCATAATGGTGCAAGTGAAGTTGACCTTTGACCTTTTGGATATAGTTTAATTTTTTTGTCATTATAAGTTCATGAATGCTTGACTCATGGCCAGACACATGTATTATGAGGTCACTATGACTTTTGACCTTTGAACACCAAAGTCAAACCACTTCCTTCTCGAGCCTAAGTTTATGGGATGGACAGACAGCGTGTGAATGCAAAGCCTCCAACCACATGTGTTACCTGTCGCCAGCTTTGAGTCATCAATGTGGAAACTAAACATTGTTTTCTAGCAGTGAGAATAAAACTACAGGTCTCATGGCCTTAAACTTTTCTGCTGGTCAAGTTCATTGAAGACCAAGGGAGCCCTCACTACACCACCTCCACAAAAGGCAGGAAATACCAGGAGATGCTGCCACCTCACTGCAGCAGACTTGATGCTCCATGGTTGCCGTGGCCGCATGTTTATTACCGTTGACCCGCTGAATGCTGAAATGTTGCGTCATTATTGCATTTTAATAAAAAAAGTTTATAAGTCACTGCCAGCTTAAGTGACACACAAGTTAGTAGCCATGTGTCCAATTGATATTTTAGATTGTTACCTATTCGGGTCTTTGAAATGCTAAACAAACAAAAGCTGACTATCTACACACAATTATTGACTGGACTGCATTCACACTTTGATATATTGCTGTGGCGAAAAAAGGCTGAACTGTAAAAGAGCTGTCTGCTTTTTTTAGGTTTAACATTTCCTACAACACCCCGCCTCTTTCCGACTAAGCCCCCTGTATAAGACCTGAGAAACGAAGTGTCATCACATTGAGACGATCAAAGACGACACGATGAGGAGCTTCACGGCAACGACAGCTTTACTTCTCTGCAGCCTCAGTAAGTTCTTAGACATCATTCAATATCCACTGCTGTGATAAAACTATTGATTACAGCTGTTACTCACTCTCCTGTTGTGTGTTTCAGGCTGGATCTCTGTCTCAGGTTCTCAGACTGTGAACGTCCAGCCCGGTGAAGAAGTCACACTGATGTGCTCCAACAACTCTGGTTCTCCAACTCACACATTCTGGTCCAAACTGGACAACACAACCAAGATCAGCTGCATCTCTTCTATGTACGGGTTTAATGGCCCTCTTCAATTTTGTAAGGGATTTCGAAATGGAAAATTTAACATGAGCTCCAACATTTCCGCTGTCTTCCTCAAAATCAAACAAGTGGACTTATCTGACTCTGGACTGTACCTCTGTGGATATTACAATGAAGGACACACAATCATAGATGTGAGACAGTTAAATGTTCAAGGTAAGAGTGGAGTCTTGGTGCTCTTATGTCCAGCATGTCCTTTTGAGTAGATTCACATTTGATTCTCATAATAACTCCAGGTAAAGGTAATGACGAACCCCCCAGCAATCATGATGATCCCCAGTGTGAAGGTAGGAATCTTAAAAATGTTTCCACGTAGGCAGATTGTTGTTGTGAAATGTTAAACTTAGATGAATCCAGTTTTGTCCATTTGAAAGTTCTTGTAGAGCCTGATGGGGTTACAGTGCTGACGAGTGTGATCCTGGCCGCCCTGGCTGTTCTTCTTACAATGGTCGTCGCTGGTCTGCTTATCAAAGTGAGGAAACTTCAAAAAGGTACATTTGACAATCTATACGTGGTTCTGGTTTGGTAGGTTGTGTGGTTGAATCTTCTCAAACTTTTTATTTTTGCCAAGACTGTCTTGATACTTAACTGATCGGAGATTTGACTTCTTGTCACTTACCTGTAGCCGCTAGTGAAAACCCCAATCCGGAAGAGCTGCACTATGCAGCGCTCAGTTTCCATAAAAAATCAAGAAGAACCCATAGGCCTGCACCAGAGAGCCAGATAGACTCAACTGCAGAAGAAGCAGCTCAGAGCAGATCTCAGGCTTTCTCACATCAGTCTGGAAATGCAGTTTCTGTTGTCGCATTTGTTCTGTGTGTCCAACAATCAGACTTTCTGTCATTATTTTTTCATAGTTTTCTTATTTTATCTGAGGAGAAAACACCATGATGGACGTAGGTATAGTCGGTTAGATGGATAAGAGAGATAGAGGAGAGACCAATGTACAGATTATTTTCAACAGGAAGTACAGCTGATATATGCGTGCGGGTAATGATGGACATGAAGAAATACTCATTTTCCATTGTGGTGATAAACGCTGAGGTAAGTGAAGTTCCAACCACAGGCAGACATGCCTTCAGGTCACTGCTGCACAACCACGAACAATCGACAAACAAATCTATTTAATCTATTTTTACCATCTTCACCTGAATTTGATCCACTTTATTTTGTACTGCGCATGAAAGATGTCTGATGGAACCACGACTGAGCATATACAAAACCACTACTGTGTGCTACTTTGATGTCTCACCACAGCTGAAGGTGAAGGAGTGCACATGTAGTACGTATGTGTGTCTAGATTTTACGGATTTTACGCTAACATGACTATTTCAATAACCTTTACCTTTGGGTCTTATGGTTTGAGGGAAGGGGCCTCTGTGGATCATCGCACAGGTACTTGATCAGTTTGGGATCAGCAAAGCTCGTTTCTGTCCATTCATACATTTTATTCAAAATGACTCAAAGATTTAAGGAATAACGTAGCTGGTTTCAAGAGAATTCGACTGAGGAAGCTTTGCTCATACACATGAGCATCAGAACTGGACCACAAAGCAACAGAAGAAGGTGTCCTGGTCTGAAAAATCACATTCTTTCTTAAATCGTAAGTATGGCTGGGTGTGTCTCCAGCCCCTACCCCATACCAGTGCGGTGGGGGAGGGGTGATTCATATCAAAGTAAAATCCACATAAACACCAGTACCCATGTTTCCCAGAAGAACAGTGCATCATAATGGGATTATCTGTGTTATTTACTTTACTAGTTGGTGGCTTTAATGTTGTGGCTGATCAGTGTATTGCTGTGTAATCTATTTATGTTTATGTCTAATTATCTCTCTTTTAGCCAAGAATGAAAAACAATATCCACAAAAAGATCCGGTGAGTCCATCTGTCCGTTTCAGGATCATTTGTGTTCTGTACATTCAATCACCTGAAACTGTTTGCCTCTGAGTGTGAGTTGATTGACTCTTGTTCACAGGATCTGGACTCTGATGAGCTGAAAGCTGCAACCATAAAAAGGAGGATGAGGTCTGCATCAGAGAGAGAGGTGGAGGCTCATGTCATCTATACTGCCAGCAGATAGACTCAGGCAACAACTTCTACAGCAAAGCTTTGTTGTATGGTTTTGTGTAACCAAGGGGAGGGGTTACATGTTGTCCAAACAAATCTGAATCTGCAATAAAGAACCCTTTTATTCTTGCATATATGTGGTAGAGTTTTAATTCTTCCTCATTGTCTCTTCCTCTCTCTCTCTCTCTGTCTCGCTCTGTCGCAAAAAGTTGAATTGTATGAAGACTGTGATTGGTGCCTGATGGAGGAGGAGGTCCAGACTGTGTTGCAGTCAGAGCGAGGTGGACGTGTGCAGCAGTGGAGGAGTGACTGTCGTGCAGAGCAGCTTCTTAGACAGGAAGAGACAGCGCAGTGTGGTCTGAGCTCAGATGAGGTGAAGATCGTGTGGCGGTGAATCTGTGAATACTGGCCCACTGTCTCGTGCAAAAAGAGATCAGCGTGTGCACTAATCAACACACATTTTAACATCATAAAAACTGAATGAATAAACAGTAGAGATCGTAGACGGCTGACTCTTCTGGATGAGGGTATTACCTGGAAAACTGAGTGGCAAAAGTGGGAAAGATTACACATTATACCCCAACAGTGGTAGATGGAACTAAACCAATGCAGAAGAATCAGAAAAAGTTTTTCTTTCCCACCTACATATTCGTCTCCCTACCTTCCTTACAGTGCAACCTGAATGCTGGCAACTCTGTGTGTGTCACATGCAGCTAACGCACAGTAGACTCATGCCTAAAGCAAAGGTGTGGAGCAGACTACAGACACCTGCTGAGATCTTTTCTCATTTCAACCCCACCCCCACTCCCCTGGTTGATTTCATTTTCAAACCTGCCACATCCACGTTGCACAGCTCCCTCTAGAGCCAACAACAGTTCACACAGCTCTGTTCACATGCAGCAGTCCCTGATGTAAACACCACTCCATGTACTTTAATATTAACTGTGGTTGCCTCAAATTCATATGCCTCTTTGTTTGACCACACTCTTAAGATACGTCTGTGCAGAAAACTTGGAAGGAAATGAATAAAACTGATTTTGCAGACGGTCATAATGGTGCAAGTGAAGTTGACCTTTGACCTTTTGGATATAGTTTAATTTTTTTGTCATTATAAGTTGATGAATGCTTGACACATGGCCAGACATGTACTATGAGGTCACTATGACTATTGACCTTCGAACACCAAAGTCAAACCACTTCCTTCTCGAGCCCAAGTTTATGGGACGGACAGACAGCGTGTGAATGCAAAGCCTCCAACCACATGTGTTACCTGTCGCCAGCTTCGAGTCGTCAATGTGGAAACTAAACATTGTTTTCTAGCAGTGACAATAAAGCTAAAGGTCTCACGGCCTTAAACTTTTCTACTCATCAAGTTCCTTGAAGACCAAGGGAGCCCTCACTACACCACCTCCACAAAAGGCAGGAAATACCAGGAGATGCAGCCACATCACTGCAGCAGGCTTGATGCTCCGTGGTTGCCGTGGCCGCATGTTTATTACCGTTGACCTGCTGAATGCTGAAATGTTGCATCATTATTGCATTTTAATAAGAAAAATTATAAGTCACTGCCAAGTTAAGTGACACACAAGATAGTAGCCATGTGTCCAATTCATATTGGATATCGTTTCCTATTCGGGTCTTTGAAATGCTAAACAAAGCAAACAAAAGCTGACTATCTACACACGATCATGGACTGGACTGCATTCACACTGTGATATATTGCAGTGGCGAAAAAAGGCTGAACTGTAAAAGAGCTGTCTGCTTTTTTTAGGTTTAACATTTCCTACAACGCCCCGCCTCTTTCCGACTAAGCCCCCTGTATAAGACCTGAGAAACGAAGTGTCATCACATTGAGACGATCAAAGACGACACGATGAGGAGCTTCACGGTGACGACAGCTTTATTTCTCTGCAGCCTCAGTAAGTTCTTAGACATCACTCAATATCCACTGCTGTGATAAAACTATTGATTACAGCTGTTACTCTCTCTCCTGTTGTGTGTTTCAGGCTGGATCTCTGTCTCAGGTTCTCAGACTGTGAACATCCAGCCCGGTAAAGAAGTCACACTGATGTGCTCCAACAACTCTGGTTCTCCAACTCACACATTCTGGTCAAAACTGGACAACACAACCAAGATCAGCTGCATCTCTTCTATGTACGGGTTTAATGGCCCTCTTCAATTTTGTAAGGGATTTCGAAATGGAAAATTTAACATGAGCTCCAACATTTCCGCTGTCTTCCTCAAAATCAAACAAGTTGATTTATCGGACTCTGGACTGTACCTCTGTGGATATTACAAGAAAGGACACACAATCATAGATGTGAGACGGTTAAATGTTGAAGGTAAGAGTGGAGTCTTGGTGCTCTTTTTGTCCAGCATGTCCTTTTGAGTAAATTCACATTTCAGTCTCATATTTAACTCTAGGTAAAGGCAATGATGAACCCCCCAGCAATCATGATGATCCCCAGTGTGAAGGTAGGAATCTTATAAATGTTTCCAACTAGGCAGATTGTTGTTGTGAAATGTCAAACTTTGATGAATCCAGTTTTGTCCATTTGATAGTTCTTGTAGAGCCTGATGGGGTTACAGTGCTGACGAGTGTGATCTGGGCCGCCGTGGCTGTTCTTCTTATAATGGTCGTCGTTGGTCTGTTTATCAAAGTGAGGAAACTTCAAAAAGGTACATTTGACAATCTATACGTGGTTCTGGTTTGGTTGGTTGTGTGGTTGTATTTTCTCAAACTTTTTCTTTTTGCCAAGACTGTCTTGATACCAAACTGATCGGACATTTGACTTTTTGTCACTTATCTGTAGCCGCTGGTGAAAACCCCAATCCGGAAGAGCTGAACTATGCAGCGCTCAGTTTCCAAAAAAAATCAAGAAGAACCCGTAGGCCTGCACCAGAGAGACAGCTGGAGCCAAACGTGGTGTACGCTGCCACCAGATAGACTCAACTGCAGAAGAAGAAGCTCAGAGCAGGTCTCAGGCTTTCTCACATCAGTCTGGAAATGCAGTCGCTGCATTTGTTCAACCTGTCCAACAATCAGACTTTCTGTCATTTTTTTCTTCATATTTTTCTTATTTTATCTGAGGAGAAAACACCATGATTGAAGTAGGTATAGTCGTTAGATAGTTAGATAGAGGAGAGACCAATGTAAAGATTATTTTCAACAGGAAGCAGAGGTGATATATGCGTGCGGGAAATAATGGGCATGAAGAAATACTCATTTTCCATTGTGGTGATAAACGCTGAGGTAAGTGAAGTTCCAACCACAGGCCTTCAACTCACTGCTGCACAACCACGAACAATCGAAAAAACATTATCTATTTTTACCGTCTTCACCTGAATTTGATCCACTTGATCTTTTACTGCGCATGAAAGATGTCTGATGGAACCACGACTGAGCACGTACAAAACCACAACTGTGTGCTGCTTTGATGCTACTTTGATGTCTCACCACAGCTGAAGGTGAAGGAGTGCATGTGTAGTACGTTCGTGTGTCTAGATTTCACGGCTTTTACGCTAACATGACTATTTCATTTACATACACGGATCAGGCATAACTTTATAACCACCTTTCTAATATTGTGTAGATCTAGCTTGTGCCTCCTAGGTAGTTGCAACTTATCAGAGAATGGACACGGGTCTTCTGAGGGTGTCCTGTGGTGTCTGGTAACAGAATGTTGTTAGTGGGGCCTTTGGGTCCTATGGATTGAGAGGAGGGGCCTCTGTGGATCATCCCACAGATACTTGATCAGTTTGGGATCTAGTTCTGTTCTTGTTCTTCATGTTTTTTATTAGTTGTTCCTAAAGCGTTTTTGTGTGTGCATGCTGCTGGTGATGACTGCTGCCATCAAGGATGGCATGGGGTGGGGGTGCCTGGTCTGGTCTAGGTGGGTGGTTCATGTCTAAGTAACATCCACATTAATGCCAGGTACAAAAGTTTCCCGGCAGAACACTGTATTGTCACAAGATGGTCAATGTTATTTACTTCACCTGACAGTGGTTTTAATGTTGTGGCTGATGTGTGTAAAACTCTGTTAGCATTATGTAATAGGTCTTATCAAGAGCTGGGTTATCTCACAGAAAATAACAGATAATTAGAAAGCAGGAGGAAGTAGTGTATAATGACCATACTCCATCTGCTGGCCTACAATGGTACCTGAAGACAAAGACAAGACTACTTGTATTAAAATATATACACTATATTACCAAAAGTATTCGCTCACCCATTCAAATGATCAGAATCAGGTGTTCTAATCACTTGGCCTGGCCCCAGGTGTATAAATTCAAGCACTCAGGCATGCAGACTGTGAAACAAGACATTTGTGAAAGAATGGGCCGCTCTCAGGAGCTCAGTGAATTCCAGCGTGGAACTGTCATAGGATGCCACTTGTGCAACAAATCCAGTCGTGAAATTTCCTCGCTCCTAAATATTCCACAGTCAACTGTCAGCTCTATTATAACAAAATGGAAGCGTTTGGGAAAAACAGCAACTCAGCCACGAAGTGGTAGGCCACGTAAAGTGACGGAGAGGGGTCAGCGGATGCTGAAGCGCATAGTGCAAAGAGGTCGCCGACTTTCTGCACAGTCAATTGCTACAGAGCTACAAACTTCATGTGACCTTCAGATTAGCCCAAGTACAGTACGCAGAGAGCTTCATGGAATGGGTTTCCATGGCCGAGCAGCTGCAGCCAAGCCACACATCACCAAGTGCAATGCAAGGCGTCGGATGCAATGGTGTAAAGCACGCCGCCACTGGCCTCTAGAGCAGTGGAGACGCGTTCTCTGGAGTGATGAATCACGCTTTTCCATCTGGCAATCTGATGGACGAGTCTGGGTTTGGAGGTTGCCAGGAGAACGGTACATTTCAGATTGCATTGTGCCAACTGTGAAATTTGGTGGAGGAGGAATTATGGTATGGGGTTGTTTTTCAGGAGCTGGGCTTGGCCCCTTAGTTCCAGTGAAAGGAACATTGAATGCTTCAGGATACCAAAACATTTTGGACAATTCCATGCTCCCAACCTTGTGGGAACAGTTTGGAGCGGGCCCCTTCCTCTTCCAACATGACTGTGCACCAGTGCACAAAGCAAGGTCCATAAAGACGTGGATGACAGAGTCTGGTGTGGATGAACTTGACTGGCCTGCACAGAGTCCTGACCTGAACCCGATAGAACACCTTTGGGATGAATTAGAGCGGAGACTGAGAGCCAGGCCTTCTCGACCAACATCAGTGTGTGACCTCACCAATGCGCTTTTGGAAGAATGGTCACAAATTCCTATAAACACTCTCCTCAACCTTGTGGACAGTCTTCCCAGAAGAGTTGAAGCTGTAATAGCTGCAAAAGGTGGACCGACATCATATTGAATTCTATGAGTTAGGAATGGGATGGCACTTCAGTTCATAGAATGAGTAAAGGCAGGTGAGCGAATACTTTTGGTAATATAGTGTATATATATTTCGTGTTTCTATGTTTTGTTTTGTTTTTATATAAATTTATTTCTAAATGTGATTTGTGATAACTTGAGTGATAATGTGATTAGCTTCATTTTTAATGAGTAGGTGTAAAACCACAGCCCTTTTATGGTAGCAACCAAAGTGTGTTCCTCTGTTGTGGAATCCTCAACTGTAACATTAAAAATAAATCTTGTGGTGGAACAAAGGAGTGCAAATGTGTTTTTATTTATTTTTTTTTATTATTATTATTTTTTACAATTTGGTCAACATATTTTTCTGGATCCTTTGTATACAGAGTCTTATTTTCAGGGACTTGACACAAATGAACACAGTCAAAAATAAAATTACTACTCTTCAAATAGGATATTTCAGTGTAAATTAGATTCAAGTTTGTGGGTGATTTTCTTTGACTCCGCCTCCTCAAAGCCCTTTATAGGGAACACTCTGTTGTGAAGCGGCATTGCAGAGAGACAGAGTCATTCACACAATGAGGAACTTTATCTTGGTGACACTTCTCAGCCTCAGTGAGTACTAAATTGCTGCACAGAGCTGAGTGCATTGTTGACTACATTTAAACGAAAGCATTGCTTTGGATTCTGTTGTTTTATCAGCCAACTGATCATCAGGTGTTTGATGGTTGTTTCAGGTTGGATCTCTGTCTCAACTTCTGTGTTTCGCACCGTGGAGGTTCAGTCTGGTGAAGAAGTCACTCTGCAGTGCTCCAACTTTACCACTGTTTCCTCACAGATACACTGGTTCAGAATTGTGAATAGATCCAAGCTTCACTGTGTCGCCTTCATGTTTGACTCTGTTCGCTCTGCTTCATACTGTGACGGATTTAAAAATGGAAAATTTGACATTAGTTCCAACATGACCACTGTCTTTCTCAGAATCAAATCGCTGAATTCATCTGACTCTGGACTGTATTTCTGTGGCTATTACATATTTAACAATAAACCTATTATTATGGAGGCAACCAATTTAGAGGTCCAAGGTAAGAATTTCATCTACTTTCATTTGATATTGTTGAACGTCATGTGGACATGAATCCAAGTTTTACATTCATCAGAAGATCGAGATTCTTCCTTTCCTTGCATTACAATTGCTCAAGTGTATTGTGCCATTTTATTTATTAATTACACTTAAAGCTAGAAGACATATAACATTTAATTTAATTTAACAATCTGTCTTGTAGAGGCGATTCAGGAGTTAACATATCTGATGAGTGTGATCCTTGGAGCTCTGACGGTTTTCCTTGTTGGGGTCGTCATCAGTCTGGTTGTCAAAAAGTGTGAGAAAGGTACTTTAGTTTAAGCTGATGTTGATGATTTTTATATTTCACATCTCTTTTTTAGCTGTTTTTGTGATGACAGACCAATCCACAACTTCCTAACCAAATCTATGACTCTTTACAGTAGCTCATACTGAAGAACAGAAGTTGCACGAGACGCAGGTAAAGTTCATTAAGTATCTACATTCATGTGTTTCAGCAATCACTACAATCACTTTGTCACTAAATGTTTTTCTTGACTGAAAATGCTTTCTTTCTTTCCACAGAGGCAGAGCTCAGACGACCTGAACTATGCAGCTGTGCCTTTTCATGCCAAAACTGAAAGACTCTACATACGTGCCTCAGACAGAGAAGTGGACACGAATGTTATTTATTCAGCCACAAAATAGTCCCAGGAAGCACCTGGAGCTGCAGAACAGATTGGAGCTGCTGCTTTATCACAAATACACTGGTTGGTGTGTTCCGTTGCAGTTATCAAGCCAAAAATTTTCACACAAAGTGGACATTACTCTTTTTTTATGTTCTTGTCTGCTTCTGCTTTTCATTCTGTACGTCATAATCTTGACCGCTTTTTTAATACGATTGGTGTTTTGTGGATACAGTTGAACAGTGACCATACTGTATATTCTCTTACATCGAGAGTGTATGCAATGGTGCATTTTCACATTCAACTGTCATTTAACCATAAAAAGTCAACTGTGGCCGAGGGTTATCTTTCATACAGACAAACAAAGAGCAGACTTTACAGCTGGTCTAGAAGCACTGTAGAACTGTAAATACATTGACACTATGGTCAGAGACACTCTTGCAAAACTTGCAAAAATATTCTGCACAGGCTCGTGGGAAACTTATTAACTGAATGTTGCATGCTTGAATTGGTAACAGCAAAGCCACAGCAGAAGCACTTACCATCCATCTCTACGAAACTATGCTGAGGTGTGTTTCCAGCTATGCGGTAAATGTCTGTCACACATAAATAGTGTGAAATGTGAAGCACTATTTATCTGCAGCTTCATATTTGTGAGAATGCCTGACAGTATATAATGTTTAAACCCACCTATTACAGTCCTCTGGCAGCTATAAGCAACATTTGAAGCAAAGTATGTCATATTTTTATTGCTGTCTTTAAGCCAGTTTATGGCGATACAGATATTGGTTAGGTAAGAGAGAGTAGGACAGTGTAAACTAATATTAGGTAAGGCAGCTTAGTCCTTGCTTAATTCTGTTCAAATAAAGGTCCAAATTGGAATATGTGGTTTCTTACAACCTTGAATCAGTACCTTTGTTTTGTTTGTTTGTCCGTGTCTTTTTAAATTGGGGTTTTTCCAAGAACTAAGGCAAAAAGCTGCTTTACACGGTGGTTGGTGTTTCTTATTATCCTGGTTAGAAGGATTAAGTGTCATAGTTATTGTCAATGAAAGGTTGTCTGGTCTTACAAAATTGAGGAAACAGCATGAGATGGTGAATAACATCTGTACTCAGCATAGCGTGAGTGGGAAGCTGTGTCTGGTTTTAGTTTATCAAAAATAGATCTGCATTCTGGGAGGGTCATGAAACTTGCTGCAGTGGAAGTGGGTCCCTAAGCCTTATTGCATTGTGGCCAGCATACATACTTCACTGCAACAAGACAGTCCATCAATGGGCAAAGCATGTTGCATGTCTCACCTATTCATTGCAGAAAATACTTCATAGAGATATGATGCTGAAAATGTCATAGGTGTGCCAGGGAAAAGGGAGGACCCAAATGCAGGACACACTCACAGACACAGAGCTAAGAGAAATATTAAAGTTAGTACAATGAAGGTAACAAAAAACACTGCATAGTGACGCAAGGTAATTCAAAAAGAAAACAAAAGACAGAGAAGAAGGGAAAACAGGTAAAAATAACAATTAAAAACACAGAAAAAACTCCAGACAAGAGCACAGGCCAAGTGGTAAAGTGAGAGGTGGGACTATATATATGTACACTGAGGACTAATGCGGGAAGGAGACACAGGTGAGATCAATAAGGGAGGAGCAAAGGAATGTAGACAAATACAGGAAGTACAAGTAACTGAAAGACACATGGTAAGAGACCATTTCAAAATAAAACAGGAAACAGGGAAAACCAAAACTCAGTACCCTGAAGGAGCAGAAAAGGTTCAAAAGTGAATATCGTGACAGAAAATGGAAGCAATGTTTTCAAAGCTTCCACGGCTCATGTCAGAATATTCAGCCCTGACTTTTATGCAGAAGGGAAACAATACGTTTTTCTGTAATATTCTGTAAAGTGGGGTCATGTGGTTCAAGTAAAGACTAGACTGACTCTTTACCAGCAGAGAACCACGTCGCCATCCACACGCTTCCACTTTGGATGCAGACATTTCATAGAAGTTCACTGAGCAAGTTGAAGATGAAGGCTTACCATCACCCAAATTTTGTGCCAGTGGAAATAAATCTCTATAACAGTTTAAAAACACTAACCAGTTGTGTTCCCCTTGTGGTGAGGGGAAGGTGCAGCGCAGACTGACTGTTAAGAGTAAGTTAAGAGTAATTGCTACACAAACAACTTAATAAGGTATATCCTTATTATTCAGGATAACAGACACTACATGGAGAGTGGGAGTTCCCGCTTCTTATTGAGGTTTTTCCACGAAAACTGAAAATGTATTTGTGGACAACTGGAAGATCATTCTTCGGCAGCGTCGACTAGCTTCTGAAAGTAACTTAAAGCTGAAGGATTTAGAATATGAGGGGTCTGATAGCAGATTTTAAGATTATTCTTTAATGTTTAAAATGCTTGTGTGATTGTTATGTGTGAATGTTGTGAACAACGAAATAGGCATCAAAGACTCCACGCCTCTTTCAACGTCTTCACAACATGTGATTGCAGTGACACCATGTCATGCAAAAACATGATCCTCCCTTTGATAACAGCTTCACTTCTGTACTGCCGCAGTAAGTGCCAACACTGAATTACTGTGAATTACTGTACAATGTGTCTTCTTTGATGATTATTGAAATAAGGATTTTGTGGAATAGCTGTAAAAAATAGTATCGCATGATTTCATATCATAACTCTGAAATGAGCTCTGACCTGTCTTCCTCTTCACAGTCGTCATTTGTCTGGTTGTAAAAATTAGATGGCTTCAGGCACGTGTTAGTCAATATGAGCTTTCTTGTATATTTTATCATATTTGTGCATCCTGTGCAGTTTGTCTTTTAGCTCATGGAGAACAGAATATACACAGGATAGAGTACTTCAAAAGTCTCTTTAAGAGTGACCTGCGACAGAGACACAAATGGAGCTAAATGTGAGTTATACTGCCACCTCACTGATTCAGGAAGCAACTGGAATTGCAGCTCAAAATAACTTTTCATCCCAAAATTGAAATACACTACATACGTTCCACAGACAGAGAAGTGGACCCAAATGTTTTTTTATACAGCACCTGGAGCTGCAGTACAGAGTGGAGCTGATGCTTAATCTTGAATCCACTGGTTGGTGTGTTCCTCCGCAGTTCTCAAGCCAAAATGGAACAGGATCCAGCTGAACTGTGGCCTACTGTAGATTATCTTACAGTGAGTGTTCACTTGAGGTCTGCAACAGTGCAGTTTCACATTTACCTGCTGTGTCACTCACTCAGCAGCAGCTTAATGCAGTGCGACGTGCTGTAGCATTAATATGAGAAACACCCTAATCTCTAAACACACAGTGTGTGAAACCCCCAGAGCAAGATTGTTTGGTCTACATATTGATGTACCCATTTTTTATTTTTTTTTGCATTTCAATTTCTTGACGTTGCACTTTGCAGTCTTGACACAAGCCCTGTATTTAAAAATCCTCTCCTGGAGGCTGTCTGATGAACTGCAGCAAGAGATCGTTTTGGGTGGGGAGGAGCAACCATCACCTGAAGCTTATGTAATTTTCTTCTTCTCTGTCTCAGTTGTACTTATTTTATTTTATTTAGATTTCAGTCAGATGACAAAAAAAGCATGGTTTTCTCTGTCTTTTCAGTGTGACTGGTGTTTGGCGGGAGAGAGTGTAATAACTCGAGGGCTCTGAGTGAGGCTCGTGTCACTTGTTGACAGGAAGAGACAGCACAGTGCGGTCTGAGGTGAAAGTCAGGTGGTCAAAGCTGCCTTTAAAGGAATAAACAATGAAGCAGTAAATACTGTGTGGCTTTCTTTGATAATGGAAACTGAATTTTCAAAGTACATACATTGCCAGCAGCCCACGGTGGAGTGCTAAATTGAAAAACAAAAGATACAGCTTAGAAACTTAGTGTGTGATTGAATGTAAACACAGGTGAAATCTAAACCACAGGAAGAGGTCGTGAGCTGCATGGTATTTTTTCCTGTGCATAAAGTTCACATTGCTGCAGCCTCAAAGCAACCTTCATCAAACAGCTAGTGAACTGAGATGAGTGATAGCTTCCCTGTCAGCCTGACTATTCCCACTAACAAAACTTTTAAAGATTGGTCTGGAGTCACTTTGTTGGGAACTGATAATGCTCTGGCAAAGACCAATCAAATTGTTTTGGCGGGCTTTATGAGGTGAAGGACAAAAGAGCAACATCAGCACACATAACATCTCATTAGTTTTTAACTAAATTGCTCTGATTGGCTGTAAGAGCATCCCATTGCATGCAAAGATATATATGTTTTTCCAAATCCAAACGGTGTGCTACTCTTCTTGTGTGTTCTGTTAAGTTGCACTGTTGCTTCCTGCAGCAGCTTTCAAACATCATACATTGAGATTCTTTAAATTTTAGTTAATCACAGTCATAGTTCATATTTAATGTAATTTTTAATGTTCCTAAATGCCAAAATTTGTGATATTTGTCCCTCTAGTTTATCCTTTCAAGGCCTGGACACACCCACTCAAAGAACTGACGGAGACAAAGGCCAGTGTTACCTAACGTCGCTTATGTCTGGACTAAAAAGTTGCATTTGAACACAGGGCAAACACTAAAACCAACTGCCAGCGAGCACTTGTGGTCTGCACCTGTGCAATAGGAAATAATTCTACATACCAGCAGGTGGCAGCAGTCTATATGTGTCATTCAAATACACTGCCAGGCCAAAAGTAAAAGAAAAGTCGACATCAAAAAAAAGGTCACACACTAATATTTCGTTGGACCGCCTTTAGCATTAATTACAGCACGCATTTGCTATGGCATTGTTTCTAGAAGCTTCTGCAATGTTGCAAGATTTATTTCCACCCAGTGTTGCATTAATTTTTCACCTGTATATTGAGGCAGCAGCTCAGCATACAGGCTAAGCTTTGAACAGGCGTGCACCAAGTCCAATTTATTCTTTAGCGTTAAATGTTAGTTGTGTATGTTGACCATTTATTTGTAATTTTGTAAATTATTTGACAATTAGAGAAACATTAGATGCTCAAATACATCACAGGCTGACGTATCCCTCAGTGCAGAGTATGTGCTGTAATTAAAACAACACCCCGCCTCTTTCCGACTAAGCCCCCTGTATAAGAGCTGATAAATAAAGCATCACTGCAGTGAGAGGATGAAATGCGCAATGACGAGCTTCACAGTGATGACAGCTTTACTTCTCTGCAGCCTCAGTAAGTTCTTAGACATTATTCAATATCCACTGCTGTGATAAAACTATTGATTACAGCTGTTACTCACTCTCCTGTTGTGTGTTTCAGGCTGGATCTCTGTCTCAGGTTCTCAGACCATGAACGTCGAGCCCGGTGAAGAAGTCACGCTGATGTGCTCCGTCCCTGGAACTACAACTCACGTATTCTGGTTCAAACTGGACAACACAACCAAGATCAGGTGCATCTCTTCTATGTACGGGTTTACTGTGGCACTCTTCAGTTCTGTGAGGGATTTCAAAACGGAAAATTTCACATGAGCTCCAATATTTCCGTTGTCTTCCTCAAAATCAAACAAGTTGATTTATTGGACTCTGGACTGTACCTCTGTGGATATTACAATGAAGGACACACAATCATGGATGTGAGACAGTTAAATGTTCAAGGTAAGAGTGGAGTCTTGGTGCTCTTTTTGTCCAGCATGTACTTTTGAGTAGATTCACATTTCAGTCTCATATTTAACTCTAGGTAAAGGCAATGACGAACCCCCCAGCGATCATGATGATCCCCAGTGTGACGGTAGGAATCTTATAAATGTTTCTACGTAGGCAGATTAATGTCGTGAAATATCAAAGTTCGATGAATCCAGTTTTGTCCATTTGAAAGTTCTTGCAGAGCCCGACAGGGTTACAGTGCTGACGAGTGTGATCCTGGCCGCCCTGGCTGTTCTTCTTATAATGGTCGTCGTTGGTCTGCTTATCAAAGTGAGGAAACTTCAAAAAGGTACATTTGACAATCTATACATGGTTCTGGTTTGGTTGGTTGTGTGGTTGAACAGCCTCAAACTTTTTCTTTTTGCCAAGACTGTCTTGATACCTAACTGATCGGAGATTTGACATTTTTGTCACTTACATGTAGCCGCTGGTGAAAACCCCAATCCGGAAGAGCTGAACTATGCAGCGCTCAGTTTCCAAAAAAAATCAAGAAGAACCCATAGGCCTGCGCCAGAGAGACAGCTGGAGCCAAACGTGGTGTACGCTGCCACCAGATAGACTCAACTGCAGAAGAAGAAGCTCAGAGCAGATCTCAGGCTTTCTCACATCAGTCTGGAAATGCAGTTACTGTTGTCGCATTTGTTCTATTTGTCCAACAATCAGACTTTCTGTCATTTTTTTTCCTTTATATTTTTCTTATTTTATCTGAGGAGAAAACACCATGATTGAAGTAGGTATAGTCGTTAGATAGTTAGATAGAGGAGAGACCAATGTAAAGATTATTTTAAACAGGAAGCTGAGCTGATATATGCGTGTGGGTAATAATGTGCATGAGGAAATACTCATTTTCCATTGTGGTGATAAACACCGAGTTGAGTGAAGTTCCAACCACAGGCAGACAGGCGTTCAGCTCACTGCTGCACAACCACGAGAAATCGAAAAAACAAATCTATTTTATCTATTTTTATCGTCTTCACCTGAACTTGATCTTGTTTTACTGTGCATGAAAGATGGAACCACGACTGAGTATGTACAAAACCACAACTGTGTGCTACTTTGAGGCTACTTTGATGTCTCACCACAGCTGAAGGTGAAGCAGTGCACAAGTCGTGTGTCTATATTTAAGGGGTTTTACGCTAACATGACTATTTCAATAACCTTTACCTTTGGGTCCTATGGGTTGAGGGAAGGGGCCTCTGTGGATCATCCCACATCAGTTTGGGATCTAATTCTCTTCTTGTTCTTCATGTTTTTTTTTTATTATTATTTTTGTCTATGGGTTGGGGGTGCCTGGTCTGATCTAGGTGGGTGGTACATGTCTGAGTAACATCCACACAAATGAATGCCATGTCCAAGAGTTTCCCAGCAGAACATTGTATTGTCACAAGATGGTCAGTGTTATTCACTTCTCCTGTCAGTGGTTTTAATGTTGTGGCTGATAACTGTGTAACTGTTTTATGTGATAGATCTTGTGAAGTGCTGGGTTATCTCATGTGACACGGCTAATAACTGGTAATAATTAGAAAGCAGGAGGAAGTTGTGTATTATGACAATAGTCCATATGGTACCTGAATGACATCTGAAGACTAAGACTACACCCACTGATTTGGTATCAAGAAAAAAGGGGACGCTCTTATCTGGATAAAGTTATAAATATTAAAAAGGAATTGATTGTTTTGAATTATATTTGTACATATATATATATATATACACTATATTACCAAAAGTATTCGCTCACCCATTCAAATGATCAGAATCAGGTGTTCTAATCACTTGGCCTGGCCCCAGGTGTATAAATTCAAGCACTCAGGCATGCAGACTGTGAAACAAGACATTTGTGAAAGAATGGGCCGCTCTCAGGAGCTCAGTGAATTCCAGCGTGGAACTGTCATAGGATGCCACTTGTGCAACAAATCCAGTCGTGAAATGTCCTCGCTCCTAAATATTCCACAGTCAACTGTCAGCTCTATTATAACAAAATGGAAGCGTTTGGGAAAAACAGCAACTCAGCCACGAAGTGGTAGGCCACGTAAAGTGACGGAGAGGGGTCAGCGGATGCTGAAGCGCATAGTGCAAAGAGGTCGCCGACTTTCTGCACAGTCAATTGCTACAGAGCTACAAACTTCATGTGACCTTCAGATTAGCCCAAGTACAGTACGCAGAGAGCTTCATGGAATGGGTTTCCATGGCCGAGCAGCTGCAGCCAAGCCACACATCACCAAGTGCAATGCAAGGCGTCGGATGCAATGGTGTAAAGCACGCCGCCACTGGCCTCTAGAGCAGTGGAGACGCGTTCTCTGGAGTGATGAATCACGCTTTTCCATCTGGCAATCTGATGGACGAGTCTGGGTTTGGAGGTTGCCAGGAGAACGGTACATTTCAGATTGCATTGTGCCAACTGTGAAATTTGGTGGAGGAGGAATTATGGTATGGGGTTGTTTTTCAGGAGCTGGGCTTGGCCCCTTAGTTCCAGTGAAAGGAACATTGAATGCTTCAGGATACCAAAACATTTTGGACAATTCCATGCTCCCAACCTTGTGGGAACAGTTTGGAGCGGGCCCCTTCCTCTTCCAACATGACTGTGCACCAGTGCACAAAGCAAGGTCCATAAAGACGTGGATGACAGAGTCTGGTGTGGATGAACTTGACTGGCCTGCACAGAGTCCTGACCTGAACCCGATAGAACACCTTTGGGATGAATTAGAGCGGAGACTGAGAGCCAGGCCTTCTCGACCAACATCAGTGTGTGACCTCACCAATGCGCTTTTGGAAGAATGGTCAAAAATTCCTATAAACACTCTCCTCAACCTTGTGGACAGTCTTCCCAGAAGAGTTGAAGCTGTAATAGCTGCAAAAGGTGGACCGACATCATATTGAATTCTATGAGTTAGGAATGGGATGGCACTTCAGTTCATAGAATGAGTAAAGGCAGGTGAGCGAATACTTTTGGTAATATAGTGTATATATATATATATATATATTTAGGGTTTCTATATTTTTTTTGATGTGAATGAAGCATTTAACTTTAAAACAAAGCCACCAGTGTTTAGCTTCATTTTTAACCATAGCTGTGTGTAAAACCACAGCCCTTTTATGGTGGCGACTAAAGTGTGTTCCTCTGTTGTGGAATCCTCAACTGTAACATAAAAAGTAAATCTTGTGGTGGAACAAAGGAGTGCAAATGTGTTCATTTTTTTTTCTTTTACACTTTGAACCCATTTAAACTTAGGTAATGATTTGCCTATACCTCCCAGAGAGTGTTGTTCACTCGGCTGGGTGCTGTGAGTCGACTTTTCTTGTGGTGCCCTCAAATGTCAGATGATTGTGTGATGATTGTGAGGTGTTGTAATTCTCAGAAAAATCACCAGAGGGTGATACAATATCATTAATATGATTTTATCACAATACTTAAGTCACAATCGAGTAATATTTAAAAAAGTTTAAAAAAAATACATTTCTTAAATGCAAACTTCATCATGTTTTACATAATAAAAAGTATAAGTAATAAGCAGTCTGTTAATCTAACTTTAATCCAAAAAAGTTTCATCACTTAGCTCTTAAGCACTGTGGGATTGTACAGTACCCCCCCCCAACAAACTGTCATACATACTTGTCATAAACCAAGTGATAAAACACCCCTTACATATTGAACAGTTTGTATTAGAGCCTCCTCTAAATGAATCGAAAAGTGATGCAACAGCACCACCTACTGGACTAAACGGGCATGTCACACAATATCCAGTTATTCCAGTAGATTTAAGTTTTAAGAAATGTTAGAACTGACAAATGTAAATTATTCTCGTCATGTCCGTTCTCTTGTAGAAACAGTTACCTTCCAAATACTATGAGTGGCACAGAAAGAAGACAACACAATGTGATGTGAATAAAAGAGGTCAACTTGTTCAGCATATTACTCAACAGAGTCCATTTTACTGTTTGAAATATTTTATTCGTGCAGGTCAGAATCCAAAACTGACAATACAATGTGAAGTACTGCCATGTCTATAAAAACAATGTGTAATATAAATGTTTTATTGCATTGCTAACTCTGTTTAAATGTATATATGCAAATCAACTTGTAGAATTTGGTGCTTTCTTCAGTCTAAAATATCAGCTCTTGTGCAGCTTAGCCAAAACTATCTACACTGGATGCACAACTAATTTATTTTTAAATTTCATTAAAACATTACTTCCTCTAAGGCTCAAACATGGTCTTCATAGTCTACTGACCCTAGCCCCGCTACCGGTATCTTTTTACTGGCCTTACTAAAAAAAATAAAAAATGACCGCTACACCGATCAGCCACAACAATAAAACCACTAAGAGGCAAAGGGATTAACATTAATCATTTTGTTCTAATGCAACGTTCTTAAGGGAAACCTTTGGTCTCCCACCAAAAACACTTTCCAACAGCAGGAGCCATTCTCAGGACAACTGCACATCACTAAAACTGCTCAAAAACATCAAAAGTAGCCCACAGTGTTGTCCACGCCTCCAAACTGATGGGACTAACATCAATAACAATATCAATGTACTGGTGCCAGACACCACGAGACACCCTCGGAAGGCCTGTGTCCACTCTTCGACTATTTTTGGAGGCTCAAGGTAGAAAAATACAATTTTAGTAAGTTTGTTGTGGTTGATCAGTGTATGAAGAGGTCAAAATAAATAACTAACGAGCAGAAGATTAACAGCTGCATAGTGCTAGCTAACACTCCTGGACCTGCAACTAAACACACTTCCACTTCTACAAACCTCTATATTTAACAAAATTAAACAATTAAGTAGTTGCATGCGCTGTCTGCATCAGTGTCTAATCCAGTATTCCTTGACTTACCTGTAACCTCTGAAGGTCTCCAGCAGCCTCTGATGTGATCTCCCCCACCCAGATTCAAGGTAAACTAGTTCAAGCTAGGTCGTCTCACCTGGTTGCGTGCACAACGCTTACTAGAAAGGGGTTAAACGTTCGAAAGGCCCCGCTGACGAGCACGTCACACAAGATCAAATACGACAAACTTTTTTAAATCAACGAGACGATTTTAATGAGCTGCCTATACGTTGTTTTGTCACCAACAAACGGATGATGATGATATTTTCTTTTTCGAAAGACAGTATTTGAATCAGTCTGAACGGTCACACTGAGGCGCTGGACTTCATTCGGATCACATCTGCGAACAACACTGCTGCACAAATCGGTTTTATTAAAAATGAAAGTTTGACAGTGGTCATATAAATACGCTTTGTCCGGCTAAAAACTGTTTTAGCGTTATCAAATCCTTCCGCTTAGTTTACGTTTTCACAGCAACGCCACAAAGAGAGATTAGGGGTTTTTTTTTTACGATTGGGAAAGTTTCACATGATGGAACCAACGTGCAGATTAGGTTCAATACCAAACATAATTCAGATCAGCTAAATCTACAGTCACAAGTAGATCGCCTTGAAACTGCCGCTGAAGCGGTTTCAGCTCTCTAAAGTCACACACAACATCCAAACGAAAAAGTCCAAATAAAAAAAAATACGCCTAACTCAGACGTCAAGCAATAAAAAAATTCTACAGCACAATTACATACTAAAACAATCAGGAGGAGGAAAAAAATAAAAATGTGCGAGTGTAAAAACTATCTCCAAATTATATTTATAACAAAAACAGACGAGGACGTCGGTCGGCAATTCGGTTCCTCCTGTGAGCGCCGCAGGGCGAACGTAACGCGCTCAGCCGCAGACAGGAAGAGGATAGTTTCACGTGCATCAGGAGGCGGCGAGCGGCGACGCAGGCGTTCGACAATCCTGAAAAAAAGAGCAAATGACACACATGAACGATCTGCAACTGTTGAAACACAGCACGTTGTTCCATCTTAGTTGCCTGCACGGCTTTTTGAGTTCTGCGTCTCCGGACCTGAGATCCATGTGAACGAGGAAATTATATTTACTGAAATTCCAAGTTTATGCATCGACTTGCAACAGCACCTTGTACGCGTGGTTTTTCAAAACCTTGTTTACCCCACGAGACCTAGAGCGTGTTGTACAACTCACAAGCTGCCTCTGCAGGGACGATGGGCAACTTTGGGAAAGATATGAACACCAGGTTACCTCAAACCTATTCTCACCTTCACATGCCGAGGCCTTTGCTTAATAAGCGTAGCGTGTAGGCGGTGGCGGAGGCAGACGCTCGGCGTAGGGGTCCCTTGCACGTGGAACTCCGTATGCAGGGACACGGGAAACCGGGGATAGCCGAGAGCGCTCGTAGGAGTAGCCATTACTGGCAGGGGGCATCGGTGCGGTCGGCGCCCTCCTGAGGGGGCTGCGTTCTCGAGCGTAGTATGAGGACGGAGGAGGAGGAGGAAGGGGTCGACGGTCATACGGGTCAAGCGACGGGTTCATAAGACGGTCTCGGACGACGGATGCGGGAGGAGGGGGAGGAGGAGGAGGGGCGCCAGCACGCTGATCCTCATAGGAGGCGATGCCATACGGACGGGCTCTGTACTTCTCATAGTAATCTACCACGCCGTATCTGTCCCTCTCACCCTCATAAGGATAAACGGCTCGTCTAGGGGGAGGGGGCGGCAGAGGAGGGGCAGGGTAACCTGGGGGTATGTGGCCGATACGGCCCCTCATGTAGCTGGGTGGGGGAGGCTCAGGCCTCTCTCCTGGATAGTGTGGGGGCCAGTAGCCGCCCCTGTCTGGAGGGGGAGGAGGGTAGTCGTCCCGTTCATCGTGTCTGGGTCGGCTCTTGGAAATCTGGACATGGATCCGTTTCCCTTTTTTAAAAAAAACAACAACAGCAAGGATTAAAGATAAAATATCAGGTTTAAATCAAGACTACTTAACTAGTTTCGCTTATAGATCTGTCGTACCTTGAAACTGTGAGTTGTCCAGTCCCTTGATGGCGTCCATGGCCTCGTCTGAGTTGGACATGTGCACGAAAGCGAAATTCTTAACAACCGCACACTCCGTGACGGAGCCGTACTCTTCGAACAGCGCGCGGAGCTCGTCGTCAGAGCCCTTCTCGACGTTTGCCACGTGCAGCTTCACCGAGCCCTGGTTCTTCCCGCGGCTGGCCTCCACGTTGATCGGCGTGCCGTGGAGCTTGTAGAGGTGCAGGTTCTTGATGGCTTTGGTGGCGGCCTTGCGGTCATCCATGTGGACAAAGGCGTAGTTCTTGATGATGTCGCACTCGGTGACGGTGCCATACTCCGTGAACAGCGCCTTGATCTCCTCTTCGTCCGCTTCCCGGGGCAGGTTCCCCACAAAGATTTTGACCATTGTTGAAGATCTGTTGCAGACAAAATTGAGAGACAAGAGGGAAATGAACAGCTGGAGGAGACAATGAAATATTCAACAACACGAATGTGATTATATATTGTTTAAAAAAAAATAAAATAAAAAGGAGTCTGCTTATATAGGGTACAAAATAATATGCCCATTTTTTCTCTGATAGGCTTTAAAGGCCTGCTCATTGTTAAATGGCTGACGGTGCACTAAATTATTACAGAAATAAATGCAAATAAAATAAATTCACTTGAACAATAAAATGTATTTGCGGTATCTTTACTCTTATACGTCTTCTGTGAGTAAAATTACCTAAATAAGTCCAGGTCATGCCTTTTGGAAATGTGCTACTGCTAGCCGTTAGCTTGCTAGCCAAACCACGCTAATACACAACGTTACTACAGCCGATGCTAGCACACGGAGGCAAGAAACACATTAAACAAAATTAAAAAATACGCTGAATTTGTGATATTTAAGACGATAATGCTTACCTTTTTTGTTACCGTTTAGCCTGCGGCCTTCACAGAGTATTCCTTTTACAAAGAGTTCCTATGGCCGACCTCCGTTTGCTGTTTTTTTTTTTTTTTTTCCCCGTTTACCGCAAAGCTACTAAGCTAGCCAACAGCAGAGCGCGACTCTTCTTCTACGTTTGCTCTTTCCCCCGGCGTGACAACCACACCGCCACCAACTGCCCAAGCGGCGCCATGACAGGTGTGTGATAAACGACTACCAAGTTTGTTTACGTTGTTTTTAGAATACGTAAATAATTATTTTACACATTTTTATACATATATATAAACATTTATATGACAGTATTACTATAAACTATAAAATCCTTCCAGTAACCCACACCCCTTGTCCAAGTGTGTTACACTCACCCGGTCTAGTATTTATCAACCAGTCTCTTTTTTTTTTTACTGCCGTATTCTCAGGGAACGAAAGGAATGCGTGTTTACGTGGGTTAATGTGTAACAGGGTCATTTTACGGGCACCGTGGTTCTCCATTTACGGTTGTCAACTTTCTAATAACGAATGTGAAAACATGCAGTTGACTTCCTACTTGTTTCAGGTTGTGTTAGAGGGGAGTTTCCAGTGTTGTAAATGTGGCGTTCAGGAACCTACCAGAAAATAGTTTATTTTAAATAGGCACGCCGTGCATTAAATATTTACTTGAAAGTAAAGTTAAAAGTTAAAAATAATAATGAAAAAAGTAGTAATATTAGTGTTAGTGTTGAATAATGTGTTGGCTATGAGTCCAAAAAACAAGTCGGTGAGAGGCGAGGGGCAACGCTTTCACACTCTTGAGCGACACCAGCACAAATAAATAGACTAGACCATAAACTGGCTAATAATAAAATGTCCTTAATGATGATGGGACATGCCTTGTGCGCTTTTTTTTTTTAACAAATATCTCGAAAACGTGCGCTACAATTGCGTTTACGTCATCCACAACATGCAGCAGTGACATTTCCCAATTTGTACCTGAAAGCAGCATTCCTGTTGAATGTCTTGTGAGAGGATGACGACGTGAGTAACAGATAACAGCTTTCACTGAGCTGCAGAGACCTTCCTGTTTGCCTTGCCAGCAGCAGCAGCACCGTTACTTAGTTCCTCCTCGGTGCTTACAGCAGGCGGTCTCTCGTGCTTCTTTCCTGTGTACAGAGTAAAAGAAACTTCATCTTCAATTTAAAAACCTTTAGGTAAGGCATAAACATTTAACAGAGAGTGTGTTTTGTGTGTGTTTTGGTATGTTATGCTTTTGGCTGGCTGGTGTGGTCATTTTCTTGCATCCCTAATGTGTTTGTCTCAACAGGACTTCATCCCTGGACGTCAACTCTTAGTCATGAATGTGTCTCAGACAATAGAGACAGAGGAGGACCTCCTGACTTGTCTCCAGATCAAGTTTTACCACCCGCAGCAGCAATGTAAGGCCCCTTATGGTTCCCTTCCTTTGACTACCATCAGACACCAAGCCAGTGACCCTCTGAGGTTTGGGCGTGACGCCCAGGCCTGCACCTACACCCTCAACGACCTCCGGGTGTCCCGCAAACAGCTGGCCATCCAGGCCTACCGCACGCCCCAGAGCCCAGACATGCTGTTCGGCATCCAGAACCTGAGCGAGAGGGGGCGGCTCTTGGTGAACGGCTCGCCGCTGGGGTTCCTAGAGAGGATGGACCTCCCTGACAAGGCTCTGATCCGCTTCGGGGAGTACGAGATGGAGATCGTCCGCAGGGCAGGCGAGGCCAAGGCAACCTTTGAGGTGGCGTTTGAGGTGCTGGTGGTGTCCCCCTACAGGGAGACGTGCATGGGCGTGCCAAGCATGGCCCCCGTCATGGACACGGGCTCGAGTTTGATGAACAGTTTCCCAGCTGATGTCAGAATGCGCGCCCCCCAGGAGACCGACGAGACTCTGACAAGCTACTCGTAGTGAACTCTCTGTGGTTATTCAGACTGTTTCACTACTCCTACTGAACTTTCATGACAGTTGTTACATTCCCTGCAGGTCTGGGTAAGATCCCTCCATGTAATGTGAAATCATAACAATACTTGGTACATATCAAATCATGTCCACAAGCTGTGCTCTTAATTATACTTACTGTACATTTTATTTTAAAGCGTAAATCTCATACATTTTTAACTAAAGCTGTTGTTTCTGCCTTTCTAACACGAACAATTAAATGAAACATTTTCTCTACCGTTTTGTGCATATTGTGGTTGTTTTGACAGCCAGTTTAGTTCAAGTGGATCATTTCTTGATCATTTCTAAAGTCTTTCTAGAGCTCTGCTAAATATAATCACCTCTTATAATGCTTCAGATCACATTTCAAGGAAAAAGTGACCTGCACAATACTCATGAACCAGGGCATCAGTGTTACTCACTGGCGTAAGGAGCATTCAAGTATATTCTTAACACAAGTTAACATGTCCACGACTACATTACACCTTAAAGCACTTATAGTTGGATAAAGATAAATTGTTAATCTTGGAACAAAGCCCAGCCTGTTTAGAGATTTATAATCTTACTTTATTGACTTAACAAACAGGAAAGGTGATGTGAGGTATTGATCAGAGTTGGCTTTATCAGAATCAGCTTCATTTTACCAAGTATGTGTGCACATACAAGGGTTAGGGTTACTCTGGTAACCTTTGCTATATTGTACAAAAACACACGAAACTTAAATAAGCGTAGTAAAAAAAAAAAAATCTGTACACATAAAAGACAAAGAAATTGAAAAATAAAGGATAAGAGCAGATATATACAACGATCGAGCGACAGCCCGGGGGAAGAAACTGTCTTTGTGGCGGGTGGTTTTGTCACGTCACGTCAGACCATGATGAATGTGGTCAGGACAGACTAGATTATTGCACTGTAGAAACTGAGACAGGTTGAACTTCCTGAGCTGATGCAGAGAGTACAACCTCTGCTGGGCCTTCTTCCGTACAGAGTCTTCGTGGAAGGTCCACTTCAAGTCGTGTGCGATTGTGGACCCTAGGAGCCTGAATGAGTCTACAGTAGGGACCGTTCTGTTGAGGATTGTGAGAGGAGGGGTTGATGGGGCGGCTCTTTCTGAAGTCCACTGTCATCTCCACAGTTTTGAGTGGGTTTATCTCTAGGTGGTTCTGACTGCACCAGAGGACCAGCTCTTCCACTTCCCCTCTGTATGCAGACTCGTCGCTGTCCCGAATGAGTACAGTGACGGTGGTGTCGTCTGCAAACTTCAAGAGTTTCACAGAAAGGTCCAGTGAGTTGCAGTCATTAGGGATGTACCCGCATGAGAGTTATCATGCAGGCAGTTGTTGGACTGGTCAAGCAAACATTATAAAACCACCCACGTCCACCATTTCCCTAGAGGATTTATTTTAATTGAGATAATGTTTTCTCTAATAACACTATTAACTCTCACAAAAGGCACCCTGGGGTAAACTTGAGCCAGGTAATCTTTAAGTCTATTGTTCAGGGATATGCAATACCTAAGGAATGCAAAGTTATTTACTTTGGACAATGATCGTACACGGTCACCACCACCTGGATTTAACTAAACAAATAGGTACGAGCCTCCTTTAGGATAATTACTGCATGGGTGATCATTTCTTGATCATTTCTAAAGTCTTTCTAGAGGTAGGTATATCACCTCTTGTGACCTGCATAATACTCATGAACCAGGGCATCAGTGTTACTCACTGGCGTAAGGAGCATTCGAGAATACAAGTAACATGTCCACGTCTAAATTACACCTTAAAGCATTTATAGTTGGATAAAGGTAAAGTGTTAATCTTGGAACAAAGCCCAGCCTGTTTAGAGATTTATAATCTTACTTTATTGACTTAACAAGCATGAAAGGTGATGTGAGGTATTGATCAGAGTCGGCTTTATCAGAATCAGCTTCATTGGCCAAGTATGTGTGCACATACAAGGGTTAGGGTTAGGGTTACTACGATAACCTTTGCTATCTTGTACAAAAACACACGAAACTTAAATAAGCGTAGTAAAAAAAAAAAATTAATCTGTACACATAAAAGACAAAAAAATAGAAAAATAAAGGATAAGAGCAGATCTATACAACGATCGAGCGACAGCCCGTGGAAAGAAACTGTCTTTGTGGCGGGTGGTTTTGTCACGTCACGTCAGACCGTGATGGATGTGGTCAGGACAGACTGGATTATTGAGCTGACGCAGGGAGTACAACCTCTGCTGGGCCTTCTTCCGTACAGTGGGAGCTCCACTTCAGGTCCCGTGCGATTGTGGACCCGAGGAACCTTAATGAGTCTACTGTAGGGACCGTTCTGTTGAGGACTGTGAGAGGAGGGGTTGATGGGGTGGCTCTTTCTGAAGTCCACTGTCATCTCCACAGTTTTGAGCGGGTTTATCTCTGGGTGGTTCCGACTGCACCAGAGGACCAGCTCTTCCACTTCCCCTCTGTATGCAGACTCGTCGCCGTCCCGAATGGGTACAGTGACGGTGGTGTCGTCTGCAAACTTCAAGAGTTTCACAGAAAGGTCCACTGAGGTGCAGTCATTAGGGATGTACCCGCATGAGAGTTATCATGCAGACAGTTGTTGGACCGGTCAAGCATACATTATAAAACCACCCACGTCCACCATTTCCCTAGAGGATTTATTTTAACTGAGATAATGTTTTCTCTAATAACACTATTACCTCTCACAAAAGGCACCCTGGGGTAAACTTGAACCAGGTAATCTTTAAGTCTATTGTTCAGGGATATGCAATACCTAAGGAATGCAAAGTTATTTACTTTGGACAATGATTGTATACGGTGAAAAAAAAAAAAAGTCGCCACCTGGATTTAACTAAGCAAATAGGCACGAGACTCCTGTTGGTTAATTACTGCATGGGTGATTACCTTTCAGCTGGCAACGAGTTATTTAACCCCAACTGATGCAATGAGTAGCTTCTCATTTCTTAAACAACTATGTCTAAAGACACATCCTGTGGTTGTGGAAAAGATGTTAGTCTGTTTGAGAAGGGTCAAATCATTGGCATCAAGCAGAGAAAACATCTAAGGAGACTGTAGAAACTACTAAAATTGGATTAAGAACTGTCCAATGCATTATTAAAAACTGGACGATAGTGGGGAACCATCGTCTTCCAGGAAGAAATGTGGTCGGAAAAAAATCCAGATTGATCGTGATCGGCCATCACTTAAATATTTGGTGAAATCGGATTGAAGAAAAACAACAGTAGAACTCAGGGCTATGTTTAATAGTGAAAGTAAGAACATTTCCACACGTACAATGTGAAGAGAACTCAAGGGATTGTGACTGAACAGCTGTGTAGCCTTAAGAAAACCACTAATCAGTGGCTAACCAGAAAGAAAGGCTTCAATTTGCTTGGGAGCATAAAGATTGGACTCTGGAGTAATGGAAGAAGGTCATGTGGTCTGATGAGTCCAGATTTACCCTGTTCCAGAGTGATGGGGGCATCAGGGTAAGAAGAGAGGCAGATGAAGTGATGCACCCATCATGCCTAGTGTCTACTGTACAAGCCTGTGGGGGCAGTGCTATGACCTGGGGTTGCTGCAGTTGCTCAGGTCTCGGTTCAGCAACATTATGTTGCCCAAAGAATGAGGTCAGCTGACTACCTGAATATACTGAATGACCAGGTTATTCCATCTATGGATGTTTTCTTGCCTGATGACATGGGCATGTTACAAGATGACAATGCCAGGATTCATCGGTCTCAAATTGCGAAAGAGTGGTTCAGGGAGCATGAGACATTAGATAAGATAAGATAGGACTTTATCCTCATAGAGAAATTAGGGCGGCAACAATGCAAGATACCAAAAATAGACTAAGGTAGGCGAGAGAAAACTATATAAAAGTAAATACACTATGGTACAAAACATATTTACATATTGCACCAGGTTTTAAGTAGCAAACCTAAAGTTGAAAAATCCAACAAGTGTAAATTGAGGGTTGAGGTGGTAAGGAGGCTGAATGTACATATTGACATTCATGAATATTATGTATAAAACAAACTCCAATAGTCATCATCTTCACATGGATTGGCCACCACAGAGTCCAGACCTTAGCCCCATTGACAATCTTTGGGATGTGCTGGAGAAGGCTTTGAGGAGTGGTCAGACTCTCCCATCATCAATACAAGATCTTGGTGAAAGATTAATGCAACACAGGTTGGAAGCATAAGCTTATCAAAACAATGCCACAGAGAATGCGTGCTGTAATCAACGCTAAAGGCGGTCTGACGAAATATTAGAGTGTGACTTAACAAGCAGGAAAGGTGATGTAAGGTATTGATGTACCCATGCCCGCATGAGGGCCATCACAGTGTTACTGGCGCAGCACAAGAACAACTGCAACAAAAGACGTGAATCTGGAATGTGGCCACTGTTATGCAGGCAGTAGTTGAACCAGTCCAGCAAACTTTAATAAAACCACCCACGTCCACCATTTCCCTAGAGGATTTATTTTAATTGAGTTAATGTTTTCCCAAATTACACAATTACACTATGTTATCTACCCACGATCTAAGATCCCTCTCGTAAAAGGCACCTTGGGGTGAACTTTAAGCCTGTTGTTCGGGGAGATGCAACCCTAACCCTAACCCTAAGTAATGCAAAGTTATTTACCTATATAAATGATCGTATACGGTAAATATACGAATTAAGTTATATAAATTGAAGAGATTGGTGATTTATGGCACAGTGGAAAAAGTGCTTTTAAACTGATGTATTGTGTTTTCTGTTATTTTTGTAGTGGCTGTAAGAAAAAGTTTACATTTAATACTTGTAATTGTAGTCAAACGGCTTTGTGTTAGTCACCGCTGAACAAGAACATCTGTGATCTTAACCAGGAAACATGACAGATTAAAATAAATCAGATGAATTTCCCAATATGCCACCTGAAGGAAACCCTAGAAGGAAGTTGCTCAGATAGAAACTGGAAGAGTTACTCAATAAAGGTTTGACGCTGTGGTCATGCATCGATACTAACAATAACTCAGCGAGTGAAGAACCCTAATAAACCACAAGATTATTGCTCAAGACTTTGCACACTGTGTATTTTTATGTAAAGAAATTATGTAAAAATTCTTATTAGAAACGCGCAGCTTGAATAAAACAGGATCCGAGATGTTGTTTCCAAATGCAGTTTATTCACCGATATCAAAATCAAAGACAAATAACAAGAAAATACAATTTATTCAAAATAAATCAAGTACTACGTATGTTAGTACCGTGCAGTCCGTATAAAATAACATCACACGAGTAAATATTCCAGGTCTTAAACTGCATGACATGATTTTATAGCGCATCTTTGGGCAGATTTATAATCCCGCCTCACTCTCCTGACAATTTAGGACTTTTCTTGGTACCGTCCTTTGGCCCAGATTATCTTGTAATGTGAGGTGTGCGCAGATCTCGTCTTAACTCTTATGGACCGCACAAATTAATAACAAACATGTTCGACACTTAATGAGAGAGAGAGGAGCCTACAAGGACACGGAGCATCCGACAGTGACGTCGAGCGAAAAGTAAACACGCTAACCCTTGAGGCTAAACATTAGCTTGCACAGCACTGTTGACAGATCCCTGTTGGTTGCACGCCAAGTCTCATCAGCCATTCTTTATCCTCCTGCTCTTATCTTTGTCTCGTTGCACAATTTTAGTCTCGGTTTTGTTTCCAACCACTTCCCTGTGAGATCAAATGAGGCTGCTCCCGGATCTGGATCTGTTTTTTTTTTTTTTTTAACCCCAGCTTCAGGAGGAGAGGTCAGGTTATAGTCCGTCATGTCTGAGACGACGTGAGACAAATCAACCACATGGTTTTTGGTGACATCAGCTGCAGAAAACAAAAAGGTTCAGTCCAGCTCTTCTAAGAAACGAAAGCATCAAGAGGCCCAAAATGCACCACCTGTAAAAGCACAAGTACATAAAATCAATGTTTACACACGGGACAAAGCTCCGTGGTACTAGGATGTTATGAAGCGAAGACATGCTGCTTTACCTTCACTATGGGACAGTCTGCTTGCGTCTTTCTCAGCGTGTAATGTCCAGAGGGCGCAACATCTTTCGAGGAAGCCTGTTAAAGACAATGACGTCAATGCTTCCCTGACTATTAACACAACAATACGTTTATTTTTTTATATCTTTGAGTCAAGCAATATTAACAAATTCTAATAAGATACAATCAAAGCATCATAGGAGAATGCATTAATGGGGAATAGCTGACAAAAAATATATTGTTTCTAAATATTTTTTATGGCTTTAAGGGTGGAAAGAGGAGCAGCATGAGTCCAAGAACATAAGAGCAGGATATTATTCATAGTTAGCAATAGTAGAATGGTAATAGTTGCACAATATCTACCTCTTTCCTTCAGGATGCTGGACATCTTCCGAGGTTGACTTACCATGAGCTGGCATCTCCTGCTTAGAGTCTAACAACCTACAAAGAGCACAAATACTAAGAACACCAAGACTGTGCGCAATTTGTGCTTCACATACACACACACACACACACACACGAGGCAAAACAGTGATGGAGAGTGTGAATAAACACGTGGCGTGGACCGAAATGGAGAATGCAATTCGTGACTTTTTTTGCACCGTCACGAGACGACAGAAATACGGGTTCATCGTAAATGCTCGGGTTAATTATAGAGCCGCCCGTAAGGGGCTCGACACAGGGTAGGTAATGGGAGATGATCGAGAGAAGATGCAGCGTCGCCGCGTGCCAAGCGTCTCTCGGCGCGCTGCAGTCGGTGAACGGCGGCTCAAGAAAACCCGCAGTGTAGCCCAACACGGGAAGCGCGAAGTCATTCGTTTGGTCGTCACTTCTCGGTCTGCGGACACGTTTTGGGTTTCAAACGTGGAAATCAAAATAAAAGATTTACTTTTAGTTAATAGTCCTCAGGAAACCGCAAATGTGATTCAGGCTGTAAAGAAACAAAACAAAAAAAACATATCACCTACCATGTGTCAAGCTGGTAACTATCAAGGAATGTGAAGAATGAAAGTGAAAGTGTGCGTGTGGAGGTGCGGTTAAAATGTATCAGTCACCGGGATCGAAGCGCAGCGAGGAATAATTTCACAGTTAAATGTGTTGTGTTTGGTTTCATTCGTTTATTAAAAAGCCTTCAAATAAAAAGCATCTTGTGAAGGAAATAAAGTCATACATAACGATGCTATGGATTCTACTGTCGCAAGAAAAGATAACACAAAGTGTCAAAAGAACAAAAACCACACTGGAGCCTTTTGATGTCATGCCAACATGTGTTTCGCAAAAAAAAAACCAGTTGCACAGCCTCCCACAAGGATTATATTAAAGCAATTCTTCACCGACTGTTAATTTTAATTCCTTTTGATGAGCAATCAACAATCTTGGTTTGAATACAATAGCTGTGTTTACAGAGACTACATATATTCCTATTTAAGTGAATTCCCTTGTTATGAAAAGTATGTCACAGTTTCCCCAGAGGCCATGTTTACTTAGAAAGATTGAGTAGCAGGGTGTATAGCTTCTGGCCACAAACAGTATCACACTGGAATAGCCTAAGCACCTGCCCTGCAAAAACATTTTTTTAAGGATTTGAACAGTGAAAACAAGCAGAGGAACAGAAAAGGCATGACCAGCTCAGAAGAACTGTTGACGTGGATTCGTATGGTTTTTTTAAGTACGGGGGTCTGTCCGCAATAGAGTATCTTCCAGTTAGTCTCAGGCGAACGCAACGCAATCCGCCATAGACGTGTGGGGAGAGGGGGGGGTGTGTATAGCGCCACGTGCATCAGCAGACAACGACGATCTTGTCATATTCTAAACCTGGAAAAAGAGCACACCACACATGTCAAGGAGCGCGTTTTACTCAGGGTTTCGCGCAAGACTGATCTCTGATGTCAAAGCAGCAATGTTTCAGGACTTTAGCAGCAACGTTTAATGGCTGTATGTTATCTTGGGAGGAATTAGGAGCTCTGGCTGATGATTTAAAAGCGTGACTCCCACTTCAATTTACGGCTTCAGCTCTGATTCATTTTTGATAAACAGTTACGAGCAGTGTTTGTTTCCTAATCCTGTCTACTTGTCATCAGTGTGATTTATGAGGTCATGAAACAGCCACTCTCTGCGCTCACCTTGTATTATACTCTCGGCGACTAATAGCCCGCATAGCGAGGCGGCGGTGGAGGCGGTGGAAGCACTCTGTCGGAAAACGCGTCCCTGGGCCGGGCAGCTGCGTACATCGGGGCCCTGGACATTGGGGAGAGCCGAGAGCGCTCGTAGGAGTACCCGTTGCCAGCCGACGGAGCAGGCGGCGGGGGGGCTCTCCGGATGGGGCTTCGGTCCCTGCCCATGTACGCCGACGGAGCAGGGAGCGGGCGGCGCTCGTACGGGTCCATCGACCCCATTCCGAGACGCTCCCTAACCAGCGCCGGGGGAGGAGGCGGAGGAGGGATGGCGCTGGGGCGCCTGTCGTCGTAGCCCGCCGCCCCGTAAGGGCGGGCTCTGTATTTCTCATAGTAATCAACCACCCCGTAGGCATCACGCTCGCCGTAGCCGTGGTCGGGATACGCTCTTCTCGGGGGAGGAGGGGGCGGCGGCGGCGGCGGAGGAGGATACGCGGACATGCGGCTTCTGTAGGGAGGCTCGGGCCTCTCCATCGGATAGCGAGGAGGATAATAGTCTCCCCTGCCCGGCGGAGGTGGATACTCCTCCTCCTGAGGTGCCCCTCTGGGTCTGCTTTTTGATATTTGAACGTGTATGCGCTTCCCTGAGAGAAAGAAAAACATTGTCCCCTCAAATCTAAATGCCTAGACACTGACAGCTCAGATACGCCCCAAGAAAAAAACTTCCAACCCAGGCCAGAATATCACCTCTACATACCTTGAAACTCCGTGTTATCCAGGCCCTGCAACGCGTCCATGGCTTCGTCCGAGTTGGGCATGTGCACGAAGGCAAAGTTCTTGACGATGGAGCACTCCGTGACCGTGCCGTACTCCTCGAACATGTCCCGGAGCTCCTTCTCGAAGCCCTTCTCGACGCTGGCCACGTGGAGCTTGACGGGGCCCTGGTTCTTCCCCCTGCTGGGCTCCACGTTGATGGGCCGGCCGTTCAGGTTGTGGAGGTGGAGCTCGCGGATGGCCCTGGTGGCGGACTTGCGGTCGTCCATGTGGACGAAGGCATAGTTCTTGTACTTGGCGCACTCCAGCACCGTGCCGTACTGAGTGAACAGAGCCTCGATTTCATCCTTCTCCGTGTCCTGAGTGAGGTTTCCTATGAAAATCTTCACCATTGTTGCTCCTGTGTCCTTCTCTGCAAGGGGTAAACACGGCAGATGAGACACCAGCGCACACACACACACACACACACACACACACACACACACACACACACACACACACACACACACACACGCGGCGTAGTAACTGACAGAAACCAGTCAGGTGGCAAATAGTGAATCAACAACGTCATAATCCGGAAATAGAACTAGAGCGACTCTTAGTGGACTTCAGAGGCCCGCCAAACCAAAACCACAATTAAATCCGTCACTAGCTAACATATTTATATTTAATAATACTCCAGTATTATTGGCATTACCCCTAAACATATAATACTCAAAATACAGCAGGTTTTAGAAACGCTTAAGTCGAATAAGTTTCCGTGTTTACACTTCCTGCCAAGGGAACCTGCTAGCCCGGTTGCTACTGCAATGCTAACATCAGCTAGCAAACAAACCGAAGTGGCAAGATAGCATTAGCTACCAAATAAAATCCGGTTCGGCCACGGGCAGCGTGTGCAGTTGCCCGTTTCTTTTCGCGCAGAAGTTAAAAAAATTAAATTCAAGAAACGAAATAGAGAAAGTCCCCGGGAGCAACGCTACTCACCGTTGCCGACCGGCGCAAGCGAAGTCGAAACTAACAAAGAGGAGGCTCCAAGGATCCCGTATGGCGGTATGCGCACATGTAGCAACCTCATTGGTGGACAGAGCTGTCACTCAAAAAGCTCGGGCTGCGATTGGCTGATCACGTGGAAACGACTTTTATTCGGACCGGAAGAGAATTTCCTCTGCGTGGGTTGGTCTCACTGTGTACAGGTTTTGTAATACGGTTACTTTCACCTGTAGAAAAACGAATAAGGTTTATGCTATAATATAATTGAATACTAATAGGAAATTGGGAATATTACATACTATCCACTCTTTGATAAAAAACGTAATTACAACTTAATTATTAATTCAGAAAGTGTCTTTCATTCAGAAAGTTTATTCCCATATGTGGGCTGTTTTTTTTTAAAAGTACATTAATTAATTTCATAATTCATACAGTATAAAATGGCTGGCAGTTTGCTGATATAGTAAATTTATAAATTTCACGGTCAATTTCCTTTTTGCATCTGTGAAATGTGTGTAAACGTGTGCAAGGGAGAAAAAAAAACTAATCTTAAAACAAAACTGAAACAAAGGGAACTGGTCATGTTTGAGTTTGGCTTTGTTCTGGATAAGTCATGACTTGGATGAATGATAATCTTCACAGGCAAAAAGCTTTTTATAAAAAGAAGCGCATGCACGATTCATGAGCTGTGACTGACTAAGTTTGTAAAACTTCAATCTTGATTGATTTAGTCGCGGAGGGAGTGGCCACATGTCTCATGGCTGATGCAACCTGGATGCAATCCATGAAGGAAAAGTATCACACCAAGGCGCGAAACAACAATGGTGTAAAACACCATAAAATGAACGACCAGTTAAAGAAATCGCAAATTAAAGTCTTATGTAATGACAAGTAATGACAAATCAACTCTTCTCAAGCTTCTGTTTTTTAAATGTACTTTATAATGGATCGTTGCTACTTACTCATATAAAGTTGTGACTGTTGTGTTGATTGGTTTACCATGGACTTCAAAAGACAAGTCATTTGTATTTGCCCTTCTTAACAGATAGAGTTAAGCCCATTTGGTTAACTCTTCCTATTTTAAAGCACTTTTTTGACATTGAGTAATGTCTTAGTGACATTAAATGATATGAAATGAATTCCCTTTAAATGTTTAGTTCAGTGGCTCAGTTTTATCAATATGTGTATAATATATGCCTTTTAACCATGTTTACTACATTTTTATTTGATGAGCCATCAAATGAGCCAGAAAGGATTAACAGCAGTAGGGAAATACTTTATAAATCTCCCTTAGGGGAATATCCTTAATCTATTAAAAGTCACTCATATGAGCCTGTCTCTTAAACTCCACGCGACTATTTTAGTCCAATTTTATGGCCTTTAACCAGGAACTCATGACTCACTGAAAAATTACAATGTGAATCATAACAACATTAACTTACCTAGAAAGCCTTACAGACCGTGCTGAACTATTTAAAATGTAAAGCTGCATTAAGTGGTTTTTGTCGTTATTCTTTCTGTTTCTATATTTGAGATTAGGCGTGTCACGGCCTTGTAAAAACACAAAAGTGCTTAGCAGTTTCTACAGAGTCTACAATAATTATTGTCATTGACAGTATTACATTAAGCTCAGTCCCCACATACATTGTTCATGTAAAAACAGATACAAGTGCAGCTTTAAACGCGTATTGCCGGATGTAATTTATGACAGGTTGTGTTTTTTGATCAGAAACAACAGATATAAAAAGTAATTTTACCCTTAAATATTACTATTAAAACTTGAACAAATGCAAATATTGTTAGAGCAATTAACTAAGCGGATTGCATTCACTTAAGTCTAGAAGTTTATGGATTATTATTATCCAACTACTAATGTAAAGGTGGAAATTAGGAATTTGTGTGTACTGTTTCTAAAAACAGGACTTCACTGTCTTTAAAGACATATATTAAAGAGATATATATTCAAATTGTTCTGTTCAAGACATTTTTTTGTGCCAAATTCTAGAGAATTGAACTCATTGAAGTAAATGTCCAGTAGGGGGAGACACAGTCCAACAGAAGAAGACTCAACAGGACGTCCTCCAATTCAACATGTTGCTTCAAGTTCACATCAATGGTTCACATCCATCTCCTAATTCACTTCACCAGAAAATAAAAATCTAAGCTCTAAGCAGAATTTGATGCATGATAATTTTATGAATACTCATGTGAAGTATTCATCAATTTAATTAAAACACACATTGGTCACATGTCTGGGAACCTAACAACTGCATTCAAGAAAGCATCAAATAAACCAAATAAAACAGTTTTGATGCTCAAAGAAATGAACTACCAGGTCAGCAAATCAAATAAATACAATATAAAAATACCTTTTCTTGGTTTCCCTAGAAACCAGAGAACAAATTAATGAAATTATGTTAATTTTACTTAACGTTTAGATATTATTTTTGCTAATTACTCATTAAGCTGTGGCATTAATTGGTGTACCACATCAATGTAAATACTGTTTATCCTGAATTTCACAAGATATGTCATTTTAACGTTATAATATATAACTATTTGATTTCACCACTCATCCAAGTAGCTTCTATAGCTTTACTAGTACAACCAGTTTTGACAACTAAATATAACATGATATTTTAAGTGTTTTATCCCCCAATGAATGGTATTCTAATAACACATTAATGGCCAGAAACTCCAGGCTGAAGATATGAACAGACGGGTGACCGGTGTTGAGACTGTGTTGGGAGTGGTTGGTCACCTTTGTAAAGTTTTGCAAAGTCCCTAGCGTACAGGTCTGTACATCCTGAACCACAGGAACTACTCTGCTCTGCTTTTGCTTGGATGTTTTGTCTTTAGCTGAACTAGTTTCTGCCCCAGTGTGTTGATGGGCTTGAAGTGTGCGGGGATATGTTAATTGCAGATCCTCTTGAGTATCTCTGATAGAGCCAGAGAGTTTATTTTGGTTTGTTGTTCTCCTCCTCCTCTCTGTTCCAGCTTTTCTTTGAATGCTTTTGACAAAAGCCCAGTTCGGATATTAACATGTTCTGAGTGTTTGTCTCATGTTGACAACGGTCTGTACCCACAAGGACAGAAGGTAACAACGCATCCGACAACATCTGTAGATTATCTGAGGCAAACTGACCCTAAGCTTTCCATTTTAGGTTTACACACACTGATATAAACACAGCAAATGTCATGAGTCTTGGAGGCTGCATATGGGTTTTCCCCCAATTAATCCACAAATTAGCTCAAATTTCCCTCTGCCTTCCCAGGACGGCTGCAGGGGATTCCCCACGACATGAAGCAGCCACCGCTTAAAGTAGCAGCAGTAGCTATTTGACTTCCAGGTTGTGGAATACGATGCATACAATGACTGCCTCTCTAGCATCATGTTCTAGCACAGGGGTGTCAAACATGCAGCCCACGGGCCAAAACCGGCCCGTCAGCGGGCCCAATCTGGGCCGAGGGATGAATTTAAAACGGAAGAGAAGAAGACAAGGGGAAGGCGAAAGACAGAAAAGAGGATGAGGAGGAGAAGCAGATGGGGGAGGAAGAAAAGGAGAAGAGAGACGAAAAGGAGGAACAAGATTAAATTAATAAGAAGAAAGAGGAAGAAGAATAAGAAAAAGGGGAAGAAAGAAGAAGAGGAAGACAGGAAGGAAGGAAGGAAGGAAGAAGAAGCCGGAAGCAGAAGAAGAAGAAGAAGAAAGGGAATGAGGAAGATGAAAGGGATGAGGAGGAAGTTAAAATGAGAAGGAAGGAAGGAGAAAGACAGAAAAGAGGATGAGAAGGGGAGGAAGATGGGGAGGAGGAAAAGGAGAAGGAAGAAGATAAAAAAAAATGAGGAGGAGGAAGATTAAATGAGAAAGAGGAAGATGAAAGGAGTAGAAGGAGGGGAAGGAGAAAGATGAAAAGGAGGAGGAGGAAGACAGAAGGATAAGGAGAAGAAGTAGATGGAGGAGGGGTGGAAGAACAAAATGAGGAGTTAGATGAAAAAGGAGGAGGAGGAGGAGGAGTACAAGAAGAAGAAAGGGTGAAAAATTACATAGAAAACATTAACCGAAAATCTTCAAACTGGAACCTATTCCTAATTTGTCCACTAAGAGTTGAAGACATGACACAAAGCTGAGAGACCCAGAACTAAACAGCAGGGGGCAGCAATGAGTCAAAACCACCACACTTACTTTTCTTAAAAAAAAAAAGGTTCTTCATTAATAGTTTTAGTAAAATAATAGTCCATTAAATGTAAACATCTCCATAAAGTATGTCTTTGCACTAAAACAACAGGGAAATATCTGGAGCTGTTGTTATTTCTAGGCTATTATGAAATTATGGGATGTGGATCCTGGACTAATACGTTTTTTTCTGTCTATATAATTTCCAAAACTGAGAAAAAAGTGAATTCTAAATTTCTATGTGGATTAAGTTATTAATGAAGCCTGTACATCATTTAGCAATATCAGAAAGAATAATATCCAGACTTCACTGACGCTTCTTTAAACTCAAAATCAGGACTTTAGGTTTAAAAACAGCTCGGGACAAATTTAAATTAAAATCACAAGGAGTTTTTAGATCGGTTACGCACCAAAGACGACAAACTGTAGCGAAAAACGTGTACCAAACAATGAAAAGTCCTTTATTGCCATCAGAACATGAGTGAGAAAACCAGAGACAAAATCTGACAAGAGTGAGGAGTCGACTGTACAACCAGCATCCAAACACACACACATATCCGCAAACACACACACACACACTTCCACAAACACACGGCAGCCTTTCAACGGGACGGTGAGGCGGCGGGGGGGTGGATACAAGATACATAGGGGGGAGTACAGTACTCACACAATGAGGTATAAAGGTAAACACAAACATACCACGCAGGGCTTTTTTTTTTGTTTTTGTTTTTTCTTATTCCCACTCGCACACATGCAACTGAACCGAGGTACAAATACTCCAAGTGCTCGTTCACGCGTTAAAAACACAACGTACAGGTGAGCAGAAATGTATAACAGCAGCATCTGGGTCGTCTCGACCGCACCCCCCATTCGTCTGTCTGACTCTCAAAACCTTTGGTCACGTGGACGCTCGCTTGTCATGCACAAATGTTGCCCTTTTAATACTTTGCGAGGCTCAAACTTCCTCGACTACGTGGGGGCGGGGGAGGAAATGTTGCTTCAGTCACAGAATAAGGTTTTTGTTTTTTTTTTTCTTCCTTCTCTTCGCGGTAGAGTTTCTACATCAGTTGGACATTCAATGTGTACATTAGCAGCAGTTCTAGTGAATGAAACAATGGCTTCGTTAAGTCGGATTAATAATAAACACCCCCTTTTTTATTTACCCCTCCCCTCCCCTCCTCCTCCTCCTCATGCACAGGACAGGCACCACCTACGGCTCGGTAAACTAAATGCCATGCAAGTTAGAAAAATAGACTGCAAACCCACAAGACAAGAGAAATCAAGGTTCGTCTCCACAGAAGAGGTTGATTTCACTTCAGTTTTTTATTTCATATTTTCTAAGATGTGGAAATAGCAACAAAAAAAAAAAAAAAAAAAAATTTTTTTTTTTGAGAGCGGTAACCAAGACAGCAGTAACAACATGAGCAGAGAGCCACTGAGGTTTTTCATTTTTTTTTTTTCCTCTTTTCCTCGAGTCCATCTCTTACTCTGTATGCCAACCCAAACTGCCAGGTACAAGACAGACACCTCGCCTCTTTTTTATATTTTTTTGTTTTTGTATTTTTTGTGTGTGTGTGTGTGTGTTTTATTATGTTTTCCTTTTTCGGTCCTGTTCTTTTGCGCCACGCGGGCGACCACGTCCACTTGCACGCACTCCCCCCGCCGCCGGTGTGTACGCCTCGGTGTGTTGTGTACCTGTAAGTCATGTGGCTCTCATGTCATTTGAAGCTGTCCCAATCCCACAGTCTGCAGTCTCCAGGCCCCTACCTACCTACCCCCCCCACAACCCCTCCCCCCTTCCACTAGCAGCACCCCGTCCCAGAAAGGTGGTCGCCCTCGTGTGCAGCTGGAGCTGCGCGCTGCAGTGGTTTATCAAGACACTAGTGTGGCTGGAAGCTAGCACCGCCGCCCCCCTCCTCCTCCGCCGCCCCCCTCCTCCTCCTCCTCCCCGTCCTCCTCCTCCTCCTCCTCCCCTTCCTCCCCCGTGTCAACGCAGAGAAAAGAGGCACGGTTGTAGTTCTCTTTTTTTTTTTTAAGTCGAAATCTAGAGTTCCAAGTGTGAACTGTCTGGTCTTGGCCCGTCCCGTTTACAAGGCCGCACGGGTGCCACCCCGGTACCCTCGACGCGCCTAACGCAGGCAAGAGGAGGAGGAGGCGACACGTCACGTGACAAACACCGCCCCCCACGTCCTCCCGGATCCGCGCCTCCGGCCCCGGCCAGTTGATAAACAGAGATGCCTCACCATGTGACCCCCCCCCCCCCCCCCCCCCCCCCCCGTTCAGGGCTACGTTTTTGTGGTTGCCAAATATCTCAACCGTGCACACACAAACACACACATACACGCGCACTGACCCCTCCCCCGATATACACCTTCCGCCTCCGCCTCCGCCTCCACTTCCGCTTCCGCCTCCGCCTCCGCCACTAATCATCCATTCTAACGCGGAATGAGGACAAGCGCCTTGAATTTTGTGTTTGGCACCAGACTTTTTTTGTGTTTTTTCTCCTTTTCCACCCCCCCCCACCCTATCACATTGGCCGGCCACTCTCTGTTTCTGTATCACTCATCACTCCCTCACAGGTCTGTTCTTGCCTTCAAACCAAAAAAACAAAAAAAAAACAAAAACAAAAACATAACAATCAAAAACAAAACAACCTGGAAGAACAACGCTCCTTTCTCTTCTTCCTCCTCTCTGGACACAAGAACAAACTTAATGGAAAAACTAAAAAGTCTTTTTTTTTTTTTTTTTATTTTATTTTTTTTTTCCAAATTCAAGGCACAATGTCTATCAGTATTCCAATCTGTCCGTCCATCCGTCTGTCCGCCCGCCCGTCCGTCTCTACGCCCAGGTTCAGTGTGCGAACATCGCGTCACATAAGCTATTGGACCGTCTGCTCATACGCCACTACTCCCTACAGCTCACGTCTCTCCTGTCTGCTCGGTAACACTGTTAAGAGACGTTTTGGTTGAGAGAGAGAGAGAGAGAGAGAGAGAGAGCGACCGCCGCCGAGTCCAAACCAGTGATAAACAATGAACAAAATAACGTTAACGAAACAAACAAACAAAAAAAAAAATAATAAGACACAAATAAAGACAACCGTTTCGAAAAACAACGAAAAAAAAAAAAAAAAAAAAAAAGAAAGTCTCGTCCTGTTACTCGTGTTTCTCAGTATTCTTAAAAATCAAGTCATTATCCACCAGCTCTTTTTTGGCAAGCTAGTTGTTTTTTTGTTTTTTTCTTTAAATAAGCACTAAGTACTGATAGATAGGATAGCATACACCGTTACCGTGTGTTTTTAAGTAGATGCGTTTGTCGTTTTTTTGTGTACTTTTTCACTCTCATAGTATGAATTCAGGTATTTTTGTCAGGTACTTTTCACTCATCTGTTTAAGGTTTAAGTTAATGCAAGCAGGGACAGAGTTTGCCATGGAGTCTTGCTCTAGACTTGGGTTTCGCGCGGGGCGGGGCCGTCTCTTTATGACACCCCGTTGACCAAGGTCAGGGTCTCGCTGGCGGAGGTCACGCCATTGCTGGGGGAACGCTTGGAGGGCGTTCGCTCGTCCTTTTTGGCACTGGTGCCGTTCTCCTGTGGGTGCGACGGGTTGAGAATCATCATCACCTTTCAAATTTTTGATTTATAAAAAGTAACGCCGGGGGTCAGTGTGTGTGTTGCTTCTATCTACCTTGGGCTCGGGGCCAGCGTGGTTTTCTTTCTGGGGTAAATTCTGTCTGCTCTGGGAGTCGGCACGGGATATGTAGTCGGCAACGGTCACTGCAAACATTGAAACGTGTTAACAAAGAGCTTGAGGTTATTTTCATCCTTAAGGGACAAAAATACTCGTAAAAAAAACAAAACACGGTGACTCACCACTTTCACCTGGCTGCCTGTCACGGCTGGCCGAGCCTCCCTCCGGGCGGTTGCCGCGGTTACGGCGGCGGCGGCTTCGGTTGCGGCGCTGGGGTCGGGCGTCCTCGTCTAGTGTCAATGTCAGAGATTAACGTCCAGTTATGAAAAGCAAAGCGACAAATTTGCGAGTTCGCGAGGCTCGAACGGGGACACTGAAGCGCTCACCCAGGCCGTTCTCGCTGGGGCCCGCCTGGCTGTCCGACTCGGCGGCGGCGTCCATCACGCTGGGCTCCTGGTCGTTGCGGCGGCGCCGGGATCGTCTGCGGCGGTCTCCTCCCGCGCCTTCACCCACGTCGGTTTCGGCAAGCTCTCCCTCGCCCTCCAGCAGGGAGTATGGGTTAATGTCTGGGTCCCTCAGCACTGGACAGGACAAAAACGGACGTTATGAAGTGTCCAGAAGAGGATTACGCTTATTTTAATTTTGAAAAGCTCTCAAATCTTAAGGGGAGTAATGTGATTTGTTGATTTAGAGCAGAACATTTGTCTACCTGAGCTGATGGAGTTGGAAGGCTTGGCTCCTGGCCCTCCACGGCCCCGTCCGGAGTTAGAGCCTCGGCCCCTGCCACCCCGTCGGGAGCCCCTCTCATCGCTGCCTAGGCCACGGGGCCTCTGGTCTCGGTCATTAACGTCCTCTGACTCAGAAGCGTTGGACAGCTCCGAGTTTGTGCCTGCGTCAGGCAGAGAAAAATGTCATAAACGGCGATTACACAAAGCCTACGACTCAAGTCGACGTCACTATTCGGTTCCGTCATTCTCACCGTATCCAGAGTACTGGCTGTTGGAGGCCCTGCGTCCCCTGCCGCGGCCCCCGTAGGTACGAGAATTGTGGAGCGAGTTGCTGCTCTCATCCGTCAGGTAGCCTTTCTCCCGCTCCACACCGGGGCCCCCGGTTCGGCTGGGAGGCGCGCGGTACCCGACCCCGATCTGACGGAGCTGCTCGTCAATCTGGAGACGCTCGAGGCGCAGCTGCTCCACTTCCTGGGGGACGGGGAAACGGATAGTAGGGGATTAAGCCGAAATATTTCAACAGCACACAACGAAACACGCTCTCCCCCGGCACGCCACCCTACACCTAGATGCCCTCCTCTTATTGACGTACATGTTTGGGAAACAATTGCGCAGATGAACATATACAACTTGTTAAATTTGTGACCATTACAACACAGAACCTATTTTATCCGTGACTCAAGATCATGCCAAAAGATTAAAGCAACATCGAACGCTATAATGATTAAAGTCATATTTTTATCTGCTCCCTTTCAGACTCCGAACGTAAGAAGTACAGCCGTTGACATGGAAACTGTCCCCTCACTTCTTTAAACCTCTTTAAACTAGGGTTGGGCGGTATGACGGTATTACACCGTGTGACGGTATAAGAGTGTCTACCGGTAGAGATTTTGCAACACCGTTTATACCGGAGAAAGAGCAGATGTCTGCGGCGTCTCTCCGAGTCACTGTAATTACACCGCCTCGACACACGGGGCACTGCGGGCACTGCAGCAGACTGCTCGGCGCGGTCGCATGAGCACGAAGAAGAAGAAACAACTTTACCTGAGTCATAGACATATATAGATAGACGCGTCATTGAGCGCTGCCGTCTACTAGAGCGGCGTGCCTACAGGGCGGCCATCTTGGAACAGGGCCACTCGCTCCTACAGTGCATTACATCCATGGAGGAATGGGGTTTCTACACAATAAAAGTGATCATAAATCGCTCAGTTGAAGTCCGGCATCTTTTCTTTACAATCCTCTGTCAGAAGCTAGTCTGCTGATAACATTAAGTAAAAATTGTATTTGGGTAGTAAAACCATATTTTCAGTTCAATACGTTTTGAAATCGGTCCAAAATTCGGCGAATAGTTCTACTTTGAGATTGAGGAGTACCTCTTTCCTTCGTATGTTCATGCACCGCTGCCTCTGCGAGCCCTGTACCAAGATGGCGGCGCTGTAGGCACGTCCCTCCACAGTCAATGACGCGTCTATCTCTATACATGTCTATGACCTGGGTGGTAACAATCATGGCGGAGGCGGAGAGTGAACGTCACGAGGAAACGGAGGCAGCCCGACCCACCCATGTGGAACGGACAAAAAGTGCAAAGGGTGTTGCGCGACTGTTGCTTGGAGGCGGAAACACCAATAACCTCTTCCACCACTTAAAGTTAAAACATGCGAAGCAGTATCATGAAAGCCAAAAGATATTTTCTTTAAAAATAATGTTATGCTGCTGTGAGCAAATAAAAATAAAAGAGGAAAACGATCAAATGCGTCAGTATGGTTATTTTAAAGGAACCGTATGTAGGATTGTGGCCAAAACTGGTACTGCAATCACTTTCTAAATACTGTAGAACGGTGTATCCCCTCCCCCTCCCCCCTGACTCGAGGTTGCCAGCTAAGCTGCAGGATCCGGCAGGAACGTAGGCTGCTACAAGGAGCTTCCAATGGCAAGTGACGAGTCCTACACAGTAATTTTTTTTTTTTCTGTTAATAAAGTTTATGCTTCATGAGAGATGTTTTGCGAAGTAATTACGTATCGCAAAAATTTACTAATGGCGATTAGCCAAATATTTCGTAAAGATGTACTGTAATACCACATTTCAGTCGGAACGTAGATTGTTTTCATACCCTGCTAGTGGTGCGATATAAAGCTTTTTATGAACGCATTTAGCACGGGCGAACATGGAAAATCCACTGTCTATATGTACGGAAGCACGGGGCTTTTAGCCTACACCAACAAACATGGTAGAATATAGCATCCAAAAGTCGAGGGTCAATTGACCTTTGGCTAAGCCCCGCCCTAGAATGTAGATTGACCAATCACAGCTCCCACAGGGGTCCGACACTTTTTCCACAGCGCTCCATTGACTTTAACGCAGGCGTCTCATATTTTCGGTCTCGGCAGGCTATACTGTCGATATATATCCAGGGTATGGATAAGCCCAATGATGTGCGCGCAAAACCCTGTGGAGCTAACCAAAACATCACCGTTACAGCTTAAGTTGCATAGTTGTTGATACGCTAGCACACGCTGAAGAAATACAACGTTATACGTGCGTAACGTTAGTCCGTTTGCTTCGTAATAACGATTATAGAAGTGAATAGAGACGTACCCAGCTTTGCATGAACAGTGTTGCTCCTTGATATTGTCAGTCCCAGCCTCCGTCTCGATTAATAGGATATGCGGTGGTTAATTTTTTGACTGTGACCGGTAGCTTTTGCCTCTGTTTGGATGCCTTGTTGTTCGTTGCGTTTCACTTGTATGTCCTGAATATAGCCTTCGAACGCATATTGCAGCCCCTTTTGCCTACTTCTATCGGACACTTTATTTGCTGCTTTATAAAAGTTTGACAAAAGTTCAGCAGGAAGAGCTGTCACAGCATAAGCCATGTTGATACCAGAGCCTTATAGATAACCAGAAAACCACAGCCCAGAAGAGAATGTCGGACGTAGCAACAGTAACTAAGGGGGGCGGGGCTTAGCCAAAGGTCAATTCCATGCCATTCCGGACTTTGTCACGACGTAGTTCGGATTCATAACGAGGTCTTTTAGGTTTAGTAACGTTACACATGTTTTTATCCGACACGTTCGTAGCTGCAGCTGCGGTAACTAGAGCAGAGCTGGCAACCCGGAAGACGAAACTCTACTGACCGCGACATATACCGTTACCGTGATATGAAATTACTCATACCGTGATATAAGATTTTGCTCATACCGCCCAACCCTACTTTAAACAACAGACAACCCTTATAGCATATCGTGCGGTGTAAGAACAGCTACGAGAGCGTCACAGCTCCTTTGAGTCAAAAGGTTTGGACGGACTACTCATCTGGTTAATTCACCAGCTGAACCAAGGGGAGGGGGATAATGACTAATGCTAAATTGCAGTCATATAACACCGACAACCAGTACTATCCGTCATAGGCCTCTAACAAACAAAACGGAAGATTAAGGATAAAAGTAATTGTAAAAAAAAAAAAGGACAGCAATTAACTTCTGGGGGTATCATCATTCCACATGAGGCAACTTCATAAATGAGGGGAGTGAGTAATGGTGTCTAATGGCAGCAGAGCAGTGACAGCAGCAGTTTCTATGGTGGTTTATTGGTGGGAGATTTGGAAGTGGATGGGATAGGGGGTCTAACTTCACGTCGTGACAGCTGTCTCCACCAATGACAGCTGATCCTCAAGGGAGGTGTTGGAGGCGGGGGTGGAGGAAGCGAGGCCCCGAGCAGAGGGGTCCAATGTTATTTTAGGAAGCCGAGGGTCCAGATAGCTGGTAATCTACACTCCAGCGTACCCTTCACCCCACCCCAAAGAGAGAGAGGAGAGGAGGGGAGGGGAGGGGGGCTATTTATAAAAGCACATGAGGTAAGGGCAAAATGAGGCGCTCTCAGCAGCTTTTCCTCATGTGGTGCTGGTGGGAGGAGACAGGTGACCAATATGAGACGACCCCCGCACGTACGCCCACCGTGCCACAAATCACATTAACGGGAATTGTGCTTCTAAGAAGTATACTTCTTCTTCTTCTATCAAGTGCACACAGTTCAAATGGAGTAAAAGAGGATCCAGTGTAGATCCAAAGGGTGGTGCTGCCATCTACTGGTGAAAGCGAAAGGCTGTCTTACCTGCAGATAGGACACATGGTACTCCAGCAGAGCCTGAGCATTGCTGATGTTCTCCTTGGTGCCCACAAACACGAAGGGAACCATGCCCTAATAAGGCACAAAGAAGAAGAAATTAAGCAGGCATGCAAACTGGTCAGGGGTCAAAAAGGTGAGAAGAGTGTGAAGAGGGAAATGGCCACGAACACCCCCCCCCCCCCCCCCCCCCCTTGGTAAACAGAGATTTACAAAGACAACAGACTACAAATTCACTAATTTTTACCAAAAAAAAAACTTTTGAAACTGTTTTTCCTCGGGCCTGAAGGGCATATTTCACTGCCGGGCCTTTATTTTACTCAAGCACATCGCGGTCCAGGCCTTTATTGGAAGGAGGCCAGAATTAGAGGCAGGCCTTAATTTCTATTTGAGCAAAACGAACTACGAGTAGAATGAATAAAAACAAGATTTTGTGTCTATTTGAACCTATAAAATACTAGGTTCATTTATTGAAAACGTACCGTTACCATAACATGGTATGCATACAGAATATTAACAACAAATGAGCGGCGCGACGCGGTCGGAGCGCACTGAGGACAGTGAGTCCGCTGCCGGTCGGCAGTCGCGCCGGGAGCGAGTGGGACCCGTCCCTCCCCGCACGGAGAGAGGGCGCAGTGAGCACTGATTCCACGACCCCAGGGACCCCAAGTGAGATGCGGGGGGTCGCTGTAAAGCTCGCGGCCGGAGCCGACGAGCCACCTTCGCCCCGAGCACTTCCAGGTCGACCCAGAGCCGGTCGCGGCGCACCGCCACGGAGGAAATGCGCCCGGCGGGGGCCGGCCGACGCCGGGGAGAGGTCCCGCTGAGGGGATCCTCCCACACCGTGCCGCCGAAACCCTGACCCGCCGAGATGACCGGCCTTTATTTACCTCCGCTGACAGCGAGACCGGCAAATGTTGGAGACCCGGCCGCTAATGGAATACAGGCCAATATTAGAGGATTTACGGTATATAGAACATTATATTATTATATTATTAAAATATATTAAAATAAAAGTCAACGAGTAGGCTACCCCCCCCCCCCCCCCCCAAATATTTTCTCCTCGGATTTGCACGAATCACATAAGTCACCCAATTTGGATTGAAAACGGCGAATTTCGCCGAAAGGTGAGGAGTTTGCATGCCTGTTAAGAGTTTAGTCTCTAGTAGTTTATTTATTTGTCTTTCAGGAAGGCTGACGATCAACATTTTAAATATTCAGAGCCAGTGTCGGGGGAGATTCAGTTCGGAAACAGTTCAGATCACAAAAAACATTATTGTTAGTGGCGACTTACAGACCATTTCTGGAAATGACTGCTTAAAAACTACATGGAGCACACTCACAAACAGAAACAACGGTTAGGTCAGCTAAGGGCCCACACATCCTCTATAGGCGACACACGCTGTGCGGCGGGGGCTGTGTGCGCGCCGAAAGCAATGAAAACTTAAGTGCTCGTGACAAAAAAACAAGAGAGACGAAGCAGCAGCATGGAAGAAGAGTGTCAAAAAGCAGACAGCACATGGGACGTTTACACTCTGCTGCAGTTAGACGGCTTTGTGTTTTAGAGTGTGGAAGTGTTGGGTGGGGGGGGAAGAGAGAAGAGAGAGGGAGGGGGGGTTGTAGGAAACTGGGAGTCCGGCCGAACGGTCCATTCACCTCTTTGCCGTTGGCAGTGTCGTCCCTGCCAGCCCCCTGCCTGCCTACCTCCTCCCGGGGAAGTTTTTTGTCGTTGTCTCCCTCGATCCTGACGCGAACCACGCCCGACTTGTCCACGATCTCCTGGATGACTTTGCCGCTCTTGCCGATGACTTTTCCTGGGGGTGGGGGGGCGGAATAAAAAGAAAACGGGCGTCACAACGAGGGAGGGAGGGTGGTGCGGCCGTAACGGGGAATTTGCGGCGTGGCGACGAAGCGAGATGTCATCGCCGAGAAAATGAGCTCTCTCGGGAATGTTGCGCCGGGCTCACTCACCTACGAGATTCCTGGGTACCTGAAAGTAGTCTTCCTTAAACTCAAGATACTCTCTAGCTTGCTTCACCGCCTCTGGGGTCTGGAACACAGAGCACGCAACTTCAGGCCGGGACAAGAACAAACGTAGCCAGGAAAAAAAAAAAAAACAGCAGAGGCTCGTTAAGAGGCGTACCTCTCCGTAGATCCTAAACGTGCAGCTTTCCTCCTCCAGCTCGATGGCGGTGACGCCGGCCACCTTCCTCGCCTGCTGGATGTTGGCGCCGTGGGAGCCGATGGCGAGGCCCATCAGGTCCTCCCTGACCTTCACCTCTTCTTGGTATGCAGACGCTAGCTGCTTGCTCGTCTGGAAAAGTGGAAAACACATAGTTGTTGTTGGGTTTTTTTGTTTTGTGCAAATCCAAGCTACGGGTGTGTAGAAAAAGAGTAAGCTCACCTCCAGATGTTTGGTGGCCTCTTCGTTGCGGGACATTAGCATAAGCTTGGTACGGATGCTGCGGAAGTGCATGTCACTCAGAAGTGTTGCACGCTTTACTGTGGTTTCATTTGTAGACTGTGGAAGAAGACGACAGTAAAGGAATTCAATTTAATTCATTTACATTAAAGTAAACATTACAAAACAAGTTAAGAGTCTTGAATGTTTGTTGCTCCTTCTTATAAAAAGACCTCAGAGGAACAGGTAGAGGGACATAAAACTGGGTGCACTGCGTCATCTTGCATTCTCATTTATACATCTGAAGTGTGCCTCTCCAGAGCGCGTCTGCTCCCGAGTACTCACCAGCACAATGAGTTCGTGTGTTTGGGTACTGTAGAAGATGCAGTTGGCGCCGATAGCTTTCCTGAAGTCTTTGTGGATGTTGTCGTTTGCGCAGCTGTCGACGAGAAAAAAAAAACAACAAAACGGGACAGTCAGTCGCTTCGGCTTTCGTTTGACGTTCAGAGGCAGAATTAAAGTCAAGCATGTAACTCGATAACGCCAAGACTCACATGTCCCTCAGGTCTTCCGGGACGGGTATGGGGACTTTGTGGAAGGAGTTTCGAGAGGAAGGGCTGTTGGGGTTGAGAGGCCTGATGCGCTCCGCCGTGACGATCTCGTTGTACGTGGCGTCGCACGCCGCGTATTCGATGACGTAGAACTGGAAATGGCGCAAAGGGAGACAGATTTTTTTTTTTTTTTTTAATAAAAACACAAGAAATATCAGATGAAAACATCACCGTGCCTCAGTCAAATTAATATTTACTGATGTCTCTCGACGCATCTCTCACTTTGAATGAAATACTTTAACTAAAATGTCTTTTTTACACTCCTTTCCCATCATCAGCATCATATCCTGGCAACCGTCTCCAAAGAAACACGTGCCAGAGGATAAGATGCAGGGAAAGATGAAAAAAAAATAAAAATAAAAAAATGTAGACAAAGAAAAAAAAAACATAAGAAGAGCGCAGCGGCGAGATGAACACCGCACACTCCGCGGCTCAAAGGACCGAATTAAAGCCATCAGTCAGTGCTAGACATTCCTGCAGGCTCTTATCAGACTGCTCCAAATAACAGCAGCGACTCCCACGGCACGTAGTACCGCAAAGCCGTCCTTTCCATATCCCACTGACCCACTATTCAACCTGCAGCTCATGCGAGTCAGTATTGGTTGAAATGATCAGGAAAAAAAATTAAAAAAAATAAGCCACATGTACTTACTGGACAGAGTCTAGTGTGAATTCATTTTGACACAACAAGTCAGCGTGAAGAGGGAGCATGGGTGTAAAGGCTAGATTATGCTTCCGCGTAGTGATCACGCAATGGCCACGCAGTTGCTCGGACGCAGTCGTGAGACCGTGATGGTTCTGCGTGGGGTTTACGTGTCGAAATGCAATTCAATGCCACACCGGTAGAGGGCGCTATGGTTTTTTGTGACCGACCGACCGACCAAGACTCTTGTGACGTATCTCGCTTCGTTATTTACCTTCCGGCTTTTGCCGTAGTCACAGTGAACGATGGACACCGAGACAGAGAGACTGGCGTTGGAGCTCCAAATTATTCAAGCAGAGGAAGAAATACTTCTATTGCAAATTAGGGCACGACAAAGGAGACAATTATGTTTATGAGTGGAAACCGGAAAAGCGGTCTCCAGCGGATGTAGTTAGCGGACCAATCACAGCCAATGCCGCTGCGTTGCCGCTGCGTTGCTGCTGCGTCGCCTCGACGCGCGTCGAGGATTTTTGGGAGGTGCACGTCTGGCCCTTGCGTAGGACGCACGGGGGTCCGCAAGGACGCAATAGGTCCGTAATAGGTCCGTACGCACGGAAGCGCTGTGTCAACGCGGAAGCATAATTTGGGCTTAAGAGACGTGTCATTTGAAGGCACAACATGAGAGACACAATCAGGACTCCTGATGCTACCGCTAACCACCTGTACTCACCCTACACGGAGCACACTGCAGCACTCAGAGCTCAATAAACACTTACTGGCAATGCAACAGAGAGAGATAGTGAAAGGTGACTGCTTAGCCTCTATTAGGGATTATTAAATACTGACAGCAAAGAGGAAGCTAGCGCAGCCGGATCTTATCACCGACAGAAGGCATCGTGTTCTCAACGATGTTAGTTCTTTTCAACTGAATTGCTCGCGTATTTCCAACGCCGAGCCGAGTGGAGACTGGGGGGGGGGGGGGGGCGAACGAGGAGCGGATTAAGTGACAACAGTGCGGGTTTTAAAAGTATTTCTGCACATGAAAAGCCGGCTTTAGTAGCAGCAGCATTATCTTAGCGTAGTTTGGTGGCGTTTTAATTAACGGGGGGAAAGGGATACGCTTTATTTTCCCCCGACGTATTGCGCATTAAAGCGGTTATCTGAAAGTCCCCTAAAAAAAAAACCCAGGCTCTTATAAGAGAGCACTTACCTCGCCCTTCATCATTCTGACCCGGGCCAGCCACCAGCCACATGGCTCCTGCTCGTTGGCCCTGGAGTAGACCTGGAAGGAGACGCACTGGTGAATGAACAAAGAAACTGCTCGGGGCACATTAAATTGTGGCGGAGAGGAAGACGCGGCGACAAGAGGAGAAAGCCGCTGCGAAGTCAGCAACCAAATGACCATTTCCTGTTGTAAATTTTATCACCACTGAGTATTTAGTAAAGCATTCAGGATGCATAACTAATATGGGCATACTTGCAACTTCTACAACAGACAATAACATTTCACATCATCATATTAGGTTCTAATCTGCTGCCGTAAAGCACCAGAAAATGCTGAAAACATGGATTGTTTTGCCTGCTGCTTTTAAAAAGCACTACTCAACAACACCCTGTCTGATAAAGTGCAAAGAGAGCAAGGCCCCGGCGAGACGAGGCGCGCGCAGTGACTCAGACAGATGCAAAAGCGGCAGGCCTCACCTCCACCTCCTCTCCTTCGCCGATATCCTTGTTGTAGTCGGCCGGCGGAGGCAACCGCACGTCGCTGAAGGGCAACTGTCTCTCCGGCTGCCAGCTACGGCGAGAGACGAGGGAGACAAAAAAAAAAAACACTTGTCAGCTTATCAACACAGTCGCAGGTAACGCAATTAAACGCCGCCGCCGCCGCACGGTTCGAGCGCTCTCGTGTTTTGTTTCTTGCTTCTGTCATTGTGAGATCGGATCGCCGTGTTTACCCACTCACCGCCGCGCAAGCACACATTATCAGACGTAATGAAAATCAGCGGAAAAATGGCCCATTAAGTTTAATGAAGAAGTTCAAGAAATTACGTCCGGACAGTTAGTGGCTATGTTCATCGTACGCCGTCCTTTTAATTAATTCTTTATAAACTGGAAATAGCTCAAAAGGGCGCCATAAACGTCTCCTGCTCGTATTGAAGACTTTTAATTTAAAAGCCTTTCTTTCCTGACATTAAAGACCCAAAGTGTGGTTCATTCATTCATTCATTCATTATCTTATCTTATCTTATACAACACGCTAGTCTGACACCTCCATGTGCTCGGGGGAAAGTAAAAGGAGAAGGAAGGGGGGAACGAACCATCCCAAAAATGACACAGGCCGCCGCTGCCACCCCCTCCTCTCCTGCCTCGCATACCTCGCTTCACTATTTTTAGGAAGACCCTGATCTGCACTCGGAGCCAAGTAGATAAAGAGGGACCAAGAGGGTGGATGGGTGGGTGGCAGAAAGGGACAGTAGGTGGGACTATCGGTATAGGAAAGCATGCCGACCAGGAGGGGTGAAAAAACCGCTAGAGACGTGTATGGACAGCTGCATCCCAAGCACATGTGCTGAAGGGGACAGTTTTAAAATGCCTGGGTACAATCTGTGACGAGTCGTCGGAAATGTTCACTGAAGTGCGGGAGGAGAGATTAAAGATTGAAACAAAGAGCAAACTTACTTGTTTTCGAACACGATCGTGAGCGAGTCTTCGTGGACATCTTTGATATAACCCTGAAAAGAAAAACCAGACGGAAACAATTTTATTATCCCTCGAATGCACAAACAGAGAGACGGGGGGGGGACGTTGGTTGGGGTGCGGCTGTTGATTTTTTTTTTGTGCGTGTAAACAACAGCTGGTTTGTAAAGCCAGGCTAGACCAAACACTGTGACGAGACAAAAAAAAGAGCATCTAGGGGCTCTTTTTTCAGAAGCCAAGACATCACATCGCTGACACTATTCTCTGGCTGTGAATTGTGTTGCCGGATAAAGTGACGAGGAGGAACACTGACTCCTCCTGACAGCGCAGACAGCCTGGAAATCTCTCTCTCTCTCTCTCACTCGGTACACAAGCGGGATTAAAAAAAATAAATACAAAACGCACACAAGCCTCCTCTATTTTTGTTCGGGAAAGCTGGAAGACAATAGTTTAACACGGGGAAAGGTTTCATGAGAGCAAAGGGGAAGGCAGGGGCTCGATCCTATATGGACACATTCTGCGATAGTCTGCAGACGGCTATTACGAGAGATGTCCATCACGACCGTCCACAAATCTGTCACGGCGTGCTATTAACTTTTTTTTTTTACTAACACCCCCCGAGCAAAGTGCCGAGCAAAAGACGAGACAGGAGGAAACCGGTGGGTGTGGCAGGTCTCTCGGTGTGACACCGCCATATACGGGACAGAGCGGATTGACGGCGTCTGCAGCTGCAACCGTGCTCGGGGGTTTTAGAGGTGGTGGTGTAGGTGGGGGTGTGTGGATTCACCTGCTCAGAAGGTACCGGCTTTGCACCCGGAGAGAGCGCAGCAGTTGGGTTTTTACACGCTTTTAAAACAGTCGAACAATCATAAACTACGATTACGACTCACGACTTCCTTCGTGTTCTAAGAGGATTCAGGTTAATGTTCACGGTGTGCCCCGGCGCCTACGCCAGTGGCGGAGGGCCCGTCTGCTGCTCACATTGCAGAGTCACGCATTTGAGCCGACCGGCTTCTGGAAAAAGCGGTGACAACAGGTCTGACTGAAAAAAAAAGTGCTCATCCTCCAATTATTTCCTTGGGGGGGGAGGGAGATGGGGGTCACGTTAGGAGAGGAGACAGCTGCCTTGTGCACGGTCCCCGCCAAGCTAAGCTAAGTTTCGCTTCCACCAGGGCAGGGGAAACTGCCAGGTTAAAGGGCAGGCAAGCCCTCCTTCTAGCAAGACGAGGGGACAGAGAGCGGCCGTCCGCACAGGCCTCTCGTCCTCCGCGTGCCGTCCCGCGCGGTGACCAACGTCTGGGACCGAGATGTCGACCTTATTCTCTCCCAAACTGATAAAACGCACGCTTTCAAACACAAGTGGCCAACAAAATACACAATAACTTGAGGTCTGCATCAGAGTTAGCCATTAAGCAGAAGTGTGGAAACAAAAAATAAGACTCTTAACTTTCTCGTGTCCTATAAGACAGACTATAAACAGACTGTGCTGCCCTAACAAGTTCCTAAACATGATCTTGATTCATGATTACACAGGAAAAAACGGTGACGACAAGTCGAATGAGGCAAATTAATATCCCTTTCACACCTCGCATCAAGGACAAAAGGTATATCATGACATTTAGGCTCAACGCGTCCACAGAACGAGAGGCCGTGACACTAGGGGGACGAGTTAGTGGAAAGTGTTCATCCACGCCAGAGCCAAACTGTCACCCTGTTAAAAAACAGAACAACAGGTGAAGCAGCAAGAGAGAGAGAGAGGGAGGGAGGGAGGGAGGGGAGTAAATATAGGGTCGCTGAAACCGCCATGTGGTTCGGGGGGCCGACCGGCCTGAAGGGCTGAAGAGAGAGGAAAAGACGGAGCACACGGCCGTGTATAGGTGTGTTTTAAAAGGAGGAATGAAATAAAATAAAAACAGCCTAGAAAGAAAGAAAGAAAGAAAGAAAGGGAGGTGGTTATTTGCAAATTCATCGACAAATTAAAGGGTCAGCTCAGGTTGCAAGCAACTTTCTTTCTTTCTTTCTTTTCTTGAACATCATCTGCACGGCCCACTACTAGGCAAACATGTGAAGTCATCATAAGGCCACCTTTACAGGGTTATGTCTTGAACAAGCAGTGACACAGCAGCAACAGTGGCTTTAAACAATGTGCCTGGAGGTTTAAGTATTGGTTTCTCCCTCAGATCTGGCAGAATTGAAACAGAAAGTGTCCCTTCTAGTTGTCTCTGTCCGGGGCAATAAACAACAAACAAGGTACAATGGTGTAGCTAAAAAACAAAAAACAACAACGTGGGCTGGGCTACAAAACAATCATGAAGTCTGGTGAGCTTCTATGTAGCATCACATCACACTTGCACGCAGAAAAAACTGCTATCTTGGTTAGCTGCTGGTCTCCTGCTTTCACAGCGAACCGGTGTGTTGAGAGAGCACGTTAAAAGCTACATAACCTTGTTGTGACAGTCGCTAAAAACGAAGAAATACAGGCCATGCACGGTGATGACAAGTGTACCTAGCTTCGCTGCTAGCCACAGCTAGCTGCCCACCCTACAATGGCCAACCCCTGATGGAAGGCAAAACCATCCCCGCTCGCCAGGTCCGGACCCAAGCTAGCGTTAGCCGAGCAACGGGTTAGCAAAGGGCTGGGCTCGGAAGAGCGAAACCTAACCGCCGCCGCTCGCGAAAGAAAACTTTTTCAACGTGCACGAATGGAAGCCACGACCCGTTACCAGGTTACCTTGTAGAAGGCCCCGTTCGAGCCGCGAACTTCAACGGCCAGCCCGTCCATACTCGTCGGCAGCTCCCCGCGGCTGTGCGCGTCCGTCGCCGGTAAGACTCCCGGAGAGTCCGGCAGCGGTACGAGCCCCAGCTTCGCCGGCTCCTCGCCGCTCTCCGGCCGCTTGTGGATTTCCAGTGTGTCGGGTGGAGGAGAAGGGGGCAGAGGTGAAAGGGGTTGGGGGGGGAGAGAGATGGGTGTGATGGTGTCAACTAATGCAACGCAGACGCTGTCTCCAGCTACGGCAGCAGTCAGTTGGTGGAACCGTTGTCCGTTTTTTTTCTGAACTGGAGGAGGGGAAGGGGAGGGGGGGGGGAATTCGGCGCTCGCGACCTGGAAACAGGCACCGCCACGAGCTGTGGTGAGGTCTCGACGTGCGCGAGGAGGAGAAAACGAGCTAATGATGCTAGGGGGCAGGAGGATGCTAGCTGATGGGCAGTTAGCTGGGAGGCTAGCTATCAACACCTTGATTCCCGTCAGTTTTCAAGGGGGGGATGCTAGCAGGCTAGCATTTGATAGCCCGGCTGCGTTTTGCTGGTCGTGCGAGTGGCGCAGTCGCGGCGTTGAACAGTTTCACAGAAGTCGTCACCGGGGGCCGTTTCTTCAGTCTGCGGTGCAGTTGTCGGCGTCTCCAAAAAAAAAAAAGCGTCGGTGATGCACTACCGCCCGGCGACTCCTTACTCCAACTACCCGTCCCCTCAAACACACGCTGATAGAGTGAATCAGAGAGGGACTGAATGACCTCGAACACCCCACCCCTCCACGCTAAGGCCCGCCCACTACAGAACCTAAGCTTATGATTGGCCGAAAGCAGCGTCAATCAACTTTGGCTGTCGCTGATTGGCTCAGAAAATAAGGGCTGGTCCCACAACCGTGACCAATAAAACCCAGAGAGTCGCGTCCTAACAGAATCCATAGGCCTCATCCCGTGTCAATTATAATTTCACTCAAAGTGACTGGCTCCCATATCTGATTTTGCCCACTCATTGATGACTGAGGACCACCAGCTATTGTGTAAACAGCACTGGAGTGAAGTTACTATACTGAGAAAAAGTTACATCGCATCATGGCAGAAACACACATGTTCACGCTGAGGAAAAAAAGAGAAGAAAAACATTACATTTACAGGGTTTTCTATGTGTGGAAAATTATATCACCTCACGCGAGTCCACAAAACTACTGCTGGTCGCTTAGGTAAGGGCACCGTTGCAAAACAGCAAAAAAGCTGCACCGAGACCGAGGACCACATATGGACAAGGACTGTTGCGAGGAAACAGCTGCGAGGAGCACTCACGAGAGGCCAGAGGTCACGGGGGAAGGCCCACGCAGTACAAGAATAATTGTAGCACCCCAGATGTCATATCATATGCAATGTGTAAGGATCCTTTCTCCATCAGGAGTACAAGGGGTCTGATCAGATGATTGAGCCTTTGCACAGTGTCGCTTGACTTGACAGTCCGACAAATAGCGAGGCATCCAAAGTAATTTGTCCCCCGAGCTGAAATAATCATTTCAAACACATGTCGTAAAGAATAAAAAAGGACATTACCACTCGATCAGTTTTCCTTTTCGTATCAGCAATGACGGAAACAAGTGGAACAAATTAAGAGGAGTGCAAAAACTTTATTGAGATCTTAATAAAGCAAAGCAAGACATCTGCTTGAGATATTTACCTAGTCAGCGTTTACCTAACAGCAAACCAACATGCCAGTGCCAGGTGATGCTCCAAGCCAGGGGCATGAAAACATCAAATTTAAGATTTGTGGACGAGGAAACGAATGCAGGGAACAAATGCAGCTTAAGGTCTATGAAGGGTGAGATTTAAAGAGCACGTTTCAATTCCTTGGGACCCGAAATCTCCTCACATCGATCCTAAACATCTCCTTCATCCAGTTTGTTTTTAAAGAAGCACTTATTTTTGTGTGTGTGTGTGCTTCTGTTCAGTCTTATTTTGGAGCAGTAACAGTCAACGCAGCAAGGCCCAGATGGTTTGGGTTAAGAACAATCTGAGATTTACATAATATGGATGAGAACATGCATCAGAAACGACTTTTACTGCCTTCGCACGCAGTACAACGAGGAATACACGGTCTGATCAGATGATATATTATTAATTTGCAGCTCCAGAACTGACAAGACTCAAAAAATGAGAAGTTGTTTGACTGGAAAATGTTTGAGGTGATGAACGCCTTTACCTCCTCCTGATCCTTAGGTACTGATTATAAGTAGCTGAGTGTTTATGAGCAACCACACATTTCCATGTTGTGTGTGGAGGTAGGATAAGCTACTGACATGATCACAAGTGTCAAAGGAATATGAAAATATCTGAGCTGATCTGTGAACGCAGTTTTAAATAATTTGTTTTTACATTGGATTGTAGTTATGTTGTTGTTATATATATATATTTTAACATTTATAGGAACATTGGCCACACTTTATTTAACCATTATTGATTTCAGTGAAGATTGTATTGTGCATTAATGAGATGATATTGTTATTATAAGGTAGTTTTCATTCATCGTTTTAGAGAAGTTCTGGATTTTCGTGTGCGCGCTCCCCGGTGCGCGTACGTCGAGAAGCTGTAGTGACCACGTGGGCCAGCGCCAGCAAATGGGAACGCCTCCTGAGAGACGCGCGCAACTTGATTCAGGAAGTGCCCGTTTTTTCGTTTCTGGCGTTTTCAGAGCTTTTCTTTTTATTTCTCGACTACCGGGGTGGAAACAGTTAGACCGAAAATGTCAGGTGGCGCCGAGATAACGTCGCTCGGGAAGGGAGACAGTTTACATCAGCAGGGTGAGAAAATAAAAAATAAACTGTTGCTTTACGCTTCTGTATTTCAGAATTAGAGCGAAGTTACCTTTTGTTTTTTTTGCATTTCCATAGCTTTTAACTAACGATGTGACGTTTTGAACGTATGTTTTGTAGTTTAAGTTGTGCTTTTCTGTCTGAAACCCCTGACAGTGACAGTGTAGTCTAGCCCCTGTTGTATATGTGTGATAATAAGTCGTATTATTTACTGTCGTCCCGGGTCAGTTCTCGCATCCTTCCCGCTGTGTGACATGACAGAGGAAGACCTGACCCAGAACCCGCAGCTCTGTAAACTCCTGGCCACCCTGGCTCAACACGTGGACCAGACCGGACTCACCGTGCCCCTGCAAACAGAGCTGGACAAGGTAGCCGTGGTTATTCACCTTCTACGTTTTCACCATAGAAACTCAATCAAAACAGTAATCTGTGATTTACTGACCTCTAGTGGCGGACAACGAGAGCTGCAACAACATTTAGAGAACCCTGCTACTGCTGCTACTACTACTACTACTACTTGCACAGTGCACAGGCTGACTTCAGTATGTGTGGCTGCCTCTTCTCTAGGCTGAACAGAAGCTGCAGAGCCAGAGGTGTCGCTGGCTGCGCTCCGAGAGCCTCCACCGGGGTCTGCAGGAGATGATCCAGGATCACTGTGTCAGGAAGCACCACACTACTGTGCCCCCAGACCAGAACATGGTAGGTACTTTCTTGCACAGGGGTCGCGGGGGGTGCTGAAGCCCGAGAGGCGGAGGTACACCCTGGACGGGTCGCCAGTCTATCTCAGGGCTAACACAGAGAGACAGACAACCATTCACACTCACACCTACGGCCAATTTAGAATCACCAATTAACCTAACAAGCATGTCTTTGGACGGTGAGAGGAAGCTGGAGTACTTGGAGAGAACCCACGCAGACTCAGAGAGAACATGCAAACTCCACACAGAAAGGTCCCAGGCCTGAATTCGTATCATAGACAACACGTTTTTATTTTTTTTGCACATTAAAAATATAGTTCCCAGTTGCAGCCGGAGGTCACAATTTGAAATCCTTTTAAAGAGCAGCTATATCTGTTTCCTTGGCTAGATTTTTAAAATAAAAACATAGGTTGCAGCCTACAAGTATGGGATAGAAGAAGTGTTTTAACTGATGACGCTTACTGGTGGTAAAAGAAACGAACACAACCGTAACAAATCACTTTGTGTTTAGTTCTTTGAGACGATGGAGAAGTGTCTGCTGGTGTCTCAATGCGTCAGGCAGCTGGATCTCGGCAGCACCACAAACCAGGACCAGCCCACCGTGCTGGGGCTGACCGCTCGGCACGTGACGGACCTCGTGCCATCGGAGAAAGTGAGTCATGGACGCAGAAGTCCGTCGGCGCGCAGAGTTATGATCCAATTAGCCGTTTTTCCCGAGATCTCCCATAAAACCGTTGGTGCTGTTCTTGTCTTTACCAGAATGTGCAGAGAATGAGGCAGAGTCTGCCCAGACAGCTGGAGAAACATCTCAAGGAGAAGTGTCTGAGCCTCCTGTCGTACTGTCAGCCAGAACGGGGTACAGTAACCGAAAGCAGATGAGGCTGAGCCGCGGTGAAGTGTGAAATTCGACGTCTGTGTTCGCTTTCAGAAATATTTTATCATTCTCTGTGCTGCGTTGAGACAGCGGCTGCAATTACAGGTCGCATTTCACTGCTAATATGATAAAAATGCCTTAATAAGACTAGACTGACCAGATCTGAACCAGTTTTGTGATTAAGAGCGGTGGTGATAAGACATTCATAATCAAAATGTTAGTGCTAGTGTAATGTTACTATTTTAGTTTGGCAAAAATACGTTCTTTCTGTGCGTGTTTTTTCCAAATATGGCATAAAACAACAAGTTGTTCAAAAATGACGTGGGCAGTGAAGTTGAAAACATCTAATTTTACTCTATTAATGACTTCAGTGCTGTCTATGGTGTTTGGGAGAAAAGAACTTCTTATTCTATTGTGTTCTTGAAAGATTCAGTACTCGTTGTGTAGAACAAGTTCTGTTCTCATTGAGGTTCTGGTTAAGTCAATCTGGCGTCTCCGTGTTCAAGATGCTGCACGGTGTCTTTTAATCTTGTCTAGAGAACGAGAGCGAGGGTCTGAAGACCAGCAAGCTGTTTCATCTGTCGGCCCAGCTGGACAAAGACAAGAAAAGGGCAGAGAGCCTGGAGGCGAGCTGCCGGGAAAACAGAGTTCTCCTGCAAAGACAGACGCAGCTCTACCTCTCTGTGAGTGCTCCTATAAACTGTTATCACAAACGGGTGCGAGGTACAATCTGAAAACTGAAGCGGAAATTGCTTCTAAGCTAAAACATTCAGACGAGCTCAGCCCACAACCGGTGTTTCGTGTTCTTTCTCTCCCCGAACCAGGAGCTGACTAAGTGCATCCGCCTTCTCCAGTCTCTCGTCCTGGACCACAGGCTGAAGGTCCAGACGGAGTTAGACGGGAAGAAATTGGATTACTTTGAGGGCAAATGTGAATTAGTCTTACAGAAGATAAAGTAAGCTCTTCTCAGGTCTTTTGCCTGCTTAAATACATGCGTCAGTGACGTTGCTAAAATGCTCTGGTTACATTTATAAGGAGCATAAATACAGAATGAAAGGATTAGATGCTTGGGAAGTTCTATTTACTGTCCAACATCTATCTGTGGACATAAAAACACCTCATAATGCATTGTTATCAACTGCTATTGCTAACGATGGCTAGCCTGGCTAGTGAGCAAGCCCCCACTGCATTCTACCTTGGTTTCTTTTTGTACTGAAATACATTTATTGTCGTAGTTCCCAGCTCTAACATCTAAGATAAATGAATGTTGGCATATGCAAGTGTTGACAGTCAGTAGTATTTCCTTCCTGTAGTGGTTTAAATTCAACAACATGACACACAAGCGGTCCTGTTCCTCATGTTTTATTGTTTCCTTCCTCCCAAGGGCTGAGATGGTGGAAATCCAGCTGGACACGTACACACCCGACTCCATAGCCGCTCATAGAAAAATAAGGTGACGTCTGCGTTCCTGTTTGATTGGTTTTGAGACGACGTTCCTGCAGCTCTAACGCGCTTTTTTTTGTCGGTTGCGCTCCAATCGCAGGGAGGCGCTGGAGTCCGAGCTGAGGGCCTGCAGAGCGGAGAAGCAGTCCGTCGAGCTGAAGCTGGCCTCCTTCGAGATCCTGGGCAAGGAATTCGAGGCCCTGGCCGAGGAGTACTGCAGGTTACGGCAGGAGATGGAAATGAAGGACTGGGCCCTGAAGGAGTTCGCTCAGTACAGCGAGAAGTAAAGATGTCGCGTCTGATGCTGAGACAAGCGGCTCGCGTTTAAATGTCCACAGTGTGTGAGAATGAGATGCTAAAATGTTGTTTAATAAATTTTCTTTAAGCTCCTCAACATATCTGCTTTATTTACGTCCATACAAACCGAATTAGGGATCAAGGCAGTTTTATCTCACGTTTCTCAGATGACAGAAGCATCTGTTTAGAGATTTGTCTTATAAACACCTTACCTCACTTTATACATGAATGTACAATATTATTAGGTGAGAAAATTAATAAAGATCACGACACCTTCAGGGCTCTGAATAATATCCTACTTTTATGGGACATGCTTCTTCTTGGCTGACTGCTGTTCTCACTGCATCTGTACGGAGGGAGTAACGCATACAAGACAGGCCCGGGCACGTCGGTCCTTTCACATACTGTAATGGGTGTCGTTCAAGTGCATCGGCGCTCATCCGCTCCCTCCAGGAGGTGTAAATGATGCTGCTAATACGTTTTCCCCTTAGAAGACACAGTGCTGTATAGAAGATGAATGAAACTGTGTCCTCAAATGCTCCTATTTTCTTATTTTCCAGTCTTTTCTGTTGCTTATTTTTAGGGATTTTATCCGTGACGTCACAGTGGGTGCGCTCGGTGTTTGGAGAAGAAGCTTTAATAAGAGAAAATTTAGGACGTATTTGTGAAAATGGAGCATGTCCTACATCCTCTGCCTTCGGCGCAATACTGTATATGTAGGCCAAATATCTGAGAGTTTCTACTGCAGTTTGCAGCCTCGCCCACTAGATGGCAGTACACTATCAATTTAGATGGAGTTCAACGGCAGAATTTCTCACATTTTTATCATTTGCTGTGGCTTTTAACCACACACATTTTATTCATTAATAACTTTCAGTGTTGCACAGAAGTTGCAGCTGCCACTGGACAACACCAGTGTTTTATAATTGAAATGATCAGCCACTGATCAGGCATAACATTATGACCATATATCCTAACATTGTGTAGGTCTCCCTTGTGGCTCCAGAACAGTTGTGACTCATCAGAGAATGGACATGGGCCTTCTGAGGGTGTCCTGTGGTGTCTGGGAACAGGATGTTGTTAGTGGGGGGCTACTTCGAGGGGAGGGGGCCCTCTGTGGATCATCCCACAGATACTTGATCAGTTTGAGATCTAGTGAATTTGGAGGCCAGGTCAACAACTTGTGCTGTTCCTTATGGTTTTTTGTTTTGTTTTTAGTTGTTCCTAAACCGTTTTTTTGTGTGCCTGGCTCCCATCAAGGAGTGTCAGTGCTATGGGGTGGGGGTGCCTGGTCTGGTCTAGGTGGGTAGTACATGTCTAAGTAACATCCTGGACACTCTATCTTCTCTCTACTGCCATCAGGCCGGCGTTTCCGATGCCTGAGGACAAAGACTGAGAGGCTGAAGAAGAGTTTTTATCCTCATGCCATCCGCCTGCTCAACTCTGAGCCTTAACTGGACTTAAATATCACTGCACTTTATTCATGTAGCTGCTAAATACTGTAAATTTATGTACATATACAACTACCCCCCTCTAAGTTTACACTTGAGTCTTACAGTCTATATTTTATTTTATTTTATTTCTCTCGGTGTACATTACACTTATATTGCTTACCTTGTGTGCATACTACTGTTTACTGTAGTACTTATATTTTTTTACTACTGGCTGCAGGTACAACAATACATTTCACTGTGCATTGTACTATGTATAACTGTGCATGTGACAAATAAAACCTATCTATCTATCCATCTATCTATCTATCTATCTACCTACCTATCTATCTATCTATCTATCTATCTATCATCCACATGAATGAACGTCAGGTCCAAAAGTTTCCCAGCAGAACACACTGAATTGCCACAAGATGGTCAATGTCATTTACTTCTCCTGTGTCGGTGGTCATAATGTTGTTGCTGTATCGGTGTGTATATATATATATATATATATATATTTTTTTAAAAATCAATGTTACACAGGACTTGCAACTACGACTGGATGTTGGCTCCTCTTTTAAATAAAAACAAATACCATATGGCACACATATACAGTATCTTCTAATTTAATTAAATTAACTTTTATTTTTTAATAACTGGTAAATTAATCTTTTTCATAACTAGCAGAGGCAGTTTAGTTGGAAATTGTGTAATTAAAAACAATGATGCACAACCTATTGTAAGAAAAGGTGCTTTTTTAAGTTATTTGCGTATTTGCTGCGTTTGCAGAGAGTGACTCCTCCCTCGTTGACGATCTTTGATGAGTCTGCCTCCGCCGGGGAGAAACGGAAGTGGGTAGGAGTGAAGCATCTCGCTTTGCTCCCCGCACCACCTCTCTCTGCTCTCCTTTCATCATTACCATCATCATCACCAGCAGCAGCAGCAGCAGCAGCAGACCCGGCCCCTCCTCGCCTCGCCTCTTGAACCGCTGGCTGGTTCACCTCCCGACGCACTGAACTCCAAACATCTGGCCCGTCACCAGACAAGCGCCGCCGCTGCCTGCCCCTGCTCCGTCCGGTATATACACGCGCGCGCGCGGCATGCGCTCACACCCGCGCGTCCTCCGGTAAAGAAGTGGATTATAACCGAAAAAAAGGGGGGTGGAGGAGGAGGAGGGAGGGACAATGTCCGAGGTGCGAAAATTCACGAAGAGGTTAAGCAAACCCGGGACGGCCGCGGAAGTCCGGCAGAGCGTGTCGGAGGCGGTGAGGGGCACCGTGGACCTGGTGGTGAGTCTCGGTCGTTTTTAAGCAAACGTGTGTGGTGGAGTGGATGTTACTAAGTCCCCTTGTGTCTGTCCCCCCCTCAATGAGGAAGGCGTTTAAATGTCTAAATGTCAGTTTATCCTCACATAATCCACACTTTTATTTCTTATATGAATTAATTCCACACTTTTTTTTATTCACCTATCCCGTTATAGCTGCATTATCCCGTGCGCTGTTAACACACAGGGGTCATTATGGAGAGATTATAGGCTACACCACGAGTTCAACTCCCATATGTTTTTTGGTTTTTTTTTCTTTTTTGCCGCCATTACCAAATAGTGTGACATTGTCCACGGCCACACATGTTTTTCTGTCTTTTCTTTCTTTCACTGCTGTGCTTCTCCTTTTGTGCGCTGGCCCGGCTGCCTGGACGGATGAGGAGCAGTGCCAGTTGGACAGCTGCAGCATGGCTTCCCTGTCCTCGCCTTGCTTTGCCTTGAGGAGAGAGAGAGGATGGGAGCTGTGCTGTGTCTCTTTATTGGCTGCTGGAAATTGCAACACCCTGCACAAAAAATTAAAATAAAATAAAAAACAGCCCGTGCATTGTTTGTGCAATTCATGCACGGCGGTTGTGCAAGACAAACGCTTTGAATGAATGAGTGAGTGAGTGGCAGCTCTCCTGGATGATGCTGGAGCCGGCTGCAGTAATGAGGAGGAGGAGGAGGAGGAGGAGGAGGGGGGGGGGGGTGGATTAGGAGCAATGGCTTGATATGAATATCATTTAGGAGCCTCCCGGGGCGGCATCCGTGTGTGGGTATTCGTGCATTTGCCGGGGTTGACGCTGGCCTCGAAACTTCACCACAGTGATGTCAGGGCACGTCGCTGACATCTTGTTTTGTGTTTTATATATATATATATATATATATATATATATATATGTTTGCATATAACAGAAACCATCTGCCATCTCTCTCATTCTGTGACAGCCAAGAGCTGCGACTTAAACACAGCGCTCCCAATATATCTTTGGGTTGTTTAGAGAGCAGAGCAGGGCGAGTTTGTGTAAGAGATAAACTCCGGCTCCCCCAGGGGACCCGTCTGCAGTCTTATGATGATCATCTTGAGGAGTGTGACGCAAAGAGTTTCCCTCCCGCCACCCCAACCCCGCCACCGCCGTAACAATCTTGTGATGAGGCTCTAATTTCCGTAACAGAGGTGGGAGCGCTTGCTTGCTTGCTTGTGTGTGTGTGTGTGTGTGTGTGTGTGGTGTGTGTCCGTCTCCTTGCAGCCCCGTGTGACATGTTCCAGGGAAGTGAGGATGGGGGCCGCTCATGTTGTGCGCTGCCAGCCGAGAACAAATGCCGTTTTGTGGTGGGTGCGTGGCCTGTTTTCACCCCCTCAACATGGGGATTCCCTCAGGCGTGCTGTGACCACGCTTCCTCCGTGACTCCGGCCGGGTTGTTCATTCGTTATTGCCTCCTTCGCCTCTGTAAACTCGGCGGCTACTGGAAGAGGAGTCCGCTTCCAAGACGAGAAAGGCGACTACTTGTTTCCAAGTAGAAACCAAACACCAAAGCGGAGAACACTTGTGTGTGTTTTCTTTTTGTTTTTTTTCCCTAAACGCTTCAGACAACCCCTTGAGCCACTTAGCACTGAGTTGATTTAATGGGAATTACTTTCAGCTGATGTGTCAGTGATTATTTGTATTCCTCTTAGTCATAGAAGGTTGCGTCTGTGTTTAGTTTTCTGTTAACTTACAATTGGACACTAATGGAGTTTATCTGCACATGTATTTGAAGAATCAAGATCCTGGAAGCCTTCTGGTTTCTTGCCTTTGCGTCGTTGCGTTCGGGTAATCAGTCCGTGTGTGAAGAGCAAATGTCTTCCTTTGTCGAGAAAATAGCCCTTGTTGTGGTTTCTGTCTGATCACAGACGCTGCCTCTTGACTCTATTCTTGCGTCTCGAGATGCTAGTCGGACCGTGATCATTAGCCCGGATATCTGATCGTACCTGTTGTACGGATGTATGTATGTGTGCAGGCTGCTACGTAGGCTAAGGCGTCAAAGAATAGTGACGGGTTCCTAAAATCTGTGAAATCTCTCGTCTGGGCTACTTATGCACAATGTGTTTCTGGTGTTTTCCCACGGGGAAGCCTGCCAATGAAGCTTTACTCTGGTTTAATTGTAGTTTTGCAGGAAGTCCAACAGCAAGCTGCTACACATAAGAAACAAAGCTATTAACCAATAAGACCAATATGAGATTCTCATCCAGGTCAGAAGCCGCTCCAGTGAGTAGTCCAGCTGCCTTTGTCTTGGCCTTTGCCTGTCTTAGCCCATTAACCAATTCTTTCTGATTTATATTCATAGACCGATAGAGAGATACTTTATTTATCCCGTGGGAAATTCGGTATTAGAAAAACAAACTAGAGAGAGAGAGCTACCGGGAAGGCTTCCACTTGCGTCAGCGCCTAAAGAAGATACCCATCTAGCATTTGACCTTACAAAAGCTATTAAAATTATTAACCGATCAATCATTGTGTTCATTAGCAAAATGGGAACCATGTGAATAATTGATTAAAAGTAATTTTTCAGTAAATTCAAACATGTGCAAGTTACAGATTTTCAAATTTCTTCATCTTTATGACAGAAAACTTAACATGTTTTGGAACAGTTTCCTCGCTGTTGGTAAAATCAAACAAGGACTGTGTTGTTTTGACGATTTTCTGACATTTTATAGACTAAACCTTAAAATTGAGTAACTGAGACTCAGACTAACCCATAGAAAAATACACTTCAACCTTAAATGGTTCCCAAACAGAGGAGGAAATGACTAAAAAAGGTTTGGGAACCACTCTGGAGGAATGCGCTGTTGACGTTGACAGTGTAGAGGACTCAGAAACTCATGCTGCCGTCAAATGGAACTCGTGTGCTTGTGGTTACGACATGGGAAGTCACATACAAAACAAAAAAAATGTTTGACATTCACATGGTCCGCTGCTAGGCAACTGGGGCTAACAGTTAGCAAAGCTGATGACCGGGTAACTTAATGTAGGGAACATAAAGGCATGAGGAAAAGCTGAGGCTGTTGGGATTATCAGTAAAACTGCTGAACACCATGAAGAAACCTCTATTCATTCATTCATTCATTCATTCATCTTCTGTAACCGCTTGTCCTGTGAAGGGTTGCGGGGGGGGGGGGGGCTATCCCAGCTGTCATTGGGTGAGAGGCGGGGTACACCCTGGACAGGTCGCCACAACATGACCTCCTCAAAAATGTCCAGTCCACGAAGTTCAGTCTGTGTATTGATATTGTTTGCGTTGTTTAATGTTTTGACGCCTCAAGTTTGACGTTTGGCCGTCGCCATTTTGTTTCTTTTGGAGCCAGTGGAGCTGGGGAGGAGCTGGGGTGGAGCGACGGGTGGCTCTGACCTGAAAACCCCAAGTCCCGTTTGACCAGGCATATTAATCAAGCCGGCGGCACAGTGGCGAGGTGGTAGCACTGATGCCTCGCAATGAGAAGGTCCTGGGTTTGAATCCATCGGCCGACTGGGACTTTCTGTGTGGAGTTTGCATGTTCTCCCTGTGTCAGCGTGGGTTCTCTCCGGGTACTCCGGCTTCCTCCCACCGTCCAAAGACATGCTGGTTAGGTTCATTGGTGACCGTAGGTGTGAATGCGATGCCCTGCGATGGACTGGCGACCTGCCCAGGGTGTACCCCACCTCTCACTCCACCCTGCGACCCTTCACAGGAACAAGCGGTTACAGAAAATGAATGAATGAATGTTAATCAAGCCAGCACGCCTATGAGAATCAGAAATTCATTGACTTCAGTGGAGGAATGGACTACTATTCTTCCGCATTGGCTTCTTTCTTTCAGACCTGCTGGCTGCGTCCATATTTACGTACAGTCTATGCATTCTAAATATCCATGTATCAGAAATTTGTCTCTGCCACATTACTGTCCACTGAATATTATTATATTATCCCTAATATGAAAACATATTGGTGAGTGTGGCAGTGAGCTCTGTTTAAACATTAATACATCTCTTTAGGATAGTCCTGGAGCGATACAGGGGCGTAAGAGGCTTGCTAGCAGTGAGCCGGTGCAGCTCATTCGCGCACAGATTGGAGCACTTAGCCGGGGTCAGCCACGGGACATCGATGCCGTTTTAAACTGCGCCCCATCCATTCTGTGTGTAACGTGTCAGCTGCCCTAGCCCATGTAATAAAATGTTTTTTCTTTTTTTTTTTGTCGGAGCTTCACATCTGCAGACCCATAACGGGACGCAGACATCTGGAAACGCACCCTCGCTCACATCATCACTATCACCATCGCCGCGGTTCCCTGGAGGCGTAACTTGTGGAACTTGTGCTTTGTACTCGGCGTTTGGCGTTTGAGTGTTCCCCAGCCAGAGTGATAGTTGAGAGAAGGAGGCGCGAGACGTAATGGGAGCTGGCGACACAGATACGATGGGAAAGTGTCTTGGTTGTTTTCTAGTTACACCCAAGTGTTGTGCCACGTCCTTTTTGGTGTTTTACCACCTCCGGGCCTTTCTCAATCGGCGACGACTTTGGTTTCACAGCAGCATGACTCTGATTCTCTGCTTCTTTCTGTGAAAGCAGAACCCACTCATCTGCCTTTCCTCCTCTTACTTTGCTTCCTCTCACTCCCTCTGCCTCGCTGTAACGTGATCGGCGTCGCAGCCTCCAGCCCTGCATCGCTGCCGACAGCCTCCTCCGACGCGTAGCTCTGCGGTTCGGCTCGTTGCACATGACAGGAAGCAGAGCTGCTGTGCGTTGGGTGCAGGGGCGGTACAGCCATGTGTAATGGTTTCTGCAGACTTGTAGCTGTTGCGTTGTGCTGCTGCTGCTGCTGCTGGTAGTAGTCCAATAAGTAGCGGCTCTGTGTGGGAAAAGATTGCAGTGATTCCACACACCACAGAGAAGTAGGAAAATATTCAGACTCACTCGTACCATTAGGAAGTTTTTATTTAGATTAGTGGTTCAAAAAAAAATAATAAATAAAAAAAATGCGAGACAGAGGGTTTCTGTGGAAAACAGAGAAAGTGAGCGTCTGGTGGAAAAATCTGCAGAGAACACGAGCATGTAACCGGCTTACTTCAGCGGTCGAATGACTGGTTACAAAACGTGGCTTGTGCACAGATACTAGTGTGCTCAAGAAGGAGACGTTAGCCTCTTAACACACATCCCTGCAGCCAGATACTGTTTAAGTACCCCGAGATAAAATTTTCGTAAAATTCAAACGGAGCTGAAGATACAAAATTTCTGCAAAAAGTGCATAAAATGATGCACAACACAACTTGCATTGTGGCTTTAAGGCTTGGCTTCTGTGGAGCTGTCACAAGTTGATAGACGACATACAGAATACACCGATACAGCCACAACATTATGACCACTCACAGGAGAAGTAAATAACTTTGACCATCTTGTGTCAATCCAATGTTCTGCTAGAAAACGTTTAGACCTGGCATTCATTCATTGGTGTGGATGTTACTTAGACATGTAGCACCTACCTAGACCAGACCAGGCACCCCCACCCCATAGCAATGACACTCCTTGATGGCAGCACACACAAAAACGGTTTAGGAACAACTAAAAAAAAAACATGAAGAACATCTCAAGGTGTTGACCTGGCCTCCAAATTCACTAGATCCCAAACTGATCAAGTATCTGTGGGATGATCTACAGAGGCCCCTCCCCTCAAAGGCCCCCACTAACAACATCCTGTTACCAGACACCACAGGACACCCTCAGAAGGCTCATGTCCATTCTCTGATGAGTCACATCTGTTTTGGAGGCACAAGGGAGACCTACACAATATTAGGAAGGTGGTCATAATGTTATGCCTGATCGGTGTGAGTGTGAATCGTTGCAAACAATAAACTGTGCATCTAAACAGTCGTATTGACATTTTCAGATGGCAAGGTGAAAAAAACAAAAGGTGCCTTCCGGGTTCACCAAAGGTGCGATACAAAAACAAAGGTCCACATCTCAGCTGCAACACTTCAATGGAAACATGACAGAGTACAAGGTGGAAAATCACTCAGTCACACTCCCCCAGCTGTAGTGCACGGTCAGCTTTATAGAGCCTTTCTCCTCCTCCACCGTTCGTCTGCCCTCCCTGCTTTCAGACCCCGGCAGCGGTTCACTAATGTGGCACCAGAAGCCGATCAAGTCCACACGGTCTGATTTTCCTCTGCTCGGCTAAGCTATTCATCACCGTTTTCTTTTTTTCCTTTCCTCCTGCTCAGCTTGAGCTTAAAGTGGCACTTTTTTGGAATTAACTTTGAATCCTTCCAAGTGGTTTAGGTTTATAGTCGAGATCGCGTCCTGACCTAGTTGTGGGAGGCTGGCATTTAAGCCCATCGGCCCCTTTAAGACACAACGGGGGAAGATGATTTCATTTCATCCTACTTCTCTATGAAACCTAAAACAGGAAGTTTTGATTTTTTTTAAAGCTGCAGCACGGGATCCAGCCCTTTTGTTTCATCATCACACATTAACATTATCCACAGTTGAGTTGTATTTCATTGCATACACCTGTTAAGTCACGCACCATGACTTTTCTGCTTTATCTCACCTGTTTTTCTGTGTGAAGTTATTGTCGGCCTCTACCCCTTTGTCATCATGTTGTGTTTTTTTTGTTGCCTGAGCAACAGTTTCCCTGAACTGTGACATCCTCTGAACTTTGTGGTTGCCTATTTTATCTCGCGCGTATCCGCTGCTCTGTAGGTGAACGCTACTCTCGAACAGCTGAGAGGGGGCGGGTTGAGGCCCTACAGTGTTTTTGTTTTTTTGTTTTTTTGTTTTTTTTTACGTTGCAGTAAAGGCAAAAATATCCCAACCTGACGTCAAATTGAAACTGCTCTCCTTTCCCGTCTCCCCACCTCTCAGGAGCAGCCAAAGATCATCGAACCGCTCGACTATGAGGCGGTGGTGTTTCAGAGGAAGGCCCAGATCCACAGTGACCCCCACCGAGACCTGCTGCTGTGCCCCGTCGACGATGTCTCGGTGAGTCCCCGCCTCCTCCGTTATCAACGAGATGACACCTCTCTGAGTGTTTTTGCAATGTCAGCAATCCTCTATATTTGTTTTATTGGATAATTAACTTGTCACTGCTCTTTAGGGTGAAACTATGGGATGGAAACACGGCCCTTGAGTTACATTATGTCTCATGTCTGGCTCTATTTGTGCTGTATTGTAACGGTCAGGAGCAGAATCAGTGGATGTAGTAGCATAAGCACTTCTCACATTTCTATCTTGACAGTTTTTTTGCACATACATATATAATATATATATATTAATATGCACTCATCTGACAAAATATTAGGTACACTAGTCAAAATGAATGCATTCCAGCGTTACAGTCCTGCACTAAATCCCCTAAATCCCACCTGCTTCAGTTCAGAAAGGTGGTAATTATTTCAACGGGATGCAGTTTGTGGATTGAATTAGACATAAAAATGTTTCTGTAGGACTCCAGCTTCCTCCCACCGTCCAAAGACATGCTCGTTAGGTTAATTGGTGATTCTAATTTGGCGACTTGTCCAGGGTGTACCCCGCCAGTCGCCCAATGACAGCTGGGATAGGCTCCAGCGCCCCTTGACCCTTCACAGAACAAGCGGTTACAGAAAATGAATGAATGTTTCTAAACCACTGACGAAAATGAAGTTGCCAAAATGATAGAAACATGTGTCAGTACAATGCAGTTTAACAGCACTACCAACCACGGCCTCCAAAATGAAATGAAAACACAGTTATATTAAACAAATGCTTCATTTAGCTTCATGCCCACTTGAAAACCCCAATGACATGCTGCATACTGCTGTTGTTTAGGCCAGGTTCCTGATGTCTTCATATTGCTTGGTAGCTATGGTTAGCTGCTGAGCGGGCCATACAAGCTTATGTTTCACAATGTTTGAATTATCCTCTGCTGGTGTGTGGGCCTACAAGCCAGCAGCACTTACTTAGTTCATTTAGATTTTAGGTTAAGCTAGCCAGTAGCATTTGGTTAGCTTATACTTCACAAGGTTTGAGTTAGCGTCTGCTGCTGAGCGGGCCATACAAGCCAGCAGCATTTACTTAGTTCATTTAGATTGTAGGTTAAGCTTCATATCACATGACTGTAGGTTTGTTAGGGTTTCTCATCTGGACAGGGCCTCTAATTGTGTTTTGCCTGGGATTTTGGCACAAGGGATTGTTTCATCTAATCCTGTGTATTGATGAAAAACATAAAGACAAGATTTAGTGCATGACTGCTGCATTAGAATGCATTCATTCTCACTAGTGTACCTAATAAACTGTCCAATGGGTGTACGTTTCACATACGGCGCACATTTTTCTTGGACGGATATATGAAGACATCGCCGCTCACTGAATCAGTGGGAGCCCCGGGCTGTTTCTCACTAGGTGTTAGGGAAGGTGTTCAGTGTAATTAGCACACTAATAGCTTTTTATGGCCTGGTGGCAGATGCTTTTCAGCATGGGGCTAATCCATGAAGCCCGGTGGCTCAAAAACATTGTTTAAAATACATAATGTTAAATGTCAGTTTTCTCTTCTAAGCTGTTTATTTGGACTATGAAATTGGCTCCACCTTTATTCCAAGCTTATGCGCCCATCACCTCTACCACTGGAGCTCAGTAGCTTGTAGCTGATGTACAGATGCTTCATGCTTTCGGGCGCTTGTGGTAAAATCTCCACAATAAACGGCCGAATCAGCAGCTTATTTCTGTCTTGAGTCAGACTGAAACAAGGTAGCTGTAAAATATCACTTCCTAAAGAAAGGCTTCCCATCGTAAACAACTGCTCATCCACGGCACGGCGGGGCACGGGAGGCTCAGTTATTTATGGGTCAGACAAGTACGATCCAGCCAGGTACCTCTGCTCTGTACTTACCGCTCCTTCTTCAGACACATGTGGTTCCGCTTAGTTGCACGTCTTGCTTCTTGCCTACATGTTTTTTCCCCCCGTCTTGAGAGAATTTGTTGACTCTGCCCCCTGCTTTCACCAATTCAGTCCGCTCCTCTGACCCAATTCCCTTCTACTAAGCACCTTTAAAGATTCGTCATCATCAGTCATTTCACGTCCACATGTGTGACTCGCTGTGTGTGTGTGTGTGTTTTGTGAATCATGCAGGAGTCTCAGATCTCCCGGCAGAGGAGGACCGTCGTTCCCTCGGTGCCCCAGAATGCCGAGCGGGAGGCCAGGAGTCTGTTTGCCAAAGAGGTACTTATAACCCCAGCGCGCCCACGTCCATGACACAGCCCACCTGGTGCCAAACGCTGCGCTCACCAGCAGTGACATGAAGTCGGTTCTAAAAATAAACGGGAAGTTTTGGAGTGAAACAACCGAAGCTTGGCGGTTCAGAGTTGACTTTTTTTGCTTCCTTATATTAAAAAAAACACGGTGCAGCGTGAATTCCTCCCTTTAGCAAACATGCCAGATGACTCCCTGATTATTTGACACCGACGTTTGACCGTCACTTGAAGCTCTTAGAGGAACACTCTCCAGCAGTAAACACACACTGTTCTTATGAAATACAGACTCCTCTGCTACTCTGCCAGGCTCTAAATCTGTGTTCGTCAGCCAGGCCTCATGACTGTGATGTAGCATGGAAACAACTGTCATAGGGATTGTCAAAACAAACGCTGCCTCGCTCGGGATTTATCGAACAGAGATCCGTTCGGTACGGTGGCCGGGAGGTGCAAACCAGCGTTACAAAATGTGAAACACTTTTACAAAGCTTGAAGTTACATTTTAAAAAACATTTTTACTTGAGGTGGGACTTTAACGCGTTAATTCTGATTAATTAATTACAAAAAATTGACGCGTTCATAAAAATTAACGCATTTAATCACAGTTTTCATTCCAAACAACGCAGAACTTTTGTCAGTGCACGATTTCCTGGTACACCGATTACACTGATGCATACGTCAGAGCTCGATCGGATAAAAGCACGTTGCTAGGACTGATGGAAGGCAAATTTTATTTAAAAAAACTACCTGATGGAAGCCTTGATAAAAGCGGGGTTTTGTGCAAATTGTACAAAAAAAAGTTTGCATACCACGAAGCACTTCAACACTACGGTACCATCGAAATGCAAAACATGTGAGCACAGAAACCGACGGCAACCCAAACATTTTTTTTTTAACCATATAAAATCAATACTGTTCTGAAAAACTACTTAAAGTTCTTCCAGTGGCACTTTAACTTTAGGGCTGTTCAGTGTTGGACAAGGATATTTCTTTCTTTTTCTACTGTTTTGATTTGAAATGCAAATAAACGCATTGTTCCAGACTTTAAAAGAGCTTGAGTTTAGAATATTCATGTCTGTGTCTATTATTCGATTCAGCCATCCACTAAAATCCATTTAAATTAAAAAATGTTGCTAAAAAAAAAAAAAAAAAGTTGCTTTTTGGGCCAAATTTTGTTATGCGATTAAAATGCGATTAATCGAGATTAATTAATTACAAAGTCTCTAATTAATTAGATTAAATTTTTTTAATCAGTCCCACTCGTAGTTTTTACATATCATAAAACAAAATTACATTGCCAGAACACATTTACAAGTCCCGAAACAAATTTACAAATATCAACCGTCAACCGAAAAGGGAATGTACCAACTCTGGGGTTGAACAGGAAGTGATAACGGGAGCGGCCAATACAGGTTGTTGTTGTCGTTGATGGAGTTCATTTTGTGGCAAACACATGAGCAGCGTGTTGCAGAAGTGTTTCGGTGTCGTGTTCATTTGTTTTCTGAAATGTAAATTTGTTTCGGGACTTGGGCGGCACAGTGGCGAGGTGGTTAGCACTGATGCCTCACAGCGAGAAGGTCCCGGGTTCAAATCCATGGGCCGACTGGGCCTTTCTGTGTGGAGTTTGCTTGTTCTCCCTGTGTCTGTGTGGGTTCTCTCCGGGTACTCCAGCTTCCTCCCACCATCCAAAGACATGCTGGTTAGGTTAATTGGTGATTCTAAATTGGCCGTAGGTGTGAATGGTTGTCTGTCTCTCTGTGTTAGCCCTGTGATAGACTGGAGACCTGTCCAGGGTGTACCCCACCTCTCGCCCAATGACAACTGGGATAGGCTCCAGGCTCCTTCACAGGAATAAGCGGCTACAGAAGATGAATGAATGAATGAATGTTTCGGGAAATGTGTTATGGCAACGTAATTGTGTTTTATGATATGTAGGAATGTTTTCTAAAATTTAAATTTGTCTCAAGCTTTGTAAAAGTGTTTCACATTTTGGTAAAAGTTTTGCACCTCTTGGCCTCCGTAGCTCAGTTCACCGAAGCGAAAGTTTCGACTCGCAGTTGCGTCCTGAATAAAAGTTTCCTGAGCCGAAACGTTCCCTGCAAAATCACCAACTCAGAGCTCAGTCCTCTCTCTTTCGCAATTCCTATTTAGACGGGAACAGATTTAGGCCTGTTCCCTGGCACGGTTGTTGCATTTGAGTGTGTCTGCCGCTAATCCAGCTCTCTCTCTATGCGTTTGACCCGTTTGGCAGTGCATCAAGATGTACAACACCGACTGGCACGTGATCAACTACAAGTACGAGGCTTACTCGGGCGACTTCCGCATGTTGCCGAGGTAAGGATTGAAGTGAATTAAAAATGTTCTTTGGATGTGTGGACCTGTCTAGATGTTAGGGCTCAGAGCTTGTACAAGGGATTTTCTCTCCGCTCGCATGGATCTGCGGGATGATGAGCGATCACTGGATGCTAATGCGGCTCTCTGATGCTTCCCCAGCAGAGATTTGCAGATTTTCATTTCCCTTCCGTTTATGTAACAGGTGTAGCCCAGATGTTTTTAGTTTATTGTGATGAAGAATGATTTCGCCAGAGAAACATCACGGTTAAAAAATGTCAGAAAGCAATGATGTAAGATTTAGTTGCAGGACTTACTGACCTACACGGTGCTCATGTAAGAGGCAACATGTTCAGTTGATTTATTTCTTTTTTTCTCTTCCTGTGGTTTTTAAAGCAAAGGCCTGAAGACAGATAAGCTGCCAGCTCACGTGTTCGAGGTCGACGAAGACGCCAAAGACGAGGTGAGGAGAGGGGCGGGGGGCGTCATTAGATCACAGACATCGATCCCTGCAGGGGAGGGCGAGCTTCCCGCCCCGGCCATTTATGCGCTTTTAGCGACGTTCTATAAATCTTGAACAGAAATGAGAACGACTCTGCCGCTCGTGCTGTGGGTAAACGAGTCGCTCAGGGAAGAATACAAGGTGAGTTATGGCCCCGGTCGTCCACCGAGTCTCGTCACTCCTCGGAGACTGAGAGCGGGGAAGTGAAACCAGAAGCCTTATATACGTCCTATAAATAGCTCTCATCGATCCTCCTCCCCCTCTGTCCTCTGGCCGGAAGCGCATAAACTTAGAGAGAAGAGAAAAGGTTCAGTTGACGGAAGATAAATGCTGTTCTGCTGTCTTTTTTAGCATCACCCCCCAGATTATCATTTGGAGCCAAGATGGCAGGTCTAGTCGCACCTGTATGCGGCGATGCCTGCAAAAAATCCTTGCTTTTAAGTGTCCGATAACTGTAAATCAATGCTAATGCAGCCAGAGATATTACATTACACATGAGAATACAAGTACCTATATATATATATATATATAGGGTGTATGTGTTCATGATGAGAATGAAGGAGGACAGCAGCCAGCCAATTAGATTACAGGACGAAGCCAGAGAGAGAGGGAGAGAGAAGGAGGTTGTGTGGATTGACTCACAGAGGACAAAACTGTGCCTCAGTACGATGAGGCTCACCTCGATTGTGACGAAACAAAAAACAAAAACACACACACACGTCTACCCTCTTCACTCAGTGTTATTATACGTGTGGCATTAAGTAAATTAGGCTTCCTATCAAGCGGCCGGATGCATTACTCCCGAGAATTTCTGTGTGTGTGTTTGTGTGCGAGAGCGCGCTCGCTAAGAGACGGCGATCCCTTGTGATGAATGTTTGTGTTTTCTGCGGCGATGATGAACAGTCCCATGACAAGTATGGAGCTACCCCCCCCTCACCCCTTTATGGGAAACCGAAGAATTCCTTCTGGTAAATTGATTTGAGTGGACGGCGGCTGGAGAGCGGTTAGCACCGACTGAACAACGCTAACACGCTGCAGCTTAGCTCAGTGAATGTTTCATGCTCGCTGTCATTAGCATCTGCCTGCAGCAACACGACGCTATTGAGGTTGCACTTTCTGCAGTTTTGAGCGAGATGCACGGTCCATTAACCTGGATTAGCCCGTCTTAATGAAGCCTGACTCTCATTGTTTGTGTCTTGTCAGGACACATCGTCGCTGTGCTCCCAGAGGGGCGGCATCATGAAGCAGGGCTGGCTTCAGAAAGCCAACATCAACAGCAGTCTGTCTGTCTCCATGAGGGTGAGTCATCGCGCCAGGCCTCCTGTCTGTCTGTCTGTTAGCAGAGCATAACTCCAACCATAATCATCTGCATTATCCAGTCCCTCATCCTGTGCGCTATAATCTGGGATGTTGTAGATGTACGACTATTGCTATTGCCGAATTCCGCTAACGTGCTCTCTCTTGTCGTGCACCGCAGGCATTCAAAAGGAGGTACTTCTACCTGTCCCAGCTCCCCGACGGCTCCTACATCCTCAACTCCTACAAGGACGAGAAAAACTGCAAAGAAACCAAAGGGTCCATCTACCTGGACTCCTGCATAGATGTCATTCAGGTACGCCCACAGCTGAGATCGCGGCCGCTTGTTGTTCAGTTTAATTAAACTCACAGCGTGTGCTCCCCCTCGTGAGCTCCAGCGGCCTTTAGCTGCTGGATACAGATTTACTGCATGCCATTGACTCGGGCAGAAGAGAAAAACGCCTTCCAGCGGATTATGAGGAGGCTGCTGCCGTTGGCTCATGGCACAGGCTGGTACTTCTGGTTCAGGCCTGCTGTGAATGACAAGGCTGCCAGGAGGCTTTCAGTCCGATGAACTCTCTCAGGAGACGAATGAGCAGAGTGAAGAGACTCATTCTGGCTTGGGTGTGTTTAATGTAGAAGCTCGTGTTTTACGTGCAAACCAGATTTTGCACCTGAACGGCATTAGTCCTCTAAATCACCTGCATTGTCTGGCTTATCACCTAAGCCCCTCAGATAAGTCTGAGTCAGCAGCTTTTACTTTCCTTCCATTCATAAAACATCCTCTGTAAACAAGTCTGAATCCATCAGATGCCGTTTGCTTGGCGCAAAACTAATCTAAAACAGTGTATTTATCTATCTATCTCCTTCCTCAGAGTCCTAAGATACGGCGCAATGGCTTCGAGCTGAAGATGCAAGACCGCTACAGCCACTTCCTGGCTGCAGACAGCGAAGCGGAGATGGAGGACTGGGTGGCCACGCTGAAACAGGCTCTGCAGGGCGGCACAGACGCCGGACAGGACCGGAGGAATGGTGCGGAGTCGCTGGACTGTGTCTTAGGTGAAGCTATACTCTTAAACAACTAACTTATCGTACTTTGGATTAGAGCTGGGACGATTAGTCGACGTAGTCGACGTAATCGACGTCATAAATTCGTCGACATGAATAATTTGCGTCGACGCGTCGCCCCCCCTTTTTTTTTGGTTGAAGTCTCCATTCCAAACAACAACCTACTAGATGAACTCTCACTCCAGTCCAGTGGTGGCAGTAAATATGCACCAGAACGCTAGTCGCCAATCGCTGTAGACGCCTTAGTTTAAAACGGAAGAAGAAGAAGAACATAACAATGGCGGCGGCAAGCAGTGGTGGGAGCGAGGAGCAAGTTAGAGCTGTCCCAAACGATTATTTTTCAAACGGTCGTTTGGGCCCGCCACAGTCTCATTTGACCATAAAAAAAAATCATTACAAAAATTAAATAAATAATAATAATGATAATAATAATAATAATAATAATAATAATAATAATAATAATAATAATAAACAGTATTTCACCATCTCTAATCACAGTCAGTCAGCCCATCCCGGTGTAGGCCTACTCGGTCTCTCCAGCCCGCGAGTGAGCGCACTCGCACTCGCACTCACACTCACACACACATACACACGTATAGGTCGCGCTGCATTGTCTGAGCTTTCCTGGCTGCACCTGGCGCTATCCAGTCATAAATCTGAGGACAGCAGGACGGCATTTGAAGAGAATTTGAGAATTTTTTGAGGAGAGAAACGACGAGATGATCTGTGACTGGGTGCTCATTACGTCGGTCGCGATCGACCGTTAGATCGCGAAGGTAGTGCGGTAGATCGCGTGCCGCCGTTTTTTGTTTTTTTTTAGATGTTAGTCTAAAACATTTATCTGTTGCAACTCCAAAACAAACAGCAAGACAAATGTTCATCTTTATTTATTTTTACTTTATATTTGCAACATGCCCACAGTTCAGCGGCACACATCCACAGCCACGCACAACTTCAACAACTCAAGACTAATCTTATAATTAGTCGTTAGATTAGTCGACTAATCGAAAAAATAATCGCTAGATTAATCGTTTGAAAAATAATCGTTTGGGACAGCTCTACTTTGGATACGCACACGCTCAGGTAATCTGCTGCTCAGCCTAGTGTTTACAGTCTTATTGAGATGTTCCCGTGCAGTCATGGTTCATACAGCCATGATAATAGTGTGTTTGAGCGTAACCTTTGAGCTTAGGTAAATCTTCTCCCTGACTGTAGAGGGAGTTCAGATCGTCCCAGAGGAGGTCACCTCTAACCCCAACCCCAAACATTTTAATTACTTCCATATTACAATGACGCATGCACAATAAACAGGACGCACATGGAGGTAGAAGTTAAATCTGAAGCTCAGCTGCCGTACTTCACTCCCAAATTCTCCGTGATCTAAGCGAAACAATGGCAGCAGTGTTGCGCAGTTTCTCCTGCCAACCTCCGCACACCTCTTGTTCTTGTGTAATGGATCGCTCTCTGTAGACTGTTCCAATAAAATCCAATAGGGCTTTCTCGGCCACAATTCTCCCAGATGCCGATGTGAGACTTGGAGGCCGTCCAGGAAGATGGAGGAGCAGTTAGAGTTCACTCGGTGCATTATCAGTAGCCTGGGAGTCAGCAGAGCAGCGGATGATAGTGGAAGATATGAGTCTGTCCGTCAGAGAAGATGGAAGCCTGTTGTGTGGTTGCGTACTTAATGTGTGTTCTTTCCTCTTCAATCAGATGACGACACTGCCAGCCAAGGTAAAGGCGAGAGCGTGCCGGAGAGCCTGGGGAGGAGCTTACACACCGAACTCATGAAGGTACGAAAGATGGATGGATCTGGAGAACATTTAGATTTCTGATATGGTAGTCGTCTTGGCTTGTTACATACTCCGCGAGAAGCAAGAAATTTGTTCTTGCTCATAGGGCTGCGAGAACAAGAAAAAAGTCTGTTCATACTTCACGAGAAACTCAAGTGCTGAACTCCTCATAGGACCCTCCCACTACAGAATACGTTACATGCGCTAAGCATTGTGGGAGACGGAGGACATATTTTCGGATGTTTGTTCGGATGTTGGGATCACGCCGCTCATTCAGCGTGCACCCACACACAGCATGCCGATCTCTACCCGGGAGAGACTAGCGAATATCAGCATCTGTGAGCTCACAGAGTTGCTGCTAGCGTTTCCGCATTAACCACGCCCACTTCCAATTTCTGACCAATCGCACGGCAGTAACCGGACACCAACACCCGACAAACAGAAACGCTCGCTTCCCGCGGACTATGTAACAGCCTTTGGACTTAAATAGACTTTATTCATCCACAAGAGAAATAGCTTGGTCGCAGTAGCTCAGTTGCACATAAAAGAAAAACTGCTGAAGACTGATAGTAAAAGAAAAAATAGGTGTAAGGTTTAAAAATAAAATTAATTAAAATAAAATAAAAATAAAAAAAAATATAAAAAAATCTATTAATAAAGATTAAATTCATAAAAAATATTATTAACAATTACATTAATAACAATTAAATTAATAAAAATAAAATCAAATAAAATAAATAAAAATTAGATTTATAAAAAATAAATTAAATTAAATTGTAATAATAATGAAACAAAATATTATATAATAGTATAAGCAAAAAAATAAAAAGTACAAGACTTGCATTTGTGCAGTGTGGACAATTTTACTAAGGTAATAATTTATTTTTATTTTTTATTTAGTTTTTGTCTTAGTGCAGATACCATTAATAACATGAAAGAAAGCCGTCTCCCACTAACAGAAGAAATTAATGAAAAGCTTTGTAGCTGAACAAATATATATATAATCTCTCGCTCAAAACGATAGTCTGAGAGAGGGAAACGGCTCTGCCTCTTAAGCCTGACAGCTACCAGAGCGTCTATTCCACAGATGCTCTGGTGCTTTATGAACCCAGAGCTACACGCCGACAACAAAGCCCTCTGTGCTGCAGCTGTTACTCTCTGTTTTGCTCTGGGCCACTCCAGAACAGCCTTTCCATCTCCACGCAAAAGATCACTTGTCTGCAGGCCTGACGAGACGAGAGCAGAGACGAGGGGAGGAGGAGGAGGAGGAGAAGAGGGGAAGGAGACGTATTAGGCCTCTTACAGTGACCTGAGGGTTGTTTGTCTCCATTAGATTCCCTTCTTTCTGCTCGCTGCGGATCAGTCTTCCTCTATGTCTGTGTTGGTTTTAAAGAGAAAATGCTAAAATGCTTCTCTGTGAACTGTCCATTACTGTTTGAGCCACCGGATCTAGAAGTTGCTTTGCTTTAAAGCTGCGGTTGGTTTCATGCGTCCTGCTAATAGACACTACAGTTGACCCCACACATGCAGCCATGGTGGATACTGGACTGAGAAAGGAGGTTCTCCAATCAGTTGATTTAGTGGTTGCCATGGTGATTCCTGCCTCTCAAGGGGAGGAGAGCAGGAGACACGCTGGAAAGGACACATTCTTGTTCTGAAGACACTAATTTAATTTCATGTACCTACTATGTGATGTATCATAAAGCAGTTATTGCAGGTTAAACAGAAAACTTACCAGAAATGTAAGAGCTTAGATATAATGGGTCAATTGTTGAGTTAGACTTAGACTTTATTCATCCACAAGGGAAACTGCTTGGTCACAGTGGCTCAGCTGAACATGAAAAACACTCTTGAGAACCAAAAAGAAAAAATTAAGTCAAGATAAAAATAAAAAAAAAGATAAATAAATCAAGTATATGTACAAATCTAGTAAAATAATAATAAATATAAGTAAGAATCTAGTAAAATAAAATAAACAATAAAATAAAATCTAGTTTAAAAAATATATAAAAATACATCAATCTAGTAAAATAAAATAAAATTTAAGTAAAAATCTAGCAAAATAAAAATAAAACATAAGTAATCATCTAAAATAAAATATAAGTACAGTACAAATCCAGTATAATAAAATAAAAATAAAATATAAGTAAAAGAGTAGTAAAATAAAAATAAAATAAAATATAAGTACAGTAAAAATCTAGTAAAATAAAATATAATAGTATAAGCAATAAATGTACACAATTTCCTTTATTGATGGCTCACTCTACGGTCTAAAGGGATTATTTTTAGAAAACAGAAATTCCTATTGCAAAGGGAGTCACACTGAGTAAAAAAAAGGACTTTTATTTATATTATATCTATTAAATGGATACACTTTGAATGTAGAGTGGAAATTATGAGAAAGAAACAAGGTTGAATTCACACACCTTGGCACTAACATTTATTCCAATACATGCTCAAAGAAACTCAAAGAAAATCCTAAAACCTAAACGTCCAATTTAATAAATCAAAAAAGCATTGTAAAAAAAATAGGCAACTGGACTTGTAGAGTTCAGTTTTTTTTAAACGTTTTTTGGATATACCATGACCTGGATGACTGAGAGCCTTCACAGACATATTGCGCCAATTTAATAAAAACCATTAAAGAAGCAGTTAAATATAGTCCGAAACCTTGTGACCTGTTTGGAGTTTAAATCAAGTTTGTACTGTAAAGTATGCTGGAGCAACAGGGCTTCAAATAAGGATGTTTTTTATTTCGCTCTGGTGGAAAAAAAATGTTTTTACAAAAAAGTCTGCCTTGCTTACACATCGACACTGATGGAACAGTTATTAAGATGTATTATGTATAGGAGCATGATGTAAAATTAAAAGGCGCCATAAGATTGGTAATGCATGAAAACTAAAGTCTAGATAATGATGACTGGATAAATGGATTTCTACACCTGAACTCTGTCTTGTCTCTGTGTGTCTGCAGTACACCAGGGAGACGGACCAGCTCAATAAGATGAACAGGAACGATGGCAGACAAAAGCTTTTCTCTCTGGATCCTGAAACACAGGTAGAGAAGATTCTTCTTTTAACGCTCGGCCTTCTTCTGATTTATTTATTTCACTATTGATTCACACTCTTTCATCTCTCCTCCCGCCCCCTTTTTCCCTTTCTCCACCATTTACACCGTTTCCTTCTCCACCTTCTGTTTTTCCACTAACACCTCATCCCCTCTCCTCTCCGCTGGATCAATCTTTCTGTTTTTATTTTTTTTTGTTTGTTTTGTCTTTCCTGTCTGATATCCAGAGGCTGGACTTCTCGGGCATCGAGCCAGACGTGAAGCCGTTTGAGGAGCGGTTCGGCCGACGCATCGTGGTCAGCTGCCACGACCTCACCTTCAGCCTGCAGGGCTGCGTTAATGAGAAGGGCGACGGAGTCCTCACCAACGTACGTTACTACTTTAAGTCCTTTATTTATTTCACTCTTTCAGCTTAAAAAGGATAAAATAAGATTGTTAAATTCAAGATTAAACATAGCGACTTTTACACACACTAAAGAAAGATAAGGGAAAGAGGAAGTTAATGTGTTATAGCGGTTGAGCAACACAGTGCAAGAATAAACAACAACAATACGCTGATTGAAAAAAGGAAATAAGATAAGAACCAGCATGTCTTTGGACGGTGGGAGGAAGCCGGAGTACCCGGAGAGAACCCACGCAGACACAGGGAGAACATGCAAACTCCACACAGGAAGGATTCAAACCCAGAACCTTCTTGCTGTGAGGCGTCAGTGCTGTGGCCCGCCCCAAATTAGAGTATTACTCTTGAGAAAACCTGTGTGTACACTGTTAAGAATTTTCCTGTAAAATAACAGTAAAGAACTGGCAGCAGGGTTGCCATTATGTTACTGTTAAATTAACATTTTTTTACTGTCACTAAAATGTACAGTTTTGTACTGTTATTGAAAAATACAGTATGGGACTGTTTTTTTATTACTTTGCTGTATAAAAACGGTAAAAAACTGGCAGCAGGGTTGCTATTATGTTACTGTAAAATTAACATGTTTTTACTGTCATTTTACAGTTTTGTGCTGTTATTGAAAAATACAGCGTTTACTGTTTGTTAAGATTACTTTCACAATACTTTACAGTCAGTACTGGTTTGTTTAAAAATACATGAAGGGTCACAGGGTCTGCTGGCCCATGGATTCAAACCTGGGACTTTCTCGTTGTGAGGCATCAGTGCTAACCACCTCGCCACTGTGCCGAACGAACAGATCCAGCTTCCCATGTGTAGTTCGGGTTAAATTTCCCAGAATGCAAAAAATACATCATGATACTGTGATTTAGAAGGTTTGGATGAATGATAAGCGGTAAAATGCTGTATTTTAGGAAAACAGCATAGTTCTGTTAAAAGAACAGTAAATCACCAAAATTTCACAACTTTTTTTGTTTGTATTAACAGTAGAGTGATGTATTCAAAAATAACAGGTTAATACTGTTGAAATTCTGCTGTAAATTAACAGGAATTTCTAACAGTGTATCTATGTGTATTTCTAAATACAGATCTAGGTCGGCCACTAAAAGGCCGTCATTGAGACGTAAACAGACATTTATTAAAGTCTGCTGTAAACAGACCTTTCTGGGGATTTAGTCTGCATCCTTTTGAGCTTTCCCTTTTCACACCGCAGATTTTCCACCGCCTTCAGCCCTGCCCCAGATAAAGTGCCTTCATAATTCATGCAGGCCTGAATGAAGCAACCTGGCCAAAAGAGCTTGATATTGCTGCTACGTCTTCTTCCCTCGCTCGTGATTAAAGTCTGATAACGAAACAGCAGTTTCACACAGTGATACTTTCATTTTCTTTATTCAAGTGAGAACTAAACATGAACTTATGGGGAAAAAAATACTTATCATGGGTGAACGAAGAGCGTGACCCAGCAGGTCAGGAGCATGTGAGAGCTCCCACTTAGTCATAGTGTGGATTGCTGTAGTCGTATAACCTCCTCCTCCTCCTCCTCCTCCTCCTACATTAGAGGGGAAAGGAAGGCAAAATTAACTGACTCATGATTGTGGTCTGGAAGGAGCAGGCGCTCTCGTTGCCTTCTTTCCACCCACCGTTTAAGAATGGATTTAATGTTCAGTGGAAGGGGGTGGTCCCTCATGCACGCGTCCATCCATCCAGGCATAAATGAAAGGACATCTACTTGTTTTTAAGGCTTTTAGGCTGAAAGAGTCCATTTTTTTTGCGTGAATGCTTGTTTTAAAACAGATAAATGTTGTGTTTTAGGGAGATGACCGGCTCTGTTGTGCGGGGAAAGTTGGTTTTACACACTAACAAGCTGATGCATGAGAATACTATAAGCAATAAAGTACATTTAGTCAAGTACTGCACTTTTATAGGGCTGGGTTAGTACTTTTAGGGACTTGAACACATCAATTTGATGTGATTTTAGATTTCCAGTCCGCTTAATTTCAGGTTTTTTACCTCAAAGATGACGACTTTACACAAAGGAGAATACAAAAAGCTTTTAAAATGCAAGACTGCGGCTTTTTCAGCTTTTTTTTTTTTTCCAGCTTCATTCCAAAAAGTGGTGTAGTCATGAGTGATTCTGTTCTTTCTCACATGGTTTCGTTTTAGTAAAGATCCCACATATGCCATATTCTCATAAAAATTAAATACTAGATAAAAAAAAAGTTCTAAAACTCTCCCACTGATCATCTCATGACCCCTTGGATCGATCTGCTCCTTCTAAATATAAAACCTCAAGTTCAAACTTGCTCCGCCTCCATCATTTTTGGTAACCTAGCAACACACTGTGCCAGTCTTAACCCGGGGATAACCATCTCTCTTGCTGAACCCCAGGTGGAACCCTTCTTCATCAGCCTCGCCCTCTTCGACGTCTCCAAGAGCTGCAAAATCTCCGCCGACTTCCACGTCGACCTCAACCCGCCCTGCGTCCGGGAGATGCTGCTGACCGACGCCGGCGGCAGCGGCCAGCTCTCCCCGTCGTCCGAGTCATCTGATGGCGGCAGAGGAGGAGGCGAAGGAGTCATGATGAACGGAGACTCGGGGAAAGGGTACGGCCTGCCCGTTCTCCTCAGGGTGTCGGAGGCTCTGCTGCGCTTCCCCACGCAGGTAGAAACTTGATTGTTGCTGAATCACGGATCGCAATGTGCGGCCCCTCGGGGCGCAAACCTGAATAAGTGTTGTGTCAGCCTCTGAGAAACACAATGTCCTTTTGCAAAAACTTTGAAATCATCGTCTGCTGACGTAGAAAGGGAAATTATTTAGAGCTAAGGCAACAAATATAAATACAATTGTTCACACGTTTGATGAGATAGAGGATAAGGAGGAGCTGTGTTGTATTTCTAGGGCTGCACGGTCACGTCACTTAGAAACAAAAGTCACCGTTTCCGGTTTATGAGACAGAGATCTGGCAGCTCTGTCATCCTGTTGGGTCAGAGGTTTCGCTGATGTGGCCTCTGCTGTTCGTGATTTTGTTGAGCTCTTATACATCTTATCTTAACATCCAGGTTAATACATCTCAAAAGAAACACTGAAGCTGTTCGTCCAGGCTGCAGTTTGGTCGTCCTTGGACTCAGATATCGCTGTAGGATTGTTTCCTGTAGTTTGTCCTGACAAAACTCTCTTAAATCAGAGTCAAAACTAAAACTTAAACCTGACCTTTGTGCCATTTCAACAAGGAAACGCGAATGAAAGTACTTAAGGTTCAGGTGAACGCACCAAAAATAAAGAAGAAGAGAGACATCATTCATTTGAAAGACAGGAAATGACCCAGTTGACAAAGAGGAAACGCTTCAGTGTGATGTGTCCTCAGAAGGCCTTTCAGTATTTGTGGCTTCTGAAAACGAGGCAAGTTAAAGCATGAATATAAAGAGGAATCCTCACAAGACGCAATTAATAACCCGCAAATTTGCTTTTAAAACATCTCAGGGAAACCGTTCAGTTTGTTGTTTACTTCTCTTCTCAGCTCTGATTGCAGCCACAGCTCACTTTAAATCTAAAACCCCATTTTATCTCCCTTTTTATACCTTAGTTTTTCCACATGCTGAGTTTGTAGCTTAGCATTTGCAAGTCATTGCACAACTGCTTCGCATTGCCAGTTTTTGGGGTTTTTTCCGATGAGCTTGGCGGTGTAAGTCCCGGTGTTTATTTAAGAAGGAACCGTGCCCGTTGCTGCGCTGCGCTGCTTCTGGCTTCGTGCAAACTCCTGCAGGTGCCGTGAGCTCGGCGGAGACGCTGAAATCCGTCTTCCTCGCCGTTCGTCCGCTTGGCCCGTTGACGCGGTTAATCCGATCGCTCAGCCAGACCGTCGCCTGGTGTGAATTAGCGGCGGTTAGTGAAGGATACTCACGTCCCACGGCAACAGATTGGAAACAGAAGCAGCACTTCTAATAGAAAACTCTTTTTTACTCTGCAGACGTGAAATAAAAACGTGTTTAGTTTACGTTAAGCCTTGCCGGCCGACATCTGTGAGAGCTTGTGTGCATACAAACATAGCAGCTTCTACCTCTGTGATTAGTGCGCTGTTATAGCTCGGCAGACCACAGTTTAATTTAGGTAACGTTGGGTGTGGTCCAAGGACACGGCCTCCTCCACCTCCTCTATCTCTCCTACTACATCAGGAGCAGCTCCGGGGAGGCCTCGGCCTCTCCGCCAGCTGGTTACGCAACCCTCCAATAAAACCCATCTGTCTGAGCACGAGCGTTTAGTGATTTCTGTGGTGGGATGATAGTTTATGTTTGCAGGCATTAGCTTTTATAAACTGCTGCTACGCATAATAACACAATGCTGCATTTACAAGGTTTTCTTTTTGTGCGACGGTGATGATGCAAGCAGCAAATCATAACGTCAGATTGAAACCAGAAGAAGCCGTGTGTGGTCGCGTTAACACAGAGAGAGATCAGAAGGTTATTACGCCGGTGTTGGAGTTGGCTTTCCAAAATTTTCTTTTCATCGCCGCTTCTGTTTAGATTTCCCCTTCCAAGAAACCTCTGTGGAGTTTATTTTTTAAAATTATTAAAGAGCACGAGCAGCATTTACAGTTTAGTTTCTCGCGAGCCGACGTTTCGGTCTCATCTCGTCAGAGCAGAAATAGATGTGAGCCCCATGCGGTTTTCCTGTATAGCTTCAGCTAGCGTCGGCCACTTCCTCCCACTTGCACTTGCCTTGTAGAGGAGCTGGGGATGAGTGTAAGAGTGAAAAGGCATTTTCCAAGTTTGAATTTCCTGTTTATGTGAGAGTCCAGAAGTTCTTTTCATATTCCCACTGGATCATTTCCTGCAAGCGGGCTTGTAATAACACAATCCACATTTTATTATCATTACAGTTCTTGTTGAACACTATATCACCTCTTCTCCTACGCTGATTACCCTCCTTCTTTTCTCCTGCAGGGTATCTTTTCGGTGACCAACCCCCATGCCGATATCTTCCTGGTGGCCCGTGTGGAGAAGGTGCTGCAGAATGGCATCACTCACTGCGCCGAGCCGTACATCAAGGCCTCTGATATCAACAAGGTGCACTTCCTTATATTTTTTTCGCCTCGTTTAAAGTGATCTTTATGTGTTTGGCGGCACCTGTGGTTAGATACGGTAACAGCAACCGCCGCTATACCACAGTAACTCCATCATCAACCCTGAGCGACCGTTAACTGATTAAATAATAAGGTCACAGTGAAAGGTACTTATCTCCGCCGGTGGTGTGCAGCTCTTCACGTAGCAGCTCACTGTGGCTGCTCCTTCTTGTTCCAGTTATCCCTGCAACATTTCAAACCGATCTGCGGCTACAAAATGACAAAGATAACCGATGTCTTGTTTCATAGACTCACTTCTGATAGCAGTCAGTGCAGTGTATTCCATTTCCTGTGTCTACTTCACAATAAAAGCCCACTGCTCTGCCACTTAAATGCTTTTAAAGGGGAATTACCAGTTTTTTACAACCTGGACCTTATTTCTGGCATAAAATACGATCATTTACTCACCCATATAACTTTGGTGTCATTTGGAGTCATTCAGACGATATTTAGATCCACGTATATCCATATAGTGGGAGTGAATGGGGCACCGAAACGCAGCCTCTAAATAACGCATTATCTGCTGCAAAACTCGTTCATTTCACTAATATTTTGTTATGATACGCTAGTGCTTTTCCCTGTTGAGTCCAGACTTACCTGTTATCTATTCGCGGACGTGCAGCGGTTTGTTGTTCTTTGGCCAGCTGTTTCTCTCTCTGCCTCTGCATCTTCCTTTCAACAAGCTCCTCATCCGTATACTCTTTCTCAAAACGATAAGGACGTCCATCATAAACAAAGTCGTCTTCCACAACCTCAGAATCGTAAAAATATTCAGCCATGTTGCAAAAAACTAGCAGTAGCAAATTACAGATAAACAAGCCGACTGTTGTGCATGGTGCTCAGAGATGACATCATCCAGGTCAGAGGTTAGCAGGTCAATCTACAGACCCCGGATGATGATAACAGGTAACTTCGGACTCAACGGGGAATAGCACTAGCCTACGATAACAAAATATTGGTGAAATGAACGTGTTTCGCGGCAGATAATGCGTTATTTAGAGGCTGCTTTTCGGTGCCCCATTCACTCCCACTATATGGATATATGCGGCCCTCTAATGGATCTAAATATCGTCCGAACGGCTCCAAATGACACCAAAGTTATATGGATGAGTAAACAGTCGTATTTTTGTCTTGTCTAATGTGCATTCAGCGTTCTGCATCCATATCTGTTTATATGAACAGTAAATGTATGACATCATCTTGTTTGCAAAAGTTGTGGTTTATGATAGAATCGGCGATAGCGTCAATCACAGTTTACCTTCACAAATAATTGAAGTCTTCAACATTTCCTCTTTAAAGACACTTGATAAAAGTAGCAGTGAGCTTCTCTCGGTGTGATTTTGTGCTTACTGTGCGTCTTCTCCCATGACTCTGCAGACTGCTCAGAAGGTGCTCAAAGCTGCCAAGCAGACGTGCCAACGCCTGGGCCAGTACAGGATGCCTTTTGCATGGGCTGCCAAGTAAGACAAAGTCAAAACATCACCCTGTAATATAAGTATGTTTGGACTCACGCTTGAAACGGGCACGTTCGTTCAGGGACATTTAGCGATTTTGACAAAATAACCACTCATGTACAGTTTCATGCATGCTTCCTGTTTTGGGTGCGTAGTAAGGTTGAGCTGATATGTTTTCTGATCCTGTTTAGTCATTTTATTATCCACGTACAATCTGCAAAACAACCATTTAGACTGCATTTAAAATGTGTGAGGAAGACAGAGCCTTCTATGTAGGCACCGGGGATAACATGCAAACTCTGTACAGAAAGGCTCCAGCCGGCCTTCGAACCCAGATAGTTCTTGCTGTGTGTCACGTTGTGATTTTCCAGATGTTGAATATAAGAGTAGAAAAGTAGAAATAGTATTTTGTGTCACTTGAATTGTAAAAACTTGAGCTGTGTCCATTTCAGTGTAGTGTTAAAGCATTAAAGTGGTTCAACTACATCAAAATAACATGGATTAGTTTCAGAATTACAATGGCAACGTCGATTTATGAAACCCAGAGTGAAAATGTGAATATTTTTCCAGTGTGCGCGCGAGAGAACCACTGAATCCACGTGTGATCTGATTTCAGGCAGGTGTTCAAAGATGCTCAAGGCAGCCTGGACATGGACGGCAAGTTCTCTCCTCTCTATCGCCAGGACAGCAGCAAAATCTCCACCGACGACATATTCAAGCTGCTCGCCGAAATCAGGAAGTGAGTCATCGCTGTCGCTGCTCCTCTTCTGTTTAAGCCTCTTGGCTACAGTTGTGCTCAACACAACTGTAGCACTTCTGTGGAAATTCGTTCGTGCCTACTGTTTATTCAGGTTTTGCATACGAGGCAACGACGCGCGCTGTAGCTCAAATTTGATATTTGCTCGGGATTCTTTTTCCCCGTGGAGGCGATCGCATGAATAAATGCGAGCGGTTACTTGCGTGTTCTTATTTCGCATCTGTTTCTCTTGCAGACCTGAGAAGAGCAAACTTCAGACCATCCCGGGGCAGCTGAATGTCACCATTGAGTGTGTCCCGCCAGATTTCTCAAGTACGTTATTATTTCTATGCATATTCTATCGATCTCTCATTTATTTACTTAATACTGTAAGGCTGCTGCAAATGTATTCTTATTTTTTAATCTTATTTTTGGCTTAAAAGTTGAAGCTTTGTAAAAACCAAATAATTTTTCCTTTGTATTTGTTTAAACATGCACTACTGACTTGTGCATGCCTGCTGTTCTTCAAGAAACTGTCCTGCTTTCCCTTATATCTTCTTGTGCATCTTCATTCATTCATTATCTGTAACCGCTTGTCCTCGGGAGGGTCTGGAGGCAGAGCTGCATCTGCGGTTCTGGCCCAAACAAAGCTGCCCATTGTTCACTTCTTACTGTTATCACTTTATCACCTGTTTTGTTTAACGCCTTTATGCTTCTGTTTATTCTGACATCTGTAATTATGAGCCTGGTATATAGTGTATTGAGACAGTTTAGACTGCTCCAGACGCTTTATAAGTGAACAGGAAGGACGGTAAATGGGAAAAAGAGTAAGGAAGTATTTCGGGGAACGTGATATAGTCGAAGTTTGGGAAACCACAGCATTTTCCGTCCGCCGCAGCATTTGTGGAAACACGTCGAAGTCTTGCCAGGAGGCTTTTGAGATAATTCTAAATAAGACGTTGCTACGGCTTTATTTGCACCACCTCAGCTGTTCTTTTAATCATTATTAATAAGCGATCCTGCACAGAGAAGCACCTTGCTTCGAGGCTTTGTTCTCTAACTGGACGCGTTATCGCATCTGTGCCCCAGATACCGTGACGTCCTCCTACGTTCCCGTCAAGCCCTTCGAGGACGGCTGCGAACGGGTTTCGGTGGAGGTGGAGGAGTTCCTCCCCGAGGAGGCCAAGTACAACTACCCCTACACCTCCTACAAGAACCAGCTCTACATCTACCCGCTGCAGCTCAAGTACGACAACCAGAAGACCTTCACTAAGGTGGGCGACTCAGAGGCTGGGTTAAAAAAATAAAAAAATTAAAAAAAACGTGATTGGGGGATGACGGCGATAAATTGAATGCGACTGACACGCTCATTAGTTATTCGCTGGTCATGTTTCCTCCTCTCCAGGCCAGAAACATCGCAGTCTGCATCCAGTTCCGGGATTCAGATGAAGAAGGTGCAGCCTCTTTAAAGGTGAGTTGAATATACTGTATTTATTTTTTATATTTTACATCTGAATATTTACAAAAAGGCTAATCCGATGAGAGTAACTGAAATATTTTGAGCATACTTGAAAGATCACAACAAAAAAAGATTCCTAATCATCTTTTATTACTTGTAGTTTATCTGAAGAGATCACTTTTACCAGCGTGGAAGATTTTGAACAATTTTTCAAAATGGAAAACCTTTACTTGCGCATGAATTTCTAATATAATACGCCCCTGGACGATACATGCCGTATATATATGTCTGGTTGTACACCTGTTCCAAATGTGCCTTTTCACTGCATGTTCCTTTAAATGCTAATGAGCTGCTGCAGCTGCTGCTCACCCGACCCCCCCTTTCCGGAAGTGCCATTGCCATGGACACCTCAGCAAAAATGAGGCAGGAGAACCAATATGGCCGCTAATGAAAACACAGCGGTACACGTGAACCGGCCGGGGGGGGGCTTATCCCCTCGTGACGTCTTAGTGGGCTGCAAATCTGAACGACACATTTCGTTTTTTTAATCAATGCAGAGAAAGGTTTTTAGACACACTGTTAGGTTAATGCTCGTTAGGTTAATTTGTGATTCTAAATTGGCCGTAGGTGTGAGTGTGAATGGTTGTCTGTCTCTCTGTGTTAGCCCTGTGATAGACTGGAGACCTGTCCAGGACACAGCGGTTACAGAAGATGAATGAATGAATGAATATCATGCTTTAGGTGATTACGACTTTCCCATAAGGGAGAGAAATGTGGAGGGGGCAAAAATTACTTGGTTAAACAAGCGTCAGGAATGGATTTAATGCCGTCAGTTGCAGTTTTCTTTGGCCTTCTTTTTCTTAAACCTCACGAAATCCGCCACCTTCTCGCTCAGCCGACACCGTTTCCCCTTCTCCCCTTCGTTCATGTGACCATAACCTATGTGGACGGGGTATAATTAGGAGTTAGGAATTAAATTTCAGAAGTGTGTTGGGTCAAAACGTGAAAAATGTTGGTATTGCTTCCCGATCATTAGCCGGTATAAATAATAGATGGATGGAAATAGCAGAACATAACTAGATGCTGTACTCCATTTAAAGTTTAAAGAGTGTGTAAAGGAAATTGAGAAAAAGGAGGCAGATAATAATAAAGATGTTTGGTTAGAAGTGGTGCACCATATTCCCATCGGATTAGAAGAAGCCCCGCATGAATGACCCAGAGACGATAATCGTTAAGTGAGGGCACGCATAGTGTCCCGGGAGACGAATTTGATAAACGGCATCGGCCTCAAGCGCGATAAACTATTTGCTCTATTGCTTTTCACAAACTCGGCGTGCAGCCGAGGGGCCGGAGAGGGAGAAAGGAAACTCCTGCAGCAACCGGTTATTACAGCTGGAAAGAGAAGATAATGACCGGTCACTCTTTCTCTCTCTCTCTCCCTCTCTCCCTCTCTCTCTCTCTCTCCCCCACACATGTCAAATATTTGAGGTTGGAAATAGCCATCAAAGCACCGTGGATTGTTTTCACTTTCCACTTTTCCACAGAGGGTGGTGGGGGGCAAACAGAAATTCTTTGACTGCGACCGCCAAAACATTTGCGCCCGATGCCCTTGATTAAGACAGCATCAGACAGATCAGCGAGCAGCCATGCGTGTTATATCTCAGTCTGATTACACACACACACACACACAGACACGGGGCTTGGATCAGACCACGGTATGTGTCAGACAATGCTTGGGGTACAGTGAAGGCAGAGAGCTGTTTTCAAAATAGAGAGAGCGGGACCCACCTCTCGGGAGATTAAATCGGAGGTAGCGGAAGTACAGGAAGGCTCTGGGTTTTAGTTAAGATGCAAATCTGTCTGGGAGGAAGTACTTTAGAGCGGGAATGCGAAACGTGAAGAAACCGAAACTTGAATTTAAAGAAATACATCAATTTCCGCTGCCTCAAGTTTTAATTGATGTGTGCGCTCTCACCTGGAATTGGGCTTGAATGAGTGTCTGACAGATAAGATCCACCCTCATCCAGAGTCAACTAATCGTGACTCTCATCGGCCCTTCTGCTCGCCGTGAAGGCTACTGAATGTGTTGTTTTCCCGAAACTATGCACCACCTGCAGCACCGTACCTTGTGATCTGCCACAAAAGATCTCGGCTGAAATCTGCCACTTCCCCTCCCTCCCTCCTTCCCTTCCACCTCCTCCTCGTTGCGCTTTATTCCAAAGACTGAGCTGGGAATTTAAACCTCTCTCTCTCTGTCCCGTCCTCCGGGCTCGTCTAGCCCTGATGGTTGTTTTTTTTTATGTTTCTTGATTCCCATCCGGGCTCAGTTTCAGTCATTTGGAGCCTCTGTCCGTCCTCTGACCAGCCCTGCTCATTATTGCTCATTAGAAATGACTGCCGTTGTTAGCGTCCAAATTACGTCGAGTCGAGCCACCGGAACTGGTGTGGATGTTCCTCCTCTCCTTTGTCGCCCCTCATTAGGAACATCCAGACCTGCTCAAGCTTGATCTCGCTTATTTTTTCCCACAGTTCTTATTGCAGGGGCTGCTGCTGCTCTGATGCGAAACAGATTAATGAGCGATATATGCCATGCAGTGTTCGAAAATATTAAGTCTATCAGTCAGTCTATCGCATAGACTGTATATAAATATGGACACCACTTCCTTGCATTAGCCAAACTGGAGATACGGGTTATAATATGTTATTATATTAATAATATTTATTGTTTATTATTATTTATTTGTCACATTTAAGAGTCAAAGTGATGTAATTGCTCTCAATCCAGCAGAAGGATGTAGCTGCCCGTTTAAATAAGTCAAATATTGCTGTGCAAGGCCTGAAAACCCTCATGAGGCATGTGTCTAGCCAGAACCCGTACTTTTTTATAATTTCAGGTCTTGCGTTTTCTAGTTTTCTTTGTGCTTTTGTCTAAATTGTCGATCTTTCAAACGGCAGCCACAGACTTCCACTCTCCTCGCCCTCGTCCTTTCTCCAAACATTGTTCGTCGCCGCAGATTGCTGGGCGCTTACTCACCGTCGCGCAGCCCGACATCAAGCGGCCACGACTTCCACGACTGACGCGTTTGCTTGCCTTTTCAGTGCATCTACGGCAAGCCGGGCGACTCGCTCTTCACGGGCAGCACCTACGCGGCCGTCCTGCATCACAATCAGAGCCCGGAGTTCTACGATGAGGTCAGATATCACCTTTTTGACTTTCATTCACCCTCAGTGCCATCGTCACTTATTAATCATGTTATTAACGCTGATAAGCTGTTTGTTTTTACAGGAACATGACTGATATGAGTGAGAGAGTTAGATATTAAGGTGAAACTAGGACTCTGGACCTTTTATTTAATTGGCCGCCCTTTTGTGTTCAGTGCTAAAATTCCTCACCAGAGATAATCCCGTAAATCTGTCTCGAGATAAGGCGGCGATCTCTCACTAGACTACAAACAGTAGCAGGCTCAAGCAAAAGAGGGTACGGTCAAAGTGCTGCGAGAGTAGACGGGGGTCCATATGGTCTTGGTATCGCACGGATTAGGATCTTAAGCACCCTCATGTACACTCACATGAACACACAAGAGCACGCTCTGTGGGATTTACCTCCACATGCTTCAGCTTGCAGACAAACAGTGATTACAGAACATTTCACAGTTTTGTAATCGTCTCACCTGATTTACAGCGCACAGACTGGGCAGGTAGGCTCTGTTAGCCAAGAGAGGAAAGTTTTGGCAGGATGATTCGTGCTTGTGTCATAAATGTGAGAGTCACGATAATCATTTTGTGGCGTTCGTAAGCACTTCTCTGGGAGCTACATCTGTACTAGTGACAACTCACCACAGAGTCTGTATATAATGTGTCATTTCCTGTGATGAACTCAGCATGTGCCAAGTCACAGGGGGAGAAAAAGAAATCATTCCTGTGCTTCTGCTGCCATCTGGTGGCTTCATTAGGTTTGTTTAGAGCAGTGGTGTCAAACTCGTTTTAGTTCAGGGGCTACATGCAGCCCAATTTGGGGCGTATTCACACCAGGAAGGTCCGTTAGTTCACTTGCTTTGGTCCGGACCAAATTTTTTTTTCTTTTTTTTTTTTTTGTGCGGTTCGCTTTCACACTGTGATTAATTGCAACCGGACCAGAATTTATAAACAAAAACACATGTGCTAAGGTCGTTCAGCCATTGGCTGGTAAACGTATAGACGGGGTAAAGAAGGAAGCCAAATGTCCCACGTAAATAGGCTACAATGGAGACTTTGCGTACTGTAGGTCTACTTGTTATTATGCTAGCAATATGATTTATAAACTTACAGCTTGTGCTCGAGCGTCAAGACCGTTTGATGCAACATGAGTTTAACCATATCATGCTCGTTATTTTGCAACGGCTCATCTCTGCCTAACCTACCTGCGTTTGTTTGCTTCACGTGTCTCTCTCTGTTGTGTGTGTCACTGGGCTATCCTACATTTCCCATAATGCGCGAAAACTACGGGAAACTACGGGAGCTCGTCAAATCCAAAAAGGTAGATTTTTGCAACTTGGGTCGGATCGAGGTCGGGCTGCTTTCACACCATAAAGGAACCGCACCAGGGTTCGGTAGGAACCGCTCCGAGACCACCTCCTCAGCTGGGTCTCGGTCCGCTTGTTTGGTCCGCACCAGAGTTCGAGTGATTGTATTCACACCAGTCAAAAAGGTCCGAACCAAGCAAGGAAACGAACTTGAGTTCGTTTTAATCGAACTAAACAAGGCAGGTGTGAATACACCCTTGATCTCAAGGGGGCTGGACCGGTAACACAATAGGGTATTAACCTATAAACAACAACAACTCCAGATGTTTCTTTTTGTTTTAGGGCAAAGAAGAACATGATGAAAGTGTTTACATTACAACTGTATGAAACCTAGGAGTAGCAGTTACTTTTATTGGAAAATTGCACTTTGCAAATTCATCCCACGGGCCAGATTAGACCCTCTAGTGGGCCGCTTTTGGCCGTCAGGCCCTATGTTTGACACCTTTAGACAAAAAAAATAAATAAAAACAATCCACATGAAAATGATCATCATCAGCACTAATACTTGACCAATAAAACAAGAAAACGTACACCGATCAGCCACAACATTAAAACCACTGACAGGAGAAGTAACTAACATTGACCATCTTGGTCGTGACAATACAATGTTCTGCTGGGAAACTTGAAACTGGACCTGGCATTCATTCCTGTGGAGGTTACTTAGACATGTAGCACCCACCTAGACCAGACCAGGCACCCCCACCCCATAGCAATGACACTCCTTGATGACAGCAGCCATCCCCAGCAGGACACATACAAAAACGCTTTAGGAACAGCTAGCTACAAGTACCACCAATAACACCATCAGAAGGCCCATGTCCATTCTCTGATGAGTCACGACTGTTTTGGAGGCACAAGAGGGACCTATGTACACAATATTAGGATATATGGTCATAATGTTATGGCTGACCGGTGTATGATAACCCGTTCCACCGTGCGCAGGTCAAGATTGAGCTGCCGGTCCACGTGCACGAGAAACACCACATCCTCTTCACCTTTTACCACATCAGCTGCGAGTCCAGCAGCAAGACCAGCAGCAAGAAGAAAGATGGAGTGGAGTCACTGGGTGAGTCACCTGCTGAGGAATCATGTCTGACTGTGTCTTTGTATCTTTACTCAGTCTGCTAAAAGTCTCCTTTCACGTCTTTCAGTGGGCTACTCCTGGATGCCTTTGCTAAAGGATGGGAGGATGCAGTCTCTTGATTTCCAGTTACCTGTAGCAGCCACCCTGCCTGCAGGATATCTCTGTCAGGACACCAGGAAGGTACGAACCCTGACATCTCGTTGCAGCTTTAATGAAAGTAAATCAGCAAATGACGTAAACAATAAAATGTATGCGAGCGAGATGTCTACAAAATGAACCTGTGCCGTTGTCGTATTTTAACAGTCTCAACCAGATATCAAGTGGGTGGAAAATGGCAAGACGCTGTTCAAAGTGAGAAGTCATGTTGCGTCAACAATATATCCTCAGGTACAGCTTCAGTCGTAAATTGATCGTATCTAAGCATGCATGAAGGAGTCCATGATACTGATGTTACGCTGTTTTTTCTTTCCGAAAGGATCTTCATCTACACAAATTCTTCCAGCACTGCCAACTGATGAGGACGACATCGGAGGGCAACCCAGCGGAGCTTATCAAATACCTGAAGGTTAGATGCCGTGGCATGCTAACAGAGTTCATCTACTGTATGCCATTAATATACGCAACTTTCAAAATCATAGCTACAGAGAAACAGCATTAAACATTTCAAGACTGCAATGAGGCAAATAAGTCAAATAAGGAATACAATGCAATAATAATATGAATAGTAACCAGTAAGACAGGCTGGTAGAATAACCGTGTCCCAGTTTTAATCAACATTCGTCCTTTCGAGAAGCTATTTAAAAGTCGGTGATTCCTTATAGCTCAGTTCTTCAGGTCACTTCCACAGCTGAGACCCTGACTTCAAAAAAATCTTCTTCACCCAGGACTTAAAAACAACCAGCCAAGCTCGGCCTCAAGTTTATGGAGGTGGAAGGAATGAGAAACTGTTTAGTCTGAGCAGTGGTGGGCTGTCAGGGCCAGCAAAGCCTTCTCTACTGGCCTTAACTTTATCAAAATCACCAACTTACCTTTTAATATTTTCCCATTAATCTTATTAAATTAATCCCAATAACCTGTTACTGCGGTGCTTCTGGCAGTCTAACTTTGCATTAGAGCTTTTATCCAATCATATTTCAGCCATCATGTGTTGCCAAAGTCAAAGAAATCTTCCTGGGCCTTCACAATTAAAACTGTAGACGGCTGAAGCTTGAAACACGTCGTAATGACGCTGTTCCTTTAACCAATCACGTTTCAAGTTCATATTCTTAGGCCTTCTCTGTCTCCTACGGCAGTGTCAGAGTTTTCGCGTCCTCTGATTGGAGGGTCAGAGAGCCGCTCCGTTTAAGCCAAGCTAGGGGTTCATGTTCATCTGTTGCGAGCTGCACAAGCGAATCGTCCCCGTTAACACTTTGATAGTTATTTGTTAAACCCACGATAGCGGAGGGAGGAGATTTGGCTGCAGATCTTCTTAGAAAGACATTTTCACGGCCGACTTTGAAGAAAAAGCTGGATATTGTGAGGAAAGGGCGCCCAACCCTGGAGCTAGCTAGCCGAGGAAACTTTCAGGTCAGCAACTATGAGGACTACCCTTAGCTGACAGGCTCAGAGGAGAACCCTAAATTGTTTCTTAAGTTCTGGCAAGTAAAATTAATTATATTTACATCTTTTATGTATATTTTTGCCATTTTATTGGATCGATATTGAAGTTTCTGCTGGATTTGACGTATGTGAGTGAAGGAGACTTGGTGAATTGTTCTAAGTGAGTTTCTTGCTTTAGTAACGGCGTTCATCTTGCTATATGAGATACGACGCAGCGTCCTGTTTTATTGCGTATCCGTATGTTGTTGATGGTTTCTACAGCAGTGGCGTCAAAATGATCGTATTAAGAGGTGTTTTGAGTAAGGACGGAGGTCATTGAAGGCGTGATCATACTTGCTGTTCCTCAAGGATCAGTCATAACACTTGTGTTGCTTTCCCAACTAAATAGAACAACAATTCAGATGTTCTTGTTGGTTTTAATACAGCAAACAAACAAAAACAAAATCTACAGTGTTTCTTCCATCAGGGGAATTTTCCTGGTGAATTTTGCGGAGATTCCCAGAAAGCCAAAGTCCAAAGTTTCGGTTTCACGATAATCCTGAGAAACCCCAACATCAGTTGTCTTGTTTGATTGTCATGACATCCAACCTTTCCATATTCTCGCTCCATTTCCTGCTTCATTCAATTTCGCATTTATTTTTTTATCGGTGTGCCGCCGTGCCAACAATAGTGGGAACAATAGCTGCAGCTGGAGGGGAATGTGTTGAATAAACCCCCCGATGGAATTTCTCTTTCACTTTGGCTCGAGCTGATTACGCTTCGGGATCAAATGTCACAGGTCACTCTGACTAACATGTTTTTGGCCTTAAATTGGGAATTCCTTTGCTTAGTGAGACAAAAAGTCAGACTGGGATTCTGAATTGGGTACATATTGGGTATATTTGGGTTTTATATGAAGGTGTGATAGGATAAAATTATGGAGTGATCCAAAACGTCCACATATGAGTCAGATATGGATGTAAACTGCAACTTGACTGGTTTAGCAAAGGCGTACAACCACCAGTTTGTAACCCTACTTCCTTCTGACTCCCCTCTCTTTCTCCCCCATCCCCCGCCCACCATATTTTCCCCACAGTGCCTTCATGCCATGGAGACTCATGTCATCATCACCTTCCTACCTACAGTGCTGATGCAGCTGTTTGAGGTGCTCACAGCAGCCGCCAAAGAAGGCCACGAGATTGCCGTCAACTCTCTGCGGTCGGTTTTTGACTCTTTTTTTTTGGTCGGTTTTCGACATTTACCGCCGATCAAGGTGTTTGCGGTGTGTAATAATGATTTCCCCCGCTCTCTACCTTCAGTGTGATCATACACATTGTGTCCAGATGTCACGAGGAAGGACTGGAAAACTACCTGCGCTCTTTTGTTAAGGTAAAAGTAATGTCTTCTCAAAAAAAAAACCTCTACGAGTCCAGTTAATTTTTTTTTGGAGAAATCAGAAAACACACTTCTGTGTATAAATTTCTCTCTCTCTCTCTTCTTAGTACGTGTTTGTGACCAACAATCCAGCATCGGGAAACTCGGCGACCACTCACGAGGTGCTGGCCACCGCCGTGACAGCCGTCCTCAAGCAAACCGCTGATTTCAACACCAGCAATAAACTGCTTAAGGTGTGTTTATATAAATATCTGCCTCTCAGCATATACTGCTGCTTTGTCAGTACAGTTGTAGTACCAGCATTGATCAGCAGGTGGAATACTTTCCCACAAAATGACAGTTAAAATCTCTCGGCGCTGTTGGGGCCCGTTTCCAGGTGAGAAATCCTGGAACGTGTTGCCGCTTGTGTTATCTCCGTGACGTTTTTCCACACCATCTCATTTGACGGTTTGTCAGCTCCCCTTTTCCTGGGAAGCCCTAACAATAGAAAGTATCCACATCCCACGGTTATCTAATTTATCTCTTATCTCTTTCCACAGTACTCCTGGTTCTTCTTTGAAACCATGGCTAAATCCATGGCTCAGTACCTGCAAGAGGGAAACCGCATGAAGGTTGGTATCGAGCGCGCTTTCCCTCGGCCCGAGGGGTTTGTCAAACGTGACTATTTGCTTGTTGCCCGCCACCCAGAGGTCAGATGCCCTTATCTGGCATGGATCTCCCCCGCAAATTTGCACAGCATGTGATGTTGGGAAACATGCCGGCACATTTAAACAAATCCCACATACAGTCAACAAGAAGAGAACAGAAGACAGGCTCGTTTAGCTGTGTATACTTGGCGTCCTCACGCAGTCTGCTGTCATAACCAACGGCCGTAGAAGTTAAACTCTTTAGAGAGGATGCGTGCCTTTATTTATATGTCGCTAATGTGTCTTCATAATGGTTTTTTTTATGCCCGTACTCATGAGTCTCGCCCTTATCTTTAGATGCCGCGGGCCCAGCGCTTCCCTGACAGTTTCCACCAGGCGCTCCAGTCTCTGGTGCTCTCCATCATGCCCCACATCACCATCCGCCACATGGAGATCCAGGAGGAGGCTCGCTGCGTCAACCTGAGCCTGGCGAACTTCATCAAGGTCCGACCCCCGGATCGCTCAAGCCAGCCTCGTTCATTTCATGCCACACCTGCACAGTCTCGTTGTTTAGTAACCTCAAGTTGAGCAATCGCCCCATATCGCTGTTGTGTTGTGTCAGTGTTGCAAAACTATAGTTTAACACAACAGCTCTGTTTGTGCAGTCTAGCATGTCTTTTTGATTTGCTTTGGGTCACTCTTGACGCTTTCTCTCCCCTCAGAGGTGCCTGACCTTCATGAACAGGGGCTTCGGGTTCGGCCTGGTCAACCACTACATGTGCCATTTCGGTCTCAAAGATCCCAAGGTACGTGCATGGCAGAGCAAGGGCAATACACAGCTGCAGGGCATCGCGCCGGAGGCACAATTCCTCAAAAGGGCAACCCAAACTAAAAGTCGAGACTCGCGCACATACTGAGCAGCCGCGATCAAAGAATTTAAGCGGGAACTCCTCATCAAAAACATCTTTCACTTGCCATGCAAGTGCACAGGTGTGACTCTAATCATTACATTGTGGCTTTTTAATCACCCTGCTCTCGTGTGACAAGCTTACACCCTCCGCCCTTGCTACGCGATACAGTTGTGTTACCTGTTTCTTCAAAGACAAACATGTGTATTTAATCTGGACGTAACAGACATGTTTGTTCTGTTCGCCCTGGCGCCGTCACCTGTGTAGAAGCGCCGCATTTGACTATCAAATTCGAGCAGAGCAGGCAACCAGCGGGCCTTCATTTTATGAGAACAATGAGGAAGACTGTATTTATAGCCCCGCGGTGGTTGGCAGGAATTTGCATAAGCACGCGCGGCTCTCACGATGTCCGTACGTTTGCTCCAGGTGCTGACCGAGATGAAATTTGACTTCATGATGACGGTGTGCAACCACGAACACTTCATCCCCCTCAACCTGCCCATGGCTTTTGGGCGCACCAAGCTGCAGAGGGTCCAAGGTGAGCGTCCGTCCTCCGCCGAGCGCAACATACGCACCCGGCTTTCACACCAACCCGACCCCTGATCTGCACCCACCACACTGATCCCATTTTATTAACCCCTCCCCCTCGCAATTGCCTGATTGTTCGCCCCCTCCCCCCCACACACACACACATTTGTAAGCGAGCAGCTGCTAAATCCTCAGATCAACACCAGCTTGACAAGTTTGTCCAACACGTGTTGATGCAACATGTTTTACACAACCACAGGTGCGGTGCGGAAATGCTGCATGGATTGTTTACAGTTTTACCCCAACATTTCTTTATTTGTACACCCACCCACCCCCTTCTCTGTTTGTTTTTTTTTCTGTGTGTGTGTGTCTTGCTCGTGGTCAGATTTAATTCCGTATGCGACGGAGATTTTTGGCCCTGTAGGTAGGTGATGCTCACCGCACCACACCGTACATCGACGCCAACTCGTTTGCCGACGCCTTGCACACTGACTTGCTCCCTGTCCTCACTCGCACTAACCCGCCCGCACGCCGCCAACCAACCCCCCCCCCCCCCCCCTTTCCCCCTCTTTTTCTCAACGGGCACTCATTTCCACTCACAGAGAACGGCGCTAATGCTAAGCTACTTTCTCCAATGCGCCCGGAGAACTGTGTGTGTGTTGCAGAGGAGAGGAGCTTGGCTGTCATGGGAATGGACTGGCCCCTCTTTTCTTAATGCTTAATAGACTCAATCTCCGTAAACACTCGACAGAAACATCTCTGGTGGAGCTGCGGTTCCGCTTCTCTGCCGTCTGAGTCCGTGTTCTCCCTCTCTCTGTCTGCCTGTGTGTCTCCGTCATTAGAGAAGATAATTGCACATGGTCACTTAGTTCCCGGGGCCGCACCGCCTGTTTCAGTGCATTATTGTTAAACACTGTTGTTTCTGTTGAAACAGACAACTTCTCATTTCTAGAAGATTGTCTCTCTGATTCCTACTACTCTTATCTGACTATACAGTTTTTAAATTTTCATTGCAATGTGTAATGACTGAGTTAGATTCCTCTCTGACGTGTGTGTGTGTGTGTGTTGTGGAAACTCTGATGTCTGAATGAACGCATTACAAGGTTTTGTGGAGACTCTGTTGCATAGTGGTTTGCAGTCTTGCATTTTGAATATCTTTATGTCATTATTGCTATTATAATAATTCATTTATTTATAGTGTTGTATGTGTTTGGTGTCTGGTAAAACTCTGTTGTCTTGTTTAAACGCCTGCTTTTGCTTACTCTGTGCTTTTAATTTGAAAGGGGCTTTAAAAGGAAACTCTGCTTACTTACACAAACACTGGTCATTGAAAAACATGTGTAAGAAGTACACCGATCAGTCACAACATTAAAACCACCAACCGGTGAAGTGAATAACTGGGTCCTGGCATTTTATTTGGATGTTGCTATGGTTTGTCCATCCACTTGAACACTGTGCAGGCCCACCACACCCCCATGGCAACGTCAAGGAGGCGTTCCTTGCAATCTGATGCCATGTGTTCCCCAGCTAAGCGACTCACAGACATCCAGCCACCCACGTTATGTGAAAGAGAACGGGATTAATTAAACCAGGCCACCTTATTTCATTGCCCCGTGGTCCAGTTCTGATGCTCACACACACCCTTTGCAGTGGACAGGGGTCGGCATGCACATACCACACGGGCCAGCCTTCAACCCCAGTGTGCATCAATCACCCTGCAGCCATCTCACACTCCTTGGATGACTTTAGATACTGGTACTGACCACTGCAGACTGGGAACAACCCACAAGAGCTGCAGTTTTGGACATGCTCTCACCAAGTCGTCTAGCAGTCAAAATTTCCCGCTCTTCAGAGTCGCTCAAAACTTCTCAGCTACTCCCTAACGAGTCCCGCCGACCGGCAGGTTCTGTGATAACGAGACGATCAGTGTCGTTCACTTGACTGGATGGTCGTAATGTTTTGGCTGATCAGTGTGGGTACACTTGGATTTCTAACTGCATGCACAAATAGTTGCGGCTTCAACAAAAAGACTAATTTTGCGGGATGTCACCAATCAGCCACAACATTATGACCACTGACAGGAGAAGTGAATAACACTGACCATCTTATGACAGAACAATGTTCTGCTGGGAAACTTTTGGACCTGGCATTCATTCATGTGGATGTAACTTAGACATGTAGCACCCACCTAGACCAGACCAGGCATCCCCACCCCATAGCAATGACACGCCTTGATAGCAGCAGCCATCCCCAGCAGGATGCAGCCTGACACACAAAAATGCTTTAGGAACAACTAAAAAAAAACATGAAGAACAACACAAGTTGTTGACCTGGCCTCCAAATTCACTAGATCTCAAACTCATCAAGCATCTGTGGGATGATCCTCAGAGGCCCCTCCTCTCAAAGGCGCCCCACTAACAAAATCCTGTTGCCAGACACCACAGGACACCCTCAGAAGGCCCATGCCCATGCCCTGATACACAATATTAGGCAGCTGGTCATAATGTTGTGTCTGATCGGTGTATCTCCCACTGAGCACCTCAATCTTTATTAAACTGATTCCCCCCAAAAAACAGACCTATTGATATGAGCATCAGTGCAGCTCGTGCTAACCTACTGACTCTTCCTGTCTGGCTCAACCACAGAGCAGAGTCTGGAGTTCAGCCTCACCGAGGAATACTGCCGCAACCACTTCCTGGTGGGTCTCCTGCTCAGGGAAGTGGCCGAGGCCCTGCAGCAAGCGCCCGAGGTCAGGCAGCTGGCCGTGAGCGTCCTCAAGAACCTCCTCATCAAGCACGCCATGGACGACCGTTACACGGCGTTCAAGGTGAGGCAGGGTGGGGCAGGACCGATGTCGACATCTGATATAACCACAGCTGTGATCGAGAGTGGTGATTCATTGCTTTGAAGAATTGAAAGTTGTTGTTTTGGCACCAGTTGTATACACCTAGATATCCCTAGCTTCATAGCGGTGTATTATTTAAATAAAAAAATAAAAAGTGGGGGGTTATTACACACAAGCAGGATCACACCACACACATAAAAGTTAATGTTTGACGTGACACCATTGGTCCACGTCAAATAAATTTCTATTTAACAATGTGTTAACTTCTACAGAAAGATACGGATGTCTGTTATGCAAACAACGCAGTGTGAAGACCACATATCTCGCTGATAAGAGGCGCTGGCCAGATGGCGTCCCGTTGTTATACTGCAGTCATGTACCCTTGCTGTGCATCATTTCTTTGCATTCATTGTTTCAGAACCAGCAGGCCAGGATCTGTTTGCTGTACATGCCGCTTTACGAACTGCTCTACCAGAACCTGAAGCAGCTGTCCGCCCAACCCAACACCTCCAGCCCCGGGCTCGGCCTCAATGTGAGTCGATCCCTTGACCTTGTCAGCTGTGTAGTTTCAGACAGGGGCATGAAGAAAAGTTCAAAAGATAAACTCTGATTCGTGAACAGAGTGGTTTTTTTTTTTTCAGTCATGAGTCATGATAAGTTTCTGCGGAGACGTGAGTCATGCGCTGTGTGTTTTCACTTTTTCCAGTCAAAAAGCAATAAAAAAGAGATAGCTGGAGTTAATTCAGTGGAATTTGAACACCTTATTGTTTATGAGGATCGTTCATCTCCGCATCTCCGAACGCCGCATCGATTTACATCTTGTTTTGTTTCCTCTCCTTCCATCTCGCGGTCGGCCAGGGCTCCAGAGACGACCTGATATCAAACACTTCCACGGACAGCAGGAGAATCAGCACCGCCATCGACAGAGACCACGGTGAGTTCCCGAAAACCGCAGATGCACTGTGTACATATGGCGTTCGGCCTCTTCCTGTTTACGTCTCGTTTGTTATCCGAGGCCCTCGGCGCCGCGGCTGCACAGAAATATTTTCGTTACGCACGACTTTGTCCATTAGCAGCACTCTGAAAGCGGACAGCTGCGAACCAGACACGAGTTCCCTGTACATTATTGTTTATTTCTTCTTGGGATTTTACACCACTTACCCGGGCCGGGCTTTTTCTGTTATGTTAAAGACTTTTTGATTTGAGCATCACTCACTTGTGACACGATGATGGTGTTAAAATGAAAGTGGTGCCCGAGACTGGACGAGGATCTCTCGGCTATAGCAGAATCAAAGGGGAGGGGGTTGAGGGGGGAGGGGGAGCGCGGCATACGTGGCATTTTTTGATCCTTTTCAATTTAAATGGCTTGTGTTCACCATCAGCTTCTTTCATGGGTGTGGAGGGAGGGGGGCGGCTGCTCGTCAGACGCTGATTGTTGGGGCTCAGAAGATGTGAGACTGAGAACGCTCAGACCCTTTGAGGTTAAGATATTCCCATTATGCTTAAAAATGTCAAAGTCAAACTCGTACAAAGTTCACAAAAATCAAAAGCAGTAGTCATGTTGACCTTTAGTCTCAAGTAGGAATCTTCACAGACATCCCACCATGTTGTTCAGTCGTTTCTGTTCCCTGGCAACATGACAAGAATCATGTTCTCAGACTTCGGACCCACGGAAGTCTTTACACATCTGGGTTCACAGGCCCACAGTAAGATATGTTTATCCGCCAGCTATTATGTTATGACTAGGAAAATATTTTTCAGATCATATACCATACTGCGCTTGAGAGAGTGATATCATTGTGCCAGTGATTCGTTTTCTTTCTGTTGATATTCTGCACTGACCCTGCAGGTCTGCCCGTCCAGAATGGCCACATTGTGAGGAGAGAGGACTCCAGAAGTTCTCTGTTCATGGACCCAGGAACCCCGGACAGCAATGAGGTGAAGACGCTTTTAACAGACTCGGCGAGGCAGGTGGTGAGCTGAGGAATTTGTAGAGTGCAAACAAGGACAACGACACCTCTGGGCAACTGAAAGTAGACTGAAGCGAGCTGTGAAAACATGTCAAGGCACTTTTTGTTCGCGTTTCCGCTGTCTGAGAAATCATTATGAAATCCATCACAGAGAAGGTGCAGCTGATTATACACAGATCAGCCACAACATTAAAGCCACTTGCCTGATATTGTGTTGGTCTCCGCAACAGTTGGGACTCATCAGAGAATGGACATGGGTCTTCTGAGGGTGTCCTGTGGTGTCTAGTGGGGGGGCTTTGAGAGGAGGGGCCTCTGTGGATCATCCCACAGATACTTTATCAGTTTGGGATCTAGTGAATTTGGAGGCCAGGTCAACACCTTGTGCTGTTCTTCTCGTTTTTTTTAGTTGTTCCTAAATCGTTTTTGTGTGTGTGTCTGTGTCAGGCTGCATCCTGCTGGGGATGGCTGCTGCCATCAAGGAGTGTCATTGCTATGGGGTGGGGGTGTCTGGTCTGGTCTAGGTGGGTGCTACATGTCTAAGTAACATCCAGACCAATGAATGCCAGGTCCAAAAGTTTCCCAGCAGAACACTGTACTGTCACAAGATGGTCAATGTTATTTACTTCACCTGTCAGTGGTCATAATGTTGTGGCTGATTGGTGACATCCCGCAAAATTAGTCTTTTTGTTGAAGCCGCAACTATTTGTGCATGCAGTTAGAAACCCAAGTGCACCCACACTGATCAGCCAAAACATAACGACCATCCAGTCAAGTGAACGACGCTGATCGTCTCGTTATCACAGAACCTGCCGGTCGGTGGGACTCATTAGGGAGTAGCTGGCAAGTTTTGAGCGACTCTGAAGAGCGGGAAATTCTGATTGCTGGACGACTTGGTGAGAGCATGTCCAAAACCACAGCTCTTGTGGGTTGATCCCGGTCTGCAGTGGTCAGTGGTCAGTCCAAGGAGTGTGAGATGGCTGCAGGGTGATTGATGCACACTGGGAGTGAAGGCTGGCCCTTATGGTAGAAAAGTGTCAGAACACACAATGCATCACAGTCTGTTTTGTATCAGCGCATGCCGACCCCCTACTGCAAAGGGGCGTGTGAGCATCAGAGCTGGACCACAGGGCAATGAAATAAGGTGGCCTGGTTTAATTGATCCCATTCTCTTTCACATAACGTGGGTGGCTGGATGTCTGTGAGTCGCTTAGCTGGGGAACACATGGCATCAGACAGCAAGGAACGCCTCCTTGCTCCTTCCCTGCTGTTGCCATGAGGGTGTGGTGGGCCCACACATGTCTAAGAAACGTCCACATGAATGAATGCCAGGTCCAAAAGTTTCCCAGCAGAACACTGAATTGTCACAAGATGGTCCATGTTATTTACTTCTCCTGTCAGTGGGTTTTAATGCTGTGGCTGTCAAACAGTGTATATGGGGAAAAACATTAGAAGTAGACTCTGTGATCACAGTCACCAACTGTGGGGTTCGACAAAAATTGGAGCAGCATTTCACAAATAGTTGTGGTAATACTTTGGATTATATTTCAGTGGCACAGAAAACATGGCACACTAAAACATAAGACTGCCTTCAACCAAATATGATGTTAAGAGTCCTGCAGTCACTCAGTTAAAGGGGAACTACTGTTTTTTACAACCTGGACCTTATTTCTAGCATAAAATACAATTGTTTACTCACCCATATAACTTTGGTGTCATTTGGAGTCCTTCGGGAGATATTTAGATCTGCGTATATCCATATAGTGGGAGTGACTGGGGCACCGAAACGCAGCCTCTAAATAACGCATTACCCGGGTTGTGTAGATTGACCTACAGACCACGGATGATGATAACAGGTAACTCCAGACTCAACGGGGAATAGCACTAGCGTATCATAACAAAAATATTGGTGAAATTAACGAGTTTCGCGGCAGATAATGCGTTATTTAGAAGCTGCGTTTCGGTGCCCCAGTCACTCCCACTATATGGATATACGCTGATCTAATTATCTCCTGAAGGACTACAAATGACACCAAAGTTATATTTTATGCCAGAAATAAGGTCCAGCTTGTAAAAAACAGTAATTCCCCTTTAACTGAGTGACTGCAGGACTCTTAACATCATATTTGGTTGAAGGCAGTCTTATGTTTTAGTGTGCCATGTTTTCTGTGCCATTGCAGATTGTCCAGGTTGTAAAAAACAGTCGTTCCCCTTGAAGCCAGTGCAAAGCTGATCTCAAAAACCATCATTAACTTCTTTAAGAAGCTTTTAGAGAGCCCCAGACACTCACTCCACTTGAACATCATTGAAAATCCTTGGGAATATCTTAATTCCTAAACAAACTAAACTGGCATTAAAGAACAAAGCCAGATTGCGACACGCCTGGGTCTGGACCAAAAAGTTGCCTTTGATCCCGTAGAGTAAAGACTATAGTCAATGGCCCACAAGAGAGAACCCTGCTGATACAGAGTACTGCCACCTCATCATACAAAGAGTGAGTTCCCTTAACGCAACATATTCTTTGCAGTGTCTACCAAGAACAACTTTTAAAACCAGACACAAGCGACGCCACACTCCAGCTTTGTTGCCAGTCCCGGCAGAAGACAGTCCAAAACAAGCCACCTTCCCGCCACTTAAAGAGCCGTCACAGATTTTATACAAAGATTTGTACTTCTTGTAATAACCAGGGGGGTAAGGCACATCACGAGGTCACGTACACACTCCATTTTAGATCGACATCAACTTTGGCGCGTCGGATGAGTTGGAACCATAATTTCCATTGTGCTAAGTCAGACCACGTCAGGTTTATTCATGTGAACACAAGCTTCTTCATGTTCCCCCGATGAGCTAGTGTGCATCTGTATTATGCACAGTTGGGTTTGTGGTGATCTGAAACACAGTGGTGAATTTTTTTCTCAACGCTGCACAACACTGGGCAGATTTCTTCACTTTTAAAAGACCAAATAAATTATGTAAATGTATGAGTGCTGAATCTGTGGGCATAGCATTTTTACACAGGCTTTGTAAGCCTGCATGTCACTTTCCTGCTGTAGCTCTGAAGTTAGAGGGACGCTTTCATGTGTGTTAGTTGAAAAGATGATGGTGTGATCTCCAGTTTTTCTTATACACAGGTGCCCACCAAGCCAATGGTTTCCATATATATCATTTTTTTGAGTGTAAGTGATGAAACAAAGAAGAAAAGCTGGAAAAGTGCACTATGTATGTGATAATTTTTTGAAAAAATACATACTAGTTCAATGGGAATACATTGGATTGGGGTGCTTCAGGCAAAGTCGAGAATTCCAGATGAACTGAGAGATGAACAAACGCCAAAACAGAAAAGTACAACATAAATGCTTTTAGGTGTCTTTGCCAGCCGCTACAGTTCCCTACATTGTTGTGTTTTACGTGCGCGCTCGCTTTCAAAAGCAAAGACATGAAACAGAGTCTCCCATTTGCATCCGTGCGAAAACATTTAACGTGTCAAGAGACTGAGAATGTGTTCCCATCTGTTGCAATCGGTTCCAGCTGCAGAGACGCTGCTCCACCATGAGCTGCAGCACCACCAAGCCTCCCGTCAGCAGACTGGGGCCGTATGAGATCAAGGGCCTCCTCTTCTGTTTCCTGCACATCGTCAAGACCTTGTCGGAGGGTGAGTGATGACCTGTCGCCCTGCTGCACGGTCAAGCCCTTCATCATCATCACACCCGAGATGCAGCACGGCAACAGATCCTTATCTTTTCTGAGAGTTTATCTAATAAAAATTTGTCTTGGCTATTGCAGAATGAACATGAATAGGGAATTGTCAGAATATGTGACACATTTTAAAAGACAATTAAGGAACTGTTTGCTCAAGGCAAACCGCGCCTTCTAAGAAAATAATTTGAACCTTTTTTGTTTTATCCATAGACACTTTAATGGCCTACTGGAACAAAATCAACCCTCAGGACATCATGAACTTCCTCAGTTTGCTCGAGTGAGTGGCGTGAGAATGAACCTATGCATCGCCGTGTTATAGCCCGTTGTAAGGGGCTCAGTTTGTTAGTAACGTTTTGTCAGGACACTATTAAAATAAACACTGACATCGCTGCAGACGCCTTCTCGACAGTCCTCTGTCGAAATGCAATGCAATATGAACTACATGGATCACAAATGACATTGCTGTGTTTACTCTCCCGGCAGGGTCTGTCTGTTTCAGTTCCGTTACATTGGAAAGAGGAACATTGGCAGGTAAGGCTGGAAAACGGCTGCAGCTCTTCTGTCTTCCTCGTCTTACCTGACTTATCTGGCAGTATCTGAAATGTGTAGCCAGGCTGTTCAGTTTAGTTCGGCTGCAAAGAAGCACGATTCTGGGTTTTATTGGTAAATTTAGTAGAAGTTTTTGCGTTGTGTGGTTGATACTGCTCGCGTTTAATAGCACCGTGTTTGTTTAAAGATACCGTGTATTTGCCTTCTTTCTTTGTGTTCCATGAATTATGAAAAGTTTCAGCAGCGGGGCCTTATCGACCTTCGTCATTGTTCTCTCTGCCTTTCAAATGCTTATCTCTCTCTTTTTTTCAATTTATTATTCCCGTACGTAGAAGCCAGGAGGTGTGTGTGTCGAAGCTGTTCTCCTCGGACAGGAAGTCTCAGACGATGCCGGCCATGCGCTGCAACCGTGGCAGCCTCATGCAGACTAAGATGAACCAGTTCAGCACCATGGAAGCCTCCTTCACTCTCAACATGGGTAACGACACCCGCCGGTTTATATGCAAAACTTTAGACGGCACAGTTTCTTTTGGGTTCATGTTCCTAATAGCGTGTCCAATAGAAAGGAACTGACATTTAACTGTAAGATTGATGAATAGGACTAGGCCTGTCAGTGCAGGTTGGAATTATGGGTAGGCGGGTAATTTAAACAATGTTCTGCCAGAGTGATGGAAAGAAAAAAGATCCTGAAAGTCATTATAATGACAACCCTTATTGAAATAGTAATTTAATAAAAAATAAAAAGAGGTGAGGAAATAATGAGTTAATATCATGAAATAATGAGTTAGTATCGTAAGATAATGAGTTAGTATCATGAAATAATGAGTTAGTATCCTAAAATAATAAATAAGTATTATGAAATAATGAGTTAGTATCCTAAGATAATGAGTTAGTATCATGAAATGATGAGTTAGTATCCTAAAATAACGAGTTAGTATCCTGTAATAACGAGTTAGTTGCTGCAAATAATGAATTAGTTGCTGGAAATAATGAGTTAATATCATGAAATGATGAGTTAGTACCTCAATGAATTAGATGCTGCATATAATGAGTTAGTTGCTGCAAATAATGAGTTAGTATCGTGAAATAATGAGTTAGCATCATGAAATAGTGAATTAGTACCTCAAAATAATGGGTTAGTTGCTGGAAATAATGAATTAGTATCGTGAAATAATGAGTTAGTACTTCAAAATAATGAGTTAGATGCTGCATATAATGAGTTAGTATCTTGGAATAATGAGTTAGTATCTTGGAATAATGAGTTAGTATCTCAAACTAATGAATTAGTATCCTAAAATAAGTTAGTTTCTCTAAATAATATATTAGTATCCTAAAATAATGACTCAGTATACTGAAATAATGAGTTTGTATCTCAAAATAATGAGTTAGTATCGGAAACTAATTAGTTTCTTAAAATAATGAGTTAGTGTTTTGGGCTTAAGAGTTAGTATCTCTAAATAATCAGATACTCAGCCAAATCTGATTATTCAGATTATTCTGACAGTAAAGGTCACCCACAAAAGGTGTATGCAATTAAATGATCATTATCTCTTCTTGTCAGTGCACAAGAAGTCTTTCAGACTCTTATCAACTTTATGACAGTTTTCATTTAATTTGTTCCGCCGTGCAGTAGTATTTGGCCTGGATCAGTTTTGAAAGAAAACAATGTTTGCAGGTGGATTTTGAGAGATTAAGTGAGGAGACAGATGCACAAGTTGAAGTTGAGGTCAGCCGGACTTGTGCCTTGTGATTATCTTACACAAATGTTGTTAGAGACACACACAATGAGCATTTGTAATATTTAGAACAAATAAACCTGCACTAAACAACAGTGCAACAGTAGCTTTGTATGTAAATGGGCACCAGGTAGCACACGGAGGCACCTGCTGTAAGACTGAGCAGACGGTTAAGCGTCACATTTTCCGAGGTGCCACCCAAACATACAACCATGTCCCTGGCCGCACTGTAACTCAAACTCGGTGAACTTTGTGTAATGGATACGGGGCCGTGACAGATCCGTGCAACGGCGCGTAAAATCCACAGCGACACTGAGCGCTCTGTTGCAGACAACAAACGGGAAGGTTTGCATGCGTGTTGACAAACTCCGTGCAGACGTGACATCCAACCGTGACCCTAAATAGGCATTAGGGCGGCGGCAGATCTCTGCATGCAAACGCACGGCAAAATGTTGCAGAGATAGGCCCCCCCCACACACACACACACACACACACACACACACACACACACAAACGTTGCATTGCTGCGTGTCTTTTCTTTACTAGTGCAGTGCCCGTCGGAAGTATGTATTCCTATAGTGGGAGCCTACAGGTGCTGTGTATGAGGATTAGTGGAAATATTAGAGCGGAGAAAACCTATTTTACCGATATATTTTACATTTCTTATCCAAACAACGTCAAACTTAGCAGTGCACATCTTCGTGCCCGTAGCGAGACACCTGCCCAGTTTCAAATCAATCGGGCCAACGGTTCGCGAGATATGCGTGCCACAGACAGACAGACACACAGACGCTTCTTGATTTATAGATAGATAGATAGATTATGCAAGTTAATGAGAAAACAAGGTGCTGGCAATCGACACAAAGACCTGCATCAAATGGCGAGTTGTGCAAGCTGTTCATCAGCTACGTTAAACAAAAGCTAATTAATTTTGTTTATGCTATCAAATCCAACGATGCATAATTTGCCTGATGAACTATATTCAAATGAGCAAATCAAAGCGGTTCAGACATCAGAAAAGGAGCCGCGCTGATACTTAAGCAGAACATGGCAATCATTAGCTTTTCCTGCACGAAACAAAGTCATTAATTACTTGATTGCACTTTAAACCATTAGCATTCCTGCGCTCTAATTTATTTATTCGTTGTGCGTGTGTGTGTTCTAGGCACGGGGCCGTCAGAAGCAGAGATCCACCATCAGGCTCTGCTGGAGGGCAACATCTCAACCGAGGTCTGCCTGAGTGTCCTGGACGTCCTGGCTCTTTTCTCTCAGTGTTTTAAGGTCAGCGCAAACCGCAGGGTCGTATAAATCACACTTAGTAGTCAGGTGACTCAGGCCTAAATAAACCAGAGCATGTGTACACTGTCTGCAGAATGTATTCCCGATACTGTGAGTGTGTTTGTTTGCATTACTCATGGTCTTGGTCGAGGTATGAGTGAGGCAAGCAGTCGTTTTAGGAATGTCTGTCTCTCTGTCCGTGCGTGTCTGTGTGCGTGTCAGACCCAGCTGCTGGACAGCGAAGGTCACAACCCCCTGATGAAGAAGGTGTTCGACGTCTACCTGACGTTCCTTAAAGTCGGCCAGTCGGAAGCTGCCCTCAGACACGTCTACGCCGCGCTCAGGGCTTTTATCAACAAGGTGTGTCCGTGCACTCATACACACTCACACACGTTCACGCAATGTATGTATGTGTGTGTGTGTGTGTGTGTAGCAAAGCTGCTGCGCTAGTGAAATCTGGATGCCTGAGATAAACGGCGATGGAGATAAGCTGCAGTGTTGAAATGAGTCATTTGGTGACGAAATCTGATGTAGATTCGTTGTTTGGGCTTCGCTCCCGACATTTTCCACTTGAAATAAAAGCAATGAATGCTGCCGCCCGCCTGGCCTCTCGGGGCATTACAACGCTCATTTATTTCCCCCCCACTCTGTTGCTAAGAAACGACGCGCACGGCTTCGTCGTAGTGAAGCAACCCTTGAGAAAAGTGGCCGTACGCGATAAATATTCCTAGTTTCCTGTGTTTGTCTGTGTCCGCTCCGGCCCGGTTTCCACATTCGCATGTTGCACTATTAGAGGCGTGTATTTTTAGATTTCCTATTTACATTATTCAGTTGCGGGGCAGAGAACAAGCTCGAACAAGATTCGATCTCAGAGCCGCAAGTGAAGACATGTAGCTCCCGAGGGAAGCGGCCACTTCCTCGTGTTATTCTGTGATATCAACAGCGGTATCGGTGTCGAATGCCTGCGCGATGAATCAGAGCGGAGACGCAGGAGAGACTCTGTTCTGGCATGTTTCTTCTGTTACAGTAAGAGCTGGCGTCTGCACACGGTCACAGGCTGTCAGCCGCCTCCAGAGGTGAAGAGCATTACCGAATGGAAAGTAATCCCCATCTGCGAGGTGTCACACTTAATATCCATAATATCTTAAATGTGTGCTAGAGCTGCACCGTGTTTTGGCTAATCTGCACACTCATAGCAAGGTGTTAATTCAAATTTCAAAGGTGTGGCTTGTTAGATTCTGCCGTTTTAAGATAAGCAAATCCCCTCAAAAGACCATGAGCAAAAACCAAACGATTCCACCTATATATTCTTCTTCTTATTCTTATTATCATCTTGCATGGATTAACCAGCGACTGAGACTAGTCCCTCAACAAATGCACTACTTGCACTTTACGATGTGATCTGTTAAAGCTTGCAAAACAATGGCTAAATGACTGTGCATTGTGTCAAAACCTGAAATTCACGTGGGAACGAGAGAACAACCGGCGGTTTTTGGTGTTTTCTTGAGGCTTCTTCGCTGTAAACACAATTAAATGTTGCAACGACTACAGTGTCCCCAGATCTGACCGCAACATGTTGCTGTAACGTATTTGCATGGTTCTGAGATGTTTCGAGACGTGATCCTTTGATGCGTTTTTTTGCGGAAGTCCCATTTCATGCTGTGCACGTACACTGCACCGCCAAAAGTATTCAGTCACCCATCCAAATCATTGCATTTGGGCGTTCCAGTCACTTCCACGGCCAGAGGTGTATAAAGTCAAGCACCTAGTCATGCAGACTGCTTATACAAACATTTGTGAAAGAATGGGTGGCTCTCAGGAGCTCAGTGATAAGAACAAGTCCAGTCCTGAAATTTCCTCACGACTGAATATTCCACAGTCAACTCTCAGTGGTGTCATAACAAAGTGGAAGTGATTGGGAACACTGGGGACAGCAACAGGCCACGTAGAATGACAGAATGGGGTCAGAGTGGGGCGCATAGTGCGCAGAGGTCGCCAACTTTCTGCAGAGTCACTCTCTACAGACCTCCAAACCTCATGTGGCCTTCAGATTAGCTCAAGAACAGTAGAGAGCTTCATGGAATGGGTTTCCATGGCCGAGCGGCCGCATCCAAGCCGTACATCACCAAGTGCAATGCAAAACATGCCGCTTTGCCATCTGGCAATGTGATGGATGAATCAGTGTTTGGCGGTTGCCAGGAGAACGGTACTTGTCTGACTGCATTGTGCCAAGTGTGAAGTTTGGTGGAGGAGGGATTATAGTGTGGGGTTGTTTTTTCAGGAGCTGGGCTTGGCCCCTTAGCTCCAGTGAAAGAAAATCTGAATGCTTCAGCATACCAAGAGATTTTGGACAATTCCATGCTCCCAGGTTTGTGGGAACAGTTTTGGGATGGCCCCTTCGTGTTCCAACGTGACTGCGCACCAGTGCACATGACTGGCCTGCACAGAGTCCTGACCTCAACCCAACTGAACTAGAGCGAAGACTGCGAGTCAGGCCTTCTTGTCCAACATCAGTGTCTGACCTCACAAATGCACTTCTGGAAGAATGGTCAGAAATTCCCATAAACATACTCTTAAACATTATGGAAAGCCTTCCCAGAATAATTCAAGCTCTTATAGCTGCAAAGGGTGGGCCGACATCATATTAAACCCTATGGATTAAGAAATGGGACGTCACTTAAGTTCATATGCGTGTACAGTAAAGGTAGATGAGCAAATACGTTTGGCAATGTAGTGTTAAAATAATGTAAAAATAAAAATCATCCTACATTTATTTCTCCAACAAGAACAGGTAGCAAAGACGGGTAAAAGAAATATTTATTCATACACCGTCACAGCCATCAGCCATGACATTATACCCACTGACGAGAAGACGTAAATAACATTCTTCCACCTGGTGACAGTTCAGCTTTTTTGCTAGGGACCTTTTGGACCTGGCGTTCATTCGTGTGGATGTTACTTGTTAGGGAGGTATTTGTGGTGATGCCGATGAAGAAGAAGAAGTACCAGAGTCCTGTATGTCTTATGCCTGAAGGAGTTTATTTAGGCTCGATCGAGGAGAACAGAAGCTTCGTCATCACGACATAAGTGCATGTCCGCCTCAATTCTAAGGGTCAAACAGTAAAGCTCAGATTCTTATACTAGAAAGGTGGGCCGAGGCAGCAAAGGGGAGATGTGTCAATATCCCATTGGCTATTATACATGATGACACATGATATAAACATGAAGATAAGGACTCACACCAACTAGGAAATACAAATTGTCAGACAGTGACGAAGGACATTATCATCCAACTCCACAGCTGTGCCTGCAGACAGCCAGGCAGTGAGACTGAAGGCGCCAAAAGAGGAACCACGGCCTTGGCATGTTCCTCAGAGAGAAAATAGGGCAGATAACTGACCCCAGCAGTAATCTAACATTAACTACACAAACTATCTATAGAGAAGAGAAATTATTCTTAGAATAATTACATTACTTAGACATGTAGCACCCACCTGGACCAGACCAGGCACCCCCACCCCATAGCAATGAGCCATCCCCACGCAAAACGGTTTAGGAACAACTCAAAAAAAACATGAAGAACATCACAAGGTGTTGATCTATCTTCTAAATTCACTAGATCCCTAACTGATCAAGTATCTGTGGGCCCCTCCCCTCAACCCATAGGACCCAAAGACCCCTACTAACAACATTCTGTTACCAGACACCACAGGACACCTTCAGAAATTCCCATGTCCATTCTCTGATGAGTCACAACTGTTTTGGAGGCACAAGAGAGACCTACACAATATTAGGAAGGTGCTCATAATGTTGTGGCTGATCGGTGTAGGATGGTTGAGCGGTCCAAGCCGATCTTACACCTTGCTAACCCTAACCCTAACCCTAACCCCTCACAATATTTTGTCCCAAACCCAGAATTTGACTTTAACACGTCAACGCTTTGTCCCCGCCAGTTCCCGACGGTGCTGTTCAAGGGCCGCGTGACGCTGTGCGAGGCGCTCTGCTGCGAGGTGCTCAAGTGCTGCGTCTCCAAGCTGGGGTCCGTGCGGGCCGAGGCGTCCGCCCTGCTCTACCTGCTGATGAGGAACAACTACGAGTACACCAAGAGGAAGACGTTCCTGCGGACACACCTGCAGGTAAAGCAGGGGTGGGGATTAAAAAAAGAAGAAGAAAAAGAGGAAGGAAGCGCCGTCCCTCCAGAGCGCCCGTTAACCACTCAAACGAACAAAAGAATCATTGTACACATTCAGTACTTGGTGGTCCCTTCACCCTGATGTTCACTTTTTTTTTCTTTTTTTTTTTGGTAAAACTCAAATCTCCGCGTACTTCACTTGCTTTTATAAGGGAGATGAAGAATGTGAAGAGTTGTTTAAACAGTTTAAACACAGGTGGCCCTGCTGAGTTTCAGAGCCTCCTGCTTCTCTACTTACACGGTAGCAGAAGGCCGTCCAGCTTTTCATTAGCCCTCGCTGGATTCTGTCAATACATGCACCATTCACACACCATTCATCTTTCTGTTTCTCCTCGCCCACTCTGCTTCTCTCAATCCCTCCTTTGTTTTTTTCCCCCCCCCCGTTCAGATCATCATCGCAGTCAGCCAGCTGATCTCCGACGTGGCGCTGACCGGCAGTTCCCGCTTCCAGGAGTCCCTGTCCATCATCAACAACTTTGCAAACAGCGACAAGGCCATGAAGGTACAGCAGACCTGAGCTAAAGAGAGAGAGAGAGAGAGAGAGCAAACCCAGTCGCGCTTATGACTCCCAATACAATTCAAATGAGACAGATAAATCAAGAAACTGCGAAAGCGAAGAGAAGAGAAGAAGAAGAAAATCAGTTTGTGATCCAAATCCCGGTGTTTATTCACTCCTTAGAGCGGCCAGCCACTTGATCTCACCCGTAAAAACTGCAGGGTGAGATCAGGAGATTTAATTTGGAGCTTGGCAATAAAACCTCTGTGGTTTGTTTGCACTGTAAATAGCTGTAAATTGTAGGAGATTCCAGCGTTACCGCATACATACGTACACACAGGCATTATACTGTGAAACATAAGGTAGTGTAGAAAGGTGTTATGTAACAAACTGATCGTATCTCTTTGTGTTTTACGGGAAACAAAAACCTCACGTGCAGCGTCTAACAGAAATCAAAGCGTAGCTGGGCTGGACTGAAAGAGATGATTTTGACTCTGTTAATGTCCCATTTGCTTGCGTCTTCTGATATTTGTCCGTGTAGTCCACAGCGTTCCCCTCGGAGGTGAAGGGCCTGACCAAGCGGATTCGCACGGTCCTCATGGCCACGGCCCAGATGCGGGAGCACGAGAAGGACCCGGAGATGCTCCTGGACCTCCAGTACAGCCTGGCCAGGTCCTACGCCAGCACCCCCGAACTGAGGCGCACCTGGCTGGACAGCATGGCCAGGGCGCACCTCAAGAATGGAGATCTCTCTGAGGTAGATTAGTTTCACTTTGTGCCATCCGTCCATCCCTTTACTGTCGTCTTATGACGACAAGCGTCGCTATTAGAACAATGTGGACGAGCAGGTCTCGTTTCTTCTGTTTGCCTGACTTGTTTGATGCGTCTTATCTCTCACTTCGGTGGACCAAAGATAAACACCTCATGGAACGTTAGTCCCTCCGTTTTAGGCTTTGTATTACAAATAATACTGGGCGCGAGGAGGAAGATTTGTTTTAAAAAAGGCTGACACTCATAAGGGCCAGGTTTCCAGGAAGTACTACTCACTTCAAGTCCCTCAAGGACAGAGAGCTCTGAATTAAAAAGGGGAGCCGTAACGCTTGTAATGTTATCAAACATCAAAAATGTATGAAGGGTGATTGATTCATTTCGGGCCTAATGTAGAAGAATTTGTTTTTCATTACCTCCAGAAATCCATTTGGCTTTCGTACATGCGTGAGTTGTTCTTTGTTCTGTCATTTCTGAGGCCGTCACGGTCACGTGTTGTGTATGACAGCAGGCACGCATTCCTGGATGACGTGTTGTCCGCCGATCTGTCGGTACGTCCTGAATCGCAGACACGCGCGGGGTAGGGCCTTTCCCGACTGGCCGATTAGTCGACTTTACTGCTGTGTCATGGCGCTTTTAGCAGGAAGTCGACTCGTCTCCTAGAGTAGACGCCTCCTAGGAGACAGGTGAGGAGCCCAGTGGGTCGTTGCAGCAAACTAGCAGCGGTTCATCAAGTGTGTGGAAATACTTCACTAAAGATGAAGCCCATTCTACCGTGACATGTAGAATATGTAAGTCAGCCCTGAAATACAACAAATGTACTACTGTAATGCACACTCATCTGAAAGGCTAACACTAGCAGAGGAACGACCTCTCAGCAGCAGTCAGTTAACTGCTTCACCAAACGTCCTGCGGTTAGGGTTAGGGTTAGGGTTGGGTTAGGTTAGGGGACAAGGCAGTAATCTTCCTCGTTAGGAGGAAGTTACTAAGTGCACAGGCGCAGGTTATCTCTTTTATAAATTAAAACCAGACAGTTTGAGATGCTCCTCCTTCCTTCACATGAAATAATCCAAATACATTTTTATAAATTTAATTTAGGGACCCTCAGGAAGGGTCAACCAACAAAGGCCATCCAGTGTACCCACTCCAATAGTTTAAAAATAAAGTTGGTTAGGGTTAGGCATAAAGTTCAAAACGTGCTTCTCCGGGGACAATTTCCTTGTGATGAAAACCCGGCCGCTCTGTTCACTGCCTGTTGCTGGTAACGACACCCGAAACATTCCACAGACGGACAGATACTATTAGACCAGCGGGGGTGACAAAAGCAAGGCCTCGCGTCATTGTTCATGTTTTTATGGTCATTCTTATCTTATGCAAAAACCTGCTGTCAAGTAATTCTCCAGTCAAATGTGAGATAGTTATCTTTGTGGGAATATCAGCAGGCAGAAGAGAAGATCTGCAGGGCGCATCAGGAAATTGTCTTGATGGCTCACCCTGTGTCCTCTCATGATTTCACAGTTAGGGTTAGGGGTTAGGGTTAGGGATAGAAGAGGGAGAAGGAGAGAAGGAGGCTGCACAAGAAATATTTGCTGTTCATTGCCTAAAGTTATTAGACCTTTAGCTGCCATACACGGAAAAGCCTACAATATATTATCTTACAACACCCTATCAAGTACTATTAAACACCGATTTATGTAGGCTAAACAGAGCTGCAGCGCCCAGTGTTGATAAGCTCGTGTGTTTATGATGTGGAGCGTGTGTTTGTTTTGTTTGTTTTTTTTTTTTGCCGCATAAAGCCTCATATTACAAGCGCCAGGCTGTCGGTGTTTATGGTGTCGACGTGGACTACGCCCGGCAGTACTCTGTGTTCAAGCTTCAATAAACTTGCAGGCGCTTGTGTGAGACGCTACAACATGTATTCAGGTCATGATCATGGATTTAATTGCTGCAAAGCATTACTCTCTACTGTGTTTTCATGTGTGACGTCATCGTCAGTTGAAAAAATCGTAACCCCCAGCACGGGGTCATCTCCTGTTCTCTCTCTGCCGTGCCTCACGTTCAACAGCCCACTTCTTCCCCTACCCCGAAAGAAGGAGCAAGCCTCGTCGCGTCCGGCCACTGTGTTCTCACGGACTTCATTGGAGGATAGCCACTTGATGTGAAGTAGAGGAGCATAGCACCAAGGCCAATGCCCATTCTCTCAGACGGAGCTTGCTTAAAACAAAATGTAATTACTGGAGGGAAAAATAGAGCTGATCTGCGTCTGCTCGTGTGACTTGAGCCCAAATTTATAGATCTCCTCCTGCCTTAAGCCACAAACGTATCAATCACTCCTCATATATACTTATACGGTTCAAATGAAGTATCATGAAAAGGATTTTATATGATAAATCAATTTACAGTGGTTTCTTAATATCAAACTGAGTTGGAGGTGAACACGATTAGAAGTAAACCGACACAGTGAGCTACTCTCGCATGATCTGACGTCACTTTGACGGCTGCGATGCCTCCGCAATGTTTTCCTTGGTTGCTCTCTGAGGAAGTTCAAAGGTCGGGACTGACTCGCGGCTTGAACTTGGGTGGTCCGGTTGCATGTCTCAGTTTAAGTTCATTTTATTTATTTGTGGTTGCTATTTTTAATCAAGGCTGGGAGGACAGCTTTACAAACAGGATGAGACAAGATGATCTACCAAACACTGAGGTTTAGTTTTTATTGTTTTTCTCGTCAGTTTTCTGGATTTTTGAAATTTTTTTTTATTGAGTTTTATCTATCTTTTATTCTTTAGAGTTTTATATATTTCTTTTTATTTTATTTTATTTAAAATATTTTTTTTTTTTTTGGTTCATTTTATTTTATGATTTTACAGTTTTATTTTATTATACTAATTTAATGTTTTTCCAATTTTCCAGATTTTTTTAATTTAATTTTTATTTTATTCATTATTTTTTTATTGAGTTTAATCTATCTTCTATTCTTTCTTTTTTCTTTTTTCTTTTTTTTTCTTTAAAATTTTAGTTTTCTGGCTCATTTTATTTCATGATTTCACAGTTTTATTTCTGTCATCATTTTATGATAAACCGTAAAACAATAAGTGGAACCAAGTTCCTTCCAGTAAATCCAAAGTAAACAGTAGGCCGTCTTTTGGACCAAATTAAACAAAAGGAAAAAACATAAACATGACAGTGATTATAAGTAGGCAGCTCAGTGTGCTTCAGTGGGAGAACAAATGCAGGAACAACAGCAGGTGAAGTTTTTCATCCCGAGCAGTTGTTTATATTCCACACTTTATGGGATATATCCAGTCGGTTTAGATGGAAGGTGCGGCTGCTATGGGCTAATTTCACAGCTGACAAGTTGAACACAAGGACTGATGCATTCCAGCCACGCCATGACAACCAGAATACACCATAAAAGCATGTAATGTCACGGAGTCTGCAATATAATGTATCACCTGAACTTTGACTTTTGCTTCACTGTAACTGTACACATATGTACCATGTACTGTAAAGCTGCATGAGATGTTCGCCCACTCCTCTGACGTGTGTTCTTCTTCCTGCAGGCTGCCATGTGTTACGTCCACGTGGCTGCGCTGGTTGCGGAATACCTGCACAGGAAAAGTAAGAAGACCCCTCTGCACAGACACGCAAACAGTGGCTCGAATTTCTTACTTTCTTACTTCATTTCACATGCGGCTTACTGTAACCAAACGCCAAGCACCGTGCTGACAGGACGGTAGTTATCTGATTTAAATTACAAGCTTAACTGACACCTTGAGGAAACAACCATTGTATGGTCCTACCGGGAACCGTGCACGCTCTTCAGAGAGTGTCGTGCTTCTCCGAGGACAATTTCCTTGTGATGAAAACCCGGCCGCTCTGTTCACTGCCTGTTGCTGGTAACGACACCCGAAACATTCCACAGACGGACAGATACTATTAGACCAGCGGGGGTGACAAAAGCAAGGCCTCGCGTCATTGTTCATGCTTTCATGGTCATTCTTATCTTATGCAAAAACCTGCTGTCAAGTAATTCTCCAGTCAAATGTGAGATAGTTATCTTTGTGGGAATATCAGCAGGCAGAAGAGAAGATCTGCAGGGCGCAGCAGTCCGTTCATAGACGGGGCTTATCTCTATATTTGTTTGGCGTCTAGACCAGAGTCAGCAGCATGGGGAACTGTCTGCTCTCGCTGTGTGATCTATCATTTATCCCTCGCAAAACAACAGGCCTAAGAATGACACACGTACCCGCGCGTTGCCGCAATCTCGAAACTTGCACAATTTTGTTTTATATTTTAATATATAAACTATTTCTTTGCTGTTCGTTTTCCAGAGCTGTTCCCCAGCGGCCTCGCTGCTTTCAAGAAGATCACCTTCAACATTGACGAGGAGGCCGCCATGAAGGAAGACACTGGAATGCAGGACGTCTATTACACTGAGGTGCGGCGTACTGTCATAAGACATTATCATCGTCACGGTTGTGAAACTTGAACGTTATCTCGCCGCTGACGTGCTGCGGGCTCTTCTTTTACATGTAAAAATTGTAGAAATTTGTTTATATTTTCATAAAAATTGGTACTGTGAGCTGAATTATTGAGGTACTGAAAATACCCTGCGCCACCTGGATTTAACTAAGCAAACAGGTACAAGCCTCCTATTGGATAATTAATGCATGGGTGATTATCTTTCAGCTGGCAACAAGTCATTTAACCCCAACTGATGCAATGAGTAGCTTCTCATTTCTTAAACAACCATGTCGAAAGACACATCCTGTGATCGTGGAAAAGATGTTAGTCTGTTTGAGAAGGGTCAAATCATTGGCATGCGTCAAGTAGAGAACTGTCCAAGGCATTATTAAAAACTGAAAGGATAGTAGAGGAACCATCGTCAAGAAGAGAGGCAGATGAAGTGATGCACCCATCATGCCTAGTGTCTACTGTACAAGCCTGTGGGGGCAGTGCTATGATCTGGGGTTGCTGCAGTTGCTCAGGTCTAGGTTCAGCAACATTATGTTGCCCAAAGAATGAGGTCAGCTGACTACCTGAATATACTGAATGACCAGGTTATTCCATCAATGGATTTTTTCTTCCTTGATTGCACGGGCATATTCCAAGAGGACAATGCCAGGATTCATGGGGCTCGGATTGCGAAAGAGTGGTTCAGGTAGCATGAGACATGAGATGAGATAAGATAAGACTTTATTTATTCTCGTACGGAAATTAGGGCGTAGGGGAACAACAGTGCAAGATAAACCATATTGCATCAGGTTTCAAGTAGCAAAAACAACTAGTGTAATAAATAGAGGGTTGAGGTGGTAAGGAGGCTGAATATACATATTGACATTCATTGAATTGAATATCATGAATAAAACAAACTCCAATAGTCATCATCTTCACATGGATTGACCACCTCAGAGTCCAGACCTTAACCCCATTGAGAATCTTTGGGATGTGCTGGAGAAGGCTTTGCTCAGTGTTTTGGTCAATATAAGATCTTGGTGAAAAATTAATGCAACACTGGATGGAAATAAATCTGGTGACATTGAGGAAGTTTATCGAAACAATGCCACAGAGAACAATGAACTATTAGAGTGTGTGACCTTTATTTTTTTTTTGGCGCGTTATAATATTTTTCCTTTTTACGCCCTTTTAGGAAGTCCTGGTGGAACACCTCGAGGTCTGCGTGGACGCGCTGTGGAAAGCCGAACGCTACGAGCTCATCACACACATCGCCAAACTCATTATCCCCATTTACGAGAAGCGCCACGAGTACCAGGTACCGTCACGTCCATGTCTTCGGTCGAAATTGCTCACAGGATGCTCAGCCTCTCCCCGTTTCATTTACTTTCACTTCCTAGCGACTACGGAACACCTGCCGCTCCACCTGCACAACATGATACCAGTTCAGATTACTGTCAGCTTCGCTTTTGCACGCACTCTCGCGCACTTTCACCTCCGTCCTCAATGGAGGAAGTTGTAGTGTCAGTCATCCGTCCGTTCAGCCGTTCACGCAGACTGAGCTCCGAGTCAACACGGTCCTGTGTGTCTCGGTTGACAGTCTTCCATCAAAAAGGACGGGTGTCAGGTCTGATCCAGAGAGGATCCAGCTGGACGCACCAAAACAACATGACGGGGCTAATTGCAACGGAGGCCTCACGCCCCTCGCGTCCTGGCCAAGAATTTGCACTTGAACACGGCCAACAAGCACTTACGCACCTGTGGAAGAACAACTGGCAATAGAAAAGAGATGCTGCGTCTTCAGCGTCTTCATTCCAGATGATAACGCTGTTGACGGGCCACCAGTTCAACATTCGGAATTGGCGCGAAAGCTGCCGCCAGGGGCCCAACTCGTGCCGGGGGTGTGGGACGGTTAGCCGTCGTGTTTGTACAACATCTACTGCTAATGTTTCTGTGTGCCTAATACCAAAGGGCTCTTTCAGAAGTCTTGTAGAGCCGGTAACTCAGCAGTTTTTTTGGCACGTTTTGCAGCAGACGAGGATATTTATCATATTTTAATAGGGCTGGTAACAATCGTTGTGACTCATCAGACACACCTTCATACATACAGTAATTGCGCCCCATTCTTGTGCATTGTATTGTCATGTGCGAGCTATAAATGGACTTTAAGTACCGCTTTCCACGAAGCCTGTGATGTTGCATTGCTGAAATTCTTGCGCTTGGCTTTCAGAAACAAACAATCATGACACAGATGAGATGTGATGGATGTCTGTCCTGTTTTTTTTGTTTTCAGAAACTGAGCCGACTGTACGACACTCTGCACAGAGCCTACAACAAGATCATGGAGGTGATACACTCTGGCCGCAGGATGCTCGGGACTTACTTCAGGGTGGCCTTTTATGGTCAGGTGAGGACAACGGCCTGCTGCAAGTGCACCTTTATTTAGGATGCAGTTGCTAACCGGAGGGTTCATGCCACAAGCCAAAGTGTCCTAGAGCGAGAAACTAGTTCCCCAGTTTCTCCCGGTGCTTGTGCATGAGTGAGCGAATAGTTGCTTGCGTCACTGTGGCTGTAAACCACTTTGACTACCGAGAGGTAGAAAAGCGCTGTATAAAAACACTAAAGCGGCAAACAATGTGCAGCACAGAGTGCGTGTTTGGTGTGCACAAACAGAAAAAAGGAAAACGGCAGGGTAAATTGGAATGGAAATGGAAAGGGTGCGGTAATGAACCGTTTCTCTATCAGTTAACATCTTGATTGCATAAAAAAAATAACACAGGAGTCTTAGATTATCAAAATATATCTCAAAATAAAAAATAAAAAAGAACTGCCTTCTCAAGAGAGCTTTAAAAGAGATGAAGATGAATGGATTTCTGTGACGGAGGACGGTGGCGGGATCTGTAATGACCGCGATTTCCATTTGCACGGTTAAATCAAGGTAATTGTGGAAGCTGCACGTTTATCGCGCGCATCTGCCCCGCCGCTGTCAGCCGAGACCTAATTAACTGAGGGGATAGGCTTCCATAGAGTGTGCAGCGGACAGATAGTGGTCGAGACTGACCACTTATGTCTAGCGCTGCGTGTTTTACGAAACATTTAAATCGCATCTCGACAAATCCTTGCCCTCAGGTTTAATTTGCACCAAAGGAACCTCGTAGGGCTCGGTGCAGCTGCAACAAACACAGCTGATATTAAGTGTCTCTTGTCCAAAAAAACAAACAAAAACATTACAACTGGAGGTGTAAATAGACATCATGGTGTATGACGGTGGTTTAAATCTCTAAAAACACAACAACACAACGACAACGCAAAGGTTTGCGTTTACAGCTCTTGCATGCGACGGCGACAGCAGCCAAGGTGGAAGCATAAAAAAATTGGAGCAGATGTCTGGTACGAATTTAGACGAGTTCATTGATCCCAGGGAGGGCAATTCATCCGTGCACAAATCCACACCCAGTAATTTATTACGTCAACATCGCAGATAAACACAGAGATCGATAAAGGACAGAGGGATTAAAACAAACGAGATCTATCTATTTCTATGTAAGGACAGAGTCATTAAAAACAACCTGAAGGCCTCACTGTGAATTCACACAACAAAACACGGCTGAATGGCTGAATATACTCTCTTGCCGTCTTTTTTTTTTGTCCTTCACGGATAATCCATTAAACCAAAGATTTTCAATAAATAAACAATGGAAGTACTTAAAATCCTCTTATTAACACTAAAAGAGTTCAGATTCCTCGTCACGCGGATTCCCGGCCATGCCCGTTAGTCTCAGAGGTAAGAGGACGTCCGAAAACTTGACAAGAAATCTGTTTTCTTAAATGGGAACTACTGTTTTTTACAACCTGGACCTTATTTCTGGCATAAAATCCGATCGTTTACTCACCCATATAAATTTTGTGTCATTTGCACTCGTTCAGGAGATATTGAGATCCGTGTATATCCATATAGTGGGAGTGAATGGGGCACCGAAACGCAGCCTCTAAATAACGCATTTCACCAATATTTTGTTATCGTACGCTAGTGCTATTCCCTGTTGAGTCCAGAGTTACCTGTTATCATCATCCGGGGTCTGTAGATTGACCTTCTGACCTGGATGATGTCATCTGACCTGGATGATGTCATTTCTGAGCACCGTGCACACCCGCGATGGTCGGCTTGTTTACCTGTAATTTGCTAAATATCTTCCAAACAAATTACATGAAAAATATATGGGTGAGTAAACGGTCGTATTTTATGGCAGAAATAAGGTCCAGGTTGTAAAAAACAGTAGTTCCCCTTTAGGAAGTCCTGAAGCTATCGGTGTACATGATAAACACAAGAGGTGACATGTATCCGGTCACAAAAACCCGTTGACTCCTGTCCGTGAGAAAATTTAAGACTGGCACAAAAAAACGGTCTGGGAGAGTAAACTAAGAGGCAAATCAAATATTACACAGTGCCGCTAGACATAAGCAAATACAAAGTAAAAATCTTGCCGCACCTTCTTTTTAATGAGAGAGAAAAAATAAAAGTTACACTAAAGCAAACATGTTAAGATTTATTGAGCTAAACAGTTATGTTAAACTCCGTTTGCCTCTCTGTGACCTTGTGTATTTTGAACAGTGCTTCTTCGAGGAGGAGGACGGGAAGGAGTACATCTACAAAGAGCCCAAACTCACCGGCCTGTCCGAAATCTCTCAGCGTCTGATGACGCTGTACGGGGAGAAGTTTGGGCCGGAGAACGTCAAGATAATCCAGGACTCCAACAAGGTGCGGTGGAAAAATGGTGGAAAGAAATTGTGGGAGACATTTTGAGTAAATATGTGCCGATAATGTGCCGTGGGACTTTTAAATGGCAGGTTGCTGCATCAGCTGAAATGCAGTAAAGATTATGAACAACTGACTTGGAATTGTGTTTATTTGGAAAATATGATATGGCCAAAATAACGTGGGAAATGGTCAGTTTCCACCACATGCCGTGTTTGTGAAGTCTCAGTTGAGAGGTTTCTTTCATTGTTTTGGCTTTAGACGTTAGCGGCGCATTGACGAGTTGTGGGTCTTGGCAGCGTGTGATGTCGTTGACAGATGGGAATCATTCACTTTGGAAATACTACAAACGTTTGAATTAATTTTGGATGAAAATGGTATTATTTTATCTTGGGAACCAGTCCAACTCGCCTTCCCACACATTTTTAAGGTTGGTCTGGAGTCGCTCCGTTGGGAGCTGATTATGATCTGACCAAGCGGGTCTGAGCGGTGAAGCCCACGCAGAAGTGCAAAAAAAAAAAATGCAGTTCATCGAGTGGTCGCTGGAGGATGGCTCCAAAAGAGAATAGATCCTCACAGAACCCCACGTTAGAAAAGCCCAACTTTACAGCGATATTAAAGGAGAACTACTGTTTTTTTGTTATTTCTGGCATAAAATACAATCGTTTACTCACCCATATAACTTTTGTGTCATTTGCACTCGTTCAGGAGATAATTAGATCTGCGTATATCCATGTAGTGGGAGTGACTGGGGCACCGAGACGCAGCCTCTAAATAACGCATTATCTGTCGCGAAACTCGTTCATTTCAATATTTTGTTATGATACGCTAGTGCTATTCCCTGTTGAGTCCAGAGTTACCTGTTATCATCATTCGGGATCTGTAGATTGACCAACAAACCCCAGATGATGTCTTCTGACCTGGATGATGTCATCTCTGAGCACTGCGCACACCGGCGATAGTCGGCTTGTTTCCCTGTAATTTGCTACTGCTATGGTTCGTCCACAACCTCAGAATCAGAAAAATATACAGCCATGTTGCAAAAACGAGCAGTAGCAAATTACAGGTAAACAAGCCGACCGTCGCGGGTGCGTGCGGCGCCCAGAGATGACATCATCCAGGTAAGAAGACATCTTCCGGGGTCTGTAGGTCAGACGGATGATGTCTTCTGACCTGGATGATGAAAACAGGTAACTCCAGACTCAACAGGGAATAGCACTAGCGTATCATAACAAAATATTGGTGAAATGAACGAGTTTCACGGCAGATAATGCGTTATTTAGAGGCTGCGTCTCGGTGCCCCAGTCACTCCCACTATATGGATATATACGCAGATCTAATTATCTCCTGAATGAATGCAAATTACACAAAAGTTATAAGGGTGAGTAAACAACCGTATTTTATGCTAGACATAAGGTCCAGGTTGTAAAAAACAGTTGTTCCCCTTTAAACATGTTTACAGCCTTAGCCGGCTGCTAGCACCTCGGTAGCTAGCTCGGTAGCCTCAGCTAACACGGTAGCGGAGGGTTAGGTGGGCAGGTTTCGACGACCAGGCTTTCTTTGGTCCGCCCCAACGAATTATGGACAGACTGAAGTGCAACCAACATGGTGACCACTTGCTCCGCTCGCTTGGGGCTTCATTTGGCTCTGCAGAAATTCAATGGGTGACGTCATGATGGGTTTGTCCATAGTTTATACAGACAATGATCTGCTAAGACAATCAAATTATTTGGGCGGGCTTTATGCAGTGATGGACATCGCTCTGATTTGTTGAAACACCCCAGAATAAATAGGCTAATATTATTTCCCAACAACTCACATTTCTGGACGCGCACATTTGACATGACTGTACTTCATGTAGACATTTTATTGACGTCGATCGCTTGGCCCCGCAGGTGAACCCCAAAGAGCTGGACGCCAAGTTCGCCTACGTCCAGGTGACTTTCGTGAAGCCGTACTTCGAGGAGAAGGAGGCGCCGGAGAAGAAGACCGACTTCGAGAAGTGCCACAACATCAACCGCTTCGTGTTCGAGACGCCGTACACGCTGTCCGGGAAGAAGCACGGCGGTGTGGAGGAGCAGTGCAAGAGGAGGATCGTCCTCATAAGTAAATGGAACGCACAGTTTGCTGCAGCTCACGTTGAAAACGAGGAAACACCGTCTCTTTTACCCTCTCTGTCTCTCTCAGCCGTGCAATTAGAAAAAAAACAAACCTGTCATTTAGTGTAAATGCCTCATGTTTAACTTCACCACACCACCTACCGCAGTGCATTCATCTTCATTATCATGGTAACATTTCAAAGGGACTTAATGTCTTAATGTTTGTGCACAGAAGCAGAAATCTTCTCCTACAGGGCAGATGCACTTTCGTCTACTTATTTTTTTTCACATCTTATCTGCTCAGCCATGTGGGACGTGACTTGCTAAATAAATAATGATAAACAGAAGAAGAAGAAAAAAAAACATTTCACATTAACAGCTGGCTACTGTTGCAAAGCCCTCCAGCTATACCGAATATCTCTTGTTGATCTTGTGTCGCTGGCGGTCCCCCTCGAGCAGTGTGGCTCTCGTTTTTTTTTTGTTAACTTAACACATGTAGCTCTCGTGTAAACAGGAGACTCTCTGAATGAGCCTGCACCAAAGAGCAGAGCACCAATTCATTCTGCCGATACCGTACGAGTGCCTTCAAAACAAACACGACAAAACATTTGCTATCACATTTGATCGCTTTGACGCAGTAAACAGCAAGTGATCACCTGCAGGTAACCTCGAAAAGGAGCTGAAGAAGATGTTTTTGTTCTGGAGAGTTATTTAGGCGTGCGTGCCAAGACCCAACCAGTTATGCCTGTCGTCTCATCCCCAGCTGCCAACACTTTCCCGTACGTGAAGAAGCGCGTGGAGGTGGTGGCGGAGAAGCAGGTGGAGCTCAAGCCGGTGGATGTGGCCATAGACGAGATGAAGGCGCGGACGGCGGAGCTGACCAAGCTGTGCTCCAGCCAGGAGGTGGACATGATCCAGCTGCAGCTCAAGCTGCAGGGCTGCGTCTCCGTGCAGGTGCGGGTTCATGTCGCCCTGACAACAACACATCAAAGAAAGAAAATCAGATAAAATACTTTATTTTTGTTTTAAAGATTCAGAAGTGATTTAAAGTCATGTGAGTCGAGTGAAAAAGCAAGGTCATGTTCAGCCTTGGGTCGGGTTTTAGGGTTAGGGTTTCATTCATTCATCTTCTGTAACCGCTTGTTCCTGTTAATGTTCGCGGGGTCTGCTGGAGCCTATCCCAGCTGTCATTGGGCGAGAGGAAGGGTACACCCTGGACAGGTCTCCAGTCTATCAGGGCTAACACAGAGAGAAAGACAACCATTCACAACTACGGCATGTCATTGGACGGTGGGAGGAAGCTGGAGTACCCGGAGAGAACCCACGCAGACACAGGTAGAACAGGGAGAACGCCACACAGAAAGACCCAGTCTACTCATGGATTGGTTAACAGATAGACACCTTAAGCAGACCCCAGCTTATAAGGGGTGGAGCCACAAGTGAGATAGACTGCAGTGAAGGTTTTCTTGGCTTCACAGCAAGAAGGTTCTGGGTTCTAATCCATGGACCGACTGGGGCATTTCCATGCAGAGTTCTCCATGTTCTCCCTGTGTCTGCGTTGGTTCTCTCCAGGTACTCCAGCTTCCTCCCACCGTCCAAAGACGTGCTCGTTAGGTTCACTGGTGATTCTAAATTAGCCCTGCAATAGACTGGCGACCTGTCCAGGGTGGACCCCGCCTCTAGCCCGATGACAGCTGGGTTTGATATCCACTTTTACAATTAGCATAAGTAGAACATTTTTCCAGCTTCATCTTTTTTTGTTTTTATACTACGGTAAATGCGGCCCGCAGATAAAAATACAAAATACATGAGAACAAGACACGAACACAAACATAAACACCTCTACCTCAGAGCTTGTTTGAACAATGCCGCCTTCAGCTGCATAATCACCGCATGTAAAGGCAAATATTAACATTAAGCAGTTACGGTACATTACGTCCTCAGGGCTTACACGAACACCAGACGTTGGGTTTATCTTCACGGGTGCCTCCGGGGTATTTGACGAGATAGGTCACCTGGAGTATCACCTTTTCATCGCCGCTTTACCCCTTCTGCTTGATAAATAAAATGCCAGTGGGGTGAAGACCATGAGAAAAATGGAAAAAAACAAAAGCTGATTGTCATCTGTGTGTAAGAATGCCTAACAATTCCAGGCATGTTTCGCTGCAGGTGAATGCAGGTCCGATGGCGTATGCCAGGGCATTCTTGGATGAAAGTAAAACCAACCAGTTGGGCAGCAAGAAAGTAAAAGAGCTGAAGGATATTTTCAGGTATTCTTTTTCATTGTACCAAGTGATTTGTGTGCTTTAATCATTTAATGTGTCTCTTCATACCTGATCAGATGAATACAACTTTTATTTTTCATTTATTTATTCATTTATTTATTAATTGCCAGGCGCTTTGTGGAGGCGTGCAGCATGGCTCTGGACATCAACGAGCGCCTGATTAAAGAGGATCAGTTTGAGTACCACGAGGGCCTAAAGGGCAACTTCAAGGAAATGGTGAAGGAGCTCTCAGAGATCATCCACGAGCAGGTAATCTTTCTGTGCCCGGCGCCGCATGACAATGCAATGCAACCGTTGCTGCCCTCTACGTCATATTCAGCGCTTTGATCCTTTTTACCACAGGACTAGTTTGTACCTGAGGGATGTCCTGTGATACAGATATTACCCACCCACGTCTGCGTTTCATGTGGCGCCGTTCATTCGGGATAAGCAAATAATGCGTTTTACTCAAATTCACCGTCCATAGTTACGGCTCTGCTGCTTTCCGCCTCACTTTACTCTGCATGTCAGAGGTCAATTTACGCAGCGTTTAGCAAATTCTAGTCGATAATTGATCCCTATGGCAGCATTTAAATCAGCCCCCACCTTGAACCCATGAACACGTCACTGCTTGATTTAATAATTGTGGGTGAACGGGGTCAGCAACGTCTCGCCTTAACATCTGTCCAAAAATTTAAATTCTCAAGTGACAAGAGGCAGAATAAAAGTCTGGAAAAAGTCAAAACCGCACCCTCAGATCACAGAGATCAATCTGATTTGCACTGGATTATTTTTATCACGGGACCTCTGTGTTAGGAGATACAGGGCGGGTAACTTTCACTATACAAATTACGGACATCACACGGGATTAAGATTCCAGACGACCTCTGAAATTATTACAAATTCCCAGAGGTCCCCCGGGTCAAACTAGAGACACTCGAGCCACCTGAGTCAGCAGGCCTCCGGCGGAAGGATGCGGCCGGTTTGATGCCAGACTCGCGTGTTTACAAAAGCGCGTGAAAATAAAACCTAAAAGCATCCACACGGAGCCCGGTATGCAAAGTTGCCATGGTCGCGAGTGGCATCACAGAGCGCTTCCTGTTGCCTGGTAGCGAGCCATGCTCGGTATCAAAGGCCGTTTTGATTATCATTTGCATTTTCCAGCTTCAAAACACACTGTAAACAGCGTGCGTCCTGTAACTGAAGAGTCATAGTTACCGTTTTTGTTTAAATCCACCACTAAACACACAAAAAAAAAAATCACTATTTTCTATAAGTGGCTCTTATGTACGGAAGCCGAGAACGGCCATGGATTTTTTTTTAATGCACTGTTATATCGTCATAACGACTTATTAATTCGTTATCTCGAGAAAACAAACTTTGTTATATCGAGATAACGAATTAATAAGTCGTTATCACGATATAACAAAGATCGTTATCTCGAGATAACAACTTAATAAGTCGTTATGACGATATAACAAAGATCGTTATCTCGAGATAACTAATTAATTATTTCGTTTTCTCGACATAACAAAGATCATTATCTCGAGATATTGAATTATTTCGTTTTCTCGACATGGAAGCGCATTAGTTTGAAGTCAAGATGAACACATTATCAATTAATTCGTTATCTCGAGATAACGATCTTTGTTTTCTCGAGATAACGATCTTTGTTATGTCGAGATAACGAAATAATTAATTCATTATGACGATATAACAAAGATCGTTATCTCGATATAACGACTTAATAAGTCATTATGACGATATAACAAAGATCGTTATCTCGAGATAACGACTTAATAAGTCGGTATGACGACATAACAAAGATCGTTATATCGTGATAACGAATTAATAAATCGTTATCACGATATAACAGTGCACAAAAAAAATAAAAAATCCATGGCCATTCTCGGCTTCCGTACTTATGCACCCTTAATTACAGTTCACGTACTTTATACTGCGAATGTAACGTCATTTTTTATGTATAGCTCTCTGTGCAAATGATAAGAACGGGACGTTAGGGCGTAAGGACAGCGACCTGACTGCTCCACTCTGACGCGAGGACACATTACTGGCAGTGAAAGGGCTGTAATCGCCTGCGCTAACGGCGGTCATTAGCAGAGGCCCTGATTTCATACAAACGTCGGCCACATGTCATAATTCCTTCTTCCAGTGGCACTCCGCTATGGCTTTCAGAGGCAAAAAAAAACGCTCAGCGCTGGTCATGATCGGACTTTAATTGAATCCTAATGAGCTGCGATGGGAAGCCGCGGTAATGCAACGTCTAGGAATCGCTGGTCAAACTGAATTTCCTCTCGAACATTTCCTGAAAGAACGACTCCCAGCGTCACCGAGGACGGCTCACACACACACAAACACACACACTCATTTGTTTATCTGCCGTGTTGTGAATGTGTGAAGGATACACACATTCTCGGTCAGGTTGTTGTTGCTGCTGCTGTTTTTTTTTTTTTTGTTTGCCAAACTAACTCATTTGACTTTTTCTCTCCAATGTGCTGGCCTTTAGCTTTAAGGAAAAAAACAGGTAATGTGATCATCAAGTGTGTTAAATCTCATTATTTTGTCCTTTTTTTTTGTCATGAATATGATTTTGCACCTTCTTCAGTTCATTTCCTCCACGCGCTTTGCGGTTAAAGTGTCCGGGGTACCGAAAATGAATTCCAAGCATAGTCGGCGTGTAAGAGAAATGATTTGGGCAAATGTGGCAGTTTGATGTCAAATAAAATGCAGTCAGCTGGAAAGATTTCTGCAGAGCATTCAAAGGCTGAAATCGGTTTGGCAGCCGCGGGAGACATTTGGCAGTCACCGATTTCCTCCTTTGACAAACTCGTCCGATCAGTCCGAGGCACGGAAAGCTATTTGCGCCGCAGATCACAGCGAACACTGGCACCACTCATCGCGTTCAAAGCAGTGCAAATGGGAGATGCCTTTAATCAAATAGTGCTTACACTCACACACACACACACACACACACACACACATGCGTTGGTGTTATGGTTAAGGTTTGAACATTTGCATGAACGCACACATGAAAACTACATCCTGGTAAAACATCTATCGATGCCTCACTTATTCCAAACCACACGGGGTTTCCACGTGTCGTCGGGCTTTCTGCCTCGGTGGCGGCAAACCAGAAAAAATGAAGTGACTGAAAGTTTGGAACAAGATGACATTATGATCTTGTTCTGTGTAAATCTGCAGCAGAACGACTTCGACCGCAAGTCAGCCACAAACTGACGCTGTCATAAAGAACTGGGTGATAATTAAAGAAGACGGCGCTAGTTGATGCTGGACTGGCAGCTCAGTCACTTGCAGTGTGTGTCACAAAAAATAGTCTATGCGCTACGATTAAGTCAGCAGGTTTTTGTGCAAGTAATCGAGATATATACCGATCTGCCGTAACATTATGACCACTGACAGGAGAAATAAATAACCATCGTGTGACGATTCAATGTTCTGCTGGGAAACTTTTGGACCTGGATGTTGCTTAGACATGTAGCACCCACCTAGACCAGACCAGACACCCCCACCCCATAGCAATGACACTCCTTGATGGCAGCAGCCATCCCCAGCAGGATGCAGCCTGACACAGACACACACACACAAAAAAAAAAACGCTTTAGGAACAACTCAAAAAAACATGAAGAACACCTCAAGGTGTTGACCTGGCCTCCAAATTCACTAGATCCCACACTGATCAAGTATCTGTGGGATGATCCACAGAGGCCCCTCTTCTCAAAGACCCCCCCACTAACAACATCCTGTTTTCCAGACACCACAGGACACCCTCAGAAGGCCCATGTCCATTCTCTGATGAGTCACAACTGTTTTGGAGGCACAAAAGGGAGACCTACACAATATTAGGAAGGTGGTCATAATGTTACGCCTGATTGGTATATATCAGAACCACCTATGCAATGCCACAGAAACAACTTCAGAGGGAAAAAAAACTACAACTGCATACCCTTTTACACCTTCTTGGTACTTCGGGAGTTTGCTCAAACGCTGAAAATGAAGCCAGCCCTCAGCTTTGGGCATGACAGCACTCCGAACGACACATCCACATCAACAAACGAAAGGCTTCAGCAATAATATTTTTGAATGCTTTCAGACCTAAATATAGAAAATCTATGGGGAGACATAAAGACGGCTCCATCCCCTCCCAATCTGACAGATTATTTTGAGTTTTTGCTGAGAGTCGTGGGAAAATACTGTCATGTCGAGATGGGCCACCCCGACACCCTCTTATCCAAACAGAAAGACTGCTTCAGCTTAGTCCAGGGGTGTACACACACTAAGTTTGACTGTTGCATTGCATGGGATGTCACTTTTAGAAAAAAAAAAAGTTCAGATGTTCTGCAATTTAGTTTCGTTTTTATCAAAACCCCAGATGAGTCACTTTCACCCTACGATCCCAGTTCTCTGGTGTCAGACTTCCTCGTAATGTTCAGAGGGTGGTCCGTCATTCCCAGTTTTACTGTAAATGACGTAGCGGTCCGATCACTGCGGGGATGGATGGCAAGTTGTAACAGATTCGGCTTATGGTCTGTGGGTTTCTGTGGGATCTGTTTTAGACAGCGTTCTTTATGATTGCAACCTGCTATTTTATGTTTGACTTGTTTTTAAAGCAATCCTGGTCTGCAGCACATACCTTAACTTTGTTCTGCCAATCAAATAATAATAATGATAAAAGAATGAAAGAAAGTCGGTCAATTATCAGGCCGGCATGGTGGTTAAACCGGCGGGGGAAACCGGTCGTGCCAACGAAAACAAACATCAGACCTCGGATAAATACTGATAAGGAAACTAAACAACATGCCGCGTCTTTGAACTTCTTCATAATGTCTAGGTCTGTTGCACTCTTTTGTGCGGCTTTTGCTTTTAACGTTCCATCATATAAATACATGTCACATCCTAGCGGTAGAGTGTATGACCAGAGCTGATCGTAGCTCCTGTTTGCTCCTGCTGCCGACACTCACCCCCGTCTTGTGTCTTGCTCTGATCCCAGATCTACCAGGAGGAAATGATGCGCTCGCTGCTGCAAGTCAACTCCCTCCACGTGTTCAGTGCCATCAGCGGGATGTCCGCCGACCTGGGCTGACCTCCCTCCCCCCACTGCTGCCCGCGGCCACCCACCCTCGTCTACATCCTTCTCCCCCGACCGTCCGAACTGGATGATAACAGGGCGGCTCTCAATTTTACGTCTGCCCTGCTACGCTTGCCAAAAAAACATGCCACCGGCGAAGAAGATGCCATTTTTTTTGTGTGGTCTTCGACCATCTCTTCTCGCTGCTGGTGCTGGTGGTGGTTGAGGGTGAAGCCACTGCAGCACTGCAGCATATTTCACATGTACACAGTATTTCAGCAGTATTTCTGAGAATGTATTACGGCTGCACCAACTCAACGTCTGCATGTCAGGAGTAGGTGTTAAGCTGAGTCATGCTAGGCCGCATTGCACTTTTTTTTCCTGCCTCGGCAACCACCTGCAGGATTGACTGTTAGTTAAACGTAGCAAAGCAATTCTCCCTTCCCGTCCTCTCTTTGCAAGGTTGCCTTCCAGATCTATGCACACACACTCCAGAACAAACTTTTACTACTTGAGTCAACATTCTGATAACAGTGTCACCCTTTTTATGGTGGCGTGTCATCTTTTTGTTTTCCTTTAGGCCCGGGCCTTTCGTGCCAGGCGAGCAGGCAGGCCAGCGGGCCAGAGGGCGGGCGTGGCGAGCAAACCACAGACTCAACCGGTTCTGTTTCTCTTTTTTTCTTTTTTTTTGCGACAAACTGAAAGCATTGAGGTCCTCCGCGGAGCAAAGGTTTAGGGTGTCTGCGCATTCCTGCCAGGTTACAAGGCACGCGGCGAGCAGATAAGTCGCGTCTAAAGAGCAGCAGAGCGTCAGTCCAAAGTCACAGAGCTCAGGGTTGTAATAAAGCTGTGTGATAATGCTGCTGTTATGGGTCATTTGTGTTGCGTAATAGTAGGTGTTAAATTGTAAAGGTATAAAAAATCTTATCAGCGTCCTAGACTATATTAGATATCGCAAATGAAACCAGGCAAAGACAAAAACGCGATTTCGAATTCTATCTATCGAAGACTTAAAACAATCATGGAGAGCGCGTTATTTTTTATTTTTGACGTTTGAAATCGAACGCTCAAGCGAGCTCCTCATCTGGGTTCAGATCCTGTGCCTTTGTGCTCTGCCTTCTGAAAAAAAAAAAAAATGTCTCAATGTATCTCAATAAGAAGCATCACACGCTGGTCAATTCACCCAATTTCACAAGTGCTACACTGAAAATTAGCAGATAGATGAATGATATTTAAGCGGATGTACATAGTTTGTCGACACGCTGTACATTTTTAGGTCTGTATCCCTGTATGTTTGTATGTATGTATTATATCTGTGACTTTTTTGGCTGCTTGTTAAACTTACTTTTTTTTTTTTTCCAATAAAACTTGTTGCAGAAAAAAAATACTGCATTTCGTCAATCATTACTCGAGCTCCAAGATAGCCGTTGAGAAAATCTCACAGCCGGGGGGGGAGTTCATGGGTGTCACTCTCGACTTTAAAGTGAACGCAAACAAGGGATCTGTGAACTGCCAAGAAAACATTAACGTGTTTAACTGGCAAACTCTTTCTCCGGCTGCAGAGACGTAAAGCTGTTGATTTCAAAGCCCTCATGCATTAATCTGATAATGTTTTGACAGCACCTACTCGTCTGGTTTCCAGCCTCTCACGATATGAGGTGTTGAAATGTGACTTAAGTCAGGATCTGGGCATGAGTGGGAAAAAACCTATATCTTAGACAAATAAGACGGGGCTGTCTTACTTGTCTATGTCCTATTCACGCTGCTACTGAAGGATTCCACTAGGGGGCACTCCAGAGAATTCAACCATGCCTTGTTTACTTATCGTATTATTGTTTCTGCTGAAACGTTTGCTTTGGCAGCTCAAGCGTCAGATGACTAGCTGACCACACACTGTCTGATTTTCCACTGTGAGCATCTTTGCACGTTCACACCGAGCTCTGTCCGGCTGTTTCGTCCGACATATTCGTCTGTGACTCATTGTGCAGGGGCGAAGAGTTGGTGCTTGTTGCATGCTGTAGATGCGTAGCCTTAATGTCTTGGACTTGAATGAGACAGTAAGCTAGAGTGATGACAATTGCTCTGCACATGCTCAGGAGGATCCTTAGCTAGCTTAGGTCAGTAGCTAGCTAAGAGGATTGCTGGGGCGTTCAGTATTTTTCTTCTGCTGTTTAAAGTTTAAATGACTGAACTTACTTCAGTTTCATCTTCAGGTTGCGGATGAACAAGAACAGCCTATGCTAACATAGGTGTTGCTACATAGCATCAGAGGTGTATAAAGTACTTGAAAAAAAAAAACAACCAAGTAAAAGTACAAATACCATAACTGAAAATGACTTTGGTAAAAGTTAAAGTCGCCCACAAGAAAATCACTTGAGTAAAAGTCTTAAAGTAGCTCACATTAAATGTACTTAAGTATCAAAAGTACAAGTACAAGTAAAGTACTAAGTATTTTTACAGTACGCATAAAAAGAAGCAAAACAACCAAAACTGGTTCTTCCCTTGTTCTCTTTATTTCACTTTCAGGTGAATGAAATAGATGTGGTATGATAAAACAAAAACAAAAAAAACACTTGTTGTGTCTTCCTCATCAGCGTTAACTGCGGAGGTAGCCATGTTGATGTCCGCCGCCCTTACCTCTAAACCTCGTGAGAGTACCGTACGTTGTTCCTCTCGTCCTCTCAGACACGCCCATTCCAATAATCCTTCGATGATTAATTATATTTCTATTTTAATTTGTAACGAGTAACGAGGTGGCAAACGTCACAGCAACAGAGCGAAAGTATATTTTTTAACTTTTAAATGTAGTAGAGTAAAAGTCCTGATTAAAAAAAAAACTCAAGTACAGATCTTCAAAAAAACTACTTAAGTAGTGTAACGTAGTACATCTACTTCTTTACTATACACCTCTGCTTAGCATGCATGATCTAATTATAATTCTCCGTTGATGTCTATCTCGTGCTATTTTGTTAAAACCTAGTTAGACTGCTCCTTCACGTTAACTGAACACTTTTAACTTTCATAACTTACATCCAGTTACCATTACTTCTGTTGAAATAGGAACTACCTTGTTGTTAGTGTGGTTACAGTATTTTTATTCGAGATAATGGCTTAAAATTACTTATTTCTTCAGTGTGAAACACTGACCTCAAATGCTGGCCTCAGCGAGGGGGCAATTATAACTCTCTGCATTCAGTTTGGAAAAATGAAAGAAATTTGTCTGATTCATGAATGCAAAATGATGCTGGGAAGGGGTGAATCAGCTGAAAGGACACAGTGTTTTGCAATACTGAAAAATATTGCAAATGCAGTACTCTGAACTGAAATTTCTGAATCGCATTACTCACATGAAGGCATGCCAGTAAATGGCATGTAATGGAGCTGACATCCGGTCAATGAAAGAAGCTGCAAATGCGTAAAGCTGCAGAAACTGAATTTGCAGAAAAGCTCAAAATGCATGGCGGTGCTTTTGCTGGAAATAAACCTGGAAGCTCAAATGTGAAAACTTGAGTTGCTAAAGTGCATTAGCTAAAAGAAACAAAAAAAAAAGAACAAAAAAGAGAAATGCTGAAGCTAGGGATTGAGTAAAAATCAGTAGTCACACAGTTGGCACATGTACGGTATTAGTTCCTCTTATATACCAGCTGAAATGTGGACCGTAGATTAAAACTTACAGAAGCCTGCATTCCAGTGATGGGACGTACTGTGCCGAGGCTTTGGAGGAGTGTGTTTCGAGAATCCCTGGAAGCCTCGCTGATTCAGAAACAACATAAATAAAGCAAAGTGAGTGTTCGTGTTGGAGTGGCGCCAATTTGCCTGTGACACAGGGGAGCTTGTTCTTCTGGAGCCTTGCAAAAAGGAGAGTTTCCCCCGAATGGCGCCTAGTGATGGCTAATCGAGGCTTTGCAAAAAATGGGTTGCAAGCTGTGATAAGTAAAATAATAACAGCCCGTAGCTTAAAAGATCTCGAGTAGTGAGTGTTCACTACGCCAGATGTCATTTCACTGTTTAATTGATGAGCTTTGAGTAGAACTCAGCGTTGAAAGGAAATCGAACCCCGGCGACGCTGATGCAAGAGTGTGGTTTTCATGACGCATCGCAAGTTCCGATCAGAACACCTTTTGGTCATTTCAGGCTATACTCGATGAGTCTTCATGGCCTCCCACCGATGTTTATGTCACAGCGCCAACGTCAACTATTTTAATTTGCTCTGGGTATCGTGGTTTAGCAGTGTTATGGGATCTTTAGAGATGAATGCAGCACTGTCACACCAAACCTCCGTCGGCTCTGTCTCAGCTCTTTGACGAAACCAATGGCTGAACCACAGAAAGTTAAATTGAAGTGTTTTTTATTCCTGTTCTCGTCTGGGTTTTTTTTCCATGTTGACGCTGCGGCAAGACAAGTTAGCCAAGAGGCCATCACAAACGGTTGAAACAACAATGATGAAAACAAACGGGGGTTTTGTGCGCGGAAAAATTTTCAAAGCAGTTTCGATGGAAAGCTTCAAGGCTCCATCTGCCCATCACCGATGCATCCCAAACTGAAAGTGTGTGATTTGAACATGGGGCAGGACATTGGGTTCTGTAACATCTGATCTGATCTGATCTGACAAGGTACGATATACGGTACGCTTACGGATTCCAAGCATTCAAATAAATAGAATAAGAGATAATGCGTTGGAGTGAAAACACTGGTTTCCAACATGAACCCGCATGCACAGTGAAAGCCGACGAGAGTTCAATTTTGGTAAAGTCACGTGAAGGACGCGGCACTGGTCGACAGAAACCAGGACGTACCCCCGATACAACCACAACCTCCCGTTTTTATCATTGTGAGGACCTTTATCATTTATTCCCTGATATATATATTACCCCAACCATCTCAACTAAGTGCTTAACCCTAACTCATTTTAGTTAAGGACGGCCACATACAGCCCAATTTGATCTCAAGCGGGCCAGACCAGTAACGCAACAGAATAATAACCTACAAGTCACGACGACTCCAGACTTTTTCCGTTTGTTTAAGTGCAAAGAAGAACAAGTAGATTAGGAGGATGTTTACATTTAATAAACTATCCTAAAAATATGTGCAATTTGGGCACATTGCTGTCTGCTGTTTAGTCCTAGTGTTGTGTTCTGTCCCCTTCTCTTACTAAAGCAGTGGACACATTAGGGATAGAAGTTTTTCATTCAACCGCTTGTCCTGTGAAGGGTCGTGGGTGGGGGGGGGGGGGGGCTGGAGCCTATCCCAGCGGTCATCGGGCGAGAGGCGGGGTACACCCTGGACAGGTCGCCAGTCCATCGTATCGGGCTAACACAGAGAGAGACAGACAACCATTCACACTCACGGCCAATCTAGAAACACCACCATGTCTTTGGACGGTGGGAGGAAGCCGAAGGAACCCGGAGAGAACCCACACAGACACAGGGAGAACATGCAAACTCCACACAGAAAGGCTGTGAGGCATCAGTGCTAACAGCCACGCCACCGTGCCGGAGCAGCGGTTGTATTCCTAGAAAAAAAAATTTGCAGTCTTCTGTGTAGTTTTCTCACTTTGCAAATTCATGATGGCTGCCGGCCAGATTAGAACCTGTGGCGGCCCGCTATTGGCCCGCGGGCTGTATGTTTGACACCTGTGCCCTAACCCTTGCCATAACTGTAATTAACTGTGCAAATGTTTTAACCCCCTTTAAGTGTTGCCCCACAACTTTAGTATTACTTACGAAATTGCCTCCCGCAACTTGACAAAATCGACCACACAAACACACTCTATGTGCCTCCCATCCACTGGTCTTCTACCATCAGCTTGTCCACTCTGCGCTGTTTGTTGCTGCGCGGACCCATTAGCATGCAGATAATCAGCTTAATGACTCGCAGACTCATTTGAGGCCCTGACGACTTCCTGGAGGAATGGATGGATGCGTGCGGTTTACCTTATCGAGCTCAGGATCTCGCGCATGCGCGGTGCGCCCTGCTTAAAAAGATCCTGCTGCGCCGGTTTCCTCGTTCAAACTCTGCAGGAGTGGAGGAGGCGCGCGGTCCGGGAGGAGCAAGCTGTTTACGTACACACACTCAAGTGACCGGCTCGTCACAATCTTCCTCCCACTCTCTCCCCTCGACTCCTCCCCTCTATTCCCGGTAGACTCGACACACCTCGAGCCAAAGGGACTATTAAGGTACTTTTTTTTGGTTGCGTGTGGAGCTTTGGAACTTTTACCGTTTTTCCTTTTTTTTCTGCTTCTTTAACCTTGACAAATTAACACCGTTTATCTCGGAGGTCTTTATTTTACTTTCTTTTCTTTTTTTTTTAAATAAATAATAAAAAAAAAAAAAATCTACTTGGGACTACATTAGGAATCCAGAGTTGCTTCCCAGATGAAATAAAGCTCCGACACTTGAGGACAACATGACTGTCACTCGGGACTGCTTCGTCTTCTTCTGCGCCGCCACAGTCATGACACTCCGGTGTACGGCAGGTAAGCTCTCCTTATTTACTTTTAAAGGTTTGTCTTATTTGCTGTGGTTGTTGTTTGGACGAGCTCAACCTGCCCAACCAAAGTTCAATTAGTAGGTTTTTATTGAAGCACGCGCTCGCCATGTACGGTCAGTTCAAGGAACCTGATTAAGAATAGTCAATAACTGTTTAAAAGGCACAAGTTTTCTTCTGTTTCTTTATTTAATAATAATAATAATAATATAAAGTATATTAATTCTGTGTGCCATTATTTAATTAAGAGAGTCCTACCTGCCTGGTTGCTTTTCTAATTATCATTTGTACCGGAAAAAAAAAATAATAATAAATAAATCAAAATTTTTGCTAATGTAATTAAGTAAAAAGACAACAAGATTCCCAAATGCTTTTCTGTCGAGTTTGGATTCAAATTATTAACTTCAAATTTTTATTTATTTATTTATTTTTTTACTTCCCCAAAAGCACTTACGTCTGTGTTTCGTAAGTACAGGTGTTGAATACAATAACCACAGTCGGGAAGTGGTAGAGCAGACGCATCACCATTACGTAAAAAAAAAAAAAAAAAAAAAAAAAGGAGGGGGAGATTAAGGGGAAATTTTACGTTTTATTAAAATGTTTTCATTAAAATGTGACATTTGATTCCTTGACGTGATTTTTCCGCAATAGATTAAAATCGGTTTGACGCAAAAAAAAAAAAAAAAAAAAAAAAATTGACGCACTCACAAGTGAAAGCAAAAGCATTCCAGCATATCAGACTTTCATTAAAATTTATTTTCGTTAAAGTGATGCTATTTAGCATTTGTTTAAAATACCTGAGATCCTGGATATTTTGTAGTCTGTGGTTTGTAGTGTAACTGAAATTGTGCTGTGTTGCACTGACAAATGTTTCTCACTATTTTTGACAACTCCATCTTAGGGTCTGCGTGCTCGGCTAAATAACAAACTAGACCCTCGCACACAGTCACCACTACAACGTCCATTAAGGGGGGTTTAGTTTCAGCACAACATTAGAATGCAGTGTCCAGGAAAACTAGTTCAGACTGATTTAGATGTCCGTTTGTGAGCGGCACACCACAATTTGCTGGAAAAGATCAAACAACACCAATTGCTGGTGTTATCCAAAGAAGAAGGATCAAAACTAGATTTTAGAGAATGTCTCCTTGCACCGTGGTCCTCGACAGAAGCTCACAATAGTGAAGGGACCTTGACGAAACCATTTCTGAGATGTGCATGCTAGGGTCTGCGTGCTAGGCTAAATAATAAACTAGACCCTTGCACACAGTCACCACTACAACGTCCACGAAGGGGGATTTAGTTGCAGCACAACATTAGAATGCATTTGTTTTCACTATTGTACCTAACGACTTGGCAAGTGAGATGCATTCACCTTCATTTTTCATATTGAAATAATACACATTTTTATTAATTAGACGATTAGATTAGCTGGTTCTAGTTGTAGATGCGTGTGTTTTTTTTTTTTTTTACCAAACAGCGTGCGAAAAGGTGATATTAACTGCTCTCTTTTGGAAAATTTGCCTCGTAGATCATCACCTTCCTGCACCAGTGAATCTGTCATACACCTGGTTAGATCCGTTTGTCGTGAACGTGACCTGGTCGTGGAACAAGCCTCGTCACCTGCCGGACAACTGCACCATCAAATATGGTGTGAGCTGGCAAAGGAAAAAAGAACCGGTGAGATTCGGAGACTCTCAGGTTGGAGAAATGACTGATGTAACACGTTAGCTAAGAGTGACTTCTGCTATTGTAAATTTGCACCACTCGCAGACATATTGTAAAATGACGCTACTGCCAACCAGTCAAAACACATGTTGAGTTCTTGGACCGGTGCTTCTCTTTTCAGCGGTGTCCAGAAAAACTAGTTCAGACGGATTAGGATGTCAGTTTGTGAGCGGCACACAACAATTTGCTTTGCAAAAGATCAAACAGCACTAATTGCTGGCGTAATCCAAAGAAGAAGAATTAAAACTAGACTTTAGAGAATGTCTCCTTGCACCGTGGTCCTCGACAGGTAGCATCCTGTTTGAATTAGCAGGAAAAGGAGTACAAAACAACTGGTTGCATGGATGGAGTGCTCATAAGTCTTTTGGATGTGCATTTACTAGATAGGGAGATTTAAAAGAAAAGGTTCTTTCAAGTTGCATTATGGGAATTGTAAGGTAGGCACTTAGCTTGTTAACTAGCTAGCTAGCCTCACAACTTTAAGGAAGAGCAGTACTGAAATAAAAGTAAATTGTTTTTTTTGTGCCCCTTCAATGAATGCACTGTTTCTGTTAATTTAAAAAAAAAACAAAAAAACAAGTAAGTGCAGAAAATCAGAAATGTGTGCACATGCAAAGCTAGAGCAGAGGCGGGAAGTTGAGTAGTCAGTAAATCTGATGACAAACACGAGTGACTTCACCTCGATTTTAGTCCTTTGACTGGCAGACTTGGGAGATCCCCCTTAGGACATCCCCCTTAGGACATCCTCCACTTTCCTAAACGTCAGCAGTTATCTAAAATGTCAGAGATGTGTTGGCATAGTCGTCATTAATTACATCTGTTGTTTGTTGTTGTTGTTGTTTTTTTTCCAGGACGCATATACGCCACATACATTTTACATTCAGGACTATTTGACAGAGGAAATTGGTTCTGGTCAGTGGAACTTCACTGTTAAAACAAAGTCTTGTGGAGAGTGGAAAGAGAGCAAATCAGCGACTATAACCATCAGGACGAAGAAGCCACATGGTAAGAACCACAAAACTTAAATGATAACGCCTTCATTGTGTTATTTTATATCTTGCCTGCATGATTCTCCTTTAATCTTAACAACGGTACGTGCAATAATTGTACGTAATGGCCACAGTTTAGACCAGTGGATGTGGATCATCCCACAGATACTTTGGGATCTAGTGAATTTGGAGGACAGGTCAACACCTTATGCTGTTCTTCATGTTTTTTTTAGTTGTTCCTAAAGCGTTTTTTGGGTGTCTGTGTCAGGCCAGCACGCCACAGTTGTGTTTGCAGCAGGGATATGAGTTTTGATTTGCATGTTGAGTGAACGGGCACCGATGGAGAGTTAACATGTTTGCTGGGTTCAAGGGACAAGCCTGGACCAAAAAAAAGTTGCCGCCTGGATTTAACTAAGCAAATAGGTACGAGCCTCCTATTGGTTAATTACTGCATGGGTGATTATCTTTCAGCTGGCAACAAGTTATTTAACCCCAACTGATGCAATGAGTAGCTTCTCATTTCTTAAACAATCATGTCTAAAGACACATCCTGTGGTCGTGGAAAAGATGTTAGTCTGTTTGAGAAGGGTCAAATCATTGGCATGCATCAAGGAGAGAAAACATCTAAGGAGATTGAAGAAACTACTAAAATTGGGTTAAGAACTGTCCAAGGCATTATTAAAAACTGGAAGGATAGTGGGGAACCATCAGGGCAAGAAGAGAGGCAGATGAAGTGATGCGCCCATCATGCCTAGTGTCTACTGTACAAGCCTTTGGGGGCAGTGCTATGATCTGGGGTTGCTGCAGTTGCTCAGGTCTAGGTTCAGCAACATTATGTGCAATGAATTTTTTCTTCCTGATGTTCACGGGCATATTCCAAGATGAAAATGTCAGGATTCATGGGGCTCAGATTGTGAAAGAGTGGTTCAGGGAGCATGAGACATCATTTCCACACATGGATTGTCCACCACAGAGTCCAGACCTTAACCCCATTGAGAATCTTTGGGATGTGCTGGAGAAGGCTTGGTGCAGTGGTCAGACTCTCCCATCATCAATACAAGATCTTGGTGGAAAATTAATGCAACACTGGATGGAAATAAATCTGGTGGCATTGCAGAAGCTTATCGGATCAATGCCACAGCAAATGTATGTTGTCATTAAAGCTAAAGGCGGTCCAACGAAATATTACAGTGTATAAATAAGCTGTAACGAGCGATTAATTACTCCAAGGAGCTGAGACCACCTCCTGTATCTGACCTCAAATCGGTTGATTTGTTCTGGAGCAGAATGTGACTGGTGGACCAAGCTGGGCGGGGAAATGTTTAGTTGGTTAGGTTTAGGAAAAGAGCACCATGTGGCTTAGGTTTTTTTTTTTTTTTTGTACATCGATATGGCAAAGTGATGATCTCATGATCTCAAGATATTTACATGTACGCAATGCTGACACATTGTTGTTCTTCACAGCCAAAGTGGTGAAGGACTTCAAATGTTTCATTGAGCCCAACAAACTGAAGTTGTCCTGGATGCCAGTAAATACGTCTCTTGGTCTGAAGGTCTCTTACAGGTGAGAACAAAGTCGAGGAGACGCACACACTTACCTGCTTTGTATCTGTGCACAAATGTTCACAAAAGCACTTCCTGTTATATTTTTTAACTCTGCTCGACTCGTCTTGACCTAAATTTATAATTAATCACAACGTGTTTGGCGAGTTTTTTTGGGTTAAGGGGAAATACTTTTGACTGTGAAACTTCTGAACACTTCCTTCTTTTGTCATTACAGGTATTGTGGACGTGATAAGGAGAGTATAAACAGTTTAAAACTGTGTGATGCATCTGACAGAGGAACCTGCGAACTGGACTTTGATCACGCCAAGTCCATCTGTGTGTGTGCGGAGACCCATGCTGGATTAACCACCTTTACACCCAGATTTGGTTGGTCCTGTGTCTATCAAATTGTTAATGATGCAGATACAGCCGTTACAGCAGATACAGTTGAATATTAAACACTGGCTGTTAAGATCATTTGTTTGTTTTATTATCTTCTCAGTAATACCTTTGCCAGGCTTGCACATAGAACTCGAAAATGATCTTCTCCTGAAATTTGGGTTTCCACAAGTTGGACTGGGGTGCGTTTGGGATTTTGACGTCAACTACACAGAATGTGGCGTGCAAAAAGTAAGTTTTTTTTTAATCCTCTCTCTCTTTTATGCCATGAGGTTTCGCTACACTATCACTAATGTCGTATATGAGCATTTTAAAGACCGTTTGTTTTCTGTGCTTAACTATTTTTCAGAAACCCCTGACCTTCATGGTTGAAAAGAACGAAACCACACAAAAGACGATTACCTACAGTGATAAATGCCGTTACGAGTTTAACTACACCGTCAAGTCTGTTTCCAACTGCCGGGACGTGTTCGGCGATGGCATCAAAACTGCAGAGTATGGTAAATGTCCGACCAAGTTTACATGCTTGTCAGATATTCAAGCCATATTGTACCACAGGAACTGAAAGCAAAGGAGAAATGCAAATTGACGTGTGATTGACATTTTTACCCCATCAGTCAACCAGTGAGCGCTTCATACGCACACTTGGCTTTCATGTCCAGTGGCGCGTTTAAAACGGCCAGCTTCAAAGCTCTTTTGTGTAGCTTATGACATCTATGTTCTTGACCTGAATACATATTTTAGTGTCTCGCACAAAGGAAGCTATGGAGGCTTTTCTGCTAGTTTATTGAAGCTTGAACACAGGTTACTGTCGTCCGTAGTCCACATCAACACCATAAACATCCGTCAGTCTGACGCCTTTTAATATGCGGCTCTCGCTCTGTAAATAAAACAAACAAAAAAACAGGCTCTACAACCACAGCAACAATGTCAACTAATAGAACATAACAGAACTGAATATAAACACATGAGCTTATCAGTACTGAACGCTGCAGATATGCTTAGTCTATATAAATTGGCACCGTCAATAGCGTTTAATAGTACTTTCCAGCGTGTTGGATAGGATAAAGTAGCTGGGATTTAAAAAAAAAAGGGCTACATCTCCGAAGCTAGAAAATAGTTGTTTTGCAGCCTCCCTCTCTCTTTAGATTTGGACCGTTCCTCTGCTAGCGTTAGCGGATGCCTTTTCAGATGAGTGTGCATTACAGTAGTGCATTTGTTGTATTTCAGGGCTGACTTAGATATTCTGCATGTCACGGTAGAATGAGCTTTATCTTTAGTGAAGTATTTCCACACAGGCGTCCGTGACTAGTCGACTTCCTGCTTAAAGCGCCGTGGTACAGCAGTAAAGTCAATTAAAGCTGCGAGCAGCCTTGAACGGGCCCTCGCACCCCGTGCCCGCCAGGGATTGGCAACTGCGGGGCTACTTAGGTCAGGTCTTAGGGGATACACTGGAGTAACTGTGTAAATTGGACATATTTTGTGTTTGGGTTAGGACCAGCCCCTGAAGCCCGTTGCGCCTAAAAATCTGAAAATTTGCACACATATGTAACATCCCACCATGCACAAAAAAGTCAATTGGAGCCATATTCCAAACCCAAAAGGAAGTCTGTTATTTTGATGGAACAGTGAAAATTGGACATATTTTGTGTTTGGGCTTGCAACTCCCATTCCATGGCCCCGTTGGGTCTACTGCTACTTCGTTGCTCAGGCCCCAACTAGTCGGTACAACCCCTAGTAGAACCCCAGACGTTCAAAACAACTCAAAATCACCTTTTTATTCATTAGACCCCAGGTTTGTAGATGTGCATTGCCGAGAAGACAACTCTGAGCGAGAGAGCATGAGCCTGTAGAGCTGTTTTGAAGCTCAGTGTGGTGGTTTCCCAGCTGTTGCCATCTTGGCAGTATCTGTCTCTGCCTAACACCCGGCTAATGTAAAAAAAATAAATAAACAGCAGATTGCTAGCAACGCGAGAAGACACCCACCCAAAGTAACTATGCCCTAAAGTACATTTAACTTATAAAAAACTAAAACTTAAACTAATGTTATCCATCAATCAAGCAGAAACAGACACAACCATCACATCCGTCTTCAAGCCTTTCAACACCCGCCAGTGTAACCAAGGCGGATACGGACCTTTTCCTTCCTTTTCCCCCCCGTCTTCCTTCCCACGGTCCTACAAACACAGATGCTCCCGGTCATCGTCGCTAGCGTAGGGTGGGTCATCTGCTCCGGTCGTCTTTGTGTGTTTTTACCCCCATTTGCAGAGTCACTTCTGAGTGCAAACACAGACCAGACTGTGAGGAGATAATGCCGTGGATCGGTGCAGTATAGAATCTCTGGAGCCCTCCGTTGGTCATATCATAGAAATACAAAATGCACTGATCACTGCTAATAGGCTCTACTGCTAGTAATTAAACGCAGTTATCAAGTAATGCCTTTTATGAGAATTCACATGCTGCAATGGGATCTCTTTCTGTGCTACAACAATTTCCTGTCAGCTGATCTGAGCAAGCAGGAGTACTGCAGGATCAATACGAGTTGGACTGCTTTTGAGATTTGAGTGCAAGCGTTATTATTATTATTATTATTATTATTATTATTATTTTAAACAGGGAAACTGTCCTAAAAAGCTCAATAAGATTTGTCTTTCATTCATCACAGGAAAAAATGTCCCTCCTGACGAGACACTGACTGTCGTCGCCATTGTTGTCCCTATTATTCTGTGTGCCTGCGTCATCCTGTCCTGCTACTGCTTCAGGAGGTATGTACTGGAAAGCTCGCAAAAAACTAAATCTGTCAGTGTGTGTGTCCTTTACGCTCGCTGCCAAAACATTAAGTACATTGTTGTCATAAAGTCCACTTTTTGTGCAAACGGCATCAGAAAGGTGGTAATTTAACTGTGTGATCATTATGGAGAATTTATTTTGTGGGGCCGTTAAACCCAATTGAATTGTTTAGAAACGCATGTTTGTTCAACACATCACAATTCAATGGCAGCGCAAGAAAACAGCTTCCAAACATGAAAACACAGTTGAATCAGCAGCTCTCTGTTATTTTAAACAAATGCTGAATACCTCAACCTTCATGAAGCGTAAAGATTTGGCGCAGGGCTGCTATTAGAATGCGCTTGCTTTCATTAGCGCACTAAATGAACTGGCAAGTGGATCGGTAACAAATGTAGAAAACCATTTCATTCTGTTGTTGATGTTGAAAGACGTATCACCCCTCTGAGATGCCTTAAACGTCGCCCTCAGAGTTGATTTGGAGTCCCTCGGATTATCACGAGGTGAGAATCAGAAACACTTCGGCAAAAACTGTTTGTGACGAAGCCTCATTATTCAACAGCCGTAGGCTTTCGGCACAGGCAGGCAAATTCAAGTTTGTTCAGTTTTTTTTGACAGCACACCGATAAAAGCTGGGCAATGTTTAACCTTACAGACCTTTATTATTTGAGGCTGCATGAGAAGACTCAAACAGAGACCTTTGTTGGCGTCTAACACTGGATGATTCATTATTTCATCAGCAAATAAAATGTCAATGTGTATGAGAAGTCGTGTAAAAACTTGCCCTACCCTGCGGCATGGGTAGGTTGCAAATAGTTATACTCTCACACAAGGAATAACAAAAGGTATTTGAAACTACAAGTATGAGGGGCAAGTGTGTCACACTAAAATGAATGTGAATTGGGGGTAAGTTTGTTCTGTTTGGTTAGCCAAAGCGTCAAGAGCTTATGAGACTCAACGTAGCGCAGTGAACATCAGTGAGTTTTCTATCCGGCCCCCAGAATATTACATCAAATTAAAGTGGCCTGCAGCAGTAGTACAGGTAATATGAGTCCATTAAAGGGGAATTACCATTTTTTACAACCTGGGCCTTATTTCTGGCATAAAATACGATCGTTTACTCAGGAGTCATTCGGGAGATATTTAGATCTGCGTGTATCCATATAGTGGGAGTGACTGGGGCACCGAAACGCAGCCTCTAAATAGCGCATTATCTGCCGTGAAACTCGTTCATTTCACCAATATTTTGTTATGATACGCTAGTGCTATTCCCCGTTGAGACTGAAGTTACCTGGTGTCTATTGTTTGTTGTTCTTTGGCCAGCTGTTCCTCTCTCTGCCTCCGCATACTTCTTTCAACGAGTTCCTCATTCATATACTCTGGCTCAAAATGGTAAGGACGTCCATCATAAACAAAGTCGTCGTCCACAACCTCAGAATCGGAAAAATATTCAGCCATGTTGCAAAAAACTAGCAGTAGCAAATTACAGGTAAACAAGCCGACCGTCACGGGGTGCACGCGGCACTCAGAGATGACATCATCCGGGTCAGAGGTTAGTAGGTCAATCTACAGACCCCGGATGATGATAACAGGTAACTCCGGGCTCAACGGGGAATAGCACTAGTGTATCATAAAATATTGGTGAAATTAACGTGTTTCACGGTAGATAATGCGTTATTTAGAGGCTGCGCTTCGGTGCCCCATTCACTCCCATTATATGGGAGATAAATATCTTCCGAACGACTCCAAATGACACCAAAGTTATATGGATGAGTAAATGATCATATTTTATGCCAGAAATAAGGTCCAGGTTGTAAAAAAACTGTAATTCCCCTTTAACACTGTCAAAGGCTAACAAAAAAAAGAAGTACAATAATAAATGTGGAAGGAATATTATATTACTTATTTTATTTATATTATGAGAGCATCTGTCCCTCACAGTGTCGGTCGAGAAAAATTCTGGCTCTTGGACAAATATAGTTGCTGACCCGTGACGTAGAGGGTCCAAGACGAAGGTAGCACGTAGGGACAGGAAAACCTTGAGACTAGCCACTAATGGCGGTAGAGCAGGCAGGCTGATGGAGACCTCGGTTGAGACACCTTGAACCAACAAGAACTTTAGGGACTCTGGACTCAGTTGAGAACAAACAGACCCTCGGATGAGAGTGGTGACGTTGAAACTGAGAATAGTTTTGACAGCGCACTGAAGTAGAATTGATGAAGCCAATAGAGCAGCAGAAACAGCCGAGGAATAGAGACACTACTTATTAAAATGTTGCCTGAGCTTCATAATAAAAACATTGTGCTTTGACTAACTGACTATTTCACAATGAAAATGAAATTGACTGAAAATTACAAAAGGTGTTTTTACTTCTAATCAGTGAATATGCAAATATGTGCTGCACACAAAATGTGCTCTACGGCCTTGAACTCTGTGTTCTTGTACAGGAAGTTTAATGTCTCCACATCGCGCTCATGTAAAGTGAATTTGGGCCTGCAACCCAGCTAATATGTGACATGGTTGCGCTTGCATGCATCAAGCTTCATTTCAGAATGACCACAAAGAAACTTCCCCTCTTCCGTTTCCTCAAGTCAAACACTATGCATAAACCACTGTGTACAGCGTACGTCAAATATCCAAGAGAAGTAACCCAAACACTGCTACATTTCTTAGCAGAAGAGGGCTGTAAAATATGTTTCGAGCCAGTGCAGGGATGTGACCACAATAGTGACGTGATCATTTTTCCACAGCCCAGCGAGAACCCTGTCTAAAATAAACAGCCTGCCCGTTTGCAAAAGTAGAAACAACTGTTGCCTCTCACTGACTTGTTATTCTGTTGTCTTGCCTCTGTTTGCAGGCACAGTGCCATCATTTGTCCCGTCATACCAGATCCTTCAGCGATATTCAAGGAAATGATGATGAATGGAAACAAAGAACTTAAGGTATATATATTTTAGGAGACGTTAAAAAATGCCCATGCTATGTACACCTGCTTTATCAGTCTCCACAAACTCTGTGTTTTTATTTATTATCAGACCCCAGGGAATCTGTACGCGCCGGTGCCAGAACCCATCGAGCAATGCAGAATTGCTCTTGTACCTGAAGAAAATATTCCCCAGCAAAACTCTTGACATGCCTGAGGACATAGTGAAGCCTGCAGGACAGTTGGACTTCCACTGTAGGCGAATGCATCAGGAACATTTCACAAGGTAGCTCAACACCAGACAGAAAAGCTGTGTTTTACTGACCTCTTCTGGTTGAGGTGAGAAGTGTGCCGTGTGTGCATCCTGTCTCACTGCAGCCAGGCGACAACGTCAACCACTTGATGCTGGCAACAAATTGCAAAACAAACAACAACAACAAAAAAGCTTTTCATCTGCTAAGTTGCTCTTCAAGCTAGTGCAGATGCACGCTGATGCCACAGACAGGATTAAAAATAAATGCAACAAATCACCCGGGATATCGGGAGCTTTGGAGCTGGAATTGCAAAATGGGACAAGAATGCGCTGTGCTGATGACCTCGATAAAATGGACCAGCAGAGACTACTGTGTTGTCGGTGCCAGTGACCGGAGCTGGTACATGCCTGGACATCTGCTGTCCGAAGCTATGGGAGCAATAACCAAAGCAAATATTTCACAGGAAGACAAGAGCCACTTCTGCACCACTCCCCTGGAACAGGCCAACAGCTTGTTTTATCTGTTTGACACGGATATGTCCAAGGAACTGATGGAGTGGCAGACGACGAATCTGCTTGTCAGAGCTCTGAGTCATTTTCCGTGGAAGAATTCTAAACGTCTGATCTTGAGAAAAAGCTTAGCCTCATTTAATTTCCTCTGTTTGCCCATCCTTAGTGCATGTAAAAGAGGTTTTATAGTCATTGTACAAGAATGTACAAAGAGAGATTAAGGGTTCTACATTTGAAACGAAGTGAATGAAAGGCAGACCACGTACTATCTTAAGGTGTCAGTAAATAAAGAGTAAGTCTTTATTTATAGTTGTCAATCAGAAAATGAACTGATCTGCATGAACTATGCTAACATACTCCCGACTTCAGCACCTGCACTAATGTCTTGCACATTTTGGATGGAAGTAAACGAGTTTTCTTACGAGAGTCGGTGTATATTTAACGTGTGATTGAAAGTCTTGTGTGTAAAACTTTCATCCTTCCTGGAAAGAGACCGGTGATGGGAACTGTGTGAGCATCTGAGTGTGTATTAAACTGTGTATTAATCTTTTGTCAGTATCATGATTTATTTATTTATTTATTTTTTTTATTTTAAGCCTCTGTTTGCTTTAAATTTATCCACACAGCTAAATGCCACGTCATTCAATTTGCGATACCCTTCCATTAAAGAAAGAAAAACCCACAAAGTTCACTAAAACAACCTGAAACTGATAAAAATAGTAATAAATAAAAATTTGCTGAAAATTTACAAATGAAAATCAGACTTTTGGTTTAACAGAATTAAAAAAAAAACAAAAAAAACAACAACAAATAAATGAAATTGGCCTGGTAAAAAAAGATTGGTACCCTTATCTTAATATTTTGTTGCACAACCTTTTGCTATCAAGTGACTGCTGTAACTTTCAGTGAGACTTTTGCATCTGTCCACTGGTATTTTGGCCCACTCCTTGTGATCAAACTGCTCCAGCTGTTTCAGATTTGAAGGCGGCCTTCTCCACACTGCATGTTTCAGTTCCTTTTTCTACAGACATTCAATGGGATTTAGATCAGGACTCACAGAAGGTCACTCATTATACCATATCATCCCAACAGATCACTTCGGTCTGAAAGTGCAGGCCTACTTGTGGTTCCTAGAATTTCAAAAAGTAGAATGGGAGGTAGATTTTTTTAGCTATCAGGCTCCTCTCCTGTGGAACCAGCTCCCAGTTTGGGTTCGGGAGGCAGACACTCTCTCTATTTTTAAGGTCAGGCTTAAGACTTTCCTTTTTGATCAAACTTATAGTTAGGGTTGGACTAAACCATCCCTTAGTTATGCTGCTATAGGCCTAGGCTGCTGGGGGACGATGCACCAAACACATGTCCTCCTTCTTTCTTCTCTCTCCTTTCTCGCATCCTCCATTTTCTTTTCTCTGGCACAGAGCTCTTGCCCTCTACTTTCCTATCTACTACTAGTCATGCTATTCTGTGCTATTACTATGTAGAATGTTTACTGCTGTGTGTCACTGTATGTTTAGGGTCATTATCCTGTTGGAGGACGTGACCTGCAACTGAGAGCAATCTGACACTGGGCAGCACATTTTGTCCCAGAATGCCTTGATAATCTTCATTTGTACGCTGTGCCAGATGCAGCAAAGCAGCCCCAGAACATAACTGACCCTCCTTCTTTGTATGCTTCATTTGTGCTTCTGTAAACATAAAGCTGATGTGACTTACCCAAAATCTGCTCTAGTTTGACCTCATCTGTCCAGATCACATTCTCCCAGAGATTTTGCGGCTTTTCAATGCGCATTTTGTCAAACTCCAGTCTCGCTCTTTTATGATTTGCTTGTCTTCCATTAAGTCCACTTTGACTCAAACAGTGACGGGTGGTGCGATCTGACACTGTTGTACCATGACGTTGGAGTTCACCTCTAACCTCTTTAGAAGTTGTTCTGCTCTCTTTGGTTACCATTCATATTATCTGTCGCTTCAATTTGTCATCAGTTTTCCTCTTGCGACCACGTCCAGTGAGGTTGGCCACAGTCCCTTGGGCCTTAAACTTCTGAATAACATGAGCAACTGTCGTCACAGGAACATCAAGCTGCTCGGACATGGTCTTACAGCCTTGTCCAAGCAGCTTTAACATGTGTATATCCAAAAAAAACGTTTAAAAAAGGCAACTGGACTCGTAGAGTTTTTTGTTTCACCACTCATCCAAGTAGCTTCTTCAGTTCTAGGGGACTGGGGGGAAAGTTTGAGGTTTAAGTAGGAAACGTCTACTGAAACTTGCTTGTGGTGTAAACAACCACAAACCGGTGCCGATAATTTGAGGACACGTTTCACCACTCATCCGAGTAGCTTCTTCAGTTCTAGGGGACTGGGGGGGAAGTTTGAGGTTAAAGTAGGTAAGTACTGAAACTCACTTGTGGTGTAAACAACCAGAAACCGGTGCAGCTAATTTCCATTAACAGTTAGATACTTACCTGTCGTTGAGTGGGGTGACTGTTTGTGTCCCTGTCCTCCCTCCCTTTGACTGGGCTCCAGTTAAAACTGTATTGTAAACTGATGGCAGATTAAATCTCAGTCCACCTCCTCTGTTTAGACAAGGTTTTTCCAAACTGACATGGATGGCTTCCTTTACTCCTCTTTCAAACCGTCGGTCTTCTCTGGCTAAGATTTGGACGTTGTTATCTTGAAAGGCGTGTTCTTTGTCCCTCAGGTGTAGGTGGACCGCTCAGTCATTTCCTGATGAGCTGGCTCTCCTGTGTTTTTACATGTGGATGGGTTGTTTGGTTTCCCCAATGTACAACTCTTTACAATTCTCACTGCGCTGAACAGCGTACGCCACATTATTTTGCCTGGGTGGACCAGTTTTTGCCTAAGTGTGTTACCTGGTTTGAAATAACCTTCTGAAAATTCTCCACAGTCTCTCCGACACCCCAGCCATGTAGGGGATGACGATGTTCTTCCTCTTGTTGTGCTCCTCCTCTCTGTCCTTTCCGGGATACCTTTTTAAGCCTTTGACAAAGGCCCGGTTGGGATATCCACATGTCCTTAGTGTTTTTTTTTTTTTTTACATGTTTCTGCTCCTTCTCCTTGCCATCCCATCTTGTGGGTACAGTCTGTGCTCAGTGCTGAAGAGTTCTGATGACCCCAGTTTGTGTTCCAGGAGGTGGTGCCGATAACAAATGCCGATCAGTGTGAGTGGGTTACCTACACACTTCAGTGTTGAGGCTTCGGTCTTCTTCCACGTGCACCAGGCAGTCCAAGAAGGCTTCCGACTATCTCCGCTGATGTCCTCCCAAGTGAACTTGATGTTGCTGTCCACTGCACTGATGTGATGTGAGAAAGATTCCACCTCGTGTGACTTGAAGTGTTGTGCACGTACCTGAACCGGTGGACAGGGGTGGTTCCTGTGAAGGAGTTCAGGGCCTTGGTCCCTACCTAACTCCATGTAGAGATTGGCCACAATCGGTGACACTGGTGACCCCGTCGCACAGGAGTGTTTTTGCCTGTAGAATCAACCATTAAATTGAAAATAGGTGGTCTTCAAGCACAGGTCGAGCAACACGCAGACTTGGTCTGGGGTGACGTTGGTTCTACCGGCCAAGGTGTCATCCTTTCATAGTCTTTCTCGTACTGCTTTTGTGGCTTCTCTGGTGTGGACACATGTGAACAGGCAGGTTACATCAAACCTCAAACTTCCCATCAGTCCCCTTAGAACTGAAGAAGCTACTTGGACGCTTCTTTGGATATACCATGACCTGGATGACTGGGAACCTTCACAGACGTATTGTCTATAATTACAAGCCTCTCCTCAGCTTTCTGCGGTCCATGTTCAGTGTGGCGCATGGCATAATACAAAACGGCACAGTGACTACTTTTCACGCTTTAAATTGGCAGACTGACTGATTAATAGTTTGAAGAAGCCTGTGATGCTAATTACAGGATATACCTCAGTTTAGCATGCCCCTATGGTCAAATTATTTTCAATCTTTCCTAGGGGTACCACCATTTTGGCCTCCAGGCCAGTTTCATCAGTTTGTTTTTTAGTGTTCTTTAGTGTTCTGTTATCTATTTTGTCAGTATCAAGTTATTTCAGTGACCACTGTGGGTTTTTCTTTCTTCAAAGGGAGTGTACCAACAATCCTGTCCTCGGTGATTAGGTGATATTATCACAGCGAGCGGTCCACTTAAGTTTCAGCCTTATTCACAGTCACAATTTAAAAGGAAATATTTGGCTTGTCTCAGCTTGTAGGTGGATTTTTCTTATCTGTGAACATCTCAGCCACTCCTCAGATAAGAGTGGAACAAAATCATAACTGCATGATTAGCAAAACACTTAGAAATAACGTACTTTGCCAGTGGTGAAAAACAATAACGCCTGGCACCTAAACTCTTTCAGCAATTCGCTTTGTCGTTTTAGAATGATTTTAAAAGTTTGCCTAAAGCAGCTACAAAACTAGGAACGAGAAAATAGAACTGAAATTTATGTTATAGAATATTTTGGTATTTTATACTTAACTTAAAACTTGTTAACTTCTCTAATTAAACTAATGTGGATGACTTTCAGACACAAACTTAACAAACACTTAACTTAAAGCCTAGTGAAATGTGTTTCATTGTGCATACAGACACTGACAATTTAAAAGAGACAGACTTTTTTTATTTTAGTTTTGCTTCCTCAAAGAATTTGTAGTAGTTTCGACAACGTGTTTTTTCAAATTCAATTCAGATTTCTGAAAAATCAACAGTATAGATATTAAATAAACCTTCTTGAAAATAAATAATTAAATAGAATATTTAAAATCAACCCGATGTACAACAATGGCGGTAGTGCAGTATGGTGGCAACTTGTTGAGATGACGTATGGACAAAGGCGCAATACCTGTGAGTAACTGGGAAGAGTCGTCTCTTCTTTGGGAGCCGTATAAAAATGAGTTGGCTCTCAGAAACAGCTCCCAAAGAAGAGTCGACTCTTTCATCTCCCGAATGGCTCTTTATTTATTATTTAATATCGTTTATGGCCTGATATTTTAACCCAACACAGCAAATACAAATGATTTGTGTGTTGAGAAGCCCTTTTGCATTCAATATTTTTATGATGAGCCTAATAATTGTCTCATTTTGTGCAGCTATTCTGTTACAAAAGCATTCTTAATTTTGTTTAATATTTCAATAAAACTTGAAGTTGTGCAAATAAATGAACAAAACACTGCGATCAGATCCACACAAGCAAAAGCAGAACCAAACTCAGTAAACAAACGGTATAAACGTCCTTGTGCGGGTTTGTGGTGGAACCTGATCTTAATATATTTTACTCAGTCAGCCACGGCGTCTGTTCCCCTCTCTCTGCTTTCATGTAATGGTATGATCCTATGTGATTGGCCACATGGCGTGCCCGTCAAAACAAAGTTCTGACCCTGTCCTCATGCGAGCAGAGATGACAGAGCAAAAGATAGATACAAAAAATAGTGAGGGAGCCAGCTCTCACTGGATGGGAATCGGCTCTTCTGATTCACTACCAAGCATCGACTCTTAGAGACAGCTCTTGTGCGTATGACACATCGCTAGTGATGATCAACTCCTGAATAGAGGTCAGGAAGGAGTACAGGGGGAGGAGGAGTACCTGCACGGGATCCAAGCAATGCGCATATTTCAACCACCCAAAACATGTATAATAAGCTATATTTAGAATAGTTTCACCATTTAACCTAGAGCAACTAAAGCTGTTATATTGATCTATGATACTCACTGCCTGGCCAAATAAAAAGGTCACACACTCTAATATTACCTCGGACCGCCTTTAGCTTTGATTACAGCACACATTCGCTGTGGCATTGTTTCAATAAGCTTCTCCAATGTCACCAGATTTATTTCCATCCAGTGTTGCATTAATTTTCCACCAAGATCTTGTATTGATGATGGGAGAGTCTGACCACTGCACAAAGCCTTCTTTAAGCACATCCCAAAGATTCTCAGTGGGGTTAAGGTCTGGACTCTGTGGTGGACAATCCATGTGTGAAAATGATGTCTCATGCTCCCTGAACCACTCTTTCCCCATGAATCCTGGCATTGTCCTCTTGGAATATGCCCGTGAACATCAGGGAAGAAAAAAGTCCATTGATGGAATAACCTGGTCATTCAGTATATTCAGGTAGTCAGCTGACCTCATTCTTTGGGCAACATAATGTTGCTGAACCTAGACCTGAGCAACTGCAGCAACCCCAGATCATAGCACTGCCCCCACAGGCTTGTACAGTAGACACTAGGCATGATGGGTGCATCACTTCATCTGCCTCTCTTCTTACCCTGATGCCCCCATCACTCTGGAACAGGGTAAATCTGGACTCATCAGACCACATGGCCTTCTTCCATTGCTCCAGAGTCCAATCTTTATGCTCCCTAGCAACCTGAAGCCTTTTTTTCTGGTTAGCCTCACTGATTAGTGTTTTATTAAGCTGTTCACTCCCAATCCCTTGAGTTCCCTTCACACTGAACATGTGGAAATGCTCTTACTTTCACTTTTGAACATAGCCCTGAGTTGTTTTTCTTCCATTTGATTTCACCAAATATTTAAGTGATCGCCAATCACGATCAATCAGGATTTTTTTCCGATCACATTTCTTCCTCAAAGATGATGGTTCCCCTCTATCCTTCCAGTTTTTAATAATGCGTTGGACAGCTCTTAACCCAGCTTTAGTAGTTTCTACAATCTCCTTAGATGTTTTCTCTGCTTGATGCATGCCAATGATTTGACCCTTCTCAGACAGACTTTTCAAACAGATCTTTTCTACGACCACAGGATGTGTCTTTCAGCATGGTTGTTTAAGAAATGAGAAGCTACTCATTGCATCAGTTGCTGTTAAATAACTTGTTGTCAGCTGAAAGATAATCACCCATGCAGTAACTATCCTATAGGAGGCTTGTACCTGTTTGTTTAGTTTAATCCAAGTTGTGACTTGCTTTTGGCCAGACAGTGTATATTTTAAAGGAAGTTTGGTGGCACTCTAGCGCAGGGTGTGGTGCAAAAGCAAGCAGCAATAACGGGAAGTGTCAGGCTGGCCCTATACTTCCTGTTAGGGATACCTGCTCACACAGCAACAGCATTCCTGTCTTATTTCCCACCTCATGTGTGAGATGCAGGGGGGGCTAATGGCAAAAACTGTAGGTAACATATTTTTTAGTAAATGCCCCGCTTAAAAGAAACTGAACCACCATTTTGAATAGCGTCTGTAAAGGTGTTCTGTGTTTTTAACTTTTAAATAGCATGGCGCTCCTGTTTACTCCAAGAAGACGCGCGTGCGTGTGCGTTTCCGCGTGGGTCGTGCCTGCCTTAGAAAATAAGGAAGCTCCCGCCCCCTTTCTTCCAGCCTCCACGGTTTATATGTCGTCCGACAAAGGAACCGAAAGCAGTCTTACCCTACCCTTGCGACATCATTTTTCTTCCTTTTTTTTTTTTTTTTTTGAAATACTACTCGCAGGGCAGACTGGTATCAAACTAGACTATCGCTCCGGAGCGGGACAACTTGTTCTCTGTTTTTTTCTTCCTCCTCTCCCTGTCTTTAGAGGACTTTAAAGACAAAACATGAGTTGGATGTATCAGAGTTTGAACTTTTTCGTTTTATGCTGCCTGATTGCGGCAGCTGAAGCCATCACAGGTGAGACTTTGTAGTACATTTGTTAAGGAATTTGCCGTCTTTGTATACTAAGTTGTCATCGCCAAATGTGTTTTATGCTGCCTTATCCATTTTTTCCTTTTTTTTTTTTTTTTTTTTTTTTTCTCTGCCGTGTGTACAACGGCCGTTTCCCAGTTGTGGCGTCACGGTGACCGTCTGTGAGTCACGGTTTTGGCTCAGGATGAAAAAGAGCTCGACAGGGGCATTTAGTGGGGCGTACGTGAGTGAAGTTGGGATTGTTTCGTTTTGGATTTACTTGTATACAGTTGTGTCCATGGGCTCTGAGTTAGAGGTGACATTTTTCCATTTCCTTTGGGATGACCCTCCCAAAGGAAATTGTTGGCAAAAGATAAAGGACATAGTGTTAATAACGCAAAGCAGGGGTGTCAAACTCATTTTAGTTCGAGGGTGGGGGACATACAGCCCAATTTGATCTCAAACAGGGCGGACCAGTAACATAACATTGTTTCAGTGCAAAGAAGAACAAGTAAATTAGGAGAATGTTTACATTTAATAAACTATCCTTTAAGAAAAATATGTACAATTTGGGCACATTGCTGTCTGCTGCCTACTTCTGGGTCTTAGTGTTGTGTTCTGTCCACTTCTCTAACTAAAACAGTGGACAAATTAGGAATAGCAGTTCTTTTCACAGACAAATTACAGTCGTCTGTGTCATTTCGGCCATCTGGCGGGCAGCTTTCGGTCTGCGGACTGCATGTTTGACACCTGCGGTGCAAAGGAACACTTAAATGCGTTTTTCCAGTTACATTTGTGACCCTGAAAATGGCGGGCGGCCGTGCACACAAATACAATTTGAAAGGTGTCTTCAGATATTTTTCGTAAACTCCTGGATGTGTTAGTCTGCACTTTAAGCCCATGTTGATTTTAAAACATTACAACCTGGACCTTATTTCTGGCATAAAATATGATCGTTTACTCATCCATATAACTTTGGTGTAATTCGAATTCCTTCGGGAGATATTTAGATCTGTGTATATCCATATAGTGGGAGTGATTGGGGCACCGAAACGCAGCCTCTAAATAACGCATTATCTGCCGTGAAACTCCTTCATTTCACCAATATTTTGTTATCTGTAGGTCAATCTACAAACCCCGGATGATGATAACAGGTAATTCCGGACTGAACGGGAAATAGCACTAGCATATCATAACAAAATATTGGTGAAATGAATGAGTTTCACGGCAGATAATGCGTTATTTACCTCCTGAAGGAATACAAATTACACTTAAGTTACATGGGTGAGTAAACGACCGTATTTTATGCCAGAAATAAAGTCCAGGTTGTAAAAAACAGTAGTTCCCCTTTAATTTACAGCAGAAATAACAAAAATATGAGTTTCCGATTAAACTATAGATTATTTTCGGCAGTTAATCTGTTGACTATTTTCCGGGTAGTCACATTAAATAGTTGACATAATAATTGACTCTATTAGACTTTTATTTGAGCAGAATCAGAACATATTGTAAAATGAACATTTATTCACAGTTAAACCTTCTGTACATTTGTCCGTTGGTTCCATATAAATGGGGCAGAATTCGGACATAAGCCTAAACTATTGTATTGTAAGTAAATGTAATATGCAGTGCTTACATAAAAAACAAAAAACAAAACACAAATGACGCTGTTAAACTCAAATAGAACTGTACATAGATAAGATCATGCTTATGAATTAAGAGACTTATCTATTCCTCTAATAGTCTCTTCACTTTATACAGTAAACATAGGTTCAGTTACAGCACTGCCCTATCCTGTGCTTAAAAAACTGAGGTCTAAATGCACTTTACAATGTTGGGACTGTATAACACACAGTTAACAGAGTATGTGACTCTTTGCACATTAGTTAATTCAGGAGAATCGACGCAGGGGACGTAATCACTGGCTGGCTGTTTCCTATATGACACAGCATGCTCTGTTGTGAGCTAAGAATGAACCTATTTACTTAATGTGTTTGGGGAAAGGGAGCTTTTCCAAGTGAATGGCCAGATTTTTAGATGTCTCAGGATGGAGACCTATCCCAGTGGACTGCTGCAGACTAGAACTTTGTTTGTGATTTAATGTGAGCTGACTAAATGAAAGGAATGAAGGGGGGCAGGCGGGGGTGGGGGTAAAGATGTTAATTGGAGCCACATTAATATCAAATTTCTGTCTCTTCTCTTCCTTCCCCAAAGACAAAGTCTTACCACCGCAAAATGTGTCCATACTGTGGGTTAACGACTTTCAACCAGGGTTGTCCTGGACACCACCGCATCTAGTGTCAAACCATTGCACATATGAAGTGTCTACGAAGACCAGGAACAGAGAAATTTATTTTGTAAGTATGCGTGTATATGTCTATCTAGAAAAAAATGTTATTTAGTTTAACAGTTTGAGTATGCATTGTTTGCATATTTTTTTTTAAAATCTGACATTTTTAAACCAGATTTTATTACAAAGCTCGTCAGTAACTTTCGTGGTACTTTTCTGGGGGCGGTAATTGAAAATTGCAAGTCTTAGAAAATGGATAACATTGACCTTGTTGCAATAATCTACAGACAAAACTACACTCAAAGCTGAAAATTACATCCCAGAGCCTGTTCTTCAAGCCTGTGCTTATTTTGTAACAGACACTTTATTACGCTAATGGCTAAAATATCAAAAAAATGTTGTCCTGTGTAAAAGATATTTGACCTAAACTTAGCCACAAGTTCAGTCACCCCTCAGATTCAATTAATTTCTGATTATTTACCAAAGTGTTGTGTGTGTTTTAGTATTTCCTGGAAACTCACACCTCTTGCCACCGAGCACGAGAAATCTTGAGATGCTGTAAACAGAGGCTCATTATTTGTACATTGCCGGGAATTACTTGACAAGGATGTGACTTCTAACTTCTGCATGTGCCCCACGATTACAGACGGACGTTTTACCTCCATGGAATGTATCCAGGATTATGGAAGGAGGATTTTTGGAGCTGTCTATTAAAACTATTTGTGACAAAGCAGAAAGCGAGCCAGTGGTTGTCAGCGTCTCCTACCCAGGTAGATCATTTTATTTCACCAATACTCTTAATTAGAAGGTTGAATTCTTATGAGTGTGCAACCATTCCCTAGCAAAAAAACGGCTGGTTATAGCCTTTTGTAACGTTTATATGGACATGAAAAATGTCCACTTGTCTGTTTACTGAGTTGTGTTTATGTGTTCCTGATCCTCTCAGAAGTCAAGAATTTTGAATGCTACAGCACAACCTCGCGACACGCTTACTGTTCCTGGTCCCCGCCCAGTCCCATACAAGATCTACGTTTTTTCTACTGGTATGTGCTTTCTCCTTTTTGTTTTTCCAACAGCTCAGTTTGAAGCATAGACAGCATAAAGATGGATGGCAGAACTGCTCCTCAAGAGTGAAGCCAACGCAAGTAGAGCTCCCTCTGGTGGCTGGCTGCACTATAGGTCATAAGCTCCACCCCCTCCATGTTAGCGGATGGGACTCAAACACTAAAATACACGTCAAATAATTTTTTCAAGGATGGTTTTTGTCATTTTAGCTTGTCAATATAATGTTGATGAATGTTCAAGTGACAGTTCTTTGGCTAAGTTTTGTCTTAGTTATTTGACGATATGGAAATAGGATGTGAGCGGTTGACATGGCGACTACCAGTCGCCATGTCAACCGCTCCATAAAGCGGTCCTGTGGGACTGTGAGAGTTGTAAAAAAAGATAGTTTAAAAACAAGTCCAGTGTATAATCCAACATTTCCTTGTAACTGGTGGAGGTAGAGCAGAGAGTAGTATTAATTAAACGAAAACGCGAGTGAGTCTGGAGGAAGTGTGGGCGGGGCATCGATATTGCGGCTCCACGTGGCTCCACTCTCAGACAGGCTCTTGCTCCAAACTCGCAAGATGGCGCCGCCCGTATCCCCGGGAAAATAGCGTTGGTTTGACCAATGCAAGGAAGTGGTGACACGTTGTTCATATTTATATACAGTCTATGCTTTGAAGGCACCAACAGATAGCTTTCCGTCTTCTTTCCTCTTGTTTTCTCTTCTGAGTGCTAACCTAATCAACGACTGTTGCTTCATGAGAGTGGCTTTAATCTTTTCATCAACTCTCATAAAGAAAAGGCATTTTTTCAAAAATGTTTAAGTATTTCTTTAACGTCATTGAACACGGTTTTATTGTTTCATTTTTCATTTGGCCTGAGTAGCAAAGTCTGAGCAGATGTTGGGTTTATTTAAACATGTCTTTTCGTTGTCTTAATTCTTAAAAGTACTCTTCAGCATGATAGTAACCCACAATTTTCTTTGTGTTCCCAACGTTAAGGAGAACCGATGGTGACAGCTCATCTGAATTACAAGAATGCTCATCGTACAATTACACTGATGGCGTGAAGACTGGTTGTGATCTGCAGGAGCCCACCCATTGCTTCTATAACGTGTTGATTAATGGAACACTGAACAACACACTCATCAGGAACACCTTCAGTAGACTGCTCACAGACAAGGGTACGGTATATGTTGTGGACTCATCAGTGTAAATGTAGTAACAAAAGTCCTATTAAGGAAAAATTCTGTTGAAATGTGCTGCACTTCCCCTTCACTGGCTTATAATAAAAGGTCTTCTTCTTCTTGTCCTTTCTTGGAAATGTTTTAGCAGTTTTCATGGTGTCAAGATATTTGTGCGGGGGCACGTGTCTGTATTTTGTGCAGCTGCAGTTGTGTGTACGTGTCTGTTGTATGGCACAATTTAATGTTGTGTATTTTCTTTGTCTTCCTCTGAACAGTGAGACCACCTGGTCTTCAATGGACAGTCACAAAAGAGGCGGGTAAATTCAATATTAGCTGGATTCCTCCTAACGTCTTGGGCCGGAGCACGTGGGAATTTATTATAAATTACACTGAGTGTGATAAGAAAGAGGTAAGACACAGCAATATAATATTAGGCTTAAAACCTTGAAAGATTTTCTTGTTCGTCACACAATGGTTGTTCGTCAAATGGAAGACTAGGGTGGTTGTCCCCATCTTAAGAAAGCCTATGCCAGGGTGTTGGAAATGAGAAAGAGAGCCTATGGTTCTAGGAGGAGTGACGCAAATTCTGGAGAGCGTCAACCGCAGGGTTGCTTTGCTGCTATGCAGATGTTACTGCTGTCCTCATTGGGTTGTGACCTTCAGACTTCACTGGAGGTTTTTACAAGACAGAGTTAAGAACGAAGATTGTGACGGTCAACAGAAGTTCATGGTGCTCTGCCAGAAAACGGTTGAATTCCCCAGGCAGATGGGGGAGGCAGTTGCTTCCCCCAAGGGAGGGAGTGCAAATATCTCAGATACGCAAATTTCTCAGTTTTTGCATAATGGCAACCACAACAAGTTTCTTCTTAGGGTCTTCTGGTGCAGGGAGAAGATGAGGAGCTTGGACAGTAGAAGAAATTTGGGATTATACACCGATCAGCCATAACATTAAAACCATTAACAAAACCTGGACCTGGAATTCATGTGGATGTTACTGAGACATGACCTAGGCCAGACCAGGCACCCCCACCCCATAGTAATGACACTCCTTGATGGCAGCAGCCATCCCCAGCAGGATGCAGCCTGACACAGGAATACACACAAAAATGATTTAGGGGGGGAAAAAAAAAAAGATTTAGGAACAACTAAAAAAAACATGAAGAACAGCACAAGGTGTTGACCTGGCCTCCAAAGTCACGAGATCCCAAATTGATCAAGTATCTGTGGGATGATCCACAGAGGCCCCTCCCCTCGAAGGCCCCCACTAACAACATTCTATTGCCAGACACCACAGGACACCCTCAGAAGGCCCATGTCCATTCTCTGATGAATCACAACTGTTTTGGAGACCTACACAATATTAGGGAGGTGGTCATAATGTTATGCCTGATTGGTGTATAACCCTTGCTCTGAAAAATGACATTCATCAGAGGAACAAGCTTCCTCACTTTAGCGATCCCTTGACTTGTCCTCTTGCACCAAAAGCAGTTTGCTGCTTACAGCTTCTTTCTAAAATATCTCAGGTGATACTCTTTTGCTCTATTGCTGTATTCTTGTACTCTTGTCTAAAATATTTTATTCCCAATATTTTTCAGACTCAAACTATTAAAGGATCAACATACCACAGACTGGAAATTATTCCCAACTGTGCATACCGCATAGCTATTCAAGCACGGTCTGACAAAGGGGATACCCCATGGAGTGAAGAGAAGTATTTTGGTATGGTCATCCCCGTCTGCTTTTGCTATGTTGAGGACTTGTATTGTTTTTTTTTTTCTCTTGTTTTTTATGCAGTTCTTTTAATAGCAACACAGTGGCAGACAGTCGTATCTGTCTTTTTAAGGTTGATTTTTTATTTTTTTGTCTTGTTTTGTTTTTTACTTCTCTGTAAAAAATATTGTATCTTTAAACATAAAATACTGTAGATGTATTTGTCGGCCTAAGCTGAAAAAAAACAAGTTTGCTGATGATTTTGCTTGCAGAGGCAGACAGGGATTCTTATGCGTTTGTGTACGCTGCTGTTGTCATCCCACTGGTGATTGCAAGTTTGGCAGCTTTGGTTCTTGTGTGTTGCCGGAAGTAAGTTTATTTATTTATTTATTTTATTTACGTATTTAAAAATGCAGTTTTTCTTACTATGTTTGCCTCTCTCTGTACAGAAACAAGGAACAGATCTTCCCCAAAGTGCCGGCACCTCTGGATCTCTTGAGCGACATTTCCGACAACAACAACAAGGTGAGTTCCTCTTATCTCTTTATTTAATGCTTAATAGCTTAAATAACGTCACGCACTCACGTCACTTGTTAATGGCTTAAAGAAACGATTGTACCTGAAATACTTTGCATTGACTTTACAAGCGTGAATCTATTTTTTGAGCTCTCTTTGAAGAGAATCTGGTACAGTGTGAAAATAATAAGTTGCTTTCAATTTAGAGACGGGAGGCAAAGTTCCAAGAACTGCAAATGTTCTTAGTTACTGCAGTGTTGACACTTTTTCCAACAGTTACAGGAACTATGAAAAACTTCCTGTTACATGCAAATGTAAAGCAAATAGATGATTGGAATCTATACGCTGGCGCGAGGTTAGACTATAAAAGGAGTAGCAGGGCATTTGGGAGACATTTAGAGTCATGCGTTTGGTAAAATGAAATCTTACCCAAGTGGGAACATGACCTGTGGTGGGTTTGTGCTGTATTTTGAAGCGCCTCTCAGACCAAATGGATTAATAGTACCAACCTTTAGACTGGTGGCAAAAGGCCACACTACTTTGTTTTCTCTCAGACGCTAACATCTATCTATATCTTTGTTTTCTTTTGCTCAGAGCACCTTGTATGTCCCGAGAGAAGAGGAAGAAAACTGTAGTATCTCTCTGGTGATAGAGCCCCAAACCAACAAGTCGTTCTGAAACACATCTGATGAAGGGATGAAGAAACGGTGACAGCCGCTGCATGTCCATGCCAACTGATGCAGCTGAAATCTTATTTTAAATTTTTTTTAGATGGATCACTGTCATTTAGACAGGGTAATACAGAAGTAAGTTACGCTCATAGACATGTCCTTATCGGGACACCACACTTCTGGCTTAGTTCATGTACACATCGAAATAGTTGAAAAACGTCCGGTCCTTATCTCCATGTCATGTTTACCTAAAGCGGCTGTTCCTTTTTTGGAAATGTACTTGCCAAACAAGAACATGCATTACCCAAGATAGTATGACTCACTATGTTTTACTGAATAAGACCTGCTGCACTGCAGTGTCACGCTTCAGCCGTTTTCCCATGAGGCGGCTTCGGACACATGCAGTTGCTGCAGCGCTAGTAGGGAGCATTCTTGGAGAGGGACAGCCGTGGACTGAGCAGTAATGTTCAGCCGAATCCTCCGTACAACCACGTGTCCAAAGAGATGCTGAAGCAATGCAGTTTCAGATATATTCAAAAAAAAAAATATGTTGCTAATTAATTCATTTGTTTTTAGCGTTTAGCAAGCATTGAATGCACAAATGCTAAACATTTGCTCAAGCCAGGTTGAGAAAATATTTATTTTTTTGTTTTGTTTTTGTCTGTTTTATAACAGGGCATCTTTATCTTTATATCCACCTATCGCCCCAAAAGATGCCATTGTCCATTGTCACTGCTAAATAATAATTATCTTTAAAGAGGTAGTTTGGTATAATTGAAATTGCGTTGTCTTAGGTATTGGCTTTCCTTCAGATGGCCTTTTGCAATGGAGAAGTGAACCAGTGATGTCAATCTGTCCTATCTTAAAACCCACTAGTCGCCACTGACATGAACTGTAATTTTCCCTTTCAGAATAATGGTATATATTCAGTTGCCGCTGTGTGACTTTGCTAGTTTAACCACGCTAATCGTTAACAAAACCTCAAGTGGTAACATACCAAAGTTGCACGGTAACGGACCACAGGATGTAGGCAGTGATAGGCCACCAGCTCTCTTGCTCTGTGGGATAAAATTGCTGTTTTTTGTCAGCGTAGTGTTAGGTTGCATTGGAGAGAGTGATATTGTCACTTCCCCGTTGAAAAAAGTCTGATGATAAAGATAAAGCAGTGACAGCTTTCTAAGTGTACCGGTCTGCTTCTCCAAATTGGCGGCCACCTCCTTCTAAATTAAGCACGATGGAGAAGTGGCTCGTACAACCTCGAAATAGACGGGGCTATCCCTGTAGTACATTAAACCAGGGAAAAGATACTCATTTATACCGGATCTGTTTTGCTGTTGATCAGCAAGCATTGCAAAAAAAAACAACCAAAAAACACGAAGCAGCATTAAATGACAACCAGTTCTATGTATATTTATGCCTCAAGAGTAAGGTGCTAATCAGGGTTTCATGAATGTATCACCTGTGCAGCTGCATCTTACGGGTGTAAAAAAAAAAAAAAAAAGATAGATAGGTAAGAAATGCCTCTATAACTAGTGGCATATGGTGCAAAGGCTTGTTGGGATATGACCGCCATCCCTCACACCGATTGCTGTAAACGCACTGCAAAAGCTGTCGTAATTAGCCAGAATTGGTCAAACTTTACAGTGAATCCGGAAAGTCGTCACAGAAATTACATGTACATAAGTATTCACAGCCTTTGCTCAATACTTTGTTGATGCACCTTCGGCAGCAATTACAACCTCAAGCCTTTGGGCAGTTCCGCCCATTCCTCTTTGCAGCACCTCTCAAGCTCCATCAGGTTGGACGGGAAGCGTCGGTGCACGGCCATTTCCAGATCTCTTCAGAGATGTTCAGTCGGCTTCAAGTCTGGGACATTCACAGAGTTGTCCTGAAGCCACTCCTTTGATACCTTGGCTGTTTACTTAGGGTCGTTGTCCTGCTGAAAGATGAACCGTAGGCCCCCAGTCTGAGGTCAAGAGCGCCCCGGAGCAGGTTTTCATCCAGGATGTCTCTGTACATTGCTGCATTCACCTTTCCCTCTATCCTGACTAGTCTCCCAGTTCCTCGCCATGCATGATGCTGCCACCGCCATGCTTTACTAGTTGGGATGGTATTGTCCTGGTGATGAGCGGTGCCTGGTTTCCTCCAAACACGATGCCTGTTATTCACGCTAAAGAGTTCTATCTTTGTCTCATCAGACCAGAGAATTTTGTTTCTCACGGTCTCAGAGTCCCTCACGTGCCTTTTGCCAAACTCCGGGCGGGCTGCCATGTTCCTTTTACTAAGGAGTGGCCTCCGTCTAGCCACTCTACCGTACAAGCCTGATTGGTGGATTGCTGCAGAGATGGTTGTCCTTCTGGAAGGCTCTCCTCTCTCCACAGGGGAATGCTGGAGCTCTGACAGAGTGACCATTAGGTTCTTAGTGACCTCCCTGACTGGGGCCATTTTCCCCCGAATGCTTAGTTTAGACAGCTGTGCAGCTGTAGGAAGAGTCCTGGTAGTTCCAAACTTCTGCCATTTACGGATGATCAAGGCCACTCTGCTCATTTGGGGGCTTTAAATCAGCCTTCCCCGGATTTGTGCCTCAAGACAATCTTGTCTCAGAGGTCTACAGGCAATTCCTTTGCAGCTGAATTTACCATAGATGGACTCCAGTTAAGCTGTAGAAACATCTCAAGGATGATCAAACGGGATGCACCTGAGCTCAATTTTGAACTTCATGGCAAAGGGGTCGAATACCCAAGTACATGTGATTTCTTATTAGCGTTGTCACGTTGTCATTATGGGATGTCGTGTGTAGAATTTTCTGGGGGAAAAAAAATTAATTTAATCCATTTTGGGATGAGGCTGTTACATAACAAAATGTGGAAAAAGTTAAGCGCTGTGAATACTTTCCAGATTCACTGTAGTCAAGTCAAGTCAAGTCATGTTTATTTATATAGCACACTTAAACGCAATGTAATCTCTTTGGAGAGAGTGGAAAAACGGGTTCTCCTTGTGAGGACTGAAGGCTCGTAGTTCTAATCTTCTCTGAAAACAGGGTGGTCCAAGTGGAAATCACCGTAAAGTTGCACCTTTATTGTTAGAGTATCTTCGTGGCCAAAGGTCTGGGAAACACCTGACTGTTAGTTTTAGCAAAAGTGCAAAAACAAGATATAATTCCCCGGTCATTGTTACTCTGCACCACATATCTTATATATATATATCTATATATATATATTTTTAATGTGACCTGTTAGAAACCTTGCTAGTGTGTGATAATTCCTGTCTCAGTGTTTTGATGTCAACAAGCATAAAATGTTTTTTTGTGTGTTTGTTTTTTAACTGTTTATAGCTTTTAGTTGAATAGATGAATGTGACGTATAGATGATGTCTTGTTGTTCTTTTGAACGGACCTCGCGTAGTCTATAGTCACTGTTTACGGCCTATAGGTCAATGTCACACCGTCTTAGCAGCGCATACCAAAATCTGAGAACTCTGGTGACTATACTTGTTTTTATACATCTATCATAATGATGAATTTTCTTTGCACTATTGATCAGTTTATGTTTTTTTGATTTTCACGTACCTTACAGTAGTTTGTTGTGAAGAAAGCTCGTTCTGTATTGACAGTGGATCAGATCATTCACTGCAGCCCACTCGTTCACCGCTTTGGTTGTGTGTGTCGTGAGGCGTGAGGTGAAGTAAGCACTCATGTAAAAGCACTGTATGCCTCGATGTAGGTTTGTAACCTTCCCGTACGAATGTTTGGTGGACGTGCTCACGTTGGATAATGATGGATGCTGAATATGAATGGTTTAAAGTACACTTTCTTCTTCTGCTTCTTCTTCTTCTTATTTTTTGGGATGTTATTTTTAGTATATATGTTCAGATGCTACTTTTGCACAAAAAAAAAAAAAAAAAACAAGCAAATTAAAAAATACATGCTTCATTCAACATTAATTAACAGACATTTAGTGTTAGGAGATGAAATTGATGGATGTGTATCAGGAGCTAGAAGCAAGTTAGCTTAGTGCAAAGTTGGAAAATGGTTAAGCGGCTTTCCAGACGCCTCTAAATCTAACCCATTACCATAGCACGTTGGTTAAGTCTTTGCTAAATGAGTAACATAAAAGCATTAATCGGATATTTGGGATTTATTCACCTCTGGCTCTTTCCTCTTCATCTAAGCTAACTTGCTCCAGTTTCACATGTAACATATCGTTCCCACTTAACTCTCTGTAAGAAACTTAGTTAAAATAAGCTTATTTATCATTTTATCACCAGCATTCCTTTACTAATACTGTGTTCAGGTTTTTGTAAAAAGAAAATATCTGTTTGACCTGCTCTGTTAAAGTCAAGTTGTGGCTTTGTACATGTACCATAAAGTACTAAGAAATAACTCTGTAAATCTGATTTTAACCTTTTTGTTTTTTTTACATTAAAGACATAAGAGGCTTTTTAAGATGACCCCTGCTTCCTGTGCATATATTACACTCTGTACACTTTCCCATTCAGTAGTTTTTCTTTATTTGTTCTATTTTCTACATTATAGATTAATACTGTATGTTTCCCCCTCTCATCCCACCTCATAGACCAGGTCCTCTACCAGAGGCAGAGGGTCCTGCACTGTGTCCCAGCTGTTCCTAGTCCTGCATTCTTCTGATGTCGTTCCCACAGTCTGCATTTTTTTTCAGCCCTTGGTATTTCGCAGACTATTACTCATCTTGCATCTCGATTATTGCTAATGCTACGGATTGCTACCATAAGATGAGATATTACGTAATTTCCTTCATGTTTCAGGTAACATAAGAAAAAGTTTGAAATGTACGTAAGGCCTGTTGCGGAAATGGCAGCCGGCAAACGGGTAGCCTTAATCGAGGGATACAGTGCAAGGACATCATCACAACAGGCTAGTACGTGATCACAAACTAACAGACTGTACAAATTCCCACACATGTTTGGCTTGTTTTATTTTTATTTTTTTTTAAATTTGCGAAAAGAAAAAAAAAAAAAAACTTGCTGAACCTCACTCTGTTGTCATAAAATGCGTCCGATAGGAGTTTCACAACATTAAATTTCAATACCTTTCACAATGCACTTCTGCAAATGTTAACCGTCTGGTCATCCCGGTGGCATACAACCACAGGTCTGCAGCGAAAAACCAAACCCGGGCGCCAACTCAGCCTTTACGATCAACGGAACCGAGATAAAAACTCTCTGGTCTAACGGGTTTCACACTGCTGCGAGTAAATGTGTAGACAGAGAGGTTTCACATCCCCACATGTGTGTCACAGACAGTGTTAAGGACAACGAGTATTTCTTTAGCCAGAGGAGGAAGTTGCCAAATCCGGTTGCTAAATTTTGTGGCTCTGATATCTTGTCCACAAGCAACAAAACCATTTTACTTCTGAAAATTAATCTTTGTTTTTTGTTGCAATGCTGCTGACGTTCACTCACGGGTCACTTCATTAGGCACACTGAATGCACTCTAACATAACAGCCCTGAGCTAAAATCATAGCTTCGTGGAAGTTAGAGAGTCTGTTGATTCTACTGTGTTTTCATCTGGTAGTACTATTGAATTGAATTGTGTTGTCCCGACACAAGACGGGCCACAGTGGAGTAATGGTTAGCACTGATGCCTCACAGCAAGAAGGTTCTGGGTTTGAATCCTTTCTGTGTGGAGTCTGCATGTTCTCCCTGTGTCTTCTCCGGCTTCCTCCCACCGTCCAAAGACATGCTCGTTGGGTTCATGGAAGATGTCCCAACGCATGTTTCTATCATTTTGACGAACCCCATTTCCGTCAGTGGGCCGGATATAATAAAAGAACAATGATCATCCAGTTGAATCACCACCTTTCTTGCACAATTGTGAATCTCATGAAGGCGCCATGTGATGAAGGTGCTGGGTGGAGGTGGTGGTGACTCATAGAGAATCACATTGTTTGATTTCTTCAGAGCCTTCATCACCATCCGGCTTTTGCAAGTGGTTGAGAAGCTGCAGCTGAACGTATGTATGTATACCTAAGTGACATTACCCAGTGTTGGATCTATTCAGTGCAGAACTCTTATATTAGAATGCATTCCCTTTTCACTAGTGTACCCAATGATGTGGCCGGTGAACGTAGTCTAGATTCAGCAATAGCAAAAAGCAAAGGACACCTCCACAAAGTCACCCACTAACCGAAAAAGCGTGGGTGCTGCTCTCCTATAGTTTGTCTGCCCTTGACATGGACGAGCGCAGCGGATGACGTGAAATTAATGAAGGTGTCACGCCGTGGAGAGGAGCGCGTGGAAGGAGGTGTAGCCCCGTAATTGCTTTCTGATGCAATCTCGGTGTAATCCCGGCGTTTTGCACACCACAAGACCACCCCCCTGCACCATCTTCTTCAACAAAGACCCCAGCACCTCTAACCAACAAATGAAAAAAGAATCCGTGGCATACATGTAGCCTAAATAACTGGCAAAGTATATAACACCTGACATCTTTCGCTGAGCTATTTTATCAGTATTATGCACCGTTTTTATTTCTTTTTATTTAAGTTCATAATAAACTTACATGTGATTAATTTACTGATAAATAAAAACGCCAACGTTAAAACGAGAAACACAAAGCAGCGACAGGAATCATCCGAGCTCAATGGCTTTTTGAGAAACCGTCATGAAGCTAACTTCTACAAAACAAGCTTCCTGTCTGCGAGATTTCAAAATAAAATCTTTCATAGAGTATAGCTCTACGGAGGCTTTTATTCTCCGCGCTCACAATCTCGACTTCCGGTTAATACGCCGGCTAGCCTGACGACCCCACTACCGCAGCGTGCAGCGGCGGCGCCCTCTGGTGGCCGGCCTCGGCACGGCCAACATGGCCGCTCAGAGTGGTCCTGATGCTGCGGGGATGCGGCGAGCGACGATGCGAGGGGATGTGAGGCATGTAAACCGTGCCAGGCCCGGTTTATCCTGGCGCAGTCTCTGTGGCGCAATGGAATAGCGCGCTGGACTTCTAATCCAGAGGCTCCGGGTTCGAGTCCCGGCAGAGATGAGTCACTCTGCATGCCACACGGCAGATCTGCGGTGATATTTTTTGTTTTTTTTTCTAAATCTACAAAGATGCTCTGAAGACTTTATCTCTGTTTTTGTGGTTTTCCACGATTGTGTCGTATTAGCGAGCTCTCGCTGCACGTTCAGACGGCAAATGTTGGCCACGAGGAAGAAAACAATCGCATCCCCATCACCTTGATTTTCTTATTTTATTAATATACTAATTTGTGGTTAATTCAAACCTATAGTGAAAGATATATTGAGTATTCGCTGGTAGTAAAAAGTAAAAATTGCTGAATTAGTTTCAGCTCCAACTAGGTTTACATGAGACTTTTTATACAAATATCTCACTGGGATTTCTTCAAGTTTCCCTTTTTATTTTAATCTAGGCTACATTTCGTTGAATTTATGTCCATCCTGGCGTCTTTGGCAATCAGATAAACGTGCTATTCTACTTTTCCAGGAGAAAAAAACGAAATAAACCAACACATGTGTCACCTTAACAGGAGTATGCAGGGGAATAACTCAATAAAACATAATTTGCACATTTCCTGTACAGTAAATCTAGACATGGTGGCACATTTACATTATTTTAGTTTATTGCAATAATATTTATTGCAGTTTTTTAAAAAAAGATAACATTACAACGTGTGCTTTTTAGGGCTAATTTTCATATTTCACATGTTATTATGTTATTTATTCTGGAAAAAAAAAAAACATTCACACTATTAGAGGTGCATTCAGTGTAGGGTGTTTGCAGTCCCTACCAAAGGACAAGATAAAGCTTTATTTATTTATTTATTTATTTATTTACTGGGTAAATAAAAAGATGAGTATCTCAGGTTCAGGATTACATCTAAATCCAGCCAATAACAGTGGCTGCAGAGTAAAAATGACAATACTGTGATATTCTAGCTGTGGCACTAGAGTCGTTCTCTGTCGCGGCCGCTAGGGGGTGCTCCATCCTCAGTTTAAGCCCCCTCCCTCCCTCCCTCCCTCCCTCGGTGAGAGACGGGGAGGAACCGGCTCACTGTGGAGACCTACTGAGCTGTGACAGCCACAGTATCACGGGGCTCCATCACCAAAACCTGGAGCCTACATTAAGCGACAGGAATGAGGACACGGTCCGTTTCTTCATCAGCTGTCCCATCACGGTGACATCACTGCACTATCAAGAAGCAGTCAGTGTAGGCTGCCACACATACATGCATGCATGAAAACTCACCTCATGCACCTTCTCGTGGCTATGTAGGTGTTTCAGAGTAACGTGTGAGATTAGGTGGATAGAAGGTTGAGAGTTAACTTAAATTATTTCACTGCCACGCTGGGGATGGCACAAAGCAAACAGTCCAGACGACAGCAAATGTGTCAGAACGATTATGCATCTCTAAGCTGGTTTATTTCTTTATTTCATAATAGTTATTTTTTTTATTTTTTTTTTGCCGATGTTGGACTGTGTAAGATCCAGGGGGAGAGGGGAAAAGGGGGCAGTGCTGTGGGGCTGCTGACGTGAGAGAGAGACAGAGAGAGAGAGAGAGAGGAATGCGCCGCTAATGAGAATATGACGTCAAGTCAGAGACAGCGAGGACGACACCGGAAGTAGAGAGTGGTCACATTGGGTCAACTTTTATTATTATTATTATTATTATTATTATTATTTCTTTATTATTATTTTCTTATTATCATCACAGAGTATCGAAAAATAGTTAATTTGGATGTTTTTTTAAAATATTTTTTTTTCTAGTATCGCGTATTGCTCGATAAGAGATATAAATCAACTTTAATTTTATTTATCTAATTAGTTGCCTAATAGAAACAAAAACTTCACATGTAGAACAGACGTCTTTTTATATTAATCCGGCTTCATTTTTGTCTTACAATAAAAAAAAAAAAGATATCTTTACCAACGTAAACCCGTCTACAGTCAGGTTAGTATTTTACTTTGAAGAGCACAACCGGAAGGTGTGACATGTCATCGCCGCTCGCTTGCCGTCTCGGAGTAGAGTAGAAAACGGACTCTGCCGCTGGAGAGCAAAAGAAGAGGAGAGAAGAAAGGGGGGGGTTTCTTTTTTTTTTTCCTCCCAAGAAAAAAGAAGAGCAGTGAAATGGTGTAAAAGCTCGAGTAGTAGTGAAGGGGGGACACACGAGGAGCAACGACGCGGGAGGATTGCCTTTTTTTTTCCTAATTTTTCTTTTCTTGGTATAATTATTGCAAAAAAAAAAAAAAAAAGTCAGTGAACTCCCGCTTTTTGATGCTGTCCTCACGGAGGTCTGAGCCAATAACGGACTTATTGGTCGGCTGAACCATGCAGAGGCTGCTGCTCCTGAGTTTGGTGTTGAGTTTTCAAACTGGTAAGACCCTTTTTTTGTGTTTTTGCCTCTCCTCCTGAGCTCAGAGCAGTCGGTTCCGGATAAAAAAAAAAAAAAAATATTATGTGCAGCTATGGAGGCTTAAAAAACAGTCAGAGAGGCAGCTGTTGGTATTTATTCTGGTGTGTGTGTGTGTGTTGGGGAGGAAGGAAGGGAGGGGGGTGTTAAACGAGAAAAAAAGGCATTTAACGTGATTTCACAGCGTATATGAACCGCAGCGATGGATCACCTCAGGCGCACGTGCGTGTGTGCGTGCGTGCGCGCGCGCAGCTGCGTGCGAGAGAAATATAGAGTGTGCGCGTGCGTGTCTGCACCGCAGCAATGGATCACTTTTTTCTTCTTTTATTTTTATTTATTTATTTATTTATTTATTTATTTTTTAACAATGATTGTCGCGCGTCCATCCACGTATACGCGGTTACGGGCCCCCGGTCGATAGTGCGCGTGCGTCCGTGCGCGAGTCCAACTTGAATGCGACCGGTGCCCGCGCGCCTACCTTCACCAGCACCAGCACCACCACCGCCACCACCACCACCGGCCCAAATGACCTTTCTCTTTGTTGTTTTTTAATGCATGTGACGAACCCGACCGGTGCGGTTCTTCCTTCTTCTCGGTGTGAGTCGCTGAGGACGTGACGGGAATGACAGTGATTGACCAGCGCTGCTCTACACGCCAGCCAGCAGCACTGCTATAGCATGCATCTGAATGGCTTGTCAGTCAATGAGGAGGGCGCCGCTGTACCTACCAGCCCCCTGTAGTAGTGATCCTCTCTACCCCTCTCTCTGCGCACCTCTACCTGAGCGCCTGATCCCAAGCTCATTGTCGCCCTCCTTCCACTCTGCATTCCAGCAGAACAATGAGCAGCAGCAGCACATCTGTCCCCCGCCCCCCTACACACACACACAATCCCCTCCATCATACCTGTGGGGTACCAGGTAGGCTGCTGGCTTATGATAATCAACATCCGAGTTGCTAGGAGACAGGAGGCTGAACGAGAAGGAGGAGAGGATGCTTGTCTCTAAGCTACCTGTTTGATTGAGGCATCCAAGTTCCCCTATTGTTTTCTTCTCCCCCCCCCCCCGCCTTTGCCCATTGTCTACCTCGGATGACCGGGAGCGTGCGCGGCGGGGGGCCTCTGCCCAGCCAGTCGCCCGCACATCATCATAGGTAGGGGGCGTGTTTGTGGTTGTGCTGCTGCTGCTGCTTCTGGTGGAGGTGGTGGTGGTGGGGAGAGAGAGAGAAGGTATAGAAAAGGATGATGTCACCGTGTCTGCCAGGCTTTTGTATCGCTCCGCCGTGCTCGCCGTGCTCAGCATCCACCCGAGCGAGTGCCGCCCGGGGGGCTCCACGTACTGTAAGCCCACGGTAATCTGCACGAGGAGGGCAAGTTTTCTTTTTGGCATAAAATATATAAGCCACGCACACACACGAGACACAATCTGGCGACCGTCGCCGATAAAACGCGGACCCTCCTCGCCACCTCCTGCTCCGCTGGTAAATCGGTAACACGTGCGCTCGGAGACGTGCATGAGCGCAGCCTATTTACATGTGCGGATCCATGTGTCCCATTGTCTGCCGTTCCACTCTTACAACTGTATAATCCATCATTACTGCGCGTCGCGCTCTCGAAACACAAAGATATTTGCTCTCAAAGGCTTTCCCCAAGACAAGATTAGCAGGCTGTAAACGGGGCTGTATTCTGTTCTGTAAGATTTAAAATGATGTAATACACGAAAGGTCGCAAATGTTGCACTGATTTATTTTTTTTGGTTTATTTGTTTATTTTTTTTGCATTTGGCTCTGAGAACACAAAGAGGAGGAGAGAACACCTAATCTGGAGGGAGAGCTGAAATCATCATCACCTGAAAAGCATTTTTTCTTGCTCTTGCGCCACACACTCTTATCTCTTCATTACACCAGTGAAACAGTGTTTTCATGGGCCTGCAATTTTCACACGTGTAATTGCGTGCTAGCGCTAATGACTGGATGGTTATTAGCCGAGCAGCTAATTAAAGCTTTAGTGTATCAGAATGCTTCGAGTTAAGTCGGCGATACAGATGTATCCACTAGCAACAGCCGCACAAATGAATGATTTATTATCCCTGCGTCCGCACACCAACCTGGTTATAAGTCCCAGGCAAGCGACACCATTAACGCAGCTGTTAAATGTTACTGCGTAATCAATCACCGCGAACTCGCTCCTTTAACTTCCTATTAGAGCCGCGAGTCGCAGCACTGCACCTTTAGCCAGACCCCGGTCTGAAATGCTGACTCGGACAAGGGCTACGGTGCAGGTGTACCATTTGTCAGCCTCTGTCCTTTTGTGTAGATCCAGGGCCTTGAGCTGCTGCCACTGCTGCTGCTGCTGCTGCTGCTGCCGCTGCTGCTGCCCGTACTGTACGCTCTCCGGCTGTGAATCACACAGCCGAGCCCGTGAATCATAGACCTCAGACGGATTCCTGGGTTGTGCTCGGCAAAGGAAATATGCAGATGTTGGAAGGGTGAGACGCGTTTCGGTTGGGGGCTTTTACACCCGGAGAAAGAAGGGTTCCTCGGGGGTTGTTTGAACAGGGAAGTGGTGGTTCACCTACTCTCTATGTGTAATGGTAATGACTCAAAGTGGGCTGTAATAGTTCAAATAAAAATGAAGAATTAGGAAAGCCTCATAAAGAATCCAGTAAAAACACAGTTAAAACTGCTGATTTACAACATTTTGAGCCTACTTGCCAATAATAATCTGCGGCAATATTATTTGCATTCTACCTCCGATTAGGGATGCACCGAAAAGTTTCGTCCGGAAACCGAAAATTCACTTTCGGGCCATTTTCGGCCGACATTTGCTGCAGTTGTTGCTTGCGCATGTTGTTTCGGCGATAAAAGTCTGAAACTATTCGGCCGAAAACCGAAAATGCACTTTCAGGTCATTTTCAGGCGAAACAACACGGCTGAAGCAGGATGTTGTGATGATGCAAGCAACAACCGCCACAATTTCCGGCCAAAAAAACGAAAATGCGTGTGTTGTTTCGGCGATAAAAGTCCGAAAATTTTTGGCCGAAAACTGAAAATGCACTTCCGGGCCATTTTCGGCCGAAATTTGCTGCAGTTGTTGCTTGCGTGTGTTGTTTTGGCGATAAAAGTTCGAAAACTTTTTGCCGAAAACCGAAAATGCACTTTCGGGTCAGGTTGTTGTGATGATGCAAGCAACAACCGCCGCAATTTTCAGCCGAAAATGGCCCAAAAGTGCATTTTTGTTTTTTCGGCCAAAAATTTTTGGTGCATCCCTACCTCTGATCATATATGGTGACCCAAGAGACTTTTTTTTTTTACCCCATTTGAACGGGAAAATCCTCTACCGCATCCTTCCGATAAATAAAAGAATAACCGAGCAGTTAGCGCCGAGCTAATCTCACGTAGCCAAGCCTCTGTCTCATTAAGCTCATGCAGCTCATGCAGAAATCCAAGCGCTAAAGTTGGCTACAAAGGGACGGAGGCACAGCGAGCTGTAATAACCACTATAAAAAAAAGAAAACTGCACTTGAGAGAGCTTGTCTCTGCTCTCATAATGGCTAGGGGAGATTAAACGCGAGCCGTTAGCAGCTACCGGGGGGCTGATGAAGAAAAACAGTGGCACCTACAGAAATTCAAACTTGTCAAGATCCTGTGAGTGGATTACCACTTATAGAACTATTTATAGCGGCGCGATGCTTTTTTCGAAGGCTAACGAACCATTTTGCGGTGCAACGCTGAACCCTTCCCGGCTCAGAGCGTGGCTCCGGAGTGACGTGCAGCATGTAGCGAGGCACAAGTCTGTTTTTAATTTTGATCACAGCGAGCGGGATATAGCTCTGCAGCATCCTACTGTTAACAGGCGAGCTCGGGTCACGGTTTTTACGGGATCTGAATGAAGCCTGTTTACCGCAAAAGCATCTCTAATTGACATTAGCCACTGAAAGCAGTCGCTGAACCAGTTGTGAACTTGGGGATGGAGTCTGTAATGTACATCTACGCCCACTATTCCCGACGGGGTTCCACTCAATCAACAAATTCTTGGCATTTCTGTCCCGGCGGGGGGGGGGGGTTTGTCAACGCGTGACATGTTGATTGCTTCTCTCCGTCGTTTGTTTAAGGGGCATTCCTCTGGACGCAAGAGTCCCGCAATGCTCTCCGAAGTGGCGCTTGCGAGAAGAAAGGGGCCTCGCGTGCGTACAGACGGACCCCGGCGAAGCCCCCTCCCGCGGGAGCGTTTCAGTCGGATAACTCGGTATCAAACTCGTGTCCGGAGACGAATTCAGTTGTGGAAAGAAGTGCGCGCGTTCCCTTTGAGCATCCTCGACCAACTTTCTCAAGTGAAGCCCCAGGATTTAAAGGCCCCATAATCTGATTGTGTTTGACAGGCCGGGGGCATGCAAGTTATAAAAAGAAGGAGGGAGAAAAAAAAAAAAGAAAAAAAAGAAACCCTTCCCCTTAAAAATGTTTCTTTATGCAGAGTCCCCCGAGCAAGAGAGGAACACTTTATCACATCTGACTGAATCTATTGGCCTTGTTTTCCCAAACTGCACGGCCACGTTCTGGAGCGAGGAACAAGTCGTGGGGGTGATGGAGGCTGGTTACAGGAAAAAAAATAAAGAAAGAGAAAAGTCATTTGAAGGGGGGGGGGGGGGAGGAGGATTGGGGGTAGAAGAAGAGGGGGTATTCTTGCAGGCAGGTGGGTGAAGTCCGATTGAGAGCGATTAGACTTTTTTGTTTTGTTTGTTTGTTTTGGAAGCGGTGAGGTGGAGGGTGGACGGTGAAGGGGGGGGGCAGCATTGTAGTGCTGTGCTGCATGAAAAGAAAAGCGAGCCGGGAGAGACAAGAGAGGGACGAGGACGAAGGAGGAGGAGGAGGAGGAGTGGTCGGGAGGCCAGCGGCGGAGAGAAAGGGACTATTACTCAGGCTTGACTGCTCCCTCGGCGGGGACAGTGAAGCCGCTCATTCAGACAGAATATGGTCGAGGCCGGTTCAAAGGCTACGTTTGCGCAGGGATCGCGAGTGATTCAACCCACATCTGAGGTGCCAGCCCAGCTCTCCCCCTGCCTCCCCCCCACCCCCCCTCCCCCCGCCGAGGTTAATTGCCGTTAATCGGCGTCGCTGTTCTTTTGCGCTTCTTCTTCTTCTTCGACTTTCTCCTTTTTTTTCCGCTTACCAAAGTTCATTCCTTCCGTCTTTCTGTCCCCTCCTGGACTTCTTCTTTTTCTGTTTGGACTCTCCCCCCTCCCCCCCGTCCTCACCACCACCGCCGCCACCACCACTACTTCTTCTCTTTCCATCTACTCCTTTCTCTCTGTTGCTCTCTAATAACTTCCAGATGTGGTTCCTGCATTCCTCTGGTCGGTGGAGAGAGAAAGAGACGAGAGGAGGGGAGATTGGGGGGTGCGGGGGTGGGAGGGTAAGTTGTGTGAGTCGGGGGAGGCAGTGGGGGAGGGGACAGGAGGAAGAAAAGCACATGAATTAAAACAGGGAGCGCATGATGAGGAAGAGGAGCCCATGGACTGTAACACACGCACAGATAGCAAAACATGCACATGCACATTCACGTGCTGAAAGTGTATGTTTTTCGGGGGGTGGGGGTTTGTGTGTGTGTGTGTGTGTGTGTGTGTGTGTGTGTGTGGGGGGGTGGTGGTCCTGTAACCTCAAAAGTTTTGGGACATTATCCCTCCTCTTCCCTCTCCCCCCCCCTCTCCCCTTCCTCCTCCTCCTCCTCCTCCTCCTCACCCCCTCCCTCTGCAGGAATGTGGCTGACGCTGATGATGTCACTTCATTTTCTCTGCTTTTCCCACTTTCTGTTCCTCGGCAGGGACAGGGCCGAGAGAAAAAAAAGAGAGAGATGGACACAGAAATAAAAAGAGAGAGAGAGAGATTTGACTTTCTCCATCCATCTTCCTTTTATGATAACAACATTAGGGTCAGCCGTCTAACTGAATCGGCTACCGCAGCGCCACGCCGCGCCGCGCCGCCCGACCCTCCTCCCGTCGTGTAACGCAACAGCCTGCAGGCTAAATTATTGCGGACAACAAATAATGAGCGACTGAGCCGTCTCTCCTTAGTAGTAATAATCATCAATGGCTTCCGAGTAGAGTCATTAAAACGATGTTGTGCGTTGCTTTGTCAAAGACTGCGACTGCCAACTTAATTTTGTACCCCCTTCAGGGCTAGGCTTACCTTAACCGAGTGCACCCGTGTTCTTAGATGCTGATTAGACCTAATTTACATTCTAGCGAGTCATCTCAGGTCGAGGGAAGATACGATGCGTGGGCAAAAGTATGTGGACCATGGGCGATGACCTCCACACCTCAGCGAAGGCTATAAATAAGACTGCAGTGGACCTGACTTCAGTGATTTGCTCCCATTCAGCTGCAAGGTTGGGCAGTGACGTTGGGCGCCAGGACTGACCAGTTTAAGGCGCTTTTATTCAGTAGTACTGCGGGGCACAGGCGCCGTGACCTACGTACGTAGCCTACGCCGGCGCTCGTCAGTCTGGCTCGCTCTGTAGCAACGCCAGTCGGCGCTGTGTCGGGTTAATTTTTGTTTCTACTTCCTGGTTCACTTTCAACAACGGCGACTGAATCCTTCGCCGAAATTTCGCAAGTCATACAAATGTTTGTATCTCCGAACCTCCTCAGTTAACCTTTCCTCCACGTGTTCCATCTTTATTGAGCCAAAACAATCAATTGGAAAATGGCGGAGATGGAGAAGCGGCGAAGTGGTTAGCATTGACGCCTCACAGCGAGAAGGTCGAATCCATGGGCCGGCTGGGCCTTTCTGTGTGGAGTTTGCATGTTCTCCCTGTGTCTGCGTGGGTTCTCTCCGGGTACTCCGGCTTCCTCCCACCGTCCAAAGACATGCTCATTAGGTTCATTGGTGATTCTAAATTGGCCGTAGGATGTGAGTGTGAATGGTTGTTAGTCCTGTGATAGACTGGCGACCTGTCCAGGGTGTACCCCGCCTCCCCCCCCGATGACATCTGGGATAGGCTCCAGCAGACCCCGCGACCCTTAACAGGAACAAGCGGTTACAGAAGATGAAGATGCAAGATGAGAAGCAGCTGGAAATACTAAAGTGCTACTACCAAGCGGACCAAATAGTCAATTTCTGGGGGAAGTGCACATCGGAGCTAGGGTCTGCGTTGTAGCCGTAGCTTCTGCATCAACTTAACGCAGAAGTCTAAATCCACTCCATTTGATATATCGGTAAACCACTATTTCATTGTCTTTGTTGCAGCTTTAACTGCATTTCTTTAGCTGTGCAGCATCGCCATATTAGAAGTTAAGTAAATAAACAGTCGGTGACGCCAAACTCAATGAGATGATGTCACTGAACTCCAAAAACGGTGACGCAAATAGGACATTTCTGCGAGCTAGGGACTCTGAAAACAGTGCAAAACAACCTCAGTCGTCTGTTTCTACAGCGATGGAAGCACGCAGTTGTCTAAAAGGTCATTTTATTCTGCATTACTGGGAGTTTCCTTAATTAGAACAAGAGCCGAGGTCAAAAACAAACCTACGTTACAACAACCTGGGCCTGCATTTGGCCATGTAGCTAGGGTCATAATCAGTTCTTTTGTGAAATTATTTTTATCTGATGATCAGCTGGAGGTAAGAATCCACGATCGCTGCTTTCATTAAGTTGTATTTGCTGTCCACTCCACAGACACCTTGCTTTCTAGTCCTTCAGGGCCATAACCAAAGGAGCCCCCTCTTCGAAGCGACAGCACGCCCTGGCGGTGGTGATATTGGCAAGGGGCTCCGTCTGCATATTGCTGCACTCTCAGGAGGTCAAGGCCCCGAGCTTTTATGGGATGGTTTTTTGTGACGGATGACATTGCGAGAAGCTACAGTACATACCGATAAAATTAGATTGCACTGGATTGAATTAAAGCAGACCTTGGAGGAGGTGATTTATTGACGGGACGCCGCTTGTAAAGTAGTCCTGCTGGATTCCATCTCTGCGCCGAGCTGGGTTGAAGGGACCATCTGAAAGCTGTCACGGCTGATGGTTGCGGATGTTTACCCGCCGGGGTCACGCGGGCTTCGGGAGGCGGGGTGGCTTTAGGAGCGGGGGTTGCTAGCTGTGGCTGTAATCAATGGGGAACCACTGCTGGGAATTATGGATTCATTATGATATCGATTGTGCCAGTTGAATTCAGAGGCGACCCCGTGCGCCGCGAGCTACACGGGCGCACCACTGCAGAGTAGCAGCTTGATGTGTACGTATCCCCTTGTCCAAGCTTATCCAGAGGACAGCTATTGTTAGTTCTGGTCACCCTTGGTTACAGCAGAGTATTCTTTGTCAGCCGCTCGGCATGTTGGCCGCACAAAGGCTCGCGGATTACCAGCGGACGGGCCGCGGCTTTCCAGCGATTGAGCATATTCATGTGGCCGTAATGTGTCAGACGCCTCGTCCGTGAATTATCATATTACCCGCCGCTGATCCCCCGGGGGTTGCCATGGCCACCGTGTCTATCATTGTGTCAGTGGTCCTCACCGGCTGTAGCCATGGCAACAACGTCTGTAACAGAGGTTTGGTACAAATAAAGCTCTTCAGATGTGCATGAGAGGAGCCCCGGAGAATGGGAGGGTGGCACACATGCACGCCGCGCTCACGTCGTTCATAGAGGAGGAGTGTGCGCACCTTCGCAGGAGAACGCACGCACCCTCAAAATGGACAGACAAAGAGCAGGACATCCGCCATTTCCAAATAAACCTGTTTCCACAGCAACCATTTTGCTAGTAATAGAGGGAAGAGGCAAAGAGTAGGGGACAGGTTTAGGGAAAGAGAGGCAGATGTGTTTGTAGATAGAAAGGTGTCCCGGGAAGGGAGTAACGTGGCGAGAAGGAGTTATGATTTCTTCGGAGATGCCTCCCCGGACAAAAGGAAGTGGATGGGTGAATGAGAAGGGGGCAAGGCCACAAAAGAGAGGAAGAAAGCGAGAGGTCGCCACTTGCAAGTAAGGGGGAGGACGGCAAGGTAACATGACAAGAGGAAAGGGAGTGAGGGCAGGCGGACAATGCGGCAAACAAAGGAAAAAGGAGTCTCTCGGTCGTTCCCCATTCTTCCCTCGGCCCTAGTCTTACCCTCCGTGCTCCGTCCCCACCTCCGGGAGACACCTTTGTGTTTGACTGACACGGTGTCGGCGCGCTCAGTGGGTCGCCTCCTTTCACTCCTGCCCGCCTCTCTCTCTCTCTCTCTCTCCCCGTCCACGTCGCACGCTTGTTCCTATGGCGCCGTCGCCATGGAGACGGGTTATTATGGCCATCCTGCCCGGGCGGCCATGTTGTCGTGCGGAGACAGGCACAGGTGGTAGAGTTCCCACAGCCGGATAAATAGGATGGAGAGGCTGCGCGCACTTGTGTTGCGCATGGGAACGGATACAGAGAAAGAAAGAAAAGGGTTGATTAATCAATTAGTGTCTTAACAGAACAATATTTGAAGCAAAAATTCAGCTTCTCAAACATGAAGACTTTGTGCCTTTCCTGCTTTCATATGATTACAAACTAAGCGTCTTCGGGTTTCGAGTCGTAGCCGAGCAAAACAAGCGATGTGAAGGTGTCGCCATGGGCTCGGTGAACGGAGTGTGATGGGATTTGTCCCACTGCTTTCTGACATGTTATCAAGTTAATGGAGCTGAAAGGCAAAATAATTGTCAGTTGCAGCTATACATGTATTGTCCATCCAGTATTTGCTGCATGAATATGCACGCAGGCCGCATGCACGCGTGGCGTTTGCATACGTTTACATCGCAGGGTGCTGCGTGGCGTTAAAACCTCATATCTCACAACTTTGTCGGGGACTAAGACGAGCAGCTTCATCAGTGTTTACAAGTTTTTGTTGTCGTGTTTGCACGTGACGGGGAGATTGATCCGTGCTCTGACTGATGGACCGACGGCGGCACATATGTCATATACAGCAAACAGCGATGGAGGAGGAGGAGGGGTGGAGGGGGGGGTGAGTCAGTGCCGCATGACTTTTACGGCTGCAACTTTGTCCCGAAACAATGATGTCATCCTCCATCACACTTCGCAGCTCTGCGAGCGTGGACCTTGCCGTCTCTTTGTTCTCCTCATCCCTGCGTCTCGTCGTCAGGCAGCCCCTCTCGTAGCGCAGACACGCGCCGGCCACATGCGGCGGCGCCGATATGGAATTAGACAGATAACAGAATCAATTTGGAGCAGATTGACTAACGGCGAGGAGAGCGGGAGGAGGCGGTGGAGTAACGGCGGGCCGGAGCGTCCGTCCGACTATTAATTGGATAGGTGGAGGAGGGATGAGGTCATTGAGAGATGTTTTTATTTATTTTTTTTGTTTCTCTTTCTGAAAAATGGGTGTACCAAGCGCAAGGGAGGGTTTCATCAGACGCACAGATGCACATGCTCGCAGACACGCTCGTACAGAAAACTTTTTTTGGGCAGTTACTTTACACGTCAGCTGTTGCTATGGTGACGCAAGTCTGTGATCCAGCCAAAGCGGTTGGATTGGCTGGAGAGGAGAGAGGAGAGAGAGGAGAGGAGAGGAGAGGAGAGGAGAGGAAGGCAGGGGGACTTTGTTGGCGGGGTACAGGAGGAGAGGGTGGGTACGGGGAGGGGTCCAGACACAAAGATAATTAGATCGATGCATAACAATCCATACAAAATGGCATTTTATTTAATAGCCGCCGATTCAATGAGACTAAATGCCGCTGGTGAACCTTTTTCCCAGAACTGTCTGCGCTGCACGCAGCCGCCGCCGCCGCCGTCGCCGTCGTCTCCTGTCCCGTACGGCGACGCAGCGAGGCAAAAGGCTTTGACATTGACTACCTTGAAAACAGAGTCTGCATATAAGAAGTGCGAGCCGCTATAAATAGCCCCGAACATGCTGGCACGCGTACTCCCCTTCTTAATTTTCAGCAACAAATTGATGGCTCATTACTTTGCTATTAAAGCGGCGTCGCGTGGTGCCAGAGGTGCTCCCGGGCTAAACTGCTGTGGTAGTTCACACCATGGGGCAGGCGGCGGCGCGGCCCGGGCTTTTTTGGTGAGTCACCCGGCGAGGCGGCAGTGTGTGCTCGCCTTTGGCTTTGTGTCTGCTTTGACAGAACAGAGGTTGGTGTCTCGATGTCCGCCGGGGCTGTCGTCCTCGGCCCCAGATTAATCCTAATCCCTCTCCAAACTTTGACTAGGGCCCGTGCTTAATCCCAGACCAAACTGAGAGCCGTTCCCCCGATGGAGATGGAGATGAAGATGCTCCTCCTCGACTTGATGGTTTACTCCCGGTTGTGGCGGCATCCATGTTCAGGAAACCGCCTCTCCGTGTCTATTATATGTTTGGGGTTTGGAGTGGTTGTGTTTGTGTGCGTGTTGACAGGAAATGGTTAGCCCATGTGGTGAAGGTTAGGTCATCCATGCTGCCTGTTTTTTTTTTTTTTTTTGTGTGTGTGCATGTCCACGTGCGTGCGGTCATGGCCACAGCCGTCGTCTTTGTGTGGACAGGGTGCTCGGAGTCTCCCGGTGGTATCTTGGGGATCAGTGACTCAAAGAAATCAGGACACACTCTAAATTTGTCACTGCAGCATAACCCACATAACGGGAGGAACACAAGCTTCCTTTGCATACAGTCTCTTGCCTTACATTCGCCGCGACTACTCCCTGTGTGTGTGTGTGTGTGGATCTCCTTCTTTAAACACAAGCGCATACACTCGTGTTGACAAGTGTTAACCGGGTAATATGGAAATCAGAAGGCGAGGAGCACATGTTCAAATGAGTCAGTGTTTTCGGTGCTCAGCCTTTGCATGGGTGTTTTCTCTGCAGATTGTGGAGCCTCCGCTCCGGAGCGCTCGGTTTAGGATTATGTTTGTGGTTTACTGAGGCAGTTGAGGGAATACCTCCAGCTAGCATATCCGAGGCGGTGGAGTAAAGGATTTGCTTGCCCTCAGGCTACTGTCGAGGTTGCGGGGTAGTTTAAACCCAGCTAAACTCTCTTTACACCGTGTATATCTGGAAAACTAAAAAGCCTTTTCATGCTTTTTAAGATTGTAGAAATCCACACTGTACATGACTGTCATTAGCTTCACGCCACTTCCATGTCTATGAATTTAGGTTGCATTCAGAGAAATTAAAGCTGAAAGTAGCACAATTACATTTTGTTAATTATGGCAGTTTATTACATCGTGTTATTTGCACGTTCTCTATCTTAATTACCCGTGCATTATTCTCATATTCTCATTATCATGTACATACTGTGCCTTCACGTAAGGATTCTCAACAGATCTCGGCAAGATTAGCACGTGAGCAAAACCCTTGATTTATTTGGCTACGGTCGATATTTCTATATTTACACTGGAGGTGAAAGGGGTTGCTCGTAATGACGGTCCCACGGAGAATTATCACCCGACTCTGATTTATGGAGCATCTGAATGTGTTTCAGCCATAAACTGTGAATGAAACGTGGATGTAGCCACGTAGCAGAAGTAGTTTAACGTGCAATACCACTGATGGCCACTAGGCCTGGGTGTAAAAAGAAAAAAAATGCGTTAAATCTACAGATTCACTTCATCTAGTTCATATGTGTCAAACATACGGCCCGGGGGCCAAAACCAGCCCGCCAGAGGGCCTAATCTGGCCCGCGAGATGAATTTGCGAATTGCAAAAAATTACACTGAAGACATTAACTGCAATTTTGCCAATAAAAGTAATTGCTATTCCAAGGGTTCACACAGATTTAGTAAGAGTTGTGGACATAACACAACACTGAGACCTAGAACTAAACAGAGATTTATTTTTCTTAAGAAATATCCAGTTGTTCATTAAATGTAAACATTTTCATAATGAACATCTTTGCACTAAAACAAAGGAAAACATTTGGAGTTGTCGTTATTCATAGGTAAATACGCTATTGTGTTATTGATCCGGCCCCCTTGACATCAAACTGGGTTTATGTGGCCCCTGTACTAAAATAAGTTTGACACCCCTGATCTAGTTAGTATGCTGCTGGTGTTTTTTTTTATTTTTTATAAGATTTCTCTAATTAAGCAGATATAAGGACGTAAATTGATGCATGTCAGAGGTCGGGGTTGATTGACATGTTTGGTGTTTGATCCTCCCCTTTCTCCACCCCCTTCTCCTCCCTCTCGTTCAGATATGTTAAGTTAAGGGGCTGATGTAAGTTCCCCATCCGTCTTCTGTGTAAGGTCTATGCTTGACTGCTGAAAACAGTTGGCAGTTATACATTGGCCTGTAACAAACAGTAGATGAGCAGAGTTAGCAGCTAGCTACTGAACTTTCTGAAGGATTTAGCAGCTAAGAAGTTAGTGGAAACTAACCAGAGAGCTAAGAGGAAAGTGAATATAGGACTTGCAGCTGAGTGCATGGAGGTAGCTCATTTCAAATTAGCACAAAGAATATCTCGTGTGAAATCACCAAAACAGCAAAATTGTCAGAAAATGCAGAAAGCCTGAGAGGCTGAATGTCCTTTTTTCTTTTTTTTTAAAGAAGACAAATTTACGAAGATCCAATTACAAGAAATATATTTACTTCAGAGAGAAATGGGAACAGTCAAGCTTGCACTGAGCAGCCATTAGATGAATCATATAACTTTGAACTGATGTGGTTGGGAGCTAGTGGAAACATGCATTTTTGCAATTCCTTTTCACATTGTGACTTATTCGAAATGATTTTACGTCCCAGATTTTCCACAGTGCCTTATGCTGTTTACTTTCTTGATCTTAATTCATAAATCTGTTTAATTTGGGCGTTCCTCAGGGAGCATATTAGGGACTTATACAATTTTTCTTTTTTCGTTTGCCTCAGCTCTGAATTATTCTAGGTATGCACGCTGCAAAGCTCCATCTGCATCCGATTCCAGTCTTCACCGTGCATCCTCGCACATCCTCCTTTATCTTCAGAATATTAATGCGCTGCACTGTCAGAAGCCATTGTTGTGATTGGTACGGAGATCTTTTTTTTGTGCATGGCTGGGTTCTATTGTGTTATCGGGCATATTGTACCTCTGCGAATATGACACGACCGGGGGTAGAGCTCGTGTCTTTGTACGTGAAAAGGGAGGGGAAATGCGAGGGATGGGGGGCCGAGGGTCATGACGGGGGAGGCGAGAGGTGGGGTGCAAAGGCATATGGCAGTTGTTAAAATAAAAAAATAAAAAAAAGTGAGAGATGGGAACCTTTGGAAAAAGCGCTGGAGGGCTCTGAAGGGAGAATGTGTGAGGGAATGAGAGTGCGTAAGGCAAACAGAAGGGTGAAGCAAGTGACAAAAAAAAAAGAAGAAGTGGAGAGGACAAGTGAGAAGGAGAGATGGTAAATGGTAGGAGGTGAAGAAGAGGAAGTGAGGGGAGAGATAGACGGGTGAATGGGGGAACGAGGAGGAGAGGGAGGGAGAAAGTGCTGGAGGGCTGATATTTAATGTGATAAATGAGTTGTGACAGTGCGCCTCTAACCCCCTTCCAACCAGCAAGGAGGAGGAACACAGAAATAGAAAGCATTATGGGTAAAAGGACACACGCAGCATTATATATGTATATAGAAAGAAACTGACGTGTACTTAGTGTGGAAAAAGGGGAAGGAAAATCAGCGCAGGGCGAAAGGACATTTCATAGACAGCGTCATGGACGTACAAAGTGAAGGAGGCGAGCGGGGGCGCATACATATGGGCCCCGAAAGGAAGCAAGAGAGGGAAGCAAAGCAATTTGGGTAAAGGACATAGAACATTATGGAGGGAGAACAGAAGGAGAGAGGCAGTGGCAGAGGAGGAGGAGGAGGGGTGTACGATGCAGCAGTGGGTTAATGATCTACTGTACGAGATTCTTCGAAATAACAAGTGTGGATTGGAACGGGGAGGGGGGGTGGAAAGAAATTTAAAGTAAATCCTCCACAGTGATTGCTTCTCATCTATTGTACGAGTGTCATGTCTTCAAGGGACAGCTAATTACAAGTTGTCATCGCCCAGCGTGGAGCAGCAGCAGAGGGGCTTTATCTTTTACTTGTCCCCCACCCTCCACCCATATTAGATGGTCGGAGGGCCAGCGCGGCGCTGGCTACGTCGGCTGTGGTGGTGGTGGACTAGAGACTGGAGGGAGAGAGCAGACAATGACAGCCACTGTAGTTTTTGGTTGTGGAGTGGAAGCCTGGGAGATGACTCATAGGGAGGAATGAAGAGGGGAGAAAAAGGAAAGAGACGGGGAGGGAGAGGGCCGGACATTTTTTATTTTTTTATTTTTTTTCCGTAAAAATGAAAGTCAGGGGCCAGAAGGAAAGAGTTGCGAGACACCCTATGGCTGAAAGTTGTCTGTTTGATCTCCTCTCCTCTCCTGAGTCAGCATTAACCACCTCCACCGCTTCATTCTTTGCCTTTCCTCTTCCTCCAACTCTCGTCTGATTTCCCCCCCTCCGTCTCCGACACCTCGGTCTTTCCACGCCGCTCCTCGCCCCTCTGCGGCTCTCGGGTTAATGGCCGCAAGCCGCCGTGTGATCAGAGGTGGTAATTACGGCATTCCATCGCCGCTGGGGGAATGCAGTTTTTAAACAATTAACCATTAAAGACGCGGGCCGACGCGATAGCATGCTGTGGTTGTTTTTGGCGGGCCTGCCCGCTAGTGTTCACACAGTGGAAATGAGAAAGTCCCTAACTTCTCCCTCTCTTTTCTTTCCCCCTTTTCTACCGCCAGCGTGGACAGCGAGATTCTCTCAGGAGCCGGCAGACCAGTCGGTGGTGCGGGGCCAGAGGGTGATCCTGTCCTGTGTTGTCTTCAACTACTCTGGCATTGTTCAGTGGACCAAAGATGGTCTGGCTCTGGGCATCGGAGAGGACCTCCGGGGTGAGACATTATACACCTTCCTCAGGCTTCTTTCACGGCGTTGGCCAAGATGACTCTGATTCCTTCTGACTGGAGCTGCTGAAAGGCAGCGATATTTTTTTTTGCTGCATCTTCAAACCTATAGGAGCTGAATTTTTCTGAATGTCTTGAGTTTTTTCTGGCTCTTCTTACCCTACAATTGCTAAAATGGCTGACCATTTACCCGTGTACCACACTGTTTTTGATGGCATCCACAGCCTTTTCAGTGGGTTGGGTCAGAGCTGTTCCGTATTGCAGCACCAAGCTCAAAAATGGAAATAGGTGGAGGTGCTGCACTTTTGTAAAGTTTACTGTAATAGCACGCAAGACAATGACATCACAGTTACTGCCTTAGGTTCATTTAGGCGGGACATAGACGGTGTGAGCCATTTATACTTGTGCGCTCATCAGTCTGGCTCGCTCTGTAACAACGCCACCCAAACACTAGTCGGCGCCATGTCTTTTTTGGCTTGTCGGGTTAATTTTTGTTTCTACTTCCTGGTTCACTTTCAACAATGGCGACAGCAACTTTCGCTGAAGTTTCGCTGAAGACGAGTCCTTCAAATGTTTGTATGTCCGAACCTCCTCAGTTTACCTTTCCTCGATGTGTTCCACTGGCGCGTAGTTACATTTCTGGGGAGGTGCACGTCAGTTATAGGCGGTTTATACTCCTGCGTATAGTTGATGCAGAGGCTACGGCGACAACGCAGACACCTACGCAGAGACTTTGTAGACCCTAGCGGCGTAGCTGACGTTCACCTCCCCAGAAATCTACCTACGCGCCACGGCGACGCAGAGCACAAGAGCTGTGATTGGTCCGCTTGGTAGTAGCGTGCTTGCGCTTTAGTATTTCCGGCTGCTTCTCCATCTCCGCACTCGTTAAGGTCAACTGAGGTTAACGGAGGAGATTCGTAGATACAGACGTTTGTACGACTCGTTTTCGGTGAAATTTCGCCGAGAGTTCCAGTTGCCGTAGTTGAAAGCGAAGCAGGAAGTGGAAACAAAAACGAACCCGACTGGCGTTTGGTTGGCGTTTTTACAGAGCGAGCCAGACTGACGAGCGCACAGGTATAAATGGCTCGCACCGGCGTAGGCTACGTGCGTAAGTTACCCAAAGAGGTATAAAATCCACTTGACGGCGCTAGGGTAGGGGTCTGCGCTGTCGCCGTAGCTTCTGCGCCAACTTAACTCAGAAGCCTAAACCGCCTATTAGACTAGTAAGTCTTGCCCTAGGGGATATGGTACTCCTACATCTGCAAGCAGCATGTTGAAAGAGGGTGGAAGAAGTGAAACCAAACTTCTAACATAGCCTTTTAGCTAAATGCTAACATCATCATTGTATTTATTATCAATAATAACCACTAGTCTACCAGCGATTGACTTCACAGGACTTGCCTCCAGCCAATCCTAACACGTGCTTATTATATTTCTGAATGCCAGCCAAAGCAGACCTGCTGAAATAAAAAAAAAAAAAAAAAAAGGACTAAGCCTATGGCTGGAATGTTAAAATACTGATTTCCACTTTTGTATAATTAATTGCCATGAATAAATAACAGCCAGTTCAAAGTCAAGTCAGCAACCACAGACTTAAACCACCAAGACGTGAGAATGTCTCCTCGCTCCTGCATCTTACTCCTGGAAGGTTTTTTCAGTTCAGCTTTCTAACATTTAGTTACCGCAACTAATAATTCTGCTGATTATTTTTAATTTTTGGAATAATTAATGAGTCGCTATGACTGAAATACGGCAGTAATAGAGCGCCACATTCTCACATTTCAGCTAATTGATTAATCATCTATTTGTCCTTTCCTAAAACCACAAAACTATAATTTGCACGGCAGATTTTATTTCATATATTTCATTTAAAAGCCTTCAAACTGCGGTGTCTTAACGTACGCTGACAAATTGTGCTCATCCGCTGCTGCTGGACGTTTTTTTTTAGTCGCGTCTAGATTGAGTGAGCAAAGCGTTGCGCGTTTACCCGGAGATAAAAGCGGCTGCTGTCATGTTAAAGAACGTAGCGTCACCTCCTGTTGTGACAAAAAGGGGAGCGCGCGTATTTGCGTTGACGCTAAAGTCGCCCGCCTCCCTCGCTCGCCGCTCTGATGTTTGATGGGAATTTCCAGGCGCCCTCGGGCCAATTTTGCAGACACCCTTCATTTTTGGCTGAGGAGCATCACATCATCACATCTGCCGTGCGAGCGGGGGTGGGTGGCTCTGATGGTTTCGTTCAGCTAATATACACACAGGCCTCGTTCTGCGTTGTTTCTCTCTCTCGCCCCTACCCGGTTTGATTCTTTCTGACTTTGACGAAACTTGGGAGAGAAAGATGCGCCTCGCCACTCGTTCGGAATTGCGCCGATTAGCCCGGAGGGGTCGAATTCCCGGGGCTGTGCAATTACTGGTCAAAACAAGGGGGCATATTTTTAAGAGACCGCATCACTTGTCACACGCTGTTGCCTCGTAGCTGTTGTTATTTCCCATTCACGTCCTTTCTGTTTCTTACATTTCACCGATCCGCTCTGCTCTCCTCTATCTGTCGCGCTATTCCTTTGTGACCTCCTCGATCCCTTCGCTCCTTCCCTTTTCCTGTTCCCGTTCTCTCGGCTGCCTCTGCTGTACTGAGCCCTCTCTCGTATTCTTCTTTTAACTTGTCTGCCTTGCCTCTCATTAGCTTCATCGCCTGACACGCTCTTAGTCCGCGCACTCCCTCCTCCTTTCTCTCCTCTCGACTGTCCTTGTCGGGCCCCTTCTCCATTTTTTTTTTTCTTCCTCTTTCTGTCTCCTCCTTGCTTTCATTTAATCTTACTATTACTGTAATGCTCCGCTGTAGTGCTTCACGCTTAAAGAAAAACACGAACATTTGCCACTTCATGCACACATACACTCAGTGTGTGTTGATTGTGTCCCTGTGCAGCAGCAGCAACAACCCCCACCTCCTCCTCCTCCTCCTCCTCTCCTCCCCGTGACACCACCACCCATCCTGCTTCTCTGGGCTTTTCATACGCTTTCTCGCCCTCGACATTTCGCATGCAGATGCACGTATATGCAAGACACACACACACGCATGGACGGACGCGTGCGCCGGCAAGGACACGCAAGGTTAGGCGAGCGGCGGGGCTCAGTTCGGGAGGCTGCACATGTAGACGGCGGCGGTGGCGGCAGCGGAGGCCCGAGAATTTCACATGTGATCTAGCTCTGGGCAGCAAACGTGGATTCTGCGCCACGGACCGGAGTCGATTTGAGTCCTCTAAAACGTTGCTGTCATAATGCATTCATCTTTTTTTTTTTCTCCCCCCTGCTGGTAAAAGAGAGCGTGGACGCCACCTAATGGCGAGAATGTACAGCAGTGACACAGCTGGGCCGTGAGGTGGATGGGGGAAGGGAAGGATTGGAGAGAGTGTGTGTCGCGTGTGTGTGTGCATCGTTTAACTGTGTGAATGTGTGTGGGTCGGTCGAGCGTTCGGTTTTGTGCACATCGGTCACGTCATGTGGCCGCGCCGTCCCTCTGGTGTCCTTTAGGCTGAAGCTAAAGCGGTCAGAGTTTTGCCTCGTGTATGACACAGATTTCATGTTTTCTAATCTGCACAAACTGCACGGTGTCACCGAGGCCCTAGAGCTTTGTGTAAGTTTAGTATCTGATGGTTTTAAATATTTAGGAGGAATGACATTTAACCTTTGTATATGTCTGTGTGTGTGTGTCCCAGCCTGGCCCAGGTACCGTGTGCTTCGGGTCCAGGAGCTGGGCCAGTACAACCTGGAGATCCTATCAGCGGATCTGTCCGACGACTCCTTGTACGAGTGCCAGGCCCCTGACGCCGCCCTGAGATCCAGGAGGGCCAAACTCACCGTGCTCAGTAGGTTTTTACGTGCACATGTGTGTGTGTGTGTTTGTGCGCATCTCTAAGGAAAAAAGTACGTGAGGCCAACCACGCCAACCTTTCTCTCTCTTCCGCCTCAGTCCCCCCAGACGACCCGGTGATCGATGGGGGTCCGGAGGTGTTGCTGAACGCGGGGGAATCCTACAACCTGAGCTGCGTGTCCCGAGGGGCCAAACCGCCATCTATGATCGAGTGGCTTAAAGACGGTCTGCCTGTGGAGGGGGCTGCCAGCACCACTGTAAGAAACACACACACACGCGTGCACGCCGACACACACATTAAACGGCGTTCACAGTTTTAATATTGCCGCGTCTTCCTCCCTCACCAGGAGGTGCTTCCAGACAGGAAGAGAGTGACCACACGTAGCTATCTACCCATCCAGCCTGTTGACACCGACACTGGGAGGAACTACAGCTGTGTGGCCACCAACCTGGCCGTTCCCACCGGCAAAAGCACAACCGTCACCCTCAACGTGCACCGTAAGTGATGCTTGATTACACAAGTCAGTGCAGACGCCAGAATAAAACGGAAGCGCCGTATTAAACGTGCGCCGCCAGATAAACGTTTACAGCCCTTGTTAAAGTAATGCACGGCAGCCATTTTGCATCCTCCGGATTGCAGCGTCGGACGTGTTGTTATGCGAGTCTCTCTCTTCCAGATCCACCGACAGTGACCTTGTCCATTGAGCCTCGCTCTGTCCTAGAAGGGGACAGGGTCACCTTTACCTGCCAGGCTCATGCCAACCCTCCGATTATGGGCTACAGGTCTGCTTCCATTCTCATTTTCACATTAGTTTTCCTTTTAGGTCACATATGTTCCTCATTTTTAATATAAATGTGTTTTTTTTTTTTCCCTGTGCATAGGTGGGCAAAGGGCGGCGTGGTGCTGCAGGGCGCCAGGGAGAGCGTGTTCACCACCAAGGCCGACCACTCCTTCTTCACCGAGCCCGTCTCCTGTCTGGTGTTCAACGCAGTGGGAAAGACTAACGTCAGCATCCTGGTCGACGTTCACTGTGAGTCACGCGGCGCTCGCCTCACCTCGTTCAGTCGCCTGTGGCCCGCTTCACTCGCTAAAGTCGGGAGTGAAACGCGCCGCTGTTGTGTTTTCTCGGAGTAGCTTCTCTCCATTACGCAACCACGACAAAGTACATCTCTATCTCTATCTCTCTGTCTCCAGTCGGTCCGATCCTGTCGGTGGAGCCGCAGCCAAAGACAGTGGACGTGGACTCGGATGTCACCCTCAACTGCAAATGGGCGGGAAACCCTCCGCTCACGCTCACATGGTTCAAGAAGGGATCAAATATGGTAAGAAACTAAGCATTTCCTTCCCCTCTCTTCTTTTTACAGGTCATTCTTCTTTCGTGTTTAGAAAAGCATCCCGTCACTGGAGAGCATTATCTTTGCCGTTCACCTAGATCAGAGGTGTCAAGCTCATTTATTAGTTCGGGGGCCACATACAGTAACACAGCAGCATAATTAGTTTAGTTTATTTCTTACAGGGACCATGTACAAAATGCATTAATCACAGAGGAGAAGATACACTGTACCAGATTTAGCAAATTGCTAATTTCCATCTGCAGTCCCAGGGCAGGTAGGATAGAAGGTATACACACACAAGTATTATTTGAACTCATTAACATTTTGCAGTTCCTTTCCATCCACATAAATGTGTGGAGAAGTGCTTTTCATGTACACAAAGGACCGTGTCGTCAGCATACACAAAGATTTCCACACCATCGCAGACAGATGGAAGATCATTGATGTAGGTACTGAACAACACCGGCCCTAGGATGGAACCTTGTGGTATCCCCATAGCAAAGGCTCTTAAATAAACTATAAATAAACTATATTATAGTTTATAAATAAACTATAATACACTATAAATATTGACAATTCCAAATGTTTCCCTTTGTTTTGGTGCAAAGAAGAACAAGTGCATTTTGGAAATGTTTGTATTTAATGAAATATCCTTGTATAACCATTTATGGGGCAAGGAACCATATATGCTAAATTCATTAGGGGTCCATGAAAACGAAGTTGCAGGATCCCTAATGATTTTGTTGCAATTTTTCTTCTTCTTATGATTAATCTTATTCTGCGTAGCTGAAGTGTCTGCCCAAGACAAACAACAAGGGCGAAAGGCATCAAACCTGGTAACTTGGTAGAAGTCGTAGCATGTCACTTTGCCAAGGTGTCAATACACATGGCTGCAGCTGGGTGGCGCTGTAATAAATTTCGTGAAATTCGGCCTGTAGGGGGCACAACAACAACTACATGCTTATATCTCACAAACCACCACAGTAAACTGCTTGAAATTTGACAATAATAATCTGTGGATGACTCCTTACAAGCCCACCAAGTTTCGTGCAATACGATCTATAGGGGGCGCTACTGGTGACTTATACCTCTGCGTCCCACTTGGGGACGACTTTGCCACGACATGGATCCCTTTATGATAATTTGCGATCATCTAGTTCATCTTGATATTCTCCATGAAAATTAAAAATTTTGAAAATTTCACTAAAAGTAAAAAAGTCTTCTTGTGCCCTACAATAACACTCTAGCGTTGAAATTTTGAGTTTCCAAGTATTTCATTGAGTGCTCCATAGGGGTTGGAACGACTTCGGATTTTTTAAAGTTGACTAATATGTGGTGAAAGTCGAGTCGACTGGTTGACGACGTCAACACAATAGAAAGTAATGCTTTGCAACAATGAAATGTATGTTCTTAACGTTTCACACAAAAGAAGCTATGGAGGCTTTTCCGCAAGTTTATTGAAGCTTGAACACAAACTATTGTCGGTGCCGTAGCCCACGCCAAGACCATAAACGCCGCCAGTCTGATGCTTGATATGCGGCTCAGCAAAAAAATGAAAAAAAAACAAACATGCTCTACAACCACAGCAACAATGTCAACTAATAGAACACAACAGAACTGAACATAAACACATGAGCTTATCAATACTACACGCCGCAGATATGTTTAATCTATATAAATGGGCACCGTCAATAGTGTTTAATAGTATTTCACAGCGTGTTGTTAGCAATGATAGCAGCTAAAGGTCTAATAACTTTAGGCAATGAAATTCACCAACAAATAGTTGATGTGCAGCCTCCTTCCCTCTGTTACTGGAGGACGCTGGCAGATGTCTTTTCAGATGAGTTTGCATTACAGTCGTACATTTGTTGTATTTGAGGACTGACTCACATATTCTTGCATGTCACAGTAGAATGAGCTTCATCTGTAGTGAAGTATTTCCACACACTTGACGAAGCGCTGCTAGTTTGCTGCAATGACCCACTGGGATCCTCACCTGTCTTCTTGGAGGCGTCCATGTTGTTATTGTCACATGATCAGCGACTAGTCGACTTCCTGCTTAAAGCGACAAGGCACAGCAGTGAAGTCGACTAGTCGGCTAATGGACTAATCAGAGTAAAGGGTTAAGAAAATAAGTGCATTGCTGGCCCATTGCTGTCTCCTTTTCAGTTCTGGGTGTTGTGTTCTGTCCACTGCTCTTGCTAACACAGTGGACAAACCAAGAACAGCAGTTACCTTCACTGAAAAAGCGCATTTTTTGATCTTCTTTGTAATTCCTGCCACGGGCCTTATGTTTTTCCAAAATGTTGAACCTCTAGCCGTCAGGCCATGAGGACGTTCTATTCTGTTACCGACATTAACGTATTTTTTCCCTTCACCGCTGTGGTTGGCGAGTGGCAGTTCTTTGGTTGGCGCTCTCCTTAAGCTACAGTTTATAGCGGAGGAGAAACCAGAACTAAACACAAAACAGCGACACATCTGCCTTTGGCCAACTCCCACGTCTGTATAATCACTCTAGTTCAGGTATTTCTCTACTTGTCTCGCTCTCTCTCTCTCTCTCTCTCTCTCTCTCGCGCTAGGTGGTTACACATTTAGCCATAATTGTCACGCCGCAGCTAATTTTCTGATGGATGTGGTTGCCAGGCAACTACAAAGCCTTTGCGATTGGGTTAAAAGTGGAGTGGGGCAAGTAATGGCTCGAATAATACGTGCAAGTTTTTTTTAGATTACTATGGGATCATAGGCGTGTTCGCCTCTCTTGGGGTTATACGCGCAACATGTTGATACCTATCCTGCTGCTTTATCGACCTTCTTTTTTTACTCCCCCACAGGTTCTGAGCAACAGCAACGAGCTGTATCTGAAGTCGGTGAGCCAGGCGGATGCCGGTCAGTATGTATGCAAGGCCATCGTCCCACGGATCGGAGTAGGAGAGACCGAGGTCACGCTCACAGTCAACGGTCAGAATGCATCCACGCCATTTAATGTATCGCTTGCTTGTAGATGAAAATCTTGTGTTTTCACAATGGTCAGCTTGTCAGTATTTGCAAAAATCCCACAATTCCTCTTGAAGAGGCCCTTAATGTCAACATCTTTTTTATTTTAAAGAGTAAAATCAACCAGCTTGAATTTGATTTTTTTTTGCAGTTTTTCACTAACAAGACCACGCCTCTTGATATTCAAAGAAGTTAATTTGACCAGGTTAGGAGGGGGAAGGTTAGGAGATAGAACGGAGGGGTCAAGGGGAAGGGAAAGAGAATGGAATAGCGACTGATGGCGATCCTTGGAAGTCTGGATGTAGGAACCTGGGGAGAGAGATTCAGGGTGGGGACATATCTCTGGATTCGTCGACCCCTTGACCCCCCCAGTTCCTGCAGAGATTGTAAAGAAGAAGAGAGAACAGAGAGGGTTGGGGTGGAGAACCGAGTCAAATGGGCAAGGAGAGGTTAGATGCGCCTATATAGGCAGGTGCGGGTAATCGGGTGTTTGAGGCGTGGCCCCGTTCCTGAACCTCAGTTATTTAAACTTCATTAAGTGAAGTTTTTTTCACATGTTCTCTCCATTTTTTATTTTTTTTTGCCCTGCAGGTCCGCCCATCATCTCCAGTGATCCAGTGCAGTATGCCGTGAGAGGGGAGAGGGGAGAGGTGAAATGCTACATAGCCAGCACGCCTCCTCCAGATAAGATAGTAAGTGAAAAGAAACCTTTCAAATTTCAGCCCGGCATCTGTCAAATTTTAGCGCGGTATCTATTATTGAAGCGAGAAAAATGACAAAGGAGGAAGAGGTTCGGTCACAGAAGAGCACAAGGTTGTACCTTTTAGTCTGACAGCAGTTTGTATTTTACTTTTACCTTTCTTTTCCTGAGTAGCTCCTTCTCCTGCGTAGCTTTTAGCCCCTGTCCCCTTTTCTTTTTGAGTGGTGACTCACCCTTAAACTCTCCCAGAATGTTCCTCCTCCGTCCCATCGCATAAACAAACCAACACTAAGCCGGGGCCACTTTTAGCTCTGCGTCAGAAATCATGCTGGATGCTCTCTCCGGCTCGGCTGGTAGTTCCTCGGCTCCCCTGCCCGTGTGACTGATCCGTCCTGACTGGCGGTGCGCGCTCCTAATGCAAGCGGCGACAGAAAGAGATTTATAAAATATAAAAGACTGGAGACGAACAGTTGTCCCAGTAAACGCCACAGCCAGGAGATTCTCCTTCTCTGGAATAAGTGGGCAGATTATAGGAACATGTGGGCTTATGCATAATTAACTCACCTTCATACAGCGCTCCGGTGCTGAATAATACAGCTGCTTTTAGTGGCTTCAGACCTGGAGAATGTGCAAGATTCTCACAGGCTCAGTCGTCCCCCGTCCACCTCTTCAGTTTGCAGAAACATACAAACTGTTGCTGGGAGGTCATGCAATACGTGTTTACTTTGTGAGTGTGTTAAATGTACCGTATTTGTTCTACTCCGGTCGAGCCTTTTGGATGTTTGTCTTTGAGTCAGACTGGCCAACAATCTAAGACGTGTAATCACATAAGATTAATATTAGAACAAAATAGCATCGTTGCCCTTTGCAATTATTAAGCCTTTATAGGGCACTCGTTGAAATACTTGAGTGTTATTGTAGGGCATAAGAAGAAATTCTTCAAACTGTTTAATTTTTATGGATTAAGTCAAGATTCATGAATTAACCATATATTGTTTCTTGTCCTTAATTGGTAAACAAATATAAACATGTATTTAGACCAGGGGTCATCAACGTTTTCCAGACCAAGGACCCTCAAGCTGACAGAGAGATGGAGCGGGGACCCCCCTATTGATGTATATGTGCATTTAAAGACTTTTAAATTCGTGGAAAAAAATTGCAGGAGGGAATATAAAAAAAATGTCCAATCAACCAAAATTTTCACAACCCCCCTGCAGTACCTCTGCGGACCCCCTAGGGGTCACCGACCCCCTGTTAAGGACCTCTGATTTAGACCATTAGAACATAAATATGGGACTGCTCCTCAAAAGTGAAGCCGAAGCAAGTAGAGCTCCCCCTGGTGGCTGGCTGCAGTATAGGTCATATAAGCTCCACCCCCTCCATGTTAGTGGGTGGGACTAAAATACACGTCAAATAAAAAAAAATTTCAAGGATAGTTTCTGTCATTTCAGGTAGTTAATGTAACGTTGGTGCACGTTCAAGTGTCAGTCTCGCTTTAGTTAGTTATTTGACGCGATAGAAACAGGATGTGGCATAATGGCGACCACTCTGTAAAGCAGCCCTGTGGAGCCAGAGAGAGTTGACTCCAAATTCGCAAGATGGCGCCGTCCGTCCGGAGGTGGGGACGCGTTGTGCATATTTATATACAGTCTACGTTTCAGGCACTTGTCAGCGTACACATTATCACATTAGACAACATTAGGACACTTCTTCATGCAGAGGTGGACGTTACAGACCACGCTTGACCCTGATTTGACATGAGAGGCACCGGGACGCAAATTGAAATGTGTGTGGAAGTTACCAAATGTAGTTCCTCGCCCCATAAAGGGTTAATATAAAAATTATTTTAGAAGTTTTATCTACTGTATGGAGGGAAAAATTCCTGTTTTCTCTACACGTTGCTAACTGATTTAATCAATTTGTGTGTGTGTGTGTGTGTGCCTGAAATTTTATTTTATACTTTAACTCAGCATGTTAAACAAATTAGGATGAAATTATAAGCTGATGGTATTTTATGTCACATCATAAAATCCTGCAGAATCCCGCTTTAGCTCCCTTAAAATCTTCATTACGTATATATTAAATGTGTTTGGACAGCCATGGACGTAAACTGCTTCTTGACTAGTTGCCAGAGGCATAAATCAGCAAGATAGACTTTAGTGTTCGGGTGTGACATATACAGTAGTTTCATTTTTTTATTTTATTCCAGATGCTTTTATGTTCCCTGAAGAGTTCTGGAAAAAAAAAAAAAAAAACACTTAACACAGGCAGGAAATGTTGAATCGCATACTGTATGTTATGTATACGTGTGTTTATGCATGAGTGCATCGCTGTGATTTGGTAATTTACCGCATATAGTATTCATGAATGGATTCATTTTAGCTCTGTTTTACTGATACGTGGCCTCTTATAGTAAATAAAATATGAGAAAAATAAGAAGATGCATGTTTGGTTGTGTTTTACAGATAAGCAGAGATTCAGAAAATTAAAATTTATTGTCTGATATGTCCTGAATCGTCTGCGTTCGTCTCCTGCTTTAATCTAACACGGCCTCTCCTGTGCGCTGCAGGTGTGGGCGTGGAAGGAGAACGTGTGGGAGAAGGAAAAGGGGACGCTGCTGGAGAGGTACACGGTGGAGCAGAGCAAGTCGTCGGCCGAGGGCGGCGGCGTCCTCTCCACCCTCACCATCAACAACGTCATGGAGTCCGACTTCCTGTCCACCTACAACTGCACGGCCTGGAACTCGTTCGGGCCGGGCACCATGATCATCACGCTGGAGGAGACTAGTGAGTTGGAAACGCGTCTGATTTCGGTTTTAGGCATTTGGATTAACATCGTCTCTGTAGCTGTAATTCCACAGCGATCACTAGCTCACCATTTTTCTCACTCTTATCTGTGTCTCTGCCCCTGTCTCTCATTACAGAGAACGTTCCGGTGGGGAAAATAGTTGCTTGGACGGTGGGCATCATCATCTTTTTGTTCATCGTTCTGCTGGTCCTCGTTCTCATCTTCTACCGGCAGCGCAAAGGCAGTGAGTCATGCTCTCCATGTGCTTTCACGTACAATATAAAGAAACCTGCAAATCCGTTTTCCGTGAGGTTCTGAGCATTTTTTTATGATGATTAAATTCAAATCCTCCACATTGCTCCACGTAAACTTCCTCTCTACCAGTGGCAGGCCGTGCATTTTCCAGCTAGGCCTTCAGTGACCTCCAACCTTGTTCAAAACACGTCTTAATACGACGTTATGGCACCACTGCTGTAGAAACCATCGACATCTTACAGATACGCAATAAAACAGGACGTTGTTTCTCGTCTCATGCATAAAAGATGTAAATATAATTCATTTTACTCACCAGAACTTGAGAAACAATTAGAGTTCTTCTCTGAGCCTGTCAGCTAAGGGTAGCGCTCATAGTTGCTGACCTGAAAGTGGCGGACACGGCCTTTTCCCGGCTGGGTCAAGCTAGCTAGCTAGCTCCAGGGTTGGGCGGCCTTTCCTCACAATGTCCAGCTTTTCCTTCAAAGTCGGCCGTGAAAAATGTCTTTCTAAGAAGATCTGCAACCAAATCAATAGCCTCTCCTCGTTCCACCATCGTGCGTTCAAAGAATAGCTATCAAAACGTTAACAGGGACGATTTGCTTGTGTAGCTCGCAACAGATGTAGATGAACCGCAAGCTTGGCTTAAACGGAGCAGCTCTCAGACCGTCCAATCAGAGGACGCAAAAACGCTGACACTACCGTAGGAGACAGAGAAGGCCTAAGAATACGAACTTGAAATGCGATTGGTTAAAGGAACAGCGTCGTTACAATGTGTTTCAAGCTTCAGCCGCCTGCAGTTTTAATTGTGAAGGCCCAGGAAAATTTCTTTGACTCAGACAAGCCATGAAATGAAAAGAATATGTTTTGGGAATAATTTAATAAGATTAATGGGGAAAATATTAAAATGTAAGAAAGTGCTCACCACTGCTCTCCGCCGTATGGATGCAGGTTCCCTCTGAGTCTTCAGCTCATGAAAAACACACCGACCGACGGACGCGTGTCCGGCTGTATTCAACGTTTTGCCCGTGTTTTGCTTCCAGGTCGGCGCGGGGTCACGCTGGGTAAGCCAGAGATCAAGGTGGAGACGATAAACAAGGAGACCCACAGCTTAGAGGAGGACTCCGGCAGCGTGTCCACAGCTTCGCGCATGGTCAAGGCCATGTACTCGGTGAGCAGCAGCGGGACGTGTGTGTGTGTGTGTGTGTTTGGGTTGGACACTGTTTACACAGCCTGTAGCTGTAGAAAAAAAAAAAAAAAAAAAGATCCTCAGATTAACTCAGTAACCTCTCCTTACGCCACAATGCACCTTTTTACTAAAAAAGAACAAACTATGATTTACCCTTTAATCGCTCCTCTTTTAACACTTTTAATTCCATTTTCTCTTTTCCCGTCATACTCTGTTGCCTCCTTCCCTCTTCTGTTGTGTTACGGCACCTTTTCTCCTCCTTTTTTTAAAATTTTTTTTTTGTCGTTTGACGGTTTAGTTTCTCCCCTCTGTGTCCTTCTCTCCCTCCAATCAGCCCTTTAAAGATGACATAGAGCTCAAGTCCGACCTCCGCAGCGACACCCTGGACACCCGCCAGGAGTACGACCTGAAGGTGAGACCGCGCAGATGCAAGAAACTGTTATTTATATCTGTTAGTCGTGCCGAGATGCGGAGCTCGCTGTCTTCTCAGCAGAGATACGCTCATTATCCGTGAGAGTGTTAGAGCAGGGTATTTAGGATTTATAACTTTTGCGGTGCGGTTGGTTTTAATTGCCGGTCTTCTGCCCTTCATTTGTCTCAGTCAAGCTGTGAGGACGCTTGCTTCTCTGATTACTCAGCTCTCTCGCTCATTAAAAGACAGAACAGGAAAGAAAAGAAATGCTGAAATTGGTGAGAAATTTCCAAAAGAACACACAAAAGTTCACCTCGCCCCGCTTTGTTGGAATGAATTATTTATACATTTTGACACCGCAGGGCTGGGCTAAGGTGATAAATGTATTTTCACGCTTAAAGCTGCCAAAATCTTTTTTTTTTTTTCCCTAAACCCACACTCCCCCCATGAATATTTTGTGAGGGCAGACAAACCGCCCCTCTAGCTGGAGTGCTGCCTTGGATCACTTTGAAGAAACATAGACATGAATCCACCCCAGGAGGTGGTTAGATCACCCCGACAACATCCTCAGCCAGACTACTACTTTTTATTTATTTATTTATTTTTTTCCTTCTCCCTGCTGCCTGAAGCACCAAAGCAGTGAAACAAAGTCTGGGTAGACAGTGTGTGTGGCAGAATAACGTCAGAAAGCGCTATTAGAGCATTTAGCAGCTAGCAAGGGGGGGGCGTAGTGAGCAGGGAGGGCATGTTTTCTACACCCGGGCAGCCTGGGGTCAACCCTGCATGCTGGCAGGGATCTGGTCCTGAGCTAAAACATGAACTGCTTGAAACCATGAAAGCTTCAAGCAACAAGGGCTGAAGCAGAATTATTTTTGACCTGGTCAAAAAAATGAAGGCTGTGCCCTAAACTCAGAGCTGGAGCATGTAATGTGTTACCACAGGACACATAATGCACAGTCAGTTGTATGTATATGCATATGTATACCTACTAAAGTCTTCATATTTACCAAAAACTACCAAAAAGTTATGATATGTACCTTTATTCAGTCTTTTTCCACCTCTTTCTCTCTCTGTTCAGGACCCTACCAACGGCTACTACAATGTCCGAGCCTCCACCCACGACGAAGTCCGCCCCGCCTCCCGTTCCACCATGCACTACTCCGACTACCGCTCCCCTGCAGGAACACCAGGGGGCGCGGCGTCTATCAGCAGCAGCACTGGTGGCTCGGGAGCCACGGCCAGCGGCGGAGCCCCGGGCCCCCCCGGCCCTCTGACCTCCCCTGGCCGCCCGCAAGCCTGCTACGACCCCCGACCGCCCTCCAGACTGTCGCACATCAGCTACGCCCAGTTCAACACCTTCACCCGCGGCGGCCAGAGCCAGCAGCCTCCGGCTAACCCCGGCCCCGCGCCCAGCGACTTCCCCGGGGACTGTAGCCTCCTGGACTCCACTTCCCAGCTGGCCTACGACAATTACGGATACCCCTCGCACTACCAGACCTACCGCATGGGTTTTGCACCGTCCAGCCTGGCCCCTCTGGAGGCCGGCCCATCCTATGAGATGTACGGGGTGGGATCTGGAGTGGCATCCGGAGTGGGATCTGGGGTGGTGCCCGGGGTGGGGAGCCCCGGAGTCGGGGTCGGCCCGGGGGGCCCCGCTCCCTCCGGATCGGAGACTGGACTGGGGAAGTACGGCAGCTCCACTCGTTTCTCCTACACCTCCCAACACTCTGACTACTCCCACAGCCGACACACACAGAGGATGCAGACTCACGTTTGAGAAAGGAGACGCGAAACCACCTCACAGTCTTAGCTGAGCATGAGGAAAGCATCGTATAAATAGCGTCACACCTTAAAAAACAGAAAAAAAACAAAACGAATTTACACGCACACACTTTCACGCGCTGACACGAACACAACTACAGAACACAAGAAGCATCACACCCATGCACAAAGTCAGAAAACCATGCCCGTGAGACAGGGAGCGTATGAGTAACGCAGAGGCACCGAGAGGGAGAGGGGAAAAAAAAAAGGGAGAGTGGAAGAGATACTGAGACAGGGAAGGGAAATTCCACACAGTTTTGAATTCCCTCACTCCCGATGTGTTTATATCTGAGCTCTGAAAGAGCGGACAGCGCAAGTCACAATCAAGACTGGGGAAGAAAGCAAGAACCAGAGCAAGGACGAGATCGCAGATCTTTGGAGCCCATAGCCTTTCGCTATGGACAGACATTGTAAAATGATGAGAGAGAACGTCTTAAAGCAAACTGTTAAATATGGTACGCGCGGACTGGAAGGAACCTCAACCAGTGGATGTCATTTCTGGCCACCCTTTTTAAGTTTTTATTTGCTGGTTGTCATATTCATAGAGCACATATATAGTATCCCAGAATGCCCTTCTGTACAGCTTGTCTGTCGGGCAGGGTTTGAGGAGGGGGCGGGTGGCGTGTCGGGTTCTGGGTCGGGGTTGTCATCATTTTGCACTGCATCTACAGTATTCATTGCTTAGACGTCCCTGAAATATATCTGTGTTATGTCTTCTTTTTATTTGCACAGCACACTAGAGCTTTGTATTCTATTTTTTAAAACATTACAGAATTATTTTTGTCAATGTAAAACATTTAATGTGTATGTACGGACCAAAAGTTTGAACGCGAGCGCGCAGAGCTCGGGCGTTTGCCTGAGCGGGAATCCACTGAGACGGAGCGAGGAGCTGTGCCAACGGAGGAGCCTGGAACGCAGGGTGAAGGCTGTTATCAGTGTATAAAAGAAACATAGTGCCAAGTGTTCATGTTGTTATTCACCTTAGACCATGTATATGCAGTAGAAGCTCCTTCTATTGGCGACTGTTGCTTTACAAACCAGGCTGGGGAGCCTTGAGTCATTCCCAGATATTTTTGTAGGCCGGAGCGTTTTTTTTTTTTGTTGTTTTTTTTCTCTCTGAGCTCTTAACTACGAGCCTGGCGCAGAGGGAGATAAAAACGCAGATGTTGGGCTTAGAGTGGCCTTATAGGGGGAACATGTCACACATTTCCATTTTTGAATCATTCCTCGTAGTCTGTCTGTCTGCCAAAAAAAAAAAACACACAAAAAACAAAACAAAAAAACGGCCAGAGGAGAATGTGTACGGAGAGGTTTAACGAAGGCTTGTCCACAATATTGACATGTAGTAGTGTATGAGTGTGAGCGAGTGGGCGTGTGAGTGTGAGAGAGAGAGAGAGAGAGAGAGAGAGCGAGCTCAAGAGTGGGGGAGTGTGTGTGGGCATTGGCGCGCACATCGATTTGTACAGCGTGTTTGTATAGATGTGTGAATGGCTGCGCGCGTATGGGAAGCATACTGTAAACACGCAGTGCCCGACTATAGCGTGACTATTGTATGCATGTCGGTGTGTATACAGTATGTGTGTGTGCGCGTGTGCGTGCGTGTGCATGTCTGTGTCTAAGTGTGTGGGTGCGTGTTTCAGTATACGTCCATATCATTTCTCTCACAATCCTGTTACAGTACTTTTATACCTCTGGTAGGACTGTATCCTGTATTATTGTGTCTTTGAATTTAGGAAAATCCAATGTTTATCTTATTGTACTGTTCTTCGTAGCAGAGAAAACTGTTCAACAGATGTACAACGAACGTTATTAAACTCTCATTTTTTAATTTCATTATCTTCAATATTTTTTAAAAATGGTATGTAATTATTTTTCCACAGTATTACATAAATAAAAGCACTGTTTTTTATAAAACGCAGAGTTTGTCATGTTTAATCTTTAAAGACTGGGTGAAATCCAGTTCTTTATGGTTTTGAAGTACATTTGTGAATATATGAGTGTCTAAAGAGAGAGTTTGTCTTAGTGGGTCATTTGAGTTTGCGGCCCCATGTGGCGACATATGGTTATAAGCACAGCCTTCTGTCATACTGAGTCTCCTGGTTCATTTCCACAAGGGCATTTCTTTTCCTTGTATCGAACAAAAAAGCAAAAATACAAACAAACATGCAGCACAGCAATTAAGCCAGCAGCAAAACCAAAAATGTAAATCACATACATAACATATATTCGCAGCATGTAATTCAAGTTTATCATATCTGTTATATTCCTTTACAGCAAATGTTATATTGGCACCTTCGTATGTCAAACCAGAAGCAGTACAGAGACAACCTTGGTAGCAGCAGCTTGTTTACTTTTAAAACTACATAGACCATATGTGTCAAACATACGGCCCGGGGGCCAAAACCGGCGAGCCAGAGGGTCTAATCTGGCCCGCGAGATGAATTTGCGAATTACACTGAAGACATTAACTGCAATTTTTCCAATAAAAGTAATTGCTATTCCAAGGGTTCACACAGATTTAGTAAGAGTTGTGGACATAACTCAACACTGAGACCTAAACTAAACAGAAATTGCATTTCTTTTTCTTAAGAAATATCCAATTGTTCATTAAATGTAAACATTTTCATAATGAACATCTTTGCACTAAAACAAAAGAAAACATTTGGAGTTGTTGTTATTCATAGGTAAATACGCTATTGTGTTATTGGTCCGGCCCCCTTAACATCAAACTGGGTTTATGTGGCCCCTGTACTAAAATAAGTTTGACACCCCTGACATAGACTGAAACAGCCCGTTTAGGCCGTGGTTAAAACCACGCGCATACGCGCAGCTTAGAATTAAGGAACCGTGTTGTATTTTGAGCTGAAACGTGAACTACACAGCCCGGAGACACGTGAGCTTTAAAATTAATTGTTAAAAAGGGAGACCTTTTTTAACAATTATTGGACCTTTAATACACATTTGTTGGTATTGTAGTATTAAGAAATATCAAGAAATAAGAGCAGTTATAGTGGTATGTGAGTTCAAGGCCTTTAAAAAAAATAAAAGAACTTGTGGATTCATTCTTTAATAATAAAGCTAATCAGTTTTAATTGCAATTAACAGTATTATGCGTGATTTGAATGCAAACTGAAAATATTGAATTCGCATCCTGCTATGGCATGTATGAAGGTTATCTTTTCCTATATTTAACATTTTATATTATTATTATTATTATTATTATTGGTAGTAGTAGTAGTAGTAGTATTTGTGTATAATAGTTGTATTTTACACATAAAATAACCTTTTATAACACAACACGTGGTCTTCTTTATACCGATAGGTGGCAGACATGCGCTGTAGCCCTAACGAGCCTCTAAAAACCACAGAAGAAGAAACTCCCCTACGTCATTGGCCAGAGGTTGTCTAACAGCCAAGATGGCGGCGACAATGTTGAGGTCGCTTTCCAAACTAGGACGTCCTTCAACAAAATTAATATTAAACAACAACCTGCTGAGCCCTGGCTGCACGGTCCTGCAGAACAGGTGAGACAACGCGGAGACAAAGCGCGGCGCTATGTGTGACTTTTATATCGACGGCTGCTTTAATGTCCACAAAAAGGATGCATGCCGACAGGCTAGCGTTAGCATAATGCTAAACAAGCCGACTTTGCCTCTGCAGAAACACGCAGAATAGTCGCCTTCTTAAATTTAATCTTTATTTTTGAATGGAAGACGACTTGGCAAGGTGCAGACGTGATTATAGCACCGCTGCCACCTCAACTGCCCCCGTACGTTTTAGGCTACGTTAGCTTTCTTGCTACCTCCTAGGCGTCTGTTGTTAGCTAACGTGTGTCTGTTTACGGCACAGGCGCTGCGTCTCCTGTGTTAACCTTAAGGTCAGGACTAAATTAATATTAATTAATAATTTAACAGGTTATCAATTTACAGCGACTGCAGCCATTATACAACACCAGACAACCTAAAATATGTGTATGCTAGGCTAGTTATTGACATGTTTTTGCTATAATTATGCAACATTTAGCATCAAGCATCTTTTGCTTGGACAGCCTGCACCTATATTCTGTTTCTGTTTCCATCACCAGCTAGATCTGATAATCACTAGTCAGATTTGGGAGGCCGGGTGTAGCTGAGGTGCTCAGCCTTTCCACATGACAGCCTGAACAAATTTAGATCAAAGCCTCTTAGGCAGCACTCAGGTAGCCTGACAGGTGTCACCTACCTCGCACTCGGATAATATTCTGGCCCTCGTGGTGGCAGCTAAATACTGAACACCTGGCCTTGTGATTATCTCCTGTTAATATAATCTGTGTCTTTCTGTGCGTTTTGTTTTTGTTTTCAGGCAGAAACAATGGCAGCCAGATGTGGAGTGGATGGAGCATTATGGCGGGGCGGTGATGTACCCCACTGCTGTCACTGAGAAATGGGCACCACCCCCGTGGAATGGTAACACCCACACACACACACACACACACACACAGTGAAGCGTACAAGAATAATGGCTGCTGTTCTAAATGTACGTTTGCGTCAGAAAAGTGGCCTTTTCTTCATCCGGTCTGATTGCGTTGAATTCCCTTTCCTTTTCAGACAAAGATGCTCCCGCGGAGAAGAATGTGGCCAACCTGACGATCAACTTTGGCCCGCAGCATCCCGCTGCTCACGGTGTGCTGCGTCTGGTGATGGAGCTCAGCGGAGAGTCTGTCAAGAAGTGTGACCCGCACATTGGGCTGCTGCATCGTGGCACCGAGAAGCTGATCGAGTACAAGACCTACCTGCAGGTATGGAGCAAATTGCACCACTGTGTAAACTATCTCTGGGTTGATATCACGCTGCTGGAAATGTACGCTACTCTTGTCCATGATTTTCTACTTTTGCTCATTTAGATTGGTCTGTGTGGCTATTGTCTCTTTTTCATGCTTCTTTATTTATTTATTTATTTACACTTCTCATGATGAACTCTGCAGTGGTTTTCTCCCTTTCTGGTTTAAGTCAACCTTTCAGCCAGGTGGTATTTGATCATGACTCACTGATGGTTCCCTACCTGGTGGTGAAATTCGTACAACCATAAGCCTTAATTTAAACCCATTAGATGATGGTTAAATGATTTTCCGTGTATAAAAGCGTAACAATGCCCCTCATGCCGAGGAGGATGAAGACGACCATCAAGAGCTGGCGCAACAGCAAGAGAGCACCTCACTCGCTCATTTGAAAGTGAAAATCTTGATGTCAGCCGTAAGACCTTTATCGTGCGTTGCTTAATTCTCCTCACGTTCCTCTTGCTCCGTTTCAGGCTCTGCCCTACTTTGACCGCCTGGACTACGTTTCCATGATGTGTAATGAGCAGGCCTACTCTCTGGCTGTGGAGAAGTTGCTCAACATCCAAGCTCCACCCCGGGCCCAGTGGATTAGAGGTACGGAATAGAAATGGTCAGACATGAGGAGGTCTCAGGACTTCAGATCCGATGATTCGCGGCTTTAGAGCTTTTAAGTGCCTATTACGATGAGTGTAATCTAATCTTTCCTGAGCATTTAGTGAGATTTGTGGTATTGAACAAACATAAAAGCGGATGTAAGCAGTAGACACATATATCATAGAGTGACATTTACATTTCTAGGGATGTAATGCGAAGTGGACTCTTGTTTTTTGGTCTAATGAGCAGTCCAAACAAAAGAAATCAAAGAACAGCTGAATAAAAAAGAAGCGAATCAACGAATCAAGCGACCGTTTCTGGTATCAACAGTACAATGTGCCCTTCGTTGTGTTTACAGTGCTGTTCGGAGAGTTGACTCGCATCATGAATCACATCATGGCCATCACCACGCACGCCCTGGACATCGGTGCCATGACTCCCTTCTTTTGGATGTTTGAGGAGAGAGAGAAGGTTAGATGCTTAACTGATTACAATGTGCTACAACCAGGTAGCTAAACTATCAGAGGACTCCTGGAAATCTGATCTGCCTTGGATAACATGTCTCCATAATATCCACTGTCCTCCCGATCCATAAAACATCACTGAAATTTCCGATTTGATCATTTAATCTCAAATGCAAAGCAGTCCTGAGTAGAGTTTTCACGCTGAGAACCTTCTTCTTTTGCGTTTCCTTTCAGATGTTCGAGTTTTATGAGCGAGTGTCTGGAGCCAGAATGCACGCTGCATACGTCAGGCCCGGCGGCGTTCATCAGGTAGGTGAATAATCCGTCTGCTCGCAGTCAGACCTGATGATGCGGGTAGGTCTTCTCAGCCCAGCAATTTTAAAAAATGTTCTCCAATTCATCACACACGTTTCTTCCCCCCCCCCGCCCCTCCCCCCCAGGATATGCCCCTTGGCCTGATGGATGACATCTATGAGTGGAGCAAGAACTTCTCCATTCGAATTGATGAAGTAGAAGAGGTGAGCGACTCCAGACGTGATGAAGCACGATGCAAATGCTTTTAAAATCCGTTCAGTGAAAGCAGCTTTGCGTTTGTCCTCCTCGTCGCAGATGCTGACCAACAATCGTATCTGGAAGAACCGCACCGTGGACATCGGGGTGGTTACTGCCGAGGAAGCCCTCAACTATGGCTTCAGGTGACCCGCCTGTTAGAGCTACGGGAGGCTTAGAGTGGTTTAAATATTACAAATCTGATCACCTCTCTCCTCATTCCTCTTCCAGTGGGGTGATGCTGCGAGGGTCAGGAATCAAGTGGGATCTGAGGAAGTCTCAGCCGTACGACAAGTACGACGAGGTGGAGTTTGACGTCCCCATCGGAAGCAAGGGAGACTGTTACGACAGGTAAACTATTAACAAACCGCTGTAGTTGAGAGTCGGAAATTAACACCCAACAAGTGCGAGATGCAACAACGTTCAGCTGCTCTGCCTGTAATGAAGAGATGTCGTGAGGTGTAAAATGAAAAGGGGCTTTCCCGTTCATTCAAGGAGCTTAAACATGCAGATGGGCAAAATAACGTCAGCTGCTATCATGCACCACTGGCGTGTTTTAAGCAGCAGATAGCGAGACGCCTCCTAGAAGACAGGTGAAGGAGTCCAGTGGGTCATTTCATAGCAGCAAACTAGCAGCAGTTATTTCACTAAGGATGAAGCTCATTCTGCCGTGACGTTCAGAATATGTAAGTCCTGATATATAACAAATGTACTGCTGCAATGCACACTCATCTGATTTGTGCCTAAATCGGAAGTCATTCAACACCCCAGTATGTAATCAGCAGTGTTCCACCTAAATAGTTTGATGTGCAGTCTCTGTAACGGCAGATAAGATTAGCCCTACATATATGGTCGGCTTTTTTCTTTTTTTTTAACTGCTTATTGCAAAGGTCATAGGTGATTGGCTGCAAAAAGTCTGAGACGGCACCACTCACGAGGGGTGAAACCTGCATGCAGTGACGCCACATCAGCAGCAGAGGAAGGAGGAGATGACTGATAGTGACGGGTGTCGGTGTTTCTGCGTTTTCTCTAGACTTCATTCATGTTGGAGAGATTATTAAGTTTAAAGAGTGTCAATAAAAAGAGGACGAGTATAAATAAAGATCAAAGCCTAATTATAGCCACATCTGGCTTGTCGCTGCATCTATGAAAAGATGAGATAACCCTCACTCCTAAACCCTTCTTTCGATAGGTTTCCAAAGCCTTTAAATTTAAAATAATTACCCTACAGGGTTCTCTCCAGGTACTCCGGCTTCCTTCCACTGTACAAAAACATGCTTGTTAGGTTCATTAGTGATTCTAAATTGGCCGTAGGTGTGAGTGTGAATGGTTGTCTGTCTCTCTGTGTTGCCCTGCGATAGACTGGCGACTTGTCCAAGGTGTACCCTGCCTCTCGTGTACCTGTCCAGGGCGTACCCTGCCTCTCGTGTACCTGTCCAGGGCGTACCCCGCCTCTCGTGTACCTGTCCAGGGCGTACCCCGCCTCTCGTGTACCTGTCCAGGGCGTACCCCGCCTCTCGTGTACCTGTCCAGGGCGTACCCTGCCTCTCGTGTACCTGTCCAGGGTGTACCCTGCCTCTCGTGTACCTGTCCAGGGTGTACCCTGCCTCTCGTGTCCAGGGTGTACCCCGCCTCTTGTGTACCCGCCTCTTGTGTACCCGCCTCTCGTGTACCCGCCTCTCGTGTACCTATCCAGGGTGTACCCCGCCTCTCGGGTACCTATCCAGGGTGTACCCTGCCTCTCGGGTACCTGTCCAGGGTGTACCCCGCCTCTCGTGTACCTGTCCAGGGCGTACCCCGCCTCTCGTGTACCTGTCCAGGGTGCACCCCGCCTCTCGTGTACCTGTCCAGGGTGTACCCCGCCTCTCGTGTACCTGTCCAGGGTGTACCCCGCCTCTCACCCGATGACAGCTGAGATAGGCTCCAGCAGACCCTGCGATCCTTATCAGGAACAAGCGGTTACAGAAGATGAACGAATAATTACCCTGCAGATTTAGCTCTAGTCTCTTCTTCAAGTTTCAACATAATAACTTATCTCAATGAAATGTGATGGCGCAAGTTTAAAATACGACATAAATAGGTGAGAACTTTGCTGGTGACTTCATTTCCCTGCCCCGCTGTTCTGCCTCCTGTGCTATGTGCAAGCTTTCATTTCCTGTCATGTTAATTTTGGCGCAAGTAAATAAGTCAACTTAACTTCGCCCTTGCATCCCAAATATAAGTACTACTAGACAACCGTAGGACTCGCAAATAATTTGTTAAAAAGCAGTTTGGAGTTTCCGCGTAAGAAGAACTAGCAAGTGTGAGATGGGCGACAGATTTTATCAAGCACCAGTCCGCGTCGCTTGCTTTTGCCACTTTGCAGTTAATGCAAATTGTATTTGACGTCTTTAAAATAATTGACTTTATGTAGCAGATACATAATCAGATCAGGCTCCGGGTTCTGGAAAGCGTCTTGGAGACGGCTTGGATTGTTATTGACGTATATAAATACGATTCAGGCGTTGAACGTTCTTGCAGAAATCTTCCACGTCATTGCTTTTCCATGCTAAAGCTCAACGTAGCAGCAAATATGTCGCATAATGCAAAGTCCCCAAAGCGACTAGTGGAGCGCTATTTATATAAATTATTTGCAGATGTATGCATTTCCTTTAAAATAGAGAAGCCAGAGAAGCCCCATATGCCCTGAGTGATCAGCTGCAACGGCTAAAGCAGAAATGACCCCGTACGTATTTGAGCTCAGCAGTACTGAGACATGAACATCTAGAGACGGAGCACGTTTATCAACATGCATTCTTGTGTGTACTTGTGTTGAACCCTTTCAGAATGAAGATATGACCCTTTTTATATAAAAAAAAAAAAAGTGTTTAAGACGGAACCGATACAGACCTATTTTAATCAGCCCAGCTTTCTGCAGAAACGTGTTTTACATAGTTGTATTCTTTGTCCGAGCTATACGCTTTTTATGCATTTCGATTATGTGAAAACTCCTTTCAAAACATGAGTTGAGTAAAGCTCAGGGTCGACATAAACGTGTACCGGAACTGCTTTCTCTTCTTTATGGATGCAGTGTAAGAGCTGATTATGATTCACAGCTACATCTGTAAGTTGACAGCTATACCTGTGTCTGTGTGTGTGTTACAGGTATCTGTGCAGAGTGGAGGAGATGAGGCAGTGTCTGAGGATCGTTCACCAGGCGCTCAACAAGATGCCAGAGGGAGAGATTAAGGTGGATGATGCCAAGGTGGCCCCACCCAAGAGGTCTGAGATGAAGGTGAGCCGAATAGACATTGTCATCAAAGAACTAATGGCGACAGCGGCCAGCGGTGACACATTAAAGCCGAGGTGACAGCCAACAGACATCGAGCACTTATTTTCTGGCCTGCAGGCAGGTGGCAGAAGTTAGTGCCAGAGGTTCAAGCATCGACAGTATAAAGATGGACGGCGGAACAGCTCCTTTAAAGTGAAGCCAAAGCAAGTAGAGCTCCCCCTGGTGGCTGGCTGCAGTATAGGTCATAAGCTCCGCCTCCTCCATGTTTGTGGATGGGACGTGCGCCAAACTAAAACACTAAAATACGCGTCAAATAACTTTTTTCAAGGATGGTTTCTGTCATTTTAGGTAGTTAATATATTGTTGATGTATGTTCAAGTGTCAATTCTTTGGATAAGTTTCATTTTGGTTATTTTATGCTATAGAAACAGGATGTGACATAATGGCGATTACCAGTTGCCATGCCAACTGCTCCGTAAAGCGGTCCTGTAGGACTGTGGAAAAAAAAAAAAATAAGTACAGTGTATAATCCAACATTTCCTTGTAACTAGTAGAGGTAGAGCAGAGCGTAGTATTGATTAAACAAAAACGCGAGTGAGTCTGGAGGAAGTGTGGGCGGGGCATCGATATCGCGTCTCCACGTGGCTCCACTCTTGGACCCTACTGCGCAGACTCTGGCTCAAAACTTGCAAGATGGCGCCACCTGTATCCCCAGAAAAATAGCATCAGTTTGGCCAATGCAAGGAAGTGGGGACGCATTGTCCATATTTATATACAGTCTATGCTTTCAGGGTTTGTCTCCAGAACTAGGGTCAGATGCTCATCAGTAAATGACTGATCGTCATCTTCGTGTGTCACGATCCTCACTCTCTTCCTGTCGGTTATTTCATCTTTGAAAAGGTTTTTCCTGTACTTCTTTGTGTTAATTAAATGTCTTTCATTTCCCTAATTTGCCTTCACCCTACCCCTTTACAGAATCAGGCTTGATATCACCTCTAGTTCCCCTCACCACTGTTAGAAGAGTTTTAAACTTCAACCTGCTGACATGTGTTATTTATTTGTGACCTCTTCTTGCTAGACGTCCATGGAGTCTCTGATCCACCACTTTAAACTGTACACAGAGGGCTACCAGGTCCCACCAGGGGCCACGTACACCGCCGTAGAGGCCCCCAAGGTGAGACCGCTCATCATCCAAATAATATTAGACCTCTGCATTGACCTGTCTCTTTGTTATTTTCCTCTCACATTAGTAAACTCGTCTGTAGATCCACTAATAGGCACCCCACAGTTTTTGTTCAGTGTGTACTCTTAGTAGTTTTTTGAGTCTTAATTAATTGTTGTGATGTAATATTCTTACTGAAGTGCATCTGTGTATCTGTGTGTGTGTGTGTGTGTGTGTCCGCTTGCAGGGCGAGTTTGGTGTTTATCTGGTATCGGACGGCTCCAGCAGACCCTATCGCTGCAAGATCAAAGCTCCGGGATTCGCTCACTTGGTGCGCGCTCGCAACTTCACAAGACGCCGTGAAATATTAAACACACCGGCGCAATCAATTATTCAGCGCGTTTAACGCCTCGTCCTCGGGGCTACTTTTAGTTCATTAGCGACATTTTAGAAAAGTATTATTGGGCCGTTTTTAAAAGCACACAGACTCTCTCTCCTCCTCTGCTCCCCTTCCTCCCTCCCTTCCTCCTTTCCTGCCGGTCCCTTAGCTCGTGGCAAGCAGTCGTTTGAATTTTTGGGTCTACGAGGCTAAAAATGTCTTTAAAGTTGCATAAACAAACTATTAGAGTAGCGAGAGCGTTAACTTCAGGCTATGATCTAGTGAATTATGAAGCTCACTGATGTGTAAAGTGGTAGCTGCTCTCTGACGGTTGAATTTCTCTTTCCAGGCTGGTCTGGATAAAATGTCCCAAGGACACATGTTGGCTGATGTGGTGGCCATTATTGGTAAGATATGTGATTATTATTTCCGCTATTTTTATACATTAATTTGTATAAAGTTGTATTAAAATCTTTCTTTTATCTCTTCTCTCAGGTACACAGGATATAGTGTTTGGCGAGGTTGACCGTTGACGTGACGCCGCTGCTTTCTGGGTTAATGAAGAGGAGAATTCGCTGTCTTTCACACTTCTGGTAGAGAGGTTCTCTTCCTGTTCTCTTCTCTCTGTAGTGAGGTTCTTCGACATATGCCTCCGCTCGTAATCACTGATGTACAATGCTCAAATAAACCTAATAAATATTTTATGAGTCAACGCCGAAGTGTATTTCGTGTTTTTTTTTTTTGGCTTTCGCGTTATTACGGCGCGATTAGAAGTCTTTTTCAAACTCTCCGTTTCCTTTTAACTGCCTCAAAAACCTGAGATATCGAGTATTAAAGAAAAAAAAAAAAGAAAAAAGAAATGGCAGCAGAGACCAAAGCCTCTTTCCTCTGCTTTGGTGTTCAAATGGGAGGGGGGGGGGCGGGGGAGTGGTCTGATGAGTCGAATGGACTTCGAGCTCAGACCACAACTTCCCCTCTCTCTCTGAGCTGCGAAGGAGCGCGCACTGCTCGAGTCTCAAAAACACCAACGACTAGTCGCGTTTGCTGGTTGTTCAAAAGGATCCACCTGTGTCGAACCTCTGTTGCCATGGCTGTGTGGGGCCGGAGTCCGCTACTGGTGGCGATTCCTCTGTGGATGTGTTTTGGGAGAGCTGGTAAGCTGTGACCAAAAAACTAAATCTTTTTATACATCAGTGAATGTGATGTAACCTCCGATTACCTTACTTTTAGTTTATGATCAGAAAACTTGTTCGGTTCTTATATCTTTAATTTAGATACAGAGCAACTAAACAAACTGTTGTGTTTGAGGATTAAAGGTGAAAATAGTGTATTTTATATAAATCTAAGGAGCGAAGATAAAAGTGTCTGCTGTGCTGGTACATAACAAACCTAAACTTTATTTTAAAGCTATAATTTACAGTATATGGGCAGATTGGTACGTGATTATTGAAAGCGCTGGGTTGTTGTTTTTTTTTGTGACATTTGGTCTGAATTCCGCTCAGTGTAGGCAGCTGAAATGTAGTCACCACTTTACAGTTCCTGTGAAAAGAGAAACTGACCCTGTTGGTTCATGTAAGTTGTGGTGAGGAACACACACACACACACACGCATGCATGGGGTGAGGTGTTGATTGGGGGGGGTGGGGGGTATGGACACTTTTTTTTTTTCTCTTTTCTCTAACTACCGCACTAGTTGAGCCACTTCTCATGCATGCCTGGCATCGGACAAATTGAGTCTTGCTGCCTCCAAATTTTGTATATTTCATGAGTGTATGCGTTTTTTTTTTTTTGCAGCGTACGCACTTTTTGAAAAAGAGCGTACATTTGATGAATGCAGCTTTAACAGCTTCCCGTTGATTTTCAACACGACATCCTAAAAAGTTGATTTAACAAGATAAAAATTCAATGTCTACAAACAAAAATGTGGAGATGAAGAGTATTTCTGGCTTTCTAATAGTCAGTAGCCTAAATACTGAGTCTATACTTAAGCAGGTAGAGACGCAGAGCTGGCATGATTAAATCGATTAGTCGTTAGCCTGCAAGAAAAATAAGCAAGAAAAGTCGCATTTTCTGCAGAAATACCAATTAGTTAACGCGTCTAGCTTCTCAAATACAGAGTATGTGCAGTACTCGCTCACTTTTAAAACAGTTTGTGATCGCGGACGGTTTATTTTCACTATTTTACGGCTCAAACTAATCATTCTCGGAACAGCGAGTAAGGGAGATAATTTTTTTACATATTTCAGCGTTTTCTTGCGTGTTTGAGAAAGTCAAGCAGGTGTATTAAATTTGAACTTGAAACACACTGGTTTTTATTCCAAGCCACAACCGACTGACCTACTTCTAAGTACACCGTGGTCTGCAGTGCAGTTTGAGTTGAGGTTACAGCCAGCTGCTGTATACAATTTAAGAAGGAGGTCAGTTATTTATTCATTTATTTTAAAGTCTCCTCTAACTGCTTTGCGTCCTGAGCAATTTGATGTAAGAAAATTAAAGATGCCATAGGAGTTGGGGCAAACATATGCGCGCTTCTCGCTCTCATGCGCTGTAGAGGGACGTATGGAAACATGTTAATGTCTTAATATCACGCTATAAGTTGTGTGTTGAGGCCTTAGTCGGTGTTAACTGTTTCCTCTGAACCCGCACTGCTTGTGACTCGCGGAAACCAAAAGATATGTCAGTGCAGATAACGCACCGCATCTCACAGGCAAACACGTACCCCAGCTGTAACAACTCGGGCTGTCTGCAGGCTTTACTGGATCCCCCTTATCCATGAGTACAGTAGGCTACATCCAAAAACAGACCCAACCCCTAAAACAATGCCAGGACTTCTGTCAGAGTTAAGTGGAGATTGAGATTCACCACTTTGCCAAGGGAGGCCGCATTAGGAATCGAGTCTGTGAGGAAAAACCGATCATGTGATTGCAGATTTTTTTTTTTAGGGAAGTGATTCATCTCTGTAATGATAGAGGTAAGGAGCCATAATGACATCAACCGTATGAGGGGAATTTCTTGCTTAGAGAAGTTGTCGTAACTTCTCTGTAATTGTAAGAAATAAACTTTTATATTCTTTTGGAGAAGTCGTTTAGCAAGATCACCTATATCCTCAAACAAATCAAATAACACAGCAGCGCTTAATTTTAATGCTTCGAAAGTTGCGGTCAGTTAAACGTAAGATGCGTTCAAAGCAGTCAGGGAAAAAAAAAATGACGTAAACTAATCGTGTAAATTGGTTTTAATCATTTAGAAACTAATTAAAGTGTAAAATAAATGTCAGTCACGTATTAAAGTAAGTAATTTAACCTTCATCTGTTTCCATTAGGTCATCTTTATGATTTTAAGTAAGAACATGTCAGGAGTTTCCACCCACAACAGGAAGAGCTCTGAACTTAATTTTACTTCCATGTTTATACTTTAACTAAAACAAGTTTATGCTTGATTTAAAGAATATAATTTTTTTTTTTAACTAATAGCTTTTATGTAAATTACACATTTTGCTGCGTAACCATGATGATAACACTTAATAACACAGTAAAGTCCTTTTATTGTTGGTTAAATTTCATGTGCGCAAAATGTAAGTCCAAAAGAAAAACACCATTTTTAAAGCTGGCTTTTTTCCTTTTTTCAAAAAAATTCATGTAGACGTAAATAAAATCACATTTCTTTTTTTGTTCTTTAATTTTACTTTTACTTAAGTGAAAAATCAACGTAAAAAACAAACAAAAAAACAACAGGTAAATACCAAAACAAATAAAAACATGTGGGAGTTACAGACTTGGCAATCTGTTAGCAATTTGTCAGTAATGTGTTCGGTCCTGAATATTGACCATTTCGTCCATTTTTTTCTTTGGGTTGAGCTTCCTCTAGTCTTAGACGGTGTGTCATCTTTTCCATTGTGTAGATATCATCTAGCATCTGTGTCCACTGATCCTCTGTAGAGAGGGGGTTCTCCCTTAGACTTAGACTTAGACTTAGATGAACTTTATTCATCCACAAGGGAAATTGCTTGGTCACACATAAAAGCACATTTCTGAAAAGAATTACTACAAATTTGTGTCTCAGTATGTACATTTTTTTTTTTTACATACTGTGCTTTGGCAAGTGATTGCTAGTCGTTACGACTTCAACAGATCAGATGCAGGATCTATGGAGGACTCATAGTGTCCATTTTCTTTATTACTTAACGTAATTACTCTCATATTTTCTTTATTGCATGCATGGTTGCGTTAATGAAGATTTTCTTTTTAAATGCCACAGTCTTTCTCAGATTTCCTTTCCTCTATCTGTCAAAAATAAACGCATGCTATAGTGATAGCACATAAAATGGCGCTATATATCTTCCGTATTTTGCACTATACATGTATTGCTTCAGATAATACATACACTTCACTTTATGCACTTGTTTTTTTTTTTTCATGCATGTCGTTGCCGTTGTTTCACAATTGAGATGGTGACAGCGCTCGTTACCAAACAAGACTGTTTTGTAAGTGACGCTGTAACAGTGCCATGGGTTGCTGAGAAAGGTCATTGCCACAAGATGTGACGTGTGAAGTCGACTGAATTGCCAAGGGTCACTTTGACGTGTTCATTTTGAAACTATTAGATAGGTATTCCATTAACAGTGGAAGTGGAAGTTCTTACGCTGCTAATAATTAATTCTCTTGTGCTCCTTTAGCTGCTCTGGCTGAGCCCGAGATCTGTTATGTGCTGGACGGCATCCTGTTTTTGTACGGCATCATCCTGACGGCTCTCTACTGCAGGATCAAGGTCTGAATATCTGTCTTCTACACTGTCCATTAACACAAATGCGACTATTTTATTTTATTTAATTTTAAAATAAATGTTTGGAATACAAATGATGGATAAATACCAAAAAGTATATTCATTTAAATATAAAAACGTATACGTTACCTCATTATAAAAATATTTTGATATAAAAATGAATTAAAGCAGATACCTAAAAGACTTTTAATTAATTAAATTTCACTAAATTAAGCAACGCGATTGTGATTAAGCCCATAATGCAGTGGTGACATTATATAAGTAATTAAACTTACATTTACATATTCAGATATGGGTGTCTGTGGAGACGTTCATGCATTTACTACATAAATAAACAAGAATCCGCGCATGGTTAGCGATTTATCACCCAACAGTTATTATGTCTTTGCAAGAGTCTATAAGCGGAGCTCGTGATCATGTCACAAAGGCGACACTATTCGTATCTCCTCTAAAAAAAAAAAAAAAAAAAACGCACCGCAATTACCACCTTTAGCCACAGGTGTCGCCAAAAGCAATAGTTTAGATTACTCCTTCAATGTCGTAATGTAAAATAGGGTGTCATAAGCGAGATAAAGCACCTTAAACATGTAAAAACGACAATGAAGCACTCCGTTGGCTGTAGTCAGCAGTGACTGTAGATTATAAAGCGTTTAGAGTAATTTGGTCGTCCTCTGTTTGGAAAAAAAAGAATGAGCTTCACGTGTGAAGCCAGGACGGTGCTGCTATCTAAAATGAGGTGAGAAAAAGGGACATGTCTATTTTAAAAGTTAGGTGATGATTAAAGTGGCAGCCTTGGTTTCATTCTCTCTAGTGTCTCCTTTGGTGAACAGTAGTAGGGGAGGGGTGAACCTCACTTCCAAGAAGTGACATCAGTCGGTTTAGTGTTAGCTCTGCCGGATCTCTTGCAGAAAGATAACTGCTGCATCACTAATAGCGCCTTAAAGTGAAATTCTCTTAGAGGTTGTGACTTCAACCCTGAAGCTAAAATATTTGCCCCCAAAATAAAATTGAACTTGTTTTGTTTTGTTTTGTTTTGTTGACGTGCGTTTGGTTCTTCAACAGATCATGAATGCCAGAGAAGCTGAGCAGGGGAAAGGAAAGCCAAAGCAGGTCAGGGTGAACGCACGCACACATACACACACCCATACGCACACATACGGCTAGAATAGACACAGAGGCGTGCGGCTTGCCGTGTGAAAATGCGTTTCAAAGAGACGAGACAAAGAGATGCATGTAAAACAGCGCACCACAAAGTGGAGTTTCAGGAAACTATTAAGAGACGGAGCGCTGGAGGCAAAAATAATTTCACTGGTCAGGTCAAACCTCAGGGGATGAGCGCTGAGGTCTGAAAAAGACAAAGGAAATTGGCACATACCATACCCACATATAGCTATTGTTCTGTTTTTTTTTTGTTGTTTTAAATCCGCAGCTCTTGTGTTTTGTGGGGAGTTGAACTTGCATGACACGTCCACTCTGAGAAAGTTTCGATTTGCTGCGAGGGCCGAGAAGCTGTCGGTCCCACCAGCCGCAACTTCTCAGCGAAATCCGACAGATTTGCCCGTTGTTGGCTGATAGCTAGCAATGTGTTAGTACGACTAAGATCTTGCCTGTTCTGTCCTGTAACAGCTGCAACCAAACACTTGTGTTGGGACATTTACATCAAATGTATGGAGCTTTAAATGGCTAAAGAAGAAGTCGATGAGAATGTGATCGTGTGTGTCATATCTGATCTAAACTGATATTAAAGAGGAACTTGAGTGGTTGCAGAGTATCCCGCAGTTTATGCTTCTGCATTAAGTTGTCTCAGAGGCTACGCCGTTAACGCTGACACCTATGCAGACAAATGCAATAGCTGACGTGCGCCTCCCCAGAAATGTAGTTACGTGCCTTGGCGACGCAGAGCGCAAGAGCTGTGGTTGGTCCGCTTGGTAGTAGCGTGTTTCTGCTTTAGTATTTCCGGCTGCTTCTCCATCTTTGTGATTTTTCGAATTGATTGTTTTGGATTGATAAATAATCGGTGAGGCCAACTGGGTAGGTTTGGAGCTACGAAATTTCGGGAAAAGTTTCAGCCGCCATTGTGGAAAGTGAAGCAGGAAGTAGAAACAAAGATGAGCGCACAAGTATAAATGGCTTGCTTCCGCGTAGGCTTCGTACGTAGGTCCTTGCGTTTAGGTCCTGCAGTACTATAAAAGCCTGTAAAGCTTAAGACAGTTCGTAAAAGCCGATGAAGCTCAGTTTGAGCTTGAAAAGATTTTCTACGGGAAGTGAACATCAAATCAGGGAAGGGCTAGCGTATTGGCACTACTAGCAATATGACACATTCAGGAAGCAGTGCCTTTGTGGTTTCAAAGCGATGGTATGTCAGCCTCTGAGGCACAGATCATTACTTCTGAATCTAAATACTAATCTAACACTAATGGAAATGTGGTAAGAGCAGCTTTTGAAGCAGCTCTCCTGTTCACTCGTCTCATGCTTTAAAGCTCCCTTGCAGAGCATGGAGAGCATATATATTTATTTATTTTTTTTCTCTCTTTCCTCCGCTCAACACGTCATAGTTCTGCTTTGCCTATTTTAGCCTATTAATCAGCGAGCCACAGACCTCACACGGCTGCGTCAACCCCTCGGCCGTTTTCGCTTGCATCATTTCTCACCTAGCTGACCAGAGACATGTACTTTCTCAAAGACGTGTCTAACATTGTCCTCTTTCTTTCTTCTTCCCCTACCAGAATGTGGAAGAGGGCATATACACGGTGAGTTTTTACACACCACATATGACGCCTGCAGGTTGAATGTCGAGCTGTTGATTAACTCATTTTGCTGTATCTTTACCTTCCCCCTTTGTAGGGTTTGACTCCCCGTGCCCAGGACACATACGAAACCATCGGCATGAAGAAGTGACGTGACAAAGGGAAACTCCCAATCCACCTTTTTGCACCTACTTCTTTTTTTTTGGTATTTAAGTATTGCCATATCGTACTCTGCTTAGATTTTGGAGATCTATGAGATTGCGTTCGCCGAGGAGTTTTGCTTTTGTTGACGGAGGAAACAGAAAAAGGGAAGAGGGGCCCAAAGACGGGTAGTTCTCAAAAAACAAAATGGGCTTCACTGCTTGTTGCACATATTTAAGTTCAGGGCAAACATATTTTTATAACTGCAATGCTTCTTATACTTTTATATGTAACGTATTTTTCTTTTCTTTTTTTAAAGAAATATAGTTGTTCTTCTACACATTTTGTAGATTGTTTTGCGCTGACTGGCTCCAACTTCCCTGTACAGGCGATAGGTCCCACTTCCTTTTTTTTTTTTTTTTTTTTTTTTTATTTACAAGGCCAATTTGAACATTTTGGGGTTTTTTTACGTGCGTTTGCAGTTGTTTTAGACGCATCCCCGCAGAAGTTGTTTGCTCTGCGGCGCATGACCTCTGTTATTTGGGGAAGGAGAGAAAAAAAAAACAACACGTAGCACGCTTTAAAGGTTAGAAAGGAGGAGTTTTTCCTGCGCGCCACAGGATGGCAGTGACGGTGCAATCGGTGCGAGCCCCTTTACCTGTCCATGTTCACAAGAAGAAAAAAAACAAAAAAAACACACACACAGTTATTTTCTATTTAAACTGCTGCCTGTTGGAGCCATGAAGCTGTTTTATGTACATAAATGCACAAAAGCTATTAAGTGGTCCAAGTGCGCGTTAAACAACTCTGTCAGTCTCTGAATTATATGTTAAAAGCAGCAAACCCCACGCCTCCTATAAATGTGGTTGTACAAAATTAATAAAAAGTAACATCAAATAATATGTAGCCCAGAAGATAGATAGAAACCTGCTCTGCTTTTGTAAAGGAGGAAAAAGAAAACATCACAATGTGATTACGTGAAGAAGAAAACAATATGTGTCATTCACCAGATTGTTGTACATGATCCCATTTCTTTTAAGAATAAACAAATGCACCAAAGTCCTCACAATGCAATTTTTTTTCTTTTCTCTTTTAATTTTTTTGTTTTTGACACTGTGCTCCTGTGTTTTTGCGACTGCCCCGCTTCAAATAAAAGGATTAACTCCTCGCAAAAAGGGAGGAGGAGGCACCTTTAGTTGTGGTATCGGTGTGGCTATTATGATGCACGGCCCGACAGTTAAAACTGCCTCTTTGTGCCTGGTTTTCAGCTGCCTCTCCTCAGAGCGGAGCAAGTAAAGACGGGAAAGGAATAACTGTCATGTTGCCTCGGCCAAACCGGAAAAGCGACTTCTCGGAGTGTTTTTGTGAGTCGCTAGGTGTGTGTGTCAGATAGAGAGAGGGAGGGAGAGAGAGAGAGAGGGAGAGGTGTAGCACAAACAGGTGTATCCCAAACAGGTAAAGCTGCGTGAAGCTGCGCCTTCTTTCTCCTCTTTCTTTTTTTTTTTTTTAGAAATGGCAAACAGGATGGCGTGCTCCTAACTAACTAAGGGATTTACACTTTTCATGCGGACTGAATAACACAGCTGATATATTCTGTTGCCCTGGGCTGGATTTAACAACAACAAAAAACGAGAAGACAACCAGGGATGATGATCCGGCCGCACTAGGCATGAGTTTGCCTCAGTGCTCCATGCCTGCCTGCCTGTCACTTAGGATCCTATTACCTGGACTCATGAGCTTTTTTACTCTGAAGTTATCCCAGCAACTTGTGCACAGTTAACCAAAAAAAAAATTAAAAAAAAACAAACAAACCTGGCAAGGAGAATGACATCTCTGCTGAGCAGGCTCTCTCTGTGTCTCTGGATCTTTGGTAAGATGACTTTAAATGAAGCCTCAATTATGTGATATTGGGACGTCCACACGTTGACCTTTACCGTATTCCTGTGTACTTGTACTGCTCTCTGTTAGGCCTGCTCTTAACGCAACCGCCCGACTGTTTAGGAAAGACGCTTTAAAATGGATTTACAGTGTCTTATGTCAGTGAATACTTGGCGACATTTGGTTTTCTTTAGGTTCGTACGCTGCCCCCGCGGGGCGTCACGCGTGTGCATAAGCTGAATTATTTGGACACTGTGCCATTTTCTTTTTTCTCTTCTCAAGAATAGCTGGAGCAGAGCTGTTAGAAAAACACCTTTTAGAGCCGAGGCTGACATTTCAAGAAAAACAGGTTGCTGTTGATCAATCCCTCCTACTGTCTGATTCATTGGAGCTGCACAGACCCTCCTAGTGTGTGTGTGTGTGTGTGTGTTGCTTAAATTGCTTAAGCCTAACCACTGTCTGCCTGTAAAGTCATTCTGTAACACAGCATACTGTATTATAATGCTTTATTGTGACACTATTAGTGTTATTATTATCTGTTCTCATCTGCTTGGTGCGTGTCAGAATGGTCGTAAATGTGCAAATTCAAATATTAGCATAGAGTCGCACGTACTGACACACAAAAACCCTTCAATCCCGCACATAAAGGGCAGGATAGGCCGAGTGTCATTCCAGTAATGCGGGTGAGTCGGATTCCACAGTGGGGTTTTTAAACATCACGGCGGCAAACATGGGAAAAACAACACAAACACACCTGTCTCCGGAGTACACTCATCGGGTCTGATGGTAAACGCGTGAATCACGTCCTAACCCCAGCGTCGTGGCCTACCTGAGCAGATTCTCGCATACCGGGTGTTGATTCTCTGACACTCCCACAGCTACAAATCAAAAAACCGCCGGATTGTAGACGGGGTCCTAATAAAAAAAGATGAAAGATCTCTCTTTTTTTGGCGAACATCTGGTTCAACCGGTGGTTTGGTTTACGAGAAAAGGTCGAATGAACGCCGTGTCAGCTCTTGACAAATGGAGTTTCATTCATCAGCTCGGCCTGGTGGCTTGGACCGGGGCCCGTGACGTTCAACATGCACGTTCATGTTCCACAGAGGAGGAATTGTTTTTACTCTAGTGGTTGATATTTGTGGTTTTCTGGAGGGATTGGATGCATTGCAGCCCTGAGATAGACTGGCGACCTGTCAAGGGTGTACCCCGCCTCTCGCCCAATGACAGCTGGGATGAGCTCCAATCATCCAGAGCACAAGTGGTTACAGAAAATGAATGAATGAATGAATGAATGGATGGATTGCTGAGAAGTTATGTCTAGACATTCTCCTGCAAGACTTGTGACATTTTCAACAGCCTCATCTGGACGTCAGAAATTCTACAATGCTAACCTGCAACTGGTTGGGACAGTGGCATGGTGGTTAGCACTGATGCCTCACAGCAAGAAGGTTCTGGGTTCGAATCCCACCGTCCAAAGACATGCTTGTGAGGTTAATTGGTGATTCTAAATTGGCCGTAGGTGTGAGTGTGAATGGTTGTCTGTCTCTCTCTGTGTTAGCCCTGAGAAAGACTGGAGACCTGTCCAGTGTGTACCACGCCTCTCGCCCAGTGACAGCTGAGATAGGGTCCAGCACGCCCCCCTAACCCCCTGCGACCCTTCACAGAACAAGCGGTTACAGAAGATGAATGAATAAATGTTAGCTAATTAGCATGGTAATGTTAGCTCGGAAAAACGCATCCTCGTGCCTTCTTGCTACCTTGATGCCAGAAAGATGGAATGACAAAAAAAAATGACTTGAATGAAGTTAACTTGCCAAAAACTGGAGTGTTGATCACTCAATAGCGAAACTAAAAATGTTTCTGAAGGCTTGCGAAAGCAGATACTGTATCAGTCAAGAACAAGTTCAAACAGCTTTTTACCTGATAAGTTCATTCTCAACCGACCTGATAAAAAAGAAAAAGGCATCAGTGTTGTGATTCAGCTCAGACTCACACACAAACGCACACAGAGAGGCTGTGATATTGTGAATTTATAGATAATTTTAGTGTTTTTCTTTTTTGGGTGGGGGGAGGGGCGATCCTTCAGCTAATGTTCATTCACCAAAGATTTTTCAAGTCAGCTGTCTGGAAGCAAATCGATCACCTGTTTGACAACAAGCTCCACGCAAGGAGCAGTGATGTAAAAAAGGAGCTGTCAAGGGCAAACATGACGCAGTGTTTGCCTTTAACAGAACGTCCCCAAAAAACTGAAGCCGCTTTTGTTTTACCGCTGCGCCAAGACAAATATTCGCCTGACAGGTGCAAACAAGCTTCGGCTCCCTGGCAATTTATCCATTAAAAGGCAGGTTGCTGTCGGGATCAACGACCTTTATTCGTTGTGGTGTCCTGTGAGTGCATAATGAGATTGCTGGAGGACAGTAAAAGATAATACACTGCGTCTAAGAGATGTTGATCTGAAAGATAAAATCAGAGAAAAGCAAAAAAGGCGTCCATTCAAGTTTGCGAGTCTGTGGTTGACGTACAGTGTTGCTTTCTGACAGTGCGAAACACAAAAGTGTGTGTGTGTGTGTGTATTTTATTTAAGTTTTCTGAGGGCTCTTTCAACGCCTGCCGGGTCCAGACACTGAGGTAGAGTTTGCTTTGAAAGCTTATCTCGAGCAACTAGTTGGGCGACATATCTTCACGCGTGCTCAGCTCCTCCGACGGGCGGCCTCCTTTCTGTCCTCCCTTTGTGTCTTCGCCGTGCGTCTCCGAACCCCCATCTGCGTCCCCTTCAATCAGCGGAGGCTTGTGTTATTTTTTTTATCGCCGCTGTCACACTTTCCATCCACACTTCCTCGCGTTGGTGATTAAGCCGCACAGCGAAAGGTCGAGCCACAGTAACTCCCACACAGAGATTAGGAAACGCCTTGTAAAAGGGGGTAGTGGGGAATGTAGGGAAATTTAGTTATGTCTTCCAGTAACCCCAAACTTCCATGACGTGGATGACTGAGAACCTTCGCAGACATATGTCTTGCTGTAGGTTAAACAACGCTATCGTCACCTTGTTAGCTTAGCTTTAAATAAAGACCGTCGCCTGGCTCTCTTTGCCCAGGGCAAACACAACCCCACTTGAAAACCACAACTTGCTAACACAAATATATATATATCACATTTTAATTAGTGGATTTAGTAAACTTTGGACAAAGCCAGGCCAGGATTTCCCTGCAATTTCAAGTCAATGCTAGGCTAAGCTAATATTTAAACTGAATGGACAGTCCTATCCGTCCAGTTTCTGAGTATCTTGGACTGTTCCTTTCAAAGCAGGGGCTCATTTTAGTTCGGGACGGCCACATACAGCCCACAACTTGATCTCAAGCGGGTTAGAGCAGTAACATAACAGAGTAATGACCTATAATTAATGACGACTCCAGACTTTTTCTGTTCGTTTTAGTGAAATTTCTTAAGCAAAATAAGTGCAATTTGCACACACTGCTGTCTGCTGTTTAGTCCTGGGTCTCAGTGTTGTGTCCTCTCTCTAAAACAGTGGACAAATTAGGAATAGCAGTTATTTTTCACTGAAAAACTACAGTCTTCTATGTCACTGTTGCACTTTCACGATGTGGGCCAGATTAGACCCTGTGTGGGGCTGCTTTCGGACCGCAGGCCACATGTTTGACACCTACGCTCTAATTTAAGTGCAGTGTGAACTGCACTCGGACGCAGAATGTGTGCAAGACATCTTCTTTAATGCCTGCAATCATTTGGCTTACAGTCGCAGCAGCAAAAACACCACTTTGTGTTCATGCAAAACTTTGAGGTTTTAGAAGTCGGAACAGTCCTCATATGTTTTGGAAAATGTCTTACAGGTTGAAGGCCGCAGCAACTCAGCTGCTGCAGATCGCTGGTAAAATTTGGGCTGATGAAGAATAAACCGCGCCTCCTCTTTTAGTCGCTCTAACCATTTTCTAAGTGAAGCAACAGACAAGTAGCCCGTGGCCTCAGTTAGAGCTTGACCACATTTGTTTGTGGCTCGTGTTTCCTTCTATGTAACTGTTGACTTCTTAAATACGCAAGAAGTGTTGTGGTTTAGATAGACAGAGACCTGTCCTCTCTGAATCATACGTGACTATAAGTAGTCAAAGGTTTATGCAATAATTCAAAAGCAGTATCCGTGTGACTGTATTGAAAACTGGACTTTAGTCATGATGTAACCAATTAGCTCCACGTATTATTTCATATCTGTACCCCTCTTTCTGTTTTAGCGGCAGCCATACATGGAGACTTTGTCGACCCCCCTCCAAAGGAGCCTCTGCGTTCTGTGGCGGAGGAGGAGACCGTCCTGCCCTGCCGCTACGAGCCGGCCGGGGACGACGTGGTGGTGCAGGTCACCTGGTTTAAGACGCTGCCTGATAAAAAGGAGCAGATCATCACTGCACATCACCAGAGTGGACAGACAGGTTGGTCGATACGGGAACCCACAGCTCTGCTTGTGTTTCAGCCGGGGAGTCTTTGCGTCCTCTGCAGAGAGAGAGAAAAAAAAAAAAAGAAGTGTCCTCACGTCCAATTACTTCCCCTTTCTTCACCGTGAGAAATGTTGTCTTAGACATGACGCCCGCTCTAAGTATTCTGTTGGTGTTACAAGCTGATATGTCAGTTGCAGTTGACAAATGTTGGTCGGAGGCTTTGTTTCTCCTCGCTCAGAGAACTTAGAGCCACTTTCTCAAAAATCAGTGTTAAATGGACAGGATGGGAGAGACACTGACAATTTTGATAGGTAGATTTCAAGAGGGCCAAGACTCCCGTATCTGCAGTTTATTATTTTCTTGATATCAGAAGTACTTTAAGGTTTTAAACCAGCAGTGAGGACAAGATGCACCAGATAAGACTGTGAGCTAAACGCCCAGAATGTAATGCAATGTAATTTCAGGCAAAGGGGTGCAGGCATGTATATGGAAGTGGAAGTGACAAAAGAGACCCTGAGGTTGGATTTGAACCTCACTGGGCTTAATTTTTTGTGTCACATTCTTCCTCACACATTCCTTTAACTCTCTCCTTTCCTTCCCCTCCATCTGCAGCGTTTGGCACATGGTCCCAACGCGTGCGCTTTAAAAGCGACAAGCCCACCGAGGACTCGTCTCTGGTCATCACGAGCACCGATGTCTCCGACGAAGGGGAGTACATCTGCCACATCAGCACCTTCCCCTCTGGCAACTTCGAACGAGTGATGTCGCTGATCGTGTGGAGTGAGTTTCTCATCCTAGTGCGATTAACTCAACGCCAGTAACAAATGTGTTGCACTCGTGAGCAAATAACTGCTTGCACATTTCACATCGGTCAATACTGCAGTAATATAAATGGGCATATTTTCTTTTACTGTATGTCTAATGATGTAACACAGATAAACATAGTCTGATAATATGAGACTGCTCACCTTATATGGCAATATAATAATAAAACATAGGAAATTTAGTGTGATTTTAGATTATCAAGGAATTCATTGACATCATACCCAACAGTCTTTGCTAGTTTTAGATGGTTAGTCAACTTTTTGTTGTATTTTCCATAATTTTTCCATCATATCATCCCCAAACTACAATTTATTTTATATAGACTATTGTTTTCTTTTTTTTTTTTAAATTGGTAAACTACTATTTTCTCTCTCAGTTAGGCTTCACCAAAGTTCATTTTGTACAGGTTCTCTTGCAGGGTCGAAGGCTCCAGCAGGGTTTGGATTAAAGAGGCAACTTTTATGCTTATTTACAGATTCATAATTAGATTTTTGGGGTCTAATGTTCAAAAAAAAATTCTAAAAACTCTACATTTCTGCAACTTTTCTGTCTGAGGCTAAAAAGCTAGCTAGCTGCTTCTGTGTTTTAGCCTAGCATCGCCGCTACTCTGGTGTTGCAGGGCCCTGAAAAGTGGGGACTTTTGGAAAGAGTTTGCACAATGAACAATGAATTTGCGTGGATGCTCATTGTGTTGATTACCCGTTGCCCTGGCTTCTTCTGGTAACTGATGCTATAGACCAGCTAAGGACCTTACATTGCAGCCTGCGGCGTAACCTTACATTCATCACGACGGCTGCGATTGGTCCAAAATCCATTTCCTTGTTCACGTGTCTCAGCGAAAGTCTTCCTTGTTCAGCCTCCTACAGACCGTCCACCCCTGATGTCAATGTGCACCATTGTGTAAAACAGAAACTCAACACAGAGGACTAGTTTCAGCTTTAGTGACCTAATTAGAGAACGAGGCCAAACACACATGTGCGCAGGTATAAATGCTTTCACCGGCCGAGCCCTCTGTGGCGTAGACTCTGCCTGTTCACGGTGGCACAAATATGCCGATAGGAACAGAGGTTATTACTGAGTAGGTGCTTATGTGGTACATGGTGACAAAGATAAGTAACAGAAGTGAAACTGGACAGTAAACCAGGTGTTTCAGGACGTTCTGCAGCAGGATAACAGGGTATTTCACACTAAAGAACATGCAGAGTGGACGAGTATGTCTTATGTCAACCCTTATTTTGTATGCAGGGCTAATTTTGAACTGGCCACTACCTTTTTTTAGTGAGTTTGAACTTCCTCTGAGAAAAATCTTGCTAAAAGCAGCAACGTCCTCTTTGTAAAAAAAGTTGATGCGCAGTACGCAGATGTGTTTGTTGACCCATCATCCCTGCTACCATGTCTCCTCCAGCCATTCCCATCACTTCCCTGGACACCATGATCGTAGTGGAGGGACAGTCCTTCCGGCTGGTCGCCTCCTGCCGCTCCATAGCCCGCCCCCCCGCCACCCTCACCTGGGACACGGAACTGAACGGCAAGTCCACCAATCGCACCTCGGAGAGCGGCGCGGTCTCCATTCAGTACTCCCTGCACCCGCTGAGGAGCATGAACAGCAAGAAGCTGGACTGCCTGGTGTGGCATCCGACTTTGCCGGGCCCCCGCAGGTTCTCTCACAAGCTGGTGGTGCACTGTGAGTATATACGTCACAAAATAACACAAATGTAAGATTAGGAGTACAGAAAACATACAGACGTTGTAAGCTTACATGTAAAACTAATCACTTGAACCTTGGCAGCAAGTGTTCACTTCCTTTTTTTTGTAAGTGTAAGCTCCCTCTCAAAGTTGGGAAGTCACACGTCTCTCCATATTACTCAGTTTGACTTGGATCATCTAACCCACATTACCATATTTGGTAATCTTTCTATTCATCTCCATTGTTTGAATCTAATGCTCCAGCATCCCGGGCTTAAAGGATATCTGTCAGGGTTCTTCACCTCAGACTTTTGCTTTTGTAAAGTGTTGAATTCATGAGAAGCTTTACGTCTTTCACCACCTCCTTTCACCTTCAGTTTACCGGAACCTATAAAAGCAGTCAAATGTTTTTGTCCTCCCTTCTCAGTCCCTCCAGACGCGAAGGTGTCGGGCGCCAGCGCAGACTGGTACGTGGGTATGGAGAATGCTGCCCTGAGGTGCGTGAGCGAAGGAAACCCCAAACCGAGCTTCACCTGGAGCAGGTACGTCAGGACCCACCTCCCTCTATGACTGACTGACTGACTGACTGTTGTCTGGTAGCCGGTGTGACTAACCGTCTGATGAGCCCGGTCGCTGCTCATTTTCCCAGAAGACTTATTAAGGCAATTATTTGGGATTGCACTGGTTTAAATGGGATGCGTGCTCGGGTTGCACTCAGGTCATTCACAGTGGGAAAAGGAAACAAATTATAGTTTCTATTAGTCAGAGTAATCTCAAAGAAGACTGTAATTCAGAGCTGTTTAAAGGTTTTCCTAATACACTCTTGAGGTGATTTATGGTCTTATCGTGGGGCTTTATTCTTTATAAGATTTACAGAATATCAGGCATGTTTTCTTGCCACATGTGAATTAATACTTATTTGCTTTTACATTTCTATGATAAACAAAATGTATATTAAGGTGTTTAAAGCTGAATTTAAAGGTACAGACTGCTGTGGGTCGGTGTTGCTTTGCTGCTACGTGTTAAACGTATTCTATCCATCATCAAATGTAGTGAAGAAGAGGAAGACGCTTTAGACCTGGAGAGAGTTGTATTAGGTGTACCTTTTCAGTGTATCCTGATCACATACTGTACACTTGACTGAAATACGCCTGAACTGCGCAGCGGGGGAAGAGCCCCACCCATTCCACATGACTTAACCAAACAAGCCCCGGCACTGTCACCTCTCGACTCTCGCTGCCTCGATGGAAACCGACCGGAGTCAAGCGTTGCGTGTGTGTGCGTCGTTTAAAAAAAAAAAGCTCAGGGTTTGACTCAGATGCCTGACACCTTCCGCTTGAGTCACCTGGTGTCATTTTGAAGCCACTTCACTCGGTGTGTTCAGGTGTTCCCAGGGGTGTGGCTGTGGAGGAAACGAAAAAAAAAAAAAAAAAGAGCCTCCACTGGTGGGATGGCTCCTGTTGAATTATGAGAAGCGACAGTTGGGCCTCTGAGGGAGAAACACACTCAGAGAGAGTTTATGCACACACAGATTTTAAAAAGTAAATGCTTTTAATATCATTTGAGTGTTTTGTTTTTTGTTTTTTTTTGCCGGATGATGACATACGTATTAGTTGTTGTTAGTCAGAGGAACACACCCTGAGAAAGAAGTTTTGTGAGTAAGGCTTACCAGACGCACGGCATGTATCACACACACAGGCGAGCACGCGCACGCCTTAACCCGTGAGCGAAAACCAAATCAGCGTTTGCAATCTCCAGCCACAATCAGCCTCTCCTCGCACGTGCACGCGCCCCCACGTCGACACGCACCGCCTCAGCGAGAGGGCAAAACGGGCCTGTCGGCTTTGTCAGTAAATGGCGGCAGGTGAAGTAAGAGCCGGTGTCACAGTGTCATGTTGCGGCTTGTGCCGAGAGCAGACAGATGAGGCAGTTTCACACGAAGGAGGGAGGAAGAGGGGGGTGAGATGAAAAAAAAGGGAAAGGGATGAGCAGCAGGAGAAAGAGAGAGAGAGAGAGAGAGAGAGGGGTGAACTTGTGAGAGCAGGTAGGCTGGTGGAGGCGTTGGAGTGAGCTGAGGGGCACTGGGTGGAGGAAGAGGAAGCAGGACGTGTGGATTTGTGTGAGATGTTATCGCAGGGCATGTGTTTGCTGCGTATGTAAAACCAGACAGTTCCTCTTTCTTGCTACCCAAAGGCGCCCTCAGAAATAAATATAACTGTTCACAGTTTGTTGGGTGGTTCGCAGGCAAGTCACACTCTCGGGAACTTTGGGATCTCGGAGCAGTTATTGCCCAAAAAAAAGATCTGACTTTTCTTCTGTCTCACTGTCTTCAAATAAAAAGATAGAAAGGAGAGGAAATGCTTTTTTTAAAAAAAAAAAAAGTTATTTAAATACCAACAGTGGGTGGTTAGCAGTCACCAGCACCACCTACAGACAAGTCAGCTTCATTAGGGGCCGCACAAAAATGAGCTTTAGGCAAGAGGGAGTGAATTTGCATATTGGGATTGAGTGTTATCTCTTACATTAGTCAGTTTTATTTATATAGCGTCAATAACAATACAAATTGTCTCAAGACGCTTTACTGAAGGCTGAAGGCAATGGCGAAAAGGAAACGCTCCCTTTTAACAGGAAGAAACATTGAGCAGAACCTCAAGCTCTCATGGAGGGACCCATCTGCCTAAGGCTGGCCGGGTAGAGACAGAAAAGGAGAGAATCTGTGACATACATCTGTCATAGATACATAGATTTGACTAAAGCGTACATGCTGATAATGTTACATGACATTTTGAGAATATAAGAGGAATCAGTGTTCATTCAAGTGGGAGTGGATAACTGCAGGAGGCCGTGAAGAATTGGGCAGGTTGATGAGACCACGATTTTCACCTGCCGACAATATTCTCCACCTTTTTTCTCGGGAGAGATTCGAGTTTTACGTCATTCAATTAAAGGGGAACTACTGTTTTTTACAACCTGGACCTGGACCTTATGCTACTGCTTTGGTTCGTCCACAACCTCAGAATCTGAAAAATATTCAGCCATGTTGCAAAAAACTAGCAGTAGCAAATTACAGGTAAACAAGCCGACCGCCGCGGGTGTGCGCGGCACTCAGAGGAAGACTTTCACATGAGAGGTGACACATCCAAGAAGTTTCTTCATTTCTGTCTGAAGAAGGACTTAAAGGGGAATTACCGTTTTTTACAACTTGGACCTTATTTCTAGTATAAAATACGATCATTTACTCACCCATATAACTTTGGTGTCATTTGGCGTTGTTCGGACAATATTTAGATCTGCGTATATCCATATAGTGGGAGTGACTGGGGCACCGAAACACAGCCTCTAAATAACGCATTATCTGCCGCGAAACTCGTTCATTTTCAAACCGCTGCACCTCCGCGAATAGATAACAGGTAACTCCGGACTCAACGGGGAATAGCACTAGCGTATCATAACAAAATATTGGTGAAATGAACGAGTTTCGCAGCAGATAATGCGTTATTTAGAAGCTGCGTTTTGGTGCCCCATTCACTCCCACTATATGGATATACGTTGATGTAATTATTTCCTAAGCGAGTGCAAATGACACAAAAGTTATTTCGGTGAGTAAATGACTGTATTTTATGCTAGAAATTAGGTCCAGGTTGTAAAAAACAGTAGTTTTGCAATTGCAATTTACACTCTTTGTTCAGTATGTTCACAAAGTGTCCCTGGCAAACTCTGGAGGTCAGTCTGCTATGCCCATTCTTTGGTGTTTTCAAGCACTATCCATTAGAAATCAAATTAAAATCAAAATGCATTTCCATGCAAGGCGTAGGTGCATACTCTGCATGTCAAGGTGTTGCTAAGTTTTAACTTAATACATTTGGAGATGTCCACATGTTGACCTGAATCCACTTTGTTTTGCAGAATGGGCAGAGAGCTGCCAAAAGGTGTCATCACCCACCCTAACGGGACGCTCGCTTTTCAGCGGCCCCTGAACTCCTCGGATGGAGGCACCTACCAGTGCGTGGCAAAGAATGAAGTGGGAGTGGGGAAGGCGGAAGTGGAGATTAGCTTGGGAGGTAGATGACAGCACTGTCAACATGAACCACTAAGACCTGTCATAATAGCGTGAAGTGCCAGGCTGGATGTTTATATATCCATCTAATCCCGCCTATATCCCTGTGAACCTCTTGCTTCACAGAGCGTCCTCCTCCGGACTTTGAAAACATGCTGATGATCATCGTCGGGGGCGTGGCCGGTGGCCTGCTGGTCTTGATGCTTGTCATCGTCATCTGCGTCACGTGCAAACAGAAAAGGAAGAACAAGAGGCTGGCGCAAGAGCTGTCTGAGAAGAAGTACGAGATAAGGCGATGTTTAATTAAGATGAGATAAGATGAAACTTTAATAATGTCCGTGGGGCATACCGAGACAAAAAGGATACCTAAGAATGAAACAGATTGGAGGGGAATTAAAGCATATTACAACCAGCAGTTACAACAGTGGAGTGTGTAAAGTTTAATTAGAGAGGCAAACAGTGTAAGATGCAGTGGTTTGATGATTTTGTCTTGTTTCTCACAGGGAGGAAATAAGCACCCTCTCCAGGCATGCCTCCTTCAGGAGAATGAACTCTGTCAGCACGGACGCCCGAGGAGCGGTACTACCACTGAATTACTCTTTTCCACACTCAACACTGTGTCCTTCTGCATCTCCCTTTTCATCTGCACAAAGATATAGGCGGTGGCCCGACACCGTTGATCAGAATCAGTCGGATGCTTGTCTGTTATCAGTCACTGCCTCGCGTACTTTGCCTTGTCAGAGTGAAAAATGAGAGAGTGCTTTTGGACCCTTTGTGCACAGACTTTGGATTTCTTGAGTCCCAGCCACAGTTGATCCTAATCGTGTGCTTCTTTCAATTTCAGACGGAAGAAAACATCCCTCTGAGGGTGGAGGGGACTATAAGGACCAGCCTGTCTTCCCTTGGGGTCAGTCTACGTAACTATGTAAATCTGCATGCAGGGCTAAGGCCTGGGACTGAGGCTTTACTGCCCAGATGCCAGAAGGCTTGAGCTTCAACATTTTAAATCTGAACGTAGTGCATCTCAGATATTGATAATAACATTGACGCGCCATGTTGATGAAGAACATTTGAGATGTTGCTTCTTGGGTTTTTTTTGGTTTCCGTGGTCGTTTCATTTCCTCAGACATCCCCATTCCTCTCTAAATGAGCCATGGATGGTGGTTAAATGCGAAATAAGACCGGTAGACTTAACACCACTCCCACATTTGTGTGGTAAATATCAAACTGGAGCCAGCAGCTGAGTAAAACGGCTACAGTTAGCATAGAACCAGAGAGAAACAGCTAGCCTATCTAGCTAACTGTGTCCAAATGCTAAAAACAAGCCAGCTGCCCCAAAACGAACTGTTCGATTTTGTGCATGTGCAAATGTAGAAGAACACAACCAGAGACCAGAAAAAAGCTCTGCATAAAAGTTTTGCTGTTTCCTTTTATTTGCTGAGATAAGCTAAGTGACAGACGGTTGTAGCTTCCTGTTGAGCATTAGACAAGCGAGACAAACTGGAACCATTAATTTTCATTTGTCTAAAACTGCTTACTTGTGAGTTCGTGGTGCCCTATGACTCAGTTATTGGGTGCTACATCCTCATTTTAGACCTTTTATATGCACTGATAAAACTTTAGTACTTAGCCGTTGTTCGCTCTGAACCAAAGGCGGACAGTTAGGGCATAGAAAACCCTGTTTTGTGGGTTTATAGTATATAACGATTATATGAGGATATAATCTCCTTAAAAGTGAGGCATCAAATTGAATCTGTTCATTATTTAGTATTGATTTTATTTATTTTTTTTAAAAAATGCTCAATTTATATGTTAGCAATCAATTTATCAATAAATCTAAATTTCTACGTGGGGCATTAGGGTATCGTCTTTTCTAGTGTATCCTAACAAAATATTGGTGAAATCAACGAGTTTCGTGGCAGATAATGGGTTATTTAGAGGCTGCGTTTCGGTGCCCCATTCACTCCCACTGTATGGATATACGTTGATGTAATTGCCCCACGTGGAAATTAAATTTCTACGTCGGGCATTAGGGTATCGTCTTTTCTATGACGTGTCTTGGGAATTATTCAGAAGTTTTAGCAAAAAAAATAAAAAAAAAAATAAATAAATTAGAAAAAAACAAAACAAAAAAAACCAAAAAAAAACACTGGCATTGAAATAATGTAAGAATAAATTAATAAATACATACGGCAATAGTATTCTGCAGCCCGCCAGTCTGGCTTTTATGACATTGTTGACATAGCCAGGCTCAGTGTTTCCCCCTGTCCTCAGTCCGTCTGTGTTTCCACAATAAACCACACATAACTTTAAAACCAGTTCATTTCCATTTCCAGGAAGTAAACTCACTCCGACTGGCCTGCCTTAACAATTCGTGCCCTCATCTCAGAGCTCGCTTTGTGTTATCAATTCCAAATACAGACACATTATAATCTATGCATCTAATCTGTTAATCTGGGTTTCTTTTTTTTTTTTTTCTGTGCTACCAGGAGCTGCCCTACTGCCGTGACAGCCGATCTACTATCTCAGGTGGGCGGGGTGGAGGTGGTGGAGTGGGGGCGTTTGACTCCTTGGGCAGACCAGTTCTCTACAACAATTCCAGGAGGGGGAGAGACCGATATCTGGAGAGAGGAGACGACGGCCGACTCAGAGTGGACCCATATGAAAGATGCAGCTCCGTGTCCTTGGTGAGTGTCTCTTGGATTGCAAAAGCTTTATTTCAACCAAATTGTGGAGCGGTAACGTTTGCATACTTACCCGAGGTGTCTGTGTCTCTGTGTCTTTGCAACAGGAAACTCGTTTCCACCCTCCTCTCATGCCGTCGCCCGTCCCTAATCTACACTCCACCGAGCTCCTAAGACAGCTGAATGGCAGCGTCGTTACCTCTGTGGACGGGGGTTCACGGGCAGGGAGCGTCACCAAGAATCACCTGCGCCCACCGGCGAGCTGCACCTATCCGCCCGTGACGGACGACGAGGACGAGGTGGACGAAGGCCTGGGCGGCCCAGCCAGTCAAGAGCATCCCGATGACCGAGACAGCGTGGCCAGCAGCTCTCAGGTGTCTGAGGCTAACAGCACGCGCTACCAACAGACTAACGGCACACTCATAGTCAAAAGCCCGATTTCATCTATCAGCAGCCCTCATGCCTCCCTGATCCACAAGGCCCAGATAGTTTAGCAGGTTGCGGGGGAAGCAACGTGGGAAGACTGGCCCGGGCTGTGGTTTTGGAAGGCATTCAAATGTGGACTAGACGGAAAAAGTCACAGCCCTGAACATCAGTTTGTGGTCAGTTATGGGAAAAACCTGCATCAGGACTACGGTGCTGCAATAAAGCAAAGTCTTGTGTACTCCACTGTAACATCTATTGGACATTTCTGCCTGTTTGGGGAGTGTGCTGTGCAGTGCCCGGGTTACTGGGTCAAAAGCATTGTTGCAGCTACATCAGAGTGCATTCCTCGCTCAGCTGTTGCAACACCGCCAATCAGCTGTGGCGAACAGGTGAACGATGCGGGCGACGAGCTTTGCATGGGCGTTTCGTAAAAGCGCCCAAGGACACGCTGTTGAGATCAGGATCCGCGGGAGGAGTTTAACGGGGCTGTGGGAAAATTGGCAAACCAGAAAAAAAGCAGATTGCAACACCTCTGGGCCGAGGGTGGATGTTTCGCTTCCGAGGTGTTCAGCGCGGCCTCCGTTGCACAACACCGCGCGGGATCCGAGCCAAACCGTGGACTCGCTCGTCTGTGGCCACGCCCGCAACATGCATACCTCCACCTTGGTGTCCTTGAGTCTGGGCCTTAAGCACCGACGCAGTTTGGAACAAATGAAAACCTTAAAAAGTGATTGATAAGTTCCCTTGCATGTATTGATCCGTGCATTTGTACAGATTGTACAGATCTTCTTTTGTTTTTAAAGTCTTTGAAATATTTGAATACCAATATCCAAACTGCCAATTATACAGCACAATAGCGTCAACACGTTTACTGTGTCTACATTCTAGTTCACACATGTCCCTGTCAATCACATTCACACACCACAAACATGTTGAACACCTCTTTGTATGGACACTGATTGTTTGAGCATTTAAAGCTGGAAAAAATAGCAATTACATTTTAATTACATCTTTTTTTTTTCTACTGGTATTTGCCTGATGTGGGTACTTTTGTAAATAGATTGACAATAAATAGATTTTGTACACTGGAGACCACAAGCACACAAGAAGCTAACAGTTCTGAATATATTTTGGAAAGATTCTTCTGATAGCTGGCACTATTCAGCATCCACAAAAAGACTAAAAACTTCCCAAGAGGAACTGAACCAACTGAACTGTTACGACTTTTTTGAAAAACCAATAATGTATTGCTCATGTGCGGACGTTTAGTTTTATTTTGTTCATATTTTTGTGTGTTTGTATGCGTCTTGAGTATTGTTGGGTTCTGTTACGGCCCCAACGCGGGTAGCGACGTGCCAAAGGGAAAAATACAGCAGTCAGTTTTGCTTTTTAAAGCAAATATGAAGTATTACTTTGCTCTCCACAGGCATTATTACGTTACTGGCTTATCCTTTCTGCTGTAAATACCAACATTAGATTTTAGAAATGTCGGGCAAAGTGTATGTTTTCAGGAAACTCAAAGCGTCGTTGGTGAATCGCACAATGTTTGAGTGTTTGAGTTTTTTTTTTTCCTTTGCAGACAGCGCCCCCTTATGTGTGCTGCTTCAAAGTGCAGGGACCTAAACGGGCCGACAGACTATGAAAGGCTCTGTGTGACACTGTGATCTGAATCTTCCTAGCCGTATGGCTGGAGTTTCATGCATTCTGAGGGTCTTGTATGGATATCACCTTGTACAGATGGGTTGAAATAAATGTTTTTATAAAGGTACACCTGCGTTTATGCTGACGTGCACCGATCAGGCATAACATTATGACCTTGTGGCTCCAAAACATTTGTGTGTTCTATGCAACAAAGGTTTAAAAAAGGCAACTGGACTTGAAGAGTTTTTTGAGAAGACGTTTCACCACTCATCCGAGTAGCTTCTTCAGTTCTAGGGGACTGGTGGGAAGTCTGAGGTTTAAATAGGGACTCCTACTGAAAACCTCAGACTTCCCACCAGCCCCCTAGAACTGAAGAAGCTACTCAGATGAGTGGTGAAACGTCTTCTCAAAAAACTCTACAAGTCCAGTTGCCTTTTTTGAACCTTTGTTGGATATGCCATGACCTGGATGACTGAGAACCTTCACAGACATAGTTGTGTGTTCTCATCAGAGAATGGACATGGGCCTTCTTAGGGTGTCCTGTGGTACCTTGCAACAGGATGTTGTTAGGCCTTTGGGTCCTATGTGTTGAGGGGAGGGGCATCTGTGGATCACCTCACAGATACTTGATCAGTTTGGGATCTAGTGAATTTGGAGGCCAGGTCAACACCTTGTGCAGTTCTTCATGTTTTTTGAGTTGTTCCTAAACCGTTCGTCAGGCTGCATCCAGCTGGGGATGGCTGCTGACATCAAGGAGTGTCATTGCTATGGGGTGGGGCGGCCTGGTCTGGTCTAGGTGGGTGCTACATATCTAAGTAACATCCACATGAATGGATGCCAGGTCCAATGGTTTCCCAGCAGAACATTGTATTGCCAGTGTTATGCCTGACTGGAGTCAAAATTGGGAGAATCCAATTAATTAAATTCATATTTTGAATATTTTGTACATTGTGGACCAATACTGCATGTTAAATTTACTCAGTGGCACATTTGGATTCACGTGCAAAACCAAAAGAAAGTGTAAAGAAGTCAAAATATGTTTACTTCCAGAAGAGCTTGGCAGAGTCCAGCTTTCCCCTGACCTCATGGCTCATTCCTTGAGTTTCTTTTGCACAATCGGTCCCCTTCTTCGTACTAGTCTCCCTCTGTCGTAGTTTCTTTGCCCCAGTGGAGTCATCAGACCAAAGACCAGACCATATTTACTGGTCCATCCCTTGCTTTTCCTTGGGTTTCCTCTCTTTAGTCTCCCTCACTAGTCTCCTCTAAACTCCCGATGCTGAGATTATGTCTGCCACTCAAACTCTGGGAAGCATGAGGGCTCTAATCTGAGGTGCCTTTATAGCTGCAGACTTCTGAAGAGAGTCTCAGTCTTTTAGTGCACCTAAGAGATGGCTTTTGCTGCTGCACTGCAAAAACTTTCATAGTTGTTGAAATATTCTGGATTAAAGGCATAACTTAACGTCTTAAAGTGATGCTGACCTGTCTGCTGCCTTTTAAGTTTTACAATTTTTCTCATAATATGGATCGTTAAATTAGCTGAACTGGGTTATTTTCTGTAAACTAACATGACTTGGCGTAAGATGGTCACAAACCTGGTGAAGCTCTTTCAGATATTAGTAATAGCATAGAAAGCTAGCATCAGGGAAAACAGTGGCCACTTTTACTCTATGGCTATCCATCGTCTTTGTTGACTACACTCCTCCAACTCTGAGTGTAAAATCCATGTATCCTAATAAATACATATATATATATATATACTCATCATATAAGCCCCTGATGCAGTTATCACTTATCACTTACCACATTCAAGAATAAGTCAACTACATAAATAATACAGCCAATCAAGACACAAGACATAATGAGGAACTTGTAAAAGACACCTAATGGCTCTTATAGTTGCAGTTTGTATAGTTTTTTTGATAGTTATAACTAAAAACCATTTACCACAGGCAACGATTGTGCCGTGCTATCTCTGAAGTCCAAAATCTGACATAGAGGGGATAGAAGGTATGATTGTCATTGCAAATGCCAAAGGGTATCCATCTGGGGCCCCCTTTCTCTTCTCTTTTTTAATTTTTTAATTTTTTTCCAAGGGTCCCCACACTATATTTTTACCCCTCTAGCTACAACAGTTCAACTGTGTCATTGTTGGTAAGGGGTAAAGGTAACAGGTAAAGACACCTGAGTGACACCAATTGACAATTAAAGCTTTGTCATGTTTTTTTGTTTTTTTTAATAAATAAACAGTTAAATAAATTGTTTTATTATTATTATTATTATTAATTATTATGTATTTAGTTTATTTCTTACAGGGACCATGTACAAAGTGCAAAAGTGCAAAGGCAGGTAGGATAGAAGCATACACAGAGGTATTCACACACAAAGATAAAAAATTTCACCTCATATGAGAAGGTACGGCAATCTAAACAGGTTTTCAGATTAATTGGGAGTGTGTTCCATGTTTTTATTGCTTTAAAAAGAGAAGGCTGATTGAGCAAATGCTGTGCCTCGAAAGGGCATGCTACAGTTCCCATTTTTTCGGCACAGGGCTGGACAACTCTTCTCAGAGGTGGAGGTGCGGCATTATGAATGATTTTGTGTAACAGACGCAAATTTGTGTACATTATTAGATTATGAAAATTGAGTAAATTGTACTTAGGGAGTATGTCACAGATAGGAGACTGGAGTGTTTTTTTTGTCTAAGATTTTGATAGCTTGTTTGTGAATGGATGTAACTGGTTTCAGGGCAGTCTCATTTGCCTGTGACCATGCTGGCATGCAGTAGTGGAGATATGAAAAGAACAGTGCGTTAAGGTATGTCTCAGATGCATCAACTGTTAGAGCGTTTCTAATAAATCTAAAATTGGCTAGGCTGTATTTCAATGTATGACATAGCTTTTTAATGTGTTTTTTTAAAGCTAAGTGTTGGGTCTAGAATGACTCTTGGGTATTTGATCTCATTAACATTTTGCAATTCCTTTCCATCCACATAAATGTGAGCAAAAGTGCTTTGTCTGTATTTATTATAAAAAAAACCCAACAATTTTCTCAGTGTTGAGTGTAAGGCATGACTTCGTAAGCCACTCTGAGACTTTATCCACGGTGGCTGTCAGTTTGGCAGCAACTTTTTGGGGGTCTTTATCATGTACATAAAGGACCGTGTCGTCAGCATACATCAAGATTTCCACACCATCGCAGACAGATGGAAGATCATTGATGTAGGTACTGAACAATACCGGCCCTAAGATGGAACCTTGTGGTACCCCCATAGCACAGGCTCTTAATGGCGATATTTTGTCTTTTATCCGAACACATTGAGAGCGGTCAGATAAATAAGACTCAAACCAGTTTAACACATTTGTGGATAGACTGAATTGTGTGAGCTTAGAGAGAAGCACAGAGTGGTTAACAGTGTCAAATGCCTTACGCAGATCTAAAAATACAGCACCCACCACCCCTCCCTTGTCAAGACTGGACTTAATGACTTCAGTAAAGTAACAACATGCTGTTTCAGTCGAATGATCTGTTCTAAAACCAAGCTGAAGCTCTTTCAGATCGTTTTTTGATAGTTTCAATCAAATTTGCATAATTAAAATAACTTAAAGGCATTTACCACAGGCAACGATTGTGCCTTGCTATCTCTCCCAAGTCCAAAATCTGTCATAGAGGGGATTGAAGGGATGAATGTCTTTGCAAATGCCAAAGGGTAGCCATCTGGGGGCCCCCTTTTCCCTTTTTTTTTTTTTCAAGGGGCCCCAGACTATATTTTTACCCCTCTAGCTACAACAGTTCAACTGTTGCAAACAGGGAAATGCACCTGAGTGACATTTGTTGACAATTAAAGCTTTGTCATGGGGTTTTAATAAATAAACAGTTAAATAAATAACCAAAGCTCTTTCAGATCGTTTTTTGATAGTTTCAATCAAATTTGCATAATTAAAATAACTTAAAGGCATTTACCACAGGCAACGATTGTGCCTTGCTATCTCTCCCAAGTCCAAAATCTGTCATAGAGGGGATTGAAGGGATGAATGTCTTTGCAAATGCCAAAGGGTATCCATCGGCCCCCCTTTCTCTTCTTTTTTACCCAAAGGGGCCCCACAGTATATTTTTAACCCTCTAGCTACAACAGTTCAACTGTTGCAAACAGGTAACGGCACCTGAGTGACATTCATTGCCAACTGAAGCTTTGTCATGGGGTTTTAATAAATAAACACTTAAATAAATAATCAAAGCTCTTTCAGATCGTTTTTTGATAGTTTCAATCAAATTTGGATAATTAAAATAACTTAAAGCCATTTACCACAGGCAACGATTGTGCCGTGCTCAAGTCTCCCAAGTCCAAAATCTGTCATAGAGGGGATAGAAGGGATGATTGTCATTGCAATTGCCAAAGGGTATCCATCTGGGGGCCCCCTTTCTCTTCCTTTTTACCCAAAGGGACCCCACAGTATATTTTTAACCCTCTAGCTATAACAGTTCAACTGTTGCAAACAGGTAACGGCACCTGAGTGACATTCATTGCCAATTGAAGCTTTGTCATGGAATTTTAATAAATAAACACTTAAATAAATAATCAAAGCTCTTTCAGATCGTTTTTTGATAGTTTCAATCAAATTTGGATAATTAAAATAACTTAAAGCCATTTACCACAGGCAACGATTGTGCCGTGCTCAAGTCTCCCAAGTCCAAAATCTGTCATAGAGGGGATAGAAGGGATGATTGTCATTGCAATTGCCAAAGGGTATCCATCTGGGGCCCCCCTTTCTCTTCCTTTTTACCCAAAGGCGCCCCACAGTATATTTTTAACCCTCTAGCTATAACAGTTCAACTGTTGCAAACAGGTAACGGCACCTGAGTGACATTCATTGACAATTAAAGCTTTGTCATGGGTTTTAATAAATAAACAGTTAAATAACCGAAGCTCTTTTTTAGATTTATTTATTTTTTGATAGTTTCAATCAAATTTGCATAAATAAAAACCACTTAAAGCCATTTACCACAGGCAACGATTGTGCCCTGCTATCTCCCAAGTCTAAAATCTGACATAAAGGGGATAGAAGGGATGATTGTCATTGCAAATGCCAAAGGGTATCCATCTGGGGGCCCCCTTTCTCTCTTTTTTTTCCCCAAGGGGCCCCAAACTATATTTTTAACCCTCTAGCTATAACAGTTCAACTGTTGCAAACAGGTTAACGGCACCTGAGTGACATTCACTGACAATTAAAGTTATTTTAATAAATAAACAGTTAAATAAATAACCGTATTTCAGTCTGTTTGGGGCCCCTGCTCGGAAGTGTGTAATGAATGAGGTCACACAGAAGGAGGAAACAGACGTCGACAGCTAAGATGGCGGAGGAGCAGCAGGAATCATCACAGAAAGAGATGGAGGGTGAGAGAAAACAGACACGAGTCAAAATATCCACGCGGCACCGCTGCCGTGTGTCCTGTAAATAGAGCTCCACGTCCGGACGGGTGTCCGCTGGGGCTGTCCCCGCTGTCCGCTGTCCCCTCCGCGGTTGAGAGGTGGCTTGACATGCAGCGATGAGGCCATAGCTCCCTGGCTAACGCTAGCTAGCTAGCTAGCTACCACTGCTACACAAAGAAAAAAAAAATAGACGCTTGTTTACTAACTGACAGCGAAACAACAAGTGACAGTCCGAGAGTTTTTATCTCAAGGAAACGCGGATAGCATGTGTTTGATTTTAAACACGGGGGCTCGTTTTTAAGCGACGTTTTTCGTCGTGACCACATTTTGTTTTGTTTTCGCACAGGTCGAGCTAGCCGAGTTTAGCTAGGCTGACGGTAGCCGGTGGATTAATTTGTTTTCACGTTAGCGCTGACTCCTGCGGGCTCTTTGCGTCCGCTGTTTCTCGTGTTAAAGGCACATTAAGAGCCAATTGAAAGAAAAACGTGTCTTTATTTGCACTGCGGAGTTTACAATTTAGTATGTTTTTCGATAAATGCTCCCCGTTGCTTTCTGTCTCTACGCGAGGTAGGCAGTAGTTTCTCCAACCAGGAACAGATGAAACAAAAACACCTCTGGACTTTAAACGTCAAGAAGACGGGTGCACTGAATCTGACAGCCACAAGTAAAAATAAATAACTGACACCATTTGCACGATCTGGTGCAGATACTTTGGCTAAAAAATAGAGAAAATGTCACAGACAGGACAGCACCACGCCGCCATGTGGGAGCTGCACCTCTTTAAACACCGTGGTCGGATTTACGAGTGCAACTAAAAAGCTCTGACTAATTATTTGATTGTGAAGGATAGTAACACTGCTTAATTTGCACCATTACACACACACAAGTGCAAGGATGTGGGTAGTTTCTGCAGCAGTCCTTGCAACAAAACATTTTTTTGTGTTTTGCATACACTTGCATCCTGACTAGATGAAATAATGTCTTATTTTTCCCTTTTTAATTAATAGTCTTGTTTTTTAATGCATTTGCCGTATAGTAAATCAGCAGCACTAACCTTCCAAATTCATGACACTTCAATGTTTATACCACAGACTGTAAATAAATATGGACTGCTACTTAAAGTGAAGCCAAAGCGAGCAGAGCTCCCCCTGGTGGCTGGCTGCAGTATAGGTCATAAGCTCCGCCCCCTCTATGTTAGTGGGCGGGGCTTGGGCCGAACTAAAACACTAAAATACACGATAAAATTATGTTTTCTGTCATTTTAGGTAGTTAATATAATATTGATGCACGTTCAAGTGTCAGTTTCTAGCATAAGTTACGTTTTAGTTAGTTATTTGACGCTGTAGAAACATAATGGCGACCACCAGTTGCCATAACAACCGTTCCGTAAAGCGTTCCCGTGGGGCCGCGAGAGTTGTAAAAACTATTTTTTTTAAAATAACTACTATGTATAATCCAACATTTCCTTGTAAATCGTGGCGGTAAAGCAGAGCGTAGTATTAATTAAACAAAAACGCAAGTGAGTCTGGCGGACGTGCGTCGGTTTCATCGCTCCACCCTCGGACTGTACTGTCAGACTCTGGCTCCAAGGTTGCAAGATGGCGCCGCCGTATTCCCGAAAAAAAAATAGCGTCAGTTTGGCCGACGCAAGGAAGTGGGGACACTTCGTCCATATTTATATACAGTCTTTGCTTTATACTCATTTGTTGCATCCCCCAAGTTTCTTTCCTGATTTGCTTCATCAGAAGTGCCACATATTCACACAACTCATCCGTCCCTTGTGGTGTGTCGATCTGCCGCTGATCGTCTACTCCTGAACCCTTCTCTTCCAGGAGTGAACTGCCTCGCGTACGACGAGGCCATAATTGCTCAACAGGACAGGATTCAGCAGGAGGTGAGAAAAATTCCTCTTTGTTGGCTCTTTAAGGTCAAATTTAAATTTTGACGGCTGATGTACACAGAGGTGGCGTGGCATTATTCTGCAGCTGGATCGGCAAGTTTCCAGATTCCGGTCGTTTCATGCAAAACTTTATAAATCTTAGCGGATGTGTGGAAACGGGCGGAAATCCCATATGCACTTGATTCTCTTAAAGGAAAAAGGGAAACTTTTGACTACAGGAGTTAAAAACATTCCAGTAACGTTGATCTGTAACCAGAAAACCTGGTCTACACCTGTTGTGAGTTAGGCTGCCAACAGTGCATGCACTGATTTAAATTCTCTGTTTGTGTGTGTGTGTGTGTGTGTGTGTGTGTGTGTGTGTAGATTGCCAACAGTAACCCTTTAGTGTCGGACAGACAGGACCTGACGGTGCTGCAGAGAGAGTACGCTGAGGAGGACACGGTTTATCAGCTCAAGATCAAGGTCAGTCAAACCACATCTCTCGGATCTGCGGTTACCGCCACCCACATGTGGGCATATTTCTACTACAGTGCGTCATTTTATCTAAAGCCCGTCTGTTGCTTTTCCCCAATACAGTTTGTTTGTTTTGTTTCAGGACCTACACAAAAAATACTCGTACATTCGTAAGACGCGGCCCGATGGAAACTGTTTCTACAGAGCCTTTGGGTTCGCGCATCTCGAGTCTCTGCTCGATGACAGCAAAGAACTTCAGAAGTGAGTGTCACGGTGGTTGCTGTTTGTACATTTGGTAGCCTGTAGTGTCTAGACTCAAAATCACACTTCTGTCTTTTAAGTCTATCTTTGTCTCCTCATGGAGACAGAATAACTGGAAGCAGATGTGATCAGTTTGCCTCTAACGTAACTCGTCTGCTTCTCCTGTCTGTCCACGTCTTCAGGTTCAAAGCAGTTGCAGCTAAAAGTAAACTGGACCTGGTTAACGAAGGCTTCACCGAGTTTACCATTGAAGACTTCCACAACACTGTGAGTGTCCTACCAGACCTGCACTAGCAATAGCATTTCTTTTCGGTTGCTTGTTTAAAGATTGTTGCAAACATTCCTTGATTGATGGAGAATTCAGGATTTAAATAACACTCTACAGTCTGTATATACTGTATGGATCCTCTTGAGTCAAGTGTGTTATCGGAGCTAAATGTTATTTAGCTGTTGCCTTGCCAACTTTAGATGGATATCTGCCAAAGTACACGATGCGCTAGTCAACTAAAACAGATGGACACACTGGTTTTAGCCAGCTGGATAGTGGGTTTACAAGCTGGACTCGTACATCTCAGGTCTCTGATTATGTAGTTAATGTATTTCCTCCTAGTTCATGGACCTGATCGAACTATGTGAGAAGCAGCCGAGCCTGCAGGAGCTGCTGAACTCCTTCAACGACCAGAACGTGTCCGACTATGTGGTCGTGTACCTGCGGCTGCTCACCTCCGGCTTCTTGCAGCGGGAGCATGGCTTCTTTCAGCATTTCATAGAGGGAGGACGCTCTGTCAAGGAGTTCTGTCAGCAGGTGAGGTTTTTTAACAGCAAGTATATATGCCTTACTCTCATTTCCCTCTTTAGTAACCACCTTTCGAAAGTGCCAGTGGACTGGGGAGGGAAGGGCATATACACACATACTGAAGTGACACTATCATTTAGTTTTGAAATGAAACAACCGAGATGCAGTTAAAAGCGCGTCAAGGAGTTGCTGTTTTTTTTTTCAGTTTCCTATTTTCAAGCACTTAAGTATATCAGCTTTAGGGATGCACCGAATATGCGGCCGCCGAAAATGGCCCAAAAGTGCATTTTCGGTTTTCGGCTGAAAGACTTTTATCACTGAAACAACGCGGCCGAAACGGGATGTTGTGATGACGCAAACAAAAACCGCAGCCAGCACGGGCATGTCTGCCGTGTGGTCGTATTTCAGTATATACCGTAATTTCCGGACTATAAGCCGCTGGTGTTTTAATGTTTAATTACCGTAAGGGTTTCTTCTAACACGGAGGGGATTGTCGGGACAGAAATGACTGTTTGGAAACGCAAAGCGTCCCATTTATTTACATTTGACAAACACAATAAATCTATCAATCAATCAATCGATCAAACTTTCACATCTTTAACATTACAAACTGCATTCGTGCAGTGCACAAATAATACAACGGTGCGCTCCTAGCGCACTTCCTGCAGTCATAGTACCGTAGTCGTAGTATAACAAAAAACAAAGCTTACAACGCTTGACGAGGCAATAACGTTAAATGGCTAAATTGAATTCGTTTTTTAAAGTGCTTGCCTGTAACACGGCAGCAAAAGTGCAGTAACCCGGCTGCTCAACAAAATAACCAGCATCTTTTTCGAAAACAGCCAACACAGCAGTAAAGGTGCAGTAACACGGCCGTTTACTGTATCAAAATAACCAGCCTACTATACCAGAAAAGTCAGCCAGATCGATCGCCTTTAACTTAAAAGCAGCTCTCGTACTGCATTTGGACTCACTTGGTTTGTTTTGCTCTCGTTACCTGGCGCGAACTGTCTGTCTCGCTCTTGCGCTTCCATGATAGTGCGCCCCTGGTGACCGTTAGCTGTATAAATCCATATATCCGTTGTATGAGCCGCAGGGTCCAAAGCAAGTGACAAAAGTAGCGGCTTATAGTCCGGAAATTACGGTAAAGTATTATATAAATGTTACATAAATTCCCAGTGATAGCGATTTGCATTTAATATGTCACCTGAACTCCAAACATCCAAGCAAGGAAGTTTCCCAGTGATGGTGCAGGGGTGCCCAATACGTTGATCATTAATATTGATTTATGCAATTGAATGCAATGGTACTAATAATTGTCATAATAATTTATTTCGGTCTTTCGGCTTTTTCATTTTCATTTTTTCGGTTTCGGACAAGAATTTTCATTTAGGTGCATCCCTAATCAGCATAATTATAAATTAAATAAAATTGCCAAGCATACTTTTCGTGCAATTTCTGCCTGAAGTCTGGAAACCATTCTTAGTGAATTTCTTGTGCTTGTCTGGCCACTAAGAAGGGGAAATGTAAAATGGAAACGAAAAAAAGGCTGCAGTCTTCTCACACTTGCTGTGCTTTCTTCTTATTTATTTTTATTTTTTCCCCTGTTCAAGGAGGTGGAGCCAATGTCTAAAGAAAGTGACCACATTCACATCATCGCCTTAGCCCAGGCCCTGGACGTATCCATCCTGGTGGAGTACATGGATAGAGGAGAGGGAGGAACAGTCAATCACCACGTCTTCCCTGAAGGGGGTGACCCACGCATCTTCCTCCTCTATAGACCTGGCCATTACGACATCTTGTACAAATAACACTCCTGGCCACAGCCCACCACCACCACCACCTCCACCTCCACCTCCACCTCCTCCTCCTCCTGCTGTGCCCCACAGCAGCGCATTCAAAAATAACTTCAGCAGCCACGTTGATGAAGCGTACATCTGTGTATCGGATTACACTCATGTATTTAAAATAATAAAAAAAAAAAGTTACGATCACATTACATGTCTCCTTTACCCTCCCCCCCCCCCAAAAAAATCCCCAAGTTCACCCTCAGCCATCACAAAATGGATAAATAAGAATTCTTTGGAAAAAAAATAGAAGTGACTCCAGCCATTTAGAGTTGTACAGGTTTTTTTTTTTCTTTTGTGGTTGTAAATGTTATCTACTTGCTTAATGTTTGATTCTTTTCCTTTGTTACACTGCGTTTCATTGAGTTTTATTAAAGCGATTTACATCTTATTGCTGGTGCCGTTTTTTTTTCCTTAGGTCGGAGAATAGTGGAAAATTACAGTGACATCTTTTACTGCTTAAACCAACACTATAAATATTTAAAAAGCAATAATAATAAAGTTAAAACAGATTAAAATCATATTCTAGTGCTAAACTACGAATTTTCTTGAAATAAACTGTAAACTAAGATTTTAATAATCATACTATCATTTAAGACACATCTAAAAAAAAGATTTGCTGGATACTTGGACGCATTTAATAGACATTTAGCTGGTCGCACGGTTATTTAAAAGCGTGTCCGCACTTTTGTTTACACTTTGCACTCGCACATGCGCAGTCGCGTCAATGCGGCAGAAACTAATCAAAGATCGTCAACTACATCAGCAGACGCTATTCTCCTTTAACGTTTTCGCGCACGCATCTTAGCATAGACTCGGCACGTTTGGTACCACGTAATATAGTCGGAGTGAGAGCTCCTGCTCGGGTGCAAAGAGTGTAAAACGAATCCAAGATGTCTCCGTTCTCAAAGTCGTTGAGTTTGTCCAGCGTGAGAGTGATTGCCGCTTGTGTGCGGCACCATTCGTCTCTCACAAGTACGTCCAAACCAGGAATTATTATACAATTAAATAAATCTACACTGACTGGAAGGTTTCTGTAGCGGCGTGGCTCGTGACGGTGACACTACAGCCTGCTAAACTAAGCTAACTAGCCCCAAAGGGTTAGCTATTAGCATCTGTAGTGCACTTTTGTGCAAGTGGTCAGATAAACTATAATTTAAGTTTTTTTTATTTTTATTTTGGATGCACTATGAAGCATTTTTTGTTGTTGTTATTTAGTTTATTAGGTACCAAGCAAAAAATTAATATTCTGAGTGGCAGGAAGGTTTGTATTGTTTATTGCAAGACAACAGGTTGGACTAAAATATATATTTATAGCATTATACAGGTGAATTTGTCAATTACCCCCTACAAAATAATAAAACACACGTGTCAGTATGCTAACACAATAACACCTTGTATTATCAGATGTCAGAAATAAGTTTTCTTATAAACTAGGAACTTATTAAGTCAAATTTAAAGGCATTTAATCAATGTTTTACTACTAATGTTCACTTATCTGTTTTTACACCTAGCTGAACTGATTGAAAACATGGATAAGAAAGCCACCTGGGACCGCTTCTACACTGAGACCAGCAGCGGGACGACGGCCACCTTCAAAAACTTCGAGTGGTTCTTCGGTTTCGATTCTGTCCGGGACTTCGTCATGCCCCTCTTAAAGACTGTGTCCCGTCCAGATGCTCCGCTCCAGGTCTTGGATATGGGCTGTGGCACGTCTGCGTTGGGCCCCTCTATTTACAGACACTCTCCTGTTCCAGTATGTGTCACCTGTGCAGACATTTCCCCGATAGCCGTGCGGCTAATGCGGGAACACGCTCAAGCCAAAGCCGTTCAGCCCCACAGCCTCTCCTCTCGGCTCGCGTTTGTAGAGCTGGACTGCACGCGGCTCGACGAGCACTTTGACCCCGGCAGCGTGGACCTCATAGTTGACAAGGGTACCACGGACGCCCTGCTGAGGTCCAAGGAGGGGAAAGGCAAGGCCGGCCTTGTGCTGAAGCAGTGTTTGAAGGTGTTGCGGGGTTCAGGGTCCCTGCTCCAGTTCTCAGACGAGGACCCTGACGCCAGGCTGCTGTGGCTGGAGACGGCGGCGCGGGATCCGGGGTCGATGGCGGCAGATGTTGCAGTGCAGGAGGTTGGGGAGCTCAGAGGAGTGTGTTACTACTGCTACCAAGTGACTCCTCGCTGTATTGTATAGCAGCGACGTCTACCTCTGGACAGTCATAATATTAAATAAGTTCATTCATTCCTCTTCTGTAACTGCTTGTCCTGTGAAGGGTCGTGGGGTCTGCTGGAGCCTATCCCAGCTGTCACTGGGCAAAAGGCGGGGTACACCCTGGACAGGTCTCCAGTCTGTCTCAGGGCTAACACAGAGAGACAGACAACCATTCACACTCACACCCACAGCCGGAGTGGATTCGAACCCTGAACCTTCTTGCTGTGAGGCATCAGTGCTAACCATCACACCACTGTGCCGCCAACAACAGCCTCATAAAGATTGAAACTTTAGTGGAGGTTGATGTTTTACGCAGTTACTGGATTTACGACAATGACGTTGTCTTTTCTGCCCCAGTCTTTTTTTGCCCTTATCTTGCTTGTAAACCCGTCTTGTGTAGCAAAGTGCAAACACCCATGAGCAGAATTCATTCTGAGCAGAAGCTGCAGCACAAAGGAAAGGGAGCAAAGCCCAGTACAGAACAGACAGACACATGCAAGCAAAAATGTCAATGAATGAGCAAATATTCAAGATGCATAAAGGACAAATACACTCAAATTATGCAGACATACGGGAGATTATGTATTTTTTTGGGGGGGAGTTGTTCTCTGTTATTAGATTTGCCAATATAGCCAGCAAGGTGTTCTGTTAAAAATGATTCATACATAAATATATCAGATCAAAAAGGTGCTTGACCTCAACTATGCAAATATGGAAACTGGTGGCCATTACTTCACCCCGAGTACAGGTGGCAGAGAGAAAATATAATATGAAAGAAACGGAGATCAAAAAAGGGACTTCAGAAAGCACGTAGCCCTTTAATGTCATCATGAAATTGAACCTGATGCAAAATTTGCTTTTATACGATCGCAAATCATCACCTACATGCCAGTATCTGGGTTCATAGTGAGAAAGAAATTCATTGTTTATGGTATTTTAGAGTTTGTCACTTACCGCAAAACAATGAAAATATGTTGATGACTCCTCCCGCACTTGGGGGCGTGTACTAAATTTATATCCAATGAAATGGACTTATCTCTGGTTCTCGGCTGGAACGCGAATGGGCGATACTTTTTCAGGTTATTGGCGCCGACCAGTAAGAGCAGACTAAAATCTTTGTTAAAGGAAATCAATAAATAGGCGGAAACAAATATGATTCCTGTTTGTTTTATGTGGACTTTAAAATGTTGACCTTTAATCTGGAGGTGGTTTCTGAGGTTCATGTGTACATGTTTGGCTAAAATCTCTCAGTCATCCAGGTCATGGTTTACCCAAATACACAAAGCTAAAACATACTTGTCCTCGTTTCATCTTGTTTTTCTGGGCCAAGAGAACACACATACGTCCAAAAAGGTCTGACACTCCTGTTGTCCCATAGAGTATTGTACTGGTGTTGTCTTTATTGCCTCAGAGTCCCGAGCATGGCTGTGATCCCTCGTCTGAAATATTGTTTTCTAAAACTAAACTCTTTATATGTTAATGAAAGGAGAAAAATTATACAATGCAGGCTGTTAAACCCCACAACATGTATTAATTCAATTTGATTTAAAAAAAAAAAAAAAAAAGACTGCTGTTCGTTTCCCCAATGATTGCTGGAAGAGAAAACGACAATTCTGTGCAATGAATCACGTGCAGCTTTCAAAGCACGCTGAAGAAGGTGGCCGGGTCCTCGCCATCCTCTTGCTCCAGCTCGGCGTCCTCGCAGAACTTCGGCGGGATGAACTCCTGGGGATCCACCTGCCCGACGGCGTTGTTGAAGAAGCTGAAGTGAGAGGCGGGGAGACAGAAAATCTGAGGATGCTAATTCAGGCCTTGCTGGCAACCCCCTGCTGTGTTTTATTCTGGGGTGGAATATCTAAATTAAAGGAAAAAATACTCTAAAGCTTTGGGGTTAGTGTAAAAAATATACTTTGAAGTTGCTTTGACACTCAGATGATCTCTCTTGCTGTAGAATGCTAAATATGACGACATTATGACCACCTTCTTAATATTGTGTAGGTCTCCCTTGTGCCTCCAAAACTGCTGCGACTCATCAGAGAATGGACATGGGCCTTCTGAGGGTGTCCTGTTGTTAGTGGGGGGGCCTTTGATTCCTATGGGTTGAGGGGAGGGGCCTCTGTGGATCATCCCACAGATACTTGATCTGTTTGGGATCTAGTGAATTTGGAGGCCAGGTCAACACCTTGTGCTGATGTTCATGTTTTTTGAGTTGTTCCTAAACCGTTTTTGTGTGTGTGCCTGTGTCAGGCTGCATCCTGCTGGGGATGGCTGCTGCCATCAAGGAGTGTCATTGCTATGAGGTGGAGGTGCCTGGTCTGGTCTAGGTGGGTGCTACATGTCCACATGAATGAATGCCAGGTCCAAAAGCTTCCCAGCAGAACATTGAATTGTCTCAAGATGGTCAATGTTATTTACTTCTCCGGTCATAATGTTGTGGCTGATCGTTCTCTTTTATTAATTTTTTTTGTCGTTGTTGAGCTCAATTAAAAACGAATGTCCTCAGTGGTTCCACATAACGGGAGCTCACATATTTAACTAATACCTCTGATCATGGCTCCGCTCCATTCAGACATGTGATAAGTTATGGCAGCGAGTCAGCACAGCCAAGCAGGGCGAGATCATTGTTTTGTAATTCTTTCAAAAAGAAACGCTCTGACCTTGTTACCATCAATCCACTCTTGTCGAAAAACATACTGCTGACAGGAATACATCCGACCTCCGTGACAGAGCTCGAGTACCTTGCTGCGGAAACAGAAGTGGATCACGAACTTAAAAAATGCGAGAGCGATGTTTTGACAGAAGAATCAGAAGAAACCTCTTACTGTACCTGTCTCGTTTTTCAGCTGCATCTCGCCCATCCAACTATTGATTTGGAGCCCCTGTCCTGGACCAGAGGAGCTGCCCAGCGTGGCCGGACCGAGCGGGAAAGCATTCTGGGGAACCTCCAGCGGGTGGAAGTCAACACTCAGAGGCTTCTTGCTGCATGTCTTGCTGCTGTTGTTTATCTTGTACATAACACTCTGGAGGAGAGGACGGGACGGCGTTATGCAGCAGTTTGTGTTGTGCATATGTGACCCAGGTTTGGGGGTTTTGTTTCTGTGGTTTCAGTTACAGATTCCCCTAAATACAATTTATGCAAAAAAACGGTAAACCCTGTGAATTACTAATGTTCCATGAATGCATCACAGGCAGGCTATCAGCTAGCAGCGTCTTGTGTGCGGAGAGGATCGAGTCTTCCCTCAATGCTGTAGCATACGTGAAGAGGCAGACGTGGTTGTCTTTGTTGAAAACAGTGAAATACGGTAAGTATTTTAGAGTAAGATTCAGATTAAGTTAAAACTGAACTCGTGTATCGCCAGAAAGGAAACTACTGCAAGCTGCAGGGTCGCTGTGGATAGACGAGCACTTGAGAAACTCCGGCGGGTGTTTCTTCTAATCACCCGAGTATCCTGGTGAGAGTATCAGTGTTGCTCCAACATAATTTACTGGTGTGTTGTTTTACCTTGAAATACACGAGGACTTAAAAAAAAAAAAACTTAGCTGGTGATGCTACGTTTTTTAGCCGCTAATTGCTCTCGGCTGCATTACGGGCTAGCGCTAAGCCATACCTGTCAAACATACGGTCCGGGGGCCAAAACCGGCCCGCAAGAGGGTCTAATCTGGCCCGCAGGATGAATTTGCGAATTGCAAAAATTACACTGAAGACATTAACTGCAATTTTTCCATTTAAAGTAATTGCTATTCCTAGGGTTCACACAGATTTAGTAGGAGAGTTGTGGACATAACACAACACTGAGACCCAGAACTAAACAGAAATTGCACTTATATTTCTTAAGAAATGTCCAGTCATTAAATGTAAACATTTTCATAATGCTCTTCTTTGCACTAAAACAAAGGGAAACATTTGGAGTTGTCGTTATTTATAGGTAAACATTGTGTTATTGGTCTGTATGTGGCCCCTGAACTAAAATGAGTTTGACACCCCTGTGCAAAGCTAACTGTACTGTACTGTAACACATGGGACAGTTCGTGTATAATTGAATGTGTTTAAACTGAGGCGTGGGTTATAACATATAAATTGACTGGATGCACGAGTTATTTGAAAAGTGTGTGTACGTAAAAGAGATAATTTAGTTCATATGTTATTATAGTTAATTCTGTGTTACGCAAATTTTATTCTGGTAACTCTAAAACAATGGACAGTGAAAACCAGAAAATACAGACTGTGTTTTAACTGTTCTACACACTTGTGTGTAGGCTGGTTTTTGTTGATGGACGATTCTATCTGTGACATCGGGGAGCTGCTTTGTCTTCTGGTCCAGATCGCCATCGCTTTTATGGATGCCTTCATCTTGTCAGGACGCTGACAAGAGTACGTTGTGCCAGTCCAAGGGACGGTAGGGACCAAATCAAAGGAACTCAAACTGAGGAGACTTTTTCTATTTTTTTTTTTTTTTTGGTACTTTTTTTTTTTTTTTTTGTTCTTGAAGCCAAGAGAGACTGAAAATGAAAGGGAAAAAAACTGAAACTGAATAGAACTGATAACTGAAACATAAGTGTGTTTTGGTCCACTTGTGTATGAAGCACTGAGAATTGAATATTCTTTTATTGCTAATCACTACAAATTTGGGTGAACCATTAATTTGTGTTATCCTATTTTCATGGTATTTTGAGTTAAGATTTGGCTCAAACAATTTTGGTTCTTTTGAAGAGGTACTTCAGTATATATGAGATATCTGAGAAATGATATGCTGTTATGATATTTTCATAAATGCATTCTCCATTTTTTTCTACTAAGTCAGTGGTTGCGTGTGTTGTGTGGGTTGGAGGTCTTATGTCTCTCCTCGTAGAGTCTGCTACTGCCAGTCTCCTTCCCGAACCTAGTGAATAGTGAACCTACTTCAGGAACCTGAGTAAACCTGTAATCGTATCGAATTGTGAGGTCTTTGGTCTGAAGTATTTCAGAGAACCCCAGATTGAAATACTGTAAATACTTAAGCCAAGATCAGCATCAAAGGAACCCTACTAGAAGGGAAGGTGACGTGCAGGTCACACATACCACCGCCTAGAGTAGATACCACTGCTAAGTTGCCATTACCTGTCCGTAGAGCAGAAGGACGTCATGGTGGGAGGGCTTATTGTCAAGAGATTCAAACTCTCTGAGGCGGATGCGCTTTCCCAGTGCATCATAACTGTACCTAGCGACGACCGGCATTCTTGCATTTGAGACCTGTGATATAATTTTACTGATAAATTATCTATGGCAAATGCGAGCCTTCAGATGTATTAATCAGTCAGAGGTGGCTTACACTTACCACAGAGAAGCCTCCAGACAGCAGTGGCGGCGATGCTGTTAAAATCAAAGCAATGCTTTTCATCCTAATGGACCTTTGGAGCATTTTGCTTCACAGATAGTGCTACCATTGGCTGCAGCCCTGGAAGAAAGCTCAGTAAACACTTAAAGCCGTGCGTTGTACTTACTGCATGGTTTTGGTGCCTGAGCCAGACAGGCCGCTGGCAGGCACACGAGCAGGACGACAAGGACTCTCATGCTGCCTGATCACTTTCCTCTTGCAGTAGTGGCAAATGCAGTATGATGCAGCTTCAGAGTTCTCACTTCCTTATAAACAGGCATTAGGCTCCACCTCTTCATCCACTGCCAGATTTTCTTTGAGTCCTCAGTTGTGCAGCAGCCCTGTCAGAATCAAGGTAAAAGGTATTTATAATAGTGGGCTGCCCCCCTGTGACTCAGCTGGCTGATATTATATGTTTAAATCTGGCCTGATCAAAATCCGACATTGATTTAGTGGATGAAAATATTGAGCCATGTTGATAATATCACCCCCGAAAGCCTCCTTAAGTCCCTCTCCAGGCAGAAACGAAGAAGCTGCTCGGCTGTGTCACCCCCTCATGTGAAAGTCTTCCTCAGTTCCACTTTGGTAAGAGTTGAGGAAGGTTTTTCGAGTGAGAATCGACGTGTCCTCCAGAAACTCCAGCAAGTCCACCTCTCGTCTACAGGTCTTCTTCAGAACGGATGGACCGAGGCGGCCGTTCGAATGAAGTCTCAACCATGACCGCCTCTCATTTGAAAGTCTTCCATTTCTGACACACGTCACCGTTCTGCCACAATTTTAACTAAGCTAAATATGTACAGTGGCGAGAAAACTGATGTGAACCTTTTGGAATTTCATGATTTTCTGAATAAATTTGTCATAAAATGTGATCTGATCTTCATCTAAGTCAATGGTATTGACAAATAAAATGTGTCTAAAATAATAACACAACATTTCTTTTGATCTTTCATGTCTTTATTGAGAACAACTCAAAAAAAAGTGGAAAAAAGTGGAGCAAACATCATGATTTGGGCCTGCTTTGCTGCATCAGGGCCTGGCCAACTTGGAATCATTGAGGGGAAGATGAATTCCAAATATATCAGACAATTCTTCAGGATAATGTGAGAATGTCTGTACGTCAGATGACACTGTGTAGAAGGTGGGTGATGCAGCAGGACCACGACCCAAAACACCAGAGCAAGTAAACAACAGAATGGCTTCAGAAAAACAAAATCTGCCTTTTGGAGTGACTGAACTCTTTGTTAAAGGAAATCAATAAATAGGTGGAAACAAATGGGATTCCTGTTTGTTTTATGGGGACTTTAAAATGTTTACCTATAATCTGGAGGTGGTTTCTGAGGTTCATGTGTACATGTTTGGCTAAGATCTCCCAGTCATCCAGGTCATGGTTTACCCAAATACACAAAGCTAAAGCAACTTGTACTTGTTTCATCTTGTTTTTCTGGACTAAGAGAACACCCATATGTCCCAAAAGGGTTGACTTCCCTTTGTCCCATCGAGCAGTGGTTCCCAACTGGTCTGGGTTCAGGACCCACCATCACCCCTTAAATCCAAACATCCAAGCAAGAAAGTTTCCCGGCGGTGATGATGCCAAGGCAGGGGTGCACAGTATGTTGATCGCGAAGGCAGTGCGGGCAGATGGCGTGCCAATGGAAAAATTAAATGTTTTAGATGTTAGTCTAATCATTTATCTGCTCTACCTCCAAAACAAACAGCAAGACAAACGTTAATCTTTTTTTTTCTTTCACTTTTTATTGCGACATGCCCGTTCAGCAGCACACATCCACAGCCGTGCGCAACTTCAATTGAGACTACCATCTTTCTTAAAGGGACAGCGCTATTTTTTTTAAAGGTGCAGTGCACCAATTTTTCTTAATGAAAATAAAAACAAATATGCTCAGTCTAACTGCACAGTGGATCGATGCTGATTTCCAGCTGTGAAAGCTTCTGCTCCGTTATTATTCAACATGAGTGGAGTCAAGTTAAACATTTTATTTAGAATTTTATTTTATATTATATATTGTACATTGTTGGAATGTGCTAAATAAATATTTTCATAATTTTGTAATTGATTTATTCTTTGAAACATTACTATTCATTTATGAAATTGCAATGCCTTGATTTTAGTGAGGGTAGTACAGAGTCATAGCCATGAATGCAATGGTACTAATAGTCGCCATAATAATTTCTTTCTGTGTTTCGGTTTCGATTTTTCGGCCTTGGGTCCTCATTTTCGGTTTTCGGTTTCATGCCAAGATTTTTCATTTCGGTGCATCCCTAATAAGTACATTCATTCATTCATTCTGTGAAGGGGTCATGGGGTCTGCTGGAGCCTATCCCAGCTATCACTGGGCAAAAGGCGGGGTACACCCTGGACAGGTCTCCAGTCTATCACAGGGCTAACACAAAGAGACAGACAACCATTCACAATAAATAAGTACAGTATTCAACACAATTGTAAATGTCGTCATTCCAAAACATACTTGTAAATCTGAGCCCTGGTATAAATTTAAGTGAAATACGTATTTATGCAATGCTCGCTCATTCATACACCACACACATGCTGCTTTACTTTATTTGACTAAAGTGTGAGGGGCATCATCTGCACCCATTAACTGTAAATCAGTGGTTAAAGGTGAGAGCTCCAAGATGTTCATGACTTGTCATCCAGTGCCATCTAGTGGTCAGAGGAGTGGTATCGCTTCACCCAATTTGGAGAATACCAACAAAGCATTCACTTCATTTTCACTTGCTTCACGTACACTTGTCTATTTAGAAAACATTCATTCATTCATCTTCTGTAACCGCTTGTCCTGTGAAGGGTCGTGGGGGGTGCTGGAGCCTATCCCGGCTGTCCTTGGGCGAGAGACGGGGTACACCCTGGACAGGTCTATCTCAGGGCTAACACAGAGAGACAGACAACCATTCACACTCACACCCACAGCCGGAGTGGATTCGAACCCAGAACCTTCTTGCTGTGAGGCATCAGTGCTAACCATCACACCACTGTGCCGCCAACAACAGCCTCATAAAGATTGAAACTTTAGTGGAGGTTGATGTTTTACGCAGTTACTGGATTTACGACAATGCCGTTGTCTTTTCTGCCCCAGTCTTTTTTTGCCCTTATCTTGCTTGTAAACCCGTCTTTTGTAGCAAAGTGCAAGCACCCATGAGCAGAATTCATTCAGGGCAGAAGTTGCAGCACAAAGGAAAAGGCAGCAAAGCCCAGCACAGAACCGACAGACACATGCAAGCAAAAAGGTCAATGAACGAGCAAATATTCAAGATGCATAAAAGACAAATACACTCGAGTTATGCAGACATACGGGAGATTATGTATTTTTTGGGGGGGAGTTGTTCTCTGTTATTAGATTTGCCAATATAGCCAGCAAGGTGTTCTGTTAAAAATGATTCATACATAAATATATCAGATCAAAAAGGTGCTTAACCTCAACTATGCAAATATGGAAACTGGTGGCCATTACTTCACCCCGAGTACAGGTGAAGGTCAGAAAAGGGACTTCAGAAAGCATATAGCCCTTTAATGTCATCATGAAATTGAACCTGATGCGAAATTTGCTTTTACACGATCGCAAATCATCACCTACATGCCAGTAAGTGGGTTCATAGTGAGAAAGAAGTTCATTGTTTATGGTATTTTAGAGTTTGTCATTTCCTGGAAAATGGAAAAAAATGTTGATGACTCCTCCCGCACTTGGGGCCGTGTACTAAATTTATATCCAATGAAATTAACTCATCTCTGGTTACCAAGCAGCACTGCCAGCTTCGGCTCTCAGTGTGTGGGCGATGCTTTCTCAGGCTACTGGCGCTGACCAGTTAAGAGCAGACTGAACTCTTTGTTAAAGGAAATGAATAAATAACAAATGGGATTCCCGTTTGTTTTATGGCGACTTTAAAATGTTGACCTATATTCTGGAGGTGGTTTATGAGGTTCATGTGTAAATGTTTGGCTAAAAACTTTTTACGACACCCCGGAATATCTTGCAGAATAGGAAGATAATCACATCTGGGTTAGAAGTAAAAAAGCAGCTAAAAAAAAGAAGTCAGGAGTGATAACTTGAAGTGGCTATTCGTTACAGCCCAGGCATCTTTCTCCCTTTCTAGCACCTCCTCTACTTTTTTTTTAAATTATTATTAGCTTATTTATCAGGGACAATGCAGCGCACATTATTACATACATAGCTATCACAGTCAATGCCATAACAATGTCTGTGGATGTGTTACATAAAAGGTTTCTAGCCAGTTGGCTAATTTGCAACCCCAGTCCCTGGTCAGACCTTTCTATAAACATGTTGTAGTCTAAAAGTATTCTAAAAGTGTAGTATATGTGTACAAACACCTCTCTATGCACATAGAAACCAAAAAAACATCAAGGGTAATTTTAGTGTTCACATCCTAACCATACACAACAGAATAACCACAACATACCAGTCACAACATACGCCAATACAATAACACAGAAAGCAAATCATATACGATACAACCCCCAGATACCTAGCCGCCCGCAAACTCTCACCTATGGGAGCAGCCAGTCACACACACAACAACACAGGCAACAAAACATCACATCACGTAAGACCCAGTCCCCAGATACCCAACACTCGCAAACTCTCACCTATGCGAACAGCCAGGCATCAGCACAGACAGTACAGTAAAACATAGACAATAGAGTATGTGTATGTGTGTGTGTGAGCGTGTGTGTGTGCGTGCGTGCGCACATGTCTTAATGGTCGCAACCCTGATTTACTTTCAGCCAGTGTTTTATCTTACTGTTAAATGTTTTCAGTTGTGTTTGTGTTTTTAGTTCTGTCGGTAAGTCGTTCCAAAAACGGATTCCTATTACTGAAAAACATGACTGGCCGAAAGAAGTTTTGCGCCCCTCTACTGTGCAGTTGCCACCCACTGCTCCCCTTGGGTTGACGCAGCTGTTATCCTGCTGTTTTTCTGTCAAAAAAAAGCTTCCTCCAGCTGTTCAGTTTTAAGAAGAGCCTCACATTCAGCGCTTGTCGAGAAGAAGGACCTTGAGGACTGTTGTGAGGAGCTTACCAAGTTCCGTCCTGGTGTCTTTCTTCACACGGCGGCGAATGAAATCAGGGATCTTGCAGGGACGCTGAGACAGATTCTCCGTTTTAACGACGTCGCAGAGCAGCCCCTTGTGTTATTTAATGCGTATCTTTATCCTTTATAGTTAATTAAATCCTTCCTTAACTCACTAAGACGACACACCTTGGATAAATCTCTTGACACTACTGAAGTATCAAACACTTGTCAACCGTTAGATCCTTTTCCACTCTTTTCGGATTGGCTACATTTTAATAAGACTGACTTTTTAATCTGCTTTTTGCTTTGCTTATCAGATCTTCACCTCAAATGTGTTCAGAACTAAAGAAGCTGCTTGGATGAGTGATAAAATGTCAGCGAGAAAACCTACTTGTCCTTGTTTTAGCTTGTTTCGGCTTGTTTTTCTGGACTAATAGGACACCTATATGTCCCCAATTGTCCCTATTGCCTCAGAGCCCCTAGCATGGCTGTGATCCCTCGTCTGAAATATTGTTTTCTTAAACTAAACTTTTTATATGTTAATGAAAGGAGAAAAAAAACATATAATACAGGTATTTTAATAGTAAATTCCAACATTTCACATCCACTGTGACTGTAAAATCATATGGTACATATATCATTTTTCACAAGGCCCACAGTGAAGGGTTTCTGTTGCAGGGATCCTCAGTTTGTTTGTATTATACAGAGTATTAAACCCCACAACATGTTTAAATTCAATTTGATTTAACTGATTTCAATAAAAAAAAAAAGACAGCTGCTCGTTTCCCCAATGATTGCTGGAAAAGAAAACGACAATTCCGCGCAAAGGATCACGCGCAGCTTTCAAAACACGCTGAAGAAGGTGGCCGGGTCCTCCCCATCCTCTTGCTCCAGCTCGGCATCCCCGCAGAACTTCGGCGGGATGAACTGCTGGGGATCCACCAGCCCGATGACGTTGTTGAAGAAGCTGAAGTGAGAGGCGGGGAGACAGAAAATCTGAGGATGCTAATTATTTACCCCAAGCAGATTTCCCGGTTCAGGCCTTGCTGGCATCCCCCTGCTGTGTTTTATTCTGGGGTGGAATATTTAAATTAAAAGACGAAATACTCTAAAGCTACTCTAAAAAATATTTGTGGCTTTGGATGCTAAATATGAAGGCAAGATACACTGATCAAGCATAACATTATGACCACCTTCCTAATATTGTGCAGGTCTCCTTTGTGCCTCCAAAACAGTTGTGACTCATCAGAGAATGGACATGGTCCTTCTGAGGGTGTCCTGTGGTGTTAGTGTGGGGCCTTTGATTCCTATGGGTTGAGGGGAGGGGCCTCTGTGGATCATCCCACAGATACTTGATCAGTTTGGGATCTAGTGAATTTGGAGGCCAGGTCAACACCTTGTGCTGATGTTTTTTTGTTTTTCTTTTTTTTATGCTCCTGCTGCCATCAAGGAGTGTCATTGCAATGGGGTGGGGGTGCCTGGTCTGATCTAGGTGGGTGCTACAAGTCTAAGTAACAGCTATATGAATGAATGCCAGGTCCAAAAGTTTCCCAGCAGAACACTGAATTGTCTCAAGATGATCAATGTTATTTACTTCTCCTGTCATAATGTTGTGGCTGATTGTTTTTTTTGATTCAGTTTGTTTGTTGTTTCTCTCTGTTTGTTGACGTTGAGGTCAATTAAAGACGAATGTCCTCATTGCTCACATATTTAACTAATACCTCTGATCGTGGCTCCGCTCCATTTAGACATGTGATAAGTTATGGCAGTGAGTCAGCATAATCCATCAGGGCGTGATCATTGTTTTGTAATACGTTCAAAAAAAAAAAAATGCTCTGACCTTGTCACCATCCATCCACTCTCGTCGGTGTGATACAGAGTGCTGACAGGAATACATCCGAACTCCGTGACCGTGTTCATGTACTTTGCTGCGGGAAACAGAAGTGGATCACGAGGCAGCTGAGGCAGCGCGACTGGACAAACAGGTTCATGAACTTAAAAATACGAGCGCGAGGTTTTGGCAGAAGAATCACAGGAAGTCATGCGCTGCGGTGCTCACTGTGATTTTTCTGTGTGTTTCTGCGCCTCGCTTCCTCTTACCGTACCTGTCCCCTTTTTCAGGTGCATCTCGCCGACCCAAGAATTGACCAGGACCCCCTGTCCTGGACCAGAGGAGCTGCCCAGCACGACCTGACCGAGCAGGGAAGCATTCTTGGGGATTGCCAGCGGGTGGAAGTCTACACTCAGATGCTTCTTGCAGCATGTGTGGTTCCTGTAGTTTATCTTGTACATAACACCCTAGAGGAGAGGACGGGACGGCGTTATGCAGCAGTTTGTGTTGTGCATACCACCGCCGACAGTAGATACCACTGCTAAGTTGCCTTTACCTGTCTGTAGAGCAGAAGGGCGTCAAGGTGGTAGGACTTATTGTTATAAGTTCCAAACTCTCTGAGGCGGATCCGCTTTCCCAGTGCATCATAACTGTACTTAGCAAAGGCCATCAGTTTCCCATTTGTGGAGGTCTGTGATATATAATATATATATACATTTTTACTGATAAATTATCTATGGTGAATGCAAGCCTTCTATTTATCACAGAGGGGGCTTTACACTTACCACAGAGAGGCTCCCAGACAGCAGTGGCGGCGATCCTGTTAAAATCAAAGGAATGCTTTTAATCCTAATGGACCTCTGGAGCATTTTGCTTCTCAGATAGTGCTACGCTGGTAACTTTCTTTGCATATTCCTGGAGCAAAAGGTTGGCTGCAGCCCTTGGAAGAAAGCTCCGTAAACACTTAAAGCCGTGCGTTGTACTTACTGCATGGTTTTGGTCTCTGAGCCAGACAGGCCGCTGGCAGGCACACAAGCAGGACGACGAGGACTCTCATGCTGCCTGATCACTTTCCTCTTGCGGTAGTGGCAAATACAGTATGATGCAGCTTCAGATTTCTCACTTCCTTATAAACAAGCAGATTAGGCTCCCCCTCTGCATCCACTGCCAGGTTTTCTTTGAGTCCTCAGTGGTGCAGCAGCCCTCTCAGAATCAAGGTAAACAGACTCTATTTATAATTGTGGGCTGCCCCCCTGTGACTCAGCTGGCTGATATATGTTTATATCTGGCCTGATCAGAATCCGACATTGATTTAGTGGATGAAAATATCCATGTTGATAATATCAACCCCGAAAGCCTCCTTAAAGGGGAATTACCGTTTTTTACAACCTGGACCATATTTCTGGCATGAAATTTGGAGTCATTCAGAAGATATTTAGATCCACGTATATGTATCCATACAGTGGGAGTGAATGGGGCACCGAAACACAGCCTCTAAATAAAGCATTATGTGCCGCGAAACTCGTTCATTTTACCAATATTTTGTTATGATATGCTAGTGCTATTCCCCGTTGAGTCTGGAGTTACCTGTTATCTATTCGCGGTTTGAAAAATGAACGAGTTTCGCCGCAGATAATGCGTTATTTAGAGGCTGCGTTTCGGTGCCCCAGTCACTTCCACTATATGGATAAACGCAAATCTAAATATCCTCCGAACGACGGCAAATGAGACCAAAGTTATATGCGTGAGTAAACGATCATATTTTATGCCAGAAATAAGGTTGTAAGAGGTTGTAAAAAACGCTAATTCCCCTTTAAGTCCTTCTTCAGACAGAAATGAAGAAGCTGCTTGGTTGTGTCACCTCTCATGTGAAAGTCTTCCTCAATTCCACTTTGGTAAGAGTCGAGGAAGGTTTTTCGTTTGAGAATCGACGTGTCCTCTCTAAACTCTAGCAAATCCACCTCTTGTCTACAGGTCTTCTTCAGAACGGAAGGACGGAGGCGGCTGTTCAAATGAAGTGAAAAGGTTTCTAGATTCTCAGCCATGTCCGCCTCTCATTTGAAAGTCTTCCATTTCAGACACAAGTCAGCATTCTGCCACAATCTTACAAAGCTAAATAAATATTGCGTTGAATGTAATTCAGATCACGGACAAAGGACATGGCATTCTTTTGATATTTTTAACACTTTATTGACTGTGATCAGTACAAAGCAGGGCCACGTGTGAGACATTGACCCTGTGATTTAGCAGAGGCGCACCGCCACCGTCAAAAATGATCATCTCAAAACACACATATTTGAAGTGTGATGCCGATTAGGTTTGAGACTTTTAGTTACGCCCTCAGTGCAATTCAAATGAAGACGCTGATGAAGTCGCCAGGCTCCGCTTCACCGTCTTCCATCACTTTTGGGCAAAAGTCTGGAGGGTTGAGCAGATCGGGCTCTGTAATCCCGACGACGTTGTTGAAGAAGCTAGAAAACACGAAGAAGATGTCGACATCAGTTGGATGGAAGCAGATAATAGGCAGTTTCTAGTTCCAGTTGTGTTAATGCGCACTAACCTCGTCACCACCCAGCCATACTGACTAGTTTGGTAATTAGTGTTGACGGGAATGCATCCAAACTCAGTCACTACGGTGCTGTACTTTCCTGGAGTGAAGGTAAAAAACAAATGCGTTCATAGAGTGCTGACAAACAGATAGTCAAGAGCTCCATTCGATGCTCTCTCACCTGCTTTGCTTGGCAAATCTCCCCACCAGGAGTTGACCAGGAGTCCTTCGCCGGGTCTTGACGAGCTGCCCACAACAACCTGGCCCAGCAGGGAAGCATCCTTTGGAACCGCCCACGGCTGGAAATCTGCCTTCAGGGGTCTTTTCGTGCACGTGCGGTTGTGCTCAAAAATCTCATACATGGTTGCCTGATGAATGAGTCGTGGAGCGATAAAGATGATTACTGATTTGTTTGCAACTTGAGCACTCGATCTGTTTCTTTTCATTCAAACTACTTGCACCCAGGGACACGACTCGAGTCGGTCAATAAAAATAGATTTTATCTGTGAATTATTTACTCTTGCTCCATTTTACTGCACACTCCTAGGTGTTGTTGCTCTTAAATGTGTTTTGAATGGACAATCCAAGGAGTGGAATAAACTTGGAAGTAAATCTATGTGTCCCTACTAGAACAGTCGAAAAATCTTCACCTCTTTGAAGAGCAGCAGAGCGTCAAAGGTGAATGACTTGTTCTCGTAGGTCCCTATCTCCCTGAGCCGGACCCGTTCCCCCAGTCCGTCGTACAGGTACTTGGCGTACACCCACAGCTTTTCATTCTGTGTGGACTGAAAAAAAACAAAAAACAACATAAAATGTGTTTAATTTCACATCTTCCCACATTCACATGGTGTAAATATGTTTTGTTTTAAATAAAATCGTACACTCACCACAGTGAGGGCCCCGCTCAGAAGAGGAGGAGTTGCTGCAAGACATTGAAGAACACATTTGGACCAGTTTAAGACAGCAGTGACAGTGCAAACAGTCATCAGTATGGATTAAAGAAACGTATCCCTGCAATGAAGATTACAATCACGTCTGAGATGTTCCTTAGTTTACTTACAGCACGGATGAGGCTTCCTGGCCAGGCAGCCTGCCAGAAAGCACATCAACACAACGAGGAGTCTCATACTTGCACCTGTTCACCGACGCTCTCAAACTGTCTTACTGTGCTCCAGGGGGAGACTCGCTTCCTTATAAGCACCGGCTCCGGCAGAAAGTCCCGTTTCCTGGTTTTACTTTCAGCCGGGTGAGCAATTCCTCCCACCTCTGTTATCTGAGACATGCCATAAAAAAACAATAACTCTCCGCACATTATAGGCTGGTGAATGTAAAGACAAATGTACAGCAGGTTATACCGTGTGGCGCAAATGTTTATGAACTTTATTTTTTTAAGAGAAAGGATGCAGGACACTGCTTCGGTGAGCACAAACTTCCAAAACGCAACCCCTTTTTGTGACGGAACTTTTCAGAACTTTTCACTGAGGGCTTTTGAGGGTTGTGCACAGCAGGTCAAGGGTAAAGAATGTTGTTTGTGCAGCACAAAAGAAGGAGGCTAATAAACTCAGAACTGGATTTAGGCCGACTGTAGACGACTTGCACGCACCTTGACTTGCATGTGTGACATCACGGTCATATGACTGTGGAGGTGTGTGACTGCAGTCATCTGACTCCATTACCTCACTATCTCATTGTGAGATGACATGTGAGCACATAAACCTGATTTGCTTAACGGCGGCGTCGCTTTTGTGCATTTAACAAATACGCAAAGCTCAATATGGTTTCCAGTACAATGTTTACACCACGTCGACAGGTAGATTTTATTCAAAGCAGCTTCCAGCTGAATTCACTCGACACACGAAGCTGTAGAAACATACGCTTTTAGAGATGATTGTGATTTAGCAAAATGTTATCAGAGCCATTTATCATTTTATATGCAGTCTCCTGTTGGACTAGTTATGACAGGGGAGACTATTAAAACGCTCCACAGGTGACTTTTGATCATAGTTCAGCTTCAGTTTTCCATAAATTCACATGTAACATTAACTAAACGGTCAAACACAGAGGAAATAAAAAAACAAACATAAACATGTTTCAGTGTTGATCTGTCAGGCATTCAGACTATCAAGGCATCATCCACACAGATGTTCAGCCTCACCAAAAGTTTTTCCATTGTTTGATACTTTAAGAATTAAACCACTCCACCGATCAGCCACAACATTAAAACCGCTGACAGGAGAAGTAAATTGACCATCTTGTGGACCTGGCATTCATGTGGATGTGACTTAGACATGTAGCACCAACCCACACACAAACGCTTTAGGAACAACTAAAAAAAACATGAAGAACAGGACAAGGTGTTGACCTGGCCTCCAAATTCACTAGATCACAAACGGATCCAAGCATCTGTGGGATGATCCACGGAGGACCCTCCCCTCAACTCTATGCCTGATCGGTATATGTGTAATCTGTAATATGCATGTACTCAGCCTAATAAACCTCATTAAACTTTCAGATTAAGAAGAAATCTTGATACTGGATATGAAAGCGTGTAATAACTGCTATAACTGATTACCTGACGAACGTCAACAAAGCTTTTGACACAGTAGTTAAATAGTTAGTGCAGATCCAGATTGTTTTTTTTCAGCATCAGGTGGTTCCTGCACTACTATTCCAGTTAAGACAGCATTCCAGTGACATAGTGAAGAGACAGTGATGGATTACGAAAACATATCTTCATCATTTGAAAGTATTTTATTATGTAATGCACTCATGTGTTTTCATGATTCAGTCATTCATCTTAATTCATAGTTTCATTACATTTTTAAACCTGTCAAGTATTTTTGGATTGCAAGTGACTATCTGACAAGAGAGCTTGGATTATATATTAATATATGTATTTTTTTTTTCAGTTTATCAATATATATGAAGAATTTTAATTGTTAAAATGATATAAAAGTTTTTAAAATGCAGCACCTGATTTCCATTCATTCATTATCTATCTCCGCGTATCCTCTAGAGCTTCCCAGCCGACACCTGATTTCCATTTATATTAATACTAGGAAAATAAATTGTGCTTCAGTGTTTTCACAAGTGACATCTATAAGCCTTGGAAATCTAACATTAATAGGATTTCATAGCTGATAAAACATAATTTTTATCACTCAAAATCAGATTTAAAAAAATAGTATGAGATCTACAGTACACTGATTAACCCTCCTCATTTGAAATCACTCACGTAAACTTCTGTCAAGTTAAAGCCACGTAATTCATAGCCTTTTAATTCACGTGTACAGTTTTAACCATAGACTGTATAAAGATGTATGGAACTGCTCCTCAAAAGTGAAGCCAAATCAAGTAGAGCTCCCCCTGGTGGTATAGGTCCGCCCCCTCCATGTTAGTGGATGGGACTTTTTTTTCCCAAGGATGGTTTCTATTGTTTTAGGTAGTTAATTTAATGTTGATGCATGTTCAAGTGTCAATTTTTTGGATAAGCTTGGTTTTAGTTAGTTATTTGACACTACAGAAACAGGACGTGAAACACTAGAAAATAGTGTCAGTTTGGCCAATGCGAGGAAGTGGGGACATCTTGTCCATATACAGTCTATGGTTTTATCACATTGTTTCTTGTCATCATAAAACTCTTACACAATAATTCAACAACTCAGAAACTCTTCTGAGGAACAACATGTGGATTTGTGGTCAGTGGAGGCAGTTTGAGCAGCTCGCAAATCTCGTTGCACTTCTGTCCATGCTGGTCTTCCACAAAGTACCTGAGCCCCCTGTCAGCGAAGTTAGAGCGCCCTTCGGGGATCCTGGTGGAGTGAATCTGGGGGTCAGTGAGGTAGGTTAAGCCTTTGCCGTTGGCTGTCACCCATCCTGTAACAATAAACAAAACAAAAATAAGGCCAATCTTTTCCACGCACACTCGACTTTGGAAATACATCATACATAAATAGATTAGATTAGATTAGATTAAGTGTCTGTCGGCCAAGTATACTTGTGTATACAAGGAATTTGGTCTCTGCAACCGTGAATGAGTGAATTAGTGAACACACACAAAGCACACAGTGAGGTGAAGCACACACTAACCCGGAGCAGTGAGCTACCATGCTACAGCGGCGCTCGGGGAGCAGTGAGGGGTTAGGTGCCTTGCTCAAGGGCACTTCAGCCGCTTTCTACCGGTCGGGGGTTCGAACCGGCAACCCTCCAGTCACAAGCCCAAAGCGCTAACCAGTAGACCACGGCTGCCCCGTAAGTAAGTAAGTTCAGCTCCTACCTTGCAAGTCTACGACAACTTCCTGGCCGTTAGAAAACAGGTAGGTGAAGTGTCCAAAGGCGAGCCCATATTCTGTAGCCTGGAAACGCATGTCCTTCTTTATCGTGTTGTTGGTCAGTTTGACAAATTCTCCCACCATGTAGGGCTCCACCGTCACACAGCACACAATCTCGTCTCCCTCCAAAATCTATTCACAAATACAGAAAACAGTAGGGGCATTTAAAAAAAAAAAAAACATTTGATGACTGTTTTGACATGTATGCAACTCAGTTTTAGTAATCCCATTGCTTTTTTTTTTATCTCATCAAGAGATTGAAAATGGTGATTTAAAATGTTCTGTCAGTTCTTCACAATAAATATATATCTTACTTTATGTGTTTATACTAGAAACTGTGAATGAATAAATATTAATTTAAATGCAATATGTGCCATTTGTACCTCCCTCTAAATTAAGCAAGCTGTTACTCATCCATTTCATGTATGGCTTGTGCTTCACGGTCACAAACAGTGCCTCACCAACAGTGCCTCTGAAGGAATGAAGAAGATCTGAGCCATGACTTCTTCGTCGTAGAGGCTCTTGTTGAATTCAGTCACATAGTACTGGGCTGTCATCTGCCTCTCCACATCTTTCAGGTGAAACTGGATCCCCCTTGGCTTAAGGTAATCTTTCCCGACGTAACTGAGGACACGGATAACGGACAAAATGAGACGTGAGGTGACCATATTTAGGCTAATCCTTACACCGCGCAGCTGCGTACCTGCTTAACCTCTCCTCCTGGTGTAAAAACTGCACCCATATTGCTCTTCTCTGCTTGCCCTCCTCCCCCATCGGCTCTCCGATGTAAACGCACGTCTCCCTGGCTGTCCACAGCCCCGTGGTCTTGGAGAACTTTAAATGAAGAGCATCTAGTAGAGATAAAACGCAGGTATAAGTCGATAGTTGTGATGTTTTATTTATCTTGCAAGACATGGCTGGGTTTCTACATAGAAAATATTGGAATTAATGGCGGCACTAAAAGGACAATATTGTAAATATCAAAGACAGTAGGCTTCATCCTCTGATGATCATGAATGTCAAATCCTAAACTTCATGGCAATCTAATCACTATTTATTTATCTATTTTTAATCTATTTTAATCTATTTTTATTTTAGAGACTAGATTCCCTACAGCCACACTACTACTGAGACTTATATATATCATATATATATGAATATACTAAGGATAAAGTTTTGCACCTAAGCAAATGCAAACTTACTGTGGGAAGTTCTGTGTTTCTTGAGGTTGAAATTCGCCTTGTCACTGTGCAACCTCTTCAGTAGACATTCGTGGCAAACTCCAGCCAGGAGAGCTTGGTAGTCCTGCAGTGACAACAAAAACTGTCTTGCAGGGTCCACTCCAGATACTGTGCTGTGGTTTAGGCAGCTGTGGCACAAGCGCTTCTTCCTCTGGGGAACGCTCTCATTTTCTGTATTAGTCACGTTATCGTGTTGGTGTCCACTTTGATTCAACTCCAGCATCTCAAAGGAACTCTCTAGGGACTTTTCTGTGTCGGCACACTGTTCTGCCTGTGAAAGGTTGGGTGGGGTTGCAGGCTTTACAGGTTCTGGATCAACTTCATTCTTGATATTATGGTGACTGTTTGTGACTTTTGATCCAGATGCGCGGTCTCTGTACGTGCGCTCAAGAGCTGAATCAGTTGTTTCAGAATCGAGGGTTTCCAAGAGGAAGAAGCTCCCGTCGGAATCTGGTGTTGTGCTGCCTCGGCCGGTTCCTGCTTTTGATCGACTACTCAGCTGTGGTTTTCCACTTGTGAAGGAGCTCAGGTCGGCTGGGATTTTCTCCCATGATGATTGGGAACTGAAACTATCACTAAGAAAGCTAGAGGATGTTTTAAGAGTTAGCTGGGATAAAGATTCCACTGCTCCTACATCAGGTTTTTGTCTCACAACAACAATATCAGTCACCCAGTCGTCCTCGCTGCCCTCTGTGTCTATATCAGCCTGCATCATTTCAAACTTCTCTGAAACACTGTCCCCACTGGAGGAGGAAGTGGCAGGTACTGCGGATATTGGAATCGTGTGGGAACTAGGACTCGAGTTCGAACCCTGTAAATTTTGCTTCTTGTTTTTTTCTGCAGTCTGACAGCTCTGATTGCTCGCAATCGCTCCATGTCCAACGGCAATGCTTCCTGCATGGTCACCGCTACTGGGTTGAGGGTAGTCTGAATTACTTGAGGAGACGTTCTGCCATGAGGAGCCAAGGCCACCTGTGCTTCCATGAGCTGTACATCGGTTGGACGGCTTTTCTGCTTTGGGTGTGTCTTTTAATACTTTGGAAGTTTCGGTGGAACGGTCTGTGTTGAGTGTACCAAAGGTTGTTCCAAGGGCTGTTATACAGAGCCTTGCCCTATTGTTCTCACCTTTAGTTTCCCTACAGTTTGTGTGCGCGGTCTCGGATAGTGATGCATGGTACTTCTGAAATCTCCTCATTATCTTTGAGAACCCTGCCAGAGTAAAGTTTACAGAGGTGTCCTTCATATTTCTGTAGCTGTCGGGGATAAATGAACCCTTATCTGAATTAGGAAAAGGTTCCACTTGCAACAGATGCTTCACTTGGGCAACCAGGTGCATGATCTCAGTACAGAGGCTGTCTTTGTCTTGGGTATTCTCATCGCAGTAGTCGTAGAAATTTGCCAAAGCTTTTTGACACGCTTGCTGTGCCTGTGTCACAACCTCTGGATGAGTGCCAAGCCACTTGTGAGCAACAGTGAGGGAATAGGCAGCCTTGAGGAAGGTATGAAGCTCCTGCTTGCTGGTGACCAGATCACCCTCTTCTTTGGTGAGCAGGCCAATTGCAAACGCTTCTCTAGCCTCCAGGAGGAATGTCTGTCTTTGAGGGGCAGGGCACTCCAATGAGAAACTGTAAGATAGCAAGCAGGTCCCTTGAGCTGTCTAAAGAAACACAGAAGCAGAACTGAAGGACCGTACCGGTAATTTCCACAGCAGAGAGATTATTTTTTGTGTAGTTGTATGACGTACTGCAATCAAACTTTGGTGAAGCAAATCTTCAAAACAGTAAAGACATTCTGTTGAAGACTGCATACTTTGGAATGTCTTACAAGAGCAGATACTTAATATTGAGAGACAAGACAAGAGAGAAACGATATGAAAGTAGATATGTTAAGTACAAAAAAGATTTACATATTGCATCAGGTTTAAGTACCTAACCAAAAAGTTGACAAGAACCAACTAGTGTTAATAGCAGGTTGAGGTGGTAAGGAGGCTGAATGTACATAATGACATCCATGAATACTGTGAATAAAGACAAACTCCAATAGGAGTTGCACCATGTATTGCACCAAATTGACATGAGGTACTATGTCTGTGAAGGTTCTCAGTCATCCAGGTCATGGTATATCCAAAAAAAGTTCAAAAAACGAAGACGGTGACTCCCGTTCCCAAGTCTTCTCAAAAAACTCTACAAGTCCAGTTCCCTTTTTTGAACCTTTATTGGACATGAGGTACTGATATGAAGCAATACAGAGATGAATGCCTAAAAGAAGCTTAGCAGCAGTGCTGAGAAATGGTGATGTTAAAGGACAAAGAACCTCCAGAAATGCTCCTTCTTGCATTGATGGTGCAGCAGTCTCTGGCTAAAGGAGCTACCTAAAGTCCTAGCTGTCTCATACAGGGGGTTGGTTGTTCTTGATGTTTGACAGCTTGGCCAACATCCTCCTCCCCCCACCTGCTCCACTGAGTCCAGAGGACATCCCAGGATGGAGCTCGCCTCTTCTTCAGTTTGCCCAGTTTAAATACGTAGTTCATTAAGGATACTGGGCCCCAGTAAAAATACTGCTCTGTACTCGTAGAGCCTGAGGCTACAATATGTAACCAACACTGTCTGTGCAGGTAGTTGATTGGTAGGCAGGGTAGATGACTGTTAATATATTTCTGATTGTTAATTCTTTTGTGTTGATGCAATGGCAGTTGGATTCGCCTACTCTTGCCTGGAAGACATACATCGCAGGGGCGGGGCTTCAGGGGGAGCTGGGAGGGCGTGCCCACCTTCCTCCGTGCTGGGGAAGGTGGGCTTCTCCCGCGGCTTGGGCCCTGAGGTGCTTTGCTCATAAGAGCAATGCTTTCATAGTATCACAATCAACTTCGCTGCCTGTATGTGGGCTTATATAGGTTGCCCCAGTCAGGATGAGTCATGGTTGCCAAAAAACTTTACATGACTGACTTTAGTGATGTAGTAGGTGTACAATATTAAATAAAATGTTGTGCTGTATGACTGGCGTTATTTTCACTCTCACATTTCACTTTACGACGTGCAAATTTACAAGTGGATCGCAGATATTGTCTCCAAGTGTATTTTGGGTAAAATCGCTAAACTAATCACGAGCCGCTCAGAGTTTACAGAGAGGGAGCGGGAGGGGACGAGGCTGGATGACGAGGAGCAGGGGAGATGAGGGGATTGGATGGGAGCCATCCTCATGGCTCCCATTGGTCAATTTCTATGCAGGATTACAGTTGATAGAATGAATGAATTTTTTTTTTTGTTCTTTTTGCTATCCATATTGTGAAGATCGGACAACTACCATATTCCAGATCGTAGAGTATAACTTTAACATGTGTATAATGACGTTATGATGAGCTTTATTATTTGGGTTTAAAGGGCCCGGTCATGTGCCCCGCCCCCGGCCCGTCTCTGATTCGTTCCGCTAGTGATACATCGGTACATAATATGACACACAAAGTGGCATCAGTACATACTTATGGGGAGTACACACAGGAAGGGAATTTTAATTTTAAATTTGGCGTGTGACAGGCAAAAAAAGTCTTTGCACACACATATGTGTGTGAATGTGTGTATGCTTGTGTGAACGAATGGGTAGATGTGTCTGAGACTGTAAAGCGCTTTGAGTGCCAATAGGTAGAAAAGCGCTATATAAAAGCAAGGCCATTTACCATTTACCATTTACATAGTCTCAATGACCAAAGGAATCAAGGAAACAGCGTCCACGTCTTTGGTTCCTACCACTAAATTTACCACGCTGATACTGATCTTGATGCGTTAAGTGAACCCTGATGGAGAGGTTACACCTTTGGCAGAAAGAATAATCAGCTATTTCCATACACTTAGCAATATTTTTATGTTCTGCTTGTGTCACTGGGTGAGGGATATGGAAGAGTGTTACCGAAGCAACCAGAGCCACTGACCAAAGTGACTACAAGATTAGTCCCTTAGGTCAGTGGCTGGCAACCGTGAGTGGTGCCAGATATGTTTCAGTAGAACAACTTACCACATTGGTCAACACAAAGAGTGAAGTGTATTGACTGTACACCACTGCCATCTTAGCTGCCTGGGCTGCTGAAAGAAGACGGTAACTCCCGTCCCCAAGTAAAGACTGCTCAAATTTAAAAACAGATAAATAGTGTAAGAAATAAACAATAAACAATAAAAAAATATATTTTTTTTTTTCAGCAGGACTTACAAAATCAATGTCTGGATTATTCCTAAAAGCAAGGAAGTCCTCATCATTCATAGATACCAATATGTTGGCTAGTAAGCCAAGAGAGGTTCCAATGCCCTATAAAACAAACATGGTTTATCGGAGGTTTATTGGTGTTTAAACAGGGCGGACCAGGTCCGACGTCATAATATGACAGCTGCTGTGAAAGTATGGTGGTTCAGTCTGTGCTACCTTTTTATCGGGTTGAGGAAGTGAGTAAAATCCAACCATAGAAGCCCAGATTAGCTCTGCAGCCTGCAGCCACAGTCCTGAAACAGAGCACAAAAGCCGTAAACACAAAGGAAAAAAAAAAAAAGTGACAGAGCAGTATCCGTTTTCTTTCCACTTGGTAAATGCGCTCTTACCTAGCTTTTGCAAAATCATTCCACGCACTTGAACGCTTACAGCCTGCACAAGAACCCTGTCACTTTCACACTGGTATATCCAACAACCTGTGTATCAAGAATAAATGTGAAGGCCACTCTTTTGTTCGTAGAAGACAATTCAATCCATCATTAAAGGCATTTAAAATGACATAGAGGGAGTTTACCTGTTGTCCCGCTGTCGTTAATCAGTTTGCTCAGGATGTACTCAGCCTTCTGCAGTTTACCTGAGGGCAGATGATAATTATGTTCACATTTATCCATCTCTCTTTAAGCCAAGCATCAAATACCGTTATAATGAAAATGCAGAGAAAATGACAAAGTAATGAAAGCCTTTCCACGTGCAATTTCCCCGCTATGAGTTCGCATCAATCACTGTAATTTCCCAAAACAATAATTAGGATGATATATGAAGTGTTACTCATCCAGTCACACCATTCATAGCCCATAAAACTAAGGCCCGCACGCCGTACCAGAGTTAAGATAGACCCTGGCCTGCCGTATGACCAACTGGGGGGCTATGGGGGTGTCAGGGTGCTGTTTATGGAGCAGCTTGATGATCCTGAGCAGCCGGCTCGACTCGTCGGTCCAGTAGAGGAAGCGGTCCACTAGGAAGGCCACGGACAGTGCTGAGCGTGCCTCCTGAGCCATGATGGATGCTTCTAGTACAGCCTGGCAGCACAACAAACACATCTCATGCATAACGGGGAGGGGCTTGTGCAGTTTTAAACATTTGGCAACACCACAAGTCTCTCTGTTTGTTGTGTGATTGTTATTGTTATTATTATTATTATACTATTACCAGTAGTTGAGGTAGGTTCTTGCTAATGAGATCACTGAGGTTGGTCTTGTCATTGGCACTGACAGACTGCTTGTACTGCCACTTCTCCGGCACAAAGGGCCACTTCATTTCAATGGCCTCCTGCAGCAGGGAAGCCAGTTCCTCACAAAGCGAGTCTGCAGGAAACAGAAGTGGAATTTCATAAGTTGCACAACGGTTCCACTGCACACATTAATGGACTGAAAATACCTTGAAGTCAGCCTTTAAATAAAGGTTTTACATAGTAAACTTCAGTCTTGACTACAAAACCTGACAAAAATAATAAGAACAGAACTCACTCCCCGCAGAAAGATTTGGGTTTTAACAATTTGTGTGTTGTTAAAAGCAGAAAACTTGCGTCAATATCAAAGCAAACTGATAATGTTTTTGACTTTCCACGCCCTTGTACGCACATGAGAACAGAGGAATTAAAGCCAAACAAAAGAAAACATGTTGTTTTCATGCCTGAAAGAATGCCTCTGTCACTCACTATCTACACAAACTATGTGTGTGAACTCAAAACATCTCCAACATTTGACCGAATAGCACCATCTTGTGTCTGACCTCTGCATTGACGGTAGTTCTCCCTGTGTGCTTCAGACGGCTGAGTGGACTCGTGAGCTGCTGCTGCTTTTGCAGCTGTGAAGCACCCTTCCAGTAAACGCCCCACCTCCTTGCTGTCCATTCTGGTTAACAGATGCTATAGGTGTTGGCTGGGGTGAAAAAAAAAAAAAGTACGCCTGTCTTTCTTGGTCTTTTCACCGCTGGTCCTCTACATTGAGTAATTCAAGACAGGGGGAATCCCATGGAATGACCAAACTGCTGTTGAGAAAGGATTGCACCATCAGGCCTTTTTTCTAAGTTTCAAAACATGAATGAGTTAATTCAATGTCAAATGAAAATGCAGTTCTGCTGTTTTTCTCATTGTAATTCTTGTGTAAGTTTCGTTTTCCATTATCAATTATATCGACTCAGGTCGTAAAGATTTGCTTTCGGTCCTGGTCCTTGGAAGGTTAAATCTTGAATCTATAATAATCTATGGGATTAATTTGTTGAAACAGGAAGGTTAAATCTTAAATTCATAATAATTTATGGGATTAATTTGTCGGAAGAGGACGCACAGTTAATCTGCAACTGTTGAGATCACTTTAAAGCTACAGCGCAAAGAGATATGTCTCCCCCTAGAGGCAACTGAGGTTAATACAAAATATGTAAAAGTTATTTAGGGTGAACTTGTGAACTTACTTCTAGTCTAAGATCAGCTCAAACCACCATAGAGGAGAGAAATAAACAATAATTTGTCTCTATGTTATTGTTACAGCTTGTGCTTTTATATACTTAAAAACTACAAATGCACAGCAATTCGGTGATGTACAACACAACGACTACAACTACACGGCTACTACAACTGTATCTGACGAGTAGATATTTCTAATCAGTAACGTCAGGTAAATATGGTTAACCTTACCTGAATGTCGCTGTTGTTTTAACCTACAGTTCATGAAACACAATAGGTCATAAACAATAGTGAAAGGTACTCATCGACAACTACCTTTGCCCTCTTCCTGGTAGGGGAGGGTCATAACATGCTGCCTTCAGAAACTATTGGAAATATCATTAGAAGCTGCAACTTGAGAGCACAAATTGCATAAACAACACGTAATACTAGAAGATGTGTAGTTATAAGAATATTTCAATCAATTAAATTAATTAATCACACGGATAGGAGAGCGACTGTTAAGCTATTTTTAGACCGAGTTTGGAGGTTTGTTCTTTCAGGCGGGAGGTTTCGTTCGCTCCTGCGCGACCTGAATGCAACACGTGACGCAAGGAAAGGGGCGGAACTGTGCCCTGAAGCAGCAGTCAACAGGTAGTTGGACTGTCTGTTCAATGTATGACATTAAAATATAAGATTTATTCAACATGGAAACATTTTATTACCCCAACACATGAACAGAAACGAAGCAATATGACATAAATAGATGTATTTACATTACATATCGTTTACTGCACCTTTAACTCTTATAAAGACGCACACTGCTTCTGTCATTCCGTCAGAAACACGTGCATTTTATTTTATTTTTATTAATTTTTTTACTTAATGAGGTGTATTTAAAGGCAGCACAAAACTAGATCAGCAGACTTGAGGCTGATGATCTTGACTGATAGACTGATCCCAGGCCACACAACACAAACTACTTCCAAATAAATAGTATTTCATTCCTAAAATTAGCATAGACCCGTATATCTACATGTAATTAATTGGGTTATGTGAAAAAAAATCAAAAATAAAAAAAATCCAAAAAAATCTGTGCAATCATCTAGCCTACGTGACTCACATAACTCCGGTTGATTGACGGGCGAAAAGGTAATGCAAAAGTTAATGATGTCGAGTCTTCATCTTCATCATGTAAAAGACCAAAGAAGCCATCAGTTGGCCAGTTCAGAAAAAGAAGAAAAGAAGAAGAGGAGAAACGGGCAAAAGATAAAGGTATGCAGATTTCTATGAGTGACGTGAGTGACGGTAGGCTCAGCTGTAGGCTATTTATTAGCCTCTTGCTAATATGTTGCTATTAGCCACAGAAGACTGTATTTGGTTTTTAGTTTTGCTGAACTAGCAACTATTAGGATTAAGGCATCATGCCATGCAACTAATTTCACCCATAGGCAACCACATGAGCATCTCTCTGGACTTGCCATCATCAGCATCAATTATACAGTTGCACAACAGATTGAACAAAATTGAAAATGTGGCTTATCAACACCTACAGCTGCCAACACTAAAAGGTAAGCCTGTTGTGATGCTGTGATGTTTTGATGCTATGATAAAATGTCATGTTGTATTTTTTCTTAATTGTACAGTCAGTGTTTGTATATGTATTTTGTATTATATTGTATGCTTCTTATTGCCTTTTTTACATCATGGCCAGGGGACTTCAGATGAAAACTAGCCTTCTGGCTAATTCTGGCTTTTTTAACCATGTGTAATCATGTGTTCTGTGAAATTGCACTGTCCCTTTCTTAAATAAACAGTAAACAGATTTCGTATGATGATGTAATTGATGATCTTGCATCAAAGAAGGCTAGAAAAGTCAAGTTTTAGATTGCACTTCACACCTGTTGTTAATGTTAACGCCAGTTGTAAACTGGGTGAAAAACCCAGGTTGAAAAATCTGATACAGTCTGAGCACTGGATTCAGATTATTTTAATTATCTGCTGTTTCTCTATGTACAAAACTGGTGTGTTATCATAACTGGAACGGTTCAGACGGTATTAGGATGATGCAAAACAAAACTCGTATGTAAAATATGAAATAGTTTACAGCCGGAATCTTTTTCATGTAGTTTTTTATTTATTTATTTATTTTTATTTTAGCTTTCTTCAGGGATTTTTCAAGCATGGTTATTAGATCCTGTGATGAGGGATTTGTGCAATTTACATTGGTGTTTATGTACTGTAATTCATTTATTTAGCTTATTTTTTCTCTGTTCTTGTTACGTTTTTGTATTTTAAGATTATATATAATGAAATAATACAAATAATATAATATATTGTTGTGTTGGTGGTCACATCTCGTGACATCACTGTCATGTGACTGCGGAGGTGTGTGACTGCAGTCATATGACTCCATTACCTACTGTTTCATTGTGAGATGACATGTGAGCACATAAACCTGATTCGTTTAACGTTGGCGTCGCATTTGTACATTTAACAAATATGCAAAGCTCAATATGGTTTCCAGTACAAAGTTTAGAATGAAAACACCATGTTGACAGGTAGATTTCATTCAAAACGGCCTCCAGTGGCTTTCAGACGACACACGAAGCTACTGAAACATACGCTTTTAGAGATGATTGTGATTTAACGAAATGTTATCAGAGCCATTTATCATTTTATATGCAGTCTCTCGTTGGTCTAGTTATGACAGGGGAGACTATTAAAATGCATAGTTCAGCTTCAGTTTTCCATAAATTCACATGTAACATTAACTAAATGGTCAAACACAGAGGAAATAAAAAAAAACATAAACATGTTTCAGTGTTGATCTGTCAGGCATTCAGACTATCAAGGCATCATCCGCACAACGTTTTTTCATTTTTGTTTGATACTTTAAGAATTAAACCACGCCACCGATCAGCCACAACATTAAAACCGCTGACAGGAGAAGTAAATTGACCATCTTGTGGACCTGGCATTCATTCATGTGGATGTTACTTAGACATGTAGCACCAACCGAGACCAGACCAGGCACCCTCACCCCATAGCAATGACACTCCTTGATGGCAGCAGCCATCCCCAGCAGGATGCAGCCTGACTCAGATACACACACACACAAAAACGCTTTGGGAACAACTAAAAAAAATCATGAAGAACAGCAAAACTGATCAAGTATCTGTGGGATGATCCACAGAGGCCCGTCCCCTCAACCCATAGGACCCAAAGACCCCCCCCCCCCCCCCCCCCACTAACAACATCCTGTTACCAGACACCACAGGACACCCTCAGAAGGTCCATGTCCATTCTCTGATGAGTCACAACTGTTTTGGAGGCAACAAGGGAGACCTACACAATATTAGGAAGGTGGTCATAATGTTATGCCTGTTCACTGTCTGTGCATGTAGTTTATGATTTGTAATATGAATGTACTCTAGTTAAATAGTTAGTGCAGATATTTTGTTTTCATAGCCTTTTAAGTCACGTGTTCAGTTTTAACCAGAGACTGTATAAAAGATGGACAGAACAGCTCCTCAAAAGTGAAGGCAAAGAAAGTTGAGCTCCCCCTGGTGTCTGGCTGCAGTATAGGTCATAAGCTCCACTCCGTGTTAGTGGATGGGACTTTTTTTTTTTTTCCCAAGGATGGTTTCTATCATTTTAGGTAGTTAATTTAATGTTGATGCATGTTCAAGTGTCAATTTTTTGGATAAGTTTGGTTTTAGTTAGTTATTTGACGGAATAGAAACAGGACGTGAAACAATGGCAACTAACAGCTGCCATGCCAACCGCTCCGTAAAGCGGTCCCATGGGACTGGTGGAGGCAGAACATATCTGGTGACATCCCTGGGAAAATAGTGTGAGTTTGGCCAATGCGAGGAAGTGTGGAAGTGTTGTCCATATTTATATACAGTCTATGGTTTTATCACATTGTTTCTTGTCAACATAAAACTCTTACACAACAATTCAACAACTCTTCTGAGGAACAACGTGTGGATGTGTGGTCAGTGGAGGCAGTTTGAGCAGCTTGCAAATCTCGTTGCACTCCGGTCCATGTTGCTCTTTCACAAAGTAACTGAGCCCCCTGTCAGCGAAGTTAGAGCGCCCTTCGGGGATCCTGGTGGAGTGAATCTGGGGGGCAGTCAGGTAGGTTAAGCCTTTGCCGTTGGCTGTCACCCATCCTGTAAAAAAAAAAGAAAAAAAAAAGGCCAATCTTTTCCACGCACACTCGACTTTGGAAATTCATCGCACATAAGTAAGTTTAGCTCGTACCTTGCAAGTCTACGACAACTTCCTGGCCATTGGAAAGCAGGTAGGTGAAGTGTCCAAAGGCGAGCCCATATTCTGTAGCCTGAAGACTCATGTCCTTCTTTATCGTGTTGTTGGTCAGTTTGACAAATTTTCCCAGCATGAAGGGCTCCACCGTCACACAGGCCACAATCTGGTCTCCCTCCAAAATCTATTCACAAATACGTATGCAACTCAGTTTCAGTAATCCCATTGCTTATTTATCTCATCAAGAGATTGAAAATGGTGATTTAAAATGTTCTGTTAGTTCTTCACAATGAATATATAGCTTACGTTATGTGTTTATACTCGAAACTGTGAATGAACAAATATTAATTTGAATGCAATATGCGCCATTTTTACCTCCCTCTAAATTAACTCCTACACATCTATTTCATGTATGGCTTGTCACGGTCACAAACAGTGCCTCACCAACAGTGCCTCTGAGGGAATGAAGAAGATCTGAGCCATGACTTCTTTGTCGAAGAGGATCTTGTTGAATTCAGTCACATAGTACTGGGCTGTCATCTGCCCCTCCACATCTTTCAGGTGAAACTGGATCCCCCTTGGTTCTAGGTAATCTTTCCCGACGTAACTGAGGACACGGATAACGGACAAAATGAGACGTGAGGTGATCATATTTAGGCTAATCCTTACACCGCGCAGCTGCATACCTGCTTAACCTCTCCTCCTGGTGTAAAAACTGCACCCATATTGCTGTTTTCTGGATGCCCTGCATCCCCATTGGCTCTCCGATGTAAACGCACGTCTCCCAGGCTGTCCACAGCCCCGTGGCCTTGGAGAACTTTAAATGAAGAGCACCTAGCAGAGATAAAACGCAGGTATAAGTCGATAGTTGTGATGTTTTATTCATCTTGCAAGGCTTTCTACATAGAAAATATCTGAATTAATGGTGCCACTAAAAGGACAATATTTGCCACATGAAACTGTGGGAAGTATCAAAGACAGTAGGCTTCATCCTCTGATGATCATGAATGTCAAATCCTAAACTTATTTTAAAGAGACTGGAATCCCTACAGCCATTCTACTACTGAGACTTAAAGAATATACTAAAGAAAATGCAAACTTACTGTGGGAAGTTCTGTATTTCTTGAGGTTGAAATTCGCCTTGTCACTGTGCAACCTCCTCAGCAGACATTCATGGCAAACTCCGGCCAGGAGAGCTTGGTAGTCCTGCTGTGACAATAAAAACTGTCTCGCGGGGTCCACTTCAGATACTGTGCTGTGGTTTAGGCAGCTGTGGCACAAGGGGTTCTTCCTCTGGGGAACGCTCCCATTTTCTGTATTAGTCACGTTATTGTGTTGGTGTCCACTTTGATTCTCCTCCAGCATCTCAAAGGAACTCTCTGAGGACGTTTCTGTGTCGGCACACTGTTCTTCCCAGGAAGGGCTGAGTGGGCCAGTTCCTGCTTTTGATCGGCTACTCAGCTGTGGTTTTCCATTTGTGGAGGAGCTCAGGTCGGCTGGGATTTTCTCCCATGATGATTGGGAACTGAAACTAAGAGAATCACTAAGAGAGCTACAGGATGTTTTAAGAGATAGCTGGGATAAAGATTCCACTGCTCCTACATCAAGTTTTTGTCCCACACCAACAACATCAGTCATCCATTCCTCGTCGCTGTTCTCTGTGTCTATATCAGCCTGCATCATTTCAAACTTCTTTGAAACGCTATCCCCACTGGAGGAGGAAGTTGCAGGTACTGCGGATATTGGAATCGTGTGGGAACTAGGGCTCGGGTTCAAACCCTGTAAATTTTGCTTCTTGTTTTTTTCTGCAGATTGCGACATGCTGTCTGACCTGTCATCGTCAGCCTCAGTGGTCAGACAGCTCTGATTGCTTGCATTCGCTCCATGTCCAACATCAATGCTTCCTGCATAGTCACTGCTACTGGGCTGAGGGGAGTCTGAATTACTTGAGGAGGAGTTCTGCCATGAGGAGCCAAGGCTATCTGTGCTTCCAAGAGTTGAACATAGGCTGGGCGGCTTTTCTGTATAGTCTCGTATAGTCTCGTATAGTGATGCATGGTACTTCTGAAATCTCTTCATTATCTTTGAGAACCCTGCCAGAGTGAAGTTTACAGAGGTGTCTTTCATGTTTCTGTAGCTGTCTGGGATAAATGACCCCTTATCTGAATTAGGAAAAGGCTCCACTTGCAACAGATGCTTCACTTGGGCAACCAGGTGCATGATCTCAGTACAGAGGCTGTCTTTGTCTTGGGTATTCTCATCGCAGTAGTCGTAGAAATTCGCCAAAGCTTTTTGACATGCTTGCTGTGCCTGTGTCACAACCTCTGGAGGAATGCCAAGCCACTTGTGAACAACAGTGAGGGAATAGGCAGCCTTGAGGAAGGTATGAAGCTCCTGCTTGCTGGTGACCAGATCACCCTCTTCTTTGGTGAGCAGGCCAATTGCAAACGCTTCTTTAGCCTCCAGGAGGAATGTCTGTCTTTGAGGGGCAGGGCACTCCAATGAGAAACTGTACGATAGCAAGCAGGTCCCTTGAGCTGTCTAAAGAAACACAGAAGCAGAACTGAAGGACCTTACCGGTGATTTTTCAAGTCGAAGAACTACATAAGTACTTTCACACATCTGCAAACCAGTCTTTAACCGGAAGTAATTTTCAAAGCGGAGATTATTTTGTGTGTAGTTGGTGAACTTTGGTGAAGCAAATCTTCAAAACAGTAAAGACATTCTGTTGAAGACTGCATACTTTGGAATGTGCTACAAGAGCAGATACTTAATATTGAGAGACAAGACAAGAGAGAAACGATATAAAAGTAGATATGTTAAGGTACAAAAAATATTTACATATTGCATCTGGTTTAAGTACCTAACCAACTATTGTTAATCGCAGGTCTCCTGTTGGAGTCGCACCAAGTATTGCACCAAAATGACATGAGGTACTAGGTCTGTGAAGGTTCTCAGTCATCCAGGTCATGGTATATCCAATAAGGATTCAAAAAAGAAGACGGTGACTCCCGTCCCCAAGTCTTCTCAAAAAACTTTAGAGGGAGGTACATGTCCAGTTGCCTTTTTTGAACCTTTATTGGACATGAGGTACTGATGTGAAGCAATACAGGGATGAGTGCAAGAAAGAATCTCAGCTCCAGTGCTAAGAAATGCTATAGGACAAAAGACCTCTGGAAACGCTCCTTCTTGCATTGATGGTGCAGCAGTCTCTGGCTGAAGGAGCTACTTAAAGTCCTAGCTGTCTCATACAGTTGGTTGTTCTTGATGTTTGACAGCTTGGCCAACATCCTCCTCCCCCCACCTGCTCCACTGAGTCCAGAGGACATCCCAGGATGGAGCTGACCCTCTTCATGAGTTTCCCCAGTCTTGATACGTAGTTCATTAAAGATACTGGGCCCCTGTAAAATTACTGCTCTGTACTCGTAGAGCCTGGGGCTACAATATGTAACCAACACTATCTGCGCAGGTAGTTGATAGGTAGGCAGGGTAGATGATTGTTAACATGTTTCTGATTGTTAATGCTTTTCTCGGACAAGTATTGATGCAATGGCAGTTGGATTCGCCTACTACTCCTTGGAAGAGAGACATCGGTACATAATATGACACAGAAAGTGGCATCAGTACATAATTTTAAATTTAGCCTTTGGTGGAAAGAATAGTCAGCTATGTCCATACACCAAGCAATATTTTTATGTTCTGCTTGTGTCACTGGGTGAGGGATATGGAAGAGTGTTACCGAAGCAACCAGAGCCACTGACCTAAGTGACTACAAGATTAGTCACTTAAGTCAGTGGCTGGCAACTTTGAGTGGTGCCAGATATGTTTCAGTAGAACAACTTACCACATTGGTCAACACAAAGAGTGAAGTGTATTGACTGTACACCACTGCCATCTTAGCCGCCTGGGCTGCTGAAAGAAGACGGTGACTCCTGTCCCCAAGTAAAGACTGATCAAATTTAAAAACATAAATAGTGTAAGAAATAAACAATAAACAATAAACAATATACATATATATATATATATATATATATATATATATATATATATATATATATTTTTTTTTTTTTTTTTTTTTTTTTCTCAGCTGGACTTACAAAATCAATGTCTGGATTATTCCTAAAAGCATGGAAGTCCTCATCATTCATAGATACCAATATGTTGGCTAGTAAGCCCAGAGAGGTTCCAATGCCCTATAAAATAAACATCAGAGTTTATCATAGGTTTATTGGTGTTTAAACAGGGCGGACCAGACCCGACGTCATAATATGACAACTGCTGTGAAAGTATGGCGGTTCAGTCTGTGCTACCTTTTTATCAGGTTGAGGAAGTGAGTAAAATACAACCAGAGAAGCCCAGATTAGCTCTGCAGCCTGTAGCCACAGGCCTGAAACAGAGCACAGACACCGTAAACACAGGAAAAAAAAAAAAGTGACAGAGCAGTATCCGTTTTCTTTCCACTTGGTAAATACACTCTTACCTAGCTTTTGCAAAATCATTCCACGCACTTGAACGCTTACAGCCTGCACAAGAACACTGTCACTTTCACACTGGTATATCCAACAACCTGTGTATCAAACATAAATGTGAAGGCAACTGTTTTGTTCGTAGGCATTAAAGGCATTTAAAATGACATAAGGGAGATTACCTGTTGTCCCGCTGTCGTTAATCAGTTTGCACAGGATGTACTCAGCCTTCTGCAGTTTACCTGAGGGCAGATGATAATTATGTTCACATTTATCCATCTCTCTTTAAGCCAAGCATCAAATACCGTTATAATGAAAATGCAGAGAAAATGACAAAGTAATGAAAGCCTTTCCACGTGCAATTTCCCCGCTATGAGTTCGCATCAATCACTAATTTCCCAAAACAATAATTAGGATGATGTATGAAGTGTTACTCATCCAGTCACACCATTCATAGCCCATAAAACTAATGCCCGCACGCCGTACCAGAGTTAAGATAGACCCTGGCCTGCCGTATGACCAACTGGGGGGCTATGGGGGTGTCAGGGTGCTGTTTATGGAGCAGCTTGATGATCTTGAGCAGCCGGCTCGACTCGTCGGTCCAGTAGAGGAAGCGGTCCACTAGGAAGGCCACGGACAGTGCTGAGCGTGCCTCCTGAGCCATGATGGATGCTTCTAGTACAGCCTGGCAGCACAACAAAACACATCTCATGCATAACGGGGAGGGGCTTGTGCAGTTTTGAACATTTGGCAACACCACAAGTCTCTCTGTTTGTTGTGTGATTGTTATTATTATTATTGTTATTATACTATTACCAGTAGTTGAGGTAGGTTCTTGCTAATGAGATCACTGAGGTTGGTCTTGTCATTGGCACTGACAGACTGCTTGTACTGCCACTTCTCTGGCACAAAGGGCCACTTCATTTCAATGGCCTCCTGCAGCAAGGAAGCCAGTTCCTCACACAGCGAGTCTGCAGGAAACAGAAGTGGAATTTCATAAGTTGCACAACGGTTCCACTGCACACATTAATGGACTGAAAATACCTTGAAGTCAGCCTTTAAATAAAGGTTTTACATAGTAAACTTCAGTCTTGACTACAAAACCTGACAAAAATAATAAGAACAGAACTCACTCCCTGCGTAAAGATTTGGGTTTTAACAATTTGTGTGTTGTCAAAAGCAGAAAACTTGCGTCAATATCAAAGCAAACTGATAATGTTTTTGACTTTCCACGCCCTTGTACGCACATGAGAACAGAGGAATTAAAGCCAAACAAAAGAAAACATGTTGTTTTCATGCCTGAAAGAATGCCTCTGTCACTCACTATCTACACAAACTATGTGTGTGAACCCAAAACATCTCCAACATTTGACCGAATAGCACCATCTTGTGTCTGACCTCTGCAGCGACAGTAGTTCTTCCTGTGTGCTTCAGACGGCTGAGTGGACTTGTGAGCTGCTGCTGCTTTTGCAGCTGTGAAGCACCCTTCCAGTAAACGCCCCACCTCCTGGCTGTCCATTCTGGTTAACAGATGCTATAGGTGTTGGCTGGGGTGAAAAAAAAAAAAAAAAAAAAAGTACGCCTGTCTTTCTTGGTCTTTTCACCGCTGGTCCTCTACATTGAGTAATTCAAGACAGGGGGAATCCCATGCAATGACCAAACTGCTGTTGAGAAAGGATTGCACCATCAGGCCTTTTTCTAAGTTTCAAAACATGAATGAGTTAATTCAATCTCAAATGAAATAGTGAAAATAATAATAATAATAAAAAAAAAAAATGCAGTTCTGCTGTTTCTCTCATTGTAATTCTTGTGTTAGTTTCGTTTTCCATTATCACTTATACTGACTCAAATCATAAAGATTTACTTTTGGTTCTGGTCCTTGGAAAGTTAAATCTATTGAATTAATTAGTCGAAACAGGACGCGCAGTTAATCTGCAACTGTTGAGATCACTTTAAAGCTACAGCGCAAGCGATATGTCTCCCCCTAGAGGCAACTGAGGTTAATACAAAATATATAAAAGTTATTTAGGTTATTTACTTCAAGTCTAAGGTTAGCTGAAGCCACCATAAAGGAAGAGAAATAAACAATAATTTGTGTTGATGTTGTCGTTACAGTTTGTGCTTTTATATATTTAAAAACTACAAATGCACAGCTGCGATGGACTGGCGACCTGTCCGGGGTGTACCCCTGCCTCTCGCCCGATGACAGCTGGGATAGGCTCCAGCAGACCCCCGCGACCCTTAACAGAAATAACCGGGTATAGAAAATGAATGAACAAATGCACAGCAATTCAAGGATGTACAACACAACAAGACTACAACTACACGGCTACCACAACTGTATCTAACTAGTAGATATTTCTAATCAGTAACGCCAGGTAAATATGGTTCACTTTACCTGAATGTCGCTGTTGTTTAAACCTACAATTCATGAAACACAATAGGTCATAAACGATAGTGAAAGCTACTCATCGAGAACTACCTTTGCCCTCTTCCTGGTAGGGGAGGGTCATAACATGCTGCCTTCAAAAAACTATCGGAAATATCATTAGCAGCTGCGACTTGAGAGCACAAATTGCATAAACAACACGTAATACTAGAAGATGTGTAGTTATAAGGACATTTTAATCAATTAAATAAATTAATCACGCGGATAGGATAGCGACTGTTGAGCTATTTTTAGACCGAGTTTGGAGGTTTGTTCTTTCAGGCGGGGGTGTTTCGTTCTCTCCTGCGCGACCTGAATGCAACACGTGACGCAAAGAAAGGGGCGGTACCGTGCCCCGAAGCAGCAGTCAACAGGTAGTTGGACTGTCTGTTCAATGTATGACATTAAAATATAAGATTTATTCGACATGGAAACATTTTATTACCCCAACACATGAACAGAAACGAAGCAATATGACATAAATAGATGTATTAAAATACTGCATTTTTTAATTTATTTAAAAAAGTCTCACATGCTGCACCTTTTTCTCTTATAAAGACGCACACTGCTTCTATCATTCCGCCAGAAACACGTTTTTTTTAACTTTATGAGGAAGGCAGCACAAAACTATATCAGCAGACTTGAGGCTAACAAGGCATGATCTTGACTGATAGGACAGGGAGGTGTCGCGGAAAGGGTGATGAACTGTTAACTGGGTTGTCTGCAGCGGTGCGTTCAGCTGATCGCGAGCATGTGGACAGGACCGTGGCGTTGCTGTGATGCTACCAATAGGCGGGACTGTGGCTCTGCAGTGTGACAGCGAGCCGCGCACAGCTGGAGCAGGAGCAGGAGCAGGAGCAGGAGCAGAGGGGCTGGCACGCGGTCCAGCTGCGACCAGATGACTGCGCCGACGCGCATCGCATCCACAACTTGCTTCCGAGTGTTGCTGTGGAGAGGACTCGCGCGGGGGATGAACTGAGACGGGCGTTCGAGTGGCGCGTCCTCTGATGAGTTCTCACTGGTTCCGATCGTTGCCGCCGCCGCCGCCGCCGCCGCCGCCTCTCGCCGCAGGATCTCGCGTTCCCACTCAGTAGCCGAACAGACAGCCGTGAGTTCGGTGGTGCTGGTGATGTAACGCTCCTCGCCTCAGAGCACCACTCCACAACTGTTAGCCACCACTGCAGCCTCTCCTCTCAGAGCAATGGGACCCTTCAAACTCTAAAGGTAGGAAATGTGTCACAGCTCCGCGTGTCACAACCTTGACACTGATGCCACTTTGGCTCATTTTGGAACGTTTTTACGCATGGCGGCTCTAAGTTGCGCCTCTTATTATCTCAAGAAGCCAAACGCAGCGTCGCCTGTCTGAGGTCCTCTCACCTCCTCATAGATGGATGCACATGAACAGTGCATGCACTTGTACTATGAATCTACGGTTTTGCAATAATAAGATCACGCGTGGGCTTGTCTTATTGCACAATTTCAGCAACTGCAGTGTCAGGGTGATAGTTTCATGTTGAATCACTAGATGAAACGCTTGTGCGCTTTGTTGTTGTGCTGCAGAGAAAAAGGTCCTTGTAAACAGATGGGAGACTTGCAGAAGACGGGAGTTACAGTCCAGCACTTTGAGATTAATCTACTTGTTGAGCAGCGCCGGGGATGGTGCCATCACAGAGCTCATTAGACCCGGCACACAAACAACCAAATGACTTCTACGGAAGAATGAGTGCTGTAATGGATTATGGTTATTAATAGTCTGTAGGTACTGTAACCATAACAGGAGGCTAAGGTGGTCAGATCTGAAGCTGCACTCGTGACACATGGTTTTGTGAGTCTGTCAAAAATGGGGAACAACCAGGCCTGTGTACTGTCAGTTTCAGAAAGGTGGAGCATTAGAGCAGCAGAGTAGAGGAGGATGGAGGAACACCTCTCTCTAAAATCTGACTGTGGGAGGGGCAGGGTCTTTATCCTGCTTTGACTGGCACGATGAGCGTGGTTTAAAAAAGTCCGCTGTCACGCAAAGTTCAAAGCTTAAGTTGCAAAGAAAAAAACTCAATTTGAATCGGTTTCTTTTTACCTTGGTATATCTATTGCAGCTGAGAGCTAACCATCAAATTACAATGCAGAGCTGCCAGGGGTCTGCCCTAATAGCCAAGGGACACCTTTGACTGTAACACTGCAGGCAGGTCCCATCCCACCCCAGAGCATCGTGATTCATCCTTGGCTGCTGAATTAAACGAGCGAGAGGTCACATTTACCTCGCTCCCTTGATTTTTTTTTCCTTCACTCAACCCCCTCATTACCTGCTCGCTTGCACAGGCTGCAGCTGTCTTCGCCGTGGTGATTCGAGGTGATTTTCTACCCGCCCGCCCTCAGAGCAGCGGGGATTACGAGGCATCTTTGAGTGCGGGGCTGCTGATTATTGCTCTGCAGCGGCTTCTTTGCCTACTTCGCCCCCGGGCCTCACCCAATCATGTTCTGGCGTCAGAGCAGCGGGATTTGACTTGTAAGCTGCAACCGGGCTGCCCGTCTGGACATTTGAGAGCATTAGCGGCTGCAGTTTTGCAGCAAAAACATTTCCTCCCTGTGGGAGCTGGAAAAGTCCCCTCGGTGCTTTTCCTGCAGCTGATTTGGTTGGTGTTGCGTGTTGGCGATTAGCGGTGCCTGTTTTGAATATTGTACAAGCTTGCTTTTGTGCACTTGTTGATCCAGACGACCGTCTGATTAAGAGAATGCAAATGAGGCAGCCGTCATATGAGTAGTGTCCACTCGGATGGATCTTCCAGCAAAGCGCAAGTCAATAACACAAAATAGTCCAAAGTCCAATTCATCACATGCGGGCTTATTTGATCATCAGTCACCTCAAAGTCACCCGTGGCCTCTGTGATCTCGTGCACCCGACCACTGAAGTGGTGCTTGACTTGAAAGATGTAGCGCTTTAAAAAGATTCAAAGCGACTGCAAAATAGTGGAAAAATCAATCACAGGAGATTTAAAAACAAGAAAACCTCTGCATCTCTACTCCTCCTTTCTCCCCCCCACCCGCTGCCGCAGTGCAATTACTTGGCGGCCACCCTTGATATTTAACATCAGCTCAGGTCGCCTGCTCCTCCGCCTCAACCTGCAGTGGTGTAACGTGGAACTTCTCAGGAAAGCCGGCCATAATTGGCTCCATTGTGAAACGCCGTTGCTTAACGCCAACGGACCAAGAGCAAACAACAACGTGGCAGGAGGAGGAGAGGGAGGAATAAACTAAAGCAGAGGAGAAGGATGTAGCAGGCATCCAGCTACACAAGAGGAAAATCAAGCAAAGGAGGAAATAATTACAGAGAGCAAACAAATGGAAGCAGCTCGGGCACATGCTCTGGACGCTCGCCATCACTGAGATTGGGAACAGTCCCATGCACTTTTGTTTTTTGCCCGTCCTTTGCCTTCCTTTGTTGTGGCCTTTCGTCAGCTGTGTGCACACTCAATTACCTGCACAGAGCAGAAGCCACCTGCATTTTCAAGTCTCATTTTGAGCTGTTTCTGTGGAGTTGTTCTTGTCTGACTTAAAGAGCAGAAAAAGAGAAGTTAAAGACGTGCAGCGTAGGCAGAGCTGGAATCAGATCTGGTTTGACTCCCACTAACTCGGCAGGACAGAAGTAGTTCTACTTTTCTGACAATAAAGGATCTAATTGCGACATCTCCTTATGTCACTTCTTGTTGTGTATTAGGCCAATTTACAGACTACAGACTCGGGTGTAGAAAATGGTAATCTCTAGGCTTTCTCTGTGGGCATTTATTTTCCTCTGCCACCTCCTCAGCCCCAGTGAAAGGTCACGCACACTTTAAATCTCAGCCTTGTTAATGGTCTCCTCTCCTTTAAAGGCATGCAGAGGGGCAGAGGCAGAGGACTGGGAGACATTCTGTAGGAGAGGAGGGAGCGCTTCAGACCTGGAGAGCTATAAATCAAACCGTGGATTGAATTAAATCAGGGTGAAACACAATCGTGGATGAGCCTGGTGGGAGGGCGGATCGAAACTCGCTGCCGCTGCTGTATGTTAGCTAGTGATTACCAAAGACAATGAATCCACAGTGATGGAGATTAGTTGAGGTTGCAGTTGATAGGCATCAATCTGGCGGTGCAGGTGTTAGGCGTGCCTCAGTTTCAGAAAGGGAACTGAACATGCCTGTGGCATCCTGTAGTCAAAAAGTGCATCGTTTTCCTCAAATCAGTTCCCACGTTCACTCTGTTTGCTGTCTGTAATATCTTGTTTTTACCCGACCTGCATCATTAATCATGTATGACTGCAGGAAACTGACGGTTTTGTGGTCTGCTCAGGGATGCGAGCTGTTTTAGGGAGGAATACATAAACAGGAACTAGCCAAAGCCTTTAGGGGTAATGAAGAGGTTGGTTCTGGGTAAATGTGAAACTCCCAGCATTCTCACACAAAAAACAAGTTCAGAATGACTGTCGTTTAAAAACCGCTGCATAGCTCGGTGAGCACAACACAAGACAGGCAGGAGGAAATGAAGCAGATTAACAACATTGCAAAGAACAAATCAGTCTGTAAAACGTATGGTTTGTGCCTTCACAGGCTTCACTTAGAAATCTAGAGTTTGTGAAAAACTATTGTAACACTTTATGTGTGACCCTAAGCTGAGGGAAGTTTTGAGTAGGTGTTTTTTTTCTTCAGCCACACAGCAATGAAGCTCTTCCTTGTTTGGCTGCTTTTTTTATGAACTTTTTTGCAACTTTCTGCAATGGTAAATGGGATGCTAGCCAACAGCTGCTTAGCTTAGTATAGCACACTGGAAACGGGTTGCCAGGTATCTAGTGGAGAGAATAGTTGTTTTAATACAAATATGCTACACACTATCTGTTAGAGGTCCTGGCTGGCTTTCTAACATTTCTTTACAGCCTGGACCTTATTTCTGGCATAAAATACGATCCTTTACTCACCCATATAACTTCTGTGTCATTTGCACTCGTTCAGGAGATAATTAGATCAGCGTATATCCATATAGTGGGAGTGACTGGGGCACCGAAACGCAGCCTCTAAATAACGCATTATCTGCAGCGACGGTCGGCTTGTTTACCTGTAATTTGCTACTGCTAGTTTTTTGCTACATATTTTTCCGATTCTGAGGTTGTGGACGAACCATAGCAGTACCAAATTACAGGTAAACAGGCCGACCGTCGCGGGTGCACCCGGCGCTCAGAGATGACATCATCCAGGTCAGAAGACATCACCCGGGGTCTGTAGGTCAATCTACAAACCCCAGATGATGATAAAAGCTAACTCTGGACTCAACGGGGAATAGCACTGGCATATCATAACAAAATATTGGTGAAATGAACGAGTTTCGCGGCAGATAATGTGTTATTTAGAGGCTGCGTTTCGGTGCCCCAGTCACTCCCACTATATGGATATACGCTGATCTAATTATCTCCTGAACGAGTGCAAATGACACCAAAGTTATATGGGTGAGTAAACGATCGTATTATATGCTAGAAATAAGGTCCAGGTTGTAAAAAACAGTAGTTCCCCTTTAATATTCTTACTTTCTAACTTTCCGTCGTGCCCTTGCATTATCCACTCGTCAACCTGCTAAACTGTTTGCCTCCATGGCTTTTACATCGGCAGTTGCCTGGCAGCAGCGATTTCACAATTCATGGTTGCCTTCAAATAGGACTTGTGAACTTGTGGTTATGAGTGCTGTACAGGAAATGCTTGGCATTCAAACGGGGCCATTTAATTCTTGAGAACTCCGCATCCACAAGCCAAAAAGGCTAACACGCAAGCTAACGACCAGGTAACTTAAAGTAGGAAATGTACAGGCATAAAGATGAGTTCACTGCCATACATACAGTAATTCTGCAAAACAGCTTCTATATATATTTATATATATTTAACCTAATTAACACCTCAACTCTCAACCTAAACAAGTTGGTTGTTTCAACTTCTGACTAGCCACTGTAATTTTTACCTGATGCAATATGTAAATATTTTTTGTACATAACATATTTGTTTGCCGTATTCTTTTGTATCTTTTTGCATCTTGCACTGTTGTTTCCTGCTGCTGTAACACCCTAATTTCCCCATGGGGATCTTATCTTATCTTATCTTATCTATATAACTAATTGCAATACACCTCAAGAAACGTCAAAATTTCCAATTACAAGGATGCGAGTGGCGCAAGAGACGGCCGTTCATGTGGATCCCGTTCGAAGGAAACAAAAGCTCACAAATTCTATCTGAAGGCAGCACATCTTATTATTAAGTAACTTTAAATAAGCAAACGACTGTGATGCTTTCTTAAACCTGGTAATAAGTGTAAATGGCTGGACGAGATGTAATAAAATCTGACAAGCTAATCTACTTAAAGCTAACCAGCTGATGACTGCTGCACAGACATGAGATAATATTTAGTTTCACTGTATTTCACAAAAGGCCTGTTGCTTTAAATTTTAACTGTGATACTGTGTAACTGTGTAACAACAGGATGTGAGATTCCTGACTTCAGCGTCGCAGAACACCAGAAAATGAACTCTGACCGAGGCGAGGCACGCTTTGAAGTCAACAGATGACGGTTGGCAGAAATAGTTCGGGTGTTCGCTGCTAGAGACGAGCCCCGATGCAGTGTTGCAAAAGGCGATGTCTCATATTTGGTCTTTTACACAATCACACGGCAAGAGCTTGAGAAGGAAGTTGTTGGGGCAGGGAGATATCTGTTACAGAGTGAGGGAAAACTCTGAAGAGGAGAACGAAAACTGTGTGAAAAAAATACTCCTCACACTTGCGTCTTGGAGCTCACTCCTAAAACTGTTTGCAAAAAAAAAAAAAAAAAGTGTGGACACGCACATACACACAGCACATTTCACATAGGCTTTGCATGCCATCACACCCTTCCGGTATTTGTTATGAAACAAACTTTCACATCTGGTAAAAGGACAGAAGTTTGAGCAGGAAGCCTCAAAACAAAGCAGTGAAAACAGCCTGACACAATGATGCATTGTTGTGTTGGGGGAGGCTGGAGGCACGTATCGTAACGGCACATGGGATCCGCAGCAATGCCCCTTCTGCCTCGCACTCTGAGCTGTTCATTTGAAGTCAGAAAGTCGAGATGTGAGATACGAGAGTGTGCCAGATGTGGAACAGGATGCGTGACTTTTTTTTCGGTTCTGAGGACGTAATAAAACATTATACTGTACTCTGGCAGCTGCTGCGTCTCACCAAGACGTTAGAAATTTACATACGCCTCTCCTTTACTTCCCTCTGTTATTTCACGCTCATGAAAAGGTGCTGTCCGGCTGCATTTGTGTGCAGACGTACTCTAGTTGCATGTTATTTTCTTATAGTGTTTCCCATCTCCTTCCTTCTTCGGCCAGCTATATCTTTCCATGTTTGACTTAGCTGAAGCGCTCTCTTCCTGCCTCCCAGTCTTTCTCGTTATCTCCCATTCCTCCTCTACTCCCTCCCGCCTCAACCTCTTCCCTCCCTAAGGAGCAACTGTGGCTGCTAATCTCAGTTTGCAGCCGGTGCCCCCCCACTGATGTGGCATTCTACGTGTCCAGGGAAAGGGAAATGTTTCCCTTCCTGCTCTCAGTACCCTGCAGTCTGTAAATAGAGCCTGCCACCAGCCGCTCTGTCGGCTCCTCTGGAGAACTATATCTGTCCCATCGTGCAGCACCCTTACTACAACTTCCTGTAACAAACTGAGGGGTGTTGAATGAGAGATAAGACTACTGTGTGTTTAATATGAAAAAAAATGTTTGTATGTGGTTTCGCAGTGACAGAAAGATCAGATAGAATAGCTAAACTAAGGATTACTTCTTCTCAGTTTGTCAACTGTTACAATCAATTACGCCTTTCATTTTGAGATATCGGCTTGGCTCTTTTCTTTTTCTCAAAGTAAGTTTAGTACATTCTCGAAGAATACACAAGTGTTAAAATGATGCAATCCAAAGTAAAACTCCCTCTTAGCATCTTATGCTAATGTAGCAGCAGTAGCGGTATACGACCTATGTGATTGTAATATATTTAAAACTTAACGAGCAACTGACAACTCTGTGGGTCAAACTAAAACTAAAGCTAAATGCTAACATTAGCCTGTTACTTTTGTTTTTTAGCATGCTAAAATGCTAATATTTGCTAATTAGCACCAAACACAAGTCTCGCCAAGGTTGATCGGGATGTAACAACCTCGTGACATGGAACCGTGCAAGTGTGTTGGTGGAGCTCGAGGAAATGTAATGTCCCATTGACTTTGTATGTACCAAAGTCAATGGGAACCACAAATAGTGTTATCAAATCTTGCGCTGAGTCATTGCAGTAGTTGTTGAGACGGAAGTGGTTGACTGAGCAGACACTCGACCTAGACCAACCGAGGACCCAGCTGTTTTTGGGGACTCTCTAAAGGTTACTTCCAACCTCCCTACATACCTTCAAGGGTGAATATGAACTTATGTGTCCAGTGGTTAGTATGCCAGCGTCACCTAAGCTCTGTGCGACACACAACAACAAAACAATGTTGCAACAATGTGGCGGGAACATGTTAAAAGATTTGTCTGAGGCAGAATGAACAGACTGTGTGTGTCCTCTGGTGCAGCTATCGTCCCGAGGACCAGTATCAGTTTTACACCATCGGAGTGAGGGCATTTGGCAAAGTGAGGACATTTTGGCCTGTCCTCATTTCTTTACAAGGATATCTGAGGGTTAAGACTCGGTTTTAGGGCAATAGTCGGTTTATGCTTATGCATCAATTTGACGCCGTAGGTACGGCAACAGCCCAGACCCTAACGACGTAGTTGACGTGCACCTCCCCAGAAATATAACTACGCATCGCGGCAAGGCAGACCACAAGAGCTGTGATTGGTCTGCTTGGTAGTATTTCCGGCCGCTTCTTCATCTCCACAATTTTCAAATTGTTTTGGATCAATAAAGATAGAACACATAGAGGAAAGGTTAACTGAGGAAGTTCAGAGGTGCAAACATTTGTATTTCTCGACTTCTGTGAAATTTTGGCAAAAGTTTCAGTCGCCATTGTTGAAAGTGAAGCAGGAAGTAGAAACAAAATGAACCCGACTGGTAGAAAAGACACAGCGTTGAAGTATAAATGGCTCGTATTGGCGTCTATGTCCCGCAGAGGCATAAACTCTGCTTAAAGGTTACAATTAGGTTAGGGTTAGGATTAGGGTTAGGCACTTAGTTGAGATGGTTAGAGTAAGGGCCTAGGGAATGCATTATGTCAGTGAATGTCCTCACAGAGATAGCCATACAAACATGTGTGTGTGTGTGTTTCAGTGACTAATCTGTGTCTTTCAGCTAATGACCACTATCTATGAAAACATCAATCAAACACCCAAATGCCAGGAGGATTGGATAAAACAAAATCAATGGCGGCACGGAGGCTGTGCATTAGCATGGGGTATTTACTTGCATGGCAACGAGTCCATTAAGGAAATACCGATAACAGGATGATGCGTTTAGCGTCTTACCATCAATCTGCGCTAGCGCGTCGATTTCAAGACGATGATTGTCAATGAAGATCTAACGGGGATGCCTCGTGAAAAGATTTCATCTGGACAAGAAAACAACACTTTGGTGAAGATTCTTTTTCGACCATTTTTTTTTTTTTGCGGCGACTGAACCCGTCCGTTTGCCTTTGGTTTAGTTTTTTGACCCAAAATTTCATTACGCTGCTTTTCCCAGGTGTATATCATTGCATGCATTTTATCATTGTATCAGACAAAACAACGCATTTTGAAGAGTGGATATGACTGAAAAATGAATCTATGAGATGCACTCAAGAAATAGATCAAAGGGAACCTTTTATATTCAAGCAGCAGAGATGTAAATATCCCGACTTTTAATACTTGTTATGCATTGCACTTTAAAAAACACCGGTTCCCATATTGTTTTATGAGCATGTGCAGCCCTGAAAAGGACAGTATTTTGAAGCTGCCTGCAAGTCTAGCAAGAGGATGTGACATTTTCATTGCCCAGTAAAGCGGCAGCACACTGCAGATGTGTGCACGGCCAGGATTGACCAGGCACCCGTCAACTTCCCTTTATCCCCGCTGGGCCCCATCCCACCCCCTAATCTGCCTGATCGATGACCCTGGGTTGTCGTCACCAGGCAACCAAGGATGACACCAAAGCTCGCGCAGTGTGCGCCACTTAATAATCAATCCACTGCTTCGCGGCTTTAGAAACTGTATCAGAAATGGCGCCGTGGGGACAAATACTGAAGGAATGGCTAAAAAAGACAGCTCGCGGGAACCTGTTCAGAATAAATGAGAGTCTGAATTCCGCTGCAAACACACAGAGAATTGTTCCCTGGGTCGCGACACAGCGCTACCCGTCTGTGGGATGATGAATGGTGCATTCGCATGGAATGGCAAGATCGTATCATCATCAAGACGGGCACAGGCTGTGCCGCAGTGCCAGACTGGATTCAGTTAAAGGCAGCACCACAGTCTTTGCACAGGTGGCACTGGAAAACACTCATGCCTTTTTGTTTTATTTTATTAGTTTTTTTTGAGGGAAGTATGAGTAGCCCTCCGCACGTCTTTGGAGAAAATAGTTTTACGTACTCATCAGTTCGAGGACAGGCTGCTCTGAAATGAACAGTCGAAATGCAGAAGTGAAACAGATGCCCGTTCCATCTCAGATCTAGATGACTCTCATCACTAATAATGAGTCCTGTACTGTCGTAGATCCTAAGGCCATTTTCCGTCATTATATTCATGAGATGTGAGCAGTGGTGTCTGTTTTGGGATAGCCTGCACAGATGGAATTAGAAGCATTGCTGCATTTTCAGAAGTGTCACAGCAGGCCTCTGGGTTTTTTTTTTTCTTTGTCTGAGGTTTCTTAACATACGACGCTGCTCTAACTTGTTTCCTGTGGCGACCATAGCAGGAACTTTCATGTCTATATATAGCAACACAACATGACTTTTTGACTGCTGTCCGTCATTTAAATACATTTTATCTTCCCCGTTTTATCTGGCACAGATTTGAAGTCTACTAATTGAATCATGCCGACTCATCGCCACGCCGGCTTTAGCTACTCGCTCCATTACGAAGTGCGATGATGATCGAAGCCGGAGGGTTACGCGCACTTCCCTCCCCCCCCCCCCCTTTGCTTCTCTATATGTTTTCTTCTGCCTCCATCCCTGCAAGAGTGAGCGTGGCTGAGACAGCTCGTGAAGCCTGTAATTGAGTGTGTCCTCCCACCGCGTTTGCAGCAGAGACAGTGCAGTGAAAGGCTTCATTGTGTCAGACACAATAGATGCGTGCGCACGCTCATCACATCCTTCTCGCACCACAACACTGTAAGGCAGTAACTATGTAGATGCGGCGTCGGGGTGTGTTGTTGTGAATTTTGTCACTTGCAAATAACCGCAGCGTTACTGTCGCAGTTACAAGCACTGGACCAAAATAACTGCTGATTTCTTAACAAACATCTGTGTCAGAATTTATAGAAAGTAGGATTAGTGTACTGCTTCGGACACACCTCTCTGCTTAAACCACAATTGTCCAGAAGAAAAGGTACATACATCCAGAAAAAACACCAGCGTACATTTCATTCCTATTTTTCTCATTCTTTATTTCAGCGGCAAATGCGCGATAGAACAAGACGGGACTCGTGCATGTCCAGGCGTTCGCCAACTTACTGTAACTTGTACAACCACAGACTGCACTGAAGCGTGTCTCGGGCAGATAAAATGAGGTTTCCTGCCGATTATGCTTGTGGCTTTCTATCGGCCTTCTTGACAAGACAGGCATCGCTGCTCTGCGTTTACCATCACTGGTTCCAAAGTTCACACTCATAAAAACACGCATGTGAACGTAAAATAGATTTCACGTCACAGCATTTCATGAGAAACTTTGACACTGTATGTATATGTGGGTACTGAGTCAGTGCTTGTGAGTTTTCTAAGTTGCCCTACTCTACTCGCACGGCTGTTATTGTACTGCCTACCAGAATGTATGAGAGTTGTATGAGAGTGACCTGACTAGAACCTGCCTCTGTGAGCCAAAATGGCGTTGGTTTCTGTTCCGCCTTTGAAGAACATCTCCATTACACCTCTGTCCAAGTGTCGAATCAAGCTTTTTGTCATTGTATGTAGCACATAATGGTTACCTCTGGGTTGACGTCAGCTTCAACATGCAAAAAAAAAAAAAAAAAATGCACGTGATGAATTTTAAGGCAGCAAAGTTATTCAGTTTCTTGTAGCGTTGGAAAGCACTAACTGGTAACTGTTTACTCTTAGGAGCTAAATATATAGATAGGCCCTGTTGGCCATATGATGTGTGAAGGAACATGCAGCTGCAGCCTCAACTTCTCTCCACTGCATTATGTAAACACCCTGTCTGGCCATCAGAGTCAGCTACCACACCGTAAAAAGTATTTTGCTCCTCTGCAATCATGCTATATGGTAAAAGTCATTATTTCTTTACATATATAAGGAAGTGGAAACAGTCCCTCTGAGAACCAATGATGGCTGTCAACGGTTCCTGGAAGAGCGACAGATTTCATAACTGAGCTCCAAACACAAAGGGGACATGGACAAATCTGTTAAGCTGCATCAGCAAAGATGGCAGCAATACTGAAAATTGGCCGTTTGAGGCGGAGTTAGCCAGTCTCGTGTTTTCAATTCAGCTCCTGGTACCAGTGGGGAAATGTAATTTCCCAGATCTAGAGAAGTAGAATTCTTTGAATACGGACCACCAAATAAAAACGAAGACTGAAAAGGGATGTTAGCATTTTCGGCGCTAACAAGATGTTTGAACTCTGACCAATTAAAATGTGCTCCTTCGAGCAGAACGACTTCCAGTGCAGATTTTACACCTCGAAATGAGTTTAGGTCAGATCAGGGGATGAGATTGACACACATCCCAATTAAATCGAATCAGATCGAACCAGCCCCGACTGACTGTAAGGTAAACACTCACTGATTATCTCGCCGCAGACTTGAGCAGAACGCACAAGAAGTGGCCACGCAACTATTCCAAACATGCAGCGGCGGCTACTGTGAATTCTGCTTCATAATTACTCAGTTTTTTTGCTCGCCTTTTGATCCTGCCTTTTCATCTTCTCTTCTGTTCAGAGAGAGAGAGAGAGAGAGAGAGAGTCAAACCGCGGAGAGGGAAACGAGGGGGAAAACAGAGAGGACGGAAACGATGGAGTCCACATCGTCGGAGCAGTCGGCCACAGTGGATGAACTGGTGGAATTGTGCATCCAGGCTTTCGGTTGGTCATTTAATGTGTTTTTTAATGTAGATTTTTGTATAAATTAAGAAAATAACTGTTGTAGAAATGTGTTGTTGTACAAATTGGTGCCAATCATCATCACTACCTGGCTACCAAATATAGATACGCACTGACTGAGAGCAGGTGATGTCCCTGATGGTGAGTGACAGCCTGTTTTCTTTTCGCAGATGAGAAGGGCGCCTTGAAGGATGTCTCCTTGGTCCGCATGTTCCTCATGATGCACCCGTGGTACATCCCTTCAACCGACATGGCTAAGAAGCTCGTGCTCAAGTATCCTTCACATCTGGTTTCTGCTTACGCAAACTGCAATTAATTTGAAATATACAGAACAAAGCAGTTTTGTTAAAGCCACCCGCGTAGCTAAGATTACACTGGGTGCCCTTTGACGCACTGGGGTCTGCAGCTGACTCCATTCTTAACCCATCCAGGGCAACGTTAGATGCGGAGAACAAATGCTCCGTTTCCGCCTCCAACACAAAACAAAAACCCTTAAAAGGAGGGGTGCTGGATGCATGAGTCATAGGGCGCTCAACTAGAACTTCCACAGACTGGGGTCCCATTGGGAGCCATTATTTTTCTACTGTTTCCCCTCAGATTTTAGTTTGGGACTCAAGTTTTGTTTGTGCTTGCTGTTGTGCTGGGTCCAATAATGCGGTGATGGGGGGGGGGGGGGCTGAACATAGGAGCACCACGTAGTACATATCTCTGGGATGACAGTGCTCACCCAGGGGATGGGAGCAGGCTGGGAAGAATGAAGATTCCCTAAATCTGTTTAACCTTAATGTCAATTTTAGCGGACGTTATGAGTGTTTAAGGGGAAAATTTGCAGCAATATTGCTTCTTGACTTGAGGTCCAGATCTCAAGAGGAGAGCCCCACCTCCGAACGCCGAACAAGAATATGCCACCTTCTGAAGTAATCACCACTTCTTCTTCTTGATTTTCTCTGACTCTGTCTGATTTGCGTTGCATACAGAAATTATTTGGCCAAAGGTTACTTTTAAACACCGTACGTACGTAGAGCTGGAAAGGTCTTAGCATTGGTAACAGCCCCATTATTTTGCAGGTGTAAAGAAGCCCATTTCCTCTTGCTCTTTCAGTATATGTCACCCCCCTCTCTCTCTCTCTTTCTCCCTTTGTTGTCGCTTCCAGGTACTGGATTTCTGAGTTCCCCGCCGAGTTCAATCTGAACCCGGAGCTGGCCGACCAGATCAAAGACTATAAAGACCTCTTGACCACTGAAGGCAACGAGAGACAGAGTCAGCTCATTGACCTCGACAGTGTGTGAGTGGAGTCATTCGCTGAATGCTGCGCTTGTTGTTGACGCCGTGAATGAACGTCTCTGTCCCCTGTGAATGTTTATGTCAGCGTGTCCTTTTATTGCCTGCTATTCGGAATTGCTGAGCTGGGCAAAGCGGGGGGTCAGCGACTTCTCTTTTTCGCATAAAAGCTATTTCTGAGTGACCTCAACTCCCCTTCCGTCCACAATAGGAAGATGAATGTGTGGAGCTGATTCGCGACTTTCTACAGCTGAATATTTACAATTCTGTAGGAATGTAAGTGGGCGCTCTGTAAGGCCACAGTTCTGCTTTGGCACCCAGCGCTAACTTTTGCAGTGGCTATTAGGGGTTGAATGATTTTTTTCAAGTCGGCAAACTCTTAGCTCTCAACTCCTGTCTCTCACGTGGTGCATTCACTGACATCAAGGACAAAAAACACGCTCTACAATCACAGCAACAATGTCAGATAATAGGACACAGCAGAACTACATGTGCTTATTAATACTGTGCGTTACCGCAGCCTACAGAAATCGGCGCCGTCAATAGCATTTAATAGTGCTTCACTGTGTTGTTAGATTGAATAATGTAGCTGGGATAAAAATAAATGCGGTGTATCTCTGAAGAATTTTCCGTGTATAGCAGCTAAAGGTCTAATAACTTTAGATAATGAAATTCACCAGCAAATTGTTGATGTGCAGCCTCCTTCTCTCTGGTACCGCAGGACGTTTGGTGAAGTTGTTAATTGATTACTGTCGAGAGGATTAGGACCGTTCCTCTGCTAGCGTTAGCAGCTGCCTTTTCAGATGAGTGTGCATTGCAGTAGTAAATTTGTTGTATTTCAGGACTGACTTACATTTTCTGCATGTCACGGTAGAATGAGCTTCATCTTTAGTGAAGTATTTCCACACACGTCTTCTAGGAGGCGTCCGTGACTAGTCGACTTCCTGCTTAAAGCGCCGTGGCACAGCCGTAAAGTCGACTAGTCGGTATTACCCCTAGTAGCTATAAAGCTCACCCTCATATAATATTGCTGCTGCTGATGGTGTTGTTCCAAAAGACCTGAGAAGAGAAAAGTGTGCTTTTCTTCTTTGCCCCTCTCAGGCCATCGTATAAGTGGAAGCGACAGGTGACTCAGCGTGTCCCATCTGTGTCCAAAAAGAGGAAAATGTCCCTGCTGTTCGATCACCTGGATTCCTGCGAACTGGCCGAACATCTGACCTACCTGGAGTACAAATCCTTCTGCAAGATTCTGGTCAGTGAGCCAGCGGTGCATATGGCGTTTCACATTTCCTGTATAAAGCGATTCGGTGTTTATGGGGGTAATTTTAGTTGCTAAGCAATAGTGGTTAAAATTTCACTGGGCAGTAATTGTATTTGTTGTCTTGAAACATTTGTTTTTTTCCCCCCTTCGAGTGTTATTTTGGGAGGCAAAGGAAATGACTGGGTTTGGGCAGACTTAAATGGTAGAAGATTTTTTTTTTTATAGATAATTTATTCCAGTGTGGTGGTAAATGGTGGCAGGATAGGGAGGTGGGGGGGAGGCAGTGGCAATGCACCATTTCTCTCCGCTTTGCATCTGTTCCTCTTTTAATAGAGATTCTCTTAATGACACAAAAGATTGAGAGTGTTGATGCTAAGCCAAGCTGATGCCCACAGTTATATAATATACCGATGAGTCGTCTCAATATTCTCATGTAAGTCTGGGTTGGAAATATCTGTATTTTTAGTCTCTACTCTCCATAAAGCCCCCAGAACACTGGATCTTTCAGACGTACCATCTGTGGCAGATGCATTTTTTGTTTTTGTTTTAAATAGCTCACATTCAGTTTGTTGCACAATACACAGAGGAATTTATTTTTTCTTCTTTGTTCCCTTTATGGTAAACTGGTGGTTAGGTGGGGTTAGTGTCAGTGGTTAAGTTCAGATCATATCATATCCGTAATTAGAAATCTGATGAGGATCTTATCATCGATCGTGCGGATGTGATCATACAAACTGCCAGGATGTGTGTAAACTGTAGTTTTTCTTTTGAGTAAATTAAAGTTTTCAATGTTGCACTTCGCCTTTCTAGTTTCAGGACTACCACAGCTTCGTGATGCACGGCTGCACGGTGGATAACCCCATCCTGGAGCGCTTCATCACGCTCTTTAACAGCGTCTCCCAGTGGATCCAGCTTATGGTGCTCAGCAAGCCCACCGCCCCGCAGAGAGCTGCTGTCATCTCCCATTTCATCAGAGTGGCACAGGTCTGTCTGCCGGGCCTATTAAGATCAGGTTCGGGAATGTCACGGGGGTTCAGGGTGCGTGAAAAATCAGATTGATAGACGGCGATTTTTTCGGGGGCCGTGAGAGAGAGAGAGAGAGAAAGGAGAAAAAAGGTGAATTAGAAATGACAGTGAAAGCCAAGAGGTGCAGAGAGAAGGGGAAAAGCCACTGTGGAGTTTATATGTCTTGCCTCCACACATTTAAGACTCTGTGATTTCCTATTAGGTGGCACAAATCTGGATGAAAGGAAAATGAAATGAATCTAAAAGGGATTTGAAGGAATAAGCATTTTAAGATCCCTGCTAAGGCCTCTTAAGATAACGCTGCTGTCGGAGGGGAGGGGGGTGAATCCCTGCATCTCTTGGTATTAACAAAAACAGAACAGCCTTGCTGAGTGGTGATGCATTTTAAGCAACGTACAAAAGCTTTTTATTTTTTAGCCACAAGAGGTTTAAAATCGTCTCAAACAACGATGTAGCTTGTAAAACAGTCTAAAATGAACTATTTGCTGCAAAAACAATATAAAAATTAACATTATGTGGGAATAATCCTTTTTATAAGAGAATAGTTTCAGGCTATGGGTTGTGTAAAGCGTCTTGAGACCATTTGGATTGCACTTGACGCTAGATAAATGAAGTTTAATGGAAAATTTAATTAAATCTGGATAGGGCTGTGCGTATTGTGTATAACTCACAGCTGCTGACTCTCGCTCTACCTATAGAAGGTCGAATTAAAGAAGAATGAAGAATGCAATTATTGGAAAAATGTGGTGAATCCTTTCAAAATGAAGCTCCTTGGCTAGAAAGGGTGCCGACGGTAAAACAGGACTACAACCATGTTAGCTGCTCGAGCGGACATGGCTGTAGGTTAAAGTACATAGCATCTGACCGTAGTTTAGTATGCTATGCTTTGCTATGTTATGCTAGGCTAATAGGTAAGTGCTCACTTAGAGAGGAATTAGCGTTTTTTACAACCTGGACCTTCTTTCTGGCATAAAATACAGTTGTTTAATCACCCATATAACTTTGGTGTCATTTGGATCATTTAGATCAGCATATATCCATATAGTGGGAGTGAATGGGGCACCGAAATGCAGCCTCTAAATAACGCATAGTCTGTCGCGAAACTCGTTCATTTCACCAATATTTTGTTATGATATGCTAGTGCTATTCCCCGTTGAGTCTGGAGTCAACCTCAGAATCAGAAAAATATTCAGCCATGTTGCAAAAAAACTAGCAGTAGCAAATTACAGGTAAACAAGCCGCATGGTGTGCGCGCGGCGCTCAGAGATGACATCATCCAGGTCAGAGGTTAGTAGGTCAATCTACAGACCCCGGATGACGTATGAACAAAATATTGGTGAAATGAACGAGTTTCGCAGCAGATAATGCGTTATTTAGAGGCTGCATCTCGGTGCCCCAGTCACTTCCACTATATGGATATACGCGGACCGTCCAAATGACACCAAAGTTATATGGGTGAGTAACCGATGGTATTTTATGCCAGAAATAAGGTCCAGGTTGTAAAAAACAGTAATTCCCCTTTAAGGCTTATTTAAAGCTCTGCAAGAGGTGAACGGCGTAAGCTACGGACGTAACCTACGCCGTTGCGAGCCATTTATACTTTTGTGCTCGTCAGTCTGGCTTGCTCTGCAACAATGCCACCCAAACACTAGTTGGCGCTGTGTCTTTTTTGCCAGTCGGGTTAATTTTTGTTTCTATTTGCTTCACTTTCAACAATGGCAACTGAAACTTTTGCAGAAATTTTGGCGTAATTTCACAGAAGACAAGTCACATAAGTGTTTGTATCTCCCAATTTCCTCAGTTAACCTTTCCTCAATGTGTTTTTTGATCCAAAACAAATCAATTTGAAAATTGCGGAGATGCAGAAGCAGCCAGAAACACTCTCCTACCAAGCAGATCACAGCTCTTGCAGTCTTGTAACATATATTTCCACACTCACTGACTATAATCATCTATGGGCTAGTGTATATGCAGCCAGTGTCTATGGGCATCTCCAGGTCAAGATGCCTTTAATCTTAATCTTAATTTAATCTCGACTCCCCCCGCAAATTCCCAAACAAACCTACCAGCCAGCTGCCTTATATGGTTCTCCGACCATATGCCTGGAGACCGTCATCCTTTTCACCACGGAAAACATCTCTTTAAATGGCGTCCCGGGCTTCGCTGTAATTGATTTCATTTCATCTTGATGTTATCATTAGCTTTGCCGTCTGCCATATGGGCTGAGTTTTCCCCTCCAATGCGACAACTCGCTCGTCTCCACCGTGCGAGGCAGCGTCAGTCAGCTGTGGAAAGTGCAGAGGAAGAATTTCCATCATAACAACTCCTTGCTCCGCGAGTTTAGATTTGGATTGTTTTAAGCCATTGTGAGATGTCACGGCCGCCTCCCTTCTCTTTATCTGCATAACAGATGCCAGTCTGGCATTATTTATTTAGAAGGGTCTCAGCAGGTTGTTTTTCACCTCTCTCTGTTAGAGTACGCCCAGCGCTGTAACGCCTCAGTAGGGCTCTTGTCAGGGAAGTGTTTCACACTCATTGATAGAGAACACTCTGACTTGTTTGAGTGTTTCACGAAGCTTTGACGCTGTAGAGGTGAAGGCAGATGCTGATATTGACAACCACTGTTGAACGAGTTGAATGACAACTGCAGTTCAGCTCTGCACAAAAGCAAAGAAGGGCCTTCTGGCATCATAATGACTTTTGTGGTCAATTTTGTACATTTTATTTGGTTATAATACCTTTGGTGATCCCCTTTCTTTTCATGCAATGCAGAATTTAATTTACTTTAATGGTTTTGTAGATGAGTTCCACAAAACTAATGACATTCCCATTAGGGTTTAAGAGGACTCTGGGTTTAAATACCCCGTGAAACGGTTATAGCAAAGTAATTTATTTCTGCATATTTGTGTGTGGTCTCCAAAAAAACAGAGCTAGGGAGGTCGCCCCAATCCTGAAAAGCCAGTGCACGCATCTCATTAGTTGTAGATTTAGTATATGCCCTCTAGTTCAGTTTGTCCTTAATGGTTTTGTCGTCTTGCTAATTTCTGTCGCCAAATTTTATCCAAAGCTTCTTCTTCGATGCCCTTTGCACATTTGTATTTTTGCCTCCAGATCAGTGTCTGAGTCAGAATCAAACCTGAAGATATTTCTTGCGTCCGTGCATGGAGGTCGTTTTTTTGGGGCCGCGCCGACGTCTAAGATCATCTCTGCTGAAAATGTCTCCCATTAATCCTTTGCCAATTTAACACGCCTCAAAGTTCGATATTCAGAAAAGTAGCCCAGCGCGCGGGGCGCACGCGGCGAAAACATTTTAGTTCAAGCTGCTTTCAGATGTATTCAGAGGCAGCACAGACGGTGGTGTTAATGTACTTGACATTTCCCAAAGCTTCCCTCAGGGCGCGCTGATTGTGTCCCATTTCAGCTTCCTATTGAGTGTGCATTACAAATGAGTCACGAGTATTTTTTTTCTTCCACTGCAGACTTTCGGTATGATTTAAAATACGACGGTAGCTGCCTTCTTTCACGTTACACAAAGCTCAGTTCCAATTCATCTCACATTTTGTTCTCCGCGCGTTCGCCGTCTGGCTTTGATAACGCCGCAATCGACCGCACGATAACAATTAGTTGACAAGAGGATGAACCCCATCTCCCAAACCTATTATACGCAGCAGCATTTTTCTCCACCAATTGAATAGTCCTGGCATGTTGACAATTAAACCTTTCCCAGGCCCTCGTTGATGGCCCGCGTGCACGTGCAGTGTAGCTGAAACCTACTCTGCAAATAATGGTCTGCCTTCTACGCTGCTTTGCAAATTGATTCCAAAGGGTGTTTGAGCTCAATCAAATGATCCCCTCTGGCATCCCTCCCACGCAGCTGTGACTCCATTGATTTTCTGTGAGATGCCAGCAGGCTGAAGGGCAGCATGGCGCCCCGTAGAGTGCCATTCACAAAGAGTTAGCCTAACTTTGACACAGACAGGTCTGAACATTCAATAAAATCTCGGCGCACACAGATCTGTTTCATGCACGGACGTGGGCTGCTGAACTCCAAAAGTCTCTGGTTTTGTGTTTTTTATAACGTCTATCTTACTCCTCGTAAATCTTTTTTAACCTGAGCCACCTTCCCTCTTTCTTTTTTTTTTTTTTTTTTTCTCTCTCCCTAAAATCCTTTTAGGCCTACTTGCTCTTGGCAGCGGCTCGCGCGTTTATAAACTCCCTCGTCTTTCACCCTCGCCCCTAATATGTCTTCCTTCTCCGCCGACAGAAGCTGCTACAGTTGCAGAACTTCAACACGCTCATGGCGGTGGTGGGCGGCCTCAGCAACAGCTCCATCTCTCGTCTCAAAGACACGCAGTCCCACATCAGCGCCGAGACCAACAAGGTGCAGTAGCTGCTGTTCCTCTCTATCCGTGGCTAATCTATTTCTGGCGTCCACGGCCAGACACTACTCGACAAATTCAATGTTCACAGCATGTCGATGCACTTAGCTAACAAGTGATATTGAATCTTTATTCGGTAATCCACATCTCCCCTGTGAGAGCTGCCAAGCTTCTTATCTGTGCCGATGACTCCCACGCGGTGTCTTTTTAGAACTATATGAATTTGAGCCACATGACAAGAAAGTTAAATGCAACAGTTGGTGGAGTTACAGTGTCCCTTCAGTTATGTAACTCCATCTGGAGGAAAGTTTTGCAGAATGTTTGTGGTTCTTCTAAACAAATCTCTCTTGAGACAAGCTGCTCCTCTCCAGCCAAGTCTCACGTCCATCCTTTCCCACCAAACCAATGTCTTCCCTCCTCGTTCCCCCGACTGCAGGTTTTTAACAACTTAATTGAGCTGGTGACATCCTGCGGGAACTACAGTCAGTACCGCAAGCGTTTCTCCGAATGCTCGGGCTTCCGATTCCCCATCCTCGGCGTGCACCTGAAAGACCTGATAGCTGTGCACGTGGCGTTGCCGGACTGGGCGGACAAAGAGAAGACACGGGTCAACCTGGCTAAAACCCACCAGCTGTATGCTATACTTCAAGAGCTGGCGCTCATCCAGACCACACCGCCTAGCATCGATGCGAACACAGACCTGCTCAACTTGCTTACGGTGAGCTGTGCAGAGTGTGTGTATGTGTGTGCAAGATGAATGTTTTTGCCTGATTGTATTCACCTCCAAATAACAACAGCAATAGCAACACTGGACCATGAATGAAGGCCTGACTGGGAGTTTATTCACCATGATGGAAACAAACTAGGCGGAAACATTTTGAGAGGGACAAACACTTTGTGTCCAGCCAGTGAAACAGGCGGCCCCGTTTGATAACGCAGACTTTGTTCTGCTGGGATTTGACTGGCTCGTGGTCGGACAGACTGTTGCAGCCAGCTGGTACAAAGTCTGTGAGCAGACAAAGGCTCGACCTTAGATGTAACCAAAGCTGTTAAAACACGAACCTACAAAACGCAAAGCACTCAAACGCCTTAAACCGATGTGGTCCAGAGTGGTCAGGAGAGGAAGAGATGAATTATTCATGACTGCTGGAAAGTGTGTAATTGAAACATTTGATGTGTTGAAAATAACAAGCGTGCTATAATAGATGCAAGAGAAATACTTTACATACTCATTTCAATTCATTTGACCAGTAAACAGCAGAAAGTCTACTACTAGACCCTAGCAGAAGTCTTGCATGTCCAATTGCATGACGTGCAAGTACAAGACACTTTTAAGGAACCAAAAAAACAAAACAAAAATAGAATAATTATATTATTATTATTATTACTTAATATATAAGTATATCCATATATAAGTATGTAAACTATGCCATAAACCAGGGGTGTCAAACTCATTTTAGTTCAGGGGCCACATACAGCCCAGTTTGATGTCAAGGGGGCCAGACCAATAACACGATAGCGTATTTACCTATGAATAACTCCAAATGTTTCCCTTTGTTTTAGTGCAAAGAAGAACATTATGAAAATGTTTACATTTAATGACTGGACATGTCTTAAGTTCTGTTTAGTTCTAGGTCTCAGTGCTGTGTTATGTCCACAACTCTTACTAAATCTGTGTGAGCCCTAGGAATAGCAATTACTTTCATTGGAAAAATTGCAGTTAATGTCTTCAATGTCATTTTTGCAATTCGCAAATTCATCCCGCGGGCCAGATTAGACCCTCTGGCTGGCCAGTTTTGGCCCCCGGGCCTTATGTTTGACACGTATGCCATAAACTATCCAAACTGTCCATGGAGGATGTAAACATGACTGTCAGAGCAAATATGTGAATATGTATGTGCAAATGTAAACAGGAATTACAGGGATTATATATTTACGTTATTGCAGAGGTAAATTGGGTAATAAATATAATAAAAAAATAATAAAAATACATAAAAATACAAAAACAAAACAATAAAAATGCATAGAAATTTGGTTTAAGTAAAGAAATAATGATATTTGGAAAAGGCATAATTTTGCTAATCATGAATTAAGAAAAATAATGCTAGGAAAATGTTCTACGATAGACTGACAACCTGTCCAGGGTCCAGGACAAGCGGTTACAGAAGATGAATGAATGAACGAATGCCACGAAAATGACTCTTTTCACATTTGAAGTGAGAGTTTGAGCAAATATTTTAGTGCAACACATATAACATAGACATTCTGTGGCATAAGGGGGATTCTGCGTCTTATATTTAGTGAGATGTTTAAATTTGTCGGTGCCTGCGCCTTTGAAACCTCAGCTTTAAACCTTAGGGGATCCACAACTTTACAGCCTACGCGTGTCTGTCAGTACTGTTGGTAGATGCAGATAAGAGTTTCCTAAATTTGAGAAGGAGAGCTTTCGGAAGTTTAAACAATCCCAAGAGATCAATTACCCGATCCGGCTTGAAGGTGTTTGTGTGAGATTGCAGCTGCCATCACATTTTTTCTTTTTTTCTCTTGTGCGAAAATGAGAGAAAACAGCTTGACAGGTTTTTGGAGCTGAGCGGCTCCAGGAATGTTTGCTGGACAGAGTCAATACCCAATTATCTTATGCCAGTCCTTATTGAAGTTGAGCTAGCTTGAGTCCTGCTTGGCTCGCTGCGATAAGACGGAAAGAAAGTCAATAAATCCTTCAAAATACCGACAAAGGGCAAGCGTGCCCGTATAGAGAGCTACAATAAGTAAACAACACAGATTTTACTTGTTATTTACCTCTTCTTTGAATCCCGTTGATTAATCTTTCAGATAAACTAGATAAATTTGTTTTTTTTCCCCTTCCTCATTCACCCATTCAACTCAATAAAATACAGGAAACACAATTATAGTAAGAGAGCAGCATCGAGGAAAACAATCTGAGTCCAACAATAATGTAGTGGATAATTATGTGTGGCGGCTGGCTGCAATGTACTAAGAGGCGAAAAATAATAGAGGCTGCTCCCTCACCTGTTGCCATGGTGGCTGTGTTAATGTACGGTGGCTCTGCTTAGCAATTGCTACTGGTTTGACAGGGCCTTTGTGTTAACGAGGATGTAGTTTCTCCATTTTCTCAGCCTTCTCAATGAACGTAACCACGTGCAACCCAAACTTTTAGATAGAGAAAACACCATCTGTTCATTTGCATCCTTTCTCCGTCGCTAAAAATAGTGCAAAGAGCCATTTATGTTTGGCTAGGATGCCACAAGCCACGATAAGATATGCCACCGGGTATTTTTCCGGGTGTGAATGGCACCAACAGAAAAGGAGCTGCCGTCTTTTACAAAGGGATTGAACACTTCTGGAATGGGTCTAAAACCAGATGTATACTAGCCTGGAAGCCAAACCGACTTCTCAAGTTGATCTGGAACCTCTCTCTTGAGACCTGCTTATGCTCCGACAAGAGATCTGCCAGGCCAATTCAAATCGCCTGGACGGGCTTCATGTGGTGTGGTATGTCTGTGCAGTATTTTGAGCTGTAAGGTGAAAAGACACACTCTTTAACTGCAACGTAAAAAAAATACAGTACATACGAAAAAAAGGAACAGTCTGTGGACTTCACTTACAGGAGTACTAAACATAAGCTGTTGAAACGTGGTATTCTATGGACAAATGTATGTAAGATTAAATAAACTATCAGCGAATAAAACGTATTTTCAAGAAAACTGTTGAATTTCAATCTAACTTTGCTAGCTAGCGCTTACAAAGTTAAGCTAGTTCACGCTAAGTGCAGAGTCTTTTCCTTCGGGTTTTGACCAACTCTCTTTAAATAATTTTAAATCTCCGTGGTCTAAAAAAATCAAGAGCACAAACATCGGGTTTTAAAAAGTGGCGTCAAAAAGTGAAATAGCACGAATAGTTTCATATGCTACGTGAGTGCCAGCCTTCGGGAGCTACAGGAAAAACAACGCAAGCACAACGTTGTTTGAAAACGTGCAAAAATCTCATAGTTTTAACACTGTATCGGAAACATTGGTATATTCTTATATGAATGTTTACATTCAGAGTCATTACTATGCTTTCTATAAGCTTTAGGGGTTAAACATTGATCAGTTGAAGAGAAATCAAATGAAGACTTACTGATTACGGTGTGCTACAGCATTGGAAAAAATGTATTTAAAAACATTACAGACATATTGTTTTACGATTTAAAATGCAGTATTGCATCACTCGAGCATGTCGATTATTTCTTGAATGTGTATATAACAATTTAACTGACGCTCCAAGATCCCAAATTTACTTGCTTTAAGCTGCCACAGACTGTGGAACTTGAGTCAAGCGATGACTGAGAGGTTCGCCTGTGTTCAAGGTTGCAGTATTATATAGTACGCCACAGGAAACGATAGAAACAGCCACTAAATACCACTTGTCACTATATAAAAGCAGGAAAAAAAGGGTCTCAGGGTTAGTTAAAGAAAAAAGCACAAACTGGAGGCCTGGAGGTTTTACCAAAGCTTCACTCACACTGTTTTCTTTTTCTGTGCAGGTGTCTCTGGACCAGTATCACACAGAGGAGGAGATCTACCAAATGTCTTTACAAAGAGAACCTCGCAAGTCAGCAGCAGTAAGCAGCACAATGACGTATACATCCCTGTGCTTAATATCCTATACGGTGTATGTGGCAGCTATACTCTCTACTATGATATAGTGCCGATTTCCAATGCACCCTTGGAGAAGTCTTGTTTGTTGTATTCTGTAATAGATTTAATTACAAATACCACAAATCCAAAATCTTCAGCTTTTTCTCTTTGTGTGTGGAAAGGGTTAATATTGATCTCATGTGCATTGGTTGCAGCAGAACTCTAGCCCCGCAGCCGCACCTGACCCCAAGCCCACGATGATCGATGAGTGGGCCGTGTCGGTGAAGCCCAACGCCGACCCAACGATCATCAAGAAACACATAGAGAAGATGGTGGAGGTGAGTTTCCCTCCTGGCTTCCCATTCCCCCGCCTCCGGGGCTAAATGTGACTTATGGGGCCCTGCAGTACACTGCAAGGATGTAAGGATGAACTGTTATCTGTGGTTGTCCGCCAACTGCAAGTGGGTGGAACATGTGGAGATTACGACATTCGGCATAGATTTCAACTGAAAATTGTGTAATTGTGTTTCTGGCCGTTCTTCATCTTCAGGAACTACAACTGAAGGATTCAGTTCCTTTTTTTTTTTTTTTTTTCGCCTAGTCTGCTTAATAGTTTCTTTGAAAACTGGTTCCTCCAGAACCTCAGAATCGGAAAAATATTCAGCCATGTTGCAAAAAAACAGCAGTAGCAAATTACAGGTAAACAAGCCGACCGTCGCGGCAGATAATGCGTTATTTAGATGCTGCGTTTCGGTGCCCCAATCACTCCCACTATATGGACGCACAGAGATGACATCATCCAGGTCAGAAGACATCACCCGGGGTCTGTAGGTCAATCTACAGACCCCGGGTGATGATAACAGGTTACACCGGACTCAACGGGGAATAGCACTAGCGTACGATAACAAAATATTGGTGAAATGAACAAGTTTCGCGGCAGATAACGCGTTATTTAGAGGCTGCGTTTCGGTGCTCCAGTCACTCCCATTATATGGATATATGCAAATCTAAATATCTCCCGAACGACTACAAATGACACTTAAGTTATATGGGTGAGTAAACGATCGTATTTTATGACAGAAATCAGGTCCAGGTTGTAAAAAACGGTAGTTCCCCTGTTAAGAACCAAGACTCAGGACCCTGGGCGTGGGTTTGTGGGTATAGTCACAGCTGCTATAGCCCTGTTAGCGTAGCAGTCTATGGCGGCCATTCATAGAAAACAATATATACAACTGTAGACATTGTTTGCCTCTGTTCTACTTGTTCTGCTTTTACATTATATTTTGGCATGCCTTAAAGCATGTGGAAGAAGAATTTCAGCCCCCGTGCCAGAGACTTCACACCTGGTTCCAAAATGTTTATCACTTCCCCACGTCATGATGCACACTTAAAAAAAACTGCGGTTTGTGGTTCTGATACGGCGGCGGGCAGCGATCCATTAAAGACGGCAGCTAAAATATTCTACTGCCGTGCAATTGATGTCAGCATTTATTTGCATACAGAGCACAAAACATAAGTAGACCATAGACTGTATAAATATGGACAAAGCGTCGCCACTTCCTTGTGGAGCCGCGAGTTTTTACTGCAGCTGATTGAGGTTACCCTCCTTTACACTTCCTGTCAAATTTAGTTTTCACTTCTTTTGGCCACAGCTGCAACAGATTTTACAGAGTCATGCTTGTTGAACTGCTCAGAAACATGTCAACCCCTATTAAGAATGACTGATTCAAGATATATATATATATTTTAAAAGTGGCCGTATGACAGTTATGATAATTAAAATGTTCCTCTTGGCCCTGACTATTGCATAACTCTCTTGCCTACAGTCCGTCTTCAAGAACTTCGACACGGACGGTGATGGCAACATCTCCAGGGATGAATTTGAAGCCATCAGGAACAACTTCCCTTACCTCAGCAAGTTTGGAGAACTGGACAAGAACCAGTGAGCGCCGGCAGATTTGTTCCGCGGCACTTAATTCGCGCACACGGCCTGCCTCGCGCGGAGCTCAGCTCTTTGTGCTTCTTCCCACAGAGACGGGAAGATCAGCAGAGACGAGATGATAGACTACTTTATGAAAGCCAGCTCTCTGCTAAACTGCAAGATGGGCTTCATCCACACGTTCACCGAGGCCACCTACGTCAAGCCCACGTTCTGCGAGCACTGCGCTGGCTTTGTGAGTAAACACCTTCTACTCCCTTGTGAACGATAAAGCATGTTGTGAGCTTGATGACGCTTAATTTTTTTAACACTGTACATGCGATGCTTTTAAATGCTCCGCTGCGCGTTTTATAAACCCTTCCAGCTTCACTGAAGGTCTTAAACAAGTATTGATCTCAGCTTTCATGTTTTAAAACCTATTGATCGCTTCGGCGCCTCGATCGATAGCGAGAGTCATAGTTTGTTTAAAAGGTCAGAGGTCGGGCGTGCTCACACCGACGTTCCACAGCCACGAAGCTGCACAAGACTATTTGCACTTCATTATTTGTCTCGGCTGTCGCGGGGCGGCGCGTGATAGCGCATCGCTCGGAGGTTCCTCCTGTCGGGTTAGGGCAATGCCAATTACTTTGAGCTGCAGCCACGTGAAGCTGCTGAAGTTGCATTCTGGGAAATATGGGAGGAAGGTAATTGGGCGAGATGATAACCCTGCTCTGTGGCAGAGTCACATCTGTGTGTGTGTGTGTGTCCTGTGGCCCTTAACATTCCCCGAACTCCCCCAAGTAGCTCTCAGTTATTTAGACACACACAGTGAGTCAGCACTCGGCTGTAATGAGAACGGGAGACTTTAAGTTTTTTTTTTCTGTTGTTGCATATAAGCCACAGAATCCACAGAAAACAGAAGTGCGGCATAGATTATGTGTATTAGACTTTCAATAACACTCCACACACCCTCATGCACACACACGCATGTTCTCTAGGGGAAACTGGCGTTTTCAAATCATCATGAGGGGAAACTCGGGAGTAGAGAGCCGGGAAAGATAAGGGCTCTGGCAGCGTTGCTTCTTCCTTTGAATATATCTGTGTGTGTGTGTGTGTGTGTGTGTGTGTGTGTGTGGCAGAGGCAGATACACCAGCCGCTTCCTCATCTCCCTGCTTTGTACTTTCCTCTTGGCTCCTGTGCAAAAACAATATTTTCCTGCAGCCCATTTTTCAACACTTGTCTCAAACATGCCGCACATGCCCGAGCTGGGCCTCCTGTAAACACTCCTCTTACCATCACCTCCACCCTCAAAGGCTCTTTATAATCTCAAGATATTTTGCCTGCAGCCTTGTTTAACCTTACGTCTTAACGAATGGATCACAGATGAGTTTTCAAACAGTTGCATAAAAGCAGATGCCTGTTTTTTTTTTACATCCCAGGGGGATGCAGCGAGCGCTTAGCTTAAGACTCTGAGGACTTTTATGAGCGAGACGCCAGAGACTGATGCGCTCTTGAAGAGTTTAGCTGCTTGGAATCAAAATGAGCGGGATTGAATCGGTCGACACGTGTGTCTTATTTTGTTTTCTAATGCTGCAGTGTTCACACGGTGCGACTATAAAAGACTCTTCACTGTAAAAGAGTCAATTAGAGAGTTTAAAATGTTTCCGACTGGGAAAGATGTTTCGGATTCTCTCCGGGGATAGTCCTATAATAGAACGAGAAATCCGGCACGTCTCTTGCTCTCCTTTCGCGATCACAGCTGCCAGTTTATTTGCAACATCCAGACGGTGAGAAAAAAGCCAACTTCTGTAACTTCAGCTAATCACGATGGGATCGTCTGTTTGTTACTCCTCCGGTGTTAAAACCATTTGAAGAAGCTGCACGGATCTGAAGTCGCATCCACAACCACGGTGGTAATTTCCAGTAGAAGACGGCGCTGTCGTCATTACATTTTTGGGAAACTTGTTTACTTTTGCTAAGAGTTAGAAGAGAAGATTGACACACCTTTGTCTATTTATTTGTCTGTTAAAGGGGAACTACTGTTTTTTACAACCTGGACCTTATTTCTGGCATAAAATATGATCGTTTACTCACCCATATAACTTTGGTGTCATTTGGAGTTGTTTGGACAATATTTAGATCCACGTATATCCATATAGTGGGAGTGACTGGGGCACCGAAACGCAGCCTCTAAATAACGCATTATCAGCCGCGAAACTCAATAATTTCACCAATATTTTGTTATGATACACTAATGCTATTCCCCATTGAGTCCATAGTTACCTGTTATCATCATCTTAGGTCTGTAGATTGACCTATTAACCTCTGACCTGGATGAAAATATTGGTGAAATGGCAGATAATACCTTATTTAGAGGCTGCGTTTTGGTGCCCCATTCACTCCCACTATATGGATATACGCAGATCTAAATATGGGTGAGTAAATGATAGTATTTTATGCCAGAAATAAGGTCCAGGTTGTAAAAAACGGTAATTCCCCATTAAGGCCCAGATGCAGAAAAGAGAAATCAAAGAATTAGGGGTGATGGAGGCCGACTCGCTTTATGTCGTCTGTTTCTGGGCCAAAAGTTGAAGACACCACAAAAAACTACAGCCAACACCCAGCTAGCATGCACGGTCTGTAACAAGTGTCAACAGTCTATTTTTAACACTCAAAAAGAGAAATTGAAAGAGCTCATCTAAGACGGAGATCCTACTAGTCATTGTTGCATGATCTCTACACGTATGCAACTAGACTGGCTCTGTCCAGAAGGTTAAAAAACCTCCAGCTCTAAATAATTCCCCACTAATTCACGTGTTGAGTGTCGTACATAAATCAAAAGGTGTTAGTGACAGCGTGTGGTTTTACCAGGGCTCCTGGACTATTTCTGGGCATAGTGGCCTTACCTCCTGGAGTCTCAGCTGGTTGCCCAGCGTGATAACAAGATTTGACAAGGTGTGTTAATTAGTGAGGTTCAGCGGTACTTGTAGGCTAGTTAAATTGATCCCCCACCCTGACCTTCCCCCCACAACCCTTCCCTTGCCTTTTTATGACTTTATGGTGCTGTTGTAAATATTAGCATAGATATAGGTAAATAAACCCTAGCATTTATGAATTCATTTCATAGATAGGCCTGCATAAATAGTTTTTATTTTAGTTTTTATTCTATTCAGAAAAAAAACACTATTGAGAACCACAAGTAAAAAATAAATAAATAAATAAATAAATAATTTAATAAAATAAAAAATCTAATAAAATGAAAATAAAATAAGTAAAAAAAAATGTAAAATAAAATAAAATACAGGAAAAGTAAAAATATTGTAAAATAAAAACGTAAAGCTATAAATAAAATATAGTAAAAGCAAAAATTTACAAAATTTGCATATGAACAAATTTATAAGAAATAGAGAGTAAATATAAATATAATAAATATAGTTTAGAGTAAATATATATATATATATAGGGAGCAGTAATGCATTAACATTAATAACATGGAGTAATCAGAAAGGTGAGTTGTCCGATGCCCCTCTATAGTCTGGTGTAGTGGGTCTGATGGATTGTCCATGATGGAGAGCAGTTTGTCCAGTGTCCTCCTGTCCCTCGCCAACGCAGATGTCTCCAACTCTCTGCCGATCACATGTCCAGGCTTTCGGATCAACTTGTCCTCATCCTTTTTGCCGGTGCTGCTCCCCCAACAAACCACAGCAAAGTACAGGGCACTGGCAACAACAGACTGGTAGATAATCTCCAGCAACTTTCTGCAGACATTAAAAGACCTGAGTCTACTCAGGCCATCACTGTTGTCCCTCCAGTCCAGTCTGCTGTTCACGTGGACTCCCAGGTACTTATAGTGGTCCACTACTTCCACCTCCAGGCCTCTTCCTCCTGAAGTCAACGACCAGCTCCTTGGTCCACATTCAGGAGTAGGTGGTTTGCCTGGGACCACTCTACAAAGTCTCCAATCAACGTCCTACACTCCAGTGCCAGTGTCCATAACCATGACATTTAAAAGACAGGGACTACATGCATACCATACAGCGACTGCACTTGTAGCAAGCATGAACAAGAGGGCTACGACGCAGACAAGGTCACCAAGGTTAAGACTTGAGCTTTTTTTGAATTCATCTCCAAAACAACGCGTAAAGTACAAGATGAACCGACGTCGCATTACGGGAAGAAAAAAAAAGTCGAATTAGAACACTTTGTCTTTCCTCAGCGCCGCTAATGTCCTGAGAAAACCAGAAAGGGTGGTAACAACAAAAAGGTTAATGTGAGTTCAGGGAATGAAAGCGTAATTTCACCTTCTTGCACTTTCTGTTATGAAAAAAAAATAACAATTCAGCGAGAACAGAATGACATGTGATTATTGTTAGTATTGAGGTCAGAAGACTCTTGAGAAGGAAACACTGATTTTCGGTAAAATTGCAAAAAAAGAAAAAAGAATATTTCCCCTGCTTTGAAATTCCCTTTCAGGTTGAAGCGGATCTGAATAAACGCATGCATTCTGCCTGTCGTAAGACATGACAGTCCGTGTTTCACACTTATTCATAGACGTGTGCTGATTCAAAAGCCTTCTAAAGTAAATCCAAATAAATCACAGAGCGCTTCTTCAGTATTGTAGGTGCAAACTGCTGGCTGGTGGTAAAAGTGGCAGTTTTCCAACAGCGTTATATTTATACCGTCAAAGGAATCTTAACAAGTCTGCGCGCTTGCAGCTCTAGTTTGTAGTGCGTTGTGTTTTACAGTCTACAGAGGCAGTAAAGGTCAGTCGGTGTAGGCAGAGCTGTGATGATAGCTGTGTTTAGATGTTCTCCTCGTAACCGACTTCCCTTTGTTGTAAAGCCTCTGGCTGTGTGAGTGCGAGAGACTTTTTATTTTGGTTTGTTTGTGTGCATCTACAGGTGTATGTGTGTGTTTGCATTCACGCATGTAGGTTTGTGTGTGTGTGCGCGGAGAGGTCAGGATATTTCGTGCCTCCTCAGATGTGCCAGTGCGGTGTGTGATCTTCAGCTCGGCTCTTTCATGTCATTGTTCCCCCCACTGCTTGTGCGCTCCCTGCGTCCCGCTTGATCTTGGTGACCCTCCACCCCCTTCTGTCCCGCTAACCTCTCCGCTCTCTCCCCCTTTTTTCGGTCTATTTTTCTCACCTTACTTGTCCGCCCTCTTCCATCGGAGCCGTCTCTTCTATTCAAAACCCAATTAGATTTTCAAGTGTTTTCATATGAGATGCCTTGCATTATACTCCGATCAGGCGTAACATTATGACCACTGACAGGAGAAGCGAATAACATTGACCATCTTGTGACAATTCGATGTTCTGCTGGAGAAACTTATGGACCTGGATGTTACTTAGACATGTACCACCCACCTAGACCAGACAAGGCACCCCCACCCCATAGCAATGACACTCCTTGATGGCAGCAGCCACCCCCAGCAGGATGCAGCCTGACACAGACACACACACAAAAACAGTTTAGGAACAACTAAAAAAAAAAACATGAAGAACAGCATAAGGTGTTGACCTGGCCTCCAAATTCACTAGATCCCAAACTGATCAAGTATCTGTGGGATGATCCACAGAGGCCCCTCCCCTCAACCCATAGGACCCAAACGCCCCCCCACTAACAACATCCTGTTGCCAGACACCACAGGACACCCTCAGAAGGCCCATGTCCATTCTCTGATGAGTCACAACTGTTTTGGAAGCAACAAGGGAGACCTACACAATATTAGGAAGGTGGTCATAATGTTATGCCTGATCAGTGTACATCACAATTTTGTCAAATACTATTTGTGATTTAGAGTTTAGCAGTTTTTACTTCCTGGAAAACAGTATGAAATTGTTGATGACTCATCCCGCACTTGGAGGCGTATACTAATTTTGCAGTGTTGCATTTTGGGAGTTTTTTGTTTTTGTTTAAAGCAACTGCCGTGAGTTAGATTGACCTCAGTGCAAGCATGGCTTTGTCTTTTTTGTTAATAAATACATTTATTAAATGTTTTTAATAAACAAAACAGCGTAAATTAAAACCAAAATGTGGATAATTTGAGGACAGTCGTCAAAAACAGAACACAAAAAGGAGTAAATGGGTGGAAACTTTAGAAGAGGCCAGGAGACACTCGGTCTTATAATAAATAATCTGGTTGGCATTACTCACTGCACATGTGTTTTGGGCTCTACCCATCCACCGGAAAGGTCAAAAATCAAAGCAGTGAAATATCACGGCGCCATACTCCTATTTGTCATGTCAGGCAGAGCAAGTCTTATTTTAATGTGCTCTCCAAGTTATAAAGGCATCTATCTGTTATTTCAGATGAATCAATTATCCGTTTCTTTCTTCTGTTTCTTTCTTTCTTTCTATTATTCTTTCCTTTAGATATGGGGCTTCTACAAGCAAGGCTACAAGTGTAAAGGTAAGAAAATTGCTCCCTCACCTTTACAGATTGTCTTTTGCGCTATGTCTGCTGCACAGATGTACTTGTTCCAGCCTTCAGAGTATTACTGATTCCTTTTGAAGCCATCGATTTCCCCTTTCCCCCCATCACACACACACACACCCTCTGTAGGTCCACAGCAGCAAATGTCTACAGCACGGAAACCATGGCAAACACGTATCACACTCTTTTACTCCATGTCCACTTGCAAAGGCATTTTCACTAACAGCTGGATTAGCTCCATCAGCCGAGACCACTCTGGGGACAAAGGACAATTATTTGCCCTTCCTGGTCTCTGTTTGAAGGAGGTGGTTCATTTCTCAAATGTGCATACACGCGGGGCAGCTCATACGCCTGGCCATTAGCTTCGTAAACACACGCTCGCCCTAGCTTCTGTTCCTCCGCGGTGGTCTGGTCTGTGCCGACACTGCGAAGTAAGTAGTGATCATCTGCAGATGTTACGCCCACTAAATAACTCACACTGCATATGCTTCGGTCCAGATGTGAAGCAAAAGCCTCTGCAAATGATGCCAGATCTGAAATGCAAATCGTGCAAGTTTCCATCTGTCGGAGGCTTTCTGAAAATGATTGATTACAGCTAGGCCTTCTGAATGGGAGAAGTTGGAGTAAGCAGTTATTTTACAGTGTCAGTGTTGAACGCGTCCATCTTTCGCGTGCCCGTGCACCTTTGTTCAGCTATTTGGTTGCACAGGCATTGGTTTCTCACACTTCAGAAGAAGTTAAGTATTATGCTAATTTAATAATGGCTCGAGGAACATGGCAACACGCGTGCACGCAGAGTCCTCGTGTGTCAGAGGGTGTAATGCATTCATGTTCCCCTCGTTCTCGTCTCGAAAAACAAGCATTTCAATTACCAACTCTTTCTTGTCCGTTCTCCGTCTCGGCATTAACTGCTTCCCCCGTTCGTTCAGGCTTTCAGCTCGGATAAGTAATGCTCATTAAAAAGCTTGCAGGTTATCATCAAACATTTGAGCTGCATGGCAACCATAGTAATTAATGCTCCTTGGGCTCTTTGAGGTCTGTTACTAGCGGCCTCCGCTGCGTCCTCCACCTGGTGTGTAGAACAAAGAAAAGACACTTATCTGATCGCAGGCTAATTTGTTAATTAGCACAGACGTGTTTTATTGGGAGTAAGTGTAGCAATTTTAGGTATAAAAATTTTATACCTAAAATAAATTGCTGATGTGGGTTATCAATTTTAGCATATTAAAGTCTTTTGTATAAAAATCTTAGCTGTTTAAAGCATAGACTGTATATAAATATGGACAATACGTCACCACTTCTTTGCATTGGCCAAACTGATGCTATTTTCCCTAGTTTGGAGCCAGTGTCTGCGCAGTACGGTCCGAGAGTGGCGCCCTGCGGAGTCGCGACATCGATGACTTGACCACACTTCTGCCAGACTCACTCGCGTTTTCAACTGACTAATACCGAAACGAAAGAAATGTTGGATTATACACTGTACTACTAAAAAATGGGCACTTGAACATGAATCAGCACTACCCAAAATGACAGGAACCATCCTTGAAAAAAATGTACTTGATGTGTATTTTAGTGTTTTAGTTTCAACCCAAGGCCCATCCGTTAACATGGAGGAGGCGGAGCTTATGACCTATACTGCAGCCAGCCACTAGGGGGAGCTCTACTTGCTTTGACTTCACTTTTAAAGAGTAATTCCGTCATCCATCTTTATTTACAGTATATTTTAAACGCTTTAAACGTTTGGAAACGATCAGAAGGTCGGTGAGTTATTTAAAGGCCTTTGAGATCAAAGTAGAGGAAATGGCGGCGCAAACACAATCAGACCGATGCATTGCTTTGTAAAGAGCACACACACACACTCACACACTCACATAACCCTCACACACCCCTGAACCCCACACTCCCCCGTGCCCTCTCCACTCTAAAGTGAAGTGCTGTCTGCAAGTCTGACTGGGAGTGTTCCGGCCAGTTCCATTAATGAGACCAGAGGAAGTCAATGAGAGAGAGCCCCGCGGCCATTCATCCCCATTACCATTGTTAGCCCAATGCTCAGGAAGGTAGACAGAGCGGCAGGAACATAATTGAAATGAATCACTCGCTGCAGTGCGTGAGTGTGAGAACTCTGAAGGCCTGTGTGTGCGGCTGGATGTGTGCTACGGGGCAGCAGGCGTCGTGTATTTAGACTTAAATATGAGAGTCTGAGTGGGGGTAGTGTGAACTATGAATATGGTACAGTATCACCATCATAGCAACAGGTTTTAGTTTAAGTTAGGCGATGCTATTGTCATAGTTTGAGAATGAAACTCAACGGACATCTGCTAACATCTGCTCAACTTAGATTAACATAAAAACACTTCATATGTAATGGATGGAGATGGAGGAGAGTTGCAGCAACCACGCTTTACTGCAAATCCCTCCATATCCTAGATATTTGGGAATATTTTTATATATATTTATCAGAGCTGTTAAAAGCATTTGGAAGGCAGCTCATTATGAATAGAGTACTTGACCACTGAAAAAGGGGCGAGATGATAACACTAACCTGAATGAAGGAGAAAAAAAATTTCATCTGTGAAGAGGTGGCACTGACATGGAATTTTAATTTGTGCGACCACTCTCGGCGCCAGCGTCTCTAAAATTCAGACTTTAAGGAAATTATTTGTGCAGAGGCGTCATGGAGAAATCCGGTTTCTGTTAAAGCAACAACTGTGCATAAATTGGTGTGAATGTTTTCCCTGCTGCCCCGCTGGATGACCCATCACCCCTCTCCTCTTAGACACCCCCCAGTTGGCAGAGTTGTTGTCAGGGACTGTAGGCCTGACCGTGTGCGCATGCCAGTGTTCGTGCGTCTGCATGTCGTGTCAAAGCACTTTTCTGTCGCCGCCGCCGCCTCTCCCGTTTGCCCCAATATTCCTGTACGCGCCCGTCCCGCTGTCTGACCCTCTCTCTCCACCCCGTTCCCCGTCTTCCCCTCGCACCCGCCTTTCCCCTTTTCTCTTCCCGTCTCGCCTTTTGTCCCGCCAATTCTCCCTTCCTCTCTTCCGACGCCCCCGCCCTCCCCTCCTCTCCCGGCACCTCTCCCTGCCTCCGACTCTGTCCCGCCGTGTGAACGCCTCGGCCACAGCCTGCGGGGTGAACTGCCACAAGGCCTGCCGGAGTCGCCTGGCCGTCGAGTGCCGGAAGAGGACCAAGAGCATCAGCCACGAGTCGCCGCCAGCCCTCCAGGCCCGATCCTACAGCTTCCCTCCGCCTGCCAACACTCCACCCAACCTGCAGAATACTGGTGAGTGTCCGTGTCTTATCTTTGTCATATCTATCTGTTAAATTTGACATTATAGGGGAACTACTGTTTTTTACAACCTGGACCTTATTTCTGGCATAAAATACGATCGTTTACTCACCCATATAATTTTGGTGTTATTTGGAGTCGTTCGTCAGATATTTAGATCTGCGTATGTCCATATAGTGGGAGTGAATGGGGCACCGAAACGCAGCCTCTAAATAACGCATTATCTGCCACGAAACTCGTTCATTTCACCAATATTTTGTTATGATACGCTAGTGCTATTCCCCGTTGAGTCCGGAGTTACCTGTTATTCTATTTGCGGACGTGCAGCGGTTTGTTGTTCTTTGGCCAACTGTTCCTCTCTCTGCCTCCGCATCCTCTTTTCAGCGAGCTCCTCATCTGTATAATCTGCCTCAAAACGGTAAGGACGTCCATCATAAACAAAGTCGTCGTCCACAACCTCAGAATCGGAAAAATATTCAGCCATGTTGCAAAAAACTAGCAGTAGCAAATTACAGGTAAACAAGCCACGCGGGGTGCGCACGGCGCTCAAAGATGACATCATCCAGGTCAGAGGTTAGTAGGTCAATCTACAGACTCCAGATGATGATAACAGGTAACTCCGGACTCAACGGGGAATAGCACTAGCGTATCATCACAAAATATTGGTGCAGCGAACGAGTTTTGCGGCAGATAATGCGTTATTTAGAGGCTGCGTATCGGTGCCCCATTCACTCCCACTATATGGATATACACGGATCTAAATATCTTCCAAACGACACAAAAGTTATATGGGTGAGTAAACGATTGTATTTTATGCCAGAAATAAGGTCCAGGTTGTAAAAAACAGTAGTTCCCCTTTAAAGACAATTTTGCACAAAGACTCAAAACAGCTGTCATGGATGTGCACCAAATAAAGATATGTGCCTCTACCAGCATGTATGAATCCCTAATAATTTATGATCCACACAAAAAAAAACCTTGGACATAGCCAGGCGTTTCTAATTTATATGCCAGGCTAAAGAAGAGGCTGTTGCTTCATATAGGATACAAGCGTTAGTCTCGAGCAAAAAGCATTTAAAAAGCAAAGTATTTTCAACTCACCCCCGAGAAGATAAGATTTTTCCCACAGGCCATGAATGCAGCATGAGTTTTCCAAGGATCAGGATGTTTGGATGGAAACTTTACAGTTTAGGACCCAAGCTGATAACCCAGAATTTCATAAATCACAGCCTAATGCAGGCATCCTTACAGAAAATGATAGAGGAATTAGAAGGGCGCTTAAGCCCTCCTCCGAGCTTATGGAACACTGACATTTGGAATAAATTCTCGAACGGTGGAGTGACTCATAGATGCAGTGTTTTCATCAGACATTAGGGAAAGCGGCGCCCTTGCCCGCCTGTATATTCATATCAGCGTGAACCCGCTTGATCAGCGGGGCCCAGACAATAATGCCGGGCAAATGAATTGGAATGGCAAATAGACGGAAGGCCGCGCATTTTGCCGGGCCTTAGGCGACATTTTTGCATTTCCATTTGATTTGCCAATCTAACTTCTCGTTTCTTCGCCCCTCGCCTTCTTCTCCGTCCGCCCAGTAATCGCAGAGGAGGACATAGAGGCCGTGGAGGAAGGAGTATTTGATGTCCACCTATAACCAGGTGAGAGAAAGAGAGAGGGACATGGAGGCGTTCACTCTTCAATGCATTTTGACTGATGATCGTCAATTTTTCTGTGTGTGTTTTTTTCTTTTTTAATGATCGTTAGGCTTCGTAATCAATTTTCACTCGGGTTAATAACTTCCTGTTTTACCCAGAAGAATGCCGGGGTGTCACTAAGGTCAGGCACAGTTAATTACCTCCAGTTGCATTATTTGAGAAGATTGATCAGGGGCCTGAGGAGAATCCATACAACGTCACCCCCCCCCCCACACGGTGCTACTGAACTGTAAACAGACTTAAAAGTGTAAAATCAACGCTCATCGTTTAGATCTGGTTTGTAGCCCAGCCAAAAAAAACACCTCCGTCACATTTGTTGAACATCTGCTTGTTTTATGGCCGAGCACTGAATAAACTGTTTGACATTTTTGGGAATTTATTTGCTTTCTCGCCGAGAGTCAGTTGAGAAAATTGATTACGCCCTCGTGTCTTTCCATCAAACGATTAGATTAAGCTACCTGCACATTTACAGCCCCGTGTGAGAGACGCAGTATATCTTGTTATAAACTGCGTACTAGTATAAAAACAACATGCGGCTGGTTGTGTGCCAAACTACTCCATGGCTGTGGAATCCTGGTCATGGCTGTGAGGTTTCTCTTTGCTTTAAATATTTACAATAAACTTCCCTTGCAGAGTTATTCTTAGATTGCATCAGGAGCAGGCCAAAGTGTTTAAGATTAGCGTCTCACACATGCTTGAACAGGCCAGTGACAGTCTTCAGCCTTCTCCGTTTCAGAATCCCTCCCTACGGTCGGTGTGTGCGAGAAGCAAAACCGGAGGAGGCCGCCGGAGGAGCCTCAGGCGGGCGGACGGACGGACAGAGAGTGTGCCACAAGCGTGACCGTTTTTACGACCCTCGACACGCCAGGGAGACATTGCACTGAGAAACATGCCCGGGATCACCCACATGCTGCCACACAGTGGACGCACGCCGCAACAGCACTCCTCTCCACCCATCTCACACGAATGTGACGACCAATGTGAATGGAATTGCCTTTGTATGGTTTCTATGTCAAGTCTTTGCATTTTGATCCACGTGTCAGCCAAGAGTGTTAAATATTACTACATATATATAAATATATATATTCAGAAAAAGAAAAAGAAATCCACAAAATTGTATTTTCTCGTGGAATGTTTAAAGTGCAGTTTATAATTTGAGCCCTCTTCGCTGCAGATTGGAAAGGCCGTCCACTTTTCTTTAAGGACATAAAAGAGGTGCTGTTATTGCCAAGAATGTAAAGCTGCCACCCAGACTAAGCTACCGTGTTTTTCTTCCTTTTGTTCATCTTCTTGGTTTGAAACGCATTTCGGTGCACCTGTACCAGGACCAATTTTGATGTCAGATAAAATATCGCTGGCTTGTGGTGCCCGTCGGAAAGTGTGACAACAAAAGTCTGCCAACAAATAACTAGACGGCTGTGATTAGGAGGGACTTTGAACAATGTTTCTGTCATGTTTACCTGGATATCAGTGACTGTCCTGTAGTTCTTGCCGTGGTGATGTTTTGTACCGGTGCACTGATAGATGACCTATCTTCTCACAGTACTGTAAATGTAGCACGGACGGTGAAACGCCGCTGTCAGATGAAGAACCCGTCCTTTCCTTAGAAATGTGTCAACAGCAGAGATTAGCAGGAGACCAGATTACCTCTCCTCTGTTAGTTTTCTTCAAATACAAATAATCGAAGCAGCGACACAGAAACCGGAATAATGAGGATTTTCATTTGACAGCAGCTTTTCTTCTTCTTTTTCTTAAAAAAACAAAAACCAAACAAAAAAGAACTTTCTCTGAGAATCTGTTTTTAAAGCGAGTAGTGCTGTGCTGTTTTTATCCCGCATGCATCCTGTGTTCTCCCGCCAGACGTCTCTGTTTCGTTTTCATTTTTAATGTAGCACGCCAAAATGATCATTTATTTAGGAAACATGATTTCTCGAAATTTACAGACAGAGGAAGTGTTTCTGCTTCCCCGTGCCAGTGGAGAGATGAATTCAGACTTCGAGTGCCATATTGTTAACCGCCGCTTTTGTCACTGAATGAGACTCCTCGCGTTTGCTGGTATTTATTATTTTTTTTTCTTCCTGTATAAATACTCCTTGCCTGATGAAGGAGGTTTGTTGTTACTCAGAGTGATGTCAAGCTATTCTCTGTGGTCCCCAAATGACACCCCCCACCCCCCAGTATTAACATGCAGCAGGCGTCTTTCTAATATGTGTTCTTGTTCAAAGATTCTGTGACAAATAAGAATGATGCTAAAATGAACAAGGCTTGGTGTTGTCTTTCTAAAACTTTTGCGGTCACGTTCTCTTTGTGGATGTTTCTCCAATACCTTTAAAGAAGAACTACTGTTTTTTACAACCTGGACCTTATTTCTGGCATAAAATACGATCGTTTACTCACCCATATAACCTTTGTGTAATTTGTATTCCTTCAGGAGATAATTAGATTAGCGTATATCCATATAGTGGGAAGTGAATGGGGCACCGAAACGCAGACTCTGAATAACGCATTATCTGCCGCCAAACTCGTTCCACCAATATTTTGTTATCGTACGCTAGTGCTATTCCCCGTTGAGTCCGGAGTTACCTGTTATCATCATCTGGGGTCCGTTAGTCCACAACCTCAGAATCGGAAAAATATTCAGCCATGTTGTAAAGAACTAGCAAATTACAGGTAAACAAGCTGGGTCTGTCAAATCTACAGACCCCGGATGATAATAACAGGTAACTCTGCACTAGCGTATCATAACGAAATATTGGTGAAATGAACAAGTTTCGCGGCAGATAATGCGTTATTTAGAGGCTGCGTTTCGGTGCCCCAGTCACTCCCACTACACAGATATACACTGATCTAAATATTTCCCGAAGGAATACAAATTACACAAAAGTTATATGGGTGAGTAAATGATCATATTTTATGTCAGAAATAAGGTCCAGGTTGTAAAAAACAGTAGTTCCCCTTTAACTTCCAAAAAAATAACCTCCAAATTATATATCATTACTGGTACACTGGTAATCTCAGGTGAAAGCTGGCAATTTTTTTGTTGATTCATGTTTTAACTTGGAGAGTTAACATCTGCGAAGAATTACTCTCCCTGGGTTTTTGGGAAATTCTTCTGGGAAATCCTTTCTCTTTCATTCATTTATTCATTCATCTTGCATAACCGCTTGTCCTGTGAAGGGTGGCGGGGGGGCTATAGCCTATCCCAGCTGTCATCAGGTGGGAGGCGGGGCACACCCTGGACAGGTCGGCAGTCTATCGCATTTCAAGAATCACCAATGAACCTAACAAGCATGTCTTTGGACGGTGGGAGGAAGCAGGAGTACCCGGAGACAACATGCAAACTCCACACAGAAAGGCCCCAGTCGGTTGAGGGATTCGAACCTGGAACCTTCTTGCTGTGAGGCATCAGTGCTAACCACCACGGCACTGTTCCAAATTTAAAATCAACCCAAGAAAATGTGCGGCCGCCGAGTTAAAAGCGCTGCCATTTCTCTCTGTTCATGAAAAGAGGACACTTTTAGCAATGATAATGTAATTGTTCCACCGTCTGAGTCTGCACAGTGACTTGGGCTGAATAAAACATAAGAGGAGGAGGAGGTCAAGCACAAGGGAGGCGCGAGCTGATTCAGTCGGCTGCGATACGGCCGCATGTGATGGCACATTTTCCTGCGTTTAATGCAAAACAGACAATTTTAATGCTACATGTGCAGCCAGAGGCAAACTAAAACACTGATATTTTCCAAATGAGTAACAAAAAAGAAAACCCTTAACTGCTATCACACACTTCTGCCATCCTTCATGTGACCATGATCCAGTGCCCTCTGCCTGTCTATTACAGACATTAATAACCAGCCGTGAATGAGCCTTGGAGTCGATGCCACATCTAATTACTCTCAGAAATGAAGTCAGTCTGGGTCTCTGATTGCCCCGGCCCCCTCCCCGTGTGCGTCCGGCTCAATGGGAGGACATTGATCTGGCTCCTGAGCAGCCTTTGAGTCGGGCTCATATCTCACCCAGGGCTGTGATACTGCTAAACGCTCTCATGTGGGACCGTGTTGGGCTAACAAAGAGCTGATGAACTGCAGAGGTGACGCGCTCATCGACCCAGGTTCGCGCACGAAGCGTTGACCACATGATTGCGCAACTGCGATGCATTTAGCACAGCTAGCTTCTCGTGTCACCAGCACCGGATGCTGAGACATGCTTGCGTCCTCATTTGAGCTGTGTAGCACACAGGTTCCAAAGCAAGCAAACAAATGCCTGAAGACGGCGATGGTGCAACTTTCAATGTAAAGCAGGCCCATTTCTCTCTTTCTCTCTCTTACACCAGAGAGTCTGTTGCAAAGTGCGCGCGGTCATCACCCACTGCAGCATCGAGCGTCTCTTTTAGCCCGGAAAGAGATTGATACCTCCCATTCAGCCGCACAGAAAAGCCCTCCTAGCAACGAGGCTATTTAGCCGGCAGCCCGAGTGATATTGATCTGCAAAGTCTGAAATGAGGGAAATTGAATAGCACCGCGGCTAATTGCATAGTAATGAAGGCAGGAGGGAAATAACCTCACACATTGTTAGCACTCTCACACTGTGACCTTGATTGCAAAGAATGGAAAGATTTGGGGGCCTGATAGCTGCAGCACATTGTACCCCCCCCCCATCAACAGATGGTATAGCTCTACGGTTCTGTTCAATTAGAAAGTGACGAAAAGCACCTTTCCACAGAGAAAGGTGTTTGCTGTACAGCTACAAACACACATAAACAAACGTATTGATGGAGAAAATGATTTAGCACGCCCCCTTCCCCCTCCACGCATAGATTTGCTCATGTACAACTAATTATCGATTTGATGTCCGCCCGTCAAAAAGCGGGAAAGCAGCCAAGCCCCCGCCACGATTTGACGTCCGCTCATCTTCTTGACCCCGCGTCCGCAAGGGCCCGTCCCCTCTGCGGTGCACGGCCTGCAAGCATCTGGTGCTGTTAACCTCATGCCGGAGAGAGAGGTCGTGGTTGTCTTGTACCGCGCGCACCACTTGGTGGCAATGTTGAGTTGTTGAATGGAGGACTGGTTTTGTGTGCAGAGGAAGGACTCCTCCTGGAAGAAGAGGTGGGGACGCTGTGCCGGTGATGTGGCAAAAAAAAAAAAACACAGCCATTATCAGGGTTCATGGAGAATTGCAGCATCACAATGCAGACGACTAACGGCACGTCTCTCTGTTGTTTATGTGTTACTTTCCATAAAAATCAAGCGTGTGCAAGGGATGATGCATACTGTAAACCTAATGAAATATATTTTTCACAAGCTGACAGTTATCCTGCAGTCCTTCGTTCACTCGCACACACAGAAGAATGATCTCCTGCACTACTTCAGAGGACAGATTAATTGTGTTTTGCATGTTTTGTGGCTCAGCAAGAAGGCGGCCTTTCTGTGTGGAGTTTGCATGTTCTCCCTGTGTCTGCATGGGTTCTCTCCGGGTACTCCGGCTTCCTCCCACTGTCCAAACACATGCTTGTTAGGTTAATGGTTGTCTGTCTCTCTGTGTTAGCCCTGCAATAGACTGGCAACCTGTCCAGGGAGTACCACACCTCTCGCGTGATGACAGCTGGGATAGGCTCCAGCCCCCCCGCGACCCTTCACAGGACAGGCGGTTACAGAAGATGTTTTGTGGCTTTCCAGAGCAAGAAGGCACACACTTAAAGTAGCAAGAAGCTCTGATTGTGTTAAATCTACGTCGACAGACACCTCTTGTTCAAAGTAACTGTCAAAGTCAAACAGCATCAGTAAAACAAGTCAAACAGGCTCAAGTGAATGCGCCTCCAGCACTTGAGCCCTGCTTATCTGGCTCTGTCGACATTTAAGGAGCAGCTGGGCAAACAGTCTCCGTCAAAGTCGAAGCAGCTCCGTCAGACGGCTGCGGCCCTAATTGCATTAAGCTCAGTGCTGACTCCGGTGGAGCGCTCGGCACTGTAGGGGGTTGGAATCCTCATTAGAGTGGAATCGGTTATGATGATGAACATCGCTTTAAGAAAATGTAACTTACGCCAAAGGAACCCAGTGGGATGTGGCCCAGACCTGTTAGTTCTGCTGCGTAACTTTAAAAAAAAATAATAATAAAATAAAACGCCTCCGTCATCAGGTTCAGTTCTACAGTTTCATTACGCTTAGGGCTTTTTAATGACGCACTGAATTAAAGGGAACATGAGACAATAGCCAAGGTTATGTGCTCTTCTAAACGCCTTGTAAAGTCTCAGATTGCTTAAGAGGAAGGAGGCGACACAAGAGGCTCCTTTTGATGCTAAAGCAAAGATGGATGGGATCGTTAGCCTCATTTTATTGATGCGTTTCACCCTACCTACCTACCTGCAAATATGAAGCCATCCAGAATTAGAAACCCGCCAACCCTTCACCCCTTTCCTCTAGTCTCTCCACTGCTGCCTGGAGAAGTCTCATTTAGCCCTCGCTGATACCGAATCAAGCTACTGGATTGACACAAAATCAATGGCACCGCAACAGCAGCGGGGACGGCTCGCATATTTAATATGCTTGACGCGGCAGGACGGGAGGCCGAAGCGAGGGAGGGAAGGGAGGGAAGTAAAGCTCAGCGGCGAGCAAGTGTGTTTTGACTGATGGGCCGGTAGATTGTATCTTGTGACCGTGGCATCGCTGATAGCAATGCAACTCGGGCTTATCTGTGTCCAACCTGCACAGCCGGGTCAGCACAGTCTTTAGGAGTTACCTAACGAAAAAAGACAACAAGCTCATCTCTGGGTGTACTCCACAGCCTCGTTTTGCCTTTCATTCCCTTTGTGAAATTTGGTGCATATAACATTAGTGCTTTGAGGTACTCATGAAAGCGCAGATATGATAGGCTATAAAAGTATGCGTGCATAAATGACTGCAATAAAGAGCTTTCTCTAAATGCAGGGGATGAGAATGCATCAAAAACTCTTCTTTTAGTCCAGAACACGTCAACAATTTTGTTATTTCTAACCTCTACAGGTTTAGCTTTCATTGATTCTTCGGTTTGTATGATGTTGTGGTGGAGGTTACACAGCTGATGAATGAGTGGAGGTTTTAGTTCGTATCAACCTTGGAAGTTTTCTTTATTGTTGTGTATTTTTTTCACAAAAAAACACCAAGAAGAAAATCCATTTGAAAAGGTTTGCTGTCCAAGAACGACAACATTTGCCATTTGGCTGCAACATGGCAACTGAACCATTTTGGAACCATCCCCTTTTATACACATTAGGCAAAGACTAAGAGATCATTCATGAAGCTCCAACATGTGCAATCCAAAATGTAAAAGATAATATCTACCCGGCCTACTTTCATGGCCAGTTCCCGACTATTTAAATAAATAATACCCAGAGGAATGTTGGATTATTAGGTAGCGGAGTTGCTAAATGATGCATCGTGCACTGTGCACTTTCCAGCAGACCCCATGCATATGGTGTGAAATCCAAATGTATTAACGGACTCATTTTGATGTTTTATTAAGCATTAAAACACAAAAATACCATTTACAGTTATGCAGTCTAGCCACAGATACTCGGAGCTATAGCCGGAGGGTCGTCTGAGGATTGCATTTCACAAGACGACTTGGGACGCAGCAGAGCCTCGCAGTTGGTTAAAAGAAATTCTTTTTACATGCATGCACCTGGAGGGAGTTTGAAAGAAGGTCGTATACACTCATATTTCCTAGCTGGGTTGGGACTCGTAACCATGATGTCCAAGAAAATGGTTGGGGAGCTTGTTGCAGATGGGAGAAGTTGGCTGTGACAATAATAAGAAATCTAAATTAAAAATGAAAAAGGGTATTACTAAGTGAAGTATGTGAAAAAAGTTACGGTCCAACAAAAGATAGAAAACCCAACCTCTTATGCAAAAGTTCTGCAACAGACTTAAAAGGGAACTACCGTTTTTTACAACCTGGACCTTATTTCTGGCATAAAATACAATCGTTTACTCACCCATATAACTTTGGTGTCATTTGGAGTCGTTTGGACATTATTTAGATCAGCGTATATCGATATAGTGGGAGTGACTGGGGCACCGAAACGCAGCCTCTAAATAACGAATTATCTGCGGCGAAATTCATTCATTTCACCAATATTTTGTTATGATACACTAGTGCTATTCCCCGTTGAGTCCGGAGTTACCCGTTATCATCATCTGGGGTCTGTAGATTGACCTACTAACCTCTGACCTGGATGATGTCATCTCTGAGCGCCACACGTATTCGCGACGGTCGGCTTGTTTACCTGTAATTTGCTACTGCTAGTTTTTTGCCACATGGCTGAATGTTTTTCCGATTCTGAGGTTGTGGACGACGACTTTGTTTATGATGGACGTCCTTACTGTTTTGAGCCAGAGTATACGGATGAGGAGCTCTTTGAAAGGAGGATGCAGAGAACAACAAACCGGTGCACGTCCGTGAATAGATAACAGGTAACTCCAGACTCAACGGGGAATAGCACTAGTGTATCATAACACAATATTGGTGAAATGAACAAGTTTCGCAGCAGAGAATGCTTTTGTCAGAGTATTGTTATTTTTTTGTATATTTTTTGTATATATTTTTCAAAATTTTTGTATTTGTGTTTTTTCCCTGTCGAAGTCGTCACTGTTTTTCTGTATATGTATTTTTTTTGCCAAATTCCGTGCTACTGTGACAAGGAAATTTCCCATACGTGGGATTAATAAACATGTCTTATGTCTTATGTTATTTAGAGGCTGTGTTTTGGTGCCCCATTCACTCTCACTATATGGACATACGCGGATCTAAATATCTGACAAACGACTCCAAATGACCAAAAAGTTATATGGGTGAGTAAACGATAATATTTTATGCCAGAAATAAGGTCCAGGTTGTAAAAAACGGTAGTTCCCCTTTAACCTCCTCAGAAGTGGAGTTTCTGCAGATGCCATTGACAGCTCTCCACCACAGCAGAGATGAGGCAGAAATTTAGATCTTGGTGGAAACATTGTCGGCCTCTCAGTCAGAAATCTCTGAGCTATACCGGTAATGAAATATTAATATGGCTAGACTGTCTGGGTTAAAATGCCTCTTCGGTGTTGTGGTGTACCCCTATACTGTAGGTTATGAGTGACACAAAAGAGACTAAATAAAGAGGTCAAAATGATCTTCCTAAGCAGAGTGTCTGGTCTCACCCTGAGGGACATCTAGCAGGAGGCAGGAATCGGACAGTCAGCAGTTCTGGTAGTTCGAGAAAAATGATCAGCTTTTTCCTCAATACCTTCCCTTTTGCTTGAAACTATGGGCAACCATTTGGGAGGAGACCCTGAGGCAGACTCAGAGCACTCTGAAGGGATTACATGTCTCGTTTTGGCATGGGGACCCCTTGGGATGCCTCAGGAAGAGCTGAAGGATTTTTTTTTTAGCCTTCTGCCACTGAGACCTGGACCTGAATAAACAGAAAATGAATAGAAGGATGCGGACTCAGTCTCCTCTCCGGTTACTACATTTCTGAGTACATGTTTGCCTTCGCCACTGCTCAAAGGTGCCTGCCAATTCCTCGGCTACTTCATTTTTGTGTGTGTTTGGTGTGTGTATGTGTGTGTCTTTTTAGTCCTGGAGGCAAGGCATCTCCTCCTTCATGCCTCTGAGGCAAACACAGGCGCTGTGCCTAAAATAGTTGCTTTGTCTCTGCCTGTTCAGTTGCATAACCCACCTTGACGGTGGGCACTGAATGGCAAAGCAGTGGAACTAATTTCTTATCATAATGCTTCAATTTTGAGGAGGGGAGCACTCATACGTTATTCACAGAAACCTCTACTCTCTGATCAAATCGAGCTCATGACAAATTTCATCATAGATGGCGAGTGACGAAGAGGACTGACAGAAAAATGGAAAGGGTGACAGGGTATTCTAGGACATTGCACCATCTGAGGGCTCTTTGATGCACACACACGAAAAAAAATGGCTCCCAAAGATGTTGTTATTGTCATCGCGGTCAGAGGAGGATACTAAGGATTTACAAAGAGATAAGAGAGAATGATTCACCAAAACCTTTCAGGTTTTTATGAGTAAATGCCCGAGAGGCAGGTAAAACCTACCTTTATTAAAGACCACTTAAGCTCCATTTAGGTTCCCCTAATAGCATTTGCTGATGGATATAAGCTTAACGTTAACTTCACGCAGGTTTATGAGGTTCGTGGTTCACGGGAAGGATGAGTTTGAAGTCAGCGTGAGGAAGCGTGCAACTGTTCCTGCATTTAAGAGTAGTGGTTTAGGCCCTGAGATGTATTGAGTAGCTCACATTGCGGCTATTGGCTGCCTTTAGGCTACCTCGGCCAACATGTTGTTAGATACTCATCTGTTTTTGCTCGACTAGTCATTTCTATTTAGATTCCGTCTGGGGCTGGAGCATTTCCCAGCATGCAGCAGTGGGCAGGTAAACACCCTGCAGGGGTTGCCAGGGTAAACATGCAGCTGATGATAGAGTAAATGATAGAGCAGATAATCATTCAGGCTTACAGTCACACCTAGTAATTTAGCAGTGGCGGAAGAAGCAGCAACAGTACGATTTAAAAACGCTCATATACACGTGATAGTCCTACAGTCAAACCTTAATTAATGTTACATCAAGTTTTGTGGGGGGGTGGGGGTTGGAGCCCATCCCAGCTGTAGCTGGGTGAGAGGGGGGGGGTACACCCTGGACAGGACGGCAGTCTATTGCAGAGCTAACACAGAGAGACAGACAACCATTCACACTCACACCTACGGCCAATTTAGAGTCACCAATTACACAATCACACACAGAAAGGCCCCAGGTGACCGATGGATTCGAACCCAGAACCTTCTTGCTGTGAGGTATCAGTGCTAACCACCACGTGTTTGATTGTTTAAATGATTTGTATAACACGTCTCTAATTACATGACACTCTGGTTTTTTGCTAACAATTAGGGCATTGTTAATGGTATTGGAGAGGTTTCCGTAAGGCTATTTAAAAATAATGATGACTCATCCTGCACAAGAGAGCGTGTGCTCATTTCGCGTCCAATGAAAAGCTTTCTCTGAGTTTTATGTCCCTCCCTCTCCTTGTGTCCACCAGCAGCACGGATGGGTTTAATAAACAGCACTCCATTATGGCTCATTTAAGGTACTGCGATATAGACATAGACGGCGTAGCTTACGTATGTAGCCTACACTGGTGCGAGCAAAATTTATTACAAAACAAATTTATACTTGTTCTTGCACTCGTTCTGTAAAAACGCTAGTTGGCGCAGTGTCTTTTTTGTCAGTCGGGTTAATTTTTGTTTCTACTTCCTGCTTCACTTTCTACAACGGCGACTGAAACTTTAGCCGCAGCGCAGCCTAAATGGCATATTATTAGCTATTTCATGTAGACTTTAAAGGGGAACTACCATTTTTTTTACAACCTGGACCTTATTTCTGGCATAAAATATGATCGTTTACTCTCTCATATAACTTTGGTGTCATTTGGAGTCGTTCAGAAGATATTTAGCTCCAGTGGAGCGCCGCGTATATCCATATAGTGGGAGTGAGTGGGGCACCGAAACTCAACCTCTAAATAACGCATTATCTGCCGCGAAACTCGTTCATTTCACCAATATTTTGTTATGATACACTAGTGCTATTCCCCGTTGAGTTAGTGAGTTAGTTACGGTAGTTCCCCTTTAAGTACATTTGATCAGTTTGAACATCACTTAATACTTAAAACAATTATAAAAGGCTTTTGACGAAAGTTGGACCGTCAAGAGGCTTAACCTTTCTTTTGTGTGTGTTTTTTTATTTTTTCTGAAACTTTTTAAAATGACTCAGAGGGACAGAAAAGAGTCACTACATCCACTTATTATGGTTGTATAATCCCCCTGAGAGGTTTTCTCCTGTCCCCAAGCTCAGTGGGGCTTTAAACCCTGACAAGGGATCCCTGACCTGGGGAGGTGATTCTGCTCAGGGCTCCTGCTCTCCCAGGCATGAAAGCTGAATCTACAGCGGCCTTGTTGCCGGCCAGGATTCTCTCTATATCTCTCTCTCTGGCTCTTTCTCCTTCACTATTCATTTTTCTTTCGCTCTCATCCCGCTCTCATAGCCTCGGTTTTAATTGCTTTGAAGCTGAGTGCTCACCTCAGGGAGCTCAACAGGATGTTTTACACAGCTTTGGGGAGACTGACTATTAATAAATAATACGTCCCCCCTGCACTCTTTCTTCACCTCGCACTCTGGTCTGCAGTGAGATGGAGAGGAACGTCACAGAGAGGAAACAACAGGTTTAGGTAACCTACAATACTCAAGCTTAGGAGAAAGAGCAGGGCGAGGTTAAACCAACAGAGCAATTCCAAAAAAATAATAAAAGGCAAAGAAATTCATTGCTCTTTATCAGCCACCTTTGTAGTCAAAGGATAAAATACAATCCACGCTTACTAATATTTCAAAGGACTGTTTTCCGTTTTATTCTTTATCATCGGGTTGAGTGTTGTTTTATTTTTTTTTTAACCTGGTGCTGCAAGTTAATAGATTCTGCGCCGCGAGGGAGAAGGTTCAATCATGTCATCTTGATTAAACCCTAATCAAAACAGTATGCGTAATCATTATTGTGAATGAAATTAATACCACCTCTCGAAAAAAACAACACAATCCAGTGCATCTTTCATTCTCACTTACAGCGGCTTTCAGCTGCGAGCGCTTGCTTTGTTGTCGCCCTGCAAGGCAAGACTTTACACCCCGGTTTTATAAGTGCGTTATGTGTCTCTGAAGCTTTCATAGCTGTATTGACCTTATAACGGAGCTAAACGCTGAGGAAACAATGGCTCCCAGACGCCCACGCTAAAAGCCTGCCCATCCATACTCTTCATCCACTTCCACCCAAAGGGCGAGGCTTCAGTCTGCTAAAAGGAGGCACGCACCTTAAAACTATTAGGATGTCAACTTAACAGCTTTAAGCCGCGAGCCCCTGCATATCTTGAACAATTTTGGTTTTTTTCAGGCTTTATCTGCTAATCACAGGATGAGATTTATTGGGTTTTTTTTGGACATACGGAAAATAATTTGCAGAAAATAATTTGCATATTGAAGCAACCAAGAAATGTAAAAAGAAAACTCAGATAAATAAGATGATGGAAATAAAAACTCATAAATTAAACAAGTAATAAATAAATAGCCATTTGTGTGAGTAAATAAAAATACAGAAGCAAATAAGACAGAAATATAGGATTGTGTGACAATTACTACATTAATTTACGAGATTATTTACGGTGATTTTAATGATCTATGCATTTATTTATTTTGGATTATGACAGTTTAGGTCCTCCATTTGTGCTGTATGTTAATTAAAAGGGGAACTACTGTTTTTTATAACCTGGACCTTATTTCTGGCATAAAATACGATTGTTTACTCACCCATATAATTTTCGTGTCATTTGTAGTTGTTCGCGGAGAGATTTAGATCTGCGTATATCTATATAGTGGGAGTGACTGGGGCACCGAAACGCAGCCTCTATATTACGCATTATCTGCCGCAAAATTCGTTCATTTCGCCAATATTTTGTTATGATATGCTAGGGCTATCCCCCGTTGAGTCCGGAGTTACCTGCTATCATCATCCGGGGTCTGCAGATTGACCTACAGACCCCGGATGATGTCTTCTGACCTGGATGATGTCATCTCTGAGCGCCGGCTTGTTTCTGCGTATATCCATATAACGCAGCATCTAAATAACGCATTATCTGCCGCGACGGTCGGCTTGTTTACCAGTAATTTGCTAATGTTGTTTTTTTGCAACATGGCTGAATATTTTTCCGATTCTAAGGTTGTGGACGAACCAGTTTTCAAAGAAACTATTAAATATTACTATTACAGTCGGCTTGTTTATCTGTAATTTGCTACTGCTATGGTTCGTCCACAACCTCAGAATCAGAAAAATATTCAGCCATGTTGCAAAAAACAAGCAGTAGCAAATTACAGGTAAACAAGCCGACCGTCGCGAGTGCGTGCGGCGCTCAGAGATGACATCATCCAGGTCAGAAGACATCATTGGAGTGATGATAACAGTTAACTCCAGACTCAACGGGGAATAGCACTAGCGTATCATAATAAATTATTGGTGAAATTACCATGTTTTGCTGCAGATAATGCATAATTTAGAGGCTGTGTTTCGGTGCCCCAATCACTCCCACTATATAGATATACGCAGATCTAAGTATCTGACGAACAACTCCGTATGACACAAACGTTATATGGGTGAGTAAATGATCGTATTTTATGCCAGAAATAAGGTCCAGGTTGTAAAAAACAGTAGTTCCCCTTGAAGGGTTTCTCAAAAAGGAAGATAATAATACAAACTAACCGTCACACATCGACTCTACATACAGCCCATATCTACAGAGATATGTCTGTACTACTGCATACTGTGTGTAGGTATATGGGATTTGCTTCTTTAATTTAGACTTATCTGTACTACACGAGCCCACCTTGAGTGAACAGACCCGTCCCCCTGCTCTGGTTCCACTCCCCAGGCTATGTGACTAATTAGATGCTGTAATGCATCACGATGGAAAGGGGAGATATTGAAGTTTAAAAAAAAAAAGAAGAGTAGATTGATCCGTTCCTAAATGATAGAGGAATTGATCACGCCTGCACGTGGAGGAGGGAGCGATAACATTCCCTAATGAGGAAGAATAGCCATTAGTGACAGAGTTAACAGATATGTGGGCAATCTCTCACGCTGATTAAAAAGGCTTATGAGCCGCCGTGACGCATTTGTCCTCCACACTCAGTCGGGAACAAGAGGGGAGGAAACGACACGAAGGGGACGGGGGATGAAGCCAGCAGTCAGCGCCAGATTCAGAATCCTAAAATGTGGGATTTCAGATGCATGTGGTGAGAAAAATGTTTCCACCGCAGAGTGGAGGACTTGTGGTGTACACATATTGTTCCGTCACACAAATGCAAAAAAGCAGAAAAGTTTAAATGGCAGCTTGTGGGCTTCCTCGACTAGAAAAAGCGACAGTATCACAAGGATGTCTGACTGAACTTTTCTGTGCAACTGTGCTCACACACACACACACACACACACACACACACACACACACAAAAAAACAGACTAGGTTGAATGTCTCTCAAGACAACATAGAACATTGTTTGTAGAAATGTGCACAACCAAGTTATACAACTGGGGCAGAGGAGGCAATATAAAGAGGAACAATGTCAAACTGGAAAGGAGGAGAGGGTGCTGCTGCAAAAGTCTCATATGAAGAACAAGCTCTGGAGAACGGAGCACGAGTACAAGTACAGACAAGAATACATATTGATAAGCGTCTCTAGTCATGCACCATAATCTTAATTATGCATATCTTAACACTGATCAGCCACAACATTAAAACCACTGACAGGAGAAGTAAATAACCGTCTTGTGACAATGCAATGTTCTGCTGGGAAACTTTTGGGCCTGGCATTCATTGGTGTGGATGTTACTTAGACATGTAGCACCCACCTAGACCAGACCAGGCACCTCCACCCCATAGCAATGACACTCCTTGATGGCAGCAGCCATCCCCAGCAGGATGCAGCCTGACACAGGGACTCAAAAAAACATGAAGAACATCACAAGGTGTTGACCTGGCCTCCAAATGCACTGGATCCCAAATTGATCAAGTATCTGTGGGATGATCCACAGAGGCCCCTCCCCTCAACCCATAGGACCCAAAGATAATAACCCACTTTTACTCCCTACATTTGTACACAAATGTCTGTACTTTCTACTCCTTACATTGGAAAAACAGTTTCGTTACTTTTTTAACCTCCACGGATGACAAGACGTAAAAGACGTGGCATGATCGGACATGACTAGAGCATCGGACTAGAGAAGGAAAGTCGACGATGCGCTTCCTGTGTTCTTCTTCTACTGTTTTGAACAGGCAGCCTTTTGATTAGTTTGAACTTTGCTGCCACCTAGTGACTGGAGGCTTGTTTATTGTTCAAGCATCAATAAAGACAGTAATACTGAAAGTCCACCTGACCCCACTATTTGAGAACTACTGGTCTAATCTGAAAAAAAAAACAAATTCAGGTATGGTGTGGTTTCTGTTGCTATCATTAGCTTTTTGAGGATTTTTTGGAAGCTAGTTTACAACGTTAGCAATGCTATGGGAAGACACCGTTTTGATAGTTTATAGCTAACACTAGCTAGCGGTTTAAAAACAACAACCAGTAACCCTCAGTTTATTATTAAAAATGATCCAGATGCTCATGCAGCAGGACATCTGGTCAATTCAGTCTAGATTATTCTACTAGAACGTTTTCATTTTGCAAAATTATCAACGGATGAATTGTTTCATTAGTGGCAAAATAATTTTTACTTTTTACTTAAATACATTTCAGAGCCTGTACTTTCTTACTTTTACTTGAGTAAAGGAGTTGAATCCGTACTTTTACCTTTACCAGAGTATTTGTTTACACAAGTATCCGTACTTTTACTTAAGTACAGAATGTGAATACTTTTGCCACCTCTGCACAGTATTAAGACGGTGGTCATAATGTTATGCTTGATCTGTGTAGAGATTGACTCTGTTTGGAGACTGGTCATTTGAGGCCTTAAAAATTCAACCATCACCGTCATTTTTTATTTTATTATTTGGTCATATTTTATTTAAACACCAATCACGTTCCATGTGTTTTAGAAGCCTCACACCAACTGCTGTACAGCTTTGTAGAACATCATTCAGAAAGGTTATCGAAGCTTTTTTTTCCCAAGTACTCCTGTTATCTAACCTCCCTTTGTTGTGAGATGCATCTTGCCCGACAACCCCCCTGAAGCCGCTTACTTCTCTGGGCTCAATAATGTGTGAAAGGGTTGTCGTCGAGACGCTGTTTTCCCACAACCACATACGCATCTGCACGCGCAAGTGAATAAGCACACTGATCCGTGTGATCCCTGTGCCCTTTCTGTCTAATGTCATGGCACCATGGTGACAACTTTCAGCAGTCTGCTTTTCTTCTTCTTCTTTTACAGACACTTCTTAGCTTTCCACGTTGTTAAGTTTCATGTGTTTGGGGAGATAAACCGACTTCCGCCTTTGATATTCCCATCCCCGCTCTTTTATGTTTACCGCTTTAACGGGAGCAAATAATCACACACCGCGGACGCCGTTGTTCACTACACCGCGTTATATTGTGCGGGAGACAGTCGGGATTTACGTCTCGCGTCGTGCCAAGCTGAGACCTCCAGCCAGAGCTTGCCATGTTAAAAAGATTGATGCGCCAGATAGGACTGGAGACACACAAAGGAGAAAAATCAATGGGCTGCTGTTAGCATTTATATGGGCTTTTCCTTGCATATCGCTAGCTGAGAGGTAGCAACACGAACCAAAAAAACGTTGTTTTTAGCAGGTGTTGTTCCGCGAAACAGCGCAAGCAATGCTGTCCACTTAACAAAGTCCATTAAGCAGCACTCCAGACTAAATGGTTAGAGGTCTAACTCAGATTCATGGCATTCATAAATGTTTAGTGTCACTTTTAACCAATCACAAGCTAGGGTAATTTAGCGGCGCATCCGCTGCTTATTTACGAGTGAAGCCTTCCCCTTGCAACTAGAGAAGAACTGGATTTAGTGTGAATCTCACTAACTAGGCTGAGAAAAGAGCTTATTATGGACTGTGCCTAACGTCGGCATTATGAGCTAAATTTGGATCACAGGTAGATTTCAGGCTCAGATCATTTCCCTTTTTCCTTTTCTGCACCTGTGCGGAACGGTTAGATCTTAATACCCTGACAGATATTTGGATGAAGAAGGAGAAGCACTATAAAAAAATAAAAAAAATAAAAAGGAAGCGGGAGGGGGAGTGAGGAGCCTGACGATAATAAAACGTGTAATCTATAACTATTGGTGGTAATCTTCTGATTTGGGCAAATTTCCTTCTGCAGCTGAATCAAAAGGTCTATTTGCATTTTTTTTTCTAACAGATGAGGTTTTAATTTTCACAGTTCTGTGGATTACCTCAATTCAAAGCTCCCTGTCAGAAATGGAAAGATCTCTATCTTCACTCCCCCTGCTCCTCTCTCCTCTCTCCTCTCTCGTCTCGTCTCTCTTGCTGTTGCACGATGAGAGGAAGTGGCTAAATTAATATATGGAACGTGGTCTCTTTTTGTCCTGTCACGCTAAATTATATTTGGACGGATTAGCGTTCTTTCTGCTCCGACTGGATGTGCAACCGCGTTTTCTTTGCGCGGCGGCGGCGAAAAAAGGTACGAAAACGAGGGCAGCCGGGGGAAGATGTCGCTCTTATCTGTGCAACAAACACACAGGCACCATAGCAAAGAGGTCAGACCTCTAATAATTGCTGCTTTACATAATATTTTTTGAATTTATTTATCATGAAGACATCAGTTTCGACATGAAGCACCAACACAGCAAACGTCATTTTATTTGTTTTAAACAACAGCTTTCGACTTAAATGGCGGGAGAGAAGCCCCGCGTCGCTCGGCTGCTGAGGGACAGGTGGAGGCCGGGGAGGCGGCGGCAGCCCGAAAAAAGCAATTAACATTCACAAATAGCGTCAGGGAAGAGGTTACGCTGGCACTGAATGTCACCTACCGCCTGGGCCCCCAATTCCTTCGTTCAACCCTCCCATAAGGGCAGACACACTTAAATACATATTTGCATACAAATGCCGTGATTAACCCTCTAAGTGCATTAGCTCTGGCTGCTCCGCGCTAATATCCCGCCATCTCGCCGCTTGTTTGTCGGCGCGCGCTCGTCGGGAACGAGCGGGAACTAATGATCCTTTATTGACTTTGTTGGATTGACTTGCGTCGGTTTCCTCTGGCTGTTTTCGTTTTCGGTTTTATGAAATATATTACTTCCCCTTCCTCCGCCGATAAATCACGGCGAAACTTCGGGTTTACATTGCGGCGATGTGTTTGATTTAAGAAATGTATTTCCACGGCGCGTCTTATAAAAGAGCAATGAAGCAAAAGAAAAAAAGTTAAATGATGCCAGTTGGGGGTAATGTGTCATTACGAAGCAAGTAGGATGCAGTATATGGGAAAGTATATATGAAGAATGGGATAAAGACAGTGGATTCATCAACTCATTGTAGCTTCCTCCAAATGCAGAGAGGGCAAAGCATTTCTTACAGCTTTATTCTGTTTGCAGCAGATGAACACTGACATACTGGGGAAAGCCGCTGAATATGCCAAAGGGCTGATATGTTCCTTAGACGACTGCAGCTGAGGTTAGCGCGTAGCCTGCGCTCGCCTTGAAAGGCGAAGAACAAACACGGAAGAGGAGGACAGAATGAAAGAGTCCCGATCCACCCCACCTGGAGGTTACGCCGTGGAGTCAACAGTGATAGGAAAAAAGAAATCCAGATAAGTCTGACTCCCCTCCCGACGTCACCGGGTTGCATCGTTGCATAAAGAATTAGAGCTCCTTCCACCCTCGCTATCTCGTCCCTCCTCCCTCCTCCGTGCGTCCGTCCACACACAGCCGTGAGCAGAGCTAATTAAATGCTTCTAAGTGAGTCGCCTCGCCTCGCCTGCCATTCCAGCCTCAGCGAAAGGTCACCCTACTCACGGGCACGAGGCAGACATTTCTCATGACTGTTTTCCTTTTGAGAAATTTAGCAGATTGTTAATTATCAGATTACAAGTTTGCCTTTTTAAAGGCCAGCACGCCGCCCCGAGTCGGATGGCTGGAGAGAGAGAGAGAGAGAGAGGAGGAGGGAGGGAGGGGTATGAGCGGCGAAGATAGCTGAGGGGGTCCAGCTTTTCTCCTCTTTGCTCGAGTGAAGTCGGGGCTATGATTCGTTATCAGACAGAGAGAGAATTCGAGATAAGCAGAGGAGAGAGGCGCCCTGTCTGACGCTAACCCGTGTTACTCTGCGTTTGCTTCCCTCCACCTCTCTTTCACCTAAATTCAAATGCAGGCTCTTAAAAGAGAACCAAAGCCGAGGGAGAAGACACAGACGTGGCCTCGGTGGGAGACGACAGAATAGCAAAAAAAAAAAAAAAACGCCGCTCGCTGCAGAGAAACACCAACAGCATTCGTTCGCTTCTTCTTCACCTTTCATCGCTCGGCCCGAGCCCTCCCGCTGCGTTGAAAGAGACACGAGGCCCGAGCGATGCGAGCCAGGTGACACTGCGCATTCACGAGGGCGGAGGCAGGGCGGTTGAAATTTCCGTCGCACCTCCGCCGTCATAACAATCAAAGGTGGTCGGTTAAAGATATCATTGCCGCCGTGAATAACCGCCGCTGGGAGGCCGCCAGCGTTGTGGATGTGGCGATCCCTGATGCATCGCCCGCGCCGGAAACTTTCTTTTTAAGCGACTTTCTAGCGACACATTAACCGCGCACTAAACATCGATCTCCGCGGAGGAAATGTCCCCGCGATTATTGCCATCTGTTGGACTGTACAGCTGCAGATGAGCCACGAGGCATCTTAAACCTCTATTTACAAGAAATGCTCCGCCGTCTCACCAAATTGCTCATGTTTAACAGTGTTTCTTTAGCCGGCTTCCTCGGCGCGCCCTCGATTCACTGCTTTTCACGGCCATCAATCTATAAATTGATATGGTGAGTTAATGAGCCAATAATTGAGTCATGAATCAGCTGTGGAAATGGGCAATGGCAAGTCATTGACGAAAGATCTGAGCTTTATACCCCTCGGCTTGAAAACAAAGGAAACAAAAGGAGACACTGTGCTGCGAAATGTGCGGCAGTTTTTCAATTACACCTAAATTGCCTGTTAACAAAAATAGAGAAACAACTGTTATAGCCCGTCCTTTAGATGTGGTACGCATGAAAGAGTTGTGTGAGCGGAAACAAAAAAAAAAAAAATGAGCTACCTATTTAATCACAAACTCAATACTTGTTGTGTTCAAAGACAGTCCAGCTGGAACTGATGATTAAATCACCACAATGAAAGGTCCCAGTTATAACACAACGACTCAAACGTCGCATATGGTACATTACAGCGCTATGATTACTTGATAGTCTTGGTGTGGTTTCTACTAGAGGTGGAACGACTTACAATTTTTTAAAGCCGACTAATATGAGTCGCCGTCGACTACTCGATGACGTCGCACAAAAAAAAACACAGTACAAAGTAATGCTTTGACACAATGAAATCTATATTTTTAACCTGAACACATACTGTAGCGTCTCACACAAAAGAAGCTAGGGAGGCTTTTCCTCAAGTTTACTGAAGCTTAGAAAATTAGAAAACAGTGTAAAGTAGATAAAGTTGACTTTTAAAGCAGCTTCTGTATTAACAGATCAGTCCGATTACACCTGAACTAATATTATAATATACACTCTGACTGGGGTCTTTCTATCATCTGACGCAAACGCACGTTTAAGGTACATTTTCGAAACTAGACCAGATTTCCTTGCATGCAAAGTTGGTTTGGAGTCGCTGCTGTTACGGTTTATCCGGGGAAAGTAGGAGACCCAAGTGCAGGACAAGTGCGGAGAGTGAGTGAGGAGGCAGGCGTGGGCAAAAAAAAAAGCTAAGTTTAATTAAACAAAAAGGCAACCAAAAGCGCTGCTGCAACAGCAGGAAACTCCAAAGGCAAACTAAAAATCCAAACTCTCAAAAAGACAAAAATGCAACGTGAGACCGGAAACAAAAAACACTCGAAACACTGGAGACACACAGGGGTGGTAAAAACACAGTAGAACGACGCGACAAGGAACAAAGGGGAAGGCAGGGCTATATATGCACACACGAGGAACAGTAGGGGTGACGAGACACAGGAGGTGACACAAATGAAGAAACAACACAAGGTGAAATCGATGATCTAATCAAAAGGAAAACACGGACGTAACACAACAGGAAATCAAAAACTTAACAAAATAAAACAGGAAACAGGAAAACATGAAACATGAACGAAACTCAAAACATGAACACAGGTGAAACAAAACCAGAACCATCACAGCTCCGGTGGGAAATGATCATGCTTTGGCAAGGATCTGCCCAGCCAATCAAATCGTTGGGACGGGCGTTATGCTTTGTGATGGACAGGAGGGTAACAGGAAGTAGTCACGTTCCGAGCGCTGTGGAGTTAACTCACAGTGGAGTTGTTTACGACAAAATGGCTCTGATTGGTGACTCTTATCATTATAAGAATATAGAATATAGACGTAATAAGAACATTAGTCTGGCTATAACAGGTTACCTTCGCAGGTGCTTTTTTTTTTTTTTTTTTTTTTTTTAGGGGCTATTACTTTTATTTTATTCATCAAGGTTGTTCACATATAATAAATGACCATCCATTGTAACTGACCAAAATGACTAACCCTAACCCGCCGTGACGTCTGAGCTCCAGTCAACTGCATTTCACGTTCTCTCTCTCTTTTTTTTTTCCAGTCTCACCTTTTTCCTGTTTTCTGACCTTTCTCCCCACATTGGTGATTTGTAACTAATGTGCATAAGATGTTATTTGTGTCCCTGCCCGGGGCGACCGATGCTCTCTGTCCAAACAGCCCGCTGCCTTGCCAACTAAGTAAATAAATGGGACAAGAAGAACAAATGAATAAGGAGATGGATGTTCCCTTCCTCGAGACACAGAGGCCTAATTTGAGCTAATAAAGGACCACATGAAGCGTGACCCCCTCGCTGAGGATGGAGGGTCGATGGAGTGTCTGAGAAGCCCGAGCAATCTCGAGTCAATTGCTCACAGGTTCAAAGATCTCATCAGCCTCTTTTCTCTTTGCAGAAAGAAAGGGGTTGGGACGGGGAATGAGAAAAAGACGGAGGAGAAAGGTAACTGACAGCCCATGTTTTAAAAACAACATCGTTCACCCTTTCACTGCTCCGTTTCATCAGTCCAGTGCTAATCTGAAAAGGAGCCACTTCAGAACAAGCTGTTGTTTATAATACCGTCAATCGATGGACAGCCGCTATCAATGTGGTACAATGGCGGGGGCGGTTGGGCGGTTGGGCGGGGGAGGGGCGGACGACAGGAAAAAACACATTTGATGAACAAAATTAGTCTCTGACCCCTTCCCTCCTGTCTGTCCTCAACTCTCTTTGGAGTTAGCCCCTGATCTGTGGGGTGGGGGTTATGGGTAATCGGCGGAGCACTCCCAGCGCCAGCTGTGATCTGATTTGTAGCAGAGGGCAGCCAATTACAACCATCGCGTCACTTTGTGCAAGACGGTTGCTGCCTGCAGGGGGAGAGAGGGAGGGAACGAGGGAGAAAGGAGGAGAGGAGGAAAACAAACGGCGAGGAGGAGCGGAAGGAACGACAAGAGAGAGAGAGAGAGAGGAGCTAAGAGAAAGCAGAGGGGGTGAAGGAGGAGATAATGTGAATAAAGAGAGGGCAGAAATAAGATAACGTGAGCATACGCGGGATAATTCATTTGGTTTTTTTACAACTTTTTGTGACTTTGCAACCGTTTGGTTCTGACAGATGTGCAGTCACAAGGAAGGCATATGTAAAATCTACAGGATAGGTGGTGACAGATAGTGGAATAATTGATGAGGTGGAGCAGAATCTGAGGAAGATGGCTGAAAACCTGTTTAAAATATGTAAACCTTTATAAAATAAAGAAGTGATTTGGGGTGTGATAGATATAGATGCTACTGTCACAATTGCACAAATGCACTGATATTTTGTTCAGACCCGGTGTCACCATGCACATTGTGAAAGTAGCCCCTTAGGGAATGAACTGTTCTGGGTACTCTCTCAGAGTTACTACCCACTGGGGAGCTCCCCCAACAACTACACACCTTCGAGGTATTTTCTTCTTTCTACATTCATGCTGCCAATACGAATGCTTGACTTAATGGCTGGCTAGCGGTTGGTATAGCAACATCAGTCGGCTCTGGGCGATACACTGCAACATTGCATCACTGCCGATCCATTTCTCTGTGTTTCGTTCCATTTTAAATTCCAAGGAGCTGTTGTTTGCATGTTTCTTTAACCGCGGCATTTGGTTATTCATTCGGCACCAGCCAACACCTGTCCAGCCAATAAATGTACACTTAGATCACTCAGTGTTCCTCTTGCGCAGGGAATGCCCCCTACCTTAAAACATGACCTAAAAGTTGTGTTCTAAGAACTACAATCATGTTCAGTCCCTGCAGTCCCTACACACACAAGAGGGGCACTGTCTACAACAGTAATGGGAACTATAATGATGTCCCTGAGGTCCCAGAGTGGGCTTTTTATACATCTGCCAGGTTTGAGCTTCTTGAGTCGTTCATTGTGATAATGTTGCATTCACCAAAGAAACTGCTAAGATGTGGAAAGATGACGACTTCACTAAAAGGAACATACAAAGAGAGGTTGTATGGCCTTGTTATCTAAGCTATGTTTTACCACAGGTAAAACTGTAACTGAATTCCAACCCACTCTAATTAGACCTGGATATTGGAGTATCTCAGCCCTCCATGATTTAATAAGCTTGAGTTTAAATGTTCAAATGGCGGGCATAAATACCATACACTGCCTGGTCAAAAAAAGGTCACACACTCTTCGTTGGACCACCTTTAGCTTTGATTACAGCACACATTCACTGTGGCATTGCTTCTGCAATGTCACATTAAGTGATGCATTCATTTTTCACCAAGATCTTGTATTGATGATGGGAGAGTCTGACCACTGCACAAAACCTTCTCCAGCACATCCCAAAGATTCTCAATGGGGTTGAGGTCTGGACTCTGTGGTGGCCAATCCATGTGTGAAAATGATGTCTCATGCTCCCTGAATCACTCTTTCACAATCTGAGCCCCATGAATCCTGACATTGTCATCTTTGAATATGCCCGTGAACATCAGGGAAGAAAAAAATCCATTGGTGGAATAACCTGGTCATTCAGTATATTCAGGTAGTCAACTGACCTCATTCTTTGGGCAACATAATGTTGCTGAACCTAGACCTGAGCAACTGCAGCAACCCCAGATCATAGCACTGCCCCCACAGGCTTGTACAGTAGACACTAGGCATGATGGGTGCATCACTTCATCTGCCTCTCTTCTTGCCCTGATGGTTCCCCACTATCCTTCCAGTTTTTAATAATGCGCTGGACAGTTCTTAACCCAGTTTTAGTAGTTTCTTCAATCTCCTTAGATGTTTTCTCTGCTTGATGCATGCCAATAATTTGACCCTTCTCAAACAGACTAACATCTTCTCCACGACCACAGGATGTGTCTTTAGACATGGTTGTTTAAGAAATGAGAAGCTACTCATTGCATCAGTTGGGGTTAAATAACTTGTTGCCAGCGGAAAGATAATCACCCATGCAGTAATTATCCAATAGGAGGCTCGTACCTATTTGCTTAGTTAAATCCAGGTGGCAACTTTTTCTTTGGACAGAGTTTTACAGCAAGTGAAAAACTGAAGCAAAAAAATAAAGAAAACAAAGTGAATTCACCTACACCAACGTTGCATACAGTACAACTCTCATTGTTTTAGCTTGAAATGTGAAAGCAAACATTTAAAAAAAAAAATCTGCAAGTCATTCCTTTTGACCACATCACAATGCAGAGCACCGCATTTAAAATAAAAAAAATAAAAAAAAAAATCCAGTGTGCCTGATTCTCATTTCCTCCCATTATGTTCCTTTCCTTTCCACACTTCCTTCATTAGCACCCATGTTAAGCTCTGCAGAATTGCTAATAAGTTAATTGCGGGCTTCTTAAGACTGTGTAGGTGACATTGAGAGCGAGATTGGCCTCACTATGTGTGACAATGAGCTTTGCATAATATTTAATGGCCACTCATGCTCCGCATAGCTAGTATAGCGACTTCTGGGCTCATATTGTCTCATGCACACACACACACACACACACATAGATAAAGTATTACGCACACACGCACACACACTTTCCTGCTATGAGTGTCAGTATTAATTAAACACGTTGTCTCCCACTAGGGGAGAAGCTGTGTGGGTGTGTTTGTGTAGCTGTGTGATCAGTTACCTTCTGCATCACGGGCCGAGGGGAGGGTTTAAGCAGAAAATCGACTGTATATGAGTGCTTTTCCCAACATCACGTACACGCACAAACACACACAGTCACTGCAATGCAAAGGCCATAGTCTGTTTTCATCGTATACTATGTGTGTGTGTGTGTGGGCAGACAGGTTGACAGTGCATGCAGAGAGTCAGACAGAAAGAAAGCCAGGCAGGCAGGCAGCAGCTGTATTGGGACTTCCCTTCGGGGCCAAAGGTTTCCTGCCTCTCTTTCTGTCTCTTTGCCTCGCTCTCTTCATCCCCCAAAGGCTTTGTGCAGACAGAAGAGACTTCCATCCGCACACTCACACATATAGATACTCTTCCTCCATCGCCGACCAATTCTACGCCCACCAACAGGCCGCAGATGGTTGTCTGAGTGTCAAAAGAAATACACTGTAAAGTGAGAAATTGAAAGGGAAGTCTAGTATGGTAATTCTGTCTCTTGAGGTTCTGTTTTGCTCCAGCTATGTGTGTCTGTGTGTGCGTGTGTGTGCGCATGCTTTTTGGCTATCTGCAGGACAGCTTGATTGGCTAGCCCGTCCGATGTCAAAATTGCAGAAAACAGATCAACCTTGAACAACCTTTCTGTCCACTTGATAAGGTCCACTTACCTCCAGAAACTCTTATCTCATTCACTCATTCACTGCGGTGAAGAAAGTGAGGAGATACTGCAGTGTGGCTCAGGTTTGAAAGCTTTGTATATTAACAGAACAGCACGTTTGGAGGAAAGGCATCAAGACTTTAATTTAAGTGTACACAAATCACGCGACGTACATAATACTTTTCATTGTTTTCACTCTTCCTCTACACCACACTTATGGGACTACCTGTACAGGTGCAGTGCGTACGATTTACAGGAAGCTGTTAGCAGAAATGGAATATAATATGTGTGATTTTGTTTTGCTTAGCACCTAATCATATATGTATAATTCATTAGCTTAGAATGAGTCTCCATGGGGCACCAAACCAAACACTGGCTCTAATGCTTTTACATTAAAGCTGTGGCTAGAAATTGTTGGCAGTATAGCACAGGCTGGATGAATCCATTAGCACCTGACTGCCACTATTAGGTTGGAAACGGATGGGTATTAGGTTGACTGCAATCTGCAACTTCACCCCTAGATGGCACTAAATACAACACACTGGACCTTTAAACTACCAAACAAAGGGGTTATAAAGTAGACACTATAGACTTAGATTCAAGTTATATAGTGTAGGTCCACCCTTTCATCAGAGTAGCTAAGGAGAAGTTTTGATCAGTTTTGTGCCCTTTTATAGTCAGGATGGCCGAGCGGTCTAAGGCGCTGCGTTCAGGCTGGGGAACAATCGTCCGTCAAAGAGGGGGAAGAAGGGGAGAGAAGGAAAAAGAGAGAAAAAAGAGGGAAAAGGGAAAAAAATTAGAAAAAAGAAGAAGGAAAGAGAACTTTTTGTCCCACTGAATGTATTTCCAAGTCTAATTTCCTCAGAAAATGGCAAAAACCAAACCAACACTGAAAGCACGAATACAAATATTTATTATTCACAGCAATCCTTTTATAAAAAATATTTTACTATTTACAATAAATGTACAATTATTATAACAATAATTATACTATTTACAAGCACTTTACATTATTTATTTACTTTTCGTTGTTTATTTTCTCCTCATTTCCTCTAGCCACTGCTTTTTTGTCTGGGCCTCCTTCACAGGACAATATACCTCGTCACGGTATTGCCTGTGGCCTGTCTTAGCAGTGCCAAACTGCCCACACTGTTTGCAGATATTTGCCTGTATTGTGCACTTATATGGCCTCTTTGTTTTGGCCCCAGTTTCCTCTGTGGAAGGTACCATGGTTTGTGGGGTGGTGTAGGTACCCTGGACAGCTGCCATGGGAAGAAAACCCTGAATCACTCCAGCCTGTGGCACACCTCTGGCAGCTGGTACTGGTGTTCTCCCTGTGCCTGCATCATCAACAGCCTGTACAAATGATAAAACATTTTTAGATAAGAAAACTACAGAAAAGAAACTTTGATGACATTTTATTGATATTGTGGACTAGTGTAAATATGTACTGAAAAATAGTAAAGAGCTATACTCATGTTTATATTCATATTAATACATATTCTAAAGTAAACTAAGACTAAGAGGGACGAGTGCTGGATGAGCTGGATGCTGTAGTGCTGGTAGCTGTGGAGGAGATGGTGGATACATGTGATACTATTAACAAAAACCTATAGTATTCTAGACAGTATAAAATGAAATGTTATATCACTTACGGACACTGTGGCACACTCTTTTGTGCTGAGGTGTCCTGTTGCATCTCTGGGGCTGGTGGAGCCTGTAGGCAAATGGAAAAGAACACACTCACTTTTGTTGTAATCAGATTTACAGCACAATCAAACTGCAAGTTATTTCATTCAGTTTCTCTACATAAAACTATACATATATTTTTTTAAAGTTCCCTGACATATAAACACTTAAATTGTATTTGAAAGTACTTTGTGTCTTGACTTACAGGGGCAGCAATACTGGCTGGAGAGCTGGTGGTGGCATCTCCTGTTGGATCGGTGACTTGTGTCTGTAAAGCATAAGGTTTAAGTTACTTGGAATAAAAAACTTAACATAACTTTGCAGCGGCAACATGCGTACCACCAAATCTTGGTTTGGTGAACTGAAATGCAATAAAGCAAAGGACCACATCAAGAGGGTGTCATGTATTTTCAAACTATAAAAGTTAACAAATGTCAGATCATTATTGTCAATTTGTGAGTGTGAATAGCTATCCAAATACCACTGACAATGTCAAGGGCAATTTTCTCCTGGTATCGCTGGCTGCTGGACTTTGTTGACCTATGGTACCACTGGAGCTTGAGCAACATCTGGTGCAGCAGCTGGCTGTTTCTTTAAGATGGAGAAGACATGACACTATTTAGTTTGTGAAGGTTTGATTAGCACATACTCAACACTTAGTATCATTGACAGATTCAGTTGTTGCTTCTTATAAACCTTGCTGCCCGGTGAAATGGGTGGATCCATGGTGCCCGGAAGACCAGTTGCTTTATGACGGAGCAGATATATCATTACTTTGTCTCTGAACTGATATACACACACTTGAGTTTCTAATTGACCAGCATTACCTTCTGAGTGTGGAATCCACATGTGCATTTATTAATGTCATGATATCAGGAATACAATTTAATTCATTCATTCATTCATTCATCTTCTGAACCCGCTTATTCCTGTTAAGGGTCGCGGGGGTCTGCTGGAGCCTATCCCAGCTGTCATCGGGCGAGAGGCGGGGGTACACCCTGGACAGGTCGCCAATCCATCGCAGATAAAATTTAATTTTCAGATATTATTGGCTATATTCATAAACATTAATAAATGTTACCAGAATAACTCATGCAATGTGTTATATGTAATTTAGCCTCATGAAAGAAGTCTGCTGCCCCCTCTCACTGTATATATTAATGCATACATACGTATACATCATATCATATTACAGTCATTACTCCAAATAAAATATATTGACTAGAGAGCTATCATTGTAGAAAGTTTTGCCACAACAAAGTAGTAGTAATAGTAGTAGTAGTAGTAGTAGTAGTAGTAGTAGTAGCAGCAGTTGTAGCAGTAGTAGTAGCAGTAGCAGTAGCAGTTGTAGCAGTAATAGTAGCAGTAGCAGTAGCAGTTGTAGCAGTAGTAGTAGCAGTAGCAGCAGTAGTAGAAGAAGTTGTAGTAGTAGCAGTAGCAGCAGTAGTAGAAGAAGTTGTAGTAGTAGCAGTAGCAGTAGCAGTAGTAGTATTAGCAGTAGTAGCAGCAGTAGTAGAAGAAGTTGTAGTAGTAGCAGTAGCAGTAGTAGTAGTAGTAGCAGTAGTAGTAGTAGTCCAACAACGCCAACAGTTAATATTAGAAAATGTAATTTAACGAGGTAATTCAAACACGTAACAGATCGCGTAAAAAGCCGGATAAACAAACATGACAACACGACTGAATCACTAATGATTTATCATTCGGCACGGTAATATATGTTTAAAAATACTTACTGTGTCGATATTCCGCTTAAAAATGAATGAATGAGTTGCTAGCCTTCTGACACCGGTGTCGCGCAAAGTTTCCGCCCCCTTTCTCTGCTCCAACATTTCTGCGCTGTGATTGGATGACTCGCGATGGCGATTGGCTGCCGAATGTTGAGCTTGCGAACGAGATTGGCTGTGGCGTCCAACATTGTGACGGCCGATCCTTCGGCAGCTGGCGTTCAGGTCGCAGTCTCCCATGGAGGCGTGGGTTCGAATCCCACTTCTGACAAAAGCCTTTTGTAGGGAGCTGTGGACCATGGCTGAGTTGCTCTGAGCAAGCACCCAACCCCCAACTTGCTACCCGAGCATCACACGAGCGGCTGCCCTCCCACTTCTGACAAAATCATTTTTTGGGTGGGTCCCAGGCTCCCCTCATAACCATGAACAAGCACCCAATGCCCAACTTGCTCCCCGAGCGGTGTCTGCAATCTGCAACTTGACCCCTAGAGGGCACTAAATACAACACACTGGACCTTTAAACTACCCAATTAAGTCATGGGTCTTTTGAGACCATCAATATAGGTCCACCCAGTGGCTAAGGACGATTTTTGGTCTGTTTGAAAAGCACATTAGTGCTACGCATGTAGTCAGGATGGCCGGGCGGTCCAAGGCGCTGCGTTCAGGTCGCAGTCTCCCATGGAGGCATGGGTTCGAATCCCACTTCCGACATGATGATTTTGGGAGGAGCTGTGGTATAGTGGTTAGAGATGCAACTTGGGACCGGTGGGTCCCAGCCTCCCCTCACAACCATTAACAAGCACCCAACCCCCAACTTGCTCCCCGAGCAGCCACACAAGTGGCTGCCCTCTGCTCTGAGAGTATGTATGGATGGGTCAAATGCAGAAAAAGAATTTCCCCATGTGGAATCAATAAGGGATTTATTTTTATTTCTACATTTGCTCCCTGACTGCCACTATTAGTCATCCTACACATTTGGAAATGGATGGGTATTAGGTTGACTGCAATTTGCAACTTCACCGCTAGAGGGCACTAAACACAAAACACTGGACCTTTAAACTATCTAAATAACTCGTGGACACTGATGATCTCAAAAGACACATATCAGTCAGTATACCAAACACCAGATTATGACAGAGACACTATAGACTTAGATTCAAGATGGACAGGTCCACCTCTTTTATCAGAGTAACAAATGTTTGGTCTGTCTGAAATGCACATCATGTTGAAGACAATGTCTCTCATTTTCCGAAAAAAAAAAAAAAAAATACATACAATCTGACATTCACATCCTCCACTTCAGGCCTTGATTGTCTGAAAATGTGTGCTGATTTCCCATTTTTAGAAGCTATCTAGTCTGCACTCCCTTTATCACAGCTGGCAACTCACTCTGCCCTCCACCGCAACCGCTCAGAATGACTATAAACGCATCTTAAGAACTACTTTTGAGAGACCATAAGCTGAGTCCTTGCACAACCCATTATTTTATCGCTATAGCCCTGGGTATGGCGTAGCTTGGCCACTGGTAGCTGTAACTGATGTGTGCCTATATCAGAAACGTAATTACACATCAAGACTCTCCGGCAGCCGTGGAGATACGAGGTGAAGAAAGCAAGAGCTGTGATTAGTTGGCTTATGATTTCTCTTGAGTTTCCAACGCCAGTGGAGACTTAAAGGAAGACTCTGCTCTGCTCAGAACTACACAGCAAGAAAAGAAAATGAGATAAAAATGAAAAAAGAAACTGTTTTAAAAAGTTTGTGACAAAGACAGTGCAACTGTTTAGAGCGGTATGAATTAAAGAATATAAGCCCCGTACTGTGGGGAATGGCCTGATCATTTCGGTCACTCACTTTGTGCTGCAGTGATGCAAATGTGATGTCATGTGATGCTGAACTAGAAATCAAAACCTACGGCATGCAGTATGTATTTATAGCAGAAAGTTGGCCCATTGTTGATTCACTGCATTAAGATGTCGTTCATCTCCTATGAGGAGCAGCAGCGTTCTTGTGCGGATGTTATGAGAAATGACCAAGTAGTTAAGAAAAGACAAAGCTGAAATGATTGAATGCACTGTGAAGTGGTGGAAGCTGTGGAGAATATCAGTTGTAATGTGCATTTATAGTAAATAAATGAACATGGGCGCTTACTGACTCGGAGATAACGCTCCTATTTGCATCATGAGCTCATACACTAACAACTCTCAAGCAGGAAGCTTCTGAGTGTAGGTGGCTCGCGGTGGCCTTGCTGCTTTCGATCTCATTAACAGTGTGCAATCAGTTATGTTTTCGGGAGCTGGGCAGCGTTTAGAGATTTGTACATTTTAAAGGATTTAGAGCTGCACTTTAAATAATGCAGCTTTCAGAATTGTGGAGGGAGTGTTCGGATCCTTTACTGGAAATACATCACATTAAAGGGGACCTACTGTTTTTTTACAACCTGGACCTTTTTTCTGGCATTTCATAAAATACGATCGTTTACTCACCCATATAACTTTGGTGTTATTTGGTGTCGTTCGTCAGATATTTAGATCCACGTATCCATATAGTGGGAGTGACTGGGGCACCGAAATGCAGCCTCTAAATAACGCATTTGCCACGAAACTCATTAATTTCACCAGTATTTTGTTATGATACACGCACCCTGCACGGCTTGTTTACCTGTAATTTGCTACTGCTAGTTTTTTGCAACATGGCTGAATATTTTTCTGATTCTGAGGTTGTGGACGACGACTTTGGCTCAAAACGGAAAGGACGTCCATCATAAACAGAGTATACGGATGAGGAGCTTGTTGAAAGGAGGATGCGGAGGCAGAGAGAGGAACAGTTGGCCAAAGAACAACAAGCTGCTATATAATAGGTAACTCTGGACTCAACGGGGAATAGCACTAGCGTATCATAACAAAATATTGATGAAATGAACGAGTTTCGCGGCAGATAATGTGTTATTTAGAGGCTGCGTATCGGTGCCCCAGTCACTCCTACTATATGGGTATACGCAGATCTAAATATCTGACAAACGACTCCAAATGACACCAAAGTTATATGGGTGAGTAAACAATCGTATTTTATGCCAGAAATAAGGTCCAGGTTGTAAAAAGCAGTAGTTCCCCTTTAAGCAAATGTATGTTAAGGAAAATATACCTAAAGCATTAAAAAAAATGCTCATGCATTTATGTAAAAGCAGGATTTTACTGTTGAAGTTTGTTGAGATGCACCTCATTTTGCATTTGGATTTATTTATTTTTTTAGATGTTTTGCATGCTTTTATTTGTAATGTAGCATTTCTACATAAAACTCTGAACCTTTCCTCCACCACTGGTCTGGAATATTAAAAACAATGCTATTGTTGCTATCAGGCCGGCATCTTCGGCACTGAAATCAGAGCAGTAATCTGAAGCGATAAGACTCAATTTGTATAAATTTGTTCAAGTAGGAAATGAAGCTCATTATACTTGAGGTCTTGTTAGACCCTGAGTGAGAGAAGGAACATGAATTTGAAATGCCTTCGAAATACAGATGGGTTTCTCTGTGTTGCTAAATGAAAATGTGAAAGCCTTGCAAATCAAATCACGCCTGGTGTGGTGAAATCACTACAGCGCTGCAATTCTTCTCTTCAGGAAATTTCACCCATGTGTGACGGTTTATTTTATCCTAAAGAGCCATATAGCCCCGACAAGGGTACTGTACATGCGAGCGGGGCGAGATTCATTTTTGCAGCGAGCTCAATCAGCGAGCTTTGTAATGAAGAAAGAGCACACAATGCAGGATTACCAATTCCACGCACAGCTTGAAGGCCTGTTGTGAATGATACCTGCCGCACATACAGTGATTTTTGTTGAATGAATTTCTGCTTTCTCCTCCAAGACCAATCTCTGCTGGTCTGTCATGCTGGACAAGTAGTTATTGAGCAAAAGATTGAAAGTAAAAAAAAAAAAAAAAAGAGAGATTGGACGAAGAGGCTGGCAAAGGAGAGAGAGAGGGTAGTGAGGGCAAGAGGCATGGCTGAATAAGAAGAAGAAGTGAAACAGTGGAGGAACATGGGGAAAATGGGAGGGCGGCAGGAGGGTGAGAGACAAGTGAGAGAAAGAAGCGATGGGTTAATAGGAAGCACGGAGAGATGGAGAGATAGATTTGACTGAGTAAACGAGAAATGCAGACTGACGGAGACAGCCGAGCCAAAGTGAGAGACTGCCCTGGGAGGCAAAAGACGTGGCGCAGGGAGAAGAGGGGACAGCTCGGCTCTACTGCTTGCTATTCCAGGTGTCATCTTTTCCAGTCGCTGCTGATTAGTGCCTGAACATATCTCCTGGGGAGAAAATTAAATATTGATCTATTTTTCTCTCTTCGTTCTAACCCCCATCCTCTTTTTTTTTTTCTTTTTTTCTTTATGTATAAGAAGACCACTGCCAATGGAATCTCAAATGTGACTGCTCAGGGGTAAGCGTTTCACATAGTGGATTAAGGGCACTGGGGCGGAGAGTATTTTTTATTTTTTCCTAACTCACCAATTTGCGCATTTTACTTCTCTTTGTCCAGTGCAACGAAAGCTGCTGCACATTGCATGGTTGCCACAAACACAAAAGTGGCGTCCATAATTTTAAAAAAGTTGCATACAGTAATGTCACAGAGCAGCAAATTCATATATAATCAGGATGCACTAAATCACACAACAAAGTTGTTTATAGTCGCTTGTCGCTCCCAACTTTGAAGGGGAACTCCTGTTTTTTACAACCTTGACCTTATTTCTGGTATAAAATCCGATCGTTCACTCACCCATATAACTTTGGTGTCATTTGGTCTCGTTCATCAGATATTTAGATCCGCGTATATCCATATAGTGGGAGTGACTGGGGCACCGAAACTCAGCCTCTAAATAACGCATTATCTACCGCAAAACTCCGGTAACTCCGGACTCAACGGGTAATAGCACTAGGGTATCATAACAAAGTATTGGTGAAATTAACGAGTTTCGCGGCACATAATGCGTTATTTAAAGGCTGCGTTTCGGTGCCCCAGTCACTCCCACTATATGGATATACGCGGATCTAAATATATGACGAATGACTCCAAATAACACCAAAGTTAAATGGTTGAGTAAACGATCGTATTTTATGCCAGAAATAAGGTCCAGGTTGTAAAACGCGGTAATTCCCCTTCAATAGAAAGCAGAATGCAGAAGCAGGAAATTGTAAATGTGTTCCTAATTTATTTGTGAATTCAGTGGTAGCGTCTCAAAATGAAGGAAGACGTGATTTTGAATCTTGAAAGTCAGGATTCTTTTTCTGTCATGTCACCACTTTCTTCCATTCAAATATGAATCAGGGATTGCCAGTGAGGGGTACTACATTAAGCTAAACTTTAAATACAATTAAAGAAATTTTTGGATTAAGTGCATATATTTAATCCACCCAGACTGCACAGCCATGTTTCAGCAGGTATGTCCAAGTATAGGTTCCCAGCAGCATATAATAAAGTAGTGACGTAACCTGTGTTGCTAGTTGATTCTCTTCTAAATAACTCACAACAACACTCAGATACCCTTGTTTTATTTTTAAGTCTCCTTATTTGATCTTCAAAGTATAACCGCAAGAAGCAGCAACAATTAAAACACATAAAGGCTGATACTGATAAAGGTCCGATGAGGATAGAAGATAATGATGGTAGGCATGGAGCCTCAACCATAATATTTGAAATTGCCTGCTTTTAAAGCTGCATTGATATATTTGTGGCTACCAGGGGGCAGCACTGAGAGCTGTTAATGCAACATTGACATTATCACAAGAGGTTGGTGTAGTTAGCTGGTTAAAGTTTGTTTCAATCTTACACGTCCAACTGAGAAAGAGGCAAGTTATTGTCCATTTGTCGCCTGCTACATGATGAATGAATTTAAGTCCAGTATTCAGTTTGGTTTTCACAATTTTTTTTATATCTCTTTAGCAGCTAAATACTCCACTATGTTCACCAGAAGGCATATTATTGCATTAATCAGAGGTTGTTGTGGCTTTTTGTTAGTTTATCATTTCAGCTGCTTTAAATAATACAAATACAATTAAAAATGAAAATGATTAAAACCAAATTAACAACCTAAAACACGCTAAACCTCTAGAGTTTGGTGATACTTTCCCGGTGGTTCATCCTCATAGGTTCGTGACCTATTGTTGGTATAAAAGTACTTGTTTACATGCCATTCAGTTAACTAATTGTTTGAGCTACCTTATCCATATGTGGTAACACCTATTTAAGGTGTGGGTCCAACTGGGAGTCCATCTTCATCACCTTTGGTCTGAAAAGGGGACCAAGGTGACCGTGAGGGACCATATCAGTGGGTAGACTCTGTACAGCGGGTCATAGATCACAGAGTGCAGTTGACTATGATGAGGCCATTCCTTTGTATACTTTTAAGAAGTCATCAGTAGCAGAGATAGACAAGGACATAAGAAGTACATATGACCACAAGGTGTATCACCTATAAAAGACAAAACAATAAAACTATTAATAACCTTCACGCCCACCGCAGCCTCCTGTCCTCTCAGGTGGTGTCATAAATCCTCCTGCTCCACCCGACTCCTCTGGGTGGCATTAAAAGAACAGCCAAGCATTTAAATCCTCCCCTTTATACCCTTTTTGTCCCTCCTCCTCCAGTTTCCTATGTCCTGTTCTTCTCTGCAGAGCGGCGGCTTCCAATGTGACGGCCTCAGCCGTGAGGGCCCAGAGTGGTTGTGACAGGCCAGGATAGCGGCCGTTCTCCGCTGTCTGGGAGGATTAGGTCTCCTCCTCCAGGATGACTCGGGGATGCCTCGTGGCCCCCCGTACCTGGCTTCTATAGGGTCTTCTCCACGTAGCAGGGTAGATTAGTCCGCCACGATAGACCCGAATACCAATAGAAATGATTCACCAGTAGTTTATCTCGTCATCCATCTAAAACACTTGTGATTAACTGCAGTCAAATATTAATATTATGTGTTTATGGTACATTGCCAAGGGGAACCCGGAGGTGCTGCATCCATTTATTATGATTTTTTAAGATAAATTACAACACTAATGTGCGAGTTTAGTGTAATTACAGCACACAAACAAGACTGCTGGACAACTGGCAGCCTACACACTGCATTATGCTAATGCATGTGAACTGTTTAATGGAACCAAACAGCTGACTGATATCACGCGTCTTCTATCGACTAGTCTAAAATGGACAAACTCGAGGACTCCATTGGATTTTTTTCTCCAGTTTGGAAGCAGAACCTTTTTCAATACTAGTTGCCACAATAATTTCAAGATAAATGTCATACTTAAATATTGCCCAAACTAGTCAAACTCTACCCCTGACCCCTTGCACATGACTCAAACATACTGTGTATTGCTAGTTTGTTAATACAAGAGTTTAAAAGTTTAAGCCACTTCAGCTAGTTTAGTTTCACTTTCCATTCCTGTGTTTCCAAACCTAAGGGTCAGACCAATCACAAAATGAACAAAATAAGGACGAATTCAATATTTTAGTCATCGGTCTGTGAGCAGTCTGGTTTTATGAGTCTGCAAACAGCAGGACACGTTGAAAGGAGTTGGCTATCTCAGGTTTTCAGCCTGTTACCTGCAGCTCTTCATCTAACAGCTCACTGTGGCTGCCTCTTCTAGTTCCTTTACTCCACGCAATATATCTTAAACTGCACAGACAAAACACGGTTCTTGTCTCGTGTCTAGGTCATAATAAAATTCGACTTGTGTCAATCAGTGATTTGTTTTCGGTACGACAAGTTGAGATGGAAAAATTTTGGACATGCTGTGGTACAGTTAAATGGCACTTTTGGACAATATATGTGTGTGTGCGTGTACCCAAACCAGATGAGACATGTCAATCTATTATTTTGCAAATAGCAGTATCTCCTCCACATTAAGACACACGTTGATCGTGTGCAGCCCTGATTGTGATAGATGGATACAGATTGCAAACTCACAAGAGAGCAACAAGCTAGCTGAATACTACAGGAGTCGGTTCAACCTCAATAGAAAGTTTTTTGGGTTTTTTTGTTACCGGTGACTGATACCTAAAATCCAAATTGCATCTTGTGTCCTCTTGGCATACGAAACAGTCGTATCCTTCAAAGTCATCATGCAGTTACGGCGTGTCCTGACACAGCAATCCACAGCAGACAAAGAAAACCGTCAAATGAATTCCTTTTTAAAGTTCCCTTTTGTTTGCAAATGGGTGCCTGGATAAAGGCTGCTAGCATACTGCTAGTCTAAAATGGAGCATGTTTGGACAAACTCGAGACAAGCCCGCTGGAGCAACCTGTGAAAACGCTTAAAAGAAATGACATGGATGTTGATGAATGCGCTGATATTTTTGACAACTTGGCAGATTTATTTCTCCGATTTGGAAGCAGAAGCTTTTTCTGTCAAGTCAGTGCTGGTTGCCACAGTGGTAGCTTTTGTTATACAGCAGTTTTATGGCCTCTTTTTTGGGAGGGGGGGGACAAAGCAATCTTTTTGGGCCCTGTGGGGGAAAAAAAGCGAGACAAAGTAATCTTCTACTAAAATCCAGTATAATATTCTTCATTTTATTCTGTAAAGTGTCACGCATGTGAATAGAAGTTCTGTTTCGTCAGAAGTGTTTTCAAAGTTAGATATGCAAAGCGCACAGTAAACAAATGCATACTGCACACATGCGTTTTATTTAAAATATTGTATGTACAGCGTATGCGTGTGTCTCACATCACTGTCGCACCTCATTGCTGTGAATGTCGTCTGTTCCTTGGTGTTACTTATTCCCTTGTTGAGGATGACACCAGTGAACGTCGCTTGGTGCGATGCTAATGAGGGGAGCACACCAAAGTTCTGCTGTCTGGAGCGTTATCGGGCTCAGGTGCTGACTCAGAGGCGCGTAGGGTGATGGTTTAATTTAGATGCTCTATTTAAATTGGTAATTGGTTAAACTGCCAACTCCTTTTTTGCCATATAAGCGCGTTTGCGCATGCATATAATTATCAGTACATTTCATGGCAGATGTCAAAGTGTAATGATAATAGTAGTAGTAATAATAATAATAATAGTATTTATCTAAATGGAAGCTAGGGAGAACTTAGGTGTGTCATGCACTGTATATGTTTGCCCCTATACGCCCATTAAGACTTATTGCCCCTGATGTGGTAACTGTAAAGCAGGCGCTTGCAAAACAATTCCCGCTTTTCCCAATCCACCTCTCTTTTCCACACTGGTGAGCAATCGCTATGAAAAAATGTCTGACCTTTGGTTTTATGGACCATTTGCGATATGGAGAAAAAAAAAAATAAAAATGTCATAGTGTGATTCCCCTAACTATCTCCAGAGCTACTGAAGAAAAAAAACCCAACAGCCCTCAGAAAGTGCCGGAAAGAAATCATTGTAGTATGTGCGTGTGTGTGTTCGGTGGAGATACTTTTATCCTCAACTTCAATTTGAACTTTCATGCTCCATAAATAGCCATCAAGCGGACATTGTAAACTCGCGAGATTGAGGCGAAGACAGCTCTTGCATTAAAAGGATAACCCCAGAACAGATGGGATGTTTTGCTCTGCTGATAAAGCCCAAGGCCTAAGACCAGACTCCATCATGATGACCAGTCCAGCGTAGACTCCACCAAGAAGGAATAGCAAGTAAATCTTGACTGGCTGCGGTCCAAACAACCAATTATTGAGCGTCAGGGAAAGCCTCTCCTATTCCCAGCCTGACTTCATTTGAAAAATCTGAGCAGGCCAAACAGGAAACGTGCTTTCATTTCCAGAGGCGGCCGAGAGCCAAGATTGAACGCCATTTTAATGAGCTTTCCCAATGAGGTGCCACCTGTTTTATCCAGATAATTGGATGATTGGCCACCCTTAAACGACCCCTGCTTGGCAATTTTTCTTTCTTTCTTTCTTCCTTCCTTCCTTTCTTTCTTTCTCCAATACATTCTAAAATGCTTCCAAGAATAACCGTAATAAATACATGTACAAAGAACATCGCCGATGAAAATGGTTCAACAGATGAGAAAACCCAAGGCAGACAGCAAACAATCAGCTTTCATGTGCAGAAAGTAGTATTGTTTTCTGCTGTAAATCTTCCCAGTCTCCCCACACACACAGCTCTACTGTAGAACACTTTAGAACAGCACCATGCTACAGTATACCTGGTCTCGGTCAGACCACAGAGATGTGGCAGACAACTGAAGAGCAGACACCGGACTCCTCGGTGAGACGGCTCACGTGATTTAATCCGTTTCACGGTGAACAATTGGACACGACAGTCTATGATGAACTTGATAATTTTGTCATTTCACACTTCTGTTTTGCATGCGGCACATACACTCAGCTGAGGATTTGCCCACAACTGCAAATGAAGCTAATTGTAACTTCCCGGTACCTCTAGGTAAACTGTTGACAGGAAACTACACAGAGGGAGATTAGTGTCATCCCATGAAACAGAAAAAGCTAATGAGACAGGCTTTCTATTTTTGGCTCTATTAAGCCAACAATAACGCAAGAGATACTGCGCTTCGTCGTACGTCAGTAATTAAAGGACATTTTCTTTGGTTATGGTTTGCTCAAGGCTCATGAATAAGACTCCCCAAGACAAACATGGCTATATAGAGCACAAAATCAACTCATATTCATGTGTGCCCAAAATTGAACTTGCATCGTAGTCACCTTTCAAAACATATGACTTCTCTTGATGTTTCCTACTTAAATATTGTCTGAACTAGTCAAACTCTACCCCTGAGCCCTTGCACAAGACTCAAACATACTGTATATGTATACAATATAGAACATTACTAGTCTGTTACTACTAGAGTGTCAATGTGTAAGCTGCGTTTAAAGTCGCTTCAGCTAGTTTAGTTAATCACTTTCGACTCCTGTGTTTCCAAACCTAGGGTTAAATAAGGCACGGTCCAACAATTTAGTCATTGGTCTTTAAGCAGTATGGTTTTATGAGTCTGCAAACAGCAGGACACATTGAAAGGAGTTGGCTAACTCAGGTTCGCAGCCTGTAACCTGCAGCTCTTCATCTAACAGCTCACTGTGGCTGAATCTTCTAGTTCCATTACTCCAAGAAATATGTCTTAAACAAAACTCGGTTCATGTCTCGTGTCTATGCCATTATACACTGCCTGGCCAAAAACAAGTCAACACCTGGATTTAACTAAGCAAATAGGTACGAGAACCTCCTATTGGATAATTACTGCACGGGTGATTATCTTTCAGTTGGCAACAAGTTATTTAACCCCAACTGATGCAATGAGTAGCTTCTCATTTCTTCAACAACCATGTCTAAAGACACATCCTGTGGTCGTGGAAAAGATGTTAGTCTGTTTGAGAAGGGTCAAATCATTGGCATGCATCAAGCAGAGAAAACAACTAAGGAGATTGTAGAAACTACTAAAACTGGGTTAAGAACTGTCCAATACATTATTAAAAACTGGAAGGATAGTGGGGAACCATCAGGGTAAGAAGAGAGGCAGATGAAGTGATGCACCCATCATGCCTAGTGTCTACTGTACAAGCCTGTGGGGGCAGTGCTATGATCTGGGGTTGCTGCAGTTGGTCAGGTCTAGGTTCAGCAACATTATGTACCCAAAGACTGAGGTCAGCTGACTACCTGAATGTACTGAATGACCAGGTTATTCCATCAATGGATTTATTTTCTTCCCTGATGTTCAAGGGCATATTCCAGGATGACGATGTCAGGATTCATGGGGCTCAGATTGTGAAAGAGTGATTCAGGGAGCATGAGACATCATTTTCACACATGGATTGGCCACCACAGAGTCCAGACCTTAACCCCATTGAGAATCTTTGACATGTGCTGGAGAAGGCTTTGCAAAGTGGTCAGACTCTCCCATCATCAATACAAGATCTTGGTGAAAAATGAATGCAACACTGGATGGAAATAAATCTTGCGACATTGGAGAAGATTATTGAAACAATGCCACAGAGAATGAATGCTGTAATCAAAACTAAAGGTGGTCCAACGAAATATTAGAGTGTGTGGACTTTTTTACCTTTTTTTTGGACATGCAGTGTAAAACTAAAGGATTTTAGTAAGAAGTCGCATCAGTAGGAGATGCTCCATTTGCTTTAGCGACAATTCAAAGGCTCAGTCAAAGGCTCAGTCGCCATTGTGTGATAGATGCTGACGTGACATTTAAGTGAAAAACTATTTTAGATTTCTACTTTATCTTTAAAAAAATTGAAAGATTTCTTGGAACTAAGCTAAACATAACATGCTGCTTATACCAAAGCTACTTGCCTGAAAGACAAGTACTACAACACTGCGCTAGATTAGCAGGTTTGCTTTACTGCATTACAACAAAATTAGAGTCACCCTGACTGATTCAATTTTAATGCATGTGCCTGAAAATAGTTTCAAATTATACATTGTGGAAAAAAAGCTTCCCATCATCATCACAGAGTAGCATGTAAGACAGCATGAAAGACACTAATGACTCTGGCTCACTATCGTACGTGAGCAGGTCCAAAGAGTGTAACAAACAAGGACTGCCGATTCTTCCTGACTGGGGACCTGACCTTTCCGCAGTAGCTGGCCCTCAATTTGCCAGCCCACAGGCCCATACAGGCGAATAATAGGCATCCTCAGGAGTCACCATTACATCTATGTGTCTATATAGCCAGGCATGGACACAGGCACGGACACACACGGCGTATGGCGCTTGTGCATTCAAATGTCAGGCATATTTGTTGGTGAAAGGGCACTGACGGGCGCAGATTCTACCGGGAGGTGGAAGCGGAGCGGCCGTTATTAACAGTAAAGGTATAAAGGGGCAGAGAAATGTATTTAGAGGATTCGAGGAAACTTCATATCAAAGTGGATCTCAAATTTGAAGAAGCAACATAGTGTATTTTTCCTGAATCCCTTTATCAGAGGAGCAGGGAAATGTATGATACACCCAAAATGAGACAAATTGACTAGCAGACGGACCGATGGCGGGAATAAGAAAGAGACCGTTTTCGTAAAGGTGCGCACGGATTGTACATTCAGTTGCAGGAGAAGAGGAAGCCTCCTGCTTGCGTGTATTTGTGTACTCACAAATGTTTGAACCTGAGAGTTGGGAGGGTGGTGGCGGCGGCGGCGGCGATGGGGGTGATGGTGGGGAGGGTAGACTTAGCTGGGTAATTGAGTGCTTAATCCCATCAAAGACTGCTTCATGCTGTCCGCTTCTTCCATAATCTGCCCATAATTACACACTCCAAGCGTCAGACACATGCACAGAAATACAAGGTTGTACAGAAAGACGCGCCGCCCTGTTCGGCCTTAAAAACAAACAAAAAAAAAACACATCAAGTTTATTGATGATGTTTTGTCCCCATGGCAACAGACACTCTAACAAGTGACTTGCCCATCTTTAATACAGATTGTTGTTATGCACATGGCTCATTCCTGGAGTTAATAAATAATCTGAGTACAACTTGTTTTTATGTGCAAAAAGAATAATAATTTAGAGGAATTGAGTTTATTAATATGCAAAATAGATGCAAAAAGTCCCTCCAGAACCTTATCTGATAAGTAGGGTTAGGGTGAGGGCAGGGGTCGCGTTAACCGAATATTTTCCGTCATTGACTGTTTTTTTTTTTGTTAAATGTGACGGAAAAATCTGAAGGCCATCCGTCATTTTGACAGATTGCAATTCACACCCCTGACCACTTGGTGGCGAGTGACCTTATTAATTGGCTCTTGTTTCTCATCGCAGTTTGCGTTCCAAACATCGCAGAACGTTTGTCAGTGCACGATTTCCTGGTACACCGATTATACTGATGCACACGTCAGAGCTCGGCTAACCATACACCATATATATATAATATATATGTATATATGTATGTATGTCTATGTCCATGCAGCTAACGGCTACCAAAATGGAATTAGCATACCACCGAAGCACTTCAACCCTACGGTACCGTCTAAGAGCTGTTTACGCTAGCAGTCCCGTTCTGAGTACGGACAAGACGTGTCGGCAGCCGAATTTTTATTTTTTTGTTACCATTTAAAGTAAATACTGTTCTGAAAAAGTACTTAAAGGTAATGAAACTTTAATTAAAATTAAATGCTATTGAATATGTCTTTATTATCATTTTAAAAAATTAAAGTGACGGGTAAAAATAGATTATGACGGGATTTTTATGACCCTGTCAGTCAAAATGACCGACAATGAAAAAGTCTAGCGCAACCTCTGGTTTAGGGTTAGGGTTTTCTGGTCCCCCCGAGTTTGCATTGCTATAAGACGTCCAGATTTATATCATCCAGCCAGTCTGTACCGTATCAGTGCAGTCACTCACTTCTTATGACTTTGTCACATTGCAGAGAGAAATCCATTAGCGTCCGTGTTTGGTTTCGGCTCGTCCACAAGAGATACAAAACCATTCGTCTGTCACAGTATGATGTATACACTACACAGTGTACGAAACACACTCTGAACCTGTGGGTCAGCGCAGTGAATCGCGGCACTGACACATCTTTGATCAAGCCACTAAATGGCTCCAACAGGATAGTTGTCTCACATAAATCCTAAATGATCCAGGTAAGCCAAAGAGGGCGAGGAGGGGAGGAAGGAAAGAGGAAAAGACTGGGATGGCCAAAGGGTCCAGCACTGATGCTAGTAAATAATATGGTAAATACTGACGCTTTTATTCCTGAACATTCCCATCTGTCTGGCCCAGGGAGGGAAAATAAACACTGGTGGTGTGGAAGAGGGAGAGTGATGAACCAACAGTGCCCACAGCGAATTAGAAATGCAGGCTTTTGACTGGAGGCACACTGGAACCCAAGTGGGCCTGGAAATATTTTGGTAGGGGGGGAAATGAGCATGTAAAACCCTCTCCGCACCATCAACTATCATCTGTGTGCCCATGAGCAAAGCATTTCATCCCCAGATTGCCTCTCTAGTGTAGTGCTGCTGAAGGACAGCGGGTGACTGCACGTTTCATGAGTGTTTTTTTTATTTTAAGAGCATGATGGGGCTCTTAAAATCAAATTAAAAAATCTCTTTACTAAAAATGAGTTAATGGAAAAACTAAGATTTGATTTAGATGCTTAAGCGAAAATGCATCAGCTGAAGATCAGTGGATGGCATGGTCGTCCATCTGTCAGGCCTCTGCTTTAGCCCAGATTTAAAAGGGCAGATGCTATCTGCACCCATATGTCCACAGCCAGCGGCGGAGAGAGGCTTTCAAACACTTGGTTAACGCTGTAAAAGGTGACTAGAAAGAAAACAAACCAGGATTATATTTCCTGAACTTAATCAAATATCCAGTATCCTCGTACATCTGGCATAATGCATCTTACATACCATCTATTTAGAGATGTCCAGAATACCAGGTAGGATATGGTGATGCAGTACATGTCTCAATCTCACCTCTTTCTTTCCAGATTGTTTGGTTTTTGTTTGTATTAAGGCGTAACTCAGCTCCCAACTAACAACTTAAATTTGGTTCTGTTCAACCCGTGTCTGCGTTTACAGTAAGATGACATCTCCCAATTTTCTGCCAGATGTCAGGCTATGGCGTTAGGGTCTGTGTAAGGGCTGGGCATCAAATTGACACAGAAGCACAAGCCACCTACTTAGAGATTATTTTGTATTTTTGTCTTTGCGATGTTTCCAAAAACCTGCACAGCAAATGCTGTGGAGTTAAAATTCTGGTGTTGGTGAAATTTTATCAAGTGTAGTGTTAATTCTACTCTTTGTAGAGTTAAATGTATTATATATAACTCTCTGAGGACAAATAGTTGGTGTTAAAATAGAGTGTCAGAATAGAGTGTTAACTCTGTAAGTGTCAATGCAACACATTTAACTCTCTTCATTTTTACGACGAGCTCTGAACCTGGATATAACACACCTAAGGTGTTAATTTATAAACCCCGCCCATTTATTATACCCGCACCTGGACAGCCATCCCGACAACTACCGACTGATTATCACTGATGAGAAAACGTTGTTTGGTGAGTAAATGTGTTTCACTTTGTGTATAATGTTGTGTTTGACGTAAATACTGACTCTTAATCTTGCATGCGGCATCATGCCCCGTACAGCGCTGTGTCCGAACAACAAGCTAACGCTAACGCTAACATTCGAGTTTACACGTATGCTACAGTCAGTAAATGCTAATTCATGTTCAGTTACAAGGTTAACATAAGTAGACTATTTCAGTTGTTACAGCTGACCAAGTAGACAAAGACTATAACTGCGGTGGTGTTAACATGCTTGTCGGTTAGCATTAAGTTGGCTAAACCATGTTATGTTAGCGGGCCCATCACTGTCTGTGCCGACGCTAACGAAGAGCAAGCGTTTCACATGAAGTCTAAAAACTCTGTATTAGTCATTTGACTGTATTTCTCTTTTAATTCAACTTTTTTTGTGTTTGTTTGTGTTTGTATGCGTTTCTTTAACCAGGAACTCTGCTATGACCTGAGGCAGTACAACACCTGCTGTAGGAGCTACAGGACTAATTCTCTCCTTCACCCTGATGTCTGGGAACAAAGTATCTGGAAAGTTTCATGTGGCATTTAATGTGTTGTTACATGCATTTTAAAATAAATGTTTTAAGCTTAACATGGCCTCTTTATTTCATCATAGTTAATTTTACATGTAATATGTAACTGAAAACAATATTTACACCATGCAGTGTAAATATGGAGGTGGAACACCTGTAGTAGTTAGCAACTGACACTATGAGATAGTTGATATCTAACACTATACACTAGTGTTGAGAGAAACTAACACTGGTTAGTGTCGAGAAGTGTTAAATTTTAACTCTAAGAAGAGTCAATAATAACACTTTGGGAGTGTTAACATACCAACACTTCAAAAAGAGTCAAATTAACACTCTGTGGTGTGGACCCATATAGACACTTTAAAAGTGTTGAGATTAACTCTGGTAGTGTTGATTTGGGTATGCTGAATTTGCTGTGTGCCTTCTAGAAACTGTGTCCGTTTCAATCTAACTGGAACAATATTTGCTTGTATAGACCACAGCATTACTCCATTTCTTGCTTAAATTTACGGATTAAAATAAAATAAAAAACTTGAAACCTGAACATTTCAGCAAATCTGCGATCTTTTCCTCACCTCAACCAAAGTTCGTAAAGCCCCCCCCTTGTGGTGAGGGAAAGTACAGCACAGAGAGTCGTGTCGTGTTTAGTGTAATTACCAAACAGCTAATATTGTTTCACTCTTGTAATCCATTGTCTGTTTTATGCTTTTATCGCTGTGTTTTTCTTCCACACAGCTCAGTAGCTAATGCTTTGTGGAATGGCACCAGTCCATGGTCCAGTGGTTGGGAACCTATGATCTGCACAATAGTGCTTTTATTAATCAGTAATGGGACTGAAATAGAGGTGCAGCAAGGGCCTCTGTAGTGGCTCAGAGCAGAAACCGTGATTGCCCTGACAAGAACAGAACTCCAGATACCACAGAACCATCGCCTGGCTTTCTGATCTTGTCGTCATTAAGCTACCATCTTAGCCATCAATAAAACATTTGTATTTATTTCAGCATTTTTATGAAAGCTTCTTGTAAAGCAAAAATTAAAAAGGTACCCAAACCGAAGGAGCAACCTACTGCGAGACAGGAGCCGCTGCGCAAAAAGGCCAAAACTACAAGATAAAAGAGGACAGAAAGACAAAGGACCTGCCAAATATATAAACCCCTCTATTGCGTCAAGCACACTCACACAGTTACTCACATTCCCTCGAAAGATGGAAGTGGGCCAGCGTGCTCGGTGGCCACGCTGACCCCTCGTCTTGCTCAGGTGTCTATCTCCTGAGACAGGCAGAGAGCCGGAGGGAGGGGTGGTGGGGAGGCGGAGGAGGCTGCGGAATGGAAGGGGAGGAAGACCGGGAGGGCGAAGGAGAGGAGGGAGGCGGCAACAGACTGCCAGATCACTGCGTGGCAGAGCAGTGTGGCCTCTGGCACTGTCACAACTGCTGCCACCGCCGCTCCCGTTGTTGCTGCTGTCAGATGACGACAGGACAGAGGAAAAAGAGAGAAAAACAAGGGAGGGTCAGTTTAGGGAGGACACCGCCGCTGATGGGAACGACTACTAAAATATCTTATTCAAGAAGAAATACTGTCACTTTGTTTGTTTTTAATTTGTAATGAATTCACTGCTTCAGGACACACTTCTTGACTTTCTTTTAGCAACTATTTTAACTATAAATCCCCAAATGTCTTCTCAGCTCACTGCACAATTGATTCATGTTAGAAACTGTCCTTTAACGTTGGCGGCGTATCCAACAAGTCTAGCACCAGCTTGTCTATATTACATTCCGGTTGCGAGGTATGGCATTTATTATCTGACAGTTAAACAAACAGACCTCCAGTCACAGTGGGTACACTAGACTAAATCCAAATTGGATTTAGTTCAGAGTACTCTGCTGCTGGGCTAGCAACTGAGTAGAAGCCACTGGGCGTCCTTCCCTCATCCCTCATTCCTCCTTACTCCTCTACTCTATTTCCCCAAGGTAGACTCTTTCCGTGTCTGCGAGTGTCTTTGTGGTTTCAGGCAGAGTACACGTTCTCCAAGGTCCCAAAGACACACATGATAAAGGATCATAAAGACAAACGGCAGAACAAGGGCTGAGTCCTGGATTTAGACAGCGATATTGTACTATGGACACGAGCCTCCTTTGGATAATAACTGCATGGGCGATTATCTTTCAGCTGGCAACAAGTTATTTAACGCCAACTGATGCAATGAGTAGCTTCTCATTTCTTAAACAACCATGTCTAAAGACAGTGGAAAAGATGTTAGTCTGTTTGAGAAGGGTCAAATCATTGGCATGTATCAAGCAGAGAAAACATCTAAGAAACTACTAAAACTGGGTTAAGAACTGTCCAACGCATTATTAAAAACTGGAAGGATAGTGGAGAACCATCGCATCAGGGTAAGAAGAGAGGCAGATGAATGATGCACCCATCATGCCTAGTGCCTACTGTACAAGCCTGTGGAGGCAGTGCTATGATCTGGGGTTGCTGCAGTTGCTGACTACCTGACTATACTGAATGACCAGGTTATCCCATCAATGGATTTTTTCTTCCCTGATGTTCACGGGCATATTCCAAGATGACAATGTCAGGATTCATGGAGCTCAGATTGTGAAAGAGTGGTTCAGGGAGCATGAGACATCATTTTCACACATGGGTTGGCCACCACAGAGTCCAGACTTTAACCCCACTGAGAATCTTTGGGATGTGCTGGAGAAGGCTTTGTGCAGAGGTCAGACTCTCCCATCATCAATACAAGATCTTGGTGAAAAATTAATGTAACACTGGATGGAAATACATCTTGCAACATTGCAGAAGCTCATCAAAACAATGCCACACTGAATGTGTGTTGTAATCAAAGCTAATGGCGGAACAAAAGTTGTCAAGAGGATTTTACAGATTGCCTGCATTAATAGTTTGGTAAACTCATCTTTAACCATAAGAATTTGTTCCTTGAGAAAGATGCATCTCACTGTCCCTTGGTAACACTTTATAATGCGGTACACAAAATCAACAGCAGTTACTAAGGAATGAGTCAGACGCTATATTAAGAAAACAAGAGGTAATGATTCATCATAAAAATCAACACAGTCTTTTTTTTTAAATAAAAATTGCTATTTAACAACAAAGCACACAAGTAGCAACTGCTTTGTATAGTCACTTCTTAACTGCGCTGACTTGAGACACTTTCTGGACATTTCAGCCAATCTACGATCTTTTCCTCACCCTCAAAATTCATAAATCTCCCCCTTGTGGTGAGGAAAGTCACAGCACAGGCGGACTTGCTGTTTGTTTATTTATGCTTGCATCGTTGTGTTTTTCTTCCACTCAGCTCAGTAGCACTACCTGTTGTCCTGCGGGTCAAAATTGACCTGCTTTCAGAATGTTTTTATATCACACAATTTGATATAAATGTGGTTGAAAAGTATATAGTAAAAATACGTTGGCTAAAAATGTGTAAAACAGCAGTAGGTGATACATTATATTTTAGTCCAACAGACCCAGATTTTGACCTGGAACGACGAAAGTTGCACAGCCATCAGGTCAGACAGCCTTTTCTGACAGGAAACTGAAGCTCATTTATCTCTTCACCAAACTCCAAAACAGTCATTTTACCTCACAGGACAGTTATTTTCTGTTATTGTGTGACTGCGGTGTGTTAACACATTAGCTTAGATTCAATACGATCAATGACAAATTCAGTTTATATCAAAGACCTGTATAAAGCTAAATGCACAATTTCTGAAAAGGTTGAACTATTAATGAAAAACAGTTTGTCAACCTGGGATCAATAAGAGTTTAGTTTACTAAAGTACACATGTAATAACTTCAGTGGATCTGTCATTTAAAGGAGAATTATCGTTTTTTTACAGCCTGGACCTTATTTCTGGCATAAAATATGATCATTTACACACTCATATAACTTTGGTGTCATTTGGAGTCGTTCGGAAGATATAGTGGGAGTGAATGGGGCACCCAAACGCAGCCTCTAAATAACGCATTATCTGCCGCGAAACTCGTTCATTTCACCAATATTTTGTTATGATACACTAGTGCTATTCCCCGTTGAGTCCGGAGTTACCTATAAAAAAGAGTTGCTGTCAATTTTAGAAAAGTATTATTTGTATGTTCTTTGTACACAATATGCACATGATGTACTACAACACAGGCAGCATACTGCAGTAAACAGACTGAACTGAACTCTCTAAGCTAATGTTTGGCACGTTGTCTCTTTGCAAAATCAAAGTTCATGAGTCAACCGTGTTTAGACCTGATGCTGACAGAATTATAAACGGGCATGCAAAGCTAAAATACCACATGACGCCTTTGCCGACAGTCAAAACAAAAAAAAGCCCACATTAGGTTTCTCCACTCGTGCATGACAAACCTATAAACGCAGTACACCCACACATATGTGGTGGGGATGTTTACATCACTGTTATTCCAATTAGCCGTATTCACACTTGGCTAGTTAGCAATGTATGCCTGTAAAAAGTTCCATCTGTTTATGTATCACAACTTCGTGTTTCCCATACGAGCGTTCACAGGTCATTTAGTTTGCCAGAAGGGAGTCAGGCTTTTGTCAAATCCCACAAACAGCTCTATTGTCATTGTATTGTTGGAGAAAACTCCTTTAACAGGGGTTATGCGGTTATTACGGTGGGTGATGCAGCTGTTCGCCGTGACAACGGTGACATTTTATCTCGTCTGCGTCTGTGTGAGGTGCAGCTGCTGGAGGAGATGCCAATGTTTTCCTGGCTTGACATGAGGTGACTATTTTTAGTGAGAGGATATTTGATGATTTGATGAGGATTCCAGTGTCAACACAGTTTTTTTTCCTTTTTCAAGAGAGATGACACGGAGCTAATCCTGCAGTGAGACACACAGACACAGAGCGAGTTTCATCCTTGGCCTTAGAGGAACGGCACAGAGCACACTCTACACACATGTTCACACACAAACACACAGCTCTGATGGTTTCTTCAGACATGGAAATCATCTGGCTTAATTAAAAGCCGTAATCACAGTTAAGGCCGACAGATACAGACATTCCCACAAGTTCATATCTACCCACACTGCCCTTCACAAACACCATTCATTTTCCATTTCTGCAAGTATTCAACTGAACATTCTTACAAAAATATTTTGTCCAACCTGAGTGGACCAACAGAACTTTGTCTCACTAATGTGTGATAAAGGATGTTTTGTTTCACCACTCATTCAAAAGTATTTGTCCGTTCTAAACAGGGTGATGGGAGTCTGAGGATTTTTTAAACATATGGGGTAATCGGGTTAGGGTTAATCCACAGAGGGATACCCCGAAGAGAGGTAAAATGTCTTTAAGAAACTCAAGGCTCATTCAAAGTACTACGGGAGGCAGACGGCGTAACCTACGTACGTAGCCTACGTCAGTGCGAGCCTTTTATACTTGCACGCTCATCAGTCTGGCTCTGTAAAAACCGCCTCCCAAACACTAGTTGGCGCTGTGTCTTTTTTGCCATTCAGATTCATTTTTTGTTTCCACTTCCTGCTTCACTTCCAACAATGGCGACTGAAATTTTCGACAAAATTTCGCCAGAATTCCGCCGAAGATGAGTCGTGCAAATGTTTGCATCTCTCAACCTCGGGTAACCTTTGCTCATTGTGTTCCATCTTTATTGATCCAAAACAATCAATTTTAAATTTTGGAGATGGAGAAGCAAACTACAAAGCGGACCAGTCACAGCTCTTACGGTGTAGTTGCATTTCTGGGGAGGTGCATGTCAGGGTCCGGGTAGAGTCTGGGCTGACGGCGTAGCTAGGGCGTCAAATTGACCGTGCATCAGGCCTGTTGCTTTGTTTTAAATACGTACAATACGGCAAATATCACTAAGTTTATCTGTTTGTTTACAGGAAAGCCGAAACAAGATTGGTGTTGTTTGACTTATAATCTGACAAGAATTTAGCACAGCTATTACAAGCTAGGGGTAGAGAGTTTTATGCAAAAACTGCACACAGATTTGCGTGCAGGAGTTTAGGCACAAAGAAAGAGTTTAATGAAACAGAAACAGGTTAACAGAACTGGAGCTGAGCACAAAAGAGAAAGAAGCTGAAGCAGAAGCTGGCAGGGGATGAGTGAGAGAGCTGAAAGTCCTTAAGTAGTGTCCCAGGCTTGATTGGATGATGAGAAGCAGGTGAGTTATCAGCCCTCTAATGGCAACACCTGATGCAGAGAGGAGACAAAGACACACAGCAATGCAGCCCCACAATGGGTGACCAGCCGCCTCTTGACACGATCAGGTGGCCAGAATCCTAACAGTACGCCATATCTGCTTTATGTCAATGTTGTGTTTACGACTTGTCACCAGAACCTTAAATACAGAACCACTTTAGGGAGTTTTATTCCCTCATAATGACAATTTTACTAGTTAAATTCAGTATTTATTTATTTATTTTCCCCCCACCAGCAGCTGCATGTTTGCAGGGAGCACTTTCACGAGCCCTTATCATAACCCCAAACAGAACAGTCAGTGGCGTGTGCATCTGCGTGCGCTGCTGAAGGCTGAGAGGGGTTGCTGGTGTGCGCCTGCAGCGGCAAATAAAGTGCTGCTGCAGCCATTAGAAATGTAAAACACATCTCTCGTGTGCGCCAGAGGAACATTTCCTAGAGAAAGTGTAAATCTTTTTTTTTTTTTAACCAGGAGTCTGGCGTTTGAATCGTGTCGAACAGCGAGAGAGAGTAAGACGGAGAATGTGCGGAAGTTATAGATTAGGGTTTTTGCTTTAAGAATGCAAAGAGATAGGGGAGCTACATGTTAGCAACTGAGCTTCAGGCAGAGGAGTGTGTGTGCGGGGGGGGGGGGGGGGGTAGACACTTCATTACTTGGGCTGATCAAACGTTTTTTTAATTACCACATCCACGGGTTCCCTTCAGTCTGCCGTTTTGCTAGAACAGACTGTGATGCTGATGCTTTGATGGTGTTGACCGCTGCTTCCCATCCATCTTTCTTGGTGTTTGTGGATTTTTCATGGTGTTAAGTTGGGTCATCAGTGAGCTTTCTGTCAGGGATATTGCAAGTACATTCATTCATTCATCTTCTGTAACCGCTGGGGTCATCGGGCGAGAGGCGGGTCAGGGGCCTAACCTAACTAGCATGTCTTTGGACGGTGGGAGGAAGCAAGAGTACCCGTAGAGAACCCACGCAGACACAGGGAGAACATGCAAACTCCACACAGAAAGGACCCAGTCGGCCTGGATTCGAACCTAGGACCTTCTTGCTGTGAAGCATCAGTGCTAACCACCACTCCACTGTGCCGCCTATTGCCTAGTGATTGTTTTTTTTCTTTCCCTAATGCTGTAAAGAGTTACGCTAGGAAAAAACATCTATTTTTATTTAAACGCAGGGAGCAGATGACATCAGGAGGTCACGGAAAAAGTGTAGCAGGATTCATTGAGGTTTAGCTTCACATATCTTCTGACTTTCAGCTTCTATTCATCATTAACCAGGGGAAGCTAAACAGCTACGTGCTTTTCTTAAAAACCTGTGTTCTGTACATGCAGAGTTTTAGCCATAAAAGCACCTGTGGGGACATGTCTCCACCGGGCGCGTTTGTGTCCCGACCGCTCTGTCTGTACACATGCCACGCTGTTTGCACACACGCATGCGTCTCGACCACCTGTCTGTCCCCGTGTTTCGGCGCGTTGGCAAGGCTACCTCCATTACGCTCGCGACTGTTCATCAAAGCCCTGCTCCCAGGCAACCTTGTCGCCTGGCAACACGAGCGAGGTTCACCGAGGGGAGACTTGGACCGGGGCGCGAAGGGAGGGAAAAGCGGAAAGGAAAAAGGAAAAGGGCAGGAAGGACACGCCGGCTCCACCTCCAGCCTTTTACTTGTTCTTTTTCTTTTTTTTACAGTTTCACACCACGCCTATGTTAACCGTGACAAAATTTATTTGCCGACTCCAAACCTGGTGCATACTGAGAGCGGCTTGTAGGTATATATACGAGCCAGGCAGGTAGGGGTCATTTGTTTGTGGCCTGCAGCTCACTATCCCCCTGCCAATTATTCAGTCTAGCTCCATATAGATATAAGGCCGCGTCCACGGTCTTCATCCTCCACCGTGCGTACGTGCATCCGTACTGGAGGCAAAGTGATCGAATGTGAAATGCGTCTTCATTTTGGAGCTGTTACACCGTAGAGCCGCAATTACCCACTGATGCCTGCTTACCGCCAGGCAATCAACACTCCATTAGCCCCTCCACACTCAGCCCTAAGACACACACATATGCGCTGACACCCACAGACACACACATGGGCAGGCAGACACATGTACGCACAAATGCACACTCCCCTCCCGGCCGCCGCTGCGATTGTGGAGGGGACACAAATCATTACTGACTGCTGCGGCGATTTTTATTTTTTTTTGTGTACGCGTGTGTGTTGATCTTATTTTTCTGTCTCTTGCAGCATTTTCTTCCCGATCCTTAAAAATCGTGCCGCTTCAGTAGCTTCTGCTTCCTAAAGGAACAGAGAGCGTTTCCATTTTTAACACATCCCGGCAGAGGGAACACGATCATGTGACGCTTAGCCCGAGGTACAGTAGAAAGTAAATGTGTTATTCATGGCCGAAGGCGTTTCTATCATATTAAGTGGAAAATCTGTCACGGAGAGGTGACGGGGATGCAGGTGGCGCCGGGACAAACAGACGCGCACACACATGCCTCACGCGCTGGAGCATGTTTGCGAATCAGTGCACAGCGGCGCAGTGTAAACAGACACAGTCAAATATAGTGAAGTGAATCTGCCGCCCTCTTTAAAATAGTAAGCCTCTGCAGGGAGCGACGTCATGCTCTTCACTTCACAGCTTTAGACTGATCTATATTCACGTTCGCTCCTGTTTTCTTTCTCTTAACTTTCTAAGGGCACACGGGCATCCTCCACGTCTATTTTCCGCCCACAGCACATATTACTTTCCCGATCAGACCGTGTGTGTGTGTGTGTGTACTGTCGTCGCCTGCCGCCCTTCAAAACACTCAAGGCAAGGAGTGGGCTGTCCTTCACTTTGCCTTCTTTAAATTGCCATTCTTTTGGGGCTCCGCGAGCAAACATTCAGCCCAAAGTGTCATTACTCATTCTCGTGACTCACGGACGAGGAGATGTTTTCCTGTCTGAACACCAACTGAGGGGAAAGCAGTCAGCGCCCCATGTGTGGTAAATCCTACCACACACAAAACACACATACACCGATTAGCCACAAGATTAAAACCACTGAGGGGAGAAGTAAACAACATTGATCATGTTACGTAGAGATGTAGCACCCACCTAGACCAGACGAGGCACCCCCATCCCATAGCAATGACACTCCTTGATGGCAGCAGCCATCCCCAGTTTAGGAACAACTCAAAAAGCAAGGTGTTGACCTGACCTCTATGTTCACTAGATCCCAAACTGATCAAGTATCTGTGGGATGATCCACAGAGGCCCCTCAAAGGCCCCCACTAACAACATTGTGTTACCAGTAGGGATGCAACGAAAATTTTTGGCCGAAAACCGAAAATGCAAAAATGATCACCGAAACAACACGGCCGAAACAGGATGTCGTGATGATGCAAGCAACAACCGCAGCAATTTTAGGCCGAAAATGGCCCAAAAGTGCATTTTCTTTTTTTTTGGCCAAAAATTTTATGAAAATTTTACGAAAATTTTTGGCCGTTTTTGGTGCATTCCTAGTTACCAGACACCACAGGATGCCCTCAGAAGGCCCATGTCCATTCTCTGATGAGTCACAACTGTTTTGGAGGCACAAGGGAGACCTACACAGTATCAGGAAGGTGGTCATAATGTTATGTCAGATCGGTGTACATACGAACAAACAGTCAAGCAGATTATGGCATTGTCATCACATCATGGATCATCCAGTTGTCATCATCGTGGACAACTGGATCGTTCACACCTGTCACCTTAACCATACAGTATGAGATGACTCATACTTGCATGCGCTGAAAATTTAATGTCCCCCATGTAGTGGGAGAAAGCAGATGCTTTTATTTCCTGGGGTAGACACTTATTTATTTAGACATTCAGTCAGCATTCCATAGTGCTGCACGCAAATCGAATTTGTGCAATGCCCCCGCAGCCAATTAATGCAAATATCCGGTCTTCAGAGCGCCGTATGCTAATTGAGCCTCGCTGCAGACTGTAGTTGAAGTAGTTAGTTCATGGAGAAAATTACACAGGTTAATTTGGATCAGCGCGGCATCTTAAACACGGGTCAAAATGATTCAGCTTGAGAGTGAACAGATTAAATGTGGTTGGAACTGGTGTTAATGCAAGCGTCATAAATAACGAGACAGTAAATAAAAACCAACATGTGCTTTTGCTTGTGTACTATTTGCCTGGATGCAGTGATAATTACAGACGCATGCTGGTCACTGTGACACGGCACACAGTAAGCTCCAACCAACCAGACATTAACAGTTATACACTATATTACCAAAAGTATTCGCTCACCCATTCAAATGATCAGAATCAGGTGTTCTAATCACTTGGCCTGGCCCCAGGTGTATAAATTCAAGCACTCAGGCATGCAGACTGTGAAACAAGACATTTGTGAAAGAATGGGCCGCTCTCAGGAGCTCAGTGAATTCCAGCGTGGAACTGTCATAGGATGCCACTTGTGCAACAAATCCAGTCGTGAAATTTCCTCGCTCCTAAATATTCCACAGTCAACTGTCAGCTCTATTATAACAAAATGGAAGCGTTTGGGAAAAACAGCAACTCAGCCACGAAGTGGTAGGCCACGTAAAGTGACGGAGAGGGGTCAGCGGATGCTGAAGCGCATAGTGCAAAGAGGTCGCCGACTTTCTGCACAGTCAATTGCTACAGAGCTACAAACTTCATGTGACCTTCAGATTAGCCCAAGTACAGTACGCAGAGAGCTTCATGGAATGGGTTTCCATGGCCGAGCAGCTGCAGCCAAGCCACACATCACCAAGTGCAATGCAAGGCGTCGGATGCAATGGTGTAAAGCACGCCGCCACTGGCCTCTAGAGCAGTGGAGACGCGTTCTCTGGAGTGATGAATCACGCTTTACCATCTGGCAATCTGATGGACGAGTCTGGGTTTGGAGGTTGCCAGGAGAACGGTACATTTCAGATTGCATTGTGCCAACTGTGAAATTTGGTGGAGGAGGAATTATGGTATGGGGTTGTTTTTCAGGAGCTGGGCTTGGCCCCTTAGTTCCAGTGAAAGGAACATTGAATGCTTCAGGATACCAAAACATTTTGGACAATTCCATGCTCCCAACCTTGTGGGAACAGTTTGGAGCGGGCCCCTTCCTCTTCCAACATGACTGTGCACCAGTGCACAAAGCAAGGTCCATAAAGACGTGGATGACAGAGTCTGGTGTGGATGAACTTGACTGGCCTGCACAGAGTCCTGACCTGAACCCGATAGAACACCTTTGGGATGAATTAGAGCGGAGACTGAGAGCCAGGCCTTCTCGACCAACATCAGTGTGTGACCTCACCAATGCGCTTTTGGAAGAATGGTCAAAAATTCCTATAAACACTCTCCTCAACCTTGTGGACAGTCTTCCCAGAAGAGTTGAAGCTGTAATAGCTGCAAAAGGTGGACCGACATCATATTGAATTCTATGAGTTAGGAATGGGATGGCACTTCAGTTCATAGAATGAGTAAAGGCAGGTGAGCGAATACTTTTGGTAATATAGTGTAGCTCTATACCCAGGCACTGTTTGCTCTGGCTGTGTGGAGGGAATCACAAATCCCTTATATTCTGGATGTTTTCTTGGAAAGGCACAAGCTTTAAAGGGGAACTGCTGTTTTTTACAACCTGGACCTTATTTCTGGCAAAAAATACAATCATTTACTCACCCATATAACTTTGGAGTTATTTGGAGTTGTTCATCAGATATTTAGATCAGCGTATATCCATATAGTGGTAGTGAATGGGGCACTGAAACAGCCTCTAAATAACGCATTATCTGCTGCGAAACTCGTTCATTTCACCAATATTTTGTTATGATACACTAGTGCTATTCCCCCGTTGAGTCCAGAGTTACCTGTTATCATCATCTGGGGTCTGTAGATTGACCTACTAACCTCTGACCTGGACTAACCTCACCCCGCACGGCTTGTTTACCTGTAATTTGCTACTGCTAGTTTTTTGCAACATGGCTGAATATTTTTCCGATTCTGAGGTTGTGGACGACAACTTTGTTTGTGATGGACGTCCTTACTGTTTTGACCCAGAGTATATGGATGAGGAGCTCGTTGAAAGGAGGATGCAGAGGCAGAGAGAGGAACAGCTGGCCAAAGAACAACAAACCGCTGCACGTCCGCGAATAGATAACAGGTAACTCCGGACTCAACGGGGAATAGCACTAGCGTATCATAACAAAATATTGGTGAAATGAACACATTTTGCGACAGCTAATGCGTTATTTAGAGGCTGCTTTTCGGTGCCCCATTCACTCCCACTATATGGATATACGCGGATCTAAATATCTGACAAACGACTCCAAATGACACCAAAGTTATATGGGTGAGTAAACGATCGTATTTTATGCCATTTTTATGTCACACAGCCTAGCCTACACCGCTGTGAGCCATTTTTACTTGTGCGCTTGTCAGTCTGGCTCGCTCTGTAGCAACACCACCCAAACACTAGTCGGCGCCGTGTCTTTTTTTGTCACTTCCTGCTTCACTTTCAACAATGGCATCTGAAACTTTTGCCCAAATTTCACCAAAAATATGTCGTTCAAATGTTTGTACCTCCAAACCTCCTCAGTTAACCTTTCCTCCACGTGTTCCATCTTTGTTGATCCCAAAACAATCAATTCGAAATCTGCGGAGATGGAGAAGCAGCCAGAAATACTAAAGAGGAAACACGTTACTACCAAGCGGACCAATCACAGCTCCTGCAGTCTGCATCGTCACACCGTGTAGTTACATTTATGGGGAGGCTATGGTGTTAGGGTCCGTGTAGGGTCTGCGCTGTTGCCGTAGCTACAGCATCAAATTAACCCTAACCCTATTAGGAAGTGCAATCCTCCACTGTCCACTGTATTAAGCAAAGAGTAGCATGCACAAAAACATAATCGGAAAAACATGAATACAGGCTGTGTCTACTATAAAATCAAATGAGCTTTATTTTCTATCCTTCTATGGTTTACATCTTCTTCTGCCTTGGCCATTCATTCAGTTTGAGGTTGGAGAGCTCAGTATTACTTTCCCACAGCAGATTCTATAGTATCTTCTTGTCTTCCTGCTTCCTGATGTAATGAGCTGATAGCCACAAACCCTCTCATTCAATTTTGGGCCAGCCACAGAAAAAGAAAAAGTTCCTCCACTGAGGAAGGTATTGTCTGGCAGCCCGAAGTCATCTTGATACCACAAAAAAGAAACACCTTTAGCCGCTAAGAGCCCGAGAGAGAAATTCAACCCATACACTCATTGATTTTTTTTTTTTTTCATTCTCACACTGTGTTGTCCTGCACATTTAGCTTGGTAAAAAAAAATTTAAAAAAAATAAATGCAGTGTGGATGGCATCTCTTGGAACCGATAATAAAGAGGTAGCCGGATTCAACAAGGGTGCAGGATGCTGCTGCGAAAGTTTCTTGTTTCTTATAAATGAGTTGTGCTGTCTTGAGTTTGTTACCAAGAAGGATTTTGTGTTTTTCTTTTTTTTTTTTTGTTTTACTTACCCTTTTCAACCGTTCTCTATGAAATATAACTTTCATAAAACTCGTATCCGGTTTTTACCAGCACTGCTGTTTCCCCTGTCTTTCAGCATTTTGGCAACACCACCAGCCATAGCGCTCTTGTGAAGTCAAATATCAAGCGCCGCGACATATAACAGAGAGTGTGTTTGGACAAGAAAAGCTCAAATGTTCTATTCAATTTCAGAATGTGCGCGGCCGAGGGTGTGCGGTTCATGCTGTGTCCTCACACAGCCTCAAATCAAAGGTTCAGTGATTCCAAGCGCTGCTGAAGTAGCCAACACTTTTCTTTCTGATAAAAATGGACACAATCAAGGGTTTAGATTTGAATTGGACTATTTTATTTATTTTTCTTTCGCAATTATGGTCAACTTTTGATTGCAATTTGATGCTATGCAATATAGAGTCAAGTGAGTGCATGTAAGTGATTAAGCAATTTTGATTACACTAACTACCAACATTACAGTTTAGCTTCCTGTTGCAGAACACCTAAAGCAAGACTTCATAAAAAACGACTTAAGGTTCTGGGTTTGAATCCATCAGCCAACTGGGCCTTTCTGTATGGAGTTTGCATGTTCTCCCTGTGTCTGCATGGGTTCTCTCCAGGTACTCCAGCTTCCTCCCACCGTCCAACGACATGCTCGTCAGGTTCATTGGTGATTGGCCGTAGATGTGAGTGTGAATGGTTGTCTGTCTCTCTGGCCCTGAGATAGACTGGAGACCTGTCCAGGGTGTACCTCGCCTTTCACCCATTGACAACTGGGATAGGCTCCAATCTTGAATGTTTTCTGTCACCCTGTTTGGTTTTCATTGTTTCGTCTTCCTTGGTGTTTCTTGTCTTGCTTTACTTCCTGTGTTTTCCCCCTTCTTTGATTGTTGGATTGGTTTCTCCTTGTGTGCTCCGCCCACATTAGTTTCACCTGTGTCTCCTTAATCCCCCTGTCCAGGTGTGTATATATATATATAGCTCTGCCTTTCCCTTTGTTCTCTGTCAAGTCGATTGTGACGACACCCGTTGGTCCTACACTCATGCTTCCTTGTATTTCTTATGTTCCAGAGTTCTCATCTTAGTGTTGGTCCTTTTTTTTTTTTTTTTTTTTAATATATATATATAAGAGTTGTGTATTTGGATGTCCTGCCTTTCCTGCAGTGCCTTTGGCAGTAATTTTGCTCCCTGGCTCAGCCTTCCCTTGTGTCCTGTATTTGGGTCCTACTTCATCAGAAACCGTGACAATAATCGGTTACCATGATAATCAGAGAACACAGCAAATGAAACGTTGAGGGATTCACATCTGATGCAGTTACCTTCTCCAACCAGTTACCTGTAGATTTTTATTGACATGCATTCTGACTTAAACAGTAGGATATTGTTAACTATATCCACAAGCTACATTATGCATGTCAGTCTGTTTCGCTCTGTAAAAACACCACCCAAACGTTAGTCGGTGCTGCGTATTTTTTGTCAGTCGGGATAACTTTTGTTTCTACTTCCTGCTTCACTTTCAACAATGGCGACTGAAACTTTCTGCAAAAAAAAACCCAAAGAGAAGTTGTACAAATGGTTGTGTGTTCCATCTTTATTGATCCAAAAACACTGAAAATTGCGGAGATGGAGAAACAGCTGGAAACAATAAAACGGACCAATACCAAGCGGACCAGTCACAGCTCTTGTGGTCTGTGTTGCCGTGAAGTGTAGTTACATTTCAGGAGAGGTGCACGTCAGGCTATGCTGTAAGGGTCTGGGCTGTTGCCATAGCTACGGCGTCAAATTGATGCAGAAGCTTAAACCGCTTATCGGTGTCCATTGCTTTCAGTTTGGGGGACAAACATTCCTATGCTCGTCATTAATAAACATGAACTAATACCTAGTAGGCCTGCTTCTGTCACCTGACAAAATAACACACTCACTGATGGATGGTTAAACATTAAGTTGAGTAACTCTACAGCCTATTAGTATCATTACTGTTCCTGAAGTCTCATGAGATGCTGAAAAAAAATTCTTGCAATGTTACGTAACTCCTTCCTTGTTTGGCTGCCATCCTGCCAGAGCCTATCACATAAATTTGGCTAATTGTTAACACACACTCACATGTTTGGAGATTCCAACCAAAAAATAAAAAATAAAATAAAATGCACTTTCCCTTGCTAAATGTGAGGCGCCGCAGGCATGATCCAGTATCTCTGTGCACAGAACAGAACAACTGTCTCTTCCCCACTTAGTCTCTGCTGCAGATCAAACTGACGGGTTCCTGTTGTGCCGCTTCTAACAATCAGAAGTAGCTAACGTCACACGTCAGGAAAAACAGGAAAGCTAATCCCATTAGAGATACTGGATAAGGAGGAACGGCTCGTGGTGGGGAACGAGATCTTTTAATCGTTTGTGTCACAATTATTGGTGGAGACATGTCCCCACGCTGTCCCTACCCAATTCTGTAACAAAAATAAACATCGACATTAATCAATTAGTCAAAAAAATTGTGTTCATTCGCTTCCGTATTTACACAATTTGCATCAAGTTGTATTTTTCTATTTCTACTTAATGTTCTGAGCAGTTTTAAATGAATTTATTTAGTTTTTATCAGTTATTTTCTGCATTATTTATTTCTAAATTTTGGCAGCTTCTGTCCTCCATATATACGTTTTTTTTTATTTTGTTCGGTTTTTGCCACCTAACATAACTCACTAGCTTGCGATGTTACCCGTCAAGATGATGTAATTTCATAGATGGAACTCTTGTCACGACGGCTGAGGACAGATCAGTCTATCATTCGCGTTGCTTCCAGTACAAACGCAGTTATTCACTCAAAGTCAGACAGGAAAGAAAAAAAAAGAAGTCGTCTCCTTTCATGTTTCCCCCCACATATCTCCCTTCTCAGTCTCTCTCTTCCATTCTTCTCTGTCATGCCAGCAATGTAAATAATTACCCATTGTACTGAGAATGGAAAACAAAAACGAGAGAGAGAGAGAGAGAGAGGAGAAGAAAAAATAAAATCTCCAACACAAACATCTTATAAACCACCACCCTGTCAAAAATGAGCCACATTCCCGATTGCAGTTTTCGATCTGTACGTCAGTGTATCGCTGAAAGTAGTAATTAGGTTGTCAAGGAGAGAGCATGCGAGACAAACATAATAACCACCACATGCATACACACTGAGACACACACAGAGCCTCTGTGGAGGGGACAGCTGGGGGACAGCAGAGCCATTATGAGTAAGCTGAGCTGCGCGCTGTGTGCCTTAATGCCTCTATTTTACCTCCAAAAATGTATTGACTGTGCTTTGATGTAAATTTTTTATCTCATAAATCAAATGCAAACACATCACTGACAAGTCATTTAGATTTAAATACACAGCCATCGTAGCAGAACTGCCTTCTAAGAGACTTTCTCTTGCTGTGACATTTACTCAGTTTCCGAATAACTGTACGGGATCTTTATGCTGTCTCGCCACCTCATGACTTTGATTTACGAATATTGCAATGCATCATATGAATCAATTAGGACATATTGCACCGTGGAGGAAAAAAAAAGATTTGTATTTAGGCGGGGGCTTTGGGTGTGAAGTTTTGAAATGGATTGCCGACAAAAGCCAAGGCGGCAAACGGCTGTCACTGAATTTACACCACTGCCGTAAAATTGTCTTTTGGAGGTCAAGTGCATTTTTCAGAATTTACAAATTTTCCCCCGAACGGCCCGGCAGACAGCGGTAGAGCTTCCCTCCTGCTAATGACCGTGCAAGAAAAGGTCCAGGCGTGCGGGTTTTGTGGGGAATTTGGAGGTGGAGGTTAGTGACATTTTGCAAGAAACTCCACAAAATGAATGAGTCAGACACGGAACGCGGCTAAATGGGGAAAGGTCGACGGCACTCGGGAGGAGGAGAAAGAAAAAGAAAAAGGAGTAACCTACTATTTGAGAAGAGAAAAGAAAACAACAACAAAGAGCCTCACAGGCAAATAAGAGCAGAGAGAAACCTACTACACTCAGCTGGCAGTTACCGGCAGGGCCCCGGCGAGTATGAAGGAACCGCAGCAATGAAAGGACTCGCAGCTCCATCTTCCCATCATCAGTCTCGATCACCCATGGCTCTTGTTAGACCCCGACCATCAGCTGCACGCAGAGCGGCTAACTAGCATCCCACTGTTCCACATCCAATATGGCAGTGTTCTTAACAGCAGCGTCATGGTGGGACAGAGTGAACCGAGCCTCGCATGCAAAAGGAAAAAGTCCAGGCGGGAGTGCTCTGATAGATGAGTGGTTACATGCCACTCGTGCCATAGCCACAACGTCTGTTTGAATCTCCTCCTGTTGCGTGTCGGTCGGCCTCTCTCGCTCTCTGTGCAGGTTTCCTGTTCTTTTGTGTGAAATACAGGTTCAGGGTTAGGGATGGTAAATGGTCTTGTTTTTATGTGGCGCCTTTTTACGTATTGGTACTCAAAGCGCTTTACAGTTACAGACAAGAGTGCCTACTCTGACCCTGCTCCCTCCAGATCCAGCAGGTTCTCTTGACAGGCTGGTTTTCCAAGGATGTCCTCAATAGCCTGCAAAGCAAATCAACTTCCTCACCTGCAAATTTCTGGTGTCCTAAAGTTGGTTATAGATGGACAGAAGAGTAACAACAATGTACACCTTCTATTAGGTCTTCATTGTGCCTTCAAAACTGCTCATCAGAGAATGGACATGGGCCTTCTGAGGGTGTCCTGTAGTGGGGAACCTTTGGGTCCAATGGGTTGAGGGGAGGGGCTTCTGTGGATCATCCCACAGATACTTGATCGGTTTGGGATCGAGTGGATCTGGAGGACACACACTCAGAAGAGGGTTCTGATGAGTCAGAACTTTTTTGGAGGCACCAGGGAGACCTACACAATATTAGTAAGGTGGTCAGATCTGTGTATTATGATATTATGCAGTTGCTTTTTCCTACGTGCCATTGAACACAACACAATGAATGTCATTCAGTCATTCCTGTGAAGGGTCGCGGGGTCTGCTGGAGCCTATCCCAGCTGTCATCGGGTGAGAGGCGGGGTACACTGACCCTGGACAGCTCGCCAGTCCATCACAGGGCTAACGCAGAGAGACAGACATTCACACTCACATTCACACCTACGGCCAATTTAGAAACACCAATGAATCTGAAGACCCACAATGAATGTCAAACCACATTAGGCATGTCGACTGGCATTGGTTGTGTGACGACCCCTCCCACTCTCTTCCTTCTTTGATGCTGGTTTTCAGGTGGAGCTGGGAGGGCTCTGCTGCTGTAAGTACCTGCCCATGTGGACTCGGCTTCTTAGAAGGCCATTAAGGACGACCCTTCTCAGTGTCTTTGTCTCTCCCAGCCAGGACTACTGCATCCTCGTCATCCTGATCCTTTTGTTTGGTTTGTTGTACCCTCCAACATTATGCTAATTTTCTGAATATTATCATTTGGGTTGAATTAAATAGCCTCACAGCAAGAAGGTTCTGGGTTTTAATCCATGGGCCAACTGGGGAATTTCCATGCAGAGTTTGCATGTTCTCCCTGTGTCTGCGTGGGTTCTCTCCGGGTACTCTGGCTTCCTCCCACTGTCCAAAGACATGCTGGTTAAGTTCATTGGTGATTCTAAGTTGGCCGTAGGTGTGGTTGTCTGTCTCTCCGTGTTAGCCCTGAGATAGACTGGAGACCTGTCCAGGGTGTACCCCACCTCTCACCCAATGAGTCTGGACTCACCAGGTTAATTGCTACAACCTGGGAGGACAGCAGCATTTCCACAGATAAGTCCAACAGGGCAAGAAATAATCAGCAAGTCTGATGAAAATTTGATCCGAGTTGTAATAAACCATAATTTATATAACTTAATATTTTGTCATGACATCCTATACTCTGAGGTTTGAAGACACTTGTATACGTATTTGTGAGTCTCTCCCCTGCCTCCTTACTTCTACATCCACATGAGGAAGATGCCCAGCGACCACAAGCTGAAGCTCCTTTGCAGGCCCTTCTCTCCTGATTAGGATCACTGCAGAAGGAGGTAGGAGGGGAGGGGAGAACATGAACGAAGAGGAGGAGGAGGAGGAGGAGGTGGAGGAAGGAGGAGAGGGCATCGGGGGGGGGGGGCTCTCTAGGAACACACACCAGTTGACTCTGTTGCACCCTTCACAGTGGGAGCTGTCAATCCAATTATGGCTACAGCCTGGCCCACAAACACACACCCGGCGCACACACTCCCCGCCTCTACATCCCAACTCTACACGCCGCCCACGTCAGTCGCACACATATGCTAATGTGTGCACAAGCTCAAAGGCTGCAGACATTTATAGGCACATCTACTCACACACACCTATGGAGACGGCTCCAGCTGATTCCCTGACGATCACCACATCCCCTGCCTGGTGTGGGTATCACAGCAAAAACATGTGCAGCAGGGGGTGTGAGACGCTCTCCACCTAATCAAGGCATGTAAGCAACGGCATCTCCACACATAGCCAGACACTTCAAAAGCGCCGCTGTTGTGTGTTGTTTGTCTGGCTGTTGTAAATCCACCGTTCAAATGCTAGAACAAACCCTTTGAACACCCTTCCTGCCCCTTCTTCCTTTCCCTCCATCACTCCATCGCTCCGCTCTGTCTTGGCAAGCCACCTCTTTCATTACAGCTTGTTTACCGAGGAGTTAACCCTTTTTGTTCCAGATGTGAGCACAGCCTTTGTGTATTTGTATGTGTGTGTTGCATCCTATTGCGTTGCCTGACTGCTGTAATCATTTCCCGGAGAAAGAATGGCAATATCTGTTTTCTACCATCTTAGACGAAGCATGGCAAGTTGTTCTATTTTCTGTGCCGCAGACGAGCAGGATAAACACAAATAATCGCATTCCAAACAATTCAATCAAATTGTGGCTTATAGAGTTGAAAATGACTGCTCCGTCGCGAATTAATCTTTCTGCGTACGCGGGTGGCTTCAGCAGAACTGAAAGCCTGAGAGTAGAGCTGTGCTCTGCGCCTGACGTTAAAATATATATACTCAGCTAAACCAAATGCATGTGGCATATCACAGTCAAACATTTTAAAAACTACACTTTTTCTTCCTCAAGTGTACACCAATCAGGCATAACATTATGACCACCTTCCTAATATTGTGTAGGTCTCCCTTTGTGACTCCAAAACAGCTGGGACTCATCAGAGAATGGACATGGGCCTTCTGAGGGTGTCCTGTGGTGTCTGGTAACAGGATGTTGTTAGTGGGGGGACTTGGGGTCGTATAGGTTGAGGGGAGGGGCCTCTGTGGATCATCCCACAGGTACTTGATCAGTTTGGGATCTAGTGAATTTGGAGGCCAGGTCAACACCTTGTGCTGTTCTTCATGTTTTTTTTTTTAGTTGTTTCTGAACCGTTTTTGGCTGCATCCTGCTGGGGATGGCTGCTGCCATCAGGGAGTGTCATTGCTATGTGGTGGGGGTGCCTGGTCTGGTCTAGGTGGGTGGGTTTCCCAGGATGACATTGTATCGTCACATAGATGGTCAATGTCATTTGCTTCTCCCGTTATAACGTTATGCCTGATCATTGTATATATGTCTATAAATTAAGTCTTCAACTGCTTAAAATACCAAGAAAGTAACCGTTAAGAGCTCCAGAAATATTATTTTCTGAGAAACACTGTCTCACTGTTTGTCCCTACAAGACGCTACAGCGAAATTATTAATACACAACAGAAGACAATTGCATATTTTCAACAGATTTTTAGTGATTTCACCTTTTTTTTTTAGATAAATACACAGTAACATGCCCAAAATTAGGATACTTCAAAATAAGGGGTACCTCTTAGGTACCCCCTGGTACCCCCATCAAGGGGGTACTTGGTCTGGACTGGTCTAGGTGGGTGCTACATGTCTAAGTAACATCCACAGGAATGTCAGGTCTAAAAGTTTCCCAGCAGAACATTGGATTGTCACAAGATGGTCAATGTTATTTACTTCTCCTTCTCCTGATTGGTGAACACATGTCAGTAGTAATCAGCAGCAAAATCTGACTCATCTGGAGCTAAGTCATCTCTAACGATGTGAGATCTACGTCTTTGTCATCCTCCACCAACCTCTTTGCTTCAACCGCCTATTATATTTACAGTTCTAATGCATAACACTTATCTTTGGGTCATATTGACCACACCTATTGCCAATTCCTACCATATTTGCAAGCCGTTGCTTCGCTAAATTGCATAAAGTGGCAACTAAAAAAGACATGTCTGAACCAAATGAGGCAGCTGGAAGACTGATTTAAGAGAGAACAATTATTTTTGAACCGCATACTGCATTCAAGGGCCACGCTATGCGATGGAAGTGGTTACTCTGCAGTTAAAAATACTGTGCATTTGAATACATTTCATCTTAAAATGGATGTTTAGTGAATTTTTCTTCCATTTAAGTAACTGAAAACCCGAGTGGGGTCATTTAGTGGGTAGAAAGAACGCAATTTGAAACATCCCTCCATATTTCCATTTTTGTAGGTAAGCTTGTTAAGTCGGTCCTGCACCATTTCTACATATTAGTTTTTTTATAACCCTATATATCATCTACTTTTAATGCTTTCAAAAGCAAAACAAAATTATACATGTAAATATAAAATAATACTGCAGTTTTGTCCACATAGTTTTTTCCTCATGACAATTTAAAATAGTGTACTGGCTAGAATCTTAACTTGGGGATTGAATTGTACACGACAAACAAACTTCACACACTTTGCTCCACTTGTTTTTTTGCTTTTGTCACGCAGCAAACTTCCAAACTGTGAAATTCAGCCGACATCAAAGCGCCTAAAACAGCAGATCCCTCAATGGGCATTTGAGGGAGCTGCCTCCAAAAAAGCCGGAGTCAGTCCCCGTGGACGTCCATGTTAAAATGTCCAACTTGACAGCAGAAATAAACATGTTTACAGCCCGGTACAAAAGCACTTCTGCTCTCTAGAGTTTTGATTTCCCTGTTCATGACAACTGTACGGGGGTGAATATTTTATATAACTCAACCACTTCAGCTCCACTCACGCTCAGGCACCGCCAAGACGTCGGCACACTGAGATTCAAAGACGGCCCCTATGGGTGATGTCGCAGAGGTTTTGTTCATCTTTATATTATATACACACTCCATGAGACCACTTACCGCACATTATTAAGCAAATGTTAAAAGGTCAAGAGGACATTTGACAGAGGGAGCAGAATGAGGCGCAACCTGGAAGTGGGCAGAGCTGAATCTCTTCCTCAAGTAGCACCGTTTCTTTTCTGCACGAGAACAAGTAGCGGGTGGTGACAGGATGCAGGAGGGGGGTATTGGGGAAAAGGTGAGAAAAGGTGGGCAGGTGCAAAGCATTTAGCCGGAAGAAAGAGGCGGCGTAAAAGTGAAAGTGGTGAGTTAGAAGGATGCCGAGAGAAGGGACAGGGAGGAGATATAGGGGTGGTTTATGGTACAAAAGATAAATATGACAGTCTTCTTAGAGGGTGAGTCTAATGGATTTCTCTTGTTCAGCCCTCATCCTTTCTGAAACACATCCCCGTCAAGGGTGGCTTATACTGAAAGCTCCGGACGCTCGTCACAGCCCGCCGCCTGAAAGTAGCGGTTGGGTTTTGCTCCTAATATGAAGTGACTGTTAGTAGCGAGGGCTTCTCTTGTGTGGTTTTCCCATTTCTGTATAGCTACGGTTGGCTTTGACGTCGTTGCGTATCGTGCGGCTGTGCGGTTCACAAGCAGCGGTCGGCTTTCGGTGACATTTGAAGCACTGTGTGTTTGAGATCACGCCGTTATATTGTTAACCCGTTAGAAGCTGAACTTACGCTCCCACGCCTGTGTGGCTTATGGTAATGGGTTCTGTGTGCAACACTCCCATGCCTGGCAAAAATCTCTGTCATGTAATGATAAATGCAGGACCTCCATAGCATAGGTGGATGTTATAGTCAGTGATTTCTCATTTGAAAAATAACATATTTCATAGTGTCTAGTAGTTTTACTATAAGGTACATTCCTCTTGTCAGCAATTAAGAAAAAAACCACTCCTGACTAGGAAGCCCCACCAACAATGTTCATCTTTAACCGTTAACCTTTAAACGCTCGACACGTTTGATTGACCAAGTCTGAATGGCAATTTTAACACACAAGTGACTCCTCTCTCTCTCTCATCTCTTATCAGCGGTGATGTTGTCACAACATCGTATCACGGTTCCTTTGGCAATTATGCTTTCGCCGTGCACCGTATTTACTGTCAGGCGCTCTCAAACAGCTCCATTCCTAATGGACTGGAATATACAGCGTGGCACAATGGCAAATGGATTAATGGTCATGTTAAAAAAAAATAAAATAAAATAAATGGAAAAAAAAGTGGCCCTTGGTGGATAGATAATGTAAACCAAAGCCTGTTTTTGAGAGACAAAAATCGTGAACTGTCTGCCTCACGGATTGGTTTTTAATGAAAGTGAAATTTCCAGCCCACTCTGTGTCACGTCGTTATGAAATTACTATGTGCATAAAATCAATGTTTAATACGCTGAGGATCATTTGGAAATGGGATTGTGTGTAATGCTCCATATGTAATACGAACGTCTATGGACTCTGTCAGCATTTTGGTTGCACTGAGGTTCAGTGTACGCAACGTTTGCTTCAAACAAATCGTACTGAGATCAGCCATTTTCATCTGATGTCACAATTATGATGCATTCTGTCAACGAAAGGTAAATAAATATGCCAAAGCGTCAAAAAGGGTTCAAAAAAGGATGCAAGAACTGGACTGAAGCTTAGATCCATGCATAACATTAAAACCATTGACAGGAGAAGTAAATAACATTGGCCATCTTGTGATAATTCAATGTTCTGCTGGGAAACTTTTAGACCTGGTATTCATTCAAGTGGATGTTACTTAGACATGTAGCACCCACCTAGACCAGACCAGACCAGACACCCCCACCCCATATAGCAATGACACTCCTTGATGGCAGCATTTCACTGTTGAAGAGATAGGAACGCAGGTTTCTGAACATTATGCAGAAGCAGTGTTGCAGCGAGCATCATTTAACATTACTGACTTAACCGGAACATTTGTCAGGTTGGATGAAAAGACAATTAATGTGACATGTGCAGGCTTGATCGCACCCAGTGAGTTTTACACTCTAAATGCACGTGCCCAGGATGTGCTCTGATATTTTGAAATGAATTCCCGTCTTTCCCTTTGCATCATGCAGCGCTACCAGAGGAAATAACTGAATGATTTTCACCAATCCTTGTCGGGAGAGGAAAATGGCTGCAGTGTAATCACGGTCTATAGCTGGTACTGCAAAGACAACCAACCAAACTGGGTTGCAGAAAGGACACTGCAGTCAATTTTTTAATACACCACTGAAAGTATCGCTTACAATTGTATAATGCTTTGTCCCGTTTGACTATTTATACGTGTGGATTGTTGTGTCTGACTCTAAAATGTCAGTTGTGATCAAAGCCCGATTGATTGACCAGCCCGGCCGATATGCCAGCAAATGTGGACTTACTGGAAGTATATAACTTCTAAATGACAGAAAGGAATACGATTGCAGGAATGACAGATACGCTGATTGGTGAGATAAGATGTTATAGCAGCTAACAGGTTAGGTTATTTAGTTTTTATTTACCTGTTTAGACCCTTCAGTCGACCTTTTATGTATGTGCATATACATATATATATATATATATATATATATATATATATGTGTATAGAGAGAGAGAGAGGGCAACACCGATACAGTATTTTATAGCTATTGACACGTCAGAATATTGTTTTTCTACTTTAAGAACCTAGTTTCAAAAACCTGCAAACAAATTCAGTGTTTGGATTACAAGTGTGAAGCTATTCCCGATTCATCTACAGTACGTCTGCTCCACTGAGAAAAGCATCTCGGCGCCAGCTGCTCGAATCAGCCTGCTCAGTATTTTGAAGTCTGAGACCGAGGCGGCGGCGGCGCGTTAGCTTGTTGCACATGTGTCAACTGGAACAAAGAGCGAGTGTCACGTTGTTGTAAAACAGCGAGGGCTCAATGAGAATTATCTTTCTAGGGATTTGTTTTTGCTGTAAGAAGATACTGCTCCGTTATATAACGTTACCAACCTGGGAACCCTTTGGCTGCTGTCTGACGACTTGGCCAGTGTTTCCGGTGCGGCCAGCAGATTTCCAAATATAAGATAACGGATATCTGAGCTGGGACTGCTTGTTCCATGGTCGAGGTCCAACTGATAAAGATAAAGAGTAGAGTTTAAACTAAATTAAATTATATTACTAAAAAAACGCTACCCTGTTTTGCTTTTTCCAGAAGTTGCGGAAGAGGTGGTAGCTTATCCAACAAAGGTTCAAAAAAGGCAACTGGACTTGTAGAGTTTTTTGAGAAGACGTTTCACCACTCATCTGAGTAGCTTCTTCAGTTCTAGGGTACTGGTGGGAAGTCTGAGGTTTAAATGGGAACTCCTCAGACTTCCCACCAGCCCCGTAGAACTGAAGAAGCTACTCGGATGAATGGTGAAACGTCTTCTCAAAAAAACTCTACAAGTCCAGTTGGCTTTTTTGAACCTTTGTTGGATATACCATGACCTGGATGACTGAGAACCTTCACAGACAGGTGGTAGCTTGTTTGGCCCCTCAAATACGATTGCTCACTATTACTATCTGGACTGAAAAGGTCAATCAGAAAGCTTCTGATCCAATAAATATATATAGGCCTACTATTAATCTTGATAAGATATTATAGAGTATTTTTTAAATCACAAGGTTGGGCTGGATTCCAATGAAAATGTTAAGCCATGAAGCCTCTGTAGTGAATAATACACCCCGAGAGGCACAATATACTGCATTATGGTGAAGGAGTTGAATGCCAGTGAACAGATGTGACTTTCTTTTTTCTCCGTGCTACAAAAGCTGCAGTCATGCTGTCAAACATTCGCAGCCTTCAACCGGTGGAGAAAACATATTAGGCGTACGTCTGCGTGCTGTGCCTGAGGGGGTTCGTCAGTGACAAACGGCCTCGGAGAAACTCATTCGAGACGCGGGTGACGAAAGAGCGTTTCTCCACTTAGCGCCCCGACGTCTTCTGTGACGGCGGCCGCGTTATGAAAGACTCTGGAAAAACCGCGGACCGTTGGATCTTTTACGTGGCGCGTTCGCCCAGTTGTCTCGGGCCCTCGCTGCGACCGCTCAAACGTGACGTGGAGCATATTCATAGCCTCGGTGTTATGGGAAATAAGCTGTTGAATGTTTTTTTTTAGATGTGCGTACGATTGTTGGGTGGCAATATGTGCATGCATGTGCAAAATATTACAATGGTTTTCAATTACTTTCCTGCCAAGCAATAACCTGTATTAGTTGGTGTATGGAGTATATTTGTCTGATGCACTCAAGCCCATTTTCTCATAAGAGAATAAGGGCTGAGATTCACATTTTTCATCTCAATTGTCTCAAAGTAAAAAAAACAACAACAAAACAAATCAATCTTTAAGTCGCCTTCTCATATTTGTCTGCTGTTAATCTGAGGGATTTAGGTTTTAATTAGAAATCATAGAGCGATATGACCAGGTTATCTGCATATCTATGAACAATAACAATAACGTACACAGGTTTGATGTCAACTGATATTTTTATGATTTAGCCAAGGTATTAGAATAAGAAATGTCGGGAAATACAAGCAAAGACATCCAGATTATCAGGTTTACTCGGAAGAAGAAAGAAAGGAAGCCATCATGATCTACTCATCCACCACAGATTACAGACGTACTTTAACCAACTGACCTACAAACTCATAATACAGACAGTGTTTCTATGCTTTAAAGACGAATTACGTACAGCACGCCAACCTTTGGTTTACCTTCAAACAATCCAACTGTCATCTTTTTGTCACTGTCAAGTCTCGTCCTTTATGAGGTCATGTTTTCTTGCATGTTGTCTTCCTGTTTTATTTTGTATTTACCCTCTCCTTTCGTTTCAGGTGTCTTGACTTCCTGCCCTCGTGTTCTCCCCTGTGCTGATTGCAGCAGCCCCGCCCTGATTGTTTACACCTGTGTCGTTGTCCTTCCCCTGTGTATTTAAGTCTTGTCCTTGGTGTTTGTCTTTGCCAGTTCATCTTGTCTGTTTAGCCAAGTGTTTCTACGGTCGTGTTTTGTAAGTCTTGCCTTTTTTTCCTGACTGCCAGTGCAGAATAAACCTGATTTTGTCACTTACCTTTTTGAGTTGTGCTTTTGAGCCCAGCTGCCACTGAGTCATGATAATCACATCTGACATTTATAGAAGGATGTCGCCATGACGCCAGATACATGTCTGACTACACTGTTAACATAATCAATCGAAAAATCATGTTCGTTATCATTTATGCTAGCGTGGGAAAGAAAAACAAATCAAATGCTAAATAGAATTCCCCCACTTTCTAGGTCTCTGTACCAGAACCTGACCACATCAGTTTTAAAAATATAATATAAAGATTCGTTTTGAATGTTGCCAAGCATGGTTTATTGAAAGAGGTTTTGATAGATGGATAGATAGATAGAGACTAGGGGTGTAATGGTACACACAAGTCACAGTTCGGTACGTACTTCGGTGTTGGGGTCACGGTTTGGTACAACGGGCCAAAAGCAACAAGAACACAAGTATAAAACATTTTTTTTATTATTTTTTTTATTTTGAACAGACACCAATAGACTGAAAAAACTAAAACCACCTCCTGCTTTAAAAGTAAAAAATACACATATCGGTGTGATGTCGTCTTATGTGCGTTAGCATGTTTGATGTGTTTCCAGCGACGTACCGCATCTCCACGAAACATCGTCGGCAGACAGTCTTTGTCCGGTCCATCACTCGCGTGCCATCGCCGTTATGTTGCACCGGGAAACCAAAGTGTTCCCACACTGGTGATTTAAATGAAGCCGGCGGCTCTTCCAACTCCACACTTCTCTTAGTACATCTATGCTCCACACTCTCCATTACTTTTCTTCTTCGTTTGTTTTTCTTCCTCTGTAGACTACTGACGTTTACTGGCAGCTTTTAGGCTCATTACCACCACCTGGACTGAAGTGAGGACTCGACTTTTTCTTTTTTTTAATAGGCTACTCAGACGTATGACTGCGTGCACCCGACGGTGACGACCGTACCGTGACACCGCGGGACGAATACAAATACCGTTACACCCCTAATAGATACTTTACTTATTCTGAGGGACATTCAGTGTCCAGTAGCTTCATAACATAGAAACAGATATGAAAGATATTTAAGTTGCTGGTCCTGAGTCTGTTCAAGGTCCTTTCATCAGCCACCGATGTCAGGGACTCCAGCTCCGCCCTCCCTCTGCATCACTTTCCCCAGCCGCGAGGTGCCCTTCTTCTTAGCACACCACAGCGTAGTGAATGTAACATTTGTTTTTCTTTGTTTCTGTTGGATTAATGTTGGTAGATTTGCAGTTTTTGAACCAGTCCAACAGCAACGACGTCTGTGCTCTAAATGATAGTTTTCTCTAGGCGGAGGCAAAAATGTAAAATTCTTTTCAAGTCTCACGCCGACACAGATGAGGACACATGTTGTATTTTGAAACGTGCCTCTTTTCCATCGAGCCTGAAGTTGTTTCATCACGGCCTCACTGCTGGAGTTGGTGGACGTTTCATCCATTTCAAATAAAAGCCTTGGGCTCAAGTGGTTAAGACATAACAGTCTAGACTAAGGTGACGTCCTAACCTACTTTTCCCTGAAGCTACATTATTCAACTGGTTGTTCAATAAGACCTTACATATTTATATGATATTTCATTAGGAGTAAGTGGAGCAAATGTGTTTTGTGAGTTGCAAAGAATATACTTTTGATTAAAGTTTTACTATTTAACCAAAAAAAAAGTCTCCTCAGTACTTACCCAGCAAGGTTACATAATATTTACTTGTCTGTCTGCAGCTCCCAGATACTGTCCATGTGGTCAAAGCAAGTAAAATATGTTAATATTACTATCAAAGAAAGCTTCAAAGGGCAAAAAAAATACTCAGACTGCTCAGTGTGAATTCCAACTTGAAATGTAGCACGCTGAATAAAAACGTCTATCATAAAGAAAATGACAGAAAGCAATTACAAGCTTTCAGTATCATGGAAGACAAAGGGAACATTTTCTGTCATGTCACTGGAAAGATGCTGTTTTCATATTCTTTTCATTAAAACAAAAAAAAAAAAATGTCCTTATCACTACTTTTCTTCTTCCCTCAAGCTAGAAGAACGTGTTAGGGTAGGATCAAAATTAACCTGCATGTCTGTCAGCTCTGAGAGCGCAGATTGAGTATTATCGGGACCGGTTTTTCCGTGACTCCACCACCGCACGCTGCTGACTTCAATAGCACAAAGGCAGAGTGTCTGAAATAGCATTCATTTATGTATTCCTACTTTTGAGTCTGCTTTTAATTGGGTTTTCCGCACATTCAGATCCTTGCACGGCGTGCTTTGAGATGCACGCACGCAGACGGCGCGCACTTTCGCTCGCACGGCCGCTGAGAAATGAAGAGAGTCAGTCCTTTCCCATTGATTTCTGCTTTTCATTATGCCGGCGCAGGCATTGGGGGGTATTTCACAAAGCGCTCTTTATCGCCTTCGTTCTTTTATGAAATGGAAATTATAACCGTGGGAGAAACACTCTCCATCCGTCGTTGTCAGAGTTAGTCCAGCTGGGATACATTCACTGGCATGCTGTAGGCTGTAGGCTGGGGGACGCGTTCAGGGTTAGTCGCTGATCTGAGGCTTTTCATCTGTAAACAGTCATCAGACAGTATGTAGAGTGTCTGACCTCCGTCCAAAAGACCTACTTAGCTAAGGACAACTAATCAAAATGTTAAATTGCTCTTATAAGGGTTGAATGAAAAAGAGAAAGCAAGAGAAAAGGTGCGAACATTTGCCAAAGCGTCGTTCATTTCAGTCCTTTTTCCTTCTACCTAGTCCTGTTCCTCTTCTCTGGATCTCAAAGAACAAACTCAAAGCCTACCTCCCTCCTCATCACCCCCCAGCCACCCACCTACTTACACCCACCTGCTGTATTTCCTGACAGCACCGCTCCTCTCTCCCACACATCTTCATACCAAGCCCCTCATCTCTGCCTTCACACGCATCATCCGCTGAATCATGTGCCAGAAGGAAAGTATTTTGACCAACAAAGAGGAGAACTCAGTGTTCCATATGTCATCTCTACACTCCACTGTGCCCTAACTTTTTTTGGTAATTGGATCAGCTCTCTTGCAGCAAGCGTAACATCTGTTGTTGTGAGGGATTTCACCACTCCACAGTAACTTTCCATACTCGTTCTGATCTTGATGATTGCACCGAAAGTACTTCCACGGGTGCTGAATTGTCCCCTGAACATAGCCCGCGGCGTGGAGTATTTATGGTCCCTGGCAAATCCAAATGCCCCAGTCTCGAGTCTTTCTTTTTTACACGACTGCCTGTTTTGACTGTTCACCTGCCTCATAAAAGAAGAAAATTGTCTTCATTCCACCTGCCTTGTCTGTGAATTGTGATTTTATGTTCAGAACTCCTTTTACGGAGTCATTACAGTGGAAATAAAACACTGGAAAATGTTCACTAGGAACACTTTGCAGGTATGACCAAAATACATTCTGCTAATAGGCCTTTGTCATATCACAGCAGGGGAAGGTGTAAACTGTAAAATGAATGATACTTAAATTCCATTTGAATCCTTCACTCTTAATCTCCTGGTACTGCACACTCTCATAGTTATGGGGACCTCTGAATACAACACATCCAGTACGCTACAGTTACATGCTACGGTAGTGGGAGTTTGAGTACGGTTCAGTACAGTAATGGTTCTACACAAAGCCTACGTTGTAGCTTACGCTCGTGCCCTGAGCATTTATACTTGTGAATGGATGTGTCAGCTCTGTTTCGTAATTACAGCTGGCCACAGCTGGCTACTAAACTAGCCAGCTGTGTTAAGTTTAGCCGTGTACCCCAAACAATAGAGTCTGGAAATTAGCAGCTCATGCTAGAGTTGGAGCTAATAGGTGCCGAACAACTGTTACTTTTACACAAAAAGAGGAGATGTCTGAGTAGACGGTGTGCAGGAGGCAGAAGGAGGAGGAATTTTCTGTGCATGGATGAAGGAAATGCAAGTGGAACAATTGTCACATCCAGCTCTGTGGCACCTGGTTGTGATTAACTGTATCCCTGTGTTTTTGGTGTTTCCTGTTTTATTTTTTTAAGTTACTAACCCATCTGTCTCCGTGTTTCCATCCCTCTTTGCCAGTACTCCATGTCAGAAACATTCTTTGTGCTTTGTGCTTCTCTGTTTTTCATGATTTTTTGGACTTTGTCTTTGCCGTGCGTTTGAGCACTCCTCAACCAGTTCCTCCTTACACCAATCCCAGATGCCAGATTGTCAGTTGCATGTCAGGCTACGGCATAGGCTGTATATAGAGTACAGAATTATGGCGTACCTATGGCATACATTCTGTGTAGACCTATGGCACACCTTTGCTGTAGACCTATGGCATACCTTTGGCATAGACCTATGGCATACCTTTTGGTGTAGACCTATGGCATACCTTTTGGTGTAGACCTATGGCATACCTTTTGGTGTAGACCTAGGGCATACATTCAGTGTAGATCTATGGCATACCTTTTGGCGTAGACCTATGGCATACCTTTTGGCGTAGACCTATGGCATACCTTATGGTGTAGACCTATGGCATACCTTTTGGTGTAGACCTATGGCATACCTTTTGGTGTAGACCTATGGCATACCTTTTGGTGTAGACCTAGGGCATACATTCAGTGTAGATCTATGGCATACATTCAGTGTAGATCTATGGCATACCTTTTGGCGTAGACCTATGGCATACCTTATGGTGTAGACCTATGGCATACCTTTTGGTGTAGACCTATGGCATACCTTTTGGCGTACATCATAAACAAGACTGATTGATAACCTATACTGTATATTTGCCACAGGTAGGACATTCTGCTATGTTAACATCATGTGAGAGGCAATGTAATAACCTGATGATAGGAATTATTCTCGTGCCACGTTGTAACTGCAATTGCAACTTGCAAATGCTCGTGTAAATGAGAACTCAAGACCACAGCCACCAGTCGTGTTGTGCTGCTGCTGCTTACCATAGATTTCACCTGCTACTGAAACAAAATTATTCTTCAGAGAACATCTTAGACCTACATAGCATCCCATTTGTTTGCTATAAGCTACTAATGGCTACTAGTTGTAGCGTAGTTTCAGCCAAGTTTATTAATACTGAGGGAGAGTTGGATACAAAAGAGTTGAAACACTCCTCTTGATATCATGGAATTGTGTATAAATAGCATTCCTCTGAAGGCACATTTTACGTGTCAAGGCAATGCATTTAAACTGAGATTTTAAGGGCTATGGATAGGGTTAGAAGGGACTTCATTGAGATTAAAACAAACACATCAAAAACACAAAATGCGTACTGATAGCAATTGACATGCATGTGTTGTTGGATGATGGGGCTGATATGCTGTACTGGTTTAGCATTTAATGAAAGACTTTGAAGTTTAAAGCAGGAGAAATGTGTCTCCTACTAAACCAATTCAGGATTACTGAAGTTGCTTTTTCTGGTATTTAGTTTGTACTGGCTAATGTTAGCCATGGTTAAACCTACATTAAGGAGTCATTGTGTGTTAAATTGAGGAGATCTGGTCATCTGCAGAACTTCAAATTGTAGATCATTCAGCTCCTTGACCAATACTTTTTGCACATGCTCTAATCCACTACAGGCCCTGTGAAAATCCTCCAACTGTATTTTCAATGGTATCGCCCAATTCTGAACTCAATTATGCAATATTTCAAAGCCTTGAGAATTCAAACCCTTGTGACACACCAGCACGAGAACAAAAATACTGCAGCAGAAGCAGCAAGTGTTCCTTACATAGTAATACGAGTGCATTCGACTGTAGAGGACCTTTTCTGTTACGTGTGCTGCACACAGCTTTCACCATCCGACAAAAGGCTTCACAAACAAAAGTGACACTTGTGCATTACCTTCAACAAAATGTTGAGATGTCTGCTGTGAAAAACACCCACTGTGGTGAAACCAGGGAAGTATAAAGAAGCGTAAAGTGGAAACACTCAAGTAAAGTGTAAGTAATATATTAAATTACATTCCACCACTGACCATAACCAAATGTTTTTGAACGCTTGAATACACCAAAAGCCTACTCCATGCTTGTTGCCATTGTAATAATAAGAGACCAGGATATAAAGAGTTTGTTATTTCATTAGCAGGATATATAATCTCAAGGGAACAGGTGAACAAATAGGCACTGATGTATTCTTCGCTCAAATAAAACATGAAAATGAAATAAAATGCTTTACTTATGAGCTCAAGAAGGGAGAACTCGTCGCATTGGCTGCAATTGTGGGGTGTATCGGGGATGGACAGGAGCAGGAGTACAAGAATCTGGTGAAGAACTTCATCTCATGGTGCGAAGCGAACCACCTTCTGATCAATACAGCTAAAACCAAGGAGATGGGAGTGGATATCCGGAGGTCCAGGCCCCACCTGCAGCCTGTAACCATCAACGGGGAGTGTGTAGAGGTGGTTCAGACCAATAAGTACCTGGGTCTACATCTGGATCACAAACTGGACTGGTCGGCAAACATATAGACTCAGTGTACAAAAAAGGTCGGAGCCATCTCTGTTTTCTAAGGAGGCTAAGGTCGTTTAACGTCTGCCGGAAGCTGCTGGACATGTTCTACCAGATTATCGTTTCCAGCGTCCTCTTCTACGCTGTGGTGTGCTGGGAAGGCTGCACTAAGAAGAAGGACACCTCATGGATGGAAAAACTAATACAGATGGAAGGCTCCTTCAGATGCAAGGACCTTGAACAAACTCCGGTCCATCATGAACAATGTCCACCACCCTGCACACGAGTCCATAGACAATCAGAGAAGCTTGTTTGTCCCTCAGGCCATACGTCTATCTATCTATCTATCTATCTATCTATCTATCTATCTATCTATCTATCTATCTATCTATCTATTCCAAAGAGAGATAGATAAGAAAAAAACATATTATACCATTATTTCATCGTACTATACCATAAGACCCATTCAGATCTGTACTACAACTCAAAGGGTGGAAGTAATTCACAACATGAAATGAAGATAACTGCCCAAGACTGGGATTACAACCACTGATTGTGACTAAAATATTCGGTTATTGTACATTATTTTTAGTATTATTGACCTCAAAGACATCAAACAGACATCAAACATATAGTTAACCCAAGTCAACTTGTCAAGGCAGTAGCTCACATTTCCTAACCATAACGGCCACCAGGAGGATCAAACTAGTATGCTCATATCTAGAAAACAATCCATGTGATTTAAACGCAGTATTTACACGCCTTTCAAATCCCTCCCCATTTGTCTTAATTCACCCCACATACTATCTTGGCACATATGTACATGGGTGATTAGCATACGTAACAGCCTCTGCAGGGTGCTCGCAAATCACAGAAAACACATTAACGCTCCGCAGAGACCGCGTCCATACGTGCACACATAAACGCCGCCGTGTCGGCAACCGGGGGGAAACTTCTGTAAGTGCAGCTGCCACGAAAGTCAACGCGAACCCGTCACAAACTGTTCTCGAGCATGTGCGTAATGTAGGGTGTTAAGATAAAAGGGCCACTAATGGGGGCACAGTGTGTGGTACGTGAATGTGCGTGCAGGAAGGTGGGGGGGATAAGCTGGGCTGTTATGGATGAAAGGGATATGTCACTTTCCTCTGTGTGTTTGTCTTTATGTGTGGGTGGAGACTACATGTTGACATGTAATTTGCCTGTATGTAATACTCCGACCGCGCATGTGTTTTGTGCGATTTGAACATGCGTACGGTGTCAATGCATGATCACGCCAGAGGAACATAAAAACCGTGAAGTGTTTTGTTGCTTGTTGCTCTCTCCCCCACTTGATGTGTATGTTTTCTCTTTCTCTTCTGCACCACACACACACACTTTCCAGCAGCCAGCCTGTCTAAACCCCCCCCCCCCCCCTCCCCCCACCACCACCCTCCATCATACTTCTCTCCGCGGAGAAAAATGGCTGTCTTTTAAATGGCCCACTCAGCACGGCAAGATGACTCGCTCATCATCAAGGTCTGCTCTCCGCGCAGACGTCGCGCCCGCGCACACAAAAAAAAACACACAAGAACGCGGCTGAGGATTTACGCAAGGCTGCGCGTTAGCATATGCGTCCATCTTTTCGCACGCAGACAAACGTATGCGCGGGCGCACAAACGCTACACACACCTGCCTGCTCCGAAGCCCATTCCTCATCCTCATTTCTAGCTTCCTCCGCAGCCACTGCACCGTTCCCCGCCCTCCCGGTTTTACCCTCTCTGCCCCATAGGGGAGATTTCACACAGAGTGAAATACAGCATTGCCAACATATGTCTCTAGCAATCAATTTACGCCACGGGGCTATCTCTCTCGGCTCCCTCTGCTTAATACACTACCACAGAGGGCCGCGTCTTGGCTCTGCTCCCATCGTGGTCGCATTCGGAAGCATTTGCGATCTCCTGCTTTACATGTCGTTTACATGGCGAGCGGATGCAGAAGCTTGTGTTTGTTTGATGTGCGGCACTTCATTTGCCGCATGCAGCAACAATCGCCGGTGAGTAAAAGTTAAGAGCTGGCGTTTGACGGATGAGAATATGGCGGCGAATGTTAAAAAGCGCCCGGCTGAATTGCTCCTGGCAGCTTCCCTAAGTGTTTTGTTTTCAAGCGAAAAAAAAAAAAACCCAAACACATATTGTTAAAATGGTAATGATGGTCAGTGCAGTGCAATGTTTGTGCTCCCTGTAAACACTATGTCACCCTGCAGCATGCCAGTAATACCTGTGTTTCAGCATCACTGGAGTGAACAGTCCTCTCTCTTTTTGTTTCCCATCAACAAAATAAATACCCAATTTCAGCGCGGGGGCAGCAATGCATTAAGAACACAAGAACGAGGGAGCAAGGAAGGAGAAGAAGAGTGTAAGATTGGGTAGATAATCCAACACAGGTTTCAGGTTTTTTTTTTTTCTCCTTTTATAGAAGGAAATACATCTCCTATAGCTCTTATCTGAGCAGTGATGCGGGATCATTAATTTGCCTGCTTCTTCGTTCTCTGCTCCTGCCTGCCGTTTCACTCGATTGCCCGTAGCCGTTAAGAGGCAAGATGGAGGGAGGGGAAAGAAAAACGGCGAGGAGACAAAGGGATGACACGCGGATTTCCGCGCACGGGCACGCACGGAGACAAAGGAAACACGCGAAAGGTTGTGGGTACAGAACGCGGTTGGAACGGCCGCCCGCGCGCCCACATGCAAAGAAATTGATTCCTTTCTGCGCCTCACGTGCACACGCCGCACTTAGACGGTAAGCGTAATTGCAGCCACTGTGTAAAATGGAAAGCTCAAATAAAAAGCCGGATGGACTGATGGACTGGCTTCATTACGTCTCCAGTCCTCTTCTGAAAAAAACGCTGAGAGGGGATGTGCAGGTAGGTTTAAATCACCATAATCCCTTCCCAGTGCCTTCTCACTCCTGCTTTTAAGTTGCCTCCATGGCTCTCCCTCTCTCTCTCTTTGTATATTTTTCTATTCGCCCATGTGTGGAAAATAGGTACCCTTCACTATGACATACCGCCGTGCTTTCTCCTCAAATAAAAATCGAAAGCTGACCGCTGTGGTCCTCAAGGGCCTCTAAACTCTCAATCAGAATATTCTACTCCATGCATCCATTTATAATTGACACAGACAGTTAGCAGCGCCCTTCATTCAGATTGCGGTATTATTCCCAGCTTTAAATGCTCCTATCAATTAGCGGCGGCCTTACGATTGCTTAGGGCAGAGGAGCTCCACCTTATCTATCCAACCAGTCATCTTTTATAGATGTCAGCGAGTCTAAGGCGCACATGCCTTCAGAGGGACCGGCGCGCAGAGTGGTCAGCCGCGGAATCTCATTCTCCAAAAGTGGTCCAGTGAAGTATGGGCATAATGAGCAATGGAGTGTGAAAACGTGAGGCTTAGCTGAATAACAAGGTCAGCATAGCCGCACGTGCTTCGTTTATACCGATGAAGCGATGGAGCCTTTTCCAGAGCACTTTAACTCAGAGTTTTTATCGGGACCAGTTGCACAAACTGACATTTATTCAGTTTAAGCAGAACTGAAAACCAACCAGTGCGCCGTTTAATGAGCCTTGGCACTATTAAAGCCTGGATTTTTTTCATTATGACTCTGGTATTAAAACCACCTGAATTAAGCCAGCCTTTTCAGCGGCGTGAGTGCTAATTACAGGTGGGGAAATTCCAAAGAAACAGTAATTCAAGACCAGCTAAAGGAAGGGGAGTCAAATTGCATCTGATTACCGATTCTCCAAATGGGTACTGATAAATAGCCTAAAATCAGGAACAATTATTCACAACATGGTTGAAAACAAAAATGCACAGGGCACACAAAGCAGATGACAGTGCTTTTGTGTCATGTCAATGCAGAACCAGCAGCGAAAATAACAATCAAGGGCTCTGATCTTGAGGAAAGCATGGTAAAACGACGGGTACAATGAACAGAATAGAAATGACAGCGATTCAAAACTGAGAGGTTTATAAACATTTATCTGTCCATCCTACTGGCCATTGTTCTCCGCGCTCAGCTTGACATCTCCACAGAAGCCATTGTTATGAAGGTCAGTTCACGGAAAGGAAATGAAAAGGGTCTCGCTGCAGAAAGTTCAGGGTGATCACCTCCACTTCTTTCAGCCGCCGCTGCATTATGCTCCCGTGGATGACTTACACTATTCACTTAGCACAATACAATGTGGCCTCTGCAGCCCCCAGCCAGACGGCATGAATGAGGAGACCTGGAGCCAGGCCACTGGTACTTTGTCAAAAAAAAAAAAAAAAAGTTGGATGACAGCCTCCTGGGAGGGTGCACACTTCCAGGAAGGTCAGTTTCGAATGTGGACGAGGCTGCGGGAGCACGGAGTGGTGCTACTGCTTCATTGTTCAAAATGGCAGCTTGCACCAAAGTATCTGCAGGACCCCTGCTTTACTTGTGTTTTAAAAACTGTATTCATTACAGATGTAGCCAGTTGTGCCAGAGGTGTACTAGCATGTTGCTGTTACAGCAGGGGTGTCAAACTCATTTTAGTTCGGGGGCCACATACAATCCAATTTGATCTCAAGCCAGCCAGACCGAAACAGAAAAATAACCCACAAGTAACGACAACTCCAGACTTTTTCTGCTTGTATTAGTGCAAAGAATATCAACCAAATTAGGAGAACGTTTACATTTAATAAACTGTCCTTAACCCTTGGATGCACAACCTACCAATACCTACACTCTTCCACGAGTGGGGTCAAAAATGACCCCAATTAAAATTAATGTATTTTTGCAATAAACTGGGTTGTTAGTCTTCAAAATCTTTAAAACGAAGAGTTGTAATATATTCATATTCCAGGTATTCCTCATAAAACATGTTTGTGACATGAGGCCATTTGCTTCCATGGTCGGGGACATGTGAGGACAGCGTGTCTGGATATTTCTCAACATCTTCTTACCAGACAGTTGAACTGAAACTCTTTCCAGTTTCAGAATGATCAGGTCTTGTCTTTAATAATTAACCCTTAGATGCACAACCCGTTTGTGACATGAGGCCATTTGCATTTTCATTTATTTTTTCATTAATTTTAAGAAATTGCAGTTTTTGTATCACTACCCCACTTTTCCACAAGTGGGGTCAAAAATTACCCCAAGCAGTTCCTATGGAATCTTCTATGAACCTTTAATTCTTAGCGACTCTGACTGTCCCACTTACACATCTAATGTCAGCAGTCTCACCACCCAGGAGGTCATTTTTACACAGCAACATACATGTAAGTATTATGTCCATTTATGAACTTATTTTTCATTGACAGATTATAATGTGTGATCAAATTAGTGATCAAATGTATGAAATGTGTGATCAGATTAGCCTACTTTGTTGTTAGCTAACAGTATTGTATTTAGGTAGGTAACACAGTATTGTGTTAGCTAACAGTAGATAACAGTATTGTTCTACATCTCAGATGTAGAGGACCCAGACTATTGTCCCCCCACTGTTCCGTGGTCGGGGACATGTGAGGACAGCGTGTCTGGATATTTCTCAACATCTTCTTACCAGAGAGTTGAACTGAAACTCTTTCCAGTTTCAGAATGATCAGGTCTAGTCTTTAAGACTAGACCTGATCACAACAACACTGGGTCTCAGTGTTGTGGTCTGTCCACTTCTCTTTCTTAAACAGTGGAGAAACTAGGAATAGAAGTTATTTTCATGTGTGTTATAGCAATGGTTGTGGGCATTAATGAGGATGCATCCTTAAAGAAGAATTGCAGTTTTTTACAACCTGGACCTTATTTCTGGCATAAAATACGTTTGTTTACTCACCCATGTAACTTTGGAGTCGTTCGGACGATATTTAGATCTGATCTCCATATAGTGGGAGTGACTGGGGCACCGAGTCCAGACTCAACGGGGAATAGCACTAGCGTATCATAACAAAATACTGGTGAAATGAATGAGTTTCGCGGCAGATAATGCGTTATTTAGAGGCTGCGTTTCGGTGCCCCATTAACTCCCATTATATGTATATACTTGGATCTAAATATCTGATGAACGACACCAAAGTTATATGGGTGAGTAAACGATTGTATTTTACGCCAGAAATAAGGTCCAGGTTGTAAAAAATTAATTCCCCTTTAAACCTACGATGTATGATGAAGAGTAATAACTGTCTGAACGAATGCACGTGTGTTTATGCATGCCAGAGCACCTTGTTCATGTATCATAAAAGTTGTGCATGATCAAGGGATTGAAATCTTTTTTTTGTTTTGCTTCCAATTAGGCCGGTAACGAGCCGACTTTAAGGTCAAGCATGGACAGCGGTGCAGGAGAGCCGTGCACGTTAATCAAAAGAAACTTCTCCAAGGGGTCAGTTAATATCGTTGGGAAGAGTTCTCCATGTCTTACACCTTACATAAAGGAGAGCCTGTAAGTCTGATGCCTCTTGGTGAGTTTTTGAGTGTATGCTGTCATTTGAAACAACGGAGAAAGTCTGAATAGCAGAAGGCAACCAGAACTAGTTTGCAAGAATCCTCTATAGCATCTGCTGTATTTGAAAGTCAAACATGCAACAATTTGTGAGCAAATTAAAAAAAAATAAAAAAAAATGCAGCTTTCATAAACGTTTACAAGGTTTTCTATTATAAGTTCGTCCTTATCCATAATCAGCTTCCATTTCCTTTCTACTTTCCTTTCTGTCTTGACAAAACAACATTTGAACCCTCTGCTTGCATCTCACCCGTGGACCGGATGTCTTTTTCCATTTGCTGTGACATGTAACATCATCGTTATCTAGAATAATTAGATCTTCCTCGGCAGAACGGCACGCGCTCAGTACGTTTTCTGCCACCACTTAACTCAATACAGGACACGTGAATGAGCCCAGATGAAGCTATACACGGACACTACAACCTAATACACAACCCTGATTGTCAGGCATCAAAATAATGGACTAATAAAGGTGTAGAGAGGGCTGTCTTCGTCCTGACATAAACATTGTGGGGCTGTTTTCCCTTTTTCATTGCTGTACCACACTTGCATTTCCAACAGACACTCATACACAGACCATATTGTACACATCTACTGTAACTGTTCTGTCTTACATTATTTTAGCACGGGGGTAAAGAGAGGCCTGTGGAGGAGTTGTTGGCAGCGGTGCCAGCCGCCCCGGCACTCTGACAAGATCACCTCTACACCCAATTCAATTAGAAGCCCACTTTAGTTACCGTTCACCCCTTCAGGGTCTCCATAATCATAACAGATGGCTCTCTGTGAGACGCCCACCATCTTTCACCTCCGAGAGGCCTGAAGAGGAGCAGAGCTGGATCGCTTCATCGTTGGCAAAGAAGAGGATCGCGCGCTGAGTCTTTTTCCACTATGTGTCAGAGATACACTTCCTTTGTAGCCGGTGATGTATGTGGTGCACAAGAATGCTATTTTAATGGAAGTGAAGGCATAAAGCACACTAAACTGCATTGACTGACAGGCGCTATATATTACTGTATACTATATATTACGTTTTGTAGCCAGAAACACTCACTCAGTTCTTATAGCCATCATAAATAGTGCACCACAGCTATCTGGTATTTGTAAAACGACTAATGATGAGAACAAATGACTTTCAATAATATAAGTCCATTGTGATATCAAGGATTTTAGCCCTCAGTGTCTGGGGAACCAAGTGAAGAGTCAAAAGCTTCTTTAGATCTTATTAGGAGGGCCTTGACATCAATAAAAGGTTGTTGCAAATACCATACTGTATTAATGACATACAATGATCAATCATAACATTATGACCACCTCCCTAGTATTGTGTAGGTCTCCCTTGTGCCTCCAAAACAGTTGTGACTCATCAGAGAATGGACATGGGCCTTCTGAGGATGTCCTGTGGTGTCTGTCAACAGAATTATGTTAGTGGGGGGGTCTTTGATTCCTGTGGGTAGAGGGGAGGGGCCTCTGTGGATCATCCCACAGATACTTGATCAGTTTGGGATCTAGTGAATTTGGAGGCCAGGTCAACACCTTGTGCTGTTCTTCATGTTTTTTGAGTTTTTCCTAAAACGTTTTTGGTGCCTGGTCTGGTCTAGGTGGGTTTTACACGTCTAAGTAACATCCACACAAATGAATGTCAGGTCCAAAAGTTTCCCAGCAGAACATTTGATCAGGATAAGATCAGGATTTATGTTGGGATTTTTTTCTTCATCATTCGCCTGTTGCCAGTTACACTTCAATTTCCAACATTATCTGTTAAAATGTATTATGAAGCAATGTAACCTGTAAGGCCTGTTGATGTGAAGGTGAGCCTATATAGTATTAAATGTAGACAGCTAACTTTCCTTTATCTTAATATTTCCATTCAAACGTCCAACGCCACATCACTCTTCTCCTCCTCCAACTCACAACAGCGCAATCTTGATCTTGATTTGATGTGCAGGCAACTCTTTCACAGACTATTGAGGTTCCCAGGTGATGAATCCTTGTGAACCCTTCAACTTCTCATCCGGCTTTCACCACGAGGTCGACCGTTCTGTGTCTCGACTCCCATTAGACAGATGGCTATTAATATTGACTCAGACAGTGCTTCTAAATGCACTTGTGTTCCCTTCAGGATGAATCATGATAATTGGTTTCACAAAGAAGGATCATCATTTCAATTTTCTGCTGTTTATGACCGGCTCCCCACAAATCTAAAGACGTCTCTCTCTACATTTGTGTAATGCTAATCTGCAAATCTTTGCATGCCATAGCCTTATCACTCTGAGCCGGTTAGACCATCCTGGTCATGGTACACCCCAAAGATGTTCCTCATATAGTCCCAACTCACCCAGTCATTTAGAACTGTAGATGTTCCTTGGATGAGAGACAAAACATCTCAAAGAACCCCTGTAAGTCCAGTTGCACTTGTTTCAGGCCTTTTTTTGGATCTAGCATGCTGATATTAGCGTTGTCTTACAGAGCCTCCGGCATGGTTGTGGACTATTTTTTGCCTTTTCTTGTTAACACTGACAATAAACACAAAGTTGATTTGTTTCTCTGAGCTCCTTGATGTTCACCCAACTGTTCCTACCGAGTTTATTCTCTGCTTTGTTCATGTTCCCTCTTGCTATTGACATTTAATCATTGTTTGTTCTCTCTCAGCACCTGCTGTATCCCTGCAAATCCTTCTTTGTGATGTCTGCAGGCCTTATAAGATTTCTTCATTGTTTCGTGTTTGATTTTGTGCGTTCTCTTGAAAAAACACTGCCGCGTTTCCATGGAAAGGGAACTGACAATTCATTTGAGTCTTTGTGCTGTGTTGTCGGACCGTACTAAAGTGTCTTGCTCCAACAGCGAACTCCACTTGAGATCCCTCCAGAGGGGGGTTCCTTCCCTTTTTTTGTTCCGGAGCAAAACTATCAATTTTTCATGTAAAATAAAAAATCCTCCCCCTGTGTGCGTCTCATGCAGAATAAATGAAGCCCCAGTTGTGTCATTTTATGATGCATTTTTAAAATACACAACACATCTGTCCCTCTGTGGTGCCACAGGCTAAGGCACATACCATGTCCTCACGTCGCTGCGATTCGGGGTTGAGCTCCGGACCCCCTGTCTGATGCCATCCCTGATTCCTTTCTCACCTCCCGTCCTCCTTTTGCTCCACACAATAAGACTTTTAAAAGCAGCGAAATGGCTGTGCACTCTGTGACTACGCTGTGGCTTTTCTTACTTTCTTTGCATGTGACAGGAATCAAGTTTATCCTGCCGAGAGGAAAGTCGGCATAAAACTGCCTCTTGGTGCACACAAAACAGTGGATCAAAGACACAAACAAGTCTTTTTGTTTTTGGTAAGAGGAGGACTGTTCGGTGAATAGAAGGCAAGCATCTAAACAACAAGCAATGCAGTGATATTGTTTGAGCCTCTTTTGTATTTTAGTACATATTTTCTTTGTTTGGGCTGAGATGACGTGCCATTTGTGTTAACGTGCCTCTCAATGTTGTGGTACTTAGGGTTAGGGTTAGGGTTAGGTTGGGGACAAGGAAGTAACCTTATTCCTGAAGAGAAGGTTACTTAGGCGCAGGCACAGGTTGTATCTTCTATAAGTTGGACCCGGGTTAGGGTTAAGGTTAGGGTTAGGGTTGTGTAGCTTATTAAGGGCCTGGGATGAACTGCACGAGAGGAGTGACGAAGCATTCATCTTTTTTCTGTCCAGCCATTGCATGCGTGATCAAATCGTCTTTACCCCACCGTGTGTTGATATAGCCCAGGCTTGATAGAGCTACTTAGTCCCCCATAATGTCCCGGGGTCCCCTCTCGTTGCTGCCTTTGAATCCTGTCACAGATAACGCTGCAGATTATACGCCTCTCCTGAGTCACTTTCAAGTTGACTGTACTCCAGAACGGCGAATCTCTCAATCTGACTGCGTACGCATTTGCAGTACAGAGTGGCATTATCGAGTCTCCCATCAGACTTTTTTTTTTTTTTTTTTTTTTTCTCCTCTCGGTGAACAACTGAAGGACACGTCCGTATACAGTGTTGTTCAGGAGTGACATCATGCATGCACAAAGTGATCGCACTATTATGGCTTAGTGTTTCTAGTACATTTTAGAAAATCTTGTTGCTGCAACAGTAATTTTAGCCCTTTTATACATACGCAAGGTCATTTTGACACAAGGAGGACAACGGTATGGAATCACATTTGAAACCTCGACATCTTTTAACTTCTTTTCTAATAAGTGGACAGACCCGGACCTATTATACTTCCCCTGCACTGCTGGGATTTTGCCGGGCACAGAACTTGTTAGCCGGAGCTGTCAGCAGGATTTCAGGGGACTTGCTTCTTTCTTCCCGAAACCTTCTACAATTACTGAATTCTGTACCTTGATCTTGTCTGGTTTCATATGTAGGGTTAGTATTCATATGGAATTTCCTTAACATGTGTAAAAAAAAGCAGCACTAAAGGATAGCTGTTGTTGAAGTAGTGGCCTTCGGCTGCTGCTATGCTCAGGAGACAAGTAGAGGATAATTAAAGACAAGGCTCACGTTCAAGTGTGTTTGTGCATGACAATACTTACATGTAGCTGTACATGCCCAATCCCCATGTGAGGAGGGTGCAAGGCACAACAATTTGCCTGACATTCCAGTTATTGTGGTTGTCGTTTCTTTACCAGTTGGACTCATTTTCGTTTTTGTTTAGTAAATCCTCTTTATATCTTCAAAGAGGAACCATTTCTGATTCCAGATGCTATCAGCAAATTACACATGCCACATCGGCAGCTGAATCAAATCCCTTGACGCCACACATCACAAAACCAAGGGCATCCCCATCCATCAAGACCCAACCCCTCTTTCCTCGATCGTAGCTCAGCTTTCTAATGGAGACTAAGTAGCACTACATGCTGTGTGTTCCTCCGATGCTAATGGTCTTGCTGTCTAGCCTGGGAGGGAAACAAGCATGAACTCGGCCAAATTTAATCTTTTAATAAGACTAAAGAGAGAGCCTCCGCCACCCCGCCCAACCCCAACCCCCTGAACCAGCTTCTCAACTGGGCTGGGCAGCTGCTCCCTCATGCAAACGCGCCGCAGCAGAGCACTTAGCTTCGCCCGGGACGTGTCGGCGCTCAGTGGATGCGACGACTGAGAGGCGAGGAAGATGGCGAGGAAGCGGGGTTGGAGGGCGGGATGGGGGTGGCACACGGGGCCTTGTTAATGGGTACACAATGTGCTGAGAGACAAGAAGCGGCACACTCCAGCAGACAACACTGTCATCACGGAGGGAGAGACAGAGCGGGAGGGTGAGGGAGGGAGAGGGAGAGGGAGGAAGAGAGTGGGGAAGGGTTATTGTTCTCGTATGAGGACCAAAAACATTATGCACCTGCAGGCATTGACTGACAAGACGCATGTGCACGCTCACACGCAAAGGCTAAGATGCATGTAGAAATAAGGAAATGAGCAAGACTCACATTGTCACCACGTACACGCGCGCAGCATGGTTAAGTGAATCTCCTAAATCACAAGGCAGTCTTCAATTCATTAGGGAGCTCTTAGCAGCTGTTCTTGTCTAACCATATCAAGGCGAAGATTTAACACGTGAATCCAACACTTATTTAAGTCTTTGCTTTTGTAAGAGACGGGGGAGTTCTCTCAGTAATAGCCTGCCCCGGAAATTGGTTTTAAACCCCGAGTCTTAAGTATTACGAAGCCGGCGGTATACAACAAATGAAATCAACATCAGTGCGTTCTCATGGGCAATAAAAGGGGGGTGCACGATGTTTTGATCACTGGAGTGCGGATCACGTCAATGAGATAATGATGTGTTTTGATTTCACATCGTATCTGATGAAATATCCTCTGCCATGAAAAGATGTTTCTTGAATTTTCTCAATAAACTTTAATGTTTCATGTTATGTGGCGTTGTGAACACGTTTAATCTCATTTTAATCTGTTAAATAGGATTTATTTATTTAAAAGGCTTAACGTTATCTTTGATATTTATCCTCTGGAGACCATGAATGACGGCACAAAGACTATTTTTCTCTGAATTATCCAATAGGTGTTGAAATATTCCCTATAATCTTCGGGCCACTAAGAAGGAAAGTCAGGATGGATTTGGAGATTTCTACTCATTAAAATCTGTTCCAAAATTTATGGCAAATTATCGTATAATTGCCAAAACATTTCACTCAAACATAAAAACCTCTTTGTGGTGCTAGCGGGGCTATCAAAGCCATCAACAGCTCATCATCATCTAGGGAACCTGAAAGTCTTAATCCATTTTGTAGTTCAAAACGCAAAAACAATCCTGAAAGGGACATCCCTAGTTATGACAATGGATTTGTCGTACCTGACAAAAAAAGGTACTTTACTTGAGAGCACTTTTAGTCCACTGGTTTCGGATCCCAAGAGACCAGTTCGAAAATTGCGATGTAATTTTTAACGCTGCTAGAGGGTTTGTCTTGGATTTCATCTTTGGAATTTCTTTACCAAATTATCTCCTACACAAAACTTCTCGTTGTAACCAGACAAGCCAGAATTCCAACATCTGATGAGCTTACGAGAGCATGCCAGTTAAATAATAGGTGGTTTAGGTTTCTGCGTGCACCTCCCCAGAAATATAACTACACGCCACGGTGATCCAGACCACAAGAGCTGTGGGTGGTCCGCTTGGTAATAGCAATTTTCCGCTTAAAGGTGAACTACCGTTTTTTACAACCTGGACCTTATTTCTGGCATAAAACACGATTGTTTACCCACCCATATAACTTTGGTGTCATTTGGAGTTGTTTGGACGATATTTAGATCCGTGTATATCCATATAGTGGGAGTGAATGGGGCACCGAAATGCAGCCTCTAAATAACGCATTATCTGCCGCGAAACTCGTTCATTTCAATAATATTTTGTTATGATACGCTAGTGCTATTCCCTGTTGAGTCCAGAGTTACCTGTTATCTATTCGCTGACGTGCAGTGGTTTGTTGTTCTTTGTCCAGCTGTTCCTCTCTCTGCCTCCGCATCCTCCTTTCAACAAGGTCCTCATCCATATACTCTGGCTCAAAACGGTAAGGACGTCCATCATAAACAAAGTCGTCATCCACAACCTCAGAATCGGAAAAATATTCAGCCATGTTGCAAAAAACTAGCAGTAGCAAATTACAGGTAAACAAGCCTTGTGGAGTGTGCGTGGCGCTCAGAGATGACATCATCTCGGTCAGAGGTTAGTAGGTCAATCTACAGACCCCGGATGATGATAACTGGTAACTCCAGACTCAACAGGGAATAACACTAGCGTATCATAACAAAATATTGGTGAAATGAACGAGTTTCACGGCAGATAATGCGTTATTTAGAGGCTGCGTTTCGGTGCCCCAGTCACTCCCACTATATGGATATACGCGGATATAAATATCGTCCGAATGATTCCAAATTACACAAAAGTTATATGGGTGAATAAGCGATTGTTTTTTATGCCAGAAATAAGTTCCAGGTTGTAAAAAACGGTAGTTCCCCTTTAAGTATTTCCCGCTGCTTCTCCATTTCCGCAATTTTCGAATTGATTGTTTTGGATCAATGAAGGTGGAACACATCGAGGAAAGGTTAACTGAGGAGGTTCGAAGATACAAACATTTGTACGACTCGTCTTCTGCGAAATTTCGGCAAAAGTTTCAGTCGCCGTTGTTGAAAGTGAAGCAGAAAGTGGAAATAAAAGTGGAAACAAGCATAAATGGCTCGCACCGGCGTAGCCTAAGTGCGCAGGTTATGCCATCTAGGTTCCGGAGTAAGAGCCATAAACCTAAAGCCTTTCCTCGATCAATGAGTTGGCGTAAGGTAAGGAAACTTACTGCAGTTTCTCATTTTAAGCACCACAGCCAAGGAAGAAAAAGTCTCCAAAGGCAAATAGGAGCAATTTTCTGTTATTTAAAACTCTGATTGCAAGGAAGAAATGCTGCCCAAGAGAAGAACCTCGTATTAAAGAACACATACTGAGGTGAGTGCCAGAAATAAAAGTCAGTTTCTCTTGATTGGCGCTGGGGTACTCTGATAATACAGAATCAGCTGCAGTAACTCACGCAGCATGCACTCCGATCAACTTAAGCAAAGCCTCTGTTTGTACTTAGCTGTCAAAACGATAAGCTCACGGACGGCGTGGTGGGCAGCTCTGGCTGGCGATGGCGGCGGTGTGGGGGTGTAGGGGTCACAGAGAGACAGAAACACAGAGAGACGGAAGAGGGAACGAAATGTGATGGAGGATACCTAAGAGTAGAAAAATATGTGTGCTTGCTTTTGTGTGTGCATGTTTGCGCATGAGCAATCCAATGAGTAAGCAAATGTTAGTGCGAGACTGACTGAGAGACAAGCCTCAACCAGTGCTGAGGGCAGCAGGTTTTTGGCAGAAGCAGAGCTTTCGTGGGCAGAGGGAAGGAGAAGGGCGAGTCGGAGGAGGAGGAGGAGGAGGATTTGGCTGTTGTACCAGTGCCCAGCCATGTGGTGATGGCAGGGTCATGTCAAGCATGATTGGCTTTAGTTTTCTGACGGAGGTTGACCTTGAGATCGCACTGCTTTTAACTGACTCCGACTGCCCAGTGAGCACCGGGCAGACACGTTCCCGTTCTGCATCCCTAAGGCCACGGGCAGCAGGCAGCAACCGCACATGCATGAGAGTGTGCAGATGTTCTCTTCACATATTAACACTCCACGCTGGTGGCACTACACCAAGTAGTAAAATTTGCTAAAGCCAAAGACATATTTTCTCACTTGCATTTAGTATTCAGTGGAGGCCTTTTTGATATTTATTTTCCAAACTTTGAAGGTGTGAAGTTTTTGCTTTCCATTTTATTCCTCTCTACGTGGGCCGATTACATTCACAAGTACAATTACCGCCTCGATCGACAAGTCACCTTGGTTTACATCCACATCTGTCCAGAGCATAGACTGTATATAAATATGGACAATGCATCACCACTTCCTTGCATTGGCCAAACTGACGCTATTTTCCAGGGTATACGGGCGGCGCAATCAGTACAGTCCGAGAGTGGAGCCACGCGGAGCCGCAATATCGACGGCCCGACCACACTTCCTCCAGACTCACTCGTGTTTTTGTTTAATTAATACTACGCTCTGCTCTACCTCCACCAGTTACAAGGAAATGTTGGATTATGTACTGTACTTCTTTTACAAAATTATTTTACAACTCTCATGGTTCCCACTGGACCGCTTTGCGGAGCGGTTGGTATGTGTCGCATCCTGTTTCTATAGCGTCAAATAACTAACTAAAACAAAACTCATTCAAAATAATGATACTTGAACATTCATCAACATTATATTAACTAGGGATGTCCCGATCAGGTTTTTTTGCCCCCGAATCCGAGTCCGAGTCATTTGATTTTGAGTATCTGCCGATACCGAGTCCCGATCCGATACTTCTACAGTACATTAAAAAAAATGAAGAACAGCGAAGAAACAGATCCAGGATATCCCTGATTTTTTATTTTATCAATCTATGATATCAACACAACAGAACACTTCTGTGAGGTAGTTTGAACAATAAAATAATCAAGTAATAAAAAAAAGAAAAAAAAAGCGCCACTAGCTTGAAGTTGCTACCGTGTTCTGCTTCCTTTACAGCACGCAGCAAAGTGACGTCATGCCGCATACGTTGTTTCTGTGTGGAGTTGAGACGGTCTGACTCTGTACCACCACATAACAGCAACTAAGCTGTTATTTTTCCCATTTGTTTTGAAATATTATAGATCTGATAAAAAAAATAATGAGAATAAATATAAATATATATATATATATTCGATCCCTGATCGGGATGTAACGTCCGATTCCGATCGAGTCTGAAACCACGTGATCGACCCCGATTTCCGATCACGTGATCGGATCGGGACATCCCTAATATTAACTGCCTTAAATGACAGAAACCATCCTTGAAAACAAATAATTTGACGTGTATTTTAGTGTTTTAGTTCGGCCTATCCACTAACATGGAGGAGGCGGAGCTTATGACCTATACTGCACCCAGCCACCAGGGGGAGCTCTACTTGCTTTGGCTTCACCTTTAAGGAAGTGCTTCGGCCATTCATCTTTATATTGTCTATGGTCCAGACTCACACAATATAGGTATCAGTATCTATCAACAGAGCAACTCCAGACCAACTTTCCCAGCTAGCATATTAATTCTTCATGTTTCGATACCTCATAGTGACCTTTGACCTCCAATATCTAACGAGTTCATCCTTTAACATTTGTGGCAAATCTGAAGGAAGGCGTTCCATTGATGTGGTGTTCATAAATATGAGACGAACCTCTTGAAGACATATTGTTTGCAGCCACAGCCAATGCAGAGGCATAAAAATGATACCCAAGACCACACTGTGGATCTGCTGTCTGACATTATTAGAGACTCAGCCATGACTTATTTGAAACTGAAAACTACCAGCTACACGTCATTATGGCAGAAATGGTGACAGATACACTGTAGTCACCAGAAACATCTTCTCTGTGACTTAGAGTGGCAATTAGCAACCACCACAATCTGGAGTCCATTTATTTTCCCATTTGCCTCCATATTGTTGGCATGGTATGCCTCAAATTTCCAAAACCAGACTAAAGTCGGGGATGAAGAAAAGATAAAGGGGAATATCATTCAAATTACGCAGTCCTTCATTTAACTGAAAGCAGTCCGACGTTTTCGTAACATGTTCTAATGAGCGATGGAGTTGAAACTATCTGCAAATCACTGCATTTCATTTTACACAGCTATCCCAACTCATTTTTTTGAAACAAGTTGCATGCCATTTTAAATTGCTGGAAAATTGCTGGGATAATGGTGCACGGTACACAGACACATGTGTCATCCTATCTAGAGGTGAGTGAATCCGAAAGGATAGCCGGGACCCGAGGCACCTGTGGTGTTGAAGGTCACGCGTCTGAGTGGTTCCTGAAGGACGTGGGAAAGCGATCCCGCCTTTAAAAAACCCTGATGACGACACATTAGCCGGCGTCCGGGGAGCAGCAGCCACGACACACACGCCTGCACATGGGATCCTGTTTCACCATTAACCATGTTATGTGATTTGTGGGAAATCCTCTCAGATTGCAACCCCCTTTTGGCACTTTCTGCGAGTAACGATGTCTAGCATGGAGCCAGAAAATGACCAAGAGTTTGTATTTCTGGAGACATTTTGGAATACCAACATGCAGTTTTTGACATCTTTTGATTCGACAAGTTTAGAGACCACAAATGTTGTTTAATATTTTCTGTACATACACTTCCCTGATCCCCTTTTCTAAATCTTGTGGTTATGCTTGATAGAAATAAAAAGAAAAAACATAACAACATGGCTTTGATTGATTGTAAAAGTGAATTCTTCAAATAAGTGTCTGCTGTGCGGCACAAACGGCAGTCCTAATGCATTCATATTCAGCTTTTTGAAAGCCAGCCCGCTTGATGACTGCTTGTTTTTTTTTAAGCCTACGCTTTGGAGATAAGTGCTGAGCAATTTCGTGAACAAGCTGGTCTCTGCGTTCAAAGATAAAAGACGACTGTGAAAGCAGAGATCTTTTTAGCTTTGACAAGGGAGGAATAATAATCACGGTGTGGGTGATTTGACTGGACTACTAGATCAACTGGATAAACTGCAGCTATTGTTGCATGGATACATGCAAGCACGCTGTATGTTAGTGTGAATGAGAAGTCACGTAGTGGAAAAATACCTCAGAAATGCAATGCACAGACGAATGGAAATTAAGGGTCCTTTTAAAATATGAACTAAATATGATTGAGAATTGGAGATGAATGGCAATACATTTTTAATTCACGATATAATAACTAAATTGGAAAAGTGATTTTCCCTTTGCTCTGCAGTTCTTCTCACGTTCAATGGGACATATTACGCTCAGTTTTTGTCCCAGCGGTGTAGTTGCTGGTTAGATTAATACCTTACAAGCAAAGCATAACCTGAGCTCATAAATTACGGCGCACCGCTAAAAGAACACACTACTATCCACCAGCATCAAGTAACCGGAGCTGGCGCCTCCTTTAATGCATTTGTATTCTGCTCAATAGTTTATTTACATGAAAATGGAGAGCAGAAGGCGCTGTAGGGACATGGCACAACGTAAGTCCAAGAAAAGGTGCGATCAAGAAAAGATAATTCAACGAAGCAAAGAAGCCAAAAGACAAACAGAAAGGAGAGAGAGACAGGGCTATATGTATGCACACGCAAGGGTTGATGGGTAACGAGACACAGGTAAAACCAATGAGGGTGGAGCAAACAATCACACAGGTGAGGAAAACACAAAGGAACTAAAAAAAAATAAATAAATAAACAGCAGAAAGACAGAAATGAGAATCTCCACAAAGGAGAACATACTTGAAAACGCAAATTTAATAAAAGGTCAAAACTGATGGCAAGGTAGCTGTTCAAAGGAAGAACAAAACTGCTGTAACTCAACACAGCAGAAAGATTCTGGTGAATCATGTCCTTAAAAGTTAAAGTGGGTACAGAAGTAAACACCTTTTCTACGAATGCCACTCTGACTGACCACTCTTGACTGCTGAACAAGCTTAGTAGCGTAATTTATGTGTAAAGCAAGAAACAGCAGTTGATGTGCATGCAAGCTGTTAGAAAAAGAATAGTCTTGATAGCAATGAGAATAGAAGGAGTGGTAGACAAGCAACATAAAGTCTGAAGAGGAGGAAGCCATACCCGTGGACTTTGCACACTGCAATGTAGCACTGCTTTTCTTAAAGGCAAGTAATGCACTGATTGCATTACCAAGGTGGCAATAGTTGTGTCAGGCTAACAGGATGTGGCTACTCTCTAAATGAGACCTAATCAGTTCCGTGCTATGACTCAGTGTCAGCACTGTAATGGCCAGTTAGGGCCACAGGTGGCACACTGTATACAACAAGGAGAGTTATCTAAAAGAAGAAGAAGAAGAAGAAGAAGAAGAAAAGTTGTCTTGCAGAATCCTGATCGTTGTGTCCTTGAATACGGAGAGTATAGAGGAACAATACGAGCACCTCAATAAACATGGGTACCCAACAGAGGAAGACAGTGATTACACTTACTGTTCAGAGCCTGTCTACACGGGCTCCTGTCACCAAACAGCTGTGGACCTCAGCTACGCACATGCATCGGCGAAGTACAAGGACCGAGCTTGACGCGTCCTACTTAAGTTGTTAGAAAGCAGATGATTGACGCTTAAGGGGGGGAGGGGGGGGTATACTGTACGTGTCAGTCAGACGCCATGTGTCGCCTTATGGAATTTTTTCCCATTGAATTTTATTCAGCATCGTGGTGGTTAGCACAGATGCCTCACTGCAAGAAGGTTCTGGGTTTGAATCCATGGGCCGACTGGACCTTTCTGTGTGGAGTTTGCATGTTCTCCCTGTGTCAGCGTGAGTTCTCTCCGGGTACTCCGGCTTCCTCCCACCGTCCAAAGACGTGCTGGTTAGGTTCATTGGTGATTCTAATTGGTCGTAGGTGTGAGTGTGAATGGTTGTCTGTCTCTCTGTATTAGCCCTGCGATAGACTGGAGACCTGTCCAGGGTGTACCCCGCCTCTCACCCAATGACAGCTGGGATAGGCTCCAGCCCCCCGTTGCAAACCTTCACAGGACAAGTGGTTACAGGAAATGAATGAAGTGCATCGTGTGCACAGTATGATTTTCATTAAATGGTTGCATGGTCGCTTAGCGTGTTTATATCTTAACAACAATAAGTCTTGTAGCTGAGCATCATATTTCATTATATACGTAATATTCGTGTATATTAATAAACCCACACAGGTGACTGATACCTCATCGCATTGGCTGCATTTTAAATAGCTGCAACAACTTGTTGCGTAATACTGATTGCATTTGAAGTCCACCTCTGTTTGCCTGTGTGCACAGATTTCATTTCACATTGAGTGAAAGCTTGAGTTTGAATTTATTAGACAAATACAAATGTATTAACACTACATTCATTATTTTATTTACAAAAGTTATATGCTATAAAAGATGTTTGGACTCACAAGAAGGGGAACCAACTTTATTTGATAAAGTTAAAAGATGTTTGTATAGAATAGTACAGTAGCACAGGTCTTGATCTCCCATGCACTATTCATGCTATATATTTTTCCTCACACAGTCTCGGATGGATCAACCTGCAGCTTGGATTTTCACTGCAGCCGCAGTATGTGATCACGGTCAAACAACGCGCAATTTACAGACAGTTCTTTAGTCTTTTAATAGTAAAGGGGTCCCTATGGTAACAAGGAGGAATGAAGTGGTGGGGGGGGGGAAAAAAGGATATAAAAATGCTTCTCTTGCTGACATCCACCCAAGCTGAGAGTACCGTGTTCTTTCAAGTGTGTTTTCAGCAACCAATTTTCATACTGCAAAACCTGTTTTCTGTTCATCTCCTGGGTCTAAATATAGAGATAGAGAAGAAGGGGGAGAGAGAGAGAGAGTGAGTGAAAGTGAGAAAGAGAACCATCTCACACTGGCATTTTGTCAGATCCTGTTTTTTTCTTGTTTTTTTTTTTTTTTCTTGTGCAGATTTTTCCAATTACGGCTGAGTGACACGCAGTGTGGCAAATGGTGGAGCTGTTGGCGCTCATTTCGTCGCAAACAGCAGTTAATGAGCTTTTTATCGTCTCTTTATGCGATATCTGCGAGAAGGCAGATGAAAGCGGAGATATCTTTGAGAAAATCCCAGAAGCCCCCGACGAAATGAAATACAAATTTTTAAACGCCTGCTCAGCTTTAATCGTGTTGTCATAGAAGAGTTTTTGTCGTTTTCGTAACAACTAAATGTGTAACAATGGGTTTACGGTGACCACTGTTGGTTTTAAATAGACTAGATTCAATCGATTTCATGTGTTTTCAAACCTCTTTAAAGTTAAAGAAAGGTCCGGTACTTAAAAGTTCACAATAAATTGACAAGAATATCTATTATTTGACAAGTATCAAGAGAAAAAAAATGTATTATACTGTACAACCTAGCTCTTTAACTATTGAGTTATACAGCATAAAATAATATTCAGTAGAGATCATTGGGCATAACATCTACAGATAATACTAAAGTAACCTTTGTTGTTGTGCAATTTACATTGTGGCTTATTGTAATTATGCCTTTTTATCATACTAACGTATAAGCTGTGAAATATTATTTCATGGCTTTGCAGGATTATGTTTAATTATCAGCTACAGCTCTTTATTTGTGTGTGGAACATTTCCGTAGTTATTTATGACTTCCCCAGTCTGAGAGCAATTTGGGTTCCTACCTGTCATTGTTTACAGTGTGGCTAAATTGGATGTGACAGTCTTTTTCCGTGCTTGTGTTTCTGTGGTGGAAATAGAGCAGTGTGTATACTATTTTAATGCGCTGGTGCTGACTAAAGGACATGGTTATAATGATAAAACATGGAACTTGCAGAAAAACCACAGCCCATAGGGTTGCCTACTGTGTAAAGGTGTGTCTTAGCGCTTTCCCTCTCTGTTCGTCTCAATCCCTACCCTTCCTGTCCCTTTCTTTTCTTTACTTCCTCTTCCATCTTTCATTACAGGAACCAGGGGGACTAGGCCCTGTCTCACTGCCTTGGTTCCTCCGCCTCTGAAGGACATCATCCATCTACACATTCCACCCATAGACTGTATAAAGATGGACGGACTGCAGAACTGCTCCTCAAAAGTGAAGCCAAAGCAAGTAGAGCTCCCCCTGGTGGCAGGCTACAGTATAGGTCATAAGCTCCACCCCCTCCATGTTTGCGGATGGGACTTGGGCCAAATTAAAACACTAAAATACACGTCAAATAAATAGTTTCTGTCATTTTAGGTAGTTAATATAATGTTAATGCATACTCAAGAGTCTATTTTGTGGATATGTTTAGTTATTTGACGCTATAGAAACAGGATGTGACATAATGGCGACTACCAGTTGCCATGCCAACCGTTCCATACAGTTGTATCATCGATATCGCGGCCACGCGTAGCTCCACTCTCGGACCACACTGCCCAGACTCTGGCTCCAAACTCGCAAGACGGCGCCGCCCGTATGGCCAATGCAAGGAAGTGGGGACGCATTGTCCATATTTATATACAGTCTATGCTTTCACCCCCTCATCAGTCCATCCATTTTGCCTCACATCCTGTGAACCAATAAACTTTCTTGCATCAATTAAGCCGTGATCTTTGTCGGTGAAAAGTATAATCGGGGTCACTAGCGGCCACATTACTAGTTTGAAGTTGGCCTAGCAGATAATGAATCAACCAATGCAACATTAAAATTAACGCTTTAACTTTCTTGAATGCAATACTCCTATATGGACAAAATTATTAAAATAAACACTCCAAAATGGCATATGATATTTTTTTGAGCTGTTGCGTCCTGATCATCAGGCAGATTGGTTCGTCAATACGCTTCTGTCCAAACAAATTCACGCTGGTCGGACAATTGCTTTTCGTATAATGTGGAGAAAAATGTCACATCGGGATTAGGCCGTTACTATTACGTGGATTAGGTTGCAAAACCAATTGACACCACGCCAATGAAGTTATCAGTGTGGCGGCATTTTTGTTAAAATGAATTACCAAAACGGCGAGTGTTTTTGCAAACTGCACCTCAGGAACTGATGCTCTTTACACTTTTGTGAGGCTCTGAGTGTGTTGGTGCACGCTAATCATCATTTTAGTCTCATTTTAGTGTGATTTCATATACTGTTAATATAGTAGATGTTTAGCCGAGACAACACATAGAGACAAGTTGGATTTGACCAAAAATCTTCTTGACTACAGGTCTTGAATTTAGAAGTTAACTGGAATTTATTATGTTAAAAAACAAATCCTATTTAAATTACCTTCATTATTTTTCAATACATTGATTCGACTGTATTATCACCAATCATCAGACAGAAACCTGAACGACTTCCTGTTGACGGGCAGCATCAATCAGTTCATTAGTGGACACCACGGACCCTGGGAAAGGACTCATCCTTCAAAAGGACAGTCCTGTGTGTCCTCTACCCTCCTTCCTCCTCCGTCCCCCATCCTCACCCCCTGGGGATGCGCAGGAAGTGCTTTAGGGCCCGAGGTGGGAGGGGTGAGGCGCACGCATCAGGCCTCGATGATTAAGAGTCCAGATCCGGTGACCATGAGTGTCAGCCTCGACAACGCAAACACTATCCAACCGCTCTGGTCTGGTGGAGTGTGAACCCACCCCAACCGGCTCGGTCAGAGGCGGAGATGGGGGAGGCATACAGCCCGTCATCCACTACTGATGGATGGGGGACATTACGGCTCTTGGGGACAGGTGCCACTGACGATTAAAGGCCCCAGCCAGTGGCTTGGAAAGAATGGAAGTGGAAAGGGGAGAGAGGAAGGAAAGGGAAACTGTTGCCGCAGAACGAGTAAACACAAACACTGCGGGGGGAAAGCAGATGTGAAACAAGTGGCGAGGTGAAGGGGAAGGAGGAGGCATTGCAGGTGGAGGAGAGACAGATGGCAAGAGGAGTTTTTTTTTTCTTCTTTTCTGCATTTAGTTGTTAAGCGTGATACTATATGACTACCGTCATAAAAACTAACGTGGCTGCTGCTAACAGGTGCAGAAACACGTTGCTTGGTCTCTTTCAGCCCACTTTTAACAAACACTCTACTTTTTGCATGTCACGACTGTCTCCCAGAGTCCAGTAGCTGCCCCGGCTGCTCTCCTCTGTGCTGCGTTGATGACATTTGTTTCCTAGCCCTGTCACCGAGCACTGGGGGACGAGTGCTACCTCCCCTGCCTCAGACACAATTCACCTGTCCGTCACCGATACTCCACCACCTCCCCGTCTTGTCACAGCTACCTCGTAATTGGTCCCCTGCCTTGTCTGGGATTCACTCTTCACCAAAAACTTTTGCAATTTAATGTATCACTAGCAGCTTAATTTCTATTTCATCTGATACGCGGCGAGCGGACGCCAAATTAAGCAGTAGTTGATATGTCACATCGCCCATAGGACCCTTCATTCCTACATAATAATCGCAGCAGTGAAACTGAAACCCCCCCTGCGAAGGTAAAATGTGGAGAAAAATAATCTGCGCGCTGCAGCTCATTCCCATTATCGCTCCCGATCACGGAGGGACGGAAAGAGGACGACGTGTGAATGAAAGACACAAGATGGGTAGGAGGAAGCAGCGGTCCGCTGGGAACGGGCCACCCTTTGTTCATGCCAAGTTCAACAGACCCGACTGTGGAATTGAATCCCCATAACGCCGAGGCGAGGAATAATAGGGAGCGGGGGCTACACTTTAGGTTTCGACTTGCAGAGTGAAATGTACGGCCATCAGCAGAAAAAAAGGACACGAGTAGGGACCAATGTCTATCTCGGCAACACCAGTGATTATCTGGAAATTGCCTTGACATTCAGCTATAATTTGCTCTGTAATGACTGGAAATAGCTGGGGATGAGTCCTCCCAGATTGCTATGTTATCAAAAATTGCTCCCGTGAAAAACAACGTTTTTACATTTGCAAACAGCGGGAGGAAACTCTTCATCAAACCAACAGCCCCTCCCCTCCGCTCCTTCCGGATTCAGCTGTAGCTCCTCTTATGATCCTTCAATATTTATTTTTTATTTTTTTCTCTCCAATCCGTCAGTGTTTACTGTTATAATGTTTAATGTTTGCTCATCTGCTTACCCATAATCCCTCAGCACACGTTCCCTCTCCTCCTTGGCCTCTATATTAAGGCTCCGTCGTCACTGGCGGATTAACTCCTGTGAACTTCTCAGGGATGATACGGAGCTAAAACATGCTATGAACTATGCCTGACTGTCACAGCCGCTACAGTGGCCCTTTGCAGTGTGAATACTACATCTAGTTCTCATAGATCACAGGTGTCAAACATACGGTCCGTGGGCCAAAAGTGGCCCGCAGCATGAATTCTGCGAAAATTACATAGAAGAGTGCGATTTTTCAATGAAAAAGAACTGCTAGAGTTGTCGTTATTTATAGGTTATTAAAGGGTTATTACAGGTTATTTATGATATTAGGTTATTAATTACCATTTTTTACAACCTGGACCTTATTTCTGGCATAAAATACGATTGTTTACTCACCCATATAACTTGTGTGTCATTTGGAGTTGTTCGGAAAATATTTAGATCTGCATATATCCATATAGTGGGAGTGACTGGGGCACCGAAACGCAGCTTCCAAATAACACATTATCTGCCACGAAACTTGTTCATTTCACCAATATTTTGTTATGATACGCTAGTGCTATTCCCCATTGAGTCCAGAGTTCAGCCATGTTGCAAAAAGCTAGCAAATTACAGGTAAACAAGTTGCGCAGGGTGCCCGCGGCGCTCAGAGATGACATCATCCAGGTCAGAGGTTAGTAGGTCAATCTACAGACCCCGGATGATGATAGCAGGTAACTCTGGACTCAACGAGGAATAGCACTAGTGTATCATAACAAAATATTGGTGAACTGAACGAGTTTCGTGGCAGATAATGTGTTATTTAGAGGCTGTGTTTCGGTGCCCCATTCACTCCCACTACATGGATATACACGGATCTAAATATCGTCCGAACGACTCCAAATGACATCAAAGTTATATGGGTGAGTAAACGATCGTATTTTACGCCAGAAATAAGGTCCAGGTTGTAAAATATAGTAATTCCCCTTTAAATTGGGCTGTATGTGGCCCCCGAACTAAAATGAGTTTGACACCCCTGTTTTAGATGATGATGAAGAGGAAGAAGCTTTGAACAAGAATGGAAAAAAGAAACACATTTGCCAGTAAAAACAGCTGGTTTTCAAGGTTCACGCTGACTGTTTGACCTGCTCAAGCCACAAAATACAAAATAATACGTTGTGTTACTATGGAATGAAACATGCTACCAAAGCTACCAAAGCTAAGCAGAAGTCCACAAAACTGCTTATGGTGTTTTAAAGTACTTCCAAAGAAAACAGAGCATAAAAAAACAAAACTTTCTTTTTTTTTCTTTCATTGTCAGTCTCCTAAAACCTATGCATCCCACCTAATTATAATGAAAGCAGTGTTCCTTCTCAGTTAGTTCACGTCTGATAGGTTGTCATGTGGGTTCCTGCTTCCTCTTGAAAGTGTCCCTTTATCAGTGAATCCACACAGATACTGTTCCAAGCCTCTCGCCAGCTTATCTCCGCTCGACCGTTAATTAGTACCAAGTGCGGCAATTACACTCAAATATCACGGGCAGCGAAGGCACAAAAGATGCCCCCACCTCCCTCCTGCTACCTACCCTCGTTCCCCCTTCCTTACCCTGGCCTTAAAACTATAGGCCGGCTCCCACAGATGACGGGAAGGAGAGAAGGGTAAGGAGAAAGAAATGAGGGAAAGGGAGATTTTTTTTTTTTTTGAGCAACACAAAGACAGAACATGGATAAGGCTCTGCTGTCGGTTTTAATTGGTTTGCCTCTCCTGAGAGGAGCCCCAAATCTGGAAGGTTTTAGATGTTGAGCCTTCTCCCGTATACGTCTGTAATTTCTGCAAGTCTGTGCGTGTACACGGGTTGAATTTTGCACGCATAAATCAACACGTGTCGGGATAACAGGCTAGAGTTGGACGTATTTGCTGGTGTTGTTTACCGAGGTGACACTTAACTACACAATGAAAACAACACGCCCAGTACAGAACATTTGTGAAGGTTCTCTATGTTCCTAACACCAGTTTTGAATTTGCAACTGTACTAGTTATCGTCATTTACCACTCTTCCTGTGTAGTAATCACAAGTAGGGTGCAAAATTAAGCCAAAGCAGAAATGCCAAAAACTGAACTTCCTTGAATATCCCATTGAGGCTGTCTCCAAAAGCATGCCAAACCCTGATACAGTAGACCCCCATGTAAAAGTGCCAGCTACACAACATATAATGTTCTATCTAGAGTTATTCTATAATTCACCTGTTCAAATTGTATTGAGGCTTAAAATGATGCATAATTAGGGACAAGGCCTCTTTGAGTGACAGATAGGTGCTTTCACAGGTCGATAGCTGTCTGCCTAGATGTAGCCACCTGCCTCAGCTCCACCTTTAACCGGGAGTAGCGCAGAGTCAGGCACTGGCCAGGGTCACCAAAGTGAGCTTCAAAACATTTTAGGAAATTATAATGGATGGTGTCATGGATGGTTTGTTCATCATTACTTTACAGAATATTGTGTCTATAGTTGTCATGGATAAACATAAACCATTGACAGGTGAAGTAAATAACAATGACCATCTTGTGACAATACAATGTTCTACTGGGAAACGTCTGGACCTGGCGTTGGTGTGGATGTTCCTTAGACATGTAGCACCCACCTACACCAGACCAGGCACCCCCACCCCATAGCAATGACACTCTTTGATGGCAGCAGCCATCCCCAGCAGGATGCAGCCTGACACAGGAACACGCACACAAAAAACACATGAAGAACAGCACAAGGTGTTGACCTGGCCTCCAAATTCACTAGATCCATTGATCAAGTATCCGTGAGATGATCCACAGAGGCCCCTCCCCTCAACCCAAAGGCCCCCACTAACAACATCCTGTTGCCAGACACCACAGGACACCCTCAGAAGGCCCATGTCCATTCTCTGATGAGTCACAACTGTTTTGGAGGAAAACCTACACAATATTAGGTCATAATGTTATGGCTGATTGTAGTACATACACACTAGATATGAAAACGGTTCCCTAATTGTTATCGGCCTGAATTTAAATATCTGAGAGTAAAAACTCACCCATTTCAGATCATTATCCTCAGGCAGACATGAGGGTTCACAGACCTCACATCTGAAGAATCCTCAGCGTAGTTCCTTCTGAAAGTTCTCTTACTTCTGACGGAAGTTGTTTCAAAGGTAAAGCAGACACAAAAGCACAGGACCGGCAAGACATTATCTGACTCACTAAAAAGCATCTATTAGTTCTCAGGGTCCACCAGCTGCACAGAGATGGCTGTGCGCATCTAATTGTGCGTGTTCCTTCTAAATACGGTCTGTAGATGCATTACCTGGGGAGCGCATGAGGACGGTAGCTATACCATCATCAGAGTGAGGAAAAGAAATACTCCTTCGCCTCATATTACATTTAGAAACATGTACAGAAATGAAAAGATGGGGACATTTTAGGATTGCTGTGATGGTGGTAGGGGCCTGGGCTTTAGATAAAGCTAAGTAGGGTTGCACTTAGGAGTAAATTTATGTTATAGTGTAGATTTAAGCACACAGAGCAATGGTTTAGACCATGATGTAGTCAATTAAGAGCCTCATAATAGGAATAAAGAAGGACATTTGCAAACTCTATGGCTCACTAGCTCCACTGCCTCCGTCAGTGTCTGAAAGGCCTCAGGTGTTAGCTTGTTCTCCCCACGCGCGCAATCGGGCTGCTCCGCGAACAGCTGACTAGACAGCAACCAGGAAAACTGGCAACCATCTGGCGCCACTGGGGATCCAGGTACCCCCCCTATAGCATTCATCATGAACAGAGGAACTCCGCGGGGGGAAGGCAGGGGGAACAAATTAGGATGTAGCACATAATCTTAAAGGTTCTCGCGCTGCCTGAGAGTTACTTTTAACTCTGGAGGGACACTGTAATCTGCATTAAACAACATCTGCGACGGTGGGGTGTATCAGCCAGCGAGACATTTAGCAGACAGTCATGGAAAACTTCATATTACAAGCGCTGAACTTCACTAAACATCTGGCGGCGCTCTGAATCTCAGAGTTACAAGAGTACTACAGGGTCTTTCAGCCCTGTGTGCCTTGCTCTGAGTCTACCACAGAGTTGGACTTAATGTCTTTTTGATTTTAGCTCCACAGCACGGATCCCGCGCCCCGCAGAGCAAAAAGAGGCTGAGGTGTGGTGAGCACAGTTAAGGAGTTGTATAAGGTTGCGGAGAACATATAAAAGCAACGCAAGGTCAGCACACTGCGGCTGCTGCTTTGTGACGAGGAGCAGATTTAGGTTCACCGGCACTCACTGAAGAATTCCCCCTAAAACGAGCCTTGACAACCGGCAGCATCATTATTTTTGTAATTATTTTCCCACACGGGCTGTCGACGTGTTTATAAAAGAAGAAGCACCTGTTTGTTGTTTTTGTGCCGGGACGGCTGACAAGACCTGAACGTCGGCGCTGACAAATATTAAATTAGCGGCTGTCATTTAGTTGCAAAAATGTTAAGGTCTCTGGTAATTGCTGCCCTTCAACCACGGTTTTGAAAAACATTTTTAAGCTTATCATTGTAATAACAGAGTTAAACGTCATATTTTTAAAAAACTAACATCTTTTTCTTCTGTTTGTGTTCTTTCATTAATACACAGGATTAGATGTTACAATCCCTTGCGCCAAAATCCCAGGCAAAACACATTTAGAGGCCCTGTCCAACTGAGACACCCTAACAAACCTACAGTCATGTGATATGACGCTTAACCTACAATCTAAATGAACTAAGTAAATGCTGCTGGCTTGTATGGCCCGCTCAGCAGCAGACGCTAACTCAAACCTTGTGAAATATAAGCTAACCAAATACTGCTGGCTAGCTTAACCTACAATCTAAGTAAACTAAGTAAATGCTGCTGGCTTGTAGGCCCACAGAGCGGCAGAGGATAGTTCGAACCTTGTGAAATATGAGCTAACCTAACGCTGCTGGCTTGTATGGCCCGCTCAGCAGCTAACCATAGCTACCAAGCACAATGTGGTTTTATCACATTTAATCCAGGCTAGAAATCAACCAAAGAAAGTCTAGAGGTGGCAGAAAATGGCACATTGTCTCTAGATTAACGTGAAATAAGTCAATCACACTGTCAAAAATGAATAAATAAATTAAAGAAAAACATATAAAAACCATAAATTTAACCATTTTGGCAGGGGGCAGCACAGTGGTCTGGTGGTTAGCACTGATGCCTCATATGCGTGGGTTCCTCCTTCCTCCCACCATCCAAAGACTCGCTCGTTAGGTTCATTGGTGAATGACTGTCATTGGTCGTGAATGGTTGTCTGACTCTCTGTCTTAGCCCTGTCATAGACTGGAGACAGGTCCAGGGTGTACCCCGCCTCTCGCCCAATGACAGTCCCCCGTGACCCTCCAGAGAAAAAGCAGTTACAGAAAATGAATGAATGAATGTTGTGTTGCTTGCTGAACTGTTGATTTATGCTATATGCAATTTTAAAAATGACTTTTTGATCATTTGTTTTAACCGACTTCTTTGACTTGATGTCAGTGAATTTGAGGTGAGGAAGTCCTTTAATAAAGTCGCTTTCGGGCTGGTATGAACACAGCAATCACACCCCGTTCTCGACCAAATGAACCGAGCTGAGCCCGCTTAGAGAGGGCGGTCTCTACGATTGTGGCCGATGGCAGTAGCATCACAAGGAGGTTAATTTGCAGTGTGAACACCACGTCACCCGCGGACCGATACAAGTACCTCATTATTATGCAACCAAGTGATTTACCTGAGGTGTCTGGAAGATCACTGCTGCTTTTTTTGAGTTGTGTGGCTGCAGCAATGCACCTTCTCAACATATAGACATGTAGCCTAGACGCTTGATCATGTTGTTCAGCATGAACCACGGAACAGAAATAAATGCCAGTGCCCACACTTGCTGCCTATGCTCCACTATTTCCAGATTGTGACAAATAATAAAATTGTTTGCAAGCGCATGGTGTTGTCAGAACTTTGTCTCGATTAAAGTATCATGGGTAATTGATAGGTTAGACATGAGTGTATTAACCAGTCGTCAGGGAGACTACAGCTCCAGTTGATTCTTGCATTGCACTGCAGGTTTTAGTTCTTTGTGTTAATTCATTCATTCATGCATCTTCTTTAACCGCTTGTTCCTGTTCAGGGCCGCGGGGTCTGCTGGAGCCTATCCCAGCTGTCATTGGGTGAGAGGCGGGGTACACCCTGGACAGGTCTCCAGTCTATCAGGGCTAACACAGAGAGACAGACAACCATTCACACTCACACATACGGCCTATTTAGAATCACCAATGAACCTAACAAACATGTCTTTGGACGGTGGGAGGAAGCTGGAGTACCTGGAGAGAACCCACACAGACACAGGGAGAACCGGGACTTTCTTGCTGTGAGGCATCAGTGCTAACCACCTCGCCACTGTGCCGCCCTCTTTGTGTTAATATTTTAAACTTTTTGCAGCGTGTCATGGGTAATGTTTCGTGGTGAAGAATCTGGATTGTGGATAGGCCAACAGTCGAGAGGAATCTTTAACTGGGACAGATCATTGCGTTTCAGGTGAACGTGCACTCGATGGCAGAACGATGAGCAGGCAAAAAAAATTAAAAAAGTAACTTCAGCCTATTATTTAACAGATTATGTTCTCCGGTGGTGTTTTCATGTTTCCACGAGCAGCAGGAAAGTTCGAGAATTGACTTTCCACTGATGAGCAGCATCGTTTAAAGCGAGAGCCGCGGCACAGCTTTACCATTGTCGCTCCGTAGTCATTAACGCTGGCAAACAAAAAAAAACTATTTACCACTAACAACAGCAAGTCTGACCTGTTAATTTCCTCTCAGAAATATGTTTCACAACAGAGAGCCGCCGATTTAATTCATTTCCTCTGCCTGCTATGTCTCCTTAATGACTGTAATCATGACCTTTTGTGGATCCTACAGCTCTACCTCCTTCCCACACAGCGCTCTCCACTGTCTTGTCTACACATTAATTTGATCTTATGAGAATCAAACCTTATTACACCTGAAGGTCACCGCATTATCCCCCGCTTTCAGACTCCAAATATTCACACGTGGCGCTTCTTCGAAAGGTGAAAGAACGAGAGAGAGAGAAGAAAGAGAGAGAGATGCGACAGTGTTATCATTTCCCCTGATAAAACCCAAACGCTAGGGAAACCGGGGTAAAAGCTCACATCTCTAAAATGCTGCAGGTTAAAGATTGAAAATAGATCCTCGCGGCAGTGCCTGCGAGAGATGGTTACTGTATTTCGGGGAGTGTTTGCGGCGAGGGAGGCACGCAAGCAAAGAGAGAGAGAAAGAGAGAGAGAGAGAGAGAGAGGGGCTGTGGGGAAAGGAACAAGAGTGTCACATCCATTTGTAACTCCTGCTGTGATGTCAGGATGCTGGCGGGGGCTCGCCAACTGTGCACAGTGACATTGATGGATGCAGGTGAGCGCGCCGGCTTTCTCCCCAAATACTCATCTGTGAAGATCTGTCTGTTTGTTGTTCCTTTATAAACTCATCGCTGAAAGTTGGGGAGGAATCAAGCTTGTAGGATAAATGAGGAGGAGGCCGAGAGTGGAGTGAGGAAAGTGGTGGAGGGAGTCCTGCACAGATCAAGAGAGTACATTAGAAAGTTGGTGTTTCCTTCTGCTTGAACTTTTCCCCCCTCGATTCTGTTTAAATATTAAAGGCTTGTAATTAAAAGGTGACGAAGTGGGACGCCACGGGGGGCTCTGGCTCTATTGACCGGGGGAGTAACAAAGCATCAGTCGCTACGCCTTGCATCCAGCATCGACTAGCAAGCTCGCAGGGCTGCGGGAGCTGGAGGCGAGGCACGTCTGAACGCCGAGATGTTTTCATCTGTTTATGCCCCAGCAAGAGCTCCGCCGGGCTCCCAGGGAGTCCTGACAAATATGAGGCGAGGGCCCACCGCGGCAGATATGCATTTCTGAGCGTTTACGTATTGCTTAATTTGTTTCTCTCCTCCACGTGGGATTGGTCTCTCGCTGAGAGATGACTGGCAGACAAGGAGAAGGAGGAGGAGGAAGGGGAAAAAGTCGGTTTTCAGCACTTTGCAGAGGCTCGCGGTGCAGCGGCGATGCCCCCGCCACCACGGGCACTGCTCTGCTTTGGTTACACGCAAAGGAAAAGCATTCATCAAGTCCGGGGGCCCTCTGAGTGTTGAATGCCGAGGCTGTTTATCATCGTCAGCGTCGGATGCACGCATGAAACAGATCATGCAATCATTGTGCACTTGGGCCTCAGCGGCGGATGGAGGCGTCGTCAGGGGGGGGACCGGCACACTTAACCGTCTACGAGCAAGAAGCGTAGTTATCGATAGAGTAATGATCAGATTGTGGTATTGAACAAAAGCAGCCGCTGCACCTCGAAAGGCTGCGGACAAGATGAGAGCAACCGCGTCGGAGCTGCGAGTTGCAAAGCTGTGAAACAGGCGCAAATATTGTATTGAATCCTTCCCTTCATTAATCATACATGCCTTTGAGTAAATTCACAGCTCAACAGATTTAATAAGAGCCGTGCTGGTGGGCCCAGGCAGTCTATGCGCCTCATATATACCAGTGTAAGAGAGATCATTATGGAAATTCTCGGAGGGAGGTGAACTTTAATAACTGCTCAAAATAAATCAAGAGGCGATATGAAAATTGACAGGCGTTTCTTTCCCCCCTCCCCCCGCCTCCCACCTCCAGACTTCAGGTAGAGTGTGGAATTGAAACAACACTAAGCGTCAGAACCTCTCAAGTAATATTGCTTCTTGAGAGAGATTCTGATTATGCAGGTTAGGATATTATGTGCCGCTGCTTTGGGTAATCATGTAGCGCTGCAGCCGCGCTACTATTGCAATAAATCACAGTTTATGATAATGACTCGGGAGGAAATCATTGACACCTAGGCATCCGGAACACGATGTGCGCCGCTCATGCATATTCAGCGACCGGCACCTTCCGTTTGTTCCACCCTTTTGCTTTACGGGAGAACTCCGGCCGCGACATATGCGATTGTGAGGGGAGATGTAAATCGTAGGGGAAACGACAAAACACAGATGACCTTTCCCGGCAAATCTGGGATGACCTTAGCGAGAGGGAATGCAAATGTGAGCAATGACAGAGTTTCAAAGGGCGCTTTTAGCCACGGAGGATATCCGAGCCTGCCTGGGTTGCATTGATACGTGTTAAGTTGCACCCCTAGGTTGTTATGTTCATATACAACAAAGGTGTGATGGATACACATCCGCCTTCGTGTTATTCTAGAAATGACCACGCCGCTTTATAAACCTTAAGTATGATATTGATCAAACTGCTTAGTCTGGTCTAATTATGTCTCTAACGGCGTTGCCAGGTAGCGCAGATACCTCCTCCGACAGCACACTTGGGGGCAAATCAATCATGCAGTCAATCCTAATGTACTTTACTGTCTTCCACAATGGCTTTATTGAAGTAATCAAAACAAGTAGGAGTGATATAACAGCTGCAGAAACAGAACCAATTTACAATTAAATGCAATACATGTACCACTTACATCAGCTGCCACACTGTTCAGCAAGCTTTTACAGATTTCAACAAATTTTTCTCAGCTTTGTTTTCCATGATACTTGCACATTCACATACATTTACTATACATGCAGTGACATCTAGGACAGTAGTTTCTTAAAAATCTACTCATTGTAGTAATGTATGTAGTACATTATGTAGTATAAACATACGTACACACTGATTTCTGTGGACTTTAAAGGGGAACTACTATTTTTTTACAACCTGGACCTTATTTCTGGCATAAGATACGATCATTTACTCATCAATATAACTCGTGGCGTTATTTGGAGTCCTTCGTCAGATATTTACATCCACGTATATCCATATAGTGGGAGTGACTGGGGCACCGAAACGCAGCCTCTAAATAACGCATTATCTGCCGCGAAACTCGTTCATTTCACCAATATTTTGTTATGATACGCTAGTGCTATTCCCCGTTGAGTCCAGAGTTACCTGTTGTCTATTAGCTGACTTGCAGCAGTTTGTTGTTCTGTCTCCAGCTGTTCCTCTCTCTGCCTCCGCATTCACCTTTCAACGAGCTCCTCATCCGTATACTCTGGCTCAAAATGGTAAGGACGTCCATCATAAACAAAGTCGTCATCCACAACCTCAGAATCGGAAAAATATTCAGCCATGTTGCCAAAAACTAGCAGTAGCAAATTACAGGTAAACAAGCCGCGCGGGGTACGCACGGCGCTCAGAGATGACACCATCCAGGTCAGAAGTTAGTAGGTCAATCTACAGACCCCGGATAATGATAACAGATAACGGGGAATAGCACTAACATATCATAAAATATTGGTGAAATGAACGAGTTTCGTGGCAGATAATGCGTTATTTAGAGGCTGCGTTTCGGTGCCCCATTCACTCCCATTATATGGATATACGCGGATCTAAATCAGTGTTTCCTCTAGGATTTTTTTTAGCAGTGGGGGCAGGCCTGCCGAAAGCTGACAGAACTGACAAGTTGAACATTGTCCAATTAAAACGGACCCACCGCGGTGACGTTTTTGGTGGAGCTGTTAAGTTTAATACCGTAAATTCCGGACTATAAGCCGCTACTTTTGTCACTTGCTTTGGACCCTGCGGCTTATACAACGGCGGATGGATTTTTACAGCTAACGGTCACCAGGGGCGCACTATTATGTCATAGACGATGACACGAGGATTAAGAACTGACTTTTCTGGTATAGTAGGCTGGTTATTTTGATACAGGAAACGGCCGTGTTACTGCACCTTTACTGCTGTGTTGGCTGTTTTCGAAAAAGATGCTGGTTATTTAGTTGAGCAGCGGGTTACTGCACTTTTGCTGCCGTGTCACAGGCAAGCACTTTTAAAAACGAATTAAATTTAGCCATTTAACGTTATTGCCTCGTCGAGCGTTGTAAGCTTTGTTTGTTGTTATACTGCACTACTACGGTACTATGACTGCAGGAAGTGCGCTAGGAGCGCACCGTTGTATTATTTGTGCACTGCACGAATGCTGTTTGTAATGTCAAAGATGTGAAAGTTTGATCGATTGATTTTTTGATTGATTGATCGAAAGATTTATGTTTGTCAAATGTAAATAAATGGGACGCTTTGCGTTTCCAAACAGTCATTTCTGTCCCGACAATCCCCTCCGTGGCAGAAGAAACCCTTACGGTAATTAAACATTAAAACACCAGCGGTTTATAGTCGGGTGCGGCTTATATATGGCACAATCTGTAGTTTCCCCAAAATTTAGCTGCTGCGGCTTATATTCAGGTGCGCCTTATAGTCCGGAAAATACGGTAGTCGACTCAGAAGAAAGCTAACGTTTTCACAAAAAGCTACATCAACACAACAGTAGGCTATGTGGAGTTAAACTGAACAGCCCCAATAACCTCTGAATAGTTCTACTTGTTAAATTGCAACGTGAGCGGCAGCCAACGGGGGGTGCATTATGTCGGCAGGATCATTTAAAAGGCAACCGCGACTATTGTGCGTCTGCCCCATTTCTGATACAGCGGCGGCAGAAAATTAAACCATGGCAGGCCGCCGCTCCAAAATCAACATAGAGGAAACACTGTAAATATCTTCTGAAGGACTAAAAATGACACCAAAGTTTTATGGGTGAGTAAACGATCCTATTTTATGCCAGAAATAAGGTCCTGGTTGTAAAAAACAGTAGTTCCCCTTTAATAGTGCTCACTCTGTGCCTGTTTAGGGCTGTGCTACCTCCCCGCCTGTAGGGGTTGCTGTTTTCTTCTTCTTGTTGTTTTTCAGCTTCCTGTGTGCTGGGCTGTGATTGGAGGAGAGCTGATGAATTCCAGTTTAAAAGGGCCTTTGTGGAGATGCTGGTTGCTCTTCGTTTTTAGCCTCTTACCAACCAGACAGCTGAACCATCTCATGTCTTAGTCCTACATTTGAGTATCTTGTACAGACATGTGATTTTTAACGTGACAATTGCGGTTCAGCCAAGTGAGGGGGTCTGTTTCTTCCTTTTTTTTGTCCTGTTTTTGGTTAGGGAGCACAGAGAAGGACTGCTGTATTTTATTTTGTTTTGGGCATACTCATGAATGAAGATTATCCTGGACTACAAGTTCATTGAGCACTGGTTCTACTTGGGCAAACAGAGAACAGGGGAGGGGGTTTGCGTAGTAGTTTCCCCTAGGCCAGTCGTAACATGGAGATTTTATGCATTTTGAATATTAATACGTAAAACAACAAAACATAACGAACAAAAAAAAAAAAAAACAGTTTGCAGAATAGTCTCTTTGTGAACTATGTGAAATCGTAAATAATGCAAATGCTCGTGGGCAGAAGTTTAAAGGCGGAATTCAAATACCCAATAGAAAATAACTGCAATGGTGCTCCTCTGCTGTGTATTGCATTTAACTTCCATCATGAACCAATACTGTTGAAATATGAACAAATTCTACAAAAATAACTAAAATATATCAGCATAAGAGAATAAGGAGAAGTCACAGAAAATATGACCATGACAGATGGAAGTTCAGAAGTGAGAGGTCACCATGCAGAAGGCCTGGGGAAAGAAGCTTGCACTGAGAGTGGAGTAACTTAGTAGGAAGCGGAGATCAGACTGTACACCACTCTCCGTAAGATCAGAGCAGCGTCCTGACACCATCCCCTTTAGGATGCTGTCCACTGACACAGAGTGGGACGAATTTAGAACCGAAGTAAGACACTGTAAGAGAATTTCTCAAACTGTCTGAAGTGATAAAAGTCTCGCCTCAACTTTCTCGCCAAGACATCTGTGTGCGTGTTTGTCTGTGTGGACTGTGTCAGATTCTTGGTAATGTGAATGCGCAAGGACCTGAAAACACATAAAATGAATGGGGATGTAATATTAATTCAACTTTGTCATATGTCGATATACAGTGACTGTCAAGCACCTCTGAATCAAACTTCTCATTGTAGGTTTCCATCAACAGAAGCAAATAGAGGCGGCCGTGCATGGTTGTATACGCTATGTTACGGACGACTATAATAAACAGAGTAGAGGATGTGAGGAAAACCTTGAAGAAGACGCAGAAGATATAAATTATACAAGCGAAAAATACAGAGATGGCTTCAGGATTTTATTTTATTTTATTTTTTTGAGCCATGTTTCATGCAGCCTGGAGACAAACACAAAGAAATGTAACGATTCTGAAGCACGCAGCAAGGACCACTTACCTAAAAGCTAAAAATAGTAATAAGCTTCGTGAAAATCTCCCCTTTTGTACATTTTGTGCATAGACCGTATAAAGATGGACGGCAGAACAGCTCCTCTAAAGTGAAGCCAAAGCAAGTAGAGCTCCCCCTGGTGACTGGCTGCAGTATAGATCATAAGCTCCGCCCCCTCTATGTTAGTGGGCGGGACTTGGGCCGAACTAAAACACTACAATGATGGTTTCTGTCATTTTAGGTAGTTAATATAATATTGATGCATGTTCAAGTGTCAATTTTTTGGATAAGTTTCGTTTTAGTTAGTTATTTGACGCTACAGGGACGGGATGTGATATAATGGGGACCACCAGTTGCCATGCCAACTACTCCGTAAAGGCATGAGAGTTGTAAAATAAATAAATAAATAAAGACAAGTACACTGTATAATCCAACATTTCCTTGTAAATGGTGGAGTAGAACAGAGCGTAGTATTAATTAAACAAAAACGCTGGCAAAAACTCTCATCAGTTTGGCCAATGCAAGGAAGTGGGGACGTATTGTCCATATTTATATACAGTCTATGTTTTTGTGCAATTGCGGATTTGTTTTTAGTTTTTTTGGGGGGCATTTCAATAACCTCTCTCTAATGCTGTACTTCAAAACTTCGCCATGAGAGCTTTTTTTTTTTACTAAACATTACCAGTATTTTGGGTATTTGAAGGGTTGAAGCACTACAGCTACAAGATCGATTCATTTCAGGGCAATCTATCAATCTGAGATTTAAATCACGAGCGAGTAACTTTGTGGAAAATACTGCCCTGATGTATTCATAAAAAACACAGGGAATAACTGGCAATTGTGTTATTTATTCATTTTATTTTTACACCTTGATGCTTTCTGAATATATTTCCTGCAGCAGAAAACTTTTACATCATACCCTTTGTTGGCTGAGTTTTGGCACATTTTGCAGTTCGTCTTGACACATTTGCCAAAGGAATATTTGTCATTTATTTACCTGCGGAGGCTGAGTCCGAAAATACACTTGAGGAATGGGGGGAGAAAAAAAAAAGCGGTGACATTAGTGAGATTGGCAAATCGGGCCTCTCTCTGTAGCAAGCACATAAACAAACCACTCAGCCTAAGGCCGAGAATTATTATTTTTCCTTTTCTCGCCTGGTGTCTTTCATCCTTAATCATGAATAGAAAGTAATGCAGGTAATACAGCCTCTGCTATTGTGTCTGTGCGTTCTGTTTCGCCGTCCTTCCCCTTGTCGCAAACTTGCAAAAAGGGCAAAATCTGAAAAAAGGTTGCAACGAAGAATGAAAGTAGCTCGTTTCATATCGGAGCCATCTTCACTTTCGTCATAGACTTCTTATAAAGTATTGCATCCTTTCTCGTCGGCGCTCCTCTGAAAGAATGTTTGCAGTAATTCAATCAGTCACATACACAGTGTCACTGGAGCGTCTCTTATAAAATAAGCCTTTATTCCTCTCTCTTCAACAAGAAAATACAGTTGATAAAAAAGCTTCCTGACCTGTCATGCTCTCTTATCATCACAGGCTTACAATAGGGTTTAAAAAAGGAAAAAGAAATATAGTTTTAGTCTTGCCACTGCTGAGCCCTCTGGGGATTTGATGGAAGAGCTGACAAGCGGTGACAAACTTCCAGGACTGTCCCTGAAGGTGCCGGGGTGAGCATTAAGCAGACAGAGTGATGGACCCTATTTTAGTCCCCGGGAGCTGATAAGACCGGGATTCTGAATCACACATTTACAGTCACGGTTATTAAAAAGCGGGGTCACTTCACTCAGACGAGCTCTTCAAATGGCGATGGGGAGCTCGAAGGAAAGGAATGAATTAAGAAAGGCCCGTCTTTGTCTCTGCAGGACTGGAATTTCAAGGACTTTTTTACCGCCGCTCCTATTCAAGAAATAGACTCTTAATAAAATCTGTCGCGCTGTTATGAACTTACATGCTTGTGCTGTAAGTGTTTAACATTCTAAAGAGGCTGAAAGTCTTGATTTACTGCGGCAATTATGTCTTTTATTATTGCTCACTATTGCCTCTCCTCTTTCTTCTCTGCAAAATATGGTTGCCATAAAGTAACAGTTTTCAATGCAGTCTCCCAGAGGACGGGAAGCTTGTGCTGGTACAAAACTGCAAAAATCAATCAAAGAGGAGACTGAATGAAATGAAAAAAAGAAAAGAAAAGATTGTTTGTGTGCTCTCCTCTTATGATCTATTTTGGAAGACGAATTACATATTCTGATCCTGCAAGAATATTTGTTTCTGATTACTGTAATTCTTGGATAACAACTGGGCTTGTTTTCATGAGGAAAGAAAAAAAAAATCTCAATTAGTCAAACTAATTAATGCACTTTCTCTAAAAAGGAACACGAGTGTCTCCGCAGTTCGTTTTCTTCCATGCAGAATATCTAGCCTTTCGTATCGCCTCCTTTGATACCAGGGTTTTTTTTTAATTTTTTTGAGTGCGCTATGAAACACATTTGATATAATTAAGCACGCCGTTAAATACTGTGGTGTTACTTTGCTCGGAAAACGAATGAAAGGAAAGTCTTGTGCCGCTTCAGTCCCCTTTCGGTCTGTTAAGTCAAGAGACTCAGGAGTGTTTTAGAAGCTGCTCGGTGTTTGTAATAGACTAGACCTATTTGACAAAGGAGCTGACAGATCGGAGCTGATGTACTGCAAGAAAGTCGTGAACTCGTAGAGCAGGCTGCTGTTTGCGTAGCCAGAAGTGTTAACAGCGGTGGCCAGAGGATCGTATTTATGATCTCTAGACATCAGAAATGTCCCTCCAACCTTCTCAACGTGTCCGTGGAGCAGGACAGAGACAGCAGCCTGTCACTGAGCTTCTCTACCTGACTATGGTGTCGTGTAGAGGGTGGTGGACATTGTTCATGATGGTCCGGAGTCTGCCCCTACTACAGAGTCCTCCTTCTGTATCAGCTTGTCCATCTGCGAGGTCCCTTCTTCTTGTTGCTGCCTCCCCAGTACACCACAACGTAGAAGAGGACACTGGTGACGATAGTCTGGTACAACATGTCCAGCAGCTTCCGGCAGATGTTAAACAACCTTAACCTCCTGAAGAAATAGAGACGGCTCTGACCTTTTGTTGTATACTGAGTCTATGTTAGTTGACTAGTCCAGTTTGTGATCCAGCTGTAGACCCAGGTACTTACAGGTCTGAACCACCTCTACACACTCCCAATTGATGGTTACGGCTGCAGGTGGGGCCTGGATCTACGGATATCTACTACCATCTCCTTGGTTTTAGCTGTATAGCTGCTCTGCACCATGAGATGAAGTTGTTCACCAGATTCTCTTGCTCCTGTCCATCCCTGATACGCCCCACAATTGCAGTGTCGCCTGAGAACTTCTGCATGTGACATGACTCTGTGTTGTACTTGATGTCCGTGATGTACAGGGTAAACTCAGTGTACCGACGGTGTACTCAGTTCATTGTTGAACACTTAAATAACTTGACCAAATACAAATAAATAAAACCAAATAAAAACCAAATACAGTCTTCTGTGACTAATAGCAACATATTAGCAAGAGGCTAATAAATAGCCTATAGCCGATTGTCACTCACGTCACTAATAGAAATCTGCATACCTTTATCTTTTGCCCATTTCTCCTCTTTTTCTTTTCTTCTTTTTCTGAACTGGGCACCTGATGCTTCGTTGGTCTTTTACTTTGATCCATGATGAAGATGAAGACTCAACACCATTAACTTTTGCAACACCCTCCGTTCGCCCGCCAATCAACCGGAGTTACGTGAGTCACGTAGTTGACTGCACAGATTTTATTTATTTTTTTATTTATTTTTTCATTTTTCATATAACCCAATTAATCACATGTAGGTATGGGTCTATGCTAATTTTAGGAATGAAATACAATTTATTTGGAAGCAGTTTGTGTTGTGTGGCCTGGGATCAGTCTATCCCTCGCCCCCCTCCCCCTTGCCAACCTCTCCAGACGCAAGCTGATCCCCCGCCCCCCTCCCCTTGTCTCTTCTGACACACACACAACCTGTATGACTCTCAGCTCGTGCGCCCTCACATAGATTGCACCCTGGGTGGTCGCCCACATTGCCCATAGCAAAAACCGGCCCTGTGTCCAACAGGCCAGTACCTGCGTAGTCTGAAGTCTTCCAGTGAGAACAGTGAAAACAAACCAAACTCATCAAACTTCCAGAAATCTACAGCGTATTATTAGGACTCCTCCAGTAACTGCTGACAGATCTGTGACGTGACGTCAGGTGTCACATCTTGCTATTTACAGCAATCCTCTGTTATCTCACTGGTATACTACAGCCAAGCAAAGTTACAGTAAGCCTAAAAAAAAATTATCCCCCTCAGGAAAAATTACCCAAAATGCAAATTAATATTAATATGTAATAAGTTTATTACAGCGTTGCATTGCTAAACTGACAGCAACATTAAACAGCGGGTGGAATAAGAGCCACAGAGGCAGCACATCTATAAATCTTTGTGTATATAAACACATGCTACAACACGGCTAGTATGTGTGGCTGTGGTATTTGTACAAATACAAAACTGTGCAATATCTGTTGCACAGATTCTCCAGCATTTCTCCAGCCGTACGTTTGGATTCAACATTTAATATGTGGCGTAGAAGCCGATGCACTGAATATTACATTCGTTACAGTTCACCCAAATGTTACGCGCAACTTGTTTTCACATTCCAACTGATTATGCCTTTACGCCTTTGCTTTGCTTTCTCCCCTGCACCGGCGTCGCGGGGTGGTGTCAGAGCAGGCCGAGGCGCAATAATAAAATGTTGACCGGTGTATATGAACGAAGCCCCGTGGTCATAATGTGATTGTTAATATAAGGCTGGAGGTGAGCGGCCACCTATGCGCTCGGAGGGAGAGAGAGAGAGAGAGAGAGAGAGAGAGAGCGGCCGCCGCCACCTACTTCTCTCAGAGGCCCAGAGAGTACATAATAATTTTCTCATTTTCTGCCGTGTAACTGAACCAAGCAGCCACGCGATGAATCATGAGTTTATGAGGTTCAAAAAGAAATATATATATATATATATATACAAGGAAAAATACAAAGGTGTGTTACTGTTATTACTGAACGACACTGAAAGAAGGTGAGGGTTACTCGTGGCATGCAGCGGTGCATCATTGTCTGCTGATGTTGGTTGATTAAAATAACAAACCAGAGTAAACCTTTGCCTTTAAATCTCCTCCCTTGGTTTATTTCTAGCAGCCACACTATGAACTTGATGCCGTTTTCTTTTTTTTTTTACATCAGCGGCACTAAAACTGACGAACGTGTCTCATTGTCTCAAATCCAACAGTTCCCCCAACTCCCTGCGTTTACTTGTGCAGACGCACGGCGCGGGTGGCCGAGGTCAATGGGAGCATCATCTCGCCGATGCAAGAAATCCCGCTTCTGATAACGGCGAAAAAAACAACAACACAGAGCTGGAGAGGCCACGGGCTTCAACCACGACTACGCGCGGGGGAGAGAGAGAGAGAGAGAGAAACCTCGGTGAACTTTCCCCACGCTGAACCAGCCGGTGATTGATTTTCTACACAGATCTCTAAACGGGTGTTACTCTCCTATCTGTAACAGTAATGAATTTCATTATAAGGCCCTGGAACAGAGAGAAGAGGGGAAAGAGAGAGAGAGAGATGGAGATGCCGGGCAATGTCAAGGGAGGAGGAGGAGGAGGAGAAGGAGGGATAATGGAGAGGGAGGGGAAAGGGGGGAAGGGGGAAGGCAGCAGGGCTGTCATTCAGGGTCTGTCTGTCAATACTGACAGTGCATCTCCCCGCTGGCTGGCTGGATCCTGAAATAACCGCCGACCGCAGAGCAATTATAAACGCTGCCCGCTGCTTCTAGACAACCTACACGTCTTGTCTCGGGCGTCCTCAAAGCCCAACGCGTGCACTGTAACGTACGTGCGAATGCTAGACTTTTCCCGAGCCTACTTCCCTCTCCGGAGCGTCGTAACCCTCGTGCCCTGTAACCACGGTGACCGAAGCAGCCGTCCCCCAGGCAGGCTGGGGATGCGTCCGGGGCCGCACTGAGTCAGGGAGCGTGATTGGATGACTCATTGCCTTTCTTTTCTTGGGGCTAAAACAGCCCTTTCATCATTATCTCTCCCTCTCGCTCTCTCTCTAATTCCCCGCTCCTACTTGTTTTTTGCACTTATCTGCACTTTCGCCGGTTTCCCAGGTAAATAAAAGCCGTTCGGTTTTCTCTCCCAGCACCCCGGGTGGGGGTTTGAGGGGGAAGCCGGCGTCGTCTGACACCACATCGAGGCGTCGGGGCGTTCTGTTGACTCGCCGGTCGCCTTATTTTCATATCTGCTCTACCCTTCTGTTTGGTTGCTAAGGGAGCAAACCGCCGCTCTATCATTTTGCGGTCATTAGTATTCAAGGAGGACCGGGTCAGGAACCCCAGGAGTGATTGGCGCTCATGAATAAGCCAAATACCACTTGAGACTTTGCAGATTTCTTTTTTTTTTTTTTTTTGTAAGATTTCAATCTGAAGTGAACAGCCTCCACAGCGTTGGAGCTTGTAATACTCCGTAGTTATTAAAAAGGTTACACTGCTTATTTATTTATTTATTCTTTATCATTATGGAAATCACTCGCCAGATTTCCACCGCAGGACGAGCCGTTCCCGCCAAGAGCTCCGTCATTATTTATGCGCCGCCGTTTCCTCTCGAGCGAAACCGACTTGACTCTATTTTCCATCATTCCAAAATGATTTCCCAGATGGAGCGTAATGTCGTACAAAAATATTAGGCTAGCGCTTAACACGGAAGACTACGGAGGAATTTTTATTATGAAATACTCGCCCCGATAAACCCGGCTCACCAGTACGTGAGTAAATCAGATATTGTCCCGCTCCGCGAAAATCATTCTTTGTGAACGCTCCACCACCACGAAGGGCTTTTTTAATATATTCTGGGATTCATGCGAGCGAGGTCACAACTGCAAATAGTTCCGACTTTTATATCATACAGAACAGATTCACAATGAAGACTTACAATGCCAGCCGATTCATTCTAATATCCAGCTTTTATGTGTTATTTTAGCTGTTGAAACTCTTTTCTATATCATTAGTGTAGCCTTGTAACACAGGAAGATGTGTAGTAGATCTGCCAGTCCTACGGAGAACTGGTAATGTCATGTTTTGCGTCACCTGTGCATGAAAGGATCGGCAGAAATGGGGTCCGAAAGGGTTGATTTTAACCAAAACCACAGTTTACTCCACGTTTTAACAGAGCAGAGACTCAAAGTGACAGAAAACACAATAAAAATGTAACAATATAATAGAACCATGTCCATGTCCGTCTAAAGACATGCTCGTTAGGTTCATTGGTGATTCTAAACTGGCCGTAGGTGTGAATGTGAGCGTGAATGGTTGTCTGTCTCTCTGTGTTAGCCCTGCGATAGACTGGCGACCTGTCCAGGGTGTACCCCGCCTCTCGCCCTGTGACAGCTGGGATAGGCTCCAGCAGACCCCTTCACAGGAACGAGCGGCTACAGAAGAAGATAGAACCATGTTGAGTCAAACCACGATATCATCTTGATTAACCGTCGCTGCTGCAACCTCCTTAAACCACTTTCCCGGTGTATCTCGGTGATGCGCTGTCACACACATACAGTATGTGACACTGTGACACATCCGAGTGCACCTTGACAGTGGCCCCAGATCCAGGGCCCTTGACCGTCAGTTGAACTCCACAGCGCTCAGGTGATGAGTACGACCATGTCGGCGTTACTCGTCCGCAGTGTTGGGCATGTTACTTTTAAAAAGTGATTAATTATTAGTTATTAGTTACTTCTCCCAAAAAGTAACTGAGTTAGCAACTGAATTAATCCACTAAAAAAGTAACTAGTTACCAGAGAAAGTAACTATTGCGTTACTTTAAAAAAAAAAAAAAATGTTTAAATACAATTTTTTGGAGCGTAATGTACGCTCTTTCCTTTTACCTCAATGATGTTGAAGTAGTGCCTATACTTCCACCTTGAAAACGGAAACGTTACCTCTGAATGCTCCGATCTCGCCATTGCTGCAGTCTATCTGATCTGATCGCTTGTGTGATACTGCTATGCGCGCGTTTGTGTGGAAACAACACCCGCCCAACTGAACACTGCCTTGCCGCTGATTGGCCTACCATGAAATCTTACCCTACCGTAGCCAATCATCATCACTTATGCGGCACCTGTTTGGCCTAGGACATCTTTACTGGGGCATAGTCAGATCCCAATGGAGCGACCCCAGACTATAAACAGGGCGGTAGAAGTCAGGCTAAAAAAAACAACAACCAAAAACTCACAATGCAGGCGAAGGAACGCAAAATCTTGTATGTGAAACTGACTTTTAGACAGCCGTTAAATAACCTATTTGTTTGCACGGGTATAAAACCTGTCGACTTGGCTATTAATTTCTCAGCACAGTGTGTTGCACAGGTTCAATCAACAGCCTCTGACAGACATCAGGTCTGTGTATGTATAGTGCACCCACACTTTGGTAGCAACGGCAGGTATGCTAATATATCCACATACATTCATTCATTCATTTTCCGTACCCGCTTGTCCTCTGGAGGGTCGCAATTTAGAATCACCCAATTAACCTAACGAGCATGTCTTTGGACGGCGGGAGGAAGCACCCGGAGAGAACCCACGCAGACACAGGGAGAACATGCAGATGATACAGATTATTTTTTTTTCTAAAAGACAAGATGTCCACATAGCTGGGTGATTTCTGTTCTTTATACGATCAACCAGTTCCAGTAAAGCGCGCGGTGTGAGCGGCGTCACTGTCACCCCGGCTCAGTCCAGTACCGCCGTCGGTCAGTGGCTCATGTTCCCGTCCTCAACCATAACTAATCCCTCCGTCCTACTGTTTTTTAATCCATCTACTTCACTGCCGTCCCTATCTTCTGTCCTCACTTAGTCTCTAATCCCTTCACTCTTCATTGTCTTTTAGCTTTTCAAGAGTACATTCAGTTTCTCTCTCTCTATTCAGAGTACTTGTTGTTTTCACCCGTTCCTTTGACCTTCTGTTCTGCATATCTTCTTCTTTTTTTCTTGTTCTCCTACCCTCAGCTACCCTTCAGACTGCGCTTCCGTATAATGCATTTGTTTCTTTGTCTCGGTGCTTCATCTCTTTATCACTCTTTTTTTTTTCTTCTTCACCCCCTTATTCTCTTATTCATTACTCCTCCACTGTTGCTGCCCTGCAACCAGGCAATTTTCCTCCCTTTATCCAACTCCTTCCTCAGCCTGCGCCCGTCCTGACCTTTTCTTCCCTCACCGCGGGCTCGCCGGCTCTCACTTTACCATCAGTTATATGCGTGTACGTACATATCACCGCAACCGGGCGCCTCCTCGTTCTCGCTCATCAGCCGATACGTGTTCAATCTCCGCGGCTTTAAATTAATACCGGCCTACATATTTTTTAAAAAACTCCTGACTCGGCAAAAAAAGAAAAAAAACCCGACTCCCGTCACGCGCGGCGGGGCAAACAAACATCCGCGCTCGCTGTCCAACTGTCTCTCCCTTTTCGTGCGTGCACATGTTGACGGCTTGTCGCCTCGGTGACGTGACTGCGCAGAGGTGACACTGCGTCTGTCATCCTGACAGCTGGCATTTCACGGCGATCCACTAACTACGGCGCCCACAGTGCGGACGGGAAATGGAGGGAAAGGGGGCACGGGGGGGGGGGGGGGGGAGAGAGGGAGAGAAGGGAACGTATAAAGCAAAGATCAGCAAACGGTGAAATAAAACGCAGATGGACAGTTTTGCTTAATGTTACTGCCCTGGCCTTACCCTTGTCCGTAGAGATAAAGGTAAGGCTTAGAGTAACATGCAATTGGTTTGGACTAAAGCAAATGTTAACTAGCCTGATTTATTAATAAAACCACATGGCCATTTAAGCCCCATCTGTCATTTTTGACCATGTAAAGTACATTACAACTGAATAATAATTGAGCGGTCATACAGAATACATTCAGTGTGATAATGTCACTGGTCTGTACAAAGATGAGATAATAATGAGAGGAAGAATCTGGCCAAATGCTCAAATTACCCTTGAATTACAGACAAACGTGCATCAAGGTCGAAGTAAAAGACAAGGCCAGAGCAGTGTATTAGCTGATTAGCAGCTTATATTCCCGTGGACGAGGGATGATAGCGACGACAGCCATCCGACTATTCGACAGCGAGACAGGCTGGACCTGCTGGAGGCTCCACTGATGCAGGAGGAACCGTTTGGACTGTTATCACTCTGAGGAAACCTGTGTGTGTGAGAGGCTTACTGTAAGAGGATCTCAGAGTGCTGAAGAGCTGTCTGCAGAGTATTTGCCTCCTGCTTTCTGCTGTGGATGTACAGGACTCTGGAGCTCCGTTACAGTATGCGTCGCGTGAGGGGCAGTGTTAGGTAACACCCCTGCACATGTGCCTCAGTGCACCTTTCCATCACGCTTCTGTTATGACCCAGGGTCATAATTTAGTATTTCTTTTGGTCGTGATGTGATTTTTCTGTGCTGTTGTTCCTCCCTGCCTGAGGGTGGTGGTGCTACCACCATTGGTGTCTCTCCAGGTGCTGGCTGCTGATTGGATGAATGGACGGGTGGAGCTGCTATAAATGGCCGCCGCTTGAGACATCGGTCTCTTCTCTTGACAGTACTCCCAACTGCACCAGGCTTTGTTGTACTGTACTGTATTGTGTTGAATTTGTGCTTGTATTGTTTAGTTTAGCAGTCCAGGTAGTAGTAGGGGTGAGTAGCTCTTTTTGTTTATCTCCTTTTTCTCTTGTTTATTTTGTAGGGAGTCAGGTTAGAAACCTGTAATTAGTTTTCTTTGTTTTTCGGTTCGGTAAGTTAGTTTTGGGTCAGATTGTTTTGTTTGTTGTTTTAGGCCATGCTCACCCTCAAGCTTGCTATGCTACCATCATTGTAAATAAATGATCTTTAGTTGGACTGCAGCTTTGTGGCAATAGTCTTCCTTGGGAGTGGGGAAAGAGGGGAGCATCTATCCTTTTTCCTGTTGCGTTTGGTTCCCCTAGGCTGGAGGTAACACTTCATAAATGCTGCGTCGATGCGTTGATGTTAAGTTTTTAACCTGATGCACCAGAGGGTTGGGCGGCACAGTGGTGTGGTGGTTAGCACTGATGCCTCACAGCAAGAAGGTTCTGGGTTTGAATCCATTTGCATGTTCTCCCTGTGTCAGGGTACTCCGGCTTCGACCCACCGTCCAAAGACATGCCACACACCATGGCCGTAGGTGTGCATGTGATAGATCACGTGCAATCGACTGGATAGACTTGGAGATAGACTGGAGACCTGTCCAGGGTGTACCCCGCCTCTTGCCCTATGACAGCTGGGATAAGCTCCAATGCCCCCGCGACCTGCCTGACAAGCGGTTCCAGAAAATGAATGAATGAATGACACCAGAGGGTTATTTCACAGAATCCTCTGCTGTCAGGTTGTCATGCAGTAAGCACATCGGAAGACAATTCTTGCCGCCTTTGTACAGTTGTGCATAAAAGGCGTTCTTAGTAGGTTTGTCACGCTTAAAACGCGCCCAAAGCCGCCAGAAGAGCATAGCTTGATGTCTGGCAACAGCCTCCATTATCATGTAATCTCATGAAAGTCCCAAAATGTTTCATTCTGGTATTAACCATCCAATGCATAACCCCAGTTCATTAGCAATATGGTACAACACGCTGTGTAATTCATCTATTTTTTTTCACTTAAGCACTCAACTCCTTGCTGTTCCTCATATCATTTGTCTCCGCATCCGTTTGTAGGCCTCGGAAACGATGAAAAAGTGTGGCAATTCTAACAGAAACTGCACTGTGGAGCTTGTGGCGATGCACATTAGCGTGCTGGCGCTCCCCCCCTCCCTCCTTCCCCCCAGGGTGTCAGCCAAGTCTCTGGGAGCATGCAGCAGACACATGTCAAAGTCACCAGGGCAGAAATGGCAAAGCACACACGAGACCACACAAGATATGTGTTACTTACCCAGGCTTTAACAAAATATAAAAAAAAAAAAAAAAAAAACTCAACACTTACAGCTACTGATCAGAAAGGCTTGTTAATAGACCGAGCAACCTCGCTCAATGCAGGGAGTTTAAGGCATTGCAGAACTCAAGAGCTCTGTACTCGGGAGCAAAATTCAAAAAGTAATGGAGAAATGCATCAGAAAATTACAAGTTGTAAGTGCGCAGAATCTTTGAAAATAAAGAAAAAGAAAAAGCTTGGCTATATTCAATCAGCTGGGAGCTCTGCAGTAGGGATGCACCAAAAATTTTCAGCCAAAAATGGCCCAATAGTGCATTTTTGGTTTTTCGAAAATTGCTGCGGTTGTTGCTTGCATCATCACAACATCCTGTTTCGGTGATAATTTTTTGGCCGAAAATGGCCCGAAAGTGCATTTTCGGTTTTCGGCCGAAAAGTTTTGGAACTTTATCGCCGAAACAACACATTCAAGCAACAAACGCAGCTATTTTCGGCTCGAAAATGGTCCGAAAGTGCATTTTTGGTTTTTCAAAAATTGCTGCGGTTGTTGCTTACGTTATCACAACATCCTGTTTCGGCCGTGTTGTTTCAGCTGCGTTGTTTCTGCGATATTTTTTTGGCCGAAAATGGCCCGAAAGTGCATTTTCGGTTTTCGGCCGAAAATTTTTGGAACTTTATCGCCGAAACAACACATTCAAGCAACAAACGCAGCAATTCTTGGCCGAAAATGGCCCCAAAAGTGCATTTTCGGTTTTTGGCCGAAAATTTTCGGTGCATCTCTACCCTGCAGGGATCGCTGCAAAAATCACTCTCCCCAAAGGGAGAGCAGAGGTGCTCTGAAAATTGCACAGGAGGATATACAAATCACCTCATGAAATAGTCAAACTGGGGAAGTCATGGAAAGTTGGGGCATTTTTAGATAATCCAGTACACAGAATGGATTTTAGCCCACCAAGACGTAAAAAAAAAAATAAGATGTAAAATTCAGTAAAACATTCATGAGATTCTTCTGGATCCCCATATTGTCTGCTGCGAGGTTAAAAGGAGTGCTCCAGGTGTTGAGAGATTTATGTGAGGCTCATGAATGAAGAAAATATCTGTTGACTGTTGAAACAGGGGGGCAACCATAACGCTGAAGGAAGAATGACTCACTTTTTTTTTTTTACCAGTAAACCTCCTCTAAGTGCCAGTAATAAGATGGCGAATGGTGAAAAAAAATGACTTATAACCATCAAAACTGCATGGCTTCTCAGGGTGTATGGATTTTGCAGCCAAGAAAACCATGCTGTGTGTTAAATCTGCAAAGTTTACTTGGCTCAGCGTCTCAGCAGCATTTGTGAGGGCGTCTTTTGTGCACCAGAATGCAACCGAGAATCGCGCTAAAGGCCATTTCTAGAGAAAACGTGCAAATTCCAATATGCTTCACGACAGTGCATTGGCACCGCAGCACCTGACAATTAGTGTGTTGGCAGGGTGAACGATCTCCTCTGCATTATTCACAATTAAAATGGAACTAATCATTAGGGCTTCAAAGTGCCTTCTTGATAGGGAGAGGCGGCAAAGGAAAAGATTCAATTCAAGTTCAAATATGCCGGAGAAGCTAATTATAAGATGAGGAAACAATGGACTAGACTAAATTGTGATTACATTTTAACATCATTAGTCAATGTCCCTTTGTTGTGGCAGGTTTCTGTTTGAAAAGGTTGTAAAGTGCCTTAACGTATTAGCATCTACTGACCTTCAGGAAGACCCGTCCGTTCTGTCGTCATCGGTGACATCTAACCGTCGGCGGTGGCCTCTGCTACAACCTGTCAAGCGTCATCTCTGAACTTTAGAGTACCACCCACGAGGCTTCTGGTGGCTCAGTTGTTTTACCAATGGGGCTAACAGCTGTCGGTGTCACCGAGAAGTGGCCAGCAATTAGGCTGATCTACGATCAGACTAGATGGTAGAGACAAACAGAACTACTGGGATTCTACAGACGGCGATATCACCAAGCACGATTTACTTGCCGAAATGCCTGCCGACTTGAGGATGCGCTCTTTCATGACGACGACTTTTAGGGTGCCAAAGGTTTCTTGGATTAATCTGTTTTAGTGAGAGAAATATTCAAACTTGAAACCATGTCGTACCTGCTCTGCCCGATCCACGGCACCATGTGCTCTCCATAAAACTTCAAAAGATGCTTTTTCTTCTACAGCGCCCCTCCCCCCGTCATCCTGAATCCTAATACCCCCGAAAAAAACAACTAATTATACAGATATTAGGACGATTAATCACGGGATTTTCATAGTTAACCCACATTAATTAATCACACTGTTCTATATCAGTTATAAACGTACCTAGAAGGCATATTTTGGGAGCTTGTATTACTCTTATCAGCATCTCTGCTCAGTTCATAACTCGGTGCACGTCCACAGCAAATGCAGCTAACTTCATCCCGGTCCAGAGACAGGACCTCCCTGTCAGGATTGTCTGCTTACCTTTGTGGTATAGTGCTGTGGCTTATGTCTCTAGTTGTTAATTCTACTGCTGCATTACTTATTTTCCCTGTCTTCAGCTCTCGGATCCATCAACTCACCAGTTCCGTCGTTTTCTCCTTGGAATCGTCACCGGCTCCACCAGTCCGCTAGCCTTCCTCCATGCTTTTCTACCCCTGCTCTCCCCTGATACCCCTCAACCTGGTTCTGATCCATCTCCATAGACCTGCTAATCTGCTCCCACTTGCTTTCTCAGTTTTCCACAATAAACCGGTTAAATCGCCACAACCACTGGCTTTAGGTTTGTGTCCACATCACATCGGCAGGCGTGACACTACCAGATGTTCTTTAGGGATTTTTGGCCACTTTGACGGTACAGGACATGTTACTGCCCTCTACAGGGCAGCATGATTTACTGCAACTGCACTTCAGATCTGCTTGCTTTCCAACACCATATAATGTCTTGTGTGAGAGCATCTTCTTACACAAGACACAACCCACGCAGCTAGTGTTTAGTAGTTTCGTAAAAATTGGATGCTTTTACGTGAAGGCGAAGCAACAGTCGGACTCTAGCATGAACACACACTCCGGTATTTTGCGAAACATTGACTGTATAGCATATGTGTCAAACATACGGCCCGGGGGCCAAAAACAGCCCGCCAGGGGGTCCAATCTGGCTCGTGGGATGAATTTGTGAAGTGCAAAAATTACATTGAAGGCATTAACCGCAATTTTTCCAATAAAAGTAATTGTTATTCCTAGGGTTCACACAGATTTAGTAAGAGTTGTGGACATAACACAACACTGAGACCTAGAGCTAACCAGAAATTGCATTTCCTTTTCTTAAGAAATGTCCAATCATTAAATGTCAACATTTTCATAATGTTCTTCTTTGCACTAAAACAAAGGGAAACATTTGGAGTTGTCGTTATTTATAGGTAAACATCGTGTTATTGGTCCAGCCCCCTTGACCTCAAACTGGGCTGTATGTGACCCCTGAACTAAAATGAGTTTGACACCCCTGCTGTTATAGATTCGGACCCATCATCCAGTGAAAGTGAGATGGCTTCCCATAGTTACAAGTCATCTGTGTTCACGTCCTGAAGTTCAGTTTCAAAATATTACTGATTTTGTCAAGTTGAGTCTAAAGTCATCAAATCCATTGAGCTTATATGACTTTAATCTACAACTCTGCTGCTGTACATCTAAAACACTTGTTCATGAGTGTATTGTGGTTAAGATTCTGCAACTAAATCAAACACCAGAGGGTAGAGAAAGAGGATAAAAAGTGTTATCACAGATACACAGCTCTTCAAGCACTCCAATCTCCACACTCTTTTCCATCTCATTACATAAATGGCAGTCCTTGTATTTGTGCTGCACTTAGACAATGGATATAAATCCTTTAACATCATGTACTGTATGGATAGAGTCTGGTACAGTATGGGGACATGACATGGTGACCATGCACACATGGACTCTTAAGAAAGTAAAGCTAGAGCTGACACTAATAGTTAAAAGGAATCTGACTGGTTTCTGTGCTTGTGACCGTGAAGTGAAACCCTCTTTGTCTGTTAATCCACAGAGGCTGCTGCTCTTCATGCCAACTATGCACTTCTTCGGTTTATTTCAAAAGCAACAGCTGTGGCTATCAGAGACACAAAATGCTTTACTTAATGTGCACCACCACATTACTTTTGGCTTCAAGAAAGATCTCTGTTAGAAAAAGAAAGAAAGAAAGAAAGCCCGACTTCCTTGTAGCACAGCAATTTTCTTTGTCGTTGCTCAGATGTTCCTCTGACATCTGTTCAGTCATCTGATAAAAGACAAACTGAAACATGTCGCGCTAAACTCGTTATGCTGGGATTTAACAGACAGGAGCTTTATTGTGTCCCCGCTAAAGCAAAGCCTCAGCTAGAGTTTGGATAAACTTTAACACGCCTCTTAGTGTTTAATTAATCTGCAGACCTTCAGCAAGAAAGATACCATGTAAGTGCGAGGAGCGCCTGAGATAAACCGATCGCAGGCGGCGGAAGCTCACCTGATGTGTGGCGGAACATGAGAGGATATTGTTATCTGCGCTGATGCGGCCGTGCAGCTAAACAGGCGGGCGGGCCGGTCCCGGAGAGAGACAGCAGCCTTATCAGAACTTCAACAGAGGGCTGAAGTTTTTTCTTAATTTATTTCCAGCAGATTGCCAGATCAAGACTGGCATTTCCATCAGGTGTTGCCGGGTGTTTCATGTGTGTGTGTGTGTGTGTGTGGGTGTGTGTGTGTGTGTGTCAGCCTACGAGTTGCCGGCTGCAAGTGTGTATCAGCATTTTATTATAAAATAGGTGAGTGTGAGTAGCAGAGGTTGCACTAGACTTTTTTGTTGTCTGCCATTTTGACTGACAGGGTCATAAAAATCCCGTCATAATCTATTTTTACCCGTCACTTTAATTTTTTTAAATTATAATAAAGACATATTCAATAGCATTTCAATTTCATTAAAGTTTCATTAACTTTAAGTACGTCAGAACAGTATTGACTTTAAATGGTAACAAAAAAAAAAGTTTCGGCTGCCAACATCTTGTCCGTACTCGGAACAGGACTGCTAGCGTAAACAGCTGTTAGACGGTACCGTAGGGTTGAAGTGCTTCGGTGGTATGCAAATTCCATTTTGGTAGCTGTTAGCTGCATAGACATAGATATATATACATATTGTATATATTGTAAATATGTCTATGGTTTATGGTTAGCCGAGTGTCAGTGTACCAGGAAATCATGCACCGACATAAGTTCCGTGACGTTTGGACCGCAAACTGCGATGAGAGACAAGAGCCAATTAATAACTCGCCACCAAGTGGTCAGGGGTGTGAATTGCAATCGGATGGCCTTCAGATTTTTCCGTCACATTTTAAAAAAAAAAACGGTCAACGGCGGAAAATATTCGGCTAACGCGACCCCTGATGGGAAGTCAAATATTTTAAATACCATTTAACTACTCATTAATATTTTCACACGGCGCGCTGGCATTTGCTTTGCAGAAGAACATCTGTCTGGGACCGAACCCTGGAGATGCTATTGTTCTGTATATTTGGCGTCTGTGCGAGCATGCATGCACTGGCTCTTTCTTAAAACGCCTCAATCTCTCTGCTTCGGCGCCTCCACTTTTCTAATTTTCACCACCTCTCCCCTGCTCCCTCCTCTGTGGCTTCTCTAATTGCCTTTTTCTTTACCATCATTTCCCTATTTAGCATATGAATTGGACCCAGAGTGTCTCTGTGTAGTTCGCTTATTATGTTTGCACGTGTATGAATGAAAGAGTATGCCTCTTCTGGAAAAAAAAGAAGAAAAAACGCATTATATTCAATTACAGCTGTGGCTGCTACATGGGTTCAGAGTTGGTAAATATGCCTCTTGTTCATACAATGTAATGTATACTGTATGACCTTGATTTATAATTGGATTACACACAACAATGTTTTCTGAGAGCAAATATAACTGGTGTCCTTTTCCTGTGTGCATGGTTTTCTCCTCTTCTCTTTCTTCATGTTTAATGGTTTTTAAGTAAACACACGGTGGATGGAAACGTTGTTTGTTCGTATTATTAGTATTCATTCATCTTGTGCTTTGCCTGCATGTTAAGATAACTGGAACGGGTTCTTTCCAGGCTGGAATCACTGATGGTATTACAGCATTACTGATGAGGCTTTGTCAGCTATGATACACTTTTCAAAGGCCCGGCTGAAACACCAACAAAAACAAAAGCTAAAAGGGTTCTTATATAAGAAACAGGAAGACAATATTATTCATGCAATAAAGTTCTTTGCTCAATTTGTATTTTTGGGGGTCTCTGCATGAACAAAATGACTCCGTTTGCAAGCCAGGTTTTTATACGGGATTGATAACACCTTGAAATCTTTCTTAAAATAGAGTGTAAAGGAGCTAAAATGGGAGGAATATGCTGCTTTCAAATTTGTTATCTCCTTGTTATCACCTCTGTGGATCAGGCTTTTCTTCCAGTGCATCCCACAGATACTTGATCAGTTTGTGCTTTTAGACCTGCTTAAGCGCAGGCGGTCTGACGGGATGTTGGTGTTCAGTGTTGCTTTGAGAAATCACAAACTGAAATTTCGGTCGACAGACAGACAGAGACAGACATGGAGTCACTGTTAAACCAGCCGACAGTATTAACAGCTACTGGACCCAGTATAAATACAGCACTTTTTGAATTTGCTGCCATGAGCGTTTTCTTTCTTTTCTGCAGCTCTGGAAAAAGAGCTCCACGTCAAACTTTTATTTTTTTCCTCTGACAGCTGAACAATCACAAGTGGTGTCTGACATAACAGCTCGCCAAAAATGGCAGAAGGTAGCTGCTTGTGCTACTTTCCATAGTTTCTGAGGACTACATGACATGTGTTACATGAGCACTACATGACATCTACAACAATCAACCATCCAGGTCATGGTCATGGTATATCCAAAAAAGGTTCAAAAAAAGAGCAATTGGACTTGTAAATTTTTTTGAGAAGACGTTTCACCACTCATCTGAGTAGCTTCTTCAGTTCTAGGGGACTGGTAGGAACTCCTACTTAAACTTACTTGTTGTGTTAACAACCAGAAACCGGTGAAGCTAATTTGAAGAAGCTACTTGTATGAAACATCTTCTCAAAAAACTCTACAAGTCCAGTTGCCCTTTTTTTTTTAACCTTTTTTGGAAACAGCACAAGGTGTTGACCTGGCCTCCAAATTCACTAGATCTCAGTATCAGCTGAGTATCAGCCACCTCCCCTCAACTCATAGGACCCAAAGGCCCCCGCTAACAACTTTCTGTTGCTAGACACCTCAGGACAACCTCAGAAGGCCTATGTCCATTCCCTGATGAGTCCCAACTGTTTTGGAGGCACAAGAGAGACCTACGCAATATTAGGAAGGTGGTCATAATGTTATGGCTGATCGGTGTAAACTCTATCATACTATTCCATATTAAAAAAAAACAAACATAAATTGTAGTCAAACTGCATAGCTCCACGGATTTTCTGTTGTTTTACCAATGCAAACTAGATTGCTAACCATGTTGTCATATTACGTTACTCAAAAGGTATCTTGCTGCAGACGGAGGTGTCAAAGCCTCGAGCGGTTTTCATCATGCAGGCGTTGTTTGTGGTCAAGGAGAGAGACAGAAGACGTGTCCCCGAGGGAGAGCTGAAACAGCCACAGAAATACCGCTTCTCCTTCTCCAGACAGACTTGTTGCTCTAATGCAGTGCGTGCTTCCCGTCAGGTCTTTATATCACATTGTTTACCCCACTGCAGGGTTAACTCTTGGGGGAGATTTGATTAGGGCCTTTTAAACGTACCATTAATGACAAGCGGCGTTGCTGTTAAATGATGAAACGTTAAACAAACAACATGGTAATTCTCTCCTTTAGGCGTGTTGTGTGACTACGGTTTGACAGAAACCTTCCCCGTGCCAGATGAGAAGAATACATGCTTGAGGTAATCTAAGGAATTCACATGACATGGGCGTTTACACGGAATGACGGGATCAAGCCGGAGAGAGGGAGGGGGAGCGGGGTTTTGAAGCCGCGATATCACACGGCATGCTCACTCAGATTATTCCCCTCTCACGTAGCATTTCTCACTCATTTCCTAATGAGCTTAATGGACTGCGAGCAGAGTCTCACCTCTTAAAACCTGATGAGGTCGGGCAGAAAATTGATCCGCCTGGAGGGTTGATATGTTCTCGTGCAAAATTATAGATGGCATGAACTTCTTTACCCCCCGCCGAGTCGTTTTATTGGGCGTGTGCGGTGTTGACGCCGCGTTTTCTGCTTCGCAATGGAACAATATACCAAGATGATATTTAATCGTGTTGTAAAAATCTCATAATCCCTTAAACTGCTTCGTGCTTACTCACGGTCATACCCTCGTTCCTCTAGTTAAACTGTAACAGCTTGTCAGACAGAAATTGGCCTTTGAATGATAGTCAACCATGCAGCTCGTGTCCGCCTCCGTCGGCGCCTTCATCATCTCCCAGTTCCACTCATAATCAATATCGTGTTCCATTTTCAATCTGAAGAAATGATTGTTTCTCCGAAAGGTCACCACACAAGGAGAGCCTGATTACGGTCACTCTTCTTGAAAAGCGGGGGCTCGCCCGGTCTTCGGGTTGCCGCCTCGTAATGAACCGTTTGACCTATCAGCTTAAGGACGGCCGGGGAAATAAGCGCGAAACAGCGATTTTTTTTGTCAGAGAAACGCCGGCTGTCAATCAATGAAACAAGCAAAATGAGTGACAGCATTGTTATCTGAGGGCACGCAGCCGTGAAAGGCCCGTTAAGCAAAATCTGGACACGTTACACCGGCTTTTTGAGTTTTTTTTTTCTTCTTTCCCGGTAATAACATCTTTGAATATCACAGGTTAAAAAAAATAAATAAATAAAAACACTGCCTCACTAGAGAAGACTTGCGGCAATTAAACAAAAAAAGAGTGAGTGAGATCAGAGACATGAGGCATGAGTGTTCAGGCGTACCAGGGGTCCAGGATGATCACAGCCTCCGCTGGGTCTCTGAGGGTCTGACTCAAGGGGAGATACAGATCACAGAGCTGATTCTTTGCTCTACTCCACGCTGGAGTAAATTGTAGACTCGGCTCACAGCTCTAAACGGATAGACGCCATCACTCAACAAATACATCCCCTACCACGAGCTGATACATCCTGTTAAAGCTTTGACATCCTTCACTCAACTTCCTCACGAGCCAGACTCGTAGTATCTCTGCAGCACGTGATGAAAAAAAGACAACACTGGCAGACAAAGTAGTCAAATACACGCCTCTCATTAAATGTCACATGTCAGCGGTATACAGAGTAGAGTGGGATTGGACAGAAACCTGCCTTCTCCTGCCCCCTCTCTGCATCCGGGACTCTTTGACACCTCTCAAACTGTCACTGAGAGAGAGGTACATGTTTATGCGAGACAATCCGTCCGTCACATTTTTTTTTTCTTTTTCGCTCTCAGTTGACAGCAACATGGCTGCCGTCGCGCTGTCATCCGTGCAGCGCAGGCCTGGGAGGCGAGCCTGCACCGAGGACACAAACAAGTGTGTTGTTGTTTGTTCGGTAACTATTTCAGGCTCTTTCCAAGTCCGCCCCTTTTCCGACATATCGGAGGAGCGCTGATTAAAGCGCTCGGCTCCGAGAGGAACGATCCATCAGGGTTGTACTCGCGCTATCAAAAAAACCTCAAAGCCGGCGCTTGCTCACTGCTTTGTCTTCCAATGAGAGGCAAGACGGCACATCAAACGGCTGACAAAAAAAACGGGGTAAAAAGGGAATACTTTATTCACTCTATAGCTGTCGGCGGAAGTGAAAGGTGAGGGGTGAGGGGCAAGAGGAACCCTCAGCGATTTAGATCCTGAACCCTGAAGTTGGTGTCTCTTCCATTCCAGGCTAATGAGGAAACATGATCAGAGGAGCAGGTGATGAGACACAAGAGGTGAGGATATTTACAGACACAGATTTCAGGCAACTGTTGACATCTAGAAGCCAGGGGTCGCGTTAACCGAATATTTTCGTGTTAACCGACCGTTTTTTTTTTTAATTGCGACAGAAAAATCTGAAGGCCATCCGTCATTTTGACAGATTGCAATTCACACCCCTGACCACTTGGTGGCGAGTGAGCATATTAATTTGGCTCTCGTCTCTCATCGCAGTTTGCGTTCCACACATCGCAGAACTTTTGTCGATTTCCTGGTACACCGATTACACTGATGCACACGTCAGAGCTCATAGACGACCATAGACGATATATACCTCTATGTCTATGCAGCTAACGGCTACCAAAGTGGAATTTGCATACCACTGAAGCACTTAAACCCTACGGTACCGTCTAAGAGCTGTTTACGCTAGCAGTCCCGTTCCGAGTACGGACGTGTCGGCAGCCGAAACCCTAGAAATTTTGGGGAAAGTTTCAGTCGCCATTGTTGAAAGTGAAGCAGGAAGTAGAAACAAAAATTAACCCGATTGGCAAAAAAGACATAGCAGCAACTAGCATGTGGCTGCCGTTGTATAAATGGCTCGTACCAGCGTAGGCTACGTCCGTAAGTTGCGGCGTCTATGTCCCGCAGTACTCTTAAAGAGCCTTTTAGAGAGTTAGCAAGCTAGCAACCGGGCAAAGTGTGACAACTTATTGAAGGTTTCCACATCTAAGATCATTAATACCATAAGAGAGAGCCGTTCACATGGACTTTTCTCGTGAACAAAGCAAACAAGACCCCATTCGAAGACTTAATTAAATCTTAACAGTAAGTGGCTCAGGAAAAATACCGTAGCCTTACACTTCAACAGCTGCACGACAAACTGCGACCCACGGCGGCCTTCACCTCTCAGTAGTGCTTGGTTCCCGGTTCTCCAGAATAAATCTTTACAAAACTACTGCAGCTTGTAAAACATTTTTTTTTAAAAAAATGATGTGACGTACCGAAACGAATCATTCTGCTTAGTGCTAGTGTCAGCGAAGGTCCCGAGCCTTAATGGAGCAGAGCATCTAAATAAAATAAAGATACTGCAGCAGTGTTTGGCAGTTGTACTCTACAGTGAATATAATCATAATGACAGCCAAGCAAAGGCATCTTTTAAATAGATCAGCTGAAATCTCACTGTACTTCATCAGCATTCCTCTGATATCAGACACCATTTACAGAAAAAATAAGTCTATTTAAAACTCAGTCTTTCCCATCCCCTTTGGACAAAACCTATGATGCTGTATTAGGTTTCTTTCTGCTTTGACACAACATCTCCTCGCTGCCCTCCTCCTATATGCTATCACTGCTCCTCCTCTTAGAAAAATGTTTGGAAGCAAGCCGCCGGTGGATAAAGGGGACTTTTATCGGCCATTAGCTGTAGAGCAGGCCCGGCTTCAATCAAGCAGCATTCACGGCTCAGCTGTGTGTTTTTATCAAAAGAAAAAAGGGCATCCAGGCATGTGTGATTGAATATGAAAGCAGGCATGTCTGCAGCGCTTGTGTACAAACGCCTGACTCTGTGATCTTTGAATTTCAAAGGCAGGTGGACACGCAGAGTCGAGTGTGTGCAAGTATGTCCAGGCCCAGGCTTGTCCAAGGTGTCAAATATCTGCTGTCTCTTCCCAGATTTGTTCATCTCACTTTCTCAGAAACGTTGATTGACATTCGGGTGGTGCAAGAAAGAAACAAGAGGTTGTTGGTCAGCCATAGGTGATTTGTGTGTGTGCGGACGAGGAAGTGCAAGAGGATTTATGAGTCACGGACAAATGCAAACATGCCTCTCTGACAGTGTCCATCACAGAGGGCTGATGTGAGGGGACGGGTCGTGTCAGAACACACTCTAAAGATTTCAGAGAACCAGTCCTCAAAGACACACAGTCACACTTAGGCTGCCAGTGTTTTTGCCTCTGATGGCCCAGTGAATACATGGAAGGACCCGGGTGACCCCGCACATAATGACGCACATAAAACGAATCAGAAATCAGATTAATGTCAGACAGTCAGAGCCGGCACTCAGACAGAGAAGTCACCGGTAGAAATGAAAGCCTCAGAGCAATGTCACCCCTGTCGTTACAGCAGGAGGGTTTCTGTCCACCCCTCCACGGGAAAAACGCACTCGCATGATGCGCTTGGCTTGGCGGAGAAGTTTGATTTCTTGTTACACGGCCTGCGTAGATACACTTAGGCCGGTGGCTGACATTGTCATCAAAATGAAGACTGAAGACTGAGTCGTGCCGAAATCTGCCAGGCTTTTTTGTTTGTCTCTGGAACTGCGAGCCTTACGGGAAAAAAAAAATCAAGTTTTGTAACTTACCTCATCAAAGATTTAACACCTTTGTTAGGGAAGACATCTCAATCATCAGCAAGATCTAAGAACAAAACTTTCTTAACAGAACACCTTCTGTGCAGTATGCTTCTTGATGACCATGGTATTGGGACTGCTTCCAATTCCCTTATAAAGACACCGATCAGGCAAAACATTATCACCACCTGCCTAATATTGTGTAGGTCTCCCTTGTTGCCTTCAAAACAGTTGTCATCAGAGAATGGACATGGGCCTTCTGAGGGTGTCCTGTGGTGTCTGGCAACACAATGTTGATAGTGGGGGCCTTTGAGGGGAGGGGCCTCTGTGGATCATCCCACAGATACTTGATCAGTTTGGGATCTAGTGAATTTGGAGGCCAGGTCAACACCTTGTGCTGTTCTTCATGTTTTTTTGAGTTGTTCCTAAACTGTTTTTGTGTGTGTGCATCCTGCTGGGGATGGCTGCTGCCATCAAGGAGTGTCATTGCCATGAGGTTGGGTTGCCTGGTCTGGTCTAGGTGGGTGCTACATGTCTAAGTAACATCCACATGAATGAATGCCAGGTCCTAAAGCTTCCCAGCAGAACGTTGTATTGTCACAAGATGGTCAATGTTATTGACTTCTCCTGTCAGTGGTTTTAATCTTGTGGCTGATCGGTGCATCTATATAAATATATAAATACACCTACAGTATGCAGTGTGGTGATGATGAAGTTAGCATAGGTGTGGACTGAATTTTCATCTTATTAAAGAGGTTGTGAAAATATAACATGCGTTTATATGATGCAGTACCATCCTCGGCCACCGGTGTCAGGCTTTTACACATGATTGAACATCCGTTGCATCCAAGCCATCACCAACCAAGGTTAGACATTGCTGCCAGATAATGTGGCCACATTGTTGTGTTTCTGGCCACATTCCTGTTTTTACATCAACCAGCAACGATTGGTTTGTGGGAGCTGAAGAGTGGGCGCAACCATAGTCCCAGAGATGGTTCCCTACAGCGACTATGAATATGGGTGGACCTTTAAGAAAGAAAAGAATGAACTGAGACACATTTTTCCTTCATTTTGGTCCAAATAGTGAAGGAACTCAGATTTTAGAGGAAGGATATAAGCCTTTTCTCTCTTTTTCTTTACCTGTAGGTATATATCATACATGTTTGTGTAGTTATTCTTACAGCCAGAAGGAAGACGCAGAAAATCCACGCTGAAACTTTACACTTGACCCAGTGAAACAGCTGTGCTGGGACGCAGGTTAAATGTTTTTCTCTGGGATATCTCAGAGGTTGCCGCTTTAGATGAGCGAGGCATTCATCATCCCTGCTCTCTGCCCAAATATTTGTACTAACACCTTTCTGACCTGTTTTCTTGACATTTGGCGCTGCTGCCCCTCTAAGCTTCTTGATGTTCAGCATTTGATATTTATTTATTTTTTTTGTGGAAGACAGAGCCAGAATTTTTTGGCATGTCTCGTGGTTGTGCTATTATTCAAACCTGCCAATGCCTTTGTCATAAAAACATCTAAATATTTAAAAAATCAAAAAAAAAATCTGTTCTTTAATATATTTACAGAAACACAGGCCTTCAAGCGGTTGGACACAGTTGAAATACATGCAATTAAAATACCTACATTTCCTCTAACAACATAAAAGGCACTTCTGCATCTGAGTTTTGGAAAGCAACCTTCACCACGCGGTTATTAATATCTGCTCGTCGTTCTTGCCTTCTTCTTCTTGTTAGCAAGCCCAGCTCAACAACTCCGGCTTATTAATCACGCTGCCAAAAAGAATGCGCATCACAAATGAGCCCGTCTGGTTTCGTATCCCCGGTAAATAGCTCCCACTGAGATTTGAAACATATGTGGTGCCTGTTTCATGTGACGCGTAAAAAAAACAAGAAAGAAAAAAAGAAAAAATGAATTAATTGATCAGATTATGTGGAGAATCTCATTCACGCTGCTGTGCCAAGAGCAGAAACTTTAATTCGGTTACTGGAGCTGACATGCCAGGAAAATCTAACACTCGTGTAATGAGAATTGTAACTTGTTAAGGCTGAACAGGAAATAAGAATAGCAGCTATGCAAAGTATGTAGTACCAGGTAGTTTGATTGCAAGGTGGAGGCCGATTTGTAAGTACATAGCCGGTGGGAAATCCAGATGTTTTCTAGCGTGTACGTATTTATGAGCAAACTTTCATTTACATCTGTGTCCTTAAGGAATAGGCCCTAGTGATTACAGCCAAAAATATATAGTATAAAGGCTTTAAGGACAACCTGCCGACCCAGCTGCATTCATTGTAATCAGGATATTATAATTTTTCTCATTTGATTGTAGACATTTGTCCAATCAGCTGTGAGGTTTCAAAATTACTTGACACACAGAGTCAAACTAAAACGGCAAAAAAAAAAGAGACACATTTGGTTTGCAAACGCTTACAAAACATTGAAAACATGCAGCCAAGGCAAACCTGGATGTGAACATGTCGTATTGATTGAAGCTTCTGACCTCTACATAACATACTACTTATCCACTTTGCACAACAGCCGTGTTTGCAATTAACTGCAACGCTGTTATGTCACGATTGAGTTAATAATTTTTACGATCTCAAGATAACAAAGCTCATTTCCTTCTTATCTCAAGAGAACAAAAGGTCGATTTCTTCACAAAATAAGTCAGCTGGCTCTATTTTATCGAGAACTCAAAGATGAGTGTCTGGTTCATTCAGTCACAGCTGTTTCAGTCTTCAGGATAGCTGTCATGGCTGTTGCTGTGGGATCCCTAAACTGAACAGTTGGAAACCTGGAGGTGTATTACCCCGCAAAGTTGAAACCAGCCTAGTCTTCACTCTCAGTGACAAGCACTGATAAATGTTCTAGTAGGGAGTTGTGGCAGGATCTTTAATGTTCCCAAAACCACGATTGAAACCAAACCAAACTGTGAAAACTAAAACTAAAACTTAAACTAAAAATTGGATTTGCGTTCACCTTTTGCTCAATCAAAGTTGAGCATAAACCCTTAGTCCTGCTTTTATCCAGTGTTGACTTTACCACACTGTATAGACAACCTTCTGTTTTCTTGTGATTGACAAAATAATAAACCCATTATCTCAAGATAACAGTATAAAAAGATTCCCAGTCTATATAACCATAAATGTAGTTGATGAGGCCATTGCCAAAAACAGTATCTGAATCCATTCCTTTTGTGTAGCTCCCCCCAAAGTGGATTATTTGGAAGTCAATGGACAATGTCAGTACTTGATAACAGACTTCTGTGTGCACTCAACTGTGCACTTTGCTACTTTTTTTTGTATTTATCTCTTGTGTGCACAATCCTTTACACTGCATGCTGCCTCAACACTGCAAACTCCCCCACTGTGGGGTAAATAAAGGATTATCTTATTTTATCGTACTGCATCGTATCGTACCGTATCGTGAAGATGACCGCATCTCTCCCCTCTGCCACCATCATCCTTCATTTCCATCAGCTCCTTCCCCAAACTGTAAACACTGCCTTAATTCCTGTCCGAGCCTGTGATCTCTGACCCCGGTGGCCGATGGGAGCCGAAGTCTTGCTGATGTGCCCGTGCCCCAGTCACCTCCCTGGTGCTCTCTGCCTGAGTGGACGCCATCTCGGAGGGATTCCTCGGGTGACTGAGCACAACCAGGCCTGGGTCATTCGCTTGGGGACGTCTCACTTGCCAACACTCTGGTGGGAAAACTCAGCTGACTGTTGCCCATTTGTTCAGCACAGTTATCAGCTGTTTGCAGTGGACAGCTTGTCAGCTGCAGTTCAGGGCGAAGATAAAATGGTACAGTCAGGAAAGGAAATACGTCCAACAGGAATGGGACGAATATGTCATAGCTAGGCTCAAATCTCATAGAGGAAATGTAAGCTCTTATATGAATTAAGGTTTGAATAATCCAAATTACAAGCCTTTTTTCCCCTTTCAGATGGAGAACTTAAGACTTTGGTTGCTTGATGTCTTGAGCTAGTTAGGCCTTAATATGAGTTCCCAGGACAGTCAATATGTCTCAAAATGTCTTGTCCCTTGGCAGAAACTAACTTAGATGCTATATTTAACTAAAAGGATGGCTCCAAGTACGTCATGAACATCATCCTGGTGTGAGGCTAGAAGTTAGCTTACACGTTGGTCCTCAGGGTTTCCAACAAGATTTCACGAGACCCTGGTGTTTGGGGTATAAAAACTGTAATTATGATACTGTCACATCTATTAAAAACAATCCATACAGTATATGAAATGTCTGCATGTAGAATAAGAGCATTTCGTTGGTAGCACTCCGTCATTAAATTACCGTAATGTCGCTAATACTGAATTTAGCAACAATTAGCAGCAGCCTGCGCAGTTCATATACATGAATACTAAACACAATGCGGCATTTGATGGACAAATGTCTGTAAATAAAGTATTGGGGAATGTAACTGTACTAGCTAGTTCTCATAAAGGTTAGCTAGTTAGCTAGCTAGCTATGTCCTTCAGGTTTTGACCAAACAGATGATTTTGGGAGCAATGGAAAAAATATTTCCAATTCATTATGAGATGATGGAGTAAATTAGACCCTGGCTGGCCACCATAGTATTAACATTGTATGGGAAACACTGTGATTGGAAAACAAACTCCTCAACAAGTCACTCATGGGACAAAAGGCTTCTTTTTTCACATCTCTCACATATCTAGGACATGGAGTCCTACCACCAAGCAAACAAGACCTATCTGCATGGATTCTTTAGCTTCAGCCTCTGACAGTTTTCACCCTATCCCCATCACTACACTGGCACAATCACACCGTAGCCAAGCGGCTGAGGTTAGAGAGAGTTCAGCGCTCTCAAGCTTGGCCCCTGCATCCCTAAAGGACATTGATTCCTCTGACCTACGTGTGACTGCTCTTCCTCCGACCAAGGTTCACCAAGCCACTTGCCGCATGCTTCGGCGAGCAGCTAATTTCCCAAGGCTCAGTACAGCTATTAGTGCAGAGGCTAAAGCCTAGCTGCCACGAGCACCTGCGTTGGTGAGATCTATAACCAGGCTGGCCAGAGACCAAGAGAGCACTGACACGCTGAAAGCTTCCAGTGTTTACTCATCCATGTAGCTGTGTCCTTCCATACCTGTGTTTCCCTCTAATAGTTTGGGCATGCTGCTGCTGCTGCCTTAGAAAATGTTTATGAGTTACAACTCACAAATCTTGTGGAGGAGGAGCAGTCAATAGGGCTTTTCACTGCATTTGACACAAAATACATTCAGTGGCAACTCAACAAGAATTCTTCTTTTGACGGAGATGGCAAGGTTATGATCACAAGGACCATGATAAGACGCCTTCCTTTGGTTACAATGAATGCTGGATGTCTAGATGTACCTGCAGAAGACTGCAAAGATGAATCAAGCACAGGACAAAAGCTTATAGATTCATTCTTTCTGATGTCATTAAATCTCATTTATGCTCCATTAATTAAAAGATAAAGCTTAGGTGAAAGTTCAGTAAGGAAAATATGTTCACATGTTCTGTGTCAAACCCTCCACGGTCAGTTTAGGCTACTTCTTCTGCTCCATTATCTTCGTCACTTCCACTTTTCCACGCTGTAAGAATCACTTCATTCTTAATTTCACCGCCACTACTCTCCCCGTGTCCACCTCATCCTGGTCTTGCAGGGTCTCGAGTCTCTAGACTCCAGGAGATCCTGTCTCTATCTCCTACCTTCATCTCAGACTCTGCTCTAGATGCTGAGTCTCACCAGGTCTTGTTACTTCTTTACTTCCACATGATCTCTCATTACTCAAGTGCAATAATTTAAAATGAAACGTGTTACAGTTGGGGAAAAAAATATTTGCAAGTTTGCACAATTTGCAAGTTTGCATCTTGGTTGTGTAAAGTATATTAATAAAACCAAACGTGTGTTAACAACAGTTCTTGTATCACTGTATGTTTTGTTCCCAATCCTGAATGATCAAACAAGCATGACACAGTTCTGCCAAAGTTACGGGATCGCAATTAAGCTAATTAATGCATAATTTAGCATATTTTAAAATACTTGTCTTCACAACACACCAGGTAGCCGCTCAAATAAATTCTCCGGGTGTTAAGTTATTAGGAGGTAATGGAAGCGATAAGAAATTAACTTTATTAGGCTCATACGTCAATTTATTCAGATCAAATATGAGCACCAGGAAAAAGGGTGTTATGTAGATATCATGTTCATTGAATGCATCCGAACAGACATGCACGCAATTAAGACAGACATGCTTTGATCTCGGGAACAATGCAAGGATCAGAGTTTGACTGGCGATATCCAGGATAGAGGAGGCTGCCTAATCATACTGTAACAAGGTATTACTGTAATACAGCTTCCAACCACTAGACTTACCGCTGCTGCTGATTAGTACTCCACTCCGTGATTACAGAGGAGATCCTGCGCTGCCTTTGATGATATGTGGTTTGCACTGACATCAATCAAGGAACTGCACATGGTGGGTGGGCACTGAGCCTTACTGCTGCTAGTGCTAATTTATGCTAGTAATACTATTCATGGCACTGGAGCTAAAGAAACATCCCCCGCGGCCCACAAAGCATTTACCCTTAGACCACCACTGTGTCGGGAAAAAAAAAAAAAAAAACGCTGACGACGACCGACTTCAGGCAAGGTCAGTTATGTCAGTTATTTTATATTATTTTAATCCACAGAAGGTTTATGTTCGTAAAACTTTTTTGTGAAGTCTGCTGGCCGTGAAAAATATGTAGAGGCCAGCGGGGTGAATGGGCCTCTATAAACAAGTGCTTATGCAGTAGGAGAGCCGTTTTCCAGCGCTCTTTCAATTCAGGAAAACGTCCTCTTTGTCCTTTTTTTATTACTCTACAACTGCTCTTTATCTGTTCCAGAGAGTTTTATTGTCAAAATTCTTCTTGTGAGTGTTTTTGGTAAGGACTCCCGAGACTTCACAACAAAATACCTTGAATTCAATGTGGGCAATCAACTTTAAACATCTAGTAATGATCCAGTGACAGATTTTCTGTTTTCTCACAGCACCTCCACAAGTTCAGCGTGGAACTGAAGCCTTACAGCTGGACCTATCTACCGTCTTAAAGAAAATACCCAGGGTCCAGTTTGCATTGATGTTGGACAGTTGGACTGTGGAAATGCTGTGCAGGTATGTTGGTGTTGAAGGTTGAAGGTTAGGTGATACTGCCACGATCACAAAGAGTCGTCAAAGTCAGAAATGTTCAAATATAAGCAAATTGATCATTTGCCAACATCTCCTCAAGAGATTCAAGTCACATCAACCTCCTTTGCAGCAATCCCTAAAGTGTGCTGTTGGCCATAGATGCTTTTTATCCAATCAAAGGATCACAAAAGAAAATATTATCTATATTAACTTAACTCTGAGTGCTTTGTGCCTGTAACTCAATTCTCTGTGATGTTCATTGAGCTCTGCACGGAGCTCTGCGGCGACTCTCTATCTCTATGAGGTGTGACGCGTGTGGGGGACGAACACTGCCTCCAAACAAATAACCTATGCAATCACCATGGAAACACTGACCCCTAGCCAGACCTCCCCACCCCGAGGCTGAGAGCACAACTGCACGATAAGCAGCTTTTCAAGCTCAAGTCTGGATCCTGTGTCCCTCTCAGGCCGTCCAGTTAACGGGGCCAGTTGCCAGAGGCCAGTGTGAATCTCATATACAGCAGCAGCCGCTATCAGTCGGTCCACTGGGGCTACTAGTACTCGGTTAGAGCAGAGATAGTCGCGACCGCGAGCTCATTTCGCCGCGGCTCTCTGCTACGTAGCGAGGCAGAATAATCACACCAATAATACTCTCTGGCTCTATTTCAGCACAGGAACTCTGAGGAAGGAAATTAAAGGAACAACAAGGAATAAGGCTCCCATCCCTTTTTTTTTTAAACCCAACGCGATGCCAAGAGAGGACGTCCAAGGCAATAAGGCTCCCAGCCTGCTGAGGGAATTGTTTTGCCAAAAATATTTGTTGTTCTCAATAATGTGGCTGTTTGTATTGCACAGAGGAGAGGAGAAGATGAGGGATGGAGGTTCACGTATAATCTCTTGTAGACCTAAATTCACCACTGATGCCTTATTCTCTTACCCGGGGGAAATAATGAGGAAAGAGTATGATTAGCATGATTAGTCTGTCTGTGGGTAATCCTGCCTTGTGTGTTAGTATACAGTATGTATGTGCTTTTTCTCTCTGTCCTATTTCTCTGGCTGATACCGCAATCACTGCCTGTATTTAAAATCTTGGCATGCCGGCTTAGCGCCTCAGGCTTACGGTTACCACTGGACCCACTTAAAGAAAGCGGATCCCCTGAGACTGAATCGCCTGCACAGGCTCTCCTCATTCTGGTTCTGACAGGCTATCTTGCTCTTCGCTAATCCCCTGGAAAGGTGCCTGGCACTGGGGACAGCAGCCCCCAAGAGAAGTCCCCTTGTCCCTGGAGTTTTGAACAGGTGCCCTGTGGGTCTTTGCCGGCCTCAGAGACACAACCTCCAATCCTCAATGATCCTCGGGATGAGCCAGGAAAATGCTGTTCCAAGGAGATCTCCTGCGCAGGCAAGACGGCGATGCAGGCAAACGAGTGAGCATCAGCAGTTTCATGGAGACAGACGAGAGAGTGGGAGGCGGGAGATAGGACTAACACCAACGGTATGAAAAAATAAAAAAAGACCTATACGCAGAGGCACACATACGACCGCCTTCCTTCCAGTGCACTAACTTTCACTTACTTACGGCTAACATTTGGCATGGGGATATTGCAGTTTTGCTGCAAGTGGTGTGTCTCAGAGACTGGAGTGTGTGCATGTATGTGTGCTTGTTTGTGAGTGAGTGAGTGAAGAATCCCTTTCATCTCGCCTCCGCTACCAATCTCGGAGCCCCCCTGCACCTCCACCACCATCACCGCCAGCGAGCTGCCCACTCTCCAGTCTCCTCTGTTCCACTTCCAGTTCCTTCACTCTTCAGGTGACTGTTTGCTCTAATGTGATGATGAGGCAAGGGGTATAGCCATACAGGTTTATGTGTTGGGGGCCACAGTGAGGGTGAGTAGTGTGTACCCCACTGTTAACCTCCCAACTGTTGAATTATTGTGGATTATCCATTGCTAAGGGGGTATTATGACCTCTGGTGTCCATCCTGCCAAGACATCATCTTTAAGACATGGTTCAGTCAGATGCAGTGGTGCAGAAGTGAGCGGTTACAGCAAACGGATTTGATAAATAGATGTGGCATGACAAGCTTGGCTGTTTTGGCACCTTGGAACCTTTGCAATATTATAAAACTGCAACCATCTCACTCAGGCGTGGCTACGCTCAGCAATAATACGGAAGCACATATACGTAAAGAAGTCTTAGATGTCACATTTTTCATTACAGTTATGTCAACATCAGTAGCACTGACAGAACATTGCAAGAAGGTTCTGGGTTCTGTGGAGTTTGCATGTTCTCCCCGTGTCTGCGTGTGTTCTCTCCGGGTACAGCGGCTTCCTTCCACCATCCAAGGACATGCTCGTTAGGTTAATTAGTGAGTGATGCTGTAGCTACGCCGACAGCCCACACCCTTAAGCCTGACGTGCACCTCCCCAGAAATGTAACCACGCGTCACGGTGACTAAGACCGCAAGATCTGTGATTGGTCTGCTTGGTAGTAGCTTTAGTATTTCCGGCTGCTTTTCCATCTCCGCAATTTTCCAATTGGAGGTTGGAAGGTACAAGCATTTGTACGACTCGTCTTCCGCGAACTTCCGGCGAAAGTTTCCGTTACCCCGATCCGCAAAAAGACACAGCGCCGACTAGCGTTTGGATGGCGTTTTTACAGAGCGAGCCCGGCCGACGCGCACACAAGTATAAATGGCTTGCACCAGTGTAGGCTGGGTGTGTAAGTAACGGCGTCTAGTCCCGCAGAGGCGTAAACTGAACTTTAGTCAACATATGGGAGGGAGTTCCAGGTAATTTGCATTGCCTGGATGCTTTTCTTTGGTCGTCCTGTATCTGCTGCACATTCAGCAATCTTTCTGAGATCTCCTCCTTAGCAAGATGACACGAGCTCCTATCTGGTGTTGTAAATCTGTGTTGCAGGCATTCAGTTCCCAAGTTGGATTAGAAACAAGAAGAAGGTGCTTGTCATTATCATATGATTTTTGCTGCTTGCATTAAAATCATTGCATTTTCTTTTTCTTCCAACACCAGCCGACAGCAGCGTCTTCCAGCTGATGTAACCACAAGCTCCTGCATTCTATGTGAATGCAGCGACAGTCCTGAATGGATATAATGGTATGTTTCTAGCTACTCAGCCTTGAATGAGCCAATCATCGTAAGCATACTGCAAACAGCAGGTGCCAATCAGCCAGTACAAGTAGGAGGCCAGCGCACTTCCCGAAATGTACAGTTCACATGTGCAAAACAGTTTCCGATTAGAATTTGTTTGAAGAGGAGATATACAAGCCAGAGAGGACAACAAACATCTCTCTTTATGACCTTAAATGATGGTTTTACCAGAGGGCTTGCGATATCTTGACTGTTTAAGTAGAGTCCTGCACAGTATCCACTGTGGGTACCGAGTTAAAATAAATACATTCATCATCCAGCGCCATGTCTGCCCAGGAGGTGTAGCATAAGCTGCACATCAACCCAGCAGCAGCTGCAGCTTCAGGTCTCCTTGTGTGTCTACACAGCTCATATTCCTCTTTCTGTGATTTGTGATCAGATGCAATGAGTGGCAATTTCTATAAAAGTGACAAACAAATGTAACATGGGGGCGGCTTTGGAAAAAGGAAAAAAAAACATACAGCACAACACGAGGGAGGAAAGTGTTTTACTGCATTCATTACCACTGCTAATTAGCATAATAAGTAGTTATGCAAACCTGTTATGAGGAACCTGACGGAGAAAGGTTAGCTCTTTAAATACTAAGAGGGAGTCAGGCACACACACACAATGCCGTGACTTTGCCAATAATACAGTCAACAATCAACACAAACTCTCACTGTTACAACATACTGTCTAAAACGATGCTTATATAGGACATTTCTCAAACTTGGTGCATGAGCAGTAGATCACATGTGGAAGATATATATGTATTTTAAGCTATTTGGTTTTATGATGCTTTGCAGAAGATGTAGAAGCATTAATTTGAAGTGCATTAAGAGGTGCAGCTTGTCAACAGTCAATGCATGTAAATGCTCGGGGCTCCAGGCCAGAAGGGGGCCCCCTTTAAACTAAAGCAGTGGCAATGTACTAAGACAGGGATGGGCAACTGGCGTCCCGGGGGCGACTGCGACCTCACTCGAAGTGTTTTTAGCCTAGGGCTCAATAGCCTCCGAGTCCACTGACCATTCCTTGGCTCTAAATATTATTTCAATAATGGCTGCCAGAGTGGTTTACATCTAAAATTTAGTTGGTGAAAGTTTTTTGGCAGCAGTACAATTTACTAACTTGCTTTCTGCCATTTTGGAGCAAAACTAAATTGTCATTTCCTGCGTGTATAGATTTCCAATCAGGGACCTGACACACTTCTCACGAAATTATATTGCAGAAAATCTGCATTAATCTATATCATCTCACAGAGTAGAGCAGGACACTCTTTTACAGATCTAATTTGCAATTTTTTGGCTGTTGTATTTTTACACATTGAGCCTGGACTAATACATTTTGAAAACATCATGTCCAGCATTTTAAGTACTTCTCAAAAATCATGAAATAAAATGATTACACACTCATGCGTTTAGAGCTAAATACAGACTACTAATATCTCCAAGACGAGTGTGGTTTTCTCTCCCTTACGCCGGAATAACTGGGTCATAGTTACAGCCAGACGGAGGCAAAGCAATGCAAACATCGACTCCACTAACCTGTTTATTCCCACTAAAGCCACGGAGCATGAAATGCACCATGCTCCCTCATGACACTACAGTGAAACCCCTCTCTTTATGGAGCTTATTAGAAAGCCTCTGAACATTGTTTCAAAGCAGAAGGGAGGGGAAATGAAAGGAAAAGGAGAAGGAGCACGGGGGAAGGCAATGTTTCCATCCGAGTGTCAAAAACTATTTTGATCTCTGTTTCAAAAACGAAAGGAGAGAAATCACCTGTTCAACATCAGGTTTGTAGAAAAAGGCAACATAAAAAGTCTTAAGGTTTGGATGGAACACATGATGCTGAATGGTGTTTCATTATTAGAATGTAGTATATTACTACTATGCTCCCCTCAGTCATTTGGGGCAGAGGAAGCCACTTGAGTGAGTGGTAAAACATCTTCAAGATAAGTCCAATTGCTTTGGTTTTAGCTTTATTTTAGATACCATGCCATTGCTTGGACGACTGAGAATCTTCAGAAACACACTGGTTGGTTGGTTTGACTTGGATTCATATGGCTAGAAAACCTAGAAAGCTAAGCCATGGAATCTCCTGGATGTAGGGGGACAAGATTCTTTGTCTGCAAACAAGATTTCAGACCTTTTGAGGATTTATCGCAATATTTAAGGCTAGACTGAAGGGTAGGCTGAAGCAAAAACACCTCATCTTGTATGTATGTTATTGGCTTAGGCCAATGGAATTGGCACTCTGGCCATTTATTGGTGAATTCAGACCTAACTGGACTAACACGATGAAGAGGTGTACAGGAGCATCAAATGCATCCAAACATACTGGGCTTCAGCATTAAGCAAGACAAAAAAAAATCCTAAACCAGACTAAAGTCCAGAGCAGGATGTGATTTATAACAACATCACTCAGAAGGATGCAAAGTGTCCGCTGATACCTGTGGGTCCAAGACTTCAAGGAAGCCATGTTGCCATAACGTATTTTTACGCGCCTAACGTGAAATGGAAACACTCTTTACAAATAACTTCTGATGTAGGCATCAATTCACTCAGGGGGTCTATCCACTTTTTCAGCTTTTAGAGAATAATTGTCTCTCCTGTGGGTTTGACAACCGTCATCAAGTGGTCCTTCCCACATGCACTAGAATTCCTGCATTTCTTCATCTTCGTCTCCAGATATCATGAAACTTGACATGATGTTTCAATCAGGAGTGACTTTGTTCCAACTGAAATGTAAAAGTCTTTGGCAATTAGATCCAACAGAGACATGGTAGGTTTTTAAGGGGTAGAAGATAAGACTGTGCTTAGTGTAGGAAACCCACTGTTGGCCTAGACACTGGTAGTGGTGGTAATGAGGGGATACAGTTGGAGCTCTGCATGGGATTAGGGATTGGTGTCTAATGAGCTTGACCTTGACCCTGGGTGTGAAGACTGGAGTTGAACGTGGTGGAGGAGAAAAGCAAGGAGATGATTGGTCCAACCCACTTAATTATACATATTTCCTAATGTTTACATATTTTAAACAAAGTTCCCTTAACATTTGCTTGAGAATTATTTTGAAACCTGGCAACTGGACTGGATTTTCCACAAAATATTAAACGTTTGCTTCACTATATGTCCTTTGCTTTAAGAATTGCATGTTAAAAGGGTTCTCTCTCCCACACAGTTCTTTCTAAAGATGAGGGCACGTTAATGTAGCCTCCATTTATTTCATTTCAAATTAAGCGTGCTGCAGCAGCACAGAGCCTGGAGTAGTCATCGTGCCCATGTCATCACTGTAAACTGCATACAGCATGCGTCGTGCTGGAATGGAAAACTAGACATGCGCACGTTGAATTTTGCTGGCGTGAGTGCACATTAGATCCTGGACTCTTTGTAGAAAGGAGAAAAGATTTGTGAAAATATGTAGAATATATATATATATATATATATATATATATATACTGTATATATGAATCAGCACTCAAGACTCTGCTGGCTCTGAGTCATCCTTACTGCTTGTCAGTCACCATTTGTTCTTACGTATCCCTGGTGCTATATTTTTTTGTCACAGGTTTGGAAGTTCTACTAGCAAAAAAACAACAACTAAAAAAAAAAACATTTTGCTCGGGGCAAGAATAAGCCCTAAATGTTTCCATCTACAATTTGATTAAGGAGACAGTAAAGAAGGGGACAAGAGGAGATCGGAAGCTCCCTTAAACTCAAACACAAGTAGGCCATGGGTTTGAAGATGTCTCGCTACCAGGAACAGAATGCTCCTGGGTTCAGACGCTGACCCCGTGTCCCGCTGGCTGAGCAAACCCGAGTCAACTACAAAAACAGAAAGCGGCTCTTGACTATTCTCCCATGTATACGTGCTCTACATATATTTTTATATCCACTCCAGTTGAAAGAAGACGCCCATTACGCTCAATAGGGATTTTCTACCCCCTGCTGTTACCTGGAACTATTTTCTTTTCTAAGAGAATGGTCAGGAAAAAAAAATTGCAGGAACGAAAATTACCCGGGGTCGTTTCTGAGCATCCAGCTTTCCTTTCCTTGAGCAAAATAAAATGGCCTACTGTAATTCCAAAAGTAAATAAATGTCTTCGGTGGGAGCCTTGTTGTTGAGGCTTTTCAGACCTGTCTAGGAAATATCTTTAAAGTATGGAAATGAGTTCAGCAGTTTCCTTTAAACACAAAAAATACACAGCTATGGCTCTACCAGCGCTGCTGTGTGCATGGGCCTGTTATTTATTTTCTGTACTTAAAAACCCGGCTGGAAAATAAGAGAAGAAACTGAATTAAACATCATTTTAGGGGGAGACTAAGGGTATGCTTGTAAAAGTTTTCCAGGTTTCCGTGTGTGCAGTTTCTGACTGCGAGTGTCAGGCACACTCTACCTGTAAGCACACTGGCGGCTCTGTAGCTTCCTAAATTCCATTTCGTGACACAATGACAGATAAAAACTTAACAGCATCGCCTCCCCGTATCACCTTCCTCCGGCTCTGTCTCTCCATTTCTTGCTGCGCCTCAAACCCGCTACAATAAAATTCAAAAAATCCCACTTGGCTCCGTTCCCGTAGCCTTATCTGCGGCTTTTTGGTGAACGCTCACTAGTACTTAACAGACAATTACAGCACATTTTACAGGAGCGGGGGAAAGGAAACTGCCAGAACCTGCCTCATGAGATGTGTGAGGGTGACTAACACATATAAGCTCATGTGAAAGTACCTCTCTGCAGAATATGTAGGGCATTGGGACAGCTTAAAGGTATGTAGAAGACCTGGTTAGCCAGTCCAAGGTCAGATCAGTGCTGATCAGTGATTGGCTCATAGGGACAAGGAGTGAACCATGGGAACGGCTGGTATAGATGGAATCCTAGTAGAGCTATTAATGAGCATCGCGAGTGATTTGCAATGCCAGTCATACTTATCATCGCACGGAAACCAGTGAATGTATGGGAAACACATTTTCCCTTGTCATGGTCAAATGAAGTGATAATGGAGATCAGGGAAGCCTTCTCTGGGCCTCATACATGATTTTTATGCATGCATCAGTTTAGAATGACCTTATCAAAAATAAGTGTGCATGCAGGGAGACATGATGTTTATGATTTCTATGAAAGAAAACTGCGAAAATGAATGAGAAAATCTGCACCTGTTTCTTATCCGAGACTTCCAGAAGTCAGGTAGCCCCAAATAAAAGCAGTGTGGAAGCAAATAATGTAATAAAACTGATAATGGAACAACAGTCAATCCATTTAAACCAATTGTGTTTAAATCGCAACCATTTCATATGTACTTAATGCCTCTGTGAATGCCACTACAGTACTTTCATGCAACATTTGCAAGATTGTCTTTGAACCTCGTGCCATACAGTGCTTTCTGATTCCCCGTAGGCGCTCTCGTGTAGCCAGACCATTCTCCAGAGCTGACACAGCGCTGAGACTACCTACAGGGAATGCGTGATGGTGATCCGTCCCTAGAGGTGAAGCGTGCCTTAGCTTTAGCGCTGGTCGACCTCACAGGACACCACTGGGAACCTCTGGAGATTTGCTAGTTGTTCTGATCTTGCAAAGAATTGTTAAACCTATATTACAGCTTGTGTGAAGGTCAGCTTACATCGGCCAAGACAAACGTAAAGTCCATCTGATGAAGAAAACGAACCATACAAGGACTTCCGCAAAGGACCAAAGGAAGGAATCCCGGTAGAGTTGTACAACCATTGACCGGAACAAGCCAGGAGGCCTGCACGATCCAAATCTTCTTCAAAACTAGCAAGTAGACAGTCTCCATCCATTGAGTTTGCTCATGGTTTATTGGTTTTTGACCAATCTGGATTCAGCCTCTGGCCTGCACCCTTTGTTTTGAAATCTTGTTAAACATGTGAACATGTGAAATATGAATGTACGTAGGAGTTTCCAATAAAAAAATGGATAGATTAATACAAGAATAATCCCTCTCAGCCATTACTTATGACCTACTGGAAGTCTGTGGTTGTGCATTTTTCTGCAGAGATCCTGACCTCTGTCTGTTTATTCTTATTTTCTTCTTATTTTGTTGTGTTTCTGGGATGCAAGCTTTAGACATTGGGTTTGTAGCCCACAGCCAATTGCCTGCCAACACAGATGTATAAAGGGCTGCTGTCCGTCTGTCTGTCCAAGGGCAGGGCTGAGCAACACGCAGAGCAGAGAGGCCTGGGCGAGCAAGAAGAAGCGTGCCCTAGGGCTGTCCTCTCACAAAATCCAACAATGTAGCATCCTCTAGCAGCGCTGCACATTTTGAATTTGTGCTTTAGATTGAAACAGCTAAAAAAAAGAGGCTGCTCCTTCTCTTCATTTACTCTTAAGCTAGATTGAGCACGTCTTCTTTCCATATCTTGTTGTGAAGGGACCAACAAAAGCTTCCAGGAAACGTTAATGCAGAATGTAATATGTCTTCTTTGTTAGTGAATGGGCTTGTCTAACCCAATTCAACTGGACCACATTTAACAGAATTTGGGAGTGCACCATATAAAATCCTGCTTAATCTTTTTTTCTTGACTTGCACGTCATACATTATGTATCCATGCATCCATTTCCCGACTCAAAATGAAGCCACCCCTCAGACAGTACATCAGTTTCAGCCGCGCATGCAGTGTATCCACACGCCGTCCAGCTCATCCGCCATCACAAATGGGTTTTCATAGGGTACAACAGCAAAACTGCACAAATTAGATCTTAGTTCATCATTCTACATTTTGATCCCAGCCAGTCCCGCTGCAGCTAGCGGAGTCATTTAGAGGGAAAAGACAGTCATTTCCCTCCTAGAAAGTCACACGGAGCATTGAGCGTTCCCTTATTTAATGGTTCAATAGCGATACCTACTCCCTCCTGTTTCAGAGCATTGTTTCCCTATGGTTATTGCACCATCCGTTACCCCTGCGGATGCCTGGCTGACATAAATGCATACTTCCCATGCCAGCCAAGCAAATTAAACTGAATTGAAGGTGGAGAGTGAAAGAATGGGAGATTAAGTGAGAGATGGCCCGCAGAAAGAAAGAACGAAAGAAAGAGAGCGAGAGGAAGATTGAGCGAGAGATTGAAGGAATGACTTGCAATCAGGGCTAAAGGAAGTCATCTCACTTTCTCTTTGAAACTACGCTCAAGTTTGCCTTATAATGCTTTGAAAGTCCATTTGTCATGCCGAGTATCAGCCCTGCTTTCCCTGTGTATGCATGAAGTGAGGCCACAGCCTAATCCAGACCTAATGACGATTCTAAACTGAAGGCACAACAATCAGGGCGATGTGTGGCACAGATGAGGCAGGGCCAAGCGATGACTTGCTCCATGATCACTGCACTTTGCTTGATCACACGACCCAACAAACCTTTTTGAGAGATGGCGCGCTTGTTGTTAATTTCAAAGATTACTGATTGGGTGGTGGTGTGCTCACAGCATTTTGTGCCTGATCTCTACAACAGCTTTAAAAATCTGTTTGCTTGCTATCACTACCGCTACTCGTCTCTTTTCCCACATGTGTCACGCCCTCCGCCCTCTAATATTTTCTTTTCCTCTGTTTCTTGTGCTTAATTACAGGAGTGGAGTCAGGCGTTGGGAGTGGTTTACCAGCTGCCCGCCATTCGATCAACGGCACCACTTACACCAGCCTTCCACTCCATCTCATCGCTAGATTGTAGTCTCAGTCACATTGTAGACACGTTGACCTTGAATACTAACATGTCTTTTTGTCGCCAAACGCTGCTCTTCTGATCCTGGTTTCTGGCTATCTCCTGGATATTATATATCCTGCCTAACTCCTTTTTAAAAGAAACCAACACCTATTGAAGTCTGAAGTTCTCGTTGTGTTCTGCTTCTACCATGATGATGCGACCACGTTTGCAAAGCAGCACGGCTTGATTAGTGCGGTTGCAAAGCCGCTGCTATCAGTGGTGGTGCTGGTGTTGTAAAGTCTTCTGCATCACTGCCACCTATTTGGACTGGAGCAGATCAGGTTGTTGCACAGACAGAAATTATGTCCAAACTAGGGATGCACCGAAAATTCTCGGCAAAAAAACGAAAATGCACTTTCGGGCCACTTCGCCGAAACAACGCGGCCGAAACAGGATGATGCAAGCAACAACCGCGGCAGTTTGGCCCAAAAGTGCATTTTCGTTTTTTTGGCCGAAATTTTTGGGTGCATCCCTAGTCCTAGAGTCCTAGACTGTGGCCTGGTGAGTAGAGTAGCTTGTCCACCAACCAGGAGCTTGGCGCTGGATCCCCGGCACATGGGCCACAAGCCAAAGTGTCAGCAAGACATTAAACCCCAACTTGCTCCCAGTGCATGACACTGTTGTGTGAATGAGTGGTGACATTGTGCCTGTAAAGCGCTTTGAGTACCAATGGGTAGAAAAACACACCATATATAAATGCAAGCTATTTACCTTTTACCATGTTTAGACTGCAGCCTTTTAGTTCCTGAAGAATTACTCAGCTATTTATCTGCGAGTTATATGGAAAGATCAGTTTCGTAGGTGTCCGCATACGCTAGTACCAAGTTTGTGGCAGAAACAAATGGTGTCTGTCAACAACAAATCAGCAGAAGCCTAAATGAATTGGCGTATTTTCCAAACACATTACGATATTCCTTTAACAGCCTTGGTTTTAAGCAATCATATTCTAACAAAGGAGGGGTCAGGACTAACCAAATGACATAACCTCGAAAACGTAACCGCCTCCGCTAAGAATAGAACTCGAAGAATGCAGCACAAAAATATACATGCACACTCATCCAAACAAACAGGGCGAGTACACATGCTGCCGCGCAGGAGGGGACCATAGGGAGCTCTGTGCTGATTTTCTCAGTTTTGATAGTGCAGCACAAAAGCGCCATTGTTCACCAGTGGCTGGCGCTCTCTCCGTCCCGGGGGGATAAAAGAGAGAGGAAATAATTGCTTACCCTCACACCGTGTGTAGAGTGTGTCTGATTTTGGCAGCGAGGCACGATGCTAGCGGTAGCGGCGCGAACCCTTTCGCCCACATTCGTCAAACACAAGCCACCGCTGCCCATGTTCGGTGCCGCAACAGCCGTCACTAGAGGCCCCTGGAAAATAGCACCCCCTGATATAGATCTGTGTACATGCTGTGGAGTGGAGCACGCTCAGGGATTGGAGAGACCTGTTAATACGGCACACACATTTCAGTCTTTAGGGCAATTTTTTTCCCCCCTACTGTAAACAAATGTAAAAACACTAACATGAAATTCACATGCAAACACTCAATCAAGTCTGCGGCGTATCTTCGCATCTCTCTCGTGTATTCGCCGCTATCTGAAAATGTGCTGATGTTGTCACAGTTGCATTACACGCGGCCGTGCACACATACCATGTCCAAAGGGCTCTGTAGGGTAAATATGTTCGGAGCCATCATGCCTGATCATCTAATCATGACTAGGCCTTTAGGGAGAAGGCAACGCATGCGTTTTTTTTTTTCCTCCCATCGCCATACATGCTGATCACACAGTCCTCCCAGAACGCCCTTCATCACTACCGATTCATGTCTCAGATTGCTATAAAGGCTGACTGAGTGAAGAGCTGCTGCGACAATCTTCCTTTCCTTTTGCTTGTGGTTACATCGCAGTTCTCTTATGCTTTAAAAAAACCAAACCAAAATTTCATTAAACATCCTTCTAGCAGAAATGCTTGTTAATTTAGAGTGACTGTCTAATTGAACCCAATCAGCAGGCCGATCAGTGGCTTAGAATAAACGTCAAACGCATCCTTGTAAGGAGAATTGTCACGCACAGCGGTGTCCATTAAACCAGGGCCAGCACTGAAGGTGTAAACTTTTATGTATCACAGTTTGTGTTTAAGAGGATGTTAATTAACTTGCCAAAAACCGTCTCCTTTTTCACATGTCCCGATTTAACTACAGTCGTCTTCGTTCTTTGAACCTAATATGCTCTTTTTGTTCATAAAACGCGATCTGGGACACATTTTCATTAATCAATAAAGCTTCCCACTATACGAGATCGGGAAGCTAACCCATGCTGGTGCCCATTATCCAATTACGTCCGACGAAAAAACTAGCAGGTGGGTGTAGAATTAAGCGGAGTGCAGGGATGTTTCAATTTAAATCACGGAGCTGGAGGGAATACAGTAATTTGGGCGAAACCATGCCAATTTCCTGCAGCATTTTGTCTCAAACAAGTCCTCCATGAAACAAAAACATACGTATTTGTAATTTCCATCTGAAACACCACAATGAGAAGCGACATTGCTGCGGTGAATAAGGGAAACATCACTTCGATTTATTACTGCATGTGTTAGGAACCACACACAACATATCTGACGTTTTACTGACCCCTCCATTGACCCCAACATACTCCATCTGGTCTTTGCTGCTCTATTTGATGCTAATTCCTTCAACCACCTTCTGGAAAATAGTTGGCATTGTGGTAGTTGACCTTTGAGTCTTTAATAATGTTGACTTTTAAACCCAGAAGACTTGATTTAGACATGCATCTCCATCCCAGCCATGCAAACTATTGGCTTGATTGTATGTTGGCGAGTAGCTGTAGCTTATCTTGAATAGGAAAGCCCTGTATCACAAAGTCCCGTAGAAACCTTGTCCGAAATACTTATTCTGAACGTGCTGTAGCCAAAGAACGCTCCTAAATCTTGACTAATCACATCTCTTGATCAGAAAATCCAGCATTTAAAAAATTAGACTATACAAAAGAAAATGTGCACTTTACTGTATATAGCCCATATAATATAGAGTTGCGTAGACATGCTTATTGTTCCTAACTAATACACATTCACCGCAACCACTTATGCTGCCCAGATTTGTAATACAATGAAATATTTAACTCTGCCTTTTCTTCCTCATTTGTTGACCACTAATCAGCATCCATCCTACACGGTGTAAACAGACTCATTTCTCTGACCAGTGATGCGTGTCTGCAGCAAAACCCACGTCCTCCGACTTGTTGGTTAATGATCTGAACGGAGGCTTTTGGGTTAGTCACCACCACAATAGCAACGCATTAACTTTGCAGTGCACTTGCCCGACTCCTGCAATTACTGTGTCCTGCAGGAGCTCAGCGAGTATAATGATAATTTAAAGTTCTAGCCTGCCGTCGTAACATACACTTCACAAGACGAGCTCCTGCTGAATACAGTAATGGTAAATGGAATAGGTTTCAGGAAAGAAATGTCCTTCAGACTCAAACAAGTCTGATCTAACTACTTAACACTCCTCGCTGTATATATCGGAGGTTCTTTCAGTTTGATGTTTTTCTCCCCTCACATTTATTTGTTCTCCGGTTTATTTCACACGATGATTTGCAAGGGTTTTGCTGTTTGTAACATACATCGCAGTCCAGAGATATTACAAATGTAGAGTCAGTCTGACACGATAGCTAGAGCTGGTCATAAAGTGATGTTGACATATTATACGCAGATCAGGCATAACATTATGACCGCCTTCCTAATATTATGTAGGTCTCCCTTGTGCCTCCAAAACAGTTGGGACTCATCAGAAAATGGACATGGGCCTTCTGAGGGTGTAATGTGGTGGGGGGGTTGGGTCCTATGGGTTGAGGGGAGGGGCCTCTGTGGATCATCCCACAGATACTTGATCAGTTTGGGATCTAGTGAATTTGGAGGCCAGGTCAACACCTTGTGCTGTTCTTCATGTTTTTTTGAGTTAGACTAAACCGTTTTTGTGTGTTTGTGCCTGCGTCAGGTTGCAGATATGTATAGCCTGTATAAAAACAGGCAGCAACTCAGCACCATAAGTTGCCTTCATTGCTATGGGGTGCGGGTGTCTGGTCTGGTCTAGGTGGGTGGTACATGTATAAATAACATCCACACCAATGAATACCAGGTCCTAATGTTTCCCAGGATAACATTGTATGGTCATGTAGATGGTCAATGTAATTTGTTTCTCCCATTCATCATAATGAATGAAAGTCATAATGTTATGCCTGATCGTTGTATATATGTCTATAAATTTAAAGAAAATAACTGTTAAGAACTCGAGAACGTTATGTGACAACAGAAATATTATTTTCTGAGAAACACTGTCTCACTGTTTGTCCCTACGAGATGATACAGCGAAATTATTAATACACAACAGAAGACAATCGCATATTTTCAACACATTTTTAGTGTTTGGGTGACTAGTTTCACCTTTTTTTTAGATAAATATACACAGTAACATGCACAAAATTAGGATACTTCAAAATAAGATATTTTTTTAGTATCAGAGTATAAATCATGATAATTATTAAAAAAAAAAAAAACGTCACAATTAAAGCACAAATATGACAGTCTCGAGCTTAAGTTAGCATTACCTAACCTACTGCTACTGAAAAAAACATGAATACTGTACGTGTCAGCCTACGTTTGTGTCCTCATAAAACACTTCACATATATAGTCAGCTGGTATGCACACACCCACGCAGCACTACAGTTCTAGTCAGCATACATTACATACATTTACATAAAACTATTCGTCAGTGCCGGAGCTACACTCTTTATGTGGCTTTATGTTGTGATTTATTCAACTGCAGATTAGGCCACAATAGAATATGATCACAATATTATAATCATTGCAAACATATAATCATCTTTTTTCAAGTAATGTAGCAATACAGTAATCAGGATACTTAACCCTTGTGTTGTCTTCCCATCAACCATGCAACTTTTGCCTTCTGTTGGACTATTTATAAAGCCTAAAATAAAATGTATCACCTAATTCTGTGTTACACATGTTTAGCCAACTTCTTCTCAGTTAATACTATATATTGAACACTTCTTTTCAGAATCTATGGGCAGTGATTAACCCGGAGGACAATAGTTAGGGTCATGGCAATTTATTCTATTTTTTGAGCTGCAAACTATATCACGATACAATACTGTCATGATACACAAGTCACGTAACAATACTATTGTAAACGTTGGGAAATATTGCTATTGACTCACTTTTTCCAAATCTAGTTTGCAGTTGTTCAAATATCTAACTTTACTGATCCAGCGTTGCCACACTGCATATCATGCTGTAATGATTTTTTGTTTCCTCCACCTCATAGTGTTTGTACATAAAAATCTAACCTAGCGTATAGTTTTTGGTAATCATGAAGCAGTTATTTCAAGCCAAGACTAAATGCACCCAAAGTTTTTTTCAGTCACGTCTGAAGCAACCAGATTTACTGGTGTTCAAACAACTCCCCCTCTGCGTTTCAAGCCAAGCTATTATTTGAGAATTTGATTTGAAATGTGATAATGCGCTAACAGGAAACAAGGGAGATGACTTCTTGGGTGTGTTGCCTTTCTTTTTTTTTTTTCTTCCTCCATGTTCTGATTACACGGCGCACTTGATTTGTCTCATTTCAGGGATGAGCAGGACTGAGATGGTAGCACTGTGATTCAGGGGCTCCGTACCATCAATTCAATTCAATTAGTTTTAATTAGCGCAATGGAGAGAAAGAGGAAAAAACAACAACCTCACAGGGTCCGCCAACAATGAAATGAATTACTCATGAGTGAAAGCTTATCAAATCAGCCAGCTTTATATGTAGAGAATATTAAATCACGGCGCTGGAAGACATATGACTGCAATGAGTTATACTGATATTTAAAAGGCATGAAATCTCTGTTGGACTCAAATCATATCACGATAACAGGCTTGCAGTTATTTGATGCTGTCTGGTTGTACACTCACTTGACATCTGTCTGCTGCGAGATATTTCCATTATTTTTAGATGTTGCCGTTGAATGGAAAACTCCGGCTGCGCCCAAACAACACTGACTCACGTTTGATTGATGGTTACGTCTAACTATGACCGCAGAGACCAGCGGCAGCGCTGTGAAAGGCAGGGCTGTGACGAAATGTCATATACACATAAAAACACACTCTCTTTATAATGACAACTCAGGCTTCAATATACATCTCAGTAGACATTGCGGCTTTTTGAGAAGGGCACCTATGTAAACAAAAACTTGCATAGTATTAAAGGGGAACTACTGTTTTTTTACAACCTGGACCTTATTTCTGGCATATAATCGTTTACTCACCCATATAACTTTGGTGTAATTCGGATTCCTTTGGGGGATAATTAGATCTGCGTATATCCATGTAGTGGGAGTGACTGGGGCATCGAAACGCAGCCTCTATCTCCCGAAGGAATACGAATTACACAGAAGTTATATGGGTGAGTAAATTACCGTATTTTATGCCAGAAATAAGGTCCAGGTTGTAAAAAACAGTATTTCCCCTTTAAGGCAAAGCTTTCCGACCTTTTTAGCTGGTGACCTCTTTTTGTCACCATCTTTCATAAGACACTGGTTTCTGATCAGTTTTACTATGTTTACGGATGTTTCGTATACTATATGGGTGTTTTTCACCTTTTCTACACCATTAATCACTTACTGTATGTAAGAGGACTGACTCTCAGGTTTGAAAACTACTATATCACATCAACAATCAAGGTGAGATCAGGCAAAAACCCCTATAATCAACGGTGCTAAATAATTGGAACACACATGGAAATAGTTCAAACTACTTTAGTTGTCATTTAAAACAAAGAATTGTCTTTTCTCATAAAGAACATTGAACATTTTCAATTAACCAGCACAGTTTTCCATAAAAATGCCATTTTTAATTTTTTACCTTCAGCCAGAACAAATACACTGTTGCCCGTAAAGTTGGAATTAAATATTGATGTGCAGAAATAGGAATTAAAAAAAATGAATGTGTCTCAAAACAAAATGATTGGGCACCAGTGTATATACACCGATCAGGCAAAACATTATGACCTAGTATTGTGTAGGTCTCCCTTGTGCCTCCAAAACAGTTGTGACTCATCAGAGAATGGACATGGGCCTTCTGAGGGTGTCCTGTGGTGTCGAGTAACAGAATGTTGTTAGTGGGGGTCTTTGGGTCCTATGGATTGAGGGGAGGGATCTCTGTGGATCATCCCACAGATACTTGATCAGTTTAGGATCTAGTGAATTTGGAGGCCAGGTCAACACCTTGTGATATTCTTCATGTTTTTGTGAGTTGTTCCTAAACTGTGTAGCCTGTATGTATAGCCTGTATAAAAACAGGCAGCAACTCCATACCACACCATAAGTTGCCTTCATTGCTACGGGGTGGGGGTGCCTGGTCTTTGTCTAGGAGGGTGCTACATGTCTAAGTAACATCCGCATAAATGCCAGGTCCAAAAGTTTCCCAGCAGGACACTGAGATGAAGTCACAAGATGGTCAATATTATTTACTTCACCCTTCTGTTGTTTTAATGTTGTGGCTGATCGTTGTATATATTGTCCCAAAACCACCCGAATGAGTGAGTGCATCCCAGTTGGCTACATTGGACATAACGTAAGATATTCCTGGAGCAAAATTTTGCGTTTAATTGCAGATATTCCAATTTCTGCTTATATGACTAGTGACGTCTCAAGTTCTTGCCACTCAAAAAGGAGTACTTGTCCCCTTTTGATTGATCTCTGTCTAACATGCAGGTGCATCTTTAAAAGGTCACTGTGACACAGAGTGTGAGGCTTACCTTCCCTCCACTAGTAGTATTTTACATTTTGACGTTTTAGCCTGAGAAATGAATTCTGAGAGGCGCCAATACCTACAACTGACAGGGGTCTCTTGCACCATACTGCTCAATAAGTCAGTGATTGATGCCCCCCCACCCCCTTGAGTTCATTGACTGGGACTGGGATTTCTCTGTCGACACACGGATCTTTAAGGCAGAACATGCAGATGGATAGACTGATGGAATAAACTGTAAAAGTACTCCAAAGACACTTTATTGACGTACGTGTCAATTGAGAGCCCGCGTTCGATTGTTTCTGAGTGATCACCTGCAAAGATATGAACTAGCCCTTTATTAAGACACCTTTGAATTATCTACACAGATATCTAGCGGCAATCTAATAAGTAGCGAACTTGGTGAAAAGGTCCTATGAAAACTCACTCTCGTCTGACCACCGAGCAAATACGTCCCGTAAATGAGCATAACAGGCTGAAATGAAGGCAATTTGCTGACATGATGTCGGACATGATGAGCAGACCCGGCCGTTCCCCCTGCCGAGGAAGACAGAGCTACACACCACGCAGCGGAAGGCCGCGGACGGCAGCTAATGAGGAACTTTGTCAGCCCGGCGCCTGACATGATGAGCGGAGGAAATGAAAAGAAAGCGAGAGCAAAAAAAAAGAGAAAGAGAGAGAGAGAGAGAAAAAAAAAAAGGGAATGCACTTTCTTTCAGCTTCAAATGGTCTTCCCAGCCGAAATGACTGCCCAGATCAAATGGCCCCGCTTTGTGCAGGTGACGCTCGAGTTTCGCCAGGAGCAATGGCGACGGGCCAGAATGGGCCTGTCTGGTCCCACAAGAGAAACCTGCTATAACTGTGTGTGTGTGTGTGTTTTTTTTTTTTTTTTTTTGTTTTTTTTTTGAGGGGGGCTCTGCATAGTTCACGGTTTTCATTTAAGCTATTGATTAGGTGCTGATTTACAGCCAGAAAGCAAAGTAAAAGCAACTGGAAGAATTCAAATTAGGCAGAGAGGCCTATTGACTTTAAAAAAAAAAAAAAAAAGACAGATTTGGATCCAACTGGCACACAAAAGGAAGCTATGAAGCGGCGGATAATCAGTTTATCTCAGCGAAATTATTCCACTTGAACAAACGGCTCTTACCTCTCAGCATTACCATACGTACGAATGCATACATCTGAAAATGACACATTTATCACATCCCAAGTATGAAATGTGTGTACAGGGCTGACATTATTAGAGACACTGCATACTCTCTAATAACTCTATTTTGAGCGTCTCAGAGATATTAAAATCACTTAGGTGAATGCATAAGTCTTATATTTATCCAATATCCTTGTTTACTTCCATTTTTAAACCAATATTTAATAATGTAATAATGTTTACAGACATAAATCTCACTAAGGGGTATCATAAATCTTTACGGGGCGCATCCAAATAAATTAAATGTAAAACTATCTGCGGTGTAGATCCTTTTTTTTAATGTTGTTTTCCCCTTTCGTGTTGATGTTCAGTTGGAGATTGAGGACTGGACCCGCTGGAAGGTTTAAGTTTGAGGGTGTGGGCAGTCATTAGAAACAAAATTAGCAGCCGAGCACTTCTCATTTAAGAGTTTGTGACTCATTGCAGTTCCGTTTTGACTCAGACATTGTAGTTTACACAGGCTGACATCTTTGTGAGAGTGGAGGCGGCTTAATTTGACATTTGCTTTCTTGAAAATCCCCTCACTCAAATCATTCATCTCTAAAATTTTAAAAAATGGCATTTTTTATGGAAAACTGTGCTGATTAATTGAAAATGTTCAATGTTCTTTATGAGAAAAGACAATTCTTTGTTTTAAATGGCAGCTAAAGCAATTTGGACTATTTCCATGTATGTTCCAATTATTTTGCACCCTTGATTATAGGGGTTTTTGTCCGATCTCACCTTGATTGTTGATGTGATATAGTAGTTTTCAAACCTGAGAGTCAGTCCTCTTACATACAGTAAGTGATTAATGGTGTAGAAAAGGTGAAAAACACCCATATAGTATACAAAACAACCGTAAACATAGTAAAACTGATCAGAAACCAATGTCTTATGAAAGATGGTAACAAAAAGAGGTCACCAGCTAAAAAGGTTGGAAAGCTTTGCCTTAAAGGGGAACTACTGTTTTTTTTTTTTACAAGCTGGACCTTATTTCTGGCATAAAATACGGTAGTTTACTCACCCATATAACGTTTGTGTAATTCCTATTCCTTCGGGAGATAGAGGCTGCGTTTTCGGTGCCCCATTCACTCCCACTACATGGATATACACTGATCTAATTATCCCCCGAATATATCCGAATTACTAATTTAAGCTGCAGCGCCAAAATTTGATAATTACATACGCTTTCGTGTTATAATCTAACATCTCCACTGCCTGCTTGGTGAAACCGCTTGATCTGGCACAACTCCTTATAGGTCTCCGTCGCCTCAGGGTGAAGTAGCCTTCTCCAGCCGGAGCGGGGCGTGTCTCCGTGGGCGGCCTCTCCAGTGCGGTGCCGCTGCTTGCTTGCTCGCTTTCTTGCTGTGTCTCCCTCTTCCAGCGGATTGCAGGTGGCGGTGCGTCAAACTGCCCGGGAGCGTCGGCGAGAAGCGGAGCGGCGGTTCCCTTCGCAATAAGAGCCGCGGCGCCTAAGCGCGAGGGCGCGGGTTTTAATTTGAAAAGACGGATCTCGCGTTGCATTTCCTGGCTTCCGGCTGGCTTGACGGCGGAGATGCAGGTGGAGCGGCTCGGCCAGGACCGTTCACATCTGTCTTGAAGGAGAGAGGGGGGGAGGAAAAACCTGGTCTGCTGAACGCTCTGGATAAATAAAGAAAGAAAGAAAAAAAAGGAGACAGACGCACAGAAGCGTGAACTACATCCAGGCTATACCCAGGGATATTTACAAACCTTCCCAAGTCTGGGGAATAATATCGAAGGGATTGCCGCAAAATACAAGTAAGGACTTTTCTTCTTCTCCTTCTTCCCGGTGGTGACTGTACGCTTCTATGTGTTTTTCTTTTCTCCTGGTTGTGAGGATTCGTCCCTCTCTGCAGCTCTCCAAATGGTGACAGGTGGTGTCGGGGAGGAAAAAATTAAAATATAAATATATATATGTATACACTAAATCATCCCAGTAATGATCTATTGTTTGCTTTGTTCTGTTTGGGAGGAAAAGTCGCCAGCAAATGATGCGTAACGGGTCAATATTTGGAGGAGATTTGGGAGGCGAGCGGGTCTGAGGTCCGCTGTTTGTTTTCTGCGGCTCTGGGAGCAGACACGTTGAATTCAGTGCGAGGGTGGGGGGGAAGATGATGGACATGTATGTTTTGGAGCAGCTCGTAACAGCAAAAGGTTAGAGTGTGGGAATTCAGCACAAAAAAGAAGATGGAAAAAAATGCTCGGCGAAAGAGAAAGTCAGTTCTTGTGCTCCGGTGAGCTGTGGATGTGTTTACGCAATGAACCGGACGACTTGTGAGGGGTTATTCTTACAGGTTCTGACACTCGTTAAACACGAGGTATCGTTTCAGTTTAACATCAGCCTCGGTTCAGAATCGAATAGAGGCTTGAACTGTAGCCGGTGAGGCATAATACACACAGCCCCCTCCTCTGACTTGTACTTCTCCTTCTACTCCAAATATCTGAAATATATAAATTTGCTGGAATTTCTCTCTCCGTCTCCCGGGGAGGCGATTCCTGATGTTGGCACAATTAATCGGGGGCATTATTTGCGTTTATCTATCATGTACTGCGAATAAAATCTTTTATGGCACGGAAAATTAGGCCACCGGAGGGTACACTTTCTTTAACGGGCAGCTGCATTATATATGTACATCTGCCGAAGGGCAGAATGGCAGTGATGTGACCCTCTCCTGCGTAAAGCCATCTCAGAAGTGCCCCCTTCCCTCCCCAGACAAAAATAAATAAATAAATAAATAAATGTCATCGGAATCGGTCGTGTTGGATGTGCACTCTCGCAAGTGCGTAGATATTTGGGAATTTATATTGTTCCGAGTGCACTGCGACTGCATGCGCCGCTCCTGCGCCACCGTGTCGCCAAACGCCCACTGGGGTGCGTAACGGTGTCTCGAGATGAGAAAAAAAAAAAAGCAAAAAAAAAGATCCCGAACCAAAGGATAATTAACAAGTACTACAAATCCCAGATTAGGAGATAAAAATCGGGTTGTGGTGAGTAAACTGTCGTAGCGCCAGCGTTTAAACTGAGCAGCTTTGTGGAGTAACGCGGCAGCGCAGAGGCAGGGACGGATGAGGGGAAAGCAGATGCCACATGAGGAGAGTCTCTGTCAACGCCAATGGGAAGGCTGACCTCTGAATTATTCCATAATGAAGCTGCGTTTTTATTCTTTTTTTAAACCCAACAAACGTGAAAGACGGCTCTTATTCACAGCATTGAACACGTGTCCAAAAACAAGTTGCCCACGCTACTTGTTCCCGGTGTGTGACATTTCTGTGGGTTAGTTTGGGTTACGTTTTTCTGACCTTGCAACCCAAGAAAGAGGATGCTCACTGTAATCAGAGGAATAAGAAGTTTGAATGCTGGGTGACTTCATTTCATAGCTTGAACATCTCTGAGGGGTGGACCGCACAGAAGTGCTTACTGAGCCATATGTCTTCTTAATGCAAATGAAGCCTGGTGCCAGAAATCAACCAAGGCCAGAGGGATGAGTCATTTCCTGGTTACTTCTCCAAGGCCAGGCTGGAGGTGTGCAGACTCACGAAGCTAGGACAAGGAGTCACACCAACACTTCGTCAGAAATCCGTTTTCATGTCATAATTCGAGCCGTGCATCTGTTCCTCAACAAAACTTGGCATTTTCCTGTCAATTCCAAAATTGGAAACAAAACACATAAATGAATCCAGCTCTAGTCTTGACAATGGTTTTGGAAATACCTAAATCCCTCCTTTGTAGCGATACACACAGCGTGCAGACACCTTCAACGGAAAATGGCCCCATGCATGCTTGAGCTCCACTTTTGTTCTCAAAGCTTTCAGCGCGCCGCATGAAGGGTGCTTAACATTGCCTTTGTGGGTTGAGATGACTTATAATAATTGCAAATTCCTCCGCAATTTGAATAATTTCTCCAGACCTTTCCACTGTTTGGTATTCAGCGAGCTCAAAAAGTGGATTCGAGGTCCCGCGCTTCTCTTTTGTTTTCGCTCGTCTCTCTGACACCAGGTTTCAAACAACTTTCCGCGAATACAAATTTCCCGGCTTTTCAACTCAAAATGCCACCGTTCCCGGGTCAACACGCAGTCGGCGTGCCATTTGGCGCACAAGAGGAAAATAACCTTTTTAAAATGTATAACGCGGCTCATTGTCAAGCGTCCGACCGGCTTGTGTTTACGTGGGAGATGTCTGTGGACACAGTTTCTTGGAGTTGCTGTTCGGGAGTGAAATTGATGAAGTGGTCGGATCTCATGTGGCTAATAAGATATTCAGTCTCATGTTGGGTATATTTAGCTCGAATGCAGCCCTTGAAGCAGCTGTCAGATTGGAGGCGTCAGTCAGAAACTCTATCCGTTCGCAGGTCGGTGTTTTGAGCAGCTGTCATTTTTCCCCCTGACAGAGAGCCGAGGCGCTGCCTTCTATCTCACCTCTATCAAAACACGGGCAGCCACAATCCCCCCCGCGCCCCCGCCCTGCCTTGCCTTGCCCCTGCAGTTTACCACCAAAGAGAGTGAGGAGCAAAATTGGAAGAGAAGAGAATCAGAATGGGTAATCTTTCCGTAATCCCTCGCAACGGCGGCAAAGAGAGCAATCTGCCTCATTAACTCACTCTTCTGCTGCTGCTTGCCGCCTGGCCCTCATCCATCTTCCTGTCCGTTCGTCCACCACCCGCCCCGAAAAGTTGGAGAGAGGAGAGGTTAAAGGAGCTTAGGGGAGTTATAACGAAGGCTTTCACTTCTGTAAGGAAAAAAAAAAGCAGCGGGGAGAGAAATACAATAGAAAGACGTATCCTACTTCTCGTCGTGTCCTCCATTTAAACCACGGGGGACGTGACGATGAGAAAAGATTAGGGATGCACTGAAAATTTTCGACCGAAAACCGGAAATGCACTTTTGGGCCGTTTTCGGCCAGAAAGTGCTGCGGTTGATGCTTGCACGTGTTGTTTCGGCGATAAAAGCCCGAAAATTTTTGACCAAAAAATGCGCCTTTGGGCCGTTTTCGGCCAAAAATAGATGCGGTTGTTGCTTGCACGTGTTGTTTCGGCGATAAAAGTCCAAAATTTTTTGACTGAAAACGGAAAAATGTGCCTTTGGGCCGTTTTCGGCCAAAAATTGCTGCGGTTGTTGCTTGCACGTGTTGTTTCAGCGATAAAAGTCTGAAAATTTTTGACTGAAAACCGAAAATGCGCTTTTGGGCCGTTTTTTCTGGCCAAAAAATTTTCGCTGAAACAACACGGCCGAAACAGGATGTTGTGGTGATGCAAGCAACAATCGCAGCAATTTTCGGCCGAAAACCAAAAATGCACTTTTGGGCCATTTTCAGCTGAAAATTGCTGCGATTGTTGCTTGCAAATTTTTCGGTGCATCCCTAGAAAAGATGGCCTTGTATTTGTCCCATCCATAGTCTTTGCTCTTTTGATGAAGAGGTAAGAAAAGACTAGGCTGCAAAAAAAATAAAATAAAAATGGACCGGGGCGCCTCTCATTGTCTCTGTGCATGAATGGATCTGTGAGAGGAAGAGAAGGGGGCAGCATGCAGAGAGAAGAGAGGATACAGTACGGCTTATCGATCCTATCAAGTTACGCCCTTCCCTCCTGCGCAGCCTTGCTGGTAGGATATCCACGTCTGGATTGAGACTAATATTAGTCAGCCCAGCAAGACATTTATTATTGAGCATGTCAACGCTAATATGTATCTTGTGTTTCTGTGGGGATGCGGGGGGGAAAGGCGCAAAAAAATCGTCATGTGATGGCACCGGTTGCGTTCAAAGCTCTGTGTGGTTTCCACCAGCTTCCCTTTGGTCTGTCTCTAATTGAGAAAATCCTGGATCTGAGCCACGTCCCCCGCTGTATTCCGCAAAGATTGAATTGACGTGCATTTGACAATCAGAAACGGTTGAAAAGTAATGTAATCCCAGACCCCTTTTTTCATATCTGAGTAACCCCTGCTTCACGTCCCACCCTCAAAAAAAGAAAAGAAGAAAATGCAGACTCTGCCAGTGAATTAATGAAGATGTTCTTTGTAGCCTCCAGTGAGAGCTTGATTTGAAATATTTGCATTACCATATTGCTTGCCTTTTTACGGGCTCCAGCAAGATCCTTGGTGCTACAGTTAAGCTGGAATTTATTAAAGAGAATATTGGAGTATTAATAATACACAACTAAAACGGCCGTTTCCAGCTTTTTTTTTTTCTTATTCCGCTTGTTATTTCGCTTCAAATGTCATCTCCCTCAAGTGTCACCTCAGCACTGGACCATAGTCGACCCTCGTCCAGGGCCGGTTTGTGTTTCAGGTGTGGGACGTGTCTCTTTAGCACCTGCCAGAGAGCTGATTAACGTAAATTACTCCAGTGCAAAGGTAGTCGCTGTTTACCCTGGTTTAAAAATATCACATTGGAAGGGCGTGTTCTGGACAAAACCAGCCGCCTTAACCTCACCGTTGATGATGATGATGATGTATCGTGTTCATCCTCAACATGAAGACAGTCCTTCCTCTCTGACACTGTAGTAAAACACTGGCTGAATCCATCACAGCAGAGCCCCTTAGGCCAACTTGCCCCATTTACATTGGCGTCATCGTACGCAAACAGCGACATTGATCCTTCAACCGTACCAGGGTATGCTAACATGTAGTTAGCTGTGAAAAGATTTCAAAGTGGAGCAGGTTGCATAACGGGGATATGGGACACACAAAAACCCCACATAAGAGTTTTATGCTCATAATTGAAGAGTGGGTGTTAGTAACTAATCCTTATGCTGTGGGATATCACTCATCCACATTATTTCTAGTTTTGCATAATCATGCAATTTGTTTGCATAACACTTGCATATCTAACTGCTCCACTGCGTTTTGCTTCCGAAGGCGATTGTTGGACATTATTTAGCCTCGTGCAATAAAACGGCGAGTTAATTGATGAAAAGCCATTTGGGTTCCTCTTAGGGAACCTTTAATCCATTTATCCTGCTGTCATCAGCGCATATCGTGAAACTGTTTTTCCCTCAACTACAATAAATAGCAAACGCGTGTAGACAGTCCAAGGAAGAGGTTGAGAGAATTTAAATGTATTTGTGTTCACAGACGAGGACAAGGTACAAACTAGGGATTGTACCGACTAGTCGACTTCACTGCTGTGCCGTGACGCTTTAAGCCGGAAGTCGACTAGTTGCTGATCATGTGACAATAACAACATGGACGCCTCCTAGAAGACAAGTGAGGAGTCCAGCAGTGGTTATAAAGCTTAAGATGAAGCCCATTCTACTGAGACATGCAGAATATGTAAGTCAGTCCTGAAATACTATAAAAGTACTACTGTAATGTACACTCATCTGAAAAGGTATCTGCTAACGCTAGCAGAGGAACGGTCCAAATCCTCTCAGCAGCAGTCAGTTAACAACTTCACCAAACATCCTCTGGTAACAGAGAGAAGGAGGCTGGATATCAACAGTTTGTTGGTGAATTTCATTGTCTAAAGTTATTAGACCTTTAGCTGCTATACATGGAAAAGGCTTCAGAGATATACTGCATTTTTTTTTAATCCCGGCTACATTATCCTCTCTTACAACACAAAGTACTATTAAATGCTACTGATGGTGTAAAGGACCACATTGGGATTTCCTATTTGTGTAACATCTTAACCCCTGGACGCCGAGTGTCGCCAATTGTCGACGCACTGCTTCCGCTCAGACTGCAGCCGAAATAACGCATGTAATCCTCCAATGTCGGTTTGTGCACATTCAATACATACATAGGAACCTTTTGCAAGCACTAGTTTCTCGTAGGACCAGTCGGAGTGGGAACTACATCCGGTTAATGGAAGCTAACGAATAGGAAGTTCATTTGTGAATTAACGTTTTAAAGTTTAGAAGTCCTAAGTGAAATGCTTGAGCTCTGTTTCAAATTGGATTGTAATAGTTGGTGTTATAGTGTATAGTGTGTAATTTGAATTTGTAATGTATTCGTACATGTCGATTTTGTAATTTCAGTAAATGTTTTACCGTTTTTACCTTTCATGCCTAAAATTATATCTATACTGTGTACTATAGATAAATTAACAATCGCCACTTAATTTAGCATCAGCTTCAAAGCACAAACACAAATATATATATATATATATTTTTTTTTTTTTTTTATATAATTGTAAATCAAATCAGGCATCAACTCTGTATGTGTTTAATGTGACCTGTGTGTGACCCAGAAACCCTATGCACTTGTACTATTGAAATTTGTCCTACTGGTAGCTCTGTAGTTTTTTTGCACAGCCTTTTAGACAGCCGACGGGTTCCCTAAAGCTTGTTTTGGGCTTGTTGGATTATCACCGCCACTTTGCACTTAATTTGCACAATATTAAGCTTTGTCTTCTTTCCCTGTCGTTCACACGTTTAATGACTGAAGAAAGGACTATCGTATGAAGATAGTCAAGAACATAAATTCATTGTTGCAAAGCATTACTTTCTACTGTGTTTTCATGTGTGAGGTCATCGACTAGTTGACTCGACTTTCACCATTTAGTCTTGACTTCCAACGTCGTTCAACCCCTAGTACAAACTGATATGCGAAGAAGGTTCCAGGTTTTCTCTAAACTGGCTGTAGGTCTCAAAGTCTCTGTGTTAGCCCTGTGATAGACTGGAGGCTTGTCCAGGGTGTACCCCGCCTCTCGCCCAATAACAGCTGGGATAGGCTCCGGAAACCTCTGTGACGCTCCCGAGGACGAGCGGTTACAGACGACGAATGAATAAATCAGAAAGTATTAGCAGCTAGTAACCATGTAAAGGCTTCATACAATGAACGAATACGTCCTTTCTGTGCATGTTTGCGCGACGCAAGAACGAAACCATTGTGATGTGATGAGTTTCTAGGCGAGACAGAAACACGGCTGAAGTGAAACGAGGAGTCGTTCAAAGAAATGTTTGAAAAGACGAATGAATGTTGAAAACACGGGTCTGTCTCATTCCATCTTGCTCGCGTCCTTCTTCTGAATGAATTTAATGTTGTCAACAATGTAGGGACAAATAACTTTTCCTGTCGTCTTTCTGTCAGAGTCTATTCTCTACAGCAGGGATAAAAAATAAAAATAAAAAAATGTAATATTCTGATGTTTTGGGACATGGAAACCCACAAGTTTTATAATTTAATGTTCAGCTTGAATCTTTAATCAGAGTTATTTCAGTGTGGTTGAAGAATCACTGTCCACGTCTTGTTTTTGTTTTGTACTCCTCCTCTCCCCTTGTTCGACAAGTCTCACCAGAGCAGCTTGAAAAACTGTAAGTACCGCTCTCCGTCGAGTACCCTTAAGAGAATAGTTTTGCTCCACCACAGTTTATTCCTCCCCCAGAAATCCATAAGGCTTTTGCGCGTCCTGTCATAAATGAATATATTTGCAGCGAACGTCCCCTGAAGTCGAATCAATACGAGAAATCCGTGCTAGACTTGTCCGTGCGACTTCACCTCTAGCTACGTTTTGAATTGTTGATATTTTCAGTCCCAGAATGCACCTGTTCCTCACGCTCTATTCGCCGCCGGAAATTAGGTCTAGATTGCCCCTACCTGTTGGATGAATGAGCTGAGCAACAGGGGGGGGGGGGGAGGGGGTGCTCTGCTGCTGATGGGGGTCATGATATCGAGACACTGTCTGCCGCCGAGATCACGGCTCGCGACTCGGCGCTCGGCACGGCGGCGCTTTCCCCACCAGGCGATGGAGAGGGGATGGCTATTCTCCGAGCCACAATGGCCACTTCACTGGAGAGAGGCAAAGGCTTTGGCAGGGCACAATGGGTCCTTTTTTAGAGAGGTGGTCCTGCCGCTGCCGGGGCTCGCTTTGGGTTTGCGCAGCCGGCGTACCTTCATCGGGCTTCTCTTGTCGCCGATGTGCGACGGCTCTCCGTTGGCGGGCGGGATGCGGGAATGGCCGCCATTTATCCCACAGGACCCTCACGTGGAGCGCTCTCGGCAGCCAAGGACGCAGGTTGAGCACGCAGGGTCAAACTATTACCCGGCGCTATTCTCTCAGTTGTAATGAGCCAGGAATAGAGGAGCATCGTTGACTGATGACTGCTGGCACCACTTTTTTTTTTCTTTTTTTTTTTTTTTGCGATTCAAAGGAGAAACAAAATGGAATTGGCTCTCCAGTTCAATCACAAATCACATTAATAATAATAATAGTTGTTAGGCGTGTTGCTTTGAAGATGTTTGGTGGAAATTTAGATTTACGACAGCTGAGGTGTTCATTTTCCTCCTTCTTCTGCTTCTTTGATGCAGATTTTCTTTTCTCCCTCCCCTGTTTTCTTATTCGTCGGGGCCAAATGAGGCCTGTGTCACATTTGTGCCAATCTGCCACCTCGGCTGCCGCTCACCCCCCCCCCCCCCTCCCCTCCCGGTTTGAAGGAGAAAAGCAGAGACGTGAAGGCTAAATGTGTCAGGATGATGGTAAGGAGGAGGAGGAGGAAGGAGAATGAGCAGGGAGTAGAAAGAGGGAGAGCGGCGTCACACACCATCCATCCCTCCCTCCATCTCAGTCCAGCTGTTTCAGTCCGGCCATCCATCCAGACAGCGTTATAGCCAGACTTGCTGACTAACTGCTCTGCAGCAGTGCAGGCTTTTCTTTTAGCCTTTTGGACCGCGTAGCTCTCCGCGGACATTTTTAGCGGTTTAGTGCTGTTGCGTAAGTTTTTTTTTTTTTTTTTTTTTCCTCTCCTACGCTTCTTCTTCTTCTTCTTTTTGATGACAAATCGGGGAACCATTCACATTTTAAACAGCTTATCTACAAACCCAGCGTCAGGTTGCCGTTCCCTACGAGTAGGGTAGCGATCAGTTCTACGACAGATTTAAATATTGATGCAGAGTTTTAATGCTCTGGCAGTTTAATAGAAAAAAAAATAAAATCCTGTGAACATCTCCAGCTCCGTCTGAAATGATTTGTTTGAGCGGGAAGAGTAACTCCTGGGCGAAGGTGTTTTAAAGGCTGGCACTGGATACAAAATCTGAACCTCACATATCATATTACTGGATAGAGCATGTTGTAATACAACCTAAAATCATCTTATTCACCGGCGCTATTTTAAGAATAGATTGTGTTTTAAAGCAGCCTTTGTTTTTTTTTTTTTTATTACAACGGCCCGGATGTCGGCTGAAGCTGCAGCCTCTCACATCATGGCCCAGAAATTAAATAAGCCCAGATCTGACTGTTTTGGGATCAGAGCCACTCTCCCCATCAATGGTGCTAATTGTGGGGGTTTAGCACTTTCCAGGTTTCCAAGTCTCTCTCTCTCTCCTTCTCTCTCTCTCTTTGTCTGCGTCTCTCTTCCATTTCCAAATGGAGCAGTCTGGGATTCATCAGTGTTTTCCCTCTTTTCCAAGCTGGTGTGACACACCATTTGGCCCGGGCGTTTGGGGACTGGCATGTATGGCGACATGTGCCTCCCACTCCCCCAGCGAGTCCCTGGAATAACTCTTGCGATTTGACATGGCCCCTGGTGCACGGCAAGCTGTAGAGTGTAGGAGACGGGAAGTGTGTGTGTGTGTGTGTGTGTGTGTGCCGCAGATGGTTTAAGCAGCAGAGATACTTATGCCTGTTTTGACAGAGCAGACCCCCCCCCCCCCCCCCCCGGAACGTATCGGGGATTTCCGCTTCTCTCTTTTTTGCGAGGTGGAGGTTGCGTCGCGGCGTACGTCAGCGGCAGTTTTCTGGAATTAAAACTCACTGGCGGTTGCGACATCACATATTTCAATTTGGAGGCTTGGACTTGGCGTCAGCGAACACAAGATTCTTCCAATTTGAGTGTGACAATAAGCCGAATAATAATCCATGACGGCGCTAAATCCCGCTAAGTCGTGAACCCATTAAGAGCACGGGGTCATTCAATAATGTGGGAACGTCTTTGTGTTTAACTGTGCTCGTACAGTCCTAGTTATTTGCTATATGTTTATAGATTTGCCGTTTTACAATAAAGACATTGCGCGGGATTGAAAGACAAAGAAGAAAAGAGGTTTGAACGAAACAAGCTCATTTGAGAAGTACCCTTAAAGAAAATAAAACACCAGAAATACAACCGGATAATAATGCCCTCTTTACAGAAAGAATAAAGGCCGCAATCATCGCCGGGAATAGCTTCCAGGCCGACGGAGAATCAAGAGAACGATGCCAACACGGAAAAAAAAAGACGAACAGAGGCATGTGAACCCAGCAGACCTCTCTTCAAAACACCGCGTTGAAAAGTCCCCCCGCCCCTCCCCTCCCCTCCCCTCCGAAGCCCCTTTTCAAACTTCCTCGGAGCGCTATCGATCCGAAGCTAACTCTCCTGCCAAGCCATTTTCTCCAAGGATGCAGGTATCTGCAAGCCGCGCACTTTGCTCTAGTTACCCCACCGTTCACTCGCTAACCCCCGCTCCGCCGTCAGCCCCCACCCCCGAATCTATAAGACTTAGTCACACCTGTGTGGCCCCGGAGCGAGCGGGGTTAGGAGAGAGATCGAGTGCGCTGTTCTGTTCTCTCCTCCTCCTAGCGTTAACGTCTCCATCTTCTCCCCCCAGGTTTATTCATTCTGGGTTGTTAGCGGGAGACAGAAGCAGGAATGAGGACTTTGTCAATCATCATTATCAATGCCAGACTGTCGATTATGTCTGAATACGTAACTAAAGACTGGAGATTCTTGTTGCTGGGGTGTGTTCTAATAGTTTCAACAGTGTGGCTACGTAAATACGAACTAGAGAATACTACACTTCCAAAGACAGAGCGGTTCGATCGCTTGCTGCTGGAAATCTGAGCCGAGCTTAAGCTATGCTGCTTCAAAAGCTGGAAGCTGGGCTTTATTATTTCATAAGAGATGAACAGCATTGCTTATTTAAGAGCAGGGAGCTACACTTCAATGCTGATTTAACTCTGTATAAGGGAGCGGCTAAAGGAAAGAGTTGGGATAATGGGAAAAGAATATAATGTAAACCCTGAAAAGTGCTCCGATTAGTGCGTTATAGTGGAAGGCCCTTGCCCAGGAGTCACGCTTGTTGTCCTCTGGAGGGTTGTGTGGGGGCTGGAGCCTATCCCAGCTGTCATTGGACAGTAGGTGGGGTACGCCCTGGACAGGTCTCCAGTCTATCGCAGGGCTAACAAAGAGAGACAGCCCGTAGAATATGTCTCTGCTTCATTTATTGCAGAAAGATCCCTACGCCTACGCCTTTCATTCATGCATTTGTTCATTTCTCCTCTATCCGCTACCTGCAGTCAGAGGCCGACCGTTAGCTCCGAGTTTTTCTCTGACCTTCCCCCGGTGTCACTAAGTGCTTGTGGCACGTTCCACTGTGCGCTGCCACCTCCTGCCTCTCCGGTTTAGCGGCGCAGCTGAACCTGAAACAAAGGGTGCCGGACGCACAGCGGAACAGATCACAAGGACTCCGCGGCCGCCGCGTGAGGCCGTGCTTCGTGCACACGGTCCGCCTCCACCGCCACGTGTTTCCCCAGACAGTATTCAGGACGGCTGTCAATTCTCCACGTAAAAACGCATTGTTTCGTCTCTCCCCCACGCTGCCGACTCTCTCACACAGAGCCAGACTGCCAGGTTCGTCGGCTGACCTTGGGTTTTTACACCGACTCTCTCGCTGCTCCTGCGCTGCATACCTTTACCTCGCTGCCAAAAGCATTCAGTCACCCATCCAAATTGTTGAATTCAGGTGTTCCAATCACTTCCATGGCCACAGGTGGATAAAATCAAGCACCTAGGCATGCAGACCGCTTCTACAAACATTTGTGAAAGAATGGGTCGCTCTCAGGAGCTCAGTGATAGGATGCCACCTGTGCAACAAGTCCAGTCGTGAAGTTTCCTCGCTAGTAAATATTCCACAGTCGACTGTCGGTGGTGTTATAACAAAGTGGAGGCGACTGGGAACGACAGCAACTCAGCCACAAAGTCAATGGCTACAGACCTCCAAACTTCATGTGGCCTTCAGATTAGCTCAAGAACAGTAGAGAGCTTTCTTGGAATGGGTTTCACTTGGGGTTCACTTGGTAAAGGGTGGGCCAACGTCATATTAAACCCTATGGATTAAGAATGGGATGTCACGATTTATTTGTAGGCGGCACCTTCATCTCATTGGAGACTTTGCGTAAGGATTTCACATTACCTCAGGTTCACTTCTTCAGGTACCTACAGGCCCGTAGTTTTGCCAGAGAACACTACCCATTCCCACACCTACCTGATAAGGATTGGATCACGCCCCAATATTCTGTCAAGCAAATCATTAAGGGCAACATTTCTTTTATATACAACATTATTCTCAATTTCAGTATGCCTTCATCGGAGAAGATTAGATGCGCTTGGGAACAGGACCTTGGCGTCCAACTCACAGCGCAGACCTGGGAAGATAGCCTAGATTCCATCCATACTTCCTCTTTGTGCCTTAGACACAATCTGATACGATTTAAGATCGTACGCAGGCGTCACTTCTCTAGGGATCGGTTGGCTGCCATCTATCCAAACACTGACCCTCATTGTTTGCGATGTCATCAAGGCACTATAGGTACTACTGGGCACATGTTCTGGTCTTGCCCAGCACTGACAAATTTCTGGATCCAGATTTTTGAGGCTTTTACACATATATGTGGCAGGCCCATCTCACCTGACCCTATCACCGCTGTCTTTGGTGTTACAGCTGGGGAGGTTCAGATCTCTACATCCCAAGCACGTGCCATTGCGTTTGCTTCACTTTTAGCTAGGGGACTTATTCTACGGCAATGGAAGTCTGCGAATCCCACATCTTTCCTTTGCTGGGTAAAAAGGAAGTCCTTGCTTTTCTACCCCGAGAAAAACTCAGATACGCTAGGGGCAAATCCTCTGACAAATTTCACAACACCTGGAGTCCTTTCATGCAATTCACAGACAATCTACCCTTCTCCTGATCCTCGACTGCACACAGGACAGCCAGTGTGGCGGGAAGCTTGGTGCAGTACAATTACATAATGTATAAAATTTTTTAAATTTCCTTTCTCTTTAACCATGTATGTGTGTGTATTATGTGTACCCTTGGGTGGGTGGGTGGGATCGGGGCTGTTGTTTGTATAATTGTATTGTGAAAACTTTGAAAAATAAAGTTTCAAAAAAAGAAAAAAAAGAATGGGATGTCACTTAAGTTCATGTGCGTGTAAAGGCGGATGAGCGAATACCTTTGGCAATACGGTGTAGCTCACAAGTTCGAGATTAAAGCACAACTTCTACCCGAAAACCTCCGTCGACGCTTCGACATGTGATCATTTTACTCCCCTCACAACACGACAAACAGGAGGCAAAGGTTGGTCGCGCACGAACATCAATAATGAATTAAATTTAGCCTATTAATTGCGCTACAACACTACCAGCATCGATTGGTCCACTGTAAACTGTTGCACTCATATTTCATCATCGCAGCTCGGGAGAGAACATGAAACCAACTTTTTAAATAGAAGTCTTTTTACAGAATCAATACGCGGTGCAGAATTAATGGGAAGTAAAGCACGTCCACTGTGTTCTAATAATATTGTGCTTCTGGAGGGGTTTTGATTTATGCGTTTACGCCATCTGCTCCTGTCGTGCAGCGGTGCTTACCTCGCAGAAGTGGTGATTTCTTTTCCTAATACATGCTGCATTTTTTATTTATGTGTTTGTACAGTGTGCAGTTACACGTCACACCAGCTTCACATTCGCTCATGAAACATTTTGTCTTTACTTTTGAACACTACAGCGCAGACTGCACAGAACAATGTGGGCGCAACAGTAGCTTAGCGTAGTTCATGTAGCATCTGTTTTATAGTATTCTAAATTCGCGATGCTTGCACACGTGTCGCGTTTCCGCTCTGCTCGCACCCAACCCGGCCGAGGCAGACGGCCGCCCACCCAGAGTCTGGTTCTGTCTGAGGCTTCTTCCTGCAGTTCTTCCTCCTCGCTGTTCTCGTGGCGTTACTCTTTCTGTAAAGTGGGCTGACATATGTTGTCATTTGGCGCCGCTTAAGCTAATTCAATTACAAAGATAGCTTCGATTGCTCAGTCAGACGGCCCGTTATGTTCAGTCGGCATTTTTGCTCGTTGCTACCTTCCTGTCAAAGGTATACACTCTGACAGAAGACAACTCCATGCGTGGATACACAATGAGGAGCTGTTGATTCTGTACCTTGGACAGCTCCTCTCCTCTAAACCGGCCCATTGTGTCTGAGGGAGCGAGAGGGATTCAGCACCTTGGACAGAGCTCCAGCTCCTGGCCCGCCGCCGCTCTACTCGGCGCAGAGGAGCTGTTCTTTCTTTCAGCACCTTGTTCCACAAACTTTCCAGAACAGTTCTCACTCTCTCCGTGTGCACGAATGCAAGTGTGCGCATCCGACTGTGCACTCCCGAGCTAGCTGCTGGTAGAGCTCCCTGGACGGATCCCCGAACAAGGACTGCTGCTCTGGCTTTTTGTGATGGATTATAGCACGTTTGAACCGAGATCTCTTTCTCCCTCTCTGCGTCCGTCTCTTTTTCCCCACAAATTCTGAGTCCGAGTCGGGTTTTTGTTTACCTTGTGCTTATACTTTTTACTCCCCGCCGTTGCAGAAATTAATGGCAGGCCGCTGGAAGTAAACAAGCATGAAACGACCCAGTCAGGCCCCTTTCAAAATACAATACAAAAGCCGTTTGTGTGTCTTAAGTGTGTGTGTGTCAGTTTGTGTGTGGTCTGGCGGTAGCCTAGGCTGCTGTTTTTTATTAATTATTGACTAATGTGAAGCCGGTGGGAAGGACTTGCAGCCTTTGCGGGATAAGACAGCTATGATTATGTCTGATTTACAACCCTCAGACATCTTAGTGATGACTGCGCAGGACTTTCTCCTCTTCCACATCTCTCTTTTCTTCCTCTTGCGTTGCACCTAGCGTCGCATTATTTATTTATTTATTTATCTTTAATCAAGCCAGACTCGAGACAGGCATAATCGAGGCTTAGGGGCGAGAACCGCTGACTGGAGTCCTTTGATGTTTGGGGCTTGCTGTTTTTTTTTTTTTTTTTTTTTGCGTCAGGTCATGGTGTAAATGTTGTGTTGAGGTCATGGGATGTTAAGCCCGAGCCTCTTAGCGCACTTAAGGTAGCGGCGGAATATCTACGTAAGCTCTTTTTGAAGTGCATAAATTTTGTCTGATGGCATGTGCAACGTCGGAGGTTTTTCGGCGGGAGGAAATACTGTAGTGATTTATGGAGCATCATGGCGCTGCAGTTGTGCTCGGCGTGCAATAAGAGTGCGGCGCCGTGGGACGTGGCTGTGTGGGTAGAGGGGGGGCGAGGACGCATCTACTGATTGCATCAAATTAGAGAATTTAGGTTTAGGTATTCACTGTGCAGGCTTATATGCATACGTTGTCCTGCAAGTGCTTTTAGGAGAAGTTTTCTTTGCATATGAATGTGAATGCAAATGCATATGTATACGCATTTTGTGCATTTTCTGTGTGCCCTGCTGGTGTCCCCGGGCGCCACCTGTGACCGAGCGAGCGGGAAAAAGTTGGCCGATGTCCCTGCAGATGGTCCTGATAGGCCGTGGCACGGCGCGGGGGACAGCTGCTCAGTGTCACGGCGACAGGCAGGGAATAAGAGGTGAGACGGCGCGAGGGAGGCCGGAGCAGGGGACCTTTTAAAGGGTGGCGTTTGTGTTTGCGCAGCTCAGAGCCCGTTTATCTACACCCTTCTTATTATCCATACCCCTGCACTTGCCACACATTAGTGCTCTGTGAACATCCTGGAGGGGAAGTGAGACTAATTAAGCCGATCATTACGCGACGCTAACCTCGGAGGTGCGAGACGTCTCCTTTAAAATATGAATTCTCTCTTATGTGCTTGAAGATGTTTGAGTTGTCAAGGTCTTAAAGGAATAGTGTGTTCTTGTGATGTCGGATATCAATATACAGCCACAGAAAAAAAAAGTGAGTGAAGAGTACCTTCTTTGGAGTCAATGTTAGCTTGAGCTTGGATGTCGAGTCAGAGGCAAATGAGGTATGAGCTCAGAAAATGGGAAAAATTAGGTAAAGGTGAAAGAGAGGCGATAACAATAAAGAAAAAAAAAAAAGAAATGGACCGAGGTAATGGAAATGACTTTTGGAGGAGGAGGAGGAGGAGGAGGAGAGATATGGTAAGAAGGAGGGCAGGAATGGAGGGGGAGGACTGAGAAAATGTTACCCTTTCCAGCTTAACGCAGTAAAAGTCCTAGAAAGACGGGCAGAGACAGAGAGGAAATGAGGTTTGGAGAGGGTGCAACCTGTGGTTTAACATTGGCTGACCTTGACTGTCAGTCAGTTGGAAGGAGGGGTCATCCGTCTCCCTGTGGTCCACTCCCTGCCGCTCTAATGAATTTACTGAGGCCTCGGCAGCGGGTAGGGCGTTTGTTTATGGAGGTGAGGAAAGAGGAGATTCCCCCAATAGGGAACCAAATTGCCTCGCGTGCAGTCGTTTTGCCGTTTTGCAGGTTTGAATCCAAATCACGACCTTTGGCGCTTCTCCCTCGGCGTTAGCAGATTCCTGTAAAAAACAATCCGGCATCAAATAACAGGACAGTGTAGAGAAAGTTCCCAAAATACCTGGGTGAATTCCTCGCGTCGGTGGAGGCTTTTCTTTCCGCTCCGTCTGCCTGCCTGCCTGCCTCCTCGCCTCCTCGCCTCCTCGGTTGGACTGCCGCCACCAAACCATCCGATCCATCATTCATATGCTCCGCTGACTGCGCTGCGTCAAACAGGCAAGCCGTGAACTCGGGGGGGGGGGGGGGGGGGAAGTATCCACAGAGAGACGGGATGGTGAGCTGCAGGGTGCGGGGGCAGTTGATCCGTTGTGGGAAGTGATGTGGCGGAGGGAGGCGAATGCAATGCGGCGATCATCAATTCCTATTAGAGGAGAAAAGAGAGGTCAGGGGCCCGGTGGGGAGAGATAGAGAAAGAGACAATAAGTCACCGAGAGGGGACAGAATATGGCGACATAAGGAGGCACAGATCACTCATATCACTCGAGGATGAGAGATAAGAACAGAGAACGAGGACGGGGAAAAAGACGGCGACGGACTAAAATCCTGAGACAAGAGGACCTTTAGCTCATGTGCAGTGTTAAATGCTAAGCATGTTACTGCTTACTGCAGAGCACGGCTTTCTCAACCCTTCGGGCCTTCTCCTTGCCTCTGACTCCTGAGAGGAGGAGGAGGAGGAGGAGAGGGGAGGCAGAGCGTTGGGTTTTAAGCTAGCTGTAGGCTGCTTGCCTGACTGAAATTGCTGAGAACTTCATCTCCCTTGCTTTCTTGCTTTCTGTCTTTCTGTGCTTAGCATGGTTCAGTTAGCATGCAACCATTTCCTAATTTGACGTATTTTCCATCCAGGTGTTTTTGTTTTTTTAATATGCATTAGATTGAGATGGTGTGAAGACAAACACTGCGGTACTGGCAGCTGTATAAGTGCACAGTATAGTAGAATTGAAGAATAATTGATAGGTTGTACTGGGAATGAAAGAATGACAGAGTCGTTTTGGACGAACAGCTGATTTACATTCATTTAAATCCAATCCAGCCATAACACATTTCTGTGAACTGGACTTGTTGAGGTTTGTCACTGTCCAAAGACATGCTCGTTAGGTTAATTGGTATTTCTAAATTGGCAGTAGGTGTGCACGTGAATGGTTGTCTGTCTCTCTGTGTTAGCCCTGAGAAAGACTGGAGACCTGTCCAGGGTGTACCCCGCCTCTCGCCCAATGACAGCTGGAATAAAAAGATGAAAACTCAACTCAACCTTTGCCTTAGCTGTATTTGTTTGGATATACCATGACAGTATTCGCTGACATTTGTCCAGAACATGGCACCAAAGGTTTTGCTAGTGATGCTGGGTGGCAGGCGTTTTGTACAAGTGGAAGAAAATAGAGGTACGAGATGCCATATTGTGTTAAAATCACACTGGGGCCAAAAAAAAAAAAAAAAAACTGTTAAATTACCAAAAATGGGCGACCCCCCTGTTGATTCTAATAGTGGTACATTCCTATGTTCACCTGACGTCTGGAGACGCTGCTACCGTTGGCCTATATTAACCATAGCACGAGCAGATGAAACAAATTAGGAGGATGAAGTGACATTTCTTTTTCTTATTTTTTTCTTTTTTTTTTTTTTAGGTATAAATGAATAGTATTAGCGTGAAATGTTTGTTGACAGAGTCAGTTTATTTTAAGTTTGCGAGCTTGAACGGGAAGCGCGTGCGACAATATGGCGTTTTAAGAAGAAGAGAAAAAAAATAACGGACGGTCAGCCTGGAGCTGGTGAGTATTTATTTGATTAATTATTAAATAGTAAAACGAGAAATTTTTTTTATTTTTTTTTGTACCGTGACAGTCAAGGTTAAAAAGATGAAATAAAAAAATAATAAAAAAAAAATAATAAATAAAAATTAACGTCTCTTGCGTCATCAAGTTTGGACGTTGTTAGCTTAAAAGTTCAACGTGACGCAGTTAGCGTCGATGTTGTACAAAGACAAAATAACGACCAGAAACCGATATAATATTTTTCGACATGCTCTATACTCATATTAGCAACATTAATGATTTTTTTTGTTTGTTTTGTTTTTTTCGTCTTAAGCAATACGTTTACCTTTTTGCTGACCAATGTGTTTTCAGTTGTGGCTGGATAGGTAGACTTATGCGCAACCGGAAGTGTGGGATGGGCCTGTGTTTTTAAACACTCAAAACAAAAATTTGCCAAAAATTCAAAAAAAAAAAAAAAAAAATTCAAAATTCCAAAAAGTATATTAACAGGTCATTTTGATGTCAATAAAGCAGTCTTCCCTAGCTCATACATTCGTGAAAAGACTGTATAAGCAAGGGCAGTGTTGAGTGCCATACTCGTAAAAAGCAATCTTCCTCAATGAGTGAATCTTTGTCTCTGAGCCATAACAGCTTTAACTTCCAAGGGCTTGGCTTTCATGTTAGCAGGCATCTTAAGAGTAGGCACCTGTCTCTGACTGGTGGTACCTTATTTTGAAGGACTATTCCTCTCGGATGTTTTTGCCCTTTTATTGCTTTTATAAATGGAATCATGGTCAGTATAATTTTTTATTTTAATAATTTTAATTGTGAAACCTCTTGTGCCAGTTGTCGTCCACCTGATTTAGTCCAAGTCCTGACTTCCTTTTTTTGCTTGGTTGCTTTGTGTATGTAGTATATACGCCGATCAGGCATAACTTTATGGCCTAATATTGTGTAGGTGTCCCTTGTTTCCTCCAAAACAGTTGTGAATCATCAGAGAATGGGACATGGGCCTTCTGAGGGTGTCCTGTGGTGTCTGGAAACAGGATGTTGTTAGTGGGGGCCTTTGAGGCGAGGGGCCTCTGTGGATCCATCAACTGATACTTGATCAGTTTGGGATCTAGTGAATTTGGAGGCCAGGTCAACACCTTGAGCTGTTTTTGAGTTGTTCTTAAACTGTTTTTTGTGTGTGTGCCTGTGTCAGGCTGCATGAGTGTCATTGCTATGGGGTGGGGGGTGCCTGGTCTGGTCTAGGTGGGTGCTACATGTCTAAGTAACATCCACACCAATGCCAGGTCCAAAAGTTTCCCAGCAGAACATTGAATCATCACAAGATGGTCAATGTTATTTGCTTCTCCTGTCAGTGGTTTTAATGTTGTGGCTTATCGGAGATCTATCTGTCTATCTATCTATCTATCTATCTGTTGCTAGGTTAGACAAACAATAGCCATGTGGGAACTGTTCTCATAGAGATATGTTCAAAAACCTGTAATAATGGAGTCTAGTGGCAACATGGAGGCGAGATAGCTAATGTTGCCGTGACATCGGAAATATTACAAGTCTATACATGTTAAGCTTTCAGCGTTCATGTATGGTTATGTATGTTTATTTCTTCCACTGTATCCACACTTGTATGACTGTGATGAATCACAACTATGAGCTTAATGCTAACTGAGATTACTGTTTTTTTAGTGTTTTATTTGTAGTCGTAGATCCCTGCATTGCTACTGTTTGTCTAACCTATCAACAGTCTAACAGTAGCATAGGAAGTCAGGACTTGAAAAACATCAGGAGACCGGCAATCCGCTTCAGTTTGTGTGTTTTTCTTGCACCAATTTACTCACAGTGATTTCTGTAATTGCAGAAAGGGTTTGCAGAAAACATGGGACGCATGTACAGACTTTTACATGCATCCATTAGTCTGAATACACATACCCAGAGTGTGATTCTCCACTCAGACTCTAGAAACCTTTAGTATAAGATAAAACACCGTATTTTCAAGCATCACAAGACAAAACAATGAGGGGCCATCTGATTCTGGTTCTTATCCTGATTTGGAGCTAATTTAAAATACACAGCAGCGTTTGTCCCGTATCAAACCTAGTGCCTGTGGCTCCATCGGCATTGTCATAAACTTGACAAATGTAATGTTGAATAAAACATGCCCAGCAGTGCCAAATTAAAAGGTCAACCATCAGTGGATGTATGCTTCATTGGTTTCCTCTCTGAACTTGGCGTCATCTTACTCAGGTGCGTGTTCGTGCAGCTGTGCGTCTGTGCCTTAGTCTGCGTTACTTTAATGGTCCCAGGGGATTGTGTGTGTCCTTGTGTCCAATAGTATATATGTTCATATTTGTGTGTGGTTAAAGGTGTATGTGTTTGTGTGTGAGCTGATATAAGGAAGTAGTCATGGATCTTAGCCCATAGGCAGGAAACGTGATATTTTCTTGTTTACAGGAAAGCGATGTCTCACAGTGGAGGCTGCTTTTCGCAGAGCTGCTGCCCATTGGTATGTTAAGGCTTTATAATTGAATTAGTGCACGCCTTATGGCCTAATGTTGGAGGCACGCTGACTTCCAACGCAACACTGCTCACTCATGATTTATGAAAGGAGGTCAGGATAAAATGAGAGTCCTTGTACTCGCTAAAGATGGAAAAGTGTGATGGCGTGTTTATTTTTGCGGGAGAAATTGCCAGCGTTTGTACTTTTAAGGTCCAAATTTATCCATTTGTTATTTTCCCACCAGGCGTGCCCTGCCCTTGTACCACATGCGGTGTGTGTGTGCTGGTTTTGGCTGGCTGCTGGATTTACTTCAGCGCTCTGGATGTGGCGATAATTGCAAATCATCAGACCCTTTGTAAATCTTAAAATGCTGGATGGCGGATGGACGTGTCCATCGTTCAGAACTCTGGGGGCGTTAAGGGAGCCTGAGCACTGATGTGTTTTATCCAACAGAGAGTAGCTTTGTAGTTCGATAAGTAACGATGTTGTGTTAAAATGCCCAGAGTTTCCCATACAATGTTAGTACTATGTTGGCCCGCCAGGGTCTCATAATGAATTGGAAATATTGTTGCACATTTCAAACATTGTTGTGCTTGCGTCGTTTTTCCTACTGCTCCCGTCTCTCCCTCCTTCTCCTACCTAAAGCCGCCTCCCCCCAGAGTCTCCACACACACCTGTCGCTCACCTGCTGTGTATTAATTTAACCAAAGACAGAGAAAACGGCTTGGTAGCCTTTTCTGTTGTTCACTAACAAAAAATTACGTTACCACCAGTTTTTAAAACCCGATGTTTGTACTCTTGATTTTTACACCATGGAGATTTACAATTATTTAAAGAGAGTTGGTCAAAACGCGAAGGAAATGACTCCAGACGTAACGTGAACTAGCTTAACTTTATAACTGTTAGCTAGTACAGTTAGATTGAAAGTCAACTGTTTACTATAAATTAAATTTGTTCACTGATGCTTTGTTTAATCTTGCAAACATTTGTCAATAGAATACCACGTCTCAACAGACTTATGTTTAGTACTCCTGTATATGAACTGCACAGGCTGCTACTATTTGTCCCTAAATCCAATATCTGCATTATTACTGTAAGACGGACTGATTAAAAAAACTGGGGACCCACCAAAAATTTTCGCCAAAAAAATGGCCCAAAAGTGCATTTTTGGTTTTTGGCCGAAAATTGCTGCGGTTGTCGCTTGCATGTGGTGTTTCGGCGATAAAAGTCCGAAATTTTTTGGCAGAAAACTGAAAATGTGCTTTTGGGCTGGTTTTTTTTTTTTTTTTCGGTCAAAGATGTTTCGCCGACACAACATGGCCGAAACAGGATGTTGTAATGATGCAAGCAACAACCGCAGAAATTTTCAGCCGAAAAAAAAATGGCCCAAAAGTGCATTTTCGGCCGAAAATTTTTGGTGCATCCCTAAAAAAAACACACAAAAAAAACGCATTACCTTATTCAAGGTGCCATATTCTCTATATATATAGTTTTTAATAGTTCGGATAGCATCATAACTAGGACACTCTACCTTCACCTTAACTGTCACCACTAAATGCCTCACTTACCCTAATCTGAACCTGACTCCAACCACCCTCTAGCCGAGTCTTAACCCTCACACGGTCCATTGGATGTGTGTCAAATTTTACTAGCCAGCCACACTCCCCTCACTTTCCCCAAATGTCCTCACTCCCAAGGTCGAACAGTCAAACTGGCCTGACGGACACACACACTCAGTCCGCAGCAGTTGCCCACAGGTGCTGGCCACAGCTGAAAATGCTGGGGCACAATCATTTATTTCAATCGGCCTTCTGTCAGTTTAGCATAGTTTAGCATAACCACTTGAGGATTGAAGAAAAATGTATGCAGATTTGCCATTACTCAGAGATATATCGGCAAAACTGCACTTTGCCTCCCTTGATCCACTGTGTTTGCTGCATTACATCACTCTGAGATAATGTACCACGGCCCATCCATCAAATCCCCTTACAGTCCTTTTCAGCTGCGTTCTCCTCTCACAGGCATCTCCTCCGTGCTGCTGGAGGTGTCGGGGAATCTGCGCATTTGCATGGCTCTGCTCTTGCATTAACTCACTGGCTGCTTTCACCGGGTGCCTCTTTTTTTTTATTGCAACCTAGCGGCAGATCACACTAAAATACGCTTAAGATACATTTCTGCCTCGCACAATGCGGCCGCAGTAATACGTTCGCTTGTAATGGCCCGCAATCGGTTTGGTAGACCGCGGTTTGAAACGGCGTTACTGTGGAGGATGTCAGCATGCATAATAAGGATTAAATCATAGATGGAGCGTTTTCCGAGGACGCCGTCGAGACGCTGCTGCTGCTGCTGCGGTTCGGATTTTAGCTCGCTCGCGCGCGCCGAGGCCGGGTCGTTTGAAGCCCCCGCGGCACGGAAAGACAAACGCACGTGTAAGATGTCATTGTGCATAATTTAGCGCGAACAAATCGTTTTGTTGGTCGTGCACCTTCGCCGTGTGAAATGGATGTCTGAGATTGTTATCAAGTGAGAGTTCACTCGTGTGGAATGGATCTGCCTGAGTGGGCTAATCTAAACCGTGGATTGCAAATGAACGCGTGGCATGTGAGCTGTGTGGAAGTCAGGCCCACCAAAGATGGAGCAGATGTAGTGAAATTTTGCATTTAGTGATATAATGAGCGTATATACTAAAAAAGCTCTATTCGCATAAGTACCACATCTTGGTGGTTGTGCGAAGACATTCTGCTACACAAGCCTTGAGCCTCCTAAGACCATTTTAATTACAAAGAAAATCATTTAGCCATGTTAATATTCAACGCAGTGTGATGCAGACCTGGAGAGGGGAGGAGGGAAAAAAATGGATGAGGCAACAGGGGGAGAGGAAATGAACAGGATGGGTGGAAAAAATAAAATATAAAACTGGCGAGACATGAGGTTTGAACTCATTGTCAGAAGGGCCGTGTAAAGTAGAGCTTAAATTCTCTGTGGTGACTGATTTCCACAAAAGTACTCCGTGTTAGCGAGTCCTGCAGAAGAGAGAGAGCGGCAGAGAAAATTGCTATCATTTGATATTCAAAAAAAATAAAAAATATTCAAATGAAAAGCTTGTGCTCTCCAGTCCCCCTGGCCTCCTATCCTTGCCTCGTCTCTTCTTCTTCTTCTTCTTCTTCCTCCACTGGTTTATCTGGATGTTTTGTCTCTCCTCTCCCACTATGCTAAGTTCTTAGCACCGTCTTATTTCTGGGCTAATACAGCTCAAGGGTTTTTTTTTGGTTTTTTTTTACTCTCACGGGCAGTGTCTGTGCTTAATTGTGATGCATCCAGCAGCAGCAGCAGCAGCAGCAGCCGGCTATGCTGCATCTATGTGGCCGGTTTTGTTTTTTCCCCGTTCGTCTCAATTCAATTTACTCTGTAGTGCTGCCACAAATGTTAGACGACTATTGCCGGACCTTCTGAATACAACAGAACAAACTAAAAATAAATTACTCATAACAATAAACATCTGTTCCATTCGTACAACCGCGCGTGGGAGTGTTAATGAAGGAGCTCGGATGCGGTGTAGTCGTTTTACAGTGACTCAATATCTTGTGTCCTTTTTTTTTTTTTAAACAAAAATAAAATGCATACCATTAATGTTCAAATTTCAAATAATGGGTACGAGTACAATAAACAAGCAGTTCGCACAGACTGTCCTCCCCTCCCCCCCTTCTGTGTTGTGTCACCCGCGGTTTGGCGCTGTTTAGTTTGGCAAATGACTGATTTGTTTATGTGATCCGCGCCGAGTCATTATGGCTGCCCGCCGCTCGGGCGACGTGTCCCCTCCCCGTGTGGCATTCCCGGGGACATTCATCAAACGCCTAATGGCCAAAAACCGGGGCCAGGCCGCACTCGCCTCAAGACTGGCGGCTTCAGCCAACATGTTTTAGTCCGCAGATGGATGAAGGAAGATGGAAGTCCTATCATAGTCCTGTTTTGTCCTTGGCGTGCACTCTTCCCGAACACATTTGCATGTCGCTCTTGAAACAAGGACGCCTTTTTTTGCGATATTTGTTCATATTTTTAAATTCGAACATCATTTGAATAATTTATTTAAAGTCCTTTGTAATGAAATGTGGAAACTTAAGTTTTGTTAGTTTGTTTTCAAGGTTTGAGTGAGCAACTAAATAGACTGTAATGCTTAAATAGAAAATAAAAAATGATTTATTTTGCTTGAGAAAATAATTTTATGCTAAGTAAGACACGCCCGAAAGGATGCCTCTAATCGATATTAAATGCAATAATAGTAACAGGTAAGGATGCACCGAAATGACAATTCTTGGCCGAAACCGAAAACCGAAAATGAAGGACCCCGCGGCCGAAAGCCGAAACACTGAAAAAAATTATTATGACAATTATTGGTGCCATTGCATTCATGGCTATGACTGTGTACTAACTTCACTAAAATCAATGCATTGCAACTGCATAAATTAATATTAATGTTTCAAAGAATAAATCAATTACAAAATTATGAAAATATTTATTTAGCACATTCCTACAGTGCACAATATAAAATAAAATAAAATTCTAAATAAAAATGTTAATATTAAACTTGACCCCACTCATGTTAAATATAGGGATATACCGTTTTTTTTCCCCCTGTCTTACAACACGCTGGAAAGTACTATCAAACGCTATTGACGATGCCCATTTATATAGACTAGACATATCTGCAGCGTGTAGTATTGATAAGCTCATGTGTTTATGTTCAGTTGTGTTGTGTCCATTAGTTGACATTGTTGCTGTGGTTGTAGAGCGTGTGAAAAACCTCCGTAGCTTCTTTTGTGTGAGACGCTACAACATGTATTCAGGTCAAGAACATAGATTTCATTGTTGCAAAGCATTACTTTCTACCGTGTTGACGTTATCGACCAGCCGACTAGACTTTCACCACATATTAGTCAACTTTAAAAACACAGAAGTCCTTCAGCCGCTGTTGTGAAAGTACACAAGTTCATCTCAGACATGTATTACTATGGTAGATTACTGTCATCACTGGTAGGGATGCACGATAACTTTTTTTTAAAAACCAATACCGATAACCGATAACTTTCCGCTTCCAAAGGCCGATACCGATACCAATAACCAATAACATATGTACCAATGGGTACAAGTCCAGGTGTCTTCTTTCCGGCTAGCTTGCTACCTTCTTTAGCCGCGCTGGCGTCCTCATACGCCTTCAAAACCCCATCGAATCGATGGCTACGTTTCAGATGACTTTTCATGTTTGAGGTATTAAAGCTGGCGCTGATTTTTCCGCCTCGTGGCACTTTCTTTAAACATTTATTACAAACAGCCAGAGAAATGTCATCCTCGAAAACTTTGAAAAAGTCCCACACCACCGCCTCCGCCTCCCCCTCTGCCAACGTATGCACGTTATGCTGCATTCAAGTGGTGACGGAAGTTCCCTGTTCCCGGTTTGAGAGTCGTTTTTCCGACCTTTTATGTTTCTGTGGTTCATGTGTAACATCCTGGATAATGGCAGCTACTACCAAAATCATGACCGAGTTGACGAGTTGTTTTCCGACATGAGGGAGTATTTTAATGATTTCTTTCAGTCAGAATGTTGTTTTTCCGATTATACCGACGCCACTTGAACACAGCATTCACTTCAGGCCGTTCAGGTCTCATGTGGGAGTTGGAGCGATTGATTAAAACAACCACTCACACCACAGTACTGACAAAAAATATATATATTATACATTATCGGGGCCACTCGTTATGATATCGGACTTATCGGAATAACGTGGAAATATAATACACACGTGTTGACTGTTGTACAAACAGAAACCATGCTGGGGGAGTTACAGAACAGCTGACGGCCCCAGATCTGCATGCACAATGGTTGACACCAAGCCTGAGCATGAGTGGCAGTTCAATTTTAATCAACCCTCGTCTGCGGCGATCATCTAGGTAAACAGCGCACGGGGACGGGATAATTAATCATCAGTCCCTCGTTCTCAATTAGCTGACTATTGGAGAAGTGGAGGGGAATATTCCCGTCGCCACGCTGCTATAAAAGCGGCATGCTGATGACACATCATAGTTAAAGACTTCCACCATCCCAAGATCTAATAGGCAACATCTTGTTAGTGGTCCCTCAGCGCATAGTTTAGATGGGCTGCGAGCTGAGAAAGGGAAGACGAGACGAGATAGACGGAGAGACGGAACATTTGCATCACACCAATTAATGTTTCTCTGGTTCTCTTGTGCCGTACAGTTTGTGCGGACTCGAGTTGCTTTTCCCCTCAAAGGCAGAAAAGTATAAATCAATGCTGGTTTGACAGCCGTGACCAAGTGACTCCACTGCATCAGCGTTTTCAGACTGGAAACAGTGGCACCACGCCCTGAAATCAATCAGTCAATGAATTGATCAATTGGCGCTGCCGTACTGGAGCCATTTCACTTTGTTAACCTTTCAGTCAGATTAATGAGCAGTGTGTGTGTCACTGCAGCGGCTGAGGTAATGCGTGCTCAGTCAGATCGGTGCGTGGCGATGTCGTCATTTACCAGAATACCAAGGACGTTCATTCTGATCTGATTGTGAGGTAATAATAATCATAAAAATATAAGAACGATATGCTTTTCTAGTCTTAAATTCACCACCCTATCGGTTTGCATTTTCCTTGGATCAATCGATATTGGTCAACTGTCTTGCAAGGAGCAAGAGCAATAGGCAAGAAACATAAAAGCATGAAATAAGGTGAGAAAATACATTTCAGTGTAAAGATAAAGAGTTAGAGACGGGCACGGAGCGAAATAGGCTTCTGAGGAAAGCCGGCGTACATCAGCTGTCAGATTAGTGCGGAGTCGGGGGAGGGGAGGTGGGCGATGGTGAGCCAAGATGAGACGGCTGAACTTTTCACTGCGTATCCCCGAGTTCCCTTTGGTGGCACCACGGCCACTTTTTCAAAAGGCATTAGCTGTCACTCCGCGTGAACTTGGGCATCACCGCTCTCTCCAGCTCTCTGTTCTCGGCGCCTTTCCCCCCTGTGATGGTGGTTAGCAGTTAGCTGGCTGGAAAGCACAAGGAAAAGATGACGGCGAGGGCTGCACCGGCTCAGATACCTCAGATACCTCTTTGCTTTGTGGCTGATCTTCCTGTGGGATCCCTCAGGTGACTCTGGCATGGAAGACTGGATGACTATATATATATTTGTACTACTACCGTACCCAGTTGTACTGAGCCAGTGCTTGCTATTACTCTGTATTGTTGCACATAACAGGACGGGGGTTTCAACAGCCCTGTCCTGTTCTCTGTTAAATTGTGCGTCACTAACATTTTAAAGAGGCATCTATGAAGCTAGAGCATTTAGTTATATTTGCCATATTTCTCCTACAACTGGTCAGATGATGAGTTTCTGTGTTCAAAAACTGTTCAAAAAATTGATTTGATGAGTATTTTAGTGTTTTAGTTTTAGGCCCAAGTCCCGCCCACTTACATGGAGGGGGTGGAGCTAATGACCTATACTGCAGGCAGCCACCAGGGGGAGCTCTACTTGCTTTGGCTTCACTTTAGAGGAGCAGTTCTGCCGTCCATCTTTGAAGAGGCATCTATGAAGCTAGAGCATTTAGTTGTATTTGTCATATTTCTCCTACAACTGGTCAGATGATGAGTTTCTGTGTTCTTTGCAAATGATTGGGAGGACAGTGTGTTTACTTCTTGTGCCAATGCCAAAAAAAAAGCTTTCCACAATACTAGAATTAAAAATACTTGCCTATTTAATACCAGACCTTATATCCTTATCGCCTAGTCTCACTCTACTTGACTAATTGTCATCATTTTTTGGAATAAATTGACGGCTGCAGGTGCGATTTGCCACTAGGGTCCAGAGGTGGCAAAAGTATTCACATTCTGTACTTAAGTAAAAGTATGGATACTTGTGTAAAAAAAATACTCTGGTAAAAGTACTGATTCAACTCCTTTACTCAAGTAAAAGTAAGAAAGTACAGGCTCTGAAATTTACTTAAGTAAAAAGTAAAAATGATTTTGCCATTAATGAAACAATTCATCCGTTGATAATTTTGCAGAATAATCTAGACTTAATTGACCAGGTGTCCTGCATGAACATCTGGATCATTTTTAATAATAAACTGAGGGTTATTGGGTTGTTGTTTTTAAACTGCTAGCTAGTGTTAGCTATAAACTATCAAAATGGTGTGTTTCCATAGCATTGCTAACATTGTAAGCTGGCTTCCAAAAAATCCTCAAAAAGCTAATGATAGCAACAGAAACCACACCATACATCAATTTGTTTTGTGTTTTTTCACATTAGACCAGTAGTTCTCAAATAGTGGGGTCAGGTGGACTTTCAGTATTACTGTCTTTATTGATGCTTGAACGATAAACAAGCCTCCAGTCACTAGGTGGCAGCAGAGCTCAAAGTAACCAACAGGCTGCCTGTTCAAAACAGTAGAAGAAGAACACAGGAAGCGCATCGTCGACTTTCCTTCTCTAGTCTGATGCTCTAGTCATGTCCGATCATGTCACGTATGTCTCGTCATCCGTGGAGGTTAAAAAAGTAACGAAACTGTTTTTCCAATGTTTTTCCAAGTAGAAAGTACAGATGTTTTTGTACAAATGTAGGGAGTAAAAGTAAAAAGTCGTCAGAAAAAGAAATACTCAAGTAAAGTACAGATACCTGAAAAATCTACTTAAGTACAGTAACAAAGTATCTGTATTTCGTTACTTGCCACCTGTGCTAGGGTCCGGTTTGTTTCAGTCTGATCTAGCCAGTTTTTGCCACTGCCACTGCTGAGCTCTGTATATCTGTGTAAAAACCTACCGGCTGTGAATAAAGAGGGAAGGTGAGGTTTACCGAGCTGGGAGCAGTTAACCTGCCCGGAGAGATTTCTGCAAGTTTCTCTTCAGCTCGTTGATAAATTGCTCGTTCTGTCCCGCTGGCGGATTTTGTTGCACTTTTGTCGAGCAAGCATTGTTGTCATCGGCTGAAAGTAATGCACAATGTCACATCTCTTTCACGATAGCTCTGAGTGCGTGTGAGAGAGAGGAACTCAGCCTCAGCTGGTGTAAACAGGTAGTGACATGCAGGGAAAGCCAGGAATCACCTCAGAAGCCGACGCTCCTAGTAGACGTAATTATCGGCTGCAATTCTGTTATCCGAACAACAGCAGCAGTAATGTGATTTTACTATCGGCCACCTTTTAATCTGGGCATGCTGAGTCTTTATTAACTGATAATGTAACTACAACAATAGAATAAGCACTTAAATAACAGTTGAGGCACAGTTTGATCCATGTGAATTTAATCCTGGCAAAGCTGCAGACAAATGTAAGCCTTATTTGTGTTCACAGTAGTGATCAAATTTCAGTTAATACAGTATAGTGAAAGTAATAGACTTTATATGAGTGTTTGACTTTACAGAAATATTCAATGGGGATTTTGTTGAGGTCTTATATATATGGTTGTATCCTACTTGTTCTACTCCATAGACTGTATATAAATATGGACAATGTGTCCCCACTTCCTTACATTGGCCAAACTGGCGCTATTTTCCAGGGGATATGGGCGGCGCCATTTTGCGAGTTTGGAGCCACAGTGTGCGCAGTACAGTTCGAGATATCGATGACCCCACCACACTTCCTCCAGACTCACTTGTGTTTTTGTTTAATTAATACTACGCTCTGCTCTACCTCCACCAGTTATAAGGAAATGTTGGATCATACGCTACTTGTTTTTTAAGTTTTTTTCTTCCTCTGGTTAGCATGGCGATTGGCAGTTGCCATTATGTCACATCCTGTTTCTATAGCGTCAAGTAACGACAATGAAACTTAGCCAAATAATTGACACTTGAACATGCGTCAACATTATATTAACTACCTGAAATGACAGAAACCGTTCAAAAACCGTTAAAAAAATTGATTTGATGAGTATTTTAGTGTTTTAGTTTGGCCCAAGTCCCGCCCACTAACATGGAGGGGGCGGAGCTTATGAGCTATACTGCAGCCAGCCACCAGGGGGAGCTCTACTTGCTTGCTTCTGCCGTCCATCTTTATACAGTCTATGGTCTACGCATATGAGTGAGTTAAGGAAATGTAGATAAAGTCAAAAACATATTTTTATCATAATTGCAGAGAAATATGTTATACACAAATATGTTTTGTTAAAAGCCCTTCAGGTTATCAAGATATAATGTTGGATGCATGCTACGTATCCATAATAAAACCGTTATTTCCATCATCAGCTTTTCAAAGCGGTGCAACTTATAGTTGTAACTGATGATTAATCAATTTGTTGATTTTTACAATGACACAAACCACACAATTTCACACGCACGCACACAATATTAGATATTTATTGCACTTGCAACCTAGCGCCATTGTCATAGATTTGACCGGCAAAATGGAATTTTGTAATACAACTATAGCCTGAGGATTTATTTTTTTCTTCTTGGATGCAAACATGAAGTATGTTTTTTAATATCTTGAAGCTTATTGTTCAGCCACAAGACATTTACAAGGCCATCACAAGTTGCCTTAGTAGTAATAATAATAGTTGTTAGTAATAGAGTAGTATAAGAGGACAACCTACTAAGAGAAAAGTGAAAAAATGCTACCCATCCCTTGTTACATACAGAATGAAATAGTAGTGCAGTGCAGTAAACCTTATTTTTATTATACAGTTGGTGTCTTGTGATTGTTCCAGCCACGTTGCAAATGGTTCACTCAGTTGCTTTAAGAAGCAGAAGAGATAAAGACCAGGGAGATCAGATCTCATTCATAATCCCTCCATTTAAATGATTAAAATCTGCAAAATGATGATGACATTTGGATCTCGCTGAATCTGAGCCTTCCTGGAGACTTGTTAAATACAAAATTGATGGATGGAAACAAATAGTTGAATCCGTTTTATTCATTTATTAATGTGCAGCGAGAGGTCTGCCTGAACGCTGAAGAAAAATATTGTGATTCTAGGCCAGCCCTGGCCTGGTCTCTTCCCTCCTCTTGGTCTGAGCCAGTGTTGAATTTTTCCAGCAGTCACCACCACTGCTGCTGCTGTGTCTTTTTATAGAAGCACAAAGATTTTTTGCAAGCAGATCTAGCAACGTGCGTCGTCTCATTTTGTTAAGCTGTAGTTTAACTCAAACAAATCTACAGAGCTTTATATTAATTGACCTTTTGTGCACTCTTTGCTTACTTTATTGCGCACACATGTGATTGTCTGGATTTATCTGCAATCTGGCAGGAGGGGGAGAAAAAGCAAAAATGAAAAGAAAGTTTTATCTTCCGTGACCTTAAAAATCATCCGTGTATAGGTAGGTATTGTATATGACAGTCAGACTCGGGGTTTTAATAATTACGAATGTTTGCTAAATGAACGAAATGGCTTTTTCAAATAAACAATAATTTAAAAGACAGCCTGTAAATTTAATAAAACTGTGTGAATTTTTAGGTTATTGGAGCTTTATAATTGTTTTTTTGCTAAAATAACTATATTTATATATATATATATATATAGCCAAGTGGCCGTGTTGTTTCGATGATAAAAGTCTTTCGAAAATTTTTCAAAAAATTTTCGAACATTTTTTGAAAATATTTATTTTATATATATATAGATATAAAATAAATATTTTCAAAAAATTTTCGAAAATTTTTTGAAAAAATTTCGAAAGACTTTTATCATCGAAACAACACGGCCAAAACAGGATGTTGTGATGATGCAAGCAACAACCGCAGCCAGCATGGGCATGTCTGCTGTGTGGACGTATTTCAATATATAAGTGTTATATAAATATCATATAAATATTATATAAAGACCCACTGATAGCGATTTGCAAAACGTGTAATGCGTCGTAATTTTTTTTCGGTTTCGGCCAAAAAAATTTATTTCGGTGCATCCCTAAAAATAACTACAATGAGTGGATTTACACAGTCTGATCAGTTGACACCACACTGCAAGCACTGATTAGTCCTCTATAGAGCACACATTGTAGTTGACAGTATTAAAGCCTCAAACCACCGTTGTGTATTTGATATATGTGCTGTCTGTCTTTTTCGCCTCCCAGCTAATAGTAATAACATTCATTCAAACAAAATCATCCTCTTTTTTTCTTTTTTTTTCCTCCTTGCTTCTTTTTAACCTTGGAGCTTTGTGTCGGGGCTTTTTGTCTGTTCGGGAAGGCTGACAGCCTGAGCTGCCGTTGTCAGAGGCTTTGCTCTCAAATACCAGTCTAAGGTTTCATTCAATCAGTCATTCTCCTTCTGTCTCAGCATGCTCTGTATCAATGTTGGTTTGGGAGCCGTTCTCCCACGGTGAGCCGTTGAAGTTGATGTAGCCTTAGGGCAGAATAAGCGGCTATCCAGCTGTGGGTAGATGGGGGAGAAAGACACATGTGCACATACCACACAAACACAACACACACACAAAAGCGATCTGCTAGACTGCTATTGATCTGATCATCTTATTGCTGACTCCTATGTGGTGCACTCATGTCAAAGGGGCTATGGTGCGCCACTTGGCTACAGGGGGTCTTTCAGCTGAACATGAAATACTGTAAGTAAAACTCTCGCCACACTGGCACCAGCATGTCCACTCCCCCCTCTTGTGTATAATAATGTGTGAGGAATACACTCGAAGGGTCAGTTCATTTGCCTAAAAATAAAAAATAAAGTCTTTCAAACCAAACTTCTGTTTAGTCATGAATATTTCAGATTTTTGTGCTGAGGTTTTGTAAGATAAGTACCTCTGGAGTTTTGTTTGTACTGCACAATGCAATGAATAAATACAACCTCAATGTCTCTTTATGCAGTGTCTTAGATATTCAGAATATTCAACGGTGCCCTGCCAACAGTTTTCGGTGGAAATATTTCTCCCTCCTAGACAGGCTAGGTGCCAAAAGGCATCAGGAAGAAAACATGTTTTTCTGTAAATTTTGGCCATCTGCCTTTTCACACTTACTTGTACACGTGTTATACTTTGAAAGCTACACCGTCACATCCTGAGAATATGAATAAATTCAGTTTTTTTTATTGTAAAGATAAGACTTTTTATTTAAACCGCTCTCCTACACTTGTGGTGGGAAGAACACCAAGCGAGAGACACTGATAGGGAAGCATGCACCACAGTCATAAAAGGCCAGTGGTTCATTACCAAGCTAATGGACAAAGAGAAAATCCTATAACCTAGTTAGAGAAGGGCTTTGTCTTTATGAGCCTTGCTCACTCTCCACTAAACAAACCCCTCCTGCAAAACGACCTGCAAGACAGCGTTATGAACTCGCACCCACATGCTTCTCGCTCCCTCGTTTTCTCTCGGACCTGGATGTCCGTGCGCAGCGCTATGATTTATGTGGATGTTTTTTATGGCTCCTTTGTGCCATTACTTGAGCTCTATTAGATGGACAAAAGCGGACGCGCACTCATCTGAGGTTAGGCCTGCACACACGGAGAATTTGGCATCGGTGACTGAGGGTGTAATGGATCCTTCTCACGTTTCCCCCAGTGTACACATGTACACGAGCAGCGACGGTGCTGAGGAGAGGAGGGCTAATAGACAGAAAGGGAGAGTGAAAGCTTGTAAGTACTCCTCTTTCTATTATGCAGCTAAACGACTCATTGTTATCACTTTTGCACATTCTCTATTGGGGCGCAGCGGTGTTGTGTTTCACCCTGTAGTTCGCTTTGGAGTATATGTGTGTTTGATGATTTCAAAGTGGGCATGATGATGCTCTGATTTTGTACCTACCAGCAAGTAGGGATGTGAATAGCGTTGTGTGTTTGTTCTGAGGCAAAGTATTCATTTAGGTCTCACTAATCAACTTGGCTTAATTTTACTGATACCACAGGACTACATCACGGAGTGCTACTTTTCTGTAGTTGGCTCCTGTCCCTTTAATTCCTCTCCTCTTCCCTCCTCTCCTCTCTGACTCATTGTCGGTAGTCTCTTGCTTGTCATCCCGAGACCGCTGGCAGGGATCATCTCAGGACATTACCTATTCAAGCTGCGTAACAGGACCCTTGGATTGATCCCTGCTTTCCTCCACTAGGGGATCTTTGGTCGGACACTCGGGTTACAGAGCTGACATCATCTTTAGTATCCCCTCCTCCTGCAGTCATGCTTCATCCACCCACTAATCCTTCTCCTCCAGCGGGGAAAGATTTGCATGAATGAGTGAGCAGCTTTAGAGGCCAAACTTTTTTTTATTTTTTTTGTGAAAATAGATGTCAAAAGTACAATAAGTTAGTTTGCTGCATTATAAACTAATTCACTGGCAGCTTCTACAATATATTAAAGTTATCCCCCAGATTAACACTATGCAGCCCACTCTTGGGATATTTTTTGACTGAATGCCGTCTCCTATAGTAGGTCCGCAATGTAAATTGCATTACCTACTCATTGTAGGTTAAGCTAGCCAACAGCAGTTGGTTAGCTTATATTTCACAAGGTTTGAGTTAGCCTCTGCTACTGAGCGGGCCATACAAGCCAGCAGCATTTAGCTAGCTTATATTTCACAAGGTTTGAATTATCCTCTGCTTCTCTGTGGGCCTACAAGCCAGCAGCATTGACTTAGTTCATTTAGATTGTAGGTTAAGCTAGCCAGCAGCTTTTGGTTAGCTTATATTTCACAAGGTTTGAGTTAGCCTCTGCTGCTGAGCGGGACATACAAGCCAGCAGCATTAACTTAGTTCATTTAGATTGTAGGTTAAGCTAGCCAGCAGCTTTTGGTTAGCTTATATTTCACAAGGTTTGAGTTAGCCTCTGCTGCTGAGCGGGCCATACAAGCCAGCAGCATTTAGCTAGCTTATATTTCACGAGATTTGGATTATCCTCTGCTGCTCTGTGGGCCTACAAGCCAGCAGTATTTACTTAGTTCATTTGGATTGTAGGTTAAGCTAGCCAGCACCATGTGGTTAGCTTATATTTCACAAGGTTTGAGTTAGCATCTGCTGCTGAGCGGGCCATACAAGCCAGCAGCATTTACTTAGTTTATTTAGATTGTAGGTTAAGCTTCATATCACATGACTGTAGGTTTGTTAGGGTTTCTCAGTTGGACAGGGCCTCTAAATGTGTTTTGCCTGGGATTTTGGCGCAAGGGATTGTAACATCTAATCCTGTGTGTTAATGAACGTTTTCATTTGGTTTTGCAGGCCCTGAGAAAAGGGGCTTCGGCTGAGCACGGACATTAGCTGCAGAGAGCACATAAACCTGACATCAGCCAAATTTGATTTTGGCTTGTCATCAGGTTACTCACGGAATTAATGTTGGTGACAGCTGAGATCATCTGCCGCTGGCGACGTTTGTCATTTTATTCAGCAAAAGGCAACGGTCAGAAATTGCAACCTGAATGTTTTGTACAGTGTTCTGTGCTCGCGGGAGAGAGGTGAGATGCAGTCGTGACACTCGAGTGTTTCCACCACGCTGCTTGAATAGCGCTCTTTTGTTGTGGTTGAAGGGCTCTAGTGCATTTAAATCTCCATTAAAAAGGTTTACTTTATTATAATTCTTTTCTTTTTTTGCATTGAGTTGTCAGGTAGCACTGCTCTGATAGATTTATTACAGTAACTGATTGGAGACAGAGGGAGGCGGCTGTGCCTCATTTGAAACAATACCCATTCAGCGTCATCAGTCCCTCAAGAAGTATAGTATTTGCTGTTGCATTCAGGTGTAGGTTAAATAATCATAATCTTCAGGAGAGCTGGAGAAGAAATAGTTCTGTGTGTGTGTGTGTGTGTGTCAGGTTTAAGACCTTGGACATACTGCAAAGAAACACAGTACCCTTTTATGTATTCGGATCAGTTACTTTGGAGAATAAACTTTTCCTCTCCTCACTCCAGATGCCAAATAATGAAGATGTATTTATCTCCGATGATGAAATGGTCTGACACATTATAAGTTAAACAGGTTGCAGACACCAGAGTTTGGGGGAGGCTGTTTGCCGGCCCAGCAGTGCCCCATTACGTATAAAAACAAACATTACTCTTAGTGAAGGGTTGAGGAGATGGACACAGTTGTTTGTGGTACACACTGGTTTTGGCTCTGGGGATCAGGTTTTATGCTCTTGGACTTGAATATAAAGAAGAACACGGTGTCAAGGCGCTAGTAATGCCTGGACTGAACACAAAGCACTGGATTAGAAAACTGATTTTAACATTACATTTTGAATATATTTGTCACCACACAAGAGAGTAGCTTCTGTTTAATATCAATATATATATGTCTATAATAATGCAGTGTTACCCACACATTTCCATGAGACACTGGTGTTTTTTTTTTTTTTTTTTTGATTGGGGGTGTGATTGTACTGTTTTAATAAATGCCCCTAATTATGATGCTATCCCAACTATTAGAAACTATTAGGGATGCACTGAATATTCGGCCACCGAAAATTTTCGGCCGAAAGACTTTTATCACCGAAACAACACGGCCGAAACAGGATGTTGTGATGACGCAAGCAAATACCGCAGCCAACACGGGCATGTCTGCCATGTGGATCTAACTTGGCTAGCTAACTCTTATAAAGTTAAGCTAGTTCACGTTATGTCTGGACTCGTTTCCTCCAGGTTTTGACCAACTCTCTTTAAATAATTCTAAATCTCTACGGTCTAAAAATCAAGAGCACAAACATCGGGTTTTAAAAAGTGGCGTCAAATTTTTTTATTAGTGAACAACACAAATATCTTTTCATGCTACGTGAGTTGACCGTTGAGTTTTCTCCGTCAGGTTAAACTCCGTACAGATCAGGTGAGCGACTGGTGTTTGTGTAGGGTCTGGGGTGAAGGCGGCTTTGAGTAAGAGAGGGAGGGAGTGGTGCTTCCAGGAGCGATAGGAAAAACAACACAAGCATGATGTTGTTTGAGATGTGCAAAAATTCGTTATGAGACCATGGTGGAGTAAATTAGACCCTGGCGGGCCGCCATAGTATTAGCATTGTACGGGAAACCTTGAATAATGGATAGATATGATATCATTTTGATTATACCAGTAGAATGTACTTTGAAAGCACAGATTGTAATTCCCTCTATGTTGCCTCTACTGAAATTTGGAGAATTTTTGAAGTAGTGATGTTCGATACCACCGATTTCCTGGCTGGTATTGGCGATACTGATCCGATACCGGTACCTAATACACCTAATGGTAATGGTAAATCTGAAAAACGTAGTGTACTTCAAATCATAGCTTCATATAGAATACAAGAGCTGAAATAGCTCCACACATGACTCCATTTACGGTCTGCCATTGTGTCTACAGACTGACTGATTGATTGACTGACTGTGCCGCATTACGCACTTACCCGGGCGGAAGACAAATAGTTCCCACCAATCGCGTATCATTTAGACAAGATCTCAATAGTTATAGCTAGTTTCCACTGTGTTCTTGTTAATGATATAGATGACTGAACTATCAAACGTAGCGATGTTTTGATTTGAGAATGGATTTTTGAGCATAAAGATCTGGTATCGGAAGTGTCGATAGTTCAGTATCGATCCGCACGTCACTAGTTTGAAGGCTTCAAGCTATGGACTGTACTTCCTTGTTTTTGGGCCCAGCTCAGAAGCCAGCACAGAAGCCAAACCTATTAGCAGCCCGAGAAGCTGCCTTGGAAGGAACATGTTTTGTTCCTTTGGGGTTGCCACAGCGTTTCCCTCTTTTCTTTCTTCTACCTGTTTAATAGACTGTTTGCTAAGTTCCTCTATTTAGACACGGTCGCAAAAATCCTCATTAAAGGAAACCGTAGACATGTAAGGGCTCACCGCAAGCTACAATCTTGAGTTGGTAACTAACAATTTAAAGTCAAAATAGGAATGAAATGAGTAATGGGGCTGCAGTGTTTTAATATGCATTAGACAGGATTTAAATTGCTTTTATTTCTTCTACTGTTAGATGATCACACATTGCTTTATCATTTCTTTGATGTTTTCCTTGTTTGCGACTATTTATCCTTTTGAGGGTTTGAAAAATGTTATCCGTGGCAGGAGCCAGGTGTGTGATTTATCAGCTATGAGATGAAGCTGTGAGTCATGGCCAAAGATGACAGGTTTTTGTGTTCATCCCCAACAAGACAGGAGCTGAATGCAGCCGAGTTCTCGTAGAATACATACTCACAGATCAAAAAAAACAAATGCTTTGTAGGAAATAATAAAAAAAAAAGCTCGTGAATTATTCATGGTTCGTCATGGGCATGTTTTCATCATCAAGTTTTACCTTCCCACCACCGCATTCAGCGGAGTGTGACAAATGATTTAGGCCCACAAAACACACTGTAGGGGGAGAGACGATGAAAAACGAGTAAAACAAAAATAAAATAAAAATAACACCCAAGGAAACGAGGAGCAGAAGAACTCCCAGGGGAACTGCAAAGCAACTTGATCCCTTCTTTATCTCAAGCGGACTGATTGTTAAACAACTCTAGCTTTAACTCTAGCAGTTGACGCCGGTCTCATTGTTCTTGTTTTTTTTTTTTTTTTTCTATAGTTGCTGAAGTTGAAGAGTTTTGGGAAGGCACTTGTTTTTACATTGTTCTCCAGTAACCTCTAATGAGGGTAAGGTTTTGGCTTGCGGTTGCCGCGGAAACAGAAAATGCTCTTTTCAGTATGGTTTGGAAAAAAAAAAAAAAAAAAAAACGGTTTGAAAGGGCACCGTATTGACTGACAATCGTGCAGTGTCACAGAGTGCTTTTTCTTTAGCTGAAGAGATGAGTGGAACTCTGAGTCAAATGGAAAATGGTAAGATTGCTGCTGCTTCAAAGTGTAAAGTGTATGTATAGTAAACAGAGACGTTTCTGTTACTGGCAGCAGTATAGCCGTCTGTGAAGATCCCTGTAAACGCTGTCACCATAGTAACACCTTTATGTTACACTTGCACAATATAAATACTCCACTTGTTGTTCTTATTCCAAAAAAAAAAGAGAAAACAAATATTCATACTAAGCTGTTAACTTGGCTAATTAAACTTAATGTTCCACTAATATTTCTGTTCCGCATTCAGCAGGAAGGGCGGTAGACGGTGTATCTGTTGTGGAAAATAAATAACTGTGGAGAAACCTGCAGTATATCAGCTGTTATCTCAATAAAACGCTGGATGTATAGCTGTGGTGTAACTCACTCGTTTACACGTTGCTGTCTGCTTGCCATAGTTTTCCAGCTTCAAAGATTCATGGTTGTATGAATAACGTCTCCCGGTGAGGAACCAACTGGACTGTGGTCGTGTATATATACGACTTTTCTTATATACTTAAATATCTTTCATATATGTTTCTGTGTGATAAAGTATATCTATCTATCTAGCTATCTATCTAAGCAAGTAGAGCTCCCCCTGGTGGCTGGCTGCAGTATAGGTCATAAGCTCCGCCTCCTCTATGTTGTTGTATGGGACTTGGGCCAAAACATATACAGTAATACACTAAAATACACGTCATATATATATATTTTTTTTTTTCAAGGATGGTTTCAGTCATTTTAAGTAGTTAATATAATGTTGATACATGTTCAATTGTCAATTTTTTGGTTTCGTTTTAATTGGTTATTTTGACATTACGGAAACAGGATGTGACATAATGGCGATTACCAGTTGCCATGCCAACTGCTCCGTACAGCAGTCCTGCGATATCCCACCGCGCTGCACAGACTCTGGCTCCAAACTCGCAACATGGCGTCGCCCGTATCCCCTGGAAAATAGCGTCAGCTTGGCCAGAGCAAGGAAGTGGCGACGTGTTGTCCATATTTGTATACACTCTATGCTCCATAACATGGTAGCTCTGTTTTTAGTTTAGCTAAGCTTCTGTTGCCTGGCTTATCCCCAGACTGTGTCCATCCGTGTCTCGCCACCTCACATTTCTTTTCCCTTTCTTGAAACATAGTCAAACTATAATTAATGCTTAGAAACAACAAAACCAGTTAGAAATGTTATGGTATGTAAATACATATACAGTAGCCACTCACTGTAATTACTTACCCCCGTACAGTTTAATAGTGTTGTGCTGCACTTGACCCACAAAATGAGTTTGTTTTTCTTTTACACACATATAAGGGCTCAGAATATCTGAAATACCCAAATATATTGTGATTTAGTACAACGCCACCTCCATTACCTCCGTAATGAAGCTGTAATTGAATATTCAAACATTACGAGCATTACATTTGAAGCGTGTATAAAAAGCCCACAGACTAGTCCTGTGAAATAAATGAGTAACTGTCCCAATAGGTGGCGACTAATGTTAAAATTAAGTGTTTCTAACTAACCTTTCTGCTTCGGCCATTAACAACAGATTGTGCTGTGGCAAATATTGTTTATAGCCTGCCTTGTTTCAAGCAGCAACCAGTGGATAATGGGGTTAGTGAGGTGATGTGAGTGTTAATAAAAAATCAAGTAAATCAAAAGTAAATAAATGGTAAAAAATAAAAATAATCTGGAGCGCTAACACACTCAAAAAGAGAGCTCTGGCTCAAAGCACTAAATCGATAGCCTAAATCTGCCTGTTAAAAGACCTTGTTAAGAATCCAACCCTTTCAGAGCTTGCTTTAAAAGGCTGCAGATGTAATTTCACCAATGCTGTGTGATTTTTTTAAATTTTTTTTTGGTCTGTGAAGTACCATTTACAAAAAGTGCATATCTTATGGCAGTTGTGTTAATATTCACAAATGCTAGTTTTCCTTTGACTTCGGGCACATCACCGATAGCACTCGGTCGTCCTCAGCAGACCCCCAGTAGCCACTTGTCCCAAGGAGTGGAAGAGACGGGGAGGGGAGATGGTTAAGGCCCCTAAATAATTCATTTCCATCTGCCAATATCAAACTTCTTCATTCCACTTGAAATAATACATGAAACGTCTACCACAGAGACGCCGGTGTCAATTTTTAATGGTTGCCTCTTTTCCACTGACTACGCCAAATCAATCATTGTCCCAAAGTCAGTCAGTCAGTTCTTTTTTTTTTATTTTTTTTTTTTTATTTTATTTATTTTTTCTGCATGCCGGCCCCTGTTTGATCCCGTTGAAATTATTCACAGATCCCAAGCCTGGATGGCTTCTTTTCAAATGGCTTTCAAGCTCTACTTTGACGGGGCATGCGGGGACGAATCTTTCACGGTGACGTGGAACTCCTTGCCTCAAAGATGACATTTGTCCCTTTAATTTTTTTTCTCTTTCTTACCCCTGTTGAAATATGCATCGTGTTGCCAGAGATCCCTGAGTGCCTTCTCCTGTTGGGGACTTAAAAGTGCCCTACACTTTTTATTTTTTTTTGCGTTTGTGCCTTATCTAATTCCCTTTCCTCTCCAGTGGCGTATTAATACATGTACGACAGAATTAGTTACACTCAACTGTCCGCACACACTCTCTGTGCAGACTCAAGTCTTTTAAGCAGGTGGGATATGCTCGGTTTGAGCGTCTATTTCTGTGCACGGTCTGTATCGGCTGTACAGACCGTGCACAGAAATAGACGTTCAAATAGAGTTTTTCTTTTCATAACCGTCTCGTTCTTCTGTGTCAAGGCTGCACGAACGTGGACGTAACATCTTTCTGTCCCCTCTGCTGATTCGTCCTGCAGTTCCTGTTTCATATTTTTCCAGCCTGTCAGTTGGTGACCTCACACCAGCCCCGACAGGTGTTGTCTGTGTCGCTTCACCTCTCAAGTCGCTCACACATGAATCGCACACATGTGCAGCCTGTGCTGTGTCAAAAATAGATTTTTTTTTAGCATAGAATGCTTTCACCCGAGTTACTGTTATAGATTTAACATGACGCAGAGAGCTTTCTCTTTATGAAAAACACTCCTTGGTAAAAATCCATTATGCGGAGCCGCGTTGGCAGACGTCCGTGCTTTTTATTGGTTCTCGTTATCGAGCAAGGCAGCAAAAATCAAGTGCTTTTCAACACAATTGAATGCAACGCGGTCGTGCATTTTAGTCCCGTCTCTTTTGCTTTACGATCACATTAGAAATCAATACTAAGTGTTATCATTGTGAGGTCAGATAGTGGAATATAGGCATTGCTGTTGTTTTAGTTGTAGACATCAGATAGATGTGGTTGTCTTGTTCGTGGTTCAGTCCGCATCAACGGGGCGAACCACGGTAGATTTGTTCGTTTGGGTCGTGATTCATAAAAGGACTTGGCTGAATTATTGAAATATTAGTTGTTGATAGTCACTGAATGGTGAGAAAAATGGGGTTTTGCAGTGGCAGCGTGGAGGGGGGTGACTCCAGGACGCTGGAATTCACTGTTAAGCCTTCTAGAGCCTTTCGTAACTTCACGAAACATCGGTGAAGGGAGGGGCCAGTATCGCCGATACCGATACCGATATCGATACTTTTTAATAATTAAAGTGGATGCACCATCAATCTGAATCAATCTAAATCTGAATGAATTTTCATGACATTTTAAGTGTTTTTGTGATTTGCCTTTTGGATTATTAATCAGTTAAAATCCAGTACAGAATAAAAGTTTTTGTTCAGAAACAACACAAAATGATCACTTGAGGACAAATAAAAACAAATTATTTTTCAGAGTGTTTAGAAACTACAATAAAAACTAAATCTCTTCCTTTATTGCACCTTCTTTTCTTAAATAAACAAAGTGTACAAAATTATCACTCCACAACAAATACTATAAATAATGTAAAGAAGTGTTTTGGGCAGTACAATACAATACAAAAATAAGACAACATTTCTACCCTTTAGTGCACTCTTTTTCTTCTTTTCAGGGTGTGTGTTGGGGCCAGGTGGGCGGGGGATTTAAAAAATTTCCATATGCTTTTACAAGTTTGTTGTTGTGTTACCATTGTATCTTACAGCCTTTTTACAAATAGTACAACTTGCTTCTTTTACGGCCCCTAAAATATAACCAAACAGCCCTACTCTTTCTCTCGTTGTGTGTAATGCGCTGCTGCTGGCCGGGCCTGGCTGGTAGCGGTGGGCGGTGTTCGGTCACCTGTGTATCGATCTCATTACATTGGTATCGATATTATCGATATTAGGATTGATCCGCCCACCACTAGTGCCCACTTGAAAACCCCATTGACATGCTTCATACTGCTGTATCTGATGTCTTCATGTTGGTTGGTAGTGATATTTCTTTGTTTGGTTTGCTGCTGAGCGGACCCTACAAGCCAGCAGCATTTACTTAGTTCATTTAGATTGTAGGTTTAATCGTCATATCACATGACCGTAGGTTTGTTAGGGTTTCTCAGTTGGACAGGGCCTCTAAATGTGTTTTGCCTGGGATCTTGGCATAAGGGATTGTAACATCTAATCCTGTGTATTAACAAATTGTAATGTCAGATAATGGATAATTGATAATTTATAATAATAATAATAATACATTTTATTTAAAAGCGCTTTTCAAGATACTCAAAGACACTTTACATAAAAAGGACATCAAATTAGCAAAACTGTGTGAAATTATGCACTGCTGTTTTTTTAGTTTTAGGTATTAAAAGTAATGTCAGGTTTTTGTTTGGTAGGTTGTTGCAAGCTTTTTATGTGGATTTAGGTTCAGTTAGTGTCAAGTCTTCTGTTTTATTGACCATCCTTTGAAGAATGTCTCGTCCTTGACACTTTATGACCTTTGGGGTCACGCTGCAGAATAAATTAGAGATTGCTCTGATGTTTTTCTGATGTCACATGACAGATAAGAGTCTTAAGTACCTAATATATTTGCATAATGCAGTAATTCCTGTCATTTAGACTGGTAAATCCATGTCGGCACAAAGCCAGTAATGTGTAAAGAACAACTTACTGGGTTATCTTCATCCATGTCTGTGTCTTGAGATGTTTTAAGGCTCGTTTCTATTCATTCTAACTGCTCTGTTGGTGAAACGAGAAACTTGACCATTACAGTGCACTGGAACAATTTAAAAAAAAGAAGTTTCTCAGAGTTTCACAACATGGAGACTTTGTTACGCCACATACAGTAAGGTGTCAGTTTGCGTGAATGAAGTGTTGAGGCGCCCGGCTGTGAGCGAGGTCCACACTTTACACATTTCGGGGTCTCCAGCCGCTGCCACTTAAGCCTTGACACCTCAGGCCAACCTGATTATGCCACCTCTGCCTTGTTTTCATCCACTTCCTCTTTATTAGCTAATAGGCTTAGCTCTCTCGGGGGGGGGGACGCAGGCAGGCGTATTGGATCAGCACGCCAACCTGTGCTCTTGTCTGTCTCTGCCTCATTTTCCGTCCTCACCCTCTCTCTGCTTCATTAACCGTCTCATGCGAAGTCTCTCTTTTTTTTTTCTTCTTTGATGTAGCCGACGCTCTTGTATCATCTTTGAACATGTAGCATGTGCACACATGCACGTTATATTCACTCAGCTTGAATTATTCATGTTGTTTTATTTCTGCGTTTAGGCACCCTTCTTCTTCTTCTTCTCTGTGTGTGTGTTTTCCCGTGGGGCAGGAACACACATGCACGCTCCGTATGAAGGGCAAGTTTTACTGCCGCTTTTGCCGACGCTGGGTGCGGAGTCGTAAAAACAGACATCATCCCTGACTTATCTCTGGCAATATAACCGTAATAACTCCACTGGGATTATGCATTGCACTGTAATTGACCCTACCTCATCTGCAAGATTGAGCCTATCATTTCCATTTCCATGTGTGGCAACTCTTTAGGCCGCATGACGAATGGAATTAATATGAGGGCTACCTTGATGCCGTCAAAATGCACCTACCTTGACGCTAATTGTAGCATTAAAGAGGGGTAAAGTATGATCTGAAGAAGAGATGATTAATTTTTACGTTTTTGTCTTATCTGGCGTTAGTTTAATTATTATAATACATTGGTTTGTAGGATTTAATTATCTGTGAAAGGACATCATTCTCACAGAGGGGGTGTATTCTAGTGGGAAAGGGACGATAATGCATGCCCTATATTGGTCAGGTGTTACTGTCAGTGCACATGAAGATGATGGACATGAAGGAAAACACTCATCATGCCTATTCAGAACAATCTCACAGCACCGATCTAAATGGATCTTGACGGACTCTGTGGTGACCTTTGATGCGTAGAGGTCTGCTGTTTTACGACATTATAAAAGCGGTAGACCGGCGTTTAAGTGGCGAGTGGAAGGCCGCGAAGCTCTAAAACACAGGTTACACGCTGCTGACGGCTGGTACACAGACACCAACAATACAAACTGACAAACCTGTTTGGTTCTGACGTCTTTAAAAGGTTATATTTAACTTAAACCCAGGCAATCTCAAAAGCAGCCATGATGTGCTCTTTATAGTGGAGTATCGTGGAATAACCACATAAAGCTTTTTCCCTTCTTTTCATTCTTTTTCTCTGCTCCAGCCCTGCACTGCCTCATAATATCTGGTTCAGACTCAAAAGCATTTGTTTGACGTCTCTTGTTATTAAGTAAATCTCAAATTAAATTGTTTAAATGTTTCAGGTCTTTGGATTTCCTAACCAAGGTTGTTACCAAATTAAAAGAGGCACATGGAGCTGAGGTAGTGTACGCATGCAGTTGGCTGCCGTGTTGATTCTGCTCTGCGTCTACTGCTACAACCCTATTCTTGGATATGCAGTCTTCATATTCTTTGACAAACATTTCCTTAAAGTAATTTAAAACTACTCCACAGTGTTCTGAAGTAGCCTCTCTCTATATCTATCTATATGGGGTTTCTCTTGTCTGCACACGTCTGCTTTTGTTCCTCCAACATAGGGCTGATTTTCCCTTTCCTCATTGCCCTTTGTGGTTCATTTCAAACTGCCATGCATATGTGCATTGTATGTACATGAGTAGGGATGCACCGAAAATTTTCCACCGAAAACCGAAAATGCACTTTTGGGCCATTTTCGGCCGAAAATTGCTGCGGTTGTTGCTTGCATCATCACAACATCCTGTTTCGGCCGTAAAATTTTGGACTTTTATCGCCAAAACAACACAACATCCTGTTTCGGCCGTAAAATTTTGGACTTTTATCGCCAAAACAACACAACATCCTGTTTCGGCCGTAAAAGTTCGGACTTTTATCGCCGAAACAACACGTGCAAACAACAGCCGCAGCCATTTTCGGCCGAAAATCCCTGCGGTTGTTGCTTGCATCATCACAACATCCTGCTTCGGCCGTGTTGTTTTTTCGGCTGTAAAATTTGGGACTTTTATCGTATTTATTTTCAGCCGAAATGGCCTGAAAGTGCATTTTCGGTTTTTCGGCCGAAACTTTTCGGAGCATCCCTATACATAAGACAACTGCATGTACTGGTAAAAAGGTCATAAAGCCCTAACTTCATCCAAAATGCCCAAAAGTCTTTCACTTACTGCTCCCTATTGAGCTTTTTCCGCACCGCTGCCACTTATTTGAACCTTTTCTTGAGGATTCGCTGTTTTGAACTTAATCGTGTTTCTATCTTTAGCAGCATACAGGAAATATAAGGTATGTGTTATAAATTCCTGCAGAGAGAGAGAGAGCGAGGGAGAGAGAGAGAGAGAGAGAGAGAGATAACTAAAACATGACTGGAAGTCACGCTTACACAATCTCAGGCATGCAAAGGCACATACGCTGTGCTGGAGACAGACATGAGTAGAAATCCCCTTGTTTTTTAGGTGCATTATTGTTGTCTGCATGCCGAACGCATTACTTTTGTGTTACTCCAAAAAAGCAGCAATTAAAAACATCTAATTTGCTCAGAGCGATGACGAAACGAGCATAAATACACGGTATTCAATTATGTTGCTTTCCACTGTTTGAGATTTGACAGGTGATCCTGTAATTACATCGTCTTGTTGCACCCTCTCACTCTGCAGTGGTTTAATGGCGTCCAACTTATCGCTGTATATCCTATAAATAGGGCCTTTGTGGCTTTACGGCTGATGCTAACTATATGCACTCCACCGCTGTTGAAGAGAGAAAGTGAGAACTCATAACAGTGCGCGCCGCTGACAGTTTTCCAAACAGATCTTTACCTTTGTCTGTTGCTTTGACTGAAAGTAAATACAGAATGCAGTTGCCTGCAGCAGCCATGATGGATAACTGCAGAGGAATCCACAGCTCGGGCAGCTTTCTGGGCGGCATAATCACACCTGCACATCGATCCGCACACACACTGGTTTGTTTACATGTTTTGACGTTGGTTTTCGCTGTGGCTGGTCCGTCTTCAAAAGCTAAAAACACTGGTGTGTGGTCCTGTGGACAATTTTGAGAGTGATCGCAAGCCGCTGCGCTTCGATAGTCGAGCTTATTTACTTGTAGCAAAGTAAACGGAAAAGGAGCTTAATCAAATGGAGGAAGAGACGTGTTGAACGGAGGCAGCCACAGGGAACTGAAGAGGAAAACGTTAGCTTGGTAACTGTGTTGGTGTCATATTTGGGAAAACAGATGTGTTCATGGATAAGAGTATAATAACAACAAATGAATTTGCAGGGCTTAACAAGATTGTTGTCCTGAAGGCTTTGTTTCACCGCCAAAAAAAATTGACTAAAGAAAAGACTCAGGTCAGCTGGGGAAACAGTCGGCTCTCAGTACAGTAAGAATAAGTTATCACAAGACGTGAAAACCACTGTAAGGGGTTGAAATATGTGATAAAACTGGCGATAAACACTGGCTTCTGGTTGTGTTCTTGAACTTGCACGAATACAGTGGTCAATGAAAAATGAATTGAACCACTGTGTTGTGTAGGGATGCACCGAAAAAATTTCGGCCAAAAACCGAAAAATGCACTTTCGGGCCATTTTCGGACGAAAATTGCTGTGGTTTTTGCTTGCACGTGTTATTTCGGCGATAAAAGTCCGAAATTTTACGGCCGAAACAGGATGTTGTGTTGTTTCGGCGATAAAAGTCCCAAATTTTACGGCCGAAGCAGGATGTTGTGATGATGCAAGCAACAACCGCAGGGATTTTAGGCCGAAAATGGCTGCGGCTGTTGCTTGCACGTGTTGTTTCGGCGTAAAAGTCCGAAATTTTACGGCCGAAACAGGATGTTGTGTTGTTTCAGCGATAAAAGTCCGAAATTTTACGGCCGAAACAGGATGTTGTGTTGTTTCGGCGATAAAAGTCCGAAATTTTACGGCCAAAACAGGATGTTGTGTTGTTTCGGCGATAAAAGTACAAAATTTTACGGCCGAAACAGGATGTTGTGATGATGCAAGCAACAACCGCAGCATTTTCGGCCGAAAATCGCCAAAAGTGCATTTTCTTCGGGTTTTGTCCGAAAAATTTCGGTGCATCACTAGTGTTTTGGAAGTTTTACTCCTTTGAAATATATTCCATAAATGGCAGTGGCTCCAAGTTCAAATGTATATTTTAAAGACGGGCTTAAAATATAGAAGAATATTTTTAGAAGTTTTATAATTTTGCTTTTATTACACTAATATAGCCTCCATTACATCATTCAGAATCCCATCAGTCCTACACCAAATTGCTCCAGAGTGTGTCGTCATATATTATTCATACATTAGATTCATTCCTGGTCCTAGTAAATCATCTGGACTCGTCTGCTGAGTATTGCATTATGTTGGAAGTAGTTCTCGACTCCCCCGGTGGGGTGGATGAAGCTTTCACATGCTGTTGGTTTTTGCCTAAAATTCGGAGTTTGTTTGCGCTACTTAAATGTTCTAAAATGGCAGCATATGCTCACACACACACTCACCCATATTCATTTTGTCCTTGTGTTTGGCAACGTTTCCGTTTCAGCGGCTCAAGCGGACTCCCTCTAGCCCTTTTCCTGTTGCCTGCTATCGGGCCATGCAGCTGGGGCTGGGGTTGTGACAGAGCCCCCTTTGGCTACAAGGGCTATCATGCAAGTGAAGAACAAATTAAACCGAGGGTGGTGAGCTGATAGTATACTATTATCCTTATACTATCAGGGAGAAGGAAAAAAAAAAATCCCACACCCCATTTTCAGCCAGCGTTTATAAGCCCCCCCCACCCACACACACACACACACCTATACACGTGAACCAGGCTAACAGTGGACTGTCATTCTTCATTGGCTAACAGGGGACTTGGGTTTCTGGGCATTTTTAATCAAAAACAATTACATAGAAAATTTACTTTAAAGGCCTTTTACCACATTATTACTTAAAATGTGCTTTTTAATTTTTTTTGAAGAAAAAGCAAAGAGGGTACTTGCATCTTTGAGCGATCTCTACCTATCAAGCAGGGGACCTCCCACTGCTACAGTGACACTATCTGCAGCCATTGTTTCACCTAATGAGTGCCTGTTTACTGCCAAGCCTTTGATTCTTTCAAATGATAATTTAACTTTAATGTTATCAACATTTAAACCTTTCTCTGTGATACAAATATTAAATAATCATGGCCACTGGAATTCTGAGAATAAAAAATGTTTATCTTCAAATTAGGAGTAACTTCGCTGCATGCACTAATTTCAAATGCTGCAGTATTAGCAGCAAAATTGACTTTTATCTGGGATTCATAATAATAAAGTTACTAAACATAAGTGTGCAGTTCATCTGGGGTGTTTTAACCACTGGTGCAGAGTAGTAATGTTCCCAAATCTGTGTACAAAATGTGCCAGAACACATCAGGCAAGATAAGCCATAAGATATTGATGTGGAATAGGCAGTCATTTTGAGTTACGCTGAGCCAAGTTAGATCTGTCTTTGCATATAGTAATCACTCTTTCCTGCATTAGAACATGTTTCCAACCTGATCTGATCTGTCCTCCTATGGAATCAATTACAACCTCTGTCAGAGCTAGTACAACAAGAGGCACAACCGTAAAGAGGACATGTCACCGTTCAAAAAACTAAACAAGAGGGAAAAGAAAAACAACCAGGATGAAGTTACAAATAAAATGGGCAGGCGTAAGATAATTTATTTATATTTTTAATCACTCTGATCACTTTTATTAGACATTCAAAGCTGTCTGATCCAAATTTTAAAAAAAACTGCTGCTGAGATTTTACAAGCCCTGGATTCCAATTTATAATAATAATTCACACATATAGTAATTTGCACATAAAGGGCTGCAACACTGGCACCACTGTTGGCTGGCAAATAATGACACAAGTTCCCTCTTGGATAGCATGGAGCGATACACTCCAAAATGGATGAATAACAGAAAAAAGCAAAATGAATGGTAGTTTTTTGTTTGTTTTGTTAGTTTTTTTCCAGCGTAATAGTCTCTTGAGAGATGATTTAATATGTTTTTTGTAACAAAACACGAAGACTTCCTGACCAGTTTCAAGTTTGAGTTGTTTTAAATGAAGGGCAACCCATGAGGCAGCAGAGAATTTTTAAAACTTAGAAGAAAAAAGTTTCACATGATCTGTGTTTTTTTTGTGTGTGCATTGAAGTAACATCCTGTAGGGTTAAGGGGGGTTAGGTTGGGAAAGAAAATGCTGCAGAGGGACAGGGGAATAAAATGTATAAAATATGTTTGTTTGGCTCCTTTTGATGAACCAATGCTGGTTAAAAAGCGTAGGAAAAGAATATATTAAAAGTTATAAACATAATAAAAACAACATCAAAATAATAAAAAAAGGTAATGACAGTTAGTAATAAAATAGACAAACATATTAATGGTTCTAAGACACAAGGGTGTTGTGGTGAGCTTCTAATAAAATTCCATGGTAGGGGATCCCCTCTGAAAGCTGATGCCTGGAAATTGGGGTGACTAAAAAGATAATTCCTCTCTGTGGGTTTAACATAAATAAATAAATGTTACGGAAATTCTTTTATCAAGAGTCACAGAGTCACTGGAGTTTCGTTTAAAAGTTTTACTTGCAGCAAGGAGTTGACACATGCACTACAGCAAGTACAGAGTCAACCGGCAATAATAAGATTACATACACTTTTGTCTAATAGGTGGTCCTGACCTAGTGATGGTTACAGAGAGACAGCCTTGCTAAATTTGTCATAATAAACAGAGCCATAATAAAAGTAGACCTGGCACATCGGTGCCCCACCTGTGGGAAGAAGACGGAAGCAAACATTTTTTTTTGCGACCGTTTAAACTTGGTATTTTTCCAATAAATAAATAAATAAGGAAACTCATATGGTGAGGCAAAGTCAAAATCAGCATGCACAATACAAATATTTTTATTAAAATATTAATAAAATCACATCAAATCAACATGCATTTAAAATAAAACACACTAAAACAATACTCATGTTGTCCCAACTCCCCTAAAATGGTTAGGAGGAACAGGCGTTGCCATTGCAGACCACGTAAAGTGGCAGCCAAATGGAGCTCTCTACTTGGAGATGGTCCGATGGCTGCAGCTCTTTGAATCCCTCCTTGTCAAGGACGACCATGTAGTTCTCTGGAGTCTCTGTCTGTGTAAGTCCATACTCCTGGTGGTCTCCCTACTCCTCTGGTCGTGCATGCGGAGGTTAGGTTGATGGTTAGGTCCCCGTCCTCTCCATGGAGGACAAAGGAGTGCACTATTTTGAAGACTGATTTTCGGGGTCCCATACTTAGAAGTTTTGGTGGGAAATTTTTCTAGCAGATTGATATGTATACATAGGGAAATACAAATATGTGCAAATATTTGACCCCTCTAGACTTGTTTCTTGGGCCCTAAGACATCAAGCAAAGCCTTCTGGATCTCCAAGTTCTGGTGGCCATCGGGCACCTTTGACACTGTGATCTTGGTGGCTTTGTTGAGAGCGCTGACCCACTCCACAAGGTCCTGCTGATCACTGGCCTGCAGGAAGAACTTCCTCATCCCGGCATTGATAACAAAGCAGAACTCTGCTTTATGCCTCAGCTTAGTGACATCGCTGACCTTAGAAATGTAAGTGAGCTTAAGGGAGCCAACACACAATTTTGGCAAAGGCAGTGATGTCCTTTTCGATGTTGTACTTCTCCATGGCATCCTGCTGCATTTCATCAGACATATTTGTGTTCTTGATCACTGCCTTCTTGTCAGACATGATGGCTTTCTGGCGTCTTTCAGCAAAGTCTTAATATTGGAATGGGGTTAGGCAGAAAATAAAATAAAATAACTAAACTTTACTGTTATGATTCAAACAAAGGGAAAAACAGGTAAAAGGTCCCATGAAGGCCGGTCCTGGCTTTGAAATTATGCGGTTGACATTGTTTGCTCTTATCCACAAGGAGAGAAAAAAGGCAAAGTCCACATTCAGCCTGTCCGCTATTGAGGTGACCCTTTTGGCTACAATTTTTCCACTCAGAGATGTTCTCCTTGATCCATTTCAGGACAGCTGGTTCTGCATACAGGTTATCAAGGTTAGGGGGTAAGGAACTGAACCCGTCTCCCTTGTGGTCCCTGTCTGGTTCGAGGTAGTGGCAAAGCAGCTGGTTGTGTAACAAACGTATACCACCAATTAACATTAGCCCTCCATTCATGACATGGATGCTGTAATCAAACAGAGAGTACATAGCATACCTTTATCTTTTGCTCGTTTCTCCTCTTCTTTTTGTCCTAAATTGGGCACCTGATGGCTTTGACCTTTTTCTGTCCATCTCTGTTTATTTGGCACTCGATTCTACGGACACCTTTCATCAACCTGATAACGGATTCCATAGATTAACAGGTTATTCGCTGTACCTTTTACAGATGCTTCTGTCAATGCTTAAACGGATAATTCCGTGGATTTACAGGTTCCATTTAGTTGAATTGTTCATAGTCATCTTTTTTCTTCTAAGTTTTAAAAATTCTTTGCTGCCTCATGGGTTGCCCTTCATTTGAAACAGTCTCAAACTTGAAACTGGTCAGGAAGTCTTTGAGTTTTGTTACAAAAAACATATTAAATCATCTCTCAAGAGACTATTAAGCTGGAAAAAAAAACTAACAAACAAAAAACTATCATTCATTTAGTTTTTTTCTGTTATTCATCCATTTTGGAGTGTAAGTATCGCTCCATGCTATCCAAGAGGGAACTTGTGTCATTATTCGCCAGTCAACAGTGGACTTGTGTCGTTCCACACTATTTAAGTGTGGACCTTTTGCTCTAATGCACATAAACAAATAAAATTGATTTGTATAAGTATAGAAGATCTGGCTATAAACCATTTTATTATTTTTTCCTAGTTGTTTTTCTTTTCTTTTCCCATTTTTAGATTTTCAGGTACTCTGTTGCCCTCTGGGTAGCCCTTTATTTTAATTCCGCTTTAATAGAGCCATCATGCTGTATTTAGGACAAAAACAAAAAACAAAGAACATAATAACTAATCATGCTTAATTCTTGAATTATTTAGTTGAGATATTGAGTTATGTTTTAAATAATCTTGCTTATTTCTTCTTTTCACCCATGCTGGAGTGTGACTGTCGCTCTGTGCTATCCAAGAGGGAACTTGTGTCATAATTCGCCAGCCAACAGTGGATTCATGTCCTTTTTTTTTTTGGTAATGTGTATGAGCAAATATTGCAGCCCTGTATGTGCAAATTACTATATGTGTGAATTATTTATGCTATAAAACTAAAGAAAGTCCCAGAAATATGTACTGTTCAACAAATTCAACTCTTTCTCCGAGCAAAATGACATAGGTCGCCTATGCAATGGTGGAACACTCATACTCCTCCATGTATACTTTAGGACAGAAAACCATGTATTGCTGATTATTGTGTTTCCTGCTCTGCTTCTCCTGAGGGGAATAAACATTTGCCTAAAATAGAGAGGACTATATTTGTTTGAAGTTTCTGAACTTGTTGAAATTGTTCTGAATTTGGATTGCTTTCAGCAGGATATTCAGTTGGTGAGTTGTTGATTGACCGTCTGGGGGTGGGGGGTGGGGTGTAAAGACTAGAGTGGAGTGGTGGGGGGGTGGAGGGCCAGCAGGGGGTCCAGAGCTGAATCTGTTGCTTGGCTTTGATGTTGAAGCCGGTGATCAACTTCATGTCCCTCCACACATCCCGGGAGTTGTTCTGTTGGAGTTTGGCCTCCAGCTTCCTCCTATAGTCGTCCTTAAGCTTGATTTATGCTCGTGCGAAAAATCGTCTGCGTCGGTACGCAGAGAGTCTGCGTCGCCGCGAACCCCCTTCGCAGAGAGTCTGCGTCACTTGACGCGCACCTCCAAAAAATCCTGACTACGCGTCGAAACGACGCCGACAGCAGGGACATGCGACGCAGACCTCAAGGGCTGTGATTGGTCCGCTTTACGTCATTTCCGGTTCTCAGCTTTTCCGGTTCGTTCTGTATACAAGGGCGCGTACAGACCACCTCCTCACACGTCTTCTCTTTCGTTTAGTTTTAAGCATTTCCACGAGAAGCATTTGTTCTTCAATATCGATCAGCTCCAGCTCCAAAAGTGTCCTCTCTCGCTCAGTCGCCATTGTTCACTGTGCTGTTCACTCTGCCGCAACCATAGAAAAAAGCCGGAACCGGAAATGAAACACTCCACGCACGAATTCAGGAGATTTCGCGACTCAGCGCCCCCTAGCGTTGTGGCTGTAAATTACCACGCACTGCAAAGAAACCGACGCACAAGCATAAATGCCAAGTGACGGCGATCATGTTCGCCGAAGCTTCGCAGACAAATCGGCGCAGAACCCTAAATCAAGCTTTACATTCCCTCAGCTTGACCTTGAGTTGCCACTGTATCCTCTTCAACTTGTCCTCATCTCCAGATCTAAAGGCCTGCTCCTTCTTGTTCAGCAGACCCTTCATCTGGCTGGTGATCCAAGGCTTGTTGTTAGGATAACAGCGGACAGTCCTTGTAGGGATTGCTGTATAAGTTGATATAGTCCATGATACAGTAAGTACTGCCTTGGAAGACCAGTATGTTATAAGTTTATTAGAGATGATATATAGGACAAATCAGATGGAGGCTAGATTAACCCCAAGACTTGCACTGATGAAAAACTGCAAGATTATGTTTTACCACCATAAGATATTGGATTTGCTGCTGTTTCTTACTATCCATCTCCATTTTTGTCATGGGTATAAATACACTAACCTTTAGTTAATTTTTTTTTTCTGATCACGATAGACTGTATCACACAATACTGGGCACATATGATGAAGAAAATCTGAAATGAAACAATTAGGACAACAATATACTGATGGGGCTTATTTTAAGACAGAAAGGGCCACGTAGCCACACAAATTCCAGTAGACCATAAGCATCTTACTGTTGTCCAAAATATTAACCTCAAAACACAGGTCACACTTATTGATGAAATTAAACTCATATATTAGTGTTGCAATTGCTTCTGAAATATTGTCAGTAAAACAAGAAACACAAAATATTTAATCCTAAATCCTGGACTTGTATAGTTTAACTTGTATGGAAATGGGCTGCTAAAACGGACCTCTGAAGGAGTCACACAAAGCTTCTTTCAGGATCAGCACAAATTCTGAAACTTCATCTATTCACTGAGTTTGGTTAACTAGAGTTGTATTGTGTGCCACTGAGATACAAGTGTATAGTTCATTTAAAGTGTTTCACCTCACACTTCAAAAGTGTGGAGTGAACCACTGCAGTTAAAAAGTTTGCTTAGAACTGAGATCACGCTTCTCTGGTGCAATTTTTTTTCACGAAATGTTTATTGCACTGATGAACTTTAACAAAACAAAAAAACATAAGATGACTGAGGAAACTTGTAATGCTGCAACGAGGGCAAAACACACTTAACTATGCACCTCACACTGTTTGTCATCGTGTGGCTTAAATCCAAAATACTTCCACACTGCTGAATGACAACCTTTTATGGGCATGAGTTTGGTTCGGGTGGGTGGATGACTCTCACCACTACCACCTGGGTTTTCGTTGCCATCCATTTAACCCTCCTTATCGCAGACTTTCCTCCGCTCTATCTCTCACTTACTCTTTCCAAACACTCAATTTTTTGCAAACCTTTCTGTGTTAAATCAAATCATTTTCATTTCACGTGAGTTGTGTCTCAGTCTGAATTGGAAATGTCATCTTGGCTATGAGTAGCTAGCAGCCCTGAAGCCCAAGGTAGAGAGGCCCAATGGTTACCATCCCCCACGATGCAGACAGTGAAGGACTGATAGCTTCATTACCACAAATTCACACTCTCTCTCTGCTTGATGTCACTCACTTTCAGACAGCACTCACTACAATTCAACCTTAAAAGTTTGGATCTGTGAGGACCTTAGATGCTGTGTCACTTCACTGTTTCTATGTAGAGGTTCCTGTAGACCCATAAAAAATATGCAACTCTTCCTAAAAAAAAAAAAAAAAAAAGTACAATTACATTGCTTACTACAACATATATATGGTTTATATGAAACATACGAAGAGAATAAAGAATCTACATGCTTAGGAATGTATAGCTGCATACATTAAAGCACTCACCACAATTCAACATTAAAAGTTGGGATCTGTGCTGTGTCATTTCGTTGTTTCAATGTAGAGGTTTTTTTTCTAGCTAGGTAATTATATGAAACATACGAAGAGGATAAATGATCTATTCCCTTATTCCCGAAACATCCATCAAAATTACATTCACATTACTAGTTTAAGAGACAAATTTCTTCAAACAGTGTGACCTAAGTTTTCAGGTTAATATTAAGACATAAGTAATATGCTCATGGTGGCCATGCAGGCCTTCGTGTCTTGAATCATTAATGTTTATTCCAATTGTCCACATCAGCCACAGAATATTTTATACTAGAGCATTTTATTCGTCTGATTAAGTGTTTCAGTTCAGTCTCTAAATGTCTTTTTCTGTACTATGGGAGTGTAAATGTCGCTCCTCACCATCTAACAGGGGACACGTGTCCTTTAGTTCTATCAAACAGGGGAATTAGGGCATTTCAATGTGTACAATGTCCAACTCCACTTTTAAACTGTGCATAAGCCCAGAGCAAAGAAAGATACAACGTCCAAAGGTGTTGCATTTAGTCTCTTAATTAATCATAGGAGTGTTTTGGGCGTTACATGAACTAAAACAGTCATAGTGTTATCTCCCATTCCCCTTACAAGCTCGGTGCACTGGTACTTTAATATTTGGGACAGGTTTGTGATCATTGGTCGACCCTCTGCCTCCTTCATCTCCCAGTACTCTATCTTATCAACAACTGCATCTGACAGCATACAGTATAGGCTACAGAAGCATCCAGTTTTGCTGAGGGACAGGTTTGTGATTGTTGGTGGTATAAAATAGGGCTGTCTATGTCTTTTTCTGTACTATGGGAGTGTGAATGTCACTTCTCACCATCTAACAGGGGACACGTGTCGTTTAGTGCAAAACTTCCAAAATGCAACAAAGACTCCTGTGAACCTTCTGTGAGATAGCGAATATATACCATCCTGGCCAACTATCTGGACAGTGACTGGTCCTTTGGATGAAGCACAAATTGCTAACTAATACCTGGTACTGTGAAGCAAATCTTATAACAAACTTCCTCCCAAATTTGGGTTTTATGTTGGATTACACTGGTGAGGACCATAGTTGTACTGGGTCATTTATATTGGTTGAGGAAAATTTCTTTCCTTGCTTAGTAATTATCATTATCAGTAATTATCAACTTTTGTCTGTATACACTATAAATATGGACATGTAATTCATCAATTTCTCTCAGAGCCAACACAAAGAGCTTTGTGTGTCAAACAATGTTTTGAACTTTATCCTATACAACTAAAGAAAGTCCCAGAAATATGTAATGATCAACAAATTGACATAGGTCTCCCATGCAATAGTGGAACACTCATACTCCTGCATGTATACTTCAGGACAGAAAACCATGTATTGTTGATTATTGTGTTTCCTGCTCTGTATCTCCTGAGGGAAATAAACATTTCCCTAAAATAGCAAAAAATATTTAATTTCCTAAACCCTGTACTTCCAGTATTTGGGAAATATTTTGTGTTTCCAGCGATGGGTCACAACACTCTATTCCCATCCAAATATAACATTTTAAAAGCAATTGTAACACTAATTTAAAAGTTTAATTTCATCAAAGAGTAGGATCTAAATTTCCAGGTCAATATTGGGATATGAGTAATATGCTTTTGGTCTACTGAAGTTCGTGTGGCCATGCAAGCTTGTGTGAAATTTTTTGCAAACCTTTCTGTGTTAAATCAATCATTTTCATTTCACGTGAGTTGTGTCTCAGTCTGAGTTGGAAATGTCGTCTTGGCTATGAGTAGCTAGCAGCCCTGAAGCCCTTGGTAGAAAGGCCCAATGGTTACCATCCCCCACAATGCAGACACTGAAGGACTGATAACCTCATTACCACAGATTCACACTCTCTCCCTGCTTGATGTCACTCACTTTTAGACAGCAGCACTCACTACAATTCAACCTTAAAAGTTCAGATCTGTGAAGACCTTGGATGCTGTGTCACTTCACTGTTTCCCATAAAAAATATGCAACTCCTCCTAAAAAATTAAGTAAAATTACATTGCTTACTACAACATATGTATGGTTTATATGAAACATACAAAGAGAATAAAGAATCTACATGCTTAGGAATGTATAGCTGCATACATTAAAGCACTCACCACGATTCAGCATTAAAAGTTGGGATCTGTGCTGTGTCACTTCACCGTTTCGATGTAGAGTTTTCTTTTCTATCTCGGTAATTATAAGAAACATACGAAGAGGATAAATAATCTATTCCCCTATTCTCAAAACAACCGTCAAAATAACATTCACATTACTAGTTCATTCATTCATTTTCTATACCCGATTATTCCTGTTAATGGTCACGGGGGTCTGCTGGAGCCTATCCCAGCTGTCATCGGGCGAGAGGCAGGGGTACACCCTGGACAGGTCGCCAGTCCATCACAGGGCTGACATTACTAGTTTAAGAGACAAATTTGTTCAAACAGTGTGACCTAAGTTTTCAGGTTAATATTAAGATGTAAATAATATGCTCATGGTGGCCATGCAGGCCTTTCTGTCTTGAAACATTAATGTCTTTGTGTTTTGTTACAAAAAACACATTAAATCATCCGACAAAACAAACAAAAAACTACCATTCATTTTGCTTTTTTCTGTTATTCATCCATTTTGGAGTGTAAGTATCGCTCTATGCTATCCAAGAGGGAACTTGTGTCATTATTCGGAAGCCAAGAGTGGACTTGTGTTGTTCCACACTATTTAAATGTGGACCTTTTGCTGTAATGCAAATGAAAAAATAAAATAGATTTCTATAAGTATAGAAGATCTGGCTATAAACCATTTTATTTTTTTTTTATTTTCTTTGCCCATTTTTAGATTTTCAGGTCCTTATCACTCTGTTGCCCTTTGAGTAGCCCTTCATTTTAATTCCGCTTTAATAGAGCCATCATGCTGTATTTAAAACAAAAACAAAGAACATATTAACTAATCATGTTTAATTCTTATTTAATTATTTAGTTGAGATATTGAGTTAAGTTTTAAATATTCTCGCTTATTTCTTCTTTTCACCCATGCTGGAGTATGACTGTCGCTCTGTGCTATCCAAGAGGGAACTTGTGTCATAATTCGCCAGCCAACAGTGGACCTTTTTTGTTTTTGGTAATGTGTATGAGCAAATATTGTATCCCTGTATGTGCAAATTACTATATCTGTGAATTATTATTATAAACTGGAATCCAGGGCTTGTAAAATCTCAGCAGCAGTTTTTTGAGATTTGGATTAGACAGCTTTGAATGTCTAATAAAAGTGATCAGAGTGAATAAAAATATAAATAATCTTACCCATTTTATTTGTAACTTCATCCTGGTTGTTTTTCTTTTCCTTCTCGTTTAATTTTTAAATACTTATTAATTAAATATTGGGTGTTATTTTATTTTGTATACTATTTTGTATACTATAATACTTAATTATTATATAATACAAATTATTTTGCTGCCTTGTGGGTAGCATTTTGTTTAAGACAGTCATAAGCTTGAAACTGATTAGGAAATGCACATTAAGCTTTAGTTTCACACAAGTATCATAAATTAAATTTAGTTTCTTTTATTTATCCATGCTGGAGTGTGCCTTTTGCTCTATGCTATCCAAGAACGAACTTGTGTCATTATTCGTCAGCTATCAGTGGACTTGTGTCGATCCATGCTATATAAGTGTGGACGTTTTTCCGTAATGTACAACAACAAACAAATTATATTCCTTTAGGTAAAGACTGAGCATACACGTTGAAAACTGACATCCAGGCCTTGTGAAAACTGGTTTGGTGAGTATTTTGAAATGGTCTACGGTCTAGTCAAAATCTGATATTAAGTCAGACTCTAAATAAGGTATTACTGCTTACTTAAAACCGAAAAGAGGTTAATTCGTCTGACCATTTTATTTCCAATTTACTTAATCTCCTGCTTCCTGGGCAGTCCTTTATTTTAATAGTGTCAAGCTCGAAACTTATCTACTTGATATCTTCTAAAGCTGAACCTTTATATTTTGTTTCAAATGCATGATGAATTGTGTTTCAATAGAGTGGTTTCTTCACTACGTAGTTTGATGAATAGCCCTACTACTATCTGAATGACTGGCTGGGGCTGCAAGCCATTCAGACAATGGAGGAGTGTTAAGAAACGACGCGTGTGAATGACGTGTGAAAATCCATGCTCCAGTCAGCAGAGGCACCGCTGAGTATGGGGTTTAACACTCACATACCTGCAAGTCCCCACTTTGCTTAATATTAAAAAATTTCACGAGAGCGTCTTAGACATGATTTTAGCTTGATTTAAGGCATAACAAACAGGGGACTTAAAAAATGTGCCCTGTTCAACTGTAAGCCCCCTGTTTGTTGGTGTGTAACGACGCCGATGTCCACTGTTACGCTGGTTGACAAGTGCACACACACAAACACACACACACACACAGTAGTTGTCTCCACAGACCTGCTTGTGGGCCAAACAGGAGGACATTGCTGATAATATGTGGCCATGTGTAGAGTGTATTCAAAGACATTAATCTAGTCCACATGCTGTTGACTTATTTACAGTACATCCATGTGCGTTTGTCACCGGGGATATGTTATATATACATACTATGTCTGGTCCTGTTTTTATTATTGTTGCAGTGTTTCCCACAAGATTTCAGGAGACCCTGTCTTAATAAAAGACACTAATTATGATGCTATCCCAACCCTCTACTGCACACATTTTGATGGTACATGGTAAAAATGACTCAGTGTCATTTACTGATTCATTTTGGACCATTTTATTGTCAACATATTTATTTTTTATATTTCAGACCCCCCCACTTCAAGATATTTTTTCGTTGCCTAGGGGCAACGTTGTGCAACAATGGTACAAAACAACAGAGGAAATGTTAAATTCATACATTATAAGGCAAATTTTAGAGAGGGTTAGGGTTCGGGTTAACAATAAAAACATCAGAAAATCTTTCAAAAAATGTCAACAAATCATGAAACAAAGAATTTAAAACACTTGAAACATACAGCTCTGGAAAAAATGAAGAGACCACTCCCACAAATGTTTCTTAAATCAGCATCTCTGCATCTATGGCAGCCAGTCCATTCCAGTGTTTGTTCGATTCCAACACAAGCCTCCTCATTCTACTTAATAAGACACTGATCAGGTGATCACCTGAACCAAATCTTATTTTATGAGGAAGATTATAAAAACCACTGCTGTGATTAAAGATTGAGATTATCCCACCAATAATGAATTCTAAACTCTTCCTAAGTTAAAATATTAGTGTTGTGTTATTTAAGAAATGTTTTCTTTGCATTATTCGAGGTTTGAAAACACTGCATCTTTTTTGTTATTTTGACCAGTTGTCATTTTCTGCCAATAAATGTTCTAAATGGCAATATTTTAATTTCAAATTTGAGAGAAATGTTGTCAGCACTTTATAGAATGAAACAAAAATGTTCATTTTAATAAATACATAGCAAAACCAGCAAAACTGATCATTTTGCAGTGGTCTCTTATTTTTTTCCAGAGCTGTATTTACATATCTAATTTAATACAGGCTTAGCTTTGTACAGTTCATCGTCATGTCGTGTTTAGACATTGCTGTCACTCAGTGTGAAACTTCAGAAAGCAGTTATTCTGTGCTATGAAACAGGGATGCACATTACACTTTTTACACATCACTTTTGGTGTTCCTGTGCACCCAGGAACCCTGCATCTTCCCTTGTTGTCACACATTGTTGGCCAGTGTGATGTGTTGTCCAAGCGGACATCCTGATTTGGAGTGGGTCCTCCCATTTTTCTGTCAAAATGTGTTAAAAGAAGTCAAATATTATTGCATTTGCAACTACTTTTGTGAATAAATACATGACATAATATATGATCACATTCAAAAACACCATTAACAACGTTGCCCTGAGGCAACAAAAACAAAAACTGAATTTCTGAACTTGCAAAATAAAAAATACTTCATAAAACCTGACAAAAACCCTCTCTACAACTTCATACACACAAATATATTTTTATTTACAGTTTATGTCATTTTAAATAAGATTATTAGGGTAAACATTCTTACCTATCTTCTCACATCATGTCCTCTTGTGACCATGTGTCAAAAAAGGATATCCCACCTTCAAATCATGCTTCAGAGTGATTTGGTTGACATAATTTAAATTCACATGTACTTGGCATGGGGCTTAAAAAAACTTTCTGTTCAGTTCGTCTTTACATTACCATAATAACGCGGATATTGGATTTAGCGCCTGTGCAGTTAATCAGTTAATCTACAGGAATACTGAACATAAGCAGGTGAGCCATGGTATTCTATGGACAAATGTGTGTAACGTTAAAGTATCAGCGGATAAATGTAATGTATAGCAAACAATTGACTTGACTTTGCTAGCTACCTCTTATAAAGTTAAGCTAGTTCACGTTACGTCTGGAGTCGTTTCCTCCGGGTTTTAACCAAACTCCCTTTAAATAACTGTAAATCTCCAGGGTCTAAAAAACCAGGAGCACGAACATCGGCTTTTAAAAAGTAGCGGTAACGTAAAATCTTTATTAGTGGACAGTGCAAATAGCTTCACATGCTACGAACAGAGCTGGGGCCTCATCTATGAAGGGTGCGTGCGCCCAAAAACTTTCCGTACGTACTTTTTACGACGGAAAAGTTCAGATGCATCAAGAGTGAAATGACCGCAAACTTGTACGTGCCTCACGCCAACCTCATGACTTCTACCGCTGTTGATACTTTGGCGACACTTAGAGGCTTTTATAAATGTGAAAACAATTAGTCCGACCAATCGGGACTGTGCCGGTCGGCCCTGCTCAGAGTACATTTTTGCCTCAACTCCAGTGAGTAGCATCTCCAAGTCGCTTTCTGTGAAGTTCTTCTTTTTTCCCGTCTTACTCATTCTTATGTTTTCGTTCTTTTGATCGTGCAGAGAGGGGAATCTCAGGTGCAGGGTCAATTGAAATATAATTTGCATATTTAAAAGGTGCGTGGATAGGGAGGGGTCGGGTACAACATGTGCGCTCAATTCCACGTTGATTGGGATGTACAAAGGAAATGTGCTTCTGGATCTGAGCATGCGCCACGTTTTAGTAGGAAATCCACGCAAGTCTTTGTACATGAGGCCCCAGGTGAGCAACCGGTGTGGTGTGGGGTTTGGTGTGTTCGGGAGCAATAGGAAAAACACAACGCAAGCACAAAGTTGTTTGAAAGGGGCAAAAATATTTCCATATGAGACCACCCCGGAGTAAATTAGACTCTAGGTGGGCCGCCACAGCATTAGCATTATATGGGAAACCCTGGAAACCCTGGTTTCGTAACACATATTTTGTGCCACATAAATAGTAGCCAGTAGTCGAACAGCATTAATTATATCCATACTAATAATGTGCAAATGAAACGGGATCACTTTGGGTTTAAAATATGGCTGCGCTCCCTGTATTCAAACCTCTGAAGTCCAGCTGTTGGCTTTAATGCAATGCCAAACAGTAACACACCATTTAAAACAAAATATGTGTCACGGGCGACATTTACTTTCTGAAAATACAGCAATTTATCTGTCAGCTTATGTGTTTTGGCTCGGTTTGGGGTGGTTGTGGACTATTTTGGTGCACAGCAGCTGTTATGACCACTGCAAAATATCCCCGATACAAAAATTTGTTGCTCTCCTACCTACCTGAACACCTTTTGGATGGCGGATAACAAACAAGCCGACAGCATGAACGTAAGCCGCGTCAGTTGAGAATTGTTTGGCTGAAAGGAAGGACGGCCGCAGATGGCGTCAGGGACAGATAAATGTTTGCTTTATGTAAGACTCGGATTAAAAGGAATCGCCGAGGAGGAGCGAAGAAATAGGCTTTTGTGGTGCAAGGGTTTTGTGGAGGCAAAAGGTCAGAGAAGGGGCCTCATTGTAAAAGGCAGAGCCGTGGGTGTATTGAGGAACATCAGTAAGGAGCGCTCTTATGCGGTCACAAGTTCAGAACATCAGAACAGGGGATCCAGATATGCTTCTTGAATCGAGCACTATGTTTTGGATTCTGACCGACTATTAGCATTGCAGCTAATTAAAGCTAACGAAAATAGTCTACGCTGGACTTTTATTGATTGTTGTATCAGACTGCTACACACACGGGGGGTCAGAGTTCAGATGACGAGCAAGAGACGGATAAAGAAAGAGTCCGAAGTAGTAAAAGGGAGAGGGAGCTCGCTGGGAGGAAGTGTCAAGAGAACTCTGGTCTTCCCTCCCTTTGAGAGACGTTGATCATAGAGTGCGTGGCTGTTGTGGGATCAAAGGCTTTGTCGGTCAAAGCCCCTCGACTCCCGTCTCCGCAGAGCCGACTACAGGTACTCGGGGAGGCATACACGTGGAATAATTCATGACCGGAGTGGCCAGCCCTCAGATGCTCTTCCTGCCCAGAATGAGAGAGCACATTCGGGGTCACAGGTCTCTCGGAGTCTCACGTTATCAGCCTCTGGGCATTCACCGAGGAACAGCTGCTGTGTTTGGCTTCCGCTCCTCGTCCTCCGTATTATCTGCCGTGACACACATGCAGCAGCGGCGCTGTGTTTGGCACACGCGCGCGGCCGTGCCGTGAAATGTGTTTTGTGGCACAAATGGCATGTTTTGCATGTATATGGGTGGGCAGGTGGGTGGATGCTTGGCATGAGATGTTTTGTTTTTTTCCCTGTCTGTGGGTATAATTTTAGCATTTCCACCCATGGTTGAGCTAATGCTTTAGCACGCCGAACACTTAAATCACATCCGAATCCGATCTAAGTTCCTAAAAAGGCGCAGTTCGTTCACACGAGGCGCATGAGAAACATTCAAGCCATCAGCCTGGATTTATATGAACTAGTAGAATTATTAATTATTCTTTATTATCACACTTAATTTTCAGAATTATGATAAACAGTCAAAGATTTCTGAATGTGTTAACCCACCATTCCTCGACACCTTATCTATTAAACATGAAACATCCATAGGAGGCACAGTGTGAGCAGCATGTTAAAGCAGCAGCAAATAAATTATACCTCTGAATTAGACTTCTCTGAGAGAGAGCTCCTTTATGTCTTATACTCCGTGATATCTTTACACTTTCTTTCATTTTTATTTTGGGTTCTTGAGTTCCTGAGGACATGAATTACGGTTGCCTGGCACGCAGGTCTGCGTGACTCGTTGGGATTTTGTAGCCGTGCATGCTGGCTCCCCCGCCAGCCTCCACAAGCTCCAGTAACCAATAATACCCCTTTTCTGCATAGATCCGTGGAGATGTCTGCATGTATCGGCAATCAAGCATAATTCTGACATCACTTGTCCTTGTGCGTCTCCAAAGGATGTGTTCGAGTATTGAGTTATGTGTCATCCATGTTTTATCCTGGCTCAGAGCTCTAGACACAACAAATGTAGTTCTGCACTGAAAATGGAAAGCTTCTCATCTGCAGGGTCAAGTTGAGGGATGGAGGGAATGTTTATTACAGCCACGGCTGTTTGTTTTCTGCACAGTGACATACACAAACCAGTCTTTATTGATTTAAACATGTCCTGATCACATAGTGGGTCAGAAAAACACAACCTGAGCAATTAATGTAGAATGTGCAGGTATTAAGGCAGCGCATGGAATTGGCTGTTGTTAAATCGTAGCCTGAAAAGATTAACTACCCACTCAGCTTTTGGCAGTCATATTTGATTATTTGGAAATGTATACTTTCAGTGTTTCCATACAATGTTAATTGTACGGCGGCCCACCAGTGTCTAATTTACGCCGCCTGGGTCTCATAACGATTCAGAAATATTTTATATATAAGATATATAAGATCCTTCACATCATAGACTGTATGCACCTGCTCTGTAGTTGAACCTGACGGAGAAAACGGCACTCACGTAGCATGTGAAGCTAATTGTGTTGTCCACTAATAAAATTTTATGTTACCATGACTTTTTTAAAGCCGATGTTCGTGCTCTTGACTTTTTAGACCAACTAATGACAACTCCAAATGTTTCCCTTTGTTTTAGTGCAAAGAAGCACATTATGAAAGTGTTTACATTTAATAAACTGCACCATTACAAAACATTTCAGACATTTGTTAAGAAAAGGAAGTGCAGTTTCTGTATAGTTCTAGGTCTCAGTGTTGTGTTATGTCCACAAGTTTTACTTAATCTGTGTGAAACGTAGGAATACCAGTTACTTTTATTGGAAAATTTGCAGTTAATGTCTTCAATGTAATTTTTGCAAATTCACCCCGCAGGCCAGATTAAACCCTCCAGCGGGCTGCTTTTGGCCCGTGGGCCGTATGTTTGACACCTGTGTTTTAGACCATGGAGATTTACAATATTAAAAGAGTTGTCCAAAACCCGGAGGAAACGACTCCAGACGTAACGAGAACTAGCTTAACTTTATACGAGCTAGCTAGCAGAGTTAGAGTGAAATTCAACAATTTTCTTGAAATGCATTTTCTTCGCTGATACTTTATATGTATATAAACTGCACACGCTGCTGCTATTTGTCCGTGTTATTACAGTAATTTAAGGACGGACTGATACAAAATGCAAAAACAAACAAACATACAAAAAAAATACGCTAGGGTTTCATAAAATTTTGTGGGAAACACCGTACCTTGTTAATCTCAATTTAATATGCGGGCAGATTTTGTGTTTTTTGGGAGACTTATCAACTTTTTGCATGGATGAGATCATTCTCTAATGGGAAACAGGTTTGTTTTTTGGCTGATAAACTTTCATTCGTGCTTGCTGGGTAGCAATATTAATATCATAGAGAAATGTCTTATTTTTCGTTTTGTCTGTGTTTTATCATGAATCTGTGAAGGAAGAGCAGCTTTTGTGTGTGAACCCACCAGTTAGGTGAGAAAGTACAGTTGCCTAAGTTTTTTTTTTTTATATATATATTCCGTGGATTAAGATTCTTCACAACCTATCTGAGTGCCGCGAGTACTGCGAGGCATTATACTGTTGACTTAACAATGATTACAATAAAGTCTGTTTTTGCAGCACTTGTGTCAACTGTACTTTCGCTTTCTACCAGCAGATAAAGCGAAGGAAAATGAGAGAGGATAGGATGCAGGAATAATGGAGACATTGACGTAGTCTGGAGATGACACAAATCCAGTTCACTTAAGAATCATTTCACTCATTAATAAAACACTTGTTTCATCAGAGCCATCTCTTGAAGGCTGGTTCCATTCAATACTGCCTCTACTTCCCTCTTTTCCTCTTCAGATTAATCGTCTATATATATATACAATCACGACGCTTCTTTTCTTGATTGTAGCTAAAGAAAAAAAGTTCCATGTCTTTTTTTTTTTTTGTCTTCCTTTGCCGTCCTCAACTGTACATCTCTGTCGACCTCCTTATACACATTTTTCCGCAGACTTTAGTCTATGAGAAGATATCTTTGCCAAACTGCTCTTGGATTTCTTTGGTAGCCTATAGGCCTCCTCTTGCCCAATCTTGTCAGCTTTTGGTGAGGGATTACAAGATTTGTATCGCAGCGGGAACAACTGCCACCTTTCACAATTTACTTTCATCTTAGTCTTGACAGTAGAATTTCCCATGTCAACTCGTTAGAATATCTCTTTATCGCTCTGCTGTTGTTTTAAGAAGTAAATTGGAGGCCACGGGGAAACTCGGAAAATGGGTCAGTGCAAATATGCATCGTAGAGCATTGGGAGGGGGGGAGGAAACGAGAGCAAATGGGGAAGAATGGGGGAAAGACAGAGGGCACTAACTCCGAGGCAATAATTAAGTGGAATATGGAGCAGCCTCAAGGGTACATTCGAATCAGCACTTTACATTTTGATGCAATGCGAGACAGCGTAGAAGGCGCTTTATTAATGAGTTTGTTTATGTGTGGGTGGATGGCATTCGCCCTGACTCCGCGACACGCTTGGCCGGACTCTTCCTCGTACTTGCAAATTGCTAGCAGGGGGCAAAACAAAGGTGACTAAGGGTCACATGCACTCAGTGTAATACAAGCTGTGGAGACCGACCATGTAATGATCCACTTATTTGCATAGTGTGCCCTCATTGCACCTAATCATATGGATTTGTATGGGTTTGTTAAAGTTCAAACAATATGGGTTACACTGCTGAAAGGAGAATCTTGGAGGGATTTTGACCTACTGCTTGTCAGCGTCCTGTGTAAACTCAGTTTCATGGGTTTTAGTTCTTAAACAAACTGCTGAATATCAGATTAACAATGACTGAGTTTACATGGTCTTTAGTATCCCGGTTTTGATTGGGTTTTTGAAGTATCCCGTTTTTGTGTTTGTGCATGTAAACACCGCATCTCGAATTCAGAAACCGGGTTATGCCCATATCCCGGTTTCAAGAAAACGGGTTTTGCCACCTGGAGTACTCCGATAGAAGCCGGTCTTTTGGAGCGACGAAGAGACTGAATTTTGCCTTTAAAATAATGAAAGAACTTAAGATAACTACGTGTTTAGATGGCAGAAAACACAGAAATGCCGACATACAGTGGTCCCTCGTTTATCGTGGGAGTTACGTTCTAAAAATAACCCGCAATAGGCGAAATCCGCGAAGTAGTCAGCTTTATTTTTTACAATGATTACAAATGTTTTAAGGTTGCAAAACCCCTCACTACACACTTTATACACTTTTCTCAGACAGGCATTAACATTTTCTCACATTTCTCTCTTGTTTAAACACTCTCAAAGTCATAGAAAAATAAGTACAGCATTATAGAAGAAACCAAAGACCAAAACCTGTTTTCAGGCCCAAACATTTGTTTGAGAAATAAAAATATAAACGTTTTCCTATAAATAATTATGATGGCTTTTAGAAATAACGAATTTAATGTTAACAAGCAACGTACGAGGTTGAACTCATTAGAAATTATCAATACAGTAGTGACTCGCGCGTATTTCACAGTTCCTCTGACCATTACTCTTCGTGCAAAAACTTGCAAACATACCGCACTTCAGTCACACTGCCAGCGATCAAAGATACTGTATATGTAAATTTGGCAAGCTGAACGCATTCTGTACTGTACAAGAGACACCGTATGGAGGAGATTGACAATGGTCTCCCTTAGCCAATCAGGATGCAGAAAACAATGCACTGTAAAAAAAAAAAAAAAAGCATGCAAAATTGCACTAAAAAAATCCACGAAACTGCGAGGCCGCGAAAGGTGAACTGCGTTATAGGGAGGGACAACTGTATTCAAGTCTGTTGCGGAAAAGCTACGTGACGCTGGTTTTCCACCTCGCACTGTTGAACAAGTTAGGTCACGTTGGAAAACCGCAATCTGTTGTAAACAAAAGACGTAAAAGACGTAAAATACGCATGCGCCGATAGGACGCAGTGATCGGAAAACGGGTTTCTGGTATTTATCATGTATACGGGGATATGAATAACCGGGTTTCTCTGTGTTCCATGTAAACACCATATCCCGGATATGCTCAAACCCGGGATAAGCCTCAAAATTGGGATACTAAAGACCATGTAAACGCAGTCAATAATCCAGTGGTTTCTCTTTACACTTTCTTGAAATAGTGCAATAGTGCAACTGCTCAACTATGGCTGCACAAACCGTAATTGAAATGATCTTGGACAGATCTCCGCTCTGTCTCTATTGTCATATCGTAATGGTCTCCCGCAGAAGCTATTGGAAAACTCATTTAATAAAAACTGAAGTTCAAGTTTTATATGAGTGATACTTTCTCACCCCCGCCATCATCTTCCTTCAAGTTCACGGGTTCGGATACCTCTTAATAAAAGCTATCTCCGAGGCACTAGCCAAGCCTCCCCAGAGAAACGTATTTGCGGTGCAGTTTATGAGGATACCGGTCATAAAGATTTAAGACGGAGCTTTTAAGGCTGCTAGCAACATACTGTAAGCACATGTATTAAGTTGGGTGGGGGGGGAGTTATTGAGTGGTGTATCAGTATAGATTGCACATGATGCCCTTACACGTTTTCCGTGTAACTTACCCCGTTGCTTTTTGACATCCTGTCAAGAATCGTTGTGGGTCACAGATGCCTGTGAGTGAATAGCTGGTGTTGCAGTTGGCCTTAGCGGTTTGCTCTTTCTGTGATGGACACACACACCCACAGAACACACACTGCAATCCTCGCGAATGATTATGTGTGAAATGGTTTACCACACTAATAGCCAACGCCGTGTGCGAACGCTCACGAGGGATTTGACATTTGACTGGTCTGTGGCTCACCACCTGTCCCTAGATGAATATTCATGAGCCTAATCTCCACCGACGACAAGCGCAGCCGCACAAACAAATGGGAATTCATTTGAGAATCTGTGTCACGACGACAAAAAGGTCAAAAGAAGGCGTCTCTGTAGGATATTTTTTTTCAGTTGTGCAGCAAGTTGTGCAAGCCTTAGCTTCCCAATCAAGGGATGGACTCTGTGTTAGCGATTCTTAATTTGATTGCTGTTCCCGGCAAGAGAAATTGTTGCTTCCATTAGTACTTAGATGTTATCCACTTGGATGTTATTCAAACATTAAGCCTATAGGCATTTTAGCTAATGATAAAAACATGTCTGACGGCCTACAAATGATGATATGCATTCTTTGTTTTGTTGTACTGGTGGTATGCTATTTAAGAAGCTGGAAAGCCTACATTAACAAATGATATTGAATGGCATGAAATGTCATATAGGTCATTGTATATCCAAAAACCAAAGCTATAAAAAGAATAGTACCACAAGCTGAAAGTTAAAGTTTGAAATTGTTTCCTTCATTCAGAAATTAATTGATCCACAAAACCAACAACAACACTATTTACAGCCTTAAAGGAGACATTAAAGCATCGCTCTCCTGAGAGTTCATCAGTGGGATCTATTACTGTGTGTTAAGTGTTTTGTTGATTTCCTCTAGGATGTCAATATCCTGCCATGTAGGACTGAAGTGCCTAGTCTTTTGATCAAAGGACGGAGAACATGAATTAGCAGTTTGCTGCTCGGTTATCTGCTGCACGCCTCGATTGGTGGCTTTGATTCGCATCTGGCTTGGGGACTCGGTTTTAAGCCCGTGTTTCAGTGGCTTGAGGTTCTGCTAAGCCCCCACTCCTGCTTCCTACTAGAGCTGAAGCACCCCACTGTTTATTTTTTTATTTTTATTTATTTGTTTTTTGCATAAACCCACATTATGGCCAATTCCTAGGTCCCTCATTGTGTCCTACATGTCAGCCTGTGGTTATTGTTGTTGTTTTATTGGGCCGAAAAATGACAGCTCTAAATCACCACTCTTGGAAGGAGCTATATGAATTAGATATAATATATAGTGAGTTTTTACTAATCCATATTACTAAAACAAAAGCATACATTTAATACTGTGTAAAAAATATATATATACAGTAGTATAAGTTTTCAGTTTTGAGGTACAATTTGATATTAATTATTGGGGATGCACCAAAATGAAAATTCTTGGCCGAAACCGAAAATCGAAAATGAAGGCCGAAAGCCGAAACACCGAAAGAAATTATTATGAGGGATGGGCAATATGGACTAAAAAATTTTATCCCGATAATTTCTGGTATTTATCACGGTAACGATAAAAATGACGATAAATAAACAACAATTCAGCCTAATCTTTTTGACTATAATGCATCGGCAAGTTTTATCTGAGTTGTTGTTTTTTTACCGGACTCTTTGGATGAAGTCGACGGTGCTTCTGCATCCTTGCGCATTTTCTGGCTTTCTTCATATTCTGGTTTGTGCTTGTGTTTGAGGTGGTGGAACAAATTAGCGGTGTTACTGTCCTTTTTATGCACTATTTGTTTGCAAACCTTGCATGTTGTAATTTGCTGCTCCGCGTCAGACTTTTTAACCCCTTCATGCCTAGTGTCGCGAATTTGCGACGCACTGTTTCCGCTCAGACTGCACCCGAAATAACGCATATAATACTCTAATGTCAGTTTGTGCACATTCAAAAAATTCCCAGGAACCTTTTGCGAGCACTAGTTTCTTGTAGGACCGGCCGGAGTGGTAAGCAAAAATACAAATATTTCATTTCTTTATATAATTGAAAAATCAATTCAGGCGTTAAGGGGTTAAAACCAAACCAGATAATGGAGGTGGAGCCTCATTTAGGAACGAGCTCCTCGCTGCCCAGCGTATCTGCTCCGCCTTCCGCCGTTGTCAATTTGTCAATATTCCATACGTGTTGGGCTGCGAGTGTGTCGCGCACATACATACGTCATCAATGGGAATTTATCGTTTTTATCGCGGGATGACATATTCTTACCGTGGGGAATGTTTTGACGATAGAATATCGCACATCCCTGATTAGTACCATTGCATTCATGGCTATGACTGTGTACTAACCTCACTAAAATCAATGCATTGCAATTGCGTAAATTAATATTAATGTTTCAAAGAATAAATCATTTACAAAATTATGAAAATATTTAGCACATTCCAGCAATGCCTTATTAATTATCAAGGTGAAGTACTTCAAATATCTGAAGGAGAACATTTTTGAGATTTGAGTATGGAAAGGACTCCCATTCAAGTCTTTACTTTGCCAGCAGCATCACTTAACTCGCATATTGACTAGACTATCCATACACTTATCATTTTTTTTTCTCAAAATAGGTGATTATTTTTTACCTCATGTTTGCCTACCAGAAAGATAACCTTTACATTTATTGCCCGGTGGCCTCGCTGGCCCTGCCGCGCTTCCTGGCTTTAATTAAAGCTGTAATTGCGCCGACAGATTCTTCTTCTCATTATATCTAATCTTTTCCTCCAACCTGCTCACTGTCCCCTGTTCAATTAACCGAGCCGACTGTTGTGGAGGCGTGTTTGGTAAAGTGCGCTGTGAGAGGCAGGCGAATGAAGTCGGGAAATACAAGCTTAATGATTTCCGCTCCGACCACGTTGACCTTCGCTTCGCTCGCTGCGCCGTCCGGATGCATGTTTGAAATCATATATGGCGCCTCGGAGATGGAGCTTTGGCAGTCACGACTGAAAATGAAAGATCATGGAGTACATTTTTATCCTTTTAACTACAGTCAAAAGAAGGTAGAATACGCCTAATACAGAATTGAATGTGTTAGGTATTTGTGTAAAAATAGAGAGCATTTTTTTGGATGATTCATTTTTTTGTCGATTAATAAATGAATCAATCATTTTTGTCCCTGAAAAGAAACGCCAGACCTCAGTGTTGTATATTATTTGTCTGTTCCGAGTCTTATTCTGAACGAAGAATGGTCCTGTTATGTAAAATGATGTCAGTGAAGCATGCATCTGCTGTGTATGGACTTCGTCAAGGTCAGTCTTTCTCCACAGCCCCTCTGATTTTCCTAGGTTGGACAGCACGCCTACCACATGCTGGTTCCAGCCGCTGTCCTGGTGCTTTCAAAGTAAAACTGTTGAACGTGCTCCAGCCTCTGCTTAAGCATCTACCGGCAAGAACTGACATGCAGTATCTGCCATACATTCTTTATTTATGTCGTGCTGCAATTTTATAAGCTAAGATTCTCAGGAGCAAGAAAATACAACTATATTTTAAAGCAAAATGGCCTTCAGCAGTTCTTTTTAAATGTCCCCTGACGGCCACAACGTAAAGAGCCTTCCCATCGGTGTGACTGATGTAGATTTAGCAGGACTGGATTTGGCGTCGGGCAAATCCTCTAGTGTTGGCATTAGCAATGTCTTATTGATTAACTTCTTAGAAGGGGTATTGTGAGGGCTAAACTGATAGCCCTGTTGATCAGTCTGAGGTCTGAGGAAAGATGTACGCGTGTCTCCATTTGAGATGGTGGTTGTGTGAAGGCAAACCCTGGAGGAACAAGGGATGGATTGGAAACTTGATATTAGTTTACACAAACCTGCATCTGCCTGACTTTGTACAGACGATTGGTTCACCTCAGTCTTAACAAATCTTGTTTAAGTTGTCCAGAATGTGTATGCAATACATTTCATTTAAAAGTGTCTAACAATACATTTTAAGAAAGAAAGAAAGAAAATGCAACAGGCATATTTGTAATTTGTTTACGGGCTATACAAAAACATTAACCGTAACACTTGTTTGTTAATTAAACCACAGCCTAGATGTCTGCTGTACCCAGTAGTAAGAAAAAAACAAAAACAAAACTGCAGCCTCCTCCACACATCTTTTGTTCAGTCAGGTATTGTGCCAGTCTGTTGCAATTAAGTGCTGAAAACAAGGTGAAAATGCCTTAATTATATTCCTTAGACGCCTCTGCGCCATTAAAGTCAAACACAAACCCCCTTTGTTGTCGGGCAATTACAAGGCTCCTTCACTTATGCTCCTTTTTTTGCCTTGTTTGGCATTCATTTTCTGGAATGGCCTTTATACGCGTATTTTTGATACGGTCAGAGAATGGAAAAGGAAGATGAGGAACCAAGAAATTGCCAGTGACGGGGAAAAGCAGCAACGTGGCAGCGGGGCAGCATCAGTCTCATAAAATATACCGAACCACCTATTTGTCCAATATATAATTAAATTAATTACAATAAAAACTAGCATATCAATGTCTAGAAAAGGTTGAAGGATGTGGAGTCTTACATTGTAGGGGTTTGCAGGATTCACACGTGTGCAGCATTTAATAGACCAAGATATACAGTATATTCAGAAGCATTTATCTAAATGCATTCAAAAATATTGTGTAGGCATGAGACCCTGGCGTTTTTTTATTTGTTTGTTTTATTTTTTTGGGGGGGGGGGATTCCACTGTCTTAATAAAAGCCCCTAACTATGATGCTATCCCAATTATTAAAAACTATTCATGTAAATTAATACTAAACAAAATACTTTTGAGATGTGACATTCTATGGGCAAATGTAAGATTAAATAACATATCAGCGAATAAATCTTATTTATAGTAAACAGTCGACTTTCAATCTAACTTTGCTAGCTAGCGTTTATACAGTTTAGCTAGTTAACGTTACGTGTGGAGTCATGTCCTTCGGGTTTCGGCCAACTGTCTTTAAATAATTGTACATCTCCCTTGTCTAAAAGTCAAGAGCACCAACACTGGGTTTTAAAAAGTCATGGTACCGTAAATGTTTATTAGCGAACAACACAAATAGTCTCTCATGCTACGTGAGTTGACCGTGCCGTTTTCTCCGTCAGGATAAGAGAAGGTGAGCGAAAGGTGAGTGTTTGAGGAGGAAAGGGAGGAAGAGATGCTTTCAGGAGCAATAGGACAAACAACGAAACCATGCAAAAATATTTCCGATTCGCTACGAGACCACGGCGGAGTAAATTAGACCCTGGCGGGCCGCCACCGTATTGACATTGTATGGGAAACCCTGATGTATATGAGCAATTGTTAGGTCAGAAGAAAGGAGTTTTGAGTTGTTTAAAATGTTTAAAGTCCATTCAAGGCGTGTGGATGAAATCCATATAGGATAATTGTGGCAGATTGCAAAAGAGGATATTAGTTTGGGTGAAGCATAACTATCATCAACCCATAAACATAAAATTCTGTAAAAACTGATAAAAAAAATAATAAATTTAGCTGTATCATAGTTGCCGTTGACTAAATAAATAATTGACTCTTGGTTAGCGGTGTATTCTCAGCCAATAAGCAATCTTTTGGCAGGTTCTCGCATTGCTGAGGTTAAGCCCACGCAGGCACAGACCACAGCAAAACAAAACAGTACTAAAAGAGAGCACTATAAGGGGACACAACCCAGTGTCACCTGGACAAGTATGAAATTGTGATTGTCAGCACAATGACTTATGTTTCACAGTGAAAGTTCGGTTTATAATCACATTATGAAACAGTTCCCATTTTCCCTACAACAGTCAGACGGAGCAGTGGGGGAAAGGATTATTGAATATTGTCCTATTGTCAGGAAAGTTGGAGAGCATGTTTGTATAATCCAGTTGGACAAAGAAGGGACACACAGATCCATGCCAGCAGTTATTGACGGCAATCCTTGGGGTTAATGCCGAGGTTATTCATTCCGATTAATGCCCACTCCCCCATGATCTAAAGAAAAAGTGTAATATACAAGTCTGTAGTTAGAAACAGAACATACAGCGTGGAAAGAAGCATATGCAAGTGTATGGTGTGAAAAGAAACAGCATCTGCACATTCCCGTCTCTTTTATGGTCTCTACCGCGTATTTAAGATCAGCATTGACCTTGACTGCATAACCGGGACACTCGGAAGTCGGAGGTTAATGAAACATTTGCAGGTACAAGCAACTGTCCCTGATGTGCAAAGGTCCTGCTCGACGTACATAAAAAATGCATATAGTTAGCTTTAGTATGCATTATTCTTCTGGCAAGGCAATGCTATACATAGCTTCATGACCTGGGTTTATAGCCTCCAGTCAAGGCACTTTACCTCGTTAAAAGATCCTGTTTAAAAATTAATCAAGTCCATCAGCTTCAAAAGCAGCGATCCGTCGATTGAGCAACTCCCTCATCCCCATTCCTCAGGAAACTACAGCTTCCATGAAATCTTGTTTCCTCGCCTTCCCTAATGATTTGTTGTTGCTAGCTCTTATCAAACTAAACATGCGAAGACCAAGAAGTTAAATGGCAATTATGCTGAAATGTAATATTTATCTTCATATCATCCTCTGATTTCAAACGAATATAAGTTATACAGTGTTTTTTTTTTTTTTTGATCAAAAGCTGATTTGCCCACGTGTCAAAGACAAATGGAGGTACGTTAGGGATGACTACCACTGCTGTTGAAAGGTCATCTTTGAGTTACTCTGCTGTAAGGGAGAGAAGACGATGAGAGTGATGACGGTTGAGGACGGTTGAGGACGGATCCCCCAAGGACTGTTGCTTCCCTGTCCGTTGTGACCCTTGTCTTGGGGTCAACATCAGCTACGTATAGCTTTGCCTCTGGGTCTCCTCGGCAATGCAAACCGGACAGTAGCCATATATATATTTTTTTTTTATACCGTTGGAGCTGGACTCATTAATCATCCACATCTTCTCGCCCTGCCTTAGCTCCTCTTGATGCCCCAGGCTTCTCTTCTTCTCTTTTTTCCTTTTTTTATTTCCTTTCAGTCCCTAACCTCGTTGACTGCCCTTCATGTCTTCATCTTCTAAGTATAGACTGACTTTTTATTACACCAGTGTAGTCAGCACAAGTAGTAGTTTATGGCTGTGCAAGCAATCAAACTCATAACGAGTCAACAATGAATTACACAAAATATTATGAAGTGATTTGTAAGAGCAAATCTTTAAGCCTAAATGCGCTCTTCACAAGAAGACACAGTGACTTACGTGCGCATTGCTTGCTGTATATCATTCATCCATTGCCTTTGGGTGCACTTCCTAATGTAAAATATCTTTTGTTAGTCTCGGCGCTTTAAGACTGCACAAGATTACGATCTCTCTCAGAGCGTCAGGACAACAAGGAGGTATTGTGCACCAGAAAGGAACGATAATGAAAAAACACACTGTATCACAGCGGGAGGGAGTAGATACACAAATTTCTTGAAGGCAGATCTTTGTCCTACCTAAACTAGCATAGCTGGCGTAGACAACTTTTTGCATACCGTGGAGGGAAAGAAGAGGGTGTAAGGTCTCGGAATAACTCTGGTCTTCCACCTGCATTTGCCAATACTTTCCACCAAGTCTCCGACTCATCCCAGCTGAAATTTCATTGGCAAGAGTTCAGCGCTTGTTCTTTCTAACATTTCGGAGCTGCTGAAAACACATGCTTTGGGCTATTGTCACGTAAGGTCACATTCTAAAAACAGGTAGGAAATACCAGACTCTCATAGCAGCAGCCAGAATGTTTGACTCTCTATCGAGGCCCCTTCTGTAAAGAAACAAAACCTCCAGATAGCATGTGTTTTCCAAGATCGTGCTTTATGTCTGCGGTCCTATTTCTCAATGGACTGCGCTAACTGGGATACATTAAAAGCGCTTGATTCCAATTGAGCTCAGTATGATAAAAAATGTGTGCCTTTACAGTGCTTCTAAGTACTCTGAATGCAAGCGTCTACCCAGTGGCATATGCAATGTGTTAGCTGGTCTCAGAGGACGAGTTCTCTGGATACAGAGAAAACATTTAATATGCTAAGTTAGACCTCATTTGGTAAAGTCACAGAGGCACCATTTTATGTATTACACAATGATATTGTTCACCCTAATTCTGGTATAAACCCAGAGAAAAACACCCGCGGTCAGAAGCCTTGCACTCTAGCTTTTATCAGACCTTTAATCTATCTTTAATTATCCACACATCACTCTATCACTTATATACCATAATAGGATTCTGTCTTAGTCATTTCTAAGATCAAACTCCATTTGTCACCAAATCCCACAAGAATCAAAGGTGAACGTGGGTCCCAATTTCCGCCTCATGAATGTAACCGTGACGTTTGTCCAATCCCAGGTGAAGGAATGGCATTGATTGCGTTAAGCTGGTTGTCCATTCCTTTTAACTTAGCCGCCACTGGAAAGCCTCAGTGCCCTACAGGTGTCATTGGATCCCATTACCGGAGACATGCTCGATTGGCTATGCAAGACACCTCTGGTCATTAGAGGCAAAGGAACTGGTGTGATTCCCATTTTACAGCGCCGCCATTTGCATATTGGCTGATGATGTGCCGTTGTTGAAAAAGAGTGAATATATTATGGATGAATTTCTGAATGACTCTGTACTGTCCTTGCCCTTTATTTGTACTTTTAATTTTAATGTGGAAGTAAATAGTAAAGTAAATAAGATAATAACATCACATAAGTGCACTGTTAGATTGTAAAAGGTTGCCTTTTGACTCACTTTAACTTTTAGAAGTTAGGTTTGAGAATTTTACTTATACAGAGGAGCTATTAAGCTAATTTCTATCTCTATATCTCTATCTCTATATTTTTATCCAGGGATTCCACTAGAGTAGTTTTGCATGACTCACAGTTAAGAGAAACAAACAATTTATCTCATACTTTTTGTTCTGCAAACCTCGCAGTTGTGTTTCTGCCTGCAAACAGGACATATTAGCTCCATCTCTTTAGGCCCACATCCCAAAAAGCCCAATGTGTTTTGTTTGGCAGATTTTGCAAAATGCGTTGCGTGTGAGCACCAGGGGTTGTACAGACTAGTTGACGTTACGGCGCTTTAAGCAGGGAGGCGGCTAGTCGGCGATCACGTGGCAATAAGAACACGGACGCCTCTGAGAAGACAGGTGAGGAGCCAAGTGGATCATTGCAGCAAACTAGCAGCAGTTCATCAGATGCTTTACTAAAGATGAAGCCCACACTACCGTGACATGTCAGTACTGAAATACAACAAAAGTACTACTGCAATGCACACTCATTTGAAAAGGCATCCGCTAACGCTAGCAGAGGAACGGTCCAAATCCTCTCAGCAGCAGTCAGTTAACAACTTCACCAAACGACCTGCAATAACGGAGAGAAGGAGGCTGCACATCAACAATTTGCTGGTGAATTTCATTGTCTAAAGTTATTAGACCTTTAGCTGCTATACACGGAAAATTCTTTTGCGATATACTGTTTTTTTTTTTTTTTTTTTTTATCACGCCTACATTATTCTTTCTTACAACGCGCTATGAGGTACCAATAAACTCTACAGATGGTGGCGATTTATATACACACAGTACTAATATGCTCTTGTATTTATGTTCTGTTAGTTGACAGTGTTGCTGTGGTGGTAGAGCACGTTTCTAGTTTTCCTAGATGTCAGTGAATGCACCATACGAGAGACGTAAGTTACAGTAGAGCTGGGGCAAACTGTAAACCCACTAAAAAATATTTCTTGTTCTTGATTGGAAATGGCAGATCCATTCAAATTCAACCTGGGATTTGACGGTTTATTTCATTATTTAAAACAATGGTCACATTTAATTTGGTCATTGTAACATGCGCTATGTAAATAATTACTCATGAGAGAAATGAAGGGAAAGTACTATGTTTGAATAAGGTCATAATTATAAGTTCCTCTTTAAATAGACATGCCTCGTGGCATTTTTGAGAGCTAGTGGATTTTCGATGGTATATTTACTCTGGTGTGTGTGTTTTTTTTTTAACATCTACCGACCTTAATCCTCTCCGGATGCAAAATAGACTGTTAATGTACCGACTACACATACATTTCACACTCACAAACACATACATGAAGATTTTCACTCCTCCCTCTCTGTCTTCTGTTACTTAATTCATCAAATCCCAGAGGAATCTGACGTGTAATGTGTGTTTGGAGAGCTTTCTCTAATCTGCCCTGCACAATGAAGCTTCTCCGGCTCATTGTGAGAGGTTAAGTCTCGCCAGACCTCTGTCAGAAGGTGTCTGCTAATCCCGGTTGTTCTTCTGTCTCTTGCACTTTGATGTTACGGGTTTAGCGAATAATTTTTCTCTCATTTGAATGCTTCAGGTCAGATGCACCGGGGGGGTTTAATGTTGGTCAGTTTTAGGTAATAAAGAGGATAACAAGAAGACCATCGCATTTTTAACGTATTTGCATTTGGGGGGCTGAAACAGAGCCAAGCATTTCTTGAATTTTCTTCCAGCCACATTAAACTGTATACCGTCGCCATATTGAAAGTTAAAAGCGTCAAAATAAACAGTTAGTGACACTAATTCTCCCCCAAGGTGCCATTAAACCATAGCGCAAGAAGGGGACGCGATGTGATGCCAGACTAATCTCTTAACTGTGGATAACCGTGTGGAAATATGACATTTCTGTTACTGTCGTCCAGGTGTCCTTATACGTGTGAATCCCAACAATATAATAACAGTTCAGGTAATTGTGAACAATCTACATTACAAGGTCAAACCAGCACTTGACAAACTTGTTTTTGCCTGTTTTTAACAATTGATATACTTGAATAGAGGAGATGTTTTATAGGCCGCCTTTTCTTTCCTGTTTTTTTTTTTTGTAAAAACTCCCCAAAAAGGAAATTGTTATACACTATTAATGGCTAAATGTTCAAAGAAACCCTCTCTGTTATTATTTAATGAAGACTCGCTGATTTTTTCATGAACATTTGATATTCCTTTAAATAGTTTGCTGTGAAATGTAGAAGCCGGCAATTAGATTATCCGTTCATTAGCTATTCCTGTTTATCATTGGATGTTAGTGGGGCAGGTGGTGGTGGTTGGGGGCCGGGGGGGGGGGGGGGGGGGGGGGGGTATACCATGGACCCACTGCCAGTCAATCAAAGGGCATTAGCAGTTCATTTATTCTTAATGGATAAACAAATGGGATCAGTTAGTTCAGAGGTGGCATGACTTTCTCTTGGGTGTTGCGGGTGTCATCTAATGTCACATTGTCAGCAGTAGGCATTTGGTAACGAAAGACGGGGCGCATGTACGGGCGTAATGCGTGCCATTATTCCCATCATTATCACCTCGCGACCTTACCGGGTCACTCTCCAAACACACGCTCATTTTTACTCGCCTTTCTGAGGGGAGTCTTTCAGTGCACTGTGGCCTCAGCTCTCTTCCTAATGCAATTAAAAGCATTTGGAAAGCAATCATGTGTGGTTTATCGGTTTATAAAAACCCCCAATGTGTCCCATTGTGTGGGGCATTTTTTCATCACACTGCAGGTGATATCTTCCTTTTTGCCAAGGTCACTGAGGACAGGGTCCTAGATGACTGTTGTCATCTGTTGTCATCCGTTGCCGTCTGCCGTCCCTTTTCTCTTCCTTGGCTGATTGTGCCGACGCCATTCGAGCATGGCGGAAGGTGGCATTTGCTCCGCTGCCGCGCTGATCGTATTCTCCCTGAGTGCAAAGTGTTTAACCAAGTCGTTGTGAGAGTGCAAGCGGTGATTTGCAAAAGGCAGTGTTCCTTAATGGCGCCTTTCATGGGGCTGTGTGTCACATCCTGATGGCCCCGGGCCTCAATTGATCCATTTTAGTTTATGCCATCACCACCAAACATCATAAATTCTCACGGTAATCCCTCACGTCCCCTTTTCACACCCCTGCCGTGAATCAGGAGTTCACCTGCGATTCTCCTCTACGTCCACCTCTCTACTTCCTACTCTGTGAGCCGCTGGTACGCCCTCTCCTCTTGGATTCACCCACCCCCCCCTCCACTCCATCCCTTGAGTTCCCAGAGGTGACAGGCAACGAATGAAGGCACTCATTGTTACGTCAGCTAAAGCAATGCCATGAATTTTTAATCTGCTCTGACACTATTCTCTGTTTCTCTCTCTCTCTCTCTCTCTCTCGCTGTCTGTCTCTCTCTCTCTCGTCGCCTCTCTCTGTCTTCGTGTTCTATTTCCATCGGCATCCTGTCCACTGGCCACAGCTTGATTTACACCCAGCCGAGAGGCATTACACCTGGGACCACAAACCTCAGTGTTCAGCCTGGCCCTGGTGCTTGTGTCGTGTGCATGTGTGCTTGTGTATATATATATGTGTGTGTGTGTGTGTGAAGAGCAGAAACCTCTGCTGTGTGCTTTGGGGTTTCACAGCTTGTGTCAGGCAGGGGGGAAGAGAGGAGGGGAGGTGGGGGGGTCAGCATCCACTGACCTTCAGTCATTAGCGAGAGGCTACTCTCATTTGCTCTCGCACAGACACAGGCATTTTGTCCACCGCAGGTAGATGTCGATTCATAAAACTAATGGCGCTATTACCGAAGACCTTTGGTTGCCAGCTGACAACAGTCTCTTGTGTGAACAGATCAATGGATTCATCAATAAGACACTTGGCAGATATTTAGCGTCGCTGTCTGAGAAAATGAGAATCTCTGGCAGAAGCTAAACGCATCCGCTTTTCTGATGAAGTTTTTCTTTTGACAAAAATGTTGTCACAGTTTGTGGAATAACGGCACACTGTTTGATTCATTTCTAATTACTTTTAAGGCTGATGCCAGTTCGGCGACTAATGGAGTCTTAACACAACGATTAGGGATGCACCGAAATGAAAATTCTTGGCTGGAAACGAAAATCGAAAATGGAAACCCTAGGACCGGAAACCGAAACACCGAAAGAAATTATTATGACAATTATTAGTAACATTTCATTTATGGCTATGACTGTGTACTACCCTCACTAACATCAATGCATAGCAATTGCATAAATTAGTATTAATGTTTCAAAGAATAAATCAATTACAAAATTATAAAAATATTTATTTAGCACATTCCAACAAGGCACAATATAAAATAAAATAAAATTCAAAATGTTTAACTTGACTCCACTCATGTTAAATAATAATGGAGCAGAAGCTTTTGCAGCTGGAAATCACCATCGATACACTGAGCAGTTAGACTGAGCATATTTGTTTTTATTTTTATCAAGAAAAACTGGTGCACTGCACCTTTAGAAAAATAGCGCTGTCCCTTTAAGAAAGACAGTAGTCTTAACTGAAGCTGTTGCAAGGCTGTGGATGTGTGCCACTGAACGGGCATGTCGCAATAAAAAGTGAAAAAAAATAAAACAAAGATGAACGTTTGTCTTGCTGTTTGTTTTGGAGGTAGAGCAGATAAATGATTAGACCAGGGGTTCCCAAACTTTTCCATTCCAAGGCCCCCCAAACAGCATTAGCTTCTGGCTGAGGACCCACTTTGCAAACCCACAGACAATGCTACAAAAATATGTAAAGAAACATCAACTTTGAGAATGTTATTTCTTACTTTTATTCACTATTCAATAAGTATTACATATGTTGAGTATAATACTGCCTCATATTTTCTGATTGTAGTTGGCCAGGAGTTCGTAGGTTGGGCTGTTGGTCTGTTCCCGCTGTCTCTTTCTTTTTAAAAACCTGTCCATTTTGCGCTAGCTACACGCTAGCTTGAGGAGCAAAGCAGCTTGATAAATGGCGCAAACTTCCAGGTCCACACAGATTATGAGGTCATGAACGATGTTTTGACTGGCAGCCAATCAGAAAGACGAGCACGGCAAATAACATTTCATTTGATATATTATTAATAATTATATTTTATAATAATGATTCATAAAATAATCAGATTATATATTTTTTATTTTTGCAATTTTTTTGCTCATCTTCCCTCCAATTGTCTGAGGGCCCCCTAGCGCCCCCTGGCGGCCCCCCAGAGGGCCGCGCACCCCCACTTTGAAAACCACTGGATTAGACTTTTTTTTTTTTTTTTTTTCCAGTGGCACGCGATCTACCCGCACTGCCTTCGCGATCTACCGGCCGATCGCGATTGACGTAATGAGCACCGGCACCATGTTTCGGCGATAAAAAAAAAATTTTGGTGCCCGAATATTCAGTGCATCCCTAACAACGATCCTGCAATAAATTCAGCCTTTATGAACGTTTTTATTTAAAAGCACCACTCACATCGCCCGCCGCTATTATTCAATAGCGTTTTGCAGCACCGCAAAAACTTGAATCAACATTTACACAAAACACGTCTAAAAGCTGAAACCTTCATGAAGCTTGACCTCTGCTGCAGGAATGTTTCCTTAGTTTTAGCCAGTTGTACCTAATAAACTGGCACATGATATCAAGATATATGCATATCAACAAAAAAGAAGCTTGTCTTTTTTGGCTGCATGCATGCAGTGCCGGTAATTTATGTATACTGTTGATCACTTAATGTGAAACTAGATTTATGAATGCAATAACATGCCTCTGGTCATCACATGTGTGGAGACACATAATGGATGTCATTACTCTCCTGCCTCGCGCTCCGTTCTAATGGAGCATTAGTATGCTCTCAGCAGCGTGGCCTGTATTGAACATCCTCTCCTTCAGAACACACTAACTACTGCAGGGTCTCAGCTTGACTCTCCCTCCTCATGTCACCTCGCAGATCTCCTCGCCGCTCCCCCCTGGATGCGCCCCCACCTTCCCTCCCCTGCTGTTTTCTCTCCTCGCGCTCGAAGACGGGACGAATTAGCTCCAGCCTTCAACAGGGATCTGTCTGTAATGAAGCCTTTGTGTTTGTACTCTGAGCCGGCGCCGTTTGGAAATTGAATTGGATGTTCTCTCCCCGCTCTGTTCCTCTTGCCTTCCTGCTCCCAACACGGTTCGGGCTTTCTCCATTATCTGCCCGCGTTCCTTGTCACAATGCTTTTTGAACGTATGCAAGCGCTCCAAGGCTCTCTCATCCAAGTCTCCACACCTTGTTGCATAATAGGCTACACGCTCATATACAGTAGCAACATACCACTTTGCTGCAGCATGAATGGCAGACGTACACATTCCCATTTTCATCCAACACAAAGGCCCCTCTTGCTGCATCCACAGCACCAATTTGCACTAATTCTCTATTGTGGAACCGAGCGCTCTCCCTGTACACCTCTCCAGATGACTCCTATACGGCCACAATCATAAGCACTGGTCTTTCAGGGTGGTTTTTGTCCCCGTTTCCAGCGTGTGACTCCTCCTGACCTTGCCTCATTCTTCACACATGGCCTCTCTGCCGATCAGGGAAATCGACGCAGATCCCGCTCTCGCCAGATCACGTCTCCGTAGCAGGGTGCTCTTTTGTGTTCCCTCAACACGCTTAGGCTCTTACCAAGTGCTTTAGTCGCATGCATTTGCTTCCTCCAGCTCCCAACCCCTCTCTCTTTCTCTCTCTGCTCTCCTGGTAATGGTTGAGGATGAAAGAGAGAGCTTGTCTCATCTCACCAGCGCCTCAGCTCCTCACCTTTCTCTTACTATTTTTTACTGCGACTTTGGCGGTTAGCTGGAGCTTAAAGGTAAACACAAGCAGCCGGCTTCACGGGAGCGTAAGAGAATATAAGGGATGGGATGGGGGGGGGGGGTTTATTTAGGGAGATGATAAAGAAACAGCAGGTGGAGTATGATGAATAATATATGATGGAATCAAAGAAGGAAAAGGAGGGAGTATTGTTTTGCAGCGGAGGGTGCAATGAGCACGGCTGCTGAACGGGAAAATAAAATAAAAATGTGGACCCTTTACGGGGGTGACCGGACGAGAACTGTAGACGCTGCAGATTCAGACTTGGACAGTTTGGCGATTTTCAGTTTATTTCTCTTCAGTTTTTATTTTATTTTTTTTTTTCTTTCTCTCTAACTCTCTAACATACAGCAATTCCACAAAAAAAAAAAAAATCCACAGGCATTGCCCCGGGCCAACAAGTCACATAACCACCAAATAAACTCTCTTTGACAGTGACACTTTATGTAAGGATCATAGAAGAAAGATGCAAACATGACATTTCGACTCGGTGTTTGACTTAGCAGAAATATAACGGAGAACAGCAGTAGGCACTCTGCAAAAGTAGCACGGACAGCATTGGAGGTTGAAGTCCCAGAAAGCAAGAACGTGGTTTTTTTTTTGGTTTTTTTTTTAAATCATAATTCTCCTGCAAGCTCTTTCGAATGGCGCCAGCCTTATTTGACACACGCTATTACTACTGCGGGCTCTTATAAAGATCTGGACCGCTATTTACGTGCTCAACATGGAGAGTCTCATTATGTAATATCATATTACTGCCGCATTATAGCTGGTTTACTGTTGGTGCACGGGCACAGTGTGTACTCGTTCCAGTCGATCCAGCCAAATGAAATATGTGGCGACTCTTTAACTTTCGCAGGTGGCTCTGTGGTGAACGCGTTACTGAGAGCAAGTTGTTTATAGCACGATCCTTTTAAAGATGGAACATTGTTTCACTGGTTGTTTTTGTATGTAATGAAAACGGTGCAATTTGTAAAGCAGACATGTCAAACTAAAAGAATCAGAATTGGCCTATTGATACTACAAATCCCAGACTGCATTGCGATAGCTGAACGTTTGGCATCAGGCACGTACGTCAATCAGCTCGTGAGACAGACTCTCATGGTTACCTGGGCAACCGTTCAGCGTATCGGTAGCGTACAGTAGCGCGGCGCTCTGAAATCGGTTAGCCTACTGTTCCCCGGTAGCGCACACACGACAAACGAAAACTTAAATATAATAAAATATAAATGACAACGCCACTACAGTCTGTCGGTAAACATGTATGCTAACATACAGACAGAAAGTGTCCGTTAGCCAAATAACAGCAGCATGTTTAACACGGCATTAGCATGCTAACTTAGCATGCTAACTCCACTCTCCACCGTTAGCACCGCTAGTGTCGTTTTATTCTGGCGTCGATTCAAAGTGTAGATTTGATTCATATAGCACACAGATAACGTTAGGAAACCAAACTGTGGACTGTTAATCTCACAATGTCTCATTAAAAATAGAGTCGTATTGGCCCCAGTTGGTAAAACAGTCCGAGTAAAAGTGCTTGGAACACAACCTCAAGTTTTATTAAAGTAAATTCTCAATTGACCTTTGGCTAAGCCCCGCCCCCCCTTAGTTACTGTTGCTACGTCCGACATTCTCTTCTGGGCTGTGGTTTTCTGGTTATCTATAAGGCTCTGGTATCAACATGGCTTATGCTGTGACAGCTCTTCCTGCTGAACTTTTGTCAAACTTTTATAAAGCAGCAAATAAAGTGTCCGATAGAAGTAGGCAGAAGGGGCTGCAATATGCGTTCGAAGGCTATATTCAGGACATACAAGTGAAACGCAACGAACAACAAGGCATCCAAATAGAGGCAAAAGCATACCGGTCACAGTCAAAAAATGAACCACCGCATATCCTATTAATCGAGACGGAGGCTGGGACTGACAATATCAAGGAGCAAAGCTGGGTACGTCTCTATTCACTTCTATAATCGTTATTACGAAGCAAACGGACTAACGTTACGCACGTATAACGTTGTATTTCTTCAGCGTGTGCTAGCGTATCAACAACTATGCAACTTAAGCTGTTACGGTGATGTTTTGGTTAGCTCCACAGGGTTTTGCGCGCACATCATTGGGCTTATCCATACCCTGGATGCTGTATATATACCGACAGTATAGCCTGCCGAGACCGAAAATATGAGACGCCTGCGTTAAAGTCAATGGAGCGCTGTGGAAAAAGTGTCGGACCCCTGTGGGAGCTGTGATTGGTCAATCTACATTCTAGGGTGTGGCTTAGCCAAAGGTCAATTATGGCTTGGAAAAAGTTAAATTCATATTTCCGCATGATTGATTTCTGATAATACATCTGAAAAGACAAATTGTGTCTCATTTTAAATAAATAAATCCATTCTAGTTGGCCCTCGATTTGGAGTCAGTTCTTAATTTTGAGTTTGACACGACTGTTGTAAAAGGACACAGGTTTATCCATAGACGGTCTCTTCCTAACCATTTTCTCTTTCTTTCTTTCTTTTTTAACCTATTCATCGGCTATAAGTGCACAATTCATGTGCACGCAGACACTTCATAATGCATAACACAATCCATGAACATATATCATCACTCTAAAAATGCACATGGCTCATAACAGAAGTTGAAATCATTAATTTTTGTGATGAGCAATCACGCAGACAAAAACGCCGAACCGTGATGGTCACTCTCAAAATTAAATTGCAGACTGTTTTGTAAAATGAACTCATCAGAGTTGTTGTTTATTTATTTTTTTTTTTTTTACATCCGCCGTGTTTCCCCTCACATAACTAATATCGCAGTTTCATGTCTGCAGCAATGGCTATCTCTACTGCATTTTATTTCCCCCTGCGACAATGCAGTGATTGCCACCGAATTATCAAAGCGTGACCGTTATACTGTGTGTTGGATATTACATGGACGGGGAGGAGAAGCTACAGTTGATGTGATGTGAACACACACACACACACACAGGCGAAAGCACACACAGCACTCGGCAGCCTTCGTGATGCCAAATCAATAGGTGAGCGGTATCGACTTCATCTTAAAATAACGTGATCATCAGCATCTTCCGTTACTAAACAAACGCACCTGAGACGGCAGCCGCACGTTCTCCCGTCTCCCGGACAGATTTTTTTTTTTTTACAAGGTCATAGCCGCTGCTTCTTTGTATTGATCAACCCGAGCCGCTGTCTTTTAGCCTTTCCACTTGCTTTGGGTAGTAAATCCTGAGGCACTGAGTGGTTTCAATTGGCCTCAAAGGCAGCCGGTGTAATATTATTTTATTCTGGGGGTCATAATTTATCCTGTCTGTAATATCCCCACTGAGGCTGTTTGTTGGAGGATGCAGTTTGTCTTGTGAGTTCCTGTTGGATGCGAAAAATTCTTCCCTCCATTTTGTGTTTTTTTTTTTTCCAGATAGGGAGTGAGCATTAGCTTGCATAATCTGATACTTTATTCTCAGCTGCCCGCCATCCTCCCCCCTGTAAAAAATAAATAAATAAAACTTCAAGTCTCCTCTGCTCGCTCTCTTCTGCTTAACCTACTTTTGCCCAGAGACTTGCAAATACTTGCATATTTTCTGTACCCTTTTTCACAGCTCTCTGTGTGTGTCTGAGTGTCCACGCATGTGCACGGACAAAGCTGCGTGTCGCCTCATATCTTTTCAAACCAAACTCTCGCCACTTTCTTGTTCTGAGTCACAAAGCGGCGCCGCACGCCCGTGCATGTTCCCTCTCCTTCAGATTTAGAGCCGAACTAAAGGAGGACTTGAATCAATGTTTTCTGAGCGGCGTCGGCTCCCATTTTTCCCTCAGTTATTCTTGGTTACTTCCTTCATGCCGCGTCAAAAGAGAAAAGAGAGCCGGCTAGAGACGGACGTGAAGCTGACGACTGGGTACAAGAGGAGCTTGGTGAGAGGTCTTTTGTAAGACACGGCTTTCAGCCATATTGCCCAGATCAATATGCCACCATAGGAAGTGCACTGAGTGAATTGAGAGGCCAATAATGAGCTCAGTGAGTCTACAAGCTCTGTGAAATTAAACACATTGCTCACCTGCTGTAGATATCAGGGGCCTTGACTCTCGGTAATCATATCGGCGCCCTAACATCGGTGGAAATCGCTAAGCTGGAACGTCGAGTGGAATATCCAAACCGCCGTTTACTGCCTCGGCTGGTCCCCAGGTCTCCGATGCGCCTCTGATAAGCTTGCACCAGTACGAGCCTTCGTCAGCCGCGGCTAGGATATTGAAATGTCAGTTTCATTTACAAATCGGCAAGTTTCTTTTCAGTTTGTGTCTTCCACCTGCTGAGTGTACAAGCTGTGAGGTGTAAAAGAAAATAAATATTAAAGAAGTCGGCAATAATTGCGCGTTCCCTCCAAATAAATCCAATTTTTAAACTACTTTCTTATCCCCACACCATCCTTTATAAGAAATGGTGATTAGAAGAATATATAAATTCACATACAGAATATATGTTTTCAACAAATGTCAAGCACCGCCAAAATTTTTGCCATGGAGAGAGCACAGGTTGAGCTCTGTGTTTTCAAAATCAAGACAGGAAGTACAGCGTGTGACTCAACATTGACTCCCACACAAAGCTGCCACTACGGCTGTACGTCACACCCTGCATATAAGTGCCTTAGCTTTAAACTTTAACTTTGCCACGTCCTTGCAACCGCAACCAAATCTCAACATTCAGTATGTGCCCTGTATTAATGCAGAAAAGTAGTTCTTTTTGTAAAAGTGACTAAAAAATACAGGGCTAAATTATTTTGATATGTTAAGGGGAAGTAATATGGATTAAGGTAAAACAGGTCACGTTGTTGCTCACTGTTGTAGCATTGCATCTTGAATAAAACACCAGGGTTTCCCGTTCACTGCTAATACTACGGCGGCCCGTGAGGGTCCAATTTGCTTCGCCTTGGTCTTGTAACGAATAGGAAATATTTCTGCACGTCTCAGACAACGTTGCGCTTGTGTTACGTTCTGCCCTATTCTTCCTGCAAAGCATCACTCTACCACCACTGTGTAAAATCCAGTGTTTGATGTTTTTAGACCGTGGAGATGTAACGTGGACTAGCGCAACTTTATAAGAGCGAGCTAGCACAGTTAAACTGATAAGCCAACTGTTTACTATAAATTAGATTTAGATTACTTGTCATTATGCATTATGTTTTAGTATTCCAGTATAGCTTGCTTTTATTTGTCGCTAAATCCAATATCTAAGTTGTGACAGTAATATACTGTAAAGATGGACTGATACAATACTGTGTAACGTGCAGACATTTCATATGCTGTATGAATAGTTATTAATAGTCAGGTAGTGTTTCCTATACATTGTTAAAACTATGGAGATTTATAATTATTTAAAGAGAGTTGGTCAAGACCCGAAGGAAACAATTCCGGACGTAACATGAACTAGCTTAAAAGGGGAACTACTGTTTTTTTTACAACCTGGACCTTATTTCTGGCATAAAATATGATCGTTTACTCATCCATATAACTTTGGTGTCATTTGGAGTCATTTGGACGATATGTATATCCATATAGTGGGAGTGAATGGGGCACCGAAACGCAGCCTCTAAATAACGCATTATCTGCCTCAAAACACGTTAATTTCACCAATATTTTGTTATGATACGCTAGTGCTATTCCCCGTTGAGTTGGGAGTTAACTGTTTAAAGGATTCGTTTTGGTGCCCCATTCACTCCCACTATATGGATAAACGCAGATCTAAATATCGTGCGAACGACTCCAAATGACACCAAAGTTATATGGGTGAGTAAACGATTGTATTTTATGACAGAAATAAGGTCCAGTTTGTTAAAAAAACGGTAGTTCCCCTTTAACTTTATAAAAAATAGCTAGCAAAGTTAGATTGAACGTTGACAGTTTATCACAAATTTGATTTATTCGCTGATATTTAACTTGCCCATTGAATGCTACGTCTCAAAAGCATTTTGTTTAGTATTCATGTAGATTAACTGCACAGGCTTCCGCTATTTGTTGCTAAATCCAGTATCCAATATATGTTATTACGATAATTTAAAGACGAACGGATAAAAAAAAAAATAATAATTGTTAATAGTTGGGATAGCATCATAGTTAGGGTCTTTTATTAAGACAGTAGAATCAACAATCAACATGTCCAACTCTATTCACCGGCCACCTTTCACTCAAAAAATATGTCCTCTGCTAGACAGGTGGCTTATGGGTACGTGGACACTGGAGGTTGGGACGCTGGCCTCTTAGAATATAGGGCAGACTCCCTAATAAGGTGCAAATATCAGGCCTGTGGCACGAGCGGAGCAAATTGCTTTTTGACAGTATATTTAAGATGGTAATCGACTGTCATTTACCACAGCCAATTCTCTCTGAATTGCTACGTGAGCCCGAGCGTTCCTCCCACTCGGGCTCCGTCTCCCTCTCTCTCTCTATCAGCTGTCCCTCTCATTTTTCCTGTCTCATTCTTCCATAATTCACCAATGACTTACGGGCCCCTCCCCTGTTCCTCCGATAATAGATGAAATTCAATATTATATTCATAAATCCGGCAATCGCTCTGGGCTTAAGGTGACTGTTATTTGGCTGTGGTGGTGTCTTCTGTACTTCAGTTCTATAGAGGAGCCGTTTACAGTACGTGTAACTACGCAACAAATCACGTAGATGTGTGTGTCAAGACATTTAAAAATGAAATTCATAATGGTGTATGTTAAAAATTGCCCAGTTTTTACACATATTTGCATTTTAAACGTGCTATTTGATATGCAAAACACATGAAACAAACATTAGATAGGGAGCTGTGTGTAATTTTAAGGTCCTTGCTCTCGTTGGCTGCTGCTGAAATACTTACTGGGTACTCAAGAACCAGAAATGGCCTCCAGTAATGCCTGCCATCGCCTCGGTTGCACGCAGGAAAGATGGGACGGCAGCCACCGCGCAGTTGCTACTGGCACCCCAATATTTTTTTTTTTAGAGGCAAGCTTAGCAGCATAAACACACTTTAAGGTGTACGAGTAACATTGAATCTGGTCTCACAAAATCTTAAAATGCTCATTCCTAACAAATTAAACCATTATTTTCCTATATGACTGTATGATGAGAGAACAGAATCTCATTTTCATATCGTGTTACGAGCTCGGGATGGACGCATTTAGATGTATTTATGCATCTGGCTTGTCAACAAATATCATCTTTCTTTATGTAATCCTGAATAATTAACCCACCGAGCACAATCACGCATCCAAAATGAAGCTCTGTAAATCATAATTAGCTCGTTTTAAAGCCGTAAAAAAAAAAAAAAAAAATTCTCACTCATTTACTACCACGCTTTGCTCTGCAATAAAATTTCTCCTCACGTTATCTGCGGTTTGACATTTCCCAAAGTTGTCCTTCTGGCCATTATGAAGCGCGGTGTGATCAAGTGACCGAAAGAGTGTCCTTTCCCCATCCTCTAGTCGACAATGGCTATTGAAACTGCCCATTGGCTTGTATTGATAGTGCAGCGTTTTGGACACAATACCTTGTCAGCCGCACGCCATCACTTCCTCCTCCCCGCACTGAGGCGCCGGCTGGTCTTTGTTTCTCACCAAGATGGTGTCCCCCCCCCCCCCCCCCCCCCCACATCTGATGGGGAGAGATGAAGCAAGGAGGAAATGAAAGAGTGCGTCTCTGTGTGACAGGGAAGGAGTTGAAAGATGGTGAGCGAGCAGGCGTCTGCAGAAGCACTGCCTGGCAAGACGTGTGTGTGTGTGTGGAGTGAGTTCTCCCTTTATTCTGTCGCTCCACCTCTCAAGCCTTACTTTCGGTTGCCTTCCAACCCTCTCTGTCTTTTCCGATGTCTTGTCTCACTCCCTCGTCTCTCTCTCTCTCTCTTCCTCCCTTTCCTCCCCGATAAGGCCAGCAGAGCTGCAGGCTGCTGGTCTGGTTAATTGGAACAGGAGTGTCTCGAGGCCTGGCCAGTGAGCCTTGCGCTTCCTACCAAAACATCTCCGGGCGCCAGGACAACTACACGCATGCTGCCGGGCATATACACACACAGTTATTCATTCATCTTCTCACACACCCCCCCCCCAGCAAACATTTTACATTTCACGCATGCAAAGCAACATAGATCGGGTTTGCAGGTAGGGGGTTCAGTATCTCACTCAAGGAAACTCAAATGGGGCATGCACGTATCTAAACTTCTAAACTGTAAACATAATCTAAATTGCCCGAGTTGCCTTTGATTGTCACAACATACGCGTTACTTTTGGTACCGATTGGGCTGCCAAAATGAAACTGTGTACCCCTGCAGGTGTTTAAACTGCCTCTATACTTATAATGACCCACATTATCTTCATCACGCGCAACAGCGATAACGTGACGGAGCGCGACCCGGGGACAGCAAACAAACTGCCGATTCACCCCCGCTTCAGAGCGCGTTTAAGTCTGACTCTGATTTGGATTTGCAGTTTCAGAGGCCGGCCACGCCTGTAGCCCCTCCTCTGAAAGGTTGGAAATAGGTGGAACCCGAAGTGTAACGGTGATGGACGGTTGGATAAACCGAGACGTGGGGGGAGGGCGGGGCGGGGCGTGATGGGAAATGAAAGACATTATGAGGAGGTTAGTGTCAAACTGGGAGTAAGGGTAGAAGGAACCGTGTGCTTAGAGCCTGGATGAGCACTCAGCTGTATGATTATTATACGGTACATGTGTCTCTTTGTCTCCCTCGTCCCTGATTGGTACATCACACTGTCGTATGATGAACACGGCAGAAGGCACGCAGGTCTAATGGCACCGCTGCGTAGAGGTGTGATTGCATTTTCGAGTAGTATGACTGTTATACGACTCTATTTTTCATTTTCTTTCGTGCTTGCTCCTCATGCCTCAGCTCTTTCCCTTTGTCGGCCATTTTGTTTGCCTGATATGGGATGTAAACATAGACAGTATACAAATATGGACAACGTTTCAACACTTCCTTGCTTTGGCCAAACTGATGCCGGTCTCCCGGGGATACGGGGACACTTAATTGAACTGAGACATCATTAACACACCTGGGCAACCCTCAAAAGGTCTGCTGTGGAATAGGCTAATCGTTTACTTAATGGTATAAGGTGCCACTTTTGAACATAGACTGTATATAAATATGGACGATGCATCCCCACTTCCTTGCATTGGCTAAACTGACGCTAGTTTCTCGGGGATACGGGCGGCGCCATCTTGTGAGTTTGGACCCAGAGTCTGCGCTGTCATGGTAACATGGGACTGCTTTACGGTGCGGACTTTACGGTAGTCGCCAGTATGTCACTTCCTGTTTCTTTAGTGTCAAATAACTAACTAAAACGAAACGAATCCAAACAATTGGCACTTGAACATGCATCAACATTATATAAACTACCTAAACTGACAGAAACCATCCTTGAAAAAAATTGTTTGACCTGTATTTTAGTGTTTTAGTTTGGTCCCATCCAGTAACATGGATGGGGCGGAGCTTATGACCTATACTGCAGCCAGCCACCAGGGGGAGCTCTACTTGCTTTGGCTTCACTTTAAAGGAGCAGTTCTGTTGCCTTTCTTTATACTGTCTATGGATGTAACGGTGGGTTTCAGGAAGGTGCGCTAACACCGAGAGGGTTGCTCCTTCCGGCAAATAGACCCAGAAAAACCTGGATGTCTTTAACTGGTATCTGACAAGCCAGACAATTTAAAATACCACCTTCATTATCCACAACCTTGGATAGGGACTGACCTAAATTTGGGTGACCTGTTCCTGCACGTTCCAGTAGTCAGTTTGTCGCCAGTGCAGTTATCCGTCAGAGCAAGCAGCCTTTTGTATTCACCGTCAATGACTGCCTTCCCTTTTCACCCGTGCAACGTATCAGAGCAAATTCATTTACTCCCCGTGATTCATCCTGCCAAGGTGTCACAGCAAAAAGGAGCAACAAGGAGTCCCGCTAAACTCAATATTAATCTGGCTGTTGCGCATCTAACAGCGCGGGTAAAGCCCTTGATCTGTTTCATTAGCATCTCCTCATCAGGGCTAAATGCAGTTAGCACTAACAGCCAGAGCTAGTCACTAGCGGCTTACGGCTGACGAGGCTGATCAAAGGCAGTAATCTGATGTCGAATAAAGGCCCGCTCACCTTTGTGTCGGCGCGCATGCAGTCCACACGACTGGAGCGCCGTGCTGAATAGCTGCACTCTCGCAATATTGATTCCTTCATTTTTTTTCCATCCAAGCTTTAAGGTTTTGTGCCTTCGTTTCGTCTTTGATATGTAGGTTTGTTCTTTTTTTTTTCCTCTTTCTGTAATTCCTCCTTCTCTCAATCCCTGAGTCATAAATCTGCCCCTTAATCCTACAGCTCAATTCTAGTGATGTCAGTCAGACGTTTGGCTTTTCAGTAGGAAAGCTGCACAACCCCAGTCGAGAATGAAGACGTCAAATAATTAGCTGTAAAATTAAACAATTTGCTAATAAGACAGCTTTACCAGAGGATATATGCCAACGCGAAAAAAAGGAGTCTTTTCTATTTTCTGCCTGTTGTTGGTAACAATTTACCTTTAAACACATGCGAGTTTCATTTATAACTTCACTTGAAACATCTGGTTTCCACTCATCTTGCCATGTCTCTCCATCTTTGATGTTTGAAATCACTTGGCGCCGGCCTCCTCTTCCCATGTGTCCGCTGTTCCTTCTCCTTCTTTTTTTTCCAAATCCCTGTTTTCCATCTTGACCAGGAATATTAAAAGTGGCTCAGCGTGTCTCTCTGGTTAATTAGAGCACAGCAGTGGCAGCAGCAGCAGCCTCACGCTGACGGATGGTACGCCGCTGAGCTTCTCACGGGCCAGGATTAATGGCTCCTGCCTGGCTGGGATATGCTGTGTTTGTGTATGTGCGTCTGCTTGGTTCCATGTGGAAGCTCTGTGTATAATGCATATCTGCAGGTGTATTAACGCCCAGGACAAGCGTCTGCACATGTAGGGATTCGTATCGTTTGTCTAGATTGTTGTACTCTATAAATATTTCATACGATTCAGTCATTTTTACGGCGCTATGGAAAAGTGTTCTGTTGTAATATTTAAAATTCTACATATAGCGGCATAGCCTCAGAGGAGAAAAAAATATATATATATGAAAAAAGCGCAGCATTGAACTCTGTATAGCACCGATGGGCAGTGAAGTATTCAAACCAGACTTCACCTGGTTGTCTGTGAGCTGAATATTTGCAGGAGACGGAAGATGAAAGGCTGGCACAGCTCCACACAACAGGTGTAGTCTGGTCTGTGGGGAATCTGAAGACCTGGGGCCAAGGCGGAGCTCTGCAATAGATGGATTAAACATAAAAAACACACACGTTTATGCCGAGGCATATTGCTAATGTGTGTACACGTACCAAAATCGCACAGTTCCACAACAGAAAAAGAAACGAAACGAATACCAACCGACTCACCCAAACCACTCGGGTTCCTGTCATCGTTCACATGGACACTTAATTGAGCTGAGGCATCATTAACACACCTGGGCAACTCTCAAAAGGTCTGCTGTGGAATAGGCTAATTGTTTACTTAATGGGATAAGGTGCCACTTTTGAGCATAGACTGTATATAAATATGGACGATGCATCCTCACTTCCTTGCATTGGCTAAACTGACGCTAGTTTCACGGGGATACGGGCGGCGGCATCTTGCGACTTTGGAGCCAGAGTCTGATCAGTACGGTCCGAGATTTTTTTTTTTTTACAACTCTCACGGTCCCACGGGACAGCTTTGTGGAGCGGTTGGCATGGCAACTAGTTTTTATGTCACATCCTGCTTCTTATAGCATCAAACAACTAACTAAAATGAAACTTATCCAAATAAATGACACTTGAACATGCATCAACATTATATTAACTAAAAAAAAATTTGACGTGTATTTTAGTGTTTTAGTTTGGCCCAAGTCCCGCCCACTAACATGGAGTGAGTGGAGCTTATGACCTATACTGCAACCAGACACCAGGGGGAGCTCTACTTGCTTTGGTTTCACTTTAGAGGAGCTGTCCCGCTGTCCATTTTTATACTGTCTGTGATTTAATTTCGTTTAATATAAAATACCTCTATTCCCAGTTTTACCTTGCTCTTTAAATACTATATAAACAAGAATGTAAACCGTATACAGAGTAACTGCAGGGAACATTTGCCTTAAAACAGAAGCCATAAGGTTAATCATCTACACATTTCTGTTGTCTGGTTATCCTACTGGCCTTTTTGAAATAGCAGTAATGGACTTGGACACTCCTGAGAAGCTGTTAATTCTCAGTGTGGTGGCTGTAACCGTTGGCGTCACAGGCAGGGCCCGGCTCCGCCTAACTGTCGGCGAAGTCAAAAATGGCCAAAGGGGTGAACTTAGGCTGATGGGTGACACCAAGGCGGGCAGACGGCTCACACACCTAGACCCATTAAAGCTTGTAAACATGGTTATTTCTGCAGTTGTTTTTTTTCAACATGGGGTTCTATGGCATTGACTCACTTTGAGTCAGCCTCAAGTGCCCTGGAGGTTGCCACTTGGATTTAATTAAATTTGGCATCTCCTTAAATACCAATCAAGTCAGCTAGACTTCTCTCATTACTGTCTTGTTGGCTCTGTGCTAAGGCTGGCCAGGCTATGACGCTGTTGGCACTAAATTCATCAGCTGGCTGAAGTGAATTATCTACCTTTTAAATTTTACATTTGGAGCACACAGAGGTCAGAATTGGGAAAAAAAAAAAGAAATAGGGAAGTGGTTCGGTGTGCTATTGTTGTTGTTGATTGTAAAACATCCTATCTTTGTCCCAAGTGAGTGCAGTAAAAATAATAAATGGGGCAGTATCCGTAGCAGCGTGGATGTAGCCAAATACTCTAAAACATTTGGAGCAGAGCTTCTGTCATGATTGTGCCAGCGTTCCCCTTGGGATGGTTGCGAGAGAAAATGGGTCAGTGGTGGCTCACATGACCGTGCAGTTATCCTGGGGGTTTCAGAACTTTGCTTGGACAAGAAGTCGGGTCAGGGGGGTGTACGAGGCTGTCTACACATCGCATTGCCCAGATCTGCTGCATAATAGCCAATCACCGAGAGTTGTTGTTTTTCTTCGGGTAAGGTCTGAGGCAGACGGACACCATGTTGGCAGTTGGTTAAAAGAAAAACAACAACCAAATATTGTCATTGGATTGTCGTAGCCAAATGCGTTAGAGGAGACACTGTAGACTCTAACTGTGACAAAACATATAATCCCGAATGCCGGTATAAATATAGACGCACGCATACATTTGTACTGAGCATACACGGTCCAGATGAACGCCGTCGCACAAGGACATTTGCTTTGCTGGATGCAGAAAGCTGCACACGCAACCAGAATCAATCACGACCACACAATGTGCAGTCCTCAGAGCTCCAGCCATCTCTTGAGGCTTGTTACGTTTCCTCACCGTCCTTGGGATTTAATAGTACTACCAGGCAAGCCAACCAATATCTCCTAATAATTACCAACAGGATGCATCAAGGATATAAAAAAAACAAAAAATATAACAGTGTTAAAAGAGCAGGAAATGCTGCTTTTGTCTCTTGCAGTAGAGAGTCCCCAACTAGACCAAAATAACTCGGTGAGTGTTCAATTTGGCCGGGGAATATTCCAACTCGGGTTTGCCAATAAAGGCAAAGGCGCTAATGCTGGTTGGAGGACTGGTTGATTGAACAAGTGTAAGGTCTCATTGTTTACGAGAAGCAGGTGTTCAACAAAGACACGATAAAACCCCCTGATGTTCATTACGGCGATTAAAACATTGTCGTGATGAGTTTCATGAGTGTGCTAAACGGCAGGTTTTGTGAGTTTGAAGTTTCTTTGCTTTGGTATATATATATATGTGTATCAGGGGTCGCGTTAACCGAATATTTTCCGTCATTGACCGTTTTTTTTTTAAACTGTGACAGAAAAATCTGAAGGCCATCTGTCATTTTGACAGATTGCAATTCACACCCCTGACCACTTGGTAGCGAGTGAAGCTATTAATTGGCTCTCATCGCAGTTTGCGGTCCAAACATCGCGGAACTTTTATCAGCGCACGATTTCCTGGTACACCGATTACACTGATGCGCACGTCAGAGCTCGGCTAGCCATTGACGAATATATGTCTATGTCTATGCGGCTAACGTCTACCAAAATGGAGGAATCGGATGAAAAGCACGTTGCTAGGACTGATGAGTTTTTGTGCAAATTGTTCAAAATAAAAGAGTTAGCATACCACCGAAGCACTTCAACCCCACGGTGCCATCAAAGAGCGGTTGGCGCTACAAGTCCTGGTCCGAGTACGGACAAGACGTGTTGGCAGCCCAAACTTTTTGATTTCCTACCATTTAAAGTCAATACTGTCAATACTGAAAAAGTACTTAAAGTTAATGAGATTTCAATGAAAATTAAATGCTACTGAATTCATCATAAAAAATTAAAGTGACGGGTAAAAATAGATTATGAAGGGATTTTTATGACCCTGTCAGTCCCGTAACAAATGGGAAATACTCTCTACACACACCTGTCGCTCACCTGCTCTGTACTGAATTTAACGGGGAAAATGGCACGGACAACTCATGTAGCACGAGAAGCTATTTGTGTTGTTCACTATTTCCACCATTTTTTAAAACCCGATGTTTGCGGTGTTGATTGTTTAGACTAGAGATTTACGATTATTTGAAGAGAGTTGGCCAAAACACGAAGGAAACGACTCCAGACGTGACATTAACTTGCTAAACATAATAAGCGCTAGCTAGCAAAGTTAGATTGAAGGTCGACTGTTTACTATAAATTAGATTTATCCGCTTTATTTAATCTTACGTACATTTGTCCATAGAATTACAGGTCTTAACAGCTTGTGTTTAGTATTCCTGTATATGAAATACACAGGCTGCTGCTATTTGTCTGAGTCTTTATTCAAGTCATTACGGTAATTTAAAGACAGACTTATAAAAACAGCGTGATAGTTCTCAGTAGTAATTACAATATCTCTGTACTCTTGTCCTGTCTAGTACCGTGCATGTCTTCATGTACTGGGGGGGTAAATGTGAATAGTGGTCCTGTAGTGGTGTCACATGTTTGCGGTTAATAAAGTGGCGTACAGTGCATGTGAGCGTAAGCAGGACTTGTTCAAAGATTGGGCTCTGTCACTCAGAGACCAAAAATAAACCAGCCTGGTTTTTTTATCACCCCTAGAGGCATGCTGTGTGTCTGCTGCATCTTAGAAGAGATTTTGTCTGACTGTCTTAACATTTAGCAGCGCAGACGCTGATCTATTTTTGACACTAGACCTAAAAGCACATCATCCCGCGTAGCGTATTTGATTTTCGTTGGAAGGGCCAGGATGGTCGGGTTTATTGTCACGACGAGGCTGAGCGGCAAGCGACGGCAAACTCGCGCTTCTGTTGCAAATGTGAGTTGCGTTTGCAAATTGTCCAAGCAAATTCTGACCGAAAACGATGCAAATCACGATGCCTTCCATGCTTCCCTTCTTGTAAATATAGACTCATGAGTTCAACATGAAGGCAGCATCATGAACATCGCTCAATAATTAATTGCTCCTATATTATTTGTTTTCTCGCTGCTGCTGCGTCCGTCCCCTCTGGCCCTCCGTAATATCCCTCCATCGATGTTAAGCTTCGCCCCTGTGATATCATGATTATGCAGCCTCCTCTGTCACGTTCCCTCCCTCCCTCCCTCCCCTGCTCGTATGCCAGCGTCACCGCCGCTGTTGTCACTTTGAAGCCAGGCAGCGTAGCACAAGGGGAGCGCGAGCAGGGGGTGAGGCTAGCTTTAATTGTAGCCCGTCTGCGATGGAAATTAAATCTCACTCAAGAATTAATGGCGAGGGATTAGGTCGAGGCCCCGGGGTCAAGTCCAGCTATTCAGATAGCTATTGACTCTGCGGCGCTCCACTCTGAATGCCATTTGATTTAATGATGTGTGTGTTTGCATACGCATGTCTCCATAGCGTGTGTGTGTCACAGTGGAATGGTGCGATTTATCAAATGAGCGCTGGCGCCGCCGACGAAAATGTATGGATGACAGCTTTCGTCTCCGCATATGAAGCCAGTATGTCAGAGTTCAGTGCGTTGCTTGTCTTGGGCTTGAGAGCGAGGAGATGGAAAAAAGACGTTCATATTGCTCTGGCCCTTCTGGGATGTACATGCAAAACACTTATTTATAGAACATTTTGCCTAAAACTGTAGGAAATGCTCTATATAGTTGCACTTGAAAACACTTTCCCGCAATTTAAAGTTTCCTTGTTGTCTTTGTTTCTTCCAGATCGCTTCCTGCCTCCATAATCATGGAGCCCATACCTGCGTAAATCTTTGTATTCCACAAGTACCCGGGAGAAGAATGGGTTTGTGCTGAAACGATGAGCGCGCTGCATGCTCCGGCAGACACCAGCAAGCTCTGATACCCGCCTGCTCAACGGCTCGCCTCCCGCTCTTCTTCTGCTTGCACTCCTCTTAAAAGAAAGATCACAATCTCCCCCCCAAAGCTTTTGGCGGCGGCTCAAATTTCCTGGAAATTGCTCGGAGATCTGGATTCTGGAGACGAACGTTCTATTTTCGGGCCGGGATAGACCGAGAGGCTTTTGAAGAAACGGCTGTGTTGAAATTATCATATCCCCCCTCCTCTTCTTACTCCTCTGCTGTTCCTCGGTCCCAGAGGCGCTAACTGATGGAGAGACGGAGGAGAGAGTCAGGATAAGAACAAGAATTAGAGCTTCAGAGAGAAGAGGAAAAACTGCTTATTGGTCAGGAAAATTGGGACTAGGGCTCCTGTGAGGATTACAAACCCATCGAGCTTTAAATCCCAGACCACTGGTATACAATTATACTTGTTTACATTTATAATTTGCTACTCACAAGTGGAGCTAGGTCTGTGCTTCATTAGACCTATAAGGAATCAAGTTGAGAAGGGAAAAATTCCGAACTTTGAGCATGACGAGGGGGTTAAGATTCCTGTGTTGGCCCCTGTGGCCCCTGGCCCTCCTCAGCCTGCTCACTACGGTGAAGATGCTGGAGTTCGGCGGCGCACCGGGCCAGTGGGCGCGCTACGGCCGCTGGGAAGCCGGATCAGTGGGTGAGCTGAGCTTCAGCCTCAAGACCAACATCAGCAAAGCCTTGGTTCTCTACCTGGACGACGGCGGCAACTGCGACTTCCTGGAGCTGCTGATAGCCGGCGGGCGCCTCCAGCTGCGCTTCGCCATCCACTGCGCCGAGCCCGCCACCTTGCACATGGAGACGCGGGTGAACGACGACCGCTGGCACATGGTCCTGCTCACCCGCAACTTCCGCGACACCCTGCTGATGGTGGACGGGGAGACGAAGGTGGCCGAGGTGAAGTCGAAGAGGAAGGAAATGGCGGTGGTCAGCGACCTGTTCGTCGGCGGCATCCCGCCCGACGTGCGCCTCTCCGCGCTGACGTCCAGCACCGTGAAGTACGAGCCGCCGTTCCTGGGCTTGATCTCCAACCTGAAGGTGGGGGAGATGCCTCCCACTCTGCTAAACAGCCAGGGCATTCAGAGCGACCTGGAGTACCTCTGCACCAAACAGAACCCGTGCTTCAATGGAGGGTTTTGCTCTATTCAGTACGGAGAAGTTCACTGTGACTGCACCCATACCCGCTTCAAGGGGAAGTACTGCAAGGAAGGTAAGGAACCATCACGCTGTACCTGCTTTACCTTGATTGTGTTGCTTTGTTCCTGTGACATTGTTGGGAATACTCATTAGGGATGCACCGAAATGAAAATTCTTGGCTGAAACCGAAAACCGCAGACGAAGAGACCAAGGCCGAAAAACCGAAACCGAAACACCGAAAGAAATTATTATGACAGTTATTAGTGCCATTGCATTTATGGCTATGACTATGTACTAACCTCACTAAAATCAAGGGTTTAATTTTTTTTTTTCCCCCAATGGCACGCGATCTACCCGCGCTGCCTTCGCGATCTACCCCTCGATCGCAATCGACGTAATGGTCACCGGCACCATCACTGGGAAGCTTCCTTGCTTGGATGTTTGAATTTCAGGTGATAAATTAAACCCAACATGGAGAAATTCTTTGAAGATGCACGCCTCTTGAAATTTCAGCATCACACGTTTAGCAAATTGCTATCAGTGGGTCTTTATATAATATTTATATAATACTTTATATATTGAAATACGTCCACGCGGCAGACATGCCCGTGCTGGCTGCGGTTGTTGCTTGCGTCATCACAACATCCTGTTTCAGCCGTGTTGTTTCGGCGATAAAAGTCTTTTGGCCGAAAGACTTTTGTTGACTTTCGGCCGAAAGACTTTTATCGCCGAAACAACACGGCCAAAACAACACGGACGAAACAACACGGCCAAAACGGCGGGCATTTCCCCGAAACAACACGGCCGAAAGACTTTTGTTGACTTTTGGCCGAAAGACTTTTATTGCCGAAACAATACAGCCAAAAGACTTTTATCGCCAAAACAACACGGCCGAAAGACTTTTGTTGACTTTCGGCCGAAAGACTTTTGTTGACTTTCGGCCGAAAGACTTTTATCGCCAAAACAACACGGCCGAAAGACTATTATCGGCAAAACAAAATGGCCGAAAGACTTTTATCGCCAAAACAACACGGCCAAAATGCACTTTTGGGCCATTTTCGGCCGAAAGTTTTCGGCGGCCGAATATTCGGTGCATCCCTAATACTCATCCGTAGCATTTGCATTGTTTGAGCCCTTTTAAGGTTTATGCTCATATATCGCTGCAAGTGTGCAGAACTGAGACTCATTTCTCTGCTGACCCAGAGGTCAGAGTTGAGGGAAGGCGAGGGGGTTTTCTGTAAAGACTACTTATTTTAGCACGCTATAATTAAAGATATTCTGAAGAAGTTTCTTTGCTCGAAGGATTAAATTGTTGAAGAATACTTTCTTGGGGATTATGTGACTCATACAAGAGACACGGCACAGGTGCTGCTTTGAATGTGGCTGCTGTTTTTATTTTTTATTTTTAAAGCAATATTTAACATCAAAGCTGCTGAATATTTCAAATGCACGGCTATACATTGTACGTCTGCTTCCTCTCCCTCGGTTTCCTTCTTTCCATGCCTATTGTCTCCGCCGCTCTCGCCTTCATTTGCTCTTGGGTTGTGCTCCCCGTGCTGTCAGCTCATGTCAAACTCTGTTCTCTTTTAAAAACCTCTGGCTCCCTCCTTCACTGACACATCCCATTTCCATATCTATGCTTTTTCCTCCTTTCCTTCACGTTCATCCATCTCCGTTTCCCTTCGTCCCGCAGCACTCCTTTCGCTCTCCTCCCACCTCCTCTTCTCAAGGCTATCCCTCCCTCCCGTCTCCGTTTCTCCCGAGTTCACTCCCTCACTCCACTTATCTCTCTTTCACCTTTACCCGCTGTCAGCACTTCGTACTACCGCCGCTCCTCCCCACCCCGCACTTATCTCCCTCCTCTCTTTCTTTCATCCTGTCCGCATCTCCACACTTTGCTCGCGAATTGTCTCGTTCCCCGTGCAGCCATCAGAAATCGCTCTCTCTCTCCCTCTGTCTCTGTCTTCATCATTTGTAATGGGGAGGAAAGCGGGAGAAAAGCTCTTCATCCCACATTATCGCCCGTGCCCTATAAATATTGCATCTCTGCTTTCAGAATAATCAATCGGGGCTCCGTAGCTCCTACCTTGTCCCGCGTGATGAAATGACTTGTAATTACACGACGTTCAAAAAGGTAGATAACTATTTTGCCAGCAGTTACGCGCCCGATTGTTTGAAGTGTGGCATCTTTGTGGCGCGCCGCAGATAAGCGTCGGCTGCGGCGAAGAAAAGTAATCAACCCAAACAAAATATTCGGTTCAATTTGTTTGTTAGTGCTTTTGATAGAGCTGCGGTAATAAGAATAAAACCAGCGTGCGCGACTTGTTTTAGATCAAAGCCTTGGAGTTATTTTGATGTAGGGAGGTTTCGAACGGTCTCAAACACCTTGTGAGGCTGTGTTGTTTCTTTCTTTCTTTCCCTCCGAGCCAATCAAAAGCAGAGTCCCTCTCTTCTTGGTGGATGAGTTATAGCTGTTTAGAGACCCTATAGCGCCGCAAATGATGTTACTGCCGGACAGCCGTGCAGGTCCGTCTTTCCTTCTTCCTCTCTCTCTCTCTCTCTCTCTCTCTCTCGCTCTCTCTTTGTGTTTCCTTCGGCCTTTTCCATCTCTGTGTCAGATTGCTGCTCGTGCGGTTGCTGGAAGCAGATACCGCCGCCTGGCTCTCGGCTAAATTGAGAGCAGAATACCAATGCAGTGCTACAGTGACTGCAGGAAGCGTTTGTCCTTTTGAAATGGAGAGAGTAAGATAGAGGGGGGAGAATGGAGATGGAGGTGAGGAGGAGGAGGAGAGAGAGAGAGAGAGAGAGAGGGGGGCACAACAAGGCGGCGGCGGCGGCAACAGTCAGAAGCGGAAGAGGAATAAGGAGGGCAAGATTTGCTCAGTGTTAATTTATTTCCTGAGATGTTCTTTGGTTTGAGGACTCTAAATTGGGTCATTATGGCTGACTGCCAGTGCCGCGGTGTATTTATTCCTTTTATCTAACACGTGGGTGGGAATGCAAAGGTCTTTCGCTCTCTCTTTCAGTTGGTTTTAAGACCCTTTAGATGTCTGCACTAACAAATTCATGTCTCGCTGTGTTAGCTCTCTGGTGAAGGGGCCGTGTCAAAGCAAGAGCTTATTTTTAAAGAGCTGCTGCCGCTGCCTCCGCCGCCGCCGCTGCCTTCTCTCTTCAGAGAGGAAGAAGGCATCATTTGATGGGAACATTTTTAATGATGAGATGTGGCACTTGCAATATATTTATCTGTCTAGTTCCAGATGATTCATGATGTGCTCGTTGATCACTCAGGCATTTAGCCGATGCTCTTCTTCTGAGAGATTTACAATCAGTGGGAAAAATATTCAATTCCTGGACGTCTGAAAAACAATTTAAAATTAGCGATGCAAGGATGCCGCAGCAATTTTATTTTTTAAGCTTTTATTTGGGACATTAATATGTGTCTCTTAGGACATTTTCAAGACTAAAAACTGACAAAAAATAGTTTTCCCCCTATGTACGACCTACGGTATTTACAAATATAGATTAGTTTGACTGTATGTGCTCAAGTTTCAAAGCTTATTAGAAGTCTTCTTCCACTTGAGTGCACACTAGATAGGTAGGGAGGATGATATGTTGATATTTTCTTAAAAAAAAATATTTGAATACTAATTAAATTAAATGCCCCTGGTGTACTCTTGGTCTTTAAACTTCTTTACGAAGCTTGGCTGCAGTATGGGTTTCTGCTAATAAATGCTTCAGTGCTTTTGGTGAGATTGAATGTACTGACAACTTAGGTTCAACACAGAAAGCTTCAGAAATTGGGCAGTCCAATTAAATAAAATGTTATATTTGGATCTACACAGCCCATTTATATTGGAGTCAGTTAAACCTGTTTTTATTGAATGTGTTTGAGTGTTTATATAAATCTTCTCCAAGTCCTCTCACCATTTATCCACACATCTACATTCAAGGATTCAAGGATTCAAGTAGTTTTTGGAACGGAATTAGTTACCCTGCTTCCCGGTGCAAGCCAAAGCAGAAACAGTAAAGGTAAAAGTATAAAAATAGAATAAAATTAGCTAACTAAGTATAAAAAAATAGGCAAGCAAGTAATATAAACATAGAAAATAGAAAATAGAAAATGCAACAATATACAGTGGAATTAAAGTGACAGTTGTGCACTACTGGAGTCTACATGGCTTTCATATTCTGTATTATATTTCTCGACACATGCCAAACTTCACGTCTTCAGAGTTGTCAGTTGTCAGATTTCAGTCATTTTCTTCCCAGATTTGAAATATTCATCTCTTGTTCCTGGTGTCATGCCACTGTTTCTCTTAGATCACAGGTGTCAAACATGCGGCCCGCGGGCCAAAAGCGGCTCGCCGGAGGGTTTAATCTGGCCCGCGGGGTGAATTTGCAAAGTGCAAAAATTACATTGAAGACACTGACTGCAATTTTTC